>NC_089503.1:208750182-211250182 GCF_036850995.1 Saccopteryx leptura | reverse complement strand
TTCTTAGTTGTTAGTTGCTTGTTAGTCAGGAGTTTGTTTTTTTTAACTCAATTTTGATAAAAATTTATATACAACACATGCACCAATTGCAAGTGTACAGTCTAAGCTTGGACAAATGTATGCACTTGTGTGTCCAGGATCCCCTTCAGGATATAGACTCTTCTTGCCATACCAAAAGACTCTCGTTGGCCTCTTCCCATTTCTGTTTGTGTACATTTAAGCCAGGACAACTAAAGAACTGAAGAGATTTGCAAATGGCAGTTTAGAGGAAGCCTTAAATAGACTAAGATTTCACTGTTGTCTCCAGCTCATGAAAAGGGAATTTATACTTGTCTGGAAAAATGATTAAAACACTGCAAAAATAAACCTCCAGAATTAGGTTTGGGGCAGCTCAACTTTTCTGAGCCCCCCCCCCCTCCCACTTTTGATCAGTTACCATTATTGTTAAGCCAAACGTCCATCAAAGTAGTAATTGTGGGGCAATCATATTTCATAAAAGACTGGCACTGGACAACAGACAACAGAAGAGAGGGCCCCAAATGAGGGCTGGAAAAAACTCACCACTCCATGCTTCTTCCTGGACCCACCCCCATTGTAAAAGAAGGTGACCATAAAGGCAGAAGAGAGAGGCCAACCCCGAGAAGAAGAGGAACTGGCTTATACTTTGCCATGCTGGGGCACAGAAGGGCGGGTTTCTGTCTCAGCTTCCCTGGGACACCATACAGAGCAGCATTCTAGACTGAGGCACTGAGGACACACAGCAGTGATGCATGGCCCTCCCACCACGGAACAGGAAGGCGGGCAGTGACATCCTAACAATAGAGCTCCCTGGCAACCGGCCCAATGTATTCAGGAGCAATAGGCTGTCCGTTTCTCCCCCTTTACGGTTGCTTCTGTTCAGTCATTTCCTTCGGAGCTGTTTGCTTACATGAATCTGCTGACCAGGGTACCTCAAACTGTGCCGAAATATTTATAAACAGTCATCCCCTTGGGAGGGAGGGGGAGGGAGATTATTGCTTACTTTAAAGGAAGCCTTAATGTAGCGCAGGTGAGTGGCTAATTTATCCATTTATCTTTCTAACTCGACGGGAAAGAGGCCGGCTCTCCCCTGATCTAAAGGCTTCGGGGTGACACCCTCGCATGCAGCCTTCAGGCTTTCAGACTGGCAGGTTGGCAACCTTCGGGTTGATAGTGCAGAAGTGCTAAGTGTGTTTGATTGGTATCATTACTGGTCCCTAGTAATTGATTACTGTCCACGGTGAAATATTCAGGGCAAGCACACAGCCAATAGCAATCACTTAATCCATCATGGCTGTTTGTTCCTCATCTCCTGAGACCTATCAGCCACATGCTATCCGACCCCACCAGGCAAATTGCTGATGGCTGCTTTGTGTGTACAGTTTACTGTGTATTTACGGCGTTTCCTGTGTTAACCAAAACCACTAGCTTTAGCGAGGGGGAAACATAGGGGGGGAGGTTCTTGTGTTGCAATGTCAAGTTCACTCTCTGGTTAACCTCTCTGGCCTCCTTTTCATGGTGATTTGTGATTCATCTGCTTTGGTTTTTGTTGCTTTAAAAAGAAAAAAAAACGTCGAATGGCATAGTGGTTGTATTAGGAATATTAATTGTAAGATTTGAGATAGGTTGATTGGAATAAGATCCTGGAGGGTTGTTTGTAATGCAGATTTTTTAGAAACAAGACATGGGAGAATAATGAATAACAACCAGAACTAATCAGTTTTGTGCATGTGTGCGTGTGTGTGTTTAATCCAGTGATAATGACTAGGAGTAGTTATAAAAAGAAGTAGAAATTCAGTGGCTACACCATTTTCTTGGCTTCCATCCAATATGTTTTATCCTTGGATCTTGGCAAGTCTGCCTGTCCCTGATGTACACTACAGAACTTTGATACTGAACGCAAGGAAATACAATAGAGGGAGGAGGAGGTCAGCTGGGAGGAGAGTAAACAAATGACTGTTACATGTGATTGCACTCTGATGACAAGTGGTAATACTGTCTATGACCAAGATCAGAAGAAAAGCACAGCTGAGGGAGGGGGTGAGAGACACAAAGGGTGGCAAGCGCACGTTGGTCGCTTCTCGGTTCCTTCTGATACTGCTTTCCCTGGGGCTGGAAGAAACAGCATGCGCAGGGTCCACCGGGGAACTCGGAAGCCCCAGGAATGAAACTGAGCATGAGTGTCACCTTACAGACGGCAGAGAGATCCCGCCTACTTTCACAGCCTGTCTTTCAGAGCTTGTAGTCCAAAACGCATGGAAAGCAATCGCTTTGAGGGTCTCAGTGAAGGTCTTGGTTGCCTTTTTTAGTGTTTTTGTTTGTCTTTTGAGCACTCCGTGGTATCCGTAGCACTCGTGGAATTCTAGCTGATTGCGCCCAGGTTAGGTCCGGTATGCGCATGTGTGCTGTGCCCCTGGATGAGGCTCTCAGCATCTTATCTACCTCACACAAGGTGATTTCTGGAGAGCACAAAACCTTCATCATTGTACCCATGCATTCCTCACTGGGGCCTCTTAGCTAAGTGACATAGACAGATAGTTTAAGTGATTCCCAAGTTAGTTGAGCATGTTTCACTGTTGACCACAGTCCACTGTAGGTCAGATAAATAGATTAGGAACATCTCAAAGCACTGACCTTTTACGGTGTGCTCTGAGATTTCAATTATTGCAGAGTATTGGCCCGTCCTTCTGCTTTTTATCCAACATGTGATGTGCTCTGTGACTTGAGGGTCTTTGGGATGCAGTCTTTCCTTCCCCAGAGCTCTGGAGTCTGGTGTCATGGCCTCCTCTCACCTTCAGCCACTGACACTGAGAACTAAAACAGCAATCACTAGGTGAGTCAGCTCTATTGCTAGAAACTTCTAGACCTAGACTGTGCTGTGCTAATACCTAACACTCTTCTAAGTACTTATTTACCACTCAGCAACACTGAACACTATTGATCATTACTTCTTTGTAAAAACATTGGTGTTCAAGCTGGTCTGAAAAGGCTAGTACTGTCTTGATGACATTCTGTAAAAGGCAAAGCTAAAGAGATAGTAAACAGAACAATCAGCAGGTTTTTGAAGGGAAAGGAGGATTAAATAGGGGATTTTTTTTTTTAGGGTGGTGAAACTATGCTATATGATTCTGTATTGATGACTACATGACACTGCATTTGTAAGAACTTACTGAACTTTGCAGGGCAAAGAGTGAACTTTAATGTATGCAAATTTAAAAATAGGTATTTAAGAAGTCAGAGGGCCACAGGATAGCATGCAAACTGTAACAAAAGAATGTAACTAGTACAAGTATATCAAATAACTTGACTGAAGCGAGTAAGGGGTAAAGGTGCTGACCTATGTAGCTTTTAAATGAGTGAAGACTGCAAAACTAAAGTTTTTATTTATAAAAACTTTATATAAAGTTATATATAAGCTATACATAAACACTGTACTCTGATGTTTTTTCATAGGAAGGTACATATGAACACATTTAATGGTTCTAAAATAACTATGTTCATTGAAATTGAACAATTAAGTAAATAGATGGTGGATTGTGGGAGGGAGGTTTCTCACTGTTGAAGTGGGAGGAAGGAGAGACTAGAATGGTCCATGTGAAAATAGATTAGACTTAGAGACATCAGTATGAACTTGTGTTTAGCTTGATATACATACATTTGGAAACAAATAAAAATACTTATAGATTATGTATGTATATATGCAGGTAAGTATACATATATTATTTGGCTCTGTCACTTAAGAGGGCCTAGAAATGACACCCCAGCAACAATGAACACACCTAGTGCCCAGATGTTGGTTTCTAATACCAGTTTTGAAAGTAAAAGAAACCACGGCTGCATTTGTAACAGTCAGTTTGCAACAGTATTTGTAATAACCAATTTGCAGATTGTAGGGCTGGTGCAAGATACACAGTGGATGAGCCTGGAGAACCTTGTAATTCTCACTAAGAAATAAGGAAGTGTTTAAACGAAATCCCCAGTAATGGGTGTGCCACAGGGAGATGGGAACCCACTAAGGGAGCTCTCAGTGGCCAATGCTGGAACGATCTGAGCAACAAAATAAGGAAAGTAGCATTGGATTATAACCCAAAGTATAAAATAAATATTCATGAGCCCATGTTGATATGAACAAATGATGGAGTGAATAAATAAATGGGGAGAAAGACAAATCTCCCACGTAGAAGAATTCCAAATGATTGATGCTCATACTTCGCCATCAGGCAGTGGAGCATAATTTCTCACTCTTTACATGTGGCCACATGGTCACACCGTGACATCTCCCTACAGTATAGAGAGGGGAAGAATGGGGTGACTTGACAGTGAGAACACATGGCAAACACTACCTGGGCTGGGCGATCAAGGTTCACATCAGCAGTGATACCTCAGGTTGCTATCATGCACACTTGATATGATATGTTGAGAATGGCACTTTCCCACATGGACCTCCTCCCCAAATCCCATAGCACTGCTATAGCCTTGAGGAACACATCAGACCAGTCCCAACTGAGAGACATTTACAGGCTGGTCTGTGCTCCCCAGGTGAGCTGGCCAGTTTTCTGCAAGCTGGTTATCGAGACAGGGAAAGTCAGAAACCCTCACAGCTCAGCCTAAGGAGATGTGATGACCAAATGTAATATGGTACCTGGATGGGATTTTGGAACAGAAAAAAGGGTAAAAAGCTTAGGAAATCAGAAGAGCATTGCATAATGATAGTGTGTCAGTATTGGTTCATTTGTTGTGACAAATGTACCATACCAATGGGGGGTACCAGGTGCAGGGTATATGGGAACTCTCTAGTATCTTTGCAACTTTTCTTATCTATCTATCTATCTATCTATCTATCTATCTATCTATCTATCTATCTATCTATTTATCTATCTATTTATTATTGAGAGGCAGAGAGACAGACTCCCACATGCACCCCACCAGGATCCACCTGTCAAGCTCCCTACAGGGCAATGCTGTGCCCACCTGGTACTTTTGCTCCATTGCTTGGCAGCCAAGCTATTTTAGCGCCTGAGGTGAGGCCACAGAGCCATCCTCAGCGCCGGGGGCCAACTTGCTCGAGCCATTTGAGCCATGGATATGGGAGGGAAAAAGAAAGAGAGAAGGGGGCAGAGGGGAGAAGCAGATAGTCACTTCTCCTGTGTGCCCTGACCAGGAATCGGACCCGGGACTTCCACATGCCGGGCCGACACTCTACTGCTGAGCCAACCTTCCAGGGCTTTTGCAACTTTTCTATAACTTTAAACTCTAGGCTGAATCACGTTGTCTCCCCTCCCGGTCTCAAATTCATGTGTTGCAGTTCCAACCCCTAGTACCTATGAATGTAACCGTATTTAGAGATAAGGTCTTCAAAGGGGTGATTAAGTTAAAATGAGGCCATTAGGGTGGGACCCTCATGCAGAAGGAAGATACACAGGTACACATGCAGAAAGGGTACAGATGAGCATATGAAAAGACAGCCTGAGAGTGGCCGTCTGTGAGCCACGGAGAGAACCCCCAGGAGAAGCCAAACCAGGTGGCACCTCCTCTTGGATGTGTAGCCTCCAGAGCTGGGAGGAGATATATTGCTGTTGGGTGAGCCCCACAGTCTGTGGTATGTTGTTACAGTGGCCCTACTAAACTCATGCTCTCTTCTGAAATAAAAGAGTATCTTAAAACAACAACAGAACACTGGCATCCTTTCTATTCCCAACCCAGGGCCTCTGCCCTGATTTCTTCTTGTCATTCACACCTCCGCTCAGGTACCCACAGAGGAGCCTCCCACCAACCGCACGTTCTAGCACATCACCCTCTCTTACTTCCCTATGTGGGGCTTACTGCTAACGGTTCTTTCCATGGCTTGTTTATTCAATCTGTGCCTGCCTTCCTGTAGCCCAACGTGAGTTCCTCCAAGGGAGGGGCCCGGCTGTCTTGCTCTGTGCTGAATCCCCATCACCTAATACCAACCCGGGGTTGGCTGGCTCCCTAGTAGACACTCCGTGAATATCTGGTGACTAGAGCATGAGCCCCCACTGCAGTCTGGGGACTCTTAGTTTGGACTGCTCATTCACTTCTATTATGAGACCAGAAGCATGGCTCTAAGTCTTTCTGAGTTACTGGGATCTACAGGCTGGGACGACTGGAAGGCACGTGGCCCCCAGTGTCTGATCTTTCGTATGTTCTCCCCTCTGAGAAGAATGAGTCTAAGCCAGGAATAGGGGTGGGGGTGTGGGTGGAGGTGCTGATGGTGATGCTGTCCTGGCCAGAGGCCTACACCAAACCTCAGAGCCTGAGACAAAATCCGGCTATGGGTACAGCCGCAGGAGGAATGTATGTGGGTGGACAGGGAAGAGGGAGTCAGAAAGGAGGAAGACAGAATGGATTGTGGCCTCTGATTCCAGGGCTGCACTGAGGCTCCACAGGAAACCGAGTGGGTGGGGAAGGCTATGCAGGCCAGCCCAGCAGATAGTAGGATCATCCCAGGATACGACAGCCCAATGGTCAGTCAGGCCCTGAGACTGTCCGTGCCCGCCTAGGCCCTGCTGGCACAGTGGGATAGTGCCAGACCCCACTTACTAATGGTGGTTGCTCCAGAGAACCACCGATCCGGCGGTTAGGGGCTGGACCTGGCTGGAGCTGAGGCAGGGGGAGGCGGTGGTCTCCATGCGGGGCAGGTGGCTGAGCTCTGCCTCCAGGCGCCACGTGCCAGCAGATGTGTTTCTCGGTGAGCGTGGTGGAGGCGATGGAAGGGCGGAGCCAGGAGTCAGACAAGTCTAGACTCCTTTATCTTCCATTGAAGAGAAAAGCAGCTTGGATTAAAATGTTATGCATTTCTATTTTTCCTGGCTCTATAGTTTTCAGCCATTCTAATCCTTAGTTCCTTAAAGACCTTTAAAATGAAAGTAAAAACATCCACCTTACAGGGTTGTTGAAAGGTTTAGGACAATGTAGTGATAACACCTAACCCAGGGCCGGGCATGTCCGAGATGCTTAATAAACAGTGGCTGATACTATGATTTACACACACCACACCGGAAGGTGTGGTGTCTTTGTTCGTTGGTTTATCTAAATATGACTAGTCATTAAAGCGCTTTGAAAGTGAAAGGGGAATGTGCCCTTGTTCCGGTGCCCTCTGGAAGTGGAGAAGTGTTAGAGCTGCTTCCTGCTCCGCAGTGGTTCCACAGGGACAGGCCGGTGGTGGCCACTGGGGCAGGCCACCCCGCAAGGTCTCTGGGAGGGACGCCGTCCGTGGAAGGGCCCGAGGAGCCACCGAGAGCAGACTGGGAAAGGAGAGCCAGAAGTGACCCGGCTCCTTGACGAGCCACCGGGGCCTGGACTGGACACTCGGGACAGAGAGAATGTCACAGACACCCTGCGTTCTCTTTCGTGTTCTGGTGAGGGGGCAGCTGCCCATATCCAGCAGGAGAAAGAGCAAAGAGGCTGACCGACGTCTGCCGCTTGTTTTCAAAGCATTTCTAGATCATCAGGTTTGGGTAGGGCTTTCCCTTCGGAGAGAAATGACACTTGAGATGAACTCACCACCTGTCGAGGCTGTTCTCTGCTCACTTCCAGAGGACCCCGTGGGTGGCTCTGGCTCGGCTGGCTGGCCCTTGGGAGAAGTCCACAACCAGAGGTGGTACTGCCACTCCTCCTGTGCTCAGTGGCTCACCATGCCCAAGGACAGAGAGCCCGTGTGCCCTGCAGCTCCCCTTAGCTTGTGCCCCTGAGACGGAGACTCTGGTCCCTGGGCTTTTCCATGACCTCCTTGGTCTCCATTTTCTGCACCTGAGTCCAGTGGCAGGAGCAGAGAGCTGAGGGAAGGCGCCAGTTCTAGTCCCAGCTGTAAAACCAACCTGCTGTGAGCCTAGAAGCAAGTCCTGGGACCTCACTCTGCCTCCCCCCCTCTCCCACCCCTACTGGCAAGATGAGAGGGCTAGTCATGATCACCTCCCAGGTAGTCAGGCCCTGATTCTGTGATTGTGAATTTCCTTTAATTTCTGTGCAGGAACAGAAGAGAGCACAGACCATCCTTTGAAGGCCTGTCTGGAGACTTAATCTTGGTTTTCCTAATTAGCATGACAAGTAGGGATAGAATGTTCCAGAGAAGGGTCTGACTGCATTTTTAAACAATGCAAGTTGCAGGCTACCACTTTCCTACTCCTTAGTCTTATGTGAAGGACACACTGAGACTAAGAAGGTTATTTCTTTATCATAATTTGGTGATCCCTATCAGAGATGATTTAGGGCAGGTTTCTTGCCTTCGGAACTATTGACATTTGGGATCAGATAACTCTTAGTTTGTGGGGGCTGTCCTGTATATTGTGTGATGTTTAGCAGCCCCCTCATACTACTAGATGTGAGTAGCACCCTCCTCAGAGTTGTGACAACTAAGAGGACTCCAGGCATTGCCAAATGTGCCCTGGCGAGCAAGATCACCCCCAGCTGAGAACCACTGATTTAAGGCACATATTTAAAAGGCAGAAAAATAAATATAGAAGCAAACTTAATTATGCAAATATCTCTGGGGGAAAAAATACTGCATTTCTAAAGAGGTCATCGTAAAATTTGAATTAGCAGAGTGTGTAGGGCTCTTGAACTCTCATTTCCTACATGCGTACCATCCACATACACCTTCTCAACTGCACTGGGGGTACCTTTAAATAGTCAAGAATGAGAACCATCCACCTCTTTTTCTCCTGAAGAGATCACCTAGGATTCCAAATAATATTGGATGACTGCATGTTAATGCTTTAATGCCGTTTTAAGAGATGCGTGAATAAGACACTAGCCTGACACACAGAGTATTTTCTTGCCGTGACTCTTAGCCAAGTTTTTTTTTTTTTTTTTTTTTTTTTTTTTTTTTTTTTTTTTTTTTTGTATTTTTCTGAAGCTGGAAACGGGGAGAGACAGACAGACTCCCGCATGCGCCCGACCAGGATCAACCCGGCACGCCCACCAGGGGGCGACACTCTGCCCACCAGGGGGCGATGCTCTGCCACGACCAGAGCCACTCTAGTGCCTCTTGGCAGAGGCCAAGGAGCCATCCCCAGCGCCCGGGCCATCTTTGCTCCAATGGAGCCTCGGCTGCGGGAGGGAAAGAGAGAGACAGAGAGGAAGGAGAGGGGGAAGGGTGGAGAAGCAGATGGGCGCTTCTCCTGTGTGCCCTGGCCGGGAATCGAACCCGGGACTTCTGCACGCCAGGCCGACGCTCTACCACTGAGCCAACCGGCCAGGGCTTCTTAGCCAAGTTTTAACCTCTGCATAGACTGGAGTAGACTGGCAAAGACTACGTCACAGACACTTTGCTTTTTCCATTTCCAATATGTTTCATTACACCGAGGCTGGTGTTAGATGTATTGTTATCCGCCCTGATTACTATTTTGGAGGAGAAGAAAGCATAATGAAGAGAAGAGAAAGTTAAACGGCTCGGAGACCGAGACTTGCCTTTCCTGCGTGCTTTCTCGTGTCCCCGAGAGCCGCCTGGAGAACGGGTCGTGACATGTGGGAGGTGGGCCCTGCCGGTCTGGCCGAGGTCGCCTTGAAAGGAAGACGTGGCATACTGCGTGCACTTTCCGCTTCCTTCTTCGTTAGCTTCCTTTCAGCCTGTTCTCAGAAATGTAAGCAGGAAGAAAATTGCAATCATGGTCGGAAACAACAGAAGTTAAATCTGACTGATGTTCGTTTACGGAACTATATGCGTCGTTTTATTTTGGGTGCATTGCCAGATCCTCCTCGTTGCCCTTGAACATTCTCCTAGCTCCCATGGTGAATAGTGTTCCTTTAGTCCACGCCTGGATAAGGAATCGTGGGCAGTCCTTTCAGGTTGTTACTCGCCGCAGTTGGCCCTTGCTCTCTCCTTCAGGTCAGGCTTTCGTGACCTCTCTTTATCACGTGATAACCTCTAGGCTTCCCTCCTGGCAGTGCCGCCTGTGAGATTCATTGACTTCACACCGTTTTTATTATATTCATGCATCCATTCACCTGGGCCCTATTTTGGCCTAGATATTGTTCCAGGTTTTGGAAATACAGCAAAGAACAAAGAAGACAAAATCCCTGCCCTGCTGGAGTGTATATTCCGATCAGCACAGCGAGGTGGGGTCGCAGATGGAGACAGACAGTTTACAAAATAAATAAATGATATAGTGTGGGAAGAATAAAGCAGGGAAGGGAGATAGGGAAAGGTGAGAGAGTCGGTCTATCTCTGTATTTGGGAAGTATGCGCTACAATTTTACATAGGTTGGAAGGGAAGGCTTCACTGAGAAAGTGACCTTCAAGCAAGTGTATGAAGGGGTGCAAAAAGCATGTGTAAAAGCTTGAAGCATGTCAGGTGTTTGGAGGAATATCCGAGAAGGCTGGTGTGGGAGAGAAGTCGGAAGTAAGGTGAGAGTTAATGGAGGTGGGAGGAACAGCCTCTGTCTAAGGGTTGGGGTGCTGCTGAACAGTTCTGGGAACAGGGAGCTCTGACTTCCAGGTTAATAGGATCGTGCCATCAAGTCATGTATTATTCCCCCTACTTTAACCCACTGCTTGACAACAATTCCTCATCCTCCCTGCCCCCCCTCAAGAACTTGCACGCACCTTGCAAAAGCCCTCTGCACTCCCGGTGAAGAATGACCTCAGCCCCTTCAAATTCTACCCATCCTTCAAGTCTAAGCTGCAGTTTCTGCTTTTCCAGGAAAACCTTTGCCAACCCCAAACTGATCCCTCTGTGCTCTGACCTCTTGTTGTTTTGATGATTTATAGTGTACACTTGGACTTGATCCTACGTTGTCTTGCACTTTCTTCTAAGGAGGTCTCATGGACATCATACCAAAAGGTCTAAAGAGTTTGAAACCTGGAAGGTCCTCAGAAATCATCTATACTGACTCCTTCATTTTATAAGTGAGGAAACTGAGGCCCAACAAAGTTTAGGTTATTGCTCAAGTTCACTCAGCTAGTTGTTTAATGTGTGAATAGCTTTTGTAATAACATTATAAGCTCATTAAAGGATGGTGCCATGCCTTATGCTTCTGCAAAGTCCCTTATGACACTAGTGAGCAATACTTATGTCACAGATGCTTATTAAGTTCAACTAAATGTAAAAGTCGGTTGATTTGGGAGTTGGTTGGTTTGTTTTTAAAGGGACAATACAGGACCTTAATTCATCAACTACATCTTGAATTCACAGATAATCTAGGGACTGAAAGTCATGTGAAATAGTTGTATGTGATTTGGCTTTAGATTTTAGGGATTTGCTTGTGAATGTGGTTAGATTGGGAATGAAAAATATTGCCTTTCTAGTAGATATTTGTTCTGATGAAATGTTAAGAGATATTTCTATCATCTCTACATGATACAGCTATTTTTGTTGTTTCAATAAGATTTATTGAATCAATTTGGATTAAAAACAGAATGGCTATTTTTACCATCTTTGTCTAAAAGGGAAAGACTCGTGGTGGAGTCCATCCTCTGAGCTGTTTCTTTGGAGAGTTTTTGGTTTTGATCACAAATGTGAACTTTCAATGTTTGCAGATACTGAGCGCCTATCAGGATTATTTCAAGGGACCTAATTCACCCTTTGACCCAGAGATGTCCTCGTCAAGCATAGGAATTACTTGAAAACATAGCTCCATGTGGGGGGATGATACTAGCTCCCTGTTCCAGTAATAAGTGCACCATGAAATGAAGTGGTTTCCAGGAGTCTGGGGTCCAGAACAGAAACTCGTTACATTTAACCTTTAAAATGCAGACCCACCCAAACAAACCATCAGTGATCTCCCAGTGTTTTAACCTTTGCAGATAAATTGAGCACTGTGTTAGTATTTGGCCTCTGTATGACCAGAAACAACAGACTGCACCGTGGAGAGTGACCGTGGTCTGCCATTGCTGTTCATGCAGTCAAAGCCAAGCTCCTGGGGTCTAAAGTAACCTGTGGAGAAGTCCTGCTGGCTTTGGAGATCTCTTTCAAGGGTCTGATTCTATCACTAGGTCAGTTAACTTAACTGACCACAGCATGATTATAGAAATGTTAAAAAGAAAGATGATATTATATATCTGAATGAGCCAAGCAGCTTGACTTACACACATTTAGCACACTTTTGACTACTACTTTTATTTGGTGGCACTTATTTTAGTGAATTTGATTTTTGTAGGGATTGAAAAACATTAAGGGCTAAGTCCAGTGGACTAAAGTCGCTTGGTGACCCCATGTAGTGATATGACCTTGGGTAAAAAAAAAAAAGATATGACTATATAATCGTAGCAGCTGTTTTCTGATGAGACGCGCAAACTAGTTCTGACAGCCATCTGAAAGTTGAGCTCCCAAAACGTTTTAAGCAATGGATTGGATGCATTTTAGTAATAAACCCCTAGTATTGCCTCCCAGGGTGGGTACTACTATGAAGACAACCTTGATTGTTGTTTTTTTTTTTAAAAGACCCCTGGTATTTAAAGATTTAACTCTCTAGAGTGGATGGGTTACAACAAGAGGAAGTGGGTTCACTAGCGAGTGAGCCGAGCCCACTGTAAATCATTCCAGTTGCCAAGGACCATTATAAAGGTCTCTTCCAAGTCTGAATGAGGCAGTTTTCACAGAGTGATAGAAGAATGTTGTCTTCCTGAAAAGTGGATCCCTGTAGAAAGTTAAGTGGTGGTATTGGAGATGGAGGTAAAGAAGGTAATTTTTCTTAGCCAGAAAAACAGAAGTATTGAGCAGATTAAAGGGAGGTTAGATCATAGCCATAAATGAGTTTACTGTATGGAAATAAAAAAAAGTTTAAAATAGTTTCAGAGAATAATCTAGCTAATGCTAATTAGCTAATGCTAATCTTTAAGAGGGAAATAAGTCATTAAGGGTGGAAGCGATCCTTACATTTCAGTCAAAGTTTATATTATGTATTTCTGATTTTGGGAATTCATGAATATCGATGGTTTCTTCTGTAAGTTCTGTTGTGTTAGTTTTGAAACCAGCATCATTAAATATGGTTGTACCTGGTGTGTGTCCAAGAATTTGGGGGAAGTTGACATTTGAAATGGAATCCGTTGAACTAGAAATAAAGAGAGGCCTTTAGATACTTTCAGTAGTTTAGTTTGCAGTCACTGGGATGGTTGTTGAGAGAGGCTGGTGGTGAGTCCCACTGCAGTACCACTTAGATGGCTCGGAGTATGCAGACCAGATGGGGGCTGGTGGCTGTACTGTGTGAGAAGTAGGAGAACTGGGATACGAAGAGATGGCAAAACTAACTCCAAGGTCCTTAAGACATAGATAGATATTCTAAGCCTTTCTTAGCACTATTACGACTGTTTCTACTTAACAGTACAAACCGGAAATATAGCCTCTTGCCTTCTCATTCACGATCATGGAAAATCCCATGTCCTTATCTGAAAATAACACAACAGAATAATTCAGGTATTTGACATCCTGTTATGTGTAGGCGCCTTTCTAGGTCTCTGGAAATGCAATGAAAAGACGTAGCCCCTTGTTGGTCAAATAAGTTTGTAAATATGATATATAAGTTTGCTCGCTTATAGTTTGCATTGGGTGTGGGGGGACAGGCTGTAAGCAGGGAGGGTCGTTATACCCTAAGGCAGGGGTCCCCAAACTTTTTACACAGGAGGCCAGTTCACTGTCCCTCAGACCGTTGGAGGGCCAGACTATAAAAAAAAACTATGAACAAATCCCTACGCATACTGCACATACCTTATTTTAAAGTAAAAGAAAATAGGAACAAATACAATATTTAAAATAAAGAACAAGTAAATTTAAATCAACAAACTGACCAGTATTTCAATGGGAACTATGGGCCTGCTTTTGGCTAATGAGATGGTCAATGTCCAGTTCCATATTTGTCACTGCTAGCCGTAACAGGTGATATGACGCGCTTCCGGAGCCATGATGCGTGCATCCCACATCACCGGAAGTAGTACTGTACGTGAGCCATGCTGCGCTTTGTGGCGCCGCCACATACAGTACTCCCGGAGCACAGGATGAGGATGGATCCTGTGCTCCTCTCACTGACCACCAATGAAAGAGGTGCCCCTATCGGAGGTGCAGCGGGGGCTGGATAAATGGCCTCAGGGGGCCACATGTGGCCCGCGGGCCGTAGTTTGGGGACCCCTGCCCTAAGGCTTAGTTTTACTAATTCTTTCCCACCCTAAGTGACTTTGTATCAGAGACTTCCTTGTTTGTATATTGGATTAAAGGTTTTGATTTCTACACTATAAAATGGGGCTGACCAGGAGCTTGCTCTCTCGGTTCCTGAGATTAGTATTAGAGGGGAGAACAGAGAAAGGCCACGTGGAGGAGAGAAGAAGCAGCCAAGATGGCGGAGTGCTGAGGGAGAAGCCAGTTTGTGCAGAGTTTGTACAGAGAGAAGGAGATGGGGAACAGAGGTGAATAAGGCTGGTGAGCTAGAAACCTTTGATTCTAGGAAACTCAGATAAGTCAGTGGCTTTGGTAGCTCTGAATGGAAAGGGAGGTGTTTTCCCACTGTGTGTATTTCTTGCCCGCCAGGTGCAAGCTAGGATTAAAGCTAATGGCCCACCAGTTCTTGGCTCTGTTGTTTCATTATCGTCTGTCCGAATCTAATGCTAACCTGCACGGGCCAGGCGGCTGTGATGGTGGCCGTGGCTACCGGTCTGTTGGGCAGATAAAATATATTATGCTCACTTTGTTAAAGATGGCACTGCCCATGTGGAAGCCCGTCACCCAGGTTATTGCTTGGGATGGGCGTGATTATGTTAATATGTGTTGGGGGAGGGCTTTCACGCCAAAATGTTTTAGAAGGAAGAGAGATCACGTTGTTCTGGGAAGAGTGATTATGTTCTAGGAGGAGCTCATGCTGTAGGAGACCAGTGAAAGGCCACGTGGAGGAGGCCAGGAGAAGCAGCCAAGATGGTGGAGTGCTGAGGGAGAAGCCAGTTTGTGCAGAATTTGTGCAGAGAGAAGGAGATGGGAAACAGAGGTGAATAAGGCTGGTGAGCTAGAAACCTTTGATTCTAGGAAACTCAGATAAGTCAGTAGCTTTGTGAGCACTGAATGAGTGGGTTTTGGAGCCCAGTGTGTGTTTTTACTTGCCCGCCGGGTGCAAGCTAGGATTAAAGTTAATGGCCCACCAGTTATTGGCTCCGTTGTTTCTTTACTGACTGTCCGAATCCAATGCGAACCTGCATAGGCCAGGCGGCTGTGATGGTGGCCGTGGCTACTGGCTTTACATGGCCATACACCCCAGCTCAAAAGGACTTCTAATAGTGAGAAGACCGAAATGAGCATGAGCCATTGAAGTTGCTGTAATGACGATACATATCGGACATAATCAGAACATAAGAGAACAAACCTGTGCATCTGCCTCAGATACTTGGGCTCATCCACTCTATGACTGGCCCTGATTTGTCATTGGAGAGAAGAAAATGATGCTAAGGCCCTGAGAAATCAAATCCCTGTTTTCTCCATCTGTCATCTAAACTACTTGGGCATCCTCCTCACCTCCCTTCTACTTGCTGTTCTTGATTCTCTGGTTTCCATTCTGAAAACCATTGCTCTATTTTCCTCTGAAAAACCCTGCATGGGTCTTGATTGCCTGCACAGTAAGTCTAGAGTCCCTACTGCGGTTTTCAGAGCCACCCTCTACTTTCCTCCCCGCCTACCCGGGCAGCTGTGGCTCGGGGCCCGCCCCCTTCTGCCTTTGCATGCTGCCTGCATTTCCTGCTTCCAGCTTTGGCTCCTGTTCTCTGCTGCTCAGCCTCTCTGCCTTCCAAAATCCAACCAACTCATACAGAGCCCGTCTCAAATGCTACCTTGTGCGTGAAACCGGCCCTGATTTTCCCAGCTTGATTTAGTTATCAATTCTTTGCATTTCTGCAACACCCATTTGCAGACAGTCGTACTCTGCTTGGGTTATGGTTAGTGTTTACAGTTTGGCTTCCATTGAATTTTAAGTCCCTGGAAGGCAGGCACTGTGTCCCTCAAACCCCATTGACTTCCTAGCTCATAGTTAATAGATAAACCCCTATCAAATGCTGCTGAGTATTGCCCAGGGTCAGATGTTAGTAACTGATCCAAGTCTAAAAACCTGATTCTTCTTAACTACAGCAAGATCTTTAAGAAGACCCAAGACGTCACCTAGCATGTAGCCACGCCATGAGTTACTTCGTCTTGCAAAGGCTTCTTTGTGAGTCTGCTGTGTGAAATTGCCAGTTGTCATGGCTCCCAGCATTCACGGTGGCAGCCGGGACGAGGACATAGTCAGGATGGATGTGTTTATGTTGAGCATGATTTCCTGACCTGCAGTTGGCCCTATGAATATTTGAAGGGGAGTCTGGAAGCTGGTTTCCTACGAGGGAAGTTAAGTTGAAATGCAAGAAGTAAAGATTAAGGAATATTAACATAAAATCTCTATTGCGAATCCTTTCACATAAATATATTACCATCGGAGGGATGAGGGTGTCAGGGAGCTTTCAAATGTCTACATTTTAATACCCAAATGAAAAGTTTGTTGTAAATCATGAAATGTGGAGATTCTTCATGCCTATCAAGGTACCTGACAAAAGAATGTGCTGAAAGGAAAATGTGTGTGTGTGTGTGTGTGTGCGCGCGCGTGTGTGCACGTTCCTTTTTTTTAGTGCAATCTTCTGATGCAGAAATGTGGAGAAGCAGAAGGGAGTAAGGGTGACGTGAGAAGTGACTGGTTCAGTCTTTGGTATTTTAAACCAATCTCTCCCTTCTCTGTCTGTCTGTCTGTCTGCCTACACTGCATTGGGGGAGTGTATACAATCACTGGTCAACCCAGGATTATCTGCTATAGTTGTTGTGGGGTCTGGAAAAAGGAGGCGGTGCAGGTCATTCCTCCCTTACATTCTGCAAGCCCCTCTCTCTGCAGTCAGTGGCCATCGCTGTCACCATCCCTGTGGCAGACGCAGGCAGGGAGCATTCACCTGAGGCCTCTTGTTTACTGGATGGCCGGCCCTCCTCCTTCCACCGCCCCCACCCTCCCTGGCTGGGTCACCCGGCACCCTCTGACTGTTTCTCTTGCTCGTGTCTGCTGTCTGGTCCGATTTATAGTCACTTGTCTCAAGGCCACCAGGCAAGTTGGGGGCCACGCGCAGGCCGGCTTGCTTTCCTAGAACAGGAAAATGCCAGCCGGATGGACGATAGAACAACCTCTCTGTTCCCCACTCCTCAACAGGGGAGACTGGCTTCCTGTGGTCCCCACAGTCACTAAAGTGCTTACAAATGAAGGCACTGAAGCAGTCATCTTTGTTGAGAAAGCTCCTTCTGAGAGATGGTGGTGAAGAACCAGCCTCCGCAGGGTGCCGTACGGGTTCAAGCCTTCGCTTCTCAAGGTGGCGGATACTTGACCTCCATGTGCCTTAGTGTCCTTGTCTGTATATGGGGGTAATAAACCCAGTTCACCGGGAGTCTGTGTGAGTCAAGTAAGTTAATGTAGATGCAACACTTGGATGATCTGGCCCATAATAAGCATTATATGCCATTACTGTGTTCTACATTCTTGGTTTGGTCTGCTACTCAAACATTCAGTTATGCTCCTTGAAAAGGGCTTGTCAAGAAGGATGAGTAGCTATCTGACCAGAGGAGAAACTGAGGCAGTGAGATTAAGCAGCCAGCTAATGGAGGTCAGGTGGAGTCTACAGTGTTGCTTGACTTAAAATGCATATATACTCCATCTGGGCCTCGATCTACCCTCTACATATTCTTAAGGAAGCGTAGGCACCCTACCATGACTCTACAATCAGATAGAACCTGGGCTGTGTGTGTAGGTTTGACTGTCTACTGGGAAATAGATGAATTTAGAAGGAAGGACATCAAGAACATGATAAGGGCTGAGATCTGGATGCAGTACAGGGCCGGCCAGGAGTCAGGGGGCACTCCTGTTCCCCTTTGCCAAGGTGTTTGAAAAAAGCCATCTCCAAATCTATGCCAACCAGAATCTGGTCCTAAGACCTGTGATTTTGCAGTTAGCTTGCATCTGTGTTTTGCTAAAAGCTTACAGTTTTAGGTGCCCTTAAGAACTCTTCAGACCTGGCAGGGACAGCCTTCTGCAAGCAGCTCTGGGCAGCAGCTTTCATTGGGGAAATAGCCTGGGATGGAGAGTAGGCCACGTGTGGGGTTGCAGGCATGCGCGTGCGTGTGCGTGTGCGTGTGCGTGTGCGTGTTACCCTTATGAAGAAAACCAACTGGATATTTTTTTCACAGTATTTTTAAAGAAGGATGTATTCTAGGTGTCATGGGAATAGAGTAAGATTCGAGTTTGATGCCAGCTTGCTTCTCGACTCCTTTTCCTTCTGTGTCTCCCAAACGTTACCAACAGGAAGGGTGAAAATAAAGAGACCGAAGGTGACCTCAGGGAAAGAACTGTCAATTCTACGGGGCTGACCACTTTCATTGAGCACCTATAAATACTGCCTCCTTTTCTGCACCTTCTTCTCCTCACCTCTTACTCTGCAGTGAGGAATTCTCAAATACCTGTGAAGATTCTCTAAGAGAGTTTTTCTTTTTTTTTATTTTTTATTTTTCATAAGTGAGAAGCAGGGAGGCAGAGAGACCGATTCCCACATGTGTCCCGACTGGGATCCATCCGGCAAGCCCCCCTATGGGGTGATGCTCTGCCCATCTGGGGCAATGCTCCATTGCTTGGCAACCAAGCTATTTTAGCATCTGAGGCAAGGCCATGGAGCCATTTTCAGCACCAGGGCTGACTTGTTCCAACTGAGCTATGGCTGTGGGAGGGGAAGAGAGAGATAAAAAAAGAGAGGGAGAGTGGAGGTGTGGAGAAGCAGATGGTCGCTTCTCCTGTGTGCCCTGACCGGGAATCAAAGCCAGAACATCCACATGCAGGTCATGGCTCTGCCACTGAGCCAACCAGCCAGGCAGGGCCAGAGAGTTTCTTTTCCATCACTGCTGTATATGTTCTGTTTATTTGTGTGTGTTTTCTGATAGAGAATATAGGGTGTGGTTTTTTTTGTTTGTTTTGTTCTTAGTTTAAGTATAATTAAATTTATCCCTAACAGTTAAAAATTGTTGTGAATACTCATTTGTTTACCAGAATATACATGTTTACATCTTCTATGTCTATGTTCATGTCTATATGTACATCCATCCCTATCTGTTTAGCCCACATCCCTTTTTAAATGTCTTCATGCAGCAGGGCTTGTGCACTTGATTAGTGGGGAGGCAAGAGGCCTCTGTTGCAACCCTTCAAGAAGTCGGGGATTGTGAACACTGTTTTTCCTGAAGAGTAGTTTGTCACTGTAAAAGCCTGTTAGTCTTCTGGTTGATGTAAAAATCTGTTAAAAAAAAAAAAAAAAGAGAAAAGCTGGACCCCGCTGTAGTGACACTATTGTCACCTACCCTTCTGACTTTGTGAGACACCAATGGCCAGCCGGGATCTCTGGTGAGGGCGAAGACAGCCGGCAGCCAGCAGCCGCTGGTGAGAAACTCTCTGGATAGTAGCAGGCTTTCCCGTGGCTAACACATTCATCCACAAGAGTGCTGAGCCCACCCCATTAATAATCCTGTCAAACTGGAGATGAGCCTGGTGCATTTAAATGCATTCTGAGGAAAGGCAAAGGCAGGGACATATTCTGCCTGTTTTACCTTTGATGAGCTGACTTCCACCATTTTTCTACCAGGAATAATCCTTGCATGTTTTCGCTTTCTAACATCTGGTGAATGGTGGGGGGTACATACTGGGCCGTGTTCTGCATGTGTTATAACCTAATGGGATGCTCAGGGAAAGGAGAAAAGAATTTGAAGAGTTAAAAAAAACCCACATATTTTTGAAGCATTAATAAGTGTGCACGGTACACAGTTCAGAGGATACAAAGGTGGGCGTGATGGGAAAAAGCAGGAGCACTTGATACACAGCAGTATTTTTCACCTGGTGTGTTCCCAGCAGCATTTTTTCATGTCCACGGCGCTGCCAGAATTGTTTGTGTTTGAGTGGTGGGTGGAATAGTGGCAGTTTTTTGTTTGCCTGGTTTTGGCTTTCGCTGGCGGAAAAAGACAGGAGGATAGTCATGATGCAAATGTTTTTCTTCAAGTTAATCACATTACTTGGCCAGGCATTTTTTCAGCAGGGTCCTCCCTTCCCCCACCCTGGGAGCTTTTGCATTCTTCTAGGAACCTCACTGGCAGTAAGCAGGTGGGTAAAAGCAGGAAGAACTCAGATGACTAAAGAAACATTAAGGGTAGACTATAGGAATGCGATGTTAGAAAGAGTTGTCTTTGTTAAATAGGCCAAAAAAAGAGCACCTATGTTAGAACTTTTTTGTTAAAAATGCAGTTTTCTCATCCTAATGCTCTTTTTAATGTAAAATAGTTTGTTTGTTTTTTAATTTGAAGCAAGTTATTTTGGATTTGAGAGAGGAAGTAAAGATGTTAAGTTGCCATCACTCGCAGGCAGTGGTAGGGAACAGTGAAAACCACAGTGAGCTCGGCCTTTGCTGCAGACCCACAGGCCACAGAGGCAGACTGAGCTGTGCCTTAGTTCATGGGAGAAAGGGGTTGGAATGGGCCACAAAGAAAAACGGAGGAGTTCAAGTCTCGAGGTCATATAGAAGAATACTGAACTTTCAGCTGTTTGTGACATTAAAATCCAAATGGCTTACTTTATAAGATTTTTGTGGTAATTATACAGGTTGTGAGATCATTTTAAAAAAACAACAAAACTACCAGGGAGTTATTTTTGGTTTATGGACTTACTCTTTTCAGTAACGAAGTAAAAAAACATTTTAAGAAATAAGCTCTCTCGGTATTTTAGAATACCACCTCTAGATTATTGCAATTTAATTATGAGACAACAATGTTTTACATCTTCAGTGTCATTTGTTACTGTGTAACAGAGACAGTTTGAACAGTTTTATAATCATGCACATTTCTTCCTGATTCTTTGTTCAGTAAAATCAGGTTGGTACTTAAAATTGGCCACAGTGGGAGTATTTACACCATAAAAATTGGCAAAAGCTACATACCAAGGCTTTTTCTTTCCCAGAGAACTGGTTATTCAATATTTACCAGCACACCACTGTATACAAAGCCCAAGTTGATTAATCAAGATATGAGAGAAATCTAAAATAAGTAGAAGAATTATTGTGTGGAATTCAAAGAATGTATTGAAGGGGTAAAAAAAAAAAAACTAGGCCCTGGCCGGTTGGCTCAGCGGTAGACCGTCGGTCTGGCGTGCGGGGGACCCGGGTTCGATTCCCGGCAAGGGCACATAGGAGAAGCGCCCATTTGCTTCTCCACACCCCCCACCCTCCTTCCTCTCTGTCTCTCTCTTCCCCTCCCGCAGCCAAGGCTCCATTGGAGCAAAGATGGCCCGGGCGCTGGGGATGGCTCCTTGGCCTCTGCCCCAGACGCTGGAGTGGCTCTGGTCGCGGCAGAGCATCGCCCCCTGGTGGGCAGAGCGTCGCCCCTGGTGGGCGTGCCGGGTGGATCCCGATCGGGCGCATGCAGGAGTCTGTCTGACTGTCTCTCCCCGTTTCCAGCTTCAGAAAAATACAAAAAAAAAAAAAAAACTAGTGGGGAACTAGAAATGTGATATCTCTGACAGTTATCACATTACTTTCCATAAGTTGTAAGACCTATGTTTTTCAATTACTCAGAGTAGCTGAGGGCTTGGTCCCACCATTTTGGATGGACTAAAACAGATCATTTCTTGGTTAAGTGAATGTCAGTTGTATGGCAGGATGACCCTCCACCTTGCAACCGTACACCTGTGGAATGTAGCTGAGATCCATCTCCCACAAGGGGAGGTCCTAATAGTGGCATGACATTTTTTCCTTAACCACAACCTTATTACTAGTTCTAATAGCTAATATTTTACAGATACAAAGTTTGAGGTATCAGAAGACATATAGTCAAGTAAATAAATATCAGACCACGGCTTCTACCCCCCTCTCCCTATTTGCCCTGATGCCTCTCTGTCACGGTCGGGGCACCTTGAACAAGAACAAAGAGTCGCTTCTGTTATTGGGATTCTCTGAGCTAATGGGTGATCTGACTGACCCGTGCCAATACAACATTTAAAGCACCAAAGTGTTTTAACATTATGACACAGGAATTATTGGTCAAGAAAAGTAGAAAATGTATGTAAGTTTTGTTGACAACTGCCTCATTCTGGCGTATTGTCAGCCAGGTTGATGAGGTATCGTGGTTCTGCTTCTGCCAGTTGTAATCCCTCACCCCATTGCTGTTCCTTACACCCTCGCTACACAAAGAATGGGCCATGGGCCGGCAGCTTTGGCACCTATGAGGAGCTTGCTACAAACATATAATCTTGGTGGCCATTTTAGACCCACCAAATCAGAATGTGTAGTTTCACAAGATGGCCAGGCCATTTGTATGAACATTAAATTTTGAGAAATACTGCTTCAACTGTTGACAAGCTTTATTCCCATACTGTCTGAAGAGCTCTCCCTTCCAGGAATAGTGAAGGAAATGGTGGGTTTAAGACACACAGAGAGGCCGTGGCCGGTTAGCTCAGTGGTAGAGCGTCAGCCTGGCATGCAGGAGTCCCGGGTTCGATTCCCGGTCAGGGCACACAGGAGAAGCACCCATCTGCTTCTCCACCCCTCTCCCTCTCCTTCCCCTCTGTCTCTCTCTTCCCCTCCCGCAGCCAAGGCTCCATTGGAGCAAAGTTGGCCCGGGTGCTGGGGGTGGCTCTGTGGCCTCTGCCTCAGGTGCTAGACTGGCTCTGGCTGCAACAGAGCAATGCCACAGATGGGCAGAGCATCGCCCCCTGGTGGTCATGCCGGGTGGATCCTGGTCGGGCGCATGTGGGAGTCTGTCTGACTGCCTCCCTGTTTCCAACTTCAGAAAAATACAAAAAAAAGGAAAAAGACACACAGAGAAACAAACTAGAAGTTTGAATAGGTGGTGTCAGAATCAGTTTTATTCTTGGTTATTGTCTTTCTCTTCACGTGGCTTTAGTCTCCAGTACAAACTTTTCTTCAGAAGTTACAAAAAAGAAGCACTGTGGTATCCTCAAGGTAGTGAGACCATTAACCTGGAATTTCCAAAGGGAACTATATTTTGTGAATGCGATTGACTCTTGAAAAATGCGAAGACTAGGTTTTGACCCCCCTGCACGGACAAAAATGAATGTATAATATAACTTTGGATTCCCCCAAAACTTAACTTCTAATAGCTTACTATTGACTGGCAGCCTCTCCCATAATATTATATAAACAGTCCATTAACATATATTTTGTATGATATATGTACTGTATGCTATATATATTCTTACAATAAAGTATGCTAGAAAAAAGGAAAATCGTAAGGGAGAGAAAATGCTTTTACAGTATTTATTGGGGGAAAAAAAAATCCATGTGTAAGTAGACCTGCACAGTTCAAACCTGTGTTGACTGAGGGTCAACTGTATTTGATTATTTCTAAAGCTTGCTCTAACATGGTAAGTTGCTCCAATTGAAGTCTCCCAGGGAATGGTATTTCTCTTTTACATTCTTCTTTTTGCCTCTTTCTTGCTTTTTAAAAATTAATCCTGTTTTATTTTAGAACAATTTAAGATGTATAGGAAAGGTGTGAAGATAATATAAGAGTTTCCACAGACCTCGCGCCCATCTTTCTCAATTTTTGACCAGAGTTCTAGTTCTACTTTTACTAGATTGGCGGAGTTTCCTGGCAAAGGAAGCAAAGTTACAGCACCTAACAAAAATAGGATTTGATTAAGGCTAATTACGGTGCTGTCACATAAAAAGGGGAGAAAAGAAAGCTGGCTTTTTCAACCAGCAATGAAATAACCTGCTGTCTATCTACTGACTTAATAGCTTTAATTGCCAGAACATAATCAAGATCTGGTGAATTTGTTTGAACATATCAGCAGGCACCAAATATTTCAATGAGATCAAGTTGTATAAATAGTTATATTCTGACTTGAGCTGAAAGCACTCTGATAAAATGAGTTTTGTAGCCTAGAAGGCAACACCTGTTGGGAGAGGCCCACTGATATGATGACTTGATCTATGAACACTTTGTGGACTAAGAAAGTTGCAGGTTTAACATAACCATCTTAGGTGAGTGGTCTGACTCTATGTCTGACTTCTTAGTTTGCGTGATGACTTAGGTCACGAGTTTATTTACACTTTACTTGGAGACTTATTCTATTTCTGTCTTACTGAGAGATTTTTTTTTTCCAAAGGGTGACGTAACAGAGTGGGCATTTCCTCTAGCAGGCTTTGTGCATTTCAAGCCATAAATAAAAATTACACTTGAAACCAACCGTTCTCCCACATTTTATTGTCTTCTGACTCTTAGGAATGTAGAACCAGAAAGTAAAGGATATATGAGACAAATGCCCTTCAGGAAGCCAGAGCAGAAAAGTGAATCTAACGAACAGATGACTTTGGAAAAGGGGATCTGAGATCAGCCCACTATAGGACCTTCTGAGGACAAGGGCCGCTGACTGGTCCCTCCTGCATTTAGATACTTGGTACTGATGAAGGGTTGTCTGTTGGTAGTTGGTTTTGTATACCCGTGAGCTTTCTGGAAACAGATGTGCAAGTGCAAATAATCCCTTTCATGAAATTGAAGGAATAATTCCTTCCCTGTTTAGTTATCATTGAATTCCTCAGAGGAATCCACACTCTTGACAAACATAGCACCCCATTGAAATAAGTCTCAAAAGTGGGAAACGTAGATGGCGTTTTCTTAACCTTCAGAAACAGGAAGCTGAAATTGCAGAAGCAGGAAGTAAACAGAGCTTACCAGCCTCCAATCACTCCCCCAGAGTCTCCCTCCTCGGGGAGGATGGTCACTGTTTGCTGGCAGGGCAACGGAGAGAGAGGTGACAGATGGTTTGTCTTAGCCTGTAACCCACATGTCACTGGACCGGACTTAATGACTCTGGCACACAGAGAGGGCTCTGTGCGCCCAGCAGAACTATATATATCCTGCTTACCCCTGGGAACTCTTGGACTGGGCAACGGGGACTTGAGTAAAAGGATTTGGGCTAGGGAGGATTCTCCCCCATTTCTTTTCCTTGCCTCCCCCCCGCCCCTGCCCCAACCAGGATAATTCCAAACTCTCGAACTGTCCTCCAGAACATTCTCACAGGTCCTGGCAGGCTGCGGCTCCCCGTGACGCCGCTGAGGGAGTCAGAGGCTCTTTGCTGCTGGCTTTGAGCTGCAGTGCAAGAAGAGGGGCAGGTCAGAAGGACCGTAGGGAGATACAGAAGTCTGAGGATTTTGCCTTTTCAGTTCCCACTGTTAATTTTCTTTCTTTTTTTTTTCATTTTCTTTGCCTCGTCTACTAACTCTTTGAGGCTTCAGAGGCTCAAAGTCAAGTTCGTCCTAATTTTAAACTCGCCTCTGTGGCTGCCCTGTAATTTTCATTCCGCAGCTCAAATTGGGACGTGTCTCTGTAGGTTGGACTCAGAACCTGAGTCTTTCTGCGAAGCTTTACCAGACGACACTTGGTATATAGCACGGGCGCTTCAACGTAACAATCCAGGGTCCTGTCTTTGTCAGTAGGCCATCGTGGGAGGAGCTTTGTCCAATGGTAGAAGGTAAGAAGGGAGGAAGGGCAAATACAGCCAATCATCTCTTAAAACATGCGCATTACAGATGCACACAGAACAACATATTTGGATAAAATTGGAGAAATTTGTATTGAGGTGATCTAAATCAGATTCTTCTTCTCTCTGTGGGCACTTCGGAGATTCAGGCTATGTCTTTGACTGTGAACACCATGCAGCTCCCTCATTTTCTGTAGGTCCCCATTCCATATCCCTTCCCCCGTAGGGGCCTCCTGAAATGACCTCGGAGCACCAGGAGCTTTCTTTTCTTCAGCGTTTCTAGGATGAATACCCACTTGGACCTCTGTGGTTCTCTCTAACTAAATTATACGCTCTGCTTTCTAGTTTGGCCGGTCCACCACGTGCCAGGCACAGGGTAGGATATACAAGGGATCTTAATGAAAGATTTTTCAATTAATTAATTATTATCTATTATAATGCTCTCAAGAATTTTTGTACCATTTTAATCATGGCTAACTAATGGACTTAGAAAGTTCTACTTCCATGAGAAAGGCGGAGCTAGTTATATTTGTCCTGTATAAATCTGCCCCACAAATGAAAAAGTAGATTTCTACTTAGCTAGGAGCATGGAAGAAATCAGCAGACATAATCCTAGGTAGTTCTTTCTTCAATAACAATCAATTTTTGCCAGATTAGTCCATTGTCTCTGACTTGTTCATTTCCTCCAGGACCAAAAGGGCCTAAGAAACTTCAATATCTGCCAATAGCTGAGGCCGAGAAGGCCCACCTGCTCATGGAAAACGCTGCTGGCCTCTTAGTTTTTTTAATTCCGTGAGTATACCTGAATTTTGACCTAGGTAGCAGCCTTCCTTCCTGCCACAGAGCAGTATCCAAATAGGGAGACATGTCTTAAATCCTGTCCAAGGCCTTTCAGGGACTGATGTGCTGTGGGGACCTCCGAATACAGATTTCAGCCTGAAGGCAGCCCCGCAGCCTGAATCCCCATGGATGTAGTCTCAAGACAGCAAGGAAAGGGACAGGTTCTGGGCCTCTTGCCGAACACATCGATCCGTGGGCTAGCTGGTTTGTACAGGTAGATGTCTAAAGCTGTGGAGGCTGTGATTTTATCCCGCTTACAAGCTCTCCAGCTCAAAAACTGCCTTTCTTCATATAGGAGGTTTTATTCAAACACTTTAGCCTGCTGGAAACACGTACTTGAGAAACTCATGCAGTTGGTGAGTTGAGGGGGGTACAGCTGGGTACCCCAAAGACCAGCTCCTTGTTGAGTCCCCTCACGGACTTGCTAGCTCTAGTCCCTAGAAAGAAAACATGTCCAAAGACTGCCAATTCCAGCTGTTGTTTGCAATAGCCATCGTACAAAAGTGTGTCACTGATCCCAAGAGAAATCACCAGAGAACCGGATGTGCTGGCACGAATCCAACACCACTGTGAGGAAAACAATGCAAACACAGCTCTACAAAGTAATTAGCATCATTGTCATCGATGTGAAGGACAATAGAGTATTCTAATCATTGTGGTCCTGATACCAGCAGCTTTCCAGACCCCCCAAAGGATAGGTACTTTAGATACACTGAAAAAAAAATGGAGGAGGAGCTCTGTTGGCTTCAGAGGTAGCACGAATCAATACCTGGGTGTGAAGACAGACTCGGCTCTAGATTTTCCAGTTAGGTGACTCCCTTGACATGCTCCGAATGTTGCCAGAGCCAGTGGCTTCTGCTCCCCCTTTATGTTGTGCTTAAATGCCATGTCTTCCATGAAGCACTCCCCAGTCCTGCCCCTGATGGGTGAAGTCTTTTCTTTCTCTGAGTAAGGTTGGCAGTCTTTGGCAGTGTAATTCTCTACCTTACATGATAGCTTTAAGTGTACCCTTTATGTCTAATCTTTCCTGCTAGGACCACAACGTCCTTGAGAATAGAAAGCCTGCCATATTCATATATACATTCTCCACATTGTCTTTGGTACAGAGATCACACCCAACACGTATGCATTGGAAGAGTAAATGAACAGACAGTGACAGAGGACAGAAATGGGTGGAGCCACTTTAGGATACCAGTGGGAGGACCACAGCGAGGCTTTCTCACCACGCAGGGGTCCACACATGGGACTCCCAGCAGGTCCAGTGCTCAGACACTCAAACATGGGAAATGGACAAATAAGACACCGATCAATGAAGAGAACATCATCCGACTCCTTCCTGTGTCTGGTTCTGCTCATCGAGGTTTTAAAAAAAAAAATTATTATTTTTTTAAATCAGGGATGGATATTGTTTGTGAATTCACTCAGGAAAACTTAGTAATTTTCCAACATAGTTAATATTCAGATATGAAAAATCTCTTACAGTTTAAATGGTGAATAGATGCTAATTTATACATATATACTTATGCTCAGAATGCCTAATTAATGATCTTCCGTGTCAGTCATGGGCATGTTAATGAGCTTCTTTTGCTCCTGTGTCATAATTGCATTGCGCCTCTCTCGCTTAAGGTTGGGAGAACATTTTAGCTGTGAGTTAGCAATTGATGCAAAATAACAACAACAAAACAACTAACAGTTATTCCGTGATCATAAGTTTAGGAAATGTGGAAGTCTATGATCGTTACAATATAGATGTAAAGACAGCCCCCACCCCCAATAAAAAGGCAGCTGGCTACTTTCATAGTAACTCTCCATTTGCTGTATTTTTTTTAAAGGTTAAAGTGTGAGTGATGTGCAGGACTGTCTTTCTTTGGTCCAGATACTGGATTCACCGTCTTTCTTACTGAGGACAGAAAGGCTGTGATAAAGGGAACTCTTTCAGGAGGTGTTATCCTATATTTGGATCTGTTCTATTTCTCACAACCCGGAAGTGTCGCCTTCTACCTTCCATAGTCTTTCTTTCCTCCGTGTTCTTAATGTGTTGGTTTCTTCCCCAAAGTCTTCATAGTTGTCAGACACAAACCTTCCCACTTTAATCTGGCAGAGTCAGGTTGGATTTGATTCCTAACTTGAGGCAAGTTAATTGAGTTCTCTGAGGCTCTGTTTCCTCACCTATATTGTGGTGAGAGTACCAGTCGTGTTAGGAATGACATGAGGAATAGTGAGTTGATGCGTCCGAAGCCCACTGCAGGGTCTGTAGCCGAGGTGACCTGTGTGCTGCACCCCTGATGATGTAACCCCCACCTGCAGCCTGCCTCCGAGACTCTGTCACAAGCACCACCTGAATCATCCCTCCCTGACTGCCGCCTCCGTTTTCCTTCCCTTTTTCTATTCCTCCCTCAGAAATGCAGTGGTTTAGCCCACAGCATCTGGAGCTGGACTGTCTGGGTTTAACTCCTGGTCCTGCCATATTCCAGTTGCGTGACCTCAGGCAAGTTCCTCAGCCCTGGATAGTTAAAATGTCAGCGCTTGGCATTTACTATGTGCTCCCAAAAAGCCAGCCGTTATTATCTGACAGCCCAAGCAGCTGGGTGAAAACAGCCCTGCGCACATCAGCCTGTGAGCTGGTATCATCTGCTTGAGGGTCAGGAAGCCCTTCTCCTGGGTTAGAAGCAGAGCGCCTCAGCCCTTTGTCAGGGACAGCAGGGGACACAGATTCTTGTTCTGCTTCTAGATCTGTGTGTGGAGGCCATCTTTTCTGTTTCTCCTTTCCTTTGTGCAGAAATCTGTCTTCCCTGTGAGGAACACAGGGACAGATTTGTACTGTTCCTCCCGCATGCATCTTGCTCACTCTCTGCTTTGTGCAGAGTGGAGTCTGGAATGCCCAATCTCTCTGTTCCTCCCTGTGCTCCCCCTCCCTCTCCCCGTCTGACAGGCTGTGGGAGGAATGAAGGGCTTTGGGCCAAGCCTTTCTTTGGGGGCCTCCATTTTTCCTTTCTTTTTATGCCAGAGGCAAATAGTTGAGTTTGCTTGCTGGAAGCGAGGCTTCTGAAACCATTCAGCTAGCCCTGACATTTTTAAGATAACAAATTATTCTGTGAGTGATATCAGAATTTGACTTCTCATGATCCTCATCCATCTCTGGAATGTATTGCTTGACTTTTTAAGCATGATGAAGCAATGAATTCTAATAACTGACCCCAAATAAGCCCTCAAAGGTAGCCTGTTAGGTTCTCCAACACATCCTCAGCAACCGTGGTAGGACTTGATGTCTCGGGCTATGATTTTACACATTTCAAAATACTCTCAGGAAATCTCACTGGATCCTCACGAATCTCTGAATGGTGGCTACGCCAGAAATTATTGTTCCCATTTTGGAGTTAAAAACAAACTAATAAATGGAAGCCCACAAAGATTAGATGACTTGTCTACCAGTTATATAGATCTGAAGTCCAGTGTCTGACCGGAACTCAGAGATTTTAAACCAGTAGCTTTAATTAATCAGAAAAGGCGAGCTTATGCTGTGGAACAAATTGCACCCCACCCCAACCCCTTGGTTTCACTGGCTGCACACGGTAAATATCGTTTTCCAACTCAAGTCAGGGGGAGAAAGTTCGGGAGGCTCTGCTCCACATAGTCACTCAGGGACCCAGGCTGACAGAGGGTCCACCCTCTAATGACACTGCCACCTCAATATGGACTTTAAGGTTCTCTGCAGCAGCAAAAGAGAATGTGGAGAATGCACACCTGCACTTTCTCTGCTTAGAGCCCATTGGCTAGACTAGTTGCATGGCCCCAAACTAACTGCATGTCTTCCCATATGCTCAGACAGAAAGAACCAGCTTTGGTGAGATCTAGTGGTCTCTCTTGCAGGCTTTTTGGTGGCCCATTTAAAGACACTGAACCATATGTGAGGTCCATTTGGAAGTAAGTGCACTTCACAATAAATATTGTAACCTGGGCATTTCATTTGTTTGAAAAGAATGAAAAAAAAAAAGAAAAATTTAACAAGCACCTGATTTGTGAAGTAGTTGCCAAAAAAAAGAAACAAACAAACTTGTAATCACAATAGGTCCTGTTAACCTTTCCCTTTTTGTTTTATTTTGGCTTTATTAAGGTATGATTAACCAATAAGATTATGAAATATTTCAAGTGCGCATCATGATGATTTTATATGCAAATACATTGTGAAAGGATTCTTCCCGCCTAGTTAATTCACATGTCCATCACTTCACATGTTTAACTTCTTTTTTCTTTTTTGGACTTGATCCTTTAAAAATTAGAACTTTCCCTGAAAAGTGAACAGAGAGCTTATGATTTAAATTAACTGGTCCTCTCCCTCCATTTTACAGTCTGTTTTACATAGAAAGTTTTAGATTACAAAAGAAAATCTTTGAATTATTCCTCAGAAAAACAGTAGCTCCTAAGATATTTTAGAAAAATTTTCAAGTCATTCTAAAGAAGTTTGGTTTTTTTATATAATCACTTAGGTTATTTCCCTGAAAATAAGCAGCTATCTAGTTTATCCTCTGTGTTTGGACAACTGATATAATAGAGAAAAACTGCAATCAGGGACATGAGCTGGTTTGACTCTTGAATTACATAGACTGCTTGAGTGTGGAGGGCCTTCGGTGCAAAAGATTTGGGAGTGTCCACAGACAGGCATGGGGCCTGTGAGTCGGACATAAAGCAAGTGGTCCGGGGCCAGCTCAGCTGCTTGACCTGCCACAGAACCAGCTGCTGCCAGGCTGTCTTTGTGTTTCAACTGCCCTCCGGACTCACCTGCGGAGATGCCCCAGCCTCCTGCCTGGCTCCGTGCATGCTGGGAGCAGCCGTACTTGTCATGAGTGGAGGACCACCCTCATGTGGGCTCCCTGCTAAACACCAGCGACACAGCAGACATTCTTACAAAGATTTTTCATGGAAACACAGGCATGTTGTCCAACCCCCTTCTCTTTTAAAATTAAGCATCTTTTTTATAGTAAATTTTAAAACATAAAATAGCAACCCCCAACATACGCACTAACAGTAACTGTGACTATAATGGGCACTCTATACTATAATATCATTTCATAGAGAGTTCAGCCATTTTCACAGGCATCTTCTTAGTCTTGGCAGACACTTTGGAGTTTTCTAGATCAGAAATTTCATTACCCATAATCCAGGGAGATGAAACATGAAAGTGAAACAATGTATCCCAGATGGCAGGTAGGATACCTGGACAGGTGAGAACAGGGTTTCCCAGGTGTGCCTGGATGGACAGAAGTCAACTGACGCTTGGTAGCAAGATGGTTTTTCTTAGCTTCCCCTTAGAATTACTGAATCAGAATATTCAGGATAGAGGCCCAGGAATCCTTCTCTTTATCAAGCACTATGAGGTGACTCGCGGGACACACATTTAAGCAGAAGCAACAACTCCTCTCGAATTTCAGCCTCCTGTCACCTCTGGCAGCAAAGGAACATCTCTAAGAGAGAGTTAACCCCGAGAATTCAGATGCACTGTGGGAATAACAGCTACTTCTCCCCATCCCTGGAGTTTTCAAGAAAAGTACAGTTTTATGTATTTTTAAATGTCAACACCTTGTACCATTGGTTTTCAAAAGAGGCTCTGGGGACTTATTGTAGTGTCTAAGCATTCTCTAGGTGGTCTGAAAACTGGATTTTTAAGAATTTTTGTTTCTTAAATGTAACTTTTGACTGGGTAATAAATGCACAAAGTACAAAATTCAAAAGGTTAAACACTGTATATGCTGAAAGATAAATCTCTTTTCCATCCCTGTCTCCCTGCCTCCCGGTTTCCTTTCCCAATGGTAGCCACCGTCACCATTTTTTTAAGTCTCAGTGACGTCCCTAGCATGTAAGCATGTATGTCAGCATATGTGTTTTTAAAAAACCCAAATGCTTCCCATTCCACATTTAACATCTCTTCCATGTTCACCATCTATGTCACTGTGTTTAACTTGCCACTTTTCCTCTGATACCATTTATGGATTTTGTGCAGTTACAGTAACTTTTGTGGTAGCGAAACTCTGAAATTCCCAGCAGCTCACCAATATATGTTTGTGTATTTCCCTCATGCCGCAGCCCGATGTGGGCATGTGTTGGACAGGCAGCCAGCTCCCTTGCATCCTGAAGTTCCTTTCTGAGTTTTGAGACCACCAGCTGGTGTGTGGGAAAAAAGAGAGCCCGCGAGATCGTGGGGGAATCCCTGGAAATGGCACACCTCATTTCTGCCCACAGTCTTTTGTTAAGAACTCAGTCATCTATCCCCATCTAGATGCAGGGAGTGCTGGGACATACTGTCCTTGACCAGGCAACCACTAACCGGTGTCAAATCCATGTACGTCACGAGGTACACACACCTTTGGTAGAGAGCTAGCCACTCCCATCATTCTCGTCCCCCAATGTACCTGGTTTTCTTTTCATGACAGCGAGTGGGGTCTTTGCCCTTCTTGGCACATGGAAGTACAGCAGGGGATTTGGTAGGGATATTTATATCACATAGGCCTGTGAGAGTTTGAGAACCGCTACTTTTATACAGGAGGCCAGAGATTTTATTTATTTATTTATTTATTTATTTATTCATTCATGTTTGCCCCTTCTAGGGTCTGGGCTCCAGTCTCAAACCTGCCTGTGTCTGTGGACCGAGAGACCCACTACCTCCCCGGTCACTTTGTTTGTTGGACCTCCTCGGACTAAATGACTTCTCTGTTATCTAACCCAGGCAGAGAGCCAGGAGCAGAAGCATTTCAGAACCCCAATGCCCAGTCTGCCTGTAAAACATTACAGTTGTTTTATGATAGTCCTTTCCAAGCTTTAATTCCTCTCTCTCTCCCCCCTTCTCTGTCTCTCCCTCACTGTCTCTCTCTGTCTCCTTCTTTTCCTCCCCCTCCCCCCCCTCTCAGTTAGACTTGCTACCCAGCAATTTCCTAGCATCCTTTTTGCTTACAAAACTTTTCCTTTGCTCCTGGAGAAACAAAATGAACAAAGCAAACCAGCACCATCAAGCACTCACAACGTAACTACCTCGAAGAGGGAGAAGTTCGGAGAGCTGTCCGGAGGGACGCAGCAGCCTGGCCTGCCTCCCTCCCCTCAGTGCCAGCCGCAGCAGGGAGGGGGACCTAGCCCCGCAGAGAGACTGGCTCCCTCCTCCGCGGCTCTGCCTGTGTCAGCCCCCAGAATAGAAACACGGGGAGGAGGCCTGGCGGGGAGGAGGAGCAGGAGGAGGCAGCGGGGGCTGCTGAGGCTGCGCAGCCATGGGAGGCCTCGCCAGCAGACCTCGGGGGGCAGCAGGGTGGAGGGAAGCCTGGCATCGCCTTGACATGGCTGCATCTGTTTTCTCTTCCTCGCTGGTCTGCACGGACTGTGTGGTCACTGTTCTCCATGTCAGCACATTCAAAATTGCTGACTGTAAACAGTGCAGGCGGCATGTCCGCTACTGGGGAAGCCACAAGGAAAACAGCTTTGGGCCACAGTGGATGTTCTCGATGTGACACAGTCCTGGCGCCCAGCACGGGCTCTTTACAAAGGACAGGGCTTTGTGGTTTGGGTGGGATGGAGAGAGAGCCAGGAGGCTCGGCTTGTTGAGATCTTTTACTAAGGAAACCAATATGGGTTTTCTCCTGGGCCCTTTCAGCTGGAGTAGAGAAGGAATTCCAACAGCTGAGACGAGAGGATTGCCAGCGGGCGAAATGAAGTTCTACCCCAAACCCATGTGCAGATGGCACTTGGGCAGCATAGGACTGAGGTCATTGTCGGTGACCTTGGGAGGGAGTGGTTACCACAATGCCACTGCAGACCGAAGGGGCTCGTGCAGCCTCTCAGGCTGACCCAGTGGCATGGAAAGCCACAGGGGCGGGCGGTGCCCGTCCCACAGGGCAGGACTTGGCTGGATCCCGAGCTGGGCAGCAGCAGGTCTCTGGGGCCCATTTGGGGACTTCCACAGGCCAGGGTGGTGTGCGTCTTTGCAGCCTGTCAAACCACAGCCGTTCACAGAGGGCACGTGGTTGGAGTATATGCGATCAAGCCAGGGAGAGCGGGGTGCCCAACTCGAGAAAGGCAGGGTGTTAGTATACAAAGTAGCCAGCTTCATCTTTTCTTCTAAGAACTACCACCAGAAATCAGGATAGGGGCACAGCCTAGTAATGAGTCATGACTCTTTCCCGAGAATTCCTATGTGAAACATGTAGGCAGTGGGCTTCCGGGCTGTATTAGTTCTCCAGAGAAAAAGAACCCACAGGAGATGTGCGTGTGTGTGTTTGGTATATATCTCCTATGTATCCTGTGAGCATGTTGTATAACCTACCTGTGTCTCAGTTTCCTTATTCACACAGTGGGGATGATGGGAATCGTTTGACCTGGTAGGGCTCTTGTGAAGATTAACTGTATTAATGTATGTAAATGTCTGCATGTAGTTAGTACCATGTAAGTGGTGGTCTAAAACTATTATTACTTCCTGGGACTATGAAGAGATAAAGTCTGTGTAGAGGATTCAGGTGGTTGAAGAAAAGTTTTTAGAATAGATGATACATTGGAACTTTGCAACAATTAGGTCCACATTTGAGACCACCGTCGAGTGTTGCCCTTTAGGGAATTTCTCTTAGATGAATTGAAACCAAGATGGAGGCTCCCCCGAATTAAACTGCCTTCTGCACTGTAGTTGATAGTGTCATGGAGAGCTTCCAGAGGGTTAATAATGAGCTAATACACCTATGAATGTTAAATGTCTTGGAAGCAGTTTCCTGATTAGCAAATAGCAGATGTGGCAGTAGCCGTGGTCTAATTGCCTGAAAGGCAGTTAAATATAGTTTTAATCCTTTCTAAGGAGTTATTTGAAAGCCAAACTATTTTCCCTAAATGCCCATGAGTTGCTGTAACAGCCAAGTGAAGTGTAAAGACAGGGAGAGAGGAGGTGTGTCTAGGAGTGTGTTGGCTTCCTGCGCATCTAATTTATGTTGTCAGTTGGTGGTGTTTTCTATGTGGATTTTCATTGTGATACTACCATGTCTGACTTTCTGATGTAGAGCGATTCCTTCTATTGTTCTGAAAATTCTGATTAAGAAAACAACACAAGTTATCTTTCACTGCAATCTTCTATGTGTGGTGCACCATGTTACATGCTTTACATGTATGATCACAGGTGATCTGCACAATAATCCAACGAAGTGGGTACCATATCTATCCTGACTTTCCTTTTGAAGAAACTTAGGCTTAGAGAGGTCAAGGTGGCTGGATTCTAGGGAGCACAATACAAAAGCCCAAACATGTTACTGCTACCCCCTAATGTTCTTTAAGTCCTACAAATTAAAATTAGCCCTACCTTCTGCTAGTGCTGGGAGGTATTTTGCAAGGTGTGGGTAGAGCTGCTCTCAGGTCTAGGATTCTTTTATTAGTACTACTGGGATCAATCTGGCGTGTTAGGAAATTGTAATTTTCATGCCAGTATTGTTAGTGTTTCGCTGAGCAGGACTTTCCCCAGTTCCTGACAGCCAACCTGTGTGTAGGTTCTCTGCCATGAACCAGTTTCATCTCTGGACAAGCTGGGACAGCCCTTGTAGAACTCCAAGATCTAGGAATAGGGCTGTGAATAGCTCTCCATATCCACTTAGCAAACATCACGTCCCTGCTTTTAGAGCAGGAAGGAAAATGCCATTTAAGAGGTGGGTTAGAACTAGAGGAAGGACAAGGCATGGATAAGATTTACCAGGATGTTAAGGAAATCTCCACTCCAAACAAAAAATTAAAGCAGGACCATTTTCACGCCTGCTACATGCTTATATTCAGAAAGGGTGATTCTTTTATGCAAAGAAGACACTGATGTATCAGTGACTAAAGTTAAAAAACAATCAGAGAGGTTGCATGACGTGGAAAGTCTCCCTCTATATTTAGAATAAAACTTCGTGCTTTTACTGTCAGGATGTGAGCTTAATTATAGCATCTTGCAAACTTTCCTTTTGTACAGGAAGTGTGTATGTGAGTGTGTGAGAGTGTGTATGTGAGAGTGTGTGTGTGTGTGTGTGTGTGTGTGTGTGTATGTGTGTGTGATGTATGTGTGTGTGGCTTACTCTGCCTGGAAAAGTTCAGGTACTATACTTTCTCTTTTTGAAGCATCAAGAGGAGTTGATGTAAAGTACTCTGAGAAGTATAGTACTTCTTGACCCTCAATGAACTGGTAAGTCACTGGTGGCAGGAAGCATGCTTCATTCTTCTGTTTTAGCTCTTACCATATTACATAAGAATATTTATTGAGTAAAACCAGATATGTCAAGTGGGTGATTTAGAAGGCTTTCATTTCTTTATTTTTACCAAAGTTATGCACTAATTCTACTGAAAATCAATTTTTTATTCTAGTGAAAAAAAATTTTTTTTTCTGGCATGAAAACTTACACTTTAAAGATTCTATATTGGCCCTGGCCGGTTGGCTCAGCGGTAGAGCGTCGGCCTGGTGTGCGGGGGACCCGGGTTCGATTCCCGGCCAGGGCACATAGGAGAAGCGCCCATTTGCTTCTCCACCCCCACCCCCTACTTCCTCTCTGTCTCTCTCTTCCCCTCCCGCAGCCAAGGCTCCATTGGAGCAAAGATGGCCCGGGCGCTGGGGATGGCTCCTTGGCCTCTGCCCCAGGCGCTAGAGTGGCTCTGGTCACGGCAGAGCGATGCCCCGGAGCGGCAGAGCATCGCCCCCTGGTGGGCAGAGCGTCGCCCCTGGTGGGCGTGCCGGGTGGATCCCGGTTCGGCGCATGCAGGAGTCTGTCTGACTGTCTCTCCCCGTTTCCAGCTTCAGAAAAATAAAAAATAAAGAAATAAAAATAAAAATAAAGATTCTATATTTATTCATTCTTTCATCCCTGGAATTAGCAGTTCTGTGTTTGGTAGAGTTATTTGTTGACTCTTCAGGAATTACCTTTGTGTGTGTGTATGTACGTATCTGTGTATTTAGTATTGAAAAAAATTATTGCGTTGAGATTATTCACATTGTCAGGCTCATTACACAGACTGAAAGCACTTGATTCCAGCCATAAGTTCTCATATTAACCATGAAAATTGGCTCAAACCCATGTTCTCTGAGTCTGAAAGAATCAGCCTTAATCGTTTGTCTAGAAGATAATTAACAAGCCCCATCTCACCCTTAAAAAAAAAGTCTTAACATAAATCTGATGCGTATAATATCTTTAGCTTCTGAATATAAGATTGTAGCACACCTTGCATATAAAGTTTTCAATATTTTAGATATTGAATGATTAAATCAAAAGAAATGGGGAAACCATGTACAAGCTCACATTTTGGTGGAATAGTGTGGACACGGTGTACTTGGTATTTTCCATTCTGATTCTACCAATATGCCATTTGGGTTAATGTAACACTTTGTCATTAGAAGATGTCTGGTGCTAAAATAGAACAGAGTTAATCAGGACCGAGGAGATGTGCAGAGTATGCACCTGTTAAGGAGCTGACCACTGGCTCCTCATTGCTGCTACTAATTCCCAACAACACCACCCACTGTTTGTTTGTTTGTTTCATACAGGGACTTACTAAAAACCATGCCCAAAAGGATGCTTTGGTGTGATGGACAGGGATAGGTGAGTGAAACTGCTGGTAGAATTGTGATCTGGAGGAGTTAAAATAAAATTGAGATTTAGTTTTGTTAACTGTGGGGAAAATATGCCTGGACATTTATAGCATCTCTATTTGGTACCAGGCTGTCTGAACTCAGTGAAACAGTTTGTGAAGCTAAGTGAAGGTTAACATGGTGATTTGTTAACACTTATCTTCCTGCAATGCAAAGTTTGACTTTAAGTTACATCTGAAAGACTACAAGGGTGTTGTAGAATGTAGGGGTGGGCAAAAGGAGGTCTACAGTTGTAATACAAAAAAATAAGACAATGGTTAATAAATAATAAATAAGAGTAAACTATTTTGCGTACTCACAACTGGAAACCTACATTTGCCCACCCCTGTGTGTTGTCTTGTCTGTGGTTTGACTTTAGTAGGAAAGATAAATGTTTGACTGATAGAAAGGAGGACTTGACATCCAACAGTCATCAATCCATAATACCAAGTATGAAATGTCATGCTTAATTAAGAACAAATCTTTTGTAAGGTGTTTCTTAAAGTTTTAGACAAAGTTACATCCGTGTATTGCTGGAAATCATTAAAACATCTGAATTCATCAGAAACAAGTAAAATGATCATTCCAATAATCTGCAAGAATACAAAGAGTTATTTACTTTGGAATAATTCAGTCTTAATCAAGAAACTGAAATTGTAAAAGGAAGGAAGTTTATCGCACCTTAAGCAGCCCATGCAAATGAGAAGGAAACAAGGAGTCCTGGGAGCTGGGACATCACAGAGGAACTCCCTGGAGAGTGCCTCTGTCCTGCCCAAGAGCGGTGGTAGGAATTCTCCTGTTTAAGAGTTTGTCTTAGGGCCTGCAACCTAGCCATGTGTTGTATTCCAGACTTTTTGTGGTAGATAATCAACAGACTGTGGCTAATCAACAGAAAGATAGCTGTTCAGCGTAGAAGATCTGCTCTTGCAAGAAGATCTCCATTGTTCATATTCTAAATTGAGTAAATCACACACGTTCAGCGTGGATGTTGAATCCAACATAATACACATCCACTCCCAGGTCCTACCTCTTTCTACTTGGGTTTCAGCCCAAATTATACTCGGCATAAGCACTGGGATCCAGAGCTGGTCTTTCCTTAGAATTCTAAGAATGCTACAAAAGGCTCATCTCCTTAAGCCAGTGGTTCTCAAACTTTTTGAAGTTGGGGCGCATTTAAAAATCCTACAAATAATTGTAGGTGCACTATATACAAATTTATGAGAAATATGTTATAATAATTAGGTCAAATATAAAGTCCAAGCATGCTTTTATGGTAATTAAATGAAATAAATATGACAAAATTAAACTTATTCTGACATTTAAAAACATTTTTATGTTACATTTTTTGAGTTATGCTTTTTGGAATTCGTTAAAAAGAGGGGTTAAAAAGTAAAAAAAAAGACAAAAGTTATCCGTGTGTGTGTGTGTGTGTGTGTGTGTGTGTGTATAGATAGATAGATAGATAGATAGATACATTCTTAGTGAGATTTAGTAAATTCGGCAGGTCCCAACGCGAATGTGTTTTTTCATTCTTGTGTTTATGAGAAACATGAACCTATGTGTCCTAGTAATTTCTTCAATGTTTGGACATATACAGTATTTGAAAGGCAAACTCCCATTTCCTCATCAATACATTGAAGAATTCCTCTCTTTTTACTCTTAATTTTGTTGAGTGTAGAAAACCCCTACCATATATATCATCTTAACTTTACACCAAACAAAGGATAGAAGTAATTGCCTCTAGTCTTTCCTGGGAACATGGGGGGTAGTATAAACAATCCAGCACCACAGTTTAACAGCCTTTTGCAACCTAATCAGGCAAGTGAGGTGGGGGGTTGGGCAGACTGTCAGTTTACAGCCAATTCCCCACACCTCTGTTCTCCCAAAATCTAAACTCCAAAAACCCTGTTGGTTTTTTGGTCCCCAACAGGCACATATTTCTCTGGAATACCATAGGGCGCACCTGGAAATCTTCTAGGGCACACCAGTGCGCCCTGGCACACACTTTGAAAACCACTGCCTTAATCCCTAAACAAACTTCATGTGCCCACCCCCCATAGCCCACCTTCCACCCCAAGGCTCAAATTACATGGGCTTCCTACTCTTGTCCAATACTCCATTTGTTCCTTCTCTATTTCTTATACTCAAAGCATGGGCATTTTACTGTTCTAGCCCCTGGCAATTGGTGACCAGCCTGGAGCCTAACTCCAGGACCCCCATCAATTATGGGTCCTCTTTATTCTTTTTCTCTGGATCATGCCTGGCTTCTCCAATCTATTCTTTGGCCTCCATAAGCTGTAATGATTATAAACCTTCCTTTTCTCTGACAGAAGAAGCTTTCTACTCTTTACTATTACATGATTGGAGGGGCAAGGTCCTACTCAAAACAACCCTATATTTTAACTTCATTTTTATTTTGGAAGAATCTTTTTACTTAAGTAAAGCATTCTTTTTTATTTTTGTCAGCACCCCATTTCACCTGTATAAATACAATAAATTCCGACTTTAGATTTCTGTTTTTAAAAATCATATGCATTTCTTCAGAGAAAGATCAAAATGCAAACACATTTATATAAACATTTTATCTTGGAAAATTTAATATCAGTTATTTTGAGTTGTGATGGCTGTTCTTCTAATTCAGCCGAGCCAAAAAAAAAAAAATGTTGCCCAAATTAACCTGTCAAACTGAAAATATTTTGTCTCTCTGTGACTTCACAGATATCTGCTTTATTTAGCTTCAAGGAATAAAATAACCAAACCACAGTTCAGTTTTTTAATGTGACTGCGCCAACACGTATTCCTATGCAGTTTATACATATAATCTGTACTTTCTTTACATGAGAAGAAAACTATAAACCTGAGTTGTTTGTAATTAACATTCGGAATATGTACCACCGGGCCATATCTTGGTAAGTAAACATAATAATGAAAATGTATTTTCTTTAAAAAATGTGATTTAAATCGTCTTTCTGATGAGTGGTTTAAGTAGGGAGCAGTCTGAGGCAGAGGGCCGAGGGGCCTTGTGCCATGGCCGTAGAGTGGCTCTCAGATTGGGAGTCCGCTCTGGCACTTCTGGACAGTGTCCTGTCCATATTAATGACAGGGAATGTCAGTAATCATACAGTCATGTTCCCGTGCACAGCCTATCTGTGGCGAGGAGGGGATGGGAAGCTTGGGAAACATGCAGAGGGAGGGGGCGTGGCCTCCTGGCTCTCAGCTGGCTCTCCAGGAATGGACTGAAAGCCTGGCTGTACTCTCCACGGTGTTTGCCACTTTGTTTGGGGGCTTACGGTTTTTAATGTGAAGTAAGGGAGGGTTGTGTAGTTCATCCTACTGTGTGAAATTGTGGGGGCATATCAGACCACACGTCCCCCGAGGCTGATCATTGCTCCGTGTCTTGCTCCTAGTGAGGGATAGCATATAGCAACCCTCTAAACACGCACACATGCACATGACACATGCTTACACACATACATGACATATGCACACAGTAGTACACAGGCCTTAGTTGATGTTTGATCATTATTATTATTATTTCTGCCTCAGAATTGCCCCCACCTTGAAAAAATAAAGACTAATACCATTACCACCAAAAACAACATAAATTAGGAGTATCCTTGTTTTTATACCAGAATTGGGCTACAGCATGACACTTGGGGAGAAAACTTCTTAACAAACATGACACAAGTACTATTGAAAATATTATAACTAGTGTATTGACCTACCTATGTGTGTTGATAGTTTTATTTCAGAAACTTACACTGATCCATCCTCAGGAATCCACAGATCATTTTACACAATCTACATATTAGTATAGAAAAAAAAAATTAAACACCTACAATAGCTTCAGCTAGAAAAGCTTACTCCCTGAAAAGAATTTTTAAAGAGCATTAGTATAATTTATTACCAAATTGTGTCATCCTGGCAGCATATGTTACCAATAATATACAGCGAAAGCTAGAAATAGAAGAAAAAAAAATTTTTTTTTAAAGCTAGCATCTCTCTGTGAAAACAAAGAGTATTATGTCATCATAATGAAACCCTCGACCAAATCTACAGAAGAGGAGTGGAGAGCACTTAAATTTACAATTGTAATTGAACTAACACAAGTGTGACATCCAACCCGTTCATCAGCATCACTCATGATCTGTATTTAACATCGATTCCAGGATAAAATCATCAGTAACAAAGTCTGAGAACTGAGCCGACTCCTAAGTTGCACGAGTGAATTTTAGTGAACAAGAATTCGCTGCTGTTACCTCTCTGTGCCGGGACCCAGCAGCAGTGGAGGCCGAGCGGCACTCTATGATTAGAGCAAGGGGTGCCCTGTGCCAGGCACCGCATCGGGCACGTGAAGAGGGATGAGTGTGCCCACTGTGGGAAGGAACTGCGAAATCCTGGGGCTGGGGAGAAGCCAGGCGAATCCCCAAGGAGGCGGCCAGGTTGGGAAGGGGAGTGTGCGGGCTCGCTGCTGAGGCCGCTGTCACAGGCGTAGGGAAGCGGTATGCTTCGTTTCTCAGCCCCTGGTCTCCATCGTACCACGTTCCGTTTACGGAGTGCCCCTCCATTCCAGGTGATTCACCTCTGTGACCGCTTCAGTCATTCTCTCTTGGAGTGGAGGGATTATTACCCCTTTGTACGAGTAAGGAGGCCAAGGCTCAAGTGAAGGACGTTGCTCAGAGTCAGATAGCCAGGAAGGGAGTGCGGATTGCAATCGTTCTATACTAGGCACCCTCGCAAATCTGTGGATACTGCCATGTCCAAACCAGATGCCAAGCTGGTGCTGTTAGAAGGTGGGGGCCTTAGGAGGATGATTAAGTCATGAGGGTAGAACCCTCGTGAATGGAATTAGTGCCCCTATAAAATCATCCAAGAAAGCTCCCGTGCCCCGCCCACCATGTGAAGATACTACAAGAAACCTGCAGCCCAGAAGGGGGCCCTCACTGACCATGCTGGCACCGCCATCTCCGGCAATCCGAAACAAGGCAAGAGCTCCAGTACGTCAGAAAACTAGAGCACTAACAAATGATTTGGCACACAGTGGTACATTTGAACTCATTTCAACAAATAGTTGCTAAGAGCCAACTATGCAGAAAGATCGTCCTGATGCCTTGTCCCATGGGTGAAGAGATGTCTGTCATTAGAGATGTTAATGAGGACAATTGCTCGGAGCACAGATAGAGCTTTGGCCCATGGTGATGGGGGCTGGGGTGGGGATTAGAATGCGCAAAAAGGGCGTTCTGGGCACTGAGGTCAGTGGGGCAGAGGTACATGCTGGGAGCACCAAGGGTGCCTAGAGGACTGCTGTAAGCCAGACTGAGCCTTCTCTTGGGGAACCTGGAACACTGTGCCAAGGAATTTGGGCCTGACTCCGTTAGCCAGTGGGGACCCAGGGGAGATTTCTGAGCAAGTTGATATCTGGGGTTGTGCATTAGAATGATTCTGATGCCTCTGTAAAGAATGAAGAAACATATTTACAAGGCTTTTGCAATGATCGTTTATATAAGAGGCAAGGGAGCCTCAAGCAAGTCTGTGGCAGCAAGAAAGGAAGAAATATAAGCCAGAGACGGGCTTTGAAGAGCTAACATCAGATGAGATGCAGAGAATGAGGACTGGTGGGACCAGTGATGTGGCCATGGGTCTCCTTCAGTTCAGGTACCACGTGTCCCCGGAGGCAGAGGTGACGCAGAGCTGTTCGTAGAATACAGACTTGAGTTGGAGGCAGTCTTTACAGTATGCAGAGTGAGGAGGCGTGACTGTGACGGACCCTCCTTTACTCATAGTTACATCAGGGCCATAGAAGATTATTAGCTGAATTGTGACAGGGAGAGATAATATACCGCTCACAAAAATGAGGGGTTATTTCAACATGAATATGAAGCGATAAAATATCCCCTCATTTTTGTGAGCAGTATAGATACACTTCATGCTGTATTAATTGGCTTGGTGTACATTCAAAGGTGTTTGCATTCCAGGTGGACACTGTGACTACCGTTGGCCATACATTAGAATTAGTCTTATTATTTTTATTACAATGCATGTTATACCTTTCACATATAGCTACATTAATATGTTACTTCATATAAGTATATATTAAGTATATATACTTATATAAGTAGTATTTAAGTATATATACTATATACTTATACATATTTAAGTATATATATTATACTTATCTATGTTTAAGTATTTATATAATAATATTTAAGTATAGATACTTATATAAGTAATATATTAATATATATTTCTATGCATATAATATGTACTTATATTAAGTATGTATCATATTAAGTATAGCCTTGGTATATATAAAATATATCTCATATATTTTAAAAGCACCTTTATCAAGGAAAGATAGCCCCATATACTTGAATTACCCTATTTTGTTTTAATTTAGAATTTTGTCTTGATTTCTTGTGTAACCCTTGAGGCGAGATGAAACTGTGTCACTAATTCAGAATGCAACCAGCTATCAAAATATTTTATCCCCTTTCAAATCCATGATCATCACCAGTCCACCCCCCACAAGCATATCATGTCTCATCATGCAGCACTACTAGAATACGTGTATATTATGCATGCTAATGTAATATGGATGTATGTATTAGACTGTCATTATGTTTTCTCACTTTCCAACCTAGAGGTGGCTTGAATAAGTGTAAGAAGCCTTACTCACTGATCGCAGACCCAGGTACTGCTGTTACCTTGCCTCAAACTAGCTTTGTGACCTTGAGCAAATCTTTGAGCCTCTGGCTGTGAGTTTTCTTTTCTATGAATGGATGGAGCTGGACTAAGAGGTCCCCAGGGTCACCCCTGCCTGTAAGATACACTCAGCTGTAAGATACTCCTTCTGGAAGACTTAACTCTCCTGCTTCCCGTCTTTCCCAATCTCTGGTATTGAGCACCTACCTGTCGACTAAGAACAGTTCAAAATGCTTGCTGTTGGCCCTGGCCAGTTGGCTCAGCGGTAGAGCGTCGGCCTGGCGTGCGGGGGACCCGGGTTCGATTCCCGGCCAGGGCATATAGGATAAGCGCCCATTTGCTTCTCCACCCCTCCCCCTCCTTCCTCTCTGTCTCTCTCTTCCCCTCCCGCAGCCAAGGTTCCATTGGAGCAAAGATGGCCCGGGCGCTGGGGATGGCTCCTTGGCCTCTGCCCCAAGCACTAGAGTGGCTCTGGTCAGGGCAGAGCGACGCCCCGGAGGGGCAGAGCATCGCCCCCTGGTGGGCAGAGCGTCACCCCCTGGTGGGCGTGCCAGGTGGATCCCGGTCGGGCGCATGCGGGAGTCTGTCTGACTGTCTCTCCCTGTTTCCAGCTTCAGAAAAATACAAAAAAAAAAAAAAAAAAGAAGAAGAAAAAAAAATGCTCGCTGTTAAATAGTTTCAGAATATGTCACTGCCTGTGCTGTGAAATCTCTTAGCCTGCAGGACCACACAGAGCTCTTGGCGACTGTACCCTGTCAGGACCTATGCGTGCACGCACTGGCACAGAAGACGGGGGACAATGGGGAGCACCTGCATGTGGTATTGCAGACATGCACAAAAGCAGCGTCTGTCTCCCTAACCTCAGAATCCAGCAGGGACGTCGAGTTGGAGGCTGTGCATCCTGATCTGTCTGCTTTTGGAAATTTTGAAGTTTGGGGAAATGACATGAAGGCAGGAGAGCTGTGATGTAATTTCTGGAGACGGCTCTCCTAAATGCATCCGCAGGACACACGTCCTTGTGTAGAGAAGCCTAGGAAAGAAAGAAGCTCTTTAGAAAAGGACCAAGAAGCTAGAGGAGGGGTTGACAAAATGTTCAGTTCTGCTGGTGTTGCCTCTGAGGTTAAGTAATAAAAATGTCCCTTGATGGGGCATTGTCTAGATCAGACTTTTGTCATTAACCCTTAATTCACTTTAAATTGTCACTGACACGAGTCCTGTGCTGTTTTGTGGTTGTGAGTTGAATCTATGAAGGAGGTTAAGAATAAAATCTTTAGTTCTAGGAAACAGGAGTGCAATAATTACATTTTTATGAGAGACAGAAGTTGATGAAATTAGACAGATTTAATTCAGCACTGAAAGAGAAGTATCTCTACAAAGCTTTTTGATTGTGCCATTTAGAAAATTTATCCAGTTCAAAGTACCAGTTGGGAAATAGCACAGCAACCTCTCCCTTTCTTTCTTGTTCCTTTGTTTAAAAAACAAAATTAAAATAAGTGTTTTCAGATCTGTTTTTGGATGACAGTGTGATTGGTACAGCTGTTTAACACCTGGTGGAAACTTGACCTTCCCTCGCTTTCACAAGATAATAGAATAGACTCCTGGCTCCTGCATCCAGCCTCTTGGTCCTCAGGAACGAGATGCGTTTCTAATGTTTTTGGTACTTGAAAAACCTTACTGAAGCCATGATTAAAATAGGACTTCCTTTCAGGGGGTCACTTTCTAAAAGCTATTCAAGTGGCATTGTTGGGGGGACAGGAGGGCAGATGAAGAGAAGGAGATGAGCGTGAACAAAGATATCTTTAATTTTTTTTCAGTTTTTCTTTTAAAACAATAAGAATATTAATGATAAAGAAAAAAACGAAGGAAAGCTGAGGCATTGAAATGAGCGTTAGATCAAGGAAGCACCATTTTCCTAAGAAAGGAACGACCCCAATATTGGATGTGATAGATTTATGATCTGACCAGGGCGGGGGGGGGACAGACACTGAGGGCCTGTTAACAAGATATGGCGGAAATCGCCTTTGCTTGCAGAATCGGAAGCTTCTGCGAGTACTGCTTGTTGAATATATGTTTACTGCTTAAATCTATTCCATGTATGTTATTTATTTATAACTTTAAAGAGAATTTAATATGTAAAACCCCCTGTGCTGAAATGAATGTATTAATTTCCAAGCATCACTTATTGTCCTTAATGGCTGATGGATTGTTATGAGTCAGAACTAATAAACTTGTAAGGATTAACACAATATTGGTCTGGGGGAAAAAAAGGAGCTTCCGTCTGGTTGCCATGTAACTGCATCTGCGGGGAAGGCTGGATCACATGGCAAGGCTGCCAGGCTCTGTGTCTTGTTGAGGGACAGTGGGGGAAACTAGTGAAATGGATGATTAATACCTCCTAATTGAGTGAATATTGGCAGCGTGGTACATTGCCCAGGACATTAAGTGGCTGGCAAAGCAGAGATCTTCTGCAAAAAGTGATTACGGTCACATGGCGGTGCCTGTTCCATAGACTGGGTCAGGTGACTCTAAGGGAACCCGGCTTTGTTGAAACAAACCAGGCACAAGATTCAACAAGCAGAAAATTGCTCTTTGCCTTCAGGTTTATTTTCTCTCTGCTGGTAAAGAATCCCGCACCCCTCTGTATGTTACAAAGTGTGGTTCGGGCAAAGACATTTAGAAAAATAACATCAGTGGCCCCCACACCACCCTCCCCATCCAGATTTCCTTGACATTTAGGAAGGAAAGCTCTGAGTTGAGTTTGCTTTTTTCTTACCCCCTGAAGAATATACACCTTTGGAAGCTGATGTCCCTTGGCTACATAGGCCTTTAAGTCAAGGGTGGAGAGGGCCACGTGTCTCATATTTATCTTCTGATGGAAGTAGAAACAGAGGGGAAGAGCCCCCGTCGACCTCCTCACCCCCATTCTGAGAGTGTGATGGGCAGGGATGAGAGCCAGCAGCATCCCCTCCGAAGGATGATGTCACAGCTGCGCAGAGAGCTGAAAACTCAGTTCATGGGTTTCTTTTAAAAAAAACATGTTAATCTGTATTTCCAGTTGAGAGAAGAAAATTTCCATATGTTTTCACGCAGCCTCTCATTTTTCATTTTATTTTGCTCCATTTCCTCTTCCCCTGGTTCCCAGCATATACTCATTGACACACACTCACAGTCACACGCACTCACAGACATTCCCACACAAGCATTCTCTCTCACACTTTCTCTGGTTTCTCCCTCCCTGCTGTGTGAACACTTGTTTTCAAACAAAGCTCCAGGCCGACCTCGGGAAGTAGGAGACTGCTTTGGGTTAAGAGCTGCCTGTTACTGGAATCATTTATTAGACCTGAAGTTTGATTGGCCAAATTGGATTAAATAAATATTTAGCAGGCAGAAGCTGTCCTGACTGTGAACATCAAAGCGGGATGACGGGCTCCACCGGGGGCCGCTGGCAATGGGCCCAGCGGTGCCGCAGCCGCCCCGGGATCTCCGCAGCACACCTAGGCCTTGACGAGCCCAGAAAAAGACCCTTTTGTGATTGTGTGTGGGTGAAAATACAGACATATGTAAGCAAATCCACATTTACAAGATGAAAGGCTCTTCCATCTAAAATGTATTATGTGTTGGGCGTCTCCCGGGCCACCCTCCCCCTGTCCAGAGCCTCTCACTTTAGCTGCCATTATGGGAAGAGGTTTTCAGGTGTTTGAGTTCATCTCTAGCATCAAGCTACCCGGTAAGGAGCAAGCGAGGACTCACTTTATCTCAAAAGACAATGGATGCTTGTGGGCTGAGCCTGAGTGGAAAGAAGCCAACCAGGGACCCTCTAGGGACAAACCACACCCTCTCAAGGGTCACACAGCCTGTCTGCCATCTGTTTTGTCTGTGTCTCTCTCCTTTTTTCCCCTCCCTCCTTCTGTCTATCCTTTCTTTCTCTCTCAACCTGCGTGTTTCCTCATAACAATTTCCTCCTCAGGGTCACTCAGCTCCCGCCGCCTGGCCTCTCTGAGTCGCTGTCTTCTCCGTCTGTCCCTGCGCCACCGCCCACGGCATCTGTCTCTGTTCCTAGTGCCTTTCCCGGAGTCAGAAGCTGGTGGGACAAGCACACCTTTTGAGCCAGCTTCTCTCGTGCAGAGCCCACAGGCCTTGCCTGGGTCGGGTGGTCATCCTCGGTTCAGTCAGCAAAGCGAGATGGCCTCGTGGACAAGACTTGTGGGATTGGCTCACTTCCCTTAAAATAAAAAAATTGTGGGAGACCAACACTGCTGGTGAAAAAGTCAGATACTAGGTTAGTTCTGCGGGTTTCGTGCTATCTTCCCAGTTGTTAATCAGTCATGTGAACCCGCTTTTAAAGGGACTTTTGGTAACATTTTTGTAGAAGTAAAAATTATTAGTTGACTGTACTTATTTAGAATTTATGGTGATTCTAGTTTTCCTTGGACTAGCAAAGATTTGGTTCTAAAATAGTGTCTATTAATATTGAAACAAATGATTTGCAAGAGCATCTTTAAAACTCTCAAGAAGCCATTTTTCTGCTCTCCTCCGGAACTTCAGAAGCATGCATTCATATGTAAACAATCAATATGCTAATTAAAATAAGTCTTATCTATTTACTTAAGCATTCAACTGACTCCAAGTCCCTGTTAACTAAGCAACATTTTGTTAATCCTGGCTTGAGGTACTGTACAATCCTGAGATCAGTAACCTTTTTAAAAGTATTTTGTAATGTATTCTTCCCACATGATGGAATTTTCCATTTCCGGTGAGCCTGAATTAGGGAGAAATATAAAAAAACTCCAAGATATCAAAGATATCAATATAACAAAAACATCTAAACTGGTAGTGAACTAATATGGGGTAAATTAAGCAATGAAAATCTGAGCATTGGGACAGGGGATATATGGGAAATTGCTGTATCTCTGCTGTAAACCTTGAACTGCTCTAAAATAATAGAATTTTAATAATAATTTTTAAAAAATCAAACAAAAAAAAAAATCTGAGCATAAGAGACAGTGTCCTGGTGTGAATAGTGAGAACTCAATACATTTTACTGACATGATACTTTTCTTACATAAATTCGATCAACGAAAGGGAGTTAAAATACTACTCAAAGTCTTAGACAGATCAGGAAATTACTTGTAAAATACTTTCTTCAAGTTTTTTCACTCTCCAAAAGTAGCTCCAGAAACAGGAACTACTGGAGACTGTTGCCCTTGTGAAGAGGTGTAGGAGGCAGGAAGAGAAAGGCACCTAAGAGAACGTGCCACTGACCAATGCGCGTGTCAGGAACTTCCGCAAGGTAGAAAGACCAGGGAGGTGCAGGGACACTGTCCAGAGCATCAGGAAAAGCATCATTAAAAACATAACAGCGTAATTAAATATTACTTAAAATAACAAAACATGGAGTGGAGAACCCTTCAGTATATCTCTGCAGAGCTAAGCCTACAAGGTAAGAAGAACAGCGTGGGGAGGAGCACCGCCATGTTGAGGAGCGTGTTGGTGACTGTGAGTGGCCAGAGCGATAGACTTGCTGGGGCCCCCACACCTCCCACTCAGGGAAGGCTTATGGGGGGGTAACTGAGGCAGCAGGGGGGAGGGGACCTGCACCACAGGACAGCGGGGCCCATGGCACCCTACCTCGGAGCTCTTGATTAATGCTCTGCTGGCGGTGTCCTGAGAGCCTTGATTTTTGATCAAGGGGTCTTGTGTTTTCATTTCCCCCCGGGCCCTCTGAATTGTGCAGTTGGTCCTCCTGGAGCAGGAAGTTCCTTCACAGCATCCTGGGACACAGAACCACTGCCTCCTGGTTCCAGAGGAAACAGGAAGTGTGGGCCCAACCTTTCTTCCAATCCTTCCACCTCACCTCCTTTTCAGAGAACTGAAAATAGGACGGAAGCTGTCCTTCTCACCACTCCATTCACACAGCCTACAACTGGCCAAGGCTTGAATTTCCTATAACAGTGACCAAGCCTCCGATTTCCTGATCAGAAGCAAACAAACCAAAATAATTCATAATAACCATGCTGACAGGTATGAGGTGGTATCTCACTGTGGTTTTGATTTGCACTTCCCTCATGATTAGTGATGTTGAGCATCATTTCATAGGTCTGTTGGCCATCTGTGTGGGTCTTCCTTGGAGAAATGTCTTTTCATGTCCTCTGCTCATTTTTGATTGGATTGTTTATTGTTTGTTATTGAGTTGTATGAATTCCTTATATATTTTGGATATCGACCCCTAATCAGAAGTATCATTTGCCAATATATTCTCTTATTCAGTTGGTTGGATCACATTGAAAGGGATAAAAATGCTGAATCATTATATTGTACACCGAAATTAATATAACTATAATATTATAATTTAAACAATTTAAGCAATCAATTGGTAGCATGATAACCTAAGTAACCAACCTACTAATGTAGTACAGTTCATCAATAGATAATATAAAGGTATAGTGTCAGATCACTTTCCATTTAAACATAAGAAAAAGAGACTTAGAAGAGGGTTGTGAAAGGACAGAGAAGAGGGACAGTGGCCACAAAGGAAGGAGTGTATGGTGTGGAGCGGACAGGGACAGTGCACAATGACATGTGACTTTTCTGCTTCACAGTTTCTGCCTGTACCTCTTCCTTACTACTGAATGTTTGTAATTGACCCTTCAACCCTGCCAGTCCTCCTTGCCTTAAATGATAAAGATGGTTTATAATATGGCAACTTTATAAGGAGGGAGCTTAATTCGTGCAGGAATAGCTGTTTAATAGCTTCAAAGAGGCTGAGCTCCTTAATGGCAGGGACTGTCCTCTACACCTTTCCACGCTCCATCCATCTTTGTACTGTACTGTTGAAGGCCTGGTGCATGGTCCCCGAAACACCGTTGTGACCCTGTGTATGAGTTTGTGTCCACAAACTCTGCCAGGAAACTTGCTGTGGTGGTGGACAGCTCTTAGAGTCACAGGACTTTGCTTGTTAAACAAAGAGGACCTCTCCTTCAATGTGACTCTTTTGACTCCTTTGAAAAAGAAAAATAGCCTCCATCTTTCCCCAGATTATCTACATTTCTATAGGGGAAAAAAAATCTGTTTTAAGAACCATTTTAGCCGCTTTATTCTAAAAGTGAACACTTTTAGGGGTAGGAAGGACACTTTGTAAGACAGGGCTTGAAGTCCATTCACCTCTACAACCACTGGGAAAGACAGTAGATGTTGACCCATCCCCACATGGTCATCTGACTGGAGCAAGGCTGGACATCCAGGCCAGACTGCCTTATAGCCGGTGGGTCAGCAGTTCCAAACTTCTTCACCATTTCATTAACGGAAGAAAAATGGCTTGCTCTCTTTCCCTCCATTTCTGTCCTTCCTGTTGCCCGATGGCGTGGTTGAGTTGTCTGGCATCTTACAAAACAGATGAATATATTTAGCTCTTTCCTTTCTTCCTTCAAAAGAACATAATAAACAGAGCCTGTGGCATAACAACAGTTGACTTGTAGCTGCTTCTCGAACCCAAAAGCCAAATGCTGTCTGGCACGCACAGCCTATGTCTGCGCGGTATGTTCTAACTATTAGGTGCTGTTGTGATCGCAGAGGTGCTGGTATATCTGAGTTTACGCTGTTCCCTAAAATAAACTTTCCCATCTGAATAGTGATACATCAATACGGGAGCTGTGATGGTTCCAATCTAACGTCAGTGTTCTAAAACTCCCTGGTGCCTGATGTTGGTATATGATCCCGTTTTATTAGCCTTCAAGTCATAATGGATAAAATGTGGGTTGTCTGTAGTTTAGAGAGGGCTAACTAACTTCAAAAAAATAAAAATTAAAAAAAAAAATACTCACGTTGTGGTGATTATCAATGCCAGTGACTAACCAGCACTATGAATCGATAAAATTTCATGGTCATCTAGAAATTTCATTCTGCCTTTTAATAGTTTTCTATGCTGTTGCAGATTTAGCATTGCTGCTAAAAAGTAACAACATCATTTGATAAAATGTTTTGTTTTTCTCTCCTCCTCCTTTCACTCATAACAAAGCATCACCATGGTCACCAAGGAAATGTCTTCTCAACTCTGCATCCTGGAGGCTGTTGGATATCTCCCCACCATCTCTCTTGTTTCCTCATTTCCAACTCTGCTGGTCGTTAATGTACGTCCTTGAAATCCTGAAGTCACCTCTGACTATTTCCTTGCTTTTCTCACCTCATCTATCATCAAGTACTGTTGATTGTGCTCGTGATAACTGCTCACCTCAATCCTCTCCTCTCCGTTCCTGCTGCCCCTGCTCCAATTCAGACCCTCTCTGATCCCCTAAACTATTTCAGTAGCTTCCAAACTTCTCCCTTTTCTCCAGCTATCTCCCCTGTTCCTCCAATTCCCCTGCATTCTGCATCTCACTGTTTCACTCCTGTGAGATCACTTCCTGTTCACAGACTCTCACGAGCTCTCCACGGTCCATGGGAGCCCCGACTCCGACCCCACCACAGCCAGCTGTCCGAGGTGCTCTGCCCTCCGGTTCTGGCCACCGGACTCCCTCCCCAGACACCACTCCTCCCTTTTGTGCCTTGGCATGTGTGATGTCCTTGCTGTGTTTCTGCCCACGCTGTTCCCTTTTCCTCGATGCTTTCCCCTGGTCCTTACAGACCCCATCCTGCACATCCGCGAAGGTCCACAGCTTCCTTGGGAACCTTCCCGTATTCCTTCAGTAAGAGTGCATTTCTCTTCCCCCTACGGGGCCACAGCGATTTATTTATTTCTTTTAATGCTCCTCATTTTCTGTATTATTTCTATATGTATTAAATTATATATGTATATCCCGGAATCCCATAAACAACCTGCAGGGAGGGTCTGAGAGCCATCCTCGTTCCAGTGCCTCGTAGAGGACCTTAAACACAGTGTGTGCCTGTGAATATGTGCTAAGCCAGTAAATCCATTTCCAATCTAATCAAGGAATAACTTTGGAGGTGATAATTAGACACAGCTATTTTTAAGGTAAAAGAAAGCTATTATAGGCATCACACTGATGGAGAAAAAAAGCAATCAGTAAGGAAAGGGGAGACTAAAATGAACCCTGTGATGTTGGGTTGGAATCAGAACAGCAGTGTAAACTACTACCTGTGGGTATGGATATGTGTATAGAAATGGGTTTCTGAACAGAGACCCATTTCTAGATCTGTCTGCGCAGAAAGCCTAGGGGCACCAAGCTCGCTCAGCACCCACACCCCACCTTGTTTCTACATATTGTTCCCCAAGGAAAGGATCCAAACCTCCTTGGAGAAGCAGTTGAGTCCAGGGCTCAGGCAGGGAAAACATGAAATGAGCCTAGAACATCTTACAGTGCCAATAAATAAGGAAGTGCTAAAAAAAAGAAGAAAGGGAGGGAGGGAGGGAGGGGAAAAAGGAAGGAGGGAGGGAGGGGAAAAAGGAAGGAAGGAGGAAGGAAGGAAGGAAGGAAGGAGGGAGGGAGGGAGGGAGGGAGGGAGGGAGGGAGGGAGGGAGGGAGGGAGGGAGGGAGGGAGGAAGGAAAAGAGCCTTTTGAAATAACACAGGAATCAATGACAGTGTGTTCCCAGTGACCATTTGGGCAGCAAAATAAAGAATGATAATATTGAATTTTAACTTATAAATTAATATCCAGGAGCCCAGAATGATTTAAAAACAAACAAATAGGGGAGAAGAGACAGCACTTCCTTACGTAGAACTCCAGACAATAGATGTGAAAGAGTGGGAGGCAGACCCACCACTCGGCAAACCCCATAGTGGTAATTGTTTTGGACAAGGTCACCAGATGGATGCTAAAATTAGTGGGCAGCATTTGAGGAGAAGCAAGATTTGCCTGGTTTCAGCACATTTCCTCCAAGATTCTTATTAACTACAGAGGGAAAGACAGTAGCTGTGCCGTGGGGAAACCAGTGGACACCAGCCTGACCCAGTGATCCAGGGGAATATCACCCGTGACAGACATAGTGCCATCGTGAACCCTCCGTGAGACACACTGAGAGGACACGACGTTTTTGTATTCTTGCTAAAAATGCCTAACTCCATTACAGTCATGAGACACCATTGGACAAACCCAAACTGAGGGACATTCTACAAAAGAACTGTCCAGTACTCTTCAAAAGTATCCATAGCAAGGGAAAGACTACGGAATGTTACAAACTGGGAAAGAGTAAGGAAAAATAACTGAACACACTCTAAGGTCATCTTGGATAGGATCCTCAAAAGAAAAAAGGACATTCCTGGGGAAAATGGTGAAATTCTAATAAGGTCTGTAGTTTAATTAATAATATTGTATGAATGTCAAGTTCCTGTTCCTGACAGGTGTACTAGGCTTGTGTAAGACATTAACGTTGAGTGGTGTCAAGGGCAAGAAGGGCTTGGTACTATTTTTATAACTTTCCTGTGGGTCCAAAAATAGTTCCAAATTTAAAAAAGAATGAAAGGGAGGGTATTGGCAATTAATGTTGTAAACATTTCTTTAACAAAAGGGGATCTAAACTACCTTTAAAGAAAGTCACTCGGTCAAATAGGTCAAATATCCTTTGTATTCTTTCTCTTCACCATTCCTTTCCATTTCTTAGAGCTTTTGGTTCTGCTTGGTTGTAAATATATGGGTCTGACCTCCTATGCAGAAAGTTCTTCCCTTTGAGTCAGAACATACACAACGTGTGCCTTCTTCTGTGTGTGGGTAATTTAGTGTCTCATGCTGACCGGGCTTTGTCAGCGTTTCTCCCATCTTTGGATCTTCCCATTGCCCTGGGAAGGTTTTTTTGTTTTTTTCTTTTCTTTTCTTTTCTTTTTTCTTTTCTTTTCTTTTCTTTTCTTTTATGACAGAGACAGAGAGACAGACAGAGGGACAGATAGGGACAGACAGACAGAAAGAGAGATATGAGAAGCATCTCATCTCTTCATTGTGGCTCTTTGTTGCAGCTCCTTAGTTCATTGATTGCTTTCTCATATGTGCCTTGACTGGGGGGGGGGGGGCTACTTTGGGGTTTTGATCCTGGGCCTTCTGCATTCCAGTCTGACGCTCTGTCCACTACGCCACCACTCGGTCAGGCCCTAAGAAGTTCTTTGAGCAAGACCAGAGCAGCCCTCTTTGCACCAGCTTTTTACTTTTGACATGTGAAAACATACAGAAAAATAGAGAGAATATCATAAACCCTTTGTCACCTTGTTCTTAACTAGACACGTTCCCTTCTAAGGCTCATCAGTGGCCTCTCTTCTGCATGGTGAAGATGGAGATGACTGCGTCTTTCGTACTTATTTTTATTCTCGGTTTTGGGACAGTACCTTGTGTTTTAGCCACTTTGTCAATAGGAGCAACTGCTGCAGTGCAGGGATCCTCAGAACATCCCACCTCAATGCCCAGTACAGATCAAGGCCATTTCTGGGGTAGCTAGTGAAAGAGGAACCTCTTTTAAAAGTCTTTGCTTTAAGGGCCCAAATTTAATTTATACTTTTTACCCTAATCTCAAAACCATGTTTTGCTGTAACAGACGCTGAAATCTCGTTTCGCTGGTTAGGCCTCGGTGTCACTACACGCTGAAGGACTGGGATGATGGAAGGCCACTGAACTGGGGTCCTTCCAGTTGTCCGTCTGGGTTTTCCTATTGGGAGCTTGGGTTGAGGAAGCTTAGGTTTACCTCCTGACAAAGGAGTCCAGCAGTTTCTGGTTCTCAGAAAGTGATGATCTAAATGGGTCCTGAAATGAGGCAAATTGGATCTCCTCTCCCGAGGGGAAGGAAGATGTATACATCTGTGTCCAAGAAGGTTATCCCAGTGGGAAGCTCTCTGAGAGCATGGTTGGGAGAGAAGCTCGCCAGGTGATGAAAAGTGCCCTTCAGAGTGCCTGACTCCCGCGATGTTAATAGCCATCTGGCGATTTTACGACAGGATAGGATTCTTATTTCACGGCAGTGAGAAGGGGAGTGTGTTTCTCGGTCCAGGATCACAGAAGGCAAGATGTCTACATGGAGAGAAAATGTTCGTGTGTTACAAATTTAAACAAAAAGGAGAAACTTTTTTTTTTTTTTTTTGGAAATAGAAGGAAGGGTAAAGATGTCCAAGGTGGTTCTCAATAGATAGGGGTGAGCAAAAGTAGGTCTACAGTTGTTCGTGTGGAAATATAATGCAATCATTAATAAATAGTAATGCAAGGACGCTCTCTGTTTCCAATACTCACAACTGTAAGCCTACTTTTGCCATTCCTGCATTTTTAGTTAGAACAGCCCCTTAATGCGATCAGAAGGCACGAAACACCCTCATGCGCACCTGGGGCCGCCTCCGCTGCCCTCCTCTCAGAATTGCTAGCGAGAAAATTCTCTCTTACCACATGTCTCCATCTTTGGGGTAGGATTTTTTTTTCTATAATTTTATTATAATTCAGCTGCCATCTCTGGGTAAGAATGAAAATGTGGGCACACAAGGATTCTATGAGCTTCTCTATTGGGGGAGAAAAAAGAGCAAATTGAAGAAGTTTGGGGTCAGTACAACTTTTTTTACTCCATGATGATATTTCAAACACTCAGAAGAAAAAAAAAAGAAATTAGAATGTGCTGTTTCTGCTGAGTGGAGATGGCAGAGAGTTCAGGCTTCATTATGGCAATCCTACGGATGTTAGACTCTGGACATCCAAACAGGGTCATCAGTGAGTCTTAAAAACGTATTGGGGCCCTGGCCGGTTGGCTCAGCAGTAGTGTCGTCCCGGTGTGTGGAAGTTTCAGGTCTGATTCCCGGCCAGGGCACACAGGAGAAGCCCCCATCTGCTTCTCCACCCCTCCCACTCTCCTTCCTCTCTGTCTCTCTCTTCCCCTCCCACAGCCAAGGCTCCATTGGAGCAAAGTTGGCCTGGGCACTAAGGATGGCTCCATGGCCTCTGCCTCAGGCACTAAAATGGCTCCAGCTGCAACAGAGCAACACCCCAGATGAGCAGAGAATCGCCCCCTGGTGGGCATGCCAGTTGGATCCCTGTTGGGCACATGTGAGAGTCTGTCTCTCTGCCTCCCACCCACCCCCACTTCGGAAAAAATACAAAAAAGAAAAACAAAAATGTATTGGTCTATCATCCTTCGCAAGATACTCTTCTTTCTAATAAATGTAAGTGCTGATCGAATAACTAGCCTTTCTTTCCTAGGCAAAGAAACTAAACAGCAGACGTATAACCAGTAACAGGTAGCTTATGACTTTATGAATTATCAAAAAAAAGTTATCTCCTTTAAATAAACTAAGGAAGCATCTAAATATTACAAGAAATCCTTTCATCACAAAAGTTTAAAATCTTTAAATTATGTTTTGGAACTTAAAAGACTGTGTGCGTGTGTGTGCACATAAATATATTTTATATATTAATATAAATATGTAATATAAAATATATTACACAAATATATAAATATTTATATAAATATATAATAAAATGTGTAAGCATAATATAAAAATAATATAGCATGTATATATAGTATATTATATACATATATGTATAGGTATATAAAACTTAAGCAGAATACTTCATTCTCCAATGTGCAGAACAACACATTTACTGTAATTTTCAGAAGCGCTTTCACCACAGTGCACCCACACCCACCCCCAGGCCTGTGGTAATGAGGCTATTCCAAATGTTAAGTGAAAATACCAAGAGGCACACCAGACCCAAGAATGCCGCTCGTGACCTCTGTGAAATCGGTAAGACTTCCGCTGACACCAGAAGTTATGGGCGTTGAAGTTTACCGCCCTCTCCATTGCCATGGCTATCCCAGTTAGTGACATCAGGAGGTGCCTCAGTGCCAGCGTTGCCCTGGCAGGACAGGGCCGGGACAGCCATGCTGCTTGCCTGCTGGAGCCTCCCTGCCCGGCTGCCCTGGCGCCTGGAGCCTGGGGCGTGGGAGCCGGACTTGTACTCAGGAGAAATGAGTAACCAAAAGGCAGGTCTAGGTTAAGAGGCCAGGTCCTCTTGGTGTTCTGGGGACTCTGTGTGTGCTGGACCGAGGCCTAATGCACAGGCTTATCGGTTGAACCCTTTCCAGTCTGTTCAAGACCCTTCTAGAACCCTGTCCTGGACACAGCGCATGCCATCTCTCGGCGGGGGGTGCAGGGGACCACGTGTGATTCCAGACCCCCTTAGCACTCTGACCACGCAGCCCATACAGAGACAGCTTCATCCCGACACCCATGAGACAGGAATGGCTGCCCCATCTGCCAAGCAGTACCCTGGCTCCATCTTGGCTGGATCGCTGGTGCCAGGAACCCGGGGAGTAGACGGGTATTTGGCAGAATTCCTGGCAAGCGGATGGCGCCCGGGGAGCGTCGTGCGCCGCGTTTCCAGGGCAGCGGGGCATTACGCTGCGCAGTCTCGCTCTTCCCCCTGGAGGAAGGGCCACCGCAGGGCGGGTTGCTCCGTGAAAACCCAGGGCAGAACGCCCCAGAAACCTCAGCCCCACATCGCTTCGTGCCCAGAACTTAAAAATAAAGGAAGGAATTCGCTTGCCCAGAACTTCTCCTTAGGTGAGAGATACCTATAAATCTCGTGTCTAATTGCCCGATCTCTCAGACTTCACCACCGCGGAAGAGCCAGCGCTACATTATTGACTGGTACCATCAGCCTGAGGTTAGGGACGCGCCGTTCTCTCTGAAGCAGGCCCTCCTCCTCCTCTTGGCCAGTGTATTGGATAATATCTATTATTTTTGCTCTGTCACCTTTGATATGGTAATGATTGTGCACAAGAAAAGCTTTTTTTTTTTTAATTTCAGTGCTTAAGGAATTAAAGGTGAGTGAGAGGTGGAGGGTGTTAAGAAGGACAACAGTTTTTCATGAAAAGAAATAAATAGGTACACTCCTAGGGATGAAAACAGGAAGAAAGACAGGAAAAGGGAGCCGAGAGGGAGGACGGGCGGGTGTCTCCAGGCAGACGCAGGAGCCTGTTCCTAACAGGCTGGCTTAAAGGCCTCTTAACGATGTGTGGTTGCTCTCCCCAGCTGTCATTGATTTCCGTCTGCCCTCCGCAGACCTGGCTGCAGTTAAGCCTCGTGTCCTCCCGTGATGCTGAGCCGAATCAGATTTTCCTTTTAGTTGTTCGATCAAATTTCCCTTCCTCGAGCTTAGAAGGCACACTTGGGACCATAGAGTAATTGCCTCCCCGCACTGAACTGCTGATACCTTTATTGGATTGGCATAGGGTTTCAGAGGACTGTGTTTAACATGCAGTGAGCCGCAGCAATGCAAACAGCCCCAGTGTTTAAACAAGCATCCATTAGGCCGGGAAACAAGGCGGTGCCAGCCCATTTGGTGCTCTGTAGTGCTGGCAGCTTGAGGTGAGCAGGGCAGAGCCCGGGGCTGCCGGGTGGCGGGTGGCGCTGGAGCGGAGAGGGCAGGCGCGAGGGGGAGCCAGGACAGGGGCGTCAGAGCAGGGGCAGCTTCTCTCCAGACTGGTGGAAGAAGGCGTGCAGGAGCGAGGGAAGAGATGTTGTGGCTAGAGACATGTGCGAAGCTCATTAATATCTCATTATGTTAGAATTGCAATCTCCCTGCAGATCGGCGTTAACATGTGCCATGCCAGAGGAGGGGCTCTGGGAAAGCAGCAGCCCCCCTCTTTTATTCTGCAGGCCCCAGCATGCTCCAGACGCTTGTTCTGCACTGGGCGAGTGGGTGGGTGAGTGGCATTTGTGCGGGGAGGCTATGAGAAAACCCCGAGGAGCAATCGTGAACAGCACAGTAGAGTGAGGTGAGACTGAGAACCAGTGTGTACATAACAGAGTGGCCGGCTTTCCACCATGCTGGCAAGTAACAAAGAGGGGATGACAGTGGACTAAGTGGCCAGCAAAGAGAAACCGTGGGTCTTCGGGATGAGCCACCCCGGAGCCCGGCTGTGAGGGCCAGTGTGAGGGCGGAATAGAGAGACAAGCTCCTCTTTCAGGTCCAGCCCACCCAGAGAGTGTGCCGCTTGCTTGCCCACTGAGTTTGCCCACGGCCCCTGGAGGGTCCCTAGGATCAACTAGGGTAGCATCAGATGGAGAGGAGAGAAGGAACAAACGCGGATGAAAGAGAAAGAGGAGTCTGCAGTGGCATTGGGGAGCACTGTGTTCCAGGCTGTTCCCACCCGCCATGTCGGCGTGAGTGGCCCAAACCAGTTCAGTCCAGCTTTGCCCCAGGGATTACATCCTCCTGCCTCAGCCCTGGCCGGAGCTTGACCTCACCCCCCCCCCACCCTGCACCCCACACCTCCCTCTCACAGTCACTGCGGGGACACCAGCCCTGAGACGGGTCGTGGGAGGAAAAGTTGGAGCCCTGTTCCTGTTCTGCAGCAATTACAACTTCCCTGCAGACACTTAATCCTGGTGGGTTAGAGGATCAGATGTTTCTCTCTGCACTGAACAAACAGGGATCATCGTCCATTAGGGAGAGGTGGGCGGCACCACTTGAGCAAACAGTTACGTAACAGGATGTACCAGATAGACCACAGCAGCGTGAGGACCCGGTCATCGGAAGGCCTCTTGAAGTAATCCATGTTCAGGTTCTTGGAGAATATACCATTTCTGCCTTTTTGTTTCCAGTTCTTCTTTCTACCTTGGAATTTTCTTTCTGGGAAGGGTTGGCATTAAAGTTCTGTTTCTAGCATAAGTGGACACACACACACACACATACACAGGTCCACAGAGATATCTCCCACGTGGACACTCAGCCAGCATTCTGGAAGCAGTGAGCAAGTGAAGGGGAAGGTGTACTTGATTAATGTCACCTCAAGTGACAAGGCCAGTTTCCAAGTATTGTTTGTGAAGACCTTTATGGTCACACTTTGTTCTGACAACACAGTCATCCATAAAAATATGGATTATCCATTAAGTTACAGAAAGGCGAAAAAGTTAATGTTCTCATTGAAAGCATTTGTGTTCCTTTTGGATTAAAAAAGAAAACCTAGAGTCATCCCAGCCATCAGTTCATTATGTACAGCAGTGCTTGTAATGAACATTTATAAATAAATGTACTTGATCATCGGAACCAAGATTATTTAGGTTAGAAAAACAGTTATGACATGCAAATATTGCTGAGAAACACGGTTAACAAGGCTTTTTACTGTGTGGCCTCTGCAGTAAAAATAGTAAAACCCTAGCTTCTGTGTATTAAAGTCTATTATTCATTTGACTGTGCAGCTTTGACAAATCAAGAGTCATAAGAACAAAGCTAGGAAACAGATTTATCTAATGTCATTACCAAATATAAGAAAAATGTGCCTTTGTGGGTTCCATACTGACTCTCTCAAACTTGACCCCATTAAAAAACAAAATGAAGAATTAATAGTTATGAAACAGTAGACTTGATTTACAGGGCTTAACTTCTGCATTGAACTGCAGCTGCCCCTGCTATGGGATGTACCCCATCCTCAAGGTCTTGCCCATTTTCCACGGGCTACCCCTGTCCCTCAGTCCTTCTCCATGGCACGAGCAGGACCCACACTGATGTATGCCCTTCAAGGCTGTCATTTCGGCAACATCTCAACTCGTCCAGCATCTTTCTAGAAAAGAGAATGGAAGTGAAATCTGATCCGAACAGGCTACCTAACAATGACAAAAAAAATCCCGACATCCAGATTGCCTGTTCGAGGAGAGGAGAGGAGAGGCAAGCATGATCCACCAGGATCATGGAGCAAAGCAAAACACAACGTAACATACAGTGACAGAAAAAAGTGAGTTCCTCGCGCCTTTCAGGCTTGGCTAGGAATAAAACTTTAAAGAGGAAAATCAGAAAATCAAGGATGAGATGGGACTGGGAGAGATCTCTCATTCCCTCTTGCATCACCACCCCCCTCTTCAATGAGGACCATATCTAAATCATCCCAGATGGCTGTTCTATTTTTAAAGCTTTCCAGAAAAAAGAAATTCTGAATTCTGCCACCTCCTCAGTAACCCATTCCAGCGTGTCTTGTTCATCACTGCTGGATTTTTTATTTTTTTCTGAGAGCCTTTAGAGGCAGAAAAGACACACTCTCCCAGCGTTAGGGGCCTGCTCCTCTTCCTCTCTAGGATTTTACCCCACGGTGCATATGAGGATACTTCACGGTATATAGGTAATGTATTTCTCCCTTCAGTGAAAATGATTGTTTTCTCTAATCTCTGTCTTTACATTAGTAAGCTTCATGGGGGTCAATCCAAAATCTTCTTGACGGTATGCTGTGTGCACAGCCCTGCCCTGGGAGAGGATGGGGAATCAAGTAAGTCTGTTCATGCGTACATGCTAAGAGAACAAGGTCACACACAACCCTGTCTGAGCTGAGCATCTGTCCTGGACAGATGTGTTCTTACAATCATTCATTCATTCATTCTTCCATACCAGAAATACTTTCTGACCACCAACCCACGTTACTGACCAGCATAGACTATAGGTTCTTATCATCAAAGAGCCTCCCCTCGACCCAGGGAAGAAGCTACTTCGCTACTTCCAAGCCAGAAATACGAAGCATGATAAGTTGTGATAAGTGGAATGAAGAAAATAAAAGTGATGGGCTGCAGTCTGGGGGTGGGGTGCGCTAACAGAGCCTGGGTAGCCTGGGGCAGGCTTTCTGAGCTGATACTTGAGCTGAAACCTGGAGGGTGTTGGGGAGCTGGGAGAAGCAGGTGGCACACCGAGAGGACAGAGGTGCAGAAGTTGCAGAGGAGGCAGAGAGTTGGAGAGGAGGCCAGCGTGGCGAGAGGGTCGTGGAGAGGGGAGGATGATAGGACACAGGCACAGAGACCCCAGGCCAGCCAGCGCCTTGCAGGCCAAGGTTACCAGTTCAGCTTTCAAAGAAATGGGAATCTTGAGACGTACCTGTGGCAGAAAGACACGCCCCAATTACCCGGGATGCTGGTGGAGAACAGATTGGAGGAGAGTGCTACATCCAGAGGTGAGGAGGGCGAGTGAGCTGTGGGCTGGACAGCGCCAGACTCAGAAAAGGAGTTGTCCGAGGGTGTGTGCTGAAAACACAGACACAGCGTTCCGTACAGAGGTGCGCCCATTTTAAGAAAACAAAATGCGTGAAAACAAAAAGTTTAAAAAATGTGATTATTCCCTTTATACAGCCATTTGCCACAAGTATCTATTATATGAGGTAAGGGAACATGTTATGGCTCTTTGACTCCAAATTTTAGTAAGAGATACAACATCTTAATAGACAGATCATGGAAGTAGAAGGAATTGTCAAGGTCATTGTCTCTACCTCCCCCCCAGGAAAGAATCCCCATTACGCATTCCTGACACAGGACCACGTGGTGCTGGGCATGGGAACTCGGGACAGGGAGCTGCTGGGCCTCCCCAGGCCTCCCTGTCCATTGTGAAGCTCGCTAATCGTTTTCTAGAAGTCCTTCCTTAGAAAAAGGCTGGCTGCCTTCTCTTTGTATCTTCTAGCCGTTGCTCTTAGTTCCATATTCTGGAGCTACGTAGATGAACCCTTTTCCTGTATCAGGCATAACCAGCTATTTAAAGAGAAGCTGTGGCTGCCTACTCCCTGGCTCTCTCTTTCTCTGGCGAAATATCCTCCGCCCCATCACCTGACTCTCACATGATCTGGTTTTTGGAACCTTCTTGCCCTGGTATCACCCTCTGCCTGCTGTCTGATGAGAATGACAACTCCACCATCAAGCCCAGCCTTCTAGATGCCATCAATATAGAACATTACATATGTCCTCCTGCATCTAGACAATGTACAGTGGTACCCTGAGATACGAATTTAATTTGTTCTGTAACCAAGCTCATAGGTAAGTCAACTCGTATATCAAACTGCCAATACTGGACCCATGCACCAATGCACCAACTAGTGGCAGCTTCCCGAATCACGACTCATATCTCGGAACTGAGCTCGGATCTTGGACAAAAATACGGACCGAGTTGCAGCTCGTATCTTTAAAAAAAAAAAAAAAATCGTATGTTGGTCTGTTTGTATCTCAAGATACCACTCTACATTCATTAATGTAGCCTAGAATTGCAAGAGCCTCTGGCTTTGAACTTTAGTGACATCAAAGCGGCTTAAAAGACAGGTTCCACACAATCATTTGTGACTGGTGACCCAGAGGAGGGCGGTTCTAAACCTTTTGAAGGATCATGAACCACACTGAAAATCGGATCAAAGCTTTAGACTCTCCTTCCTGAAAAAAAAGACATACACATCCCCCAAATTTCTGCATACAACTTTTTAGGATTCTCGGAGATCTGAAAAATCCAGTTTTTCAATGTAAACCTCCAGTTAAAAAAATTCAGCAGTATCCAAATTGTAGAACTCCGGTTCTGTCATCTAAAGCTATGTATTTTCTATTATCTCTATATTTGATAAGAGTATTGTATCGGGGGATAAAAACACCCATTTTGACCTTCCTGCACGTTACTGTGTAATTGCTAATAGAAGAGGGCAGTTACAAAAAGTCTTCAAGCGCTGTTATTGTTGGATGTGTTGTTGATGTTACCTCACCGACTCCTTAAGAGAGTTATCTTCTGAACTAGGCAAACTTAGCCCTATCTTACGAGGCAAATGAAACTTAAAGATACTAATAAAGAAGGATAAAGAATTAGAAAGACCAGGGTGGAGGCCACGCCAGCACAGAGTGAGTGTGTACAGCGCCATTGCTGACCTACGGTTGGTGACCCTCTGTACTCTTTAAGAGCCGAGACTGTTGACCTGGAGCACAGCGTTTCAGATGCTTACGAGCAAGTTCCATCTCCTGGCAGATGGGGGCTTCTCCGGGCGCCTTTGTAGTGGTGTCCCGGGAAAGTGGTCATCAGTGTGAGTAGTCATGACCGTGGCCCACAGGGGCAGCATGCCACCACCTATGCCATTCTCCTTAAGATCGGACTGGAGCCAATGTATATTTATACCTGAGCAACTGTGACAGCTGAAGAACTGTTGTGAGAAGTCTGAGAGTGCTACCGCCCTGCAAGGAAACCTGCCTTTTTTTTTTTTTACGACTTTATTTATTCAATTTTCAGAGGGGGGGGGAGAGATAAGGAGGAGGAGCAAGAAGCATCAACTCCCATATATGCCTTGACCAGGCAAGCCCAGGGTTTCGAACCCGCGAACTCAGTGTTCCAGATGAAGCTTTATCCACTGCGCCACCACAGGTCAGGCCGAAACCCGCTTTCTGAGAGCACTTCCTTCTGCGCCAGCCGACCGCTGCAGGGAGAGGGCGGTTCTGGGAGCTTCTTCCCTCTCTGTCTCTAGTCAGAGCCACGCTTCCTTCTGAAGGGTTGGGAAAGGAGAACCCCACTCCATTCCCAAGTGGAGAGGCGTGGAACGGGAAAGCAGAGGCTTTGGAATTCGAATCCCAGCTCCCTCACACTAGCTGTGTGACCTTGGGCAGTTTATTTAATTGTCTGGAGCCGCACCCTCCACCCCCACCCCGTTTCCTCATTTGTATAAATGATGTCTGTTACCTTGAAGGGTTGGTGTGGGAATAAGAGAGGAGATCGTGGATTTGCCTGACACAGAATAGTTGCTGTTTGTTGATAACTTCGAGGAGAGCCTAAATTGTTGGGGTGATGTGGGTGCCAGTAGATTTGACCCATAGCCTCACTCTGGTGAGGACTTGGATGTCTGAAGGATTCCAGAGGTATTCCTGTCCTCATCCTTACCCTTCATCGCCACCAAAATTTTGTTTCAGATGAGGAGGTCAGAGTGTCCACCGTGAACCCATCCTCCACGTGAGGTGCTATGTCACAGGCATCCTCAGGGTCCTCAGCTTTCCAAGTGTGCCAGGCGTTAAGGTGCCTTCAGCTCACACACACACAGCTTTTTGCGGTGAAACCAGGTGGGAATTCAGCTGTTAGCAGACCTCACTGGTACTTCACGCAGACATTTCCAGGGGCATCGTTGTTTCAACAACAGCTAGAGCAGAACTAACGGCGGGGCAAGGACTGCTCACGTGGCTTCTGTGAGACTGCCTGAGGTTAAGTTTAAACACTGAGATGAGGCCAGCTAACCTCTTCATCTCTGAGTCATCAAATGTAAACTAGACCTGGTCATTCCCCTTTTGCTAATAAGGAAACTGGCTTAATTAACTGAAGGAAATTAACTGGGATGATTTTGCAGCACGAATCTGTTTCCAAAGAGGGGCAGAATTTTTCCCTTCCTGTGAGCTGACACTCAGACCGCACTAATTCAGGGGCTGTGGTCACATGCTAGCTGTTGATACCAACTGACTAACGTAGTATTTTCCTGTCCAAACAAACCTCTCTCCTTGTTCCTCGAACAACTGAGAACAGAGTAATAAACTATCTAGGATGGTTTTGCAACATGGGAGTCATTTGCATGTCTTTGTAATATGGAAGTCAAATGTCTATTCTCAGTAGATAGAAGCCTCCCAGTTGACGTAAGGTAATTGAATGATTCTAGATGTATCGCGTATATACAGTGTGTCCATAAAGTCATGGTGCACTTTTGACCAGTCACAGGAAAGCAACAAAAGACGATAGAAATGTGAAATCTGCACCAAATAAAAGGAAAACTCTCCCAGTTTCATACCTATTCAGTGCAGTTCGATGTGGGCTCACGCACCGATTCTTTAGGGCTCCTTAGGTAGCTATCCCGTATAGCCTCTACAGACTCGTCACTGACTGATGGCCTACCAGAACGGGGTTTCTCCACCAAACTGCCGGTTTCCTTCAACTGCTTATCCCACCGAGTAATGTTATTCCTATGTGGTGGCGCTTCGTTATAAACGCGCTGATATTCACGTTGCACTTTGGTCACGGATTCGAATTTAGCGAGCCACAGAACACACTGAACTTTCCTCTGTACCGTCCACGTCTCGACTGGCATGGCCGTGGGCTGCTCCACTGTATACACGGTGTTACGTCATCATCTGCACATGCACACATGCTGCCACATCATCCTACAGAAACTGGGAGGGTTTTCCTTTTATTTGGTGCAGATTTCACATTTCTATCGTCTTTTGTTGCTTTCCTGTGACCGGTCAAAAGTGTACCATGACTTTACGGACACACTGTACTTTTCTCTTCAGTCACCGATTCATAGCCGGCATAAAATCACATCAGAAAACCTGAGTGTTGATACCCGATTCGAGTGGGCTCATCTGAGGTAAAACCAAAATATGTAGGAATGGAGTTATCAATTCCAGGCGTGGATCCCTTTGTCTGTGAAACCGCACGGTGTCCAGTGGAATTGAAGGTCATGTCTGTCTTCAGGTGACATTCAGGGGCAATTCTGTAAAAGAACAAGGAGCGGAGGACACACTGGACTCTATGCCAGTTTTAACCGATTTGTATACCCTCTATGATTGTCTTTCCCATTTAGTTCTGAATCTTTCTAATTCAGTTCCAGATGTCAGCGATGCTTGGGCGTGGTACTGCGTGCTCGGCATTTCGCTGCGTTCCTCCCTCCCCCTGCCCCTTGTCTAAAGGAGGTCTGAGCTCACGGCGTAGCTATATTTCTGGAGGGACCAGACACCTCTCCAGGATTTACTATGGTCGTTTTCTCTTTTTCCTCTCTCTCTCCACAATATGGTTCTTTGTGCATTAAAATCAAAGTTCCCAGGGCTGGAGGTAGGCGTGGGGCATGGGAGGCCCGGCCACATTATAATGAATAATAACGATAACTGTCTCCCTCTGTTGTGAGCTCCCCCAGGGAGACCGGGCCTTATTCATCTCCGCGTCCCCGGCTTCTCGCATGGCGCCCAGTGCACAAATGATGCTCAGTGAGTGTGTGTGGAATGAACTAATTTTTGCAAATCCCTTTATAATTTATAAAGATATTCCACATAGCAACATGGGGTGACTGTTCTTAAGACCTCCACAAAACCATTTCCTCCCTCATTTCATTATGATTGTGAAATTGCCTTGAAATTTTGGAACAGTGATACTTTTACTGTATGCCTTTCATGAAAAGCCAAAGTCTAAATGCCTTTTTTCTTTCTTTCTTTCCTCCCCCCCCCCCCCGCCCCGGTCTGCAATGTGAGGGGCTGAGGAGGGAGGGAGGGGGAGGGGAAAAGAGTTTGTCAACTAGATACATTTCTTGTAAAGAAATTTACAATTTTTGTTACTTCTGGATATTTTTTTTCCTTCACCTCTGGCTTAGGGCTCTTTTCCTCCTCTGTTCATAGGAGGTCGGTGAATTTTAACAAAAGTCAGCCATGTGTCTTAAAGGGAGAAGAGCTTAGGCAGCAAAGGACAGATTTCTGTGTTGGTTTTCATCACTTATGTTGTGACTTGGCCACTGCTCAAGGTGGCTCTGCCCAACCAAGTAACCCGCACCGCTTCCATATCAGCGGTGACTGAGCTGTCTTCCGAGGGACGCCAGGCATTCCCTTCGGCTGAGACAGTCTGGAGCCTTACAACCCTTGCCCCGCAGTGCAGTCAGTGGCATGGCTGACCTCCGGGCCTGGGCTCTCATAACCTTTGCCCGTGGCCTCTGGGACAGACTCACCTAGGAGTCCCTAACTGGACAAGTTTTCCTCCAGTGGCTTAATCTAGTCCAGAAAGAAAAATTAAGGGCCACACATGGGTGAAATAAAATTCAGAAGAATGCCCAGGTAATGGCAGAGCTAAGACTTTGCTTGCTCACGTCCATTCCGCACGCTCCTGCCAAGATACTGAGAAGTGTTTTCCCCTCTTGGTTCTTAGAAGCAGGCAGTTTAGTGTGCTTATATGCATGCCCCATGAGTGGCCTGTGAGAGGCAGAAAGAAAAGCTTGTGGGAAGGAATATGATTCAGAATATGCCTTATGTTGACTTATTCTATATAGATATCCAGATGACTATTTTTCGATGTTATGATGGTTCAGAAGTGATAAGCGTTCAGTAGAAACCATACTTCGAATTCTGAATATTGATCTTTTCCTGGGCCAGTGATTCTGGGTATGCTGCCCCGTGATGCTGGACAATGGCAGCTGGATGATTTCGCCCAGCTGTGGGCTCCTGTCAGCAGGCTGAGCACGATTAGGTAGGCTAGGCTAAGCTATGACGTTCATTTGGTAGGTCAGGTGTATGAAATGCATTTTTGACTTAACAATATTTTCAAGTTAGAATAGGTTAATGGGGAAATAGCCCTGTATTATCAGTATGTCAGAAAGTGTAGTGCTCAGGTGGGACTCACTGCAGTTCAGAAATACTCATTTTGGCCTTGGCGTGGGATGACCTTGGCCCATTGCAGATTCATTCTTGCAGCTGTCTTTATTTAGTTCCTATGTCTGCATCACAGGCTGGGTGTTTTAAAAAACCAGAAATGTTTTGTCTCACAGTCCTGGAGGCCAAAAGTCCGAGATCAAGGTGTCCCAGGGCCATGAAATCCTCCCTCACCTCGTCCAGAGGGTTTGCTGAAGTTCTTTGGCATCCTTGGCTCGCAGCTGCATTACTCCAAACCAAGCCTGTCCTCACACAGAGTCCTCCCTGTCTGTGTGTCTCCATGTTTTCACATGGCCTCTTCTTAGTAGAATGATACCACTAATTTTGGGCTAGGAGTCTACCCTACTGCCATACGACTTCATCTTAACTAATTCCATCTGCAGTGACTCTACTTCCTAATAAAGTCATATTATTGTATGAGGTACTGGGGGTAGGACTTCAACCCACTTTTTTTGTAGGAACGCAACTCAGTCCCATAAAAGTGGCTGTGTACCTCTGCTTCTGAGCCCTCAGAAAGTGTCCCTGTCCTTCTCTTATAACGGACCATTCTCTCCTCAGCCCTCAGTTTTTCCTTCTCAGCAGTGTTTTTCCCTGAGGTGAGGTCTTCGCCGTGACATCAGTGAGAAAATGGAAACCATTGGAGCCAAGCTGCCTTGTTTCCTACAGACAAACACACAGACATGCATGCGTCCACACATCTACCTCCCATTTTAACACACCCCTCCCCCCACACTTGTCTTCAAATCCTTCTTTTGATGTTTCAGATGCGCCATTCTTCATTGCCTCAAAAACAAGTATCTCGATGGGAATGCAGAGTGGTACAGCCACCATGGGAAACAATATGGAGGTTCCTCAAAAAATTAAAAATAGGAACTACCTTGTGATCCAGTTATTCTACTTCTGGGTATCTACCCATAGGAATTGAGAGCTGGGTCTCGAGATTTGCAAGCCCATGTTCATAGCAGGACTATTCACAGTAGCCAAGAGGTGGAGGCAAGCCAAGTGCCCATGGGTGGAGGGGTGGCGTACATGTATAATAGAATATACTATTAAGCCTTAAAAACGGAAGATATTCTGTCATGCGCCACAACATGGATGAACCTTGAGGAGATTATGCTAAATGAAATATTCCAGTCATAAAATAATAAATTTAAATTCATAGAGAAAGAAAGTGGAATGCTGGTTGCCGGGACCTAAGGGTGGAAGGAAATAAGGGGTTATTGTTTAATGAGTATAGAGATTCAGTTGTGCAAGATTAAAAGAGTTCTGGAGATGAATGGTGGTGATGTTTCCATAGCAATGTGATTGTTCTTAGTACTGTTGAACTACACACTTAAAATGGTTAAGACAGTCAGTTTTATGTTATAGCCATTTTTTTTTATCACAATTAGACATTCACAACACAATTTTTTATTTGTCCTTTCTTCCTTAGCGTCAAGCCCTCCTGCTCCCTGACTTCTCTTCCCCTTCCGACCCACTCAGGACTTCCTTTTCTAGAGAAACCTTCACTTCCCGACATTCAAGTGTGATGCCTTTTTTTCCCTCCTGCTTTTTCCAGACAGGGTTTCTTATACCAAAGAGTCACACCCAGCATCTCCACTCTTCACCATTTGCTTCTGTTACTGACCCCAAACCTGGCATTTGCTTACAGCAGTGGTCTCCAACTCCTGGGCCGCGGACCGGTACCGGTCCATGGGCCACTTGGTACCGGTCCGCAGAGAAAGAATAAATAACTTACATTATTTCCGTTTTATTTATATTTAAGTCTGAACGATGTTTTATTTTTAAAAAATGACCAGATTCCCTCTCTTACCTCTGTCTAAGACTCACTCTTGACGCTTGTCTCTGTCACGTGATACATTTATCCATCCCACCCTAAAGGCGGGTCTGTGAAAATATTTTCTGACATTAAACCGGTTCGTGGCCCAAAAAAGGTTGGGGACCACTGGCTTACAGCATAATTCGAGAACTTTGCTGTCCAATAGAGGAGCTGATAGCCTCATGTAGCTATTTTAAATTTAATTAAAATTAGTAAAATGTTAAAGCCCGTTCCTCCGGAGCACTGGCTACACTTCCAGCCCTCATAGCCACGTGCAGCCAGAGGCTCCTGTGTTGGACAATATAGATACAGAACGTTTGCATCATCTCAGTGAGTTCTTTTGACAGTTGGCACTGTCTTGAGCGAGGGTTCTCAGAATCCTGAGACTCACCCTCAGAGTTCAGGAAGTCTGGAGATTGTCCAGAGAACGTGCATTTCTAACAAAGTCCCGGTGATACAGATGCTGCTGGGTGTCCGAGAGGGACCCCCCTCTTAGATTCCCAGTGACTTACTCTGATACTAATCTTATGGTCTCTTAGTTCTCACTTCAACGCTGCTACGGACACTGGAAATCCGACTACAAGTTATTCTTCTTGGTTTCGTCTTGCTCTCTCGAAGGTGTTTTATTCTGATATCTCACTGATACTATTTCTTTGTCTCTTTGCTGACTTCTCTCATCTAATTAACAGGACCCATCTCCATCCATGTGTTCACTTTCTTAGGGAATTTTTGCACTTCCATTGTTTAGGATGCTTCATGGTTGTGTAGGGAAGGCTCCCAAATAAACATCACTTTATTTCTAAATTCGCATCTGCAGGCTGGTGGCATATATATCACTACTCTTGGACACTATGATGTTAAAAAGTAAGCTGCCAAGTCTCTACCCTCTCTGGCCAATGAGTGGATGCTTCCCAGATCTCTGGTAATTGTTGCCATGCCTTTTTTGAAGTGATGTTGAGATGCTTGCATGAAAAGCTCCATAGAAATGGCCAGTATTATGTGTACCTGCTTATCAAATATTCATGCCGCTAGAGAAGTCACCACTGCAGCAGGCTGAATAATTTCCTTAATGTCTTTCTTCCTGGTGACCAGCTGTTTTATAGCCTCAATCTGCTTAATTCTTTCCATGAGGTATGGGAAGGGTCTGCGCATGAATCTGCCCACTTTCAAATTAAGAACTGAGGTGCAGAAAAGTTTAAAAGAGTGACTGGAGTCGCAAAGCCGGCTGTACTTCTGCCAGGGAGCTCCTGCCCCGGTGCGTGACCACCATGCCAGACCACCACGCCAGACCACCACTTCCGGCGTGGAGCCTCCAATTCCCATGCAGAGCCCCGCGGTTAGAGAACACGCCGCTTCTGGGTTTCAGACGTAAATTGCTAAATTTGATTCAACTTGTACCTCGCATAATGCATTTCTGTGATCCTTCATAGTAATGAGATAATTACCATGGGTACAGTATTAGAGTATACATATTCTGATAAGTTACAGCTGTAAGAAAACAGTAATGGACATTAATCATTTCATGTTCATTCCTTACGAATCTCAGACTGGAAGTTAAGCTGTGGAGTGCCAGCCGACCTCAGGTGAATTTTATAGTCATTGTTTCTGCCATTTAGATGAAGAGTTTATGAATACAAAAGACTCTCCCTAATTTAAACTCATGCGAGCAAACAGCTGCCTGAATTGAGAAAAATCTGAACTGAAGTCTAGTAGTAAATATGTACGACATGTGATATGTTTAAAAGTAACAACTGCGATTCAAAGTAGGCTATCAAACTGTTAGTAAATAAACATCCTTGGGGACCTACTTTAATTAATATATGAGAAGAATTCCTAATGCTTGTATCAATTGTTTATTTAAATTTGAGTCTCTTGAGTCCTTGAGTTCTTGAGATCTATTTCTGTCTTAAGTAGGTTGAGCGTTCTCCTTATAATCTTTATTATAACTATTCTTTTGCATAGTAAGCTCTTTTTTATATACAGAAGGATAAATATCAGGTTGGCCCTACGCCAAGTTACAGCTGAAGGCAAAATTAGCAGGAATTGAATTACTCGGGTTCTATGACACAATACATAGAAATAGCAATAGATGTGAATTTTTTCATCATTTCAAATTTAGGAATTAGTTGCATGTTTTAGGAAAGAATCACAAGGCCCTGGCCGGTTGATTCAGTGGTAGAGTGTCAGCCTGGCATGTGGATTTCCCAGGTTCAATTCCCAATCAGAACACACAGGAGAAGTGTCCATCTGCTTCTCCACCCCTGCCGCTAACCCCCCCCCTTCCCCTCCTCCTGTAGCCATGGCTCGATTGGAGTGAGTTGGCCCCGGGTGCTGAGGATGCCTCCATGACCTCTGCCTCAGATGCTAAGAAGAGCTCAGTTACTGAGCAAAACAAGCAATGCCCCAGATGGGCAGAGCATCGCCCTCTAGTGGGCTTGCCAGGTCTATCCAGGTCGAGGTGCAAGCAGGAGTCTGTCTCTGCCTCCCGTCCTCTCACTGAATAAATAAAAAAAGAAAGAAAGAAAGAGTCTGACCAGGCAGTGGCAGTGAATAGAGCATCTGACTGGGACGCAAAAAACCCAGGTTTGAAACCTGAGGTCGCTGGCTTGAGCACGGGCTCATCTGGTTTGAGCAAGGCTCACCAGCTTGAGCCCAAGGTCGCTGGCTTGAGCAAGGGTTCACTCGGTCTGCTGGAGCCCCTTGTCAAGGCACATATGAGAAAGCAATCAATGGACAACTAGGGACACAACAAAAAATTGGTGCTTCTCATCTCTCTCCCTTCCTGTCTGTCCCTCTAGGGAGGGAGGGAGGGAAGGAGGGAGGAAGAGAGGGAGGGAGGAAGGGAAGGGAAAGAAAGAGAAGGAAAGAAAGGGAGGGAGGGAGGGAAAGAGAAAGGAAGAAAGAAAGAAGAAAGAAAAGAGAACCACAAGGGTAAAAGGAAACCTAATATGTCAGTTGGTTTGTCTTCCAACTATATCTAAATTAACCTAGTGAGATCATAAAACTCTAGGCTGGTAAATCTATAAGGGATTTTAGAAGTTATTTTGTCCAAGCAAAACAGGGGTAGAGAATAGTCAACTGACTCACAGAATGCACAGCTTTATCATGAGAGCAGTGATTCCAGGACCCAGGGCCCCTGACTCTGAGCCTAGGAGGAAGCCCACATCCAACGGCCCCCAAAAAGTGGACAGCTCCTACTTGTAACTGGGGCCAATATCTAATTACCCAAACTAGCACATTCCAGCTCTTTGTGCAATTTAAGGCCATTTCTTCAAAACCGTTCATGGTGGAGATGGAGAAGAGCCGTTCACCGTTCTATAAGTTAGTCATGTTGGCCAAATTGTAGTCACCCAAATGGAAGCATCACTGTTGTCTGTGTCTGACAAGTGTGATGCAGAACAGGAATATTTCCCCATAGACACTCAGCAGAATGGAAACATGCCACAGGCTTTGAAGGTCTGTGAAAGAAGGGGTCTTGTTCATCTTTCATGCCCTCTGCTCCCCGCTCAGCACCTGACGCCAAGTAGACCACCGTAAAGTAAACAATTCTCTTAAATGAACCATGTAATTTACACACTTGGGTTTCTGGGGGTATTTTTGAAGAGACTTGTGGTTACGATTTAAGTGTAATTTTTCTTTCAAACTCACTAAAGCCAAGAAGCCTTTGCAGAAGAGTGTAATGAATTCTTGCTCTCTGACTTCAAATGAGGAGCTTAGTTACTCAGTAACGACCTGCCAAGTTCAGCTGTCCATCTGAGTTAATAGTGCCTTCCAGGGTGGTTTTGAAAGTGAGTCATTGATTTGAATCCAGAGTCCAAATAGAGATGCTGTTAGAGCTGGAATGAGCCTTGGAAATTGGGAAGCCCAGCTCTTACGTATTATAATTGAGGAAACAGGGTCCAGAGAGGTTAAGTAACTGCCGTTGGATCACATAATTAAGTTTGTTTAGTTGCTGTGTTTTGGTGAGATCCGGAAAAACGCCACATGCATATTTTTGCTTTTCAAGTTCCTGACGTTTTCTGTCGGGTACACTCAAGGTCTTTTTAAATACTGATAAGCATGTGAATGCAAACCTTATTTAGTTAAATCTGGCAGAGACGGCCGTGTTCAGGGAAATCTGTGACGTTGCCTTGCTTGATGCCATTATGTTCAGCTCTTTTTTTATGTGTGGTGTCTGATCGGACAAAAGGTAACAAAGTAATAAATACAGTAAATAAAAATCCTCCTTTCTGATACATTCACGTAACTTCAGAGAAAAAAAAATACAAAACCCTAAAGTCATCATCTGTTTTTACAAAAAAAATTTATTTCGAAACTGAGACCAAGGTGAAAAAAATCCTGTCCCGGAGGAGTTTTAGAGAGCCATAACCAGGCAAAAATAGGTAGTTACAGAAAACACTGCACCCCTTAACTATCGCATTATAATGGAAACTGCGTGAATGCTGTCTGGATGCTAGGTAAGAAAGATAAAACCACTGAAATACAGACTTCTGACTCTACACTGTTACAATGCATTTACAGTGCACCACAATTTGAGCAGAAGGTTGACAAACTTGGAACCTCTTACCGGCAAAGTGATTTAGTACGGGGGGGCAGGGGGCTTGAGCAGGAAATCCTCCCCATCATTCCTCGGGCTCCCTCCAAACTGTACTGCAGCCCTGGACTCTGTGCGTCTCTCTGAGGTCGGGTGGATCATCCATGTAAAGGAGCGGATGTATACGGAGCCTCGGGGAACAGCGCCATCAGTCAGAGCCTCCTAAATCATGACAGGCTACTTCTGCCCACTCCGAGTTTTGCTTAAGAGTCGTCTCCAACTACACTTCTTTGCTGATAGGTAAGGGGTGACTTATGAAGTGTGTTTTGAATGTGGGATTAAAATTGGGAGTCAAACACTTTTTAAAAAAATATGTATTGTTCCGCTCTGGACCAAAGAGCACTGGTTGAACTGCGTGTCTCAAGACCAAACCTGTGAAGGATTGATTTCTAAGTTAAGGATGGCTTTAGCCATTTTCTCAATCAGTCATGCAAAAATGATGTTAGATCATGTTATGGGATGAACTGTGTCCTCCGCAAAAATGTCTGTGTTGAAGCCCTGCAGAATGTGACTGTATTTGGTGGTAGGGCATTTTATGAGGTGGTTAAGTTAAAATGAGGATATTGGGTTGGGTCTTAATCTGGTCTGACTGGATTCCTTTTAAGAAGAGAAAATTTGGACATGCATAAAGACACCAGGGTTGCGTGCACACAAAGGAAAGGCCACGTGAGGACCCAGAGAGAAGGCGGCCATCTGAAAGCCAAGGAGAGAGTCCTCAGAAGAAAGCAAACCTGTGGACACCTTGGTCTTGGACTCTAGCCTCCCAGACTGTGAGAAGATAAGTATCTGTTGGTGAAGCCCACCCAGCCTGTAGGTTTTGTGATGGCAGCCTAAACAGACTCATACAGTCGCCTCAAATATACCTCTGCAACCAATTTCTAGCACTACCAAATGAGAAGTTAGCATTGCCTGTGATTTGTTTTCCTACTGTGTCTCCCAGAGCCTCTAGATCAAGTCCTGACTTCTTCCCTGGGCAATGAGCCCCTCAGAATCTCTGTAGCTCTAACTTCTCCAGCCTCATTGCTCAGTGCTTCCCCCTGGCACTCTAGCTCAAGCCAGAATCAACTACTTGCGGTTTCACTTAGAAACCATCCTTTCTCTCTCCTCTGGTGTCCCCACCTCACACTGTGAATACTTCGTCTCAGCTTACACAGCAGTCCCTCCAGGAGGCCTTACCTCATCTGGGCTGTGGCATTCCTTGCCTTCCTCAGAGTTCATCTGCTCCTTTCCCCTCCACCCTGAAGGCTCCTGAGGTCAAAGACTGAACCCCTTTCACTAGGGTCCCCTTAGTGCAGGGGTCCCCAAACTACGGCCCGCGGGCCGCATGCAGCCCCCTGAGGCCATTTATCCGGTCCCCGCCGCACTTCTGGAAGGGGCACCTCTTTCATTGGTGGTCAGTGAGAGGAGCATAGTTCCCATTGAAATACTGGTCAGTTTGTTGATTTAAATTTACTTGATCTTTATTTTAAATATTGTATTTGTTCCCGTTTTGTTTTTTTACTTTAAAATAAGATATGTGCAGTGTGCATAGGGATTTGTTCATAGTTTTTTTTATAGTCCGGCCCTCCAACGGTCTGAGGGACAGTGAACTGGCCCCCTGTGTAAAAAGTTTGGGGACCCCTGCCTTAGTGCTTGATATAAATCCTGGCCCACAGCTGCTGTCCTGTGAGTTGACTCCAAGCACGAACACAGTTGTAGAAGACATTCCTTTAAAATAGTTACTGAATGCCTCGCCTGCGTAAGACACTGGGCGGGCAGAGATACATTTCCACCAGCTGCTTCGTTGTCTGAGTTTGCTGGGGCTGCCCCGACAAAGTGGAGCACACACTACGGAACTTAAACAACAGAATGTGTAGCTCACCGTTCATACCTAAAGGCCAGGAGCCAAGGTGTCGTCAGGGTCAGTTTCTTCAGAGACTGTTGTCCTTGGCTTGTAGGTGGCTCTGTTCTCCCTGTGTCTTCTCATGGTCTTCCCGTGTGCCTGTGTCCTCAGGTCCTCTTCTTTCTAAGGACACTGGTCATACTGGATTAGGGCCCACCTCTCAGTGACCTCATTACTTTATTCACCTCTTTAAAGACCCTGTCTCCAAATACAGTCACATTCTGAGGTACTGGGGTTTAGAGCTTCAACGTATGAGTTTGGGGAGGGCACCATTGAGCCCGTAACATTTGTCATGAGCACTGGCTTTATTTTTAGTATCTTGGCCTGTTACTAGGGTAAATGTAGACTGCTACATGGCTGACTCCTTTGGAAAGTTATTTGCCAGAAAGGTTTAGCAGGAAATGGACATCTTCGTCAAGAAAGGGGGTGTTTTGGAGTTGATTGTTGTTTTCAGGGATGGAGTGTGCTGTTTTATTAGGGATTCCACACCACCAAGAATTAAGTCCTAATTAAGAGGACTAAAATAATGAAAACACTTCAGAATATATGGTGATTGCCAATATTAACAACCTCACTGGAAATTCCCATTCTGAAGTGGTCAATATTTGATTAACCTTAAGAAATGCACTGGTCACATGGCCAGTTCCTACCATGGAGGTAGGAACATTGTCACTGCTCAGTAACTTTCAGGACTGGGAGGACTCTGGAACATGGTCAGATCTTGTCCTTGAAGCCCAGATTGGACATAGAGGATTTGGACTTCCACCCCATAAAAAGCTGGGAAAGGACCCACCCTGGCTCGGCCTTGGTCACTCCCTGCACATAATTGAAATCGCTGCCCGTAGAATTCAGAATGAGTTGGAGGGAAGAGGCTGTGTAAGTGACTCTGGCTGTTGCTATAACAACAGTACCTTGGTCTAATTTCTTCTGGTGGGAGGGAGCCGGGCAGCTTCTCCCCCTGCAGAGAAGAGCTCAGCCGCGGCCTCCGGAGCTCTGCTGTTCACGGATCGAGTGCACGGCCCCGTGCACGCTGCACACGCTGCTGCCCGGCGGAGAATTTCCAGAGCCGGTTCAGTCCACCCGCGTTTGTCTGAATGTGAGAAGGTGCCTGTCTGCGTGTGGATGTCTTCGCCCACCAGTGATTCATCCTGGAGAGGAAGATCCTCTTGTTCTGCCTTGTCTCCTTTTTTGTGAACAAAGTTACTCTATAATGACATGTCAACAATGGCACTCTCCCTGTAGGTAAATGCAGGCAAGTCCCTTAGCTTCTAGCTTTGGAGTAAAATCATCCTATTGTGAAATGGAGGTCTAGGAGTCACACGCCTTCTAGAAATATGTTATTCTCTGCCCTGTTTGCTCACTCCCTAAGAAGGGGCGTGCATTTGAGTGTATGAGAGGGGGTGAAGGAGAGAGAGAGAGAAAGAGAGAATTCTTTTCCAGGAGGTAGCTCTTAGCTTTGCTTTATGCAAACTACAGCTCACAAGGAAGAGCACTGTCTGACCTCTTTGGGGAAAACAAGGGGCTTTTGATATACCAGGAGATCTTATTTCAATGCTGGTGTTTGCCAAAGGGAGAGAAACACGTGCTGGAGTTTTATTTGCAATCAGTGTCAGGTCTGGGCACGGTGGGCTGTTGGCGTCCCTAAGCTGGCGCAGGACTCCTGGGCCACAAACAAAAACAAGAATTTCTCATTGCAAATGAGGGACATTTGGAGTAAACAGCAAAATGAAAATATCCTTGCTCCCTACCCAAGGGAGGAGAGAGAAGTACTCAGCCCCCCTCCCCTGAAGTGTTCCTCCCGCCTGCCTCCCTGCTCCCAGAAAACAAATCAGATCCTCGTGCTTCGTTCCAACAAGCCCGTTCTTCAGTGTGTGTTGTTGGTGTGAGTCTCCCGCTGCGGCCGATGCAGATAGGATTGATCTTCTCCTGTGCCCCCTTCCTCCCCTCCGTGGCTTCCCCTTCCTCCTCCTCACTCCTTCCCCATCAGTTCTTTACAGCTCTAAAAAAAATTCCCATTAGGAATTCCAGTTTGTAATACAAGGTCGCGCACTACAGGCGTGTTTGCATAGATAATGTATGCATGACTTCTAGTAAGAGTGACCAGGAGATATTCCTAAGGAAATGGTTTCTTGTCCTTAAAAATAAACAGGACGGGCTACGTGTGCGTGTATGTACGTCTGTGAAAAGGCAGAGCAGGCCGAGGTTCAGGTGTCGGTGGCTCATGGAAAGCAGACGAAGTCTCAGTGGTGCTTTCCCTGCGGTAAGCTACCTGGTGCAGGAAGCCGCCCCGGGACGCAGCCAGCTGCTCCCTCCTGACGTGGTCGGGACTGCGGCTCTCATTGCCTCTCCAGCACACGCTCCATCCGCACCACACGGCAACATCCTCCCTCACAGAGGAGCACGCTTTCCTGTGAATCGGGTACATCTGACTCAAGGACGGGAACACACCCTCCCTAGGCTGTCACCACACGGGCGTCGGAAACACTTCCGCAGATTCTCTAAGCCAGGTTTGCTCACGTTTGATCAAGACAGGAGTTGCCGACCGCAGAATAGCAGAGCAGGTGAGAACACAGATTTGAGAGGCAGGCAGAACTAAGTCGGGCTCTGCTCTGGGCCCTGGGACAAACCACTATCCTCTCTGAGCCCGATCATCTGCTGGGTTATTGTGGGAATTAATCAGCATAATATGTGTACAGCATTGAGCTTGATGGTACATTCTCAGCCAATGAGAATATTAAGTGACACTAATATCCTGAAATATTTAGTAAATCGTGTATCAGATTGTCTGATAAAAACTTAGAAGTTTTGAGCTTTCTACTGAAAACTGTAAGATTTGAAAATCATGTAACCTTGGCATTTGCAGAAATAACAGTCTCCGTTTTAATGAGGAGCTAATTATTTTCTTGAAGCACCAATTTGAACTACGTGAATGGAACTAGTGCTAAACTTGGTAACTTCAGATATAAAGAGTCCACAGGATTCATGTGACCGGTGGTGGAAATATGACTTAGTCATTCAGTTCGGAGAAAGCTGGGAGCCTGGGTGGACAGTTACGTATTTGGAAATACAGAGATTTGAGGAGATATTGGGACCCACCCACTCTAAAGGTCAGTGTTCTCAACTGACATTGCTGATGTTTTAGGATCTATTCTCAACACGTTGTTGTGTATCTGGTGCCGATTACTGCTTAACAATAACCACAGGGTCAAAGCCTACCTAAAAATTCAGCCATACCCAAAGAAATTTAAGGTGCGTTTAAGGGGCTCCTCACAGCTGGAGTTGGGTGAGCAACCACGTGCCCAACACAGAAAAGAGTGACAGCCCCTCTTGTATAGACCTAAGACCACTTGGGAATAGAGTTTTATATCTGACTGTTAGCAGAAAGGAAAAGGATCATGGTCATTTCCAAAAATAACCTCAACGTCCCAGCATGTTCTGGTGGTCCTTTTCCCTGGGGCTGAAGTCCCAGCATCCTCTTGGGCTTCTGTCACTGAGGTTTCAGATGCCCCACTAGGAAGTGGGATGGCCCCTTTTAAGATGGTCCTTTCTTGCTGGAGCATTTCAGAGTGGAGATTTTTAACTGCTTGTAGCTGACAGACAGACATCCCTTCCAGTGACCCTGCATTTGCCATGTTCTGTGATGGGCTCAAGTAGAGATTTCAAACTCTTAGTCTCAGGGAAATAGTGCATGTGCGTGTGTGTGTTCATGTGAGTTGTATTACACAGTAAAGTTCTTTCCTCCCTGACGTAATAGTAGCAATGTGCAAGGCTGATGAGGGAGGCCTCAGCAGCTGTGGTAGATGTCCCTCTCCTTTTTGTGTCTATCCTCCGATCTCCTTAAATTAACAAACACACCCAACTTTTGTCAGTACCCATCTGACATGTGTTCACTCTCTGGTGTAGCCTTTGTTCTGGGGGATGAAGAGTCCACCCCTCAGCACCTGGCACACAGTGTGCCCTCAGTTCATTGAGTGAAAATGAAGGCAAGTACAATACATGATGTGGAAAGAGAAAATGGTCTCTAGGCTCTTAAAATTTTAAAAATAAACATCATCATGAAAAATCTTGTAGAAATCTAGCAAGTCTCTGCAGAATCCAGGATCTTCTGAGGTTGGAAACATCTCAATCTGGAGCCTTGTTTCTTAGGCCTGAGTATATGCTGGCCCAGAATGTCACTGATTAACTCAGGAACATTTTATATTGATGTCAGGTTTGTGTGTATATATATACTTAAAAATAAAAATCAAACCAACAGCTTCAGAATGTCAGAACTCCCGACAGAATTATTCACGTAGATAATTTCTAAAACCTGGGAACATCCTGGATCATCTACCTCAGAGGATCCTGGACCAAATCTGATACATTTCTTTAGGTATCTGTGCCTTTTACCCGTGTCCCAATCTGGGCCCCACCTTGGGCTACTGAATCAGAAGCTGCAGAAGTGAGACCAGGGTCACTTAAAGTTGGATGATCAGTGGTCTAGCACAGTGGTCGGCAAACCGCGGCTCGCGAGCCACATGCGGCTCTTTGGCCCCTTGAGTGCGGCTCTTCCACAAAATACCACGTGCGGGTGCTACCTCGATAAGGAATGTACCTACCTATATAGTTTAAGTTTAAAAAATTTGGCTCTCAAAAGAAATTTCAATTGTTGTACTGTTGATATTTGGCTCTGTTGACTAATGAGTTTGCTGACCACTGGTCTAGCGAATAGGGCCCCTAAATAAACTTCAAAAATAAACCTTTCTAAAGGTGCTTAAATCTAGAAAACAGTTCTGAAAATGTTTTGCACACTGCTCCTATTCTACTAATTAAAATATCTAACACATGAGTATACTGGGTCACTCATCAAATATATTAAATAAGCAAGTCGAATTTATCCATGGGTCCCTGTGCTTGTTACGCGCTGTAGAGAAAGAAGAGAATAACCGTATGAAAATTGATTCGGCAAATCATCCTCTGGTTTGACTAGAGCAGATCAAAATGACAAAAAAATGTTCTCTTTGAGCTTCGAAATTAGTTACAGCATCTGCAAATAGAGATTCCGGTTCATCTTCAAACCTTAGAAAACAGTTGTGTCTCTATCAACTGGTGAAGGAAGTTCACTCACATCTTTGGTGGGAGGGGATACCTTCAAGTAGCTGAAATCACTTGAAGCCTTTGTAGGGAGATTTAAAATTCAGCTACAGAAAAAGCCAGCATTGTGAGTGCACATTAAGTGTAGAAACACGTGACCTTAGTAACATCACACACCGTCTCTGGGTTTCAGCTTCCATCTTCCATTCTACAGTTCTCTTCATACGCTGTCTCTTCATAGAGACAATATATTGTTGTCAATATAGAGTCCCTGAACCTTTGGAGTCCTCAAAAATATTAAGGAGGGGACAGTGCAAGCCATTTCCAGCATTTTAAAATAATCAAAATAAATAATACATTTCCTCAGTTGTCATTAAAACACTCTACAGGTCAACATTTTCAAGTGCTTGCTTCAGGGATCAGTTACTTAAACTCGGTGTGGTTATTTGAGAAGTGTTTTGAGTGTTCATCTGTTTGTACAATCCCTTGGAGGCAAAGGAGAGCAGTGACAGTATGATGTGGATTAGGACTCCCTGGGAGCCCGTGGAGGGTCTCCAAGGTCAGGAGCTGTGGGGACAGGCTGTCACGAGACACTGTATCAAAGGTGATGTCTAACGGGCTCGTGAAAGACAAACAGTTGATCAGATAAAGACATTGGGTAAGCGTATAACATATGCAAAGGCTAAGAGAGAGAGAGACAGAGACAGAGAATAACCACTGTGTATGCAGAGAGCTGCAAATAATTAAATATAGCTGAAGGTTTAGAGTCGACTGGCATTGGAGGGCAAGTTGGGGCAGGGTTAGAGGTGATCACTAAAACTGGAGAGGTAAGCAGGAGTCAAGTTGGGGAGGGCCTGCGTGCCAGACTTAGATGATGCTGACATTAGATGGCTCCAGGGGAGCTGCAGATGAGGAATGGGCTGGACCAGGCTCACATTCATTGAGAAAATTACAGCCATGATGCAGAGAATGGGCTGGGGTTGGGTGGCCACACTGGGGCAGCGAGACTGCGCAGGGGCTGCCGCGGAAATCACGAGGGAAGTGTGGATGACCTGAGCTGAAGTAGTGGCATTGGGGGGGAGATGAGAATTTAAATTCACTGATGGTAAGAACAGATAGTTCCTGAGGTTCCGTTGGGTGTGGGGGGTGGGGAAGGGGTAGAATCAAGGACAGTCCCCAAGAAGAGTCTGCGGGAGCATCACCACGGTGAGCACTGGAGTCAGTGCCGTGGAAGAAGGCACGGCCACTTCACAGTCCTGCCTGACGGTGCAGGGTAGGCTATGGGGTCACACCAGGGTTCTGGGAAAACCCATCTCTGACACCATTAGGGGTAGAAGACAAAGAAACTAATGGTTTACCCCGATGTCCTCCACCTTAAAGTCACCATTAACAACAGTAGCATCAAGCTCCATGATCAGGTCCAACTTCATGCAAAATCGGGGACAAGGCAATAGGAGGTGTGGGGTTATTGGAAGGGAAGGGCGCTGCTCTCTTCTGTTTGTTTTTTAACTTACAAATGCTGCTGAAAGTCTAAAGGAAGACAGAAGCTCTTCCTCATGGACATACTGGCCCAGGAGACCTCTAAGAATCTGCTCGGGTTGGGGCTTTTCTGTGTCAGCAGACGACTGATAATCTTAGCCCTGTTCCCCCTTCTTATGGGTGCACCTGCCCCCCCACACACCAGAACACTGCCCCTCTCCCTGCGGAACCGTCAGCCCAGCCCATGACTGACCTCACAGGTTTGCTAATGAGGACTAAACGTGTTCCTTTGTGAAAGGGCTCTATAACCCCAAAGGCACAGCTATTCTTATCACGACTGGTCTGGGTGTCATGTCACCTGTCCCAAACCACTCTGACTCCTCTCAATCTCTCAGTCTCTCTCTTTCTCTCTCTCTCTCTCTGACACACACACAAAGACACACACACACACCACAGTTTCACAGAAACAAAAGCCATCGAGCCACACTGTAGACCAGAGAGTCATGCTGGAGCCAGTGTGGAGGAGGACTTGTTTCCTTCAGAGTAACTGGCACACAGTAGTGACCCACAGTGCCACTGGCATTGGATGAACAGCATCCTTCAGCTCCTGCCACTGCACTATCCCTCCAGGAGAGGAAACACTTGCAGTAATAGTAACCCAGAAGCACGGAAGCTGATGCTCATGAAGAGTGCCTGTGATTCTTCCCCTTGGGCACAGATCCCACTGGGAGACGTCTCCCCCGTGGAAGGCAGCGGGCCCAGGACTTCCTAAGACGAGGCTGTTTGGGATGAGCCTGGGACCTGAGTTCTAGAGGGGCAGGGGACCCACAGGACCTTCCCCCAAGGACTTCGGAGCTACTCGGCCTTCCAAGTGGGCAGGTTCTTCTTCTCCCAAGATGGACATCAGGAGAGAGGAAGACTCTGGAGCCACCTTTCTGTAGGGCGGGATGACGAGACAGCCAGGATGCCAGGATCGCTCTGCTATTTTGGACACAACTAAACAGAACATTAAAACCGTAACATCCTTTTAGTGTCGTTAGTTAGTGACGTCTCGCTTATATGCCTAAATGCTCACACGTGAAATGCATGTCATGGTTTGGGTTTAAGGGGCCAGCAGGAGAGAACTTGAGGCCCACAGAGAAAAAGGAAATCAATGGCAGCTCTTTTCAGGTCGCATGCTGGAAATCTATTTGATTTGAACCTCAACAATCTAGTGCTGTTTCGCAATCTAGGACAAGAATGCATTAGCGCTTGGACTTGGGCTTGAATTGCAAATTTGATTTTTTTTTTTTTTTAAATAAATTTTTATTAATGGTAACGGGATGACATTAATAAATCAGGGTACATATATTCAAAGAAAACATGTCTAGGTTACCTTGTCATTAAATTATGTTGCATACCCCTTGCCCAAAGTCAGATTGTCCTTCGCCACCCTCTATCTAGTTCTCTGTGCCCCTCCCCCTCCCCCTAACTCTCCCCCTGTCCTCCCTCCCCCCACCCCTGGTAACCACCACACACTTGTCCATGTCTCTTAGTCTCATTTTTATGTTCCACCAATGTATGGAATCATGTAGTTCTTGTTTTTTTCTGATTTACTTATTTCACTCCTTATAATGTTATCAAGATCCTACCATTTTGCTGTAAATGATCTGATGTCATCAGCAAATTTGATTTTTGTTGGTCACATGTTAAAAGGTTTCACCAGACGCTTGAAAATCATTAGGGTTTTACAGGTTAGCACACAGAAATGCTGTCATTCTACCTATTTGTGTTTTGGAGATCCAGAAAGTAATCTCTCTCAATTGTAGTTGTGACTATTAATATCACTGAATTTTAAAAATAGTAATAGCTAAGGATTAATGGGTGCTTCCTGGATGCCAGGCATGTTTCCCTGGTTATTTCATTTAAGTTCAGTCTCAGAGTAACTCTAGGAGTTACTAACCCATTTTGCAGATAAGGAAACTAAGCCTTAGGAGAGGTTATAGAAGTTGTCCGGGATTCATTCATTCAACATGGATTTATCCAGTGTCTACTGTGAGCTACTGGGGACTCAGTAGTGAACAAAACAGAGAAATCCCTGCCTTCATGTAACTCACTATGTAATGGTGGGTATCACAGCTGACAATTATTGAGTGCCAGGCAATATTTGTATGTTTTAACTCTTAAGTGTGTGTGTGGGGGGTCGTGGGTTTGAACTTAGGCATTCTGACTCCAGGGCCCGTGCTCCTGTTTCTCTATCACTGCCCTCTACTGCCTCCCCATCTAGGCCTGCTCTGCTGGTAAGAAGTGAAACTTGTGGTTCCCAACCAGACCTGTCTCCAGGGTCTTGGCCACCACTGTGTTACAGGGGAACAAGCAGCTTTTGTCTTGATTTTCTCCATCCCTCCACATCCATTCTGCAACCCTACAACTTAAGGCTCTGGCTGGTTGGCTTAGAGCATCGGCCCTGTGTGTGGATGTCCCAAGTTCAATTCTCTGTCAGGGCACACAGAAGAAACGACCATCTGCTTCTCCACCCCTCCCCCTCCTCTCTCTCTCTCTGAGCTCTTCCCTTCCCACAGCCATGGCTCGATTGGTTCAAGCAAGTTGGTCCCACGTGCCGAGGGTGGCTCCATGGCCTCTGCCTCAAGCACTGAAAATAGCTTGGTCGCAAAGCAATTGAACAGTGCCCCAGATGGCTAGAACATCGCCCCCTAATGGGCTTGCTGGGTGGATCCCAGTCTGAGGACATGCAGGAGTCTCTCTGCCTCCCTTCCTCTCACTCAAAACAAAACAAAAAAACCCTTAATCACAGATCAGGACTTTATAAAATAAAGTGAGGTTCATTTTTAACACAAGGGCTTATATATATATATATATTTTTTTAAGGTTAACATCACTTCCAGGGGGCGCCAAGGGCCCCACGCCTTGTTTGCTTTAGGCCCCGAAGCTATGATATTTGAACTTGCCACAGTGTGTTGGACCTACATTCATGTACCTGTCATACCTATGATTAAAACTGCAATTTCTTGGTTTGTTCAATAAATAATGTAATTTTTTTTAACAGTGTCTACCTAATGTGATGGGTGTAACCAGCATCTTCTTTGAAGTTAAATTCCAGTGTGTCTCAGTTCGGGCCTTGTTTTTAGCATTTCAGGGGCTCCTACCAAATGACTGGAGACAGTGTTGGGTGTTGGGATTAAAAATACAAGATTTAGGAACAAGGGCTAGCCTGGATTTTTACCCAAGGAACTTTTCTGTTTGCTCTTGACATGGATTTTTCTACTTATGAGAGAATAGCAATAAAGTGGCACTTCTTAGAATCCCCGCCTCATCTCCAGATGGGCTTTATTTTACAGGGGGCTCCTCACAGGCCCGGTCGGTCTCACACGTGTGAGTGTCAAGTGCAGGGTGAAGGGGAAGGCTGAGCCTCTCTTCGCTGGAGGACTGTCCTCCTCCCTCCGCATGCGCTCTGCCACTACACTGGACTCTATGACATGACTAACACCCCTGCTAACCCAGTCTAGTCTTCCTTTTGTCATTCAGCAAGCGTTTCCCCAGGACCTATGTTCTGCCACATTCTTTCACCATAAGTTCCACCCACTGGCCTTTCCTGGAAGAAAGGACAGGAGCAGACCGATGAATTAGGTGTATGGTTTATAAATTCATAAAGTGAGCAAGACTTTTCTAGCTTGACTTCTCAATGAGTCCAGTTAAGTGGACACAAGGCAGACCAGGGTGAGAGATCCCGCTACTGAGAACGGCGACTCTCAAATTCAGACATTCTGGATGGTCGGCGGGGCGGCCTCCTGCTCTGATTCTAACTCACCTCTTTTAGCCCCTTTGAATTACACAGTGGAATCATTCATTCGATGTGCCATTATTCATTAACCCCTGTCCTGAACTTCAATATTAGGCACAGCCCCCAATACCCAGCATGCAAGCCAGCTGTAGTCCCTGTCTTCCTAGAGCTCACTAAACATACACGTAAGCCATTGCCCCAAGCTATGGTAGAAGCTATGAGGAAGTAGAGGTTGCTTGGAAAAACGTGTTCCAGCACATCCCACCCAGTCAATACAGGCGAGTCAAAGAAGGGTGTGGGAAAGGGTTGCAGGAGAGGATTTTCTGAAGTGAGTGAAATCTCAAGTACACCCTGAAAGATGAGTAGCTATTAACTCAGGGAAGGGAAGATGGAGGGGAAGGAGAATGTTTCAAGAGAAGAAAACAACATGACCGAAGTCCTGGCAGCAGGAAAAGCTTGGCATGCTTACGAAACTGAAGTTTCAGGAGAACTGATAGGAAACGTTTGGCAGGGGCTGGGGAAGTGACACTAAGCCGAGAAGCAAAAAGAGTTTCAATGATGACCAGAGCCAGGTGAAGTAGGCTTCATTTTGGGTTTAATCCAAAGACAATGGAAATCATTACAGGGTTCAAAGCGGGAAAGGCAATATATATATATTTTTGAAAGAGGCGGCAGTATAGTGAATAGATTGATAGAAAGCAAAACAGTGAATAAAAAAATAGATGAAAGAATAACTAGATGGATGAATGGAGCCAAGGCAAGTAGACCAATTAAGAGACTGTTACAATTATCTAGCAAGAGATAATGGTATCCTGGCCTAGGAAAGGGGCAGTGAGGTTGGAGATGAGTGGGCATCTTAGAGTGATAGTTTGGATGCCAAATCCATAGGACTTGGTGATTGGTGATGTGAGATATTTCAAGAAGAATCCTGATTTCTCAGGTTTGTGATTGGGTAACTGGGTCATACGGAGATAGGAACATGGTGGGGATTGTGTTTGAGTGGTAAAAGACAATCAGTTGAGACACATGGAGTTTTAGATGTCCGTGCCACATCCAGTAAGAGAGCACTGGAGTTAGTGGAGCTCATCAGAGAAGGAAGGGCTTGGTACGTTGTCATGAGGTCATCCTCCTAGAGAAGATGCTTGAAGCTGTGGTAATAGATCTAGGCTAGCGATTAGAGTGGGCAGGGAAAAGAAGCTTAAGACCAAACAACACAGAATTTTATCATTTAAGAGAAGGAAAGAATACATAAGAGACCGAGAAAGAGCAGATGGAGAGGAAGAAGGAAATCCAGGAAAGCATGAGGTCACGGGCACCAGTGGGGGCATGCTCTTAGAACAGAATGGGCTACTGTGCAGCAGGTACTGGGAGCTCAAGTAAAATAAGAGCTCAAGGAAAGTTTTGGGTTATGTTAACTGTTCATCTTCATGTCCATGCTATTTAGTAAACGGGTTACATTTTCTATTCTTAGAGCATTTTTATCATTCTTTAAAATATTGTTAATTCCTAAATGTCTCAATTAAGACGTGACAAGAATTTAAGATAAGTATTGGCATCTTCCTCCAGTGTGGTATATTCTGGTCCAAGTTCCATATTTAGCATTCGTTTGGAAATAATAATAGAGGATCTTTAGTTTGCTTTATGTCTCTTAGCCATATGAGCTCTGCTTTGGGATAGAATCTTTTTCTATAGCATTTGAATTGAAGCATGATCAATTTTGAAGTTAAAAGTATGTGTAACCCCTTTACTTCTATGTGTTATAAACCCTTTGAAGGTTGGTTGACAGCAATGCATTTCACCACGCTTAAAGAGTGAACTACGAGCTGGAGATTTAGTCATCTTCTTTCCTGTTTCTTTTCCAGCTCCAAGAGACTGTGAAAAGGAAGTTGGAAGGAGCCCGATCACCACTTAATGGAGACCAGCAGAATGGTGCTTGCGATGGGAGTTTTTCTCCAACCAGCAAACGAATACGAAAGGACATTCCCACAGGGATGGAAGCCATCAACAGTTTGCCCAACAACATGCCACTGCCTTCAGCTTCTCCTCTTCACCAACTTGACCTGAAGCCTTCTTTGCCCTTGCAGAATAGCGGGTCTCACACTCCTGGGCTTCTAGAAGACCTAAGTAAGAACGGTAGACTCCCAGAGATTAAACTGCAGCCTGTTAATGGTTGCAGCGACCTGGAAGACAGTTTCACCATCTCGCAGAGCAAGGAGCTCAAACAAGAACCTCTAGATGACCCTACTTGCATAGACACATCAGAAACATCTCTTTCTAATCAGAACAAGCTGTTCTCAGACATTAACCTGAACGATCAGGAATGGCAAGAATTAATAGATGAACTGGCCAACACGGTTCCTGAAGATGACATACAGGACCTGTTCAATGAAGACTTTGAAGAGAAGAAGGAGCCAGAATTCTCGCAGCCAGCCACAGAGACCCCTCTCTCCCAGGAGAGCGTGAGCGTGAAGAGCGACCCCTCTCACTCGCCTTTCACGCACGTGTCCATGGGCTCTCCCCAGACGAGGCCTTCTTCTTCTGGTCCTCCCTTTTCAACCGTCTCCACGGCCACAAATCTACCTTCTGTCGCCAGCACTCCCGGCGTGCCAAACGCCGCCAGCTCACCAGCAAACTGTGCGGTGCGGTCCCCGCCCACGCCAAACGCGGCCCACGCTGCTGGCCAGGCTCCCCCAAGGCCCGGAAACAGTTATCTCCTCAATCCGGCCGCAGCGGTGTCGGTGGCCGGGTCGGGCTCGGGCCCTGTGGCTGTGCCCAGCTCCGACATGTCCCCCGCGGAGCAGCTCAAGCAGATGGCGGCGCAGCAACAGCAGAGGGCCAAGCTCCTGCAGAAGCAGCAGCAGCCGCAGCAGCACCCCAACCAGACCTCCAGCTGGTCCCCGCTCGGGCCGCCCTCCAGCCCCTACGGCCCAGCTTTCCCGGCAGAAAAACCAAATAGCCCCATGATGTACCCCCAAGCCTTTAACAACCAAAACCCGATAGTGCCTCCCATGGCAAACAACCTGCAGAAGACGACCATGAATAACTACCTCCCGCAGAACCACATGAACATGATCAGTCAGCAGCCAAATAACTTGGGGACAAACTCCTTAAGCAAACAGCACAACCTTCTCACGTATGGCAATACCAAGCCCCTGACCCATTTCAGTGCGGACTTGAGTCAGAGAATGACGCCGCCCATGGCCAATCCCAGCAAAAACCCGCTGATGCCATACATCCAGCCGCCTCCGCAGCCGCCCACACAGCAGCCGCCGCCACTGCAGGCGCCCAGGGCACACCTGAGTGAGGACCAGAAACGCATGCTTCTCCTGAAGCAGAAAGGAGTGATGAACCAGCCCCTGGCCTACGCTGCACTGCCATCCCACGGTCAGGTAAGTATGAAAGGGCGACACCGTGAGCCGTGCTCGGGGTGCGTGTCAGACGGTCCACATGTGATGACCTGTGCAGTTACTCGCCACATGTCCTCATGTAGTGACCAGAGTTGGGGTTGTTTGTCTGCCCCCCCCCTTCTTTTTTTCTGAGATAGAAAAGGTTGGCATGATTAAATTTCCTATATTTGAATGCCTGGGAATCAAGCTTCTTTTATTCCTGGCAGCAGATAAGAAATGAGAAATTGCACAATGTGTTTGCGCCGAGGAAAGCCATGCTGTTCAGGTCACAGGGCCAAACCTGATGCTTCTTATCTCCCCGGTCGTTCAGTCCTGGGCTCTGGTGGGGAGAAGGCCAGAGCCTTTAGGAATCTCTACAACAGTTGGATGATAAGGCCCTGGACAACCTTTGCCAAATGATGAATCATGGAAATCTGGGTTCTTGATGTTCAAATGTGGGAGAGTTTTCTGTGAACTGGAGGACAGATTTTTATAGAAATAGTCAATGTTTAAACATCTGTGGGTGAACTAAGGCAATGACAGGCTGTTTCAACCTCGTGACTTGGGAGTGTCGTCAAACCTCTCCAAGCTCTTCGGCTCTAATTTAGGAAAATATGACGGTGACTGTACCTTAGCGCTGTAGCCAAACAAAGTCTCCTCTCTCCCACTTCATGACATCCTGGTCTGGGCAGTACGGCTGCCAGTGATCCGTGGTAAAAATGAGTGGTGACCAAGTGGGGAGTGGATAATCATTGATCAGCTTCCTTCTCCTTATCCTGACCATGGTGGCAAGCAGCCAAAGCTCCTTCAACGTAACACTTTCTCTACCTTGAAGGAGAAGAGAATGGGGAAATGCATTGTTCTCCTCCTGACCTTCTCCACACATGAGTGAATTCACAAACCATCACTGGACTGCCTGTTGCTATTTTGCGCCTTAGTCCTCTCAGGATGCTGACATTGCGTTGCGGTTGGAGGTTTTGCAGAAAAGTCTTGGCTTTAAGGGCCCTCGTGTGCAAACAGGTTCCATCTAGTGCTTGGACGTGTCCATAGTTGGATGCATCAGCAGTAATACAGGCAGATCTTGCATCACTAGGCAGCTGTTTGCATCTTCTGTCTCGTGGTGTGCCCCCCCATATCCACCCAGTCACCCTGAACTTGACGGTGGTTGCAGGGCTGGAGGTGGTGCTGGCCTGCAGAGACAGGCCTGAGCTCTGTGGCTTGATTCTTGTCCTTCACAGCCTTCCAACCCCAAAACCTCACCGTGGTTTCTTGTCTGTACATGCCGGCCAGCTCTCAAGAAATTCTGTCTGGAGAAATAAAAATATAACTCAGTTTACGTCAACTGTCATCTGTCGCTGGTAGGAAAACATCATTGAAATGTGAACTTTTATGTTTTACCTTGGTTTCATTTAAAAATATACATATACCCCATAGGAAAAATGCAGCACTTTATACACTTCAATATTAAGCTATGAAGTAGGCAGAAATATAGGCAATATTCAGGGATGTTTGTTGTATAGCCCAGATGTGTCTGAGGTTTGTGAGGTTGCAGCTGTCAGGACAGTCTCTTGTTAATACAAATTGCGCTTCTACATTCAGTGTTTCTACACCAGCTACAGTAAAATATTTCCTCCGAGCCAGACCAGAGATGATTAATTCCAACTCACAGGCTCTGCAGACACATGAATGCAATGTGAGCCATCCTCCCTCCCCACCCTCACTTAAATGTCTTTTGAAATTTGTTAGCTTGGGATGAAGTCCTTGTCTTTGCTGGAACATGAATTTTAAGGGTGCTTATTTCAGGTCCTTCTGTTTGCCCAGCTATGAGTAACTGAGCTTTGAGCTGCAGTGGTCACGTTTTGAAAGAAGGCAGTCAGGTGAAGGAACAAAAGTGGTGGTCGTGGGGGCTAATCACAAGGTGCTTTCAGGGTGGACAGAATCTTCCTGCTCGAGGCCTCATTAGAATAATCACGTCTTAACCTCGTAAGGAACCATTGAGCCAAAGCATGCTTTCTAAGGAAATATGATATTAACTCACCACTGTTTGAAACAAGCTTCAAAATATATATTAAACATGTGAATGTCTTTCTGCAAACATACTATTTATTTCGTGCTTTCATCTGATTGTGGAGCAGTATTTACTTAACTCAGAATAGTTAAGTGCACTATATGTGAGTACGTTGCACAAATACGTGCAGGCATTATCGGCAAGATATAAAATGTAATTATACGTGGGTGTGGTTCACATTTGTTTACTGCTGTTGCTAGTGCAATATTCACTTTATTCTTTGTTGGGCACAAAGACCACAATCAGCACTTAGTTTTAATGAATGACTTGAACACCACAGCGAATGACACTAGAACACTGATTTCAAGATAATGATCTTATATAGATGTTTACTCATTTGGCGCATTTGTGGAAAATGCTATTTTTCTCATAAATGAGTAAAAATGTATGCAGTACCTGTATATTTCACACACACACACACACACACACACACACACACACACACACACACACAAAGAGGAAACTAAAACTAGAAAGAACCCAAAAAGAGCTTACTACAAAAGTTTGACTATGTTTTATCACGAAGCTTCACTTCTCTGAATTTATCTCGTATTCCTTATAATTAGAGGTGCATGTACAAAGATTATGCTCATGATATTACTTATAATAGTGAAAAACTGGAACCAAAGTAAGTATTTTGAGAAAAAGATGTACGTGAAAATCATGATGGAAATGCTCATAGGATGAGTGAAGTGAGCAGATCAGACAACAGATTGTATGTTACAACCCCGATTGTGTTTTAAATACATCTAGAAAAATACTGAATAACTAAAATATTAGGAATGGTATTTTGGCTTGGTAAAATTATGAGTGATTCTTGTTTTTCCTCCCTATGGTTTACCAAGTTTTCTATCATACTTTTTTGTTAATTCTTACCATTGGGAAAGATACTTTTTAAGGAAGGAAAATCCCCTATTTTAAAAAAGTGTATACTATGCTAATTATTTAAGGGAATATTTGTATTTTTCCCCATTTGCCAGTTGGGTTGAGGTGGTACCATTATTTTCCATATTTGTTTACACAGATTTACATATAGTGTTAGTTAAGAAGGAGATAGTTCCAACCCCATCTGCCCACAGTCCCTCTCTTTTCCTTTCTCTGTCCACCTCCCCCTCACATTCCTTATCATCGACTCTTAATTCCCATAAAACTGTAGTTAATGTAGTGACAAGAAAAGTATCAGTGAAACTTCTACAGTTTAAAAACTTCCGAATCTTCTCTGGGCTGTGTTCTTGTATTATTTCTCTGATCATTTCTCCTTTCCTTTTTCACAATTTGTTTGTTTTTGTTTTTGTTTTTTACTTTCTGGAACTTCTGTTGTCTTATATTGGACTTTCTGAGTCATTTTCTAATTTTTAAAATATGTGTTTCTATGGTGAAGCAGCCAGAACTTACTTTGGTTATGTCTATCTATTATCTCTTTCTAATTTTGTTGTTTCTCAAGGACAGGATCTCTCTCTGCCCTCTCTCTCTCTCTCTCTCTCTCTCTCTCTCTCTCTGTCTCTCCTCCTCTCTCCTTTTCTCCCTTTTCCTCTCTGTTTTTACTATTTTTTTCATAGTACCTGACATTACATCTTAAACATAAGAATGTTTAATAAATCATGAAACATGGCAATTATCAAAGTTCGAAACAAAAATCTGTTTACAGTGGATTCTCAGCTCCAGTGGAGAGAGCATTAGCACAAATAACACAGCTGCTTTTGAGATCAAACAGAAGAACTGGAAAGGCAGGTCTAAAAGGAATCCTTTGATAAGAGGTGGTTATCTTGAACCAGCAGAACAACAATGAGGTTGGGGGGGGGGGGGGGAGGCAGTCAGCCTCTGTGTCTGACAAACAGAAACACAACAGAGCAACTCTGGAAGGAGTGGTCTGGGAAGGTGACAGGGGTGCCCAGAACCCGGGAATAACTTTTACACGGAACAGTGGAAAGTGAATGCGTTCCTAAGTGTGATGTGAGTTTTTAGCAGTTGCGATTGTAGGACTAGAGAAAGAGGATGACTATGCTCCTTTATTAATGCTTTCCACGCTGTTCACCGGGTGTGGTTGCGTACATCAGAAAATGAGGACGTATATTCTCGTATTTTATAGAATACTTCTCCCTTTCCATTTTATTTTACCAAAATCTGTTGGGTACCATGTGAGGTGTATTATTATAGGCTTTTGAGTCATAAAGTCTCCACAGAAAGGACAGGGTTCCAATAGTAACAACTACCATGGAAATCTCTTTGAGGATAGATTTCCCTTAATTTTAAAAACTTGGAGTCCCTTTGTTATGCTTCCTTAAAATATATATAATTTTTATTTTATCCAAATAATATATGACATAGTGCAGAAAGTCAAATAGTACCAAAAGGCTTATAGTAGGGAAGAGCTCTCTTCAATTCTGCTTCTCCACAGAGGGTCACTTGAGTTCAAGAAGTCGTTTTCTTGTGTTCATTTCCACAAATGCTTACTTATTTCTCACTATTCTAGTTATTTCATTGTATAGATGAGGATTCTACTCACTTGCACGACTGTCTCCTCACAGACACAGCCCCTCCACGCTCATGGTCTCCTTTTTCTCTTCCCTGTAGTCTCACTATATGCTAGATGTATATAACACAAATTATGATTTTTAAAGTAGTCCCTATTTACATGACTGATTTTTTGCATAGTGTCTCACAGTTTAGCTTTGTGGAATGCTATATTTCCTTTCCTGTATAACTTGTTTTTCCTGTAATTAATAACTGCCTCTCTTTCTTTTAATTGGTGGTGACTCTTCACGCCTGATCAGTCTAGCCTCAAACTTTTCTGACTCTGCAGAACTCTCGATGAGCTCGAACACATCAAATAATCTATTTTTATTATATTTTCTTTTTTTCCTCCCCTCCCCCACACATCTCTCTCTTTGTCTTTCTCCAACTCCTCTCTTTCTCTCTCCCTCTTCCCCTCCCCCTTCCTTCAGTGTCTCTCTTGAAGGCTTATTATACCCTGTTGCTGCAGTTGTCTTGCTCTGCTGATTTATTGAAGTCACCATCATTCTTGGAATGTTCCCGGGCCCTTCCATATTGCATTTACATTTTCTTGATTTCTCTTTTTCTTTCTTGACTTAGTCCCTCAAATGGGTGGAGCACAGTCCCTCAGAGCTTATTAAGAAAGGATGCCCGGGAGATCATTTCTATGGAAACTATTTTTGAGACTGTCTTTGTCCTCACATTTGATTGATAGTTTGCCAGATACCAAATCATAGCTAAGAAAACATATTTGATCAGAATTTTAAAGGCATTTCTTCATGGCCCCATGGTTTTCATAATATCCAGTGACATTTAGATTCCCTACTCTATGGGTATAACTTGTTTCTTCACTCTGAGAGCTTTTCACACCTTCTCTCTGTCCCTGAAATTTCATGATGCTGTATCTTCATTCATTGTGACTGGCACTATGAACTTTTACAAAAAAAAAAATCTGGAAACATGTATCCTTAAGATTTGTGATATGTTCTTGTATTATATTTTTTGATCATTTTTCCCTTTCCTTTTCTCTTTTTTAACTTCCTGGAACTTTTTATTCAACAAGTATTGTACCTGCTGGATTATTCTCTAATTTTCATATCTTTGCCCTTTTTTTCAGTGTCCTATGAGATTTCCTCAACCTATGAGATTTCCTCCAACTCTAAAATTAAATGTTTTGTTTTTATTTATCACACAATTTTTGTAACCTCTTTCTTGTTCTTCGATATACCCTTTTTGAGCTAAGGATATTAACTGTCATTTTTAAATTAAGTTTTCTTGTGCCCTCTCCCCATTATCTGTTTCTCCCACACACCATTCAAATATGCTCTTTTTTTTTTTTTCCTTCGTGTTAGGACCTTTTCTTAAATGTCTTTTTATTTTATGAGCGCAACACAATAAAGCTAAGTCATTGTTCAGTGCCCTTGCTCGGGGCTTGTCAGACGTGAGGCTCTGCTTTAGGCAGGTTGGGTTAGAACCCAGCCATTTCGCTGGGTCAGTCCGTGTCTGTAGATTTTCTCCGCCAGTGTCCGGTCAGGAAAGACTCCTTCAATCCCATTACTGAGAGTTGTGAATCTGCAGGCCGGCTTTCCGGAACTGAGTAGAGCAATAGAGTTTTAGGTGAAGGATGTCTCACTAAATACAATGTAGACTTTCATGTAATCTCCCCATTTTAGGATGGTTCCACACCCCACCCTCAACTAGGGCTGAGATGCAGGATTGCAGAGTCTCGTGACTCAGTCTCTCCAGAGAGGTGTACACCTTTCTTCTTCTGCTCCGAGGGAGCATGTGTGCCCCCCCTCTCAGTTCAACAGGACTTCAGCCAGTTTTCCCTTTCTGTGTCCCCCACCCCCACACGGGCATCCTGAGAAACTTCCTCCTTCTGAGACTTCCCAGCATCCTCCAGCTTGGACCACCTGGCTCTCTGTTCGGCTTCCCTGCCACCGGGCGCAATGGAGCTTTTCCTTAAGCCTCTGCGTCGTTTACCACTCAGCCTCTGATTTTCATCTTCCAAAATTTGGTCGACGCCCCTCGACTGCTATTTTCCACCTTCTATCCTCTTTGTTCTTGAATGTTTATATCACTTTTATTCCTTTATTGTCATTTTATCCCTTCGTTGTCATGTATCCCTTTATTGCCTGTAACTCGGCATCACAGAAAGCCGAGATAAAGGCAGGTGTGTTCAGTCTACCCACGGCCCCTTCAGTAACTTGCGGCATCTATCTGAATATCGAGGAGTATCCGGTACTGAAATTTATATTTTACAGCAAATTTCACATTCTTGCTTCTAACATTTTGGGCTTTATTAGGGCTGGTTTCATGAAACCTGTAGTGCTCTCTTAAGATAAAATTTACATATGTCAAACATACAGGCTTGCAAGGACAGCAGTGTCAACATGATCAGCACACTATTTTAGGGGAAAAAAAGGTCTTGTAATTACAACCGTTAAGCAGTTTTTAGAATCTTGAAAATACTGACTTTCTTCAAGGACTATGAAAACAATTTAGGTGTCATGACCCTGACTGAACCCATGGTAACCGACCGCTCAGATGCAAGGTGCAGTATTGACTGAACACTCATCATAGCCTGAACCTGCCGCCCAGCCGCGGGGCCAGTGGGCAGAACTACTCCACAAATGCAGGTAGCAAATGAAATGTTCCTGTCGATGGGTGTAACAGCCATTTTACACGCATGCTGGCATATTGTGAAAACCCCGCCAGCATCTTAGAATTATGAGGCTAGGAGTAAACAGCAGAAAAAGAAAAGTTCTAGGAGAGGAATCCATTTTATAATCGTACTGGCGAAGAGAGAGGTTTTAATTAGCCCCCTATGAGAATACACTTTAAAGGTTTTGTATGACAAGAATATTCCTATTTACAGAGAGCTTACAACCCATCAAACCGTGTTTCTGAACTTTGTGGGCCTAAGCATCACCTGGGGAAATTGTTTAAGATGCAAGTAATCAGATTCCACTGCCAAAGACAGAGCCAGCGGGTCGGGGAGGCCTGGGAGTAGGCATTTAACAAGCAGCCCACCTCCACTACCATTGTCTAATGGGGAAATAGTACCTAAGGTAATTGAAACTTTAATTAAAGCAACCTGTGTTTATTTCATTACTCAATATTTGTATGTGCTTCAATATGGCAGTTATTGTCTGTGAATTATAAATTCTGTGAGGTCTAAGACTTGTATTTCAAGTAAGATGGGAAATTGTGCTTACTCTGGGTTTTTGTTTTTGAAGATTTTATTGATTTTAGAGAGAGAGCCAGAGAAAGAGGGAGGGGAGCGGGAAGCATCAACTCATAGTAGTTGCCTCTCGTATGTGCCTTGATCAGGCAAGCCCAGGGGTTTTGAACCGGCGACCTCTGCATTCCAGGTCAATACTTGACCCACTGGGCCACCATAGGTCACTCTTGGTTACTCTGTGTTTGATGGATTTCTTCTTCTAATTCTTTTTCTTTTTTTAGGATAGAGTACATTTTTAAAATGTATCACTTTTTATTTTTCAATTACAGTTTACATTCAATATTATTTTTCATTAGTTTCAGATGTTCAGCAAAGTGGTTAGAAAAATCACCTACTGCACAGAGTGGTCCCCCGATGCTCCTAGTACCCAGCTGGCCCCATACATAGTTGTCATGCTATTATTGACTGTATCCCCTAAGCTGTAATCTACATCTGTGACTGCTCTGTAACTACCACCAAGTAGTGCTGCTCAATCCCTTCACCATTTTTCCCCCAGTGCCCCAACCCTCTCCCCTCTGACAGATGTCAGTCTGTTTTCTGTATCCATGAGTCAGTTTCTATTTTATGTGTTTGTTTATTTTGTTCATCAGATTCCACATATATGTGAAATCAAATGGTATTTTTCTTTCTCTGTCCAATTTATTTCACTTAGCATAATGCCTTCTAGGTCCATCCATGCTGTCGCAAATGATAACATTTTATTCATTTTTTGTGGCTGAGTAGTATTTCATTGCGTAAATGTACCACAGCTTTTTTTTTTTTAAATCCAAGCATCTATTGATGGGCACTTGGTTGCTTCTCTACCTTGGCTAGTGTAAATAATGCTGCAGTGAACACAGGGGTGCAGATCCTGACTATGTTTTATAAATCACGGAATCACTCCTGTTGATTTTCTTCAGAGGACAAAGCAGTCCATCCACCCCACGACCCCCTGACTTCCACCATGGTGAAGGGGGAATTCCTTTCATCTCCAAGAGAGGATTGGTTATTCATGGCTCTGTATCAGGACCTACTGAGGTCACGGTCTTGTGTGCGCCAAGCTTCTCACCTCAAGATCTGCAGGAAGACAGACTGCCCTGGAGTAAAAGGCGCACACGTCAAAGGAAGCGCAGGGCTTACCTGGGACCACTCTGCGATGTCCTCCTCGGGGCAGGCCTGCTCGCGGGCGCATCCGTAGGGCCACAACTTGGTGTACCGTGTTCTGGCACTTTCCATTGAAGATGGCGTCTAGGCACTGTTCCCAGAGGAGGCGCTGTGTTGGCCAGATTCCTGATTCCGTTTCACCTCCTGAGTAGATCCCCTTCCATTCAATGCTATGCCTGCATCCTCATCCCCTGCCCCATGTCCCTGTGGCTATCCAGGGAAGCCGTGTATAAGACAGTGGATCTGGCTGTATTGTTTTCTTAACAGGAGCCTACTAGCCTAAGGTCTGTCACAAGAATAGAAATTGTGCAACTTGACCAAGCATATCCTCCCCATGTATGTATCTTCACTCTTAAAATTCTAAATATTATGGACTAAAAATAGGTACCAAAGTAATACCCTCAGTATGGAGCAGGTGGCTCAGTGCCTCCTCACTAAGCTCTGACCCTTGGGCAAAAGGAAGGCCAGGGTCAGCACCCCCTGAAGTGGACAAGGGCCACTCCCAGGGGGAGAGAAGCTGGGAGGTAGATCACACGTGAGTGGGCGTTGGGTAGAGGGCAAGTGGAAAGGCATTCTTGTGCAGGCAAAGGGTTGTTCCTAAGAGGACCATGCGGAGGGTAGCGAGCCTGGAGGGGAGGGTGCATGGTGAGACTAGTGAAGTGAAGTTTGAGAGAACGGTTAGGGGACAATCTAACTAGCTAAAGTGTGAGACGGCAAGAGTCTCTATCCAGATGGGGCATTTAAAGGGAAATGAATAGAGTGGCATTGAGAGGAAAGAAATAACTTGATTGCTGAATGTATGATAAGATGAAAGGGAAACCTTTGATCAGAAGGTTAAATGTTAGGGTGGTTTAACAGCTTCTGAAAGATGATGGCCGTGTCATGCATAAATCTAAATCTCAAATCCTTTTGTGTTTAAAAGCAGTTCAAACACTTGTGATTATAGTTATCTGATTCTTCTGATTCCTGTTCCCCATTCCTTAAGATACTTGTCCGGCACTCCTCACAAGGTGTGGAGCAAGCTCATAGAGATTTTATAAAAGTTTGTGTTACACTGAGCCACAAAATAGCTACTGCTGTGTTTTATAGTTGTGCTTTTTCTTTTTACAAGTGTTGATTTTTCAATAAAGTCATATTATTATAAAAGTGGTTGTTTTCATTAGTTAGAGTAGTAACAGAGTGCCATGGGTTTCTTTTGCTTTCTGGTTCTATTATAAGGATTTACTTGGTCAGATCTTGTCTATTACTTGCAGGGAGCACTCTAAAGATGGTCATTATGTGTATAAGAGAGGAACAGGGTTCCCAACTCTAAAACATCTGACATCATCATTCAGTAATTATTCATAGCAATCCTGAGCTTTTTTTAGAGATTACAAAGCTTTTTCTTGGGGGTGGGGCGGGGGCTATTTTTATTTACAAAGATAGTCTATTGTGTCTTGATTCCTGAGCAAGTTTCTGTGGAACTAATCTTCCTTATGACACCAAATGGTTTGCATCTGACCCAGTGCATAAAGAATCAAAATACTTTTCACATTAGTTAGATTACTAATCCATTGTTATAATTAGTTTATATGATACATGAGATCAGGACAGTTACCTAAACATTTTTATTCACTAAGCAGGAAATGTTGACCCCAAATACTATCCAAACTGATAACTCCCATTTATTAATATTATGATTTCCTAGACAAGGTTTTATAAACATAGCTGCATTCTCTAATTGCTTTTGCATCTGAGAGGTCTGGAAGTTTGTTTGGGCTTCTTTTCTACACTGGGCTCTAGCCAGCTCATACAAAGGACGTTTTAATCAGCTTGTTAGGCCAGGAGCACTCTCAGTGCTGAGCCAGAGTTTGTCAGGACGCAAGGATAAAGGTCACTGTTGGGTATAGAGACTGGTCCATGCCAGGCTGCCGCTTGTCTTTCTGGAGCCTCAGTGAGAATTAAGGGAGAGGCACCTCCTCTGAGCAGATGGATGGAAGCCGCTGCCCTGTGGGCACCCCAGGTATGCCTGCAGCCCCCCTTGCACCCTCTGCTGGACACTGGCATGCTAGTCACACACTGCCCAGCCATCGGTAGGGGTGCACCTGCTCTTTCACTAAAAGCCACTAAACCCAGAGCAGAGCATCAGCATCTCAGGTCAGTGCAGTAAGAGTGTGAGTTGCATGTGGCACTCAGTGCAGTGGCCTGACCGACCCTGTTGTATGAAGTCGTCGGGCTGAAGGGCGACTGAAGCCCCTGGAATACAAGGTTGTGCGCATCTTCTGATTGTCAGGCAGCCTTCGTGATGGATGCTACTAGTCTCACTATCACCTGTTAGTTAATAGGGTTTGCATTAATGAGGCAACCATCCAGAGAAGGGACCTAGAAAACTGTTTGACTTTTGTGTTCCTCCAGAGCACGGACAGGTTTAGATGTCCCCAGCTCTCGCTGTGCACCATCCACTAGGCTATATAAGGCAAACCGTGCACCTTTAAAATTTCTGTTGGCCACATTACAAAAGGCAAAAAGAAACAGATGAAATCAATATTAATATCTTTTTATTTAACCCAATATATTACCATATTATTACATCAACATGTAGTCAATATAAAAATTATTAATGAGGTCAGTCTTACCTTATTTTTTCATGCCAAGTCTTCAGAGTCTGATGAGTCTGTTACACTTACAGCTCAGGTCAAGTGGTCTGGTCACATCTCAAGGGCTCCTTAGTCGCATGGGGCTGGGCAGGGCAGGTCAAGAGCAACAACAACAACAAAATTCTGCTCTGTGATCGGAAAGGCAGTCGGTAGAATGAGAAGCTGTTTCAGAACAGCTAGCTCTTTATGTCACCTTTTAAAAACTAGATGACCCTAAACTAGACAGAATAGATTAGTGCTTCTCGTTGCCCACCGCCCAGCCGGGGACCCTTTTCCGAGTGGCACTGAGCCCTGTCCTGTGGACAGCCTGCGCACAGCAGGCGTTGTGCCCTGGTCGTTAGACACCTGCTCTGTGAGGCCCACAGCCGTTTGTGTGGTGTGTGGCTGCTTCTCAGGAGAAGGCCATGGCCCTTACTCATGCGTGTCCTATCGGAAATGTACAACATATGTGAGCAGCCTTGGGGACACAGACACATCCTGTGGCAGGTCGGAAGCCCCTGACCCCCTATTAGCATGTCAGTGAGTGTAGCTAGTGATCTGGGCTTGCTGTCTGGGGTTTTGATGAGCTTCATCAATTATGCTGGGGGGAAAAAAAACCATTTGTGGCTCAAGAAGAACCCACTCAGATCTTCGTGAACTTGAGACATCGGACAGTTGGCAGCGTGTTAAACTGGAGGCCTGGTGAGAGAAACACGTGAATGAACACAGTGCCCCAAAACACCGCCAGCCGGCACAGCGCTCTCCACTTTGGACGGACGCTGTCCCACACTTCACTGCTCTGGACCCGGGGACAGTGAGCCAGTGTGAGAGCAGTTAAGGGACCACCCTGGTGCGGAGGTGGCAGCGTGCAGAGGTCACAGCTGACTCGGAAACTAGGACAGGGATTCAAATCTTGCTTCACCGCTGTGTCACCTGCGGGACCTTGGACAGCTTGCAAGAGTCCTCCGAGCCGTAGGTTTCCCACGTAGAAAATGGAGATGATAACAGCAGGATGATGACGATACTATGTGCTGATTTATGTAAAGCATTTAGTGTAGTATCAGACCCTCAATATGTACTCTATGCATTTTTTGAAATTTAGAATATTAATTGTATCATGTGCTATTTACATCTTCTTAATCCTAGTCTAGGAGAATCATAGTTCCACTTCACTTTTTCTCTAAGGCAACTTCATTCATTCATTCATTCAATAGACATTTATTATGTACCTGAAATGTCTAGGCCTTGGAAATACAAAAATGCAAAGATTCTTGGAGAAATATATTATCATATATATATAAATATGTGAAGTTACGTGGACAGAGGGAGCACAAGGTGGTCAAGTATATAAATGTTCTCTTTTAAAAACCATTGGCAAACTTTTAAATGATAAAGAGATTTGTTTTACCCTATGACCGGATTGTTCCTCTTGCATTCATTTACCTCTATGTAAAATAAAAATTAATTATTTGTCATACTTTAATATACAATATAAAAATGCCACATTTTAAAAATTCATTTGCATTAAATGATCTTAAGTGAGAAAAACACATCAAGGAAAAATCTATCCACTTCCCACCTCTTACCTTAGAGGGCCCTGAGACTTCGAGAGGCCTTACAGTACCCTGGTTGTGTCTGTAACCTTATTATATGAGAAAAATCATTTGTCTTTGTCTTTGTTAATCAGAAGTTTAAAATGAAGGGGGTATTTAATTCAACTGTACACTGATGACATCTAACCTTTTTATTAGAAACAGGTAAACAAATATTCCCAAAATAATGAAAATTATTATTACTTTAAACTGGTTTTTTGTTTAAAAAAGGGGGGGTTATTTAGATTAAAACAGTCATTTCAGTCAAACTTTTTAAAGCTTGACTCTGAAACGAACAAGAACCGTATTGGAAAATTAATTGCACGTGTTATGTGACAAATCATACCCCAAACTTAGCAACTTAAAACAAGCATTTTTGGTCCCACACCGTTCTGAGGACATCCAAGGGCAGCTTTAGGGGTGCCTCTGACTGAAAGTCTCCCAGGAGTTGGTGGCCAGCTGGGCGGTGGGGTGGCATCCTCTGAAAGCCTGAAGGCGGGATTGGTGCTGGGGGCTGGGCCCCGAGGCCTCGGGCCCTTGTCACGTGGATCCCTCCGCAGGACTGCTTGAGCATTCTCGCAACGTGGCATCTGGCTTCCCTAGGCGGAGTGATTCAAGAGCGAACGAGGAAGCCACCGTGCCTTCTTAGCCATGGTACTGAAGTCGCACGCCTTTGCTTTTTCGTCATTTTATTATTTGAAAGCAAATCATTCAGTCCAGTCATGCTCTGGGGGAAAGGGATTGTTTTTTTCCCTCTTTGGGGAGTGTCCAGAATTTGTGGACCTATTTGAGGACACCATAATTACCATGAAAGGCTTCTGACATTTCCTAAACTGTGTAGGTGGCATTCACACAGAAGCTGAGGCTGGGAAGGACTGAGCTGGGGAAGAAGCCGGCCCTGTCTGGGGATCTGTGCACTGCGGTGCTGTGCCCACGGAGGGCGCGGGAGCAGCGGGGGAGGAAGACATGGGCTCTAGATGCAGCATAAATGTCTTTTTTTTTTTACTTTGCAGCCCCAGACCTGATAGCAAAGCCACGTGTGCCTCGTAACAGGGAATTCGTGTGGAATTCTGTGGTCAGATGTGAAGAAGCTTTTGCTGTTATTTAGAGGAGGAAATAAATTTTAGAGGACCTAGCATCTGAGCTATTGTCTTGTTTGCACTAAGCCCAGCCATGTTAGTTACATGGTTTTCTACTTCTGCTTTAAGAATTCTCCCCCTCCTCCCTTTTCAGGTTGGGGCACTCAGTGTTCCTAACCTCCAGTCCCTGTCTGTTCCCTTGCCCCCTGTGCAGGCTGTCCTATGGAAGCGTTTCCCCCCCTGACACGACTGCATGCTTGATGCTGCGACGCACCCCGCGGCATCTGTGTTCTCCCGCAACATCTCCAGGTTCCTCCTGTTTTCCATCTCACAACCCCGGGCGCTGCTGTGAGCCACGTTATAACTTCCTATTATTGAATATTTCAGGGGCCAGAGCCCTCGGTGCCCCACGCCGTCCACTTAGTCATTTCGCCCCACATTTGTATTATTCACAGCAAGATGAACACGCACAAATCCTTTAAGTCCTTCGGGCTTTTCTTTCCATTTCCCCTTCAAATATGAATCACCTAGCAACATTTGTTGAGAACCAAGTGCCCAGGAAGCTGGGTGCCCATTACTGTGAGCATCACGAAGACGTAAAAAGGCACGGTCCCAGTGCCTTTACGAAGTTTATCCTCTGGTAAAAGCTGGATTTTAAAAAAATCTTTTAAATAATAACAGCACACAAATTTCTATTTCTATTCTAGAGAGTGACATGTTGTCTAAGGTGCAATGATCAAAAATCCAAGGGTGAGCCTTTCATATACCTTTTAATTGGGAAAATGCACTATCTTTTGGATTAAGTAAATGTATATGCCTTGAGAAATAATTGCTTCAAGATAATAATTTTGTGAGGTTTGACTTCTAGTATTATAAAAACATTTCACCAATCTGGTGAAAATTCCAATGTGTTTGAAATGAAATTTAAAAAAAGAAGAGGCACCCTATGAATATGATAAGTAATTAGCCTACAACTGGTAATTGAAGTAGAAGCAGAAGTTAAATGTTTTAGTTTTTCCTCTTTTTTAAAAGACATCAACCCCACGCTTTGTTAACGGCGTGTTGTTCAGAAAAGGGAATGGGGGAATTGTGGACTGTGAAGAGCTGACGAGAAGTAAGAAGTGCAGGTTGAGAGAGAGCAGAAGATGAGGACTTGAGAGGAGACTACAGGCTGCCAGGAGGCCCTCGGAGCCTGTTGTTAAGATCTGACCTGTGATACAAGCAACAATGGGCAATGTAGTTTTCTGAAAAGAGGAGAGTGCCATCTGATAAAGGGATGGACTTAAGAGCTGCTAGGATACAGCACTCCTGGGACAAGATAATGAGGGCCTGAAATGCAAAAAAAGAGGAAGTGTCCATGGGACACGTAGCAAAAAGAGAATCAAATGTGACCCCCAAACACCTTACTTGATAAAACTAAGGATAGCCATTGGTGATTGGTGAAGGGAGAGTAGACCAAAGGGAATGGTTTGAATACCATGTGGCTTAATTGTCAGTCAGATCTTCAATAAAAGATGTCTTCCATTGGAAAAATAAAAGACTAACGCTGTGGGTTTCAGCTTCATCCACATGCTTGTAAAAAATTGAGTGGGTGGACCACTCTCGAGGGAAGTTGCATATGAGAAAAAATTTATAGCATATAGCACGAAGTCTAGAGATTGCTAGAATTAGTGTCTGGGGAAGATGACAGGCATTTACGAAATAATTGCACATGTGAGTGTGTGTGCATGTGTATTTGTGTATATACACTCATATATGTATTTGAAAAATATCCAAAAACCCACTCATTATAATGTTAACCCTGGTTAGTTCGAACTGCTGGAATTATAAATAACTTTTTCCTTTCTTTTTCTCCCTTTCTTTGTTTCTTTTCTTCTTTCTTTTTGTTTTGTTTATCCACATTTCTTAATTTTTCCAGTTGTACAGGTATCACTTGTCTAAGTTTCCTCATAGGGAGAAATCACTTTTAAACTCTTGGTACAATGAATTTTCAGGGTCAGAATAAGAGAGAACCTTGAAATAATGGTGGTAACGTGAGGAAGCCAAGACCCTGATGGTTATGTGATGTGTTACTAGGTTTTTAAAATGAGAGTTTGAATTTTATAAAACTGGGACATAAAGATACTCTGTCAAGAAGGAGAGTGGAGGAATGGGAACAAGAAAGCCATCTGAAGATCACATATGCTGTTCTGTTCTCATTTTTTCTGCCCTTGCCGAGGGCAGTGGCTTCAGAACCACCTTCATTGCACTAGCCTAGCCTATCATAACTGGTAAAACAAATTTGAACACTTTTCTATGTCGCTTTCCCTTCGCCCTCCCTACACCCCCATCTTCCAGAGAGATGTTTATTTTGTAATGAGTGTTGCGGGCTTCTTAGTGTCGGGGATAGGGCGTGGTATTTGGTTGGCCAGGCAAAAGGGAGCTGATACACATGTGGCCTGCAGCCTGTAGGTCACGTGCCAACAATCGAGAATCCATACGTTAGAGCATCATTGTGGCACCTGGCCAAAAGGCAGGCATACATGCTTACGTCATTCTTACCCAGCTTCCTGGGTCTGTTCACCTGTATCTCTGGGTAAAGGATTCTTGTCTCCAGCATTTTAAAGTCACCTCAACCTCTTTGTCCTTTTCACTGAAGGACGCTGCATATTAAAAACAAACACTTGATTGCTTTTAGAAAGCTGACTTCCTTGGGTCCTTGAAAACATAGATCAGCAACTCAGTGGAACTAACTGGGAGGGCTGGCAAAGGTCCCTGCTCCTGTGTACAGTCCTGTCGCTCCACTCTGCCTCCGCCACTCAGCCCTTCTTTTCTGATTGAAAATTAGGATTTTAAAAACAAACAAAGAAAAGTGAAACAAACTCATAGACACAGAGAGCGGACTAGTGGTTTCCAGAGGGGAGGCAGGTTGGGGGACAGGGTGAAAACGGTGAAGAGATTGAGAAGCACAGATTGGTAGTTACAAACTAGTCACAGGGGCATCAAGTCCGGCGTGGGGAACTAGTCAATGATGATGTGATAACAAGATGGCGCTAGGTGGGTACTGGAAATATTGGGGGGTAGGGGGGACATTTTATAAGGTATATGATTGTCTAACCATGATGCTATCTTCCTGAAATCAATACAAATAATATTGAAACTATAATTGAAGAAAACAATTTTTTAAATTTTTTTAAAAAGAAAATTACGATTTTAAAAGAATTGTGTCTTACATGCACTGAATGACTACAGAAGCAGGAATTGGACAGTACCAACCAGGCTCTTCAATCTCTAAGTCCTTCACCCTGTTCCCCACACCAACATGGGCGTGAAACGGTGGGTGCACACCTGGCCACACCCAGAAAGACCACCACACATTTCAGGGTCCCCCACCCATTTCCACGGCTTGCTCACACCCCAGGTTATTTTTACGTAATAAAATAAACGAGGAAGGGGATTTAAATGAACTTATGCATGGGAAGAGACTGATTTTAGAATTCATGTCCTGAGAGCCTTGATTGTCAGGACCAGGTTCCTTTTCTATACCAGTTTCTCACGGAGAAGGAGAATGTGTTTATCACCTTTATCCTGTTTGGAATTTTTAGAGAGAAATTTTACACAGTCGTTACTTCTGCCCATCCTATTTCTTTAGACATGAAGTTGTCAAAACAAAACGCTCACACTTTTTGAGTGAATACAGTCATTCAGGCATTGTCGTACGCACCTTACGTACATGTCCTCATTTAATCCTCACAAAGCTTATCATGTTGTCAAAGGTTGTATTATCTCCATTCATATATAAGAAAAGTGAGACTTAGAAAGGTCAAGTGATTTTCCCCCCTAAGGGCGCATAGCTAGTAAATGGAAGAGTAGAGATTTGAACTCGTGGCCCAGGCTTTGTTTACCATCTGTGCAAAAACTGCTTTTTTAAGTTATATAGTAAACTTGAATTTCTATACTGTTTTCTTTAGAAGAGTTAATAGCACTTCCACATACTAATTTACTCTCATTGTGTCAGGGTGAGTAGCAAAATGGAAAGAATCCAGAACATCAAATGGATCTTGAGTGGTCCTGTGGCCAGCCCGCCACATGCACGCAGTATCGGCGGTACTGTCTCTGGGTTCCTGCTAAACCAGTATGAGTACTCCGTGAAGGTCAGAGAGGGAGCATTACAGCTGCACTGTTGAGCACAGTCACCATTTTTCTATTTTGGTTAAAGAGTAGGGTTGCTTTCACGCATGTGTGTGCAACACACACACACACACACACACACACACACACACACACACACACGGTTTCCCATTTCTCACAGTACCTAACACAGGCCTGAATACGAAAGAAGTACTCTGTATATGCTTCAAGAATTGAACTCATCTCTAGGAAAGAGAAAGAGGAAGAATTGAATTTCAGAAGAACAATTACGTTATATTGAAGCCAGGAACCAGTCCACTGATTTTTTAGAGTCATGCATGGGGAAACCAGGTCATTGCCACAGGGGCTGTAGAAGGCAGTCAGTAGCAGTGAGCTCGGGAATGGATGGACCTTAGTTTGAGTACTGGCCATCCACCTACCAGCGATGGGGTCTTCAACCTGTTACCATCCATATTTGAATTTTACTATGTTACTTTTTTTTTCCAGCGAGAGAGAGAGAAAGGGGGGGGGGGGGGACAGACAGACAGGAAGGGAGAGAGATGAGAAACATCAATTCTTCACTGTGGCACCTTAGTTGTTCATTGATTGCTTTCTCATATGTGCCTTGACCAGGAGGCTACAGCAGAGCAAGTGACCCCTTGCTCAGTCCAGCAACCATGGGGTCATGTCTATGATCCCATGCTTAAGCCAGTGACCTCGTGCTTAAGCCAGATGGGCCCGCACTCAAGCTGGTGACCCTGGAGTCTCGAGCCTGGGTCCTCAGCGTCTCAGGCTGACGCTTCATCCATTGCGCCGGCACCTGGTCAGGCTACATATATTTCTTAACTTTAGTTTTCCCACCTGGGAATTGGGAATAATAATATACTCAAAATTAATTACTTCATTCTTTTATTGCCAGTATTGTTATTTTAGGTAAGGAATCAGAGAGAGACAGAAAACAGTTTTCCATAAAAACATCTTCATTGGGAATTAAACAGATCCTGGTTCCAATCTCACATTTGACATTTAATTAAGATGTGCCTGGGGCAGGTCTCTTCAGTTTCTTCACCTGCAAAATGAGATGATGTTGCCTGCTTTGCAGGGAAGATTAAACAGGGTGAATGTCAAGTATCTGGTAAGTAGCAGGTGCTCAACAAATGTTAGCTCTGGTGATTATTTTCCTCTTACCAAAGCTGGTGAATTCCTTTCCTAGAAACTTAGACTGACTTCCTCAGGCCCCTGTAGGCCTGTGGGTTTTGACTTCTTTTTTTTTTTTTTGCTTTTTTAAGTAACACGTCCCTTTGAGAAGACAGTGAAAGCTCTAGCAATCTCACCAGAAAACACACATTTCCCCAACAAATACGGACACAGTGGCAGGGGACTCATAGACACCCTCTCCAAGATAAGATAAGGCCCAAGAGGGTGAAAAAATACACGACAATCCAAAGGGAATTAGTATTTGCTTTGTAAAGGGGTGTATCATGGTATTCCCATTGCAACTTTTCTGGTATCATTAGACTAGAATTCCATTTACAAAAACAAACAAACAAACAACATCAACACAAAAACCGCACTTTATTGAGAATGTTTTAAGAACACATTTATTTCATTAACAGAGCAAACCTCTTCTAACAAAGCATATTTGTCAAATGCCCATTATGTGCCTAATAAGGGGGTGGGTGTTATGAGGGACAAAGGAAGCCTGCCATGTGGTCCCTGCCCTCAGCCTTTCCTTTCTAATTGGAGAGGCAAGTGAACGAGGCAGCCTTAGATGTATTAGCGCTATATGCTGATATAATCAAGCACTAAATTGTGTGTGCTTGTGTGGGTGAGCACCCAAGCCTCTCATATCATTCCCTGACCTTGAATGGTACACAAATCATTAGCGTCAGGCTGGAATTGTCGACGCGCCCCCCATCCCCCGCCTTTGCTTGGGCGACTTCCATCACAGCCTCTACCTCCGTGTCTGGAACACACTTTAGAGAAGGGGGGGGGAGGGGACATCACACAATGACGAAGAGAGAAAAATCAGTAAGGAAAGAAGAGGTCACCACTGGGCTGTGATCAGCCCTGCCGATGGATTCCGTGTTGTATGGCGTCGGCCCTGGGAAGCCTCCCTGGGGGACCCAGGACAGCTCCTCCGTCCCTGTTGACAAATTAGCCTTCTGTCAGTGGCTGGAGCTGAAGAGAGAGGAATGGCGTTAAGACAAAGGCCTGACTAATGGGAAGGGGAATTCAGCCATGTCCAAGGTCCAGACTCTGTTCACCGAAACAGCTTGGGGATCGCGCACGGGAGAGTCACAAGAGAAGTGCGATGGGAGGGACACAGGCTGACCCCAACACTCATGGGCCCGAGGCAGGGTTACAGACAGGCCTCCGCGCCATGTGCTTCGTACTTACTTGTTATACATCAAGCAAACTACTCACTGAAATATGTTCTATCCTCTGACCTTGACACACAGCAACAGGGAAGGGCAGGTGTGCATGTATAATCTTTGCCTCCCGGGAGCCCTGCAGTGTGGGTTTCCTGGCCTGCCCAATTCTCCTTCCGTCCCTGACTGTGCGTTACCACAGAGGCCACCCACACATATGGGACACTCCAGCCCGCACCTCTAGTGGCCATATGCACCCCCCAATGACTGCTCTTTCTGCCTAGAAGGGCACAAAACTATGTGGCCACCTGCTGAGGTGCTACCTGGGGAAGCTGACCTGGTCCCCTCTGCTAAGGAACTAGAGGTTCCAGGTACCCAGAACACAGTCTAGAAGGGGGGAGGTGCATATGCACTGTCACCTTGGCCCTGCAGACTACTTGCCTTGGTAGGGAGGGATGTGTCCAGAAGAAGACACAATGAGGTCCTCTAAAGCTGATGGCCAGGGCAGGATCCCCTCAACACCTGTGTATAAGGGCATACACTGAAGAGAAGAAGGAAGGCTGAGGGAGGAGAGCAAAGCAGAGGTGTCCAGACTGCTCAGTTCATTGCGAGAGACGGGGTGTCAGTGGGAAGGAACCCAACAGGATGGAGGAGAGGCTGATGAAGAGAAGGGAGAATGCCACTCCTGGGTCATCTGTACCAGATAGGGACTCTTCGTTTATTATCGTGTTTAGTCAGAGAATGAAAAAAAAACAAACAACCCTGCTTTACAGAAGCCAAAGGGCTGTATAATTCAGTGACAAGAGATATGAAAAGCAAAAGAGTGATGGTTTTGGAACCAAAAGCAGGGACTGGGAGTGATTCCTCTCCAAGGTCACCTGGCTCCGTTGTGTTTCTGCAGCTGCCTGGCAGCCTGCTTTCTGCGGCCCCTGTGACCCCACTCCAGGGATGCCTTTCCCCCCGGAAAAGAGCAGAACTGGAAGTTAATTTTCATTCTCCAAGGAGAAAAGAAAATTACTTTTTAGACTATTGACTATTGAAGAATTACTTATGCAGAATATTGAATATAAGTAGTGAACATTTAGCCAGACAGAAAGAGGATAGTTGCTGTATTTGAATTTGTACTACTTGCAGAAGTAAAGATATTTAAAATTTTGCACAAATATACATGGTAGAGCTGAAGAAACTACTAATGATATGTCAACATAATTTTTCTCCATTTCCCAAATCTTTGTTTTGTGAATAAAATATTTTGAGTGATTTAGGAGGGAGGAAAATGAGTCACGAGTTAAGCATTATGAAAAACAGTCAAGGTACAAATTTCTGTTACTGTTGTCCTGAAAGTATTTTTATTCACACTTAGCTTTATTATTATCTGGTAGGTAGGTGGGAAATCTGAGATTCCCTGAGGGTCCTTTGACCTCCACCTAATGTTGACTCTGCTCCTAAATATGTTGCTGGAAATTGTAGCACAAGAGTAAGTGGACATTGTGAATAATAAACTTGCCTGCATAATTCTTACAACTAAAAAAAAAAAAAAAAGAGTAAGTGAACATTGTTGACTTTGGTGTTCAGGAATTTACCATTTGAGAATTTTCTTCCATCACAAATAAAGCCAAGGCATCATGATGTAATTAATTATCATACTGGAGTATAAATATGGAGTATATGAATTTGAGGCCAGAACAAGAAGCCTAGAAGTCAGAGCGTTTGTGAAAGAGCCACACAATGGCCCAGTCGGTACCCTCTTTCGACCTGTGTCCTTTGCCTGTCATCTAAGTGCCTGTCTGACATTCCTACAACAGCGTTGTCATGGACCCCCATGGTGGGAAGTTATTTTGAGGAGCTGGTGTAGTAATAATACCCATCCTCAGAGGTGAGGGATACACCAAACTTCTCTTTATTTTTGCTGTAGCTGCTAGACTCCAATCTTGCTGTGATGGACAGATCATTCTCAACATGACTTCGTCACAGATGACCTGACTCCTGACAAGTTCAGTCTTAAACATGGTTCATTTTCTAAAATTCTCCGTGGCCAGTTAGAGCCCCAGACTGCAGAGCACTACATCCTGATTTGTTCACCAGTGTGACTGACAGGTGGAAAGCCTGTGCCCACAGAGAGTGGCCAGTGGGGTGACAGAACGGTCAGGAGTGGACATACTGTTTGCTTATTACCCTAAAACTGCAGGCAGGACTGTCCCGCCCCTTCAGCCTCCCCTGGGGCTTTGTAGTTCAGAACACAGTACTTCTTTCAACAGTTTTTATTGAGTATTAACTAGCTGTGTGGGATGTAAAGAACTATGACAAGCATTCAAGGAACTTACAGTGAATTTATTTTTTAAATTAAGTCTCATAATTTGACCAAATAGAATAAGTTCCACTGGCATTGCAAAGAAAAAGAGAGGAAGGGAAGGAGGGAGAAAGGAGGGAGAGAGGGAAGGAGGGAGGGGGGGAGGATAAAAGGGAAAAGAGCCAAGAGTCATTAGTTCTATCCTGCCACAGATCTGTCCTGGTTGAAATTTTTATCAATGACTCAGAAAAGTTGGAAAGGGCACATTTATCAAATTGGATATGACATGGGCTGGGGGGGAATAATGAACACCACACATTGCAGGAAGGAATGCAGATCTCAAAAAAGCTTCACAACCGGGAATACTGAACAGAATCAATCAAAATGAAGTGTATCAGGAATCAAGGTTAGGCTTGTCAGTTACTGTGGGACTTGAAACAAGTTACTTAACCTCTCTGTGTCTTTGGTCCGTTAGGTTTAAATTAGGAACAAAGACAGCAGCCCTGGCACCTAGGCTTATTCCTATCATTTCACTCAGTGCATGTAAAGTGCTTACCTGCCTGTCACCTCAGAGGTGCTCAGAAAGCAGAGGGAGTTCTCCTTCCCGGGTGCCGTTGCCTGGTGGAAATATCTGGTAAAACAGAACCGTGGGGATGGTCCACAGAGACGGGTGCCTGACAGGCCACATTATGTGGCACATGTCCAGTGAATGTCATACTTTAAAAGTGAGATAAAGAAGCTGGGCTGAGTTCAGAGGACAGTAGCCATGACACTGAGAAAGCTTATTATTATGTGATGGGAAGTTAAAAGAACGAAGTATATTGAGCCTGAAGTGAAGAAGACTCAGGCCATACATAACAGCGTTTTCTAAAACTTGAAAGGTTCCCATACTATAGATGGTTTAGATTTATTCTCCACCCAGGGGCCCAAGGTGGATATTTTAGAAAGACAAATTTGGCACAGCCTTAGGAAGAATTTGCTAATATTCAGAGTTGCTCCAGGTTGGTAACAAATGCTCCAGGAGAAAATGATGTCCTTGTCACTAGAAGTTATCATAGACCCAATGGCCACTTGATGAATTAATGGGTGCTCTTGGTAACCTTTAACATCCAATCTCCGAAATTCTGTGATTCTGAGAATAAATGGGGCTATTTCAATTGAGACAATAGGCAAGAAGACTTATTATCAATATGTTGATTTATCATACACCAGAGAAGACGATCTAAGACCAGCAGATTTGAATCTGGCATTGGTAATGTTCCTTTGGGTTCACTGGGGGTGGGGGTGGGCGGAGGATTAGAGAGGGGGGTCTCTATCCTGTCCTAGGGTAAGCGCTCCCTCAACGCTTGTGCCCCTGGCTTTGAGGGGTGTCTGTAAGCCTGTTAGCTCAAAAACAGACCTTTTACGGAGCTGGATGCTTGCAGCCAAACAGAGTGGCTCAGCAGACTGCACGTTCATCCTGCTCCGTCTCCGTTGAACCTCGTCCGGCCTCAGCCTGCAGTGAACCCGCTGCAGAGGGTAAGCCAGCTCCCTGCGCCTCTTTCTTTTTTGGTGTTTAATGTCACTGGTATTTGTGTTTCCTGTCTGCTTTAGGTTCTATTTGTTGTTTAAAATGACAAAACTTCATCATGCCCAGGCTATTTAATTACCTTCTTTTATGTTGTGTTTTCATGACTTTGTTTTATTTGAATTTTCCCTTTTTATTTTTATTTTTTTCAGTACTAGAATTTAAAATTTGGAGCACATAGATACGTATACAGTGTTACCTCCCCTTTGTGTGTTTATATGTATTGTTGCCTTAAGCATCTGTTAGTGGTACAGTATAACGTCCTACAGATACTGTTTATTGGTTTATCCATTGCAGTCTTCTGAGAGTTGCAAATGATATTCTTCAGTAACCCCAAAGATTGCCATTGTTGATAAACTTGCTCTTTCAGTGGGTGGGATGGGACGTCGGGACCCTCTAGGGATCTTCACAGAATCGCGCAGGTTAGAAGTGAGAAATGGCTGCCTTTCGTATAAGGCCGGGCTTTTCCCAGCTTCTGTGAGGCTTTAGCCCCAGCTCAGTGCTCCAGACCTTCCCAGACCTTGGACAATAGGCTTGACTGCAGCCTCTACCTGCCGCTGGGTCTAACACATCAGGACACAACCGTTCGGTGGCTTTCTGATTGCTGGTATCTGAGCCTCTGCGCGCTACCTGCTTGTTCTGCTCCCCCCCCCCCCCCATATCTTCCTGTCCCGGAAAAGACTGTAGGCTAGTCAGGGGTTAAGGTCAGTCAGTGCTTATGTTGCTTATGTTCATCCGGGTTCCCTACATTTCGAGTCCTTGGACTCGCCCTTTTTCCAACAGAGGATTCTTCTCCTGGCTCCTGTCCTCTGCCCTGTATGGATTTGACTCCATCCGTGATTAAAAACTGTATTCATCTTAGCTGCTTAAGAATCTCCTCGGTCGGCCCTGGCCGGTTGGCTCAGCGGTAGAGCGTCGGCCTAGCGTGCGGAGGACCCGGGTTCGATTCCCGGCCAGGGCACACAGGAGAAGCGCCCATTTGCTTCTCCACCCCTCCGCCGCGCTTTCCTCTCTGTCTCTCTCTTCCCCTCCCGCAGCCAAGGCTCCATTGGAGCAAAGATGGCCCGGGCGCTGGGGATGGCTCCTTGGCCTCTGCCTCAGGCGCTAGAGTGGCTCTGGTCGCAATATGGCGACGCCCAGGATGGGCAGAGCATCGCCCCCTGGTGGGCAGAGCATCACCCCTGGTGGGCGTGCCGGGTGGATCCCGGTCGGGCGCATGCGGGAGTCTGTCTGACTGTCTCTCCCCGTTTCCAGCTTCAGAAATGAAAAAGAAAAAAAAAAAAAAAAGAATCTCCTCGGTCTACACTGGAAGGCACCCAGTTCACACTCCATACTTTCTGTAAGGTACCTGTTTCCTATGGGCTTTTTACTCTTCACTCATTTCGCATGTCCTTCCTGCCTCCCTCATGCCTCGCACTGTGCCAGGTAAGAACAGGGCAGATGAAAATAAGACGTTGGCATTGCCCTCAATTGCTTTTAGGCCACAGGGGAGGTAGACAGTTGCAATGCGGTGTGGGATGAGCTGAGGTGTGGGTGCACACAAGTGCACCTGGACATATGGACCAGACAGTGGGGAGGGTGTTACTGTGAGGTGATCCCCCAGAAGACAGGAGACCTAATCAGCCTTAAAGCATAAGTGGGTGTTTTTTAGAGACAACATTTGGAAAGGACAATTTTTATAGTAGACTTTCATAAGGAAGCATGCAATGGCTTCCTCAGAATGTATTTATTTTTGTTTTCCTATAGACTCCTGCAATTTGGAGTGCTATATGAAAATGAACACTTAGAAAGAAGTGGGCTTTGGGATGCAGTGTCCACAGACCTGAACTAGACTCATGCTCTCCAAACCACAGCAAACCTCCAATGCCCGTGTTCATGGTGAGAGGATGTGTATAAACGCACTCCGTGGAAAGGGAGCCATCCACGTGGACGGTTTTAGGTGTAAGACTCTCAGACCACCTTTGTGGTATATTTTCACTCCCTGTAAATCCTCTGGCGAGTTTAACCCTGAAGAAATGAAATCCTTTGGAAACAAGAAGCGAAGGATACTACACAACACATGTGGGTGTGCCACTAAGATGATAAAAATTATACATGTGTGGGAAAGCAGGGAGAAAAATAGGGCGGGGGTGCATAACAAACTTGCTTTAACTGGAACACATCCCTAAAGCCATTTGATTTGCACAGATTTTTTTTCTCTCATATGTATTCATCAATAAGCTTTACACTCTGACATCAATTCATCTCTTTACATGAAGCCCCTTTTATCTTGTAGAGCTGCCTTCCCTCAGCCCTCCGACAGTGTCAGACCCCAAGGTTTGTTATTCGCCAGCATGTAGCATGTAGCACGTGGTGGAGTTCAGGTTCAAATAGGGCAAGGACAGTACTGCTGACCATATGACACCTGCCCCAGCCACCTCGTTTCATCTTCTGGGGAGTTGGCTAGAAACCTCAGATGTGTAAACATACTCAAGTGCAGTGGTAAGAGACAGAGCCCCGAACCCAGGGCCACCCCCAGGACCATGTCCATGGATGGCTTTAGAATTGAAAGTAGACAGAGGTTAGATTCCACAAGCTTGATTTCCCTTTCTGCTGGGTGACAGCACGTAGATGATTTAGGAGATGGAAGGGACTCAGAGGGAGGATTGAGAATGATACAGCAAGGCGTAAGAGTCTACAGCTCACATTCCATAGCCAGTGAGCGGCCATCGACCAAGCACACATGCCCCCGGCGGAGTTTTCTGATAGTTGCCATGCTACTGGAGAGAGCCGTGATGACCGGAGTGCCAGCGCCACGTCCTGCGGCCGAGGGCCGGCACTGTCCCTCAACAGCACTGAGCTCTGATAAGTCATCTGAAGCATGGAGCGGATCACACTCAAGACAGCACTCTCTCCGGCTGAAGACCACGGTTTCATGCTCTGCTCTTAGCCCCTGGCTCAGACCAGTGTTGAGTGGATCCTCTGTGGCTCAGAGTTATCCATGGAAATATTCCTCACATTAACATAGAACACCGAGAAGCTGTTTTATGGAGTACACTGTCATTTCCCACCACAGATCCTGTAGACCTAGACGGGCTGTCAGAGTTGATCCAGCCCATTCAACAGATGACCATCCCTGAGGCACATTGGGTCTCAGAATTAGCCTAAGATATGGAGGGAAATGTACTGTCATCGTGGCAGTAAAGTGAGGTTTGCCTCCCATGTTTTGCCATTAATCTGAGCCTGTGGATTTGAGTCACTGGGCCTCTCTGACCCCCGGTATTCTCATTAGGGAGCTGAATTAGTAGCAAACACAACAGACATTTCTTGAACACTTCCTGTGCCGGACGCTGAGATGAAAGCTCTGTCGACTTCAGACTTCATTCTCAAACAGCCTATGGGGTTATGTTCATCGGTATGCAGGTGATGGAACTGAGGTGTGGAAAGGATAAGGATCTCACCCAAGGTCACATACCGTATTTCCCCATGTATGAGATGCACGCTCTTTTGAAAATTTTGGGGTCTAAAAATTGGGTGCGTTCTTATACAGTGGTTGTAGGGGAGTTTTTTACTTGCATTTCCTGCTTTTTCACGCAGATGAGGAATTGTATGAATTTTATGATGAACAAAACTTGAGTTCAATAACTTTTATATAATACTTGTTTTTTCAAATTTCAGGCCCCAAAATTAAGGTGCGTCTTATACATGGGAGCGTCTTATACCTGGGGAAATATGGTAACTGGAAAGAGGTGGAGCTCATATTTGAACCCTCTACCATGTCCCTTAACCTTGGGGAAGGGTACTAAAGTTTCTTCTTTAACACCCTCTGTCTTTCTGACTGGGCACAAGGCAAGACCTCAGCACAGAGGTGATCAGAGATCATTTGCCTCCTGAAGAGTCTGGTTGGTCGCCCAGCCTCTAACACCCTGCCCCCAGGAACCCCCAGGTCGCTGCCCTAATCCTCAAAGCTCCCTTCCAGCTTTGTTCTCTAACCACACCCAGCAAATGCACCAGCCAGCCCCCACCTGGTCCTCTCTCTCTTTGTTGAAATACATAAGGACTTTGTATTCTGGAATATGCAAGTATCCTCAGTGAGGTTAGTTAGCTTAGTATTTACCATTTTCAGAGGGGGCGCATACTGTTGTGAAGGAAGAAGCAACTATTTCTGATGGTAGCATTTGAAACGGATGAACCTTTAAGTGCATGAGAAGCCTGTCCTTCGTCTGTGCACACAAGCGGAAGCAGAAATGAGAAGGCATGGGACTCCCTGGGCTCTGCAGGCGCTGGGTCTGATCGCCGTTCTGTAATGGAACCACCGCGTGATTCTGGTGGCTTAGCTGCTCGCCTGCCCGTGTCATCAAGTCTTCATCTGTAACACAGAGGACAGTAATAACTTGTGCCTGGTGCATTCCCATTGACGGGTCATTTTCACATGCATTGCTTTTTTTAATCCTCACTGACAGGACAAGTATTTAATAAATAAGGAAGCTGCTGCCCAGACAGGGTGCAAGACTTGGCCAAGATCACCCAGGAAAGGGCGGAACCAGGAGATGGACCCAATGCCCTCTCTTCCTTGCACAATATCCGGTCTGTGTGGAAGGCATTAACCCGAATGCTTCTTAGGCAGTTGGGCCCATGTGAGTCTCCTGGCTCGTGGAATGGATTACTCACAGTTCAGAAACAGGAAAAGTACCGTACAGCTAGAACTACACAGTCCTCTGAGCATTCCTGAACACGGAGATTAAAATTTAAGCTATTGAAGACAGGTTTTGCACGACTTTGGACGTGTGGTGCTTTCTATATCTTACTCTGTGACCGGGACGCGGGCATAAGTTGATTTGCAGACAGGTCATAAAAAGCCATGAAACTCACCGAACTCACCCCTAAAATTGTTAAGCCTTGCAAAGTTTTCATCACGCTCTGTTCAGCAACGTGGTGATGGAGCGCTGATGAAATGACTGTCTGCAAAACAGACCAGGTATTCAAAACGTTTTCCCTAATTCCAAAATTAGTACTTCCTTTGTGCCTGATTCCTGTAAGTGGTGAACCAGTGCCTCTGTGCTGTTTTGTGTGGTTAGCATAGCCTGTGACAGCTGGTAGGATCAGGGTGAAGACTGCAGCCTTGCCAGTCTAATAAGTCAGATTACAGTTAGCGGCAAGCCTCGAGGTCATCAGGGTCTTAAAAACCCCTTGTTTGTTTGAGAGAGGGCAGCTTTCACCCCTCTATTCCCAATTGGTGACCCCTCAGCTATTCACTCGAGAAGTCTCTGCAGTCAGTTTCATGCAGTAACGGCTCTTTAACCTCTGTAAATGACCTGCTCTTCACAAGTAGCCATTGTTTAATGCAAGAACCTCTATCTCCAAGCCGAAATGGTCCTGGTCTGCACACCTAACGATGCCTTTCTGTTTCCTTTGCGATCTCAAGAGGGGACTTGAAGCCGTGTGCGCAATACTTGGTTTCTGCAACAAGGGCTTGAGCCAATGTGCCCACCCAACCCATTCCACTTACCCTCTATGTTAGCCTCATATTGCCATGTATGACACCCACCCTGTGTTTGGAAAGTGGAAAAAATGAACTATTTATATGTTGGTTGTCAGCGTTTGAGAAGAGAAAAAGCCTGAAGACATTCTGTATTCTACAACAACTTGGCCGCTCTTTCTTGCTCTTTTTCTTCCTTTTCTCCCGTTTCCCTCTGAGCCTTGGCGTTTACAGCCTTGGGCATTGGCAATATAAATTGGATTTTCAGAGTGAAAGGAAATTGGCATTCCTTCGGGGAGTCTGGAAAAGCCCTGAAGAAGAAAAAAGTAGTCTAGGGTGCATTTTAAGTCTGTGATGCCAAACATACCAGCCAACGGCAGACCTGGGCCATCGATAAATGGCGCCCCAAAAAGAAGATATATTGTCATAACTCTGATGTGATATTCTGTATCTGAGAAGAGGTTGGCCTTCAGTTCCTGGTCCTGGTACATTCTAGGAACCCTGATGGGGCATTTAAAAGCTTATAAAGCCATTGGTACCTTCAGAATGAAGGCACCTGAAGGGACGGTGTTTGAAAGGAGAATGTAATTCTTAGAGATAGTTCTTGAAACCCAAGTCGCCAAAGGAGCGAATGTTAAAAATCCAAAGAAAATTCATCTGAAATGACCATAGTTTCTCACCTTTTTAAGGAAGAGGCTCTTTAAACGTGGGTGATCTTCTGAGGTCGACCACAGTCTACATCAGGGGTCCCCAAACTTTTTACACAGGGGGCCAGTTCACTGTCCCTCAGACCATTGGAGGGCCAGACTATAAAAAAAAAACTATGAACAAATCCCTATGCACACTGCACATATCTTATTTTAAAGTAAAAAAACAAAACGGGAACAAATATAATATTTAAAATAAAGAACAAGTAAATTTAAATCAACAAACTGACCAGTATTTCAATGGGAACTATGCTCCTCTCACTGACCACCAATGAAAGAGGTGCCCCTTCCGAAAGTGCGGTGGGGGCTGGATAAATGGCCTCAGGGGGCCGCATGTGGCCCGCGGGTCGTAGTTTGGGGACCCCTGGTCTACATGCTGGTGGCACTGCTCTCTCTTTTCTTACTTTCCTCTTGCACATCTCCTGCCTTCATGTGGGTGTCCATGTGCAGCCACAGCTCTTTGCTCTCGATAATCCTTTTAGAAGCAAAGAAAATGTATGAAGTTGAGGTTTGTGCCAGGGCTAGATGTTGACAACACAACCTAGCTTATCCTGTGGGTTCGTGGAAAAACTCAGAAAATTCCATCTCATTTATCATCCAAACCAGGGCACTTTGGAGGGCGTAAAGGGACAGAGACCAAATGGGTCACCGGGATAGCCATTTTAAGCCGGAAAGATCCTGAGGAAATCAGAAGGGATGGCCATCTAGTTGTGCACAGTGAGATAGATTAATTGGCTGAACAGGGAGTGCTAAGATAGTAATAATGACTTGAAACTACATTTTAAGATTTTACTTTGCCATCGTTTTGTTTACATGGTTACCTCTCTTTTACGCAGAATCATCTAGACTTGGATTTCATAAAATACTCTCGCTCTTTTTTCTTTTGTTCTAATACAATCTACAGGACAACTAGCTATAAGCACACAGGGTCTAGGAGGAAAAGCAAACCACTAAATCTAAATAAAATTGGGTTTTAGGCAAATGAGAATTTTAAGCAAACTAAAAAGGTAGTCAGCATTGCCAGTAGTTCTCTGTGTCTATAAACCTCCTGTACATCATGAAACACACAGTATCTTCTACAGTATAAATGTCCATATGAAATTTTGTTTCTAGTAAGCTGCTGAGCCATGTTTTTAAGATCATTTTCTCTGTAACTTCCAAATACTGTTAAAAATCTTACCACTTACAGGAAAATCACCTTTTAGAACTGCGTGTAAAATTTTAAGGAAATAAGCTGCACCAGAAATGAACCATAAAGGGGTATTTTGACAGGATCGAGCCAACACTACATATTAAAGGCTGAGCTGAGTGGACAGGTTGCAGCGGATCTCATTTGGGTTAATTAGTCTGCACTCGAGGGTTTTATGGCCACCAGGCACACCATTGTTAGGATGAAAGTGACTTTCAAACTCAAAATTTAAAACTACTCTTTCTAACGCAGCCCCATTGCCTTCACCATTGCCCATGCTCGCCGTCTCCCCTCCTGAACAAACTTCACAATCTAACCTCCCAACTGCGCAGAGCCGAATCCTGATGGACAGTTTAGCCCAAACCTCATTGTCAACAGAGCCAAATATCAACAGTGCAACGACTGAAATTTCTTTTGAGAGCCAAATTTTTTAAACTTAAACTATATAGGTAGATGCATTCCTTATCGAGGTAGCGCCTGCACGTGGTATTTTGTGGAAGAGCCACACCCAAGGGGCCAAAGAGTCGCATGTGGCTCGCAAGCCGCAGTTTGCTGACCTGATGGTTTAGCCCATTCATCAGCCGTGGGGTCAAACCTTATCTTATCCACCCCTCTGCCTCTGGTGTCTCTTGTAGATCTGGAATCTGGGCCCTCCCTTGCAATATATTTGCTCTAATCCTTTTCACAGAAGTTTCTAGGGACCAGTCAGAGCCACGTGGCTAATACAGTTTTCCTTTTAACCATGTAGTCACTGGTCTGGAGGACTAACAGAACCCTGTTATGGAACGACAACCCTGAGAGTGTGTTCATCGAGCAGTTCACAGACATGTGGACGTGCTCCCTGTGATACCGATTTGTTCACGATTGGTGGCCTTTTTCTGCGATCAGGAGGGTCATCTGTACATACTCTTAAATAGGGATCCCCTTGGGGGGGGAAGAGATGATATGCATGGATAAAGCAAGAGACAGTGAGATTTAATCGTGTTTAAATATGTGTGTCAGGAAGAACATTTCCAGGAAAGAAGAGTAAAAAGGGGAAAATTGGTATCATGGAGCAGGAAGGGGGGAGAGAAAAACAAGAACGAAGCAGCAGCTCATCCTGAGAGACGGGAACCACGGGCAGCTCTGTGTTCAGCTCATTTTTCTCAGCTGTTTACAGCCTCAGCCACCGGTAATGGCCACAGAATACATTTGGAGTAATGTCATCACGGAAGACATGCCCCTTTTCTGATCACCGTGTCCTCGCTACTGAATTCCCTCTAAAAATGGACTTGCCTTTTCTCTAGTCTTTGAGGGAAAATGGGTCTTATATCCCACTTATTTCATAGCTAAAACTTAGGCAAAACTTACTGGCTTCTCATCTTTTGTGTGTACTTTTTGAAGGTATAAGTGCCTATCTCTCAATGAAAACTTTTTTTTTTAATTGATCAAAATGTTCTAATGATATTGCTATTTGGCGTACTGTGGGATTCTTGAGTTCATTTCTGTCATCCTACAACCATGATATATCTTTCTTGTAGAAAATGCTTTTGAAAATTCAGACAAGCAAACACCGAGACAGTTAAATCACAAGATCACAATGCCCCCTAGTAACTGCTCTCAAAATTGCTGGTGGGTTCATTGTTTTTGTTTTGTTTTGTTTTGTTTCTTCTTATTATTATTACTAAAGGGCTATTTTTGAGGGGAGGATTCTGCCCATTTCAATGTTGGGTATTTGTAGACGTGTGTATCTCCCGCATTAATGCTGCTGGATCTATATGATAGAATAATTTTTTTAATGACTGGAATATTTAACCAGAAAATATCTGACATATGCAGCGCCTGCGCTGCTTTAACGGTGCCCTGGTGAGAAGCAGCCGTCAACGCTGTCATTTCTGCGCGCACACACAGACATCCATCCATCATGAATATTTAAAATTCAATCATTAGGTGCAGCAGCGGCGGCCACAGCATATTTGTTGCAACTGATCAGCCACTAATGGTTTAAAAACTTAGAAATTGGGGGCTGCTTTTGTCAATTGAAGAGGATTATTCCAAGCCACTGAAGCTCCTTGTCAGAATGGAAAAGTATATTAAGAGAGAAGGGAGGGCAACCCCAGGGTCGCCCACAATATATAATTTACTAAGCACACACGCTTAGAGAAAAGCAGATCAAACGGATGATATTTGGAGAGCCCCAAAATAGTCTCCCGGCCAGATCAAACATACTACCTAGTAAACAAACAAACAGAATATTTCCAATTCTGTTTTCCCCACGTCCCACACAGAGAGAGATTCCTGGGTAGGAGGCCCAGGCTTTGTGATGCCCTCGTGGCTCTGGTCATTCATTCCTTCAGATGAACTTCCTTTTTCCAAGCCAGCCCTTTCACAACAATAGAAGCAGCCATGTGGTCTATTGTCACAATAATCAGGTGAAGTCTGTTTTCTTTCATTACCTGGAATTTGGTGATCTAGTGACAGCGAGGCATGGTTGGGGAAGTTTTTTGTTTTTGTTTTTTTTTTTGAAGAGTCTATTTCCCGAGCTTAATTTGAACAATTCACCAGCACAATTGGCTTCCTACTGCTAGCCATGCACTTGGTTTCTTAATCACCCCAGCTCCCGACGTCTCGCTCAGAAGGTTTTGTGTGGACACTGGGGAAGGCGCTCCAGCCCACCTAACCCTTCGCCACAACCTGAGCCGTCAGAAGTCCCTGAGAGGCCGTGGAGGGATCAGGTGTGCCTGAAAACACGTCTAAAGCAAGCCTTACATGATCCCCTCTGACTCTTTTGGGAACCACTCAGAAAATGTTTCATGATTTGTCCAACAGATTCAGTCAGGGAGGGGGATCCTATCCTTCTACTCTGTCCTCGGCACCCAACTCCCCACACCCACCTGGACCAAGAGGGAGCTCTACTAACCAGAGAGAAAAGAACGGTCTGTGTATGTTTTTGATGTTCTGACTTTACACAACCTGCCTCATGGAGGAGGGGGCGAAGAAGACTGAGAAAGGGAAGAGGAAGGGATGGAGGAGGGAGGAGGACTTGTTATGAAGGGAAAGTTGTTCCCACTTGCTGCTCTTTCTGAGTCCAGCCCCATCACCCCACCTCTGGCTGCCTCACTTCAGGAAACTCCACGTGGGAACTGTGAGACTCTAGCTGAGTGACGTGAGGAGAAGCAGGTCCATCCAGTCTCATTATTGTGGTTCTGGGTCCCTCTCCCGCCCCCCCCCCCCAGCCACACCCGCCACTTTTCTGCAGTCACAGAACCTAAACATGAACCCACCGCTTCCCAGGGCAAACCACACACTTTTCCTCCAAAACATCAAAACTCATCGCTTGGATTTCCTAAATGACAGGCTATCTTGATCAAACCACCTGATAGGTATTTTTGTAAGTACAGCAAAGAAGCAGAAGTGTTGAGATGAGAAGGGGGTATAAGGACTGGACCAGAAGAGAAAAGGCTCTCTACCCGCCATCAAACGGCATAACCTCATGACTTTAAAATACACCTTTGAGTATTAAATAATATTTAAACTATTGTTAAATAGACCATGTGTTCCTTAAATACTTCCTCTTAAGAACAAAAAAAAACATGCTAAGAGAATCTGGCTAGTAAATTAAAATTAGGTGCCGTGCTAGCTTATTAGCATCCAAAGCTCAGTCTACACGGCTCCCAGTGATCTGTAGGAAAGGAATTGAGACAGGGGCATAGAAAGTTAGCCACCAAGTTGTGGAGAGAGCGTGCCAGCTTCTGACTTCCTTTGTCACTGTCAAGCTGTCACAAATAACTGTAAGAAAAGTCTGCTTGGGGCATTTCAGACTCTGAATTCTGAAATTTTACACGGCTGTGAGGATTTCTGTCAGCTCCTAAAACTATACTCTAGTCTAGACAAAAGGGTTAAAAGATTAACATTTACCTGGTAAACCTCACTCTGACCCAAGATTTACTTAACTAACTGTCGTTTTATAACTGCGCAGATTCAGTCGGTTGGGCAAGTAAAAGTCATTGTGGAAATGACCTACCTATGTATCTATTCAGTTTGTATTTCAGAATGATCGTACTATTAGGCACAGGAGAAGGTGTGCCAATGAAACTGTTGTAGGCCACTTGCCATAGATTTATAAAGGGAACCTAAAAGAGAAAATCAACAATCACATCCTATGTGGAAATAAATTACATCATAAATGCTTTGGTTCGATAAGCATCTGTTTCAAATCCAAAAGCATCAGGGTGGGTAAAATTGTATGCAATGTAGTTTCCTGCTTGGCCTTGGTCTTCAGCCCGGGTCGTTCCTGGTATCACTCACTGTGTGGGATCCTCATGCCGTCACGAAGAGGATATGGGCATTAACTGAAGCCTTCTGACATCTCTTGTTCTGAAATGAACTTGTCACACAGCGAAATAGAATTTCCTGGCACTTACTTAGTTTTTCTAACTTCAGTTCCTACCTGGCTCTCTCTCCAAGGTGGGCCTGGCTCAGACACCCTGGCCTTGGACAAAGACACTTCTTTCTATTTCCATTCGTGTGTTTGTGTGTGTGTGTGTATGTGTGTGTGTGTGTGTTTCTGAAGTGAGAGGCGGGGAGGCAGAGAGACAGAATTCCTCATGCACCCAATGGGGAATTCTGGCATGCCCACCACGGGGTGATGCTCTGCCCATTTGGGGCGTTGCTCCATTGCAACTGGAGCCATTCTAGTGCCTGAGGCAGAGGCCATAGAGCCATCCTCAGCACCTGGGCCAACTTTGCTCCAGTGGAGCCTTGGCTGTGGGAGAGGAAAAGAGAGACAGAGAGAAAGGAGAGGGGGAAGGGTGGAGAAGCAGATGGGCGCTTCTCCTGTGAGCCCTGGTCAAGAATCAAACGCGCAAGACTTCCACATGCCAGGCCGACACTCTACCAACTGAGCCAATCGTCCAGGGCCTCTGTTTCCATTCTTAATTTACAAGTCCTTCCCCATTTCTGTGTCAGTGTGTCCCTCTGGCACTCTGTCAAGCATAGCTGTGTGTCTCAATTTCTTTCTCCTCTCTGTCACCCTGCCCATGTGTCCTTGTCATCTTCTTACTCCTTGGGTGTGTCCTCTCTGTTGGACATGGGGCCATTCCTGATCCCTACACACATATTCTCTCCTGGATGTCTGCCCCTAGGGTCAGATTCTAGGAGCCAGAAAGCTTGAGTGACTATTTGACCAAAGAGTCTACACCCATTATCTCTTCTAAGAAAGAGAGAAAGAAAGAAAGAAAGAAAGAAAGAAAGAAAGAAAGAAAGAAAGAAAGAAAGAAAGAAAGAAAGAAAGAAAGAAAGAAATAAGAAAGAAAGCAAGAAAAAAAGAAAGAAGGAAAGAAAGAAAGAGAGAGAGAAAGAGAGAGAGAGAGAGAGAGAGGTTGGTGGTCCCCTTGGGGGCAAGGGGAACAGGAGAAAACCATGTTGCCAATATAAAGAGGGACAAGCGGGTGAATAGTGTGGACCAGGATTGGACAGTGTCAGGCTTTGTCCTGCCCTCAGCCTCTGAGCAGTGGCCCTCTGCCTCTCTGCTTACCGTGTCCCCAGTCTCTCTGCTGTCTCTCTTTCTAGTCCACCTTCCCGTCATTCTACTGCTGATGGCCTGCCCACTGGCATGGTTATTTTTCCATAGTTCCTCTGTCTCACCCTCCCAGTTAATGCCAGCCCCTCTGCAGCACTGAGGAAGAGGAGTTGCCCCTGTTGTTGGGAGGGTACCATCCATGAGGGAGAAACCGAGATTTTGCAAGGCACTAAATAAACAGCTAGAAGCCATGCACGCTGCTCTAAGAGCCTAATTGTCATGACCTATTTCAAATTGGTTGGTAGTGAGTCTGAAGCCTGTGGAAAAAGTATCAGGTCTTAGGAGACTGAAAAGATCACCAGCAGTATATCCTCTGGGCAGGAGTCTGCCCAGCATGCTATTATCTCTCTCTCTCTCTCTCTCTCTCTCTCTCTCTCTCTCTCTCTCTCACACACACACACACACACACACACACACACACACACACCCACATCATATCTGTGCCTAATGAGCAAGATAAAGACACCAGAATTGCCACCACCATCGAAACGGTGGCATCTAATTGATTTTAATCTTAGTTCAACAGTGTGACCAGAAGGATGTTTCAATTACAACCACCATATGGGACGGCAAGGGCCTGATTGCTAGGGATGCGCGTGCACTGCGTTCTTTCGGATCACGACTCATTATGCCGGCAGTTGTCTCCGTCGATGAAACTGCCCAGTGGATGCACAAGCAGTACACACAAGTGCCTGCAGGCGCCGAGCCCCCGGCCTGAGCGGGGCTGCACACGTGGGTCCTCCCGGACTCGGGCAGAGCAGCTGTGGTCCTCCACGCTAACCTCGCCTCACGTATTAGTTGTGAATGTGATGAATGCCATCCTGAAAAGCAATTGATTTATTAATTAGCTGATTCAGAATGTTCTTAGATCTCACTGGGGATATGGAGTCATAATTTTAAAATATCAGTGCAGTGCGATAGGAGACAAAATGGCACCTCCCAGGGGCCCTGCCTTTGGTGGTTGGGGTTTCTCTCCACGACCGCAGTGCTGCCCACAGGAAGTCACCACATCAGGCGCACAGGAAGTCACCGCATCAGGCCTCTGAGTGAGGTCTCCAGAAAGGAGGGGACATTCCCATCACGAAACCTCGGGGATCCAGACTAGGACTGGACCAGACCAAGCAAGAGAACTTTGGCTATTAAACTCGGGATAGTAGCTGGTTCATTAGAAGACACAAATTAACATTCTTTCGTTTAGGATTGATTTCTAGAAAATAAAAAAACCAACTGTATATAATTCCCTGGATTTATGAACTGGTAGTTCATAAGTTTCTCTCCAGCAAAAAAGTTGATGCACTGAGAATCTAAAAATGTAAGCTAGATAAAGTGAGCATGACTGTGAACTAGCCAGGTTTTTGTTTCCTTATGTTTGCATTGTCCTTAAATGTGGGGTGACTAAGAGCTGACAGTAAGTTGGCATTTCAGGTCAGAGTGTTTGAAACATTCTACTATTCTGTAGTTGGTAGTAAATCCAAAATTATTATATATCAAGTTATGATCTGGTGTGTTTTTCTAAATGTGAGCACATGTACCCAGAAAGAAGACACATCTTGGTATCAGACTCACCTCTGGACAAAAGTTAGGCATGTTCTTTCTGTTGAATGCTGAATGCTACAGTAGACCGCGGGTTGGCTTGTGGGAAATACGGTCATTGCCAGAGCCCTGTTGTCAGCTACATGTGCACAGAACTTTGGGAAGGACAGATCTGTAGCTGTAGCTGTAGGCCTGCCTTCTCATTAGCGGGAGCAGGAGTTGAAGAAGGCATCCTCAGATGACAAAAGGAGACTCGCTGGTTCACCTTGTTGAAGCTTCCCGCTGGAACAGGGCTCAGACAGCCCGAAAGCTTCCCGAAGGCCCCAGCAGCTATAAGAAGTGCTGCAGTAACCCCCAGAATAACCAGATCCCCTGGCTTTGTGCAGGCTCTTTGTATAGGCTCAGGGCTAACAAGGGCACCCAGCAGCTTAGAATGGGATGGGCGAGGACTGTGAAGTTGGACAGGTCAAGGTGTGACTCCAGCCTAGTGAGGTGGCTTAGAGCAAGTTGATTAATCTTCAGCTTCACTTTCCTCAGCCTGGGTGTTTGTGTGTATCTGTGTGTGTGTCTCTATATATGTGTGTATCTGTGTCTTGGTGTATGTGTGTGTGGCTCTATATATGTGTGTATCTGTGTCTTGGTGTATCTGTGTGTGCATGTATGTGCATGTGTGTTATGTGTGTATCTGTGTGTGTATATGCCTGAGTGTCTGTGTGTGTCTCTATATATGTGTGTATCTGTGTCTTGGTGTATGTGTGTGTGTCTCTATATATGTGTGTATCTGTGTCTTAGCGTATGTGTGTGTGTCTGTATCTATGTGTGCATGTATGTGCATGTGTGTCTGTGTATGTGTGTATCTGTGTGTGTATATGCCTGAGTGTCTGTGTGTGTCTCTATATATGTGTGTATCTGTGTCTTGGTGTGTGTGTGTGTTTGAGTCTGTACTGTGTTTTTGTGTATGCATATGTGTCTGTGAGTATGTGTGTATTTGTGTGTGTGTATATGCCTTGTGTATATGTGTGTGTGTCTTGGTGTATGTATGCGTGTGTATATATCTGTGTGTGCATGTGCATCTGTGTGTGTGTCTCTATAAACCCTACCTCCTGGGAGTGTGGAAATGATTAAACTTGAAAATGTGTATGAAAATGACTGGTACCTAGAACGTACTCAGCAAAGGCACCTGCTCTCCTTTTTGCAGATGTGTGCTGCAGCCACTGATCTCTTCTCTGCGTTAGTATCCTTTTATATAAAATGAGGGGCAGTGATGTCCACAAATACTTACCAGTTTTTCTATTAGAACACTAGTACTTTTACATCAATAAAACCACCCTCTCTTCTTTTTGACTCCCCTTCCTCCTCGGACATCTCTCACACCTCTCCGCTATCTGTAAGCAGCCTCTGGCCACGGTGCCCGAGCAGGGCCGGACTCTGTGCAGGCTGTGAACGTGGCGCCCTCCCCCGGGACGTCTCAGCGGCAGGTACTGCCCCTGGCCCGCCATGAACTCAGGACCTTTTATTGATCTCGTGTGCGTCTGGCTGCACTGTGGTACCAGGGAGAATGGAGGCGGCTGGCCCTGGACTTGGTCCTGGACAAATAAATGTGTTTGTCAGAGCCCTTTCCTGACACTGGTTGTCTCAAACCCAGGTGGCACTGAGGAGGGTAATTAGTTCTCTTTATTGGAGGGACCCTCAGGAAGCTCTGAACTGCTTACCACTGGACACATGCATAAAGATTTTTGTTAATGCAGCTGTTACTGGCCTTTTCATTGTGCTGATGGGCAGCTTGTAAGAAATTTTAACTTTTATCACTGGCGCCAAGTAACACCTACCAAACAAAGCATTGTTTCTCCTCACTGTTGATGTGTGACTTGTGGAGGCCGGCGATAGGATGCTCCTTTTTTTTATCTGCTAAGTGCACAGCGCTTGTAGAAAACCAGCAGTGGCCTTGTTACCACTTGACATGACACTGGGTTCAGCTGTTTACACTGACACGCGGCTGCACCCTTTTAGAGCCGCAGCTGGGGGGTCAGATTCATTAGCGAGCGGTGGCGGCGCCCGGAGGGAGGCGGCATCTGGTGGGGTTCTCTCTGCGCCCCAGGTTGGAAGCAGCCAGGCAGTCAGCTTGCATCTTGGAATGGGTGACTTCTCGTTCTTTTCTTTGTTACGATGATCTAAGAATCTCTGTTTCTCCTTTGACTGTACCTGGAGAAGCTGGGAGGGAGAGAAAGGTCGGGGACCAGCATTCATCCCAGGGAAGAGGGAAAGGAAGGTTGGGGACCACTACATGTTGCTTTTCTCTGCCAGTGGTGGCTTTTTGTTGACCAGTGAAATATACATGACATGGGGAAGGAGCTGAAAGGCAGAAGGAAACTGAGTGGAACTTGATGCTTCCTTATTTGTTTCCTCCTTTTCCCTCCCTGTGTTGCCTTGTAATGCTGGAAGCCGTGTATCTTTTGGTTCTAGAGTTGTTATCCCTTTGGACGTTTAGGAAATGGAGGGGTTTAGTCCAGAATTCTGGTTTCACTGTGCAATCCCTGTGACCAGACCGGTTGTGGATAAGCCAGGACAGCTGGGGCGCCGGTCCCTCTGAGAGATGGAGCCCAGACCTTCACCGTGGCCACCTACGCCTCTGCGTCTGTCCATGCATCGCAGGCGAAAGAACGCACGTGGCAGAGAAGCTGCCTGGGCAGCACCGTTGGAACGGTGTGTGGCCATGCTGGCCACACGGAGCAGGCTGAACAACCACCCTCCCTAAGCTGAGGAACCTCGGGCCCTGCCACATGTCGCTAACACATCTCACACCGTGTCACAGCCTCCCCCTCTGACAGGCTGCGGAGGCCCCTTCCCACCTCTGCCTCTCCAGCAGGCCGTGAGGATAATTAGTGCACTTCCTCGGGTTATATAATGCACCCGTTTTTAAGAAGCAACTACCACCTCGCTCTGCCCTGGTCCTCGGAGACTGGATCACTTCATTTGTCAAGAGCACCTTTGGTCAGGCCTTTTCTCCCGGCCACAGCTGCTGACACCGTTTGCGGTCCTTCTGTCGGAATGATTTTTATTAGGTCATGCAAAGAGACAGTGGAGCATCTTCTTGCGGCGCGACCTGTGACCTAACAGTGCCGCTCAATCACGACGCTGTGATCCAGGCAGACTTGCCCTGCCCAAGCCTTAGATGCCCCGCATGCAAGTTCCCTGTCGGGTCAGCCTGACCAGGAACGTCCCGGCTGCTCTGGAAAGAGATTTCCCCTGGAAACGGTGTTTTCCTGTATGCCCAGCACACAGCTATGAGGGCAGTGCCCCAGGAGCCAGGAGGCTTGGTGCCATTTGGTGCTTCGCTATTGTTTCCTGATCTTGCCGCCTCCGTCCAGGTCTCTTCCAAGCCTGGGATGCTGCCATGAGCATGTGTCCGGGCGCGGGAGAGAGCTGGTCGCCGCAGCCTGCGTGCTTGTGTACAAGATGCTTTTCTATCTTTGAGATATTTAGGACATCTTTCCATTCACCTGAATATGCACAGATTATGTCACACACGCACTTCCGGGGCTTAGTGCTGGGTCGGAAGCGCAGGGGGCGCATTGACTCTGGGCCCCCACGTCCACTGCCTGCCAACGCCACCAGTGGCCTCCGCGCAGCCCGGCCCCTCCGCACCGTCTCCCCGTTGTATCCACCCTCTCCTTGTCTCTTTGCAGGTCATTTATAATCAGTAGTCATGGCGTACAGGCCTCATTAGCGATAGAGCCATTCCTTCAGTGCCTCAGAAATAATCATTTAGAAAAAAATGCACGGTTTCCTTCCCTTGAGAGCCCATGAGTGATGAATTTATTTCAGTTTGGCTGTCTTGCTCAGCCTTATTTCCATATTTATTTCAACAAACAATGTAGGGTGGGAACGAGGAGCCGCATGCTGGTGTACACCCCACACGCGCTGCCGCCCTGCGCGCTTCGCCCGGAGGGAGGTGGCAGAGGGCAGCTGGCGGCAGGGCCCTCGCCGTGGAAAAGAATAGAGCCGTTGGAACGGCCTGGGGAGCCGTGTGCAGGAGACCAGCTAGTTTGTGATTGTTTGTATTCGAGAAGGCGTGGGCAACATGCCAAAAGCAATTGATTCTCTAAGCCCCCATTCTGGTAACGAACGTGTCCCCGGAGTGCTTTAGCCCTTGACCGCCGCCTGCTTGTGTTGGATCTGATTTGTGTGACAGTGGACAGCGATGAACTTTCCGTGCCAGTTGAGAACCACGAGCCTCCATCTGACTCTCCTCAAGCAGAACTCGTCCTTGTGAGGCGCAGGGAGGAGTGGGGGAGGAGGGGGAGGAAGTGAAGGCGGCTCAGATGGAGAACCATGCCAGCAGGTTCTTCACGCAAATGGTGTCCTCAAGCCAGACTTACAGATGTGCAGGCCACCTGGCTTCCAGATAACTGTCTGAAAGGCCTTGGTTTTACCCAGAATGTGGCTAAGGCTTGGCACTTAGCCCGCGTGAATTATTTTAGGGTGAATGCTTTTAAGCAACTTTGGCACCAGGTCAGAAGACCCCCAAAAGTCTGTTTAGAGCTATGTCCCTGGAACGGTGTCAAGGGGCCAGGCAAGCTCTGTCCATCACAAGCCAGAAATATAGGTGCAGACCACATCTTGGTTCTATGGGGATGCTTTGAAAGTAGCAGTTACTGTTTGATTAATAATAATAATGATAACAGTTTTTTCTGTTCTGTGGGGGAAGGAACTAGAATATGCAAAACAGCATCTTGATCTAAACATAACATCACATTGTTTTTCCTACAGAAATCTTACACAGTGCACCCATTTCGCAAGAGAGTGAATAGAAACCACAAATGGGTAGAAGAACTAGGAATAAAAATGTTTGATTCAGGAATCTGATGAACAGCAACACTTGCAGGACGTCCTTTCCTCAGAAATGCATTTTTCTAAGCTTAAAGATTCCTTTTTTCTAAGAAAAATGTGTTGCTTTTCCCACCAGACTTGTTCAATGGACAAAGCAGGGGTGCTCAGAGGTGAAGAAAAAGAAGGATTGAACAACAGCTAATGGATACTGTCCTTCCTCAAATAGACTCCAAAATAGACTAGATAGGCGGGGCTATCTATAGGAAAGGTAGGGCAAATGCTACTAAAATGCAACGTTGGTTTTGTTTTTTCAGAAATAACACCCAAAAAAGAAAATTCAAAATCCAGTCCCTGGTTGAAAATTAACAGTAGACTCACATACATGTTGATAGCAATATTAAGAGGAGCTGAAACTGGGCTCTGTGACGCAATGGATAGCGCTTTGGACGTCTAGACAAGAGGAGCTTAGAACCAGAGGGAAACTTGTTAGAGAGACACACACAGAGCGTTCTCCAACGACGATCTAGAAAAAGGTAGGTATCACAAGCCCAGTCTTTGCCAACCCACACTGGTCCCTTAGGGGAGAGTAATGTAATATGGGCAGGCCTTCCAGTCAGCTTGGTCGCCATGCTTTTCATTAACTACAGGAAAATGGTACAGCTTTTATTTGGCCAACATGGGTTCTGTTGTCTTTACAATTAATAGCATTATAAATAATTGTAAGTGGGGTGTAGGAGGCAGTGCCTTCTCTTACCTTGGGAGAGCAGAACTGTGCTCTCCTGGAGAAAGAGATTGCTTTAGGGATGGTGTTGGGGGCTAGTAGCTCTTCAACAAATGAAAGGTCTCACACCTTCTCAGAGAAATAGTTGAATCATAATAAAAACAGTACTGTTCATTAAGCACGAGGGATGATGTAGTCCATCAAGAATAAAGTTAGCCCCTGCTCCCCAGCATTCCTTGGCCTTTGGAGAAATGTGCAGGTGCCAGGAAGCTGAGAAGGGCCCCTGTCACAGCGACAATAAACTACTGTACTTGGAGACCAAATGACATGCTCCGAGAGGTCAAGGGCAGGCAACAGCCCCAGACAGCAGACTGAAGGACTGAGGCCCCATCCTCAGCCTTACCCAGATAGTTAGTAGCCAGTACAGGTAACTCAAGGAAGCAGACAGCAGAAGTTTTCAGGGGGTGAAGTCAAGGACAAGGAACATGCTGACTTCAATCTCTGTCCTGAGAGCCTAAACGTTTCTTGTTGCTGAATCCTATCCTGCTGTTTGCTGTTTCCAGCACGCACTGTTTCCGGTGCAGGTCAGAGAGGCCCCTGGACTCTCGTCTGCTCAGAGCTTTCGCCGTCTCTGATTGTTTACCTAACTCTGCATATTTTCAGAGCATACAGTGGCCCATCATCTGTTGTGGGTTGGGTTCCAGAACCCCCCCCCCCCATGATAGGTAAAAATCCGCGAAGTAGCGATCTTATATTTATTTTATTTTTTATATATTTTTTAATATTTTTTATGTTGTTTCCAATTTTTTAGGCTAAAAAATACATATTTTACCACAAAAATAATTAAAATAATAAACATATAAAAATACCTATATACCGCAAAATCCCGTGATACAAAATCAGATATATACCGTTTAAAAATTCCTGATACAGTGAGACCGTGAAAAGTGAACCATGCTATGGTGAGGAATGACTGTATCCCTGTAGGGCTCCTTGTCATGCTATCCAAGTTGGGCCCCAGCACTTTGCTCAGCTCCTGGGGCTTGCTTGCTGGAACCATGGTATTCCACTTTTAATTGGTAATCTGACCATCCCTGAACATGGCATTAAGACAGCAGAAGTTGATAATCAAATAAAGTTGAGTATATTTGTTGTTTTGAGTTGGAAATAGTTCTCATAACCACCCTCTGAGGGTATTTCCCGTCATCAACCTAACTCCTGCTGATGTCATCTTAGACTGTGTAGGCCTATGATTTCATTGTATTGAAGCATTTCTCCCAACTGCCCTTTCTAGATTTTTTCTCTTCCTTTTTCGGATGGGTTGGCAGACAGAGTGTAAAGCAGACAAATTGATGGAGTGGCTGGAATACAGCTGTTTGGTCTCTGTAACACTATTTTTTCTCTTATATATGTATTTCTCTTTTTGTGTGTATGTATTATTTTGGCACATTTTTAAAAAATATTTTATTGATTGATTTTAGAGAGGAGAGAGAGAGAGGAGGGAGAGGGGGAGGGGAAGGGGGAGGGGAAAACTCGTAGTAGTTTCTTCTCGTATGTGCCTTAACTGGGAGAGCCCAGGGTTTTGAACCGGCAACCTCAGCATTGCAGGTTGACACTTTACCCACTGCACCACCACAGGTCAGGCTTGATGCATTTTGTAATGTGGTTTATCTGCAGAAACTGCTATGGAGGAAGGAGACACAATGGTGAGTCTTGATGTCTTCTTACTGGCATTTCAGCCGTAGAGAGCGCAGGGCCACGAGGATGCTCCGTTCTCACTGGCTTCTCTGATGAGGTTCTGTGTGATCCACTACTTTGCAGACCCCAATAGACCCTCCTCTAGCACAGCTCCCAGACCTCCTTACCTGGGGCTCCTTGACAACTTCAAGGGTACACATAAAAACGTGAATATCAGCTCCCTTAAGTATAAGATTATTCTCTTTTCCATTATATAGGTGGAATTTTTCTTATAATCTTTGCATGTAAATTTGCTTCTTTGAGCCCCAATAAATTCCTTCTTCGTGGAAATAGTATTTGACTCTTTTGTTATTGCACAAAGGATATGAAGGGCCTCTTTGGAAAAGTTATACTAGACTCTGGGTGAGAGATAGCAGGATACGATAAGAAAAAAATCCCCAAATGAGAGTTAGGAAAATTGGGTTCTAGTCAAGGAGCTGACACTCCCCCGTTACTCATTTTGCCTCAATGACTATAGGTCATTGAGTAAAAATGGGGACAGTCCCCACTGGTAAAGCGGAAGGTTAGATTAGATGATTCCCAGGCTCCTTTCAGCCTTAAAACTAGTTCCCCAGCCTGTGAAGGTGGAATATTACCCTCGGAATCTGTCTGTTCCTACCCGTGTGCAAATCCATTCCCAGGCTAGTGATAGTTTTCTTTAAAAACCCAAAGATTACAGTCTAGGAGGAATACAGCAAGGACCAAAATAAGATCAGTCGTAGGACACGTCAAGTAATAAATAAATGCATAACTCACACATTCACTGAACACTTAGTATATATTTGTGGCATAGTATCAGACACCCTGAAGCCTGAGCTAAACCTCACTGACTCCTGACACAGGACAGAAATATACAATACAGGCAACCCAAAGGTGTTTGGGCACACTGCTGACACATGGCCATCTCTGAGCTGCGATGAAGGGGTCACCTGTCTCCCTTAGCCTCTGCTCCGAGCGAACACGTGTTCTTTAGTTAAACTTTGGTCAACTCTAGTTAAATCCAAATTACTCTGCAAGAACACGCGTCAGATGAGAGGAGACCCCACCCCCACCCCAGGGATCTTATTCCCGTATTCCTATCACTGAGACTTTTGCCAGAGCGGTTTATGTCCTTAATCCAACCGGGAAGCCAGGCCTCCTTGCAGCATCTTTTCCCTTGTGAACTGAACAATATAACTTCTTGGAATAAACATAAAATCAGGTCACATCTCAGGCTTTGCACCTTTCTCTGTAGCAGAACGCCCCTCCTGTCTCTGTTCCAGAAAGGGGTAGTCACCCTTCAATGATCTCTGTGGCCGACAGAATTACGAAAATTACTTTGACTCAAAAGTAGTCAGATTCTCAGCAATTACATACAGTACTTCATGATCAATGAGCTCGTCTTTATTCTTCCGTTTCGCCCACCTCGCTCACCCAGTCATATCAGGCAGACTCTTTAGAGCTTCGCGGCTGTCCTGGGAGCCAGCCACACTGGCTTCCCTTTGGAACTTGTTAAAATGCAGACTTTAAGGCCCCACCGGGGACCCGCCTACCAGAGTCTTCATCTAACACCCCCGTGCTTGTTGGACCGTTCAAGCCTGAAAAGCACCATTTCACAGATGGCACTGGCTGGTCGTGGGGACCCCCAGGCCCCACGGAGAGGTGGCACCTTAGGTGTCCGAGAGGACAGGCTGTGTCGTGGCAGGGGCAGCTAGTGCAAGTGGCGGGTGACCCTCCCCTCTGGAGCACTGGCCAGATCCTTCCAGCCAGCAACCGTGATCCACAGAAGCTGGTATTGTTCCAAAGGGAAGAAAGGTCAATGCCTAACCACACTCAGGACCCACAGTACCGCCCGTTGCTGGATGGAGATTCCGACAGGAGGGCAGACGCCCGGCAGAAAGCTTTGCTGCGGGAACGAAGACACGTTTCCCGTTGAAACCCATCGTGGATGGAAGTCTCATTTCCAGAGGGCAGTGTGCTACATTCTCCATTTCTGTTCTTCTTGGTGCCTGTCACCAAGTTAGAGAAGTGACTGGGGGCTTCTGTTCAGATGAGTTTTAATGTCAACCCAAAGCAGGGGAAGCACCTTCCCCCCGCTGCTGCCACTGCCAATCCCCCCACCCCTACCGCCCAGCTTCTTCCACTGACTTTTCCTCTCAAAAAATCCTTGGTGGAGATTTCTTCCCAATTCTCCTGGAAGCCCTCTCCCCACCCACCGTCTATCAAAGACACTTTGCTCTTAATGCAGGGTCCCCAGCTACTGACTGTTCTGAAGAGCCACTGGAAGAACCACCAGCCTCACCCCCTTGCAGCCTCACCCCCTTGCAGCCTCACCCTGGTGCCGGCCAGCTGCCTCAGTGTACGAGACCCCAGAGACAGAGACAGAGATGGAGCCGAGATGGCAGCAAATGGGCAGGTCAGCTCTTCCCGGAGCCACAGCAGCCCTGGGGTCACGATGCTGGAGAACTGGAAGCACCCAGCCCCAGGCACTGCAGTCTTAGAACAGGAAGGAAAAGCAACAGCTGTGAGAACCAGTGCTTGCTCTTACACTTGGTTGTCTCTGAACTCGGCGTGGAAACTAGTTCTCACCCTATTCCTTCCACGAGGTCTGCGTTGTCTTGCCCAAAAGCGCCAGTTCTTGGGTTTCTGCCCGTCTGTTCACTTTCCCCTCCTGGCCGCTCCCCTCTGCTCCCCGGCTTGCCCTCTCCCCAAATCGAACATGTACAGATTTTACGGTTCACTGGAGAATAAGTGGCTGTCATTTCACAGACGGGCCAGGATGTAATTAGCCTCAATGCATCGGAGTAATGGAACAGATGTCTCTTTGTAAACTGAGTTTGCCGCTGGAGCACTGTGTGCGTGTGACCTACTGACCGCCCCGGGCGATTCCCCGTGCTGCCTGCCCCCCTCCTTTCTTTCTCCATCTTCTTCTGGCCCTTCCTGCGTGTTCGAGCCAGAGGCTGGGCAACTCTGGTGCTAGGGTCTGACTGTGTTTGTTTTCCCCACTGGGCTGCCCGGCTCGTTTCTGCTGGTGGTGTGACGGGGAGGCTGCCCGCCGCACCTGACGTGGTCACCGCTGCAGGTGCCCCCCCCCCCTTATGAGATAATTGGCAATTTCCAGTTTCACTTATTGCTGGATGATAACACACCAGCAAAGTCATAAATTACTGTTATGCTCCCTGGCCTGTTGTTGTTCTTCATAGCTAGACATGAAGGAGATGTGTCTCCCTTCTTCCAAGTTTATCATTTAAAATTTAAGAGGAGGAGCCCATGCTGGTCACAGAAGGAGGAGCCACACCAATATCAGCCACTTCAACGTATTGCCACTTCAACGTGTTGCCAAGCAACCTTGAGCATCATGGGTTTGCGCAGATGATGCAGTCGCGTGGACCTCTGCTTCTGCTTTCCTATCTATGTGTTTTACTGGAATAAGAAGGTCTTTCCTTTAAAAAAAAGTGTTTTTAAGGGATAACTTTTGTGCACCCTGACTTTTGAAGCTGAAGTTAAGGAAGACAACAGGCGATATTCCTGCTGTATTTATTAACTGTTTCTTCTCTCTCCGGAGAGATGTTAGGTACAGACAGTAACTACATCTAACTCCTCCCTCCCGTGTGGAGAAAATCCTTATTAAAATACTGTATGTGGGGAGAGACTCCTGGGGACGGTGCTGGCCTTTGTTTGTCAGGCTCTCGTGTTTGGTTTGATTGATTTATTTTCCCCTTCCTGGCCACACACTCAGAATCTTGGCTTCAGCTGCACAGGAGAGAAGGCACACTGCACCCAGGTCTCGGGTGACGCTCCATCGTATCCATGTAGGTGGTGCTTTTGTCGGTGGAAATTACTCTCCTGGTTCTCACGTGGTCACTAGAATCAGCCAGGCCCCACTTCTTGGTCAGTGGTAGACAATGTTGCTACATAGCATGCCGTTATCAGTAAGCAGGGGCCCTGTGTTTATCAGACAGGAAGGAAAACTGACTCCGGTGAGCAGGAGCGTCTCATAGCGAAGGCCGCCATTGAGGTTTGGGTTTGGGACTTGGTGGCAGTGAATCTTAAAATATTGGGCTAATTTCAGATTTTTTCATTTTTGAGATTTTAAGGGTTGATTATTTTTCCCCAAAATAAACCCAAGACCCTCATTTGAGCTTTTAAAAATCATTACAACAGCAGCCTAAAGTTAATTTTTACCCTGAGGATTTTATAATAAATAATAGGTGGCAGTAGATCTCTGGTGCATGAAATTGATACTTTTGACTGGGTTAGTAACAAGTAATTAGACACCTCCTCACCATGACCTCATGGATGGTCCCTTGCTTGTGAAAGGTGAAACTTCTCCATTCTCTGAGGGGTTTGGGTGATTGTAATGGTGTCACTGGTACAAACTTAGAAAAAAGAAACTTCTCACGTTTTTGCAAATCTCCTCATAGTCCAGAGCCAGAATGTGGAACACCTGATGTGTGCTAAGCTCTTTATCTGGTATCAACCTCTCCTGATTTCATAACTCAAAGGAATCCTTTCTATCCTCAGCCTACGTTCCAAGTTCCATTGTTAATAAAACTATGTCGGACTTATCTCTCTCCGTTCCTGTCTGTCTGTCCCTGTCTATCCCTCTCTCTGACTCTCTCTCTCTCTGTCTCTGTAAAAGAAGAGAAAAAAAACAACAAAAAAAAAAACTATGTCGGATTGGTTCCGGCTTCCTAATTACCGTATTTTTCATCCCATAAGACGTACTCCCCCCCACCCCCAAAGTGGAGGGGAAAATGCCTGTGTGTCTTATGGAGCGAAAAATATGGTATTTTATTAAGTATTTTAACACACCATTTGGTTCAGAATATTTTTTTTTCTTATTTTTCTCCTTAAAACCCTAGGTGTGTCTTATGGTCAGGTGCGTTGTATGGAGCAAAAAATATGGTAATGCCAAATTGGGATCGGTCCCCAAGTTCATAAAAAGTCAGTGGTAGCCTGTGAGGTCAGCCTGCATGTGTCCTTAAGGAAAGGAGAGAGGATAGGATCGTGTCTTGTTTCTTTATCCTCCTCAAAAACTGACACCCCATGAAGACATCGTTGGTGATTGTTTTAAACGTAAGATTTCCAGAGATGTAAATTATATGGGATCATTGGTTGGTTTGAAATTACAGCTATCTGATGTAGCCAGAATACATTGACATTTTACATAGAACTGGTGGGTAGGAAGGATTGTCAAGGTTATCTAGCTCAACCTCTTGCCAAAAGCAGGAATCTCTTCCAAAACTCTTTTGTCAGAATGGCTGTCAGGTCACTGCTTGTCATTCTTTTTGGATATGGAGCGATTTCAAAGTTCTTCCCTGCATTCAGCTGAAATCAGTCTCAGTATAAGCTCCACCTTGTTCTTCTCGTGTGACGCGGGGTGAGTCTATCCCTTTTTCATATGCATTCTTTTTTTTTTTTTTTCTTTTTTTTTAAATAAATTTTTATTAATGGTAATGGGATGACATTAATATATATGCATTCTTTAGAGAACTAACAAAATCCTTCTTAGTTCTCTTCCTCTCTTTCCCAACTTGGACATTCTCAATTTCTTCCACTATCCCTTATATTAGCCTGAGTAGCTGACCTTTTTCGTAAAGGTTGTCCTCTTTCTGACATGCTTGTAATAACTGATATCTTTTTTTTTTAATGGGATTCTCAAATCTATATATAAAATCCCAGATGTCATTTGACCAATGCAGAGTTCAATAAAAATCATCACACTTTGCCTGTAGCCTAAAGGTGCTTTGCATCAATTGAAAACCTCAAATCTTTTCATATTAACCACATTTAGACAGCATTTTCCTAGGATGGTACTGTGCGAGAGCAGTTAACGTTTGTGCATCTGTGTAGTCAAGTGTTAATACCTAACTTTCCTGGCTTGGCAACATTTTCCCCCCTTGTAATTGTTATTCTTCCTGCCTACTCTACCAGAGTACAAATCACTAATACAAACAGAACGCAGAACTCCTTCAGGGCTTGTCCATCACGGCACAGTAGGGTCCAGACCCCTGCCTGTGTCATCCAACTTCATCATCGGCCCCCCTGTCAACCTTCACAGCCTCATCTCCTCTCCCTCCCTGGTGCACCCTCCAGGACCGCCACCGCAGTTCCTCAAACAGCGTGTTCCTCGGGTCTTCACAGGCTCCTCCTCTGCCTCTGAGGCTTTCGCCACACTTTAGCCACCTCACAAACTTCCACTGGCCCTTTAAGGCTTAAAGCAAGAATCGCCCCATAGACTGGACTTGTGTGTCAAGGGGGGGAGGGGTTGGGTGAAGAGGGTCAAAAGGTCCAAGCTTCCAGTTAACGGAGCAGTTAAGTACTAGGGGTGAAACCTACAACGTGATGACGAAGGTCAACACTGTTGTGTGGTGCTTCTGCAAGTTGGTGGGAGAAGACCCCCAACAGTTCTCATCACAAGGAAAAAAACTCTCATTTTTCTTTTTGTATTTATATGAAGTGATAGATATTAACTCAACATATTGTGGTGATCATTTCACAATATGAGTAAGTTAAATCATTAGGCTGTACACCTTAATCTGATATAGTGTTGTCCCAGCTGTACCCCAACAAGACTGAGGGGAAAGAAAGAAAAATGCATGCATAAATGGACAGAGCAGGGTTTCCACCCCAGAGCCAACTTTTGATGCCAACATTCCATGTGTTCTTTCTGTTTCTTTTGTGTGTGTTTTTAGATTATAAAGACCATCATTTATCAGAAATTAAAATATACTTTGAAAAAAAAAAAGAATTGCCTCTTCTGCAAAGCCTTCCCTTAGCCTACTTTTGACCTTGATCTCATTGCATTTAACTGGGGTTCATTTGCTTGGCCTCCCTAGACTTTCAACTGCTTAATAGTCAGGGCTTAGTTTGTTTGTTTTTCTGTGGCGTTCTTCTGTCTAGGACAGTGCCTAGACTTTAGTAAGATTATATGTGTTGGACAGTCCTGCAGGTCTGACAGTCCACTTAAAACTCTTTGTTCAAATGGATACAGAGAGAAGTTATGTCGAATGCTTTGCTCAAGTCAGGACATTCTGACCTATTAGTGTAGTAATGCCACTGAAAAAAAGGGAAGCTTTGGGGGTTTGTTTGGTTTATTCTTTTCCACCTTTTAAAAAGCTCAGATGAGATCCTGGTGTCCTCGTGTGAGGGCTTTCTGACCATGCTGAATGTCCATTCACTGACTATTATAAATACCACGATGGCTCTATCCTAAGCCATATTATAATTGGTCTTATTTTTACCCCTAAATGTTCATGGATTTATGATTAACTATAATTGCATATAGGAATGCACACTGAGGAATAATTGTAGGTGCTTAGCCACTCAGATTCAAATCCCTACTATGTGCAGATATGTCAAACAAATAGCATCCTGATAGCGCTGTAATGACCAATGTAATCAGCAGACGAGAGCATGCTGGATTCTTCAATTACATGCTCACTCTTTTAAGAGTTGAGAGACCACCACTGTATTTATCATCAATTAAATTTTCCTATATTAGTTACTTGCAGTAATTTTTGAGGCAATCACCTCAGCTCAGATTGCCATAGCAAACCACATAATCTCACCAAATAGAATTATTATCAGCAGTCATCACCCTCATCAGTTCTTTATTAAAGACTCATTTCTCAAACCATTTTAAATTGTGGCTTAGAGAGTAAGTCATTTATAACCACATTTTTAAAATAGGCACATTATATTTCCATTTCATAAATATGTTTTATTAGTAATGAGTGGGATAGTATTAGATTACTACTCGTATTCTCAGCACAGGTTGGAAAATGCTTAATTAACAAAGATATTGGATTGGGAAAAATGACTCTGGGCATATTTATTCTTGACCAAATTATTGCCTATTTTCTTTTCCCCTCTAGTCCCTGGTATTTTTTCACTGCATGCACCGAACCCATAGAGTGTATCTCTAAGGGTCTGCATAGGAAAGCTGAAACCCAGTAGAAGCAAACTATCTAGAAAGACTTGCCTGTTGCTGTGTCAGGACCTGCAGGCACCTGTACCTGAACCCAACTCCCAGGTCCTTTTTAGAGTCCACCACCAGCAGCCATTCTGTTAGCGCAGGGCATTCCTGGGCTCCTTTCTTTTACACATCTTAGCGCTACTAGATTCCGCTCTGGTGCTGATAACCTCACACTGTTGGTGGAAATCCACAGGCATTTTTTTCGGTCATCCCTCTGGCGTCTTTACCTCTGAGAACATGTAGCTCCCTATTGTCTATGCTCTGATTCAGTCACACTTTTCAGAAGAGCCGTGAGCACCAGGGAAGCCTCAGAGATGTGGATACCCAGGCTGTCGTGCTCAGAGGTGGTACCAACCTCAGGCACACACAGGTCTGCCTGAGCCCAAACCTTCTCTTCATTGTTTTGTTTTCAGTGGGAGCTTCTGGTTTACTTTCTTTTTGTTCTCAGCTCTTGTTGGGGCTCTTTTTCCATTGTTCTTATTTTATTTCATCTGCAGTGGTGCCTTTAGCTTCCTTATATTCTCTTGGATGAGATGTATTCTTTCTATTCTTTTCCACTGTTATTTTTCCAAGGGACGGGGCTCTTCGGGTTTTAAAACAAGTTGATGACTGCACATGTGGATGCTTTGCCAACATGAAGGAGTTTGTGTGTCCACTGAATGCAGGAGCTGTGGACAGCCTAAGCCTGAAGCACTCGCCCAGTCCCAAACAGCAGGCAATTACGTTACCTTGGGGAGCCTCCTGGATAAGTGGTGGAAGTATGTGAGGGACACGTGACTTCCCCTCAGGTACTGATAGCCCACAGTTGTGTCCTAATGGCTGAGGACACGTTCTTGCCATACTTAATGTTTGGTTCAGATAGCTTTGCCAGGGTCCCTGGTTTTGGGATTCATGCTCATAAAAGCTTCTAATATACAGCCTTTCTCTTCAGCCAGCAGATGAATAATCCCCAAGTTAATAAAAATAAATTAATTAATTAAAAAATTATATATATATATATATATATGTAAACACTCTTATTGAGGCAGGAGAGAAAGACGTGTCCGAGCCTCCTTTTCTATACCTGAATAAAACTTGCTTTTGTTCTCACGCTGTCACTTGACCTCATTCTTGGGATCTCCGCTGAATGAGTCAAGAACCTGGAGGTTCCCTACGGTGGAGGAACAGGGCCAGTCCCCAGAATGGAGCCGGTCCAGTGACATTATGAACATAGCATTAAAAGGTTCTACCCAAGCGCAAGTCCATACTGTAAGAGAACAGGAACTTTCCTGATACCCCATATGGCATAAATAAGTGAGCCAGCCCACGCCAGCCTTCCATAGTTTTAGGAAGGTTTTGCCTAAAAGGATGCAGAAGAGTGTTGACTCAGCATACTGAAGTAGAGGGCTGGGTGCACAGTGGCTGAACATGGCTACTTGGGAAGCCTGCTGTAGAGGAAACCCACGCAAGGCAGGCTCGTCCCAGATGGGAAGGCACGGCTTCTCCATCAGGAGGTCCTGCTCTCTGAATCAGAGACCTGCCTGCCCAGTGAAGAAGCAGCCTCCCTTAGCCAGGAAGACCTATGGCACACGCCCCTTCCTGCCACAGGGCTCCCCACGGGAAAACCTGGCGAGGGCCCCAAGCCACGTCCAGAGCGACATCCCGACCAACATCCCGGGTTAGGATTCCAGATGAGGATTGGTGCGAGGCTGAGAAAATGTGATGGACTGATCACAGCGATCATTCTAGAACACCCCTCTCCTCTCGTCCCCCTTCCCATAGGGCTGGTTCACTATTGTTCCTCCTTGCCACTGCTTGTCTGATGAGCTCGGCAGCGTCTGCAGGTATAAAAGGACGTGCAAGTTCCTATCCCCTTGAAGTCAGTGTCTATATTTAGGTCAGTGATGTGATGAGAGATGTGATGTGTTTCAGCCCTGCTGAAAATGGCCCGTCCGTGTGCGGAGAGGTTCTCCGGGCACTCCCTGCCTTGGGCTCAGTGCCTGGCGCCCACGCTGCCCACGGCGGAGGGCGGGATCTGCGCTCTGCCACCCACCACGCGGCACCACAGGGCCCAGAAACCCCACTCTGCCCGCCCCCCATGCTCTGTGTGAGAAGGAGGACGGTCTCATAAAAAGAAGAGAGGGAAGGTGGCCGGAAGTGGTTTTGTCCTGTACCTGGAGTCCTCACCCCGGCACTCTGCTCTGTCAAGTAGAAAATGCGGCCCAGATAAATCCTGCCCACAAAGGAGCTGCGCCTTTTTAACATGCAAATGTTCAGGCAGGGAGAGTAAATAGACATCTCCTCCTTCAGGGAACCGGGAGACAATCACGGCAACCTCCTCACCACCCCCAACACCATTTCCCTTTCCTCTTCTCATCATTCTAAGAGAAAAATATTCTGGGTTTTTTTTCCCCTATTATTTTTACTTTCTTTTTAAGGGAGGGAGGGGCTGGCATTGAATTGCTCTTAAAACGCTGTATTCTACTCCAACTTCCTCCCGTCTAGATAGGCTTCATTAATTTGATAAGCCTACACCAAAGAGAGGGTGGGGGTGGGAGGAGGGGAGATTGCAGGAGGGGCTGCCTAGGGGCTGCCCTGAGGTTTTAGAAGATGAACTGCTAATGATGTTGAAGACGTACCTCTTCAGACTGCCTGGTCCCTCTGGAACATCAGGGTCTTCTTACACTTATTCTGATTGTACCACAAGAACTGAAAAATGGGGGCCTGCTTGGAAGGGGGGGGAGCTGCGGGTTGGGGGGGGGGGGGTAAGTACACAGCTGCCTCTCCAAGGAGGAATCAGAACATGTCAGTTACACAGCTTGACTGTCCTTTGCTTTAAGGGGATGTCCGATATTGTCATGCTAAAGAGTGGGAAACTAATGGGGGGAAATAGGTTAATTTGCTAGGTCATTTATTGAACAGCTTTGCCTGATACTTACAAACTAGTGAAATTAGTGTAAATTGGCAATATGAATGTTTTGATCAACATCTGTGACCCTTGGATTCAAGCTAAATAAATAGGATGTAAACCACAGAGCTTTTGACATTTTTTGCGGGTAACTAATCTTTGCTGGTCCTCTCCCATTGTCTAACATGACAGAAGCTGATTATACCTAAGACAGTGATATGTCGAATCTGCCCCAAAAGTCCCGGTTTTGTGCCACTTGTCCTGCTCTGGATGAAAAATTATATATTTGCCCTAATTATACTTACTCTTGAGCAACTGGGAGAAGCTGCAAGATACCCAGCTTTGGCATGATTTTATTTTTATTCTCTGTTCTCCTGCATACTTTCCAGATCCTTCTCAAACATTTACTGAACACGAATGTGCAAGGCGTTTTGAGGATGGAAGGACCTATTCTCATTTTAGTTGGTGGCAATATAAGCAATTTGCAGATTTCTCAAAAAAAAAACCCCTTGAATAGTCTTGAGTCACAATCACAATCCCACTGTGGCTTGTTATGCTTCTGAAATAAATGTCGCAGTGGGGGTGGGCATGTCAGTGGGCATCATCAGTTAAGTAGAAACAACCAGGGCTACTGCCCCCCAGAGTTCCTGCTTCTGTAAATATTTTACTTCCTCCTCGATTGTACCAAGTGACAGTGATTGTTTGGCTGGTGTCAGAGCTCACTGCTTTGTGGACGCCAGGAGCAGCTTTGAGCCTGAGGGGGGGGAGGATGGGAGGACATTTTTCAAATAGATGAACAGATCTTGGCCGGTGGGCTTATCATTGGCTTAACTAGAAACTAAATTAGAACGGCTGAGAAACATGCATTCATTAAACAAATATTTATTGAGTGCCTGTGGTGTGCCAGTCCTTCTTCTAGGTACTTAAAATATATTCGTGAACAAAAAAAGAAGAAGAAGATATTCTTGGCCTTGTGCGGCTTATGTTCTAGCAGACATTAAATATAATAAACAAAAGTCAATTATATAGCATGGTAGACAGTTGTAAATGCTATGGGGAGAAAAGTAGAGCAGGGTAAAGGAGGTATTAAAAGACGTTAAGCTAAGGCATATTAAAATTTTTAAGTTTATTTGAGTAAATATTGATTCAAATCACGAAGCAGCAAATTGGAGGGGGTAAGGAGCACTCCACCGACTAGAGCACAAAGGGAGACTTTTACAGAGAAAAGGTGCAGCCAAGCAAGGATATGATTTGATTGACTTAGTCATTTGCCTTATTTGGAAGAGTTTAGGTGGCTGTTGGTGATTGGTTGTCCTTAGGCTTTTATTTCTTAATCTTGAGGCATTTACAGGCTTAGGTTTGGGTTTGCATACTAGGCCACTAAGGCATTGGAATCACCTGGGCTAATGGCCTCCTTGTTTAATTTAACAGAGGACAGAGTGAAGAGTCAGCCGGGCAGTGGGTTTATGGGTCCAGACCCAGTGTGACTGCCTCCCACCTGCACAGAGCCCACATGTAGCCACCGTGGACAGCGAAGGCCGACACTCACACGTGGACACATAAAGCTACACTCCTACAAGTGGGAGTAGCAGCCTTGGTTTTTGTATTTGCTGCACCTGCTCTGGCTGCCACAACCAGTGTGTGTGTGTGTGAGAGAGAGAGAGAGAGAGAGAGAGAGAGAGAGAGAGAGCGCGCAGGGTGGAAGGTTGGCCTCAGCGGTCCCAATTCAGTTCAGGATTCCCAGCCAGAGTTCTGGGATCCTTTTCTGCTTTTGCCAGTGGCTCATCATGTAACCAGCAGTGGGAAGCGTGTCTTTCCCTGACAGTGGTCATATTCATAGACACACAGGGGACAGGAAGAAACATTTGGCTGACCTGGATGGCGAGGAATCACTTCATGATGTTCTAAAGACTAAGCCAGCATTATGAGGTTCTTACCACCCCGTGGCGTCCCAAAGGCAAAACAACACATTCCAAGCTTCCCCTAAGGCGGTCCATTTTATTCATGTTAGAACTATGTTTTATCTTCCCTAACCCTGGAACTAAATAGGAAGGGTCAAGGTGAACGTCCCTGCCCACCCACCTGCCTGGCTTGGAGGACTTCAGAGTCAGGGTGGTACTTCCTGTGCCACTGTAAACGCGACAGCATCCACTGGGTTGGAAAGCAGAGCAGACAGAGTTCTGGTTATTCTTTCCCATTCCCTTCTGGTGACCGAGCCCTCGTCTCTGGGGCCCTACTCCTTGCCTGCCACCATGATGACGATGGTGATGATGAAATCTACATCCCGACCTGCAACTGCCTTACCAATGAAAAGGGCTAAGAACACTGTGAACTTTGGAAACCTCAGCTCCCAAATGGATGGTTTCTCTCTGGTTTCTCCTGTTCTCCAAATACTAGTTTCATATGCAGTTGTGAGCATGGAATTACTAATTTTCAAAAGCGAGTACTTCCTGTGATAAGTATATTATCCCACTTAATCTCCACGTATCTTTTGAACTGAGGCACTATTATCCACCTTACATGGATGAGAAAAATGAGTCTGGCTCACAGTTATCCAGCAACCAAGGTGCAAGGTCAGGCTTTGAACTCACCAACATCAGGTTCTAAGGACTAGCCAGTGGTCGGCAAACTCATGAGTCAACAGAGCCAAATATCAACAGTACAACGATTGAAATTTCTTTTGAGAGCCACATTTTTTTAAACTTAAACTATACATTCCCTATCGAGGTAGCGCCCGCACGTGGTATTTTGTGGAAGAGCCACACTCAAGGGGCCAAAGAGCTGCATGTGGCTCATGAGCCACAGTTTGCTGACCACTGGACTAGGCCAAGTTCCCTGACTCTCCTGCTGTCTGCCTCTTCTCCTGGGGGCAGGGAGAGTAAGAATATGGGGTGGGAGTTAGAGAAAGACAAAGACATGCCTGGCAGCCGGGCCTTGCTTGGTGGCGAATACATGTATTTCCCAGCCTTTGCCATACACAGTTCATCTCATTAACTTAACCTGAAGCTCAGTGATCAGCCCCATTCACACAGACAAAAGAACCCATTCCAGTCGTGATAACAATAGATTTCCTTAGATAACAGAAGTTGCTGCTTCCCTTCAATTTGACAATGGACTTTTCTCACAGGAACCTTCAAGCAATGTCACGAACCGTTTTACACATGGGAAATGGGCATAGGACAATTTAGCAGGATGTAGAGATGCCCTCAGAAGTTCTCCTACCCTTCACCCAGCAATTCTACTTAAAGAAGTTTATCCTAAGAACATGATCAGAGATGTGGTTTAAAAAAATTAATGGATAAGGATATTTACTGCAGCATAGTGGTGAAAAATTGGGGGAAATAATTGTATAACCAACCATAGAGGATTAGTTAAGTTACGGTACATTTAAGTGAAAGACTGCCTCAAAGCTATTAAAATATAGTCGAAGGAGTGTTTAATAACATGGGGGATGTTCATGATATAATAAGTGGAAAGAGTGAAATATAAAACTACGTACGATCCCACTATTTTAAGAAGAGTGGGAATATAAACAACTGGAAACTGGAGTTTTGGTTTTGTGAAAGGGACAATGAGTATGTTTTTCCATAACTTAATCTGGAGTGAAGATGTTAAGAAGTAACCGAAAGTAAATGGTGCCAGTGGAGAAAACACGGTCTCTCATTGGCCTAAGCTTCCAGGGAAATGACAGCTAGGCTTGTTCAGCATCAGGCTCGAGACTACTTCATGTCTCTTTAACTTTCTCCTGTTCCTTAAAACACACTCTACCTGAAGTTTTATTCCGATATAAACTGATAGTTTTGCAAGTCATGGTGCTTCAAAAGCAGCCTCTTTCAAAAAAAGACCGAGGTCTCCGTGCCATCCTCGTAATGGCTGTCTCATTGCCGAGCTCCTCAGACAAGTTGGTCAAGTTGGACAGACTTTTTCCTTAGCAAAAACATGGCATGTCATGCACCACTGACGTGGAGGGAGTCACACCTTCCAAATCGTCCTATGGAGGTCACGTTCATAGAGAGGGTGATTTCTCCTTTATACTAGGGGTGAGAGAGAGGGAGAGATTTAGGCTATTGGCGTGCTGAGCACGATGTCATCAATTAAATGAGCAAGCCGAAGTCATCAAAATGCTGTCTTCCTGGAGGTGTCAGAGCAGAGAAAGAAAGAGCAGGTTCTGTCACATGAGGAAAAGCCGTAGACAACGTCCATGTGGTCCCCCACCTACCCATAGAGAACTTTTGACATAAAGTATAAAACTTAAAATCTGTTGAAGAAAGTCTTCACATCTCGGGAGGATTGGATTGGGAGAGAAATCTGATACAGGAATTTGCAAGAAATCTACCTAATTATATCTAGATATTTATGCTAATCTGCTTTTATAATTAATCATATCTCTGAGGACACTTGGGTGTTAAGAAAATCAAGTTGTAATTACCTGTGACCACTTACCCGGTGGCAGTCTAGCCCAATCGGAATAAAGTGCCCCCCAAATAAGTGAATGGCAAGTGGAGGGCTAGCCTTGCAGACCCAGCCATCAGTGACTCTAGACCTCACATCCGCCTTCCCAAGGCCGGATCTGAGAAAGGGTAAGATATTGAGCAGGAGGATAGAGTGGGAACCGTGTTACCTATGGATCAAAATACTAAGTTCTTAGCCTTACATTCAAGATTACGTAGGACTGATGTTGTAAATGTCTTTCCAGCTGCCTCTCCCTTTCTCTACACCGCTCATCTCTGCAGGCACAGGATCACGATCTCCCCCCACCCCCTCTTCCCCGGGAGCCGTGCACTTAGGCCCATTCATTATGTTCCCTCAGCCTGAGTGGCCTGAAATGCTTCTTTGCTCATCAGCATCACTGTCTACTTTCCAGGGTGTTGGGCAGATAAAATGTATTATGCTCACTTTGTTAAAGAGGCCGTTGCCCAGGTGGTATTAATGTGTGTTGGGGTGGGCTAAAGGCAGGCAGAATCCTTGTAGCCTGGGGCTTGGTTTTGGGATTAAGCCTTTCCTACCCTTTTTGGTGTAAGGTGGTACAATCCTATCATGCCTCAGAGAAGTGACTTTGTATTAGAGACTTCCCTATTATGTATATTGGATTAAGGGTTTGGATTTCTACACTATAAAATGGGAACGGAGCGGGAGTTTGTTTCTTGGTTCCTGAGGTTAGCATGAGAGAGCGGAGAGAGTAGAGCCAGCAGCTAAAGGAGGCCACGTGGAGGAGGCCAGGAGAAGCAGCCAAGATGGCGGAGTGCTGAGTGAGATGCCAGTTTGTACAGTTTGTATCTGGGATAAGGAAGGAGATGGGGAACTGAGGAGAATAAGGCCGGTGAGCTAGAAACCTTTGATTCTAGGAAACTCGGATAAATCAGTAGCTTTGTGAGCACTGAATGTGACTGGGTTTTGGAGCCCAGTGTGTATTTTTACTTGCCTTCCGGGTGCAAGCTAGATTAAAGACTATGGCCCACCAGTTTTTGGCTCCATGGTTTCTTTACCGACTGTCCGAATCCAATGCGAACCTGCATGGGCCGGGCTGCTCTGATGGTGGCACTGGCCCTGATTACTGGCTTTACACAGGGCCAATCAGATACCACCTCAGTCAGAGACAGTTTGACCTGCCTTTTTATTCCTGTAGACTTTTATATGTGCCCTCATTTAATGTGTGTTTCATTCTGCCAGGCCAAAGGGCCTCAGGCCGGGGTCGCTTAACACGTTTGCTGAACTTGGTCAAATAGGTGTATGAATATTAAGATGTTTGATGCAGGTCATGTTTGCAATCGTTTTTTTCAGACAGAAAAAAATTGTTCAGAAAAGTGACCTTGGAACAAAATATCTGAAATTAAGACTGGTTCTAAAAGATCCAGACTGAGAAGGCTACTGTGATACCAACCTGTGATAATGGCTAACAGTTTTGAGTGTTTGCTACATTCTAGGCACTACACTAAGTTCTTTCCAGAGAGTGATCCATTTGATCATCCCAACAGACTTATGAGGTTGAGGTCCTATTAGCCCCATTTTATGGATGAGAAACCAAGTCTTGGAGGAGCCTCTAGGGCCACTGCACAGACACTTGGCCCACACCCGTCTCCTCTGGCCTTTCTCTCTCTTTCCCTCTCTCTTTTTTTCTCTCTCTCTCTATTCCCTCCTCCCTTTAGCGGAGACCCTGGTAAACATTAATTACCATCACTTGTACAGTATGCTGGCATATGCTTAATCCAATTACAAGGAAGAGGCCTGTTATGAGGATAACAGGTGCTAGTATCTTGTAAATAACCTGATTCTGACAAGTTTTCACCAGTTATCATTGGCATTCAACAGTACTAATAATCCTTCCTCTGCTAGAGAAGCTCTCAAACATATCCATGGTAAGATGGGAGGCACCTTGTAAGTTAAATAGTCATGCATAAGAAGGATATTTGTTGGGGTTCCCCAGAAAAAAAAGAACTATTAATATTAATAGGATAGATAGATAGATAGATAGATAGATAGATAGATGATAGATAGATAAGAGAAGGTTTATTATAATTCTGTCCACTGGAAAGCTACTGAAGAATTTTAAGCAGTAGTGTGCTATGATCACACTTTGAAAACATCCCTCTGACCATAGCGTGGGGAACCAATAGAGGGGTAGACGTCAGTACTCTAATTTGAAAACTGATAGAATGGAGTAATAGGATATTGAGACAACAGGAAGTGAATGGAGTGGAGGTATCTTGAAGTCATGATGGGGAAAAGGCATTGGCAGTATTTTGAAGTGGGGACTGAGGGAGGGAGATGCATCAAGATGGAGCCCCGGTCTGACCTGTGAGACTAGACCATTGGTGGTGGTTCTAGTCACAGAGACACAGAGGGTGGAGATCACGCATTTCATTTGGATCATACTGAGAACCTTCGAGCTATGAACTGGACTTGGTGGAAATTGGGTGAATGAAAGCCAGGGAATAAAATAACTCTTGAGGGGGAGCCAAAGGAGGGAGTTGGAAATGGGTGTCTTAATGTATGCTTGCCTGTTTTAGTATTGATTTATATACCCATCCGTTCACTTATTAGTTCATTTTACCTATTCTGTCCTGCCAAGAACACAGAAACACTGGAGGGACCGCAGAGGAAGATGAGTAGGCAGGATGAGGACCAGCTATGGCAGATCTTGAATTCCAAGCTAAGAACTTGGGCTCACTGCTGAAGGTGGGCAGGGTAACATACCGGTGGAGGTGTGTTTTGGGAAGTTCAACCTGGCCGTCTTATACACAGGCAAGGGAGTGGAGGGAGGAAGACCATGGCGGGAACTCTAGGGATGCTAAAGGACGAGCTTATTTTCTCTAGTTGTAATATGAGATTATCATGTGGGGATGGATGACAGTCATATATATACATTCATGCATTCTGTTTCATATGTACAGCAATATATCTTTAACCTAGGACTCCATTGTAGGTTTGGGAATACGAAAAGATAAACTTTGAAAATGTAGAAACTAGGTTATTTTCCTTTCCAGTTTTCGATAACCAAGCAAAGGTTGGGTATTTTAATGGAAGCCAATGTTAATTAGAACTGAAAGACTTACATACACATAGTAGGTATTCAAAAAGATCTATTAAATTGAATTGGATTGACGTCAGTGGAGTCATGAGAGAGGACACAGCTCAACACTGGACTCCTCTGGGGGAATGGGGAGCGCAGTGGGAGCCCTTGCATGCGAATTAGGAGGTGACCCCATCTGTTCCTTCCTCCCACCTCCCTACACCACCGCTGCCATGGCGACATGTGTGGAATCACAGTAAGCCCTATACCCCAGAGAAAACAATACTTTGTTTGAACAGTGCAAGTTGGCCTCTAAGGCTCAGGGTCTGCAGGCTCCATCCCCCACAACCAAGGGATTCTTAAAAAAAGGCAGCTTTTTACAGGAGGGTCAGCCGCACTCCTGCTCATTGATTTGAGCCCGTTTTATTCCTCAGCAATTTCCGCTTGTTTGTTTTTGAGCTCACACCACAACCTCAATGCTGTTGGTCTCATTTTTTATTTGTGTGTGTGTGTGTGTGTGTGTGTGTGTGTGTGTGTGTGTGTGTTTTGGTGTGAAGTTACTGTTGTGGCCATTGGGCCCCCCTGCCCAGCCCCACGGAGCACCTACTTCTTTCTTTCTTGAGTCTCTTTGCCTCTGCTGTGGATACACCAGGCGGGGGCTGTCGCAGCTTAACTGGATTCCTAACAGTGCAATCAACATCTCTTTATTTTTATCGTTGCTCCTCCTACCTTTTCTCCCCTCCTGACTGACTCACCATTTCTAAGTCTCAGGGCTTGGCAGTCTTGAAAGAATTACACGGGACTGGGGCGGCTGTATGCAGAGATGTGATGTTTCGACCACTCCACACGAGTGTTCTTTTTTTTTTTTCCTAATGGCACAAGGGTTCTAACGTTGTAAGTGTTGTTTATTATGCTTATCATCATCCTTCTAGTTGCTGGGTTACTTACTGCTCCAGCTGCTGTTCGTCCCCTGAGGTCTAAGATGGATTGTAGGCAATGGAAGGGGCCCTGGTCTGATTTCTGCAACTCGTCTTCAGAAGAAACTTCAGTTTTACACTAAACGTTTCACTTTGCCCCCACTGAATTCTGGAAGCCTGAGCTGGAATCCACAGAAAGCATAGGCCAAACAGAATATTACTTGTCAAAACTATTACCTGTAAAAGATGGACCATGAATGCAAAACATCTTTTCCCCTGCTGGGCCTTTGCATGCTGATAATTATTGTAATTTTATAATGTATAGGGATAGACATCAGTGAACAGTCTGAGGTTTGGGAAGCGAGATTTGAATCCCCCTCTGCCGCTTGTCACTTTGGGCTAATTACCTTACTTCTTTGTATCTTAATTTTTCCTTCTATAAAATGGAGACTTTTACCTTCCCTGCGTACATCACAGGACATACCTCATAGAATTGCTTCGAGGGTCAAATAAGCTTCTTATAAAGTACTTAAAAGCAGTGTCTAACACATAAAAAGTTCTCAGTAAATGTTGGCTATTATTATTCAGCAGGCCATATGTACCTGTTTTGGGAGAAATGATTCAGTCCTCAAAAGAGTTTTCTTAATAAGCACAACACACCTTAGGATTGTACCTTCCCTCATTTCTGAATTTACAAGCTGTCTGTTTTTTATGGACACTTAAGTAGACCCTAACTTACAGGACAGAACTCTTTGTCTTTCATTCAAAAGCCGAACTCTCTAGCTTTCCAGTCTGCCATTCACATAGCCAGAACTTTAGTCCCATTTCATCAAAATTATGTTTTGGCTGTCACGTGGTCTAAATCCAAGCGCACTCACTTCCTCTTCTCCAAGTGATTATATTTCACGTACAGTGACTTTTCCTTGGCTTATCTAATGCTGCCTCATTAGATGCTAAACCTTAAAGGTGCTCCTTTGGCTATATAATTCAGCCACGGAAACCATATATCACACTCCCTGCAGCTTGTAAATTCAGAAATGAGGGAAAGTACAATCCTAAGGTGTGTTGTGCTTATTAACACACACCTAAGGGCCCCCTCTCACCTCCAGCCCTACTTTGCTGGATGTAGGAAGGCCAGCTGCCGAACGGTGTTGGCCCACAGTCCAATTGTGAGTAGCAAAACTCAAATGCAGGTGGGCTCCAGGAGGTCCTCAGCAGACGGCCAGCAACTACATTATCCCTGTGGCTTACCAGACCGGGGGGGGGGGGGGGGGGGGTATAGCGGTTGAAGTTATACCAAAACTGACCTGACCCACCATCTATTATGATTTGGTCATATCTACACCACAGTCACAGACCAGGACTCTGAGAAGGAAAGATACAGTTTTGTGGAGAGCAGTTCTGCTAGTGTTGAGCTGTCCCCTGTGACAGGGGACACCCTCAGGATGGCTTGCAGAGCCTGGGGGAATTAGGCACGCTCTCCACCTCCTCCCTGTTTGGACGACAAGTGATACCTAGCGGGCTCCTCTGCTTTTTAATCAGCATCCTTCTCCAGGGAACATGGTTAGAGTATGAGGTCACCTAGTTCTGCAACACTGAGACGATGAAAAGCAGCCGTCCAACTCTACTCTTCCCTTTTGGATTTCTCTTCCCCAAAGCTTTCAAAGATTCTAGCCCTTTCTTCTGGCATGACCTCCTTATTCTTAAATAACATGTTTCAGCAGTCATCTCTTGATTGGCAGGTGTTAGATATCACCTACTGACTTCTTACCGTGAGAAATAGGGCTTTAGTTAGCTAGCCTCCTCCTTCCACCTCTCCAGCATGCTGCCTTTTTCTCCATCTTCCCAATTATTGTTGCGTCACAGCTTTTGGTAAAATCAGGTGTGTCTGTGTGTGTCTGTGTGTGTGTGAGAGAGAGAGAGAGAAAGAGAGAGAAAGAGAGAGAGAGAGATGGCTAGATAAATGTTCATAGCTGGAGTCAGGCGGGGGCTTCGATTCCATTACAATCTCGATTTCCGACACCTTCTGTGTTTCTTGCAGTGACTGGCTCTGTCGCTTTGTTCGCTTGCTCGGTTTTAAGTTCCTGTCCTTACCGCACGCACAGTCTTCAGCAGCAGTGCAGGTCTCCTCTCCGCACCTTTGCAAGCACCCACCGTTCCTCCTGGAGGTCTGCACCCTTCCAGTCCCGCATGGGTTGGTGCTCGGTCTGTCTGCTGAGCTGGCATCCTGAGCTTTCCCTGCACGTTGCTCCTGCCTTGGGTCCCTGTGTCCCTGGGTCCCAAGTCTCTCTAGCTTAAGTTAAGCCTCATTTTAGTGGAATGTGTCCTCTAATAACTGCCTGAGAAGTCATGAATTTTCATGAAAGGTAAGTTTTTGAGACCTTTGCATGTATGAAAATAGCTTTATTCTTCTCTGGTATCTGACTGGATATAGGCTTCTAGGCTATAAATAACTCTCAGGAGGAATTTGGAACACCTAAGACATTTTTTTTTTCTGGCTTCTGGAGTCACCGTCAAACCGTCCATTGACATTCTAATTTCCACCCCTTAGAAACTTTGTGGATCTTTTTTTTTCCCCTTGGCTCTCTGAAATTTTGCAGTGATGTATCCTCATGTGGTCCTTATTGTGTTCATTATTTATGGAATTTTCTGGGCTCCTTCCTTAGAGAAGTTCATGTACTTCAGTTCTGGGAAATTTTCATGTGTGATTCATGGATAGTTTCTTCCATTCTGTTTTACCTTTTCTTCTGGAACTCCTATTATTTATATGTTGTACATTTTGGACTGATCCTCTATTTTCCTATCTTCTTCTCTTCTATTTTCCATCTCTGACTTTTACTGTACTTTTCAAAAGATTTCTTTTTTTTTTTTTCTTTTTTTTTTTTTTTCTTTCATTTTTCTGAAGCTGGAAACAGGGAGAGACAGTCAGACAGACTCCCGCATGCGCCCGACCGGGATCCACCCGGCACGCCCACCAGGGGGCGACGCTCTGCCCACCAGGGGGCGATGCTCTGCCCATCCTGGGCGTCGCCATGTTGCGACCAGAGCCACCCTAGCGCCTGAGGCAGAGGCCACAGAGCCATCCCCAGCGCCCGGGCCATCTTTGCTCCAATGGAGCCTTGGCTGCGGAAGGGGAAGAGAGAGACAGAGAGGAAAGCGCGGCGGAGGGGTGGAGAAGCAAATGGGCGCTTCTCCTGTGTGCCCTGGCCGGGAATCGAACCCGGGTCCTCCGCACGCTAGGCCGACGCTCTACCACTGAGCCAACCGGCCAGGGCCAAAAGATTTCTTAATCTTATCTTCCCACCCTTTAGTTTGATATTATTTCTGCTACCATATTTTTAATGTATAAAATGTTGTTTTAATTTTCTAAATGTTTATGCCATCCTTTTTTTAATTCATAAGTTTAATAATCTTTTTCCTGAGAATAGATTGATGATTTTTAAACGTTCCCCTGTTCCTTTTATTGTCTGGTTTTTTTCTTTTCTCTTTGTTTATTTGGACTCTGCATTTTGTGTTAGACGCTTTCCTGATATGCATGGTGATTCTTGCCTATATAGTTATTGTTAAGAAGAAGGTCTAACTGGGAACCCTGTGTTTATATATGAGGACTTTCAAGTGGAGGTAATTGGCCTGCAACCAGCCACAGGGCATCCAGGATCTATCAGTCATTTCTCATAGGCTGCTTAATTTCCCGAGAGAGGAGTCTACTGATGTTCTGTCTAGAGATAATAAGACTGGCTGCCAGTGTTCTTGAAGCTGAGAGGAGGAAGGGTTCGCAGTTGGGTAATGTTATCTCGTCATTGACTTGTAGATTTCCACTTCATTCCTCTATTTTCCGGATAGTACTTCACCTTCAACTGTGCTTTGTGTCCATGTTCCAGATCCCTCCGCTTCCACTTCTTCAAAAAGGAAACCACCAACCCTTTCAGGGTGAAAGCTGAAATAACTGTATGGCCATGAATAGAAGAACGGGCTCGGAGTCTAAGGCATCTTACACAGACTCTCTATCGACCCTCCTGTTATATTTATTGCCCTGTCTACACCACATCATAAGAGGTACCTGGTGCCTCTAATACCTGAGCTTTTTAAGGTTCTTAACATACATTGGCTTCCTTCTCCTTGGCTTTTCCCCCATTGAAAGTTTAGATTTCAGCTTTTCCTGCTCTGCTAAATTAGTCACCACTCATTCATCTGCTTTCCAGTTTCCAAAATTATGTTGTCAATCTCATGTCTGCTTTTGGCTCCATTCCTATCCACTTCATGTAGTGTTTTGCTGTTCAAAAAAAAATCTTTTTATGTCATGTTTCTGGAGGGTAAGGAGCTAAGGCAGAAAAGCAGTTAAGATAAACATGCATCCAGTCTGCCATGTTTGACTGCAATTTATGAGCCAACCCCTTGTTTCAAAGGGACACACTGTTCCTCTATATATCAAAATAAAACTGTCTGGATTACTTGGCAAGTCCCTCATCCTGGAATATTTCCATTTGGGGCCGCCATAATGATATGGGTCTGCGTCAGAATAACTTAAGAAATGCCATGCGATCTAGAGCTATCCCAGGTAACATAAATCAGGGCTCTCTGGTTCACTAGTAAGTAGTGCTAATTCACAGATCAGAGCCAACCAGTTCTCTGGATTCTGGGCTGAAATCCAGGCTCAAACTCCAGCACAGCCTAAGGAACTAGAACTACCTAAGCTGTAGGCTTCCATATGAGATGAAAAAAATCACACCATACTCATCCCCTTCTCCAAGGCTTCTCTGAAGTGTTGGCATTCTGAAAACAGTCTATCATAGTATGATAGTGTGTTACTGTATCATATTACAACCAAGAGCCTTAGCTAGATTTGATTTAGGTAGCAATTACAGCTCTGTCCCTTAGTAGGATGTCAATTCAGATCATATTTGTCTGTACGCAAGAAGTACAGATTAATAAGAAAAAATATGTTCCATTTTCCTCCTGTAATAAGAAGCCCGAGATGGACAGATGAGGGAAAAGGCAACCGATCCATGATGTCAGCTATCTCCCACTTTCTTATTTCTTTGTTCCCCAGTCTGTGCCTTTGATATTCATATTTGTTATCTTGGGGTCACAAGATGACACCTCTACCACCAGCATGATGTCTGCACTCCAAGCCCAAGGAAAAAGGATAAAGCACAGGTTCCTAGCATACTTTTCATGCATCCCTTTAGTCGGAACTGTGTTGCATTACTACACCTAGTTGCAAGAGAAGCTGGAAAATCCTGCCTCAAATACAAAGAGATTCTAATGAAGAAAGGAAAAGGAATATTAGCTAGGCAGCTAATAGGGTCTGTGACACTGGGTGTACCTTCTTGAGCAAGTTATTTAATCTCAGTTGGCATTTATATCCTTCTTTGGAAAGTGAGAATAAAAGTACCTACCTCATAGAGTTGCAGTAAGAAATAAAATAGAAAATGTTTATGAGACACATAACACCACCTGCCCAGGTGGTAGCACAGTGGATAGAGCATTGGCCTGGGATGTTGAGGATGCAAGCATGAAACCCGAGGTTGCCAGCTGGCGTTCGGGCTCATTGGGCTTGATCATAGGCTTACCAGCTTGAGTGCGGGATCACCGGCTTGAATGTGAAATCATAGACATGATGAGCCCATGGTCTCTGGTTTGAGCCCAAAGGTCGCTGGCTTGAGCAAGGGGTCCCTGGCTTGGCTGTAGCCCTCTGGTCAAAGCACATATGAGAAAACAATCAATGAACAACTAAAGTACCACAGTGAAGAATTGATACTTCTCATCTCGCTCCCTTCCTGTCTTTCTGTCTGTCTGTCTGTCTCTCTCTCTCTCGCTTAAAAAAATAAAACCCAAAAAGTCACATAGCACCATACCAGACACATAATATGCCCTCCTTAAATGTTAATTTCCTTCTCTGTAATCCCTAATATTGGTCTGATTTCTGAAAACACCTCACTGTCAGCATATGCTGTGAAGACCTATACAAATATCTATTACTTAATAAAAATTGTTTGTTTTGAGCATTGCATAACAACATTGCCAGAGCATTAAGTAAAAATGAGATTTGGGAATCACAAGTCAAAAAATGTATCTTTAGCATAGAATGTTTGAATATAAGACACAGAGAATATAAGACTGCAAAGATGACCTTACAGTTTGTGTCATTTATTATAATCCTTAATCTTCCTTTATATCCCTTCCCTTTATAGCTTTCCCAACCACCAACCTCTTTCTAACGCATTCTTCCCTTGATTTCTTGAGAGTTTCCTTAATTTCTATATACTATTTTTTATCCATAAAGCTTTATTATGCAGTCATTGGCCATCAGAGAAATGAAGAGAGAGGCAGAGAGAGAGAGAGAGAGAGAGAGAGTGTGTGTGTGTGTGTGTGTCCTTAATCAGCCCCAGTGTGAAGACCTTATAAACCAGGTTGGGCTTATAAACCAGGTTGGGTCAAGGAGGTGGGGAAGCTAATGTGAGGGGAGGATTGTGGCCAGCAGAGCCACAACTGAGGATTTATGAAAACTGCAATGGTCTATGAGAGTGTGGGTGTCAGGGTGAGAACACACATGGTTTCTGTGTTTTTATGTCCTTATAAGCGTTTTCCTGCCTTGTAGACGACAGAGTGCTCTGCGTCCTGCCTTGTTCCACACCCCATGCCCTGTGACCTAACATGTGCCGGTGCACACAGGCTAGCAGAGGACAGGGACCCCGACTCACACTTAACAACCTCAGTGGGAAGGGACCTTTATTTTCCTGTCTTCAGTTTCGGGCGCACTGGTCGCGAAGGGGACAGGCTTGGCGCTGTTTCTATACGGTGGGGAAAAGGAAATGCTGTTCCAATCCAATCCCGCAGGAGCCGGGCTACCTCCTACACCCAGCAGCTCCAAACACATCCTCTCTAGATAAACACAGCGGCCAAGGAAGAAACCTCTCCCGTTTAACACCGTCTTCCTGCCCAGTGGCCCTTTCTCCGCCAGTCTCTGCTGGTCTCTGCCCAGCGGAGTGACTTGGCCGCGGTGTAGAAACCAAATGCCCCAGTCCGAAGGAGAAGCTGCTTCACCGGGAAAACAAAAGGCAGCTGTCAGTTTAACCCCCGGGCTCCCTGATAACATTCCAGCAGAGTTCCTTTTTTCTGGAGATGAAATAAGAACCCTGGCAGGCCCTCTTGACTGGCCACATAAATCATGTGTAGTAATTGCTCCGAGAGAGGGCTTCCCAGGCTCCGCAGGCAGAAAGGGGTGGGGAGGTGGGGGAGGTGCGCCGACATTCTCACTCTCTCTGCCCCCCCCCCTCCCAGGCACGCACGCATGGACGCACGCTGTGCCACTGCCTCCCGCCTGTCCCCCACACGTGTACAGCACCCACGTGCACGCCCCTCTCCCCAGGAGTTGCTCACACTGGGGTGGGCTCAGCCAGCCATATTAAAAACAAAAAGCACGGCGCAGCATCGCATGAACAGTCGGTTTTATGGTTCCTTCTCTTTGAGCTTGAGCCAATTTACGTTCTTCTGGAGAACAGTTTGGGAGGGGCTGGGGGAAGGTTGACGGGAAAAGGGGGAGGGAGAGAACACAAAGGTGAGAAGGGGGTGGCTGTGACTTGGCTTTGTTAGGCTTCGCCATCACTGTGTCTTCTGTGCTATGTCACTTGCTTCCTCCTTTTGCCTTTTCTGGTGAGAACTGAGATGTGGTCATAAAAACCCTCCACGCTGTGATCTGGGAGCTGCTGCTGAGAGTTGGCAGTTCACTAAGGACCGAACTCTCAAAAGCCACAAAGTTATAATATCCCTTCCCCTCTGTGGCCAATAAAGATGGTGATAATCAAATAACAGGGCTTAGAAGTGGTATGGTGCCTGCAGCGGTTGGCCACAGGCCGGTGATATACACCCTTCACTTGTACCCTGATGTATGCTCATTGAAAATATTGAGGCCACCAGAGATGGCCCCAGGCAGGGGGAGAAGGGGTGGGCTCCTGCAGGCACACACAGCTATTTGAAGAATGAATGGATGGATGAATAAATATGGGAATGGATAGATGAATGAATGAATGAATGAATGAATGAATGAATGAATGATGGATGAGTTGAGTTCGGTCTTGTGTTGTGAACACAGCTCGAAAAGCCAGGAAAATTGCTGCAGTCTTGTGACAGATGAGTGCCTTGTCCCTCTGCTCACACTGTAAGTTATAATTTACCCTCAGCATTGTGCCCATGGATAGAGACAGACAGTGAAGGGGAGGAAGAACTAGGTATGAGTGGAAAAGCGTCCATGTCCCCATGCCACCCTCCACTCCTGGCTGTCAGTTAGTGTGAATCAGACCTGTCTACCCTCACCGGGAACATGGAACCTGCCAAGCTCAAGTTCATGGTGGTTTGTTCTGTTTGAAGAACAACAACAAAAAAACCCATCGGCCCTGGTCGGTTGGCTCAGCGGTAGAGTGTCGGCCTGGCGTGCAGGGGACCCGGGTTCGATTCCCAGCCAGGGCACATAGGAGAAGTGCCCATTTGCTTCTCCACCCCCCCCCCCTGTCTCTCTCTTCCCCTCCCGCAGCCAAGGCTCCATTGGAGCAAAGATGGCCCGGGCGCTGGGGATGGCTCCTTGGCCTCTGCCCCAGGCGCTAGAGTGGCTCTGGTCGCGGCACAGCGATGCCCCGGAGGGGCAGAGCATCGCCCCCTGGTGGGCAGAGCGTCGCCCCTGGTGGGCGTGCCAGGTGGATACCGGTCGGGCGCATGCGGGAGTCTGTCTGACTGTCTCTCCCCGTTTCCAGCTTCAGAAAAATACAAAAAAAAAAAAAAAAACATCAAACTTAGAACACATCATTTGCGTGTTAGATCCCCATTTGCCCAGAGTCTATTTCACCTTTGCCAAACTAATAATAAAATCAACCTTCTTTATGGCCTTCCCAATTTATTTGACACCAGCTATCTAACTTCAAAGGGAGAGTGAAGTGTTGGCAAAGATTGTGTTTCACCTGGTGTGTCCCGGGCATAAAAGTAGGTGTGTTCCACCCAAGTCACTTCTGCCATGAAGGTGCAGGGTATTTTAAGGTACATGTATGCTCATTGGAGGTATCCTGTGGAGTCCGAGCTCAGCACATCCTGGTAGGGGTCTTTCTCTTATCTACTCTACCTGTAACACTAGAAGTCATTAATCATTCCTCACTTGGCTATTAAGCTGGTTGTTTCGTATCTGCATGTGTTTATTCATGAGACTACAGATGGCTCCTGTTTATGACAAAAAAACCCCACAAAAAACATGTATTTTAAGATTTTTTAGGATCAAATCTTCTCAGATATAGGTTAGTAAATTTTTTGCTTTAATCTGCAAGGTTGGTCTAAGTTGGAGTTCTAAATTCAGTCACATACACACACACACACCACACACACACAGAAACACATACACAAAACTAATAACATTCTGTGTTTGTTTGAGAGTTTACAGTTCGCACAGCAGCTCTCCACATAACAGGTGTTGTCTGTTGCTGTTTTTCAGTTGAAGAACCCAAAGCTCAGAGAGGTGAGGGAAGGGACTCATTTAGGGTCATAGAGCAAACAGGAAGCACAAACGTGTATGGAAGCCAGTTAATAAGACATACTCTCACTCACTATAGAGCATACAGTGTGTCAGTAAAGTCATGGTGTACTTCTGACCGGTCACAGGAAAGCAACCAAAGACGATAGAAATGTGAAATCTGCACCAAATAAAAGGAAAACTCTCCCAGTTTCATACCTATTCAGTGCAGTTCGATGTGGGCTCACACACAGATTTTTTAGGGCTCCTTAGGTAGCTATCCCATATAGCCTCTACAGACTTGTTGATGGCCTACCAGAACGGGGTTTCTCCACCAAACTGCCGGTTTCCTTCAACTGCTTATCCCACCAAGTAATGTTATTCCTATGTGGTGGCACTTCATTATAAACGCACTGTTATTCATGTTGCACTTTGGTCACGGATTCGAATTTAGCAAGCCACAGAACACACTGAACTTTCCTCTGTACCGTCCACATCTCGACTGGCATGGCCGTGGGCTGCTCCGCTGTATACACGGTGTTACGTCATCATTTGCACATGCGCACATGCTGCCACATCATCCTACAGAAACTGGGAGGGTTTTCCTTTTATTTGGTGCAGATTTCACATTTCTATCATCTTTTGTTGCTTTCCTGTGACCGGTCAAAAGTGCACCATGACTTTACGGAAACACTGTATATTGTCTCTCTAAATTACTAGGGTGAATTTGAGCGTAATACTTTATTATATATCTTAATGTTAAAAATGTTTTATTTTAGGAATTTTTCAAAATATACACGTTTTTTCAAATCTTGAATAATTGTACCATTCAAGATGATCTTTCCAACATCATTTGAAATGACTCATTCTATACCTTTCCATGCCTGTTAAAACTAACATAAGGCATTGATAAACAGAGCATGAAATCATGAAGCATTTGGTTTTGTATCTTCTTTTCTTTACTTATTATTTCATTGAGAATTTTTTTCTTTTGTCATTAAACAGTACTTATAAAACATGATTTTTAATGCCTGCATAATTTCCCTGGGTCTGAACTACCCCATAAATTATTCAAAATTTCATCTGTCCCGATTATTGAACATTTTAGTTATTTACCTTTCCTGTTTACGGACATCCTTGTAAACAAATCTTCAGTGGAATTTTTCATTATTTTTATACTAATATAGATTCCTAATTTTTATACTAATATAGAGAAATTGCTGGGTTGGGAGCTACTACATTTACAACTTTTTAGGATCTTGACATGTGCTGTGCGATTGGTTTTCAGAAAGCTTTTATCAGTTTACAATCCATCTGAATAGGCTTTCTTTGCACCCTTTCCAGCATTAAGAATCATGAGCCTCAAAAGTTATTTTTGCAATATAATAATAAAACATATTTTGATATTTTAATTTGCATTTGTATGGCCATGAGTGAAATTAAGCATCTTTGTTAAGAATTATTGGCTAAACTGTATTTTTCATTCATAAACTATCTTCTATTCATGTCCATGCCCCATTTTTAAGAATGGGATACTTCTTTTTAAAAACTCATATATTACATTCTTTGCAAATATTTTACCCTATTTTTTAATCTGTCTCTTCAGGGGTTTTTTATATGCAGTTTTAAATTTTTTGTGTAACAAAAACTATTAGCCTCTTCTTATGTAACATCTAGTTATTTTCTACATAAAAAAAACTTAATGCCAAAATTATTAAATATTGACTTTTTAAACATTTTTTGGAACTCATCTTTTACAGTTAATTTTGTGCTTCTCAGAAAATGTATTTTGGTGTATTTGTGAAGTGCAGATGGACCTTCAAATTTTTTTTCCAACTCCTATCTATTTAATAATCTTTTCTTTCCCATACGGTTAATGTGTAGCAAATTCTTAAGATCTTGTTTTGGACTCTCGTCCCTCTATCATTGACTCATCAGTCGCTACATCAGTAGCACAATTTTCAATTATTCTGGTTTTAGGTTGTTCCGTCTCACATTGCCCATATTTATAGCTGCTTCAGCTCTTCTTCCCAGCTTATTTTTCCAGAAAACTATAAAAACATTTCATTAAACCCATAAATTAATCTCTCTGGAATGTTCATTTGAATTACATTAAATCGATAGAATAATTTGGGAAGTATTGACTTCTTTACAAATATACAACCTTTCCATTCAGGAAAATAAAATTTATCCCATTCATTCCAGTCTTCTTTTATAATTATCTCATTTTCTTCCTATAGTTCCTATTCATTTCTTGTTTGTGGCTAACTCAAGTGTTTGATTCTTTCTGTTTCTGAAAGCGTTAGAGAGAGGCATTTTTTAAAGGAGGGTCCTGATTAGCTAAATTGGGGTTAGACTCTGAGAAACCCCAACAGAACCCAACAAGCTAGAAGTCATTAGTAATTAAATAATTTCCAAATGAAAACTAATTGGATTGAATTAACCCATTTTAAGGTATTATTTCTCAGACAAGAAATGCCCTACAGCTATTCTCATGTTACCATCATGGCTGTCCATAATAATACACTGCTCTCAGTCAATGAGAAAGCAAGAAGGAAATAAAATAATAAATTCCTTTTTAAACACATCACTATTTTGTTATTACCACATGGCAATGTTCTAGACATATTATTCCTTACTTCTAAAGTCACACTTGTCTCCTAAGACAAATCTCTAACTTTCTTCAGTAACACTTTTCTTCTAATTTCCAAAAACATATATATTTCCCATACAAAAGTAAACAATGTAGTACTGCTTAAATGTACCCATACAGATAAGACTATATGCCTAAATAAATTAATGTTTTTTAGGAAAAAAACATATATTACAGAATTTTAGAGCACAAATAGACCTTAAAAATCAACCAGACAACGCCATCTCGTCTTTCTAGGATGCATGAATGCCCTAAAATTGTTAGTGAGATTGTGTTTGTGTGTATACATCTTCATGTGGGCATTTTTCTGAGAGAGTCACTACTGAATTTCATGGGCTTTCCAATTGTCTGGGGCCTGAAGAACAGCTGAGGTGGGCTGAGCTATTATGCTAAGCCGGTCATACATCAGATAAGGAAACGAAGACCCAAGTTGGAACATACCTTGGGTACACAGCTCTCCCGGGGCAGGGCCGAGATAGGAGACCAGGTCCCCTGACACCTATCTTTTTCTGCAGTGCCTCTCTTCACACTGCCTGTGAAGGGTCTGTCACCTCCCTGCACACCCAATGCACCTGCACCTGTGAACTAGGTGTGGTAGAACTAGTGTGGAATTTGAAGCCAACATCCCAAATTGAGATATTTGGCTTTGGACTCACTAGTTGTGTGACCCAGGGCAATGTACCCAACTCTGGCCTCAGTTTCCTCTTCTGTGAAATTGAGTTGCGGGAATAAGACTCATCTCACAGAGTTTTAAAAAAGATATAATGAGATGTTATGTGTACATACATACATTAGTCCCCTCCTTACTTGTGGGGTAAGAGCCCGATAATACCACACGCTCGCTATATGTACTGGTTTTTCTATACATACATACCAATGATAAAGTTTAATTTATAGGCCCTGGCCAGTTGGCTCAGTGGTAGAGCATCAGCCTGCCATATGGATGTGCTAGGTTTGATTCCTGGAAAGGGCACACAGGAGCAGCAACCATCTGCTTCTCTACACCTCCCTCTTCCACTTCTCTCTCTCTCTTTTTCTCTCTCTCTCTCCCTCTCCTGTAACCATGGCTCGATTGGTTTGAGTGCATCAGCCTCAGGTACTGAGGATGGCTCCATGGAGCTTCTGCCTTAGGCACTAAAAATAGCCCTGTGTGAGCATGGCCCCAGATGGACAGAGCATTGGTCCCCAGACAGGGGTTACTGGGTGGATCCCAGTCTGGGCGCATGTGGGAATCTCTCTATCTCCCTTCCTCTCACTTGGAAAAGAAGGAGGGGAAGTTTAATTTATAGGCAATTACATGGATAGAAGATTTTTTCTTACCATAGATCTTAGCAACCTCAGCATATGATTTTTTTTCTTATTGAGAGCTTTTGCTCTTTCACTTAAAGGAAACACTTAATGGCCTCTCTTATACATATCAAAATTGTCAGTATTACTACATTTGCATTTTGGGACCATTATTAAGTAAAATAAGAGTTATTTAAACACAAGCACTGTGATAACATAACAGCCCATCTCATAACCAAAATGGCTACCAAATGATTAACGAGCAGATAATATAGATGACAGGGACATGAGGGACAAAAGGATGACTCATGTCCCAGGTGGGACTGAGGGAGATAGCCCAAGATTTCACCAGGTTACTCAAAATGGTGTTCAATAAAAACTTACATGTTGTTTCTTTCTGAAATTTTTCATTTAATATTTCTGGACTGCAGTTGACGGTAGGTAACTGAAACCATGGAAAGCTAAAAGACTGTGAATTAGGGGGAGCTACAGTATGCGCGTAGGCACTATAAACTGTAAAGTGCTAGGAGGTATTAGTGTTTTCATCACGGCTCTGGGGGAACTGCAATGAGGGTAGCACAGTGGTGGCAGGTGGCAGCATTAGTAACTTTCAGCTGCCACCTAGAATGCACCCAACCTCTCGGCCTGAACCAGAGCCAGCCTCCCTGCACTGATTAGCGCTCTCCGCCGCTCCCGTAGCAAACACGGCCACTAACTGGCACATCTCCCACACATCTGCCACCAAAAATTCTCTTTCAAAAAACATGCCACCTGAGCTGTGGTGGCGCAGTGGATAAAGCATCAGCAAAGAAAGCTGAGGTCACCGGTTTGAAACCCTGGGCTTGCCTGGTCAAAGCACATATAGGAGTGGATGCTTCCTGCTCCTCCCCCCTTCTCTCTCTCTCTCTCTCTCTCTTTCTCTCAAATGAATAAATAAAATCTAAGTAAAATAAATAAAAGTTATAAAAGATTATTTAAATAGAAAATAAAAAAGAAGACATGCCTAGGAAAAAAGGAATAACTCTTAGTACTTCATAACAGGGATTCTGTCATTGTTTTGTTCACTTTATAAGATCTTTATGGCCCCCTCCCCCCAAAAAAATATTTAAGCTGTACACATTGGAAGGGTTATGGCAAACTATGGTTTTACCTGGCAGCACTGCATTTTAGGTTGGGATATTATTAAAACTTCTTGGAAGAACCACAAATCTGAGTAGTTGAGAGGAGTACATTTATGAAATGGAGTCGTTGTATAATTTCTATGCACTGTAATATGTGTTCATGGAACGCTATTTGCTATAACATACAAGTAGGCATAACACGTTTTTTGTCATTTAGTTAATAATGCCTTCCATTTGAAAACTGCTATTCACTTTCTAAAGCACTTTTACCACATTATATTTCATTATAAATGCACATTTTATTTAATCCTCTCAACAGCCATATGAAGAGGGAATGATTATTCCTTCATTTCTAAAACAAAGGAAAGGAGTGGCTGGAGGCCCACAGCTCACCATCAGCATAGCCAGGACCTGATCCTGACATCCAGCCATCACTCAGAGGCTAGATGCTGGTCCTGTAACAAACAGTGGTGCTCAGTTTAATTTTCCAAAAGAATACAATGATTGTGCTTTTCTTTTGCAGTTGGTATTCCATCATATGGAGAAGCGGGAAATATAGAGAAGTATTCAGAGAAGGAATGAAAAGGAATGAACAAAAGGAGAAACAGTAAAGCCAAGGCTAGGCAGTGGGGGGAAAGACAGGCATAACAGAAGGCAAAAGAAGTGAGTTGTTCCTGGGAAAACAGTCAGCAAACTCAACAGCAACGTCTCGGTGAGAGAAGTAGGGAACCAAGGAGAGAGAGGAGCACAGTGACAGACACACATCCAGCTGGAGCCGGGCACTCTGGAGAGATGCACGCTAGAAGATGTAATTATCTTCCCGTAGGAAGTTCTAGTCAGCCTAAGAACCAACCGGCTCATTCCAAGTATCCCCAGTGATAGGACGTTTTTAGGCTGCCAGTCCTGTGCTCTGCCTACCACATCTGGGACCACCTGGATCCTGTGAGGCTAGAGTTGGAGCTCACCCCAAACTAGGAACTGGAATTTGGAAGTTGTCTTACGCTGATCAGAGCCCTAGGATTGAAACCCTGTAGTGAATGAGAAACTTGGTGTCTAAACCAGACCACAAAGCCCTGAACCGCATACCCAGCCTCAGCCTGAAGGGGAAAGTCTGTCCATCCAGCTGCCCCCTCCTTGCCCAGGTCACTTGGGCATCTGGAGAGCCTAGACCTGTGGCAACCTGCCCTGAACATGGAGGTTCACACTCTGCAAGACTGTGCTCCTATTTCACATCTTTACTTCCCATTGAACAGCTTCCCACTTTAGTTATTTGCTCTGGTCCTGATACTGAGCAGGTTGCTGCCTGGAGTTTCCAAAGATGCAGACAGGAGCCAATCTGTGTGCCCACCTGTAAACACCCTTCTTCCTGTGCCCTTAGATGCTGAGCCAAGTCTGCTAGGGCCTTGTTTGGGGTTTCTGCTGAGCCAGAGGCATGCTCCTCCTCTCCCCCTCCCCCTCCCTCGCCCCTTCCCTCCCCCTCCCCCATGCCCCTTTCCACCCAGGGTTCCTCACTCCCACCCTGGCAAGCTACCTTAACTTAATCTTGGGAACAGGGGCCCCAGGCTTAGAACATAAGCAAGCAAACAGAAACCGGAAGCCCAGTTAAACCTGAATTTCAGATGAACAACAAAAACTTGCATTTAGTACATGTGTAAGGGTATTATTGTAAGTTGTTTAAGTGAAATTCAAATGTCACTGATTGTCCTACATGTTACCCGGCTACTCTCTTAGGGATCCATGCCTGTTTTTGGGGTAGTGCTCAGCGCCTGAGCAGACAGTCCTGTCATGGCCATGACCCTGGGCCAAGGTGGTCATTGCCATTGGAACTGGCCTATCCCACAGTGGGCTCCTCTTGAAGCCAGGTTATTTCTAAGGAGTAAGTAGATTCCAACTTGATCTGTCCATCAAGCTCGGGCCCCTCTGAAGCCAGAGAGCACCAGGCCAGATCCCTTTCTATGTGGATGCAGCTCCTTACAGACATCAGAATGCCATTTATTTTCCTCTCTGCCAGGATTTCCTCCATGTTCCAAAGAAGGGCCAGAAACATTGCGGATAACTCAATCTGCCAGCCCTGTCTCTCCTCAGCAGGATTACTGGTTGCAAAATAGATGGAATCAGTGTTCTTTACAACTCATCATCCAAAATTATTATGCATTTTGGGCAAATGGCTGTCTGTGAAACCAGCCTGCCATATTCCGAGTCCTTATCTTCCTTTTAACAATTAGAGCTGACTTTGGGTTTTCAAACGGAAGCAAATCAGAGGGCGTTCGGATTCCTCCTGGTTCGCCTGGTGAGCACCGCCTTCTGGAGCAGGCAGCCTTCCTCCTCGCCGAGGTCCAGCTGGCGACTGAAGGGGTGCGGGCTCGTTCTTTTCTGCTCTTCTTTTAAAATTGCTCTCTGCCCCAGCAAACGTTTGTAACCAAAACTTTACCGTTTTCAGCGAACAAGGTAGTTTATCCTTCTTTTCCTCTTCACTGATTCTCATCCTCAGATCAAAGGCTAGGTACGCGGATACCGGTGACAGCCCCATACACCGGAGCTTACCCCCTAGAAAGGCAACCTCTATATAAATGCGGCTGTGTGGAGACCACACACGTAGGCTTCTGCTGGCACGGCTCTCTCCACCTTCTCAAGGGCGACGGGGCAGGGGATCATTAAGCAAAGCTAGACAGAAATGGCCCTCTTCCAGGTCTTTTACTACTTCGAAGTCATTGCACTCATCAACCTTCCCCGGGAAACATTTAAGGATCTTTACTTTGGGTGGTGCATGTAACTTTTTTTTTTAAGTGCGAACTGTTATGGTCTGAGAAGAAAAATAGCTTGGTTACTCTTTTCTCAATGAAAATAGTGTTTGTCATAGATTTACTCTTGTAACAATATACCTATCTGTTCTTTAGTATGATGGAAAAATAAATAGTCTTTTACAGTGTAGTTGTTTTGTACAAAGATTTACATTATTTTCTGGACACTATACATATTTGGTCTCACAGTCCCTTTTTTCCTCCTATTTCCCTTACTTCCCCTGAAACCAGAGAGGGTAAATACTAAAGGGCATTGGCTTCTGTTTAAATACGAGCCACAGAGCTTACCAGGAACCCTCCCTCCGGAAAATAATCCTGACATCCCCATGATTGCGATGACCCGGAGTCCTGTGCTTGGTCCTCACTTGGCGTAGCAGGAACAGCTTGGTTCCAAGTTCTAGTCTTTAGTTACTGTAGATACCAAAGATACAATCACTTTAACTTGGAGGCAAAGAGGAGACTCAAGCCCCTCCCTGTCTTCCTTCCCTGCCCCTACCCATCTCTCCTTGCTTCTCGTTTATGTTTCATTTCTAGTCTCCTTACATGAACCTGACAATGGACTGTCTTCTGAGGACAGGAAGTTCGGTTAAGTGCCTTCCTTGAATTTTTGAGTTCCCTTCCCACCGTCCAGGGCTTAAACTAACCATCTATTTTTCCTTAACATACACACACACACACACACACACACACACACACACCACGCACGCACGCGCGGTTTATCTATGAACATTTGTCTAGTTATTTTCTAAGTTCAGTTGCTTCAACCTTGAAAGCAAATTAGCTACATTTATGATTAGACAATGTGTAGCATTAGGTTGATATATTGTGTTCAGAAGGTGTGGCTGGCCAGGATCACTTGAAGGACTGATGATCATGGGAGTGATGCACATTAGAAGTCGTAGATCATTGGATTACGTGTTGTACTTCATGCATCAACATGGGCCTACTCCCCTACAAACACTGAAGGTCGTGCTTTTAAATGATCTCACCCAGTCTTGAACCTAGGGAGCAAGGGTTACGGTAAGGTTGGCTGGGGTTGGAATGCCCAGATATACCAGGGACCAGAAAAGAAAGCTTGAGAAAGAAACTCAAAACTAATAGGTTTAGGCCACTTTCACTGCCTAGACGAATTACTTAAGGACCAAAAGATACGCTGCTTTTAATCTGCCCAGTTCAGATAAAGAGATAAGCTTATTAAATATTTTAAGTTACACAATTTAAAAGATGACGGTCACCAGTGGGCCTCGGAGAGGATCAGGATTGGAAGGGAAATGCTTCTGCATCCTTGTCCCATTGGATAACTTTCCCAATTCAAAGGTACAATACCAAAAGTCATTATTTTCTTTCATTTTGGAAGTGAGGACCCACCTCCCCAACTAAAAGTTAGAAATTGGCAGAATGTCCGTCTCCGAGAACCCGTACTTTCTACACTTGGAGGAAGCAGTATTTTTGTGGGATTGGCCCCCATCTGTCTTACCTCGTAGACTCTGAGCAAGTTTAGCCCCAGCTCTAGTTGTGCCCATTGCCTGTCAATACTAACAGCCGCAACACAGGTAAAACAGAAGCATTTCCCGAAGGTGGCTAGCCAACTCTCCATCTTTCGGTGCCCATCGCTTCAGAGCACTGCCCAGCCACTTTGCATATTGAGCTGTGTGCAGAGTTCAGCCCTGTGCAGGATAATGGACAGAGTGTTAGAGAAGAAAGACACTTTGAGGGTCTTGGGTTTGGGCAGGTGAACCAAATATAACTGCAGACATTCAGCTGCTTTGGACCTACAAAAATAACAATTTTGTGTGACCCAGCCTAATGCATACCACTCATTTTAAACTGTTTGCACCAAGTCTCAGAAAAAGTCAGTGATTTTTTTTCTTGTTTTATTATGAAAAAGTTTAAACAGAACAAGTGTTGAGGGACTACTACAAGGAACTCCCATACACGTGCTGCCCAAACTCAATTAGCAAGATATTGCCACACTTCCCTGATCAGTCCTCCCAGGTTTTTGTTTGGGGGGCGGGGGCTTGGTGGTGTTGTGTTGTTGTTTTTTCTGAGTATTTTAAAACAAGTTTCTAGACCTCAGATCACTTCATCCCTACATTGTATTCAATTCTAAAATATAGATTGTTTTAATGTCACCACAATGTCATTGTCATTTAGAGTTATCAGTACTTGCTTGTTCTATATTAACATGGTCTCAAAAATGTCTTTTATTGTTGGTTTTATGGTTGGTCACGATCCAAAAAAAATCCACTCACTGCATTTGGGTGTTTCATCTTCACATCTCTTTTTTTAGAGTGGGGGACATATTTATTTCCCTTTCTTTTTTCCCCCTGCTTGCTGAAGTATTTTTAAGCTTTTATAGAGCAGGGGAGAGGAAAAGTATCAACTCATAGTTGCTTCACTTTAGTTGTTCATTGGTTGCTTGTCCTATGTGCCTTGACTGGGTGAGCCCAGGGTTTTGAACCATCGACCTCAGCATTCCAGGTCAACACTTTATCTATATCTACTGCACCACCACAGGCCAGGCTGAAGTTATTTTTAAAGCAAATTCCTACTATACCTCAATTTGATCTCTGCCTCTCTGATTGGTCACCCGCCAGCCAGCAATGTCTTCACGGCCAAGAATGGGAGAATGCCCCTTTCCACCAACAGTGTAGTGTTTCAGTTAAGTCTCTTTTAATCTGTAGCAGTACCTCCCCTCATGTCCTTTTTATTACATGCCGTTGACTTGTTGAAGAGACTGGGTCAATTGTCCAGGGTCACATTCTAGATTTATCTCTTCAGTGCCATATGATGTTGTTAGCATATAAGCAATTCTACGAAGGACTCTCACCTGCTCTCCTGACCCCAAGGCAGTGCTGTATACCATGTCCCACAGCATGAACCTACTGACACGCCCCTCAACTCAGATGGCAGGGCGACCCCCTTAACTGGACTCTCATTAGTTAAATATCAGCATGTGTATGTATATATCTCCATCATGTTTTGTTTGTTTGTTTGTTTATATTTTTCTGAAGTGAGAAGCAGGGAGGCAGAGAGACAGACTCCCGCATGCTCCCAACCAGGATCCACCGGGCATGCCCATTAGGGGGTGATGATCTGCCCATCTGGGCCATTGCTCCATTGCAACCAGAGCCATTTTAGCACCTGAGGCAGTGGCCATGGAGCCATCCTCAGTGCCCAAGGCAACTTTGCTCCAATGGAGCCCTGGCTGCAGGGGGAGAAGAGAGAGACAGGGAGGAAGGAGAGGGGGAGGGGTGGAGAAGCAGATGGGCGCTTCTCCTGTGTGCCCTGGCCGGGAATCGAACCCGGGACTTCCACACGCCAGGCTGACTCTCTACCACTGAGCCAACTGGCCAGGGCCTCCATCATGTTTTTTAATTACTTTAAAATGATGCTAACTTTTCTTGAAGTAACCTATAATAATATTATGAAGTTACCCATGACAGAGGTATTATTTCCATCAGTGAGAAGACCAGGTTGAAAGCTACTGTTTCAATAAGCAGTTCCTCATGGTGCACCTGCCCTGGATCGGGCATGTTGATTACATCACTTTTGGGCATCACAACAGTCCTGTGAAGTATCAGTGCCATTGTACAGATGTGGACATTGAGTTTAAGGGAGATTAAATAATCTACCTAAGGCCCTGTAGGTCTAAGTCCAGCACTCAGGTATAAAATAACGTCTAGAAAGCCTGACTGCAGAGTCTTTGTGCTAATCCCATTTATTCGTTCATTCATTCTCACTGTGTCCCAGGCATTCTGCTTGGCTTTGGTGACTGCCTTTTCTCTTTTGATTTATGATCACTTCAAAGCATTCATTACTGTAACCTTTTTATAATTGCTAGTGATAAACATAGAACTAGCCTCGGCCTTATGGCTCAAGGTTTAATATTCGGTGTTTGCTTATAGTTTCTGGAAGATTGAGCTAAACCATGGCCTGTCCAAATCCTTGTGGGTTGGTTTGTTTTTTTAACACTTTTTTATAACTACATGTTCCATTATCATGGGCCAGTTCCTTGAGGGGTTGAAGCCACGGAGTTCACACCCCCTTGAACCTTCCAAGGGCCACTCAGCTTACAGGACTTGGGCCGGAGAGGAAAAGCCTATGAAGAAGGTAGCGCCGCTGAAAATCCATGTAGGATCTTTGCACCAGCTGGGCTCCGTTTCAGAATCTACTGCTGTCATTACAAAAGAGCTGTTTTCTCTTTAATCTGTGTGCCACATTGCAGCAATTTTCATCAAAAATATATTAAGCCCCTGCTGTAAATTGGCCCCACACACCCTTGTCAGGCACGTGAAGCGTAAAATATCTTCTTATTTCAAAGTTTTCTCTCTCTCTCTCTCTCTCTCTCTCTCTCTCTCTCTCTCTCTCTCAAGCCCCAGCAGATATCAGCAGTTCCTAGAGCTTCGTGCTAGTCCATCATGTCTGTAAGCCAAGGATTATAACGCGTAATGAATCTGGTTCAATGTCAGAGGTGGATTGTCTCCTTTGTTTAGAAAAAGTCACAGAAATAGCGTTCTGGAGTAAAAACTGTCCCATTTCCATGTCAGATGACACCTCAGCTCAGATTGCCTGCCCAAGAGAAACGAATTTTCTAACCCCAGAGCAGAGGTTTCCATGTGCCACCGAAGACTTTGCCCACCCAAATACCAGCGCCGTGACCCCGCCGCGCTGAAGAAGATACTCTTGGGGTAGGGGTGGGGGCTGGCTGAGTGAGGATGAGTGTCCCCCTCTGAGAGACAGCACAGCTTGCATTTGCAGATGCATTTCTCTTCCGTTCTGCATGTGTGACCACCACTTCCTCCTGGAGTCCGGTAAGCCCCTCCGTGAGTGTTTTATGTCCCTGCCGCAACGCCACACGGTGTTGTAAGTGGGGTCAGCTTGGCACTTCATTTGAGAGGGTCGCTAAAAAAACCAGAAGCTCGTTTCTGCCTCGCAGCTTTCCAGACACTACATCTCCACCAAGGGGAGGATCGGTCAGCCCGCGGCCGGGAAGGCGGGTCTGAGTGACATAAGAGAGTGGACTTCCTTCTGTCTGGGGGGTTGGAGTATTTCTTCCACTTTTGTCGGTTTCTCGTGAAAGAAAACACAAGATCTCTAGTGTCTAAAATGTCCCCCCAGAAGCTCCCATTGCAGAACAGCTTTGACAATTTAACAGGAAATTGCCTCTGATTTTTAAACCATTCTAATTCCACCCTTAACGCTCGCTAAAATGCATTCAAAAACATTTCATGTATAATATGCATGACACATAAAGCATGACCCATTCCACTGAAGTCTAATTTCGTTGACATCCTCACACTTTTGTATAAAAACCAAAAAATAAAAATAAAAACTAAAAAAACAGCCAGGAATCTATATTTTGAGGGGCTTTTGAATTTACTTGCTTTTCTGTATAATAAAATGTCTATGAAATTCAACATTATGCCAGGGTTGTTGTTAAGTCTTTTTTTTATTATTACTACTGTTAATGAAATTTCAAGTTCGACAGTTTTTCTGGCTTCCCTGAGTCTCAGGCTCGATTATTGACATGCCTGACAGGTAGGATACAAATCTTGCAGGCATCAGCTCTGCCTTCTCACCTAACTGTGTGGCTGCCCTCCTGGGCCCTGGGGAAGAAGCCAGGGAATGCTGGTCTCAGTCACTTTCTAAGAGAGATAACTATATTGGTGAGGCAGAAGGGTTTTTTTTTTGTTGTTGTTGTTTTTCCTTCAGCTATTTGGGAGTTTTTAGGTGTCATTGCCACCGATTCTTCCCTTCTTTTCAGAGAAGAAGCCTCCGGGGCAGTCAACCTCTTGACACCTGACCTCAGTATATTAAGCAGCGTGAAGACAGGAATAATCTCGGCCACCTCCTTGCAGGAACAAAGACTGTTGGCAGTGCCAGTCACAGGAGTTGAATACAGATTCGCTCCTCCAGCAGGGAATACAGAAGTGCCCCCCTCAAGCTACATTTTAGCCACAGAACTGGATGCAGGAAGGCTAGCATTTTTTTCCATCAGGAAGTCATTTTGAAAACTGGGAAACTTTTTTTGCAGACCAGGTGGAAACCCGAACTGGGGGGCACTCCCCGTAAGGCACAGGAGTTCTGATTATAGAGCCTAGGAACCGCTAACACAGAGATGGAGGCGATTAGAAATACGCGTGACCCATTCAACTGAATTCTGATGTAGGTGACATCCTTACTGGGAAATTGACTCATGAGCAGACAGACATACAGGCAGGGCCAGGAACACGGGAGGGGAGTGAGGACCCTGGCCTCGGGACAGAGTCAGCCCATGTGTAAGGATTCGGCCACCCCACGGGTTGCCTGGGTTGATTTTGCTGATTCAACCCGCTGACTTGGTGACTGGCCTCCCTCCTCACCCTTTGACCTAAGCCATGCTGGTGCTATACTCCTGGTCAGAGAAAAGGAGAGCCTTCCCAGCTAAAGCGTCATAATTTGGCCAAGGGTATGTCATGACTTTGTCTGTTATCTGGCACTCTAAGGAAAGATGGTGCTCTGCTTAATCTTAATCTTCTTGGAGTAAATAGAATATTGAACGTGAATGTTGCAGATTTCCCCCCCAAAAAAATACATTACATTAAAATGAAGTAAGTACAGTGTGATCCTTCCTTGACAATGGGATCCTAACAGGGCCAGGGGTCATGGGCATGAACATCAATGACCCGTATAGGACCGTCTCTTAGGTACCTGAGTACATCCTGACAAGGATTCCTAGCTAATGTCGAAAGCTGAGAGGGGCCAGCATGTGCGGTGCTACTTATTTCATCTTTTCCTTCTGATTAGGAAAGAAAGGCATTCTTAGTGCATAGCTACAGTCCGATTCTTCTAGAACTGTTCTCCACCTGTAGACACTCTCAGGGGAGCATTCAAATAACCACCTCTAGATGCTTGCTAATGACACATGAACGACTGATAAAAGCATGCATGTCCCTTTGGAACTGCATTTCTGGACTCAGTGTGTAAGTTGGGCTCTTTGGTGGAAAACAGTGGAAATCAACTCAGGTAAACCTAAGCCAATATGCATGTATATATTTCTGGTGTGTGTGTGTGTGTGTGTGTGTGTGTGTGTGTGTGTGTGTGTACATATATGTGTGTGTGTGTGTATGTGTAGATATATGGGAAAATAGCCCACAGATTCCAGAACAATGGAGGGCCATGCTTTGAAAGGCATGGTAATAGGGCGACTCTGGGGCTCTGGCAGCAGGAAGCGGTGTTTAAGCTTTAGGATGCCACAACCAGAATGAATCAACTCCAAATGTTTTCCTTTCTTGCATCCATCTGCTTAAGATTCAAAGACCGGGGAGACGGCGTCTCCTTGGCCAGTGGATCAGGTGCACACACCCACCTTGCTGACAGTTCCGCGGAGTCCGTGGAGATGGCTCCTCAAGAGGAAGCTGGAGTACTGGTACCCAAAGGGAGGACGAGCCAACTACCATCAATAATGCTCCCTCCCGGGAGGCCCTGCCGCCACTCTGAGTCTTCATGTTTGCGTCTCTCATGCAAACACATGGGGTGGGCGCTTCTCCCATGAATCTGTAACTCCTTCGTTTAGGCCAGGTGGGCTGGAGGAAGGGGTGGTTCAAGAGCACATGGCGTGACAGTTAGTTCTTACATGAACGAGTGCATAGCCTCCCTTTAGATAAGTAGGAGTGGATCCTCCCTATGAGGTAATGCCCACCCACCTTCATTAGTTTTCTTAAAGAAACCCAAGTTTACCAGAGCTCCAGTCCTGCCCTTCAAGATAACATTAGAAATGTTAATAGCTCTCAAAAACTAACAAACAGAAAGGGAAGGAGTTTTGGTGTACTCTGGCACGGAGTACATTGCCTTGTGGTATTATTGCTGTGTGGATAGCCTATCAAAAGTGCATGGCATTGTTAATGCTGTATATCTCAAAATCCTGACTAGAACAGAATAGCCGTGTGATCTTGGTTCATTCATTTAACCTTTGTGTAGTTGTCAGATAATATTGTTGTAGAATGTTTGTGGTTCAGAACCCATTAACTTATGAGGAATATAAGTCAATCAATACAAAAAAAATTAGTTTCTTAAACATTTTAAACCTGAATTGTTGTTAAGGTATCAGCTTAAGTCTCTATTCCAAAACCATCTACACAGTTTTAAATATGCTCTTTGTACATGTTGTTTACTCGTGGTTATGAGAGGAATTGTAGTCACTGACCTCTCGGGTCTCACTGAGATTTATTATACCATGGACCTGAGTCTCAGCCCTTTGTGTGTGACCGTGACTAAGTTTTCATTCTCTTTTCATCTTCACAAGCAAAATTACATGCCTGGTCCCTGGCACAGTGCCTGAGACTTAGAAAGTGCTCAGTAAACGACAGAATTGAATTGATTAAAGTAGCTAAAACATGGTAGCACTGTCTGCATTCATGCTTCTCCGGCCTACAACATGCCTTGGCCCAGATACTGAAAAGCTCTGAGTTCACAGATGCTAGTATGACCCTTCTCCTGACACAGAGCCTCCATTGCTGATGTATCCTCTGTCTCCAGTGCCACTTCGGAAGGAATGCCTTCTCCTCTAACAATGCCTGGAGCTGGCTGCTAACAATAGCTTATATCGTTGAGGAAGCGATACAGAACAGGGGGCTGGAACACACTGGGCTAGAAACGCTGTAAGACATGCTTGGGGTTCTGGAATAATCTAGGCTTTGAAATAATATACCTTGTGGCCAGACAACTTTCTGGTTAGCTTTTAGGAGGGGCACTTCCTTGTATTGAGTAAATCTGCCTTCACTCTCATCTTGAAATTAAGAATGTTAAAAGATAAATAAGTGCACTAAGGGAATACTATTGTACATATATATTTAAAGTTTTTAACTCTGTTTCAGAGGAAATGTATTTATAACTTTATGTAGTGACACATTCTGTTTGTTTTTGGGGGAGTATTTTTCATTGAATTTATTGGAGTGACATTGGTTAATGAAATTATACAGGTTTCAGATGCACAATTCTATATCATCTGTATATTGCATTGTGTGTTCAGCACCCCAAGTCAAGTCTCCCTCCATCACCATCTCTGCCCTCCTCCCCCTCTCCCCACTCCTCCTCCTCCCCTCACCCCCCCCCGCACCCCATCCCTTCACTCCTCCCCCTCCCCTCACTCCTCCCCCTCCCCTCACTCCTCCCCCTCCCCTCTCTCCTCCCCCTCCCCTCACTCCTCCCCCTCCCCTCACTCCTCCCCCTCCCCTCACTCCTCCCCCCTTACTTCTCCCCCCTCTCCCCTCTCCCTCCCCCCTCACTCCTCCCCCTCCCCTCACTCCTCCCCCCACCCCCTTTCCCTCCTGCAATCCCCATACTGTTGTCTGTGTCTATAAGTTTGACATAGTCTGCTTGGATAAAGAATATCTTGTTTTCTTTAAGGACTATGGGTAAAAATATACTTTATAAACTTTAAAGATTTATAGAAGAATTAGATTCTATGATCATAAACTTTTGAAATTCAGGACCTATTACAAGTTCAAAGGATACTCAAACAAGTCCTACCTAAATTCTCTATAAGCCTGATTTAATGTCATGACATCAGCTTAATTTTATATTCAAAAATTCTGTTTAATTTTGTTTAAAAGTCTGTTTAAGTGACATAACCTTCTCTGCAAAAGCCTTGTAACAAAAAAGAGGGGACAGTATGAATTTTTTCAAGTTTCTCCACGTTGCTAGTCCAAAGCTGCTGGTTTGGGAGCTTTTCAATGGCGGGTCGCTCAGGTACCGCATTGTTCCCAATACCCAAATGATGGTGACAACCCGAATGTCTATCTATAGAGGAGCAGATAATCGAAATGTGGTATAGTCATACAGGGGGACAGTATTCATTCAGCCTTTAAAGAGAATGAAATCCTTATACATGCTACCACCTGATGGGCCATGAAGACCTCAGGCTACATGGCATAAGCCAGACAAAAGGAACAACTATCTAACAATTCCATTGATAAGAGGTGCCTAGACTGGGCAGATTCGTGAGACAGAAAGTAAAATAGTGCTTACCAGGGTCTAGGGGAACTTTCTGTTTAATGGGCACAGAGTATCTGTGTGGGATGATGAAAAGATTCTGGCAATGGGCTGCAGTGATGGTTGCACCACATCGTGAATGTACTTATGCCCCCAGATTGTATACCTAAAAATGGTTAAAGTAACCAATTTTGTTCTGTATATTTCCCACTATTTAAAAAAAGCAGTTTGGCCTGACCGGGGGTGGTGCAGTGGATAGAGCATCCACCTGGGATGCTGAGATTCCAGGTTCGAAACCCTGAGGTCACCAGCTTGAACGCAGGCTCACCAGCTTGAGCACAGGGTCACCGGCTTGAGCGTGGGATCATCGACATGATTCCATGGTCGCTGGCTTGAGCCCAAAGGTCACTGGCTTGAGTAAGGGGTCACTGGCTCAGCTTGAGCCCCATGGTCAAGGCACATATGAGAAGCAATCAATGAACAACTGAAGTGCCACAGCTATGAATTGGTTGATGCTTCCAATCTCTCCCTTCTTCTCTCACTAAAAACAAAACAAAACAAACAAACAAAAATGGTAGTTTGTTCTACACATCAAGGAAAAAAGCATCACTTAGGTACTTTTAAAAAGCGTTGAAAGATAATATATGGTCGAGGGTCTTCCTTATTGGTTCATTTGACTTGTTTTCCTTGAGTACATACTGTAGGTCTACTGAGTTTTTATAATTCTCACCGCACCTGAAGAAGTTAGTATTGTTAGTTTCCTAATTTTATGCGTGACAACTGAGGTTCAAAGGGTCTACTTTCCTTTTCTGAGGTCACCCAGACACAGAACAGCAGAGCCGCACCACGTTCTTCCGAACCCAGGGCTCGGACCCTCTCTGACCTCCAACACTGCCCGTGAGGACGTCGTCTTCCTTAAACTCCCATCTCTGGGCAGGCACCCGTGGCTTTCCTCATTCTCTCCCCGCCACTCGGCCACTTGCTCTTGACCACCATCACTGACCTCTCTTTCCTGCTCTGCCGTTTCCATAAACCTCCCATGAAATGGTGAGTTCACCGGAGGTCAACCTGCTGTTTCTTTCTCTTCCCACGCTCCACTCTCTCCCTCTGCTGACGGCACGTTCAGCACCTGGGGACCAAGCCCTCCCTCTAGGCCTCTTTCTGTGCCCTGACCCCTGCACGGCATTCCAGACTAGACCTCCTCTCTGTCGCTCGCTTTCTCTGCTGATCGGTGAGGTGGAGCTGACTGATGGCAGCGGCGAGGTGAGTGGCCCCTGCATCCCTGACTGCTCCCTGCCTGTTTCCGGCATCCTCCGAGAGATTTGTTTGACCAGGATCCCCAGGGAGTTGTTAGTTGAGAGGGCCTGCATAATTACAGTTTTCCACTTGAGCTTCCAAACGAGGCCTGCATGTCCCATGTGCAGACCTCCATTCCCACAGTCGTAGACTCCTGAGAATCGCACCCTGGCGCCTGCAGCTCAGTGTATTCACAGTCTCGTTAGTGGACCCACCAGCCTCTCGGGCAGCCTCTTCCATCTAGCTTGGTTCCAGGGCCTTTCGCATCGCCCCCCTCCTTTCTGAACTCACCAGAACTGCCCTGATTGAGCTTGTAAAACCTTTGCATTAACCTCCGTGTCATTCTCGCCAATCTCCAGTAGTTCCTGTATTACAAGACTCCCTTAAAAAAAGAACTGATTACATATCACTTCCATGGCTCCCCAATACTTGCAGACTAAAATAAACACATCTGACATGATATTCAAAACCTGGCAGATGCAGGTTTCAAGCCCCCATCCATCCAAGCTTCCCCCTGCTTCATTCCCATCCCCACCCCATCCTCACCCTCTCCTCTCCACCCTCACGTCCCTACCCCCAAGTCAGTGGCTTAAACAGCACAGTTTCTTTTTCTCATAAACGAAGCCAGGAGGATGAGGCCCAGGACTAGTGTGGCAGCTCCCCAGGGTCACCAAGCACCCAGGCTTCCCCCGGCTCTCTCCTCAGCCATCCCTAGGTTGCGACCCTCACGGTCTCCAATGGCTTCCAGAAATCCAACCATCACGTAGGAGTTCTGGGCGGAAGTCCTTTCTCAGGAACGTAAGCAGGCATGCCCTCTTTGAAGGAAATTTCCAAGAAGACCTACCCGAACTTGCATCTATATCTCATAAGCCGAAACTCAGTTTCCTGATCACCCTATCTGCCAGAGAAGTTTGGGGAGTCCCAGTTAGACAGCCTTTGAACTGGGTCTCAAAGGGCCCAGTTAGAACAAGGGAAAAATAGTGCTTCACTGGCAACTAGCAGTGAGAGCCACATTCTTTGTGTTCATTTTAAAATTGAGAGGAGTTTATTCTCTCAGGTCCAATATCCTCTTCTGCTCATGGAGGGGGCCAAATTGGAGATAGTTAGGAGCAGAGGACCTGGGACAAGACGCAGCATACTTATCTTTCTCTTAAAATCCGAGAAAAGAAACCAGGAAATAACCCTGGAAAAGCCTCTGGTGAGCCAAACTCACTGATCTAGTTTCTATTCCAAAGGAAAACCACCCCTCAGAAGAGGGGAGGGAGGGGCGTGCGGGAGCCGGGCAGGCCACCTGCCACCACCCCAGGTTACTGAGGAAGCCGGAAGAGAGGCTAGCTCTGCAGGAAATGAGCAATCTGCTAGGATCCCTATCTGAGTTTTTAATGTCATAGCCAAAATGAAGTGAGAACGATTTTAGGATCCGTTATTCCCAGCGCAGGAACGGAGGTGCTTCTGAAGCGGAATTCCACCCTGGTGCCTTTCAGGAGCCTCGTGGTCGTTGCTCACGTTGCTGCGGGACATTATCACTCCTCACAGCATCTCACCACATAGCGCTCCGCTCCGTCCCACACCTCCTGAAACCCACCGATTTCCAAGAGCCCGGAGCGGGTACAGGGCAGAAAGCTCTAAAGCAGAGAGTTAAGTAGGAAGCTCTGAATTGGCACGGTTAATAAAAAATTAAGGATTGCTGTGAGACACTTCAGGCAAAGCTGAACAAACTAGGGGATTGCGTTGTGTGAGAGCAGATGAAATTTAATTTGGTTAAGTGTAAAATAATGCACTTTGGGAAAAATAATCTAAACTTCTCATAATCTCTGATAGGCTCTGAACTCATAGTAAAATAATTTAAGAGTCCTGGCTGATAACTTGGGGGAAATATCTGTCTGGTAGGCAGCAGCAATTTAAAAAGCCAATAGGATGCTTTGGGGGTGGGGGCCTGGGGGGGGGTTAAAAGAAAAATAATATAGAAAATTTAAGATAACATAAAACATTAGTGCTACTCTGTGTCCAGTTTTGGTTGTCGTAGGAGATATTAAATCCCAGAAAAGGGACTTGAAAATAGTTTAGAAAAGTAGTGTGACTTGGGATTTATATAAGCTTGCTGACTTGGAAAATAGCATTTCAGGAGAAAGGAGATGTGTCATACAGAGAACAAGAATAACAATTTAGAAAAGTCTCCTTCCTCCTTGGTTCTAGTGTCCCATGATATGAAAAGGCAACTCTCAGTGTATTCAACAACAAATATATAAATATTACACAACGATACAGTCGGGGAAATCGGTTCTAGGACCTCCCTCGGATACCAAAATCCATAGACACTCCAGTCCCTGATCTCAAATGGCTTAGTATTTGCATATAACCTATGCATATACTCCTGTATACTTTAAATCATCTTTAGATTACTTATAATACCTAATACCACATAAATACTGTTATACTGTGTTGTTTAGGGAATAATGACAAGGGGGAAAAGAATGTCTGTACACGCTGAGTACAGTGGCAACCTCTGTGGGCTAACTACTCGTACCTGTCCGTAGCAACATAACTTTTTTTTCCAAATAAGTTTGCGCCGCGGTTGGTTGAATCCACCAATGTGGAACATGCAGATATGAGGCCCGTGGATATGGAAGGTGCCAACTGTGTAAGATCATCTGTAGCCAGCGTCCCTCCAAGTTGTCGATTCCCCTGTTCCAAGAGGGGACTTGTATTCCATGAGGAGACACGGAATTCCATTAACATTTGTGTCTGTTCAGCTGAGAGTAAGTGCAAGGAGATTCCCTGTGGGACACTGGGTGGGGGTAGGAAACGGAGAAGGCTCAGCTGGAGAGAGAAAACTAACCAGAAGGCTCAGTGGCCAGACCCCATTGCGTCGTGTGTGTGTTTCGGCTGCGTGCAGACCGTTTTCTCCCCCCTGCGACACTCTTGCGACGGAGCATTTCCTACAGCAGCGATGGGCAGGGGTGACTCCGCTTGGCTGAGGGGTTTCAGACTCTGCTGAAGGACAGGCATCCCTGGAGAGAGGAGGAGCGGGGGTTGGGAAGCCACGCTGCAAACACCCGTCATTTCTCTGAAATCGATAGACCACGCTGCCTTCCTCCAGCGCGGACACCGTGCCAGCGTTCACCTGGCTCTTGACCCCACTTTAACCTCACCTCTGGAAACACAGAATCCCGGGTTATCCATTTCCCAAATACAAGTAACTGCTGAGCGAGGCCGCCTGCTGGGATGGCAGCCTGCCCCTGACGGCCAGGCTGCTGTATTGACAGATACGTCTGTTACCACCTGACACCTTCGAGAACCGATTGATCGGCTCAGACAAAAATCTAGAGATTTATTTGAAGGGCCAGAGAGGTACTCCGCAGCATTTTCTCAGTTCAAGATGTCAGTTCTGCCTTAAGAACAGGGAGCTAAGAGCAAACTGTGCTTACACGGGTGTTTTGCCGAAGGATAACAACCCACTCTCCAGCTCGTCTGGCATCTGGGCTGAGACCGACTGAATCCACCTTTCTTAAGATACATCAGTTAAAATGATGCCTGAAATCCCCAATTACTGTGCAGCTCCCCTTTCCACCTCACCCATTGCTCCTCATGTCCTCGAAGCCCCATACGAGTCTGCTGGGGCTGCCGTCATGTTCCGCAGACCGGGCGGCTTACACAATCCTGATGCATTCCCTCGCAGTTCCGGAGGCTGGACGTCCGACTGCAGGGTGCTGACAGGGTTCGTGTCCTCTGAGAACCTGTCCCCTTGGCTTGTGGACGGCTGTCTTCTTCCACATCTTGGCATGATATTCCTTCTGGGTGTGTCCGTGTCCTGATCGCTCTTTCTATAAAGACACCAGTCAGATTGGATCATGGCTCACCCTAACGATCTCATTTAACCTTAATTACCTCTTAAAGACTCTATTTCCAAATACAGTCTCATTTTCTGTGGGACAGGAGATTAGGACTTCAACAGATGACGTGATGGGGGGGCACAGTGCCGTCCATTTTACCCCCACGGATGTAAAACCCATGATGTCCTGATGCTCCCCAGTCCATGTGGTAATAACGATTGGAGCCAGAAGTGTGTCCCCCTTTTCCTTACGTAGGAGAAGCTTGCCAACCACAAGCTGCCCCCTGCTCATCTGTCAGTCAAGGACCCTTTCTTAAAACACAGAGTAGTACTAGGACCAAAAACCCTTATGTGTGGTTTAAATTCAGGAAATCTGCTTGTTTTATCCCAGGGGAAAAAAAAAAAGTAAGGAGATATGTGACAGAAGGGACAGATCGCTCCACACCTCGCCTCCGGCGCTAGGCAGCCATACTGTTCTCGCTGGGCGATGTCTTCCCCAACAAGACTCCGTGGCGCAACACCAGGCGCGACAGCAGCCGAGCCGCAGCCTGGCCGCCATGTGCAACCCGCTCTTGTCAGTGGAGCTCCCCAGACTCCTGCAGAAATAAACGCTGCACTGGCTGCCCAGCCCAGTCCTGAGGAGCTCTCAGATCCCAGAGCAGGCGTTGCCTGCCACTTCACCCCCCTCGCGGCCTTTTCAGGGGACTCAGGAAGACAGCCCTGCTGGTGGGTTTATTTTCTGCCCAGAGCCCTACTGAAATGAACTCTGCTGTTCAATATTTTCAACATGTAAATAGAAAAAACCCCATGGATGCCCTTGATGTCAGGATCCAGCCGTGCCTGGCAGGACCCCGGAGCTGAGGGCCAAGCTGCCGAGCAGACGGGGCGCCCAGGAGGCTAGTGGCAGGGTGGCTGTCGGTCAGAAACCCAGGGATCGGCACTGGCCTCATCAGCTTTGGTGTCCACGCCAGACTTCTGAACCCATCCCGGATCTTTCTCTGGTGGCAGCAAAGACATGAGGCGGGAGAGCCTTCTCCCAGTCCCCACATTGAGAACCCCCACTGACCAGAGGCAGAGGAAGGGGCTGCTGCTTCCCCGAGCCATAGCCCGAGGAAGGCCCAGGAACAGGGCACCCTGGTTTGTGCGTCCTTCTGAACAAAGAGAAAATGCCACACCTGGAGACGACATGGGAAGAGGTGGGATTCTTTAAAAAAACAATGCAAACAAGGTTCTTTTTAAGGAAGGGAATGAGACCCTTGAGAAAGGAGATATAACACACAAGCATACAACTATGGCCACACTCCCACAGGGAGACACTAGTGCTCATGCCACAGCGGCCTAAGGCCACGGAGAAATGTCCCCAGCAAGTGAAGGGCAATGCACTAGGAAGAGAAGAGGGAAGGGGCGACAAAGGGGCCCCAAATCCCCTAGGTAACCCCGAGCCACCTCACCAGGCTCTGCACACACTCACTCCTAGTGGACTTGTCCTGTCACTCACCAGGGTCGCTTGGAATGCTGTCAGAGATGCGAGACCATTTTAGAAACAGAAAACTGGAGGTGTTCTGCTTAAAATGCTCCAGGCTGTATGTGCAGGGGGGGTTCTGTGTGCCAATAAGAGCAGCGCCTGTGTGGGCACACCGAGGCAGGCTCTGGGCAGCCGGGCAGGCATCAGGCTGGCTTGGCTGGGTCCACTCCTCCCGTCACAAAGGCCCCCTTGTGCTGCATAGCCATTTCCCCCCGAACCTCAGAACCAAAGCCCTTTTCTTCTTCGCCACTCCCGCATCAAAGGAAGCTGCTGCGTGCGACCACTCGGGGGAATAAACACGTGCATTGCTTCTCTGCAGCCCCCACAGCCGGGCGAGCCGCTTCCTCCACCCAGGTGGCCAAGGGGATAGAAGGCCTCCCTGACATGCTGGTTAGTCAGAAAACAGACCGCTAAATGCATAATGAAGAGCCTCGGAGGAGTCGATCTGCATGTTAAAATGGTGTTCAGCAGCCTGGGCTGTCTCACAACATAATTTGAAGATGAATGTGCATCCAGTCCGACGGCCAGCCGCTGACTGGCAGGGTCCCGGCTGTTGGGATTACCTGTCTGCTTGGTGGCAGCAGGGCTCCTGAGGGGCCACCTGTGAACAAGCCCCCCCCCTCGGCCCCCTCAAATCTGTGACAGGACACATGGGCCCTCTCTTGGCCCTACCCAAATTTGCATGTCAGACTGATGCCAGGAGACAGAACCGGAGGGGCGTAGCTAAGGAAGTGCCTATTGATCCCCATGGAAGAGCACCGGGCCCGCCTGCACGTTGGGGTCTGGGGGCTGCAAACAGTAACAAGGAAGAGTGTTCGGCCTGACACGTGGAACAGGAAAGCCAGCTCTGAGCAGGGCATGCGCTGGCAGGTACAGTCCACTTCCACCACATGGTTCGCATGGCCGCCGCCATCACCGCTGCCGCCGCGGTTCATGGTTGGTAACAGCCTTCGCATGGACGATGTGGAGGCACCACTTTTATCTCTGAACATTTGACAGCAATTAGGACCTGACTCCAGGGGCAGGACATAACACGAACACAGGAACACTGGAGAAACGAGGTTAGAGCAGAGACATTAGCCATCTGCCTGGTGAGGGCTGTGTCCTCCAGGTGACATTTACATAGGAATGACAGGCAACACGGATCTGTTTTTATTAGCCCATGCTACAGCTAGACAGAGCACGAAACCAGCTTAGACGGACTCTGTTTTCTTTAAGGTCTTCCTTCTTAGAGAGGCTGCATGTGTCTTTCTTTTTTTCTTTTTTTCCATTCGAAATGCCTGATGGAGCTGCAGCTAAATGCCAAGCCCTGGGGAAGGATTCGAATTAGCTGGAGGTTTTATGCATTGCTCCCTCCTTGAGGTTTCCAGACGCTGAAAATAGGCAGCCTAACGCCAAATTTAGAGCGCAGGAAAGAGCAGCAAATAAAACTGGAAAGGCCCTGCTTTGGATGTTGCAAATCCCCATCTGAAGCACGGAGGGGAAAATGCTTTTAAGTGAGGATTCCCAAACTGAGCCCCAAACATGTTCCAGCAGCCCAGAGCTGCAGGATTGGTGGCATGAAGCCTCACCCGCAGACACGTGTTCCAGGCACACGCTCCCACTGGGCCCCGGCCACCAACTCCATAGTGAAGAGCATGGCTTGCAAGTGCTCCCAGCCAGAGCTTCTCTGTTCTCGCAGGCCGACGGAGAGAGGAACGAGGGACACGTAGTGTGAGCACCACCCTCCCCGAGAGCTCCACGATCCTGGAGAGAGCCACCCAAGGAAGTCTCCCTTCTCTATGGGCATGGGATCGAACACTTTGGTCTCTGTGCTCACGTGACCTGCAAGCCTCACGGTGCCAAGCGGCCAGAAGGCCAGCCAAATTTTTCCAAAAAATTTTTGGCTGATATTTTAAAACTGATTTGACCCATCGTGATTTATGGGTTCAGCATATCAATCTAGCTTTAATCTTCAAGCCTCATCATTTATTCCTCTCCCTTCCACTTCCCACCAAGTTACTTCATGTTCGTGTTCTGTGGTACGGTTCCTCCCGGCACTCAACATTTTCCTCCCCGGGCCGATTCAGGTCCTGTGGGACCAAACGGGAGTCATCGTATATGTTACTTACGCAAATGACCTAAACAGGGTGCTGGCACATGGGGAAACCGTTGTAAATGGATTCTGTCATCCTTAACATTATATGCTATTCATTTTGTTCAGTGGCCTTGACCTTAGGGTGCCAGATATTTTCTCAAGTTTTGGAGAAGCAATGTCCCCATAAATGGGCGTAGCAGGCATTGAAACCAGTGCCCATGTGCTCCAGCCGTGAAATAAGCTTTGCTTGGGTGCTGTGTCCAGACATTAAACCACACTTCTCCGCCCTATGGGAGGCATGGGGTGTGACTGCATGAGGCTAGTGTAGAGAAAACAGCCATATGGGTGTGCAGTGTAGAGCATACGTGTAACATGCTTAAAGACAAAAAGCTCTTAATAAATTAAATTGAATAGTAGAATTGGGATTTGGGGGTTTAACCAATGCAAATACCATGAAGTTTACCATATGTAAACACTTCTACCTTTCAAAAATAAAACTCCCAATTTTATATCAATTTCTTGGTGAAAGGGCTTTCTCTTTCATGGTTCCTGCCCCAGATGTCCAGCAGCGAAGCTGCATGGCATAAATTCTGCTGCACATCAGAAAGGGTAGGTTCCATTGCTCCATGTTCTGGAGCAGTTCTGGGTTTTCTTCTGCAACCCTTCCTTTTTGGAATATGATGAACAACATCTTGAAGGTAGTAAATAAATTAAGAACTTAACGAATTCATAATATGCAATGCAAGCAACTTGCAGAAACTAATGCATTTGGGGTAAGAAGCTATGGAACCTATTATAGTGACTGGGCTTGGGATGCAGCGGGTGTAGAGCATCGAAGTTATCATTTCAATGACTGTTTTGTGAACAACGGTGAATTACCAGAACCTTTGTAATTCTTTGCCATCAGAGATGGGAGACATGGGCCTAGCCACACACAAGATAAAAAGCACTTTTGTCAAGGCTCACTCATGAATAACAATGAAAAAGGTGGCAAATACAGGGGAAAGGTTTCCATGTGCCTTTTGCAGGTTAGTAGAATTAATACACACACAGCTTGTGCTCCTATTGAATAAATAGGTTAGTTCAGAGTCTGCCCTTGGTGTGAGGTTCCTTGACCTGTGTCCTGACCTGTGTGCTCTCCAGACGGATGCACAGCACCCAGAGAAGTCCCCAGTTCTAACAGACCCCGTTCTCTTCTGCACCACAGTGGTCACCATGGTCTCAGAATCTGTGAACAAAGAAGCCAGGGTCCTCTGGGCGCCAAGTGAGTTTTCTGGATCGGAGCTCTGTATCTACAGTCCAATCCAGCAGCCACAAGCCAGCCCTGTGTGGCTCTGAGCACGTGGAAAGTGGTCAGTGCAGGTGAAGAACTGAATTTTTTATTTTATTGGATCTGCACTTGGACAGCATGCCACCCAATTTCCATGGACTCCTTACAGAGCCTGGAAGTCGGACACGATAGCACCTTCAGCTGGGCTGGAGGCACAAGAACAACAAAATCCCCAAATTGACGGAGAGCAGCACTTAACACGCGTGACATATGGCTTGTGCCCTCCAAAATAAACTAAGACTGATCTGGGACAGAGGGAAAAAATCTTTTCCTGTCGGCCTCCCGTCCCCCACTCATTCTAATCGCAGAGAGTAGGGAAGGGACCTATGGAGTCAGGCCTGGTTATTGTCAAGCTCAATTTGCCATGACTTTTATTTCCCAATAAGCAATCTGGCCAGCTGGGGCTGAAAATGAAATCACCAAAGAGGACAGTCCCTCACCCCTCCTCCAGTTATTGATTTATAAAGAATCCGCTCCATGTCCCTGTCTGTCATCATATCCTATGGTCATATGTGTCGCAGGCAAATCCCAGAATACATAGTCTAAGAAATACTTCTTGAAATGGATAGTGAATACTAACTTGTGTTTCTAAATTTGAGGAGGTTTGACTGGCCTTTTCTCAAACATTTTAGAAACAATGTTTAAAAAAAAAATCAGGACTATAAGCCTTAAAGAACACAATTAAAATTGTGACCACTTGGAGGTAATTTTGGGGAAGTGAAGGTCATAATTATTTTTAAAGCTAAGTTTCGAAATTTATTTCAATTTTTTTTTTAATTTCTATCATCCACCTGATGATAACACTTCAGGGTTTTGAAATGAAAGACAACAAAGCTTGCTAAAGCATAGGCTGGAGTGGAGTCAGTCCATCGCGAACATTTATTGAACCCCCCGCCAAAGGCTGGCCTCAGCTTTTTGGGGAAATTAAAGGCATAAATAAAATAAAAGCTATTGACCTTGGTCTTAAGGCCTTGGCTAACTGGCTGGGATGAGGGTTAACCATTGCATGTAAGGCCTACAGAAATCATACGATCATGCCTTCCAGGGGTCCTTCCCATCCCTTCTCAGTCCAGTTCTGAAGCGAAGTTGGCCATGTGAAGGTAGATTTAGGGCAACTCAACAACAATGTCCTGCAGGAACTTAAAACCACAAGGGCTTTATGAATGTTACGGAGATAGAACCAGGGATTAACTTTAAGGAAAAATAAGGGAGCAGCTCCGCCTCCCAAGACTCTTTTTTGAAAAAGAAACCAAATAGAAACTTCAATTGGTCTTAACCACCCATCGAACTCAATGGTTTTTGAGTAGGGTGGCGGGTCTTATGTCCCCATCCATTCTTCTTCCACTGTGACTGCCCTCCGAGACCCCAGGTTAGCCCTCTGTGCTTTTTCTCTTGCTCAGACAAATCCCCTAAAATTCTCTGACCCTGGTAAAGATGATGGCCACCAGGTTTAACTCTGTTCTGGAACCTCAGTGCTATGGACAGGGCCCCCTTACTATAAAAGGACACACCCCTGTGAATCTCTGACCAAAAGATCATCTAGTCCAATGGAGTCTTTTTCTCATCTCCGGCTCTCTTGGGATAGCCAGTAACCACCTGTTTTTATAGTCATCTTTAAAGAAAACAATTAAAATTGTGACCACTTAGTGGGGTTTTTTTTATTGGGGGGGGGGGTAGAAGTCATAGTTGTTTTTAAAACTAAGTTTCTAAATTTATTTCAATGATTTCAAATTTTTATCAACCACTTGATGATTGCAGTTTGGGGTTTTAACCAATCAGTGCACATCTTCAAAGTACTTTCTGACCGGTTACCACTAATCTGCAGTCACTTCTTTAACCCTCTTAAAAAAGGTTCAAAGTGGGCACGGGGGTTTTCTAGGACCCCGTACCAACACAGCAGCCACTTTGGACATGATCAGTTCTCAGATATCTCTCCTGGCACATATAGCATGTTATAGTTCCGGCCAGACCCTTGCAATACTTCTGCAACAAAACACAGCAAAAAATTAATGTTCCAAAATAAAATTAGAGTAATAATGCTATAAATTAACTGCAGTTGATACCAAAGAACTGTTGACCTACAAAACAATCATTTTTTTTCAATCATTTTTTTCCCCAATGAATTGGAAAATTGTTTATGCAGATGCTGTTATCATTTGCCTTGGGTTAATACATTCAGATTTGGTATGCTCTTGGGTGGAAAATATTTATGTAAGATTTTTATTTCCCATAAATAAGTTAAATGGCAGGGGTAAAGCAGAGCTTATCGTGTTATATTTGGCTCCTCCCTTACTTCCCGGAGAAGGGGGAAGATGCAGAATCTCCTAACGGCTGCGAGAACCGCCTTCAAAGGAAAGAAAACTGAAATATTTCCTCAGCACTTGGAACCATAAAGTGCTTTAAACTAAGCTGAAGGTAACAGGCTTTGGGAGGAATTCTGAGCACAGTGGGGAAAAATTAAGATGTCCACCGTGCCCCTCACCTAACCAACAGATGATAACAACTATGGTAATTGATTTGATATACGGGAAGATATAAACAATAACAAGGAAACCGGGATGTGCTGGAAGATCAGATGCCAAGGTGGAATCAGACAGAAATCAGACTGACTGATTCTGTCCCCAGAACCACTTCGGCCTGCTGCCAACCGTCAGTCCCTTCCTGTGCATCCCAGGCTCCGGACCCCCGGCGTAACCCGGGAGATGGTACACTCTCGTTTCATTCTTCATCCTTAATTTAGCTAGACAGAGCTTTGAAATGGCAACTAAATTACCTTTTGGTGAAATCAAATCTTCCCTACTAGTCTCAAGCAGAGAGGAGTCGAGGCCACCCGGCTGGCTGGTGTGCCCAGCAGCTGCTAGGCAGTGCCTGGAGCCCAGAGTGGGTGCCTGCTATTAAAGCCTCCTTCAGGTCTTTTGTCCCCTGCGGTTTCTCCTGTTGGGGGTTACTCTCTGCACTGTCTCTTCTGACTGCCTGCCTAGCAGGAGGTGGCTTAGGGCAGTAAAATGTTTATTACCTGTTTATTGTGTGAGTAACTGCAGTCCAGGAGGAGGGACTATTTCCCGGTTTACCTGGGGCAGTGAAAATAGGATTAAGAGTTCTGAGGGCTGAGGAAGGAGCAGCATAAAACCCAGAGAATCGTGGACCGTGCAGTCCTGAGAAACCCAAGTACCCCTGCATGATCCTTTTATTCTAGTCATGGTGACTTTTCCTCTTATTCTCAGACCCGTGTAATTCACCGTTATGGACTTGGGAATTGCTGGTATTCTAAAAGTTTTAAGTCTTCTCCAAAAGAGAGTTTGGCTTGCGTCCCAGGTAGAGCTCTCCAATTGCACCCAAAGACGGGTCATCGACCTGATTAATGTTTATGTGCCATTTATTTCTCTTTCCTCCAAAGGAAGGTACAGACACCAACTTTGCAGGGTGAAGATTCAATAAAATATCATATAATAGTTCAGGCCATCCTGCCACCGCCGTTTGCACTGAACTCAGTTATCATGGTTTAGATCATTTGTGTCTAAGATTTAAAAAGTTACTACCATAAGTCCTCAGTTCTTAAACAAGAATTCCTCCTGCTGTTCTCCCCTCCACTTTTTTTTTTCTTCCTTCCTCCCTCTCCCTCCCTCCTTCTTTCTTTCTTTCTTTCTTTCTTTCTTTCTTTCTTTCTTTCTTTCTTTCTTTCTTTCTTTCTTTCTTTTCTTTCTTTTCTTTCTTTCTTTCTTAGGAGTCTTCCCATCTTGATCATTAATGGAGCAACACAGAATTTTAAATTTTGTTCATTCCCTCACAAAATTACTTAGCCACCCCCGCGTCAAAAATTCTGGTCCCCTAAAATGCTGTCACTCTTAGAAGTGAGTGACAGGGTTGAGCCCTAATTACTTTTAGTGTCTTGTGTTATCTCTCCCTTCCTTTATTCATTTATTCATTCATTCACTCCTTCCTTCATCCTTTTGACAACTATGGATGTTAAAACAAACATCCTTCTGAACTCTTCCTGTCTACCATCCACAGCACCAGGATGGCCAGGTCGGGATCAAGTTTTAGATCCAAAAACCTGAAAACTGTTTCCCAAGTAAAGTGCCCAATAAGAAACAATCCATAAATGTGACTTCACAGTGGTCCTGTTTTTTGTAATTTTTTTCATCCGCTGGACCATTTCTCTGCCCGGTCATCTTCTCAAAGTGCGTGTTTCACATCTGAGGTCCAGAGCTGTCAAGGTGCCTGTGTGCAGCCCACATGACGGGAAGTGAAGTGAAGTGTGGGCAGTTGGCAGTCACTTGATGCATGTGGTGCAGGCAGATTGTCTTGATCATTCAGGCTCCACGCCTTCACTCCCCGCTTTTCCTGGATCATTGGTATTAGTAATCAGGGAGGTCTCAGGATCTACTTTCTTTTGTTTGGCACACGCCCATCTTCTGTTCCCATCCACACTGAGCCTTTGGTCATGTGCTAACAGCTACCCCACCCTCGCCACCATCTGGGTCAGCATTATTTTTCCATGGTAGCAGTGATCCATACACACAAACTTTCTTGGCCAGTGAAGAATAAACTCGGGGACTGTGGAAAACAGCTGAACCAGCCAGCACAGGCAGGCACTGGTCCTCTTGAGAATTGTGACTTCCTGGTCCTCTGGTGATGTCCTTCTTTGGGATGTAAGGAGCTGAAGCATTGGGAGGAACATAAGGTCTGTGGTCTGATGGGTGAAAAGGCTCAGCAGTCCTTTCAGTGCCATCAGATGTCGTAATGCTTGGCATGCAGAGACCAACGTGAAGAGCATGGACTCTCTTGCCTTTTCATTGTAAGTATGATGCTAGCCGGTAAATTTCAGAGCTGGAATTAAAGCTGAGAATCCCCGGGTATGTTGTTGGCTCTACCCTCAGCTTCTGAACTTCAGTTGTATAGACTGGTTTTCTTGCTTCTTTTACATACCACCAATAAGACCTACCATTTTAGATTTTTTAAAATGTCATCTTTGAGATATTAAAGTTGATTTTGTTATAACATTATCACAGGGCCCTAGAGCTGGAGGAAGTATAATGCATTCATTCAGGATTGGGATCCTGCACTGATACTTGAATCCTTTCTATGTTAGCCTTGATAAGTGGTTTTCCAACCTCTTGAACACATCCAGTAATGGCAAGCTCACTAATCTATTCTGGCTTTGGACCGTTCATCCTTTTAGGCCTTGTTCTAACATGTGTAAAAATGCATGGAGGGTCAATAATGTTAGGATAGCTTCCTAAAATTGTCTATGAACTAGGTGAACAAGAACTGTAATCTTCTTCTGCTGCTGCTTTGAAGAGTGGAAGGAGGTTTAAGACACTTCAGTGATTCCTAAACTTTTAAAATGTAAAAGAATCACCGTGGAGGGAGACTTGACTTGGGGTGGTGAACACACGATACAATATACAGATGATGTATTATAGAGTTGTGCTCCTGAAACCTATATAATTTTATTAACCAATGTCACCCCAATAAATTTAATGAAAACAAAAAGAATCACCAGGTGAGCTTGTACAAAATGAAGGTTCTTAGGCCCCACCCCCAAGATCCAAGATGGACCCCTGGAATCTGCATCATCAAAGCCCCTCCAGCTGATCTGGTACGAGTGACTTCTGTGGGTCCTCTGGTGGAGAAACGCTGGCCGAGGCTGGGAAGCTGCAGTCTGATAAACTAAGGGTTCCCTGAGAAATCTTGTACATCTTCTGTTTTCTTTTCTTTTTTTTTTTTTTCTTTCTGTATTTTTCTGAAGCCGGAAACGGGGAGAGACAGTCAGACAGACTCCCGCATGCGCCCGACCGGGATCCACCCGGCACGCCCACCAGGGGGCAACGCTCTGCCCCTCCGGGGCGTCGCTCTGCCGCGACCAGAGCCACTCTAGCGCCTGGGGCAGAGGCCAAGGAGCCATCCCCAGTGCCCGGGCCATCTTTGCTCCAGTGGAGCCTCGGCTGCCGGAGGGGAAGAGAGAGACAGAGAGGAAGGAGAGGGGGAGGGGTGGAGAAGCAGATGGGCGCTTCTCCTGTGTGCCCTGGCCGGGAATTGAACCCGGGACTTCTGCACACCAGGCCGACGCTCTACCACTGAGCCAACCGGCCAGGGCCTCTTCTGTTTTCTTAACCAGAAAATTATTTCCAACAGCTAAACTCTGGAGGCATTGCCTGTAGATAATCGAATGAATTTTTCCCATTCTTCTCCATTTTATAGTCCCAACTACTTATATAGAAAGTCATGATTTAGGTTTTCAGGAGTCTTCTTCTCAGTGTTTGCTGATGGGCAAAGCGTATTAGAACATTGGTGCTAATGCCCACCCATCATGTCCCTCTTCCTGGGAAGAAAAGATCTTCACTCCCTGACATCTTATTTTTATATTTAGTCTTAAAGGGGCTGCACATTGTGAGGGTTAGGAAGGACACTATGGAACAGGTCCCTCTATGTTGAGAAAGCTCTTTCTATACAGGAGCCCCAGCCCATCGCATGATGGGAAATGGCATCAGTTCTTGGACCCATCACAGCCTGCAGTCGGTCTCTCCAATGGCTATCCAAAACCTGCCTCCCAACAGAGCCTCTTCAAAGAGGAGGCGCACAGCCTAATCCATCACTGTCATTTTGTCAACCGAAGCTGTAACTTTGCGTGAAGACTTCATGAACGGAGAAAAGTTGGAAAAGACTCAGAGAACTCTCTAGGAGGAGGTGTGGTGTGGATCCTTCATGGGGGTCTGTCTCTACATGAGGCTTCCTTGCCACCAGTCCCCCTGGTGAGGTTTCTGAAGCATGTTGTGACCGAGGCTCATTAGTCCCTTCCCAACCTCTGGGCCATGTTTCCAGCAGGTTTTTCTCTCCCTAGCCCTGTCCACACACCCTTTTGACTGGCCGGTTCTACTTTACACATAGACATGGCAGCCAGAGCCTTTCAAGAGAAACTTTCTCTTATGTCATTCACTTTATTGTGTGACATTTTATCAGGGGCAGAAGACCTTGAGGGCCTTCGGGGCTCACCTTTGGGCTCAGAGCTATTGAGCTAATCCTAAAGAGAGGCCAGCAGTTGGCTGGTCTCATTCTAGCAAAGAATCCAAGAAAAAGACGGTCAGATGTTTTATTTTTAGAAACAAAGAAAGAACAACTTTTCAACTGGGAGCCTGCCTGGCCCTCAGACATCAGGATCCTATTCTGTTTTGCTTCAACCCAACCATCGCCGAGCTCTGGGCCTCTCCCTGTTTTCTAGCTCCCTTAGGCACCGGGAGGCGCTGTTATCAGGGACACAAAAGGAAAGGTCCTTTTGAAGGAAAAAGTATAAGATAAAGACTAAATTAAAGTGGGGACTTCTCTTTTCCTTCCCCACCCTTGTCCTGTCCATGGGAATAACTGTTGGATTCGAAAGGGCTTCCTTCCACCTTAGGCCTATGTAAGCCAGAAATGTCCAAAGACTATTTTTTTCAGGATTGTTCTGTACTTGAGCCATATTCAGAGGTGATGAACTATTTCTCAGGATGTCTCTGAATCCCCTGAGCAAAGGAGATTTGATATGGAAGGTCCTTAGCATCAGTCAGATTTTACTGCTGATTGATAAGCATCATACATACTTTTTCCCCGGTGATTACACTATTACATCTTGGCAGTCTCCTAAAGATACACCGTTCAGGCCTGGCCAATCAGATGGCTAGGTTGGTTAGAGCATCATCCCAAAGCACAGAGGTTTCCGGTTGGATCCCTGGTCAGGGCACATTCAGGAACAGATCTATGTCCCTGTCTCTCTCTATCTCTCGCTCCTTTCTTCTCTTGCTAAAATGAATATTTTTTTTAAAAAAGATACACCATTCAGAATGGTTTCCTTAGAAAAGGCTCATTATGATAAACTTAGGGGTGTCACGGTCATGCAGACAGACAAGAGAGCACACTTCATCAAAGCATTTCTTGTGTTCGTTGTTCCTGAGTCATGTCCTCAGGAGAGCGTATGTTGACATGCCTCACCCGCCATCACATCAGGAGTCAGGGGGCCTCCCGCACGCTGGGCCAGCACGGGAGAAGGGCAGACACCACACAGCCCTGCCTGCCTGCTCCCCGCTCCCGGCCACGCCCTCGAAATCCGGGGGTTCCTTACTGACCCAGGCTTTCTCCACAACTTTGCTAACAGTCAGGCCTCAGCCTCTGCTGGGACTTGGACTTCTTTTAGTGAATCCACCAGGAGGTGAGCTTCGGAAGGGAAACAAAACTGTTCCTGCTAAAAACACTCTTTAACCTGACCAGGCGGTGGCGCAGTGGATAGAGCGTCGGACTGGGATGTGAAGGACCCAGGTTCAAGACCCCGAGGTCACCAGCTTGAGCGCGGGCTCATCTGGTTTGAGCACAGCTCACCAGCTTGGACCCAAGGTCGCTGGCTTGAGCAAGGGGTCACTTGGTCTGCTGAAGGCCCGCGGTCAAGGCGCATATGAGAAAGCAATCAACGAACAACTAAGGTGTTACAAGGAAAAACTGATGATTGATGCTTCTCATCTCTCTCCGTTCCTGTCTGTCTGTCCCTATCTATTCCTCTCTCTGACTCTCACTGTCCCTGTAAAAAATAAATAAATAAATAAATAATAAAAAACACTCTCTACTTACCAAAGGGGCGTGGCCAGGACAGGGCAGCCACCCCCGCCCCGCCCCGTCCTGCCCCTGTTCAGTCAATGCATGCTTTGTGTCAGTGCTGACTGAAGCCAGGTGAACTTCGACAGTCTTGTCCTATATTGTGGCCACCTGGGAGGAAAGAAGGACATTGTTGAAGAGTGAATGTCCAGCTCTTGGCCCAAGAGAGCCTTGAGAGCTCTTAGGGCTTGACCTCTGTGTCCCCATACGCCACATCGCCAGGGCCACGTCACTCTGCAGCAGCAGGACCGCCTTCCACCAAGACCACCTTCCCGCCGTCACTGTGGTACGCAGAGCAGCACCAGGAATTCACAGAGGTATCACCTATTTCATAAACATTGGCAGAGCAGTTTAAAGATCTGGTGTTACTTATCTCCATAGCTGTTGCCTCCAAAGGAGACACTTTACACATCTAAACCAAAATGAGTGTTTCCACTTGACTGCCAGAGCCTGTGCTGCCTTATTGTTATGGCCAGATTCATCCAAGCAACAGTCGATGCTAACTTGTGGGAATTGTAAACTAAATTGTTTTCTAAGAATCAAAAATACTTTTCGGGTATGTAATCTTTCACAAGAACCTCGGATTTAGGCAAATAACTGGAAGCTGTGTGTAAAGCCAGTAATCAGGGCCAGGGCCACTATCACAGCAGCCCGGCCCTTGCAGGTTCGCATTGGATTCGGACAGTCGGTAAAGAAACCATGGAGCCAAAAACTGATGGGCCATAGCCTTTAATCCTAGCTTGCACCCGGCGGGCAAGTAAAAATACACACTGGGCTCCAAAACCCAGTCACACTCAGTGCTCACAAAGCCACTGACTTATCCGAGTTTCCTAGAATCAAAGGTTTCTAGCTCACCAGCCTTATTTTCCTCAGTTCCCCATCTCCTTCCTTATCCCAGATACAAACTCTGTACAAACTGGCATCTCACTCAGCACTCCACCATCTTGGCTGCTTTTCCTGGCCTCCTCCATGTGGCCGCCTTCCGCTGCTGGCTCTACTTTCTCTGCTCTCTCATGCTAATCTCAGGAACCAAGAGTCAAGTCCCATTCTGCCCCCATTTTATAGTGTAGCTTCACAACCTTTAATCCAATATACAAAATAGGGTAGTCTCTAATACAAAGTCACTTCTCTGAGGCATGATTGGATTGTACCGCCCTACAGCAAAAAGGGTGGGAAAGGCTTAATCCCAAAACCAAGCCCCAGGTTACAACGATCTCCAACACACATTAATATCACCTGGGCGATGGCCTCTTTAACAAAGTGAGCATAATACATTTTATCTGCCCAACACTGTGGCATCCGACTATCAAAAGTGTCTTTATCAAGGCCATCTATAAAACCCATCAAAATACTTTAGACATCAAGAATTTGCAAGAGGGCCTTTGTCTTGTGGATGAGGAGCTGGTATAAACATATTTGGATACAGGACAGAGAGAAATGAAACTTCCTATGGATAGAAATAATACAAGCAGCTAGACCAGGGGTAGTCAACCTTTTTATACCTACCGCCCACTTTTGTATCTCTGTTAGTAGTAAACTTGTCTAACTGCCTACCGGTTCCACAGTAATGGTGATTTATAAAGTAGGGAAGTAACTTTATAAAATTTATAAAGCAGAGTTACAGCAAGTTAAAACATATAATAATAATTACTTATCAAGTACTTTATGTCGGATTTTTGCTAAGTTCGGCAGAATAAATCTTTATAAAACATCTTACTATAGTTAAATCTATCTTTTTATTTATATGTATACTTTGGTTGCTCCTCTACCACCCACCATGAAAGCTGGAACGCCCACTAGTGGGCGGTAGGGACCAGGTTGACTACCATTGGCCTAGATGAACGGTCGATAGACTGTTCTAGATGAAACCCCTGCATTTCAGTGGAGTAAAAGATATTCAAGTCTCACATACAGAATAGTCAGGTATGGTTGTAGCTGGTCATCAGGTAGCTTTTCTTCACATGGTGATGGAAGAACTCAGACTTGTTCCCTGTTGGGCCTCTGCCATCAGTAATTTCCCAGGGTGCTCTGTATCGTGCTAGCAAGTGGAGGGAGGGAGGGAGATGATGGAGAAGGCAGCCCCTTTCTTAACCAGCTCTGGCCAAATAAACCCCTTTTCCTTCTGCTTCCACTGCTGCAAAAACGAGTTCTTCTGCCCTATCTGGATATAAGAGGTTCTGGGAACTATGGTCTCTACCGGGCAGCCCTTCCCAGACTCTCTCCTATGGAAAGGGGACCAATGTGTTTGGGGGGCAATTAGTTGTTTCTGCCACATGGAGTTGGTTACTTTTTAATAAATCGTTTAGTACCCAGGAGACTATGCAAGTTGGAGAGGATACTAGCACCGTGAAAAGCCAAATCCACATTATATAAATTTTAGAAGATCTGATGGTACAGCTGAGAAGTTGACAACTAACCAAGGAAACTCGGTGTAGAGAAACAGGAAGCAGTGCATCTAGGGAAAATAACCCAAATTAGGCCGTACTCATGGTGTGACAATATTCCAAGGTATCGGATTTCATCCAGAAAATGGAGGGCACGAGAGTCATCAGATATCATTCCCTGAAGAGAGGGACACAGCCAAAACTCCACCCAAGTAGCAGACTACTTTTTCAACATCTGGTGAAAAGTTACAATTAAAACAATATAATCTTGCTCAGAGCTTTTACCTATCCTCATCTAGAAGATTATACGCTGCTCTGGCCACTGTACCTCAAGAAACAACTAACCAGAACTAAAGAAGCTTCCAGAAGGAGCCAAGTGATCAAAGGTAGTGGCTCATAACCTTTTTGGAGTCATCGAATCTCTCGTACCCTTTACCCCAGACAAGTGCGTGTGTGCGCCCCCAACTTTGCATGCAATTTCATGCCCATCTATGGCTAACTTAGGGAACTCAGACCAAAGCTAAGAGCCTTTGGTTTAAAAAAATATATACTACATGAGAATAAATGTAAAAGTTCGGATTCTTCCAAATAAAGACTGAGAGAAGCTGTATGGAATTGAATTTTTTTACACCACCAAGTGTATGATTAGTGCAAACGGACAGAAGACAGAATTGGGAGGACTGCCCTGAAGTTTGAAAGAGGCAAATTCAAAAAGGAAAAAAAAAAAGTAGCATCGCTGATTTCCATAGCTAGTTTCATAAGCTTATGGAATCTCATTAACTTAAGATGTGGTAAGACCAGACTTATAAATAGTGTTTAAAATGACTTAAACCAATCTCCTGGTGGATAGGTCTGTGGTGAGAGCTGTTAGGGAACACTCGGTGGTTTGGTGTGCGGCCTCACCTTCAGGATTGACGTCAACACAGACAGCCACCCTCCCTACTGTGTCTCGCCGAGCGGATGGATCGTGGGTCTGAGCCAGTGTGGAGTTTTTAGGTTAGAATGACCCCGGTACCAGGTGGGAAGTTGTTGTGGTGCTGATGTTTTATTCTGTGTTTGTTTCTTTGGGAGGCAAAGGGATAGACATTGATTTCAGGAAGTGACCGAATTGGGATGAGAGTGAAATGGACACTGTCGGTGATAGGTACACTTGTTTTGTGCGGACAGACGTTTTGGGCAGTGAAGTAGGGAGGGACATGTATCATCGCCTCTACCCTTTCATGTGGATATATACTGATGGGCAGAGAGTCAGGAACTAGCTCAGCCTCCCAGCTACAGTCCCAGGAAATTCCCTAGCTCATCCCAACCACAGTCACAGAGCCAGCACCATAGCTAAACCTTGGGCCTTTCCTCGGTTCTGATCTTCATGGGCTGGGTGCCCTGAAGAGCCAGAACCTTCACCAAACCCTGTCTTTGTTTACCTCCTTGTCAGATAGAGGGGATGATTTTTGAAATCAAGCTAGAAGAAATGGTGAGGTTGTTGCTGGGGGAGGGAGAGCGTATCTGAGCAGTTACCCATATTATCGTTGTACTGAGAAGGAGCAGCTGCGCATGGCCGCTGCCCTAGGTGCCAAACCCTATTTCGTAATGGTTTACAGTTGTTTATTTGAGGAACCGCAAGTTAGTAGAAGTTCTCCTCACTGCCACTATCTTGGCACCTGCTACTTAAAAAAAAAAATCATGCATGAAGCAAGCTGACTGCCATGTGCCTCACAAAACACCCAGTGATAATCTCTTTATGGGGGAAAAGGAAAAATGATGAACTGTGGAAATACACACACTTTGCCTGATGTTTGGCACATAATAATCGCTCAATAAAAATGTAATTCTTTGTTGATTGAAGAGATTATAGATTTCCAGGCGTTTTCCAAATTAAAAAAACAAAAACCAAAAAACCTATAATATGGTTTCCAATTTTTAAACATCTTATTCCTCTGCCATTTACTGTATACTCCAAAAAAACACCTTGGCATGAAGGAGTCCCCCTTTAAATATTTCAGAGGCTGAAACTGTGATGATTGTACTGGAATACTGTAAGCCTTCGTGGCATTTTTTTTAACTTTGCACTTTCAAGCCCGGTAACGCCGAAATCAGGGTAACTGGAACCATTTTACAAAATGTTAAAACTGCAATTACAGTTCCTTTCCTTTTTTTATTTAAAAGACTCTCTGGCAACATTATAGATAGTGCGGAAGAGGAGGCGAGGGAGGCATTCAGAGTCCCACCATCCTAACAAAATAAGTCATTTCTTTTTTTAATATTCCCTTCCAGATTTCGACAATATGCTTGCTTATTTTTTTCCTTGTGGATCACAGTTACCATCATGGCGAACATACAATTTTTTAAATCAGGTTTAGATGTGATACATAAGACAGATGAGAGGGAGAAGGGAAAAACCAAAGGAAATAGATAATAATCACCTCAGTTAAATGACGGTCAAACAACGGCCATCGGTGGAGCTGCCCACGAGAAGGTGAGCACCGCTAGTCCTCCCTCCCGGCTAGAACTAACCAGCCTGGGGCACCAGCCCATGGTAGGCAGTGGTGATGGCCCAGAAACCACGGACAGCAAGGCCTGGCCCACATTGGCCTGCGTCCCTGCTTCCCAGTGATTCCAGGCCCCGCCCTGCTAGGTGAGCCGCCCAGAACGGAGCAGCTACTGGAGCAGGAGGCTGTCCAGTGGCAACTGCGGTGAGCCATGCCAAGCCGAGAGGGAAATCTAACAGGTTTCCCGTAGCCCCTGCCGCTCTGGACCGGGATGCCAGTGTGGCTTTTACCTGCTTGAGAGGGTGCTGTCCCGCCAAGGAGGACCCCGCTAGCAGTCTGCACAGCATTTTCTAATCACAAGGAGTGCTGGCTCCCCTTCCCCAACCTCCCCAGTGCACCCAGCGCAGCGCCCAGTAACAACAGCAATGCTGCAGCGGGCTTCCCCTTTCACAGACTCACAAGCAGCTTTCACTGCACTAGTAGGTCATTCCGGCTCCGGCTCCAGCTCCTCAGCCGTAGAAGGTCACTGGGGACTTCTTTATTGGCTTTACGTTACACGAAAGGGAACTGGAGATTTGGAAAGCTTGAGGCAGTGTCGTGGATGTGTGTGAGGTTCTCGGATCTGCCTGCCATCCTGGAAAAGGGCAGTGGTCTGTTCTCTCCAGCCACGTGCCATCACACACACTCACCCTTGCCCATACTCCAGCAAGCCGCTTTGCCAGGCCTGGCACACGAGGAAGGAGGGACCTCTCCTCGCCGGGCATTAGCAAGCAGGGCGTGGGGTGGCTGATAAGGGAGTCGAGCAAAAGGAAGTTTAAAAATAAATAGTTCCTGACCAAGATGGAAAGGGTTGGGCTGTCAGCAGGACTGCTCGTTAGCGGGACCACAGATCTAGATGTGCGCCGTCTCTTTGGTGCTACCATTTTTGTCTCATGTCATTAAAAAACAATAGATTGGTGACTGCTACTCCAGTGGACTAGGCATAGGGAAGCTATTTATTTTTGAAAAGTGGCAAAGGCAGGAAATGGCCTCCTTCACTTTGGCATGGTTTCTAATGCACTTTGGGAATCTCCCCCCCCCCCACCCCACCCCCGTCCCTTTGTGGTTTAGAAAAGGAGTCTATCCATTCAGTATTATTTTAGCAACAGCAGCGCTTCCACTCGGGCTATTTTTAGCATGTCAGGTGCACTCTGCCTGCCATGGACTTGGTCTATGCGAGTGTTTCATTCAGTGGCCTCTCCCTTTTGAAAGGGTGCCTGTGCCAGCCTCTGACTGCGGCCGGCCGGTCGTAGCTCCGCTTTTACAGCTGCTCGTAAATTTCTGAACCTGCAGAGATATCTTTAGCTGTGACTCCAAAAATGTCCCGTGGAGCTGCAAGATACGGTCCTGGGAGCTCACGCAGGCTAAATATACCTTCTCGGCCGGGTACACGGCAGCCGGAACAGGGGCAGCAGCGAGGGGACTTTTTGAATCCGGCGCTGAACGGGCTTTCTCAGAATAATTAGTGTTATTTGTTTTGGCAACTGAAGTCATTTCACTTGCCCTCGAGCTTTCTACACCTAAGCTGCATTTGCTCTCCTGGTGCAAGACCCAAGCAGAAGCCCCGGTACAGGGACCTGCACCAGGTGTGTTGACTCCTGTGCGCCAGGTAGCACCCCCGGACTGCCGCGTGGGCAAACACACGCTCCCCCAGGAACCGACCGAGGCCAGAACCTGGCCCATTCTCTCAGATTCCACTCGCTCCGTCAGCTTCACCTCGGGCCTTTGGCGGTTGCAGAGAGGAGAAAGAAGCCAGGATTTTCTTTAAGGACCGTGTACTTTTGGGACTTGACAAAGGAGAAGAGTGTTGAATTATTTCCACGCCTGGTAGGAAGCCTGTGGTCAGAGAAATCTCTCTGGAGTCAATTTTTTGTTGACAGGGGATGTCTTGACCTCTTTACCAGACCTTAAAAAGTTAAACTGTTATTCCTGAATGAGTCCTTGGAGTCTCAGAGAAAGTCCTGCTCCCCCTGAATCTTCAGGACCGGTGATATATATGCCGCTGGTCAGTTTCCCTGTAACCCGGATCAGCCAGTCCCAGGCCACTCAGAGACCGGGAGGATACCACGCAGAGGGAAGTCCGAGAAAGCCACACGAGGAAGCCTGGCTTTAGCCCTTGGGCCAGTTGTACCTGGTCTCGTCCCCCGCCCCCAGACTAAGCTCTCCTCAGCAGGCCGTTGGCATCAGTGGGATCTACAGAATTGACCGTTATTCCCTCCAGCATGGCACGCGCCTCTTCTCCAGGGTTCACTTTGGGGCACGGTTTTGGCCATCAGTCCAACAGTGGAGCCTTACCTGACACTTGTGTACTCTTTCCAGGAAGCCTGCAGAGATGGGCCCAACAGCTCCCATCAAAGGACCGGTCTCTCGGCCCTCTCCTTCACGTGTCATTTTGTGGGTTTTGATACTGAGTATTTCCGTAATGCTCTGTACCTTGAATATTTCTTTTGGGGGCTGTTCTTGTTTGGCAAATACCATTACTCATCCAACTTTATTTAGTAGGGGTGGCCATGAAAGCATAGGTATAAGCAGTAAGTGGGCTTGCACAACCCTACCAGACAGAACAAGAAATGCAAATGAATAATAATAGCAATAGCTCTCCCTTATTCGTGATTACTTACTAGGGCCAGGTGCTGCTCTCAGCAAGATACACACTGCTGCTTTGAGAAACCTCACAACAATCCTGGGAGGCTGCTGCATTCTTTCTGTCCGTAGTCTTTCTTTCGGTGAAAGCAAACAGTATTTATTGGGCACCCACTGTGTTCCGGGCACTGGGCTGGGCATGGGGGGGTACAGCAATGAACAAGATAGACAAGATTTCTGTCCTCATGGGGCAGAAGACATACGATAATGAGGAAAACAACTGCACACATAATTCCTAGAGGGAGAGGACCAGTTGGGATTCTGTAGCTGGAGCAAGAGTCATAGTTTGAGTCTGTGCACGTGGCATGCGAGCCCTCAGAAGCCCACCGAGGGCTCTCTGGGCCCTCTCCCATTCCAATCCCTGCAGCCACGTGTCCTCCTGTCCCACGCGCCACGCTTCACAGTCCAGCCACACAGGGGATGTCCACAGGGCTACTTCTTACCCCCATTCCTTTCTCACATCATCCCTGTGCCTCTAATGCTTTGCTTAACCAATCCCCATGCAGCTTCCAGAATCTACTCCCCACCCCCGAAAGCCCTCCCAGGCCCTCCTCTCCCCAGTCAGGCTGTGAGTGGAACTCCCTTTGTGCCCCAGGACCCTTGGTGCTGCTCCCTGTCACTGCACTTGCACCCAGCTCTCTCACTGGCCTGGGTGCTCCTGGGCTCACACTGGGTCTGTCTTTGTTGCCCTTGCCAAGTGGGAGCACAGATCCTGACCTTCAGATGCCACGAGTGTGTCTGTGCGTGAGACTGTGCCTTCTCCACCCTGGTGGAAAAGGTGAGGAACAAGAGATCCTCTGTTTAATCTAAAAGTAATGAATAGACCCAAGAGAGCCGGTGGATGGAGCAGCAAAGGCTATTACTGCTGGAGTAGGGAAAGGAAAAAGGCGGGCAGTTGTGGAGCAGACCCCCCCCCCAGCTCCCCAAGGGACACCCACCCAGACTCTCTGAACAGTTGCAGTGACCGAGAACTTGCTGCTTCATCAAGCAATCTGTCCCTCTGTCACATCTACTGAGCTCTCCCTTTTGTTAAGCAAACTCTGCTGAAGACTGTCAGAAGTCGGTCTTTAGAACAGAATGATTTGACTCTCCTCTCTTATAATCACCCCTCTAGTGTCTGAAGAGCGTTACCATGACCTGTGGTAGATTCACTTTTCCTTACTAAATAATTCTAGTGCCTCCAGCTATTCTCACAATCCTGTCACACAACTGGACACCCTCCAGCCTCTTGAGGTCTCTTTTGAAACATAGCATCCTGGGCTGGACAGTGTTCCACGGGACTTCTGATCAGTATGGACTGTAATGGTACGATTTCTTTCCTGAACCCACAGCTTAAATTTGATTTCACTTGTTTCACAACCTCATCACTCTGTCAGGTCTTGCTGCTCTTGTGGGCAATGAAACTCCCTGGTGTTCTGCATACAGTGAACTCCTGTCAGACCACATTCGGTCATTACAGTAATAGTGGGTAGCAGTCACTGAACACTCCTGTGCCCATGAGCCCGGCACTGTGCCAACCACCATACCATTACTACCTTACTGAATTCTCCCATCTACACTGAAGCTGCCTCAGTGAGGTTGCATGATTCGCCCGGAGAGCTGGGATTTGAACCCAGCAGCCCACCTGACTCCCAAACCCATATTCTCTTTCCGCATTGCCCCACTTCCCATCCTTAGCTGTGTAGCTGATGCTTTTCACCTAAACTCTTTAAGTTTGATCTGAGTTTCTATTCAATGTTCAGCATCTCAGAAACTCCCCAGCAGAGTTTATAGCTCATCTTTTCAGGATTGTACCATCACATCTGCTGCCTCCCTCAACTGAAGTGCCCTGTAGCTCCCCATCTGAGAATTCCTTCCAGGCTGACACTGTCTGGGCACCACGATGGCCAAACTTGACATCAGTGTCTTACCAAGCAACTTACGTTTGAATTCCCTGCATTTTTTCCCACTGTGTCCAATGTTATCATGAGAGAGTTTGTGAGACACCATATTGGTCTGAAATATGTATCAGTCCTCCACTATGGCAGAGTAATAGCAATAAGGAGGAGTGTAGAGGGTGGCGTCTTTGTTTCAAATACTTTCATAAATTCTGTGTTTAACCTTTTGTCCTAAAACTTGGCCAGAAATCAATATCACGTTCACCTTTACCCCTGTGTGAAAGTGAGCTATATTGCCTGGGCTCAGGACTTCATTGTTTATTCTAGTCTTTCATTATTCCCAACATCATTCCATTCATTCCGAACATCAACAATGTTTCCACAACAACAGATGCCAAAAGCTTTCTTTATCTTCAATTATTTTCTTTATCTTCCCCAACATTAAAATAATGCATATTCCTTATGAAAATATGGGCAGTACAAATATAGATAGAGCACAAAACAGCATTGTCCAGTAATCCTAAGGATCGCCTCTGTCTACTAATTATTTTTATCATCCAGAAGGCGCCTTGCTTTGGTGCTAAAGTAATTTATGACCACACCTGGAGCGAAAGCTGCAACCTAACATCAGCTAGAAAATTAGTGAGAGAACATACTGGGTCAGGAGGGGAGGAAGTCTGGGTCTTTGGGCCAGAGCAGGACGGACTATAGAGGGGAGAGAGGTGGGATCTCCTGCTCTGTGGGCCCCCGGACAGCCAGATATGTTCTGTTCAGTTCTTCAGTGCATTGATATTCAAGGCGGCACATGGTGGTTCTCCAGCCCTCATGGTGTTGTTTCCCCCGAGGAATTCCTGGGCTGCTCTTCTGCTGTGGTTTTTCTCTTTCTGTCAAGACCGTTGTGCCCCACGCTATCCAGCTTGAGAGTTTTATCTGGACACATTTCTCTCTTCTCCTCAAATGTCAGTTTGAACAGCAGGGATTAGAAGACGCATCACATGGGCAGGAAGATTCCCTCTGGGTGACTGTGATAGGTTGGACATCTGTCTCCAGCTACATTATGTTCATTTGAGAACCAATCTCTCAATCAATCACTGTGATTTTTCACAGCTGGATGGATGGACAAACATCTAACAAAATGTCTTGTAAATTCTCATCGGAAAGTTCAGGTGCCTTGCTGCCCAGAGGTCCCTTCCAGCTCAGTGAGTCTTTGAGTGTCTGATTGATATTTTGGGAACAGGGATAGCACTTGGTATTATATAAATATATTTGTCAGTGACTGGCGATCTTCGTGAAACTTCAGTGTGGTCCAGGGAAATGCGGAAGAAGTGAATTATATAGAGGAATTTGGGGAAGAAACAGGCCAGTTACCAGACGGCATAGGGTGAGGATGTGGAAAAGCCTCTTCTGAGAAGGTTGTTGATGGAAAATAAAGGAGGGAATCAAGAGAGGGCCAGGAGAAATGTTTGATGGCATCAAGAACATAACCCTGCAGTTGAGCACGGGAGGGAAGGATAAAGGAAAGCTACAGTAACAGTGTCAGGTTCACAGTGTCAAGAACTTGATCCCCAAAGGCGACAGTTGGTCACACCAACCAACAGTAGGTGGCGGTTTCAGACACAGCTCAAATTACGTACCTGGTGTGAACACTGGGCATCATCAGTCTTTCTGTCCACCTCTGCACACTCAGATATCATCTGTAGGAGCCACATCTGAAAATATTATTAAGAAAACTTGAGCCTGACCAGGTGGTGGTGCAGTGGATAAAACATTGGCCTGGGATGCTGAGGACCTAGGTTCAAAACCCGAAGGTCGCTGGCCTGAGTGCACGCTCATCCAACTTAAGCACAGGCTCACCAGCGTGAGCACAAGGTCATAGTCACGACCCGATGGCCACTGGCGTGAGCCCAAAGGTCTCTGGCCTGACCCCATGGTCACTGGTTTGAACTGAAAGGTTGCTGGCTGGAGCAAGAGGTCATTGGCCCAGCTGGAGCCCCCAGGTCAAGGCACATATGAGAAAGCAATCAAAGAACAACTAAGGTGCCGCAACTACAAGTTGATGCCTCTCATCTCTCTTCTTTCCTGTCTGTCTGTCTCTCTCTCCCACTCCTCTCTCTCTCTCACTCTCGCTTCTCTCTCACTCGCTTAAAAACATTGAAAGATAGATTCAGATTCTACAGTGACTTCTCAGTTCTCTTCTATGGCAACGTGCACACAGGCCACACCTGCCAAGCAGGAAGACACACCTTCTCTCCCACAGCTGTGGGGAACTGTGATTAGGTAGGAGCCTCCAGAAAACCAGACGGCTCTCCCCCAAAACAAACAAAAAGTTGACTTGAGGAAGGGGGTCAGGTGGGAATTTAAGAAGGTTATATGAAGCAATCAATCACAGACCCGTTTTCTCTCACTCCTCCTTGACTCCCTACTGTGTGAAAGGGACCACAAGAGGCAAGTAGGAACAGAAACAAAGGCTGGCAGGAGACTCCCAGCCTCACAGGGAGACAGAGTGGCTCACACACAGTTTTAACACACATAGTCAAAAGGCCAGCGGAGAGAAGGCAGAAGGCGCTTCGGGTGCTCAGAGGGGAGGCAGGCAGCCCAGCTGAAGATAGGGGGTACTTTCTGGGTGTGATATTAGAGTTCAGTGCGAAAGGCTAAGTAGAAGAATGAAGGAAAGAGGATGGCTGGAGGCAGAGGAAACGGGGGAGAACAAGACACATTCAGCCAAATAAAAGTAATCTGGTAGAGCCGGAGTTAGCTGAGAGGCTAGGGTGAGGGCCGTCAACAGACAGGACTGGAGAGGTAGGTCAGGACGTGTGCCTGCTAAGGATGGTAATTTTTACCCTGCATGTGGTTGAAGGGGCGAAGGATGGAAGAGTAGAAGCATCGTCGGTCTTGTGACCGAGTGGCTGGAGGGAGTATTGCAGGTCAACAAAGAAGAGAGGAAAAGGGAAAACCCGTGAGGAAACTCAGTCATCCAATGGAAGTGTGGATGACCTGGACCAATGAAATACAGGTGGGAGAGGACATTGAGGAGTTAACTAGCCACCCAATTCTCTACTGGAAGGATGAGAGGGGAAAGCAAGCTTCTCGGGTGACATCAAGCTAGCAAGACGGCAGCACCTTTGTCGCAGGCAGGAGTTGCAGCTAGAGTGAAACGGCGAGGGCTGACACAGGGCCGCCGACTTCATCCTGGTTCCACTGTGAGGGTCTGTTTGCTCGGAGAACTGGCTTCCCAGCTGCGGTTGATGGGAGCCGTACTGGTGTGAGGCGTAGTCGTGTGTTCATGTCAGGCTCTGCTGAGCCAGAGAGCCTGTTACTGAGGAAAACCCAGGGAGAGAAGGGCAGGGCATTTTGGCTTTGCAAAACCTGGATGTTTCCTTGGGGAATTGTTCTTACTTTGGTTCTCAAGACCATTGTGTGCTGATATTCATAGTAACAACTGTTTCCCAGGCGCCAAGCTGTCAGACATAGATACAGACAACAGATTGGTGGTTTCAAAAGGCAGGGAGTGGGAGGTGGGAGAAATGGGGGAGATTGTTTAGTTTAAATAAATTAAATACGAATTACTTTTTTGAAAAATTGGAGATCCTTTTTATTCAACACCATGGTGGACTTTAAAAGTTACTAACCATTATCAGCGCACATCATATTTTTCAAAACCATCAACTTTTTTCATAGGCGGAGTGTTATGTTGAAAACGTATGGAACAGCTAATAAATTGGGATTAGAAGGTTCAGAGGAGCGTTTTTCCGCAGAGAGCCTGCATGCGCCCATGCACAATGTTACCTTTCTTCTGCTGCTACATACAGCTATTCTAATGAAGTATGTGGATGAACAAACAACTTTTAAGTTAGCTTTCCATCTCCCACACTCTCACACTTCGATCTCTTCTCCTCGGGCCCCTGAGGGTGTTCTAACATCAGTTCCACAGAGCTAGAAATTTAACTTCAAACTTGCAAAAACGGTTCCCAAGCAGTGGACCCCACAGTGCCCATTAAATAAGTTGAATTAGAAATGACAGAATAAGAGTTTTGGGTAGCGACAGGGGAGGGGGGGTCCTGTTTAACTTTTGCCATATTCTGATGCTCTGCGTCCAGTTCAGACCAGCAGGAATTTTCGGAGCCCGTCCCAGCCTCCAGTAGTGTCATCAGCAGAGCTGCTCGGTGTCTGTCATGTGTGTCACTGTTCATGTCTCACTGACACGCAGAGCTCGCTCTTTTGTTCTGCTATTGTGGTAATAAACCTTGTATATGGGGAGCAAAAAGGTAATTTGAAACCCTGAATCAGATCCAGTGCCATTGTAACAGAGCAATAGATTCTAACTTGATTAGTTGCCGTCACTGCTGATATGGTTATCTTTGATACAAGATGCTCAGGGCGTGTGAGGTCCCTGCCAAGTAACAAAAGCAGGCTGCCCCCAGTGTTCTTCCCGGCGCTTTTCACTCCCAGAGCCTACAGGTGTTATCCTGGCTTAAGGCTGTTGAAATATGGAATAGCGAGCCAGCTGTCATCTATACGGACTGGTGCTGGCCAGCTGGCCGGGCCAACTACAGGACTAAGAACGTGCTTTTTCCCTGTGGTGCACTGAGCCGAGCCTCTTAGGAGACAGCAGAAGCCTCTCAGGTGACAGCCCTCAGGAATTGTGTTTGGAGCGTTCAGGCGTCCACCACCCTGAACAGGTTGAGCAGGAGGCGTCTGCTGTCCACACACTGCCTCGGGAAAGCGAGGGCTGACGGCGGCCACTCTCTGGGCGCGGGGGAGAGGACAGGAGACTTGGGGAAAAGCGTGCATGACTACATGCTGTAAATTAATCTTGTTTGCAGCACCTTTTTTTATTTATTTATTTATTTTTATTCATTTTAGAGAGGAGAGAGAGAGAAGGGGGGAGGAGCAGGAAGCATCAACTCCCATATGTGCCTTGACCAGGCAAGCCCAGGGTTTCGAACCGGCGACCTCAGCGTTTCCAGGTCGACGCTTTATCCACTGCGCCACCACAGGTCAGGCCTGCAGCACCTTTTATTGTATTCGTTAGGCAGGAAACATGCAGCATCATAATTGCAGAGGGCAATTGGTCATTTTTAAAATTGAATCTGAAGTATAATACCGAGACCCTTGTGTGTTCCTTGGGAGTGTAAATAGATTAAATCTTTCAAGAAGGCAATTTGGGAATATGTCCCAAAACAGGAGCCTTAAAAATACTCCTGCTCTTTAACTCAGAACTTCCACTTGTGGGAAGTTAGCCCAGGGAAAGAACCAGAGGTACACACAAAGGTCTGTGTCCCAGGGTGCTCATGTCAGCACGAATTAAACGGTGAAAGAGAAAAGGATTTAAATGTCCAACAATAGACTGTTAATTACATAAATGAAAACATATCCATACAGTGGAATAATATGACCCTTATTTTATTCGACTAAATACTTTTGGAAAGAATTTTACCAAATGATTACCATTTTCTAGAGTGGACAAACTAATACTCAAAAAGAAAAAAGAATTTAAGGAACTATGAAAGTGTGTTTACATTTCTAAAATTAAAATACACCCATAATTCACCGACCTTAAAACAACTTGGCTTTGCATGTTTAGATTTTTCACAGTATACGTTTGTTTCAGTTTTACACAGTTGCAGTCACAGGACATATGACATTTAATATTCGGCTTTTTTAAACTAACATTATAGTTCGATAGCATACATAGTCTGTAATTTTATATTCATAACTTTATAATGTTATGACATAAGAGTGTGTAATCACAGTAGGTGTTATTAAGTCAGCCTTGGGTAAAGGTTTCATTAACTCCCAACCCAGTCTCCACCCTGTCTGGACAGACTTGACCCTTCCCTCACCTGCATTTTGCATGTTACATAATTCATCTCCCTCCTCAGGTGGGAGTTACCTGTGGGCCAGCCAACACTGTGTATCATTGTAGCTACAGTGGCCAGCATGCGCCAGACACATACATATAACTCTTGTTCATAAAGAGGGACGCATGAAAGGAAGGAGAAATGGACCAACGGATAGACAGAAAAGGGGGCCTGGGCGAGGATTTGAGGATTTCAGATCTGTGTTTCTTGTGTAGCCTTGCAGACTGACTCATTCTGACCTCTGCCTCAAGGCAGCACATAGGTAAGGAGAATAAAAGGTGTGCACTTGCCCTGAGGCCAATTTTTCCCCTTACGTCGTTTTGTAAAATCAAACTTTCTTTTTTTTTTAATTTTGTTATTGACTTTACAGAAACAGAGAGAGGAACAGGGGAGAGAGAGAAAGACAAAAGCATTTATTTGATTTTCCACTCGGTTGTGCATTCACTGGTCACGTCCTGTGTATGTGCCCTGACCGGGGATCGAACCCGCAACCTTGGCATCTCGGGTCGATGCTCTAACCCAGTGGTTTCCAACCCCCGGGCCGCAGACCAGTTCCGGTCCTGGGCCATTTGGTACCGGTCCTCAGAGAAAGAATAAATAACTTACATTATTTCTGTTTTATTTATATTTAAGTCTGAACGATGTTTTATTTTTTTTTAAATGACCAGATTCCCTCTGTTACATTCGTCTAAGACTCACTCCACGCTTGTCTCAGTTCCGTGATACATTTATCCGTCCCACCCTAAAGGCTGGTCCATGAAAATATTTTCCGACATTAAACCGGTCTGTGGCCCAAAAAAAGTTTGAGACCACTGCTCTAACCTACTGAGCTAACCAGCCAGGGCCATATTTTATTTTCACAGTGAGTTTTAGACACTAGGTTATAAAGGTTTGGTTATAAAAGTTCTCATCCCAGCGACTAAAACTCGTCTTTAACTTCTTGGTCAGGATTTTCCCTGTTAAGTAAGCTTTCGTCACATTCCTTTCCAAAACCTGTAGCAATACCCACAGTGGCTTAAAATTAAAATGCTCCTAACAAAGGGAAAAAGGGAAGGAACGAAGAAAGGCTGGCTGCTTCCGGGCTCCAGAGGTTCTGTCTGGGATGATGGGAAAGTTCTACAAGCGACAGTGTGATCGTGGCGCACCAGTGTGGTTGTACTTACAGCCACTGAATAATAAACACTTTTCAACGATTAAAATGATCGGTTATGGGATTTTACCAGGAGGAAGGAAGGAGGGAAAAGGGAAATCAAGTCATGGTTGCCTCGTCTTTCTGTCGTTCTGTTTATTCGTTGAGTGAGCCCTCTCCTGAGCAAGACTTGAAGGCTGCGGTCAGTCTTTTCTGAAGACAGCAGGAATAAATCCCGCAGGTCTGCCTGGTTTCCTGTTCTCCTGACCTGGCAGGTAGGTCCAAAAAGAACCCCCTACCCATCCCCCCATCCCCCACCCCCATTCCCTTTCTTCCCCTTACCTCCGCTGGTGGCACCACAGGGGGCAGCGGACAGCCGGACAGCCATAAGCATTCACAGCCTCCAGAACTATAGTTAGAGATGTAGAGGCTCCTTTTTCCCCCTTAGAATTATTGTCTGCCCCTGGCTTCCTTTTTTTTCCAGAAGCAAACTGAAATCATGTGTTTCTGCGAGTGGCCACATGCTTCTTATCTGCACACAGGAGCTCATAGGCGACGGGTATGTGTGGGATGCTGTGTGGTAAAGACATTTTTTTAGCTATCATTTAGGGAAACACAGAAGCTGTTGGTGCTGAGTCTGGCTCGGAATGAAGCCCATGAGAGGGAAGCCCTGGCTTCCTGGATTTCCCACGACCCACGGGCACGTTCCGCGGCCATTCTCGAGGGTTTTTGTCATCACTCACTCATTCTCACAGGTGGGCCGTGGGCATAGGAAGGACCTCCGGGCAGAGGAAGGACCACCATGCTGGCCTTCCTGGTTGGACAGGAGCCTGAATACCATGTATCATTGAGCCCAGAGTGCACATTTTTAGATCTCTGAAATCAACAGTTATGTCTTGGGTCTTAGCCCCTGATGAAACACGATATAGTATAGCAGGGGTAGTCAACCTTTTTATACCTACCGCCACTTTTGTATCTCTGTTAGTAGTAAACTTGTCTAACCGCCTACTGGTTCCACAGTAATGGTGATTTATAAAGTAGGGAAGTAACTTTACTTTATAAAATTTATAAAGCAGAGTTACAGCAAGTTAAAGCACATAATAATAATTACTTACCAAGTACTTTATGTCGGATTTTTGCTAAGTTTGGCAGAATAAATCTTTATAAAACAACTTACTATATATAGTTAAATCTATCTTTTTATTTATACTGTGGTTGCTCCGCTACTGTCCACCATGAAAGCTGGAACGCCCACTAGTGGGCGGTAGGGACCAGGTTGACCAGCATTGTATTAGAGACAGCGTAAAGATAGCAGGCTGCACCATTTTGTAGAAATCAGTGAAATCCCGGCAAGGAAAATTAGAATTTGAATGTGTCCTAAGTCACAGGCAAGGGAGAGAAGACTGGTCTAATTTAGAGTCAGGCCACTAATTACAAGCTTCAGGTTTCTGCTTGGAGCCAGACCACAGTGGTAAGGAAGCAGGACAGGCCTTCATTTACTTGGGGCTCTGTGGAGGTCGCTGCTTGAATGTGAACCTCCTTTATCAGAAGGGACTTTATCATGACCTTCTGTGCAGACATTGCGAGGAGGAAGAACGGATCCTTTGTGGATTAGAGGTCAAAGGTGTCACTGGAACTCTGTGACTTGCTGTGGGTAAAACAGTGACCTGGGCTCGGTTTTGTTTGTTTGTTTGTGTTTTCAGTGTCCTCTCCCTCCTGCCTGCCAGGCACAAGGTCCTGTCCTCTGGCTCCCTGGGGTCCACCCAAGGTACCGACCTTGTGTCCCACCTCTTAGAACCTAAGGACTCTCTAGAGATAGGGGCTGTGTGGGTTAGGACCACTCCAAGTAATATGTTAAGTACGATAGTGATCTCCCAGAAAACCTAATCCCGTGTAGGAAAATGTCATATCGAGAGAGCGACATGGGAGAGAGACTTTTAAGAGGTGCTTTGTTATCTGGTAAATCATACCTGTGGGTCACGACCTGCCCCACCAGCACGAGAGACTCATCTTTTGCCTGCATTTTGTGCCAGAGTCAGAAAAAAGGATGCCTAGATGACAAGAGACAGCTTGCCAGCTGTCCCAAATGGGCAGGGGCACTTCTGCCCCCACTGCCCAGGGAAGGGTGATCATGGACAACTGAGGCTAAATCAGAACTGTGAGAGCAAAACAAATAGCCCTTCTCCCCAAACCTCCTCCCACCTCGTTTGAGGAGGAAATGGAGAACGGATCATAGTGATGAGACCTGAGGGTGGGACATGCTCCACGATGGAAATGTATCGCTGACGTTTGAAATCCCAAATGCATTGGTCTTTGAGAGACCGTTTTTAGGTGAAGCCTAAAAGCAGTGAATGGAGCCTAGTACTTCTGTACGCATATTTCTTTTCTGGGCTGAGCCAGGGGAAGACTTGGGCATATGGGTCAGACAGTGAACCACGGAGGAGTGAATTCCAGTGGGTCAGGTTTCGTCATGTGATGCAATGCAGCTTAGATACAGCTTCATCTGTGACTCAGAGTCAAAGAGGATTTAAGGCTTAGTATCTCCAAGGAACAAAGGAGGAGAGAAAACCCAAAACTACTCCAAAGGCCATTTCTCGAGACCGCCTGGTTTGCATTGACTGCAGAGGCAGCAGACGCAGACCGTCTGCCCGCGGGAGCCCAGGTGACCCACCGCCTGGTAGGCCTCTCCGTCCTCCCCTCCGAATCCATTGATTGTATCGGACCTGGGGAGCCGCCCCCTGGAGAGTGCCTGTGTTACGTTTCTAAGGCTTCTAATGCCACCTAGGAAGGGGCGAGGGAATCGTCACCCTCCTTCCCTTTCTTCTGTGGCTGTGGAGGTACCCAGGGCACCTTAACCCTCCTTTCCCCTGCACTTAGCGTTGACTTATTAGGTGGGTGATGTTCTGCCTGAACTTGGGGGACCGGGTTCCTTCAGCTGAGTCCCAGAGCACTCCTCCATTCAGGGCTTCTGGTGTTTTTCACGGCTGTGTTTGGCATTCTATTGGCATTTCAGACTACAGTCAAATTCACTGTCACTTGAGTGACATGAATAATCTATCGATATTAATGAAACGATAGCAGGTCCTTGCCTCTCTTTTCTTATACTTAACCTGATTTCAAATATTATGTATTCTGGCTTTGCTTTTTTTTTTTTTTTTTTTTACCTTTGTGTCATTGTTGGTGCTGACATCAGGCGGGGGTTTTTTGTTGTTTTCTTTTTGTATTTAGAAAACAACATTTAATGGGGTGACATTGGTACCTAAGATCAGCTTTTTTGGGTGTGGGGGTTGCAGTTTTCTTATTCAAGTCCACTACGCAGGGTGAGGGGGCAGGATGGGACAGAGGTCACAGAAGGACGGTCATGCAAAACAACAGTAAAACAATTCCTGCGCTGCCCCGACCCTGTATTATTCATCCATGCAGAGAGAGCCCTAGCCGGCTCCGCACTTGAGTGGCAACCTCGCCAATTAGCATTGCCGCTGCAGGTCTGTGGATTGCATGGGAAAACAGGATTTGTTTAGAAGTGCTCATGCAAATTGTGCAACACGAGTGTGGCCTCAGTGTCAAGTCCTTTCCCGGGTTCTGACAGACTCACGTCTTTCCAGATTTCTCTGATCGGTGGCCCCCTTGACAGTTCCCAGAGCTCATAAGCCAAAGGAAACAGCTCCTGTTGCCATGAGGACTGTATCTGTGGTGAGGTTTACAAGCTGTTCCTGCGGCTGGGCTTTGCCTCAAAAAAAAAAAAAAAAAAAAAAAAAAAAGATCATATTTTCACTTGCCTCAGTGAAGACACAGATTAAGAAGGGAATATATGCAAATATCCATGTTCATGCCACCAAACCTAAACTTGGCTCCCTGCTGCTCGAGTTGCCATTTCTCTTACTAAAAACTTTTTTCTCACTTGAGCATCAATATATATGGATCATGTTTTTAAAATCTGCATTAACGCAAAAAAAAATTAAAATTAAAAAAACCCTTGAAAGCAAAAGTGTTAGGTCAAATATGAACTCTGCTTTTATTTCACATAATCAGGATTTATACTATCTTTGTAAATATGGTAACTATACATTTCTGAACCATTCTTTGTTCAGTTTGGAAAAATTCCTAATCATTTGAGGAAGAAAATATTTGTTCCATTTGAGCTCTGTGTAGCGTGGTTGGATTGTCTCTTCGTCAGCAGTTTTGGGGGCCCGCATGGGGAGGAGGGGGTGCCATCTGGTGCTTTGAGGACTCGAGCAGACACAGATCATGCCCACACTGTGTTGGCCAGTGGCGCAGGGTTGGAGACGGCCCGACACAAAGGGGGCCCCAGGGGGGGGCTGCTCTGGAGGCCGGCACACAAAGCCGGGGTGTCTGCTGGCCTCGGAAATGGCTGCCCATGGCGTGACTGGCCAGGTTGGGACCCTCGTACTTCTCTGGCCTGTCTTACTCTCCAAAACCTCAGGAGCAGTTGCTTGAAGTTGCTGAACTTTCCAAAGCTAGTTGCATTCTGGTTGAAAGAAAATTAGAAACTTCACCTCATATATAAATGTCTTAACTGCTACGTTGTACACCTGAAATGAATATAATATTGTATGTCAACTATACTTGAAAAATACATTTAAAAAATAATTTACCCCAATAGAGTTTTTGTACTTTATCCTCCCCCTACCCCCCAAAAATGTATAGACAACAGAAAGCACAGCTTAGTATAAGAACGTCTCCATACCAGACCTCCCCATGTTGGGGACAAGGAGGGAGGTGTCTGCCAGCCGGGGTCTTTTCTGGGACTTCCCCCAGCCTGATTCTTCTCCAGCCTCACCCGGCCCCAGCTGCAGTCATTCCCATGTGTTCTTTCGTCCCCTCTGTCCCGTTGTGGTCTGTGTCTGCTGTTCAGTACCAGACCTCCTCTATGCATTGGGTTCTTAACCTGACTTCCACTCCTCTCAGCTCCCAGCCCCTCCCCTGATGTCCCAGTCCTTAGCGCCTCTATCTTGAGGGGTGGGCCTGTCACTCTGGAGCCCCTAAAAGGAAAGGGATAGGCAGTGTGGTTCATGGGGACCAGCACTGGAAACCCCAACTAGAAAGAGTCACCTCTTTGGCCCAAGTGCCCCAACCCTCAACTCCCAAGGACTCTTCTCCATCAGCCTCCCCAGACAATTTAAAAGGATAGTGACACTCTTATAGAGAGCCCATGAGTCAGGCGCAGCTAATGTCAACACCGTGTCACTGCGGTTCCTTTTCTCAGCCTCCCTCTCCACTGTCAGGAACTCACCAGCTCTGCCTGTGCACCACTGCTGCTCTGAATAGGTATCAGAGATACAATCATGTGTGCAAGGGATAAAGACACTACAAGATTTCATTCTCTAACCAAAGTGATACAGACCAGATGCTTCAAGGAGAATTCCCTGTCTAAAAAGAGGAAAAAGGCCTGACCAGGTGGTGGCGCAGTGGATAGAGCATCAGACTGGGATGTGGAGGACCCAGGTTCGAGACCCTGAGGTCACCAGCATGAGCGCGTTCGAGACCCTGAGGTCACCAGCATGAGCGCGGGCTCATCTGGTTTGAGCAAGGCTCACCAGCTTAGACCCAAGGTCGCTGGCTCAAGCAAGGGGTCACTCAGTCTGCTGTAGCCCCACGGGGTCAAGGCACATATGAGAGAGCAATCAATGAACAACTAAGGAACAAAGAATTGATGTTTCTCATCTCCCTTCTTGTCTATCTGTCCCTCTCTCTGTCCCTCTCTCTGTCTCTCTCTCTCTCTCTCTCTCTCTCTCTCTCACACACACACACACACAATAAGTAAATAAATAATAAATAAATAAAAAGAGGAAAAATTTCCCTGATGCTCTATACCAGCCTCCCTCCTTCCCCCCAAATTCCCAAATTACATTTCCTCTCTCAGAGGGGCAGATGGTATGGATTAAGTGTTAAGGGCTTAAATGGATATTTTTTTTTCTGAACCTACTAATGTCTTTCAGATTGCCAGGAATCTAGAAAATACAGTATTTTAAAAAAAATTTTTTTTATTGATTCTTAGAGAGAGAGGAAGGGAGGGAGAGAGACATCAATTCATTATTCCACTTATTTATGCTGTCATTAGTTGATTCTTGTCATGTGCCCTGACTGGGGATTGAACCCGCAACCATGGTGTATCAGGACGACACTCTAACCAACTGAGCTACCTGGCCAGGGCTAAGAAAATGCAATATTAAGTACTGAGTTCCCTGCACGTTTTGAGGGCAGGGTCTCCCTCCGTGCTCACCCCCCCCCCCATGTCTCCCCAGAAGTCCTGCCGACATGGCCGAGGACTGCACTGACTCAGGTGACCTTGAATACAGACCCACGAAGAGCTGCTGGCCTTTGGCCACTGAGTCAGATCAGAACGGGGGCGGGGCTGCCCAGAATTCCTTCAGATGACCCGCCGACAAGAGCTGGCCTAGCCCAGGACAGCAGCCGCCAACAGCCCCCCAACCCCCACCCCTATGTTCCCTGGGCCTTATATTACCTGGGCACAGTGAAAGGAAAGAAAACAGTCTGTCTCTCTTCTGTGTGTTTAATAAAAGAAAGCATAGTCATCATTTGACACATTACTTTCGGTGGATGCACCAGAAGAATATCCTGTATATCCAGGAAGGAGAGAGGAGCAGAGAGGGGAAGCAAAGGGAAAACCCCATCGGCTGCCTGCAGAGGTCCAGTGTCCGTCGGCAGAGGAACTGTGTGCCTTCAGACAGGGTGGGAAAACCCATAGTAACAGGGCCCAGAGAGACAGATGGGCAGGTCTACAGCTCATCCCTCAGATGCGAAGACAGAACCAAACAGGTGAAACCCTCTATTTCAGAGCCATGAAGACCAGAGGATCTGCTTCTCCTCTCTGTTGTCTCACTGAGCGCCAGGAAGATCTTCAAAGAGAAGATCTGTCATTCATTCAGGGAAGACACCCCATCTCCAAGTGGCTGACTCAACACATGATTTTACCTGGGACCACTGCCGTATGCCTTAGCCACAAATTTTCAGTGGCCTGACACTAGGCATGAACTAATAATTTTTGTTAAAAAATTATTTTTAGCCCTGGCCATTGGCTCAGTGGTAGAGCATAGGCCCAGTGTGTGGATATCCTGGGTTCAATTCTCATTCAGGGCACACAGGAGAAGGGACCCTTTGCTTCTCCACCCCCTCCTTCCCCTCCAGCAGCCATGGCTCGATTGGCTTGAGTGAGGTGGCCTCTGACGCTGAGGATGGCTCTGTGTCCTCCACCTCAGGCACTAAAAAAAGTGGCTTGGTTGCTAAGTAATGGAGCTATGGCCCCAAATGGGCAGAGCATCGCCCCTAGTTGGCTTGCTGGGTGGATATCCATCGGGGCGCATGCGGAAGTCTGTCTCTCTGCCTTCCCTGCTCTCACTAAAATAAAAAATTTTTTAAATTATTTTCACTACCATCTCTAGTTTACATGGGATAAATGCAACATCAACTATCTTATGAAAATATCACACCACTTATGATGCAGAAGACATGCCATGGAAACCAAGAGTGATTTTCTGAACTTTTTCTTTAATTCGATATGGAGCTTAAACTGTTAATGAAGCCTAGGAGATACTTAGTTATCACTGTGTCGTGAATTCTACTTGTCATTAAAAACCTTTCATTGGGCCACCATCTAACTCTCCTTATTCTTTTGTCAGGTCTTCTTGAAAAAAGTTAAGTGAAGCGTGTGGCAGGAAATAGAAAGTTGGGGGGCTGTGTTAAGGAAAACACAAAACTGGAAAGGTTTCCTCTCAGAGCTGTTTTAGTCACATTTCCTGTTATTGTTCAGCATCTTCTCTGCATCCCCAGGATGTATTATTAGAGCTCTGAAAATAGTCAGCGTATACCCTGACTATACTACGCCCTATTAAAAGTCAGTGGAGGGCTGAAAAGATAACTATGTACTAAATTTACATTTCAATAAACTCAGTTTTTTTAAATTAGGGAGGACAAGGAAAACTGGAATTATTTCTACTGATTTTTGAGCAGGAATCACTATCCCTGCCAGATTTCTGGTAGCCATGTAAGGGCCACATGGGAATGACAGAGACTAGAAGAAGTGAGCAGGAAGAGATGGAGACCATTGGGCCTCAGACCTATGTTGCGTAGGAAAAGAAAAAGCACCTGAATTCTTATTCTTGCCAAATTATAGCTTGCGGTTCAACCTGACTCTTCCCTCGAAAGTTCTCATGGTCAGGAACCCAGTGTCGGCCAGCTTCCCTCTCCCTCCTGGCTGGGTGCCCCCAGCCCTGCCTCCCCACTTCCCTTCTTCTGACCAGCCCCATTCTAATCTCTCTGCCACTTCCCGGCTTCATCTTGTTAAAGTAATGCCTTTATCATCTCATTCCCTTTAAGAGCCTTGACTGTGGCTCCCTGTCTATTGGTCAGGTCAGATGTCTGAGCCGGTGTGCAGACCTGCCCGCGGTCAGACCCGCCCGTGAAGCTTTTCTCTCACACACCCCAGCGTGCTCCTCGGCTTGGGGTCTCCGGGCCACCAGCTCCCTCTTTGCAGGTGGCTGCTCCTGCCTTCTCCTCTGCTCGCTCCAATCTAAATCTCCCTCCCATCCAGTCTCCTTCTGATCCATGAATCTCTGCTGTAGGGAAAACAGCTATGTTAGGCTTGCTCGCTGGTTTACCGCCTGTGAGCACTTTGCTTGATTAGTGTGTGAGCACGTGGCAATGCCTATGTAAGGCTGTGTGTTTAGTCTGTGTAAGGCTGTGGGTGTTTACCCTCAGTGTGGGTTGCGGATTGTGGATTGCCTGTCCGCCACTGCGAGGGGTCGTGTTTTGCCGTTCATTTGCCTGAGAAGCGGTTTTCCCTTGTTTGCTTGTCCACCATTGGGAGACTTTATTAAACGGTACTGGCCTAACCCTTTCCGGCTCCGCAGTTTTTCTGAGGTCTGCCTGAACTCAGTGTGGTCCCACCTGACCTCGGCCACTGGCATTATACTCCCAAACATAATTGGGAATTTCAGGGCTGGGTTAGGAGCCTTACAGAGCACTTGTGCAGGGAGGTGTTCAGGGACTTGCCTCGGGTCACACAATCCCTAGAATCCATGTGTCCCACCTCTCCCATTCTACTCCCTTTCTACTGAGCGGCTCTGACCGTCCAGATCGGGCCAGGCTGGCTTTATGGAAACCCGACGGAACCAGACAGAGCACACGCCACCGTCTCACCCTTGACAGGCTGGGATCATCCTCCAGCTTTTCAGTGGAGGGAAACCTCATCCCTCACTGGGTTTTCAGTGCCCACCCAGGACCAAGGCCCTGCTGCCCTTCTCCGAGACTCCAACCACACACCCACCAGCGTGCTGGGACGCTGGGGCCCTTGGGAGCTCCCTGAGCAGTCGAAGCTTTTTTCAAAGAAGATGCATATCTGAATTGAAAGGAAGCTTTGATGGCGAATTATACATTCTGCATATAATGTTGTAGTGCCCGGCATTCAGGCGGAGAGCGGTGGTGTGTGTTTTTTGGGGGTAAGTGCAGTTTTGGCCGCGGAGTATCTTACTGCACATAAAATCAAAGCTGTAAAAGCAGCCCATACACATAGATGTTTGTTTTCTATTCAGCAAGCCAGTTGTTTGCTTGTTTGGTTTGTTTGTGTCTTTGTATTTGTCTTACCTGTGGCTGAATCTTTTCCAAGAAAAATCAACTCGGAAGACCTGTCAACTGAAATTGAAAAGTGCCAGTAAGGGTTGGGCAGCCCTGTCCAGCTTCAAGTGACAGGCACAAGGCTCCGTGGTCTTAGACCAGATCCCTGAACTTATACTGGGTTAGCAGCCTTAGTCGTATAATTTCGCTGACCAGGTCATCCTTCTTAACCGAGGCCTACCCAGGCTGTGGGTGCACCTCACGGCAGGACATTTGGTGGCTCTGTCCCCAAGAAGCCGGTGGGAAGCGCAGAGAGGGACTGAGACCCTGCTGCAGCCCCAGATATCTCCACGGTGATGGTGGCAAGGCTGTGCCGTGGGGATGGCTCCTCCACATCGTGCGACAGCTCTCAGCACCCCGTGCGCGGACATCCACTGCCTGGGGGCTTGTACTTACTGACTAAAGGGGACACGGTGACTCCTTTCCTCAGAAATTCTCTCCGACTACATCAGAAAGGGGATGAAAGGGTGGCCTTGTCAGCCTTTTCAATGCGCTCCTAAACATGAATCAAGAGGTGGTGTTCCCTGGGCCTTGGACAGAAAGTAATCTTCAGTAAAGACTAGGCCCCCGGAACCTATGGGAAAGACTGAAGGGGACCTCACTCTCACTGGCTTTTCCTGTGTCACATAATAGGGAACTGAGACAGACTTCAAGTTCAATTTAGAGGGACATCATACCCTGCCTCCCACTCCTTAGCCAGTTTCCAGCCTTTTATATTTCGTTTCAGCTTTCAGAAAAGGATTGGTTGCCTTGGGGAGGATTTCATCCATGTTGACTGAGAAATTGCCTATTCTTAAGGTAGGGGAGGGCCCTGGCTGGTTAGCTCAGTCGGTTAAGAACATTGTCCTGAAAGAACAAGGTTGAGGGTTCGATCCCCGGTCAGGGCACACACGGGAAGCAGCCGATGAGTGCACGACTGAGCGGGACAACAAATGAGTGCTTCCCTTCCCCTTCTACTCTCTCTGTGTCTCTGAAAATTAAAAAAAAAAAAAAAGGAAGAGGAAGGAAAGGAGGGAGGGAGGGAGGAGGGAGGAATTAAGTCCTGTCGTGGGTTGGAGCATCGTCCTGGAGCACAGAGCGCAAAGGTCGCCAGTTAGATTTCCCAGTCAGAACACGTACAGAAACAGCTCGATGGTTCTGTCTCTCTCTCTCTCTCCCTGCCTCTCTCAAAAAAAAAAAAAAAAAAAAAAAGTAATGGAGGATGAAGAGGTGAAGAGGAGATGAAATCCAAGGGAGAAAGCAAAGTAATTAGTTGGCCCAAAGTCAAAGAAAATGTGTGTGTTTATTAGAGAAATGGTCGAAAGGTAAGAAAGACCAGAACTCTGATCCTTAGCACTGGGGAAGCTTTCTCAGGTTGATGAATATTCTGAGCGGCAGGTCAGAGCACCTGTCCTGGTCCAGCCCCTGTGAGCGCAACCCTCCTGCTCTGATGTTCACCTCCTCTGAGCAGTCAAGGTGAGAGGGAGCGCTTTTAAAGGAGGTGTGCGGTCTCAGGTGGAGACTGTGTTTGAATTCTGTGTATGTTGTCACAAGCTCGCCCAGATCTGGGAGGCATAACAGAATGGGAGTGTTAAGTCAACAATCTAGGGAAGAATTAGCACAGGAAACTTGGAGAGGACGTGCGGAGAAGTGGACACTTGCAGTGCAATCATGGCAAGAAGGTCAGACATGGCTTTAGCTTCTGGTAGAAAGTAATAGGAAATTAGCAGTACATCCCAGGTATTTAGGCAAAAATATTTATGTTTTCAGAGGGGGATATTTGGCATGTCACCCCCATCTTAGAAAGCCTGTATCCCTCTTATCAACAGGAGGCATTTAATCCTCACTAAAATGAAAGTGTCACCTCCATTTCACCTTCATTCTAGGGTGGTCTAGTTCTACGTGTAGCTATCAACCTAATTTTTATCATAAGCAGGAGGTGATTGTGTGTGAACAGGGGTTCCTGTAACTGCTTTACCGTAGCAGACACAGGGAACACTTGGATCTTATCTATAACTGCGTCAGGGATAACTTTTGTCTTACCCGACCAAACAACCCCCAAGAACTTAACAGATAACCCGGGTCCTTATAATTTGCCCTCGTTGACTGCCCAGCCACATACTTTCTTATGGGATAGCAGGGTAGGGACTGCTTGCTCCAATTCTGGAAGAGAGTCACTAATTAGCATAATATCACCAATATAAAAATACATATGAACTGCCTCTGGCTGTTTCTATTGAGCCAGGTCAGCAGCCACTAGCCCATGAAACAAGGTGGGGCTATGCAAATAGCCCTGTGGTAACATTGTAAAGGTCCATTGTCTCCCTTCCCAAGTGGAGGCAAATTGGTCTTGACTCTCTGCAGCTATATCAATAGAGAAAAAAAGAGTTAGCCAAATCTGCCACAAAGTGGTATGTCCCCAACTCATGGCTTAGCTGATGCATCATGTTAGCCATCGAGGGAACAGCAGTGTACAAAGGGGAAAAACTTTATTAAATTCTCTGTAATCTACTGTCATTTGCCAGGTTCTATCTGGTTTGCGCACAGGCCATACAGGGGAGTTGTAAGGACTGTGCGCTGGCTGGATGATCCCTACCTTTTCTAGTTTGAGGACCGTCACAGTGACTTCTTCATAACCGCCTGGCACGTGGTACTGCTTGGTGCTAGTCACACGCCAGGGATGGGTAACTGCAAGGGGGAATGTGCTGAGTGTCCCCGCAACACTGCCTTCACGACCCGGACTCGCAAGCAGAGTTCGCCAGCCATAGTTTCCAACCACAGTCCTGGTAAGACATCTATCCCCAAAATATACTGCTCACAAAAATTAGGGGATATTTCAAAATGAATATGAAGTGATTAAAACATCTCCTGATCTTTGTGAGCAGTATATATTCAGGAATAGGAGATACGTATACCTTATATGGCTTAGGAGGCAGTCTTTCTGTCCCCAATGAAGTAGTTATTGGCTTCACTCAAACAGTTTGGCTCCCATAACCATCAATAGCCACTGAGGTCACTGAGGTCCCAGAGAACTGCTCTAGGTTACCATAGAGGAGGGAGCATTCTGCACCTGCACCCACCAAGGCCAGTACCAATTGTACATTAGAAGGGGACCAGTGGATTGCCAGTTCCACGTGGGGCCTCCCGTCCCTGTCTGTCCCTGTTAGAGGGGTCCCTCAGCCTTCCCCCATGCAAACTGGAACAACATATCTTGCGGGTCCTCCTCTCCCTCAACTGTCTCCATCATATAATCTTATAACCGTGCCACCCGCCTACCAACCATTGCGTTGGTAGTTGCTGGTGTCGTTCTTCTCAGCGGGTGGAACCTCTGTCCTGGTTTAAGCCGTAGCCAAAGCTCCAAAAGAACTTGATTATGTTTGCCATCTAATTCCTCCCTATCTTCCCCAGCCACAGTCAGATCTACCCACATCTGTGTTCAGGTAGCCTTTACAGGCCCATTTCTCTTGTTGGGGGGGAAACACTTTGTAATTCCATGCTGCCTTCAGCTCCTCCAAACCAAATGCCATCTGTGTAACCGTGTTGATGGGCTACCCCACATAGGGGCCCAAGATAGCTACTAGTGACCCAAAAAGGGCTGATAGGGTGCTACAGAGAATAAGGTTCTCATCCCTGCCGTAAACACTTCCTCATCTGGCCCAAGGGACCTTGGGTTGAAAGCAGCATTCTTCATACCTAGTTCCCAAAGGACCCAGGCCAGCTCACTGTAGCACTGCCACTGTCTCACTGCCCCCAGCAATTCTCCAGTTTCTGCCAGACTATACGAATGGCAGCAATCACCCATTCTAATAGAATATGGTTTCCTGGGTTGTCATGGCAGTTCTGAAGACACTGCCTCAAGGAGGAGTGTGTGGTAATGGTGGTCAATTTCTCCATCTCTGTTCTGGAGTGCATGATGCCATCCACCACCCCCCTATGTTCCACAACCGCAGCAACCAGACTGCCAGGGGCTCTGTGGGTTTCTGCCTGATCATCAGCTCTACCCGGGTGTGGGCTGGACCACAGAGTGCTCCACCACCTGCGGAGGGAACTGAGCTTGCCTCTGAGGGACTCTTGGCTGCTGGGTTTTTACCTTCTGGGCAACCACCAGCCAGGCTCTGAGTTGGCAGATGGCAGTTGCAGCGTAAACTTCCTCCTCAGAGGAGGAGTTGGAAATGCCTCCTCCCGCCGAGTCAGAGCCACTCTGCTGGCATGGATACAGCGCCTTCTTCTGCGCCCACTTTGGCTCCTGCAGCTGCTAGCTCTCAGCCTGAAGCTTAGACTTGAGTTCTTGAACCTGCAGTTGTTTCTCCAACACCTGTTGCTGCCAACATGCAGCTTCCAGGGCAGATTGCAACTCGTGAGCCTGTAATTCCTTCTCCAGGGACCATTCCAGTTACAGGTGCCGCTGGTGCTCAGGCTGCATCTCACGCTACAGCTCTCAGACCCAGTCGACCTCCTTCCCCAGGGCTTGTTCCAGTTCACACCACTGCTGGTTCTCAGCCTGTAGCCCAACCTGCAGTTCTCAGACCTGCAGCTCTTTCTCCAGCGACTGTTCCAGCTCATACCATTGTTGGCACTCAGTCTGCAGCTCACCCTAGAGCTTTCAACCTCTGGCAGTCTCTCACACAGAGCTCTCGGTTTCCTCTCACAAGGCTGTGAAAAACACCCATCCCACAGCCCCCAAAAGGACAGCCACAGGGGATCATATGCTGGAGAACAACGACCACTCCTCTACCGCACCCTTCAAGGCTGTCAGGAGCTACACGCCAATCTGATCCAAATCCTGCCCACTACGCCAGATGTAACACTGGTGGTTGAGGCCAGGCAGGTTCTCATTGAATTCAAGCCAATGGTAGAGGAACTGCAAAGCTGGAAAGCATTGGACCACACCCATTTATTGGAGGCTCGCAAAGATAGGCAAGCCCATAAACAAAAAAAGGAAAAGAGCTAATAAACGAAGGAAAGCCTGCTTCTTGCAGTGAAGGGCAAGGAATCAAGAAAACCACACCTCACAGCAGCAGGAGAGCGATCTGGGAGAATCGTCACCGGGAGAAAGCACCCACAGCCTTACATAGACTATCCACTATCCACACGCACCAATCAGGCCAAGTGCTTGCAGCCCGTAAACGAGCGAGCAAGCCAAACACAGCTGTTTTCCCCTCATGCCCCTACTTTCTCATGGCCTCCTGGAGTCCTGGCCTACTCAGACCACCAGTGCTGCTGCCTGGTCTGCTCTCGGGCGTGTGGGGTGAGCCGCTCCCCTCCCTGAGCCTTGGTTGACCCCCGAGTCCGCTCTTAGGCGTGTGGGGCGAGCCGCTCTCCTCCTTGAGCCTTGGTGTGACCGCCCCTGGTCGGCCCCAAACAGGTAGGTTCAGCAGGCAGAAACACAACAGCGCATTCTGACACAGACCCTGCACCTTTTCTGGAAATATCTTCTGCCAGGAGGGAAAAGCCGGGGGCCAAGACTAAGCTGCTTCCCAGGAGGGGCTGTTCCCAGGCAGTCAGGGCCCGCGGCCCCCAGCCCCCAGCCACCCCAGCTGGCTGTGGGGAGGACGGAGGTGACAGAGGGAGCCCTTCAAGCTCCCACTCCTTCCCTTCGCCCTGCCTCGGGGTGGCTGCAGCAGAGAGCTCCACCTGGAGTGTGGTGGGCTCTTGTCCATAAATGGAAACATTGGCCTGGCTCCCAGGATAACACAAGATAGGCCTCTGTCCCCGTTATGTAATCTTGGCTGTGATGACTTCATCAGAAGGGGGAGGCAGTAAAAGAAGAAGGTGCGGTTTGGGGAACAGCTCAGGAGCAGGCGGGCTGAAGACAGCTGAGACTCCTTCCTCCCCCTCCTGGCTTTGAAATCCAGGAGAGACAGGCAGACAGCAGATGGGTCAAAACTGAATTCCTGGAGCTGCTGGCAAACCACTTGCCGCCCGTGTGTCCTGACAGTGGCCACTTGGATGTGAGCAGATGCCATCCCCACCTCTGCGACACCTATCTTGCAGCCCCGTGTAGAAGACAACCTGTGGAGACAAGGGATAGTTTTCACTTGTTCTTAAACTCTCTGGGTTGGGCTGGTTCCGGCTGTGCTCTGTGGTTTCACGACTGGACTGGAGAAAAAAAGAGAGAGCAGGTGGTGCCGCAAAGGGCAGCTCGTCTAGGCGGACCCGGGAATTCTTGGAAGATGGTCAGTGTCCTTTACAGCCGTCTCTGGGACTTGGGAGCTCTTGGTTGAAGCGCTAAAAAGCTGGCCTAGTTGCTAAACCTGTAGCCAAACCCAGTTCATTCAGGTCTTAAAGTCTCGGGAGAACTAGAGTTAAGGATATCTGTTGCGCACTCCAGAACATACGGTGGGCTCAGGGGGAAACCCAGATACAACCAGGGCACCTCCTGAACTCAGTCGTTCCATTCCGTGTCTGTGTCTGTTTAGACCAGGGGTCTCAAACTCAACTCAGCATGTGGGCCGCAGAGCAAGATCACAGCCGTTCGGCGGGCCGCACTAGGTCTACAAAAGGCAACTGTTACGCAACACTTTTCAGTATCACAAAACGACCAGAAACTGTAGTTCGCATCACAACTGCTGTTAACTAAGCTAATATCTAGCTAGGATGCTAGAGAAATGAAAAATACAAGTAGGCCCCTAGGCTTACTTAATTTTATCCAAAATATTTTGAACTTCGTGGATTAGTCTGCGGGCTGCGAGTTTGAGACCCCTGGTTTAGACTAAGTATTCTTAATGAGGTTTGGGTTTTTTGGTTTTGTTTTTGTTTTTGTTTGGGCGGGGGGTGGGGGGGTATTATTTAATGAATCCTCTAAATGTTGGCCATTTAAGTTGTTTTTTAATTTTTTTGCTACTCTAAGTCATTCAAACACCCATCTGCTTCTCCACCCCTCCCCCTCTCCTTCCTCTCTGTCTCTCTCTTCCCCTCCCACAGCCAAGGCTCCATTGGAGCAAAGTTTCCCCGGGGCGCTGAGGATGACTCTGTGGCCTCTGCCTCAGGAGCTAGAATGGCTCTGATTGCGGCAGAGCCACGCCCCAAGATGGGCAGAGCATCGCCCCCTGGTGGGCATGCCGGGTGGATCCCGGTCAGGCGCATGCGGGAGTCTGTCTGACTGTTTCCAACTTCGGAAAAATACAAAAAAAAAAAAAAAGGCTATTCAACATACATCTTTACACAAATCTGTGAATATTTCCAGGAGTTGAGTCCTTAGAAATGGAACTTCAGGGCATGATGTATTCAAGTCTTTGATCATCACTTCTAGATCAAGGCCCTCTGCTCTAGGAGCCATTCCCCTCTTGTCCATCTGAGCCATTTGGAAACATCACTTCCTCTGTAAGGCCTCCAGTCTCCTCCCCAGGCACAGTCAGGTGCTTGCATCACTGGGTCCTAATGCTCTCCTGTCTCCGCGCAAGGTGTAGCTTGTGCCTCATCCTCTGCAAAGGAAGCTCAGAAACTAGGCGGTCCTCACCCCTCCTCAGAATTTTGGAGTCCTTGAAAACAAATAGGCCCTTTTTCTTTCCTTCTTCTGGCAACATAAAGACTTTATTCTTTACAGAACAAGATTTTTTAAGTATTTATTTGAAGTAATATGTTCATAATAGAAAATTTGAAAGAGTGTAAGAATTGCTCACACCCTTGTCTGGGGTGATTATTCTGTGACGAATGATTTAGATACTGCTTTTTCTCTCCCCTTACCTATATATTGCAAGCTTTTCTTCTGTGTGATTAGTCTGAGAAGGCGTGATTTTGATTGGCTGAGTAGTATTCATGGCATGGATGAACCATAATTTATTTAATCAAGCTCCTATTGTTGCACACTAATGAACTTTTAACCAACTTAGAGTTGCTTTCATGGTGGAATTAACCACAACAAAAGGATTCAAAAGTTTCTATAATTTATATCAAAGGCAGAGGAGGAGCCTAACTCTCAAAGTTGTGTTGCCACGAGAGGGACCTATGGTAACTTCGTTCAAAGCACTGATAAGGACAGATGGTTTTTGTTTTTATTCCCAAGAATGTCCTTGAAAGCCTGACCTTCCTGTGGTTGATGGCACACTCACATCTTGCCCTGGAATGCCAACTTTAACCCTTTTCCAGCGGAGGCTGCATTCGGTAGCTCGGAGCAGTCCACTGTAGGGCTATATTTTTGCTCCGCCCCAGACATAGGTTATATACTGGTTTAGGCTAGAATATATGATAGCCAATTAGCTCAGTTCTGTAGCAACTGTGGATGAAGCTCTGTGCTGAATGTTAGAAAACATTTTTTAAAAACCTACCAACCTGCAGGAATTATCCTACCGGGATATTGTAACCTCTAAGCATTTGGAAAGTTGGAACTTTCTACCTTTCTTATGTTACTTAGTAAGAAACTATCACCCGCCCTGGCTGGTTAGAACATGGTCCTGAAACACCAATGTTGCAGGTTCAATCTCTGGTCAGGACACATACTGGAAGCAACCACTGAATGCACAACTAAGTGGAACAACAAATGAATGCTTCTCTCTCTGTGTCTCCCTCTGTGTGTGTGTGTTCCTTCCTCCTCCCTCTCTCTCCCTTCCTCTGTCTCTCTAAAATAAACCAATTAAAAAAAAAACAAAAAGAAAACAATTGTGTATACCCTGATCGTGAGCATGGAAAATATATTATTGTACGGGTATAGGGGAGGCTGGGAATAAATGCAAAAACATCAAAATATTGACATGGTTGCCTTTGAGTGTTTATACTTTTATGCAATGTTTTCAAATTTTTCCAGTAATGGAGGGTGGGTGGGAATCAGCAAAACATGTATTTTTTTTGAACAGTCCAATGTCTAGATAGGAATTCCACTCTGCTCATTGAGAGCCCAGGAATTACACTCTGCTCATTGAGAGCCCAGAAAGGGGAGCAAGTTGACAGCCTCAGTTCTGATTGTCTTGGGAGCTTAGCTAGAACCAGTAGCATAGCACTTCCCTCACCGGCTTTCCAGAGCGGCTTGTTGAAGAGGCTATAGCAACAACAGTGATAACAACAAGCAATTTGTTATGGTCGGGGTGGGCCAGTCACTTGACAAAGCTGTTTCTATCCTGGCCTGTTGGGTTCCCCGGATGTAAACAGCTCCATCTTAGAGGTTCGACACAGAACTGGCTGGACCCAGTTTGCAGGCTTCGCACTGAGTCCCAAGTTACTGCCGTTTTGGTGATAATCTTCCTAAATTGCTAAACTGCCCCAAGACTCAATCGTCCTGGGGACACAACCATTACACATCATAAAACAAACCTTTTTATCCAACCTCCTTCAATAATCTGCTGAAACAGAGCGGTTTCTATGGAGCAGACCCTGTTGGGGCTCTGCTATGAATTTGTAAGAACTCTCCAAACCCACAGGGGAAAATTGGTCCAGAGAAATTCTGTAAAAAAAAAACAAAAAACACCTCACCATCCTGAAACCAAGTTTCTGTCCTGACACTTGATCGACTTCAAAGGGAATTCTAAGGTCTTATTTTATTTTGTTCCTTCCAGTTATGGTTGAATGGGCTATCTCATGCCCTTTCTTTAAATGTCAAAGTTGATAACACAGAGGCATACTAATTTTGGATGTCAGACAACATATAAAAAGTGATATATATTTTTGTGCTTTCAGTTTCACCCTTTGATCCCAATAGTGTTTCTGCCTTTTAATCCTATGCCCATTCCTCTATCCCCACCACCACCCTCTTCCCATTTCTTTTTACTGCAGAGTCCTCGTGGGTGCTCTGCTCAATTTAGACCAGATGCATGTTATGGTCAGTAGAAAAGCCAGAATCCCCAGGACACCACCACCTGCTGCTGGACATCAGGCAACTTACTTAATCTCTCTGACACTTGGGAGCTTTTGAGTCAGTAAAATGAGTTTAATTGTGGAGGTGAATGCACCTGGCTGAGTACTTTGCATATAGTTAGTGCCCCATAAGTGTTTAGTTGTTCTCTTCCATTGTTGCCTCTGTTTTGTCCATGTTTTTCAGCACCATTTCCAACCAGAGGGGACTTTCCTCCAATCATAACTTTTCATAGTTCTCTACCTTGTATCAAACCAGGAGACAGGAAGTCTAATTAGACGTTTGATGCTTCCGCACTGAGCGAGGCAGTATACTGGCCTCCCCCTTCCTCAGTCCTGGCTGCCTCTCAGCCTCACAGCAGAGCTGCAGGAGTCCTGGCCTTCCTGGAAGACTCACAACCATGGTGCCTTTCATAATTCTTGGGTTTGTATCACCTGAGCAGCCCTCTGAAAAATCTGGGAATTTTGTTCCCAGTGAAGACGAAACCTGAGCAACTCAGCCTTCTGAGACTTGCTTTGTTAAATGCAGGGTTTGCAGTCTCATCAGGGCATACAGAGCTGGGTAGCAGTCAGTGCCCATAAGCCAGGATTATTTGTCCAAATGATTCTCAAACTGTGGGTCATGGTAATTACCTGGAGGGCTTATCAAAACGCCCCCAGAGGTTGTAGTTCAGTAGGCATGGTGGAGCCTGAGAATTTGCATTTCTAACCATCTTCCAGGTGATGGTACTGCTGCTGATCCTGGCACCACAGTTTGAGAACCCATGATTTAGCCCATTATTGTTCCCACCTGGAAGCGGGTGGGTACCATCTTCTTAGCCATCATCTTCCACTGTGAAGGAAAAGTCCTAAGAATGAGGTTTTCATTTGAGGGTGTGGGGACTGAAACCGAGAGGTCAGATGGCATCCCAAGCCTCAGAATGCCAGTTAACCACCTTGAGCCCTGGGAGTGACAGCCAGGTGCCGCCATCCAGCCTGCGGTGGGTCCTTCCTATGCTGCTCTCCAACATGAAACTGCTCAACTCTTTCCCAGAAGTGCTGTTCTCCGTGAAGCATTCGCTTCCACCTTTGAAAAGACTTCCGTCTTCAGAAACTGAAAACTTGCATAGTACGCACCTTTGCAAGGGAAAGCCTCTGGACCCTGGTAAGAGGTTGGTCAGAGAAGTCTCTTGATGTTAAGAATCTAGGCAAAATTCCGTTTGGAATTGACTTTTTTTTTTTTTTTAATTACTTGATCCAGTTCGGTGTGTGTGAAAAATACGGATTTTTTTTTTTCTGGGACGTCCTTTTTGTTTTTTATTGACTTATTACTTTTACCTACAAGACAACCCTCTTCCACCTGGTTCCAACCCATGCCCTCCACCCCTATTGCCTTTCCCCGCTCCTGGCACACACGCGGTGTGGCGGTGGCGGGGAAATGCACCCCGGAGCGCGGTGTGGCGGTGGCGGGGAAATGCACCCCGGAGCGCGCACGGGGCCAGGACCTGGAGGGCCCGCGCCGCCCCACCCGCACCCGGGGTCACCTCAGCGGTTCCTTTGTTAGGGACGTCTGCGACTGCGCGGAGAGGCGTTTTCCGGCCTGCTGGGATCGCGTGGGCCCCGCTCCTGACTTCTTAGAGTCCCCTAAGGCTTGTAAGAATATAGGCTCTAGTAGAGAGGCTAAATTACGCCCCAGGGGACGTTTAAAGTAAAATCCTAAATTTCATTTAGGCTGTTTGTGGGCCACGCGATTGCAAAGACAGCAGAGGCGCTCCTCTCTGCACCGGCTTTGTGCATCCCAGGCTACCGGGGACCCTGTCCCTCTCGGACAGTCCTCCGGGTCTGGTTTACGCCACTGTCTGGCCCCCACCACCCCTGCAACACCTCCTCCCGCCCCCAGCCCTTCCGTTTCCTTCCAAGGCCTCTCCCACCCCCACCCCCTGCAATCTCCCTCCCCTTGGACTGGAAGAAAAGTCGGTAATAAGAAACCAGTTCAGTGTCAGTGGGAGAGAGGAGGGGGGGAGATCACCCCAGAGATACACGGCAATGGAGAGCGAACTCATTTTGTGTAAAGAGGGCCTCGAGTCACCAGGGAATTCCTGGATTGTCTCAGGCTGTCGTGTGTGATGTCCATCACGCCATGCGAACACCATCTGCTCGGTATTATGCTCTCAGTTGCCAGGCTACCTGCTGTACGCAGTAACACTTGACTGCCTGGCTCCTCGTTCGCAGCGTCGCCCAGCCCGCGCGGGGCGGGGGCCGGGTGGGGGCGGGACGGGAGTCATGATTAAGCCATCTGCAAGTGGAGAGGCGGGGGCCACGCGGCGCGCACGGAGCGGGCGGGCGCAGCCCAGAGCGCCGGGTTGACACCACCATCTGCTGGGCCAGGGCAAGAACAGCAGCTGCGCCTTGTTCCCCCACAAGGACCGCCTGGAAAAGGCTGAAGCCCAGAGCAGCTGTCCAGAGCCAGTTCGCCACAGAGTCCCGTCATCCCAGTCTTTTCAGACTTTTTTGGACACCCCCTCCCCGGCCAAGGAGCCGACAGTCTTTGGCTCACCGCCAGCAACCCCGGCCCCTCTCACCCAAACACTAGGCATTTTCTTGAAAACACTTAAGAGGAATAAAACTCCCCTGCGCCCAGATTTATAAATAAACAGCTGGCTGCTCTTGGGAGATATTTTTAACACAGCTGTTTTTTGAAGTAGAAAACTGCCTCTTTGGAGGACGTAGGGTGTTTTTCATACCTCTCTCTAGCCCTTAGAAAATCGCTAAGATCTCCCTGCAGGAGTCAAGATAGGTATAATAGCTTCATTGTTTTTGATTAACCCCATCCCCCTTTATTTTACTGAATAGTGAAAGGTTTGGGAAGTAATGAAGATCTATGTAGCCATTTGGGTTGCTGATGAGAAGAGACTGAAGGAGGATTCTTGGTAGAAGGCAGGGGAGGTCGTTGGGCGGGGGGTGGGGGGGGGGGTGGAGAACAAGCCAGTAATTAAAACTAAAAATACTGCTTCATTTGGCTTCAAGGCATTACAGTTCTGGTGAGGAAGGCTCAGCCCGGTTTTCTCTAACTGCACACACAGTGTGTCTCCTCCTTAGAAATGAGAGCAGTGGCAGGAGATGGTGCAATCCCAGACTATTGCCCATTAAGCCCTCTCCGACTGGGGGTTAAAAGCTGCCATGTGATATGAAACAGTTAATGGCCTCAGCCAGCTCAGTGTGCAAGATGAGTCACTTGGTGCACCCCCACACTCTGGAATACCCTGAGGCTGGGACACCAGGTGTCACTCACCGGCAACTGAATGCGGAGGAGCTGGTTGGGAGAGACCTGAAGGTGTGTCTACCTTGATCCACAGATGTTTCACTGGGAAGGCAATCCTTTAAAAAGGCCCAGAGCCCTCCAGCCTCTAGGTCTTCAGATCTTCAGTGAACAACCTTAATGCAAAACTTTGGGGAAGGAATCATTTGGGGAAATACCTAATCCTGGGAAGTAATAACCTAACTATCCATTTGAAAAAAAGGTTGGTTTGTTTCCACACTATGCTTTTGAAGTATTTATTTTTGCTGCAGGAAGACAGGGTCAAACGTGGTTGGGTGTGTCAATATTTTCTCCAGGGTAGAGAAAGCTGAGAAGCAACAAGTCATCCCTTACCACTTCTGAGCATGCGCCCCAGCTTCCCCGGTAGGTCACATGGGACAAGAATATCTCAAAGTGCCCTAAAATAAACAGGGTCGGCCCAGGTCAGCCCCCTCATAAAATCAAGCTGAAGAAAACTTGATCTTCCCTTGGGTCTCACTTTTCTGGCCAACTCTCTCCTCCTTATCAAAACTGGGAAATAAATATACTGAAAATACATGGGGGGGGGGAGCCTTGTATATCTGTATTTTTGCTAATTGGTTAACTATCCTTCAGTGTGAATTTGTTTTAAATGTTAAGTCATTTAGCCATTTGTTTCTAAAGGCGGTAAAAAAACAGCATTAGCCCATTGGAAAGAAGGGCTTGGAAAACAGGTAGCAAATACTGGGTGTAAAGGAGGGATAAATATCTTAGCCCCTGTATGGGTCAGTCAAGAAGTAAACCGGTAGCATAAAGGTTCCTGGCATATTTGAGTATAAGGTGCACAGCTCTCTACCTAATAGTTGTCTGTGTACAGGCAAAATACAGAAAGACAAAATGTTTTATTAACGTCAGTGATAACATTCAAAACCAGAACACAGTATTTTTATGGGAGGCATATGTTTTGTCTACAAGCAATTATTAAATGCGCGCTTGGCACCACAGACCTGCAACCTGGGAAAGGCCTGTGCTAGTGGAAGGAATCAATTTACACTCAAGATCAGTATTCTAGATCTGCTAGTTCTGTTTCTTGCATTTATTAACCACGTGACCCAGGCTACCGCACTCACTAACTGGAACTTCTTGGGTTCTTACTTCCCAGGTGAGAGGAGTAATGGTGTTTTGGTTTGGCTTTTGGTCGTTTTGCCTGTTTTGTTTGGGTGATGGAGTAGGGATTGATTATTTGAAATTTGAATGAACTGAAAGGAACATTTCTGCAGACTGTTCAGACAATATTGCCGTTACCAGGCGTGCTTGGTAGAATGAACAGGAAAGGAAATGTCTGGAAACTGAATCTTACATCCTGCTCCTACTCTTCCCATTAGCTCCCCGTCTGAGCACTATTTAAGTAGTTACTTGCACTGTGTGTAAATGGGTCTCTACCAATTTGCCTCCTATTCCTTAAGGGCCAGTCCTTAAAAGTTTTTGTCATTTGAATGACTGACATAATTATAGCAACCCAATTCAACCCCCACAGTTAAATTATTCCAGACATATCAGACTCGGTTCTGTTTTTGAAGATGTTGCGAGATTACATTATCTTTGGGCAATGTAACATGTTCCCATCTATCACCATCAACAACCAACTCTGACTAGCAGGATTTTTTTTCTTGCATTCATCAAAGCTTTCGAATGTTGCAATTAAACAGTTGACTTTTGAGCAACTGGACTTGAACGGCAGAAGCCTACTTATTCACAACTGTTTTTCTATAAGTGTAAATAGACTCTTCAAATCCACAGGTTGTACATCTGCCCGTTCAACCAACTGTGGATCACAAACAGGTAGGAATTTGTGGACACGGAGGGCTGACGATAGGCTTTGATCTACACCATTTTAAATAAGGGACTTGAGCAGCCTTGGACTCTGGTATCTGTGAGAGGTTCTGGAACCAAGTCCCCACACATTCTGAGGGAGGACTGTAGTTAAATTTTGGAGGACTCAAATATTATACCCACATTTTCAATTTCAAACCCCACATTGTTCAGGGTCATCTATAATTAGAATTCCATGGAACAGCAGCTCTGTCAATTAATAAATTCCAGCAAACTTCGGTGAAGGTCTCTCATATGCCACCTAAGAAGAAGTCCGTTTGGGCCAGGTAGGCAGTAGGATTAAGAGAGAAGGTCAGGCTGTCTCCTTCCAGACTTAAGGGGAGCCCAGCCTAAGGACTTGCTGCCTTTCCTTTGGAGCAACACAGAATGTTAGCTGAGAACACAGTTCTCGGCCATTAGCCAGTCCCATCTGAAACAGACTGGACCTGGCCTCAGATCCCCAAAGCCATGCTCTGTGACTATCTCCCTGTAGCTTCTACAATTGCACTGTGAGATCTGTGTTGTTTTTATGGAAACATACCATATTTCCCCATATATAAAATGTTCCCATGTATAAGATGCACCTTAAATTTGGGGCCTGAAATTTTGGGGGAAAAATGTATTACATAAAGTTATTGAACTTAAAGTTCATCATAAAATTCATACAACTCCTCATCACTGTCAAAACTCCCATCCATTAGCTTGTCCTCATCTGTGTCTGATGATGAATCGCTGTCTTTGACAATGAGCGCAAAAACAAGCACAAAAGAAGTGGGAAATGCAACAACTGTGTAAGACACACCCAGTTTTTAGACCCCAAATTTTTCGGGAAATGGTGCATCTTATACATGGGGAAATACAGTAATGTGTGAGCTTGGGGACTCAGGTTCACAGCCAGGGTCTCTGTCCCAGTCCCAGCCCCCCGACCCCCATGCTTCCCCTCAACTGCTGAATCACTGCATTGGCCTCTTTCTGTCCTCCCAGGAACAGCACCCAGTTGGACTTTCCCGGACCAGTGGCCCCATGCAGTCCTCCGTGCCCCCAGGCTCAGGTGGCATGGTCTCGGGCACCAGCCCCGCTGGCCCGGGCTTCTTGGGCAGCCAGCCTCAGGCGGCCATCATGAAGCAGATGCTCATTGACCAGCGGGCCCAGCTGATGGAGCAGCAGAAGCAACAGTTCCTGCGAGAGCAAAGACAGCAGCAGCAGCAGCAGCAGCAGCAGCAGCAGCAACAACAGATTCTGGCCGAGCAGGTAACACACGCCCTTGGTGTGATTCATTCATTCAGCAAGCATTTATTCAGCCCCTGGTGTCCCTGAGGGAGTTACAGTTCATGTCCTTTGTCAAGATATTCGCAGTCCAGCATTTCCTGGGATCACCGGACAACCTGCAGAATTTAGACCTTTCAATTAGTTAGGCTTTTCCTTAGAAGGAATTAGCCTGTTCTTAAAAGACAGCCTTCAGCCGTCAATTTGAAGGCCCATTTGTCAGAGACACATCTTCCATTCAAGCCTGACTCCTTTTCTTCGGGTTTCTGGTTTAGGGGTAATCAGCACGTGGGTGGGGAGGACTGGCTCACATTCTCTGTAACTTCGAATATTTCTAGCAGGAAGAAAAAAGAAAAGTAATTCAGAGAACTTTGTCTCTTGAAAGAAAGGTGTCGGGAGGAGGGATGGTGGAGAATTCTGCAGACTCAGTCCCGAACAATGGAACAGGAACAATAGCAGGATAATAGGGCCCACGGAACTACCTGGAAACTTGAACTTGAGGTCACAGAAAGGGGGCAAAGTTAAGAAAATTCCCAACAGCTTTGAAAACCAGCTCAGGAAATCTTCAGGTTAAAGGAAGGCCTAACACAAAGCTCTGCCTTGGATGCCTTTGACCACCCTCACCATATCATTTCTGCAGCTTTGAAGGAAAACCTTCCCTGTGGCCTGCTCCCGTCTGTTTCAGTGTGATTCTTTTGGAGGCGTTTTGTTATTTTGTTGCATTTTGTTTTCTTTTTGTTGTGTGTTGTTTTCCAGATGCCTGTGCCTAATTTAGTGTTATCCCAGGAAAGGCCAGAGGCCTTCCAGAAGAGAACCTCAGAGGGCCCTGTGGGGTCTGGACAGGGTGTCTCACCCTTTTCTTACAGGAGGTGTGAGGTTGCCATCCAAGGCTCAAGGCCCAACAGAGCCCTTCCCCACTCTTACCCTTACACAGTGTTCCTAATAGGGTCAGAATTCTGGAAGTTTATCAAGTGTCCTCCACCCCCTACTGTGTGGGACACAGACACATTGAGATCCCTACGAACCAGGAGCAGCAGTCCAAAGGAACACCAGCCATCCCCCAAATAGAAAAATTCTCCTACTGCTGAACACAGTTCACTTATTTATTTATTTTTATTTTTATTTTTTGCTTTTGTTCCTGAACAGCTGTGTAATTATCCCTTCTCACCAAGGTCAGTCGGCCGCCTGGCAGCTCTTGTACAAACAAACCTCTCTCCACCCGCGTAAGGTGTATGACGAGGAACAATGCTAATGTCTCTGAGGCAGTGATAAATGGAGCAGCTCAGGGGGGAGCTGGGCTTTGTAAATCCTCTCCTCGGCCAATCCCAGGACATTTCAGGGGTGCCCGATACTGTGAGTGATGGCTTTTGACCAAGCCACCGAGTGGAGGTGGGGTAACCAGGCAGAACTTGGCGGTTCCAACCCAGCGGTGAGCCCCTTCTGCAAGGCCAGCCAGGCCTGGGAACACGGAGGAGGCAGACACGCGGCCCCAGGGTGACACCCACGGACTAGGGGGTGAGAGGGGGAGGTCCCTCACCCAGGACATGGAGAAATGTGAGGACATGAGAAGTCACAAAAAGAAAAAACAAAATGAGTACAATTCTTTGACAACTGTGTGTACCAAGGGAGGGTGAGGGGCGAAGGACAGAACAAAGTACTCAGGGTCAGAATGTGTCCAGTCTTTGGCTTGTGGTCTGGTTTCAGAAAAACAACCCGCCTCACCTCGCTCCTCGGCTGCCAGGGTAAGTTTGAATGATTCCCCAGCCTTCCTCGTATGCATCGCTCTTTTAAAGATCACCCGGGATAATGTGTGTACAAGTCTTTGGAAAGTGCACAACTGTATTTGGGGACCTATCATGTGACTCTGGTGTCCCAGAAGTGCTGCAGCCACACGGGCCGGCCGTCCTGTGGGACTAGCCCAGAAGTGAAATCAAGGAAAAGCTCAAGTCACTGTTGCATCTTCCCTGCGCCTGGACACAGTGCTTCCTGATGTGGGCTGCCCAGGGGTCTGCAGGTGGTGACCGTCGGCTGTAGTTTTGAGGATGAATACTGCCGTATCGAGGTCAAGATGGTCTTCTTGCCCTCTGCAGCAGCAGCGTGTCCCTGATACTTTCAGTTTCTTACCCAGCATATTAGCGACCCCTGGCTTTCCTACAAGGACAGGTGAGGGAAAACAGAAGGAGTTGGGTTCTTGCTTATCTTTGGGAATTTTAAAACAATTCTCAGTGGACTTAGAAATCAGAACAGAGCAGGTTGAAAGCAGGCATGAAGGAGCATTGATTGCTTTCTTCTCAAAGAGTGCAGGGGATGTCACCCTTCGTGCGTTCCCCAAAGTTCCACAGAGCCTAGAATGTTCTATCTGAGAGAAACATTAGAGATCATCAAGCCCCTTCATTTTACATATGAGGACATGGAGGCCAGGGAGCTGATGATGTGACGTATCTGAGGTCACAGAGTTAGAGCGACCAAGCCAAGCCAGGAGGCCCACCCAACTCCAGCCCGGGTTGCCACAGGGTGTGTCCCCGTGGTATGTGGGACAGCTAAACTCTTATATAATATGGGAAATTTGGCTGAGGAGAAGCTTTGATAAGCTCAGCTTATTTTCAAGAATGTCCCTATACTGCTGCCTATAAGAGTAACATGGTTTCTTGTCTACACAGTTAATTAATTTTAACAGTTTGTGCAAAACACCAAGGTAGGCACCACAGGACAGGGTACCTGGGGCAGAAGCTGTTCTTTTCTTTGGTTGCCAGGTTGCTGGCTCGCCTTGTGGGGAAAAGAAAGAAAGAAAAAGAAGAAAAAAAAGAAAATTATAGAGCTGCCCAAGAACAAAAACAAGAGAAAAAAATAGAAATAAACTCGTGTTTAGAAGTGGTGGATGTGTGTTATTTTCATAATGAACACTCTAAAGAGCAGGACCCTTGTCCATTCTTTGTAGCCCTTGCAGATAAAAGGTGCCTGATGAATATTCAGTAGCTGCGGAAGGGGGTGAAATGACGCGCAAGCGGAGGGTTACACAGCTACTTGACAGTAGCCGGCTGAGAACTAAGAGCCCCCTCTCTGCTCGCCACCTCACTCTTATTTTCTTCCCCGTGCCACATACAGCATAACAGCCAGAATAGCCTTTCCAAAATATTGATAATAGCACGACCAAAGCGGAATCCCCCGGGGGCGCGAGAAGAAAGACGGGCCCTTGAACCTCCTGGTGCCTGGTCTGTGTGGAATCCCATGCGGTTTCCTCCAGACAGTACAAGCCGGATATGTTACTGTGGAGATGGATTTTACAGGCACGGTGACCTCAGGGAATAAGATGAGCCTTTTTTTTTTTTTTTATAGCCCCTGAGAATCCTATCTTCCAGTTCCTGAAGCAGCTATTTAGGTCATTAAAAATTAGTTGCTTGTCCCTTTGAGCTCGGCCCCCACAATCTTAGGGAAAACATGCAGACTGCTGTTGGAAAGTCAGAGTCAGAGTTGCCTGGCACAGTGCACATTCCTTGTGAGCCAGTACGTCTGCCCAAAAGGTGTAGGCAAGGACATTCATTGCAGCGGTATTTGGGACAGCCCCTAGCTTGAAACACCCTAATTGACCATCGCTGGTAGAACAGGTAAAATCAGTGGTGATCTCAATAGGATGGAATATTTCTCAACACTGAGAATGAACAGACCACAACGACATGCATCCACACGGCTGAATCTCACAAATGTAATGAACGCAAGAAGCCAGACACCAAAGCCAGGCACAGTACATTGTATAAATCCATTATATCAAGTACAAAAGCAGACATGACTGATCTGTGTCATTAGGTTAGGGCAGTGGTTCTCCCAGGTCAGATGAAGGGTAATGACTGTCAGGGGGTACAAGAAGATCCTGGCAATGTTCTGTGTCTTAAACTGTCTAGATGCTGGTTGCCAGGACTGTGTTTATCTGTGAAAATTCTTCCACCTGTCCACTTCTGCTTTGTGTGTACAAAGTTTAATTTGGGCAAAAATCCTACCTTCCTCCTCATGGCGGGCTATTTAATTGAGAGCTCTGTCCCCATCTCACCTCTGCCCTTTTTGTCCTCTTGTTCCAGCAGTTGCAACAATCACACCTACCCCGGCAGCACCTCCAGCCACAGCGGAGCCCATATCCAGTGCAGCAGGTCAATCAGTTTCAAGGTGAGGCCCGTGCAGCCAGTAACATTGCCTTATGTGCTGCTGTGTTTGCATCAGGTAATATAAAAAATAGTGAAGAACTGAGAGTATCAACCAATCAAAATGCATTCTTTGAGGCCCCTTGCTGTGCCAGGCATTAACTTTTGGGTCCCTGGGTCCCAGAGAGGTTCTGGTGGGATCAGGGAGGGGTCAAAGTGGCTGTGGGGGACTGAGGTAGCTATTCTTTGCCAGAGGTATTCAACAATTCAACAACCAATAAGAACATACCAGTGCCTGTTGGCCCAATATCAGCTTTGTTAATGCCCAGATCATCATCTCAGTGACCACAGGGGAGAAGATCTTGTACCACATCTTTCTTGCTAAACCCAGCAGTTCAGCTGGCCAAGCCCTCACTTCCAACAGCCAAACTGGAAGATTCTGGCTTGTAGTAACCACTAATCTCTCCTGAAGATAGTAACAGACAAAGTCTTGAGGTTGATTAAACTATCTTGATCCTGCTGACCTTTGCAGAAATTCCTCTCCAGACCTGCGGGGGGGGGGGGGGGGGGGGTCCGTTTTGTCCCTGGCTCCTGACAAATGCCCAGTGAGATCGGTAACCTGTGAGAAGTCAGGATTCATTGGTCTTGGTAGGTCCTGTGACAAGGGAAGGGGATGGGAATTAGGATTTCTGTAGTTAGGGGAATCCAGGAGCCCCCTAAAAACTCCTGAGGATATACTGGGAAGGTTCCTCAAGCTCATCTTCCACTTGGGCTTGCTTCACTGGAGGTGGAAAGGATGATAGGTGAATGGCCCTTATATTTCATGACACAATGGCATATGGGAAAATAGCAAATTGATAGATGAGAGTATTGTCCCTGGAGAAAAGTTCTGGTCAAAATAACTTGTATGAGAACCTACAAATCTCAAAGGTTTTAATGACTGTCTTCCTCTTACTAAGTCCTGTGTCTCTGGGCAATGTTATATGCCTATGAGGAAATGCTTATTTTTCACAAATTCATACATTTTGTGAGTGAAAAATAGAACATAGACCCTTTTAGGGGGAAAAAATTCATATTATGCTCTCCACTAGAATATAGAAGATTGTCTTTGACATTTGTAATATTAAAGAGTAGACAGGAAAATTAATTTGACTACAGTGTCTCATAATACTGTCTGTTTTAGACAAAAACAAGAAAGAAAAAGTAGTCTGTTGTTTAACATATGTAATAATCAGATAAAGGAAAGTTAATTCTTTGGACGCATCTAATTTTTTTCCCTGTGTATATTTAAAATTACTGAAGATATAAAACTAGATTAATAAAATGTTTTTTGTTTTTCTTGAAAATATGGTGCTGATTTTAAAACACCCCTTTTCCCGTAAGAATTATACCTAGATAGTGCAACCATTTATACTAAGTAAAAGTAAGGGTTGGCTTGGATTAATCTTTTAATATCTCTTAAAGGGCATTGGCAGTATTTCTGCCCTCTTAATAAAGGACCTATTTCTAATTGAAAAACTTAGTCCAGATAATATCCAGTCCCTCACCATTTCCATTGTAAACACACAACAAAAATTTCCAAAATATTAAAAGTCCTTTTATCTTTTTCCCGCAGCCCATCAGCCTGTGTGTGTGATTTGGGTCTATCTGATCAATCTCTAAGCCAGCAATATTTTTCCCTTAAATGTTTAAATAACTCGATAACCCATTTCACCACAGTTGATCCAATCGGTCATGCCGTCAATACAAATTTAGTCATTAAGGTCACAAAACTTCATAACAAGATTACAAGTTGCACTCCAGTATTTAATCAGGAGCTTTTGATTAAAAAAAAAATCACTTAGCTATCATTAAGCTTAAAACAACCACAACAAAAGAATGCAACCATTTCTAAGGATCGCTACCAGCCCTGCTCCCAATCGTCCAGGTTTCCCCACAGTAACTATTTCAGTTTTTAATGCAGAATGGTATTGATCTCAAGCCTCAAAAACTTGTCATAATCAACATTTCTGTAATTTTCTCTCGTAAAGAAAGAAATAATATATGGAGACACATTTGCTGCCGAGAAATCAATACACCCGTCAGGAAGACAAAAACACACTTCAGTTCCCTGCCAAGGTGCCAGGCTTACCAAGGTTACACTGTTCACATCTGCGTTCTCTTCTCAGTTCCAGGGAAGATCAAATTTGCTTATAATATCGACTGGCTCTTACATTGCATCTTTTTTAAATGTCGGGGGGGGGGGGGAGGAATATTTTGTCTCGTAGACTTAATCATTAGCAGGAACACAGAAAAAGCCATGATGTGCTCCTCCCAGTCCTTGACAGCATTGACTGGGGTCCGCAGGGTGACATTTCTATTCTCCTGGCTGGTTTGGAGATTTCCTGGGAACTGGTCAGGAAGGCCTCACTCAAACGCCTAATTAGAATGGAGTGACTTGGCACGTTCACACTCTGGCCAACTTTTAAACAGCTTCATTAAAACTCTGTTAGCAGTCTACGGAGAGCCGTAGTCATTGCTGATTTCAAGGAGTGGACTTCACTGGAGAGAACCGTGAAGTTCATTGCCAAGTAGCAACTAGCAGGATGTTTCTGTTTCTGGCTCAGGAAGCTAGCCAGTTTGCACTGACGAGGGGTGATTCAGAGCATGCGGAAATCTACAGAGTGGGTCGCAGAAAACGTCCCATCTGTTGAAATAGCTTCTTAGCAGAAGCATTGGCCTTTAACCTCTAGAACCCTGTTCGTCTTAAGGGAAGTTCGTCTAATGGTCTCTACTGATAGTGTTCTCTACTGAACCACGTTCACTTCACAAACAGAGTGGGCACAGTGATCGCTGTTTCTTCTTCATTTAGCCCAGGAGATGAATTCTCTCTCAGCTCCAAAAAAAACAAAACAAAAAAAACGGTATCTAATTGGTTGAGGATGGCATCCTATCAAGAAGTGTGAGAAATAATTTGCTTCTAAAACATAAACAAAAATAACATTGGGGTAATCAAGTGAAAAAGTCAACTACAAAAGCGTGTGTGCAGTATGATACCAATCTGTTTTTATGTAAATAGTAGTTAGTCATCTCAGGACAGTGGGAACTTGGATGACTTTCATTTTCATCTTTGTGCTTTTTCAATATTTTCCAAAGTTTTCCACAGTCAGCACATGTTACAAGCAGAAAAATAATCATTGTTTCTATTAAGGATTTGTTATTAGAGTAGATCTTTTTGTATAAAAGAATCTGTCACTCCCAAAGAAAATTCAGCACCTTGTCACAGTACATTGCTTATCGAGAAGAGTGAGTGGATGTCCTTTCTTCCCACAGGTTCTCCGCAGGAAATAGCAGCTGTGAGAAGCCAGGCCGCCCTCCAGAGCATGCGGACGTCACGGCTGATGGCACAGAACGTGGGCATGATGAGCATGGGACCCTCCCAGAACCCAGCGACAATGGCCACAGCCGCTGCCCAGTCAGAGATGGGACTGGCCCCTTACACCACCACACCGACCAGCCAACCGGGCATGTACAACATGAGCCCAGGAATGACCCAGATGTTGCAGCACCCAAACCAAAGTGGCATGAGCATCGCGCACAACCAAGCCCAGGGTCCAAGGCAACCTGCCTCTGGGCAGGGGGTGGGGATGGTTAGTGGGTTTGGTCAGAGCATGCTGGTGAACTCAGCCATGACCCAGCAGCACCAGCAGATGAAAGGGCCCGTAGGCCAGACCTTGCCAAGACCCCAAGGCGCACCAAGGCTGCAGAGCATTATGGGAACGGTCCAGCAGGGAGCCCAGAGCTGGCAGCAGAGGGGCTTACAGGGTATGCCTGGGAGGACTAGTGGAGAATTAGGGTCATTCAGCAACGGCGCCAGCTACTCACTTCAAGCAGGCCAGCCGAGGCTGACCAAGCAACACTTCCCACAGGGACTGAGCCAGGTCATGGACGCTAACACGGGCACGGTGAGAACCCTCAACCCAGCTGCCATGGGTCGGCAAATGATGCCACCACTCCCGGGGCAGCAAGGGACCAGCCAGGCCAGGCCGATGGTCATGTCTGGCCTGGGCCAGGGTGTCCCTGGAATGCCAGCCTTCAGCCAGCCCCCGGCCCAGCAGCAGATGCCCAGTGGCAGCTTTGGTCCGAACGTCCAGAGCCAAGCCTACGACCGTAGTGCCCCTCAGGACATGTCGTACAGTTACAGCAGTGAGGCCTCCGGGGCTCCCTTCCCTGGCCTCTCGGACAGTGCCGACCTCGTGGACTCCATCATCAAAGGCGGGCCAGGGGATGAGTGGATGCAGGAGCTCGATGAATTATTTGGAAACCCCTAGTCGAGAGGGGCCCCAAGCGCCACAATTCTAGTGGTTAAAGCATAAAACAGGAAGAAGAAACAGGATGTGGGCCCGTCCTTGTTTTTTGTTTTTTTGACCCACTACACTGAGCAGAACTGCAGCTGGCTGGTGGTGAAAGATCCAGGTGCCAATCCATAGCCCTGCAGGACCTCACCCACCTGATTTTTACACAGCAGCCAAGATGCGATGCCGTGCGCCTCCCTGCTGCGGGAGAGGGAGACACCAGAGGCAGGTGGGGAGGGCGGGCCCGAGCCTCCTGCTCGGGACCCCTGTGATCGAGCACCTGGTCCAGCAAGGGCTGCGCCTGCCCACACACTGCTGCCTGAGGCAAGGCCTCCGTCAGCCCCACCTGCCCAGGTACGGTGACTGCAGCTTTAGAGACACGGGAGACAGAGCCTCGGGCAGGGGGAGCTCCACGGAGGCTGCGGGGTAGGCCACGCGCACAGGTCAGACGCGTGCTGAGCTCCAGCTGGGAAGAGATGTCAGGCTTCAGGACCTGCGGCTAGATGTCCACGGCAGGCAGGAAGACCTGCGAGATGTCGCAGGGAGACGGCCAAGGTCCTCCAGGCCTGTCCCCTGCCCCAGGATGCCCTCAGGAATGTCAGAGACGTTGCTGTTGGCTGCCTCATAAAGATAGCCAAGGGAGCTGGGAGGAGGGCCGGTCCTGCAGTCCAGGGGGCGGCTCTGCGGGTGACGATGTGGCCCTCAGGCCGGGTAGTAGTTCGGCTGGGGCCTCCTGGGAGCCTAGTATGACAGTGACACACCAAGGCAGTTGCCATCTCCACAGGGTGGGGAGCCCCTGGCAGATGCTGTGTGCCTGCCAGCAGGACCACCTTCCTGCCCCACCCCACCTTTGTCCCTCCTGGTGTCCATCTCAGCATCCGTGCCTCTCCTCTCAGACAACCCAGGAAGAAAGGAAGCTTTTCATCTCTAGGGACAAAATAAATAAATGCAAGAAGAACTTAGACAACGCCTGAAATGCCAAGGCGACACTGGAATGTTCTTTCTCTGCCATGTGTGGAGTGGAGTAGAACAGTTGTGCCCAGAACTGAGCAGGCTGCCCTGAGGCTCGGTGGTGGGCTGACCCGCACCACATCTGACTCTGCTGGGACCCCCAGGGAGGACCGGCCCGGGGGGCACCACGCGGGCTCCCTTTGGGAAAATCCCAGGGATGATGCCCTGATGTTGGCTGTGCCCTTAATGCCTACTCACCAGAGACAAATCTAAACCCCTGGAGATGAGGCACTGAGAAATCATTACTCCTTACATGTTTTGATGACAGAATACATGGTTCTTTCCTATGGGCACAGTGACCCGCTTCAGAAATCCTGTACAGTTGTTCTCTGTGTAATTCACTCCCGCCCGCCCTAACTGGAGTCCGTCAGAAGGGAGCAACAAGCTCTGCTATCATGAGGCTTGTCTCTTATTTACAAGGAGTTATCTGTCAGTCCTTGCCTCCCCTCCCACTGTCCCATGTTGGAGATTATGTGGCATAACTATTGTCCTAAGTGAGTAAGAGTGACGTGTGCTTTTCTCTCCCTCCCCTGACCCCCCCCCCCCCATCCTTCCGTCTGTGTCCAGATGGCGGGCTGGCTCTCTTTGGGCAGTCACATGCAGCTTGCCACACCAGAGCCCAGACTGGGGACCATGGGGAAGCAGACTGGCTGTCCTGGGAGAAGGTCCCAAGAAGGGGGGTTTGAACGGAAAGCCAGGGGTGGAGGATGTAGAGGCGTCAGGCTGGCAAAGACAGCCTTGACTTGCTCACCAGGTCCTAAAGATGTAGACCTATTCAGCCGAGGTGGGTGAGGGCCCAGGCAAAACCGTGCTGTCTCTGGGAAGAGGTGTTAGCAGGGTGACCACGAGCACGCTGCATGGGGAGAGACACTGCCAGGGAAATGGAAACTCCTGAGTGGGAACAGATGAAAACCAAAAATAAATAAATAGATAAATAAGCAAGCAAGCAAACAAGAAGACAGAATAGATGGTTACCTTCTTCTGAAAGGTACAGGAAGTAACGCTATAAGCAATGATGAGACAGACACTAGGGTTGGCTGGTGGAGGAGTAGCTTTATTACCTTGAAAAAGCTTCCTCCAAATGCTCAGTCCTGGGACCAACTAAATAGAGAGGTAGATTTTAATAAGGTGATTTTTTTTTTGTTTTTGTTTTTACTACGGTGCTGATGTATATGTAATGTCTAAAAAAAAAGTTATTTGTAAATAATTTTTTATGATATTGCAGATATCACTGGGTCTACTATCTGTAAAATATATATATATATATACATATAAATATATATATACTGTTTGTTTAAAATAGAGTATTTTTATTTCATTCCTTAACTCATCATCACAGCAGTGGTATCGCACTTCAGGTGACATCGAATTACTAATTTGTACTGTATGACCTATGGCAACTTGCTCCATTTTATTCAGATTTTTCTAGTCTCTTTTTACTTTGTACATTGAACATTGCTTATTTCCTTTTAAGAAATGTACAGAACTCTGAAATGTAGAAATGAAGTGATGTCGACATACCACTTTTAAAGAAAAAAAACAAAACAAAATAAATAAAAGATCGTTATCTGAATAAACCCAAAGTTTAGTTTATTGTTGGCTTGTCCCCAGATCCCCAGCCTTAATTAAGCAGATAGATTATGCCTGGGTTTTAATTGGTTAACTGCAGTTCTTGTCTCAAAATTGTGATATCATTATTTGAACATTTTTGTAACAGCGCAAAGCAATCAATCATCCGCAGCCTTTTTATTTTTATTTTTATTTTTTTTTTTTTTTTTTTTTTTTTTTTTTCATTTTTCTGAAGCTGGAAATGGGGAGAGACAGTCAGACAGACTCCCGCATGCGCCCGACCGGGATCCACCCGGCACGCCCACCATGGGGCGACGCTCTGCCCACCAGGGGGCGATGCCCGCAGCCTTTTTAATTCAATCACACAACTAAAACGTTCTCAATTTGCACTCTGGGAGACGTGGAAATGTGAACAGAAGGAAATCAACTTTGAAAGGAACGTACTGAGGTCCATCCATAGATTCAGCACTGTAACAATTCAGATCCACCTGGTTCATTCAGAGGGTTTGGGAAAATGATAGTAAAAATGTTACTTTTTTAAAAAGTAAGGTCTGACCTGTGGTGGCACAGTGGAAAAAGTGTCGACCTGGAATGTTCAGTTCGCTGGTTCGAAACCCTGGTTTTGCCCAGTCAAGGCACATACAGGAGGCAACTACGAGATGATGCTTCCCACTCCCCACCGCCTTTGTCTCTCTCTCTCTCTCCTCTCTAAAAATAAATAAAATCTTGAAAAAAGAAGAAAACTCAAGGAATGTATTGGGGGGAAGTAACAGAGGGGTTTTAGCCCGGCTGGAGTGGACGCTATGCGACGTGCATGCATACACATTCTACTAGCCCACTGTATCTCTGTGGAGGACTCCCTGGACCACGGACTGGCTCAGCCTGCACCCAGCCGAAAGAGTTCCAAGTGCTTCACGGTTTCCATCCTCCCTGGTGCAGACGGGGTGAGAGCCCCTTTACCTTCCAGAACAAACGCGGAGATAGGATTTCTGTACCAGAGCTCCCCCTGCAGGATTCAGCAGAAGCTGCAACTTTGCCTGAAGTTGGCCCGTTGCCGGCTCACTAGGGCTCTTCCACGTGGGGCTCACATGGTCAGGCCTCATCTAGGACAGCTGCCTGGCCAGGACTAACGCTGTGGCTCTATGACAACCACAGAAGACCAAGCATACAGCGCTGCAGAGCTACCAGGAGCTACCTGCTTTTAGGATCTCACTTTGCTTTAATTTTTAAACTTTTTTATGAACGTTTTCAAAAAAAAAACAACTCAGAAAAATAGAAACAATAGTGCAGTGAATAGTGCACTTACTAACTAGATTCAAACATTGTTAACACTTTGCCAAATCACATACATATTTTGTGGAACCATTTCAAAGTAAGTTAGACACACTCCAGCCAGTTCACCGCCTACATCTCAGCTTGCCGCTCCGAAGAACTAGGGCATTCTCTCCCCTAGTTACTCTGTCCTTATCCCACCTGATGTAATTAATATTCATTCCCTAATAGCATTTCCTCCCAGGTGTTTTTATAGCTGTTTCATTCTAACCAGGATTTTATCTAGGATCCTCCATTGCCATTTGGTTTTTATTCCTCTTACAGCTCTCCTACGGCAGAAAAGTTCTTCTCTGCCCCTTTATTCTTTCATAACATTGACTTTTTAAGGCAATAAACCTGATTTTTAACAATAAAATTAATTTATTAATATGCAACTGCCAAAGAGATCAGAAACCCACTCCTCTTCAGCTAGTGTGTTTGCTCCCTGTAGCCAAATTTGTAGGAATTAAAATGATCAAGAGATTGCCTTGGTGACAATAAAATTAGAACAAAGGAAGTAAATCCTGTAGTTCAGACGTTTAAAGCAACGAAGCTCTGATACCGTGGTACACCCATCCTCTTTTCCACATGCTGTTTTAAGTATCTTGTGTGTATGTGTTTATCGTTTAAATCATTTCCATTTAGGTGTGAAATAGAAATTGTTTTAAAATTCTCAAGTCTAAGAGTTGAAAAGTTTCTTTTTATTTTTCTTTTTTGTTGTTGTTTTTGCAAGAGAGAGGGGCAGAGATAGAAGAGAGGGAGAGAGATGAGAAGCATCAACTTGTAATTGCAGCACTTTAGTTATTCATTGATTGCTTCTCATACCTGCTGATTGGAGGTGGGAGCGAGCTCCAGCCAAGCCAGCAACCTTGGATCATATCTATGATCCCATGCACAAGCCAGCGACCCCGCACTCAAGCTGGTGAGCCTGCACTCAAGCCACTGACCTTGGGGTGTCAAACCTGGGTCGTCTGCATCCCAGGTCAACACTGTCCACTGTGCCACCTCCTGGTCAGGCAAGAATTGCGTTCCCCCCCTCCCCCCACTTCCAAAGTATAAGATTATGTAGTAATTGTGCTTTAGGGTCAAATATTTGCACTCTCTCTTCCTTGTCTGCGGTGTATAAAACATGTCACACTATAAGCCACCATAACTGATCAGAATACTAAACAGTAAAAAGACCACAGAATCACAGCATCTTAGAACATTAGCCCCATTTTATCGGTGGGATCACTGCGGCAGACTGATGAAGCCAGCAAGCTGTAGGGCGTTGCCTGGCTCGGGAGCCTTCTCCGCTTTGCTGCATGGCCTCTGGTGAGGTGCCCGGTCTGAAGTCTGGCAGCTAATGGGGGGGGGGGGGGGGCTTACAGCCATATATCTTTATTCCTAGTCCAAAACGCTCTCAGCGTACTTTGGGATATTTAGTACTAGTGTTTGGGGTGTGAGAGATTATCATTGTTCTCTCCCCTCCTATTCTGGAAACACTGGTATTTAAATGCCTTTATTTCTTTTTCTATTATTCATAGCCTTTGTAACTTTTCTTTGTACCCCGAAAAAAAGAGAAGTCCCAATAAACAGCTCCTTGAAGATCTCCACCCCAGACGCAAGGCATCCAACTTTCTTTGGAAAAGTTGACTGAGAGCTCTTCTCCTGATGTGATGTTATATGCTCATAATTCCATTTCCCTAAGGTCCCTAAGGACTGAGAGGTGGATTCGTTCCCATCTTACTGACGAAGAAAGTGAAGAAAGGTCATTTGCCACTGTGCTGGACAGTGACTGCACATACTGACACCATGGCCACCAGCCCCAGGCCCCACGGGAGGCAGGAAGTGCATCAGTACCCAGCTCAGATCCTCCAGCAGTGACCTCCCCCTCCCCCTCCCCCTCCCCCTGCCAGGAGCAAGAACACCCACTGAGCACAGTCTCAGGATGGTTCCTTGAAAAGAATCTGCCTTTTCTTTTTTCTTTATAAAGTCCATTTTCACAGCCAGGTTTGTTCTGATCTATTAGTTGGCGACTCTCTTCTCTGGCTCCTCCCGATGTTTGCCTGATTCCACACACACACACCCCACCCTCTTCCAGACCCCTACCCCCACTCCCGGTGCAGCCATCTGCCACCAATGAAGTGGACTTATCTGCCTTATCCGTGTCTGTCTGGAACTTTCCATCAAGAGAGAAGCAGTCTCGGAGGCAGGGGAGGACAGCGCGCACAGAAAGCCTTGCACACAGCCCGCTCGGCACACGCGGCAGTCCGGACTTCAGTGTGGGGACTCAGACCGGGATTCAGCACACTTCCGCTGGAGATACGGACACATCCTCCCAGAGCAAACCTCAGCTCTTACCCAACCAGGAAATCTATTCTCTAAAGCAGGGGTGGTCAACCTTTTTATACCTACCGCCCACTTTTGTATCTCTGTTAGTAGTAAAATTTTCTAACCGCCCACCAGTTCCACAGTAATGGTGATTTATAAAGTAAGGAAGGGCCCTGGCCAGTTGGCTCAGCAGTAGAGCGTCGGCCTAGTGTGCGGAGGACCCGGGTTCGATTCCCGGCCAGGGCACACAGGAGAAGCGCCCATTTGCTTCTCCACCCCTCCGCCGTGCTTTCCTCTCTGTCTCTCTCTTCCCCTCCCGCAGCCGAGGCTCCATTGGAGCAAAGATGGCCCGGGCGCTGGGGATGGCTCTGTGGCCTCTGCCTCAGGCGCTAGAGTGGCTCTGGTCGCAATATGGCGATGCCCAGGATGGGCAGAGCATCGCCCCCTGGTGGGCAGAGCGTCGCCCCTGGTGGGCGTGCCGGGTGGATCCCGGTCGGGCGCATGCGGGAGTCTGTCTGACTGTCTCTCCCTGTTTCCAGCTTCAGAAAAATGAAAAAAAAAAAAAAAAAAAAAAGTAAGGAAGTAACTTTAGTTTATAAAATTTATAAAGCAGAGTTACAGCAAGTTAAAGCATATAATAATTACTTATCAAGTACTTTATATCAGATCTTCGCTAAGTTTGGCAGAATAAATCTTTATAAAACAACTTACTATAGTTGAATCTATCTTTTTATTTCTACTTTGGTTGCTCCGCTACCGCCCACCATGAAAGCTGGAACGCCTACTAATGGGCGGTAGGGACCAGGTTGACTACCACTGCTCTAAAGAGTCAGTTTCTACAAAGCCGTTTCAAGAAAAACAAACGAAAGGCTTTTATTTTTGTTTTAATGGAACATGGGATACCACATAACTTTCAGAGTGGAAATACCTTCTGTAAGCATTTGAGCAAAGGGAGGGGAAGGTTAGAAGTGCTTCAGTTTCTTGGCAATGTCGAGGTCCAGGTATTCATCCAGAAAGTTGTTTGCAATCCCCAGGGCGCCTAAGAGGGTCAATAAGGCCAAAGTCCCGAGACTCAGATAGAAACCAGTGACCCTGCAGGACAGAGATGAGGGACAGAGGTGAGAAACCCTGCCTGCTGGTGACACTGCCCAGAACTCCCATGCTTTTGCCACATGAAAATTTTGATTCAGCACACAAATTAAAGGGATACTTAGCCACAAGGATTATTATGGCCAGGCAGAAATATTCCCTTGGTAACTTTTTGGAAATAGTGCAAATTTTTTTGCAGGGATTGAGCGTGTGATGGTCAAAGAGTGCGTACTTTTATACCTGAATTTCCTGTCTCATGTCTAATCATGTACAGGCTCGGGAAGATGCGGCCTCAGACCCCGCAGCTCACCTCCTCAACCACAGCTATCGGTGCTGTAAATCCTCTCAGGGACAGGAAGTTCATCCAGACTCCAGCCGCTACTTTGTGCCTAAACATCAATTCTTGGGATCACCTTACCTTTTTTTAGCAGCTTCTGAATACCCCCAGAAATACAGGTGACGGGCATATATGTACACCAGGCCCAGACAAGCAGCAAAAACTAGAGAGAGAAAACAGAGAAGATACAGAATATGACAGCAGTCGCTCAACGTGTGGCGCGAAAACGGAGGAGAAGCTCACAGAACGTGTGTCTGACGAAAGCCACGTGGAGAGCTCTGCCAACAGTTCAATAATGAAAGGAAAACAACCTAATCTGTTCAATGGGCAAAATATTTGAAGAGAGAATTCATACAGGAAGATACACATATGTGCTGAGAAGCACAGGAAAGTTTCTTTCCCCGCATTATTCTGCATCATTCAATGTCAGCAAAATGTGATTTAAAAACCACAAGGCGACACCATAGCCCACCCACCAAAAGGGCTCAGACTTAGAAAGCCTGACAAGACAGATGTTGGTAATACTGGAATCCTCCTCCATTATTGGCGGGAAAGCAAAGTAGTACAGATGCCTGGGCAAGAGTTCTGGTGGTTTCTTATAAAACTAAACATACTTTTGACCCAGCAGTTCCATGCCTGTGTATTTACCCAAGAGAAATAAAAGCACTCGACCCCAAAAAGACTCATACGAAACAGTCATTGCGGCTTTACTCATAATAGGCAAACACTGAGAGCAGCCCAGAAGTTCATCTGGAGGAGAACAGACAACCGAACTGAGATGACCATGCGACGGACTGTTTATTACTCGGCAAGGAAAAGACATGATGAATCTCAAAATGCTGAGTGAATGAAGCATTATCCAAGAGCACATACTGTATGATTCCAATTATGGAAAGTTCCCGAACGGGCAAAGCTAAACTAGGATGAGAAAAATCAGAAGGGTGTTTGCCTCTGAAAGGGACTGACTGGGGAGAGCGTGGAGAAATGTTCTGGGTGGTCATCGTCCTCTCTCTCTTGACAGGGATTTGGGTCACGTAGGTTGACACGCAGGTTTGACTTGTCAAAACTCATTGGATGGTACACTCAAGACTTTTGGATTTCTTTCACAATAAGTTTTCCCTAAAAAATATATAAAGTGTGGCGTGATGCTCTGCCATCCTGTCCGACGAAAAATATCAACACCTTCCCTCCGTGAAGAGCTCTGCTCTCCCTCAGCACCGCACAGGTGCGACCCGCCAGACCCCCTTGTAAACCTGCGGAGTTGATCCGTGAGGCCCAGATACGCTGGGTAGAGTTAAAGTCGCTATGTTGTCAGGGCACAAACATTTTCATTACTTTCTCCTGTTTGCCAGGCATTATTCTCAGGATTCGGGTTGGTAGTGGAATAGATACAAGCCCCTGGCCTTTATAGAGTCTTGTCAGCAAAGACAGATGACAAAGAGAAAAATGAGGAGAAAATGACCAGCCTGAAGGTGCGGTGAAGGCAATGAGGGGTGGGACAGTGGGGACTGGAGGAGGCCGCCTTGGGGCTCCCATTCGGAGGGGATGACGTCCGTGGTGGGGCCTGAAGGATGGCAAGGAGGGGGCAAAGCCAGGTGCCCGAGGGAGTGGAGCAATTCAGGGCATGCTACAGGGTGCAACCCTCAATCTAATGAATGACTCCCAGGAAGCCAATGGGAACTGTTCGGGGCAGTGAATCAGTGACTTACTTTGGATGAGAAAGAATCAAGAGAAAATGACAATAAGAAGATCCCCAAGAAACTCTTTCCTGACAGGCAGTGGGCCCGTCACAGTGAAATCCAAAGGGCCCAACGGCAGAAACTCAGTTCCATCATCAAAAGGCTCTGGTCTTACTAGTTGTTAACGTGGTGTTGCCTGACAGACAACAAGGCCTTCATTCCTGCCCTTAAGGCACAAAAATGTGAGTTGGAATAAAGTTAAGAAGCCTTTCTCTAAAGGACATAGTATCTGAAATTCCTCAGTTCACTGGAAAAATTACAAAAAACAAAGTTAAAAGATTGCTTTTGAAAGCAGTGGGATTTAACATCTTAGCAATCATGGGTCAAACCCAAATGAGGCAACCAGAGTTATCAGAAAGCAAAAGGGATTCAATTTCTCCAGCTAATGCAGCTGGTGCTGGTTTGACCTCCTGTGACAGGGACAGGCCCTCGGCTTGCCAGGGATCGCCCAGTCAAATAGAAAGTACATATTCATAGCATTATCACATATAAACCATAACACTACATCCCTGGGAACACTTAAGAAAAGTTCATGAGTTGTTGGATCAAGTCCCAGTAGACCCTGCTCTGTACTTGAAAGCTAATTTTTTTCCGCAGTGGTGAATGTTAGGTTGGACGAATTACTTAACCTCGCTGTATTTCAGTTTTGTTATCTATAATGGAAGAATTAACCATAGATCCGACCTCACAGGAAGGTTTTGAATCCTATAAATCCTATAAATACATGAGATAACACACGTATAAAACTTAAAAACAGTACCTGGCACATAGCAAGTGCTCGATAAATATTAGCTATAATAATTAGGGTGAATTGCTAATTCTATGTTCTGTTCCAGCAGGTAAATTAGAATTTAGAGTATTAGATGTGAAGATAAATTTTGTGTCATTTTCATTCTGAAGTGCCCAACATATAGTTTGTTTCAATGCTCTTTTTTATGTTTTTTATGTGCTTCTTTTTATGTTTCCACTTTTTAAAAAATTATTGAATTAAATTAGGATGAAGCAAAGTTAGACTATCTGTAGCACAGGGCTCTTTGATGAACAGAGACATTGCTTACTTTAAGATAATTGCTAGTATTCATAGGTCTGTGGTTTGCATGTCTAATCCGTGACAAGTTTTGAGAATCATACTCTTTGTTGGAACAGAGTTAATTTATTTTTTAATTTACTTATTGTTTTTAGAGGGTGGGAGGAAGACAGTCAGGGTTAGACAGAAAGGAAGGGAGAGAGAAGCATCAACGTATTGTTGCAGCACTTTAGTTGTTCATTGATTGCTTTCTTGTTTGTGCCCTGACTGAGGGGCACCAGCTGAGCCAGTGAACGCTTGCTCAAGCCAGTGACCTTGGGGTCAAGCCAGCGACCTTAGGGTCTATGATCCCACACTCAAGCCAGCAAATTCAGGGCCTCAAACCTGGGTCATCAGCATCCCAGGTCAACACTCTATCCACTCCGCCATCACCTGGGCTGGCTAGAGTTGATTTATTTTAATATTACTTTATCCTAGCTCAGTAGCTCAGTTGTTTAGAACATCTTCCCAACACACTAAAGTTGCAGGTTCAAATGCCCAGTCAGGGCACATACAAGAATCAACCAATGAATGCATAAATACATAGAAACAACAAATTGATGTTTCTTTCTTTATTTCTCTCTCTCTCTCTCCCTTTCTTTCTCTCCTTTCCTCTCTCTCTCTCTAAAGTCAATAAAATTTTTTAAAACTATTTTTAATTACCTTGGTTGAAGTACCATCCTGCCATCCACAACGTAATTATGAATATGGGGTAAAACTCCACACAGTTTTGTCTGCAGGAAAAAATAAAAACATGAGTTATTTTATGAGAAAACTCAAATTCAAAGTATTGAGTTTTAATCTAGAAGTAAAATGTCCATTCTCGTTTTACAAAAATAATATAAGAATTTACATAAAGAGCTTAAATGAGCCTTACATGTAAAACAAGTCTTTTGAGGTAAGACTCAAACAGTGTTTAAACCTCAGAGCAGGACCAGGAATCACTCTCCTATGTATATAAGTTGCTGGAATTAGAAATAAATTATGGAAATAGTCATGATTCTGAGCCTGAAGAGTATTCTGTATCTTATCTAGAGAAGCCAGAAAATAATTCATATTAAATGAGTTTCTTCCCCCAAAGTCCTTCATATCCATTGCCTTCCACTGAAGTTACTTAACACATTTTTTAAATGGTCTTTGTCAACTAAGCTATCTGGCCAGGGCAGTTAGAGTGTTGACTGGAGTATAAAGGTTGCCGGTTCGATCCCTGGTCAGGGCACATACAGCAACAAATTGATGTTCCTGTCTCTCTCTCCCTTCCTCTCTCTCTAAAATCCATAAATAAAAGAAAATTTTAAACAATTTTCAAAGAATTTCCCTAAAACCTCCTGAAGTAAATGAGCATATTTTGTTCCCATTTTACAGAAGACAAAGTCCCGAGAGTCCAGGCAGACTGAGGCCCCACAGAGAGTCAGATGTAGACAGTGTCACCCCCAGATTCCAAAGCTGTCCTAATGTCAACTCACGTGGCCTCTATTCATAGAAGACTTGGTGTTTTTGTGTGTGTGTGTGTGTGTGTGTTTTTTTATAAATAAATTTTTATTTTAATGGGGTGACATCAATAAATCAGGGTACATATATTCAAAGAAAACATGCCCAGGTTATCTTTTCATTCAATTCTGTTGCATACCCATCACCCAAAGAGAAATTATCCTCCGTCACCTTCTATCTAGTTTTCTTTGTAACCCTCCCCCTCCCCCTCCCCCTCTCCCTCCTTCCCTCCCCCTGCCCCCCATAACCACCACACTCTTGTCCATGTCTCTTAGTCTCGTTTTTATGTCCCACCAATGTATGGAATCCTGCAGTTCTTGTTTTTTTCTGATTTACTTATTTCACTCCGTATAATGTTATCAAGATCCCACCATTTTGTTGTAAGTGATCCAATGTCATCATTTCTTATGGCTGAATAGTATACCATGGTGTATATGTGCCACATCTTCTTTATCTAGTCTTCTATTTTTTTTTACAGTGATTAAAGACTTTAAGCAAACTCTTGGCCAATACAGCAAGAATCCATAAAAGAGTAGTGTCCTTAACATGTTCACCAAGTCCAAGTTGGCCCCAACACCATGCCAAATCCCTGGAAAATGCCACCCAACCACAGTTCAGTCTGTTAGGAGCTGTCACAAGGAGCAGGAGTCCAGGAAAAGTCCACATCCAGGAAAAGTACGCATGGCACTGGAATTGTTGTCACAATTCTATACTTTGCAGCTCACATCCAAGTCCCAATGACAGCTGCCTCTAGCTGGTAATAATTCAGGTAGACTGGAAAAGCCATCTGCAGCATGTGTGGATATGGAGCTTCTGTTCTCCTCTGTCTGGAGAGATGAGACCAGGTTGCTTTTCCCTGGAGCTCTGTGACTGTGGCTTGGTAAAGAGAACCTTGGGATACACTAAGCTGGGTGACAAAGGTAGATTCATAATAGAAGTTGGCAAAAGGGGGAAAGAGAGCTCTAAATTAGGAGTAGGTCCCAGCCTGAAATATGAGTGGGGCATTGAGGTAGGAGGAATAAAGGAAACACTATATATTAAACAAAGCAGCAGAAAATAGGACTATCAACACCCACAACAGAGATCTTTGAGGGAAGAATAAAAAACCTGACTATTCAGGCAAGACATAGTTAATTGGCCCTTGGGCAAATGAGATCAGTTTACCTGCTTCTTGGAAGAAATACCCTAGGCTTGTCCACAGTGTCGTAGATGGGGCTGATGGCCCTGGGCACCTTCAGCCTTCAGTGGCAAACCCCAGCATTCTGGGCAAGGTTAGGTCATAGGTGGCTGGAGCAGGGCTGGAAGAGACTGAACCCTCCCTTAGAGGAGTGAGGAGGAAGCCCACCTTCCAGTGTCCCTGTTTCCTCACAGCAGAGGCATGTAAGTCTGGCAGGCTTTAGCTCAATGACCTTCCTTTCCACTATTGAAGCAGGACCCAGATGGCATCCTATGAGACCCCTTTGGGGTGTTGGAGCCTTTAAGGGCGTGTCCTAAAAGCTGGTAGTTCCCCTGATCTCTATTGGGCTTTTTCTGCCTTTAGGTATCTTAAAAGCCATGCTCAGAAGATTTTGCTGAGGGGTTTGAGGATCCCCATCCGCCTATATAAATCTTTTCCATATATCTGGAATATTGATAGAATACTTGGATGGAAAATTTGATACTATTTTAAGCAAAAGGGAAGAGTTCTCCGGGAAGTATAATTAATGCATCTGCACCTAGCAAAAGGAAAGAGATTAATTATCTGCTTTCTGTGCTATGCTCCCAGTGATCTTGGCTAGGTTGGCGACATTCTTTGCTGACAATATCACAACCAGAAAGAACTTCAGTGTAATTTGTAAAGAGATCTTGAGCGGATCTTGGTGGGGGAGTCATCAGGTACAGGATCATCAGTGACCCCACATGCTTCCTAGGTGAACCCTTAATGCTTAAGAACATAAATTAAGGTTATGGGCAACTGGCCCAGAAATAGTTGATACTGACTGTTGAAGACGATAAGAGATATTTGTATTTGAAAAAAAAAGTGTTTTATTTTGTTTTTGCAACCAAGATGGTGACATCAGAGATTCCTGAACTTCCCTTCTGCCGTGGAACACACAGCAATGCGCTGAGCAACTCCCTCTGAAAAACTCAGAAATTAGCTGAGTGACTCCTACATCTCAGGCAAATGAGAAAATACCCACTCAGTATTTTTTTTTAATTTTACAATTGATTTAAGATAGAGAGAAAGGGAGAGAACAGGGAAGGAAAGCGAGAGAGGAAAGGAGAGAGAGAAGCATCAATTCGCTGTTTTCATGCTAGGAGGATACTTTATCCATTGAGGCACCTGGCCAGGGCCTGTATTATTTTTATAAGGAAAGGCCAAGACAAACTCTTGTGTGTCCTGGGAACCCACAACTCCAGAGATAGCCACCTCAAAGTCCCTCCCTGTAGGAAAGAAGAGGACTGAATAAGGACTTTGGAGAAGGGGTCCCGGGGTGGTCACTTGCGTAAGTTAGGCTTCATAATAAGCATCTCTGCTTGGTAAACAAATATCCCACCTGAGGTTGTCAGACAGGAAAGGGGTACTTCCTGAGGTCAGAGGGTCCCTGCAGTGATCGCTGTGAGAGGTCAAGTTCCACTTAAAGATAGAATTAGTAGTAACATCTGGTTTCTCGGTTATGCTTAGAGCAAAGCAGCAGGAGAAGCAGGTAGGGAAAAGGTGGCCTTTCTGCCACAGCCCAGGCCCTCAGACCTCTCAGGGAGGCTGAAGGGACTCGGTTCTTGGTCCCTGAGGGCCAGAGAGGGGAGTGCATTCCCTCTCAGGAGTGGCAGGGCTCAAGGGAGCCTACCCTTAGAACCAGATTAGGGAGCCAAGTAGGCTTTGGAATTAACTGGTTTCCCAGGCATCCTGCTCTATCTCATATAAAGTCAAAATGGCTTGACTAGTAATCTGATTTGGCCAGATTTATCCTCAACCTTTGACTCTCAGGCAAGAATGGGCTGGGGCTGAGCACCGTCTGAGGAGAACTTCAGGGAAGGGAGTGAGGCCGTCCCCTCCCCCTCCAACAGAACCCAGGACAACTACTGTGCCTGGGTTCATAAAATAAAAGGTACTTTATGGCTCCAAGTCACCTCCCACCCCAATTATTGGCTATTGTTTTTTAATCCTTTTCTGTCCTGCCGTGATTAATCAACAAAACAAACAGAACACCTCTGTTGAGCAAATAAGTCTGTAAGCTTTGTGTTATTTGATTTTGCTCGCTTTTATTGTTTAAAATGGCACTGCCCACATGAATGATGCTGCCCAGGTGATACAGCTAATTACCTTCCTGCTTGGGAAGGGGCTTTGTTACACTAATATGTACTGGAGAAGGGGTTTTCATGCCAAAAAGTTTTAAGAAGCAGCAGGAAGGAGGCGACCATGTTTTTGCAGAGTGAGAGAAAGAGGCCATGTTTCTGCAGAGAGAGAGAAGCAGCCAAGATGGCAGGGTGCTGAAGGAGAAGCCAGTTTGTGCAGAGAGAAGGAGATGGGAACCAGAGGGGACTGAGCTAGCGGGGGCCTTTGATTCTAAGGAAATCCGGATGTGTCAGTAGCTTTATGAGTGCTGAATGAGGGGGTTTTGGAGCCCTCTATGTGTGTGTTTATTTGCCGGCCGGGTGTGAGGCTAGAATAAAAGGTATGGTCCACCAGTTTCTGGCTCCACTGTTTCATTGCCATCTGCCCAAATCTAATGGGAACCTGCAGCTGCCTGGCGGCTGTGACAGCCAAGACTACTGGGCACCCTCTAAGAAGGAAATTGGGTTTGTACGCTTATTTTATAAACAGCAACTTAAGAGGCATATTTGGAAGTCCAGCTTTGTCCCCTAGGACAAGGCTACAGAAGAGGAGGGAGAGAACAGTAACTTAAAAGAAAATCAATTTTGTGGAAACACTGGGGATGAGCATAGAACCCGATGTGGCCCAAGGAGTTAGCCTGCTGGATGCCTGACGCGGCTCAACCGGAAGTTGTTAGATGATGAAAAACAAGGTGGAGAGATGGGAACTTTCCTCCTGCAATGATGTCTTTTGAACAGCATAATATCTCCCAAACTTCAAGCATTAACATGTCACAGTCAAAATTTTAGACTCTGCATAGACCACTTACTATTTTTCTATACATCAAATATTTTATTTTCACTTAAACAAATTAGGGAAAGTGCATTTTTGACACCACTATGGTAAGTGAAAAAAGAGTATCACTTTCTAAGTAAAGGATACATTTGGAAATAAATCCCATGACAACAGAAAGTTGCCACATGCTCATCAGATGCTACTGATGGCTGAAGGCCTTGAGCCCGCACGTTTGCGTTCTTCTGACAAAACTAAAAATTCATTTTCAGTGGCCCCAAAACCAATCCTTTCCACTTGACATAGCCATAAAGATTCAAAGACAATTGGAATGAAAAGGACTTTCTCATCCTGTGGCTCAATGTTATCTAAAATCATGCCTCGGGCATAAAGTTCCAGTCAAGTAAGAGGAACAAGCTGTGGAGATCCACTGTGCAAGGTTGTTCCTCTGGACCAGGGGTAGTCAACCTGGTCCCTACCGCCCACTTTTGTATCTCTGTTAGTAGTAACATTTTCTATTTATTTATTTCTTTATTTGGTATTTTTCTGAAGCTGGAAACAGGGAGAGACAGTCAGACAGACTCCGCATGCGCCCGACCGGGATCCACCCGGCACGCCCACCAGGGGTGATGCTCTGCCCACCAGGGGGCAATGCTCTGCCCCTCTGGGGCGTCGCTCTGCCGCAACCAGAGCCACTCTAGCACCTGGGGCAGAGGCCAAGGAGCCATCCCCAGTGCCCGGGCCATCTTTGCTCCAATGGAGCCTTGGCTGCGGGAGGGAAAGAGAGACAGAGAGGAAGGAGGGGGTGAGGGTGGAGAAGCAAATGGGCGCTTCTCCTATGTGCCCTGGCCGGGAATCGAACCCGGGTCCCCCGCACGCCAGGCCGACGCTCTACCGCTGAGCCAACCGGCCAGGGCCAGTAGTAACATTTTCTAACCTCATGTTAGAAAATGGCCCACCGGTTCCACAGTAATGGTGATTTATAAAGTAGGGAAGTAACTTTACTTTATAAAATTTATAAAGCAGAGTTACAGCAAGTTAAAGCATATAATAATAATCACTTACCAAGTACTTTATGTCGGATTTTCACTAAGTTTGGCAGAATAAATCTTTATAAAACAACTTACTATAGTTAAATCTATCTTTTTATTTATACTTTGGTTGCTCTGCTTCCACCCACCATGAAAGCTGGAACGCCCATTAGTGGGCGGTAGGGACCAGGTTGACTGCCACTGCTCTAGACAATACTAACGTATTATACACTTAAGCATTTTTTGAAAAGAATGTTCTTTTGATACATGTTCTTGCCACAATAAACTTTAAAATATATATATATCATGTCTATGCATCCCTTAAAATCATCTCTTCTCCTACCAGTGGTATTCATCCCACATGTTCAAGACTGGGGAACAGACTGTCCAGTCCTCCTTGGAACAAATAGATGGACAAGAGACCAATGTCATCAGCTCAAGGGTCCTGACTTGCCCAAAGTGATTCAAGGAATAATAAAAGGCCTGAATAGTCCAACTGTCAAAAAAAATTGAATCCCCTAGTTTAGAATGTTTCCACCAGGAATACTCTGGGTCCAGGACATTTTATTTTATTTTATTTTTTATTTTTTGTATTTTTCTGAAGCTGGAAACGGGGAGGCAGTCAGACAGACTCCCGCATGCACCCGACGGGGATCCACCCGGCACGCCTACCAGGGGGCGATGCTCTGCCCATCCGGGGCGTCGCTCTGTCGCTACCAGAGCCACTCTAGCACCTGGGGCAGAGGCCAAGGAGCCATCCCCAGCACCCGGGCCATCTTTTGCTCCAATGGAGCCTCAGCTGCGGGACGGGAAGAGAGAGACAGAGAGGAAGGAGAGGGGGAGGGGTGGAGAAGCAGATGAGCACCTCTCCTGTGTGCCCTGGCCGGGAATCGAACCCAGGACTTCTGCACGCCAGGCTGACACTCTACCACTGAGCCAACCGGCCAGGGCCAATACCAGGTCATTTTAAATGCACATTTTAACAACGGAAGGGACACAGCCTTCCAAGCTCATTAAAATTCTCTGCGAAATCATTCTCGAACACATTCTATTTTGATAGTTTTGATATCAAAATAAGACAAGAATAATGCAAGAAAGGAAAATGATAAACTGACCTCACCCGGGAACACAGATTAAAAATCCCAACGTGTTAACAGAAGAACCAAGCAACATGGTAAAAATGGTGATGTGTGCCATGTTTTTAAATGCACTGCATTTGGGTAATGGACTATAAAGGGGGCGCTAGCATCTTGCAGCAGCCATGCTGTTTGTGGTGGGACCATCTGTGTGGGTCTGCAGAGGCCAGAAGAACACGGTGACCAAAAATACATATAATGAATGCATGTCTGATGCATTCTCCTTCTTGCAGCTTTTTGATTTGAGGAGATGGCTTTTTGATTTGAATATGGGCAGAGGGTAATATTAACCTGCTTCTGTTTTGAAGTGCTAAGGAAAAACAAATATAGAAGATATAGAGAATTGATAGCATAACTCATCTAACTTGAAGATACTGAACTCTCAGGGGACTCTTTGACCAAACTGCCATGCTCAGGGACATATCGCCGTCCCTCCGAAGACCCCAGTCTCTTTTGTAGCTGAGCTCTCTGAATCTGTAATCAAGGTGAGTAGAGACTCCATGCACTGGTGCCTCGAGCTTCAAGCATTGTGAGAAGGGTCTTGGCCAGGCAGGGTGGTTACTTCCTCTCTGCACATCTTCCCCCATCACAAGTGTGTGTATGCGGCCGGCCCATATCCTTGAACGGTAGAAGCATTACTTACTGTGCACGAAATACTCTCTCAAAATCTGGTGACCCAGAGACTGCGGGGGGCACAACTTTGTATTTGAATCTCGCTTTCCCTACCTGCAAAGCAAAATAACCTGCAAGAGAAGGGGAATTCATGTAAAAAATCTGGCACGTTATTATTCATTAGGAAAATGCACATTTAAGTCACAGACACAAAACATCTTTGTTAAAATGTCTAAACTTAAAAGGACAAGTCATAGCAATTTAAGAAGACAGACAAATGAGGACATAAGAGCAACTGGGACTCTTATGCACTGCTGGTGGGAATTTTTTAAATGTTACAACCACTTAAAAAACCATTTGGAAGGGATTATTTTAGTAAGGCATACATAGACCATTCCACTCCAAAGCATTTCCCCAAGAGAAATGAAAGTATATGTCCACACAAAGACTTGTACACAAATGGTCACAGCAGCTTTATTTATAACCACCCTAAATTTGTAACAACTTGGTGATGATTCACCTTATGTGTCAACTAAGCTAGGCCACAGTGCTGTTGTTTGGTCAATCATCAGCTAGGTATTTCTGTGATGGTATTGTTTTAGAAGCGATCAGCATTGACACCAGTCAGCCCTGAGTAAAGCAGATTACCCTCCTTCATGTGGGTGGGCCTCACCCAACCAGTTGAAGGCCTCAGGAGAAAAGGATGAGGTCCTCAAAGAGGAAGGAATTCCGCCTCCGCACTGCCTTCATACTCAAGACTGCATTGTCACCTATGCTAGAAGTCCAGCTTCCAGCCCACCCTGCACATTTCAGACTCGCCAGCCCCCACAATGGCAGGAAGCAGTTTCTTAAGACCAATATGTATGCATGCAGACATGTACATAGTCTATTGCTTCTGTTTCTCTGGAGAACCCTGATGAACACAAATATCTGTCAAGAAGTGAGTGGGTAAACAGATTGTGGCATATGTGCATATGAATTCAACAGGATGCTACTCGACCATACAGTGGAATGGACTATCGACACAGGAAACAACGTGGGCGAATCTCAGAATGATCGTGCTGAATAGAAGGAGCAAGATCAAATAAAAGACCCACCACTGTATAATTCCATTCATATAAAATTCTCAAAGATGCAGGTGAATCTAGAGTGACATAGAGCAGATCAGTGGTTGCCTGGAGACGAGGGGTGGGGGGGAGGCAGTGTGGGAGTCATAAGAAACCTTTTGGGGATGATGGCTCCCTGCCTGACTCAGAGTTCCTATTATAAAAAGGTATTTGTTCTCCTTCATTTGCTGTCTGGAAGATGTATCAGACTATCAAACCTTACAGTGAAATCTAGGAGCCTCGTTCACTCTTGGACACGCACTTCCCATTGGCTGGCAGTGTTCGGGTCCTGTCCTCATGACCTTCCTCTCATCCCATACTGAACTGCTGATGTCCAGCATCCCCCTCCGGATGGTTTCTTCCGGTTTCCGCTGCCCACCAGTACTCCGCAATAATATCCCGGCCTCCCTTATTTTAGTTTGTCCATGACTATTTTCCACCTGCGAAATGATTAAAAAGAGTTTCCTTTTCCACACCCAGTTTGCAGTTTCAATCTTTGTTGTGTTAGAGAACTAGAGGAGGTGTGTTTCCTATTGAAATATGATGCTGTCTTCTCCCCTCCCTCCATGCTGCCCCTCCCCTCCCTCCATGCTCTCTCCCCTCCCTCCATGCTGCCCCTCCCCTCCCTCCATGCTGTCTTCTCCCCTCCCACCATGCTGCCCCTCCCATCCCTCCATGCTGCCCCTCCCCTCCCTCCATGATGTCTCTCCCCTCCCTCCATGCCCTCTCCCCTCCCTCCATGCTGTCTCTCCCCTCCCTCCATGCCCCCTCCCCTCCCTCCATGCTCTGTTCCCTCCCTCCATGCTGCCCTCTCCCCTCCCTCCATGCTGCCCCTCCCCTCCCTCCATGCTGTCTTCTCCCCTCCCTCCATGCTGTCTCTCCCCTCCCTCCATGCCCTCTCCCCTCCCTCCATGCTGCCCTCTCCCCTCCCTCCATGCTGCCCCTCCCCTCCCTCCATGCTGTCTCTCCCCTCCCTCCATGCCCTCTCCCCTCCGTCCATGCTGTCTTCTCCCCTCCCTCCATGCCCTCCCCTCCCTCCATGCTGTCTCTCCCCTCCCTCCATGCCCTCTCCCCTCCCACCATGCTGCCACCTCCCCTCCCTCCATGCTCTCTTCCCTCCCTCCATGCTGCCCCTTCCCTCCCTCCATGCTGTCTTCTCCCCTCCCAGCATGCTGCCCCTCCCATCCCTCCATGCTGCCCCTCCCCTCCCTCCATGCTGTCTCTCCCCTCCCTCCATGCCCTCTCCCCTCCCTCCATGCTGTCTTCTCCCCTCCCTCCATGCTGTCTTCTCCCCTCCCTCCATGCCCTCCCCTCCTTCCATGCGGTCTCTCCCCTCCCTCCATGCCCTCTCCCCTCCCACCATGCTGCCCCCTCCCCTCCCTCCATGCTCTGTTCCCTCCCTCCATGCTGCCCTCTCCCCTCCCTCCATGCTGCCCCTCCTCTCCCTCCATGCTGTCTTCTCCCCTCCCTCCATGCTGTCTCTCCCCTCCCTCCATCCCTCTCCCCTCCCTCCATGCTGTCTTCTCCCCTCCCTCCATGCCCTCTCCCCTCCCTCCATGCTGCCCTCTCCCCTCCCTCCATGCTGTCTTCTCCCCTCCCTCCATGCTGCCCTCTCCGCTCCATGCTGCCCCTCCCCACCCTCCATGCTGCCCTCTCCCCTCCCTCCATGCTGCCCCTCCCCTCCCTCCATGCTGTCTTCTCCCCTCCCTCCATGCTGTCTCTCCCCTCCCTCCATGCCCTCTCCCCTCCCTCCATGCTGTCTTCTCCCCTCCCTCCATGCCCTCCCCTCCCTCCATGCTGTCTCTCCCCTCCCTCCATGCCCTCTCCCCTCCCACCATGCTGCCCCCTCCCCTCCCTCCATGCTCTCTTCCCTCCCTCCATGCTGCCCCTCCCCTCGCTCCATGCTGTCTTCTCCCCTCCCTCCATGCTGCCCCTCCCCTCCCACCATGCTGCCCCTCCCCTCCCTCCATGCTGCCCTCTTCCCTCCCTCCATGCTGCCCCTCCCCTCCCACCATGCTGCCCCTCCCCTCCCTCCATGCTGCCCCGCCCCTCCCTCCATGCTGCCTCTCCCCTCCTCCATGCTGCCCCGCCCCTCCCTCCATGCTGCCCCGCCCCTCCCTCCATGCTTCCTCTCCCCTCCCTCCATGCTGCCCTCTCCCCTCCCTCCATGCTGTCCTCTCCCCTCCCTCCATGCTGCCTTCTCCCCTCCCTCCATGCTGCCTTCTCCCCTCCCTCCATGCTGCCCTCTCCCCTCCCTCCATGCCCTCTCCCGTCCCTCCATGCTGCCCCTCCCCTCCCTCCATGCTGCCCTCTTCCCTCCCTCCATGCTGCCCCTCCCTCCATGCTGCCCCTCCCCTCCCTCCATGCTGTCTTCTCCCCTCCCACCATGCTGCCCCTCCCCTCCCTCCATGCTCTCTTCCCTCCCTCCATGCTGACCCTCCCCTCCCTCCATGCTGACCCTCCCCTCCCTCCATGCTGTCTTCTCCCCTCCCACCATGCTGCCCCTCCCCTCCCTCTATGCTGCCCTCTCCCCTCCCTCCATGCTGCCCCGCCCCTCCCTCCATGCTGCCTCTCCCCTCCCTCCATGCTGCCCTCTCCCCTCCCTCCATGCTGCCCCTCCCCTCCCTCCATGCTGTCTTCTCCCCTCCCACCATGCTGCCCCTCCCCTCCCTCCATGCTCTCTTCCCTCCCTCCATGCTGACCCTCCCCTCCCTCCATGCTGTCTTCTCCCCTCCCACCATGCTGCCCCTCCCCTCCCTCCATGCTGCCCTCTCCCCTCCCTCCATGCTGTCCCTCCCCTCCCTCCATGCTGCCTCTCCCCTCCCACCATGCTGCCCCTACCCTCCCTCCATGCTGCCCTCTCCCCTCCCTCCATGCTGTCTTCTCCCCTCCCACCATGCTGCCCCTCCCCTCCCTCCATGCCCTCTCCCCTCCCTCCATGCCCTCTCCCCTCCCTCCATGCAGTCTTCTCCCCTCCCTCCATGCTGCCCCTCCCCTCCCTCCATGCTGCCTTCTCCCCTCCCTCCATGGTACCCTCTCCCCTCCCTCCGTGCTGCCCTCTCCCCTCCCTCCGTGCTGCCCTCTCCCCTCCCTCCGTGCTGCCTTCTCCCCTCCCTCCGTGCTGCCTTCTCCCCTCCCTCCGTGCTGTCTCTCCCCTCCCTCCGTGCTGTCGTCTCCCCTCCCTCCGTGCTGTCTCTCCCCTCCCACCGTGCTGCCTTCTCCCCTCCCTCCGTGCTGCCTTCTCCCCTCCCTCCGTGCTGCCTTCTCCCCTCCCTCCGTGCTGCCTTCTCCCCTCCCTCCGTGCTGCCTTCTCCCCTCCCTCCGTGCTGTCTTCTCCCCTCCCACCGTGCTGCCCCTCCCCTCCCTCCATGCTGTCTTCTCCCCTCCCTCCATGCTGTCTTCTCCCCTCCCACCATGCTGCCCCTCCCCTCCCTCCATGCTGTCTTCTCCCCTCCCACCATGCTGCCCCTCCCCTCCCTCCATGCTGTCTTCTCCCCTCCCACCATGCTGCCCCTCCCCTCCCTCCATGCTGTCTTCTCCCCTCCCACCATGCTGCCCCTCCCCTCCCTCCATGCTGTCTTCTCCCCTCCCACCATGCTGCCCCTCCCCTCCCTCCATGCTGTCTTCTCCCCTCCCTCCATGCTGTCTTCTCCCCTCCCTCCATGCTGCCTCTCCCCTCCCACCATGCTGCCCCTCCCCTCCCTCCATGCTGCCTTCTTTCCTCCCTCCATGGTACCTTCTCCCCTCCCTCCGTGCTGCCCTCTCCCCTCCCTCCGTGCTGCCCTCTCCCCTCCCTCCGTGCTGTCTTCTCCCCTCCCTCCATGCCCTCTCCCCTCCCTCCGTACTGTCTTCTCCCCTCCCTCCGTGCTGTCTTCTCCCCTCCCTCCGTGCTGCCCTCTCCCCTCCCTCCGTGCTGTCTTCTCCCCTCCCTCCGTGCTGCCTCTCCCCTCCCTCCGTGCTGCCCTCTCCCCTCCCTCCATGCTGCCCTCTCCCCTCCCTCCATGCTGCCTTCTCCCCTCCCTCCATGCTGCCTTCTCCCCTCCCTCCATGCTGCCCTCTCCCCTCCCTCCATGCTGCCCTCTCCCCTCCCTCCATGCTGCCTTCTCCCCTCCCTCCATGCTGCCTTCTCCCCTCCCTCCATGCTGTCTTCTCCCCTCCCTCCATGCTGTCTTCTCCCCTCCCTCCATGCTGCCCTCTCCGCTCCATGCTGCCCCTCCCCACCCTCCATGCTGCCCTCTCCCCTCCCTCCATGCTGCCTTCTTTCCTCCCTCCATGGTACCTTCTCCCCTCCCTCCGTGCTGCCCTCTCCCCTCCCTCCGTGCTGCCCTCTCCCCTCCCTCCGTGCTGTCTTCTCCCCTCCCTCCATGCCCTCTCCCCTCCCTCCGTGCTGTCTTCTCCCCTCCCTCCGTGCTGTCTTCTCCCCTCCCTCCGTGCTGCCCTCTCCCCTCCCTCCGTGCTGTCTTCTCCCCTCCCTCCGTGCTGCCTCTCCCCTCCCTCCATGCTGCCCTCTCCCCTCCCTCCATGCTGCCCTCTCCCCTCCCTCCATGCTGCCTTCTCCCCTCCCTCCATGCTGCCTTCTCCCCTCCCTCCATGCTGCCCTCTCCCCTCCCTCCATGCTGCCCTCTCCCCTCCCTCCATGCTGCCTTCTCCCCTCCCTCCATGCTGCCTTCTCCCCTCCCTCCATGCTGTCTTCTCCCCTCCCTCCATGCTGTCTTCTCCCCTCCCTCCATGCTGCCCTCTCCGCTCCATGCTGCCCCTCCCCACCCTCCATGCTGCCCTCTCCCCTCCCTCCATGCTGCCCCTCCCCTCCCTCCATGCTGTCTTCTCCCCTCCCTCCATGCTGTCTCTCCCCTCCCTCCATGCCCTCTCCCCTCCCTCCATGCTGTCTTCTCCCCTCCCTCCATGCCCTCCCCTACCTCCATGCTGTCTCTCCCCTCCCTCCATGCCCTCTCCCCTCCCACCATGCTGCCCCCTCCCCTCCCTCCATGCTCTCTTCCCTCCCTCCATGCTGCCCCTCCCCTCGCTCCATGCTGTCTTCTCCCCTCGCTCCATGCTGTCTTCTCCCCTCCCTCCATGCTGCCCCTCCCCTCCCACCATGCTGCCCCTCCCCTCCCTCCATGCTGCCCTCTTCCCTCCCTCCATGCTGCCCCTCCCCTCCCTCCATGCTGCCCTCTCCCCTCCCTCCATGCTGCCCCGCCCCTCCCTCCATGCTGCCTCTCCCCTCCTCCATGCTACCCCGCCCCTCCCTCCATGCTGCCCTGCCCCTCCCTCCATGCTGCCCTCTCCCCTCCCTCCATGCTGCCCTCTCCCCTCCCTCCATGCTGTCCTCTCCCCTCCCTCCATGCTGCCTTCTCCCCTCCCTCCATGCTGCCTTCTCCCCTCCCTCCATGCTGCCCTCTCCCCTCCCTCCATGCCCTCTCCCGTCCCTCCATGCTGCCCCTCCCCTCCCTCCATGCTGCCCTCTTCCCTCCCTCCATGCTGCCCCTCCCTCCATGCTGCCCCTCCCCTCCCTCCATGCTGCCCCTCCCCTCCCTCCATGCTGTCTTCTCCCCTCCCACCATGCTGCCCCTCCCCTCCCTCCATGCTCTCTTCCCTCCCTCCATGCTGACCCTCCCCTCCCTCCATGCTGTCTTCTCCCCTCCCACCATGCTGCCCCTCCCCTCCCTCTATGCTGCCCTCTCCCCTCCCTCCATGCTGCCCCGCCCCTCCCTCCATGCTGCCTCTCCCCTCCCTCCATGCTGCCCTCTCCCCTCCCTCCATGCTGCCCCTCCCCTCCCTCCATGCTGTCTTCTCCCCTCCCACCATGCTGCCCCTCCCCTCCCTCCATGCTCTCTTCCCTCCCTCCATGCTGACCCTCCCCTCCCTCCATGCTGTCTTCTCCCCTCCCTCCATGCTGCCCCTCCCCTCCCTCCATGCTGCCCTCTCCCCTCCCTCCATGCTGTCCCTCCCCTCCCTCCATGCTGCCCCTCCCCTCCCACCATGCTGCCCCTCCCCTCCCTCCATGCTGCCCTCTCCCCTCCCTCCATGCTGTCTTCTCCCCTCCCACCATGCTGCCCCTCCCCTCCCTCCATGCCCTCTCCCCTCCCTCCATGCCCTCTCCCCTCCCTCCATGCTGTCTTCTCCCCTCCCTCCATGCTGCCTTCTCCCCTCCCTCCATGGTACCTTCTCCCCTCCCTCCATGGTACCTTCTCCCCTCCCTCCGTGCTGCCCTCTCCCCTCCCTCCGTGCTGCCCTCTCCCCTCCCTCCGTGCTGCCTTCTCCCCTCCCTCCGTGCTGCCTTCTCCCCTCCCTCCGTGCTGTCTCTCCCCTCCCTCCGTGCTGTCGTCTCCCCTCCCTCCGTGCTGTCTCTCCCCTCCCTCCGTGCTGTCTTCTCCCCTCCCTCCGTGCTGCCTTCTCCCCTCCCTCCGTGCTGTCTTCTCCCCTCCCTCCGTGCTGCCTTCTCCCCTCCCTCCGTGCTGCCTTCTCCCCTCCCTCCGTGCTGTCTCTCCCCTCCCACCGTGCTGCCCCTCCCCTCCCACCGTGCTGTCTTCTCCCCTCCCTCCGTGCTGTCTTCTCCCCTCCCTCCGTGCTGTCTTCTCCCCTCCCTCCGTGCTGTCTTCTCCCCTCCCACCGTGCTGCCCCTCCCCTCCCTCCATGCTCTCTTCCCTCCCTCCATGCTGACCCTCCCCTCCCTCCATGCTGTCTTCTCCCCTCCCTCCATGCTGCCCCTCCCCTCCCTCCATGCTGCCCCTCCCCTCCCTCCATGCTGTCCCTCCCCTCCCTCCATGCTGCCCCTCCCCTCCCACCATGCTGCCCCTCCCCTCCCTCCATGCTGCCCTCTCCCCTCCCTCCATGCCCTCTCCCCTCCCTCCATGCCCTCTCCCCTCCCTCCATGCCCTCTCCCCTCCCTCCATGCTGTCTTCTCCCCTCCCTCCATGCTGTCTTCTCCCCTCCCACCATGCTGCCCCTCCCCTCCCTCCATGCCCTCTCCCCTCCCTCCATGCCCTCTCCCCTCCCTCCATGCTGTCTTCTCCCCTCCCTCCATGCTGCCTTCTCCCCTCCCTCCATGGTACCTTCTCCCCTCCCTCCATGGTACCTTCTCCCCTCCCTCCGTGCTGCCCTCTCCCCTCCCTCCGTGCTGCCCTCTCCCCTCCCTCCGTGCTGCCTTCTCCCCTCCCTCCGTGCTGCCTTCTCCCCTCCCTCCGTGCTGTCTCTCCCCTCCCTCCGTGCTGTCGTCTCCCCTCCCTCCGTGCTGTCTCTCCCCTCCCTCCGTGCTGTCTTCTCCCCTCCCTCCGTGCTGCCTTCTCCCCTCCCTCCGTGCTGCCTTCTCCCCTCCCTCCGTGCTGCCTTCTCCCCTCCCTCCGTGCTGTCTTCTCCCCTCCCACCGTGCTGCCCCTCCCCTCCCACCGTGCTGTCTTCTCCCCTCCCTCCGTGCTGTCTTCTCCCCTCCCTCCATGCTGTCTTCTCCCCTCCCTCCATGCTGTCTTCTCCCCTCCCACGATGCTGCCCCTCCCCTCCCTCCATGCTGTCTTCTCCCCTCCCACCATGCTGCCCCTCCCCTCCCTCCATGCTGTCTTCTCCCCTCCCACCATGCTGCCCCTCCCCTCCCTCCATGCTGCCCCTCCCCTCCCTCCATGCTGTCTTCTCCCCTCCCTCCATGCTGTCTTCTCCCCTCCCTCCATGCTGTCTCTCCCCTCCCACCATGCTGCCCCTCCCCTCCCTCCATGCTGCCTTCTCCCCTCCCTCCATGGTACCTTCTCCCCTCCCTCCGTGCTGCCCTCTCCCCTCCCTCCGTGCTGCCCTCTCCCCTCCCTCCGTGCTGCCCTCTCCCCTCCCTCCGTGCTGTCTTCTCCCCTCCCTCCATGCCCTCTCCCCTCCCTCCGTGCTGTCTTCTCCCCTCCCTCCGTGCTGCCCTCTCCCCTCCCTCCGTGCTGCCCCTCCCCTCCCTCCATGCTGTCTTCTCCCCTCCCTCCATGCTGCCTCTCCCCTCCCTCCATGCTGCCCTCTCCCCTCCCTCCATGCTGCCCTCTCCCCTCCCTCCATGCTGCCTTCTCCCCTCCCTCCATGGTACCTTCTCCCCTCCCTCCATGCTGCCCTCTCCCCTCCCTCCATGCTGCCTTCTCCCCTCCCTCCATGCTGCCTTCTCCCCTCCCTCCATGCTGTCTTCTCCCCTCCCTCCATGCTGTCTTCTCCCCTCCCTCCATGGTACCTTCTTCCCTCCCTCCATGCTGCCCTCTCCCCTCCCTCCATGCTGTCTTCTCCCCTCCAATACTATCTTCTCCCCTCTGAGAAGCCAAGCAGGGGTCAAAACCAAACCCAGTTTAGCAAGGGCTCTCACACCAGGCCAGTTCTCTGCCTCTGTGATCCCGACTATTTACAAAGAAACTGGTGTTTCGAGTTTAACCGCTGGAGCTGAATGTCTAAAGCATGCAAGCACTTAGGACTGAAGTCTATCTCATTCCAACCGCAGTCACATCACTGAAGCCTGAGACAGCGGAGGGGAGATAAGAGTGTGTGATGGGCACTGGTGTTTCCAACCTTGCAAGGCAATGGTGAGCCTAGAGAGGCCAATGACTCTTGGGCCCAGCTGGATAAACAAGGAGATCTGTCTACTGAGGGGGCGACTGGGACTTGGTGCAAGAACCTAGAGCTTCAGAGCAAAGCTCTGGGAAAGTAGGCTCTGGAATCTTCCTCCAGCCTGTGCATTGCACCTAGCCGGCCGTGTCCATGGCAGCAGCTGTGGGGCAGGAGCTGCAGCGAAGGGGAGAAGTGTTTGCATCCCCCCCATACCCCCAGCCCCAGGAAGGAGGCTTCAGCAGGGCCAGTGGAGCCCCAAGGGGTGGAAGCCCCCCTTCTGTTCTGTCAGATCAGGGGTCTGAGAGAAATCATGGCTCCCGCTGGGAATGCCCAGTGTCCTGTTTAATCCTTTCTGATGAGGACATTTCATCTTGAAGGACACACTATCCTGGCCAGGGGCACCTGACTGAGAAGTGGCTGGACAGGGCAGGGTGAAGATGGTCTTCAAAGCCTGAGCGCTTCTATGACACATGGTGTCCCGACTCCGTAAACAGTCGTGGAAGCAGCAAATTCCGGTTCTTGGTGCCAACTAACTACTACCCCCTCTCCCCCACCCTCCCCGCCATTCATCCTCAAACACTCCCTGTCCACCCTCAGCCACCATTGGCCGGGTCTCTCCTCCTCTCTCCCCACTCCCCCATGTGTCACCTGGGGGCACCCATGGCCCTGCTCCTGTGCTCTCTGCAGTGTGGGCATGAGGGTCAGCAGGGTGCTAGGGCCTCTGTTGTGTCTGTGTGAACCAGGGGGTCAGCACAGGGCACACGTCAGACCTAAGTGCTTCTTAAAGCAGTTATAAACGTCTGCTCTACTCCAGAAAAGCTAGCAGCTCAACCCACAAAACATGCATCTTAAGGTGTTATATTTTCATAAATCCACAAAGCAGACTGGCTAGGCAGGACATTGAGGGTGTGTAAGCAGGCTGGACTTTAGCCTCAACTGTGGTGGCTGCATGCAGCCCGCAGCCCTGCTCCATTTCCTGGTACACACACACACTTGGAAAGATAAACAGGTGCGTGTCCTTGGTATGAAATCTTGCCCACCAGGGCTCAGGCCCTTTTCCCTGTTCAGAAGGTAAGAGACTGTGACCACATGTGATCCCCGTGGAGAAAATGCCTCTTATTTAACCGGGCTGTTGGGATAGCGAATAATCCTAGTGGGAAGGTGCTTTAACATTTAGAGTTTCTGACTTAATCAGAAACTCTTATTTCTGTGGAAGATTTTTTTAAAAACCTGATTGTCTCACCTGCCATAAGCCGTTTATTTAAGAAAACACATTGTTCGTATCCCACCACTACCACAAAAAACAAAACAAAACAAAAAAAACACATTAATTAAAAGATCAGAATTTAAGAACTCACAGCCAGAGTGTATAGACATGCACAATGTTACCTTTGGAACACTTGTAATTAATATGTATAATTCCTTCCCCCAGGTGAGCGCATTTCTCATGCTCATTTGCACTGGGCTATGGGTTGTAACCGCAGAGGAGAACTAATCCCTGCAAAGGTTCAACTCTCCACCTGTCCCCAGGGAAGGAGGCTCAATGACCCAGAGCAGACGACTGTCTTCAAGGAACACAGGGCCACCAGCAAGTTAAGTATGAAACCTCAAAACCAACCTCCCTCCCCTCTGCCCCCCAAACCCATGCACACACTGCCCGGGACTCTTACTTTGCTGGCAGGCAGAGAGGACAGAGACAGCAGCCACCAAAATTGAGTTCCCAGCCATCTTTCACAGGAAACGTCCTGCCACACGGGACTATTTGTAAAAATAAGGGGAAGATAACTCAGGCACTTTCCAGACCTTCCTAAGACGGCAGGAAGAAAAAATAAAAGATGATCCTACTGGCTGAGTGACCTTCGCCCCGGAACAGGAACAGAAGCAGGATTCAGGAATGCCTCCCGCCTCCTGCAGGCCTGGCCTGGGGTCTTCTTCCAGAACCTGATTTCTTTTTCTGTGTGTGTGTGTGTGTGACAGAGACAGAGAGAAAGGGACAGACAGGCAGAAGGGAGAGAGACAAGAAGCATCAATTCATTGTTGTAGCACCTTAGTTGTTCATTGATTGCTCTCTCATATGTGCCTCAACTGGGGGGGGCTACAGCAGACCTAGTGACCCTTTGCTCAAGTTGGCGACCTTGGGTCCAAGCTGGTGAGCCTTGCTCAAACCAGATGAGCCTGTGTTCAAGCAGGTGACCTCAGGGTTTTGAACTTGGGTCCTCCGCATCCCAGCCCAAGGCCCTATCCACTGCGCCACCGCCTGGTCAGGCCTGAACTTGATTTTTTTTTAATTGATTTTAATTTATTGTGTTTACATAGATTCTAGTGTTGCCCGGAATGCATCCCCCCTCCCCCAAAATTCCCTTCCACGAACCTGATTTCTTTTCTTAATTGACGGCCCTCTAATTGCCAGCAGGCTGCTGGTTCGCCTCCAGCATCAGCACCTGCACTTCCTGGGCCAATTACAAAACAATCTCCCCTTCCTCTCTTCAACTTCGGGACCCCCTTCCTCCCCTCCCCAGCTCCAAGGCCTTGCTGAGACCTTTCCATCTCCTGTGAAAAAGCTGAAAAGATGAAAGCAGCATTTATTCAGTCCTATTGAGATTTAAACGCTAATCCAATTTAAACAGGCTCTAACTTTATTCCCCGGTAAACAGCCCCAGAATTCGAACCCAGGTCCCACAGATTCTAACTAGGCCCTAGCCCCTATGCCACACTGTTTCCCGCTGTCACTTTGACACTCCTGTGATTGTGGTGACCATCATTATTTGTTTTCAGATATGATTGATGCGTAATATTGTATTCATCTCAGGTGTGCAACATAATGATTGGATATTTGTACATATTGTGAAATGATCACCCCCATAAATTTAGTTACCATTCATTACATCACATAGTTATACATTTTTTCTGTGGTGCAACTTGCAAATATACGAAACGGTATTGTTACCTGTAGTCACTATGCTGTATGTTACAGCCTCGCGACTATTTTATAACTGGAAGTCTGTACCACAAATTAAAGAAAGAAGCAAACGAGGAGACGCATTCTGAGAGGGAAGAGGGCCCTGGAGGAAAGAAGTGGTGCGACATTTTAAACTGACCTCGGGTAGGAAACACCTCATGTGTGCTGCACCCACCCACCCAGAGAGAGTGAGGCTCCTCTCACAGCGCAGGGCGTCCACGGAGTCCATGCCTACAGCCCCTGGCCTCTGTCAACGCAGTCTGTTTGCTCTTTAAAGATGTAGCTCCCCTGAAAACAAAGCTGGGGTCCCTTCTTGTCTCAGCTCACGTGGGGGGAGCCTCAGCACCTGCATCTGGGCCACACGCAGGCCTGCGCGGTCCTCCCAGTCCGCGTGCTCCCGGTCCCCGTGCTCCCTGTCCCCGCCCTCCGTGCTGCACCACTGTGGGCAGAACTGGGGCCTCAGTTGGTCAAGATGGGCTAATGAGGGCTGAAGGGACGTTTACATGAAATAGGGTTGTTACCAGGTTTAAACTATATAGTTAACATGTACGAAGCACTTAAAACAGCACGCAGCAATTAAAAATGTGTGCTGTGTGTGCTGTGTGTGTGTGTGTGTGTGTTACATAAGCACATCAAGTGACAGGAAAGTACTTAGCATATTAGGTACCTAATGTTAAAGGATATTTGTTGAAAGGTAAAAAAACAAAATCCATGCCTCTCAGACAAATACAAAAATGAGAACATATCAAGGATTTCATCGAATTCATTCATGAGTTTAAAGGAGAATTCAAAGAAATGCACATAACGACGTGTTAACAAATGACACTCAGCTGAGTAAATCTTGAAGGTCTTATTGGCTTTATTCAGCGACCTGTGACCCAGGCAGCAACCCCCTAACAGACAGGAGCTCCGAGCAGCTATATAGAGTCAAAGACTTGCACAGGCAGAGGGGGCAACTGAGCAACAACTAAAGCAGGGGTCCTCAAACTACAGCCCGCGGGCCGCATGCGGCCCCCTCAGGCCATTTATCCGGCCCCCACTGCACTTCCGGAAGGGGCACCTCTTTCATTGGTGGTCAGTGAGAGGAGCACATTGACCATCTCATTAGCCAAAAGTAGGCCCATAGTTCCCATTGAAATACTGGTCAGTTTGTTGATTTAAATTTACTTGTTCTTTATTTTAAATATTGTATTTGTTCCCGTTTTGTTTTTTTACTTTAAAATAAGATATGTACAGTGTGCATAGGGATTTGTTCATAGTTTTTTTATAGTTCGGCCCTCCAACGGTCTGAGGGACAGTGAACTGGCCCCCTGTGTAAAAAGTTTGGGGACCTCTGAACTAAAGGAACCGACACTCGTGGTTTGCCTGTTTCTTTTAATGGTTTTTTTACTGAATGGTGTTTGAAATTAAGTACTTGAAAAGAAAGTCATGGACATAACTCCCTGCACCATGAGGAGAAAGAAGCCAGGCGCCCCCTGGGCCGTGCTCAGAGCAAGATGCATAAACTCTCTGGGACCAGAGCAGCAAGAGCCCTGAGCCCAGAGGACTGAGGCACTGCAAATGGGCCTGGGGTGCTGAGAGGCCTGGGGCCCCTGCTGGCCGCCCTACCCCCTCCCCAGCTCCCAATTCCAATCAACAGAAGGGAAGGCCTGAGCACCAATCCAGGCCCTGTGGCAACCGTGGACAGAATTGTCTCAACTATTCTGCCTAATCAAATAAAGAAGTACATATTTTATTCCCATTTTTCATATAGAGAAACTGAGGCTCGGGGTTAGTGACTTACTCAAAGTCAATACATTTGAGTCCTGCTGATCCCAAAGCCTTTGCTCTGAACTGGCTGCAAACTGAAGTCACCTGGGGATCATTAAAAATACTGACGCCTGGCTCGCCCCACACACAGCGCTTCCGCTTTAGCTGAGTCTCAGATTTAGCCTGGGCGCCTGGACTTTTTTAAAGCATTCCAGGTGAGTCTAATGCACAGCTGCTGTGGAGGGCCACCCTCCTAACTAGTATGGCCCTCACCACCCGCTACCATCACCTCCTCCAGGAGCCGTTGCTGAGCGTCTATTTCACGCCAGCCAAACATACACAGCCTCCCGGAATTCACACAGCGCTCCTATGAGGTGTAAATTATTCCCATGTCACAGACAAGAAAACTGAGCTCCCAGAAGACCTCAGGAGCTCGTCTAGTCACGCCATCTCACTGCCTCCCAAAGAGGAAAGGTCGCACACCCTTCTGGGGTGGGACTGGGGAGAGTGGACAGCTGGTAGAAGCCACAGTGAGCACCAGTGGGGCTCAGGGAGGAGGAGGAAGGGGAGGGAAGGTTCTGCGGCAGCAGGAGGGAAGAGGTGAGGCTGGGAGGAAGGGGACCCGTGGGCCTCCCTGTGCAGCCCAAGAGGACGCTAAAAGATATAAGATTTCCCACAAGAAGGAATTTCACGGGTGCGGGGTGAAGACAGAGGAGAGACAGACATGGGAGGGAAACGGAGGCTGAGTCGGGGTGAAAGGCTGATCCAGGGTACCAGCAGAGGGACGTCTGGCTGGGCCTGCGTCTCAGTGACTTACACGCTGGGTCCACCTGCACTTGCCGGCTAACTGGCTGTAGTATGCAGACCGTGGTTCTCACGTTATACTCACCAACGTCGCTCTTTCCACAAACACCAGCCTCACCAAGAAATCGCTTAGATTTGGTGACATGAGGATGACCAACGACTGGCTCAGAGAACCACTGAGACTTCCACATGCAAAGGACGCTGAGCACAGCATTTCTGTTTGGCTTGTCATCAAGGTTTGAATGTTGTGTCTCAGGGGCACTGACCAGTTCCTTCCCCAAAATCCTGTGTGGACAGTAAGATCCATCACACAGATGGTGCAAAGTGATGGGGTCGCTTAAGAAAAAAGGGGTACTGTGGTTTCCCTGTCTCTCCGGGGCTTGGGAAAGCAAAAAAAAAGGGCAGCCAACCCAGCCTGATGAAAAACCGCAAAAGGTCAACAGTTAACGAATAAACAGTTAAGCCTGACCTGTGGTGGCGCAGTGGATAAAGTGTCGACCTCAAACGCTGAGCTTGCTGGTTCGAAACCCTGGGCTTGCTTGGTCAAAGCACATATGGGATTTGATGCTTCCTGCTCCTCCCCCTCCCTCTTTAAAATGAATAAACAAAATCTTAAAAAAGAACAAACAGGTAAAGGCAGCTCCAACTCTGCAATGTGAGCTGCCAGACCTGAGTCTGGGCTGGCACACCAAACAGCAGCTTAGGCCACACAGCACGCAGCCTATGACGACAGGACTCACCAAGATGCTGAGCTGACTGGGTCATGGGCCAGTAAGGCCTGCGGACAAACGTTAACAAAACACAACAAAAAACCCCGCCAGCCCCAACCAGGGAAAACCCAGCCTATTACCAGGAGGCAGGAAGGCCTGTGACCATTCTGTTTTGCTATCTTAGCAAGATGGTAAAGAATACCACACACTGGATACTTAGGCTTCCCTTCTCTTCTTTTTCTTTCCTTTAAAAAAAAAAAGATCAATTTTTATGTATTTTTCATAAAGTGTTTTATTGTTTTTTTAATTTTTTAAATATTTTGCAATTACAGTTTACAGTCAATGTTATTTTGTATTCATTTCATCCTTCCTTTCCTTTTGTTTCTCCCTCCTACTTCCCCTTAGATTGTGTTCGATTCTCACCTTTGTTTCTGGGACTCTTGTCAGCAAAGCATCCTTAGAATTTCCGTCTCTGGCGGGTCCCAGACAAACCTACCTGGGACCAGGATTCCAGACAAAACAGCTTCATCTGGCTTTCTGTGGCCCCACCTCCATGAACCTGTTTTCTGTTCTCTCTCAGGACCCAGCAGCTCCTCTCACTTCAATCCTAGTTTGCAACCAGAAGATTCCGGATCAGCCACACAATTCAGAAGGAGGGAGCTGTGGCTTCAACTTTGTCCTTCCTATCAAGAGAAGTTATATCTTGTCAAACCACTAGGGGGTGTAAATCCCAGGGTGACACAATCCAGGATTCAATAGCTGGGGCAGGGAAGCTGAAGCATCAGGACCAGGGGCCTCTGAGTCCCACCTTTCTCCCCCAGCTTTCCAGAGGCCCCTAAGAATCAGCAGAACTAGAAAATGTCAGCTCTCAAAAACAGTTTGCCAAAATCACTCCTAATCAATGCCCTAAAACATGTGAGGTTTTCAGAGATCAGCACAGTGACCCTGTCCAGCAAGAGCCCTGTGGCATGCCAGAGCTTCCAACCTTGGGTGCTTAAATGTAAAACTCCCAGGACTTAATCCCTTAGTCCTGACCCCCTCAAAGCTAGGCACGAGCCAGACGCAGACGCTGCCCCAGAGACGTGCGTCCCATCGAGGGGTTCCGCGTGGCATCCCTGTGGGCTGGATGTGGCATCCTTGTTGCAGGAGGCTATCAGTCAAGAGTGAGAGGTGCGACCAGCCAACCCAGGTCCTATTTACTGGACACAGCAGCAAAGGGGCAAGACCCCATTCTTTCATAAATATTTGGAAGAATCAAAAGCCATATCTCGTACTTTGATGTGATCTCTCACTGCACCTCTGGCTTCCAGTGTAGTTTGGTAAAAATTAAAAATGGGTCTGCAAAGTCCTCTGCATAAATTCTTTGCAGAGAAGCAGGTCAGAGCACTGGGCAGCGTCTACAGAGAATCTTGGGTCAGGCAGACCTCTTGGTTGGTAAAACATCGGAAAAGAAGATCGGCTCCACAGGGACAGAGAAAAATACACAGCAAGGAAAGGAAGGAATCTGGAGAGAGTCTCCGGAACATGCATGAGTCGTGTTCGCCACTTGTTCGTTCATTCATTGTCAAGTGCAGCTTATACCACAGGCCCAGCGCTGTGCTCAGCTCTGGGACTCAGGGCGGAGCAAGACAAACAGTGGTGGCGGTGTTTAGAGCGCACGAGCTTTAGCAGACTGCACGAAGCTGGTTAATTCCCCCCCCCCCCCCCGTGACGAGTGCTCTAAGTGACAAGTCCCGGGTGCCAAGGAGCGTGCACCAGGGGACTAGCCTAGTCTGGAGGCCTCACGAGCTTTCATCTGAGGGCCGTCCCGGCTGAGGACTGCTGATAGCATGTTAGCCAGGTGAATGGTGTGCAGGTGTGTGCGTTGGGGTGGACAGGGAGGTGAAAGGGGGATGTTCCAGGCTGAGCAACAGGAGTAAAAAGACCCAAAAAGGGAAAGGCCATGGCATGGTTAAAGAATTCTGGGAAAAGCCCAAGATAGATATTGCATGGAGACCTGGGAGTGGACACAAATGACCAGTGGTGACCAGGGCCCGCCCACAGGGGGCCGTGGTAAGTGTGCTTACTTTAGACCAGGGGTTCTCAACCATGATCCTGTACCACCCACTCACCCCCTACCACCCCCAGGGACATTTGTCAATGTCTGAAGACATTTTCCTTGTCATGATTAGGTAATGGAGAGTTACTGGTATCCCGTGAGTAGATGTCAGGATATTGCAAAGTATCCTACATCGCACAAGTCGGCCCCCACAACAAAGAATGATCCCACTCAAAATGTCCACAGTGCTGAGAGCGAGAAACCCTGTTGCATCCTGTTGTATAGTGAGGATGAAGAGCCACTAAAGGGTTTGAAGCTGGGAGATTTCATGATGAGATTTGTTTCCAAAAAAGATCACTCTGAGCTCAGCATGGACTGATGCGGGATACCAGTGTAGATATAAATGGAGCCGTCCGGAAGTCTATGGGGGGCAGGATGAGATGGCGACCGGCCTGCGGGAGGGGGAATGTCAGTGGGCGGAGAGGAGTGGACAGTGGACAAGAAAGATATTTAAAAGCACAAACTTGTTGGATGTGGTGACAGATTGGTTGTGGAAGGTCACTTAGCCCACGCTGTCAGAAGCAGTGAGCCCCAGGCAAGACTTAGACCTGGTACTTGATTTGGATGCAGTGATGCCAAGGCATCAAGAGCAGGGGACTTTTCTCCTAAGCCACTGAAAGCAGACAGATGAGCTGTGGTGACACACAGCTAGCCACTGAATGACACCCCCCAAGCCAGCCACTCTCAAGTGGGCTGTTGGAGAGACCGCCCCTCAGAACAGTCCTCTGGAAGAAGGAAGGAAGAATTGATCTTCTCTTGCCCATCTCTCATTGATCAGTTTCCCCCTGGGAGTTTTGAAACATATCTGTAAATTCTTTGACATTTCTCCCATCATGAGGTGGAGGTACCTCCTCTCCTCGGTCTCTGGACTGGCCTTGATACCTCACCTGTGGCCAGGAGAGCCCAGCAGAAGTGATGTTGTGTGACTTCCAAGGGTCGGTCATTAACGGCCATGCAGCCTCCGCCTGTCTCACGGGGGCTCTGTGTGTGGGGCCCTGGGCTGCCACGTAAGAAGCCAATTACCCTACAGTCACCATGCTGGGCTGGTCCCAGCCCACAGCCAGCACAGACCACTGCCCCATCAATGATGACACCTTCGGTTGATTGTAGGGCATAGTCGCTTCCAGCCATTGAGTCTCCCAGCTTTGGCCTCAGACACAAGCCAGTCCTGCTGTATCCTACTGGCCCACATAATCCGTAAACCTGATTACATGGTTGTTCTGAACCCCACTTGGGGGCATTTGTCACACCTGAGTAGTAACCGGAACCAGCGCACGTTACAAGTTAAGAACTCAGTCTTCTAGGCTGTACCCCTTGGTCCCTCGGACATCGCTCCATGCCCTACAGTGTGGCACTTCACACAGGATGGCCGGCAGTCCTCACGTGGCAGATTACAGATACTCCATGGGGAGGCAGTCGGCCACGGGGGAGCCGACGTGGAGCATGTGGCTGAGGACTCAGCAGAGAGCTGATGTCAAGAACATGGGGGCCCTGGCCAGTCGGCTCAATGGTAGAGCATCGGCCTGGCGTGTGGAAGTCCCGGGTTCAATTTTCAGCCAGGGCACACAGAAGAAGTGCCCATCTGCTTCTCTACCCTTCCCCATCTCCTTCCTCTCTCTCTCTCTCTTCTCCTCCCACAGCCAAGGCTCCACTGGAGCAAAGTTGGCCTGGCGCTGAAAATGGCTCCATGGCCTCTGCCTCAGGTGCAAGAATGGCTCTGATTGTAGTGGAGCAATGCCTCAGATGGGCAGAGCATCGCCCCCTGGTGGGCATGCCGTGTGGATCCCTATCAGGCACATGCAGGAGTCTGTCTGCCTGCCCCCCCCCCCGTTTCTCACTTCAGAAAAATACAAAAATTAATTAATTAATTAATTAATTAATTTAAAAAATAACACTGGGCATGGTGCACTGGATGTGTCTGATGGGAGAAACAAAGCAGGAGTTAAGGATTCCCACATTCCTGGTTTCTGACTTGAGCAATCAGGCAGGTTAATGATTGTACCATTTACTGAGCTAGGAATTAGGTCAAAGGAGGGCCTCAGTTTGAAATTCCTATAAGTAGTCCATTGCATGCAGCAAGAAGTGGTAGCCCATTGCCAAAGATGGTCAGAGTCGTTGATTAAAACTGCCGGGTCCCAAGAGAGCGTAGGGTCCATCCCTGATTCTTCTTTTCTTGTGATGAATATTTTCTAGGTCTTAGGTTGGGACCCTTGCCCAGCTGAATCATGTATTTCAAGACTAGTGTTAGAGGAGACTGAGGTAGCCTCCAGGGATACTGTCAGATGTTTTCAATGTGTGGGGGAAATATTTTAGTTATTTTCAAATAAGTTAGAATCCTTTCTCCACATGCAACTCTCCTCTGTCCCTCCTCTCACCTTTGGCACAAATGGAAAATGTTCTACATGTACATGTTAGTATGTTTTGCATTTATTTAGATAACTGTTGCCTTTGACTCACATTCTTGTCCCTGTTGCTCTAATCCACAGACTCAGTATTTGCAGACTTGGAGGAGATCTCTAAAGGTGAATAGAGTCCATAGGCGGGCAGGGTCATCTTCTGAAACAGGTCACAGTCAGACCTGAGGACACTAGCTTTGATTCCTGCAAAGGCAGGACCTGGGTGGTCTCCCATGACCCACTCTATCCTGTTCTCATGACACATGGATTCGGATTCTTCCAGACGCCTCTTCCCCAACCCCACCACTATAATAAAAAAGGCGGTGCCAATAGCAATGATAACATTTGATTATTTACAAAAGCATGCAGGGGGGGCAAAATACAAAAAGGGATGAAGAGCCTGACCAGGCAGTGGCGCAGTGGATAGAGCATCGGACTGGGATGCCGAGGACCCAGGTTCGAGACCCCGAGGTTGCCAGTTTGAGCGCGGGCTCATCTGGTTTGAGCAAAAGCTCACCAGCTTGGACCCAAGGTCGCTGGCTCTAGCAAGGGGTTACTCAGTCTGCTGAAGGCCCATGGTCAAGGCACATATGAGAAAGCAATCAATGAACAACTAAGGTGTCGCAATGAAAAACTGATGATTGATGCTTCTCATCTCTTTCCGTTCCTGTCTGTCTGTCCCTATCTATCCCTCTCTCTGTCTCTATTAAAAAAAAATTTTTTTTAAAAAGGGATGAAGAAAGAAAAAAGGGATGAACTATGATATTTACTGAGGTAATGCACTCTAAGCGTTGTGATGTTCAGGTGTTTTATCTCAAGGAATCTTCACAAAATCCTGTTGGTATTAGGGACTTATATTTTTTACATGAAGAAACTGAGGCACAAGGAGATGGACAAGCCTGCCCACGATTACACAGCTAATAAGATGCAGAGCCAGAGTCCACGTCTTTGCACTCTCACTTTCTCCCCAACAGCCTTTGTACGCTTAACTCCTATGGAAGTTTCCGGGGAGACCACCCTGCGTGCACAGAACCACTGTACCCCGAGCGCCACCAGATGGCGCAGTGAGAGGCTAAAATCCTGCTGCTTTTTATGGGCGCACTTGGCGAGACAGACGAGCGTGGGGAAAACAGGGGCACGGAGAATGTCAAAACAGACTTCTATTTAGGAAAGTGAAGTCTTCTGCCTGGCCCCGTCCCCTACCGCGACGCTTGGTTGGCTCTCTGCAGACTATAAATGAATTTGCTGCTTTCTTCCTTCCCCATCCGACTGCTAACCCACATCCCTGATTCTATTTTCTCTCCATCCCTGACACGGGCCCCACCCACATCAGGGAATAGTGTGTCCTGAACAGAGAAGGCAGCAGCCAAGCCCCGAGGTGGAGAGAATCCTTCCCCATAGCAACCGGTGGGCCGTACCCCAAATGTGCCCCCTCCCGCCACTTACCCAGCACACACGCGTCAGGACCTCCACACGACGCACACGTGCTGATCTGAACCGGGGCGGTGCCTGTCAGCTACCGTAACAAACGTACCACAGGCAGGAGGCACAGCAGCAGAAATTCATGTCCTCACAGTGCTGGAGGCTGGAAGGCCAAGGCCAAGGTGTCAGCAGCTTTGTTTTCTTCTGAGGCCTCTCTCCTTGGCTTGCAGATGGCCATCCTCTCACTGGGTCCTCACCTGGTCGCTTCATGAGGGAACCCCTGGTGTTTCTCTGTGTGTCCTAACCTCCCCTCCTCCTGGGGACGCCAGTCAGAGAGGACCAGGGCGCACACTACAGGCTTGTTATTTTAATCGCATCTTTGAAGGTGCTGTCTCCAAATACAGTCCCATTCTGAGGTTCTTAGGGTTAGGGCTTCGATATATGAGGTTGGGGGAACATGATTCAGTTCGACACAAGACCTAATCACTTATTTTTTAAAATCCTGAGCAGAAGGCAGAATTTTGTCCTTAATTTTAACCCCCGGAGGTCATAGGAAAAGTCAAAGGCGACAACATGTTCACAAGGTTCATTTCGGGAACGTCCTCGGTTGTGTGGTGTTAAGGATAAAAGGCTGGAAGAATCCAAATCCCAAATGGCCTATCTGTCCTGGAGGACTTGCCAGGTCACCCTGATGGGTCTGATTTGGGGTCTCTGACTGAGGAACTAACTAGAAAACCATCAAGTGTCCACTTCCCTGTGCAAAGCAGCACCCCCTCCAGCCTCCCCTTACTAGACCCCTAGGGCAGAGCCCTCCTGGAGCTCACAGAACGCCTTCATTCTCCCGCCTCTTTCTACTGGGAGATGACTCCCAGATGGCTGCCGGGAGCTACCTGACACACCCTTGGTGGCTAGAGGGGTGGCAAAATTGTCCTGAGGTTGAAAGTTCAGGCCAGAGGGTCTGTTCAACCTGGGAGTGGCCAGACCACATGGCTTGGTGCCTCATCAAAAAGAAACTCGTAGAAAATTTTAAAATCCCAAAGAAATTGTCCCTTCCCAGAGGAAATGGTAGAGGAAGACAGGGACATGCCTAGGTAGAGGATAAAGAAGGCAGCTCCTGTTGGACAGTGGCCAGCAAGGCCTAGGGTTGGGGTCTGGGTCCCCCTAACCAGGGGGAGTGACAGGTGGTCATCTGGAAACCTGTGGCTGTCCAGAGCCTGCTTTTCCCCAGACCACTACGCTAGCCCCACAGAGGACAAAGTGGCACTCGTCTGACAACCTAGATGATTCTCAGCCACTCCCCATCGGCCTCCTGAAGGGCAGCTTGCCTTCCAGACAGGAGATTTCTGTTTTCGAGTGTAAGTACATCATGGTCAAAGTTATACGAGGCTGGAGCCACAGCCGAGAGTCGGCAATAGGGGTGAGTCCGGCCTCACGGGCCGGCCCCACGGCAGGCGGGGAAGGTGAGGGGCAGAATTAGTGTCTATTCTAGTCAGAACATTGTGCTGCCCTTCCACAATGAAAGTGGCCATTTGTAACCACACTGCTGCCCAGGGAGTGGCTGATGGCTTGGGGACGGAGGACATTCTCTAGGAAAGTGTCGCTTCCCGTCCTTGCAACTTTGGGCTCTGTTGACAGTTTCGTTCCCAAGGAAGGAATGCTTCTGTCAGGGGGACATAGTGATGGGTCCCTGAGATGGCAAGTTGAGACTGCCCTCTGGCCGCTTAGGAAGACTAGACCTCCTTTTTCTTCCTGACACGTCCTGGGCTCGTCTGGGCCACATGCGACATTTTGTGTGAGATTTGGAGCACCGAAGCCAAACAGCAGTTGTCTTCTTTTTATACCGGAAGGTCATCACAGAACACAAGGGGCTGCTGCCGCTCACGCACGGCGCCCCGTGCACTGGCTGTCCTTGCTGGCCCGGGACGGCAGCCGGCCTGCTGCCCCTCGGCTCCCACAAGACCTCCTCTCTCAGCGGCCCCAACTCTGGGCCGGTGCACCCTTCCTTCCAGGCACAGAGCTACCAGAACTTCCAGAGCAGTTCCGGAGCTGTAAAGGTGCAGTGTCTCATTATTTCTAACAGATACATTTCAACCACACCTGCGTGCATGTTAATGAGGTGACTCTTGGAAAGCCCCTAAGGATGGGGGCTTATTGCCAGGAGAGCCAACCACGTGATTAGAAAATTAGAACTTTTAGACACATACACACACACACACACACACACACACACACACACGCACGCACTAGGAAGGGGTGAGGGGCTGGAAGGTGAATCAATCACAGTGGCCAGTGATTTAATCATTGTGCCTATCTATGTAATGAAGCCTCCACAAAAACCCAGGAGGATGGGATTTCACAGAGCTTCTAGGTTGGTGCACACATGGCGTGCTGGGAGGCAGGCACAGCGGGCACGGAGGTGCCTTGCCCCTTCCCACGCCCCTTGCCCTCTGCACCTTTTCCCTCAGGCTGTTCCTGAGTACCATTCTTTTATAATAAACTGGTAATCGAGTGGGTACATTGCTTTTCTGAGCTCTGTGAGCTGCTCTGGCAAATTAATCAGACAAAAGGAGGCGTTTGTTGGAACCTTCCATTTATAGCAGGTGGGTGAGAAGCATAGGTGGCAACCCAGACTTGCGACTGGCATCTGACATGGGAGGAAGGGGGCAGTGTTGTAGGACTAAGCCCTTACTTGTGGCATCTGATACTAGCTCCAGGCAGTGCCAGACCTGACTTGAATCATATGACACCCAGTGGGTGTGAAAGAATTGACCAGTGTGGGAATAGACCCACACATGCAGTGTCAGAGGTACTGTCGGGGGTGTTGTCCTGCGAGAGTGGGGGGGAAGGACGGGACAGTGGTTTCCTATGCAGTGGAACATCAGGAGATACTGCCTGGGCAGTCCTTGGCCATCTCAACGAAAACATTTCAGGATTATAATGGAAGCCAGGCCAGGCTGGAGAATGAAGGGGAATGAGAAAACGTGTAAAGCAAACGTGCCTCTCCTTGTCTAGAAGCTGAATGTGAAAAGGAGAAGGACGGGGTGGTGGCCACTCACATTCAGCAGCCATGACACCGTCCAGACTCCGTTCCGCAATCTAGTGACTTTGCACTCACCCTGTCCCCAGACCCTCACACAGGGCACCTCTGGGTGTCCAGCTCTCCGCCGCCCTATGTATTGGGGAATGCCAGCTCTGACCTTTCCTGAGCAAATGTTTTGAGAGAGTTTTGGGGGAAAGCAGCAGAAAGGACAGGTCTGCAACAGGGGAAAGGAGAGAAAGGCCACGTGCTGTGGACTGACTCTGGTCCTCCCCGAAAGCCTTCTGTTGAAGCCCCGCCCCGGTGCAATTGGGTTTGGAGATAGGACCTATAAGGAGCAATTGGGCAAAATGAGGTCCTAAAGGTGGAGCCCTGATCCAGTGGGACTGGTGGCCCTATTAGAAGAGGACCCTATTAGAAGACCCCATCAGTGCCCACACACAGACGAAAGCCCACGTGGGGACTTAGGAGGCCTGGTGGCTGTCTATAAGCCAGGGGGAAAGGCTTCGCCAGAAATCAAGCCCACCAGGAGCTCGATCTTGACTTCTAGCCTCCAGCACTGTGATAAAATCAGCAGACTGCTACAGGAAAAAATAATTTATAGATTAATAATTTTTTCCCCCACAATTTTGTGCGAGTCTGGCTCTGCAGGCATCACTGGAGAGGGAAAGAGGGAAGAGGAGGACTGTCACCTAAGGGATTGTCACACAACAAGGACACTGGCTCCTAACAAACCAGCCCTCCCACCCCCACGCCCTCTTCGCTGTCCTCCCTTCCCTGGATTTCTGGGGCTGGCTGTCCTCAGACCGAGGCAAATAGCCTCAAACAAAGGCAATTGTCTGAGTTGGGCGCTCTCTGCCTTAATCTTGAGTCACTTTGCAGACCTCTCAAAGGTTCGCTTAGTTTTCAGAAAGCCCCTTTTAGGTAACTAAAGGTCTGTGGTGAGAGTTTGCTTGTTTGTTTTGTTTTCCTTCTGATTGATGCCAGGATCCAAAGAAGCTTTAGAGTCTTTCCTGTTGTTGACTCACCGGAGCGACGCCTGGCTGTGATGTTCCACGCGGGATTAGGGAGGATTCACAGAAGCTGTAAGAACTGCACGCAGCCAGGGTACCTGGCAGCTCTCTCTCTCTCTCTCTCTCTCTCTCTCTCTCTCTCTCTGCGAGCATATAATGGACCCAAAACAGTGCATCGCTCATAGATTCATCCCCGCCCCCTCCTTTCGTTTCCAACCTTAGCGGGGGGGGGGGGGGGGGGGGGGTGCTGAATTAATTACTTAAACAGTTGAGCAGCTGAAAGGCTTCCTTCTTTTCAGCCGCATCACTCACGTGGCTGCTTCTTTTATCACCGGCAGGTCGCGGGCTGCCAAGGATGGGCAACAGCGGCCTTGCGAGGGGGCGGGCGTCTGTTTAAACAAGGCCAATTTCCAGCCTGCTTTGCAATGCAAATACTTGAAAGAGCGTGTCCCCCCCTCCCCCCCGTCCCGCCCCCCCCCCCCCCGTCCCCGCCCTTGCTCCTTGGACTTCAATGGCATCAAGACACTTAGCAGGGATAGGGCTTGGTTGGCCGCCAGCCTTTCCTCTGCAGCAAGAACAGTGCCTCCAGCTCATCCCTCCGTGCGGCCTGTTGTCGGAGTTTGTGTCCTAAGGAAAATTACCTCGTTCTACGGGGAAGAACGGTTTCCAGTGGGAACCATTTAATGCTGTTGTTTTACGTTCATTTAAAATAGTGTCTTTCAAATGGGCCTCTTCAAGCCATTGGCCCTGGAAATGTTATTTATTTATTCTTTTTTATGCGCACAATTCCAGGGTCTTTGCTGCAGCCACCTGCAGAAGGAGGTCAGCTCGGTCTCAGCATCGTGGTGTCTGGCCAGCTGCCACCCAGCACACAGTCAGCGCTAACTGAATAAGTTCCCTGGTAAATTATTTATGGTGCAGATGCATTAATCTTTTATCTTAGACTCTAAAATGTGGGTTTGGCCGTTCTGTAAATCTTTTTTCACAAATGGGCATTTTTCCCTGTATTCAGTGCTCTGTTAGCAGTTCAACCTTCCCGCCCCCAATGTTATCATGTGCTAGATGATGTTTTTCTCTGGTTGGTTTAGTTTTTTAAGTTAAATTAATGCCCCTGATTATTACCAGGATTGACAATCTTCTGATGGTTCCTCTCGCAGAACTTCTCAAACTCCTGAGCGTGGTGGAGGAAGCTCAGCCCTTTTGTCTCAGAGCTCAGAAACATTTTCATGGATGGAAGGAAAGACGGTAAGAGGCCACAGAAGCCTGGACAGAAGGAGTCCTGGGGCGGTTCATTCATTTTCACTCACACAGCAACTCAGGCATTTACTGGGGCTCAGCCTGGCCTTGAGAAGCCCACAGGCAGGGAAACACATAAGCAAGTGACAACAGACATTTTCACAGCTTTTTTATTTATTAAATGTCATGTTTGGTTGGCCCAGGAGCATCTCACTCACGGGATGGGCTGTAGCCGACACTGGTGCCCAGATGAGCTGGCTGTAAGCATCGGAGGAAGTCCTACAGCCCTGCCAGCCCGCCCCCTTGTCCTGGGCAGATGGGGGGTCTCTGGGCAAAGGCGCTGTGGGGAGTGCGGTGACCAGGACTAGGCTGACGGGAGCACACAGTAGTCTAGGCTTCCTGGCTGGGTTTTCAGAACAGCTGCCTCCCTACCCTTCCAAGAAAAAAGCAAAAAACAAAAGGGCAGGTTATTGGAAAAGTCACTAGCAAAAGCCTGTTTGTCCTTCGGGCTAGTTCGACCCTGAGCAATGCTTTGTGCTCAGTCATATCTACAGAGAAGAGCCATGGTGACAATGGGATGGGAATAGAGCCAGCTCTCTGGCAGGAAGGAGCTTTGAACGCTCAGATACAAGGGTAGCTGTACACCCCAGGAACCCCGCAGTTAGAGGCACGAAGCCTCGCCCTACATCTGCCTTGGAAGGCAGATCACCCCAGCTTGTCGCTCTGAGGTCGGCCTGTGGGCAGTTGCAGCAGTTTGTGCAGCAGAAAAGGACCGGCCTCAGCGGACCTGTTATCTTTAAGCAAGGCCATTGTGTTCCAAGCCAACGTTATCAGCTCTTCGGAACAACCTTTAGAGGAAATCAAGCCAATCAAGCCCAAGAGGCCCTTCCTGTCTGTGTGAAACCAGCACAGCTGAGAGGGAGGAGGCTCTGTACACGTGAGTGGTCTCCATCCACCCACTCAGTCCCTCTAGCCACCACCCTGAGGACATCACCTTCTGGGATAAGCTCTCTTTCATCCCCATCACCTCCACTATGGCGCTGTCATAGTAGTGAGGTGCTGGATGAAAATTGCAAAGAGAAAAAAGAATTCAGTTCAATTCACAGAGGGGACGCACTGGCTTGACTGTGCCAAGGGTCTCCCTTTCCCCTTGACCAAGACAGCCTTACGTTCCTCCCTTCCAGCTCCTCCCTTCCAGCTCGACTCAACACTTGACCTCCCTTTTCTTAGAGCATTTTCATTAGAGAACGTGTCATTGCAAATTCTTTCTCTGCCCCATCGAGATGTATGTAAATCTTTTTTTAAAAGCCTCCAACCCAGGAACATCTTTCTCTGGGACCTGGGAATGATGTCTTTTTATTTTATTTTATTTTTACTTTTTACAGAGACAGAGAGAGGGATAGATAGGGACAGACAGGAACGGAGAAAGATGAGAAGCATCAATTCTTTGTTGTGGCACCTTAGCTGTTCATTGATTGCTTTCTCATATGTGCAGTGACCCCTTGCTCAAGCCAGTGACCTTGGGCCTCAAGCCAGTGACTTTTGGGTTTAAGCCAGTGACTATGGGGTTACATCTATGATCCCACACTCAAGCAAGCGACCTTGGGGTCTCGAACCTGGGTCCTCCACATCCCAGTCCGACACTATCCACTGCGCCACCGCCTGGTCAGGCAGGAATGTTGTCTTTGAAACCATCAAAGGAGGCGGCCCTCTGTCTCCCAGTCTTTGGGGGAGGGAAGGAGCTAACTTCAGGAAAACCAGCTCCTGTCATAAAGGTAGAAGTTCATTGGTAAACATGAACGGCCTACAGCCTGCCCCTGCAGTCCTCCGGTACCTTAGGGAAGTTCCCCAGGCCAGGCCATGTAGCCCCCCACCCCCACCCCCACCCCCTACCCACCTCTGCTGCAGGAGAGTCTAGTTCAGACTGAGTTCTGGCCTCTCTCCTTTACTGCAGTGGCCTGGGATAAAGCTTCCCTCGCCTACTGAACTTTGTCTGACACCAGCTGTGCTGTGACACCCCTCCTCGCCTCCTCTGAAGCCACCTTATTCCTGTGCAGCGGTGGCTCTCAAACTCGGATGTGTTTGTGAACTGCTTGGAGGGCTTGTTAGAACCCAGTTTCCAAAGCAGTCGACTTTCTGGGGGGCTCATGAGTTATGATATGCATGGCTTTTCTTTGCAGAGATTGTTCAATCCTCGGAGGTCCCTGGAGGTCATGGAGACCCCAGGACGCCATCCTGTAGTGGGGTCATCTCCAGAGTCTTCCCCCCCCCATCTTCTCTTCTCCCTTTTTAATGCTTGCACCTCCTTTCTTCTCTGGCCTAGTCTTCCTTTCTTTTCTTTGGCTTCTGCTCCGTGGTCACAACTCTTTTCTTTCAATCAGCCTTCTACTTCCCAAAACAACCAAGCACAAAGTAGCAGCCGCTACTCCTGAGGGTGGTGCCTAATCTTTCTGTCTCAAAAGCTGGACTTGTTTGGTTTTTGAACCGCCAAATCCTTCCTGGGGCCCTCAGCTTCCCTCGGGATGGGGGAGGGGGCTTCCCTCAGACTTTCCGGTTACCTAGCAACTTGTCTCCTTGTTGAGGAGTCACCGCCCCTGCAGAGATGCCAGCTGATGTGCACACAACAAAGGGAAAGTGGCACCACCGCTCCAGCCCCCTCTTAGGTCTCCCTGTTTATTAGCACTGTGATAAGTGGCTCGCTACTAGCAGGTCCCCCGACGCCCCCTCCCGGATTAAGCCAGATGCGCAATGCTTCTCCCAGGGACCTTGGAGGGACGGCAGTTTGGCAAGTTCCCAAGACGCGGTTATGTACTGGGAGTTACAGGTTTAATCCCTGATTATATCCAGCCCATCACCTTTGTAATAGGAGCCGTAATAGTTTTTTTCATTGTTGTCTTCAAGTCCCCGGGGCTGTGTGGGGAACGACAGCCATATTCACGCCTGTGTTTTCTAACGTGTTGCTACAATCCTCACTAGGCTTCCACGTCAAGGGGGCCTTTCTTTTCCCCTGCAAAAGCCTTTATGAAAGAAGCTGTTTACGTAACATCTCCCACACCACCCTTTGTTCCTTCTCCGCAGGTTCATGGATTAACTGCTTTAGGCCCAGGCGTGGTAACTGGCTTTAACACACTCACCACGGAAGCCGTAGGTGCCACCAGGTAGCACTTGTGCCATGGAGGGCTGGTTGATCCTGGACCAGTAAAGGAAGGAAGTTTTCTACCCACTTTCTGTAATCCTGGAAGAGACAGCAGAATAAGGAAGCAAGAAGGGAAAGCAATAGAAAGAAAAAAAAATCCACCATTTTTAAAAAAAATGCATTGGTAGCAGTAATACTTATAACAAGGAACAATGGTAAATTACCTAGTGCCCAACAGGAGAATGTCAAAATAGTCAGTATAACTATTTTCACAACAAAAGATCATTAGAATGGTTTTACAATCAGTAGGCCATTTATGTGAACCATATCAATCACAAACATAAATGCATATTTAAATACATATAATGCATGCAACATTATGTGACATATATGTGACATATATGTAGTATGTGTATACAGTATGTGATATATATATATATATATATGTATATAGTAATTCAGGGGGGAAAAATCCAAGCGAGCTTGAGGCCTCATTAGATACATGTAAAAATGAGACTGTTTAGAAAAATTAGAATATGTGAAAAGACGTGAATAGTATGGAGCTGCACCCTCCAATGTGGTAGCCACTATCCACAGGTAGCTACTGAGTCCTTGTGACGTGGCTAGTCTAACTGATGTGTCATAAGTGCGCAGCTAGATTTCAAAGTTTAGTAAGAAAAAAGCATGTAAGTTCACAGCTAGATTTCAAAGTTTACTATGAAAAAAGTATGTAAGTTCACAGCTAGATTTCAAAGTTTACTATGAAAAAAGTATGTAAACTACCTCATAAATTATTTTATCTTGATCACATGTTAAAATAATAATAGTTTTAATACATTGGGTTAAATAAAATATATTCTGAGACATGATCCCACTTATTTTTTTTTACTTTTCTAATGTGGTTACCAGACAATTTTAAATTACGTCTGTGGCTGACAACGTGGCTTACATTATATTTCTATTGGACGGTGCTAGTTTAGAGTTTAATGTTCATTAGATTCTCTTTTCTATAAGATTATTAAATTTGCTTTTGCTTATATTTATAGGATAGATGCGTTCTGCAATACAGAGTAATTTGAAAGCATTGTTTTCACAAAGACAAGTTCTAAAGTTGGCTTTCTATGTCCTATATGAGACTTGAGACAAGTAATGGAAATTGTAGCTTTCCTGGGAAGATGGGAAGGATGGCGTAGAGCAGGGGTCTCAAACTCGCGGCCCGCCGAACAATTTTGTGCAGCCCGCAGACTAATCCACGAAGTTCAAAATATTTTGGATAAAATTAAGTAAGCCTAGGGGCCTACTTGTATTTTTCATTTCTCTAGCATCCTAGCTAGATATTAGCTTAGTTAACAGCAGTTGTGATGCGAACTACAGTTTCTGGTTGTTTTGTGACACTGAGTAAACTGCATGTACGATTGTGCTTGTTGTACTGATTTTTTTTTGTTTTCAACTGCAGTGAGAAAAGTGTTGCATAACAGTTGCCTTTTGTAGACCTAGTGCCGCCCGCCAAACGGCTGTGATCTTGCTCTGCGGCCCACATGCTGAGTTGAGTTTGAGACCCCTGGCGTAGAGGGACAGGAGCCACATACTGCAGAGCTGATAGGACCCTGGAGACAATTAAACGTGTGATCTGGCAAGAAGGCTAAGTGGCCTCCTTCTAAGATGTCACTTGTTCCTCTTCCTTCCCAAAGCAACTCTTTCCTGCTGGCCTGTCAGCTTGACCTCTTGGAGTTGAGAAATGTCCTTTGTTAGTGTCCTTTTGTTCATTAAGCTAGGAGTCAATTATATTTGTTAGTGTGGAATTTGTTATTCGCCATTTATGGACTTGATTTTATTATTAGAATTCATTCCTTCAGGGCAGCTTGTTGAACACGAGTTTCAATGGGGGTGGGTGGGACTGGCCACAGAGCTGGCAGCGTGATACTGATGCTGAGGGCGGGGACAGAGGTGTAGGAGTGCCACAGGGAATGGGATGTGACAGAGCACTGAGAAACACTCACCTACCCAACCAGTCCTTAGCTATACCTACTTATGGGTGGTGTGTGACCTGGACGTCCCCGAGGTCGGAAGAGCCCCAGCATGCACTGTCCGGGCCATGTGGAAGAGGAGAGAATAGAGAGAGTAGGCGTGCTCTTCATTTCAGAGGCTCTCCAGAGAACAGTCCTGTATTCAGGCCTGATCCTGCTCATGGCTGCCTTGGGGACCACTCTCACTACCATGGAAACACACACCCCAAATTAACCCGTGATCAGAGAAGCCCAGTAAACTTGAAAGAACTGTTTTTATTTCCAATAGAAAAACTTTATGATACCTCATTCCTTCTTAAGAATACTAAATTATTATTCGACTACCATGTCTCATGTGTTCAGTAAACACTAACTGAACTCTTAGCAGGTACATTCATCCATTTAACAAATTCCAAGTTCCTACTATGCAGAAAGATGGCCTGGATTTAAGTCCTGGCTCTGCTACTCCAATCTGGAGGAGCTGGGGAACATTCATTTCTCTGAGCCTTTATCTAAAAGGGGGTAACAATATAGTGTTGTGGGAATTACGTGAGTAATAGATGAAAAGTACTGACCCAGAGTAGGTGATCTATTTAAGTATCTGCTGCTTTACGTAGGCCAGAGTGCAACAGGGACGCAAAGAGAAGCACAGCACAACCTGTGCCTTCAAGGAGATGCCATCTGATGGCCTGTCACACACTTTATCTCCATTTAACCTTCCCAACCAGCCCATGAGTTAGCACTGTTAACCTGCGGTGCAGACAGACTAAACCACCTGCCCGAGATCACACAAGTGATAATGCTGAGTGGGATGTAGAGCTGGTTCTTCTGACCCTGAGTTCAGGGCCCTGGGCTCACCCATACGCTACCTCTCTGGTCCTCCAGAGGCTGAGTCTCAGCTCAGCCCAGGGAGCAGAAGGCTCCCTCCCCAAGGGCACTGGGAAGGTGTTTTCTTTGCTGCAGTTATAGAGTGTCTGGGGAAGTAACAAACAAAGTACTTGCTGATTTGGGCTCACACATTAAGAAAGGTTCAAAATCTCACATTTTTCAAAGTCTCAATGTAGGCTGGTTCAGGGTTTGATGATTTCCTGATATCATGAAGGACCCACATTCACTGCATTTCTCTGCTCTCAATGTTTTGGTTTTGTGCCAGCACAAGAGGTCACCTCTCTTGCAGACATTATAGATCCAGTGGCCCCCAGTAGAAGAGAGGACACCTTCTCCAGGAAGCTTCCCCACCTTCCCTCATGTCTTAATAGGTCAGGAGCCCATCCTTAAACCAATCACTGATCAGGAAAATGGCATTACTGTGATTGGCTCAGCAAAATTGTGATTTCCCCCTGAATGGGAAATAGTACCACTCTCCCAGAGCACGTAAAACACCTTCAGCTGAAGGAAGTGGACATGATCACAAAGGCAGAGTTCCTGTTCTTTGGCTGCCAACAGTGTCTGCTACCCATGACATCCAGTGACACTCATCATCACCACGTAGCATTTAACCAGTAGCATTACTTTAACAGCTAATAGGTCTTCATCCCAATGTACAAGAAAAATCCAAAATCAAAGTAGACTGTAGATAAGGTCAATGATGATGTCTGCCACACTGTAGTGATGCGATTTTTGCAATTTTGTTCAAACTCTTAATTTTGACAGTTTGGTTAGGGTTATCAAAATATCAAGTTGTCCCAACCAGTTCAAATCTTTAAAAACATTATTTGTGACTGTTTCTCTTCGGATAGTACTTTTCTTTTTTAAGACCAAAACGTGGGTAGAAGGTAGTAAAATATGCAAAGAGATGTGTAGCAACCAAACAAAAATGTTATCCTTAGGAGACAAGATATTATGGGATTCCTGGACCTTTTTTGTATTTGATTGTTGAGATCTTGACAGCTTTTCAACTGAAGAATATGGTCATGTCTGTTAAAGTAATTATAACTGTTCACTCCACTATATAATTTTTACAACATTTCAGCTTCAAATAGAATGGCTTCAATAAGCATAAAGCAGACCGACACATCTCAGATTTCTTCAGTTTATTTTATACCAAGAAATTACATTTAGAGATTTCCAGACACATGCTATAAATGAAAATTCAACAGGAAGTTTCTTTCACTTCCTCTGGATCTGACCTACATTCCAAAAATGTACGAGTGGGCTATACCCAGGAACTTCTCCTGCTGCCATTATTAACGCTATGTTTTCCGAAGACATTTTCCCCCTCTCCGTAATGCTAATGTCCATGGAGGGAGCTGTAGCCATTGGAGGTCTCCACAGCCCTAAGTGAAATGGAAAAAGTTCTCAATAGGGCTGGCCAAGTCATCCAGCACTGGGCTACCTACATCCATCGATGAACCAGAGAAGTCAGACATCTGTGTCCCTAGCATGGGCTAGATGAAACTCTGACTTTTCCATCTATACAATCCACAGATATTTTTAGTGTGAGCAGCCATTTGGTGGCTACGTCTTCGCCAGATCATATGCCACCCACCTATCTACTCTAAAGGAATGCAGTGGTGATGAATTAGAGCCAGTATGGGTAAGATTGTGAGCTACTTAGAAAATGGTGCCATATAAATTCAAGACCTTGTTAAAAATGAGCTAAAGCCTACAATATACCTACTCATATATATTTAATTGTACTCTGGGCTGCAGTATTAACATGGAACATTCCCATGCTCCTCTACCTACTGTCTGAAGAGTCCTGGAACTCGGAACACAAGCCTGGTGTTTTATTTAATTTTAGCATCCTTTCATGGTAAAAAAAAAAAATCTCAACAAACTAGAAGTAGAAGGGAACACCCTCAGCCTAATAAAAGACATCTATGAAAAACCCACAGCCAACATCATACATAGCGTTGATAAAGTTGAATGCTTTTCCTCTAAGATCAGGAGCAAGACAAGGCTGTCTGTTCTCGCCACTTCCGTTTGATGTTGTCCTATAGGTTCTAGCCAGGGCAACCAGGCAAGAAAATGAAATAAAAGCATCCAGCTGGGAAATAAGTAAAATGATCTCTATTTGCAGATGACATAATCTTGTATGTAGCTAAATTCCAATAATCCACTAGGAAAAAAATACTACTGGATTTGAGCTAATAGACAAGTTCAGCAAGGTTTCGAGACACAATATCCACATGCAAAAATCAATTGCATTTCTATAAACTAACAGTAAACGACTCAGAAGTAAAATTAAGAAAATAATTCCATTTACAACAGCATCAAAAAGAATAAAAAATATGGAGGAATACATTTAACAAAACAAATGCGGCCCTGGCCGGTTGGCTCAGCGGTAGAGCGTCGGCCTGGCGTGCGGGGGACCCGGGTTCGATTCCCGGCCAGGGCACATAGGAGAAGCGCCCATTTGCTTCTCCACCCCCACCCCCCTCCTTCCTCTCTGTCTCTCTCTTCCCCTCCCGCAGCCAAGGCTCCATTGGAGCAAAGATGGCCCGGGCGCTGGGGATGGCTCCTTGGCCTCTGCCCCAGGCGCTAGAGTGGCTCTGGTCACCACAGAACGATGCCCCAGAGGGGCAGAGCATCGCCCCCTGGTGGGCAGAGCGTGGCCCCTGGTGGGCGTGCCGGGTGGATCCCGGTCGGGCGCATGCGGGAGTCTGTCTGACTGTCTCTCCCCGTTTCCAGCTTCAGAAAAAAAAAATGCAAGATGTGTACAGTAAACTGCAAAGCATCTTGGAAAGAAATTAAAGAAGACTTAAATAAATGGGAAAACTTCCTGCATTCATGAATAAAAGGCAATATTGTTAAAGTGGCAATACTCCCCAAATTGATGCACAGACTCAATACAATCGCTATAAAAATATCAGATTTCTTTTTTTTTTTTTTTTTTAGAAATGAATAGACAAGATGATCCTAAAATTTATATGGAAATAAAAGAGACTCAGAATAAAGGGTCTCTTGAAAGGAATCTTGAAAAATAAGAACAAGGATGGAGGACTCATGTAATATGTTTAAAAACATATTACAAAGCTGTAATAGCCAAGACTGTGACTCTGGCAGGCAGAAAGACATAGATCAATAAAATAGAATTGAGCCCAGATTTAAACTCAAAGGCTCACAGTAACCCTGTGCTAGGACAATTCTGACGAGGACCTGCTTCTGGATGAGATGACGCATCTAAGAGTCAAATTCCAAAGTGAGACAACCATCTGACCAGCTTAACAGGAGTCACTTGTCTGCTCCGACCCAAGATGTGATGCTTACAAATCAGAAAACCAGAATACTGTTAAGAAAAGTTACGCTAAACTGTCCCCAATCCCTACTGATTTCCATGGAGTATAAAAAATAATAAAGCATATTCCTGAAGAGACAAGGATTTCCCACACCTTGTTTTGTAGTTTTGCCCTTAAATATATATCTGTGCTTCTTTTTCTCTTAGTTTTGATGTTTCTCTACTTAACTCGTTCCCAAAGCTTTCACCATACTCGACACTCTCTATGCCTGTCCCTGCCCCTGCCCCTGCCGACATCTTCGTCACCATAAACCTCTCTCTCTCAAACACACAAACACACACTGGTCCTGCATTCTTATCATAGCAGTAAACAGTTCATTAACAGCATGGATTTTGGCTTTAGATTGATCTAACTTCGAATCCATCAGGCATGAACTTAAGCTCTAAGCTCGTTTCCTTGTCCACAGAGCAGGGATAATAAAAATATCTACCTCCTGGCAGTTTTGTGATGTTTAAGTGAGGTGTACCTAAGACACATAGCCCAGAGCCTGGCACATTGTGACTTCTCGCTTAATGGCATGTAGTAGCTGTGACTGTTGCCACTTGCTAATCAGTAGAGATGTTTGTGAGAAGAGATACATCCTGGACTGGTTTCATTCTGCTAATGCTGAAAGAGAGAGAGAGAGAGAGAGCGCCTGGTTTAGCCAACAGATGGCAAAATTTATATCTGCCCAAAAAAATTCCTTGTCATGGTAGAAATTTTCCTAGACATGGTATCTCCTGCGTTCTAAGTATTGACCTGTCTTTAGATGCTCGTGGTAAACACACGGTTCTCTCAAATCTGTTGCTTTCGAAAAGGGTGATTTTTAGACTTATAGATTAAATTATTAAGGAGTAGAGAAATACATATATACACTGTGAAAAAGATAACAGGAGCAGGGTTTGGCTGGGGAAAAAGAAGGCAGAGTGTGTGAGATTAATGGCTGTCTTCAATAAGGATATTAAAAGCTATTATGAGGAGTACAGTGGTCAGCTCTGTTCCATTTCCATGAAGACAGAAATGAATTATGAGGCTTAACTGTGGCATTTAAAATACAGATTTAGCCAACTCTGGATTAAACCCACTTAGAGAAAAGAATGAAAGAATGGATAATGCAAACCAGTTTATAACATAAAACACTGTTTGGCTTTGAAGTGAAGTCATTGACACTAAGGCGACGTCTTTATGAAAATAACCATTGACTGTTTTTGCAGATTTTTTTTTCCTCTCTTGCATTCATTTATTACACAATTGACTGGACCTGTTGGTAGATCACCTTGGGCAGTTTTTTAATACTGAGGCAACTTAATTAGCTTTTATCACAGTTTGCAAAAACAAAATAGTCCATCCTTAGACTGGTATATAGAACCCTGCCAGCCAGAGGTGCACCATTTCCACAGAGAGTCCAGCCTCCAGGCATTGGAGTTCTCCCATTCTCCTCAAAACCCTGTGCCATGCAGGCTCCTGTCCTCCTGTGAGGGTTCCGGCTCTTGATTTAAACTCTTTCCACCCAAAGATGCTTGTCAGCATCTTAGGTGGCCTCACGATCCACCAGGGGGACCAGAGCTCCTCATTTCACAGACACACCCTTGACCTCGTCCTATCGGATCACTCTTCCTCACAGATCAGACCTGCCACGGTAACTTCTAGCCCTTCCAACTAGCTTACTCATTCTGTCCCAGATGACATCTCATTGACCTCTACAGCCCCACCTTCTTTCGTGGGTCAACTCTCTTCTGATCTCCAGGGTGACTCCGTCGGGCCTCCGCCAGCAAACCTAGCTCCCCCCCCAAAACCCACACACCCCCAGCAGACCAGCCCACTCTGCTTCGTCCAGAAGAAAACAGAGGCTGCCAGAAAAGAACACCCATCACATTTGCCACCAAATCGTCCCACCTGCCCTCTTTCCTTTCCTCCAGGTGCAATGGACGGTCACCCACATCCGTTCTATCCTCCTGACTCCGGAACTACCTCAACTACCTTCTCAGGGACCCATTAGCTCCTTTGTTTATTTATCTTCAGTGTCTCCCTTTCTGTGGACAGTTTCCATCAGCATTTAACATAATCATGGGGGAGGGGTTTCATCTTAAAAAAGAAAATCAGAACTCTCCCTCAGTCCGAACCAGTAACCTGTCTCCTTCCTCTCCATCAAAGTTGTCTATTTTCTCCACTCACGCCCACGTGCACCTCACAACAGCCGCCGCTGGCCCCCACTGCACCCGAGCCTTTCACCAGAGCCTCCGCGGACCCCCCAAAGGCTCCTGCGGGGAACTCCCTTTGGCTCATATCTTCGTGACCGAGACTGGAAGGCAATGTCTGCCTCTGCAGGCTACCTCCTGCGCCCCACTTCTTGTGACACCAAAGTTCTCTTGATCCCATACATTCTCTCCCTCCTCCTCCTGTCCAGTCTCCCTTCTGGGCCCCCTCACCCCACTCTAAAGAATGTGTTTTCAGCCTGACCTGTGGTGGCGCAGTGGGTAAAAGCATCGACCTGGAACGCTGAGGTCGCCGGTTCAAAACCCCAGGCTTGCCTGGTCAAGACACATATAGGAGTTGATGCTTCCTGCTCCTCCCTCTGTTCTTTCTATCTCTGTCTCTTTCTCTCTCTGTGTCTCTTCCCTCTAAAAAAAAAAAAAAAAGGATGTGTTTTGTTTTGTATTTTCTCCTAGGACTCTGTGCTGGGTTCTCTTCTCTTTCCTCTCTACAAACTCTCCCTGCATGAGTTTGCTTCCTCTCAAGGTGTTGTTTACTATGTAAAGTCCTCCAAGACTTGGACCTTTTCCCTAGTCTAGATCTTCCTACGGAGCCTCACAGAGCCCCACAGAGCCAGCTGACCACCAGACAACCCCCCCCCCCCCCCCGGCAGCTGTCTCCTGCAACCCAGCCCATCACCAGTGCTTCCTGCCTCCCTGGGCACTCCTATCCCAGCCCCTTGTCACGGTCACGACCCCACTACTTAACCCCCTGCTCCCGCCAGAGGCTCGGAAGTTAGTCTCCACTTCTCACATCCACTCAGCGGTCAAGTTTTCCAATTCTCTTTTCTAAACGTCTGTCCATCTAGCTCTGTCTCTCCCTCCTCATGCCACGTGCTGGTCCGGCTGCCAGCCCTCACTTAGAGTATGTGGCAAAGCCATCCTGACTGGTCCCCTGGTGTCTGCCTGGCTCTCACAGACAGCTTTGACTGACCTAAAACATCATCACCCACTCCCTCCCTCTGAAACCCTCTAAGACTCCCATGCCTCCTAAGAAACAAAATGCAGACTTGTAGACGGGGTTCCCCAGTCTGCTTGCTTCACTGCCTCTTCCTGTGCTCTGCACAACTCGCACGGGCCTTCCACGCTCCTCTCTCCCTGGGAGTCCTCCCTTTCGCCTCTCCTCCCTCAACTCCTCTACCCCTTACTTAGGCTCCAGCTCTGCTTAAACTTCACTTACTCTGGAAGCTTTCCATAGTGGTTTGAATGGTGCCTCCCTCAACCACCACCCCCTTAAGAAAGCTATTTTATGTCCTAATTTCTGGAACCTGTGACTACTACCTTATAAGCTAAGAATCTCGAGAGATTTCCCGGGATGACCCAGCTGGCCCTTGTATTAGTCAGCTTGGGCTGCCACAACATAATTTCACAAGTCGGTCAGGTTAAACAACTGAAAGTTATTTTTCAGCTTTCCAGATGCTGAAAGTCCAAGATGGAGGTGCTGGCAGGGTTGGTTTCTGGTTAGGCTTCTCTTCATGTCTTGCACACGGCACGGCTGCTGATGCCCCTTCCTCTTCCTCGAAGGCCAGCAGGGTTATTGAATCAGCCCACCCTTATGATGTCATTTAACCTTAATAACCCTGGAGACTCTAGCTCAGGGGTCCCCAAACTTTTTACACAGGGGGCCAGTTCATTGTCCCTCAGACCGTTGGAGGGCCGGACTATAAAAAAACTATGAACAAATCCCTATGCACACTGCACATATCTTATTTTAAAGTAGAAAAACAAAATGGGAACAAATACAATATTTAAAATAAAGAACAAGTAAATTTAAATAAACAAACTGACCAGTATTTCAATGGGAACTATGCTCCTCTCACTGACCACCAATGAAAGAGGTGCCCCTTCCGGAAATGCAGCGGGGGCGGATAAATGGCCTCAGGGGGCCACATGTGGCCTGCAGGCCGTAGTTTGGGGACCTCTGCTCTAGCTCCAAATACAGTCACACCGAGGATTACGGCTTCAATAGGATTAAGGAGGACACAGTTCAGTCCACAACAGGCCCTAAATGCAATAACATGTATCCATTTTTTTTGTTTTGTTTTGTTTTGTTTTGTTTTTTATACAGTGAGAAGAGGGCAGACAGAGAGACAGACTCCCGCATGTGCCCTGACCAACATCCACTCAGCAAGCCTACTAGGGGTGATGCTCTGCCCATCTGGGGCATTGTTGAGCAATGGAGCTCTTCTTAGCGCCTGAGGCAGAGGCCATGGAGCCATCCTCAGCACCCGGGCCAACTTGTTCTAATGCAGCCATGGCTGCAGGAGAGGGAGAGAGAGAGAGAGAGAGAGAGAGAGAGAGAGAGAAAGAGAGAGAGAGAGGTAGAGAGAGAGAAGTGAGGGGGGAGGGGTGGAGAAGCAGATGGGAGCTTCTCCTGTGTACCCTGACCAGGAATCAAATTAAGACTTCTACACACCAGGCCGACACTCTACCACTGAGCCAGCTGGACAGAGCCACATGTGTCCTTATAATCCAGATGCACGGGGAAGAGGAGGAACTAATGTGATCGCTGAAGCAGGGATTGCAGTGACATCACCACAAGCCAAGGAATGCCTAGAGCCAGCAGAGGGAGAGACAAGGAGCGTCCTCACCTTGAGCCCTGGGAGGAAGGACAGCTCCACCAGCACCTTGTTTCAAATCCTGGCTTCTGAACTGTGTGGGAATACATTGCTGTTGTTTTAACCCACGCGGTTTGTAGTCATTTGTTACAGAAGCCACAGGAAACCAGTATACTTCCATGAACCCCTCAATAAGATGAGGGTCCCTGCTCACTGCTCCCATGGTTTCTGTCTGCCCTTGTCATAACCCATATCACACTGGATTTCTTTAAAGTCAGCCTTCTCTTCTAGACTGCAAGCTCACGAGGGCAGAGGCTTTGCTTTTCTTGTCCACCACTTCTTCCCCGGGGCTGGTATGTAGTATGTGCTCAATAAATACATACAAGATAAATGAATAAATGAGCTGGTCTTGGGAATTTCTTGGTTGGGAGAGCTGTCAGATAGTAACCAGGGCTAAGAAAACAGACTAAGGAAGTTAAAGCTTTTCCTTATAGGAAACATGCTCAGTCCTCTGAAATAATTAAGTAAGGGTTTGTCTGACCACAAGAGTGACTGGTCAGGGAGGGGTGTGTAGTCCCTGATGCTGTGACCCTGAGCTTTGCAGCTTTCTGTTTTCCCAGCAACTTAAGCTTTGGTGCCCTCTGGTGACAGAAATGATTGTCTCCTGTTCTAAATCTGTCAAGATTGACACAAATCCAGTTCTCTGCCGCGTGCTGTGAGATTTTTCTCATTATGGAGAAATTGAATTTTGTCCTTACAGTTAAAAGAAATCTCCTGGAATTGTGTATTTCACCAAGAATTCAATAAAAGTTACATAAAACACATGACCTCCAAAGTCTTTGCCAATGTCCTTTCGAGTGTTTTATTCTGAATACAAAGAGGTTTTTTTTTTGTGAAGTGCAAAATTTCAGGTTATGTTTACTATAAAACAGATAGCCACGCTGTATGGTCAAATTTCATTGTCATTTGGAAAACTAACATTGTAGTGTAAGTGGCCGCTTACAATCACTAAAACTTACAGTGCTTTCCAAAGCCCTTAAAGTTTAATTGGATTGAAAAGCAAGGTGTCTATTTTTTTTCTTTTTTTTTTAACAAACCACATATGTAAAAAGATATCGTGTGTGTTTGTAAATGAGACGTTACAGGTCTGGCCCTGTCTGCCTGTCTGTAACCAGACTTACTCTATCTCCTGAGCCTGTGAAAATGCTGACAGCTACACTGTGTCTGGCTGTCATTCTGTGTGAGCACGATGCCTGCTGTTCCGCAAGGCGGCTGCGTATTTGAGCATGCTCAGTCTCATGGCAAAAACGTGTTTTCCAAAGTGTCATTTTAAGGATCTGAGAAAAGGGAGTATATAAATGTTCCTTTCTCACTGATTGCATAATCATTTCAGGTATAACTGATGATCATTTCTGACAGGCCATCAGAGGCTCACTTTGACCTGCTAGCATTTTAGTTTGAGGTTTCTCTGACCCCCCAACCATGCGGTCAAATAAACAAGCACATATTTGCACCAGGGAGCTGCTATTTATGGGTACTCAACACTGGTTTCCTTTCTCAATTAAAGAAAAAGGCTTCTTCAATGTGAACAACACCTTCAGATTTTGTTTGTTTTGTGTGTTCAGAGTTTTACTTTCCTGTTGGCTCTAAGCATCTTCGTCTGTGTATACCCATACTACAATGAGCCCAGCCCGCTGTGACACTGTGGTGGACAGAACTTCTGGGAAGCCACGGGATATGTGGTTTTCACACCCATGGCTTCACCCTGGAGTCAGGTTGCTTTCTGTCCTAAGATGGACAGGCAGTGAACGTGGAGAGGGGACTGGCTCGCTCCCGGGGAGCTGGAAGGGAATGAAGGTGTTCCTGGGAAACACAAGTTTCCAACTTAAAAAGGAAGGGAGGACGTTAAGCTCAATGAATAAGCCAGTCACAGAAGGACAAATAGGGTATGATTCTCCTGAGATGCCTAGAAGAGTCAAAATTATAAAGACAGAAAGCAGAACAGCGGTTGCCAGGGGCTGGGCGTGAGAAGGTGAGGGGAGCTGTTTTTTAATGGATACAGAGCTTCGGGTTTGCAAGATGGATGAGTTCTGGAGATGGATGCCGGGTGGCTGCCCAGTGGGAATATACTCGCCATCACTGAACTGTAGTCTTGGTTTCCAGAAGCTGAGAGAGAACATAAGGTAGAAAGGATGGACCATCCTGTTAACATTTATTCCCGTAGACCGCTATATTGAGGCTACCTAATTTTCAGTTGTTCGTTAAGCAAATATTTATTGAGCACTTACTATGTACCAGGCCTTGTTTTAGAGGCTGGATTTTAAAGTGAACAAAAATGATCCTCCAAATTCCCTATCTATAGGTATCTCACCTTCCAGCAGGTGAAGAAAAACATGAAATAAAATAAACAAGTAAGATACATGGTATTTGGTATTTGGATAACAAGAGCTGTGGAGAAGATGGATGAAGTGTGTATAAGGGTTGCAATTTCAAATAGGATGGTCAGAAAAGATCTCACTGGGAAGATGGTGTGTAAGACCTGAGTGAGATAAGGAACTTAGCCATATAGGTATCTGGGAAAAGTGTTTCAGACGAAAGGAAAAGTCAATGCAAAGGCCCTGAGGCAGAAGCACTTACTGAGATGGGGAAGAATGTGGGTTGAACAGATTTGAGATAAGAGTCCAAGACTTCAGTGTTGGACACCTCAGGTTTGAGGTGCTTATGTGACATTTAGTGGAGGTGTTGAGTGGACAGCTGGGTGCAAAAGGCATCCGAGATAGATGCCTTTTCTCCTCTTCTGAGTCTAATGCACTGAATGCTGATCCAGGGAACTTCTTAAATCCTCCTGTCTTAACTGAAAGTCAGTCACATAATGCCAAGTCTTTGGTCAAATCAATCAAGGGAGTGAAATATCCCAATCAAGTTGTTTGCCGTTTAGTGGTAATTGGGTTTTCCACCAAACGGGCCCCTGGAAAGCCCAGCTTAAATCTTGAGCTGTTTTTGGCTTTTTTTAAGTGGATGTTAATAAATGGTTGCGTTAGAGAATTGACTGCGTCATCCTGAAGAATTCATCTTGTGGCAGTTGTTTCTGTGTCTCCATAGCCAAAATATCTCAGGCTTCACTCGTCTGTGACCACAAATGAGATTTCATCAACATTAATATTCACATCTCTATGACTCATGGTCTCCACCAGCTTGACATCAAATTCCCCTCCCTTGAGTGTATCTGGGAATTTCCAGCATGTGTATTTATAGTGTCCCTAAAGTTGCAAGCTTGGCTTAAAGAGGACCTCAATCCTGGCCCCAGAGAAGCCCCTCCAAGCTGTGGCTACTTCACCCACCCAGACCCCCTGCTTCACCTGGGTGCCTGTGGGGCTGGGACCCTCCAAACTCCATGGGGGAGACCAGCTTCATCTCTCTAGTGAGGTCAGAACACCCTCTGGTTACACCCAGAGGGTTGACAGCACAAGGGCTCTTGAACCTCAGAATGTCACAAGCCTTAGTCACCGGCCCTTCTCAATTCAGGCTCTGAACTCTTTTCTCCCTTGGGCGTGAAATCATGCCACCTGGGTGGAAGGCAGTTCTGGAAACAGCACACAGGTGGTGAACCGGCCTGGCTGCCCGCAGGCCCCTGTACACACACACACACACACACACACACACACACACACACACACGCCTCAGGGCCGCACCCCGCCCGCCCACCTCAGTAGTTGACACCCTCCCTCCACATCAGTAGTTGTGAATAGATTGATGAGAGACGCTATTGCCTGACTTTATTTACCAGGATCATCTGAGTCTCCACTCTGCCTCCAGCAGTAACACTTCTGTAGAAAGATATTCTCCTAAGGATTGAAAATGTTCTGCTCTCTGACACGATAGCCCAGTAGACTGTTTCCAAGTCCAGTAAACGGCAGAAAACCTCAGGAAACCGCAGCACTGAGCAAGGCCCGTTGGTAGAGGGGCCTGTCCACTGCTCTCAGCCAGCTCCAGACCCTGTACCTGACCCCGCAGTGCTCACGGTGGGGCTGTGGACCCCTGGGGAATCATCCCGGCCTTGACCCAGCCCCTAAGAACCCAAGAGAGGGACTCTTTAAGTGGAGACCAAATCGATTTCTTTCCCTGCGCCATCTCTCCCAGACCCACACCCGGTGGGGTGATTCTGCAGAGAAAGGGGTCCAGCAGTCAGCTGCTCTCCCACAATGGGTCGGATTTCCAATCGCAATGTGAGAAGAAGTTTCATTTTTTTGAGTCTTTACTATGTGCTCAGCTTTTTATATACAATCTCATTTCATCCACATACCGAGCTTACGATGTGGATTTCGTGTCCCAGCTTCTGAGACCCTGAAAGTTTTCATTAACAAGGCCACACAGCAAGTAAGTGTTGAATTCAGGAGCCCAATCCAGTCTAACTCCAAAGCCTGAGGTTTGAACTACAAAGCCATATTGGCTCTTAACATTCAGATGTAAGAAGATCACCCCGAACCCTCTCTGAAAACAGAAAAGCCCTTCACAAAACACCACTGTATTGAAGGATGCCTTTGGACACCACTGAAGTGAATTTGGCTTCTGTAAAGCCAGTAGCCGTGGCCACAATCACAGCTGCTTGGCCCATGCAGGTTTGCATTTGATTCAGACAGACATTAATGAAACAACGGAGCCAAGAACTAGTGGGCCATTAACTTTAATCCTAGCTTGCACCCAGTGGGCAAGGAATACACACAGTGGGAAAACACTTCCCTTTCCATTCAGGGCTTCCAAAGCCACTGACTTATCCGAGTTTCCTAGAATCAAAGGTTTCTACCTCACCAGCCTTATTCACCTCTGTTCCCCATCTCCTTCTCTCTGCACAAACTCTGCACAAACTGGCTTCTCCTTCAGTACTCCCCCATCTTGGCTGCTTCTCTTCTCCTCCACATGGCCTTTCTCTGCTCTCCTCCAGCATGGGTTCCTCTGCCTCATTTTATAGTGTAGAAATCAAAACCTTTAATCCAATATACAAACAAGGAAGTCTCTGAAACAAAGTCACTTATCTGAGGCATAATGGGATTCCTCATGAGAGTACACCACCCCACATCATGCAACAGTCAAGGGTGTGGGGAAAAGCTTAGTTTTGAGAAGATCTTAGTATTAAAAGGGTGGGAAAGGCTTAGTCTTAAAACTAAGGCTTAGGCTATAACAACCCTGCCTGCTGACAGCCTGTCCCCCACACTCAATGCAAACTATCTATTAGCGAGCAAACATATACATCATATTTACAAACTTATTTGACCAACAGCATCTGTGCCAGAAAGACGAATGTGAGTGACAGAAGAAACATATGTCTGGGGCAGATCTTTCTGAGTTCTATGATGCTAACAGGCTTCCAGAGCGATGGCTGCCACGCAGCCCCATCTCAGAGGACTGGCCCCGGAGGCTGCTGGGTGTGTAACCCTGGCACAGCCCCGGACGGGCAGCACTCTTCCCAAGGGTGCCCAGCTCTTGGGTTGCACTTGATTCAGGGCCTGTGCATCCTCAGAAAAGTCATGGCATCCCCCCCAGGGCTTTCTCCAGGCCAGGAGAAGGTCGTGTGGTCATACTCCCCACCCCTAGTCCCCGCGAGCCCGAAGGGAAGATGTCTGGGATTGGGCATGCAGGGGGCATGTGGAAGGGTGCTTCAAGTCCTTGAGAAAGATGCTAAGTCACCAGACAATGCTACTTTTCATTATTTCAGAAACCAAGGAGTTCTGTCTCCTAAGCCGTGGCTCTGGTCCTATTTACCATCAGGTAATTTCACTAAAGGGGAGCTCAGAAATGAAAAATAAAACGGTCACAAAAAGTTTATTATGGTACATACCCAGGGGTTATTTTTTTTAATAAAATCCCTTTGATATTTTATTCTTTACCTTTTTTTCCCCCATCAAATGATTGGGACTGTTTGATGGATGCTATTGATTTGTAACTGCCAAGTCAATGAGATATTCATTCTCCTTCTTCTCAGCCGAAAGGAACACCAAATGAAAATCTGGAGGAAAGAAATTGTGACAATTTCTTCTTTTCCTTCAACATCATTGTATAAAACTTTTTGTAAAAAATAAATAAATAAATAAATAAATAAATAAATAAATAAATAAACATCACTTCCATCATTATTAACCTGCAAGAAATGAGACAGATAATGAAATGTGAGATGGCACTGGAAACTCATCAGCTCACGGGCAGCAATCCTTGCAAAAACTGTAAATGGAAGCTTTGTGATAAAATGCATCAACAGAACCAATTCATTTGCATCCCATTTTATAGGACACTAAATAGAAGAGCTGGTGTCACAATTTCATTATCCCTGTCCCTCATGCATATTCCATTATGAATTCATGTTGGGAGGCAAAACCGAAAGCAGCCTTAAAGGGGACGGCACGAGGCTCCTGAGAAGCTGAGTCTAAGGTGCATCATTCTGTCAACTTGAATTTACCATCACGGAGCTCTTTCCCTCCCCTGCCCTAACCCTAGTGACATCAGAGGCGCTGAACCTGGAAACCAAAGTGACAGGAAGGTCCTCTGGGCTGCATAGAATACTTAGAACTCAGCCACTGGAAAGAGAAACCTCCCCTTGGGGAATGGGCGGCCAATGAGAGATTGCTCGGATGATGTAATGCCTTTTCTCTCTGGCCAGTCCTTGGTAAAATAGAAACAAAGAAAACAATAATGTGCTCCAAGAATCGGTGAATTCCTCCTGCCTGAACAACTCCTGGCATTTTACAGACCCCTCATTGATCTCAGGAGGTGGGTGCACGGGTTGTTAATGCGCCAGCAACCCTGCGTGATCAGGAGAAACTTTTGCCTCCCCTCCCCCTTCCTTAGCTAGCTATCTAGAGGAGTTTGAATTAGAGGCCTTGCCCATAGGACGAGCTTGTCAAAGTTAAGCTCTTTTGACCCATCTGCATGGCAGGGCAATTACTAATTACAGAACATCTGCTTTTCTTATCGTCCTGCAATGACCCTCTCAAGCCCCAAGGTGCCTTACCTCATCCGTGCCTCAGGATGTCATATATGCCTCCCTTTCCCTTTCTGTCCCTGAATGTCTCCTGTAAGCAGGGTCTCTGACTCTCTCCCGTAGAGTCGATTCCTGGGTGCTCAAAATTAAATTTCATTTTCTCTTGTCCATCTCTCCTGTTGATTTGATTATTCAACCAGGCGAAAGACCCAGAGCAGGGAAGGCAGACTTCTTCCCTTCCCCCACTGGGCATGATCTCTATTTAGGGAATGGCAAGGATTGCAAACAAGGCATCAGGCTGGAGCCCAAAGCAACAGATGGATGTGGCCGCCTAGAACAGCAACCAGACTCCCTCAGTCACGGGGTTTGCCCGTCTCTCTGGGTTAGGTCGTCACGTGTGTCTCCCAACACCACCAAGCAATTCAGTTCTCAGTGGACACTAACTGGGTGTCTAGCAAATATAACTCAATTCTGACACTACCTGGAGATAGCCTAAGACCCCACACATTAGGGCTGAAGTCCCCCACAGTCCCCATTTTAGACACTAATCACAAGTCCAGGTTGTCACTTGTGCTCATGACCAACTGGCTATAAATAGGTTTCCACAGCTCCCTCCGTGGGATTGATTAATTTGCTGGAACTGCCCATAGAACACAGAGGAGCATTTACTTACATGAAAGGATATGAGGAATAGAGGCGAATGGGTACATAGCACGTGGATGCCCTCACCAACCCAGAAGTTCATCAAATCTTGTTCAAGAGGTTTTATAGAGCTGATGGCGGGACAGCAGCCCCCACCACCACTGCCTCCTTCCCAGAAGTCAGTTAGTAGGACTGAAAGTTCCAACCCTCTAATGACTTTGTCCTTCTGGTGACCAGCCCCATCCTGATGCTACCTGGGGGTGCCACCTTAAGTCACTGTTAGCAGAAACTCAGGTGTGCTGTAGAGCAGGTCCTTGGAATGCTAAAAGACGTCCCCCTCACTCAGGAAATTCCAAGGGTTGAAGAGATCTGTGCCAGAGACCAGAGACAAAGACCGAATATGTTTCCCATTAAACCCCAGGTGGGCATCATCTGTACTTTTCAGTGATAGAGGGCAGGGACTGCGTCAGCTAACAGAGGGTGGTGACTCCCTGGGACGAGGATGGGCTCCCGTGTGCCAGCCAGCACCTGGTCTCACTGCCTCTCCCCACCTGATCTATGGCAGATGGGAGCCAACAAAGCACAGCTCTGACCACACCTCCCTCCTGCTCAAAGTCAAGTCCTGGCATCACTGCCATCGTGTCTCTCCAGACTTGTTTCCAACTACTCTCTCCCTGCCCCAGGCTCCAGTGTGACCTGCCTGTCCCCTCACTCCCACCTCTGAGTGTTTCCCAGATGGTCCCCTCTGCCTGCCACGCTTGCCTCTCACATGTGTCTGGATCTTGCCCTGTCCCTACCTGCAACCATCCTCAACGCCTGTCCTGTGCACAACTCCCTCCTCAGGGAGCAACTCTCTTTTGTATAAAGATATGAAGAAATGCAGGGTCTGGTGTCGTGGTCTGCAAACATTTTTGCTTGTGTACGTCTCAGATAAATTTTGGTAAGACCGTGAGTCCCCTCAGCCATTTGACATTGACATAAGAAGAGTCTCATTATACGTTTAAGGAACTGCAAAGACAGCCATGTCTGACACAGTGGTTCCCAAAGTGGAGCCTGCATAGGAATCACTGGAGGGTGGGTTAAAACAGAGCTCCTGATTCCGTGGGGCTGGGGCTGAGCCTGGGAACTGGCACTTCTGTGACGTTCCCAGGTGATCCCAGTGCTGATGGCTCAGGAACCACACACTGAGAATAGCTGTCCCAGTATATTATATAATAAGTATTGACATTTTAAAATAAAACCATCATATCACTCTTTTTTTTAAATGCATTTAGTGGGATAAAAACCACAGCAATTTGAAAGCCACATTATCCATTTTTTAAAACAAGAATAAGCTCTTCTTGACAATTAGAAATTTTGTGTTGTACCTTTTTCTCCTAGAGCTTGATTTTCCCATTCTAGTTCCTCCATTGTAGTGCATGCTAAGGTGCTACTTTATTATTATTATTATTATTATTATTGAGAAGTGGGGAGGCACAGAGACAGACAGAATGTGCCCTGACTGGAATTCACCCAGCAAGCCCCTTACTCAGTGATGCTCTGCCCATCTGGGGTGTTGCTCTGTTGCTGAGCAATGAAGCTAATTTTAGTGCTTGAGGTCTAGGTCCTAGAGCCATCCTCAGTGCCTAGAGCCAACTTTGCTTGAACCATTAGAGCCATGGCTGTGGGAGGGGAAGAGAGAGAGAAAGATAAGGAAGAGGGGGAGGGGTGGAGAAGCAGATGATCACTTCTCCTCTGTGTCTTAACCAGGAATCGAACCCGGGACTTCCACATTCTAGGCAATGCTCTACCTCTGAGCCAACTGACCAGAGCTGGTGATATATTCTACTTTATTCTTAAAAGTTTTGAAAATAGAACTACCTTATGACCCAGCAATCCTTCTACTGGCTATATACCCCCAAAACTCAGAAACATTGATACGTAAAGACACATGCAGCCCCATGTTCATTGCAGCATTGTTCACAGTGGCCAGGACATGGAAACAACCAAAAAGCCCGTCAATAGATGACTGGATAAAGAAGATGTGGCACATATACTCTATGGAATACTACTCAGCCATAAGAAATGATGACATCGGATCATTTATAGCAAAATGGTGGGATCTTGATAACATTATACGAAGTGAAATAAGTAAATCAGAAAAAAACAGGAACTGCATTATTCCATACCTAGGTGGGACATAAAAGTGAAACTAAGAGACATTGATAAGAGTGTGGTGGTTACGGGGGGAGGGGGGAAAGGGAGAGGGAAAGGGGGAGGGGGAGGGGCACAAAGAAAACTAGATAGAAGGTAACAGAGGACAATCTGATTTTGGGTGATGGGTATGCAACATAATTGAACGACAAGATAACCTGGACTTGTTATCTTTGAATATATGTATCCTGATTTATTGATGTCGCCCCATTAAAAAAATAAAATTATTTTAAAAAAAAGTTTTATTAACCACTCTTCATATATCTCTGCCATTAACATATGTATAGAAGTTGAAATACAAATTTATTAAATTTTCCTATAACTATGAGACTGTGAGGGTTCAAATTTTTTATTTGGATTAAGCTATTATTACAATTATTAGTAGCATGTATTAGTAGCATGTTCAACAAAACAACATATATATTTATTAAATATAAAAAGTAAAATTTCATTGAAAATGTATCTCTTAATGAGACTTTTTTTTAATTAGTCCTAGTTTGTTTTAGTTAATAGTACTTATGGCTAAATGATACAGGCTTCTTTATGAATTCTTTTCTTATTTTTATTTTTTGCAGACACAAGCACCAAAGCATATTACTGAAATGTAACAAGTGGGTAAAAATGGGATGAATTTTGTGCCATTTTACTTAACTCTCTCAATACCGTCCAAGTGAGAGACCAGCAATCACGCAGTGAGCTAGCATCTAACATTATTTCTATGGTCTACCAGCTCTCTGCCAGCTACAAATGTGATTAGGTTCTTCTCTAACATAGCTCAAAGCGAAGAATTAGAAATCATCTACTTTGCAGAAGAGTTTGTTACCCAAATATTGCAGTCATTCTCTTTTTCAGTATTGACACCATTATTGCAGATTGTCCCTTTCCCGGCTACACTGGAGATTTGATTTTGTTAGTTTGCTTTTTTTTTTTTTTTTCTACTTATGAGGGGTTACTTATGAGTGAATTCCCTGAGGATGCTCTATTTTGGCTGATGTTGAAGAAACTCAATTTTTCTTAGCTCAAATTCTACTCAATGAACTTTATTAACCAAACTCTCAGGAGACTAATTTATACACCACCAAGGTACATTTATTACTTTGCAGTGGGAGATATGCCTGATTTAATATTTCCCTAGGAAGCACACACACAAAAAAACCCCGCCAAGAGAATTGTCTTTGGTATTACTGTACTAAATTTTTGTTGTGTTGAGCAGTAGTTAGAGACCTCTCAGAGAACCAAATTACTTACAGTATTAGAAGGTTAATATGGAAGAACCTGGAATCAATAAAATGGTAAATACATAGATTAAAAGGACATTAATTCAATAGGTAACATTTATACAACTTTCACAAAACCACTTTTCTGCTAGGGACATTTCTATGTAGATCAAAGTTCTTTTGTTAGTCATACTGAGGAATCATAGCAAATCACACTGTTGGAATTATTCCTTGTCCCAGACTCCAACTCAGGAACATCACTTATATGAAATTCCAGGACTTTTGTTTTTGGGGTTGTTTTTGCTTATGACTGTGAATCTATTCTCTTAAGTTGGTGTCATTTTTTACTTTCTTTCTGGTTCCTTGCATCTTTTTAACTAATGAATCTATTAAGGCTTGTGAGCTTCTTACAAGAAGGCCTCCATATATCCATCATCTCTCTCAGAGTAATGTATCATTTCTGTATGGATAGGTTCGTGTGTTTCTGTGTGGCTCTCTATGCTGCTGTGTGTAGCTGCGTATAGATTTATAGTGTGACAGGAAAGTCTTGTGCTTTACTTCACAAGCCCCATGTGAACACTCACCTCACTGTTTAGACACATCACCTAGCCGTGGACGTATGCACATGCATATCTGGGTGTTGAAAGTATACACATATTTGCTATTGCAAGTCTCCCAGGGGCACTTTGAGGACTTCTGGCTGCCCGAAGTGATAATCTGTTTAAACCTGTTGCAAGTTGACTCAAGGCAGAATCTAGAAGACTGGGCCCTTCCTACTTAGACTCCAGAGAATTAAATAAGAATGTCACACTGAGCCATGGAGAAAAGAAGGGAATGAGTTAGTATGAATGCTGGCAGATCTCAGAAGAGTTTTTTGCTCACAAAACCTGAAAATAGCATGTGGAAGTAGGACATTTGAGCCTTATGGAAAAGAATGAACAGATATTTTGTAATAAAATGCTGGTAGGAAGGTAGGGGATCTTTACAGCCCCACGGGGTCTGAAGCACATTGGATCCGAGGGGTCATTTTTAGCTCATGAAACAAAAACGTTAATTTCTTAAAAATGAAGATTTCCCCTATCAGCCTTTATAAAGCAGATGTCCCTCATCACAGACTTCCATATCAGCAGGAGGACCACAGACTGTTTCCTTCAAGCAGCAGTGCTATGGAACTCTAACTGGCTCCCAATAATCTCCCTATGAGATCTGGGAGGTAAGTGTCCACAGAGCAGTCAGGAAGCAGTGAGGAGCTGCGTGAATCTCCAATGTTCCAGCCTCCAATGTCACTGGAGTGGGCTCTCTCAGGCCCCGCCTCTGGCCTGCCCCTCCCTCCTTCCCTCTGAGCCCTGGTTTTGCTGTCTCACGGGTGTTAAATGTGTCTTGAATGAAACAATTGACTTAAAAAAATATATATGTTTGTCACCATGTATGAATTGCCTCCTATGAGCTGCTCATGTTACATCAGGACTGCTGGTAGTCCCTATGGTGCTTTTGGACAGATTAGAAGAGGTCTTCCCTATACTTACTTTCCTCTACTGGGAAATCTGTCATAGCATACTGATTTTGTTTGAATAAGACTCTTGCATGCCATTTTCAGAAAAATTGTCTATGATATTGAAACACTTTGGATTCAAGCTCTACCCATGCCTCTCTCAGCAGTGTGACCTGACCTTGGGCAAATTGCTTAACTTTGCTGAGCACTAAGCTTGTCCCGTTTATAAAATGGGGACAATATATATACCTAACTACCAAGCTCATTATGGGGATTAAATAAGACGATGCCCGTAAAGCACTTAGCATTATGCTCATGAAATAGTTTGCACGTTAAATAAAGGACAGGAGCACACATGTTAACAGTGTACATGGTGCCAAATGAAAATAAAATTTATTGGGGGAAAACTTACAAGCACAGAAGTAAGGAGTGTTCGTGAGGCTCTGATGTCTCATTATGCACCAAACAGGGGTGTGGGACTTGGCACCAGAGGACAGACACACCATGGAGAGGTCCCAGGAGAGAGGCTCAGAGCCGTTAGTGCCCCACATGCGTTGGGTGAGATAAAGGGCATGGCCTCATCCTCGTAACTGCAGTGGTGGAGCCTGTGCCTTGACACGGCCTGGTCAGAAAGGAGAGGCGCCAGGCCAGCACCGGCTTCTTCCTCCGTTGGCCAACTCCGACCAGCTGAGCTGCCTTCTTGCTGCGAAGGAGGAGAAAATGATCCCCTAGGGCCATAAGATTTTTTCTCTTCTGTGGGCGTCACACAGGAAAACGTGTGAGGAGACTGAGGCTTTGCTTGCCCATGGCAAGGGTTGAACTTGGCTTTCCCAGTTTCTAAGACCAGGGGTTTTCTATTTGGCCATGCTGACTCAACTAACAAGTCAGCCTGGAAATCATTGAACCAGTTTAATGAAACTAATTTCAAATTTCTTAAAGTCATAAATTGAAAAGGACATCAGAGATAATGTCATTCAATCCTACGTTTGTGGTCAAAGTGAGACTCAAAGTAAGTAGTTTATTTGATTACCAGTAGGCAGCAGCAGAGTCAGAACTTGAACCTCTATCACCCAAATTCTATTTACTCTTAAATTGCAATAAAGTACAATGTCACTCTGTTCTGCACATAAGTCACAGAGATCCTGTAAAAAAGAGCTTGATGGCTTTAATCAACAAGGGTCTGAGGAAAGGACAGTCACTTCCAGAGAAAACCAAGAGAGCAAGAAGGCCCAAGGATGATCTTGGTGGATTTTGTTCAAATCCTCGACTTCTGCAAAGAAGAAAGAAAAGCTAAATAACTTAGCAAATAATAATCAGAACACCACATATTAAAACCTGAGATATAGCCAGAGATTTGTTCAGAGGAAAAAGCATCACTATAAAACCTTTTTAGTGTAAGAAGAATAAATAAGAGATTATTTAAGCCAAGAACAGGGAGAAAGAGTAATTTTTAAAACCTAAGAAAAGAATTAAAAATGAAAGCAGAATATAATGAAGTTGAGAACAGAATCCATGGGCTGAATTATTGGGAGACAGTTGTGCATGTGTCTCTGCATTTATGCACATCAAGAGCAGAGGCACTGGTTGCTTCTGTCCCAGACTATCTTTTCAAGGAGATCTGTGTAGCAGACAGCCTTGGAAGGCAGAGCACCTCTACCCAAGAGCCAAGGGCAGGCATTCTCACTGTCCATTATAAAAAGATTCAGGCTCCTTAAGTTTCGGATTCAGCCCCCCCCCCCATAAGTCAGTCCACTACGTGAGCAGGGATCGTGCGGACCTGTGGGAAGTAGGATTGAGAGAACCAGCCCACATGCTGATCCTCTGGTTCTCTTGGACCTGGGAGGCTCCTGTGTTCCACCAGCAGACAAGCTCGTTAGTGTGCACATAGGCTAGAATCTCAGACCCGTAGCAGGTCTTGACCTTGATAAAGAAATTCAGAGCTGTTTCACCAAAAATAACAATAAGAAGCAATAATAAATAATCCATTAGCAAACCTATCAAGAAAAAAAAAAAGGGCGAAAAAAATAAAATTAGGCATTACAAAATGGATTATGGTAATACACATCTAGAGGAAACTATAATTCTTTTTTCAACTTTTATTTATTTACTTGAGATGTAACTGACATATAACATTATATTAGTTTCAGGTCTATAACATGTAACATTCGTTCAGGTGTATAACATACTACTGGTATATAAGAAACTATAATTCATATAAAGGAGTTATCTGTACAAATAGGTGCTAATATTTTGAAAATCTGAGTGAAGGAAATAACTTTTGAAGAAAATGTAAAACATCCAAATTCACTCAAAGAGAAGCAGGAAACCTAAACAGGGCAGCCTCATGCAAGCTACTGAGAGGCCCACGCCAAGGTCATGGTCCAATCAGCAGATCAGCCGCATTCTTCCAGCGGCCCTGGATCAGAGACAGATGACCTCAATCAGCCCACAGGGCCTGTGCATGGCTGAGCTTGAAGTTGAAAGTGGAGGTCACATTTGCCGGCCTCTACTCCAAACATTATGATGTGATAAAAATGACCAAATTAATTGCATTTTTTTCCACTGGAGAAGGAAGAAAGAGGATGCTGTCTTCGTTATGGATAAAACAACACCTTTGTCCAGAGTGACTGATTGTGAGTTGACAAGGAAAGAGGGTCACCAGAAAGACTGTCCCGGGGCACATCAGTGCATTCCTTTGGTGCTGTCAGCTACCCTTTATGACAGCCCTCAGCTGGACGCTCCACCCATTAAAGAGCAGCACCGGTGGCAGTACCCAGAATTTGCAAGAAATGCACCTTCTCGGGCCCCACCCTGCCTACTGACTCAGAAGCTTTCGGGGCAGGGCGGCTCCCAGCAATCTGCATCTTCCTGAACCGCTCCAGGTGATTTCCTATGCACATCCCAGTTGGAGACAGACTGTAAATGACTTTAATTATGTCATCAAATTTAGCGTCTCTCAGAGCCCACTTCCTGTTGGTTACATCAACACTACTCAGAAGGGGGAAATTTCACTCCTTCGCACCCCCTCTGGCTATAAATAGTGAAGAGTGGCTCACCAGCAGCTGGAGTTCTGGCCCCTACCTGCCGTGGGGCTCCAGGCTGGTGCAACCTGGTGGCGGAGGGACAGCGCTGTCCACCTGCCCGCGGGGAAGTTCCACAATCTTCCAGGCCTTGCTCAATAAACTCAGAGCAGTTTTGCAGTGGAAGACTGGGGACTAATTCACAGCTTTCAGCCCCGAATCCTAACTAAATGTCAGGTTTAAACAGACAGCGAGACTCAAGGCAACAAAACTGGATGGACCAGAAACCGGAAGCTTTTCCCTGGCTCTGTTACTGATTCACCACTTGGCCTTGGGGACAAAACTTAAGCTTTAAATTCTTTAATATTCTGTGAAATATGAGAAATCATAACCCTTACTTCCTTCAACCAGGTATCAACTCTTACCACCATCCCTATTACCATGTTACAGATGAGAAGACTGAGGCTCAGAGACATTGAGAACTGGCTGGTTGGTGATAGTGCTCGAATCTGAACCCAGGTCTACCTGACTTCAACAGTCAGGTAACTTCTCCATTCTTCCGTGCTCAGCCTGCTGTGGGGCGGCCGACTCGTCCAAGCTGCACTGAGTGGGACAGTGCCTTACTGTCGAGAGCTGGACGGCGCTCCAAAGGTGGCTTCTTCCTCCCCCTCTGCGTCCTGAACTCTCGCCTCTGTGGAAGCTGATGTCCTGCAACATTTTTCCCTGACCTGACCCACACTCCCTCTAATCTCTCTACCCTTCATGGTGGTTTCTGATGGAAAGATACAGATGGCTCTTCGTAACTATCTTTTTAGTTCTCTTTTTTTAAATTAAAAAAAAAGAGAGAGAAATATCTTTTAAAAGGTAGAAGAGCAGAATTCGGTGAAGTAAAAAATTCTCAGAACAAAGAACATGAGAGATTGAACCCTTAAAAGAAAACAGACCGTTGCAAAGCTATTCTATGCCCTTGGCTCACAGACACCTCCACCTGCTGTGCCCGTGAAAGGCCCCCTGGAACTACTACAAGCAGTGAGTGTCTTTGCGCTCCCCTTGCAAACATCACCAGCATCAAAGCTCTGGCACCATCAAAGAAGAAATCTGGAGCAGTGAAACCAGCCCTTCACCAGGAGTCAGTCCACTGCCTAACTACTGACCAACCTCACACAGCCTCTCTGGGCCTCAGCTCCCCACCTGCCAGTGACTCCCAAATGCCGGTGCCAGCGTACCTATAACCAAGTCACCTGGAGTCTTCTCAACAGACCAGCTCCTCCTTGAACTTGGATGGAATAGCTTTCAGATGAAACCTAGAAATTAATGTCTTAAAACTTCCTTGGGTGACTCCGACCCCGGGCAGATTTGGGAACCACTGAACTAGATGGTACCTAAAACACCTTCCAATTCTAAAAACCTATGAAGCTTCCCCTTACTCCACTTAAGGCAGCCTGATACACCCCCACATTCCTGGTATTGCCAAGTGCATCCCCACATGTCAGGGGAAACAAGGGTGCTGGTCTTTATTGCAGACCGTAGATCACAAGGATGGATTTTGATGATCATTTGAAATCAAGACCCAGTGAGGGGCCCGGCTGCCACCCAAGAGAGAATAGGGTTTGGCTCTTGCCTCTTTGGATGGAAAGCAGTGAATATTTCTTTGGAAACAAACAATTTGTTACCCATTCCTCACAAAGTTCTGCTGCAAAGAACCCCACCCTCTTCAAACAAAGCAAATTCCTTGCTCTCAAGTTTATTGACAAATGAAACCAAAGGTAAGAGTTAGATGTTTTTACCTCTGAACATACTTGAGCAAAATCTCTATAATGATAACATCTTGCAGGGGAAGAGATTTTAGATAGCAAAACATAGGACACTAGTTCCTACTTTGGAGAATATTTGAAAGGAAGAACTTCTATTACTGTTATGGGGAAAGCTCATGAGCCTTTTGATTAGTACATGCCTGGATCTGGGTTGTGTGGAAGAGCTCTCCTGTTGATAATAACTTCTAGAATTCAATGGGTAGAAGTGTTGGCGTCAGCCCCACCTACCCTCTGTCGCAGGTAGATGTGCAGGAATAATCCCTCAGACAGGCTAAGACTTGCCAAAGCCTGAGGTGTCTTGAGGGGGTGTGGCTTTTGTTTGCAGCCTCAGTCAATCAGAGGCTGGGTTGAGGTATGGCCATGACAGCTGGGCTTCTACCCTGTTCTCAAATCTTCCTCACCCTGGGCCAGTGGTTCTCAAACTTTTTGAATTCGGGGCACATTTAAAATCCTACAAATAATTGTAGGCACACTATATACAAATTTCTGAGGAATATGTTATAATAATTAAGTCAAATATTAAAGAAAAAATATAAAGTCCAAGCATGCTTTTATAGTAATTAAACAAAATAAATATGACAAAATTAAATTTATTCTGACATTAAAAAACATTTTTATGTTACATTTTTTGAGTTATGCTTTTTAGAATTTGTAAAAAAGAGGGGTTAAAAAATAAATGACAAAAAAGTTATCTTTATATATATATATATATATAGATACATTCTTAGTAAGATTTAGTAAACTTGGCAGGTTCCAGCATGAATGTGTTAAGTTTTTTCATTCTTGTGTTTATGAGAAGCATGAGCCTGATGTGTCCTAGCAATTTCTTCAATGTTTGGGCATATATTTGAAAGGCAAACTCTCATTTCCTCATCAATACATTGAAGAATTCCTCTCTTTTTATTCTTAATTGTGTTGAGTGAAGAAAACCCCCACCATACATATCATCTTAACTTTACACCAAACAAAGGATAGAAGAAACTTGCCTCCAGTCTTTCTGGGGAACATGGGGGGTAGTGTAAACAATCCAGCACCATAGCTTAACAGCCTTTTGCAACCTAATCAGGCAAGTGAGGTGGGGGGTTGGGCAGACTGTCAGTTTACAGCCAATTCCCCACACCTCTGTCCCCCAAAAATCTAAACTCCAAAAACCCTGTTGGTTTTTTGGTCTCCAACAGACACATATTTCTCTGGAATACCAGAAGGCGCACCTGGAAATCTTCTAGGGTGAATCAGTGTGCCCTGGCACACACTTTGACAACCACTGCCCTAGGCCCTACCGCTGGGCAGAGGCCCTTCCTCTTTTGTGGTAAGCTACCTTTTCCTCAAGCATTAATTTTCAAGATAAACACTTAAATTGCATTGTTTATTCATTCTCCCTGTTTGATTTCCTAGAATTTCAGCACATTTCTTTTTCTACTGAGCATAGTGGGTTAAATAGGCTTTTGTGGGCTAGTCTGGGGACATTGCTTGCAGTGAAAAAGACATTCTGTGTTGGAAACAAACACCATACACAGGGAAACCTTGGGAACACGACCTCTTTGTAGAGCGAGGACAGCCTGTGCAGCCCCATGTATGAGGGTCAAAGCCTGCAAGCGTTCTCTTTTCAAATCTGGGCAGCCTTTATTTCTTTTAGTCTCAGTCTGGGATGGAAAGCTATGAATCTGGCCTCACATGCAGAATCTTGACAAACAGACCATTTGATTTAAAAAAAAATCATCTTCTTTCTCACTGGGAAGGGTGGGTGGAGAGAGAATGGCATGGTTGGGTTGCCTTCTTCCTCTTTCAGAAAGCACAGCTCTGGGGGGAGAAGGTGGGAGGAGGGGATTCAACTGTCCATTTACTTGACAAAGATAATCAACTTGATTAATTACATTATCCAACAACCATATATTGAGCACCTATGATGTGCCAGACACTGTTCTAGGTGTTCCAGTGAAGGCTCTGACAAAATAAACAAGGTCTACGGGGAGACTGACACCAGGTAACAGAATAAAACAAATAACAAGAACATATAAAGTAGCAACAGAAACAAATGCTGTGATAAAAATAAAACAGGAGCTCACCTGCCTGATTAAGTTGCAAAAGCTGTGATGCTCCTCCTGCCTCCATGTTCTCCAGAAGGACTGGAAGGAAGTTAGTTCTCTGTGTAAGGCATTCTTCTACAAAAACATTTTTCATGAAGTTACCACCAAAAAAAAACCTACAAGCATATAAAAATTCAAGACAAGATTCAATATCTGTCCAATATACTTGCAATGAAGTAAAAAAACAGCATTGAAACCTAAAGATGGCAGCGGAGTAGGCAGATGCACAGACACACAGCTCTCACCACCAAACTGGAGTACAAATCAATTTAGAAAAAATCAGCGTGAAAAACCAACTCTGGACTACAAGAACAGCTCTCAAAAACCAAGGAGCAAAGAAGAAGCCACAATAAACCTGGTAGGGAGTGCCTGAATCTTCCCTGCTTATAGGAACGGGGGGGGGGGGTGAGGCTGAGAGCCCAGAGGGGATCTCACTCCAGGGAAAAGAGCAGAAAATACTGCTCACAGCCACTTGCCTGGCGACCAGGGAGTGAGGTATGTTGAAAAGACCAGCTTATCTCCCAAGTGGAAAGGAAAGAGAGAGGGACAGACTGTGAGGGGCTAAAGAATGCAGGAGACGATCTAAAAAAAGATGACTCATCTGTGCTGGAGGTGGCCATAGCTGGGGGAGGGACTGATCCTTCCCCACAAAACAGTACTGAATTGCTTCTGGATCAGAGATCTCCAGACATCTCTCCAGCTCCAATCAGTGCAACAAGACACAGCTGAAAACAAGAAGTGGGGAGGACAGGCAGTAATTCAGGTCTCCATGGAGATCTGAGATACACCTCCCCCTACTGAAGCTGAGAAAACACCCTGCCCCCAGAGAGATTAGTTGGTGGAAGAGGCCTTCAGAGTCTCAGGTTACACCCATCGCATTCCTGGATACAGTTTCAAGGAAGCCCCCTGATGATATCAGTAAACAAGACTATCACCTCTTAAGAAAACTAACAAATCAAGACTTCAAAGCTGCCCAAATCCTAAAGTGGATTACAAATAATAGCTGATACCAACCCAAGAAGACCTAGAAATAACACAACTGAAAACTGGAGGCAGACAACACCAAGCCTAGACTCAACCAACTCTACAAACAAAACACAGACAATGAGAAGACAAAAAAGTGCAATCCAAATGAAACCTTCAGGAGATGAACTGAGTGATATGGAAATAATCAAACTTCCGGATATGGAGTTTAAAATAATGATTGTAAGGATGCTTAGGGATCTTAGAACAACAATGGATGGTCATCACGAACACCTAAATAAAGAAATAGCAAGTATAAAAAAGGATGTTGAAATATTAAAAAAGAATCAGTCGGAGATGACAAATACAATATCAGAAATGAAGACCACAATGGAAGGAATTAAAAACAGGATAGATAGAGCTGAGGATCGAATCAGCGAGTTGGAGGACAACTGGAATGAAGGCATGAAAGCAGAGAAGAAAAAAGAAAAGAGACTCAAAAAGTCTGAGGAAACTCTTAGAGAGTTCTGTGACAACATAAAGAGAAATAACATCCGCATCATAGGGGTTCCTGAAGAAGAAGAAAAAGAACAAGGGATAGAGACTTTGTTCAATCATATCATAGCTGAAAACTTCCCTAAATTAATGCAGGAAAAACTCTCACAAGTTCAAGAAGCACAGAGGACTCCATTAAAGAGAAACCTACACCAAGACACATCATAATTAAAATACCAAAGCTAAACGATAAAGAGAAAATATTAAAAGCTGCAAGAGAAAAAAAAGCTATCACCTACAAAGGAGCCCCCATAAGGATGACATCCAACTTCTCAACAGAAACATTTGATGCCAGAAGAGAATGGCAAGAAATATTCAAAGTAATGCAGAACAAGAACCTACAACCAAGACTACTTTATCCAGCAAGGCTATCATTTAAAATCGAAGGAGAAATAAAAAGCTTCCCAGACAAAAAAACAACTTAAGGAATTCATGACAACCAAACCAATGCTGCAGGAAATGTTAAAAGGCCTGTTGTAAACAGATCAAAGTGGGAAAAAATATAGCAAAAAAGGAATACAGTTTAAAGAATAAAATGGCAATAAACAACTACATATCAATAATAACCTTAAATGTAAATAGATTAAATGACCCAATCAAAAGACATAGGGTAGCTGCATGGATAAGAAAACAGGACCCATACATATGCTGTCTACAAGAGACACACCTTAAAACAAAAGATACACATAGATTGAAGGTAAAAGGATGGAAAAAAACATTTCATGCAAATGGAAATAAAAAATAAGCTGGGGTAGCTATACTTATATCAGACAAATTGGACTTTAAAACAAAGGATATAGTAAGAGTTAAAGAAGGCCACTACATAATGATAAAGAGAGTAGTCCAACAAGAAGATATAACTATTATAAATATCTATGCACCTAATATAGGAGCACCTAAATATATAAAGCAGACTGGCTTTGATGGATTTAAAGGGCAAGATCAACAGCAATACTATAATAGTAGGGGATTTCAATACCCCACTAACATCACTAGATAGATCCTCAAGAAAGAAAATTAACAAAGAAACAGCAGACTTATTGGACACACTAGATCAACTCGATTTAATAGATATCTTCAGAACCTTTCACACTAAAGCAGCAGAATATACATTCTTTTCAAGTGCTCATGGTACATTCTCTAGGATAGACCACATGTTAGGGCACAAAAGTGGTCTTGACAAATTTAAGAAGATTGAAATCATATCAAGAACTTTCTCTGATCACAATGGCATGAAACTAGAAATGAACCAAAACAGAAAAGCTCAAAAATTCTCAAACACATGGAAACTAAATAGCAGGTTGTTAAATAACGAATGGATTAAGAATAAGATCAAAGAAGAAATAAAAAAATTCCTAGAAACGAATGACAATGAGCATACAACAACTCAAAATTTATGGGACACAGCAAAAGCAGTACTGAGAGGGAAGTTCATAGCACTACAGGCACACTTTAAGAAGCTAGAAAAAGCTCAAATACACAACCTAACCCTGCATCTAAAAGAACTAGAAAAAGAACAGCAAGTAAAGCCCAAATGTAGTAGAAGGAAGGAAATAATAAAGATCAGAGCAGAAATAAATGATATAGAGGCTAAAGAAACAATACAGAGGATCAATGAAACTAGGAGCTGGTTCTTTGAAAAGGTAAACAAGATTGATGAACCTTTAACTAGAATCACCAAGAAAAAGAGAGAGAGGACTCAAATAAATAAATTTAGAAATGAGAGTGGAGAAATAACAACTGACACAACAGAAATATAAAATATTGTAAGAAAATACTATGAAGAACTGTATGCCAAAAAACTAGACAACCTAGATGAAATGGACAAATTCCTTGAAACACATAATCTTCCAAAAATCAATCTTGAAGAATCTGAAAACCTAAACAGACCGATTACACCAAATGAGATCAAAACAGTTATCAAAAAACTCCCAACAAAGAAAAGTCCGGGGCCTGATGGCTTCACAACTGAATTCTACCAAATATTCAAAGAAGAACTAACTCCTATCCTTCTCAAACTATTTCAAAAAATTCAAGAGGAAGGAAGACTTCCAATCTCCTTTTATGAGACGAGCATAATTCTGATTTCAAAACCAGGCAAAGACAACACAAAGAAAGAAAATTATAGGCCAATATCCCTGATGAATATAGGTGCTAAAATCCTCAACAAAATATTAGCAAACTGGATCCAACAATATATGGAAAAAATCATACACCATGATCAAGTGGGATTTATTCTAGGGAGGCAAGGCTGGTACAATATTTGTAAATCAATCAATGTGATTCATCACATAAACAAAAAGAAGGAGAAAAACCATATGATAATTTCAATAGATGTAGAAAAAGCATTTGATAAAATCCAGCACCCATTCATGATCAAAACTCTCAACAAAGTGGGAATACAGGGAACATACCTCAACATGATAAAAGCCATCTATGAGAAACCCATAGCCAACATCATACTCAATGGGCAAAAATTAAAAGCAATACCCTTAAGATCAGGAACAAGGCAGGGGTGCCCCCTTTCACCTCTCTTATTTAACATAGTCCTGGAAGTCCTAGCCACAGTAATCAGACAAGAAGAAGAAATAAAAGGCATTCAAGTTGGAAAAGAAGAAGTAAAACTATCATTATTTGCAGATGATATGATATTATATATAGAAAACCCTAAAGTCTCAGTAAAAAAACTAATGGACCTGATAAATGAATTCAGCAAAGTGGCAGGATATAAAATCAATACTCAGAAATCAGAGGCATTTTTATACGCCAACAATGAACAGTCAGAAAGAGAAATTAAGGAAACAATCCCCTTCACTATTACAACCAAAAAAATAAAGTACCTAGGAGTAAACTTAACCAAGGAGACTAAAGACTTGTACTCAGAAAATTACAAAGCATTGATAAAAGAAATCAAGGAAGATACAAACAAGTGGAAGCATATACCGTGCTCATGATTTGGAAGAATAAACATCATTAAAATGTCTATATTACCCAAAGCAATCTATAAATTCAATGCAATACCAATTAAAATACCAATGACATACTTCAAAGATATAGATCACATATTACAAAAATTTATATGGAACCAAAAAAGAACACAAATAGCCTCAGCAATCTTAAAAAAGAAGAATAAAGTGGGAGGTATCACACTTCCTGATATCAAGTTATACTACAAGGCCATTGTACTCAAAACAGCCTGGTACTGGCATAAGAACAGGCATATAGATCAATGGAACAGAACAGAGAACCCAGAAATAAACCCACAGTTCTATGGACAACTGATATTTGACAAAGGAGGTAAGGAAATACAATGGAGTAAAGACAGCCTCTTTAACAAATGGTGTTGGGAAAACTGGACAGCTACCTGCAAAAAAATGAAACTAGATCACCAAAATGGATAAAAGACAAATGTAGGCCGTGAAACCATAAGCATCTTAGAAGAAAACATAGGCAGTAAGCTCTCCGACATCTCTCGGAGCACTATATTTGCTGATTTATCTCCACAGGGAAGTGAAATAAAAGACAGGATAAACAAATGGGACTATATCAAACTAAAAAGCTTTTGCACATCTAAAGACAATAAGAACAGAATAAAAAGACAAACTACACAATGGGAGAACATATTTGACAATACGTCTGATAAGGGGTTAATAACCAAAGTTTATAAAGAACTTGTAAATCTCAACACCAGGAAGACAAACAGTCTAATCAAAAAATGGGAAAAAGAAATGAATAGACACTTTTCCAAAGAGGACATACAGATGGCCAATAGGCATATGAAAAAATGCTCAACATCACTAATCATTAGAGAAATGCAAATTAAAACCACAATGAGATATCACCTCACACCAGCCAGAATGGCGCTCATCAACAAAACAATACAGAATAAGTGCTGACGAAGATGTGGAGAAAAGGGAACCCTCCTGCACTGCTGGGGGGAATGCAGACTGGTGCAGCCACTGTGGAAAACAGTATGGAGATTCCTCAAAAAACTGAAAATCGAACTGCCTTTTGACCCAGCTATCTCACTTTTAGGAATATACCCCAAGAACACCATAGAACGGCTCCAAAAGGAGAAATGCACCCCCATGTTTGTGGCAGCATTGTTCACAATAGCGAAGATCTGGAAACAGCCCAAGTGTCCGTCAGAGGACGAGTGGATTAAAAAGCTTTGGTACATATATACTATGGAATACTACTCAGCCATAAGAAATGATGACATCGGATCATTTACAATAACATGGATGGACATTGATAACATTATACGGAGTGAAATAAGTAAATCAGAAAAAACTAAGAACTATATGAATCTATATATAGATGGGACATAAAAATGAGACTCAGAGACATGAATAAGAATGTGATGGCAATGGGGGTGAGGGGGTCGGGGGAGGGGAGATGGGGCGAGGAAGGAGAGAGGGGGTGGGGGAGGGGAGGGGCATAAAGAAAACCAGATAGAAGGTGACAGAAGACAATTTGACTTTGGGGGAGGGGTATACAGCACAATCAAATGTCAAAATAATCTGGAGATGTTTTCTCTCAACATATGTACCCTGATTTATCATTGTCACTGCATTAAATTTAATAATAATAATAATAATAAAAACAGCATTGAAAAAATAAAAAAATAAAACAGGACAAGAGTCCCTTGGCCGAGAATGGCCAGAGAAGGCCTCTGTGAGGAGGATTTACACTAAGACAAAGCCCCTATGAGACAAAATAGGGAAGAGGATTCTAGGTAAAGGGGAAAGCTAGTGCAAAGGCCCTGAGGTAGGAAAGAACTTGATTTTATCCTAGAAACAAAAGGGTCAGTGTGGCTGGAGGGTAGTAGCTGAGAAAAGGAGGATCATGTGAGAGTTGTTTATAGAGGTGGAGAGGGACACATTCCTGCAGGGCCTTGGATGATGGTTTATGGGATCTTGAGGGTGCAACTACCATCTACTATAACATCAGTGGACTTGAAAGGCCACTGTCCTACTCCAAAGAAGCCAAGAATGGAAGCAAGAGCATTAATTAATACAACTGACAGGATGGTGGTGACCATTGGGTTCCGGTTACATACAATGTGCCTGGAGCTCTTTCAAATGTTTTACCTCACTTGCTTCAAATCACAACTGTTTGGCACACCTGAATGGGTAGAGAATGGCAGGGGAGGCTAGTCCAGAGGAGGGGAATGCAGGCAATGTGAAGGAGGTGACCTGCCTTCCTAGCTGATTGATAACAAGGCGCCCACTCTGATGGAGACCCCTGCTCAGCCCAGGCTTGAGGCACTGCCCAGATGCCAGGTGGGAAGAGATGCTTAGGGTTTCCAGAAGACCTGCCCACACAACAGGGCGGCTCAGCCAGCAGTGCCCTCCAAGGAGACAGTGCAAGGCCTGTCACCAGCTGCTTCCTTGCGTACTTCTACCTTGAGCCCAGGAGCATTCGAACTGGGCTCTTTAAATTTGGGTGAAAGGTACTCCAAAAGGTTAGCCACAGCATTTTTTCCCAGGAACTGACCTATCAACTCAGCAAGGAGGATCAGTGGGACCTTACGTGACCTGGAAGGGCACTCTCCATTCAAAAAGACTGCAAGGCAGGTCCAGGGCAAAGTGCGCCCCACGAAGGGATGACTCAATACCAAGTCCCTTCAGGTGTGGGCAGCCTAGGGGGCAAAGGTGTCATTTCAATGCCAGAGGCCCTAGAAACACTTCATCAGCCTGTTCTTGTTTGTGACTTGAGTTAACAAAGCCATGCAAATTTTTTCATTCCCGGATATTGAGTTCAAAATCAAAGTCTTGTTTGGATACTTTGCTCTCCACTGATGTTATAGTAGATGGTAGTTGCACCCTCAAGGGGAAATTTCACAGCCTAAGTCAGGGGTAGTCAACCTTTTTATACCTACCGCCCACTTTTGTATCTCTGATAGTAGTAAAATTTTCTAACCGCCCACCAGTTCCACAGTAATGGTGATTTATAAAGTAGGGAAGTAACTTTACTTTATAAAATTTATAAAGCAGAGTTACAGCAAGTTAAAGCATATAATAATAATTACTTACCAAGTACTTTATGTCAGATTTTCACTGAGTTTGGCAGAATAAATCTTTATAAAACAACTTACTATAGATAAATCTATCTTTTTATTTATACTTTGGTTGCTCCTTTACTGCCCACCATGAAAGATGGAACGCCCACTAGTGGGCGGTAGCAACCAGGTTGATCAGCACTGGCCTAAGACATCATAGCAAAAAGCCAACCTCTTCTGCACAGAAGAGAAAAAAATACCCTTGAGCTGGGTCCCCAGGAAAAGATGGACAACTCTATATAGCATAGGACATATGGACCTTGATAAAACTGTTCTCTTTATCCCATGGTCATGATAAATTGAGGAAGGTTAAACCCCTGTTGGTGGCCCATAAAGAAAAAAATAAGGTGCTTCTCCAAGAACGTGGGCATCAGGTCACCCTCAGAAAGTTAGATGGGCAAAATGTACACACACAGTGGATTTGACTAGAGTTCAATGAGAGTAAACCCAGTGACTGAATTTGTGACAGAAGAATTTGGAGTTCCCCCAAATTCCTATCAAAGTAACTTGACTGTCATGTCAGGAAGGGAGAAACAGAATGTGATTATGACTTTAAAAGCATAAGTCTTCCTACTTGGCTATATCGGATGTCCTGTGGGGATACCAATTTGAAGAGACTAAAGCATGCAAAGAAGAAGAAAAAGAAGAGGAAGAAAGAGGAGGAGGAGGAGGAGGAGGAGGAGAAGGAGGAGGAGGGGGAGGAGGAGGAGGAGGAAGAGGAAGAAGAAGAACAATCCCAAGGTCTCAGAGGTAGACAGGGCCATCTAAGCAAGGACGGGTGGGGTGGGTGGGCAGACTCACTCTTCCAGGACATTGCATCAGGCGTATTCTTCTTGTGGTCCACACAACTAATTTCACTTATTCTAACGCCAGGCTAACTAGGCAAACATCCACACTGAATTTGTCTCCTTGAGTGCATTTATCTACGAAAGGAGACTGTGCTTGCCAGGACAACATGGGTATTCAGATCTGTTGGTCGTAATTCAGGTATGTATATCAGTCTCTGGGCTCTGGTTAATGTGAGCTCACTCAAGGATGGTCAATATCTGGGTTGTGATGAATGTTGTGACATTTGTGGCAAATGAAGCAGCGGGAAATATCCTTTCATTCCCTCTGTATACAGAAACATCAAGAGAATGTACCCATCCTCTGCAATGTTAGCATTTGCATATGGCCAATTGCAGGACCTGGTAATCTTAATTATAGCCCAGTAAAATAATTTTTTCAAAAGCAAAAAATAAAAATAAATGAATACTTAAGAAAACACATTTGATTTTGATGATAGTTGTATGTTTCAAATTTCTGGAGCCTATTGATTTTCCTGCAGTCATTTCTAAAACAGTTGCCACTTTAAAAATTGTTTCCAAATTATTCTATCTCTCTTTTCTTTTTCTTTTTTTTTCCAAATTACATCAGTTAGCAGCCTTATCAGACCCTAGCCTGGTTAGGGTCTTCATTCTCATGGTGCCAAGGCCCAAAGATCCAGCACACTTCAGAGGAAGAATAAGGGCCCAGAGTGGACCCAGACAGGGAGATCTGTGTCTTCCTTTCCTCTGTGCCCCCAAATTTCATTTACTGGGTAGACTGCAATGACATTAACATTGCAAGACTCCAGGAAAAGAGTCAAAAAGAAGCTCAATGTGGCATGAGGTCTTTTAATGCCATGGTAACTATGACACCTTCTCCATTACTTCATTCACTTCCTCGGGTCAGGTTATTCTTCCCTCTTTCTCCTGCATTTCCTGTTGTTGTTATCAAATCAGGTTACCCTGAACTCCCGAGACCTCCTCAGGACAGCGGGCCTGTCTATTTCCAGCGGCATGTCTTTTCTCCTTCTCTTCCTTTGCTCCCGGACCTCTGTTTGGTGCCCTTGATGTTCCGGGTTGCTCTTCGTGGCGCTCCACATGCTGTAAAGGTGTCCCTTTCATCCACATCTCACCCACAGCCTGCTCCTGGCCGCTCCTCTCCTTGCCCCTCCTCTGGCTTCTGCAGTGGTCACCAGCACAGCCACTTGGTTTGTGACTCAGGGCTTCAGAATCCGAGGACCTTGGTTCTCCTGAAAGGCCCACGCCTCTCCTCCTAGAGTGAGATAAAAGTTCCTGCCTGCACCCAGATCTCAGTGCAATTAAGTTGAGATAACTCTGGGACCCCAACATGGGGTACTCCCTGGGGCACTCCATGCACTATTTAGCTTCCCCAGGAAGGTGGACAGAGCAAGTCTGGGCTTAGAATGTTTGTAGCCCAGCCTCCTCACTTCCGGACAGGAAAACTAAGGTCCAGGGCTTCATCGACTAGTTGCATGGCTAACCCTTAGAGGAACCAAAACAAATAGGGGGTAAACTCAATCCAATTGACGAATTTGGTGGGAAAAAATCTTGTTAAGGCATGAGCAGTGCCAACATGAGCTCTGATAATTATTGAAGAGTTCCGTCACTCATTCTGTCCTTGTCTTCCTGCCATCAGTGTAAACAAATAAAGCGGAACTGAGACACCAGCATAGGTCCACAGGACACCTGGAGAGAGAGGATCCTGCCTCCCAGGGGCAGGGAGACCCGGAAGACTAGTCTCCAGGTGCCTGGGCTCCTCCAGCCTCTACCAGCAGGGCGGAATGAGGGGTTGGGACATGAGTTCCACATCTACAAGGTTTTTCTCAATTTGCCCGTGCGCATAGTCATGAATTGACAGAATTGTTTTCCCTTAATATAGGAAGGTGTATAAAGTGCAAGATGCATATATATATATATTTGCAAAAAAATAAATCAGTCTTATAAGTCAGCTTCAGCCTCCTCTGGGGAATGACATAGGTAGTCAAAATATATGAAAAAACTCTATTTTGACTGCTTGCTGCAGTAGGTGCGGGTCTTACGTTTCTATATATCCCCAAAGAGAGGGATGTGTCCTTGGATGCACAGGAAGCAAACCACAGCCTCCTAGAAAACCCACTCCTTGGCAGGAGCATGGAAGCCAGTCAGACCCGGGGACTTGACTGTTGGATGTTCTGCACGGTCCCTGTCCTCCCAGGCTGGTTCTGGCGCATTGATCTGCTGAGTGAGTTGAGCCAGGCGGCTGCTGCAGCCGCCCACTGTGATTAAGAGCTTTATTGATTTTCTAGCCCATGACCACGTTGGTGGGGACAAAGGACGACAGAGGAGAATGGCAGGAAGCCAAGTGGAAAGAGGGTTTATGAAATGAGCTCTCAATGGAGAAAACTGTGGGAAAGAATGCGATGGAAGCAGATTTGGGGCCAGCAGATGTGGGAAAGTGGAAGGGCTCGAAACCGCTCTCCGACTTGAGCTAAGATAAAGCGCATTTGCCAACAACATGCAGGGAGAGGCCCCGTCTGTAAGCACGACTCAGCATTCTTTGTATGAACCAGAGCATTCCTCTCTGCAGCATCGCCATGGACAGAGCTCAACCTTCATCCCGTGCCAGGCACTGTGTTGGGTCCTGGGGCTTTACGTAAGAATCAGTCTGTCGAGGCCCTAGCCAGTTGGCTCACTGGTAGAGCGCCGGCCTGGCGTGCGGGAGTCCCAGGTTCCATTCCCGGCCAGGGCACACAGGAGAAGCGCCCATCTGCTTCTCTACCCCTCCCCCTCTCCTTCCTCCCTCTCTCTTCCCCTCCCGCAGCCAAGGCTCCATTGGAGCAAGGTTTGCCCAGGCGCTGAGGATGGCTTTGTGGCCTCTGCCTCAAGCGCTAGAATAGCTCTGATTGTGGCAGAGTGACTCCCCAGATGGGTAGAGCATCGCCCCCTGGTGGGCATGCCGGGTGGATCCCTGTCAGGCGCATGCGGGAGTCTGTCTGACTGCCTCCCCATTTCCAATCTCAGAAAAATTTTAAAAAAAAAGAATCAGTCTGTCTAGAGAAAGGGGTTGAAAACATACCCAAAATGATTTGTAAAGATGCAAATGTATCTTAAAAGAGTCATAAAAACGTTTTGCCTTAATTTGGGGGGCCCAGGTCCAGCAGGAATGAATGGTGGTGGGAGGGGTGCAGACCTGTGTGCCCATCCTGGCAGGAAGACCCCGGTCACCTCCCATCGCCACCCTATATAGGTGCAGAGGAGGCGTCCTCCAGTGATGCCAACCGTGTGCAGGCTTCCCAGTATTCTCAGGTGGAAAGGAAGCGCTTGACAACTTGGCTATGTGTTACAGGCTGGAGCTGCACACGGCACCACGAGGATGGCTAGACAGCCTTCTCTGAACCCAAAGACAGGAGCAGGATGCTTGTGACATGATACTTGCCCTGTCCTCACAAGCCCGCGCCCCATGAACTTGTGTCTCTGTGGTTCACCTGTGTGTTTGGGGGGGGGGGGAGGATTTCTTCCAATCACCATGGCCCCTGCCTCAGTTCCCTTTCAGTAAAGGAATAAATTATTTTTGTTTACTTTTAACTTTCAAAATATTTCTCTTTTTTTTCCTCCAGAAAATAAGCTGGAAACTAGAGAAGATGGGTATATGGTGTGTTTTTGTATATCAGTATAATTTATAAAGTAGGGGATATGTTTATAAAGGAGACATAAGAAAAAAATGTCATATAACTCAAAAACCGGAGAGTAACCAAACTCAATACGTGACGGCTTCCCCCCCCCCCCCCCCAAATCTGAAACAAAAATCCTCTTTTTGTGGTTTGTATTTGAAAGTGATGTGACCTGAGTGGCCCCTTCATCTCCCACTGCAGGGACACACCTGCAGCTTTGGTACCTGGGTGTCTGCACGGGAGGACTTCTAGGAGGTTCAACTTAAGCCAGAAGCGTTCAGAGGGGTGTAGACTAAGCTGGAGACTCTCTGAGTGGTCCAGCCCAAGCTGTGGGACCTCTGAGTGGTCTAGGGACTAAGCCGGAGGGGACCTTCTCCCAGTGTAGCCTGAGCCTTTATCTCCCTGGGGAGGAATTCAGGCTGGCCGGGGTGGTGAGAAGCACCAGAACCCAAATCTCCAAACTCCCGGTCCAGGGTCTTCCTCTGTCTTTCTAAAACAGTCAAAAGGGGTTGAAATTCCTGGCAGTATACGAAACAAATGTCCCTAACATTGTTCTCTTTTTCACGCAAGAAAACTGAATTTAAGAAGGAACTCATAATACTCGATAAAAATACGTGGCATTTAAGCATAGAGCCAAAAAGCATGGTGTGGTCTCCCATGCGCTGGAAGTACTCTTAAGTCGCCAAAGCCTCGTTCCTTGTTCAGAAAACAAAATGGAACAACTGTCATTGCTCTCTCCCGCCCCTCCTCCGTGCAGTAGCTGTTCCTAGCAGACGCCCAGAGCGGCACCCGGTAATTCCACGGTACACTGTGTACATTTACATCTATTCCACTAGCTATTTACAGCCGCCCTTTATGCCACCTGTAAGAGACAACGCCGCAATGAAACTAAGTGACTGGGCCGGGAACTAGGTCCCCCGTGATACTCTGCACTTGAAGAGCTCAAATCTGTGGAACGGTTGGCACTTGGAGAAACAGGGTGACAGCTGGGGACATCACCCGTCCAGGGCGGAATGAGCGAGAAGGAGGCGCGCCAGACGGAGGGTCCTTCCTCGTCAGCTCCTTTTTCACGACCACACCGCGAGGAGGAAGCAGCGGGCCTTCCGTGCGGCCAGTTTCCTGCCTCCTACAGAGTCCGCAGCGGTTTGGACTTGCTGAATTTCTGAACCATGGAGACGCCTGGCGGTCCCGAGGAGGGCGGGGACGCGGTGCGCCGGGGTGGGAGGCGCAGTCCAGAGGGGCTGGATATTGGGAAACCTGCTCTCTGATGTGATGCGGCGACCCCAGGACACCTGCGCTCCTGTGCGTGCCGCACTCGTGCATCTCCGGGTGGCAAACCGGGTGAAGCGGGGACGTGGGCGAGAGGAAGTCGAGGCGCCGGAGCGTCAGAAACGCTGCCTTAGCGTCCTCGCTCTTTGAAGGCTGTCGGTGAGGGTGGGAGGGGGGCGGGGCTGGCAGGCAAAGCGAACTTCCTAGTGTCCCTGGCACAGCTGGAGGTCAGAGTCCAGAGCCCCCCGAGGGCGGGTACCCGGCGCCCCCCTCCCCATTCCTAGGACCGCTTGGCGCCCTCGGAGCGCACAGAGATGCGAAGAAGCCGAGGAGAAACCCTGGGCCCGGGGGATGGTTGGCTGGGGCTCAGAGGCAGCGCGGACCCGGAGCGCCTTTCGTTTTAAGGAGCCTTACTTCTGGGAAGGGACAGGGAACTGTCAATCAACGAGGGAGGGAGCGCACCGGCGCCGGGTGATGTCAGCGGATCAGCTGCTCGCTAACAAAGAGGGGTTATTACAGGAGAAAGTTGCGGCGGGTGGCGGCCACAGCGGCACCCCGGGTCCTCGGAGGAGAGGGGCAAGTGGGCGAAGGGAGGAGGGACGGCTGCGGCAGCAGCAGCTGAAGGCCAAGGAATTGAAAGGGCTGTAGGGGGAGGCAGTGCGAGCCAGCCCCTACTGCTCCTCCTCTTCCTCCTCCTCCTCCTCCAAACTCGCAGGGTTCAGACCCAGCGTTCGCCCAGCTGCCGGAGCACCCGGAGGGACGAGAGGCAGTCGCACAGCCCCGAGCTGGGAAGGGTCCCCAGCCGCCATGGATAGCGACGACGAGATGGTGGAGGAGGCGGTGGAAGGTACAGGCATTTCTCTGGGGCCGTGGGAGGAGGCGCTGAGGGCTCGAAACGCGGAAGGAGTGGCAGGCTGTGACCCGCACGGCGCCGGGCCCCACAGCCACTACTGTCCCCTACGCGGGTGGCCCCCCGCCCGGCTTAGGCAGGGGCCGGACAGTCACCGCCACACCGCCGGGAGCGCGCACTGCGCGGCGGGGCGCAGGCCGGGAACAGGGTTCCGCTGGGCCGGGGCTCCCGGGATTTCACGCTGCTCCATGCCGGCGGCCACAGCCTGCATCCCATCCTCGGAGTTGCGGGCCCTGCCCCGCACTCTGGCCTTTCCCCTTTGGGGAATGGAAGGTAGGGGTGCGCAAGAGGACAACCCCTTGAGACCCGCGGTCTCCGCAGGGCAATGCCCTCGCCGGGTTTAGCAACCTCGAGCCCCTCTCCAGCCTCTACCTTTCCTTCCACTCTCTGCTGCGACCCGCGGCGACCGCGACCGCGTCGGGGTGGGTCCCCCGGCGCTGCGCACGGGGCCGAACCTGGCACGTGGCAGCCGCGGCCGGGGCAGCAGTTCTTTCGAAAGGATGAAATCATTGCGAGGCAAGGGCCGACGCTCCTGACCGAGGGTTTGAACGCGCGCCGACCGGGAGGCGGGTGGCCCTCCCCTCGCTGTCCTCGAGCGAACTCAGTCACACCGCCCCCTCCCCCTTCCTGCTTCCGAGCAGGGTGCTGCCGCCGCCACGCTGTGCAGGCGCGCCGCAAACCGGGACCGAAATTGCTGGGTGACACTTAACTTTCTGAATTCCATATAGTTGGCTGTGGGTGATATCACTGCCTTCGTGTCGTATTTCTCCGCCCCTTCTCTGCTAGCGCCCCTCCCCCGACTTTTCTTGCCACTTTGTTTTGCCGAGTTTCTCCACCTCTTCTTCTTCTTTTTCTTCTTCTTTTCTTTTTTTTCTAGTTCTAAAAAGCGAGGTGGGGATGTTATACAATCTCGTTGTTTGTATCATGAGATGTTTTGATTTTGTAACAGTGAATACTGGAAAATATTCTTTGGCATATTTATGTATTTGATCCTACCCAGCCAGTACGTCAGTCGTCGTGATGTTTTGCAATGTTGTGCGGTATTATTCCAGAATGTTTTTTTAATGTTTTTAATTCATACTACTACTATATACTTATTTGTGAGAGCTTAGAACCCAGAATATTTTAAACTAGCATCTAAGTACATAATTTTTAGCTTTTGGTTAAATCTGGTTGCTTTCTCACTTGTATAAGCAAGTTCTCATAAATGGTAAGGAAAACGAAAGTGGCAATATCGTACACGTGCATAAAGACATATATACATAGTTATTGCTGTGTTGGTAAAAGAAATCCATTTTTATGTTTTCATAAAACATAACTGACTCCTTTTGCAGTGCTCTGGAGATCTTAGGATACCATTAAGTAGAATAATATTTCTGAATTCTCTAAAAGTATCGATTATAATGCAACTATTAAAACGTATTTCTTTACTAGCTTCAAAGAATGTTTGTTGTTGTTTTAACTTCACAGTGTGTCAACTCACAGAACTATTTATCTCTTTGATAAGTAAAACTTATGTTGGGGCTCCCTGAGGCCCAAAGACATTAATTGAGTCCATGGGTTGGAAGCCTTCTTACAATTTAAGTTGTTGCCTACTTGTTCCTTCATGTTATGAAAGATAAATGAAAAAATGCTCTTCTCAAATTGGCAGGACTTGCTCTCATTTTTCAAAGTTTACTTTTACTTGTGTTTGTAAAATTTTAATGCAAACCCTTGTTCCTGGGCAGTGCTCCCCAGATTAAACTACTTCCTCCTTTGAAGCTGTCTAGATATAGAAGTCCATGGTTCGTAGGCTCCTTGCAGAGTGTGAACAGCAACTTTAGAAATGTGCCAATGCTGTTTTTGAGCTTGTCCAATTCATAGAAACAGAGAAAGTTCTTTATATGAACGAGGAAGGTTCTGTTTTATAGGATCACCATATACATTATTGTCCAAAATTAGAACACGCTTGAGAATGAGAGGGGTCACTATTAATACTCACGCTGGTGAAATAAAAACAAACTCAAAGATACAGAGAACAGAGCAGTGATTACCAAGGGAATGGAGGTGGGGTGAGTGAAAGTAGTGAAGGGGGTCAATTATATGGCGATAGATAGGTATTAGACTTTGGGGGGTGATCATTTTGTAGTGCATACAGATGAATTATAAGGTTGTACACCTGAAACGTTTATGTAGTCACTTAGGCTGGGACAACTTGGGCTTAAGCCTTGAACATTTTAGGGCAATCCAGGATACATGTCACTCAGTTGTATCTAACAGTAAACAATGAAAATAATACAGAATCTTTAAAAGTCCTTAGAGGCATCTAAGGCTCAAAGTTGTACAGCATCTAGAGTATGCAAGTGTTCACACAGGAAACTGTACCAGTGAGCTTCTCTCCAGCCATTCTTGGCCTTTTTAGTGCTATCTATAACAGTCTTGACTTAACATCAAATGCACGTTTATACACAGGGGCTAGTATAAAGCTAGTCTGAATATCTTGGTATTCAAGTACCAACTAACCTACCTCCCTCTGGAAACAAAGTCCCTGTTCTCAGTGGTTTCATTGTCTTGGTTGCTATTATTATTATCATCATTATTGTTTAGTTTTTATTCTCTGCAGGTTCTGTGTTAAATGTTTCACACGTACATTATTCATTCAGTCTTACAAGGTGAATAGTAATATTATCTGAATTTTACAGAGGAGGAAACCGAGGTATAGAGAAATTAAGAACTAATCCGAGGAGACTTGGTCAGGCTTGGACCTCCAGAACCCCACTCCACCATACCCAGCTACCTGTCTACATTTTTATTTTTTACTTTTAATGAGTCATCTAATATATGAAATACTTGGGAACCAAACCTGGAAGCAACAGTTAAATATTATGTCAATATCACTTTTTATTAGTAGTCACTCTTTAGAGGTTGCTTCTGTTGGAGTTTAGTGACATTCAGGAAAAAAAATGTATTTGGGGGAAGAGAATTTAACTTTACAGCCTCTGTAACACACATCCTTTTTCTTCCTCCTAAGACGTTGACTCTGGGGAACACATTGGTCTATTCAGGACTTGAAGTGACTTCTGTCACATCGTGTATATTTTGGTTCTCCATCACGGTGGAGCTGTGCTCTGTTGAAGGTCTGGACTCTGGGTGGATGAGTCCTCAAGGGGAACTAGGTAGTGGGGTGTCTATACCAGACTGGCTCCTTTGGAAAGGCAGTTGGCCCTGGGCCTCAGAGGCCTGACACCTCACCCGAGCTTCTGCTGTGGATTTTTAAAAACTCTTTGAGGCTCATTGGTTCAGTGGGAAGTGAGGTTGTGCTTTGAAAACAAAAATATTTATTACTGTGTTTTTTAAAAAAAATTATTATTAATTTTTAGAAAGAAATATCAATTTTTTGTACCATTTATTTATGCATGCATTGCTTGATTCTTTATGTTCTTTATGTACCCTGACTGGGGATTGAACCTGCAACCTTGGCATGTCAGGATGATGCTCTAAAGACCTGAGCTACCTGACCAAGGCCTATTATTATACCTATGTCTACCCACAGATTAAAAAGATGAATACAGTGTGGTTCTTAACATACTCTCAAATAAATATATCTAATCAGATGAATTACAGTGGTTAAGAAGAAGTACAGATTCCTTCCAGCTTGGGGAAGGAGCTCCCAGAAGAGGATACAGAGCTGAGCCCGGCTGAGTGGGGACCTTGGTTGCTGCAGACCAAGAGGGGTGGAATGATGCAGGCACGTTCAGAGAGGTGGGCACGTTCAGAGACAAATCCTCTGGCTCTGCTCTAACAGAGGGCCCAGGAGGAAAGGGGACCGGAAGACTGGAAGAAGTGGCTGTGTCACAGGCCAAGGCCGTGGGCTGTGCTGGAAGCCCAGGGAAGCTGTGGGGGATCTTGAGACCTGGGGGTGACAGGACCAGAGCTCTGCCCTGGGAACATGAAGAGGCGGTGGGGAGCTGGGGCAGCAGTGCCGCACGTCTGAGGGCAGGGAGAAAATGGAAAGGCCTGGAAACGCACGGGAGACAAAAAGGGGAAATACAGAATCCCCAGAACGAAGGAGCAAGAATGACAACAAGCAGGGTTGCACTGCTCCAAGCCCCTCAAAGTGTCAATGATATGTGTGACTGTCCCCACGACATCTTGTCCTGCCTGCCTCTCAGAAGCCTGCTCATGCTCTGTACTTAGGGAAAATGTGTGCTCGGTGTCCCGGCCCTCTCTCTGTGGCCATACCTTAAGGTTATGACCCTCACAACTACGAATTGAACCCTGGTAAAGAATTACCCTCAAAAGTCAAATTATGTTTTTAAGAATGAGTGTAAATGCATTATTGTGAGGGCATATTCTTTGCACTGAACAGAATAAGCTTGCCTATTATTATTATTATTTTGCTTAAGCAATTCTAGACTACGAAACCAACAATGCATGCAAGAGTCTCTTGTTCTTAGGGAAACAGACACACACACACACCCCACTTGGATCTCCTGAGTGTGAGCCGGAGGCAGGATGCAGCCCGGGTGCAATACGGAGGGAGTCCACCTTGCCCAGCTGTACCATCGCGGCACGGAATACCCACAGGCCTGGCTCTCATGACGTTAAAAAAAAAAGCTCAGAGGTAACACGAAGGAAAAAATTTCATGTTCTAAACACTTAGTAGAGAGTGACCTTTAGAACAAAGTGAAAAAGTAGACCGTGAGACTGTTGCATTTTCTCCCCTTTCTCTAACTTCTATAAATATTTTAAAAATCATGCCGCAGACAAACAGCACATGAGCCAGAACAGCGTTGATCAATGCGGAGCAGTCACTCCAGTGAATCTTCCTTGTTGTCTGGCCTGGCGTTCACCCTCTGATTACTGGGAACTGGCCTGGAAGGCCGTTGGCTGACTTGGCGCATTTCACAAATTGACCTCGCTCCTAGCAAGGAGGACTAGTGTGTCTCTTCGGGTTAAGTAACACTTGGAAGGGATAGGAATTTGCAACCACGATATGCTTTGCAAGTTCTGGTGGCTCTATGAGAACTATCTTCACGACAAAGGCTCTTCCACTTCTGTCCCTGGGACCTGGGCACACCTACCTGTTCAGAGGTACCTGCTTCCACCATCAGCAGGGAAGAAAGAGAGTTCTGCTAGTTTCCCCTTATCTAGAGAGAAAGGGAACTGAATGAAAGACTTAGGGGCTTTCAGCATCCACATTTAGAGCAATTAATGTGCTTCTTGGACAAGTCACATAGTATTGGCTTTCTCACCTACACGACTGGTACTTGGGAGATTGCTGTGAGAGGTTCAGTTTAGACAACAGGAAAGCACACACCCCCATGCCAGATGAATAATGAGGTGCACACATATTCTCTTCTCTGTATATCAGTCCCCGTCTCTGTTGAACTGACGATTACTGACGAGACAAATATGACATGCTCTGTTGTCCGGATGGCAGTTGAGCAAGAGTTGTGCAGAAACTCTTGTAGCAATAACGTTGAAAGGAAAGGTAAGCAACCCATGTCTCCTCCTCCTTACATTTCTTTCTTCGGAAAGTCTCTTCATTGTTATTGTTTGAGTTCCGCTGTTGCTTTATATATTAAATGCTACGCCTAAGACAACGACTCCAGACTATGAAACACTTAGGGTGGAAGTCTTGAATGATGACAACTCTTAATGTTCTGGCTTTTGTTCCATGATCCCGTTAATTGATTACATCTTCTCCGTTTGGAAGAAGACAACAAACAGGCCCACGAAGGATCCTGCAGTGGTCTGCTAGATTTCAGAACTTTCTCCCAACAAGCAACCTAACACCTTAAACATGGCAGGGAAGCGTCAGGTGTCCAAGCACCTACTTCTAAACACACAATGTCACTGGAGGAACGGCTACTGTTCAGCGGCTCATCTCCGTCCCTCTCTCCCTAAAGACTAAGAAGGTGATGGGACCCCTCTTCACCGACCTGTCGAAAGACGTGTGGAAACAAGCAGAACCTCACGGAAGCGAGGCTGATATTTTCGCCTTCATCTCCCCTGGAATTAGTACTGACCCTCAAGTGCTTCTCCTGTGTTAAATGACGCTTTCAGTTTTCTCTCCTACCAAAATGTCATCACAGAGGGCGCATCGACAGTGTTTTACTCAGAAATAGGACAAGACTATGGTGACTGAGGGAAGGTGGGAATGACTTTACACTGGGTTTCTTTTTCCCTTAGTGTTCATGGTTATCACAATATTTCTACTGACCTAAAGTAGAATACCAAATTTTATCAAATATTAACTTTTTTTTAAAGTCTGAAATATGTGAACTGTTTTTTATGGGGGAAGGCATTTCCAACAAATTAGTAAATGCTTCAATCCAAGGCTAAAATGACTGTTCTGATATCTATACCTACGTCAAAAGTAAAATGCGAAATTCATAGGAATGTCAATGGTTAAATTGAATTTGACCCAACACCATTTCATCAGAGAAAGGGTTTAGCTATACAATGAGCGGAGTTTTTTTCCAAGTGAAAAAAATTTAAAGGTTGATTTAATTTATTTCCATGAGAGAAATGTCATCAGCAGATATTTAGAGGATAATTGTCCAAATTATTTTGCATGACTCAAATGTCATGAAATTATGTCCCAAACAGCTGGGTTTTGAGAAAGGAGAAAGCAGTGATGGCTTATTTCCCTCCTGACCATTAATTTCCTGGCCCTTGGTATTTTTATTGGTAGAAAAATAAACCTGTGTTTAGAGAGGAAAGGAACTATATCATCTGTGGTTTATTTAAGTAGTCATGTTTTATGGCAATATATTCTAGGTAATGCATTCTATACAGTATCAGATGCAGACACTGTATATTTGTTTGTTGTTATTTTATGCTTATATAAAAATACAATAAAAATAAAGAGCTGTTTGTTCTTTATAAAAGTGTTCACTTACCATCTCTTCCAAGGGATGATATACTTTAGAAGAAATCATTTTAGGTGACTAAAGTGTTCATTGTGGTGATATGGTTTGTGTTTTCTTTCATGTCTGTGAGAGCCATCTGGAAGCCACATTTTAGTGTTTAATGTCCTGCACTGCCCACAGTTTTTAATGCTTTTGTACTTTTTCATCCATGAGCCAGGTCATTCACCCACAAAAAAAAAAGCCACAAGATAAACTATTGCCTTCATTTTTACCCACCTTTGCAAAATCAGCTCACCAGAGTGACTGGGGAGACACCAATGACAGGACTCCTGGGTGCCGGGAAATCTGTGGAGAATAATAAAAATTCTAAACATGGACTGGGAACATAAATGTTAGACTATACCAGTCTGTGACTCAAGAGGAACCAGCAATTTAAAGATCAGAGTGTCATAACTCCTGCCGATGTTCAAAATCCCTGTTTAAATGGCCATGCGGCTACCTCTAGCTGCAGTTAAAGCACAGCCCTCTGAACACAGTGGTAAAAGGTACAGACCAAGGTTATTACTAACCATTCAAAACTGGAAGATTTTGTAAAGTAAAGCAGCAAGTTCAAGGTGAAGCTTCCTTCCAAGCTTAAAGGTACTCTTGAGTTCACCTGTTAGCACAATGAGGTATATCATATAAATACTCAGGCAGTTGTAGAGATGTGGCCATGTCCCTTGTTTGGATGTAACAGATAGCAGTGGGATTTTCAGAAGTCCCTTGGCTGGCAGTCCTCCACACCATGCTATGTAATAATATCTAAAATCATTTTGCGAACTAGTTCTAGATTTAGATGATTCATGGCAAGAACAATGCACCTGACGACAGACTATAAAATGGTGTTGTCTCAAATACACTTCTGTTAAGCATCAGTTTGGGGCCTTCGTTCCTAATATGAGAAGTACCTGGCCGTGTGGCTGGGGGGGGGGGGGCATACTTGGTGAAGTGAAACAGGCTCTGCAGATGTGACCATTGACAAGAACTCTCAGTCCCACTGAAATGCAGGCTTCCTTTCGATTCCTGTCTGCAGTGTGGCTCAGTCCCTCCATCACGGACCCGTCGTTCACAAAGTGCCCAGAACAGGCAGGTTGACACTGCTATTGTGGGAGGGCAGGCTGAGTGAGGAGCCTTTGCTCTCTCTCGTCCCTCGGGCAAGGAAGGGACCCTTTGGCTGCAGGGGGACTCGCTGGGGGCTCCAGTGCTCGGCACATTGGTGCTGGCAGAGCAAGGAAGCCCTTATGGTTTGCCTTGTGATTCCCTTTCTCCAGGACACCTGGATGACGATGGATTGCCGCACGGGTTCTGCACGGTCACCTACTCCTCCACAGACAGATTTGAGGGGAACTTCATTCACGGAGAAAAGAACGGACGCGGGAAATTCTTCTTCTTTGACGGCAGGTAGCTCTCACGGTTTCATTTTCTTTTGTTTGAGGGACAGGACTGGGCCAAGTTCCTTTATTGGAAGGAATGATCCAAATGAAAGAATTTAAGTGGATGTTTTGGTAGAACTTAAAGAAGAGGTAAAGGGGGGGGGGGGAAGCACTGCTTTGGGGGCCAGGGAAGTCACCCCCATGGTTAGGGAGGCGCCAGCTCTGTCGTCACTGCCTCCTAGGGTCTGCTTGTCAAAGGCCAGAGGGATACACCATGCAGTGCCAGGCTCCTGGCCCCCATCTTGCACAAGTTGGTTAGGTGGTCCCTCGTTTCTTTTTTTTTTTTTTTTTTTGTATTTTTCTGAAGCTGGAAATGGGGAGAGACAGACAGACTCCCGCATGCGCCCGACCGGGATCCACCCGGCACGCCCACCAGGGGGCGTCGCTCTGCCGCGACCAGAGCCACTCTAGCGCCTGGGGCAGAGGCCAAGGAGCCATCCCCAGCGCCTGGGCCATCTTTGCTCCAATGGAGCCTTGGCTGCGGGAGGGGAAGAGAGAGACAGAGAGGAAGGGAGGGAGGGGTGGAGAAACAAATGGGCGCTTCTCCTATGTGCCCTGGCCGGGAATTGAACCCGGGTCCCCTACACGCCAGGCCGACGCTCTACCGCTGAGCCAACCGGCCAGGGCCGGTCCCTCCTTTCTTTGATGGATTTCACCTGCTCTTTTAGGTAATGAGTCTCGAGAACACCACACCGTGGGGCTGTGTCAGGGTGGGTTCTTGCAGTTCTGGTAGTGACCAACGCACTGTTTTCCAAGAGTACCACACACCCTCTGCCTTCAGCCCGCTCTCTCGGTCCTCGCGGTCTGGTTTCTCACTACCCCAAAGGGACGCTCGGCCACCTCGCTGGGTCCGCGGCGCCAGCAGTTTCTCAGCACATTCCCTCTCCTCACGGGACTGGTCAGGGGGATAGTTAGCAAAGTTCTGCCAAGCCGCATCACCCTGGTCCAAGCAGGAAGACAGGGCCAGGTGGACATGGGAGGTGTACAGCTCCGGCCTCACGGTGTTTAAATGCTTGGGATACTGACGTCCGCACTAGTATTTTCTGCGTTCTACCTCTGGTTAAAACATTTCTCACAGTGGCATCCTTCCTTACTTTGCTTTCACCCACTGTGTGAGGTAAAACCATGTCAGCTTCAGAAGCGAAGAGTCACCATGTGGCTTTCTCAAGCATTTAGAGGCACGAAAGCCATGGAAGGACCAGCTCTTCACAGACCACTTGGTTGGGTCACACAGAACTGGGTTTAGCTAACGCAGTTACAGGAGTCCGTGGGACAGGCCACCGCTTCCTGAGCTCTTGACACTGCTCATAACCTGACGCGCTCTACATCCTGGAGTTCCTTTGGGAAAGGAATTGTCTAAGCCAACAGTTGAAGGGTGACCGCAGGGACTGGTTTGTGACCCAGAATCCCTTTTCCATTGATGGAGTCAGGCTGTCAATTATCTGATACAAGGAGGAGCAGGCTGTCAATTATCTGATACAAGTGAGGAAAACAATAAAAACCTATCACAGCACTTTTGTAAAATTTCATTTTAATTATTCATTCCAATTTTCTCTTTCCCATTGCCCCCAACACATACCTCACCTTTTTTTAAAACAGAGTTTTGCTTACAAACTGTCCATTTAACATGGCCAGATATTTTATCTCCTTTTTCTTTTGCCTGGCTTTGAATACCCAGCATGCACCTGATCCCATGAAGGACTCTTTCTTCTCCTGTGGTTCCTTCACCTGTCCAGAGGGAAACATTTCTGAGTTCTTCCCTTTCCTGTTTCCGTAGCAGGGTATTTATTGCTCTGTCTGGAAAGGTTCTCTGTTTACCTCACGCTGCGATTATTCTTGGATTCTTTTAGCAAATATACTGTAATTTTTATCAATGACTTGTTTCCCCTACAGAACAGAAGTTTCTTTGAAGGCAGAATTTTGTCTCTTTCCTCTTCTGGGCTTCATAGCACTTTCCCTTAATTTAATGCTTAAAAAAATTCTTGCCGAATGAGTGTGGGAGCTGAAAGAGAGTAGACTTCACCCAGAACACACACACACTCACTCACTCATGCTTTAAATCTGGTAGTTTGATGATCAGAGCAAGTAACTGATTGATGCTAGGAAAACAGTCTAGCAGGTTTGGTTGGTTCTTTGTGTTGGTTATTAGTGTAAGTTTGGTTGGAATTTAGTGTTGGTGACTTGGTTGCTTCACAGACCGGATACACAGGGTATTGATGGATTAGACCGAGCTTCCGAACCAGTGTGCCAAGCATGAGCTACACGTTACTCAGCTACAAAACACTGCTCCCCGTGGTCCTGGGGTGCCAAGGGGGGCCTGAGACTGCCTGAGCACCTCTCTTCCTCTGTCAAGCTGGTAACTTCTGGCTCCAAGCGGCTTCATCCAGTCACTCCAGGTGTTGTGCAAATGCAGTCATCTGCATGTGTGTCATGACATGACAGGGATGAAGCTCTAGGCCATAGCTATCTGTGGGATAGAAATAAATTCTTCGACTTTTTTTTTCTTCAGGCACTTGTTCACTAGTTTTCATACCTGCCACTCAAACCCTGGTAGACACTTAGTTCAAATAGTAGACTCAAAGAATGATGGTATTAGCGAAGACCTCGAGAGGTTACCTTTCTTAACTTTCTTCAAACAGATGGGGACTAAGGCCTTGCAGGGAGAAGGTCAGTGTCATTGCTTGTATGACATGTGATGAAGCAGAGTGGTGACAGGCTCTTGTCATCCTTCTTAAACTCAGGACTAATCCTCTTATGAGATACCTATGAACAGGATTCATGGTAAAAAAAAAAAGTTGGTGAGACAGTCTTATGACTGGAAAAACGCTGTGAACTCTGTTGGGTCTTTCTAAAGAAAGTAGAAGATTTGGTGGGAGACAAGTCAGTAGTTCCTACATGAAGCAGCACCTTACTTTACGTTTTTCTGTTCATTTTTCTCCCTGTTGTCTCTCCTAATTGGTAGGGTCTGATGTGTTAGGTTTAATGCAGTGGGAACCTCACACTTTCACTGCCAGCCAGGAGGCTTTGGTCTGCAAACATTACCTCAAGAAAAACAAAAGGCTGAAAGCAAGGTTTTGAAATCACAGGTGAGGAAACAAAAAGTTTCCGTGGAGTTTTAAAAAGTTGGTCAAACCTGTGGGGCTGGCTGATGTTCCCATCAAAGGGTTTGTTTACAAATTGCAGCAACCTGTGTTTGCAAAGATCACCAAGTGTAGAGACAGAAGATTTAGACAGAGACATTTTAATCTTACAGAAAACCAGAACTCAAGTGTGTGATTTTTTTAAAACCAATTTATTGAGGTATGATTTGGATGCAAAGAGCTGTACTGATTTAATGTCTACAATTTGATGAGTCTGGAGTTAAATATATGTCCCTGATACCATCACCATAATCTATGCCACTAACTGGGTGTGTGATTTATGAGGTTTCATACAAATATGAATTTATATCAAGATAATTCCAGAATCAATTTTTCCCTTAACACAGTTTATGCTACACCTAAATAAAGTTTTAAATATTCAGATCATTAGGAAAATGGCCCCTGTTAAATTTTTTAACCAAGTTCCTAGATAAAAGAAGATTTTATTTTTAAATTGCACATGTTGCTAATGTTTGGTAGAATAAAAGACTTCAAGAAATACAGAAATATGAAAAGTGAATATGCTCCCTTTGTTTACCCTTACCCCATGTCACAGAGGTCACCCCTGTCGGCAGAGAATTTAAGCATCTTACGTATAGTCAAGGTAAAAGAAGAAAAAACTTATCTATTTCTATATCTCTAAATTAAGTTTAAATAGCCTGATAAGCCTGACCAGGTGGTGGCGCAGTGGATAGAGCGTCGGACTGGAATGCGGAGGACCCAGGTTTGAGACCCTGAGGTCGCCAGCTTGAGCGCGGGCTCATCTGGTTTGAGCAAAGCTCACCAGCTTGAGCCCAAGGTTGTTGGCTCAAGCAAGGGGTCACTCGGTCTGCTGTAGCCCCCCGGTCAAGGCACATATGAGAAATCAATGAACAACTAAGGAGCCGCAACGAAGAATTGATGTTTCTCATCTTTCTCCTTTCCTGTCTGTCTGTCCCTCTCTCTGACTCTCTCTGTCTCTGCCAAAAATAATAATAACAAATAAATAAATAGCTTGATCAGACAGTGGAGCAATGGATAGAGTGTTGGCCTGAGATGCTGAGGACCCAGGTTTGAAATCCCGAGGTCACCAGCTTGAGCACAGGCTTACCAGCTTGAGTGCAGGGTCACTGGCTTGAGTGTGGGATCATAGACATGACCCCATGGTTGCTAGCTTGAGCCCAAAGGTCACTAGCTTGAAACCCAAGGTCTCTGGCTTGAGCCAAGGTCACTGGCTTGGGCAAGGGGTCACTGGCTCAGCTGCAGCCCCCCGGTCAAGGCACATATGAGAAAGCAATCAATGAACAACTAAGATGCCGCAATGAAGAATTGAATCTTCTCATCTCTCTCCCTGCCTCTTTGCCCCTATCTGTCCCTCTCTCTGTCTCACTAAAATAAAATAAAATACATTAAGTTTAAATAGTCAAAAGTTACATTATTTATCTTTTTACTACTGTCTCAGCTTTGAATGTTTGCTAGTTTTAGGATCTTAATCAGTAGTTAGTCTTTCCTTCATCATGTGACAGAAGGTAGACCAGAAAGCTGAATCATTACAACAGGTTTATTAAGTCAGAAACCTGAAGTCAGACCACTCATCCTTTGCCAGATAGTTTATCCCAAAAATGAAGAATGAATATGAAAATTGATCTTCCTTTGAAAATTGCCTTTTCAAGCAGCTGTTTTCCATTTCCCCTCTTTTCAAAGGAAAGGGAAAAAAATGTGAAGATTAGGTTATTGGGACTTCTTGACACCCGCTCTGGTCCTAGGTAAAGCCGTCTGCGCAGTGAGGAGAAAGGAAGTGTGGGCGTTGTTGGTGCGGCTCTGGAGAGGATTTGTTGGACCACAGTGGGCTGTTATGAAATACATTCACTATGCAAAATACTTTGATATACACATCTCTAATTTTTATACTAACCCTCAATTCTGGATGTTTTTTTTTTTTTTTCTCAAAATTGTTCTCGTTGCAGCCAAGATTATGGATGTAAAGACAATTTCTCAAGATTTCTTTACATCCTAGAGTGGTAACAAGGAAGGGGTATTTCAATGCCGATAGGCTGTGGGTTGTGTGATATTAGGTTGTGTGATTTTATCTGTTTTTTAGTCTGATTATGAGACAAAGATGAGTTAATCCATTCAGTTCAATTTTTATTATGTTACCGTTGCGTCTCTTTACATGCCATTCGATTTCCAAGTGTTACTGATTGCCGCGTGACTTCCCTGTCCTGTGCCCCAGCCATTTTCTAAAGTTGATTTGCCACGTTAATGTGTCCAACTAAGAGGGCTCCTTGTAGTTTATCACTGGCCAAGTAACCTGAGTAAGGCTGCCCATCTGATGAGCCACTGAAAAGGGCTGACATGTTCTAGGCGACAGATCTGTGCAGGATTTCTTGTGTTTGCTTTTTAGAAAGTGCTTGGTCACATTTCAGAGAAAGTGGAGTTGGAATGAACTTCTGAAGTCATGTATTCCAACCTCCCACACAAGACAAAAAAAAAAAAAAAGAAGTCCTGTTTCCGACAGTCATCCAGCTTTTGCTGGAATCAGACTCAACAAATATATTCATCTGTATTCTAATAAACAGCTTTGATTAAGGCAAACATTTTTGTGATACAGAAGAAAGGAAGTGGGAAAGAATGGGTAACTTGGAATACTTACCACTTCTTCACTTGCCTTCCCAACAATCTGGGAAGTCAGTTTTATAATCTAATTTTATATGTGAGGAAATTAAGGCACAGAGTGGGTAACTAACTTGCCCAAGGTCCCCATACATAAGGGCTGGAGCTGAGAGTCAAACCCAGGTGAGTTCAAGTGCAGAATCAGCTCTCATCTCATTACATCTACTACCCTGTTCTAACCAGAAGCAAGGAAATACCTCTGTCCCTGACGGCCTTTCCTCCATGCTTTAACTTTACTTGAGGTCACTCATTAGGTATAATTGTGAGGAGTTCGAAAGAATCCTGGAGGTGACAGTGAGTTTCCGGTGGGAGTTAGAACACCAAGGTAAGAGCTTGGCAGTTTGATGGAAGGTTTTCATGAGGAACAACTCAGAGGAGCCATGTTCTAGCGAGGTGGCCTCTTCTTCGCTCATAACCTGGAAATAATTATACCTACTGCTCTAGCTGTGAAGACTGAGGAGGACACCTGTGGAGAGCTTGCAGCCTGGAGGGCACCTAGCAGGTGCTCACGGGAAAGCCGGGGTTTTTTCTTCTATTACTGTGTATCTGCATTTTTACAGCTTTATGGAGATATAATGGACATAATATATGCAAGTGTAAGGTGTGATTTGATACATGTATATATTGAGAAATGATTACAAGAGGGTTAGTTTACACCCCCATGCCATCACATAATTACCATTTTAGTGTACGCAGGGATAAATAACATTTAAGATCTACTCACGTAACAAGTTTCAAGTATTTGCTACAGTATTGTGAATTATAATCACCATGCTGTATGTTAGAGCCCCAGAACTTATTCATCATATAGCTGGAGGTTTGCATCCTTTGACCAACATTTGCCCATTTCCCCATCCCTTGGCCCCTGGTAACAACCATCCTACTTGCTATTTCTATGAGTTGGGCTTTTTTTGAGTGTGGACATACAGCATTTGTCTTTCTTTGTCAGACTTGTTTCACTTAGCATAATGCCCTCAAGGTCAAGACTGGATCATCATTATTATATAATAATATAATATTTATCATATTATATAATAATATAATATAATAATATATAATTATATAATCTTTTGTCATTATTGTTGTTACTATTATTAATTGATAACAATGAGTAGCAGAGTTTTCTTACAGTTGATTTTTCTTTTTTTGTGTATGTGACAGTGACAGAGAGAGACAGAGAGGGGGACAGATAGAGACAGAAAGGAAGGGAAAGAGATGAGAAGCATCAATTCTTTGTTGTGGCACCTTAGTTGTTTATTGACTGCTTTCTCATATGTGCCTTGACCGGAGGGGGGGAGGCTACAGCAAACCAAGTGACCCCTAGCTCAAGCCAGTGACCCTGGGCTCAAGCTGATGAGCCTTGCTCAAACCAGATGAGCCGGCACCCAAGCTGGTGACCTCGGGGTTTTAAACCTGGGTCCTCTGCATCCCAGTCTGACACTCTATCCACTGCGCCACCACCTGGTCAGGCCTTACAGTTGGTTTTTCAAAAGCAAAACTCAATTTCACTAATTGTTTCTCAAATATTTTACTGTCATCTTGAGCCTTTATAAGAATCAGATTCGACAGACTCATAACTCTTATTCTCAAGGGTAAAAACTTTGAAGAGAGACAGCTCAGTGTTTTTGGTTTTTATTTTATTTTTTTATCAAGTGAGAGGCAGGGAGGCAGAGAGACAGACTCTTACAAGCACCCAGACCGGATCCAGCTGGCAGCCCCCATCTGGAGTTGACACTCTGTCCATCTGGGGTTGCTGCTCCATTGCTTAGCAACTGAGCTATTTTAGTGCCTGAGGTGAGGCCATGGAGTCACCTTAGCGTCCAGGGCCAACTTGCTCATTCAAACCATGGCTTTGGGAAGGGAAGAGAGAGAGAGAAAGAAAGAGAGAAAGTGTTTGGGGGAGGGGTGGAGAAGCAGATAGTCGCCTCTCCTGTGTGCCCTGACCAGGAACCGAACCCAGGACTTCCACACGCCGGTGGACGCTCTACCACTGAGCCAACCAGCCAGGGCCCACACAGTGTATTGTATGAGGGATGGTGGTGCTCCATCCTGTGGCTTATCAGACCCTGGAAGAAGTTGAAGCTGGTGGTTGAAGGGGTCCCAGCAGATGGTTTGTTTTTTCATTGATGTTCTCCTTTACTTAGTTTTAAATATTTTAAGAGAGAATATATATTGTCATAAAAAATAATTCCTGGGCCCTGGCCGGTTGGCTCAGCGGTAGAGCATCGGCCTAGCGTGCGGAGGACCCGGGTTCGATTCCCGGCCAGGGCACACAGGAGAAGCGCCCATTTGCTTCTCCACCCCTCCGCCGCGCTTTCCTCTCTGTCTCTCTCTTCCCCTCCTGCAGCCAAGGCTCCATTGGAGCAAAGGATGGCCCGGGCGCTGGGGATGGCTCTGTGGCCTCTGCCCCAGGCGCTAGAGTGGCTCTGGTCGCAACATGGCGACGCCCAGGATGGGCAGAGCATCGCCCCCTGGTGGGCAGAGCGTCGCCCCCTGGTGGGCGTGCCGGGTGGATCCCAGTCGGGCGCATGCGGGAGTCTGTCTGACTGTCTCTCCCTGTTTCCAGCTTCAGAGAGGTGAAAAAAAAATAATAATAATAATAATAATAATTCCTAAAACAATGTGTTTAAGAAAAATTACAACTTAATTTGGTTATAGATGGAAATGTAAAGTGGAATTGTGATTCATTTTAAATTTCCCTCTTGGTTCTTTTTATCGCCATACTGCCTGGGAGAGGGAGGGAGCTCACGGGGGAAGAGATAGCCTCATAAATACAATAGATAGAAAGCCCCAAACGGTCCAGACCCAAAAATGATGAAGAAGAAGCCAAAGCTGTTAATTGTCCTAAGACCGCTTCTGTGTATTCAGATATTAAAGAGGACTTTGAAATGAATACAGTAATATGTGAATAGGATGCAAATGTGTCAGTCTAGGTCAGGGGCCTGGAACCTATGGCTCATGAGCCAAATGTGGCTCTTTTGATGGCTGCATCTGGCTCGCAGACAAATCTTTAATAAAAAATAATAACGTTAAAAGTATAAAACATTCTCATGTATTACAATCCATTCATTTCCTACCACTCATGTTCATGGTTTCAGGTGGCTGGAGTCAATCAAGCTGTCCTCCGGGACAACACCAAATTTTTATTGGATAATGCGTAACGTACACGGTTATAGTATGGCTCTCACAGAATTACATTTTAAAATATGTGGCGTTCATGGCTCTCTCAGCCAAAAAGTTTCCTGACCCTTGGTCTAGATAAATGAGAAAGTGACCTATGCATTTTTTTCTGACTGTGTCCTCAGGGATTTTAAAAGTTTGGTCACATATGTGTTAAGGGAAGGAGCCAGGAAACACAGTATGGAGGCTAAGATGCAAATAGACGTGTGCCTGGAGCAGAGCACCAAGGGGCACGAGTCAGCATCCTTTTTCTGTACTGGGTGGGACAGTAAATATGTTAGGCTCCTCAGGCCACATACAGTCTCTGCTGCAACTGTTCAGCTCCACCGTTGTAACGTGAAAGCAGCCACAAAGGATCTGGGAAGGAATGCGCATGGCCACGTTCCAATCAAACTGTATTTACAAAGACAAGGCTGCAGGCTGGGGCTTGCCAGCCTCCTCGGCGGGAAGAACAAGTTGGAAAGAAAGATTAGCTCCTCTCATGCCAGACCAAGAAGCTTTTATTTCCTGCGTGACCAAGGATTTCGTAGCCGTATCATGTTTATTGCTCTGGGAGTGCCCAGTATGGAGATATGTCTCCTTTGTCTTCAGACACCATCCCAGCCCCCGTCAACATTTGACATGGAAGCAAAGCTGTTTCCTCAGGCAGGTGCTGAAAAGAATGCACTTAAGTTTTGCTCTGCCATGCCTCAAGAATTCGCAGTTGGGTATCTTATGTCATTTGGGCTAAGAGGAAATAGTTTATTCTTGGTCTTAGGACAGTCATAAGGATGGGCTTCATTGCAAGGGACAAGCAGCTGGATATAGTGAAGGGAGAATATGTCTAAGTCCATATTACTGTTTCTCTGATATACAAGATCCGTGCCAGGTAGAGTGCATCATAAACCTGGGAGACATGGCGGACTAGTCCGTCGGGGGATAATTCTACCCAACACGCAATTGATTCAGTTTTGAACGCTGCTGAGAATCTGGTCGTTCCAGTTGCCAGGGTTAGCCAAGAAAAACCCAGGGCACCTGGTGAAATGACATTTCAGATAAGCAACACAAAACATTTTAGTATCACTATGTCCCATTCAACATTTGGGACATACGTATACTAAAAATTTATTTCTTGTTTATGTGAAATTCAAATGTGACTGAGCATCTTGTATTTTCTCCAGTGATCCTAAAAATAAAGATAGAGGATGAAATAGTTTTTTCTAATATTAATTGCATCATTATGTCAGTTGAGTAGTTATCCTTCACCAAGGTTGTTTTTTTTTAATTGTAGTAGTCTAATGGCAGTCGAATCTCATTAATTCCAATCTTGCTGATTTAGAATTTTGATGATTTATGCAAGGGTTCTGCTAAAGTGCACTTTAAAATAAGCCTGTTTGTCATTCATAGTACAAACGAAACTGAAAAAGAAGTATTTATCGCCTTGGGAGAAAACAAATAGTGCAATTACCATGTAATCAGAGGCCATTGTTACTTGGACTATACTTTTCATTTAATAATTACCGATCATTCTGTCATTTATTAAAGCAAGAGAAGACTTTACCAGGCACAGTCAGATGCAGCCACCTCTGTCCCCACACCCCCTTCACATCCCACCTGTCACCAGTACACAGTTCATTGGGCTTGCTAGAACCTCCTATGATGCTCATTACCTAGAAGGTACCCTATAAATGTTTGTTGGTTGAATGAATGAATGCTATCTGCACATGTATAATATAATCAGACTGTCTTTGTTGCTAAACATCTTGCATTTTAAATTCAAAAAATAATTTGAGTTGGTCCCCTTATTCTAAATCTCAGTCGATAAAGGCAGTTTTTGGTATAGCTTCCTTGCACACTGCCCTGTGTGAGGCTAACAGGTTGTTGAAATTCTGCAAGTATTCTATAAGGAGAGTGGCACTTGCGAAATCACCACGAGCACCCTTCTGAATGTTCTTCTATTCTAAGACTGTGAGTCTCAAACATTATCAGGCTGCTAATGATATTAGCAAGGGGTAGCCTGTGGTTTTCCTTACTTAACCCTATTTTTCATGATCATGTACACACACATACACACACAAATAAATTTCCATAAGTCTTCCAAAGAGATGGACGGAAGGGGATTCTTTTGATTGGATACCAATTATAGTTGTCACGGACAAATAATATATTAATGATTTTAAAAAATATTTAGACATTTACACATTCTCAGCCACATTTGTATTCTGAGAGACCACGATATACAAGGCAGCTTGAAGATCCTTGAGTCTGCAAGTGAATTCTGAACCATTCTTGAGGGAAGTCAGGCCTGAGTGGCTTATCAGTGGGAAGGGTGACGTGAGAATGTCTATTGCTAGGTAATGGTTGGCCTCCCATCTTGGAAACGTACTTGGAGGGGGCTTGTTCTCAGTTCCTACCTGTGGCTTCCTTCACCTCTGTTTTCTCCAGCAGAGAAAAAGGATTAACGGGAACCAGGAGACTGGGAATGAAATCTCCCTCTCTGTTCCTGACCTTTCCGGTATTTTTCCTAGCAACCTAGCAGATGTTCTGAGCACAGGGCAGGGGTTCTTGGACATGATCCTTTTATTATTTTTGGAGAGTTGAGTCATGGCCTGATGATTCCTTTTGCTCCCCCTTCTCCCCAGCACCCTGGAGGGGTATTATGTGGACGACGCCCTGCAGGGCCAGGGAGTTTACACCTATGAGGATGGAGGCATTCTCCAGGGCACATATGTGGACGGAGAGCTGAATGGTCCGGCCCAGGAATTCGACACAGATGGGAAACTGATCTTCAAGGGACAATATAAAGATAACATTCGGCATGGAGTGTGCTGGATATATTACCCAGTAAGCCTTGTGTGTGACTGCTCATTTTGCAAAAAAGTTGCATGTTTTAAGATAGTGCTTTGACTCTTCACAATGAAGAGTCCAATATATTCTCTCCGTAAGAAAATATGAAGCTCTGAAACTTGAAAGTCCCCGTAGCTGAAGCCAAGAGTTCAGGAGTGACGTCCCCTCACACTGACACTTCCTGCTGATTTAGATTGTTGGCCCTTCTATCAACCATGAATTCCTTTCAGCATTGTTTTGGAAAAGAATGATTAGTCATGATTAAAGCAGGCTGGGACAAATTGGTTGTATTGTACCACTAATAAAGACAAAACTGGCCCTGGCTGGTTGACTCAGTGGTAGAGCCTAGTGTGTGGAAGTCCCGGGGTTTGATTCCCAGATTCCCAGCCAGGGCACACAGGAGAAGCGCCCATCTGCTTCTCCACCCTTCCCCTTCTCCTTTCTCCCCCCCACCTCCCCACAGCCAAGGCTCCATCGGAGCAAAGTTGGCCCGGGCACTGAGGATGGCTCCATGGCCTCAACCTCAGGCACTAGAATGGCTCCAGTTGCAATGGAGCAATGCCCCAGATGGGCAGAAAACTGCCCCCTAGTGGGCATGCTGGGTGGATCCCAGTTGAGCGCATGTGGGAGTCTCTCTGCCTCCTCTCTTCTCACTTCAGAAAAAAAAAAAAAAAAAAATTAAAAATAAAAAGACAAAACTATATTATTTTTAACTATGTCTTTGATATAGTATAGAAACAGATGGTGAAATAGTTTGTTGTTGCATTTAATTTTATTTTGTTTCCCATATGTAAGAATTAATCCAGTAATTTCTCATCTTTTTGGACTTATTATACTGTAGTTACTTCATTTTATAACTATTCCACACTTTATAAGGTGCTTTATGGTTTATATTATAGCTTAAATTAAGGTGATTAAAATTAATGTGCCTTTAAGTGTTTGATAACATTTATGGTATGTCTGGAGCTTACTCAGACAAAAAGATGTGGCAAAACCCATGGTTGGAAATTAATGCTCTAATTTTTGTTTGCATTTCAAATATCTCATCTGTTGCTAATGAATTTCTAGAAAATGGTTGAGAAAATAGACCTTAGGAAATATTTTATCTAATATTTTATTTTGACCAGAGCTTCAGTCAAAATTCATTTTTTCCTTACTCTGAACACTATCTTCTTATAAAAAACAAAGTAGCTATTACTTGTGTACCAAGAAAAGTAGTTTCAGCCAAATCTACTTACATATTATTGTTCTTTAAAAAGAACTTATATTCTAAGGACAGGGCGTAAGAAAAGAACATTGTAAAACATTTTTTAAAAAATAATGACAAAAGCACTTACGAAGCTCATGGTAGGATCTGCAATAGAACAGAAATCCTTTCAGCTTCTGCCTCCAAATATATACAAGGAAGAGGGAAATGGTGGAGGCATCACCAGTTTAAAGAAACTAACACTTTCCTGCTTCAGGAGAAAGGAGGTGAGCATCTCGCTGCTGCTAAGACACTGGCTCTTGAAGTCAGTGGAACTCCAGTGTGAGGATGGTGATAGGAAAGACTAGCAGATTTCCCCCACTACCTGTCATTTTACTGGTGACTGTGATCAGATAAAGTCCCTAGAGAAAGTCAGAGATGCACTCAGTGAATGTGTCCACTTTCCTCGATGGAGTTGTGTTTTGGGTTTTTATTTGTTTGTTTGTTTTTTGGTTTTTGTTTTTATTAAGTGAGAAGCAGGGAAGCAGACAGATAGACTCCCAGAGTCCTCCTGGCCTGGATCCACCTGGCAAGCCCCCTACCAGGGGATACTCTGCCCATCTGGGGCCACTGTTCTGTGGCTCAGCAACCAAGCTATTTTAGTGCCTGAGGCAAGGCCATGGAGCCATCCTCAGCACCTGGTGCCAACTTGCTCAAACCAATCAAGCCATGGTTGCAGGAGAGGAAGGTGGGGGAAAAGAGGAGGAGGGGTGGAGAAGCAGATAGTCACTTCTCCTGTGTACTCTGACTGGGAATTGAACTCAGGACTTCCACATGGTGGGCTGATGCTCTACCACTGAGCCAACCAGCCAGGGCCTGCAGTTGCATTTTGAAACCTAAATGTGCCACTGCATTTTAGCCTTCAGCCTAAATTATTATCTTATGAAATGCCAAACAGTGCTTCCTCAGGAAGGAAGCACTAGGGAGTTACAAGCTTTCAAAACAACTTGGTGGATGGTACCTTTATCTCTGGTGCCTGGTGGCAAAGGAGAGGGCTGGTCCCCCCTCTGCTCTCTGGCTCTGGAAAGAACTAAGAAACAAGTAGAGGTGTCCAGGATCGCAGTGTGGGGTTTTTATGGCAGTCTGGATTGGAGATGCAGCGTGGGTTTCTACGTGCTCCTCCCAACTGATACAGAGATCAGCTGCAGGCAGAACAGCTAGAAAGCTGTAGGTTTCCCCTGGGGGAACAGGGCCGCCTGGGAAGCTTCCCCAAGGGCAAAGCAGGAGTAGAGCAGGGAACAGGTGTGCCTGCGGGCACTGCCAGTTCCAGGCTGCAGGAGGGGTGAGTGGAAATGTGGCAGGCAGGACACAGGGGGGCAGCAGCTTGATCCTTCTGACCCCTTACCAGACAGCCACATGGGGGTGAGTGGCTGTTCGAGAGGAGAGAGGAGCGGCTATGGAGCAGAGGAGAGAAAGCACCTTCTTCCCCAACACCCCCTGACACAGAAGACAAGTTTTCGTGACATGAGGTCCAGGCGGGAATGAGGGGAGGGAAAAGCAAAGATTCTCCCTGCAGTGTTGCTAAGCTCACTCTAAGGACAATTTCTTTCTTTCAAAATTTTACCTTGGAACAATGATGCAAAGTTTTTAATTAAAAATTCATAACCCCTTTCAGAAACAAAAGAAGAATCTTTGTTATATCATTCCAGACAAATAAATTCACCTGCCACCAAAACCAGAAGCTTAGAGCATTTAAGAGAAAAAAATGTGAGACCCTGGAAAGACAGAATAAATAGAAATGATGGCTTATATTCATTTCAGCGTGTGAGAGGCATCAATGCTCTAACACCCTTCAGCTCAGAAATAGCTGGAAGCCTCAAGGCAGCCTTTGCAGAAAGTATCATCCCTGTTATGTGGGGTGATTAAGAATTAACTCGGAGAGCAGAAAAAGAAATAACTCATCCCTAATGCATTTGCTAGCCATGAAAAACGCTTCCAAGCATTTTTCTTCCTATGGAAGTGCTGTGATTTGTTTTTAAATGGAAAACCTTTTTTCTCCAAAGAGTAATTAGGCACTGGAGAACTGTATACACCATGCACCCGATGTTACTTACTCCCATTGGCTGTCAGTTAAAGCAGCATTTGGGCTCACTTGGAAGTCACCCTACATTGCTGTCTTTGGGTAGCTGCTCCTGGATCCTCTGAGTCAGGGAAATGACCAAGCTTTTAGAAGCTGTCCTGGCATTATTGTTGTTATATCAAACCCACAGAGGTCTTAGATTTTCAAAGGTATACCATAAGGACTTCTGTGTGGCAGGCAGGCAGGCAGGCAGGAAGGAAGGAAGGAAGGAAGGAAGGAAGGAAGGAAGGAAGGAAGGAAGGAAGGAAGGAAAGAAGAGAAAGAAACATCTCTTGCACCTTAAGATTAGAATTTTTACTATTATTAGATTATTTTTTGGTATCGCAGTTCAACTGCAAAAGTATTTATGGGTCACCTACTGTGTCCCTCGTACTTAGGAGGATACAGAATTCTGTGACAGCCTCTGTCTGCCCTAAAGCATTTAACGACCCTTCAGAAGGGAGTAAATGGCAGCTCTCCGGGAAGGAGGCCAGAGGGAGCAGTAAACAGAAGAGTGGGGGGAGACCTGCTGCAGAAGCGAGTGCAATTTCGTTGATTTTGTTTTCACATTTTCTTCTAACTCCAAAGAAAGTGATGATATGGGATTTTCAGAAAGGCTGGATCCAGAAGGCCTTTTGTTTATCTTAGAAAATGAAGCCAACTCTTTTTACTCATGAACACTAAATTAATTCCTAAGTCCATTTGAATTAAAGATTTTTTTAATTGACCGGAAATCCAAAGTTCAACATTGAGGAGTGAGATGGTGTGGCTAGCGAGTGAGACGTCTTGCCACAGATGCTCTTCCCATTAGATAACAACCCCAAGGAACACTTAGTTCCGTCTCCTTTCGTTGTTTGTAACGAACATTACAAATGCGGCACATTTGTTTCTTTATCATTATTAATTTTATTTATTCGTTTATTTTGAGAGAGATAAAATGAGAGAGAGAAGGGGGGAGGAGCAGGAAGCATCAACTCCCCTATGTGCCTTGACCAGGCAAGTCCAGGGTTTCGAACTGGCGACCTCAGCGTTCCATGTCAACGCTTTATCCACTGCGCCACCATAGGTCAGGCTACATTTGTTTCTTAGATAACAATTCAAGATCAAATCTCTATAACTTGTCCAGGATCCTAAAGTGCGTCTCAGCGTCTGAGGCTCTAAATCAGGCCTCTGTGACCCCGTGCATGGAACTTGTAGCAGTTCATTCATCTGGGGCCAAATGCGGAGATACGAATCGTATGTTCTTGCTCCTATGAAGAGCTCTGAGTTCTTAAACTGTTATGAGCCATCTCAGTGCGGTTCACAATGGGGTGCACAGGAGAAATTTCTTGAAATTTGTGTCACATAGATAAATACTACATGTAATTTTTCTGGATTTTGGTTTCTCCCGTCAGGATGGAGGCAGCCTGGTAGGAGAAGTAAATGAAGATGGGGAGATGACCGGAGAGAAGATCGCCTACGTGTACCCGGATAAGAGGACTGCACTTCACGGGAAGTTCATTGATGGAGAGATGATAGAAGGCAAACTGGCCGCCCTGGTGTCCACGGAGGAAGGCAGGCCTCACTTTGAACTGATGCCCGGAGGTAGGTCGGCCGGCTGGGCCGCAGACGGGCTGCTCTGATCCTCAAGCAGGTCATCAGGGCTTATTTGAGAGAAGTTCGTGTCTTTGTCTAGTCCCCTTGAATGGTGTCTTTCCAATCCACGTTAAGAAAAAAGAAGCAGAAAAGCTAACAAATGCAGGCATTCATAGGCCAGAATAATCTTTAGCAATTTATGACCTGAAGAGACTCACCAAAAGGGAAGCTGTTCAAAAATAGGAAATCCTAGCATTTTGCATTTAAATCCAACTTGTGTTGTCTTAAATGTGTCATTTTTTTGTTTTTGGTTTGTTTTAAGTTAAAAACTCAGGCCATCTAAATGTAATATAGGGTTCTGGATTGGATCTTGGAACAGAAAAAGGACATTAATGGAGAAACTGGTCAAATCTGAAAAAGCCTGGAGTTTAGTTGATAGTCATGTAGCTATGCTGGGCTTTTGCATTTTGATAAACGTACCATGGAACATAAGCTAACATTAGGAGAAATAGTGAGGGGCATTGGGAACTTCCTGTACTATCTCTGCAACTTTGCAACTTTTCTGTACATTTAAAATCACTCCACCTGACCTGTGGTGGCGCAGTAGGATAAAGCATTGACCTGGAATGCTGAGCTTGCCGGTCCGAAACCTTGGGCTTGCCCGGTCAAGGCACATATGGGAGTTGATGCTTCCTGCTCCTCCCCTTTCTCTCTCTCTCTCTCTCTCTCTCTCTCTCTCTCTCTCTCCCCTCTAAAAATCAATAAATAAAAAATTTAAAAAAAAATCACTCCAAAAATAAAAAAAATTTTAAATTAGGGGAAACAGTAATCTTTGAACTTCAGATTCTAATGTCTGTGTTCTTCACATATGTTCTGAAAGGAGACAGCCCATAATGTTTAGAAATGAGGAGACGTGGGCCAGAGGATCCCAGTTGGGGATGCAAATTTTAAAACTTCAGCTGTGGCAGAATTTTTAGTGGCAAGATCCTTGAACTTAAGAGTTGCCTTATTTGCAAAGAGGGTAAAGGGGATCACATATATGGTGATGGAAGGAGACTTTACTTTGGGTGGTGAACAGGCACGCAACTGTTCTGTATATCTGTATTATAGAGTTGTATGCCTTAAACTTACAGCATGTTATTAACAGTAGTGGGATTCAAATAATTTAACAATGGGTTCTGTGTCCTAATGACCATTTTAAGTATAAAAAGATACACTGAAAAGTAGTTTATTATTTCATGGATTTAATACTCAGATAATAACAATAAAAGAACTACATAAAACTAGATTATGTTATAAGAAAGAATTTTAAAATATGAATGAAAAAATATTAAATAATACCTGACAAAAACCAGTAAAACTGTTATTTAAGATATTTCCATATTGCTTCTTGATTGGCGTCCTCACTTGCAATTCTTTTCACCAATGGACAGAATGAACATTACCATGGGCGCTTAGAATACATTGTTGTGCAGATGAACATTAAAAAAGAGTAAGGAATGTCAATTTGTGATTTCCATATTAGGCAGCTGCTCAGGCGCCCACCTCAGAGAGAACCCTGATTACAAGTGCCATTTTAACAACCAGTTCGCCAAACTCAACAAAAAATTAGGTATTGGTTCTCCTGAACCAATATGAATCACTGGTTATTAAACAATATTACCCAAAAAAAATCTAATTAAAATTTTATAAAAGAATGACAATGGGGGAAATGTCACCTAATTTCAGTCTCAGCTCCAACATTTACTGTATTATCGTCTCAGGCAGGTTATTTTCAGTTTTCTTCTCAGAACCTGTTTCTTCATTAGAAATATAAATACAGATCTTGGCACCTACCATAAAACACCATAAAAAAGTTCTTGTTATTACTTACATTCTTCTTAGTATTAGTAAGAAGCAGATTTGGGGAAGCAAGAATGATCACTCTCAGGGGAATGATGGTTTTTCTTAGAACTCCTGGTTGCAAAGAACAAACACCCTCTTCAAACTAATGCAAGGGGGGGGGGGGGGAACGGAGTGGAGTGGGATTTATTGGCAAAGTTCTGGCAGGCCTAAGCTATTTAAAGGACTGCCGAGCCATCTGGGTCTCAGGAGGGTCAGGAACGTGGCTGCTTTGGGTGACTCAGAAGAACCCATGCACAGATCTCTGATGGTCGGCCACTTTTCTCCCCCCCCCCTTTTCCCCCGTGCCTGGCTTAACTCCATTGGTTGAACTGCTGACTAGCTGATAGGTCATGTTTTACAGCAGGGGTCCCCAAACTACGGCCCCCCCACGGGCCGGGCCACATGCGGCCCCCTGAGGCCATTTATCCAGCCCCCGCTGCACTTCCGGAAGGGGCACCTCTTTCATTGGTGGTCAGTGAGAGGAGCCTAGTTCCCACGGAAATACTGGTCAGTTTGTAATTTAAATTTACTTGTTCTTTATTTTAAATATTGTATTTGTTCCCGTTTTGGTTTTTTACTTTAAAATAAGATATGTGCAGTGTGCATAGGGATTTGTTCATAGTTTTTTTTTTATAGTCCGGCCCTCCAACGGTCTGAGGGACAGTGAACTTGCCCCCTGTGTAAAAAGTTTGGGGACCCCTGTCTTACAGGGTCTTGTGGCCATCTGGCCCAGCGGTTGGAGGCTGAGAAGAAACATGAAATGCAAATATCCCACCTGAGACACTCCTGACCTGCCTCTTCCCTGACCTCTCTCCCGCCCCCCCCCCCCCCCCACAACCTCACCACCACAACCCCTCTCCTTGATCTCCTGGAACTGCAGACTGCTTCTGGGTCTCCAGTTTTTTTCTTGCTGATGTCCTCATCATGCCTCTTGCTGAAATTTTTTTTCTCCATCTCTTCCCCTCGGCACACAGGAGTCCACATCCCAGGCTAGTTCCTATGCCGGTTTCGGGACTTGGCTGACCTCTTAGAGGTAATATTTGTCAAGCGAGCAGAGGGCGTCCAAGCAGCGGTCCTGGTGTAAACCATAGAGGAAAGGGGGACAGGAAAGAGTGCCTTCTGTTTGCCTGGAGCACCAACTGTCTAAGGGAGAAGAGGGAGGGACAGCAAGTGCTGGGAAAGGTGGCATCAGCTCCTGGAAAGCAGGGAGAGACGTTACTCCAGTTTGTGTCTGCAGGGCCCCTGACACAGCGCTTTATACGTGGTCGGCACTTAGCACATTTGTGATGAAAGTGTTGGCGTAAGGAAAGGAGACGGGGGTCATAGGAGGGTCTCTGCACCGTAGAACATGTATTTCACAGAAAAGTGGCTTAACAGTGGTTTTTTTTCTTTTTTAAACAAACTTCCTTTCATGGAGCATTACTGGTTCATGACCAGCATGCTCGCAGATGTGTGCTCACAGAACTGTGCTGGCAGATGCGTCCCTGGTCCCTTGGCCTTGCCCTGCCCTGCTGTCACTGCAGGGGGTCGGCCCCTGTCGGCTACAGTCCCCAGGCTCCTGTGCCTCTGGCATCTGTCTGGGTTTGGCCACAGAGAGGCACTGCCAGGAACACAAGAGGGACAGAGCAGGGAGAAGCCCTCTCTGTCTGGTAGTATCTCCAGCAGAGGCCTGCCTCCTGATTCCACCTTCCAACAGGAAGCTCCTTCCCCATGGCTCCAGCTTCCTTGGGCTACCCTAGCTCTCAAGCCGTAGGAACCCCAGCTCTAGGGCTCCTGCAACCCCAGCTCCAGGGCTCCAGGAACGCCAGCTCTAGAACTCCAGGAACGCCAGCTCTAGAACTCCAGGAACCCCAGCTCCAGGGCCTCAAGAACCCCAGCTCCAGGGCTCTAGGAACGCCAGCTCTAGAACTCCAGGAATGCCAGCTCTAGAACTCCAGGAACCCCAGCTCTAGAACTCCAGGAACCCCAGCTCCAGGGCTCCAGGAACCCCAGCTCTAGAACTCCAGGAACCCCAGCTCCAGGGCCCCAGGAACGCCATCTCTAGAACTCCAGGAACCCCAGCTCTAGAACTCCAGGAACCCCAGCTCCAGGGCTCCAGGAACGCCAGCTCTAGAACTCCAGGAACCCCAGCTCTAGAACTCCAGGAACCCCAGCTCCAGGGCTCCAGGAACGCCAGCTCTAGAACTCCAGGAACCCCAGCTCTAGAACTCCAGGAACCCCAGCTCCAGGGCTCCAGGAACGCCAGCTCTAGAACTCCAGGAACACCAGCTCTAGAACTCCAGGAACCCCAGCTCTAGAACTCCAGGAACCCCAGCTCCAGGGCTCCAGGAACGCCAGCTCTAGAACTCCAGGAACCCCAGCTCTAGGGCCCCTGGAACCCCAGCTCTAGAACTCCAGGAACCCCAGCTCCAGGGCCCCAGGAACGCCAGCTCTAGAACTCCAGGAACCCCAGCTCCAGGGCCCCAGGAACACCAGCTCTAGAACTCCAGGAACCCCAGCTCCAGGGCCTCAAGAACCCCAGCTCCAGGGCTCCAGGAACGCCAGCTCTAGAACTCCAGGAATACCAGTTCCAGGACCCCAGGAACCCCAGCTCTAGGGCCCCGGAACCCCCACTCCAGGGCTCCAGGAACCCAAGCTCCAGGGCCCCAGGAACACCAGCTCTAGAACTCCAGGAACCCCAGCTCTAGAATTTCAGGAACCCGCACTCCAGGGCCACAAGAACCCCAGCTCTAGGGTCCCAGGAACCCCAGCTCCAGGGCCCCAAAAACCCCAGCTCCAGGGCTCCAGGAACCCCAGCTCTGCCCTGGCCCTCTGGCTTAGGGTTGTCACTGGGCTCTTGGCAGGTTCTGGGCTCCTCACCACCCTGTTCCACTTCTCAGCTCTTCCATCCTTTGTGTAACCAATTCCCTGAATTCAGGTCTCTCTCTTTGAAATACTCAGGTGGTCTGTTTCCTAGTTAGACACTGACTGATGGGATTGTTTTCTAATTTTTTGTTTGAGACATTAATTTGGGTTTTGATTGTATTTAAGAGAGAGAGAGAGAGAGAACCTGGCAACCATTGGGAGCCACTCAGGAATTGCTTAATGGAATTATTTATGATGTCTTAGTGCCTAAAACAACAATTGACTTTGCAGGAGTAAGTTCCAAATTGTGTTTCTTTGCTCATTAGCCTTCGGAACATAATATGTCTTCACTGCATTCCGAGAGGACCGTGTGAGGCTCATCCTTCACAGAGAAGCAATGTTAACTTGAGGATGGCTGTGAATTCCAAGACTGTAGTTTCTGGAATAAATTACTGATTGGCTTCTGAATCACTTTAATAGAAATGGGATGACTTTGTAAATACTTCATCAAAAGCAGTTCTGCTCTCCTGAATTCTGGTGAAACCCAATGTTTATTTTTAGTGAAGAAGACGATTCTACAGACTGTGTCTAGTATGAAGAAAACCACAAGAAAAGTTTTAAACCATTATCCAAGCTTTATTTGACCAGAGAGATCTCAAAATTTCATGACAAAGCATTTTCTTGATTAAAAATTTTTAATCATACAAGCATCTTTTAGACCATCTGAATAAGGAAATTTTGGAAGAATAATGAGCATTTTAGGAGACACTTGTGATGGCTATTCATTAACACCTGACACTAAAACTCAAGAGCAAATCTAAAACACTGTCCATTTATACTGAAGAATTTCCTTCTAGGTGGTATAACTTGAATAACATTTTTGGTTATTTAACTCTTTCCAGTCCCATGGAGAGAAAAAGAAATGTTTTCACTGTTTTTCCCTAACTCTGTACCTGACTGAGATCATTGTTTGCTTTCTAGGGTCAGTGTACCACTTCGATAAGTCAACTTCATCTTGCATTTCTACCAATGCTCTTCTTCCAGATCCGTATGAATCAGACAGGTATTTTTTTTCCTTGCCGGTTTTTTTTTTGTTGGGGTTTTTTTTGTGTGTGTATTTTTCTGAAGTTAGAAGTGGGGAGGCAGTTAGACAGACTCCCGCATGTGCCCGCCCAGGATCCACCCGGCATGCCCACCAGGGGGCGATACTCTGCCCATCTGGGCCTTTGCTCCATTGCAGCCGGAGCCATTCTAGTGCCTGAGGCGAGGCTATGGAGCCATCCTCAGTGCCTGGGCCAACTTTGCTCCAATGGAACCTCAGCTACAGGAGAGGAAGAGAGAGACAGAGAGGAAGGAGAGGGGGAAGGGTGGAGAAGCAGATGGGTGCTTCTCCTGTGTGCCCTGACCGGGAATCAAACCCAGGACTTCCACACGCAGGGCTGATGCTCAACCACTTCCTTGTGGTTTTAAGGGCACTGTTTGTGTGAGGTTAAATAACCCCAGTGGTGAAAACCCGTGGTCCTCTGTTGCTCTCCACATAAGTCAAAAAAGAAATGTTCATATATTCTGCAGAATCGTGTTTTTATTCTCATTTATGTCTCTGTAAGTGCGTTGCTCCACCCATAAAGCACAGAACAGCCACAAGTCAGCCCTAGAATGAAACCTCTACATAGACAGTCAGGCCAGGTAGGCAGCAACGCCCTGCCCAAGGGTCCCCTTTCCCTGGGCTCTGGTGTCACAATGTGTGCTACAGCCAGCCACATGCTGGCCTTTAGGGGAGCACCTCACAGCTCTGGCCTGGACAAGGGTCAGAATGCCTTCACTGCCACTCAGCCCAGCTTGTGAGGGCCTGAAACACGAGACAGTTTATTCACTAAAAAAGAACAGGAGTGAAACGAAAAGAAAAGAAGAAGCATAAAAACATTCCAGCCCGTAATTGACAAGTGTCGAGTTCTATAAGCTCACTCCCAGAATGTGAAGTCTTGCTCCATTTTCTGTCTTATCTCCACTCAGCTCTGGATTCTTGCTGCAGCATCTGGGGCCCTTCTTGGGGTGCTTACTCCCTAGCAACTGGCCTGGTGGTGAGCGAGAGCGCCATTTGCAGGTGGTTTTCTCCTGGCCTCACGTTTTGGAAATCGGGCGTACAATGCATAGCTCCATTCAGTTTCTACTGTTACTATCTTAGAAATAGGCCTTTTCCCTCATTTAACTGACAGAGCTGACCCCACAACGTCACAGTGAATGAATGGCCTCTTTATTGACACGCAGCTCTGGCTCATTTACAAAGGGAAAGGTTTTGGTCTCCTGTTAGTTGCGTTTCTCCCAAAGCACAACTGTACGTGACTGTACGTATCAGCCTTTTTTGTTACTGCCGTTGTGATGATGCCGCACACCGGTAGCCTCACAACTGTCAGGGGGTTACAAATGCAAAACTTTTATTTTACACTCATGGTTCTGTAGGATGGCTGAGGGTCAGCTACTCTTTCCTGGGCTCAATTCAGCTCCGCTAACTACGCTGGACTCCAGGTTTCAAGTTGGGTTCTGGTCTGTTTCACGTGTCTTTATTCCAAGACTCGGGCTGAAGGAGTGACAGCCCCCAGCGCCGTCTTCTTCCCAAGGGGATGAACGGAACCTGGGAGGAGGCTGGCAGAAAGGTGCCACGCTCCTTAACACCTGAGACCTGGCATGCCGACTTGCACCCATGTCCCTGTAGAAAGCAGATCATGTGGCCACGCCCAGAGTCAGGCGGGAATGTATCCTTCGAGGCGCTGAAGAAACACCACAAGGCCACGAGGCAAAGTGGCAGGATGTGTAATTCTATGGCAGGGAGGGAGCAAAGAAGTGGTAGTCCCTGAAAGAAGCGTAAGATCCATGTAGCAAAAGTTACAGATGACCAGTTTTACCAGTCATGACATCACAGTGCCCAAAGAAACTGAAATACTTGTTGCAGGAGTGTGTCCTGTCTTGTTAACTCCAGTTCACATGGGCTAGTTTCTTCTAAAATGAGTGGCTGTCACACTTTTTCTGTAAAGGGCCATGTAGTAAATCTTCTAGGCTTTGTAGGTCTCTCTTGTAACTACTCAACTCTGTCTTTGTAACATGAAAGCAGTCAGACAATACTAAACAAATGGGTGTGCTGTGTTCCAATAAAACTTTATTTACAAAATTGGACCGCAGCCAGATAAGGTCCTTGGGCCATAGTTAGCTGGCCCATTATAAAGTGTTTTGTTGGGAAGTGCTTATTGGATAAATTTTATTAACTATTTGTCATCCTCTCACGTAAAACATTCTTCCTGGAGTTTAATTAAAACAGTCTTTCCCTCCTATTTGGGGCTGACAAACTTGGGTACAGCTTTAATTAGCTTTGGAAAATGTTATATTTGTCCAAGAAGACAGTGAAAATTGAGATTAATTGAAACCATTAAAAATGTTTTAAAACTTGCCCTGGCCAGATAGCTTGATTGGTTGAACATTGTCTGATATGCAGAATTTGCTGGTTCAATCCCCAGTCAGGGCACATACAGAAACAGGTGAATGTTTCTGTCTCTCTCAAATTAATAAATAAAATTTAAAAAATTTTAAACCTTAAAGCATTGAGTTGCTTTTTGAATATATCATAATAACCTTCTTATTAGAGAGCAAATTTAAAATGTCACTCTTAAAAGAGACATAAATAGTAGTTTTTCAGTTTCCAATGCCATAATATTGTGGTTTAAGTTTCCTTCCTTCCCTTCCCTTCCCTTCCCTTCCCTTCCCTTCCCCTTCCTTCCTTCCTTCCTTCCTTCCTTCCTTCCTTCCTTCCTTCCTTCCTTCCTTCCCTCCTCCACTCCCTTCCCTTCCCTTCTCCTTCCTTCCTTCCTTCCTTCCTTCCCCTTCCTTCCTTCCTTCCCTCCTCCACTCCCTTCCCTTCTCCTTCCTTCCTTCCTTCCTTCCTTCCTCCCCTCCTTTCCCCCTTATCTTCCCCTTCCTTCCTTCCTTCCTTCCTTCATTCCCTCCTCCACTCCCTTCCCTTCCCTTCTCCTTCCTTCCTTCGTTCCCCTTTCTTCCTTCCTTCCTCCCCTCCCTTCCCCCTTACCTTCCCCTTCCTTCCTTCCTTCCTTCCTTCATTCCCTCCTCCTCTCCCTTCCCTTCCCTTCTCCTTCCTTCCTTCGTTCCCCTTCCTTCCTTCCTTCCTTCCTTCCTTCCTTCCTTCCTTCCTCCCTTCCCTTCCCTTCCCCTTCCTTCCTTCCTTCCTCCCTTCCCTTCCCTTCCCCTTCCTTCTTTCCTTCCTTCCTTCCTCCCCTCCCTTCCCTTCCCTTCCCTTCCCCCTTCCCTCCCTTCCTTCCTTCCTTCCTTCCTTCCTTCCTTCCTTCCTTCCTTCCTCCCCTCTCTTCCCTTCCCTTCCCCCTTTCCTTCCTTCCTTCCTTCCTTCCTTCCTTCCTTCCTTCCTTCCTTCCTTCCTTCCTTCCTTCCTTCCTTCCTTCCTTCATTTCTTCCTTCCTCAGTGGATTATTATGAACTGATGTTTTGGATTCAGTAGCCATATTGTGGTGGTTGAAGTAAGGAGTGCATTAAAGACATATCAGACTTAAAGAATGATCATTTGCTTCCTTTTGCTCTTTAGGGTATATGTTGCTGAATCTCTCATTTCCAGTGCTGGAGAAGGACTATTTTCTAAGGTCGCAGTGGGAACTAATACTGTTATGTCTTTTTATAATGGAGTTCGAATTACACACCAAGAGGTAAGGGGTAGAAGTAGAAAATCAACTTGATCGGTTAAAGGGCTTTGTTTCAAACACCCTTAATTTTCTCATTAGTCCCTTTACTTTAGAATTCATTAGAAGTATAAAGGAACAAACAGATAGGCTTTTTTGTAAAATCAATTAGATATTGTCTAATAGCAGTCTTCGGACTTCTGTAGGAAAAATACTGTAGACTGGGTGACTTATGAGCAACACACACTTATTTCTCAAAGTTCTGGAAGCTCTGGCCTGACCAGGCGTGGCGCAGTGGATAGAGCGTCAGAGTGGGACACAGAGGACGCAGGTTCGAAACCCCGAGGTCGCCGGCTTGAGCACGGGCTCATCTGGTTTGAGCAAGGCTCACCAGCTTGAGTCCAAGGTTGCTGGTTTGAGCAAGGGGTCACTCTGTCTTCTGTAGCCCCCCGGTCAAGGCACATATGAAAAAGCAATCAATGAACAACTGAGGTGCTGCAACAAAGAATTGATACTTCTTATCTCCCTCTCTTCCTGTTGCTTTCTCGGTCTCTGTCTCTGTCACACAAAACAAAACAAACAAAAAAACCCCAATAAAACTGTAATTAAAAAAAAAGAGTTCTGGAAGCTCTGAAGTCCAAGATTGGTAGTGAGCAGATCCAGTGTCTGGTGAGAGCCCACTTCCTGGTTCTTAGATGGCCTTCTTTTTTCTGTTGCCTCACATGGCGGGAGGTAACCTGGGAGCTCTCTGAGGGTCCCTTTTGTAAGGACACTAATCTCGTTCATGAGGGCCCTGCCTGCCTAATTACCTAACACCATCACACTGGGGACTAGGTTCCAACCTGTGAACTTTGGGAGGACAACACAAACTTTCAGATGCAGCAGATACTGTCCTTATTTTGAGCTTTACAATGATTTTTTAAGTTCCACAACTATGTTGTGGAAAGTGGGATGGTGCCATCAGTAAAACAGTAATAGCTTTGTTCTGGACGATAGCCAGTCTGAAAATCTGAGATCCACTTAGACCGTCAATGTCTAATTTCTGACCTTGGGCAGGTGCCTCGTAAGAAGAACCCCTACTTCTGTTTGTGCAAAAGCCATACGATTGCCTATATCTAGCCAGGAAAGGTTCTAATGCTCCCCCAAAAAAATTAAAAGTAAAAAGTTAGAGTTGAAGCCCTGGCCGGTTGGCTCAGCGGTAGAGCGTCGGCCTAGCGTGCGGAGGACCCGGGTTCGATTCCCGGCCAGGGCACACAGGAGAAGCGCCCATTTGCTTCTCCACCCCTCCGCCGCGCTTTCCTCTCTGTCTCTCTCTTCCCCTCCCGCAGCCAAGGCTCCATTGGAGCAAAGATGGCCCGGGCGCTGGGGATGGCTCTATGGCCTCTGCCTCAGGCGCTAGAGTGGCTCTGGTCGCAACATGGCGATGCCCAGGATGGGCAGAGCATCGCCCCCTGGTGGGCAGAGCGTCGCCCCTGGTGGGCGTGCCGGGTGGATCCCGGTCGGGCGCATACGGGAGTCTGTCTGACTGTCTCTCCCTGTTTCCAAGCTTCAGAAAAATGAAAAAAGAAAAAAAAAAAAAAAAGAAAAAAAAAAAAGTTAGAGTTGAATCACCTCTTGCCTTTAAGATACAATTGTTGGTATGTTCCCCAGATCACATTGTTCGTGTTTACTTCTTCACTTCGCCGTTAACTTCCTTGAGTGTCCGCCTAAAGGCAAGTTCATGGCTTTTCGTGCAGTTTTATTCTCCATCCTGGTCTGACTTGGGTGAAGCTCACATCCCACACTCATGTCTTCACTTCTTCACTTATTATTATGGGATGATAAGGGGGGAAATGCCATGAATTAAGTTATCGCCCATTCACAGCAGTTGCACAGTCTGAGACAGAGAGGCACTCAAACTGAGCTGTGGCCTGGCACTTGGTGGCCCTCGTGATGGCCACACCTCTGTCTCGGCAATCCTGAACATCCCAGGAGTTCAGCACATGAAACGTGGCTCAGGATAGTAATTTATAATTTATTTATTCCAACCAGAAAGGTTGAGCAGTTGACCCAAAGTCACAAACATGGTAACTCACAGAGTTCCTGCAGTGTGTCACATACAGTATAAGCTGGCTCTGCTGAAACTCACCGTGCTCTACTGTATAAATGAAATTTAGATTCTGTTGGGGGGACTAGAAAAATACACAACTAATGGCACCATAACATAGATGGTACCAAATGCCAGATATCAGTATCACGTGATAGGTTTGGAATATTAAGATCTATAAAGATTCTTTTTTTTTTTTTTTTTTTTTGTATTTTTCTGAAGCTGGAAACGGGGAGAGACAGTCAGACAGACTCCCACATGCGCCCGACCGGGATCCACCCGGCACGCCCACCAGGGGGCGACGCTCTGCCCACCAGGGGGCAATGCTCTGCCCCTCCGGGGCTTCGCTCTGCCGCGACCAGAGCCACTCTAGCACCTGGGGCAGAGGCCAAGGAGCCATCCCCAGCGCCCGGGCCATCTTTGCTCCCATGGAGCCTTGGCTGCGGGAGGGGAAGAGAGAGACAGAGAGGAAGGAGAGGGGGAGGGTGGAGAGGCAGATGGGCGCCTCTCCTGTGTGCCCTGGCCAAGAATCGAACCCGGGACCTCTGCACGCCAGGCCGACGCTCTACCACTGAGCCAACCGTCCAGGGCCAAGATCTATAAAGATTCTTTTCAGTTTCATCACTGCTCTATCCCTACCTAGAACGGTGCCTGGCATCTAGTAGGCATATATCTCTTGAATGAATTTCAGATACAAATAACAGCTTAATTGTAAGTTAGAGGCAGGAGAGATGGTATACCTCTGAGAGTCAACTGTAGATACTCAACAGTTTTGTATGAGAATACCATCCTGTTTGCTCCAAAAGGCTGATCTCTTGGCGTCAACAGATCCTTGGGTGTGACGTGGAGAAGGGAAGCCTGTTGACTGCCCTGCAGACAGGGAATCACTGCTTACAGTGACTCTGGGCTGGTCACAGTGGTTGTCCACCTGTAACAAAGGTGTGGGGCTTTCCTGAAGTGCGGTTTTGCATTTCTTACGTTTCTGGTTCCATTTATTCGCATTTTTGTTTGTTGTTTTGTTTTGGTTTTTGCCTCCTCTTCCTCACTGTAAGGGGTTCAAGGGTATGGGGGAGGGGGCTGATCAAAGAAAAAGATTTGACCACAAGAGGCAGTAGCACATAGCAAGCTTGGGGTGGGGACTGGACAAGGTTGGATGAGACCGTTTATGGCACAGGAGCCACTGCCCAGAGAGGCGAAGAGGGCAGGGAACCCCGAGAAGGAGGGGGATCAGAGAGTGGCCCCGTCCACGTGGCAGGGGACACAGTGAGGAGTGTCCACGCCAGAGAGCTCTAAAGGACAGTGGCCACCTGGGGTCTTTATGGTCTGGGTTTATCTTATCTGTTGCTAATAGCTGGGGGGTGAGGTGTCCTCCTGAAAGCAGGCTTTAAATGGTTAAAATTCTACTTTGTTTGGGCTACTTAAAAACAAATGGATGTGTAAAAACTTGAGTTTGATGTGGGTGGGTTTTTGAGGTAATAGGTTTCAGCATGCAGTGAAGAAATAAACAACCTAGAGACATCTGATTATATTTGTGTCTTTGTAAAAGACTTTTAATACTTTTTTTTAACACAAGATAAGGAAAAATCAGTGAATAGAGAGTTGAGCTCCCTGGGGATAGTTACATATGCCTTTTGCACCATTTCTATGTTTGTGGCAGGCAAACCATGAAGTTGAGGGACAAATGAGTTTGTACCTCTGGTATCCTCTGAGCTTTGGGAAGAAAGGTCCTTCCAGTGCTCACCTTCTTGTGTTTTGCAGGTTGACAGCAGGGACTGGGCCCTCAACGGGAACACCCTCTCACTTGATGAAGAAACGGTCATTGATGTGCCTGAGCCCTATAACCGCGTGTCCACATACTGTGCCTCCTTGGGACACAAGGCCAACCACTCCTTCACTCCAAACTGTATCTACGACATGTGAGTATGACACCGAGCTGCTGAGCAGCTCGGAGCCTCTGGGCCCTGAAACAGAGGGGGACCCGGGAAAGCTGTTGTCTTGCCTGGAGGAGGCTGCTCCCCCAGAACCTCTGGGGGTCCCCTGCCCAGGGCCTCACGCTGATGACTTGAAACTCAGAATCTAAACAATCCCACTCTTTGGCCTTGGCAGGCTAAGAAATGGAAAGTACATTGAAGAGTAGGAATGCTATGGAAGTACTATGTTTTATTATGGCTTTCTTTTTTATCCCCTTCAATTGTTTCATTCTGGAAAGTTAAGGATGGTGTTATTTGAAATAATAGTAAAAATTGAAATTACTCTGCATAATGGAGAGTAGAGAATGCTTTCATGATGTGAAAGAAAGGAGGAAAAAATCCTAAGCGTAAGGCACGTGGTCTCAGCACGGTAAAAGACCTATAACATCGAAGAGTCCCGCTTATTTGCAAATAAAGAGAAGTGAAGTGTCGACAAATGCCACAGCCTGGATGAGCCTTGAAAACATTATGCCAAGTGCAAGAAGCATTGTCCAATAGAGCCACACCCACAGAGACAGAAGGCAGGCCAGTGGCTGCTCAGCGGTGGGGCAGTGGGGAGCAATGGGGGTGATGGGTACTGAATATAGGAGGTTGATAGTGGTGACAGATGAATTTTATGATACATAAATTATATCTCAACAAAGCTGTTATTTTTTAAAAAAAATCAAATAATCCTACTACCTTCCTCTTGGGATTTGAGTGTCTTCTTCCAACTATTCATTGAACCTCTTCTTGGAAACCTCTGTTGTTGGGGAGCTTACTATGATCCACAAAAGGTGGTTTTCTAGACAAATAGATATTCTGAAATTAGCTTTTGGGTTCACTGAATGTTTCTTTTTTTTTTTTTTTTTTAATTGAACTCAAATAGGTTACCCTGGAACATCTAGCCCTTGGCCCTAATTGTCTCCCTTTCTTTCCAGTACACTATGTCACTGTCTCTTCCATATGGTGACCCTACAGATAGTTTAGGCGTTTGTATCTGCCCAGGATATTCTCCTCCCAAAGTCAAGTATCTCTGACTGTTCCTTAAAGGACACAGTTGGGACTCTTTGTACCATCGTCATTGCTGCCCTTCACTCGGCCCAAGAATGCCAGCTCGTCCTGCGAGCCAGGGAGCTGCGAGCACCTCGTGTGCTGCCCGGCTGTAGCTTACAGCCCCTCAGTCCTCCAGCCTGTTAACGGAAGTGGGATCAGCTCCATGCATTTAATCTGTAGGAAAATTGCCAGGATTTGACTGTCCCTTCTTGCAACCCTGAGACGGCTTAAACCTCGGTCTGGCCGGGACTCGCTCTCCTTGGCAGTCGGTAACAAGTACCGACGCTACAACTTCTGTTTAAAAGACGGGTAGAAATGGCAAAGGATGTATGTCGTGTGAAATGAAATGCACCCTCTTTATGAACTCCAAGGCTTTCATGGCCAACGTGAATTAGGCTAAAACCTCGTCCCAAGCTGCCCACAGCTTAACAACAGCCCTGCAAAGCAGCAGCAACAAGGATACTAAATGCCATTTAGACCGCTGTTTTAAAACAAATCAGTTCTATGATTTCACTGCAAGGTCGCAATTTGTTCTCGCCAGAAAGAAGAAGGAACAGGAGACAAGAGAAGGAACCATTTGTGCAAAATCAAGTCCCTATACTTGTCAGGGTTCCTCTTTCAAGCCAAGTGTGACCAATTAGTTATTTTGGAGCAATGGGTAGACTACCTGAAGAACAATCAACTATTTATATATAATTCAGATACCAAATCATGGCATTCATCTGTTTCTTAAATCATTGACATTAATTGCACACTCAGTGCAAACTAAACAAGGCCTCTCTATGCTGTTTTAACTGCAGTCCAGCACAAAACGCCAAATAGGCAAGGACTACTTCTTTAGCTGTAAGTACAGGGAACGTGACCAGGGCCCACCCACACTGTGCAGCTGATGTTTGCGGCACGCTGACCGCGCTCCAGAGGGTGCGGGGGCTTCACACGCAGGATCGGGTTCAGTCCTCCCAGGAACTCAGTGTGGCCACTCCTGTTCCTGCCTCTGATCACAGACAGGAACCGCAGGCCTCCCCGTCACAGAGGCTAAGTGCTCCCGACCACTGTGCGTTAGTACGGCCTTCAAGAGCCAACACTGAAATTGAGTTCTTTCTTTTCAGTCTGCCCTTTTCCACTCTCTGAAAATAAGGACAGTGAGCAGAAAAGTGCAGATACAAGAGGATTGTCAGAGAAGTCGTACATAGGCCTCTCACAGGATTTCTTTCGGTGTACCAGAAGATTAACGAGAGCTCTATTTCAGAAGTATTATTTTTTTAATTAAATGTTTTAATTTGAGCCTGACCTGTGGTGGCGCAGTGGATAAAGCGTCGACCTGGAAATGCTGAGGTCGCCAGTTCGAAACTCTGGGCTTGCCTGGTCAAGGCACATATGGGAGTTGGTGCTTCCAGCTCCTCCCCCTTCTCTCTCTCTGTCTCTCCTCTCTCTCTCTCTCTCTCTCTCCCCCCCCTCTCCTCTCTAAAATGAATAAATAAAAAAATAAAAATAAATAAAAATTTTAAAAAAGATGGCTCTTCTAAAAAAAAAAAAAAAATGTTTTAATTTGAGACACAGAGTTGTGATTTTAGTGAGGAATTCCTGAATCCCTGACCCAGCAATCTGCTCTGTGATAGAGCACAGCCTGAGAATCCTGTGCACATGCACGTACGCACACACGTGCAAGCTCTCCCACGTGCACGCTCTCACGAGTGCATGCTCTCACACGTGCACACTCACACACATGCATGCTCTCACCATAGTAACTAATATTAGTGGGGTTCTCACTTTATGCCAGGCACTGCGTGACCTTATATATGTAACCCTATATTGTCACAACCACTCTTGTCAGACAGGGATCACTAGTGTTACAGTTTTGCAGGTGAGGAGAGTGAGATTCAGAGATAGGCACTCAGTTTTCCCAGAGGAGGCAGTGACCGTGTGCGGAACCAGGATGCACACTCAAGTCGTCTGACCCCAACTCGGGTTTTGGGGAAACAGGACCCCTGAGTAGGGTAGACATAGAGGCCCCCTGGAATGAACTTGGCCTTGTTCCTTTTAACCCCACACAAAAGACGTCCCCAAAGCGCAGACACAATCCTTTCCCTCCACCGATAGAGGGAACCAGCCAAGGACTTATTACTATCATGCCCCAGGTGCCAGTCTAACTTTAGGCCAGGAAACTTCTCCTTTGATGTCCCAATGCCTTTGGTTCAAATGTGATGAGAAATGCATGAGACTGTTTTGGGCAGATGTGTATAAAAACAGAGGTCGTTTCTTTCTGGAGAGTGAGCTCATTTGGGGCGTCAGCAGCCATCAGGGGAGTCCATTACTTACTAATTCCCTGCCCTCCTGAAGGGGCCGGGCAGGAGGCTCTGGCAGAAGGTGGCAGGAGGGGACAAGAGCGAGACTGTGGCCTCTTTTCCTGAGGGAACCCCGTGCGGGGTAAGGGGCTCCCCGTCCCAGGAGGCCCCACAGGGTAATGATAAGTCAGGTGGGCAGAGGGCTCTGGACTTCCATCGTGGAGAGAAATCTTCATCTACGTTTTTGCTAGAAGGGAAGACGCCCTCTATCTGTAGAGAGCAGAATACAGTCTTTTGCTTTTGAAAGTCCCCGGGGCCCCTTCTGACAACGCCGAAGTTCCCGAGCCTTCCCTCCCCAACCCTCCCCTTCCCCAGGTACCAGGAAAGCTGAAGCCGCAGGCCAGGTGACTGAGATGTGGACAGGCCGCGCGGGACTCCATTTCTCATTCAGGACAGATTTTTGCTGTTGACCATCATTGTTGGTTTATAGCCACAGAGTGCCAAATATGCTCAAAAAAGGAAGCTAGAACAGCACTTCTGAAACTTTAATGTGGCTGTGACTCACCGGGTGGAGTCATTAAAGTGAAGATGCCAATCCAGCAGGTCTGGATGCGGCTGCACCTCCCCCCCCCCCCCCGCCCCATTAGCACGTGGGGGAGGCTTGTGCTGCCGCCTTGTGGGCCCCATGTCAGGGAAGAGCACGTGGGGGACTCCTGCCTCGGCCCGCCACGCCCCAGCCTTTGCCTCTCACCTGCCCGGGAATGACCGTGTACATCTTGATGTCTAGGTTTGTACACCCCCGTTTCGGGCCCATCAAATGCATCCGCACACTCCGAGCTGTGGAGGCCCATGAGGAGCTCACCGTGGCCTATGGCTATCACCACAGCCCCCCGGGGAAGAGTGGGCCCGAAGCCCCCGAGTGGTACCAGGTGGAGCTGAAGGCCTTCCGAGCCACCCAGCAGAAGTGAAGGGCCTGGCTCCGGGCTTCCAAGACCCGGAACAGAAACTTGGATCTATGCACTACGTTTATCCGACTGTGGGACAACCAGGGACTGCTCGGGCTCTGACATCACATCCTCTCACTCTGTGTCCGCAACGACTTTCTCGCATACTAACTAGATTTGACTGTATTACTCATACCAGATTTAAAATTAGCTAGCCTTGCCACAGCGTCCTACTGAGAGGTATTGTCGAGCACTTGACATAAGACAGCGTGATGTTCCTGGGTGGTTCAAGTCTAAATCTGGGCCACATTCAGAGATGCCAAATGATTAGACTGAAAAAGGGGAAGGGGGGTTTTTTCAGTCATTTTTAGTCAGTGGTTTTTCCATGATGTTTTTTCCTATGGCCAACGCTAAGTGTGTTGTTCGCCCACCTGCAGATGGGCTACACGGAGGACAGAATTACTACATTTCTATTCTCTAAATGTAGTAGAATTTGCCTTTTAACTACCTTTGATCTGTATCTTGCAATAGAATGGCTTTGTTTTTATTTTTTTTCCCCTAGCGAATAGAACCTCAACTTTTTGAGTCATTTCAGCCCTTGGCACTGTTCTCTCTACCTTAGATACCTTTTACAAAAGAAAACTTCCAAATGGATTTTGTGTCTGCCAGTGTGGGGGTCTCCCTAGCTCTTTCTATATCATTGTTTCATTATTATGTCCTAATATAAAGAACTGGCTCCTAGAGCCAGGGTATTATTATAGAATTATTATTCTCGCATGTAAACAAAGATATCCTTGCATTAAGATGTGAGAAGAAAGAGTTTACTTTGTGTGCATTTAAGTTATGGAAGAGTTGTAATATATACATTTAAGAAAGATGAGAGGGAAGTTAGCATTTCTAAGCAGTGTAACTGTGGCAATTTTACAATATCCTCAATAGTGCTAGTGATGATGATTTTTTTTTCCTCCTTGCACACACATTAAATGTACATAACACAGAGCAGTCTGGCTTGTGGCACAGTGCATTGAATTCAAAAGTCAAAAGCTGAATTCTGACACAGAATTCAAAAGTTGTGTTTTTTGTTTAATCGCTACTATTAAGAGAGACATACTAATCACTAGGTACATATCAAACCTTAACGCTAAAACTTTTCATCCTTGTAATTTCAAAGCACTTATCCGCTTCAGAGCATTGTGAATTAAGAATAACACCTGTATAGTTTAAAAGCAATGATATCAATAGCATTTCAGCCTTTTTGCAAGCCATGTGTAATCACAACTGCAGAAATAAGGAGAAAAACCCTGTTTTTAGTTTAGCTAATTAGGTATATAACATAACTGGGATTGCTCTGAGTGAATTCTGAGAGTGTGGGGTCTGGGGACGCACTTACCACACGCCAGAGCTCTGCCTTCTCCAGATGCCTCCATGAGGTAGCCGAGAGGTCTGGAGAGCAGCAATGTCTCTGACCTGCAATTGTCAACGGTGGCACCTGTCACCTGAGTCAGTTTGGTCCTGAAAGCTGTCATTGGCAGTTAGCTCTGGCTGAGTAGAGAAGGCTTGCTAGGAGGGAGACAAAAATAAACAGGCAGAAGAAAGTTTGATAGTTCTTGTCAGTTACAAAATGCTCTTAGGAAGAATTAAACGGTCATGCTTGACACAGGGAAGCTCACGACCTTCAGTTCAGGCAGCTGGGGTGACAAATGCCACCTTTCCTTTTTTTTTTTTTGCAAGGCCAAGCTTTCAGGACCTCCCTTCCCCAGCAGGGCCAGAACAACTAGGTGGCATGTTCTTGGAGAGGTAAGCTGATGGTTCACATGTGAGAGATTGTCCGGGTTGCCAGAAGGCTCTCCCATGAAAGACCAAAGAGAGTTTTTAGATTAAAAGGCACCAGGATAGGATTGCTTCTATTCTGTAGAAAGAGACCATTCTGCAAACTGTGACAGGTGGGCAGTCTTGGGACTTGTATTTTGATAGGTGCTTTAATTCAAATGTGTCCCAAAGTGAGTGACTGTTAGCAGGAGGAAGATGGCTTTAATTAACCCCAGTGAGTTGAGTTGTAGAGTCAGGTCAGGGAGGGAGGTCAGGAAGGTGAGGTCACACCTCTGGTTCAACCACACTCAGATTTCATTCCTGAGGGCTGTAATGCTCTGGTTGGGGCTGCAATGGGTGGTAATTTCTGTCCTAATGAACTACTCTAGCCCATTTAAATGGAATCTTCCTTTCTCTCTCTCTCTCTCTCTTTCTTTCTTTTTCTTTCTTCCTCCTTTCTTCTTTTTCCTCCTTCCCTCCCTTCCTCTTCTTTCTTTTTTTCTTTTCTTTTTAATAAAAGGGATAGAAGAGTTCTAAGTAGTGATTAACCAGCTAAGCCGTTACATATCAGATGGTAACGCTCTGAGTTTATGACCCAGACTGTGTCTTGACCTTCAGCCGAATCCGAGGAAACAGACCCGGGCAGAGCCTCTCTCCACCTTCCTCCTTCCTCTCAGGGTGTCTGCTGGCTTTCCCCCTCCCCCACACCCTTCCTCCTCTTTCTGTGTTGTCTGCGACGAGGCCTGGGTGTCTGTGTGTAATGACAGCCGCAGATGACCTCTCCTGCTCCACTCCTCTCTCCTCGGTGCTCCGACCTCCTCCCTTGCTGGTCGCTCCAGCTCCAAGTGCCCTGGGGTCCCTCTCTGTCCATCTTTCCATCTGTGTGGCCCTCTCGCCATCTACTCTGTTCTGTCTTGTCTGGCTCTGTTGCTCCTGCTGTACACACACACACACACACACACACACACACACACACACACACACACACTCCCCTGGGTAAGGCTTTGTCACTGAGTACAGTGGGAGGGGGCTTCAGGCTCACTGCGTTCCCTAGGTAGGAAAAGAAGTCAGGGGGTTGGCGTCCCCTAAGGAAGTCACTGCTGGGTAAATAGCGTTTGTTCCTTGTTTGAGCCCCAGTCGAGGGGGAAGCCCCGGGAGGTGCTGTTCTGCTGAGTCTTCACGTCTGTGTGGGAGGAAGTGTGTCAGGACACAGCTGGAGCCAGCAGCGCCATCAGCGTATCAGTCACAACAGAAATATGGGAGGTTCCATGTGGTGGGGAAGAGAGGTATCACTTTCTGCTTGCCCCCCAAAACCGGTTGCAACCTGTGGGTGTGCAGGATGCCACCATCTCGGGGAGATGTCACTCAGAGCCATCCCAGCCCAACTCCTGCATGTCTAGAACTTTCCTTAGCAGCTTCTCTATGATGAAATATTATCTTGCGTTAGTTAGGAACAGGAACTAACCGTAGGAGTATGTCCCCAAATGGACGTTGGAACGGGCTACCCAGAACAGCTGGGAGAACTGGTTTCGACGCAAAGAAAGGATGAGATTACAAAGCCACAGGCAAGGAACACTTGAGTTTTGTAGGACCTATTCTTATTTTAACCTGCTTCATCCCTGCTCTCCCAGAGAAACTAAGAAGGAAATTTGTTTTTCAAGACCTCTTTGAACCTGCCTGGGGCTGTGGTTAAACTTGGTCGCCCTCCAAAGGCTCTTCACACTTGAAAATCTATTTCCTGATTCGCCAACAATCTGGAAAGGCTACGGTGGAGGCCAAGTGTAACCATTCACAACATGTCATCGTAACTATTAAAATCGCAGTAACTCTGAACAGTGAATTCAAGGGTTGTCTTCTCAGTAAGACAGTGTGTGGCACTTTAGTCCCTTTCTTTTAATATCTAAAATTTTAAATCACTCAACTGCAAAATGCATTGAAGATCTTACAAGAAGGTAAAGTTTGTTGTGCTTTGTTTTAAAATAGTTGCCTCTAAGTTTCTGTCTTCAGAGTAGTGATTTAGAATCCAGACATCTTTTGTTTTAGAAAAACAAGCAAAACTATGTTGCAAGACTAATCGTTGTGATGTTTATTTGCCACAGATCAAAGGTTCACAAAATATATTAAATTTACATCTACTTGAGGTACCTGGATAGATTGTTTGTTTGTTTTTCCTTTGATCTTCCCTTCAGGAATTGGAGACTCAGTGTCACTTTTTTTTATTTTAGAAAAGAAAATCTAAATTTTAATAGTTTTATTTTGCCAAATGTGTGCAGACATATATACAAAGCAATGAAACTATTTCAAGCCATACAACCATAGGGGTGGAAATCCCTTTCACAAATTTTAATGTGTTTGTATGTAAATAGATGTTTGTATGAAATATTTTCATGGTAGAATGATTATATTTAAATGAAGTTGAATTATTCCAGTGCTGTTTAAACAAATTACAAAATTTTTGGTGAGAATTATGAGTCTATTGAGATATAATGCAGGTCAATTTTGATTTTTAGAAATCAATAAGCCTACAAGTAACTCTGACCCAAAGCGACTGCCCTGCGCAGTTGCCTCGTGTGGAGAGGCTTGTAGGTTTCCCAGTGCCTCAAGTCGCTCCTGGTGTAAGTTAGGTGCTCGTGGAGGTCTGTCCACCTTTTAGTGACCCCACTCCAGGCCTTCAGGGGCCTGCGAGTGAGTTCAAGGCATTAGAGACACAGGTGCATTTATCCAGAGCACAATTTCTTTGCAGGGCAGCAGAATCAGAAGCCAGATGTGGCCAAGTGTACCTCCGAACTGGGTTTTCTGGCCACCATCAACCGCCACCCTTACTGCCTAGTCACACATGTCAGGGAGGCTGCCCTCAGTGGAGTTGGGGTTCAGACCCCGGGGTGGGACTTCACGGTTCTGCCAGCAGTCCCTGCCTCCTGACCTCCACCTCGCAGAGAGGCAGGAGGAGGGTGCCGCTGGCAAGGGGCCCATTTCTCAGCACAGTCCATTTCCTGTCTCAGCTCTGGGAGACTATGCATGTAAGCACCAAGCTTCCAGCCAGAGAGAGACGCCCTCGGATAAGGCCAGCCCTAGCTTCCTCTGTCTGTGACTTCAGTACCCTGAGGGCATACCTCCCAACTCCCCTGATTCTTATGTTACTAAAACACTCCTTCCTAATGATTTTCAACTTGAGTGGGGGTTTTCTTTTTTCTGCTTTGGTCCTGGATATAATGAAATGATCAGTTTTATGACAAATTTTCACTGTGTATACTAGCAATATGTACACACACGCCAATGTATCTTCCTTAACATGTTGACTTGGTTACATTTTGAGTTACTATAATTAATCTTGATTCATGTATTGGGAAATACAGGGGCTATGTAATGCCTGCTTATTATAGAAGAAATTGGGTTCATGGTTCTGAGCTCCCTACTTCAAAAGTTTTTTCCTCCTGGGTTTTCTACATTCTCTTTTTAATTCTGAAATGCATTTTTGAGGTTGTCAGGTATGTTTACGGATTGGAAGCCAGGGGTACGCTTTCAGCATTTATTGCAACCAAAAGTTAACCCCACCACAGTTAATGAGCATCTTTGACTGGTCTCTTGTAGAATTTGAACTAAATCTATGAGCCTTATTCAATATCTATAATTCTATGATTTTTTTAAATTATGGGAAATTAATGAAAGATGTTTACATGAATAATGTTTGCCCTTACTGTGTTATGAATGAGTTTTTTTGTAGTGTGTCTGGGTGCATGTGCAAGAGAGTAGGAAAAAATGTTTCTGAAACAAAACTTGACAAATATTTGTAATGAAAAGTAAATTTAAAGATTGCTATAATTGCGCTATAGAAACAATGCAAGTATTAAACAAAATATACAATTATCTGTCATTGTCTTCCTTTAATCGTCAAGGGCAGAAAGGGAAAAACTTTTTTTCTTATGAACCACAAACGTATATATTTAAATTACTAAGCAAACCTTACATTTAAGTTGTTAAAAAATATCATTGACCATTTCCCATTTTCAAAGCATGGTAGTAAGACTTGAGGAGGAGAGCGGGAAGATCAGGAGTTTGCTGTGTCCTTGGCATGACTCTGCATACACCCATGCACCAGACACATCAGCAACATCTACCCACAGTGTCTCTGGTTGATGACATAAATATTAAGGGTATTGAATGTAAAGGAGGCGATCAGGGAAAATATCTGGCAGTTGAAAAAACAAAACAAAACCCTGCCCTCACTGGGCCCCCCCTTCTCTGCACCCATGGGAGCGGACAGGCCGCCTGCCACACCTCATCGATTGCTTAATGAGTGAACCATCTGGGTGACCTTGGTGACCTCCCTTTTAGATGACTGGTTTTGGGGGACCAGCAAGTATATCTTAGTGGGTGCATGCAAGCATTCTCCAAATATTTGATGTGAGAATGAGTGACTGAACTAGAGTGTCTTTTTCTTTTTTAATCATGTTCTCAGTTCATCCATTCTTTCAACACATATTTCTCAACCTTTACCAGCTAGCAGTCACTATTCTAGGCCCTTAATGAACCAGTGCACAAAAACAAAGTCCCTGCCTTGTGGAGCTTACATTTCCTTGGGGACACTAGTTCGCAAACCCGACAGAGAATGATGTATGTGCCAGGTAAGCACTAGGGGACAAGGAGGGGGGAAGGGAAGGAGTGTTGGGGGAGGGCTGCAGGGGCCAGATCAGGAAGACCTCCCTGAGAAGCAGTGGCACCAATGGGGGGCTCTGGGGAAAGGCTCCAGGCCCAGAAGGGGCTGCAAGGAGCCAAGTCCTAAGGTGGTAGTTTGCATGGGGTGGTCAAGAATGGGCGGGCCAGGGAATCAGATTCCAAAGGGCCCCCAGAGCCATTTTAAGGACTTTGTTTTTATTTATTTATTTATTTTTCATGTTTATTTTAGAGAGAGGAAAGGAGAGAGAGAGAGATAGACAGACAGACAGACAAGAACATTGATCTGTTCTCGTATGTGCCCTGACCAAGAGTCGAACCGGCTACCTCTGCGCTTGGGAACGAGGCTCTAACCAACAGAACTGTCCGGCCAGGGCACGGTTTTGCTTTTAATTTAAAGTGCAATGGGAGGTCAACCAATGGTATAAAATGCTAAACAAACCAGCTTGGTTACTGCTGGTTCCAAATACTCCCGTGACAATTTAATTATTAGCTCCTCCAGTGGAGGGCTCTGAACAAAGAGTGGTAAGACAGACCAGACTGCCCCGGATGACAGCGTCACTCTGGGTGTTCACAGGTGGGGCGCAGACTGCTGTGGGGGTGGGGACCCGGCCGAAACAGGCAGTACAGCGTGATGGTGGGGGCGCGAAAGAGGCAGTGGCGACAAGAAGTGGATGAACTCTGGATGTACCATCAAGGCAGAGACACTAAAATCTGCTGAGATGTGGGGTTAGGTATTTATTTTTTAAAAATAAAACGTAGGTTTTATATTTTAGGTATGGTGAGGCCAACAGATCAGGAGACAAACGCCACTGAAAAGATAGTTCCAGTGCCCAGGAGGAGAGGGCACACCAAGCATGGGAACTGCCCGAGGAAGCACATCAGGGGCGGTCAGTAGGCGGAGGGCGGAGGGGAGGTGTGAGCGAGGACCTCACTGTGGTTCCTGGGGGAGAGAAAGCAAGGCAGGGCAAGCAGGGTTAGGACTGGCTAGTTTAAATGACTTCAGCAGGCTCTGGTGTAGGGACCGCCTCTAATGTCTGGTACCTGGCTCTGGGGTGACAGCGGCCGGGGTGAGGGACCAGGGCGGTAGAGAACCTATAAAGAAGCTGGTTGTTTTGAAGGCTCAGGATTAGTTGCTTTGTACATGAAAGGCAAGAGTGGTTTGCTATTTCTAGGAATTGGTTGCCCAGGGTCAGCGGGAGCCGGACCCCAGATGTTCAAGCTTCAGGATAAGAAGACACGCTTAATACACTGGGAAATAAGGAATCAAAGCCAACTCTGAATTTTTGTCTGAGCAAGTAAAAGAATGGAATAATCACTGGGAAAACAAGTTCTGTCACCACCATTCCTAGTGGTGGTCTCACCCTGAGTCGCCTGCATTCCTGTTTTTATTTCTAATTCTGTAAAAAACCCATTCATTTTTCCATGGCCCAGCACCCTCTTGTGGTGAGAATTTTTATTCTCATACTGCTGCCGAAAAGAAGCCATAAGAGAAAAACTTTTAGCCAATGGATAACTTAATATATTTTAAAAACAAACATGAACCCTGAGCCGGTGCTTATTTCTGTCACTAGATTGAACTTTGAGTAGCTGAAGGAACACACCATTTCCAGGGCTTTTTTTATTGTTTAAATAAGCCCAAATTTCAAAAGGGCTAATAGCACTTTTGGAGCCTACAGTTAACTACATTGAGCAAAGCTTGTTTATCTTTTAAAACAAACAAAAGCTTTTTTTATGCCACATAGCACTTGAACATCTAGCTAGAGCACAGTTTTCTGCAAAACAGAGGTTATGAGTTCATTAGCCCTAAATTCATCAAACCTTGTACTTCTCTTATCACTTTTTTTCTTTTTTTTTTGATGAGCCGGCAATGGGGTAAGAGACACAGATCACCAGGGGAAGTGACCTTCCAGGTAACCACATGCACAAACTGTGCAGAATGGAATGGAAGTGTGTAGATACCTTCACCAACAAGCAGCGTCCTTGGTGTTTTCTAGATTCTGGAATCTAGCTCCCAGCCACAGCCAAGAAATATAGTTTCTCCAAAACAAGGAAATCTGGCCTGACCTGTGGTGGCGCAGTGGATAAAGCATTGACCTGGAAGGCTGATGTCACCAGTTTGAAACCCTGGGCTTGCCTGGTCAAGGCACATATGGGAGTTGATACTTCCTGCTCCTCCCCCCTTCTCTCTCTCTCTCTCCTAAAATCTTTTTTAAAAAATCATTCAAAACAAGGAAATCTTAAATAAATTAATAATAAATGGAATAAAAAGTGGAGCTATATTCAAGCTTACCGTGTAAGCAGGATACACATTGAGGGGGAATTGTGTCCATCCCATACCTACTAAAAGGAAACTAATTTATCCCAATAGGATGGAGATACTAGAGAAATTTCTAAAAGTTTTTTTTAGATAGTAGAGCTATTCACAATATAGCACTTAACCTGTGTGTTTGTGTGCGTGCATGCCTGTATGCCTGTGTATATTTGTGTATACGTGCATGTGTGTTTGGGTGTGTGCACGTATGCATGTGTGTGTGTGTGTGTAAATGGGAACACCACTTATCTAAAGACTTGCATCACCCTGGCTACAGGGGACACAGCCAGAAACCTGAAAATAGATGGCTTCCGAGCAGCCAGTCACTATTTAGACGTTCACACACTTTGTTCTGCAAAGCTCCCTTGACACAGTGGCTGTGGAATGTCAGATCCCAGCCTCAGAGCCTCTGCCCCAGCGAGATATGACAGCCAGCAAGCGGGGAGGGGGTGTATGTGAGACGCATTAGAAAAATGGGGCTGGTTTTCTAAAGTCTCTTTTCCAGTTTTTCTCACCGTAGCTTGAAACCTGTGAACTGAACAGTCTCTGCCTATGTCCCGTGTCCCCATTTCAGGGAGCAGAGTCCCCTGGGAACGTGTGACCTATGCAGATCCTTGGCCCCTCCCAGAGACCCTGCCTGTGGACTGAGTCCCTGGGCAGCACACTGAACGCCTGGTGTTTCTGCTTTACGGTGCAGCGCAGTGATGCTCGGGGTGAGACTCCTGAGTAATTAAGGTAAAAGTAAGTGGGATGTACCCTGCCTTATAATAATGGTAAAAATCGCTGTCTGGGAGCCGGGTTCATTCAGATCAGCGCAGGGCAGAGAGATCTAAAGTTGTCAGAAAAAAAGAAAAAAAATGGCTCTCAAACCAGCAGAACCTGATGTGATAAAAAAATATCTTTAAAAACAATCAGGATGTTTGCCAATTTTCTTCAAATCTCAGTGCAGGAGGTGGGGGACATGGGGAAGATGTAGATAAAACCGGACCGGCCAGGTATGCATGGTGATTGAAGCCGGGCGATGGCTACATGGGGTTCACGGTCTCATACTGTGTATCTTTATGTTTCCAAAGCTCCACAATAAAAAGTTCAAGAGAAAAGAGAAAGTTATTAACAATAAACATATTTAAAAACAAGTGCCAAAGAGGCAAACATTACCTGTCCTAATTCTGTCCAAGTAATTGTTTTCTTTGAATTTCCTGAGCTCATTGGAAAACTAATCTCTACTGTGAAATAGATCTGTTGGGTAGCATTAAATGTTACATCTATATATATAAGTGAAAACTCCCTTGTTCTCATTCCTGGAGAAAATATTCTGATGGTGTTAAGCATAGCTCTTCAACCCACAGTCACATTCGTCATTCCCTGTGACCAGACCAGGATTCTGGTTTTGATTCTAGTCTTATTACAAAGAATTATAGAGTTTACCATGTAGGAGCATATTCCTAGTAAACCCACTTCCCAGGCACACGTGAACCTATGTTGCCACGATCCACTGGAAGCGAAGAGATAGTAAAGGTGAGGTGCTTGCTGTTAACCTCTCCCCAGTGCAGACGGTGGAACCAGGGCACCCGATTCCCTAACGTGTAAGGCACAGTCTGCCTGGCATCCAGTGTCAATTCATGCATTACATATTAGCAATGCTGAATTCCTAAAGCTACATCATCTATATTCATGCAAACACAATATTTGAGTATGTGTCCTTTCCACATGCCAATGAACTGTCTTCCATATCCCCTGGGGTACACGGCCTTACCACTGTGTTTGGTGAAACTATTCCCTAGCATAACCGAAGACACTATTATTTTATTTTTTATCTTCTTATTTTATCGTTTTATTGATGAGAGACAGTGAGCGAGACAGATCAATTTGTAGTTCCACTTATTTATGCATTCATTGGCTGCTTCTTATATGTCCTAACCAGAGATCAAACCTGCAACCTTGGCATACTGGGACAATGCTCCAGCCAACTCAGCTACCAGCCAGGGCTTTTTCTTCTAATTTCTAGAAGGCTTCTTTCCATTCTTCTTGTGGACCGTTAATGGCAAAAACGCCATTATAGATTCGAGGCTTGGCAGGGGGCTAAGTTCTCCCCCCTCCATCTCCATATTTGGCTTTGATGCTGAGTGTTTGCACCCACTCCACTTCCTTCCTTGGGTTGCAGGAAGCAATATACATGCCCTTCCTCTGACTCTTTGTTTGTTTCAGATGTTTGTAAATTTCACTAATGTATCCTGTTTTTGCCTTGGGAGAATTCCTGTCTTAGCCTTTGATGTGCAACTTTGTATCAGGGTCCTTGATTTGCATAGGTCTATATAATAAAGCGAACTGGGGCTGTGAGGCACTCAGATGCTGCCAGGCAGTTTGAGGAGTCCTCCCGGTCCCATCGGTTTTGTTCTGACAAAGTGTGTTTCCTTAATTCCGCACTGTTATTAGGAGCCGCGCTGGTCCGTGGCAAGTGGCGCCCGAACAGACGACTTGAGTATGAGTACGAGGAAACTAAAACTGAAGGAAGGTGACGGAACTCCCCAAAGTGAAGTGCGCACAGTGAGTAAAGAAAGTTTTTGGGGAAAGTGTAGTTGGGAGTAAAAGAATATGGGACAGATAGGGTCAAAAGTAAGGGACCTTTATGTAGAAATGTTTCTGTATGAAGACAAATCGTTGTCTGAAGAGTATCAGGGTGCGCTGGAAACAGAGGGATGTGAAAACGAGGATAACTTGGAGTCTGAGGATGACAGGGGGGATGAAAAATCCGTGGCTATGGCTGCCTTAGCCGCGGGGCCTCCGCTGCCCTCAGCTCCTTCCTACATTCAACCCTCTGCTCCTCCATTCCCTTATCAGGCTGATTACCAGGCTCGAAATGTAGGGGAAACAATAAATGATGGTTTTACCCATTTTCCTGTTGTAGAAAGACAGGATGATACAGGGAGACTAGTGCGAGAACATAAACCTGTACCTTTTAAAACTCTGAAAGAGCTTAAACTTGTTTGTGTTCAGTATGGGCCTACTGCCCCTTTTTCACTTGGTTTATTAGATACTATTAGGGCAAAGGCTCTTCCCCCAAATGACTGGAAGGCGATTGCTTGTGCTTGGCTCTCTGGGGGTAATTATTTGCTGTGGAAGTTGGACTTTCATGAAGGGGCTGTTGAGGTAGGAGAAAAATCTCAGCATAGTCAACCTGAGCTGCCGGTTACAGCAACTACAGAATTTGAGAATGGATAGGAGATTCAGGTATTAGGAAAGTTACAGCTTTTCCTGTCCTGATCTGATTTTCTTTAATGTTTTGGCTATGATCTTCTGAACTATCATTTTGTTTCTTGTTCTTTGCCTGGAGGTTGAGGCAGGGGACCTGTGTTGGATTTGACTATAGGAAATATCCCAGCAGCTGCCGAGAGCAAATTTTCTCGGGGAGATTTTATTTAGTCACATCCTTCAGTCTCTGTCAGAAAATGCCCTGACTAATATCAGGCAGGCATCTTTCTAATCTGGATGTGCTCTGAAATCCCGGGTTTCTCTCTGGTTTGTCTGGTTTGTTTAATTCTTGTCTCTGTTTAGTCTTTGCTTAATGTTGTCAAAATGTGTCTGTTTTTAAGGTCTGAATTAAGTTTGTTTTTGCATGCAAAAATTGGAAATGCTGGCTCTAATATTTAGAAAAAATAAAATGTTTTTAGAACTTGTAAGGAGCACTCATTTAAATTTAAATAGAATGTAGATCCTTAAGTCTTACTGATTTGGTTAGTGCACGTGAGGTGTGTTCAGAGTTAGGAGCCAAATAGCAACTTAAGTATTAGGAAACTCCTGCAAATCTTTGTCATGCTCTTTTCACTTTAAGTTTTTTGAATACTGATGTACAGGGTCATTCAGCAGCAGAGAGACTCTGGAACCCTGCAAGGAAAGCCTTCCCTGAAGTGCGATGGAGGGACCCACTCACAGGAATCTGGCAAGGGCCAGACCCTGTTCTCTTATGGGGCCGAGGATATGTGTGTGTTTTTCCTAGGTCTGCTGAAGCTCCTCGGTGGATCCCTGAACAACTAGTGAGACACCATGATTCTAGATGAGAGACTCACTTCACAAGAGCAATTGTATGAGGCTTATTTTATTATGCTCTCTCCCCTTTCTCAATTATTATTATCTAATTTTTTTAAATGTTTTAGATCATTTTATTTCTTTCCTGCTCCATTGCTTGAAAAGAGGGTGAAAGGGGGGCCTGATTTGGGTATTGCTGAATAGAAATCTCATACGGCTGTCTTGAGATTTTTCGAGAGAGATCTCTGTTTAGTATATATCCTTATTACGTTCCTATTAAGGTAGCCCTACTTAAGATCAAGCAGGCCATAGTTTAATCTCTAAAACCCCGGGTTTCACTCTTGATTTGTGTGATTGTATGTGAAGTCTTTGTTTAATGTCTAAGTGTTTTTGTTTATAAGGCCTGAATTAAATCCTTACATGAAAAGTAATGATGATAATAGTTTTGGAAGTGCCGGCTGTAGTATTGAAAACAAAACGGGAATAATTTCATTTCCCTATATAAATATAATTTTGTTTGGAATAAGTAGAGCACGCTCATTTTGGATCCAAAAGACTTGCTGGTTTGGCCAGGCTGCTCCAGGCCGCAAGTGAAAGGCTTGAAGCAGCATAGATTTACATAATAAAAGTGTAAAGATTTTTTTTTTTACTATAGGAGAATAATGAGGATCACACTGGGATTTTTCAGTTTTGATATGTACTCTTTAAGGTGCCTGTTAATTAATTTTAAGGGGGTATTTTGATAAGTGTGGGAATGTTGCTTAAAGGTGCATTTACTCTATTTTTGTTAAAAGTTAACAAAGTCAAGAATTTCTTGCAATCTTTGAAGTCAAAATATTGTAAAGTGTGCTTAACATTTGCTTGAAGATTCAATTGTAAATAATATAAAAAGAAACGGGGGGGGGGGGGAGTCATGTCCTGGAGCTCCTGCAGGTCTACCCTGTCATGCTTTTTACTTCAAACAGTTTATTTTGAATGCTGATGTACAAGAGATGCCAAAATTTTTGTCCTGCAAATTACTACCTTTTTTTTATTTTTATTTGATTCCAGCTAATAACACTGTTTTGTCTTTTCCCGAATAGCTCCAGATATATAGGCAGATAGGGACTCTCAAGCCCCTCAGCGAGATCTTCTGAGCATGGCTTTTAAGGTACCAAGAGGCCAAAAAAGCCCAAAGGAGATCAGGTAAAATACTAGCTCTTGGCATACTCCCTCAGAGGCTCCAACGCTCCAACTGGAACTTCATCAGGGCTCTGCTTCAATAGTGGAAAGGATGGTCATTTGAGCCAAAGCCTGCCAGGCTTACATGCCTTTGCTGTGAGGAAGAAGGGACACACTGGAAGGTAGGCTTCCCCCTCACTCCTCTAAGGGAGAGTTCAGTCTCTTCCAGCCCTGCTCCAGCCACCTGTGACCTAACCTTGCCCAGAATACTGGGATTTGCCACTGAAGGCTGAAAGGTGCCCAGGGCCATCGGCCGCTTCTACGACACTGTGGACGAGCCTGGGGTATTTCTTCCAAGAAGCCGGTCGACTGGTCTCATTTACACAAGGGCCACTTAACTATGTCTTGCCTGAATATTCAGGTTTGTTCTTCTTCCCTCGAAGATCTCTGTTGTGGGTTTTGATAGTCCTGTTTTCTGCTGCTTTGATTAATATATAGTCTTTCCTTTATTCCTCCTTCCTTAATGCCCCACTCATATTTTAGGCTAGGACCTACTCCTAATTCAGAGCTCCTTTTTTCCTTTTTTGCCAACTTAACAAATTTACCTCTGCCACCCAGCTTAGTGTATCCCAAGGTTCTCCTCACCACCCCATGGCTGTAAAGCTCCAGTATAGGACCCCTGGGTTCATCTTTCCAGCTTGAGGAAAACGGAAGCTCCGTCTTCATGCGTGCTGCAGATGGCTTTTCCAGTCTACCTGGGTCATTGCCAGCTGGGAGCAGCGGTCATTGGGACTTTGACGCTAACTGCAGAGTGTGGAAGTGTGACGGCAATTCCAGTGCCATGAGGACTTCTCCTGAAAGTGGACTTTTCCTGGACTCCTGCTCCTGTGACAATTTTTGATGGACTGAACTGGGGTTGGGTTGCATTTGCAGAGATTTGGAATGGTGTTGGTGCCAACTTGGACTTGGTGAACACTTTTAAGGATATTACTCTTTTATAGATTCTTATTGTATTAGCTTAAAGAGTTTGCTTAAAGGCTTTAATCACTGTGATGTATTAGTATCCTTGTTTTGGGTATCTGTTAGCATTGGCTATACTAATTTTGTGTTTGTTCTGTATTTTCTCCGTCTGCCTCCAAATTAGAAAATCAGATGAGTGCAAATCTCAGCACAAATTAAAAAGAAAAGGGGGATATGTTGTGGACCGTTAATGGCAAAAAAGCCATTATAGATTCGAGGCTTGGCAGGGGGCTAAGTTCTCCCCCCTCCATCTCCATATTTGGCTTTGATGCTGAGTGTTTGCACCCACTCCACTTCCTTCCTTGGGTTGCAGGAAGCAATATACATGCCCTTCCTCTGACTCTTTGTTTGTTTCAGATGTTTGTAAATTTCACTAATGTATCCTGTTTTTGCCTTGGGAGAATTCCTGTCTTAGCCTTTGATGTGCAACTTTGTATCAGGGTCCTTGATTTGCATAGGTCTATATAATAAAGCGAACTGGGGCTGTGAGGCACTCAGATGCTGCCAGGCAGTTTGAGGAGTCCTCCCGGTCCCATCGGTTTTGTTCTGACAAAGTGTGTTTCCTTAATTCCGCACCGTTATTTGGAGCTGCACTGGTCCGCGGCACATTCTAAAGTCTGGCCTGCTAACCTGGCATGCCCCTAGTGCCCTTCAGCCGTGACGATTGCTCAGGTACACTGGACATTGAACAACGAGCTGGAAGAATGCTTCGCCAGTACCCACCCCAGGACACGTGAGATGGGAAGGGTCTTTCACAGAGCCCAGAACAATGAAAGGTTATGGGACGAGCATCTGCAGTTTAAGGTCAAAAGATCAGGACTCAAATGCTACGAGTCTTGGGCTCTTCACTGCCACTTCCCCTTCATAAACGACTCCAATAAAAATTGCCCATCTATTTCACAGGCTCAGGTATAACACAGATGACTCCAGACACTGGATTGGCTACCCAAAAGCCATTCACAAGCCATTTTCTCCTCTGCCTTCCTGTGCGTAACATATGCACAGTCCAAGAATCCCTTGCAGCTAAACTGGCCACCAGACCCAGTTCTGGCCAATGAGCTGTCAGGAGGAGTGGGAGGGGCAGGTCATCCCTGAGTGGAGCCTTTGGAAAAGCTGAGTAAAAGAAAAGACTCAGCTGGTACGCTGCCTTCATCTCTCCCTCTCCAATCCACTTTCCACGAAGCAGCCAGAGTAACCTTTTAAAATAGCAAAGCAGCCTGACCAAGAGGTGGCGCAGTGGATAGAGTGTCGGACTGGGATGCAGAGGACCCAGGTTTGAGACCCCGAGGTCACCAGCTTGAGCGCGGGCTCATCTGGTTTGAGCAAAGCTCACTAGCTTGGATCAAAGGTCGCTGGCTTGAGCAAGGGGTTACTCAGTCTGCTGAAGGCCCATGGTCAAGGCACATATGAGAAAACAACCAATGAACTAAGGTGTCACAACGAAAAACTGATGATTGATGCTTCTCATCTCTCTCCATTCCTGACTGTCCCTATCTATCCCTCTCTCTGACTCTGTAAATTAATTAATTAATTAATTAAAAATAGCAAAGCAGATCACTCCATTGCTCTACTGAAACCCTTCAATGGCCTTCCCCTGCAATTAGAATAAAACCCAGACTATTCACAATGAACTAGCTCAGAGATTGGCCTCTCTGGTGTCACTCAGTCCATTCTCCGCACTCACTGCAGCCCAGTAGGATCCCGTGTGTTTGCCCAGCTCCAGGCCGTTCCACCTGCTCGTTCCTCTGCCCCGGGGTCTCCTCAGCTCTCTGCATGCCTTGCTTTCTCCACCATCTGCTTTTAACTCTTCCGGTCAGTGTTAGAGATGCCTTCCCTGACCACCCTCTCTTAGAATGCCCCTGCATTTACCCTCTATCTCATCACTCAATTTGTTTCATTGTTATAACCCTTATCCCAATCCAGTTAGTTGTTCGGTGTATTTGTTTACATGTTATCTTTTATCACTGGACTATGAACATCACTGGACTTCAGCCTTTGTCTGCCTCATCTACAGCTATACTCCTTGGCCCTTTGCACGGTGCCTGAAACAGCCCTTCAGTATCTGCTGAATAAATGAATGGTCTTCCTTATGCATCTCATCTATTGATTACTTCTTCATAGAAGGAAATGGGAGGCTCAACAAGAGTTCACAGTGGGAATAACAAGCACTTACCACAAGGCATGTATGATGAGTGGATGGCTTCCAGGGCCGGGCAATCAGGGGAGCCCACTTGGTAACAAAGCTGGGGGTGGGGACAATGATGATTGGCTGAGAGAGGAACGTAGCGGAAAATACTGTCTCTATCATCACCCAATAGCTATTCGAATTGCCATGGCTGTAGATACCTTGGGAACTCTTGGAGAAGACATTTGGAAATGAAGATAGCCTGGCCAGTCCAGGTCAGATGCCTGCTTCCTGCAAACTCAGTATCACATGCTGGGGTGAGGTGCTCTCACTGTCCATTTAAATTCCCATTTCTCTTTACTTCCTCTCCTCACAGGCCTCCTCTATGCCAACCAACTACTCCAATTCATCCCCTTGGGGCTCTTCAAAGCACTTGTTCACATTTCACCACGTTTAGTCTCCCTCTGTATACAGTATGTATCTACAGATGCTCCTCAACTTCCCACTGGGTTATATCCTGATAAACCCGTTGCAAATGAAAAATCTCCTAAGTAGAAAATGCATTTAATACACCTAACCTACCGACCATCATAGCTTAGCTTAACCTACCTTAAGAACGTTAGCCTCCAGTTGGGTAAAACCATCTAACACAAAGTCTATTATATAATAAAGGTTTTTAATACCTTATGTAAATTATTGGGCATATCACTTTCAGACCATCGTCAAGTCAAAAAATCCTAAGTTCAACTCTCGTAAGTTGGGACTGTCTGTATGTATATATAAACACACACACATATAATTTATAGTTTTGCAGAAACTTTTGAAAGCAGGTGGCTGACATGCTGATTTTCAAATGGGAAATGCTTAAGGGAAGGGGACGATTGTGTAGGAAACAAATGACATGCAATCATAAGATGCTGACCACAAAGATGTGGAAACTATTATCCATAATCAAGGCTGCTATGAGCAGAATAAATGAGACTGGTTCCTCCTCCTTCCCACCATGGTTATTATTGTGCAGAACACGTTGAAAGCCAGATGCAGTCATCGGGACAGTTCGTCTCTAAATACCCCGGTGAATCCTCAGATTCTCCCACCTCAATACCATCATCACACCTAAGGAAATTGACAAGCATTCCCTAATGCCCTCTAGAGCAGTGGTCCCCAACCCCCGGGCCACGGACTGGTACTGATCCGTGGGCCATTTGGTTCTGGTCCGCAGAGAAAGAATAAATAACTTACATTATTTCCGTTTTATTTATATTTAAGTCTGAACGATGTTTTATTTTTTAAAAATGACCAGATTCCCTCTGTTACATCTGTCTAAGACTCACTCTTGAAGTTTGTCTCAGTCACGTGATACATTTATCCGTCCCACCCTAAAGGCCGGTCCGTGAAAATATTTTCTGACATTAAACCGGTCCGTGGCCCAAAAAAGGTTGGGGACCACTGCTCTAGAACACAGTCTGTATTCAAATTTCCAAGCACTCTTTTTTTTTTGGAGGTTTCATTCCACATCACATCCAATAGATTAAAGTCTACCTATAGTACTGTTTTTCTTTAAAAAAAAATTTTTTTAATGATTTAGCTATATGTAAACAATCTATTTTGTAATCAGCTAGGTTCTCAGCAAGCACAGTTCTTTTCAAGGGAAATAATCTAGCCTATCAATTGATCTCAAATATAATTACTGTTTTTTATGAATATCAATATTTTATCAATAACATCAGCATAATTTTTAGTTCCTAGACACTTAACTAAATGTTTATGGGAAGAGGGAGGTCAATTCCCTTTTTTCTCCAGGTCTCAAAAATTTTCATAAGTGGTCCTGATAGGTTCACTCAGTGGTAGAGCGTCGGCCCGGCATGTGGAAGTCCCAGTTCAATTCCCTGTCAGGGCACTCAGGAGAAGCGATGTTCTGCTTCTCCACCCTTCCCCCTCCATCTTCTCTCTCTCTCTCTCTCTCTCTCTCTCTCTCTCTCCCGCTCTCGCTCTTTTCCCCTCCCGCAGCATGCCTTGATTGGTTCAAGCACAGGCACTGAAGATGCCTCCATGGAGCCTCTGCCTCAGGTGCTAAAAATAGCTCGGTTGCAAGCATGGCCCCAAATAAGCAGAGCATCAGTCCCAGACGGGGGTTGCCAGGTGGATGCCAGTGGGGCATATATGGGAGTCTGTCCCTCTATCTCCCCTCCTCTCACTTAGAAAAAAAGAAACATTTTTTTCATAAGTCTTCAGAAAGTGCCGTGGCCCTAGGCATGGTATAGGGCTGCCTACTGGGTAAGGAGAGCCACCTGCCAGGGCAGGAGACAGGAGAGGGTCACTCAGCCTGTGACCTCCAAAACAAGGATTTCAAGCAAACCTCTGCCTCCCTGAGACACCTGCTAGTGCCCAAGTCCCCAAACCTAGGCTGAAGGGAGTCCTTAGGCTCAGAGGGGAGGAAAGGGTACGAGATAAAAGCCACCTCAGGGAGACAAGTTCCCTGCCTGTGCAGCCCAGTGTCAGTGGGTCAGCTCTGGGGGAACGGGCTTTATGACAGCAGTAATAAGATGAAGCCTGACCAGGATAGAGCGTTGGACTGGGATGCCGAGGACCCAGGTTCAAAACCCCGGGGTCACCAGCTGAGCGCAGGCTCATCTGGTTTGAGCAAGACTCACCAGCTTGAGCCCAAGGTCATTGGCTTGAGCAAGGGGTCACTTGGTCTGCTGTAGCCCCCCCCCCCCAAGGCACATGTGAAAAAGTAATCTATGAGAAACTAAGATGCTGCAACAAAGAACTGATACTTCTCATCTCTCTCCCTTCCTGTCTGTCTGTCCCTATCTGTCCCTCTCTGTCTCTGTCACAAAAAAAAAAAAAAAAAAAGTGACTCCAGCAAGCCTCTGTGCTGGTCACAAACTCCCAGATGGGGCACACAATTTGGAAGGTTTGGTAGCTTTATGTTTTGTTTTGTTTCTGCTTTGGGGGATATCTGAAATCCTGAGTATCTAACTTGAATTCAATTCATACCCCGCCCCCCCCCGAAAAGATTCTAGCTGTAGGAAATTTAGGGATGATGGCTCCCATAAAACAAAAACACAATAGAAAGTGGAGAAACTACTGTCAATTGAAGAAGTCCTAATATTTACACTTCTAAGAGAATTGCATCAGTATAATTGCCTTAAGACATAATAGGGGACAGGTATTACTGAACCAATTTTGCAGATGAGGAAACTCAGAGTGAGGGAGACATCACATGGCTTGTAGGTCTCACTGAGATGCAGTTAGTAGACCTGGATGGACCTCGCATACCATTTTAACTTGAGAAAAAGATGGCTGGCCTGTGATGGCGCAGTGAATAAAGTGTCGACCTGTAATGCTGAGGTCACCGGTTCAAAACCCTGGGCTTGCCTGGTCGAGGCACATACAGGAAGCAACTATATGAGTTGATACTTCCCGCTCTTCCCCCTCTTTCTCTCTCTCTCCTCTCTCTAGAAATCAATAAAATCTATAAAAAAATTGAGAAAAAGATTCTCTTTTTTAAATAAAGAATGGCTATTTTTTTTCCCTTAAGCTTAGCAAAGGAGTTAAAAGCAGAGTAACTTCATTTTTACTTTCAGGGAACAGAACTCTGGGAAGACACTCGTTCTCGGCAAAGTCAATGCAATATTGCTCTAGCGTCATGCTGAGCAGCACGGGCTGCTCATTTTCACGGAGCATGACTCAACTATCACATCAGAAATGAGTTTCCTCTTAAAACCTCTTAGAGCCAAATTGTTAAAAGAATCGAGAGGAATCACTTAAGGATATGAGTGATTGTCAAATGGCGAACACTTTGGGGAAAGGGGTAATTGTGTAGGAGACATAAATGACAAACACTAGATGCTGCAAAGATGTGAAGACTGATATGCAATCAAGGCTCCTAGAAGTAGAACTAATGAAAGTAGTTCCCCCTCCCACGGTGATATTCTAGGGAGGAATGAAGTGGAAGTGGTGGGATTCAGTATGCTTCATTATTTTGAAAATCTTGATTTAACACTTCACGATCTGTTTCTAAATCTAGTATATGCTGATACTTGCATTTAATGACTGTCAGAGTTAAAGGGGGAAAAAGACCTTGTAACGATCCTTGGGTTCAAAGAGAAGAATAGAACATCATCAATTGGGCTCATTAAACAAAAAAACGAGTTTTCAGTCCCACCTACCAGCTACACTAAAGTTGTTACTAGAATTAATTTGCTAGAGTCCCATGTCCCTAATTCGTTCCTATGACTAACTGGATGTTGTATTTACATCTTAACAAACGGATCTAAACTCTAGTGTTAAGTCTTAGACTGAAAAATGTTTAAACACAATGGAAAATTTAACTTTTAAAATGCTCAGATAGGAACATTTCTAGAGGTGACACAGACTTTAGAAACAAAGCCTATCAAATGGAAACTTTTCCAAACATCTAAAGAAAGAGATAGTGTTTGGTTTTCTAAAACTAACTCCTAAAAGTAGCATATTCCTTAGTATGAAATACATTCCAGACACCTGTCATTACAGAAATGGTGAACAATTTGAATCATGTCATTTTGCGAAAGAAAAACGTCTAGCACATCTTTCAGTTGGATAAGTCTTTTTCTGCCATGAGATAACAGAAACTTCCGAATGGTACACAGCAAAACACAACTTCTTTATGGCAAAGAGTGTTTATTGAACTTTGTGAAGGAAAGGTTACACCAACATTATTCCACAACAAAATTTAGTTTCGGTTTCATGAGGAAACAGCAGTGTACTGTCAATAAAGCGCTGTCATTAATAGCTGACGACATTAAGATTGTGGATTCGCTTCCTTTGGTGTTCTCAAATTAAGACCTCTCCAAAACATATCTGATGTTTTCAATTAAAGGTCACAGTTAAAATAAATTCACACCAGAGTTACAAAACGTGTGATTTGTGCTTTAAAAATGAACTGTTCTCTCTGATAGCCACAATTCTGGAAGTGATTTCTCAATAGCTGATGAAGTATTTTATAAACATCTTAGAAAATATCTAAATGCTTTATCGCCATTCAACTAACATGTATGTTCTTTTAAAAAATAAAACATAGAGAAAAAAATTAATGAATCATTACAAATGAGATACAAATGTATTTAAATTAATAAATATTAAAGTGAAAAAATAAGTCCTTTCACAGAATTGTAAAGCATACTTACTAGTAAGTTCTTACAAAAAGAAATAAAGTGAAATTCCTTTTTAAATACTGTAGTAACAGCACTGAAAAAGTAACTGTAAACTTCTTCCCTACTCTAGAAAATGTCATGAAAAGCAAGAAAACAGATTCCCTTCTTTAAAAAACTATTTTGCTATTATGCCCATCGGGATTACAGCTGTCATTGTTCCACTATAAAAAGTTACAAATCAACAATAATTTAAAGTCAAATCATTTTTAATTCTAGCATAAGAAAAATGAATTCATCTCTTGAAACACAAAGCCAACTTGTTTTTCCTTAAGCTCTAATATTTAAAACTGAATAATTACTTTCAGTAATTATTATCTTTAGTTAGTTTACTTAATAGAATTATCTCATAATTAAATTATCTGGTTAGGACCACCAAGATGATAAAACAAAAATCCTAAAGTAGATTAGATACATATTTAATGTTTCCCACATTTCAAAAATATTCCAAGTAAAATCCATCTTTTGGCTTAACTTCCTCTAAAATTATCAAGGACGGCAGTCTATCAGCATTCATCAATGTGTACATTACAATTCAAGTTCATGGCTTACATTCCATTCATGTAATAGTTTCATACGCAAGCTTACTATTTTTTTAATGTGCAAAACCTTAAATTCAAAATAAAAATATTTAGGGTAAAAAATGTCTTAAATATCCTTTCCACCACTGAGAGATAGGTAAGATTTTTTTCAATATCTAACTTGTTTTTTCATAATGAGAAGGAATAGCATGTTATGGCCATAAAATTTAAAGATTTTAAAAACCGATGTACTGTAAGACAATACAATTACAGAAATACAGCAATTAGAGGTATATCCTCAGAGCTACAATATCCAAATGGAAGATGCTTTGTTAATTCAGCCTTTAGTCATTAAGTTGATTGGGGGTGGGGAAGAGCAAGAGATACCATGCCAGACACACACCTTGAAGTCACTACAAGCGAAGAGGAACTCTCCTGTGAGAGCCAGGAACCATGTTTACCTACAGTTTCTCCAAGTCTCAACCCTCATACACTTTCGATTTGTTTTTCACTGTTTAAAGATACCATGAAATAAAAAGCACTTATTATGTCACTTTATTTGCTCTAAAATTTGGGTTATTTTTGCAGATTTTAATAGAATTTAGTAAGAAAACAATCCAAATTACTTTTTAAAATAACGACTTTTGTGGAACTCATTGAAATTGACTAGAAAAATCAAGCATCTAGAATGTTGGGAAAGTTATTTCTTATGGACTGAGATCCAGAAAACAGTCTATGCCTTCTCCTCCCACTGGAACTAAAAAGTCTTGGCTCTAAAATGTACCAATCATGATGCAATTAAGCCGATTCATAATATAAAGACAAATGGCCCTGGCCAGTGGGCTCAGTGGATAGAGCATCAGCCTGGCTTATGGCTATCCCTCCCAGGTTCAGTTCCCAGTCAGGCCACACAAGGGAAGTGACTATCTGCTTCTCTCTCCTTCCCCTCCTCTCTCATTTCCCCTCCCACAGTGTCTCAAGTGGTTTGAGCATTGCCCTGGGCCCTCTGAGGATGGTTTGGTTGGTCCTAGCGCATCAACCTCAGGCACTAAAAATAGCTCCGCTGATTTGAGCATCGGCCTCAGACGGGGCTACTGGGTGGACCCCAATCGGGGCACATGCGGGAGTCTGACTCACTATCTCCATCCTCTCACTTAAAAAAATAATATAAAGAAAGAACTCTAGGGAGAAGCAAATACAAGTTTTTATCCTACTGAGAACACTTGCTATCCAAAGGCTCTACAATTAGGTGTGTGCTAAACCCTTAATATTTTTTTTTCAATCCCAGGAACATAAGACTGAACAGTCCTGACTCTAGAAGCTCCAGCATGCTCTCATTCGCAGCCTCCTTCAAGGGGCTGGAATGGAAAGATGTGCTGATCCTCCTTCCTTTGCTTCATTTGCAGCCTCACCTGAAAACCAACTTTTTTCTTGTGTTGTCACAGTGACAAACTTGATTACATAAAGACAAAACAGAGAAGTGAGCATGACAATGATAAACAGCGAAGTATCAGAATGATCCGTTATATCTGAGATTAAATCTTATGACTGTCACTGTCATACTTCAAAAGTATTTCTTTAGGCAAAATTAAACAGTAAAATAAAGACTTAGCACCAGCACGTCATTGCAGGTTTTGGTTCAGGCTTCAGGGTAATTCCGTTATCAGGGGGTTGACTAAGCATTAATGGTTTGTGGCTCTTAAGCTTATGAGCCAAGGTCATAAATATCGCTTCCACGTGGTCATTATCATTGGGATTTTTAGCAGAGGTTTCAAACAAAGGCATACTGTGCGTATCAGCAAACTTTTGTGCCAAGTCTGTAGGTACCTGAATGGCACTTCTTAAGTCACATTTATTTCCAACGAGAATCCGTGGTATATCATTGGCCAGCAAATGCTGTTTGCATTCTTCTATCCAAGATGGCAGGCTATGAAAACTAGCCATGTTGGTCATGTCATACACGAAGACAACAGCATGAACGTTTCTGTAGTAGTGTTGCACCATGCTCTTTCTGAACCGTTCTTGTCCTGCTGTGTCCCACAGCTGGATCTGAAAATGAAAAAAAATAAATAAAGAGGAAAACTGAAAGTTTCTTTCCCCAGTATTCACATTGAAAACTGGAATCACCTTTGCATGGTCTTTAGTACTTCTTCACTTATATTAATCACTTTGTTCCCTTCCATAATGCCTTCTCAGTGTTACTCATGGGATCCACACTTCATGATATTAAGTATCAGAACAAATATGTCAATTTAGCATTTAATCTCAGTAAATCAGATCTGTCTGGATGAAATTATACCTCAAAAAATGTCTTCAAAATATCAAGAGAAACTACCTCAGCTTTTAACAAACATAAGTGTCTAATTGCTATAAATTTGGTTACTATATGCCTTTGTTTACCTTTCACAAGTCTAATTTAAAACAGTAGACTTAAGACAGATGCTGAGAGATATGAGGTCTAACCCCCAAACCAACAAATATATATTCTATGAAACTCAGGCCCCTTGGAAGTTTTAAAAGTGTAGAAAATAACTTTATTCTAAATATAAATATCTCTACCAACAAAACTATTATAGTATCAGCTAGTCAAAATATAGGGGGCTTGAGGATAATTATAAGTCATGTGCTGCCTGACCAGGTGGTGGCGCAGTGGATAGAGCATCGGACTGGAATGCGGAAGGACCCAGGTTCGAGACCCCGAGGTTGCCAGCTTGAGCACGGGCTCATCTGGCTTGAGCAAAGAGCTCACCAGCTTGGACCCAAGGTCGCTGGCTCCAGCAGGGGGTTACTCGGTCTGCTGAAGGCCCACAGTCAAGGCACATGTGAGAAAGCAATCAATGAACAACTAAGAAGTCGCAACGCGCAATGAGAAACTGATGATTGATGCTTCTCATCTCTCTCCGTTCCTGTCTGTCTGTCCCTGTCTATCTCTGCCTCTGTGAAAAAAAAAAAAAAAAAAAAAAGTCATGTGCTATTATCTTAAAACACTGAATTATCCTGCCTTTATTTCCTAAAAAAAAAAGAGTTGAATGATGAGGGTGTACTGTTCACAGTAGAATATAGAGGCAGGTTTGCTTAAATGACTTTTAAGTGGGCCTGACCTGTAGTGGCGCAGTGGATAAAGCATCGACCTGGAACACTGAGGTCGCCTGTTCAAAACCCTGGGCTTCCCTGGTCAGGACACATATGGAGTTGATGCTTCCTGTCCCTCCCCCATTCTCTTTCCCTTCTCTGTCTCTGTCTCTCTCTCTCCTCTCTAAAATGAATAAATAAAAATCTTTAAAAAAATAAATAACTTTTAACTGAAAGACTTGTACAATTTATAGATATCCAAAGTATGGACTGGAAACCTAAACTGGTGACTTCTCAAACTGAGCAATACAGAAAAAAACAGAAAACTGAGGAGATATTGTAAACTGTCCTCAGTAAATGCCTCATTAACTTAGGAATTACTTCCACAGCCCTGAATAAAGTATGAGGTTATTTCATACTTCTAGTTTGCCGGAAGTCTTGATGCGATTAAAATGCAGTGTGGAGCAGGGCTGATGGGAAGAGGTGTGTGACTGAGTCAATCTCATCCCAAAACAGAACAAACTTTTTTCTTAGGGATAACCATCCTCTTCATTACTATTTACACTTATTAAGGACTTCCGCCCTAGCCAGTTGGCTCAGCGGTAGAGCGTCGGCCTGGCGTGCGGGGGACCCGGGTTCGATTCCCGGCCAGGGCACATAGGAGAAGCGCCCATTTGCTTCTCCACCCCTCCCCCTTCCTCTCTGTCTCTCTCTTCCCCTCCCGCAGCCAAGGCTCCATTGGAGCAAAGATGGCCCGGGCGCTGGGGATGGCTCCTTGGCCTCTGCCCCAGGCGCTAGAGTGGCTCTGGTCGTGGCAGAGCGACGCCCTGGAGGGGCAGAGCATCGCCCCCTGGTGGGCAGAGCGTTGCCCCTGGTGGGCGTGCCGGGTGGATCCCGGTCAGGCGCATGCGGGAGTCTGTCTGACTGTCTCTCCCCGTTTCCAGCTTCAGAAAAATACAAAAAAAAAAAAGATCAGCTCTCATTTCACTGGACAGTTTTTATATCAGTCATCTAAATTATTCCCAAAATATCTTTCAAAATGTTAAAGATGCAGTTAGAAGTGGATTTTTTTTAATTAAAAAAAAAAATAACAACGCTGTAATGCAAATACCGTAGGCTTTAACCTTTTAATATATATACTCTCTCATTATCTGATTCCAGAAGATTCCATCACTCCCAAAGGAAAACCCTATTCATTAGCAGGGACCACCTTCTCCCCTGGATGATGCTGAGGACAAACAGGAAAAGGAGATTTCTGAGAAATGATGACCTCCTTCAGACATTTGAGACAAAGGAGTGACTATCCAAATAGTCACTTCTAGAAGACAGTAAGACAGGGGTCCCCAAACTTTTTACACAGGGGGCCAGTTCACTGTCCCTCAGACCGTTGGAGGACCGGACTATAAAAAAAACTATGAACAAATCCTTATGCACACTGCACATATCTTATTTTAAAGTAAAAAAAATAAAACGGGAACAAATACAATATTTAAAATAAAGAACAAGTAAATTTAAATCAACAAACTGACCAGTATTTCAATGGGAACTATGCTCCTCTCACTGATCACGAATGAAAGAGGTGCCCCTTCCAGAAGTGCGGTGGGGGCTGGATAAATGGCCTCAGGGGGCCGCATTCGGCCCGCGGGCCGTAGTTTGGGGATCCCTGCAGTAAGAAATGCAGAATGATGCAGGACAGAAGTCTGGGCCAACCAAAGATGTGAAGGTTATCTTCACAGAAGTGACAGCTAGAGTCAGGAGACTGCTACTAAAGGAGAGAAGGCACAAGGAAGACAGGTCAGGGGCCAGCTGAGTTTCACCTGGCTTCATCCTGCTTTATTTTTTACTGCTACTTTTCCTCTTTTCACGTACAATGCAGTCCTCAGGAACAGATGAACAAATACAGGCGTTATTCCATTTCCTGAAGGGGCACTGCTCTAAAACATGCCCTGCTCTCTGAAAATGCCCCCGTCCACAATTAAAAACATTTAACACAACGTCTCATTCTTATCAAACAAAATAAACACTAGAGCATCATTTTATTAATAAAGTAATATACAGTGGTAGAGCGTCGGCCTAGCGTGCGGAGGACCCAGGTTCGATTCCCGACCAGGGCACATAGGAGAAGCGCCCATTTGCTTCTCCACCCCCCCCCTTTCTCCCTGTCTCTCTCTTCCTCTCCCGCAGCCAAGGCTCCATTGGAGCAAAGATGGCCCGGGCACTGGGCATGGCTCTGTGGCCTCTGCCTCAGGCGCTAGAGTGGCTCTGGTCGCAACATGGCCACGCCCAGGATGGGCAGAGCATCGCCCCCTGGTGGGCAGAGCATCGCCCCTGGTGGGCGTGCCGGGTGGATCCCGGTCGGGCGCATGCGGGAGTCTGACTGTCTCTCCCTGTTTCCAGCTTCAGAAAAATGAAAAAAAATAATAATAATTAAAAAAAAATAAAGTAATATAGAGCTTTCTAGCTTTCACTTTAAGATGAAATTAGAAGAAATGTCATTTCAGAAGAGGCTAATTGTCCAAAGAGAAAATATCAATGTGGTATACACAGCAGCATTTTAGATGTACTACAGGTTAACAAAAAAGCAGCAGAAACAGTACATGGAATAAAGTTCTTCTATGTCACTGAGAATTTAAAAAAAAAACAGTATAAATATTAAGTTTTTTCAAAAAGTGTCCGACATAGCCATACCTTCTTCTACAACAGAATTCTCAGAACATTTCTGTAGTCTTTTCAACCACAATAAAAACCTCTCTCAGTCTTACAGTTGGAGATACAAGTCAATGATTAAGGCCTTAGAACAGGGGTCTCAAACTCGCGGCCCGCGGGCCACATGTGGCCCGCCAAACACTTTTGTGCGGCCCGCAGACTAATCCACGAAGTTCAAAATATTTTGGATAAAATTAAGTAAGCCTAGGGGCCTACTTGTATTTTTCATTTCTCTAGCATCCTAGCTAGATATTAGCTTAGTTAACAGCAGTTGTGATGCGAACTACAGTTTCTGGTCGTTTTGTGACACTGAGTAAACTGCATGTACGATTGTGCTTGTTGTACTGATTTTTTTTTGTTTTCAACTGCAGTGAGAAAAGTGTTGCGTAACAGTTGCCTTTTGTAGACCTAGTGCAGCCCTCCGAATGGCTGTGATCTTGCTCTGCGGCCCACATGCTGAGTTGAGTTTGAGACCCCTGCCTTAGAAAGAAGAGAAAGAAACTCAGTGTCCAGCTCCCTATTACAGTAACAGATAAGGTTGAAGCTCAGCAGGAATAATTCCCCAAAAAACGCCTTTCTCCTCAACCAGAGGATCCATTCTGTGCTCCCAGATTGACCACACCGGGCGTCCTCGTTTACTTATCACTGCCAGCACTTATCCCAGTCAAGTATTCAACTTTATACCCTGGACACTTTTTTTCAGTAAGTATCTCTTGCCTGACCAGGCGGTGGCACAGTGGGTAAAGTGTCAGACTGGGATGCCGAGGACACAGGTTCGAGACCCCGAGGTCGCTGCTTGAGAACGGGCTCATCTGGTTTGAGCAAAAGCTCACCAGCTTGGACCCAAGGTCGCTGGCTTGAGCAAGGGGTCACTCGGTCTGCTGAAGGCCCGCGGTCAAGGCACATATGAGAAAGCAATCAATGAACAACTAAGGTGTTGCAATGCTCAACGAAAAACTAATGATTGATGCTTCTCATCTCTCTCCATTCCTGTCTGTCCCTGTCTCTGACTCTCTGTCTCTGTAAAAAAAAAAAAAAAAAAAAAAAAAGTAAAAAAAATAAAGTATCTCTTAAACTTGTATCTGATTCATCTGTGATCTTATAGTATAAATGGCAATGCAGCCGCAGGAAACAGCCATCAAATCTAAACTCCTCCCCTGTCTCCCTTCCCTCTACTTATTTTTAAAAAATATCCTGCTCCCATTTGGGGGCAATTTCTCTTCAGCTGTCTGCCTGACTCTGGACATGCAGCCACAGAACTGATGACGCCGAAGAAGAATGATGAGAAGCCACCAGGGAAGAACCTGACAACTCTTAAGATTACCAACCGTGAACTGGTGGTTCACATATGTCTTCATCTAGTCCTCACACCAGCATGATACAGTACTATTATCCCAATGTTTCAGAAGAGAAAGTAGACTCTGAAAGACGGAAGAACCCGCCTAAGGAGTAGAATAACCAACTATCCCAGTGTGCCTGAGACTGAAGGGGTTCCAGGGATTTTGGGCATTCAGTTTTAAAACTGCTAAGTCTCACCTGACCTGTGGTGGCGCAGTGGATAAAGTGTGGACCTGGAATGCTGAGGTCGCCGGTTCGAAACCCTGGGCTTGCCTGGTCAAGGCACATATGGGAGTTGATGCTTCCTGATCCTCCCCCCTTCCCTCTCTCTTGCTTCTCTCTCTAAAAATGAATAAATGGGCCTGACCTGTGGTGGCACAGTGGATAAAGTGTCGACCTGGAAATGCTGAGGTCGCCGGTTTGAAACCCTGGGCTTGCCTGGTCAAGGCACATATGGGAGTTGATGCTTCCAGCTCCTCCCCCCGTCTCTCTCTCTCCTCTCTCTGTTTCTCTCTCTCCTCTCTAAAATGAATAAATTTTTAAAAAAATAAAAAAAAATAAAAAATAAAAATGAATAAATGATATCTAAAAACAAAAACTGCAACAGTCTCAGGCAGTTGGGTCACCCTACTAAGGACACACAGCCCATCCTTACCCTTTCACAGCTTCCAATTTGGGCCAGGTCAGTTGGGCTCCAAAGCCCATGCACTTACTCCTGCTTCCTTCAAACTAAACTCCCTCTCAAACCTCAGCTACCCGTTATTTTCTTCACCCTAGTGTCTGGGCCTAACCTAATTCTGCTGAAAAATATTCAGCCCTTTCTTATTCTGCCTTTTCCTCTGTAATTGATACTAATCGTTCTTATTCTTAATTTCCTAATACAGTGCACCCAAAGGGCCACCCCTGGCAGCTTGAATGGGACAATGGAAAATTAAGCCGAAATTAAATAGCAAAAGGACCTATAGAAGGTTGATTTGTTCTCAACTCTACTTCTCTTTTACCATCATTAGCATTTCAACCCTTCTGGGGGTGAGTAGGACAGTGATTAGGGAACTAAAAAGTAAACTGTTCTTGCCTGACCTGTGGTGGTGCAGTGGATAAGTAGTCGACCCAGAACGCTGAGGTCACCTGTTCGAAACCCTGGGCTTGCCTGGTCAAGGCACATATGGGAGTTGATGCTTCCTGCTCCTTCCTCCCTTCTCTCTCTCTCTCCTCTCTAAAATGAATAAATAAAATCTTTAAAAAAATAAAAAAGAATGTGAGGGTAGGAATGAAGCAGTGAACCTATTTCCCCCCACCAGGGACCAAGGTAAAGATGAAAATTCTAATTTAAAGCAAAAAAGAAAATGTAGTATAAAGAAGGCAAGGCAGTTTCTGGGATCCCCATGTTTCAAGGGGTGTATCAGACCGCTGAGTAGTTGGTGGGTGCCTGAAATGAAGTGTGGTGAGGGCTTACACCATCAGGGGCCTCCTGCCTGTCACTGGTCCTTTCTCCAATGCCCCATTCCAATTTCTCAGAACCCCCGCCTTGACCTTACTACTTTCTCCACTATTACTGTGTTACTAGATTCAGGAACCACCAATAAGAATTAAAGAAGAGCTGGCCCGACAGCTCGTTTGGTTGGAGCATCATCCGGAAGCGCAGAGATTGCCGGTTCAGTCCCTGGTCCCTTTAGGGCACATACAGGAACAGGCTGATGTTCCTATCGCTCTTTCTCTCTTCCTCTCTCGCTAAAATCAATAAAGAAACGTTTAAAAAGAGAATTGAAGAAGAATTGGAAGAGCGTGACGCCAAGAACTGTCACGTACACAAGGCTTCTGCAAGAAAACAGATCTAAACAACTCAATGCCACACAGAAACTGAAGCAAAGCACTTCCTCAGAGGCAACAAGGCTTTACGGCCACAACTCCTCAGGCAGTGCTCAGATGACTGTTTAATAAAATAATACGTGTTAAATGAATTTTCCATGCTTGAGACATTCCTTTGGCCTTAGTTTATAGCTCCCAGCACTCGAGACACTGACAATGAATCCGTGGATGCCCCCTACACTCTGACGACCCACAGTGTGGTCCACGGACCAGCTGCATCTGCATCACCTGGGGCCTTATCAAATTAGAATCTGCTCTTAAAAGTAAAATAAAAATACAACAAGATCCTTGGTAGCATAACATTCAAGTTGGAGAACTGCCTTAGAAGTTTGCTTCTAAAGATACAAATCCTTCCGATCCACAACTCCAATTCTCCACTTTTGCATGAGAAGATGGAGTGTGCATCTTGCACGGGACCAGCGTTTAACCCGCGGCTGGGCTGGAGCGCGTATCATTCCGGGGCGCCCTCCCACGCTGACAGCGCCCCGTCGGCTGACCTTGATGCGCTCCCCGTCAATCTCCACTGCTCGTTCTCGAAAATCCACCCCGATAGTAGCCTCGGTGCGGTCGGGGAAGCGGCTGGCGCAGAAGCGGTAGGTCAGGCACGTTTTCCCCACGTTGGAGTCACCGATCACGATTATCTTGAAGATGCGGGAGCGTGCCGGCGGCAGAAACACTGAGGCCCCGGACAGCGCTCCGCTGGACGAGAAGCTCGCCTCCAGCGACGACTCCATTTCCGAAGCCATTCTCCTGGCCCGCCCCAAACTGAGGCGGAGGGAAGAAGAACAGACCGGCTGGGAAATTACGCCACCGCGACCCGGCGAGCGCGCCAGCCGCGGGACCCGCTGCGCTGCGTCGTCGGAGCCCCCACCCCCCAGGCCGGCCGCGCGCATGCGCACTCCCGCTCCGCCGCGCAGGTGAGGCGTGTCCCGCCCAGCCTCGCTGGTCCCCACGCCCGGTCCGCGGCTCCACCCTGGCGTCACTCGGGCCGGCGCCTGTCTACCTGGAAGGGCCCGGGGCCTGTCGGAGGTTGACTGCGGCGAGGGAGGCCAGCCTGCTGAGAGCCGAGCGGAGCGCCCCCGGCCTGGCACCGCGGCCGGCCCGGTCCCGCCACGCCCAAGGCCACCTCCCTCCGGACCCGCGCTAGCAGCCCGGGGGCGGGGAGAGAGAGAGAGACTGCTGGGAGGGAGGAGGTGCCGCCTCGCGCTCTCGCGAGAGGGCCGCAGGGCCGCCTCTGCGGGACGTGCCCTGGGGGCCGGGGCGGGGGTGGCCCGCAGGCTCCTGCGCCGTGGGTCCCCTGTTGGTGGTGGTGGGGGGGGGGGTCTCTCCCCGGCGTGCCGATGGAGGCGGTGTCCCCGGTCCTGCGCCCCTCCCTCCTCCGGGCTCTCCGCACCGCGAAAGTTGGGACAGCGACCGGGACTGGAGGGGCTGTGACGCGGGGTGCCGCCGGACGCCCCAGGGGGCTAGCTGCGTGCCACGCGGAGCCGGGCAGCCTTCGGGGAGCCAGCGGAGTCCGAGGCCGCCACCGCGTCGGCAAGGAGCGTTTGGTTGGGCGCCCGCTAGGTCATGTGAGGATATCCACGGGAACACGGTGCCTGGCGCTCCGTGGGCCAGTGCCCCTGGCCCAAGAAGTGGAGAAGATCACACGTGGGCCGCTTAAGGACATTGAACCCTGGAGTCATTACTGGCCAGCCTCGCTGATATGACTGAAACCCGTTATGCCCTGGTCTTATGCCTGGGTGAGGATGCTGTAGCCATTGAATGTTACCGAGCTCACGCAATTGTCTTTGGCAAACTGCCCAAAGCCAGGACCGTCCGGTCTTAAAGAATCTTCTGTGGATTACCTTGAAGCCTTCAGAGGAAACCTCCCATAAATTAAGACAATGATTAAGTCATAGAAAAGATTCAGAATGTGCTAACATTGCTTACTGTGAAAAGTTGTTTTGTTTTGCAATAAGATTTTTTTTCTCTTTGAGCAAATAGTTATGCCGTTTTGAATGAAAGTCAAGGACTATGGAGAGCAGGACATGGCAGGCTTCAAACAGAGTGAGGGGAATGATAGAACACTAAAAGTTCTAGGAAAGGCGATAAATTCATTGCTTATTTCATTAGATAAAAGGAAAATGTAGTCCGAGCAAATTAGTGGTAGAACCTGAGCTTGCCCAGACTTAACAGGAATTTGCAAAGCCTTAAATACAGTAATTTCTGCTGCAGGAGGAAAACTGTATACAGGCACTAATACACCAACTGACAGCCAGGAAAAAACAAGTTTACTCAGCTGGTTGATGTGTATGCCAATTACATTTATTCAGTTTCCTGTTGTAAGAACTGGAACATGGGCTGGAAAATTCTGTGAGGTTATTTTCATGAAGATTTAATCATCCCAGAAACTATTAGAGAGCCTTGGAATATATTCCTCTAATTTACTCTACCTACTGTATTTCCCCACGTATAAGACACACCTTAATTTGGGGGCCTGAAATTTGAAAAAAATAATGTATGACAAAGTTATTGAGCTCAAGTTTTATTCATCATAAAATTCATACAACTCATCATTGTCAATACTCCCATCCATTAGCTTGTCCTCATCTGTGTCTGATGATGAATCACTGTCTTCATATATTGCCTCGTCCTCAGTTTCATCCATGGCATTTGAAATACCACAACCACTGTATAAGACTTACCCAGCTTTTAGACCAAATTTTTTGAAAAGTGGTGCGTCTTCTACATGGGGAAATACGGTATATCCCATTCAGAGGAGAGAAGGAAGATTTAGCACAAAAAGCAACGATTTCTTCTCATCTATGCACTCAATGGTTGATTCTTGTCTGTGCCCTTGGTGGGATACACACAGCCAACCCACAGCCTTGCCACAGCAGGTGCGGTTCTGCCCTAACCGGCTGAGCTCCCACGCCAGGGCTATTGCTTTTTTGGTTTAGCTCTTGCTGAACTGCCTCAGAAATTCTTTATCTTATCTCTTTGTGCAAATCCTATTCATATTTCATATGCTAACTGAAAAGTCAATTCTGTGAAGCTTTTTTACTTTCTGATTAGTTTTTTGCTTCATTCTACATCTAATATGCTTTTGGAAATATTGCTCATGTAGTCTTTGTCAGTTTAAGTTTCATAATGTGTTATATCTTTTTTAAAAATTTTTTACTTTTAATAGGGTGACACTGATAAATCAGGGTACATATGTTCAGAGAAAACATCTCTAGGTTATTTTGACATTTGATTATGCTGCATTCCCACCACCCAAATGATGTGTTATATCTTAACCAACAGGATTGCCAGCTCTTGACTATGGATTGGAAGCTCATTGTTATTCAGCAAATGATGAAAATGTTAGTGTAGTGAGGAAGTTCTTGTGTACTATTATCAATTTAAAACCTCTAACGAAGTGTCAACTTTTAGGCACCACTTAGGAAAAATTATTGTAGACACTGGATATGGTTAAGAGTTTTATATTTTAAGGTTGCAGTTGGAGAGTCATCATGTGACTAAAGTATATGTCACTTTTATTTTTATATGTTTTGAGAAAGAGACAGGGAGAGTAGATGAGCAACATCAGCTCGTAGTTGTGGCACGAGTTATTCATTGATTGCTTTCTCATGTGATTCCATGTTCAAGCTGGTGAACCTGGGCTCATGCCAGTGACCTTGGGGTCTCGAACCTGGATCCTCAGTGTCCCAGGGTGGCGCTTTACCACCTGTCAGGCTGCGCCACCATCTGGTCAAGCTGTGACACTCTTCTTAATTGAATAACCCCAGAACCTCCAGGTTTGATAGTTGAGGGAGATTCTAATATCAGGAAGAGTGGACTTTCTAAAAGTGGGTAAATTTTGCTTGGGCTGGAGAGCTCGTTTAGTTAGAACATCATCCCAATAAGCAAAGGTTGCAGTTTGATCCCGGGTCCGGGCATGTACAGGAATAGATCAATGTATCTGTCTGTCTCTTCCTTCCTCTCCTCTCTAAAATGAAATAAATTAAAAAAAAAAAAGGTATGAGGGGGAGATAAATTCGAAACAAAGCAGTGTCAGCATAAAGAATGTTGAATAATTAAAAAGGGGTAAAGAAATACTATAGAAACGTAGCTTAATGCAAGAGAAAACAGATGGGCATGGGTGACAGTTGCATGAAAAAGCCCTGAAAGCCATAGAGAAAGATGTATCCACACAGTCCTTTGAGATGACTGTTCACCTGCTGCCTGTTCTTCAGCCTCAGAGTTTTCAATTACTTCCAGGAAAGACTCACTATCCAATCCAATATTGAGTGTGAGCCATTGTACAAAGCTAGAATAAAGTCAGAAGATTGTCACATTACTAACCATGTGTTATGTATCTAGCCATTTTGTTGTCTATCATCTGACATGACAAGAGAGCATGCTAAACTCAGGTTTGCTGTGAGAGTAGGAAGACTACTATTCCTTATGAAAACCATATCACTTCAATAAAATGGCTGAAAATTCAAAAAAACATCAAAACCGTAGCTTAGAAAATGTCCATTCTTTATTTTAACAGTTTTTTTCCTCTGAGGAAGTTCTAAATAGCACAAGGCATTTAACTTCAGTAATAGCTCTCTAGGCAGAACAATGGGATCCAGGAACAAAGTGTAGTAGTGTATGTAGTCTGCCTTGAAACAAAAACCCTGGGTTCAAGTTCCTGCTCTAACATCAAAGTTCTGTGACCCTGAACACCCAGCTGATAATGGAGGAGCAACCCAGGGAGATACCCAGGGTTCTTTGACCTGGCTCTCTACCACTAGCTGGGTACTATTTATCAAGTCATTTAATACTCTGAGAAATCTATGCGCATCTGTAAAAAAGGGAAGTAATACCCACATGTGGGCACTTTGGAAATCGAAGGGTAAAAAATGTTTTAGACATTATTGGATCCTCTCTTCCTCCTGAAAAGTTAGGTGACAGATACTGATCCCCTCTCCTCCTGCTTTTCATCTCATTCTCGATAAACCAGTAAAAAGAATCTTGACATTTTGGAAAAGTATAAAAAGCTAAGTATCATTTTCCAGAAATTTTTTTCCACTCACTTTTTCAATGGGAAATGAAATTCTTTTTACTTTAAAAAGTATCACATATAGACCCAAAATGGACAAAAATACCAGATCTGAACACGTTGGTCTTCCAGTCACCTGTCTCCTACAAGGCCTGTCACAACTATTCCTAACTATGGGGAAAACGCCCCACAAAAATTGGATGGGAGAAACCCATTCAACAGAAATATAATGAGTCCGATATTTTGGGTAAATTCCTAAAGACCAACAGAGAGGGACAAGGGGAAGATGAATGAGAATACTTGAAATCAACAGGTAAGGGATAAAAAATTTGTGAGCCTTTGCAGGTGACCTGAAAGTTAATAGTACTTTATTGCTATTTTCTACAATCTGTAGAGCAGTATTAATATTTACAGCAAATTTAACAAGGATTTGAATATCCCTTATGTATTTTCCTAGTCACTATACCTTTATACTAAAATATATTCCCAGTGTAAATCCTAGAGATTTCATACATCACATTGAAATGGATTTACATGAGCCTGAAACAAAGCATTAATCATTTAACTTCATATTGTAATTAGACATTTCTCAGAAAAATGTGAAATTGCTTGAAATAACAAGTAGGCTCTGGAAATAAAATTTTTAAATATAAAAAAATTACAAGTGAAGCAGTTGGCTTATTCTTCAGTCCTTTTCAATGAACATCTGAGCAAATAATGTAAACACTATAACAATGCTAGCTCAGTATGTTTGTGAATACTTCTAATACAATTGTTAATGCATAGTGAATTTTTACTGTTAATAAAGGGAAAATTAGTATTTAGTTCTCCATAGTTCAGAACTATGGAAGACAGTTCTGTTATTATCTACTTCTTTAAATGGCCCCCTTTTCATTTTTAAAGCAATCCACCAGAAGTATGACTACCTGAAGGCAAAAAAGTAGTTCACAAGAAAGATGAGAGGTGGTAGCTAATTTAGTTATTCATTATTAATGAAGAAACACCAGAGAGTTTTGGAAGAATACTTTAGAAAACCCAATTCCAGTCCCACTTGCAGCAAGACATCAAGCACTAGACAATGGACCCAATAAACTTACAGAGCAAAGTCAACTAGTGTCAAGTTTATAAAAGCCCAATGTTAGGAAACGATGGTTGATTGGAAAGGTAGCCATAGACTGGTACGGAGAGGCTTCTTGTTACACAAAGCACAGGTAATTCGGCAAATTAGTGGCTCAAAGCAAACCGTGGGATCCTGAACATATTTGAAAAATCTCTTCATTCCTATGCTGTTTCTAAAGGAGAAGATAATTTGTATTATTGAGGCCAAGTTGAAGATCAGCATCAGCAGAAATCTTTGTATAACAGATTTTAGAATTTCCATCATTACTCATCACCATCAATTTGTTTTCAATTAGGAAGAATTATACTGCTTGTATGAAATAAGACTCTTAAAAAAAAAAGCCTGGCCTGACCTGTGGTGGCATAGTGGATAAAGCGTCAACCTGGAACGCTGAGGTTGCTGGTTCAAAATCCCGCACTTTCCTGGTCAAGGCACATATGGGAGTTGATGCTTCTTGCTCCTCCTCCCTTTCCCTCTCTTTCTCTCTCTCACTCTCTCTCCTCTCTAAAATGAATAAAAATAAAAAATAAAAAAAGACTCACACTTGAAAAAAAGCCTGATTTTTTAAAAATGTAAAAAGTACATTAATCTTGTTAAGAGTGCCATGTATCAACTCTACTTATGCTACAGGCAGCCGTGAAACAAAGTCCATGTTGTTTTCGGCACCCAGAACTCTGTAAAGAGCACTGAAGATTAGGGTGCCACACTTGTCTACAGTCGACAATTTAGTCAAGTTCTAATTTAAGTAATTCCATTTTTTTTTTTTTTCCTTTTCTTACTACAGTCCCAACATGGCATCATTTCAGAGGCTACTGGGTAAACCTAGAGCAGGGGTCGGGAACCTATGGCTTGCGAGCCAGATGTGGCTCTTTTGATGGCTGTATCTGGCTTGCAGACAAATCTTTAATAAAAATATAATAACGTTAAAAATATAAAACATTCTCTTGTATTACAATCCATTCTTTCCCTACCACTCATGTTCATGGTTGTGGGTGGCTGGAGCCAATCACAGCTGTCCTCTGGAACACCACCAAATTTTTATTGGATAACGCATAACATACACGGGTCGTTGTATGGCTCTCACAGAATTACATTTTAAAATATGTGGTGTTCATGGCTCAGCCAAAAATGTCCCCGACCCAAGCTAGAGGCTGGAAACCTTTAGGCACTTTCAACAATATACTGCTCCCTTTCCTTCTGCCCTTTGCTGTGTCCTGAAGGAGGATGTCCCTCTGTGGAGGTAGCAGTGTGATACAGGCTGTTAATCAGAGCATGTCACACTCTTCTGCATCACCACTGTAAGAGCACTCTTCTCTCCAGAAGCACCTGCACACTACCAACACTTTTATTTCTACATTCATCTCCTAGGTCACATAACTGCAAGGTGAAATTGCAATTCAATCAAGAACCTTTCCCAAAATGTTTCATTGCTACAAGTTCTGAGATTTCCAACCATCAAAATCTTCTGGCCCTGGTGGTTGGCTCAGCAGTAGAGCGTCAGACCCGTGTGTGGAAGTCCAGGTTTGACTCCTGGTCAGGGCACACAGGATAAGCGCCCATCTGCTTCTCCACCCTTACCCCTCTCCTTTCTTTCTCTTCCTCTCCCGCAGCCAAAGCTCCACTGGAGCCAAGTTGGCCCCTGGAGCTGAGGATGACTCCATGGCCTCCGCCTCAGGCACTAGAATGGCTCCGGTTGCAACAGAGCAACACCTAGATGGGCAGAGCATCGCCCCCTGGTGGGCATGCCGGGTAGATCCAGGTGGGGCACATGTGGGAATCTGTCTCTCTGCCATCCCTCCCTTCTCACTTCAGAAAAATAATAAATAAATAATCTTCTGGGTTTTTAGAAAAAAAGTTAAGGTTTCTGTTCACTCTGGGGCAATACAGCCAGCCATTTCAATGGACTTTGTTTTGGCAGTGGAGTCGGTGTGGTTTAGATGCCAGCAGGATGGTTACCAAGGAACCCTGTCTGTAACTTACAGAAGCGGAGCGCAGCCGGAACAAGATGACTGCCTTCCATCTAAAAAGCCAGTTTTTCTTGGAATTCTCTTGAGTCATATCAAAATTTAAGGCTGGTAATTACTAAGACAAGTATATACGTAGCTTGTAAGAAAATCCAACACTTCACCTATTACATTTTTCTAAACAGATGCTACACATGGCAACTAAAATATCCCCAGTAACTGTGAAGAGAAACTTCCCTGAATTGATCACAACCTGCCTGAACCTAGAGCACCTTCCCTGGTCTCAAGACCAACTTCCATCGCAGAGGTGACAGCAGCACACCTTGGCGGACAAACAGCATTGTGCAGGATGAGAGTCTGCTCAAACCCGCGGAGAAGCTACCAGCTGGTGTCAGGACGACGCTTTGTCGTGCTATCAAAGATCATACTTTTATTCTTGTGCATAATACAGGAAAATGCTGAAAATGTACCATTCAACTACCTAAATTAAAAGTTAAGTAAACTCACCTACTCAGATTTTAATTTTTAAATGAGAAATGACAAGAGTAGTAAATATGAAGAAAAACAAAAAGAACTTTACTTTCCTATGTTAATACAGGTCAAGGGACCCTTTCTTTTCAAAAGGGTTGATAACACCAGTTCTTAGCAATAAACATAAGGCACTTGTTTAGATTACAACATCACTGCATTGTTTTTCCACTTGTTTTTCTAACCCTGTTTTTCCCCCACAGTATCATTTGGAATAGAGTGAATGAGGCAAATGTGAGATGACCCATTTGATACTACTCAGGACAATATAGTACAGTACAATGTTTTAGGGGTGATGTCTGGACATAAAATGGACCTGTCAAGGTCCCCTGACACCAGACAATGTATCCACTATCAAATAAACCTGAAAGAAAATAAAATATTTATTCAATCGTTCCAGTAAAATTGGGTTGGAATACAGTATGTTAGGAATTTAGCTCCTCACGGTGGCATCCGCATCGAGTTCTAAGCACTTATGAATATTCATTCTAAGACAATCTACATCATTTGAACATTGTCAAGACAAATGTATGATTTCATTTCAATATACAGTAGAGTTTAGACATGATTCACACATACGCCCCTATCATACGGCTGGTGCCGCCTCCAACACCTCATTCGTGGCAGAGGAAGCACTAGTGTTCTTTCCTGATAGGAAGGACTTCAGTCACCACTTATGGGAGAAGCTGAAAAACAACGTTGGGTTTTTTGCCATTTGTTACGATGATCCTGAGACAGGGCCAGTTAATAAAACATAAAGCACTGGAGTCCAGTTTGCACTCTTCTTTACATCACTGAATTGTTAGTCTGGGATGTGGAATGCAGGAATGTACTATGAAAGGTTGAGTTTAGCACAACTGTCCAATCAGCAAAAGGATCAGGTCTCCCGAAAATCCCCTTTAGAATATACTTTCCATAAAAATACCACAAAAAGGTCAATTATGTAAACAACTGATTCATTTTAATCTTAGCAAATACAGTGAGAACCTTGATCTGGAGGCTAGTTCTTAGAGTATAGGTTTAACATTTTAAGGCTCATTTTCTCAATCAAAATAGCAGTTCTACCCTGGCCTGGTGGCTCAGTAGATGAAGCGTTGATCCAGCACGCCAGAGGTTGCAGGTTTGACCTCTGGTCAGGGCACATACAAGAAGCAATCAATGAGCACACAACTAAATGGAACTAAGTGAAACAAGTTGATGCTTCTTTCTCCCACTCTCTCTCAAATCAATAGGAAAAAAAAAGTTTTTTAAATAGTTCCGTTTTCCTTTCGAATTATGAATTACAAATGACATTCATAGTACCTGCAGTCATCCCAGGCCTCAGGGAGGCCTCCTGGCAGAGCGGCCCTCCCCTGACACTGCGGTCTCCCTGACCCCGCACTGACCCTTCTCCAGAGCTCCCGTCTGCACTAGCCTGTCGGCATCCTACATCGCCTCTGGCCTGCACCTCTGTTTCCACCTGTGTGTTTCCACAGAAGCCCAACACAGATTAGTTGAAATATTCACACAACTGTTTTTCAAAACAATTTATTGCATCATATTTGGTACCTCATGTTTGACAACAAAAAGGAAATTACATCTGTAACTGCAAGAAAAAGAAGCTGGTCTGTTATTGAAAAAAAAAAAAAATCTTGGGCCCTTTAAAAATTACAAAGTCTTGGGCTTGCCTGAAACAACTGAGCAAGAAATATATTCTTAGAAATGTAGGGCTTCAAGTATTACAAACCTGTGACACTGTGGAAAAATTCCAGAGGTATCTAAGCTGCAGCACTTTTTCTGCATATCGTTAACAAGGCCTGCTGAGGTTTTTACTATTAGTCTCTTGATCAGTCATAGAATGGTAGTCAGGAGTTCTGCTCTTTAACTTCAAGCCACGGTAGGGTTCCTTTTTTCACGCGGGGTGAAAAAATTCATGCTCGCTAATTAGTTGGTGCCTCGTCACAGTGCATCTGGTTCTTGCATTACAGTTTTAACAAGTTTGGCCAAAACAATGCGGAAAGGTTTGCATTGTTATTTTAGTTCTTCAAGTTTTAGTTAAAATTGAGATTGTTCCAACTGGTTCCTTCAGTTAAAAACTGTGGTACAAGAACGCCAAACTGATCATGTACAGTGAATTTTGGAAACATGAGCGTATTGAACACCCTCCAGGTTTCTTAGAATTCTGCTTGGTATCTACATGTCCAGCGTCTACAACATCAAGCATCTGTTGTAGGTTTCTCTGTAAATAGTGATTCACATTTGCATACTTCCTATGGCCAGAATCAACCCCGCAACGAAACCAGTCAGACGCTAAAGCCCCAACAACTCTTTGTGCTCAGTGAAAGAATCCAGTGCTAAAACAGCATTTATGCTGTCGGAGATATAATAAAATCTCACAAGACAAATTTAAAGTAATATTTCTGCCACACACCTGCTTTGTTAGCTGTAACAGCCTCCAGATTTTATATAAATTAGTTTAAAAACATGGGTGGGTAGGTAGGAAGAGGACAGGTATCTTTTTTAACCCCTCAATTTTAGCAGCTTTTTATTTTTTAAGAAACTGAACCTATATCCTGTAATATGTTAGATATTTTATATATACTTTTCAGCAGGATAAAAAACGTAAAACACTATTTGAAGGCAAGAACATTTACTCTTCTTATTCTGTGTAAGTCAGAGCAATGCAGCAGGTGCGTGACAAAAATATTATACACTAGATATGGTCCAAAGTCATTCCATTTGCTTGTTTAAGGATGTTCAGATTTCATTGGCCAGTTCTTCAGTTTCTGCAGAACTATCTCCATTAACTGTGATCTTCATATCCTCTTCATATCCAGGAGGCATGAAAGCCAAAGCGTAAGGGAAAAGCTTATGACAATTTGCTCTATAAACTTCAGCAGCTTCTTTACAGTCTCCTAGGCTACCATCACACAAGGCTTCTAATACCTCCATACATGTCTAGAGAGAGAAAAAAGGTCATGTTATAGACAGCTTGTTCAAAAGAAAAGTTTTTACTGTGACTTTGACATGTTGTTATCAACAGATTTCTGAAATAAGAGGCCAATGTACAATATTTAAGATCAACAAAACCACTTCTTCCCACATATACAGTCCACTGGAGTTAGTTTCTTCAGAATTGCAGGGCTTCTACAAAGGATGAGTGTTTAAGCAGGGCCAGGACTCAGGTTGGGCAAGCAAGGTGTACAGGGTGCTACATTTAAAGAGACGCCACTTTCATCCAGTGCTGGATCCCGGGCGACAAGCTCGAGTCAGCTGAGCCTGGCCCTATATAAATATCAAAATCTGCATGCCTGCACTCAATGACTTTTCAATGACTACACTCAAGCCTTTTCATCTTTTTGGAGGCTAAGAGCCAGTTGGCAAAATCAAACAAGTTTTTTCAACCTTGTATTCAAACTAAAGAGAACCTTAAGGACATCCAATAACTACGCAGGAAACAGTCTCAAACACAAAGGAAATCTATGCAAAAAAAAAAAACAAACCCTGATTATGAAAACTGATAATTCTTTCAACAAACCTCTAAATATGTCTGCTTCTTATATTTCTAAACTAATCATGTTGACTTGCATTACTCATGTTTTCTTTCTTCATCTTTGGATGAAAACACTATGTAGTTTCCAGATACATAATATTCCACAAAAGGTTCTGATCTAAACACTGCATTCATTAGGAACCAGCAAGTCTAATTTTTTCCTTATAGATATTATTTTCACTTGCTATTAAAGGAGAATATTTAACACTCTTTCAGCAAATGCTTTATCTGTTGATCCTCAAACAGGGTAGCTGTCCTTTGTTTTTTAGTCCAAACTACAATACATATTTTACAATATTCCTATATCATCTTTCACTCTACATAACCTTGTGATATATATTATAAGCTATAAATGACTATTTAAATTCAGCACATGATAAATAAATCTTAAATGTCAGAATCTTCATTGAGACCAATGCTTGCTCAGAAATGTAAGATGTGAAGTCCAAAATTAATCATGAAATGTATTTTACTAAAACACAGTTCTTAAAAATTATTGTAACAAATGTAAAACTAGTTATTAAATGCCAAGTACTCAACTATGCACGTGTGCACAAACACATAATTCTAAATAGATTTAAGTTTCTGGCACAACTTCATAATGGTTTGAAGAACAGTATGCATAAATAACAACAAATATTATTTGTGACAATTGTTCTCTTGATGAAAAGAGAACAAAAAAGTCGTCAGGTACTCATACAGAGAGGTTATGAAGAACTCTTTACCTGGAGGTTTCTGTTACTGAGGGATTCATCAAGTGTTGTTGCCAACTCTATAGCTCGTTTCTGACTAGAAGGATCTAAATAATATACCGTTTTGGCAGCTAGATGAGAAGGAAAAATAAAGTTTGTTTTATTTCAAGGTAAAACCAGCATCTTGTCCTTAATCTATTAAAATATAATGCAATGTATATGTGCACACAGTGTGGCTCTTTATTAGAAAAATATGAAACACTGTTATTTTTTTTTTTTAATTCTGAGAGCATAGGTTAGATATAGCCTAACTTTCTAAAGGAGGAGAATGATTAAGGTCAAAGAGACTATGAAGAAATGCAAATATTCTTTTTCTTTCTACCAGTGAGAGAAGGGGAGGCAGAGAGACAGACTTCCACATGCGTCCCAACTGAGATCCACCCAGCAAGCCCACTAGGGGGCAATGCTCTGCCATCTGGGATGTTGCTCTGTGGCTCAGCAACTGAGCTCTTTTTAGCACCTGAGGCGGAGGCCATGGAGCCATCCTCAGAGCCTGAGGTCAACTTGCTCCAAACAAGCCATGTACAGGAGGGGGAAGAGAGAAAGAAGCAAGAGGAAGCAGGTGGTAAAGCAGATGGGCGCCTCTCCTGTGTGCCCTGACTGGGACTCAAACCTGGGACATCGATACGCTGGGCCAACACTCTATCACTCAGCCAACTGGCCAGGGTTGAAATGCAAATACTCTAATACATGTCTTTGTGTGGCAGGATCATGGACAGCTTTCTTTCTAAAATGAGCATAATATGGGGTTAGGGGAACACCCGACCTTGACAGTATGAGCCAAAAATCTGAATTCACTCTCCACAGTGGCATACAGTGGCTGGGTTTCTTAGCCAGGTCCTCTAACAGCACCACCCATGCGATCTCCTCATATCTAAGCTTTACCAGCATACTCTGCAACATGACCCTTGCCTGTGAGATGGTTTCAGGTGTTTAGCATGGTCAAGTTTGCTATCTTCCATAGACATGACAAATGGAAGATGATGGTCACATCCAAGTGAATTTTAAGAACACACTGATGAGAGAAAGAGAAAGCTCCTCCTTCATTGTATGTAATACACAGCTGAATTCAATTATAACTGCTTCTTGACAATGCCTATGATGAACCAGAAGAGACTACTGACCTTGATTCATAGTAATAATTTTGCCTAAGAAATTTAAAATCGTAGAGAAAGCGTATTTAAGCTGCCTGTTTCCACGGATTAAAATGTGACATATACACACTGCCTCTTACAATGTAAAAACTGTGTAGCATCATTATCATTGATTCATTAACACAAAAAATAAAGCTGTGGCTAGGACAAAGATAAAGTGATTACCTGATAATCTGTGTGGCAATGAATCAGAATTCCTTTTCAGGAAAGTCTCATTAAAATTCTTTGGATTTGTTGCTCCAAAAAGACGATTCATTTCTTGTTTTAATACTGTCCTAACTGTATCATGTAAATCTTTACTTTCACACACTGCTGAACAAATTAAAAACAAACTCTATTAGCAGTCAGAAAGTCTGATAAAGTTTGTAGGAGTTAAAAAAGTATCTACTTGATGAAGTCAATGAGACAAAGCAATTATATACAAATACTAGACAAGTCTACTAATAATTAAACATTTAAAGAGCTTACCTATGTACATTTAAAGAATTTAATTTTAAATGTGTCAGAGTAATCAAAAGACTTTCTAAAGGCACTCAAAGACATTTCATTGACAAATGATTTCCAGAAAAGAACAGAAAACAAAGTACATGAGAAAAGATGTAGCTCCACAGCCTTATAAACTCATAGGTGTTGCTCCCAGCAACTTCAAGGAAAGTCTGCAAAGCAGGGACTTGATGGCACCTACCTGGTAAATAATGTCACAGCAAATAGTAGTGCTGAAGACAACAGAATTTGTCACACCATCTCCATTTTCTTCTATACTCAGTAAAGCATTACAAACTTACTGAGGTTATACGAAAACATGGCAACTTCACTGACCTTAATTTTCAGGGGTTATGTGAACTGAGCTGTCATTATATAATAACTCCAAAGGACTACCAAAGTACTTTCCTGCAATGATATTGCAGCCATCCTATTCCGAGGCCTTGGGATACAGGAATAGAAAGCTGACCCCTGCTCTCTGGAAGGTATCCTAGTTAAGCTTTGTTTCATTGCAGTCACAACTCAGAGATATTACAAGTTCAGTTCAAGACCACCGCAATAAAGTGAAGGTCACAATAAAGCAAATCACATGACTTTTTGGTTTCTTAGTACATATTAAAATTACATTTACACTAACTACATTGTAGTCTATTAAGTGTGCAATAGCATTAGGTCTAAAAAAAATTATACACACACACACACACACACACACCTTAATTAAAAAATATTTTATTGCTAAAAAATGCTAACCATCATCTGAGCCTGTTGAAAAAATGGTGCCAACAGACTTGCTCAACGCAGGGTTGACACAAACCTTCAATTTGAAGAAACACAGTATTTGCAAAGTACAACAAAGCAAACCACAAGAAAACAAGGTATGCCTGTATTATTTTGGTATACAGCCTGGACTTTGAGCCAGACAGACCTGGGTATGAATCTAGGATTGGACAAATCATAACCTCTCTGAACCTATTTTTTAATCTATAAAATTGAGGTGATTTCCACTAGAAGGATCAGTCAGGAAAGTCTAAATTTAAAAGAGCTAATTATATAACATAATAAATTATCATTACTATTTTTGTCACATTAAAAACGTAAGTACATTTTTCTTTGGTTAGGAAGTATGGTGGTGGCTTTCAATCTTTGCCTACAACCAGTATTTGTACTCTGATGAATATGTATTCTATATACATAAATTATGTGAAGCTAAAATTTCACAGAATACTGCTCCGTACTTTGTATAATGCATGCTGGTATTTTCTATTCTTTTTATTTTTGGTTTTCAAATGCTGGTAATGACCCACTATTTTTCTTTCATTGTCTCAACAATGTATCACTACCCTAAGTTTAAAAAACACTGAACTCTTGAGTAGTACATATCCAAGTAAGACATTCTACACATGATTAGTTACTGAATGACTGATACACCCTTTGTTGGTTAAACAGCATTTCATCTACCATTCCACAGAACTGGTGGTTCAAATAAACCAGCTACTTGTTAAAGAATTTAGTTTTACCATCACTGTGGTTGTACTTTCAACTTGGTTTAAAGGAATCCTATTGGAATAACAAAAATGCCCCAATTTTGTGTTTCTGTTTAAGTACACACCTGTTCTTAACAAAGCTATTAAGCAATCTACCCAACTTCCTGAAGGCTTTTTAAAGACACAGTGCATCTTCATCAATATGAACTATCACTGCTTTCATTACTTAAATTCAGTCAAAATAAGGAATCTCTTTGTAAATCTTTCTGACAATGTGAGCTGAATACCTGAAGAAATGGGAATAGCTAACATGCATTTTAATTTTTTGAAACTGTTGCAAGAAAATATTCATATGTTCATCAATCCACACATGCATTACAAGCAAATAAATTTAGAAATGCCACGTCTAATTCATATTTCAAAGAAAAGTCTTTAACACCTTGGCATTTATGTATTACTTTACTACCTTTCAGGAAAGAATTAATCATACAAAAACAAAGTGTGTATGTTACTTTAGAAATAGTTTATGTGCATTTCATCCTGAGAATGAACTTAAAACGATTTTCTAGCCTTAATTTTTTTATTATATCAAAATTTGTTTTAATACAAAAAAGAGACTAAAAAGAATCTTTATTCTCTCTAAATAATCAATTCCTTCTTCAAATCTGTATAATGTGGTTACATTATTTATTACTTTCTGAATTTAAAAAGACTGAGAAAAAAATTTCTATGATTCAGTTTCTCTAACAGATATTTCTTTGACATGCATAAATATAATTTAAATAAGGCTTTACTTTTCCTTAGAAAACAAAACAATGTTCTTAACTGGGACAATTTTTTAAAACAATGACTGGGATGCCTGGTTTAATTGCAGCATGTTTATAAAATGTATGGATTCATATGGGCCTGAGTATTTAACAATGAGCTAATTTAATAGTATTTCTAAATTCTGCAGGTTGTTCTATTAAAAATTCTATTCCTCTTTCTCCAGTCACCTAAAAAGCAAAACAACAACACTACTTGATTACAGGAGTACTTTATCTAAATCTAAAGCTCTTTTTTTCTCTTTTTAAAGTGGGAGGAGGGGAGATAAGACAGATTCCTCCATGTGCCCCAACTGGAATCCACCCGGCAACCCTCGTCTGGGGCCGACACTTGAACCAATCGAGACACTGGCTGAGAGAAGAGAAGAGAGAGAGAAGAGGGAGAGGGAGGGGAAGAAAAGCAGATGGTCACTTCTGTGTGCCCTGACTGGGGATTGAACCCAGGACGTCTGCATGCTGGGTCAACATTCTATCGACTGAGCCAACTAGACAGAGCAATTTAAAGTTCTTGTAGTTGAAAGAACAATATGAAAACCTGGGCTCTCAAGCCTGCTTCATTATTAATTATATTACTTTGAATAACTAATTTAATCTTTAATGATCCCACATTTCTCAATTATAAAATGAGACAATTAGCATAAAATTCTACCTTTCGTTCTCTAGAATTCTGTAGTTCTACTTCACATTAAAACTAAAGTGTGGCCTGACCAGGAGGTAGTACAGTGGATAGAACATCGGACTGGGATGCGGAGGACCCAGGTTCGAGACCCTAAGGTCGCCAGCCTGAGCACGGGCTCATCTGGTTTGAGCAAAGCTCACCAGCTTGGACCCAAGGTCGCTGGCTTGAGCAAGGGGTTACTCGGTCTGCTGAAGACCCACGGTCAAGGCACATATGAGAAAGCCATCAATGAACTAAGGTGTCACAACGAAAAACGAATGATTGATGCTTCTCATCTCTCTCCATTCCTGTCTGTCTGTCCCTATCTATCCCTCTCTCAGTAAAAAACAAACAAACAAAAAAAAAACTAATGTATGGGCTCCTCTCAAAATATCTGAATAGTACAATGATTGTTTTTAAGTTCTTTTAAACCTATATTTAGCAACAAAAATTTTATGACTCAAAGATTTGTACTAAAGACAGATAAATAAGGAAATAAACAGTCAATTTCAAAGAGATTCTTCAATTTTAGAAAAATTTACTAAGAAGTTTTAACATAATAAAACTTCAACTTACATGTAACTTTTTACAAATAGGAATAAAGATGATTTTAGACTGAACAAGTCTATGTCAAGATTAGGTAACATTTCTAGCCTTAAAAAAATAAAGACCTCCAACACAAAGACAAAAACCCTGTTTTCCTCAGTTGATTTAATACACATCATCTTTAAAATGACTGAGTTTACGATAAACTTTCAAAGATCATGTACACAATCACTATCAGCTATTGTAATGAAATACTTAAGAAATGAAAAACAAAACATACCAGTACTAAAGAGTCGGATCATACACTCATGAAGCCAGGGATGACTAGAATCAATAGCAAATGCCCTCTTTACTGATTGTAGCATCAAAAGAAACTTTTCTATAAAAAGAAAAAGTAAGATATATTTTTACCATTTAATGAAATAAGATGCCCTCCTTTGGAGGACTAAGACCTTACAAATAGAAAAACTTGAGTCAAGCACATCTGAACTACAAAACATACAACCGAGGCAAATGATTTCCTCAGATCAGCAACATCAGCTACTATTTTCCACACAATGTTCTTTAAGAAAAAAAGGTTTTATGAATTGTAAAATATTTAGATCACATACCACAACATTTGAACTAATGCCATATAAACAAAGAAACAAATCTGAAGCCATTTCATTTCCTAGCCTCCTTGAATCAGAATAAAGGAATTTTCCTCACTACTTAGAAAACTTCATTGTTTATATGCTTAAACTATCTCCTTTCTTGTGTTTCTTGATGTGTGAAATGGTTTGCCTCCCATCGGACTGTTCATCTCCTGTCAATTCCTGGCTCTTCTTTCCCCTTGAAAGTCCGAGTTGTCAGTGATGTTCTAACCTGTCCCTAAGCCGCCCCCACTCACATCTCCCATGCCCCACGCTTCAGCAGCGCTTCCCCCTGCTAAATGGAAATATGCACCAGAACACTCACTGCACTTTTATTATCTAAGACTCTCTTTGTCAAGACTTCTCCAATTTGGTACCATCTTCCAAATATTGAAATTCAAACTGCAGGCTTCTCTGACATTTTCTTTTCCCTTACCCTCAACACTTAGAAAACTAAAAGCCCTGCCATGCCCTTTGTCACAAGCCACACCACTTCACTGCAGTGGACTGCCCATGCTGACAGCTGCACAGGTCAGAGCACAGCCAACGCCCACTGAGCGGAGTTACACTGCCCTTCCTCACTGTAAGCAGAACAGCTTTAGTATTTTATACTTTGGGACTGACTTGAGAGTATTTGCTTAAAAGGGGAATTGTCGTTAACTATTAGAAGTATAAAATTACTGGACTATTTATTAAACTTATTAAATTACAACACAATTACTGTGGAAGATAGTAAATATAGTAGAAAATATTTTATTCAAATTCCACCAATAGATACATCTCTGTTACCTTTTGATTTACTTTTTCCTGGCTACCTTTCTTTTTACATACCCATCTAAATATCTTATTAAAATGAAAATTGAGCTCTAGTTTTGTGTCCTATTTTCAAACAATGTTATAGGGTAACCTCTCCCCCACATTATAAATTACTTTTGATGAACATGATTTTTAATGGATACTCTATAAAGGTACCTTGTTTTCCCAATTTCTTTTAACAGTTATACACTGTAGAGACAACCTTCTATCAGATCTTACTAACCAGTTTTTTTCTTCCCTTCAATATTTATATTATGCATATATTAATAAACTTATATTAATTATATCAATGATAAATTATAACTTTAATAAGTTATAAATATAAATTACATTAATGATAAACTTTTTTTCAATGACCCACTTATATTACACAAACCGAATACTATAAAATCTTAGTACATACAATATAGCCAAAAACCCGCATTTACAGTTTACCTGGCTCAGGCAATACAGCCAACCTCAACATTATTTACACACGCTTGTGTTTTCTTAACAAAGCCTTTTCCATTCTATGCATTTTTTCTTTTAGAAATGATTCATCCTACAAGATACACCTCAAACATCACATCTTCTCTATTTTTAACAGTAGCTAATAAATAGCTAACCTTTATTAACGCTTACTGTGTACCAGACACTATTCTAAGCTCCACTTGTATTAACTAATTTTATCCACACACATAGTAGTTATTGTATCTGACACTAATCCTAGTTATATATGTACACCTATGGTTGACTTTAATGTCCTAGAAGAAATAATGGTATCATTGTACTTCTCCACAACATTCTGTGCATAGCAGGCATTTCTGTGAGAAAGCTGAATTGGCATTTTCCAAAAAATCCTACAGTGGTGAAGCTACTGGAGGTGGGAGACTCTGTAAGAAATATAGTGATCAGTGTTATCAGGGCCACTATACCCTAATTGCCTACCTTTCCTAAAGTAAATCTCAAAGGCAAAAAGATGAGTTTCTATCTTGTTCTTCACCAAGTTCTTCAACGGTGTTAAAAATTTAATAGCTTCTTCCAATGGAGTTTCAACCTAACAAAAATAAAAGATATTATACAAATGGAACCAAGATTTTGGGGGGATGTGTTTTTACTCTCACTATGAAACACTTTAAAAAATCACTTACCCATCACTCAGAAATTAACAGTCATATTTTAAATTACCACAATCTAGAGAAGGGAGACTTTTGAACTCTAGAACTCTTCACCGGCTTTTAACCATAGAGATTACATTATCCCTTGATAGAAACTATCCCACAAGTAAGGAAGAAGATACAAGAGACCCAGAGAAAGGAAGTGAGAAATAGTAAGATAGCCAAGGGGAAGGGGGTGAAGGTGAGGGGCGAGGTGGGGAGAGACAGAGGGGAGATGTGAAATAGAATAAGAGGAGCAAGAAGAAAACTGTAGAGAACATTACAGAATGAGTGAATGTCGTTTTTTTTTAAATTCAGGTTTGATCCCCAGAAAGGGCACATATAAGAAGCAACCGATGACAGCAGGAATAAGTGGAACAACAAATTGATATATGTCTCTCTCTCTCTCTCCTTCTCCTCCTTCCTCTCTCTCCAAAAATCAATACATTCAAAAAATTTAAAAATAAGTACAAGAAGTCCCGGGTTCGATTCCCGGCCAGGGCACACAGGAGAAGCGTCCATCTGCTTCTCCACCCCTCCCCCTCTCCTTCCTCTCTGTCTCTCTCTTCCCCTCCCGCAGCCGAGGCTCCATTGGAGCAAAGATGGCCCGGGCGCTGGGGATGGCTCCTTGGCCTCTGCCCCAGGCGCTGGAGTGGCTCTGGTCGCAACAGAGCGAAGCCCCAGAGGGGCAGAGCATTGCCCCTGGTGGGCGTGCTGGGTGGATCCCAGTCGGGGGCATGCGGGAGTCTGTCTGACTGTCTCTCCCTGTTTCCAGCTTCAGAAAAATACAAAAAATAAAATAAAATAATAAGTACAATATCCATTCTGTTTTGCTTTGTTCCACTACTAATTCTATAAAAATCCATATTGTTCAAATGTCATATTAGTGGTGAGATGGCATTTGAAAAGATTTATATTTATAGAACTCTGTCTCTATCATCTTTTAGTAATCATATTATGTCACTACATACTTATTATCATTACTGGGCAGGTATAATGTTTAGTATATAATTGTGCTACTGTTAAAACCTAAATGGAGCACTGAGATAAGACAGCTCTCTGTAGACTGGGGTGGGGGTAGAGAACAACACCTTATCTACCAGAAGGGCACTGAACATCTGGGTTCTGTATTTGTCTTCTCTCATCATAGAGGCAGTAACAAATTATCTTCAATGGAATATGGATCTGCCCTATCTCCCAGCGTGCACCTGCCAGTACAGTAATTGTAGACTGGCTATACACAGTAACACTGACTGGCCAAGAAAATTATTTCACAGCATTTAAAAGAAAAAAGTGAAGCAATGAAGTGTTATCTATGGGATTTCCCTTGTACTAGTATGTAAAGCAGCTGACGTTATTCTGAAGGATACATGCTCTAAACCAGAAATCATAAATGGCACTGCTACTCTCACAGCTGTAGACACCAAGAGGCAGAGGAAACGGGCCTTCCTCACACATTTGTCAGTATTTTACTTATTCCCAGAACTGTAAGCCTTACTGAGATGGAATTTATGGTATCTAGTGGAGAAACGTCTACCAGGAAAGGTAAAGAACTGGGAACTGAAAGTGCCACCATCTATATTAAGCTTTTCTTTAGGGTCTAGACTGAAACGAGGGTCTTAGAAAAGGCAGCTATTAAAATATGAACACAAGGAACATAGGGAAGTTGAAGCAATTCAAGCATTATGCTAACTGGGATCATCTCATACTCAGTTAGGGTCCGACACTCACTGAGTGAAGTAATGATGGACTCGCCAGCATTATACACTCTTCTGTCTCTCAAAAAAAAACACCACACATCCAGTCATAAAGATTGAAACTTACTTAAATAAATGTGGGATGGAACTGTACTGATGAGCAATATCAGACATTCACAAGGGCAGCTTTAAGCATATTAATTTATAAACTAACCTGACATCTAATCCTAAAATGTGCTGTGTAGGAATATATCTCCCTACACTCTGAGCACAACAACATAAAGTTTAAAACTATCAAACCCTATACAGGCAGAATACTGAAGAAGCACTATCCTCATGTGCGCGCACACCATAGGGAAGAGAAACCCGGTGGAGGTGAACACTGAGTGGAGGCAAGCAGGGTCACCGGAGGGCGGCGCAGGAGGGAACCAGAGACACCAACTACTGCCTCGTGGGAAGTGGGAGAAACACGGCGTCCACCAAGACTTCCTATTTCATCCTCTAGTACCTGAGTATTAAACTCAATAACTAAACCTCTTCCTATTCTCCTCTCCTCCTCCTTCACTGGAACTGCTAACCTAGTAATGCTTTTATTTGTGTCATATATATTATCCTGAACTGGAGACACTAAACTTACCATTTACCACATGGAAGAATGTTGAAATATAGGGTCATAAAAATCCAAGTAGAGAGTATAGGCTCAGGCTTGGCAGGCAGCTTTTATTTTTATTTATTTATTTTAGATTTTATTAATTTTAAAGAGAGGAGACAGAGAGAGAGAAAGAAGGGAGGGAGGAGCAGAAAGCACCAACTCCCATATGTGCCTTAAGCAGGGAAGCCCGGGGTTTTGAACCGGCGTCCTCAGTGTTCCAAGTTGATGCTTTTACCCACACTGAGCCACCGCAGGTCAGGCTTGGCAGGCAGCTTTTAAAGTGACCTATAATGCCCCCTCTGGTTCCGATGGCCTGATATTATTTGGCACTGCTATCACATTAAGGATATGGGTAAATGTGGACAATATCAGATGGGGGGCATCTGGAGGCAGTTATCCTATGAAGAGTGTTGTGTACCTGACAAGAACAGTGTACATTGAAGAGCAGTCCATGAAACTGGGTGCCTGCCACTAGGCTTCTTCCAAATAAAGCGCTTTCTGTCAGCATTATTTTGTCCTGAGACTCTATAACCCTCTAGCTTCGAAGACCACACTACAACTTATATTTGGCCCTAAAGCAGCAATTACAGTCCTGACACAAGGAAAACTCAATAGTCTATAGGAAGCCTGGTATAGAACTCTGCTCTGGGGGGTACTCAGTTCAAACAGATTCTCTCCATTAAGAACTATAATGCAAGACATGAAGAAGAGTTATGCGCCGCCTCCCAAAAAGTCATTAAGGAAAGTCCTGGTAGAGAGAAAGCAAGCAGAAAGAAGAATGGGGCAGGCAGATAGTTACAGTAGTGGAGTGCTAATGAAGAAAGCTGAGGTATAAAGATGGAAGGTCCCTTCAGCTGACATCAGCCCTGAATAACTGCAACTCTCCCTAATGCCTAAAATGTCCTGTCCATTTCCTGTGCCTACTCACTTCCTTTTATATTCTTCCAAAAAACTCCCCAAAATAATAAAAAGGTAGTATCTTTGTTCCCAGAAAATATACATCTGAAAAGATGTCAATACATCCTTGTGAAATTCACGCTAGATTTCTCTATGGTTCTTAAATGCAACAAGCTATGAGATATTACCATCCATCCTCTCCGGTATAATTCTAAACCACTTTCCACTATTTGTTAGGTATTATAATTTTCCTTAGTTATAAAGTATTCAGTGATTTTTGAATCTTCAGTTACTAGTAAGACTAAAATCAAACCCTAAGACAATGTCCTTATAATTATATTGAATTAACATGATAAATTATGCAATTATTTTTACATGGAGGAGAAGGATGTTAAGGGCCAGAAGAGAAACTGCATAGGTGTACTATTAATAAAAATGGTTCATGTGACAATACCTTATCTTGGTTTCAGCTTAAGCTATTAGGTTTATATAGCAAAATCCAATAAAAAAAATATTGTCAACTAAAAACATGGGTAAGTAAAAGACACACACATAGAACTCACTTAACAAAGGAGCCCCTATATAAAAAACTTGCCTAGATATAAAAACATGCATGTTACCACTTATAATAAACACTACATTATTTACATATACATTTTCTCTACCTCTTAACATCTCTGCTAGTAAGGATTTTTTCTAGTCCCATTTTATAGATGAGAAAAACATCAGAGAGGTTAGACACAGTGTCCAAGACACATAGCAAAGTGTAAGAACTGATACGTAAACCCAGATCAGAATGACTCAAAAGCCAAAACTTCCTACTACACCACACTCCTACTCTTGGATCAGGATCGTTATTTCACATCTTAAACGTAATCAAGAAAAACTAAGAAGACAAAAATTAAAAATTTTCGTTCTAAAGTCGATAATTACACTGGTTGAATAAGATAATATAACATGACAATAGCTGGTGATGAAAGTTCACTCAATTGTGCGAACACTACTATCAATTACCTTGGCTAATTTCTCCGGGATAAGTTCTTCTTTTGGACCTCCAATTTCCTCGTCATCATCATCCTTCTTCTTTTTCTGATTCCTCTGCTGCTTTTCTTTTTCTGCATTTTTTTTCTCTTCTTCTATCTGGGCTTTCTTTTGAGCTCTTCTTTGTTTATTACGTAGCTTCTTTAGTTCTTTGTCAGACATGTTTGCTGTAGGCAGTAAGTTTTAGTTAATAAAATTATAAGCATGTTAATCAGATTATTAATGATCAATTATAGTAGTAATGTTTAGTAAACATTCCCATACAAACTCCCATAAAAAGATACACATGTTCATTAAGGTGCATCTAGCCCTTCACCAATTTCACATTTGATAGAAAGCCTTGTAACATTTTTTGAAAAGATATACTTTGCCCCACCATGCTTTTCACAAAACTTGGTGTATTACATCTGTTTGTGATTTAAACTGTGAGCAACTGGATGAAAGAGACCATGTCTTACTTTGTAATCATTGTATTCTCAGGGCCTAGGAGCATACCAAAACACACAAAAAACACTATTTGTTGATGATATAATGAAAATTAACATCCTTTACGGTATAAACCATGAGATGTCTGAAAAGACAGACTAGAAATTGAGATACCATACCCACAACTGACCATATTACATTCTCACAGTTCAGTTCATCATAAAGTTGGCATTTTAAATGAATGGGCAATATGACAACCTAGCTAATATATGGTGTCAAGGAGTCTATTTGGGCGTAAAAAAAGGCCATTCTCCATCTCATATCATATACAAAGATCAATTCCAGATGATTAAAGAGTCAAATATAAAAATAACAAAACAAATATTGAGAAAACAAAATATACTTATAAATATATTTTAAATTTTGTAGAAAAGCACTAAGCAAAACCCAGAGCCATTAAAAACTAAAAAAAAAAAAAAAATCTCATAAAAACTGTTCACATAATTAAAGATACCCACTATAATATAGGCTAAGACCTAGATGACAGGAAGAAAATATCTGCAATATATAAGCAAGGACTAGAGTCCTGAACAAGTACAGAACTTGTACAAATCAAGAAGCTTAAAAATATAAGAGGCAAAACACATGAACAGCCAATTCAAAGAAATCCGAAGGCCGCATGAAAGCTATGCAGATGCTCCATCCTTAAAAATCCAGAAACTAGGAATTAGATATTTTCCCCAAAATAACAAAAAAGGATGAATAATTTTCTTTCTTTCTTTTTTCTTTTTGTAATTTTTTAAAGATTTTATTCATTTTAGAAGAAGGGGAGGAGAGCAGGAAGCATCAACTCCCATATGTGCCTTGACCAGGCAAGCCCAGGGTTTCGAACCAGCAACCTCAGAGTTCCAGGTTGAAGCTTTATCCACTGCGCCACCACAAGTCAGGCGAATAATTTTCAGTGTTAGCAATAAAGTAAAATAAACACAATCTCAACAGTGTTGGTGGCAATAAAAACTGAATTTTTATGGAAAGCAATTAAACAGTTTCAAGTTTCCTTTGACCTAACAAGTAGCAGTTCTAACAGTCCCTGCTAAGCAAATATGTGCCTGATGATGTACAAGGACATTTACTACAGCACTGTTACAGTGGGAAAAAAATCCACAGATTCCTACATAGCCATGGAAATGATTAATGAAGACAACAAGCTGCATTCAGACATAAAGAATTACTATGAAATGAAGTTGAAGTTGCAGAACACTACATATGTTATTCAATTTATTGGCTTAAAAATAAAACAACTACAAATAACCCCCCTGAAATGTGTGTAAAGTATTTTACACATAAGACTCTGAAAATTCACTGGGGAACAATTTTTTTTTCATATTCTGTTGCAAGAGGTTTTAGAACTGTTTCTATATATTTCTGCATTGCTGATTCCAAATCTGAAATCAGTTTTTTTGGGTGCATGCTCTAGTTTTTATGCAATTCTAATTTCTTTTTGTTAATGGCATGCATTGGTTTTTTTGTGTTTTTTTTTTTAAACAGAGACAGAGAGTCAGAGGGATAGACTGGGACAGACAGGAAAGGAGAGATGAGAAGCATGAATCATTAGTTTTTCGTTGCGCATTGCGACACCTTAGTTGTTCATTGATTGCTTTCTCATATGTGCCTTGACCATGGGCCTTCAGCAGACCAAGTAACCCCTTGCTCAAGCCAGTGACCTTGGGTCCAAGCTGGTGAGCTTTTGCTCAAACCAGATGAGCCCGCGCTCAAGCTGACGCCCTCGGGGTCTCGAACCTGGGTCCTCGGTTCTTCCCAGTCCGAAGCTCTATCCAATGCGCCATCACCTGGTCAGGCAGCATGCATTGCTTTTTAAATTGGAGTTAAAGGGCAACAACTCTTGGATTGAACATAACCACTAGGCAATTAATGTTTTACAGACATCACTTTTACATAATTGTAGTTGTTTTTAAATGTAAAAAATTATTATCCGATAAAAACACCCTATTTGTCTTAAGATTGAATCATGGCTTCTTCGAGTAGGCGTATATGTAAGAATAGTCCTGACACCTTCTGTTATATATGTAGCTGTTACACACTTCGATGTCAAAGGCGCAATATTTCCTCATTTGTGACGTGCATATATTGCCTATTTTCAAGTTCCCCTTGGCAATCAAGACAAGAATTGGGCTCCTCATATTGTGTGTCATAATTGTGAGGAAATGTTTCATGACTGGACAAAAGGAAAATGCAAAGGAATGCCTTTTGGTATTCCCATGGTTTGGCGTGAACCTAAGGACCACAGCAGTGACTGTTATTTCTGTCTGATCCATACAAAGGGCATCGACAAGAAAAAACGGCATATGATCACATATCCTAATATTCCTTCAGCAATACGACCTCTCCCACACTCTGAGACACTCCCAGTTCCAGTTTTCAATGGTTTTATTTCTTCTAAGGACGAAGAAAGTGAACATGGTGGTAGCGTATTTTGATAAGATGCATGAGGAAATGGTTGTAGAATCTGAAGGGTCTTCTAATGCCAAGCAGTCATTAACCCCTCAGCAGTTTAGCCAACCCGAATTGAATGACTTAGTAAGAATAACATAAAAATTGTCCTCGACTTTCTGAAGTATGAGGAGCACAACTGGATCATTTGTGTGGATCTTAAAATGGTAAGTTTCCTGCTAGAACAACAAGAGATGTTTCACAAAGTATCTTTGCTTTCTGTTTGTGGGACAGCCGAGTTCAGGAGAAACACTGGACACAGAAGGAATGGCCGAAACGTGAAGCTCTGGAAGTAGGGATGCAAACTATTGTGAATGAACCTGTAGTTAATCGCGACAGGATCATTTTCCCCCCACTTCACATCAAACCTGGCTTAATGAAGCAGTTTGTTCAGGCTTTGAATAGAGAAAGTGAATGCTTTCAACATATTATTTCGCTTTTCTTGCCTTGTCTTTCGAGAAGATAAAAGCAGGTATATTCGATGGACCTCAAATTCGAACCCTCATACGTGACGAAGAAATTACCAGGAAGATGAATAAGGAGGAGAAAGCAGCATGGCAGTCTTTTGTGGCAGTTACAGAGAACTTCCTTGGCAACAAAAAAAACAGAAAACTATGAACTTCTGGTTCAAAGGATGCTGTTGGCTTTCCGCGACATTGGATGTAACATGAGCATTAAGATTCACTTCCTGAACAGTCACCTTGATAAGTTTCCCAGAAAATCTTGGAGCTGTTAGTGATGAGCAACTACTGCTGGAGCATCAAACGAGACTGTCCTCAACAAGTACACAAACGTAAGAGCTACAAACGCAAATTTTTGCCTGAATAGAATTTAAATAAGTTTTGTGCAAATTTTATGATTAAAATAAGTGTTTTAATATGTTCTATTTCGAAATTGTAGACAAATTCTTTTTTTTTTGACAAATTCTGATGCAATCATATCTTTTAGTGTATCAGTGTATTTACTGCATTATATAAATTATTATATTTTCACAAAGATGATGCCCAAGACATTCTACTTCCTATGTTAAACTAAATGTTGAAAATTTTACAAGATGAAAACCTAAAATCTTGAATTGCAAAACTATAGCTTACAGAGAAAAACTAATGTCAGATTTGAGATCAGCGCACTCGAATTAGGTAAGAACAAGTGTTTTTGTGGATGCAACAAAAATTTTGTTCCCCAGTGTTATTATTGTGTACAAAGAAAATTGAACATTTCATAGAGATAACCTTTTGAAAGGAGCAAGCCGTTGGGTAGGAGAAAAGTAAATGGAGACTTTCCCTTCTGTTAGGTATCTTTCTGAATTGTTTCAGCTTTGTATAATTAAGAGTTGTGCATTATTTCTGCACCATGAGGAAGAGGGTAAGACAAAGTGTGAACAAAAAGGTAAACAAAAATAAGCCAGAGGATCTCAGCTTCAACTGTCAATTGTCCTACAGAATCTTACTGGCCATTTTCTTTAACTTAAAAAAACGACACAGACAGATTCAAGTGAAATTTGTAAAAGAGTTTCAGTGTGTGACCTTAGAAAATTCTAAACTGTTCTTAGCTAAGAAGTAAAATTTAATAATGAATTAACAACAACAAAAAAAAAATTCAAAAGTGTGTTTAGCAGGAAGGAAACACAAAGCAAACAACCATGACATCAGAAGAGGAATGAATTTAGGACTGAAGAAAGATTTGACACACTTTTTATGCCCTCACTCTTCTAACATTTTTGCTACATATTTGGATGCACAATTAATTGATATCCTTCTACATGCCCAGATAACTTTCATTCTGAGATTATTTCCCAAATAATCATCTAAGGAAGATTTCTCTTTATATACCCTGACACCCTGGTATAAAAAAGGCATGTTAAAAACTGGTCAAGCCCTGGCCAGTTGGCTCAGCGGTAGAGCGTCGGCCTGGCACGCGGGGGGACCCGGGTTCGATTCCCGCCCATTTGCTTCTCCACCCCCCACCCTCTCCTTCCTCTCTGTCTCTCTCTTCCCCTCCCGCAGCCAAGGCTCCATTGGAGCAAAGATGGCCTGGGCACTGGGGATGGCTCCTTGGCCTCTGCCCCAGGCGCTAGAGTGGCTCTGGTCGAGGCAGAGCAACGCCCCGGAGGGGCAGAGCATCGCCCCCTGGTGGGCAGAGCGTAGCCCCTGGTGGGCGTGCCGGGTGGATCCCGGTCGGGCTCATGCGGGAGTCTGTCTGACTGTCTCTCCCCGTTTCCAGCTTCAGAAAAATACAAAAAACAACAACAACAACAAAAAAACTGGTCAAGTGGTAAGTCACTGGGCAATTTTACTAGCTTAATTCCAAGCTGGCTTAATGTTCAAGGTGTATTCATCTATTAGTAGGTTAATTATAAATTATTATTCAAAAGAAGAATAACTACATATACTGACAGTCAACACTAATGTAGAATGCCAACGTTAATTATATAGTTAGCAATTTATAGTAATGGAGTTAGCAATTTACAGTATTGGATAAACCAGTTATTAAATGTAAAACTCATAAAATTCAACTTAAAAGCTAATTATCAGTTACAAATTAAATTCTTACTTAACTTTTGAAACTATAAAAAAACAGTACTTTTCTTTTGTCCCTTAGAGAAATTCACAAAATGACTGTTATCATTTTCTAAGCATGTATATAGTCATCCCTCAGTATCCTTGGGGAACTGGTTCCAGGATCAACCGAGATACCAAAATCCATGGTTGCTAAGTCTCTTATATAATGCAGTAGTATTTGAATGTAACTTGTACCCCCACATAGACTACAGCTGGGTTATGACTACACATTACTTCATTTGTGGGCTTGGCACATGGCAAATTCAAGATTTACTATTTGAAACTTTTTACGATCCAACCATCATTATTTTTAATCTATGGCTGGTTGAATCCACAAATGCAAACTCCACAGACGTGAAGGGTCGACTAAATCTTCCCACAGACACTTAACAATATGCTCAGGAAAAACCTGTATTACACAAAAACATAAATACACATACACACACTATAGCAAACACTAAGACATCTTTGTATATCATACCTGTATCAGCTTCATGTTCTTTATTCTCATCTGTAAGGGGGTTGTCATGCAGCTTTAAGTAGATCTCTATAGCAATTCTGGCCGCCTTGAAGTAAAACGGATGCTGTCGAAGTACATCTTCTAGTTTCAATAAGTCCACATATGATCTAAGAGTAATCTTCCTCATACAGTATGTATGAAAGTCAAACTGGTCATCAGTGATTTCTATAAAATGCTAACAAAATTGTCCTTTTTATTATACTGAAGTATAGCGATGTCAAAGAAAACTACAAAAAGCAAAGCCTTGGAATTACTTGTGTCCTAGGCATAAAAAATATAATCATTCAATATAAATACTTTGCATACCAAATAAGCAAATACAGTTGGCCGTCACCTAGCAAAGTAACTGCATACACAAGGCACTGAATTATTTGTTGAATGAAAAGAAAACACAATGCTTTAAAACATATATTTATTTCTTCTTTAATTATACTTAAATAAAGCTATTATGACAAATCAAACATAATTTATTAGTATACATAATGATGCAGTACAGTAGATTTACATGTTAAACATTCAATTTTTATATTTAGAACGATTTGCAAAGTATTATAGTATGTAGCATTTGGTACTTTTTCCGAGGATACAAATCTGAATCATATGCACGGTAAATGCTGGTATGTAGAAGAGAAATCAATTAGCAAGTAAGTCAAGCAACCATAAACTAAAACAATTTAATGAAGCTCTGGGCTCTCTACTTAACAAAACAAGCATGAAATTATATAAGCTATTTTCACCTGAAAAAACCACAAAAATTAATCAGCAGTGAAGAGGACTAAGAAAACAATGAATTTATCAAAAAAACCCAAGGACTTATACAGGCTACAGAAATATTGTAAAAAGGCTTCAACGCTCCTATCTTATAAATATCAAGGGTATATGGCATTCCTAATCATATCTACAACATTTAGATTTCTAGGATAACTTAATGAACTTTGCATATGTTACTGAAGAAATAGAATATATTTGAAAGAAACATGTAAAAATCAATGAAAATATAAGATACAAACAACTTTCCATAAAGATTTTTCAAAGAATTCTTTCAAGAGTAGACAATAGGGAAATCTGCAAAAAACGTAGTCTCCGATATTTCCATTCTAAAAACTAAAGAGTGTAAATACTAATACTTAAAAATCACTTTCTGTGAATTATAAAGAAAAAAGAAAAAAACAAGAGGATGTGCCCCAAACATTGAACCAAATAAAATGAGAAACTCATATTTGTAGGGTACTTACTCTCTCAATCTCATGACATTTCTTAAGTGCTTCACCAAATTTATTCATTGTCTTATAGGCCTGGGCACATTCCGTCTGGAACCACATGCACTGCATTTCATTCAAATTCTCTACTGCTGATGTTCCTTCCTATGTGAAAAGCACACATATTCAAGACCATTTCTTACCCAATACATATTCTACCACAGGATTTAAGAAAAAGACAGTCAATTGATTTAAACCAGCAGTTCTCAACCCGTGGGTCGTGGCGACCCCTGTGTTTTGGTCGTTCGACCTCCGCTGGGGTCGCGAGTCACAGGTTGAGAACCGCTGATTTAAACACTTTCAAAATTATTTTGTTTTTTTAAGTCATACTCAGAGTAAGAGGGAAAAGTTAAGATGTGAAAGAAATTATATTTCTAACCACTAAACAAAATATGTACCTATGTAAACAATTAATCAAAATATTTACATATTAGGGATTGGAGAGTAACATAAGAAATAGAACACTAACATATAGCAGGTACTCAATACTAGTGTCCTTCAGCCATAAAAATATCATCTGAACATCCATCAACATAAATCAGTTTAAAAACCCATTGTTGCCTGACCAGGCGGTGGCACAGTGGATAGAGCGTCGGACTGGGATGCAGAGGACCCAGGTTCGAGGTCCCGAGGTTGCTAGCTTGAGCACGGGCTCATCTGGTTTGAGCAAAAGCTCACCAGCTCGGACCCAAGGTCACTGGCTCGAGCAAGGGGTTACTCAGTCTTCTGAAGGCCCACGGTCAAGGCACATATGAGAAAGCAATCAATGAACAAGGTGTTGCAACAAAAAACTGATGATTGATGCTTCTCATCTCTCTCCTTTCCTGTCTGTCTGTCCCTGTCTATCCCTCTCTCTGATTCTATCTCTGTAAAATAAAACAAAAAAACCATTGTTTAACCAACCAAAAAGAAAGTAATGTTTTATATTAAAATTTATTTTTTTGATAAAGTGATTTAATAAAAATCCTAATTTTATACCTAAAATACTAGAAACAATCCTTGAAAAATAAATAAGGTATACAAGTATAAACTGTTTATTCATAAATAAGAACATTAGCTGTACAAACCCTCGTAAACTTTGAGCACATTTCTTCAGCCTCCTTTATCAGATTGGCTTTCAGCATATATTTTGCACACTTGGAGTTGATAAATCTGTCTGCTGTGTCCAAGGCCTGAGCCTCATCCATCCACCTTGCAGCTTCTTTAATATTCCCAGCATGCTTACAGGGTACAGAAACAAAATAAACCAGTCAGTATACTAATATTACTATGCAAGTAATTAGTTAGCTGTTGATAAATTACTAAAACCATAAATGGAAGGTATTACTCTGATTTTTAAGATCCTTATCAATGTAGATGCATAAATTCTGCCATAATATAAGTTCTGATACCTTCCTGGCCATGCAGATTATAGGATCTCTATAGTAAAGATTTGTTTTAACAATATTGTCTACTGTGATAACCCCATTGCCTACAATAGTACCTGGCACATAGTGAATACTCAAAACTAATGGTTGAATCAAAGAATAATAATTGAAATCTTTAAGTGAGAACAACATTAAGTTAGTGTCAAGTTCATAAAAGATAAAAGGATGACCAAATTTCTATCCAAAGGAACCACAGAAGCATTACTGATTAGAATCATTAGTAAACAGTCCACATGATCCTCATTCTAATTCCCCTAACTAGTCCGTCTTGCAAAGCCACAAAACTAATAAACAACCTGGCTTTGAAAAGTGCTTTTAAAGCATAACTTAATTTCATTATTTTTGGTAAATAAATTATTGATTTACAATCTCTTCCCCAAGAGCTTTTATGACTAAATTATATTTGTATTAATAGCCAATTTTAGCCCTGGCCAGTTGGCTCAGTGGTAGAGCGTCGGCCTGGCGTGCAGAAGTACCGGGTTCAACTCCCGGCCAGGGCACACAGGAGAAGCGCCCATCTGCTTCTCCACCCCTCCCCCTCTCCTTCCTCTCTGTCTCTCTCTTCCCCTCCCGCAGCCTAGGCTCCATTGGAGCAAAGATGGCCCGGGCGCTGGGGATGGCTCCTTGGCCTCTGCCCCAGGCGCTACAGTGGCTCTGGTCGCAACAGAGCGACACCCTGGAGGGGCAGAGCATCGCCCCCCGGTGGGCGTGCCGGGTGGATCCTGGTCGGGCGCATGCGGGAGTCTGTCTGACTGTCTCTCCCCGTTTCCAGCTTCAGAAAAATACAAAAAAAAAAAAAAAAAAGCCAATTTTATTTTAAGATGATGCTAAAACATATAATTAGAGATTCTTGTGGAAGACCCAAGAGTTGTGGAGGCAAAAGAGATAATGTGTAAAAATTCACATAGAATCTTTAGTTGAAGTCCATAAATATTAGCAGATACTGATATACAATCACATTCAAACATTAACAAAAACAAACAACTCACAGCAAATAGAATTACTTTAGATTAATATTAATACTCTTGCTACTTAAAACCAAGAAAAAAACCATATATGTATGTAAGCCTATATAAATGAGTGATCGAATTAGCATGACCATACAAAAATAAAATTAATCAGACTAAAAATTGTACTATTTCATGTACCGTAAGTCAACAAAAACTCACTGTCCTTAGAACATTCAGAATCATAAAATACAGAAAAAATTTTTATGTCTCATTACCTTATAAGAAAAAAAAAGGTTTTTACCTTATAGATTTTAGCTTTCACAAGAAAGAGTTCTATCAAAGTAGGTGTACTTTCAATAGCGGTATTTATGTATTCCAAAGCAATAGATGGTTGACCAATTTTGTCATAATGTTGTGCCAAGTAGTACTGAACCCAAAGTAATGTGGTTGGTGGTTCCTCTTTTCCATCATCTTTAAAGAATAGGGGAGGAGGATGGGAGAGGAAAGAAATCAAAATTCATCACTATGTATATATTAAGGGGGTACCCACCTCAAAATGGATACTCTTATCTTTATTAATAAGGAAAGTAGTTTGAACAATGTTATTTACATATCCAGCTCTAAAACAATCCCTAAATTTGTAAGTTCTTTGGATGAGACCACACTTCCTTTTCTGTACCACAACAGCACGCCTAGCAAAATGCCTTGCTTACATTTAATAAGAACTTTGTATAATAGATATAGAAGATAAATAAGATTAAAGATATAACAATTTACCTAAAAAGAAACTTAAAGGGGTAGGGAAAACAAGTTGTACTAGAAGTGTGACAGTGTATTGATCAGGATGCTACTTATGAGAGGAAAAAAAAATCAAAAGAAGTTCTCTATTAATGTGAGCTTCCAACAAGGCCCTGCTGCTTTCTAGCTAACGTTCTAAACTATACATAAATATATAAATATACTTGTGATGTGGCTGCTTTAAATTCTGCTGATTACAATATTCTTAATATATTTTAATATGCTAAATATGCAACAATTCATAACAGGTAGAATAAAAACTATACTCAAAAAAGAGATAAGTAAAAATGCTTATTCTATGTTTTAGTTCATAATTTAATTTTTATATACTCTTAAGAAAATGTGAAAGTTAAATGCAAAACCCACACATTAAAAGTGCTTTTTCAACACAAATTTCTAAAATCAGAGAATTGTTATCTGCTTCCAAAGAAAGCTTTAGATTGCTTATTTTTACCCTTGTAACAGGAGAATGGCTCAGTGGACAAACAATGGGAGTGGAACTCACCAACTCCCGATCTGATAGATCTGCAACTAAAGTGCTGCATGTTCTTGGGCATGTCACTGAACCTCTTCCACATTTGTAAAATATGTAGGGAGATGCTGATAATCAAAGGAATATTATGATGATTAACCAACGAAATCATGGTAATGCCTTCTAGAAAGTATTATTAAAATTAATCTGAGACCACCTGACCAGGCAGTGGTGCAGTGGATAGAGAGTTGGACTGGTACGTGGAGGACCCAGGTTCGAGACCCCGAGGTTGCCAGCTTGAGTGCAGGCTCATCTGGTTTGAGCAAGGCTCACCAGCTTGAGCCCAAGGTTGCTGGCTCAAGCAAGGGGTCACTCGGTCTGCTGTAGCCCCCCGGTCAAGGCACATATGAGAAAACAATCAATGAACAACTAAGGAACCACAACGAAGAATTGATGTTTCTCATCTCTCTCCCTTTCTGTCTGTCCCTATCTGTCCCTCTCTCTGACTCTGTCTCTGCCACGAAAAAAAAAAATAAATTTTTAATCTGAGACCTAGAAACAATGATCAACCCAACAGCAATAAGCAGCCCAGGTCCCATAATGGACTTAAAATCCAGGGTTTGGGGGGGAAAAATTGATTCCAGGTCCACTATGGGCCGTATACAAGAAAAACTGGAATAATTTTGTCACACTAAACTGCAAGGAAGCTACTGACAACTACCATGGTATAAGAAGGCTGGAACCATTTAAAATTGCAATGATTTAACACATCAAATACATTTAAATCCAGGAATCCATAATATCTTTAAAATGTGTACTAGCCAACTTTGAAGAATGCTACTAAACCAATTAATTAGTTCAAAACTGGTAAAAAAACAAAAGAGAAAAAAAAGGTAGAAGAGGCAGGGGAGAAAAAGCAGCATTTATCTTGTTTTTCCTGTACACAATGAAATATTTTTGGATAAGCAGAAATAGATGGAAGAAAATTTTCTCTTTTAAGGTAATAAAAAAAATGAATGATGGAGTATTACCAGTTTGTAATTCTTAACAGTTGCAAACATGTATAATATGATAAGTACTACATGCCTCCTGATTGGAAGAACGCACCACACCCATGAAATAATCCTGCTCATTGCTCTTATATTTCAACCAAAACAAAGCCCTGGCCAGTTAGCTTAGTCAGAGCATCGTCATGAAATGCCAAGGTTGTGGCTTGATCCCTGGTCAGGACACATATGGGAAGCAACCAATGAATGCATAACTAAGTGGAACAAATGAATGCTTCCTCCCCCACCTCTCACTTGCTCTCTCTCTCTCATCCTCTGTCTAAAAGCAATCAATAAAAAAGTTTAACATAACACAAAACAAAAAATACCACCCCTCCAAACTTTAAATCTAATCAAGCCTCTGGTCAGACCTGTCTACTAGAAGTTTCTGGCTGATGGACACGTTCTGTATCTGCCTGTCCAATATGGTAGGCAGCTGCTTCAGATGGCTACTGAGCAGCATTTAAAATGTAGCTACTGTAACTGAGGAATTGAATTTATGATTTTTTAACAGCCACATGTGGCTAAATGGCTAACATACTAGACAGCACAACTGTACATCCAACTACCAAATTATAGTAAATTCAGAGGACAGAGGAATAACACCTTCAGCAACACCACGGCAGTGTATTCAGCAAAATCTAGACTGCAGAAAAACTAAAAAAAAAAAAAAAAAATCTAGTTCCTTTAAGAAACAAGTTGTTGCAGGGAGATGAGGGGGAAACCTATAGATTAAAAGAGAGTTGAGAGGCATATCAACCAAATTCAAAGTATAGATTTCATCTGGATCTTCAAACTTCAAAAACAAAAAGTGATGTATCTAAGATAACTGGAAATATAAGCATGAACTTTTTCTCTTTAATACTGAGAAAGTAGTAATGTTCGTATGTGGTGATGATAGTTACAAAACAACATGGCAGTAGATGAAGTAGGTAAGAATATAAATGAAATAAGTTTGGCCATGAGTAAAAAATTACTGGATCTTGGTGGTTAGATAAATGGATAATCTGTGTTATGTTATGACCATCTAGGTTTAGGAGATATTTTAAATTTTACATAAAATGTTTTTAAATAAGCTAATGTGATTCTCTTAATAAATATTTTCACACAATGTTCAAATTAATGCATCTCTATCTTAAAGGGGAAAACAATTTAACTATACTAAACTTATTGCCTAAATAATAAACAATACTGACCTTATAGTTAAGAATTTCATAGTATATTAAAATTTTTCAAGATTTTTAAAAACAAAACTTGAGCACTTACCATTAGGGTTGAATAACCGGCAACTTTTTAGAGAGGTTTCATAGCCTACTACTAATTCCTCTATGATTGCCACCTAGAGTACAAACACACAGGCACACTTTAATAAAAAAAAATTATTATTATTATTATTATATATAGTTACTATTCTGTGAAAAATGTATTAATTACTATTAAAGAGCTAAGGAAACACTCACACATACTTTTATAAATCTCTTAACCAAGGGGTAAAAATCTGAAAGCACATAAACCACATATTTAGAAACCGTAATTTTCTAAAAACTCCTTTTCCTGCTAGAAAATAAAGCATTGAGCTGAATTAGAAATCAGAAAATGGTTAGACAAAAAGAGAAAATGTGGATGATTTTTATCTTGGTTCATTTTTATTTCAATCTGTATAAATAACACCCAAGTTTAGCACTTGCTCTTCAGGAATAAAAAATTAAATACTATGTGAAAAGACAAATTCCATAAGTAGATGACAGCATCAATTCTCAGTTTCATAATCCAGGGGGAAGCATTAGGAAAACTGACAAGGAAGAGTGGGTGGATTTCTGAGGGCCAGGAGAATGAGTGGCTATCCATTTCTGGCTTCTCTTGAGTCACAACTACATTACTTGTTCCTGGCTTCCTAAGACATCTGTGAATATTTTTAACTTATTAATTCCCTTCTTTGTTTAATCCACCTATAATAGAGTTCTGTTCTGTTATTATACAAGCTCTTTGAAATGACTTCAATTTAATTGACCCAACAGATTAACCCCAGCTTTCTCCATTACCTCAGAAAACTGTAAGGACTGAATGGTCACAGCTAGGTTACTCTGGTGCACCCATGTTCTTCTGCTTCCACAGGCTGAGCTACATGATTACTAAGTTTTGTTTTCCCAAATCTGTTTGAATCAGGTGCATTCATTATCATCATCGCAGAATTTAATTCAGTATCATGTAAACTTAGAAATGAGAACAAAAAGAACTGTTTCTATAGGTTGAATATTATTGAAAGACTCAAAATATTAGATATTTTTAACCAATTTAGAGTTAAAATGAGATAACCATATACAACATAAAAATACATATATAGGAATTCTAAAATTAAGACTGCTCGATGGCCCTGGCCAGTTGGCTCAGTGGTACAGCATTGGCCCGGCGTGTGGATGTCATGGGTTTGATTCCTGGTCAGGGCACACAGAAGTGACTATCTGCTTCTTGACCCCTTCCCTGCCCACTCCCCATTCTCTGTCTCTCCTCTTCTTCAGTAGCCATGGCTCAATTGTTCGAGCACATCGGCCCCAAGCACTGAGGATGGCTCCATGGAGCCTCTGCCTCAGGTGCTAAAAATAGCTTGGTTTCAGGTATAACCCTAGCTGGGCAGAGCATTGGCCTGAGATGGGCATTGCCAGGTGGATCCTAGTAGGGAGCATGCAGGAGTCTGTCTACTTCCCCTTCTCTCACTTGGAACAAGAAGAAGAAAAAAAAGACTGCTTCGTGAGCATCAAGTTCTCACTCTATCCAAACTAAAAATAACAGACCACATTTTAGATATGTGGTTTATGCAAGAACAAAAGCACAATGGTCATCAAAAGCCCATGCCCTGAGCTTCTCAACAAAAGACTGGCAAATAAGTGTACCTTAATGCTTTAGGTGAGTGTTTAGCATGTTTAATTTTTCCCATCTTTCTGATTCTTCACTGTAACTCGTTTATTTTTTATCTAACCAACATGTCTTGATGCCACTGTACTTGCAAGATAATCTAAGTTAAGATTAAAACACCTTTTTAGCAAGCACTCTGAATATTATAATATATAGCTGAAAGAGTAAGTTAACTTACTGGGACAACAAACAAACTCCTGTGACAGAATTTTTTTCTCTACCGAATAAAAACAGAAAGATTACTAAGCCAAAACTTAGTTTACAAATAATTACTTCTGAGTTTCACCATGAGCAGAAATTAGACAAAATATTGAGGCAATCACTACCGTACCAACTTTTCATACCTACTACTGACTTATTACAGTATACAGCAGAAACAGAAGACAGAGAAAACAAGTAAGCAATCAATCATTAAGATAAAGAAAGAAGATAAAAACGGAGGCACAAGAGAATTTAAACTGTCCGCTAGGAAGGCTGACACTAGATTCACAAAATGAGTTTTATGGGCACGCAAGCAAGTACCCATCATTCCAAATACTGAGCAAAGAAATGATAGTTTTAGAAAAAATTGTATTTTGCTTTACCTTTTCTTTATCTTTGTATAATGATCGCAAAGTATTGAAGACTGGTGGACAGCCCTTGCTGAAGTTCATCCTTAAGAACTTATCCAAACATTCCTTAAATTTCTCACCTTGGAAGAAAAATATCCTGTTGATTTATGTTTTCTTGGACAACTCTGACAATGCATACGTTAATCTCAACATGCAAACTCACGTAATTTAAAACCGAGGAAACCGAATCGCACCACCGTTTTCAGTCCTTTGCCACATTCTCACTCACCAGATAAAAAATTTAATGGCAGTCTTCTTGGCACCAGTCCCCTGGGATATTTAGTCCACGCCTCCTCATAAATTTTTAGTCGTTCTAACATATTAGCTGCAGACAAAAAAATTTTTTATATGTAATTATACCTATTCCATTATTCTAGCAAATTACACATTTCTCAAAGTATATAAAATTATCATGGTAAATAAAATCTGCAGATGGTAAGAAATTCATAATAGAACCACTTAAATATGTCAACAATCATTTCAGAGTATTTCCTTCTAATTTCACATTTTACATACCTATACTTTCAAGTACATGATGTTCTCTATCCTGTTCTGTTCGAGGTAGTCTTTCAAAATCTGAGGCCTTCTTTACTCCCGTTCAGAGAAAGTCTGGATTATTGTATTTCCACACTATTCCCTGCAGTCTCTCCTCTCCTCTGGTTTACTTTGGAGCTTCTGGGTCTGTCCTCTATCTTCCTTCTCTCCTCATTTCTTTTATATTTTCTCTTTTACTTTCAGTAGACAGCTTTCCTCAGTTCATCAATCTGTTTGACTGATTTCCCTCAACTCTGGCCTCTCTAACATTCACGCTATTAAGATTTTTATGTCAATAAGTAGGTTTTTCATTTCCCAGATTCCTAATTGGTACTTTCTCATAATTTTTCATATTTCAGGGCTGCAATTCCCTGTCCTCACCTTAAATTGCTCCTCTATCTCTACTCTCCCTTCTGCTAGCACTGCAGATGATCCCTCCTCTCCTGTGCTGGACTTTCTAGGGTTGTATGACATTCTGTTATGAAGTTTCTCTTGTATTTACCAATGAATCAGAAATGGCTCAGTACCAGGCTTGAGGGAAACAGCTTCAAATCGGATCATCTTGCCCAAAGAAACAGGTAGGCCTATTTGCAGACAACCTGGTTCCTGGACCTGTCCTTATAAGTGGCTCCTGTTCATGAAACCGGGTGATGAGGGAGAGGGAGGGGCAGGGAGGGGAGAAGAGAGTCTCTGGACCCCAGTTTATTTGTTGAATGATGGACTTTTTTTTTTTGCATTTCTCTGAAGCTGGAAACGGGGAGAGACAGCCAGACAGACTCCCGCATGCGCCTGACCGGGATCCACCCGGCACGCCCACCAGGGGCGATGCTCTGCCCACCAGGAGGTGATGCTCTGCCCCTCCAGGGCGTCGCTCTGCCCCTCCGGGGCATCACTCTGCCGCGACCAGAGCCACTCTAGTGTCTGGGGCAGAGGCCAAGGAGCCATCCCCAGCGCCCGGGCCATCTTTGCTCCAATGGAGCCTTGGCTGCAGGAGGGGAAGAGAGAGACAGAGAGGAAGGGGGGGTGGAGAAGCAAATGGGCGCCTCTCCTATGTGCCTTGGCCGGGAATCGAACCCGGGTCCCCCGCACACCAGGCCGACGCTCCACCACCGCTGAGCCAACCGGCCAGGGCCAAATGATGGACATTTAGTTCTTCTTCCTGCACAGGAAAGTGGCTGGTTTTCAGCTACATTCATGCATCCTGGCAGGCCACTCTGCTGTGGCCACAGTTCATCAACAAAGTTCTGTTTGCTTCTTTCCTTTTTTTATTTTTTATTTTTTTTCTTTAGTGAAAGAAACAGAGGGACAGACAAGCAGGGAGGGAGAGAGATGAGAAGCATCAATTCTTTGTGGTGGCACCTTAGTTGTTCATTGATTGCTTTCTTGTATGTGCCCTGACTGGGGGGCTCCAGCTGAACCAGTGACCCCTTGCTCAAGCCAGTGACCTTGGGCTTCAAGCCAGCAACCCTTGGGCTCACACCAGCGATCATGGGGTCATGTCCATGATCCCACGCTCAAGCCAGTGACCCCACGCTCAAGTCAGTGACCTCAGGGTTTCGAACCTGGGTCCTCTGCATCCCAAGCCAACGCTCTATCTATTGCGCCACCGCCTGGCACGGCGGTGTTTACTTCTTTCCTTTAGAGAGACATCTCCATTTCTGTTAGTGGAAGTTTCATTTTCATGCTTTTGATGCTGCTACGCATTTGTGAATTTTTACACGCTATTTCTAAATTTTTATCTCAACTATGTCTATGATTTTGTAGCAGAAGAGAGGTTTCAGTAAATGTTCACTGTGCCATATTAAAAGAAAGTTGGCAAATGTACTTTTGTATTCAGATACTGAACCAAATCTTACCCAGTATTTTTTTTTTAAAGTTACTTTACTGATTTTATTTATTCATTTTAGAGAGGAGAGAGAGAGAGATAAAGGGGGACGGGCAGAAAGCATCAACTCCCATATGTGCCTGGACCAGGTAAGTGCAGGTTTTTGAACCGGTGACCTCAATGTTCCCAGTTCGATGCTTTATCCACTGCGCCACCGCAGGCCAGGCCTCTTACCCAGTATTTTTGAGGTTATGCTTTTCAATGAGTTAATAAAATATATACTAACAAAAGAAGCAACTAAAACTTAGAAAGTGCCCTGACTGGATAACTTGGTTGGTTAAGAGTGTTGTCACTCAGTGTAGAGATTCCCAGTTCAATCCCCAGTCAGGGCACATATAGGAACAAATCGATGTTCCTGTCTCTCTCTCTCTCACTAAAATCAATAAACAAACATTTAAAAAAATTAGTAAGTTTTAAACAATGCTACCTGGCTTGAGTGCCTTTTCCAAGCCTTTGTAATAGGCCCAGTTTTCAGGATTTCTCTCTTGTAATCCTCTATAAACATCAGCTGCATCTTCCAAACGACATAATTGCAACAGAAGTTCCCCTGATTACAAAAACAAGTGAAACAAAAACAAATTAAATTAACTAAATATTTCCTGGTTATAACTCTAACTTTTCCTCTAACTTTTCACTGTTTGGAAGTGGATGAATTTGGTACCCTCCTGAGTTACCATGTCATTTCCTTTTTGAAATTCTCATTTAGAAATGCCATTCTCTTCACATCTTCACTTTTTTCAGGCTTTTTTCAGGAACTGTCTGACTCCAAGCTCCTTTCCCAAAGTCACTGAACACAATCACCAAACCACCACCTCATACTCAATTATTGCTGACATCACGTGGACAATTTTAACCTCCAAATTAATGACCCAACCCCCTAACCCTGGTCTGCAAACCACAGCTCACGAGCCACATGCGGCTCTTTGGCCCCTTGAGTGTGGCTCTTCCACAAAAAACCACATGCGGGCCCTACCTCGATAAGGAGTGTACCTTCCTATATAGTTTAAGTTTAAAAACGGGCTCTCAAAAGAAATTTCAATCGTCGTACTGTTGATATTTGGCTCTGTTGACTAATGAGTTTGCCGACCAGGGCCCTAACCTTATAGGCCCCGACTATAAACTATTCTGCTCTGCAGCCCACACTCACGGCCACATCCAAAACCTGCACTTTCAGGTGAGTCCAACTCCCAAACAGGCATCTTGCTTTATTTAAGCTTAACTGACTTGTCTTTCTTCTTCTCATCTCACTAATCCAACCCTTCAACCTTACAGAAAAACCATTCCTTTTTTCTTTAGGCCATTCAGCAACCTGTAGACTCACTGCTTGCCTTCTCTGGGCTGCACGACCAACTCCATCCCTGACTGACATTAGCAGCTCCAAGTATCAAATCAGTCTTAAAACCCTTATTTCCCAATTTAATTTAAGGACTGCATCATCCCAATTGTGTGTTTGCTCCACACATTCTCACACAAGAAAGCAAAGTTATCAAACGAATTGACAGAGACACTGATTTTACTAGAAATTTATGAGCTCCAAACTCACATAAACCTCAAATACTGCTCAACATCCTTATCGCACTCCTATTTGCCAAAAATATTATTTTCAAAGCATATATACTCTTTGCTCTAGCCAGATAACAAAAACAATAGTTATTGAGTGCTGTGTGCTACTGACTTTGAAATATTTCACATGCAATAACTAACTCAATTCTCAAAACTCTATAAGGTAGGCTCTATTATTGTCATTTTAAAGCATCAGAGAGAACTTAAGTCAACTTATTGAGGGTCTTTCTGCTAGTTAATTGTTGGAGTCAGGATTTGAACTCAAGCAATTTGGCTGAAAGAGCCCTTATTCTTAATGTCTATAACAGACGTTCTAAACAGGGACACTTTTGTCATACAGGAGACATTCAGGAATATCTGGAAAATTTTTAGCTGTCACAGTAAAGGGAGGTAGGTGCTACTGGTTATCTGATGAGTAGAAGCCAGGGATGCTGCTAAACATTTAGTAACATACAGACTTCCATCCCCAACATTTTAGTCCCAAAACCTTGAAAGTCCTGAGGTTGACAGCCTGCTATTAACTAAAAGCCTACTTTGCTAAGAACATACAGAATATCTGCAACCTTTCTCCCCTATATTACCCATCTATGTTTCCTTCCCTTAATCGTCTCCCACCTTTTCTTTATAAAAAGAAATTGATGGAATAAGAATTAATGAAACTTTCTGCCTAACTACTGCTCACAACAATTAGTGGATCACGGAACATGCAGATACTCCAGTACTTTGTCTTTTGTACAGTGCATTTTCACCAATGAAATAAAAGTTGGTTTTGCATCTCATTTCCATAATCAAACTTTCTTTGACTTATTGTCTGCTTTTCTGATGTTCTTATTTAATATAAAAAAATCAAATGCTTCATTTTTATCATTTCATATTCATTTTGAAATATCCCCTGATTTTGTGAGCGGTATATATGCCTACTCACCCACTAGGAAGTTCCCAAATTATCCTGACTACCCACCACCAACAACAATGTGTTTATCACTGGAATTCCCAAAGACTGATGATTCGGCTATCCGTTCTCTGCTATTCTCTTTATTTATACTGTCCCCAGTACTTGAATCACTGCAGGCATTAAATATATGGTTTATGAAATGAAGCGATGGCTGTTTTGTATTTCACCGAGAAAACGTAAACAGAACTCCCAAATGCCCGCTACACACCTACTTGCTCATATACTACACCATCTCTTGTTACTGGGGATGAAATATTCAAGTTATTATCTAAGGCCACTAGATCACAACCCCTCTACTGCATCACATATCCTGTGTCTATAGGATCATTCTCAATTGAACATAATCACAGGTTGTAAAAAACCTTTTTATGACCCTGTAACCTATTATATCCACCACTGTTTGATCTGTCATTCTTCTTCATGAACAGAGTTATCATGAAGAACAAGTGAAATAGAGTATTTTGAAAACTGTCATGTACTTTTACAAAGAAACTGAGGCCCAAGACCTGCCCCTGATCATCTAGAGCAGCGGTTCTCAACCTGTGGGTCGCGACCCCGGCGGGGGTCGAACGACCAAAACACAGGGGTCGCCTAAAGCCATCGGAAATACATATTTTATTTTACCCGATGGCTTTAGGCGACCCCTGTGTTTTGGTCGTTCAACCCCCGCTGGGGTTGCGACCCACAGGTTGAGAACCACTGATCTAGAGAGTAAGCAGACAGCTAATGAAGGAACCTGAAGTCGTTTTTCCCCATCTTGTGATCTTTCCATAAAGTCATAAATCTCCTCCTTGTATAGCTAACAGACTCTTAAGGGATGATAACTCAAATGGAAGAGAGCTGTTTGGGATCAATAGCTCAAACTGAGCTCCAGGAACCTTAAACTTCCATTTTTCTCTTGTCAGTAGCATTAGCATCTGATCAAAGGTCATCCAGTGAGGCTACATCCAGTATGCACACAGACACCACACTTTTCTTGTGTTCAACTTAAAGGGGAGCCAAGGAAATGTGAAACCAGCTAATTTCAGTTCCCTGGACTAACAAGGGCAAAGCAACATTTCAGAAACATTTCTTAGAAAGTACTTGTATTTTCAATTACTTGTTATTCTTCTTTCCTTTTCCATTATCACTTCCTCAACTCAAAACCATGACTCCTTTTTCTTAGCTCTCTCATAAACAGCAGCATTAAGATCTTTAGTTAAAGATCCATCCCTCCTATTGCAACCCACACAAATAAATCCAAACCACTGGTTTTGATTCATATTCTTTCTGTGTCTAGGAAAGCTATAAAAAATTCTAGGAATATCTCATGTATACTTTAGTAAAGATTGATTTATCCATATATATAACTGGCAATAAAGAAACCTGGTACAGACATTCTGTTTTGCTAATAAGATGTTGCTAAGGAACTTAGCCCTATGTTTTACAATACAACAATACTGTATTAAGCAACTGCCTCCTGTGTTTTGATCAAACCATATACTTTAAGATAAAAAATACTTAAAAAAAAAAAATTTTGTTGAGTCACTCATTCAATAATTTTTGTTTGTAATTTTTTACCTACATCAATATTATCTAAATGTATATTTTCCCACATTACAGATTATTCAAAGTGCATAAGAAATATTTTTTATAATTAAAAAGTTGAATTATATGCAATTATCAAAATCAACTAGATTTTCAGCCTTGCTCTTGTGATAATTAAATACTAGAATAAATAACATTCTTAAAAAAATACCTTTGGTTTCTTCTACAGCAAGTTTATCACAAATCTGCTTTTCATAGGTACAAAGGTGTTCCAGAGCTTCTCTATAGAGACCTGCTTCCCGAAGAACTTGATTCTGATATAAAAGGAGTTCACTATATTCATAATCCACTTTATCAGGGGACGTCTATATATGGATATAAGGAATACTAATGGTAAGAATTTAGTTTTCATATTAGGAAATTGTTCACACACTCAAATACAAACAAAAAGTCTAAGGATACTATCTGATTGATAAAATTCATTTTTTTAAAAAAATCTCTAAACATCTGTCAAGAGAGCAGTTATATAAATAATGACAGTATCAACTAAGAACCCATAAGCCCTTACATGTAATAAATAAACAGGGGGGGAAAGAAAGCTCTTTACATAACAGCAGAATGTCAAATAATAAATCTAGAAGCATTAAAAGAGAATCACTACTTTGCAACTATCATTGGAACAGTTGATTCAGGCACAAATCACACATGATAAATGTTAAAACTAGTGGTAAATTTTAATGAAGAGCAGGCTACTCATAAAGTTTCGAATTGTTTATAAAACACAAAGACGTAAAATAACAAGTTTATAGTGAAGAAACTTAACAGACACCACCTTAACCAAGTAATCAAATGGAACAAATATTATGTGCGTCTTAATGTGATAAACTGAGAAGGGCTCAACATTACTTCTGTGGTTTCCCACCAAAAATATGTAACTATATCTAATTAGAAGGAAACACCAAACAAATCCAAACTGGTGGACATTTTACAAGAGCAATGCCTTATATTCTTCAAAAATAACAATGCCATGAAATACAAAGGAAGTCTTCAAAACTTCTAAAGATTAAAAGAGACTAAAGAGAAATGATAAGCAAATGCAAAGTATTATTATAAACTGAAGTCTGAAATGAGGGAAAAATTCTAGATAGGATCTAAACAATAAATTTTGAATATGGACTGTGGATTATTAGATAAACAGTCTATCAATGTTAAATTTCCTAATTTTTTAATAATCTATATAGCACTATCTATAGAGTTCACGACAGAATTATTCTTAGGAAATAGCACACTGATAGACTAACGAACATGGTGTCTGCAATTACGCTTTAATGTTTCGGGAAGAAAATTTAAATAGATAAATAGATATAGAAATTATAAAGTAAATGTGTCAAATATTAAGAATTAGTTAATGGCCCTGGCCGGTTGGCTCAGCGGTAGAGCGTCGGCCTAGCGTGCGGAGGACCCGGGTTCGATTCCCGGCCAGGGCACACAGGAGAAGCGCCCATTTGCTTCTCCACCCCTCCGCCGCGCTTTCCTCTCTGTCTCTCTCTTCCCCTCCCGCAGCCAAGGCTCCATTGGAGCAAAGATGGCCCGGGCGCTGGGGATGGCTCCTCGGCCTCTGCCCCAGGCGCTAGAGTGGCTCTGGTCGCAATATGGCGACGCCCAGGATGGGCAGAGCATCGCCCCCTGGTGGGCAGAGCGCCGCCCCATGGTGGGCGTGCCGGGTGGATCCCGGTCGGGCGCATGCGGGAGTCTGTCTGACTGTCTCTCCCTGTTTCCAGCTTCAGAAAAATGAAAAAAAAAAAAAAAGAATTAGTTAATGTGCATGAACTCCTCTAAGAAGTTCTTTGCATACTATTCTTGCAACTTTTCTATAAGTTTGAAACTTTCAAAATAAAAACTTATCAAGTCTATGTACACTTCTTTCTTTTAGTTATATTTAAAATCAAACCTAATTTACTAGATCTAGTTTCTGATTGTTACCTGTTGTGTTTTTCTAAATTCTTCTAAAATCTTTGCTGCCATTTCATAATCTTCTAATAAGTGGTAAGCAATAGCGTAACCAATCCATGATGCTCTCTGGGCAGGTCGAAGCTGAAGTAATTGATATCTTGTTTCCTTTAGGGGAAAATAATATTTTTTCTTAGGTTTACAGTGAAAGCAAATGCTCCTTTAAAAGATTACATTAATTCCCTCACAACACTGAGCGATTTGCAACCCAGTACTGGGAATAATAACAAAAACACAACTTTAAGCATCCATATTGTGTAGCTTTACAGAAGCAAAACTACATTTGTTAAGAAGCACACTGAAGTCTCCAAGGTAATCTTGTAATTTTAAAAAAAGTTGTGACCAAGTACTCTTTATTATTTCCTGATCTACTTACTCTAAGAAAAGAGAGGATGGGAAAGAGAATACAAAGGAAAAACATTTTAAAAAATACAATGCCGCCCTGGCCGGTTGGCGCAGTGGTAGAGCGTTGGCCTGGCGTGCGGAAGTCCCGGGTTCGATTCCCGGCCAGGGCACACAGGAGAAGCATCCATCTGCTTCTCCACCCCTCCCCCTCTCCTTCCTCTCTGTCTCTCTCTTCCCCTCCTGCAGCGAGGCTCCATTGGAGCAAATATAGCCCAGGCGCTGGGGATGGCTTCTTGGCCTCTGCCCCAGGCGCTAGAGTGGCTCTGGTCGCAACAGAGCGAGGCCCCGGAGGGGCAGAGCATCGCCCCCTGGTGGGCAGAGCTTCTTCGCCCCTGGTGGGCGTGCCGGGTGGATCCCAGTCGGTCGCATGCGGGAGTCTGTCTGACTGTCTCTCCCCGTTTCCAGCTTCAGAAAAAAAAAAAAAAAATACAATGCCAACCACTGAATTAAGTTCTATAGAAAACAATTCAGTAGGTACTACATGGAAAAAAAGAGGAACAAAGTAGAATTGATTTAATAGACTAATTTAAGAAGTAAAATGTAGCTACAAAGACAAAATATTAGTTTCAATGAAGGCAAAAATAAAAAACAAAAAAATTTTGCTTCCCAGAAAAATGTAACAATTAAAGGCTATACTTACATATTAATAGCAGACAAAGGCATTGCCTATTTGAGAAATATTAATGTTAACTTTCAATGAACCGATTAAATCCTACAGCAATGTAATTCTGTCTCACAGTAAAATATTTTATTTTTAAAATCTGATGAGTTCAGGCCCTGGCCGGTTGGCTCAGTGGTAGAGCGTCGGCGTGGCATGCGGAAGTCCCGGGTTCGATTCCCAGCCAGGGCACACAAGAGAAGCGCCCATCTGCTTCTCCACCCCTCCTCCCCCTCTCCTTCCTCTCTCTCTCTTCCCCTCCTGCAGCCAAGGCTCCATTGGAGCAAAGATGGCCCGGGCGCTGGGGATGGCTCTGTGGCCTCTGCCTCAGGCACTAGAGTTGCTCTGGTCGCAACATAGCGACGCCCTGGATGGGCAGAGCGTCGCCCCCTGGTGGGCGTGCCGGGTAGATCCCGGTCGGGCGCATGCGGGAGTCTGTCTATCTCTCCCCGTTTTCGGCTTCAGAAAAATACAAAAAAAAAAAAAAAAATCTGATGAGTTCAGTCATAAACACAATTGCTGTCAGAAGGCTGTAAGATTTAATTAAATTCTTTTTAAAAATTGAAAATTTTTGCCTGACCAGGCAGTGGCACAGTGGATAGAGCATCAGACTGGGATGCCGAGGACCCAGGTTCAAGACCCCGAGGTCGCCAGCTTGAGCGCGGGCTCATCTGGTTTGAGCAAAAGCCCACCAGCTTGAACCCAAGGTCATTGGCTCCAGCAAGGGGTTACTTGGTCTGCTGAAGGCCCACGGTCAAGGCACATATGAGAAAGCAATCAATGAACAACTAAGGTGTTGCAACGCACAATGAAAAACTAATGATTGATGCTTCTCATTTCTCTCCATTCCTGTCTATCTGTCCCTGTCTATCCCTCTCTCTGACTCACTCTCTGTCTCTGTTAAAAAAATTGAAAATTTTGTTATCAAAAAGTACTCAAAAAGGTTAAAATAATTTAACAATATTTCGCCTAGAGTAAGAAAATTCTTTTACTTACCCTGTAACCCTCAAGATCTCGCATTTGAATCTGCAGTAAAGAAAGGTCCCTTAAGATTTGAAGGTTGTCTTTATCCCATTTTAGCGCATTTCTGTAACACTTAATAGCTTCATCATATTTCTTGTCTGACCTCTGGAGAAGGCCATAAACATGCCAACCTAAAGGATTCAGTTAAGGATAAAACCTAAAGGAATTATAGTTAGGTCAAGAAATAATATTCCAGTAATATTCTCCAGGAAACTCAGAGCTAAAGGTCTTTTTTTAACTATAAGCTTTAAAAAAAGAGAGAGAGAGAATATAAAGATAGAAGATGGTTTAATACAATGGAAAATGAAAATAGTACAGCTTTTCCAGCCAGAGGGAATAGGTTTAGCCTGCTTTGTTAGTTCTGTGACCTTGGGTATGTTATTTAGTCTGGTTATGCTTCTCAATTATAAAATATAAATAGAAAGTCTATAAAATAAAGCATAGTAGTTTGGTGCCTAAATGGAGTAACACATATAAAGTGCTCACTGGCTGGCACCAAATAAAAGCTTAATAAATATTAGATAATTACTTTTATATATAAATATAATTAGATAATTTCTAAAGGAAAAGGCAAAATGAGAATCCATGATATATAATTATTTTAAATCATGCATATTTTCTTTTCTTTAGCTAATAACATCCTTAAGAAAGAACCCTTAGGCCCTGGCCGGTTGGCTCAGTGGTAGAGCATTGGCCTGGCGTGCAGAAGTCCCGGGTTCGATTCCCAGCTAGGGCACACAGGAGAAGCGCCCATCTGCTTCTCCACCCCTCCCCCTCTCCTTCCTCTCTGTCTCTCTCTTCCCCTCCCACAGCCGAGGCTCCATTGGAGCAAAGATGGCCCGGGCCCTGGGGATGGCTCCTTGGCCTCTGCCCCAGGCGCTAGAGTGGCTCTGGTCGCAACAGAGCGTCGCCCCCTGGTGGGTGTGCCGGGTGGATCCCGGTCGGGCGCATGCCGGAGTCTGTCTGTCTCTTCCCGTTTCCAGCTTCAGAAAAATACAAAAAAAAAAACAACAAAAAAAAAACCCTTAGCACAGTACAAAATTTCTAAAAGTCGGCCCTGGCCGGTTGGCTCAGCGGTAGAGCGTCGGCCTGCCGTGCGGGGGACCCGGGTTCGATTCCCAGCCAGGGCACATAGGAGAGGCGCCCATCTGCTTCTCCACCACCCCCCCTCCTTCCTCTCTGTCTCTCTCTTCCCCTCCCGCAGCAGAGACTCCATTGGAGCAAAGTTGGCCCGGGCGCTGGGGATGGCTCCTTGCCCACTGCCCCAAGCACTAGAGCGGCTCTGGTCGCGGCAGAGCGACGCCCCGGAGGGGCAGAGCATCGCCCCCCCCCCCCTCGGTGGGCAGAGCGTCGCCCCTGGTGGGAGTGCTGGGTGGATCCCGGTCCGGCGCATGCGGGAGTCTGTCAGACTGTCTCTCCCCGTTTCCAGCTTCAAGAAAAAACACACACACAAAAAAATTCTAAAAGTCAACCACATATAAAATACATGCATTCATTTAATAAATAATTATTATATTATAAATATAATTAATCAGGATGGTAAATGACCAAAATGGGCAGTCTTCTGCATGCAAAGAACTTAATCTAGTAAGAGACATAGATAAGCAAGCAAAATCACAGGTTATAAAAATGGTATAAAAAGGGAAAATATATAAGAAATTCCACCCCCCATGGTACTTTTTTTCACTTTAGTTTTGACGACTACAACTGTCACTCATCTTGCCATCTTCAGTCCTTTCTGTGTTTATTCTCTCCTGCCAAACTAACCTTTCTACAGCACAGATAAAAGAAAAAAAAAATCCACCCTCCATCCTAGAAATTTAAAGAAGTTTCTCTTTCAGGTCAGATTCAAAATTTTCAACCTAAAAACTTTTACACCAAGGATCCTCAACAGAATAGTAAAATATATATAGAATGTCTAGGATAGCATGTATAACTAAGAATACATATTTAATATTATAAAATTTTGCTTGAAAAATAATTGTTTTCACAATATGAATGACTAAAGTAAAGCTTGACAAAATCCTCTCAAGTGGTTGGAACATGGTTTCAAAAAGCCTAAGACACACGACCCTTTATGATCCAGTCGCCATTACCCACCTTCCCATTCCTCCCACTTTAATCACCTCTTGAACACTGGAACACCTTTTAGCTGCCTCTACTCTTTTTTTAAAATTAATTTTAATTTATTGCATTTACATGAATTCAAGTGTCCCACTGAATATAACATCACCCCCCCCCCCAGCTGCCTCTATTCTTCACCTCCTGAAAATCTAGCCTCCAGGAGTACTATGTCCACTGAGAAGAACCCAATTATATAAATCATGGCAAATAACAAATAGAGTATATGCAATCATTAAAAATGATGAAAAAATAGGCCCTGGCCAGTTGGCTTAATGGTAGAGCGTCAGCCTGGCGTGCGGAAGTCCCGGGTTCGATTCCCGGCCAGGGCACACAGGAGAAGCGCCCATCTGCTTCTCCACCCCTCCCCTCTCCTTCCTCTCTGTCTCTCTCTTCCCCTCCCGCAGCCGAGGCTCCACTGGAGCAAAGATGGCCCGGGCGCTGGGGATGGCTCCTTGGCCTCTGCCCCAGGCACTAGAGTGGCTCTGGTGGCAGCAGAGCGACGCCCTGGAGGGGCAGAGCATCACCCCCTGGTGGGCAGAGCTTCTTCGCCCCTGGTGGGCAGAGCTTCTTCGCCCCTGGTGGGTGTGCCGGGTGGATCCCGGTCGGGCGCATGCGGGAGTCTGTCTGACTGTCTCTCCCCGTTTCCAGCTTCAGAAAAATACAAAAAAAAAAAAAAAAGATGAAAAAATATCTACAACAGGCTTATTAATTAATACTCTGCTTACCCTTTTAGTTTCTGGTTACTCCCAACTCACACACTTTTTACTGAAAGTGATACTTTTTTAACATGCTATGACATTTTATGTAATAGGCAGAAATGTTCTGTATATACTTGTAATGAGTATCTTCCTCCTTAAGACTTAGTTCCCCAACAGCAAGCTCCCTATGGTTTCTTAGTCTGTACTATGCCAGGGACCTGTTAAGCACTTGAAAATCTAAGAGCTTCAGCACTTAAAATTATATTTGCCCACAAAATAGGCAAGACATTATCTGATAAAAAACAATATATTTAATAGGCCTTACCAGGTGGAGGCACAGTGGATAGAGCATTGAACTGGGACGCAGAGGACCCAGGTTCGAAACCCCGAGGTTGCTGGCTTGAGCCTAAAGGTCTCTGGCTTGAAGCCCAAGGTCGCTGGCTTGAGCAAGGGGTCACCGCTCTGCTATAGCCCCTTCTCCCCATCATGGCACATATGAGAAAGCAATCAATAAACAACTAAGGTGTCGCAACGAAGAATTGATGTCTCATCTCCCTTCCTGTCTTTCTGTCCTCCTCTCTGTCTGTCTCTGTCACAAAAACATACCAACCCCCCCCCACTATTTAATAAATAGCAACCCACAATTTTTTCCTCTGTCCTCCCTCAGACATTTGTACTTGTTCTTACCCTCATACCTCCCTTAATAAAATAAAATGTATCCAGTATAGTAATTAGCTTGATCAAGGACTATGTTAAGCATCATTAAGTCTTTACAACATCACCAGGTTGTTCTGATTGCCTTAATTTTACACATGAGGAAATTAAGCCCTAAGATCACTAAGAAAGAAGCAGAGCTGGGATTCAAACCTAGTGAAGCCTACTCCTATACCTGTGCTCTTAATCAGTGCACTATATGCCTCGAATGTTCCTTAGTGTACTGTATATCCCACTCTAAATTTATGATCATGATGAAGGCTGCAGGGTGCCTTGTTTTTAAGCATGGGAAAAACTTTCACAGATATTTTAAAAGGCAAGTCCATTTATCTGAAAATAGGTATGTTAGAACATGGCAGATATGTAAAAGTGTCCCCTGAATGAAGGCAGTTGCTGTTATTAAATTCAAGAAAGAATCATCTCCTCTGGAGTTGCATGGTAAGAGGAATATAAAACTGTTGATTCCCAAACTGCTGCCTTAGCTTAAGACACCCCAATCTCAAAAAGGATACACACATGACTCTTCAAGTCATTTCTCAAACCTCTACGAACCAATTCATAAGCTTCTTCCTTTTTACCCAAACAGTTCAATGTTAATCCTTTCATAGCCAGGGTTTCTAGTTTTAAAAAAATACAAAAAGGTAGGAAAAAGAAATAAATAAACATTAAAGACAACTAATAAAAAAGGTCACCATAATCTCAAAAGCAAATGTTACATTACTGTATGAACTAAAGATTATTGGGAAATTTTCCAAAAAAATCAACAAACCAAGTTAAATCACATTTCTATCTATACTCTAAGACTCCTTAGGGTTTTTTTTTAAGATAAAAGATACAAAAATGCATTAATACCTAGTAATTCATATGCTAACAAAATATAATGGCTCTATTACTGCTCTTTAGGGGGAATTCTAAGAAATGACCTTACAAAATTACTCCTTTAATGTATGAAAAACTTTTATCATGAAATAGAATTTACTTCTTTAAACCCAAATTACATAAAAAGTACAATCACTGTTCAATGATTAAAACATAATTTTAAATACATATACATTTCTTATTTGCATAAATCTTATTACTTTACAATAAATCTTTAGGATACTATTAAATATATAAGTAAAAGAAGACATCAAACTGTCACAACCAACAGATTAAAAGAAAGAGTTGGGGGCAATATTAAGATTTCAGAAAAGGAAAAACAAAAAGATTTCTAATTTTATAACACATATTTTAGGAAATACATAGCCAAATTAGCAAAGCACTGTAGAAAGTAGTCTTTTGTTGTCAAGTAAGTAAAATCTATTCTTACAACTTTTACCAAACACCTGAAAATGCCTTAATTAATAGAAACCCAGGTTGCGAAGAAAAACCGTATTATGTACTGTTAAAAAATATTTTCAATTAAATTACAAAATTTTATATGCAAACTGATTTCAGATATGTTAAAATACAGAGAAACAGCATTTTAGAAAAATGAAATTTGGTACTCTGCAAAACTAAAATTCTACCATTACATTAATAAAAGTTACATGACCAGGATGAATATTTTAGAAATGAATATAAACAACCTAATATCCAGTTGGCCAGTAAAAATATTTTTTAACAATCTTAAAAATAGTTATTATTTTAGCATAAGTATGTAAGAGTAAAGAAAGCTAACAGAGAATTTTACTCTCTCCCTCTTCAATACTAGGAGAGCATTAATTAATTACCAAAGAGCCATATTTCCCAATTGTACAAATCAGACCTGTGAAAGCTTATTTTTCCTTTGCCTTGTCACAAGTTTGGCTAAACACTCTCCCCTTACTCTACAAACACATCTCACCATCCGGTCTTCTACCCTTACACAAACAAAAGCCAAAAGGCAAAAAAACCGTTCAGAATATTACCATATACAAATCAAGCGTTAAATATGACAGTCTTGAAAGACTAATTAAGAAACAATGCTAAATAAAAAGATGTTGCTTTGCCTGACCAGGCGGTGGTGGCACAGTGGATAGAGCATCGGGCTGGGATGCGGAAGACCCAGGTTCGAGACCCCGAGGTCACCAGCTTGAGCACGGGCTCATCTGGTTTGAGCAAAAGCTCACCAGCTTGGACCCAAGGTCGCTGGCTCAAGCAAGGGGTTACTCGGTCTGCTGAAGGCCCGCGGTCAAGGCACATATGAGAAAGCAATCAATGAACAACTAAGCTGGTATAACGTGCAACGAAAAACTAATGATTGATGTTTCTCATCTCTCTGTTCCTGTCTGTCTGTCTGTCCCTGTCTATCCCTCTCTCTGACTCTCTCTCTCTGTCTCTGTAAAAAGAAAAAAAAGAAAAAAGAAGATTTGAAGATGTTGCTTATCAGGAAAGGACCAAATGGGCACTTTCTGAATAAGTTGTTATAAGGAATAAATTTCTCCAGCTCAACCAAAATTCTAAAGCAAAATGGTCTTACAACATCTTAAATAAATTTATTTATTAAACTTAAACATACTTGTCCTAGTAGGTTTTTCTGCCTTTCCTACCACATTTTCAAAATAGGAATAAATCAGAACTCAAGTATAATGTATTATCATTTCTTGACACTAAATTTAAAATATATGAGTCAAGAAGAAGAAGGTCCATTCTCTTTGAAAAACAGTTAAGGCAGCTGGGAATGACAGAACCCAAACAAGTGAGGCGAGACAAGTTAGCAAAGCCTTATCTACTTATGCTTACAAGTGTATGGTATTTAAACTTACCTCCATGCTCTGCAAATTTGGGATTAGAGAGGATCTGTTTACAGAATTTCAATCCATTTCTATACTGTTTATGTTCATAACATCTCTGTCAAAACAAACAAAAAAAGTTTGAGTTTAACAAGAAATGCAAAACGTTTAAGTTAAATGCTAAATTTTTATTCTGTTAAATACAACAGAATGATCAAATTTTATTTCCATATTCTCCTAAACCCCACTAAAATGCCAGCAAAAAAAAAAAAAAGAAAAGAAAAAAGTTCATATACAGAGAGTAAAGGTAAAATAAAGGGACAGACTACGGTTCGAAACCCTGGGCTTGCCTGGTCAAGGCACATATGGGAGTTGATGCTTCCTGCTTCTCCCCCTTCTCTTTCTCTCTCTGTCTCTCTCTCTCCTCTCTCTCTCTCTCTCCTTTTTAAAATGAATAAATTTTAAAAAAAAGGGACTATAGACTAGGAAAAAATAAGAAAATCAGTACTGCACTCCAAAAGGTCTAATAAGAGTTATATAAAGTGAAATGTAAAAAAGTAAAAGAGTAGAAATTACAGTTCAAAATAACATTTTTTAAAATAAAATTTTCTTTTTAAGTGAAGGAAAGAAGTCTCTCAAACTGCAAAGGGACAAACAAGTGTGTGCCAAATAATGAAGAAAAAAAGACTCACACTGTGGCATACCATAACGAAATTTCAAAGCCTGAAAAGAAAGAAAAAGTCCTCAAAAACCTCCTGCAACAGCCTAACCAGGCAGTGACACAGTGGACAGAGCATTGACCTAGGATGCCGAGGAACCAGGTTCCAAATCCCAAGCTCACCGGCTTGAGTGTGGGTTCACTAGTTTGAACGTGGGGTTACTAGCTTGAGCATGGATGGGGTCATAGACATGACCCTATGGTCACTGGCTTGAGCAAGAGGTCACTGGCTCAGCTGCAGCCCCCACCTCCACCCTGATCAAGACATGTATGAGAAAGCAATCAATGAACAACTAAAGTGCTGCAACAATGAGTGGATGCTTCTCATCTCTCTCCCTTCCTGTCTCCCTTGCTTTAAAAAAAAAAAAAAATTCCAGAGAAGGGGGAAAGAAAGCCACATAAGAAAGACATGTAATCATAATGACCCTGAACTTTTATTCCAAATAACAGAATATTGTTTTTTTGTTTGTTTGTTTTTGTTTTGTTTTGTTTTTCTGAGACAGAGAAAGGGATAGATAGGGATAGACAGACAGGAACGGAGAGAGATAAGAAGCATCAATCATCAGTTTTTCGTTGTGACACCTTAGTTGTTCACTGATTGCTTTCTCATATGTGTCTTGAACGCAGGCCTTCAGCAGACTGAGTAACCCCTTGCTTGAGCCAGCGACCTTGGGTCCAAGCTGGTGAGCTGTGCTCAAACCAGATGAGCCTGCGCTCAAGCTGGCAACCTCAGGGTCTCGAACCTGGGTCCTCCGCATCCCAGTCCAACGCTCTATCCACTGCGCCACAGCCTGGTCAGGCGAAATAACAGAATATTGTTGAATGCCATAAAACAACTGAAAACAGCCGGAAAAAGCTTTCAACCTAGAATTTTATATTCAGCTAAATTATCAATCAAGTATATAAGTAAAGTGACATTTTAAGGCTTCTCTGAAAGCTAGAATTTTATTTCTATGTACTCTCCCTAAGTAGGCTATTAAAAAAAATCAAAACAAATTTAACAAGATGACATGAACTTTAACAAGTAAGAAATCAAATGCAGAAAAAAGAACTGAAGAATGACTACTCCAAAATGAAACAAGAAGCCAAGGGCCACCATGGAATAAATGGTGGGAATAGCAAGGGAATAAATGGCACTGCATGTATATAAATAAGTCATAAAAGTTGGTAACAGTAAGAAAGAAAAAACATACCCCAAAGGAAGTTATCCTAAAGGCTTGTTAACAAACACATTAAAAAACATCAAAACCACAATGGTATACTATTAAATTTAATTAAAATAAGTTAGACAATATCTAATGGTTATTTTTATTTTTGAGAGAAAAAAAGAAAGGGAGAAAAGCGAGAAACATCAACTCACTGTTGCAGCAGTTGTTCATTGATTGCTTTTCATATGTGCCTTGACCGTGGGCCTTCAGCAGACTGAGTAACCCCTTGCTCAAGCCAGCGACCTTGGGCTCAAGCCAGCGACTTTGGGCTCAAGCCTGTGACTCCATACTCAAACTGGTGAACCCACACTCAAGCCAGCAATCTCAGGGTTTTGAACTTGGGTTCTCAGAGTCCCAGGTTGACACTATATCACTGTGCTACAAACTGGTCAGGTGAGTTTAACAAATTAAAATTAAAAACCAAATTCTACTTTCTTGAATGAGATGATAATACTATAGCACTTAGCTTCTTATTTTATCACATTTCAGAACAGTAATTAAACTTTAGTTTCTAATGATTAAATTCTCAATTAATGAAAGTTGGCATTCTTCCATATTATATTTATACTCAATGCCATTAACCCAATTATTTCCTGTCATTGTGACCTGTAAAAATAATTCAAAATGACATACCTCTCCAAATAACTGCTAAGAATCCATTCTCGCCTGACCTGTGGTGGCGCAGTGGATAAAGCATCGACCTGGAAATGCTGAGGTCGCCGGTTCGAAACCCTGGGCTTGCCTGGTCAAGGCACATATAGGAGTTGATGCTTCCAGCTCCTCCCCCTTTCTCTCTCTCTGTCTCTCCTCTCTCTCTCTCTCTCTTTCCCTCTCCTCTCTAAAATGAATAAATAAAAATAAAAATAAAAAATTAAAAAAAAAAAAAAAAAAAAGAATCCATTCTCCCTATCAAGAATCAGTGTTTAAGGAAAGACACATCAATTTCTTTTTTTACTAAAAGCACTACAAAAACAAGTCACACATTACAAGTAAGAATAGAGGTCTCACACTTTAACAGAAAAAGTAACAACAGTTCAACTTAGTTTATCTCATAAATTTTCCTCGAAACTTCTGCTCTTGCCCCAAGGAAAAATGTAAACAGGGTTAACAAGAAAAACAGAAAACAGAGTATCATATTCCATTCAACAATTTTTTCCCCAAACATGTAAGGCCAGATCTATGTATATAATTCAACTTTAACACAAATTTTTCTTTAATTAAAATGGAATCTTATAAAAGCAGTCTTAAAATATAATAGAAGATATAAGAAGTTCTTTGTTGAACCATTCAAAAGATGTAGATGGACTGACCAGGTGGTGGCGCAGCAGAAAGAGTGTCAACCTGGGATGCTGAGGAACCAGGTTCCCAACCCCATGGTCACCAGCTTGAGCATGGGCTCAACGACATGATCCCATGGTCACTGGCTTGAGCCCAAAGGTCGCTGGCTTGAAGCCCAAGGTTGCTAGCTTGAGCAAAGGGTCACTGGCTCAGCTGGAGACCCCTGGTCAAGGCAGATATGAGAAGCAATCAATGAACAACTAAAGTGCCACAACTAGGAGTTGATACTTCTCATCTCTCTCTTTTCCTGTCTCTCTCGCTTAAGAAAAAAAAGAATAGATGTACAAAATTTAAAAAATAGGTTTATTTGCTTGTTTTTTAAAAATCCCATGTAACCACTATTACTAAGCTCCTCCTACAGAACTATGTGGGAAGAAGGTATCATGACGGGATTATTTTTTAATTGATTTTTAGAGAAAGAAAGGAGAAGGGGGGCAATAAGGGGAGGGAGAGAAACACTGATTTGCTGTTCCACTTATTTATGCTCTCACTGATTGATTCTTGTATGTGCCCTAACCAGGGATCAAACCCACAACCGTGGCAAATTGTGATGACCAACTGAGCTACCTAGTCAGGGCCTCATGACAAGATTCCTAATTCTTAACCAAATCTATAGGCTTAAAGTAAATTTTAGGTAACTTACTTTTATTTAGAAGAAGAGGGGTACAAAATACTACATCTAGTATTAAGCAAAGATTTCATATTCAATTCATTTCAAACAGGGTTTGTAAAATGACATGGTAGACAGACATTTAAGTTCTCCACAGAGAATCATCAATTAAATAAAAATATGTCGCCCTGGCTGGTTGGCTCAGCGGTAGAGCGTCGGCCTGGTGTGTGGGAGTCCTGGGTTCGATTCCCAGCCAGGGCACACAGGAGAAGTGCCCATCTGCTTCTCCACCCCTCCCCCTCTCCTTCCTCTCTGTCTCTCTCTTCCCCTCCCGCAGCCAAGGCTCTATTGAAGCAAAAATGGCCTGGGCGCTGAGGATGGCTCTGTGGCCTCTGCCTCAGGTGCTAGAATGGCTCTGGATGCAACAGAGCAACGCCCCAGAGGGGCAGAGCATTGCCCCCTGGTGGGCATGCCGGGTGGATCCTGGTCGGGCGCATGCCGGAGTCTGACTGCCTCCCCATTTCCAGCTTCGGAAAAATGAAAAAAATTAAATAAAAAACAAAAATAAAAATATGTCTACAATCCCATCTCTGAAACTCATATTTGGGGGAGTTCTTAACATTTCAGTATTGTTAATTAGAGTTTCTTTTACTTTAGAATAAATGCCATAGTACTCTATTTGCCCTCTTGCCTATAACATGGGCATATGTTAATTCAAAATTAAATGTAAGAATTTCAACATACAGTAGACTATTATCTTTTATTAGCAATTAGGTTTTAACACTGTGCTATAGAAACAGTAAAGCAGAACAGGATATAATTAAAATAAATTATTCAAATAGATTTTTTAAATCCCATGTGCTAGATATTGGCATTTTATACCCTAAGACTCTTGCTTCAGAATGTATATAATAACTGACAACTAGATCGTGCCTCTGCTAAGCGTGAAAGTAGTAAGTATAAAATAACTATTTTCAACTGTTGAATGAGAGCCAACATAGGCCTGTGATCACAGATCCATACAGACCACGGCAGTCTCACTGATCTAAGCAGGCACCTGAGTTAGAAACTACTTGACTGGCTGGAATCTGTGGCACAGGGCACCAGAGAGAACTGGGCAGAGACGAAGCCTCAGAAATCTGGACAGGAACCTTTGGTGAAATAGTCAGCTGAGCAGGTGCACTGCAGGATTCTACTGAAGCTGGGCAAAGAACAGCTACCAGGCAGCAGGAGCTGAGCAACTACTGGTGCTCATACACGGCTGGGAGACCTCTGAGTTCCTAACATTCAGTTAGAGAATTTGTTAAGACACTCCAGGATTCAGCAGAGACCCAGAAATGACACACCCTAAAAAAATAAGGCTAATTTATACCCACTTTTATTAAACCTTAAAAACAAGCCCTGAAAAGAACAAGCTAATGCACAAACTAACTTTCAAAAACAAAACTATTAAGACAATAGGAACCAGACATTCCATAATATTCAGAAACAGGAAAAAAAATTTTGACCCATGATCTATATACAAAAATAAAAAATAAAGGAAAACCAATCAGCAGACTCAGAAATAATCATGGAAATAGCAAAGACTTTAATAGTTATTATTATGTAATGTTAAAGGACTGAAAGGAAACCGTGGATACAAGAAAAAAAATGGAAATCTCAAGAGAAAAACCTTAAAAAATGAAAATTGTAAAATAGAAAAATGCCAAAAATGAAAAGTTAACCATATGGTCTTAAAATATTAGACATTGCAGTGAATTTGAAGTCAGTGCAGTAAAAATAAAACCACTGCAGAGGTGGACGGAGCATCGACCTGGAGTGCTGAGGTTACCGGTGAGAAGTCCCAGACTCGCCCAGTCAAGGCACATATGACAAGCAATCAACAAACAACTACAGTGAAGCAGCTATGAGTTGATACTTCTCACTCCTCTACCCCTCTCTCCTCTCTGTAAAATCAGTAAATAAAATCTTTTTTAAAAAAATAAAGAAAAGGAAGCTGACGGAAGATTTAGGATTCCTGCAGTGGAACTCTGTTAAAGGAATGCATAAGCTACAAATTCTGACACCAGGGATGGAACAAAACTCAATAAAATTCAAAGTACATATGTATAATTGAGAGGCAGCTACCAGTAAATTTGAAGAGAACAGTGAAGTGGCCATGGGGACACAAAAACAAATGTATAATAATTTCTCAATTATATAAAACCTGAAATGTAAATTATTTTCAAGCAAGCTCTAATATTTTCAAGCATAGCACACAAAAAGCAAAAATAAATACCTTATAGAATAATGCTGCCCCCTAGTTTCTAAACACTCCACAAATCCTCACATACAGGCCAGAAAATGCAGCAAATAAAATCACCCACAGGCCCTGGCCGGTTGGCTCAGTGGTAGAGTGTCGGCCTGGTGTGCAAGAGTCCCGGGTTCGATTTCCGGCCAGGGCACACAGGAGAAGCGCCCAGATACTTCTCCACCCCTCCCCCTCTCCTTCCTCTCTGTCTCTCTCTTCCCCTCCCGCAGCCAAGGCTCCATTGGAGCAAAGATGGCCCGGGCGCTGAGGATGGCTCTGTGGCCTCTGCCTCAGGCACTAGGATGGCTCTGGATGCAACAGAGTGACGCCCCAGAGGGGCAGAGCATTGCTCCCTGGTGGGCATGCCGGGTGGATCCCGGTCGGGCGCATGCGGGAGTCTGTCTGACTGCCTCCCCGTTTCCAGCTTCGGAAAAATGCAAAAAAAAAAAAAAAGAAAGGAAGAAAAAAGAAAAAAAAAACCACCCACAGCACTATAAGTAGATGAGACAACTAAAAACTCCAATTTATATGTAAGTACATAAGCATCTAAGACCAGAAGCACCAATGGGTACTGTCCAAAAAGTAACACAACAGGGTCCTAGTGGTGACTGAACACACGTAATATTAACTAGGATTCACCCTGAGGAGAGGGCCACTTGTTGAGAGAAGCACTACTGACAGACATGAAGGATGAGCATGCTGGCTACTAAGGGAGTCAAAAGGAAGACACTTAAAAGTCTGTACGATGAAAGTTGGCAGTTTTAGCAAGGCACAGCTTTGGAGGAAGAGGCACCTTAGGGGAAGAAGTGTCGCTTGAAGGATTGTGGAGAAGGAGGCGTCTGAAGATAAAGACCCTACTAAAACAAGATAAAACAACTGTGTGATGGGGGGGAGGGTGGAAGGTGCTGTATTTATTTAAAAACTGCATTTCACTGTAGCAACAAAAGAGGGTGCTCTTGAACCAAGAGACTAAAGAACCTTCATTGAAAAATTAATCATCTTTATTATAGGTCCAGTAAAATCCATCACAAGTAACCTGAACAGAAAAAAGAACCCAATATCCATATCAAGCTACTTATGCAGAATTTAAAAAGTGAAAAATTTTTGACAGATGAAAACTTACCAAAAATCCTAGTGGTAAAAGAAAAGATGTAACACAACACACTATCATGAATTAAATCTATTTAAGTAACAAATGCAGACATAAAAGAATACCCCAAATCAGATATTTAAAATTTAAAAGAATAGACTAACAATAGGAAAATCTAAAACAGGAACAGGCTGAACTTAAGAAAAACATAAAATCATCTTGGAAATAATGACTATAGTATAAGCTATGTAATCTCAAGAGAGACGAAATAGAAATGCTTCTCAAAAAATAAAGAATTGAAGGAAAATAAACATAAAAGCAAGGCAAAAGAAGAGCCCATACGCAAAGAGCACTGAAGAATTAAACAACAGAATACTCAAAACTATAATTCTTAAAAAGAAAAACACCCTATAATTCCTGAATTAAAAGAAAACATCAATCTGGAGGGTATTATGCTAAGTGAAAGAAGTCAGTCAGAAAAGACAAATACCACATATTTCACTTATATGTGGAATCTAAAGAACAATATAAACAAAACAGAAATAGACTCACCGATACAGAGAACAGGTTGAGAGTAACCAGACAGGAGGGAGACTGGGGGACCCGGTGGAAAACGTGAAGAGCTTGAGAGTACAGATTGGTACTTACAAAATAGCCATAGGGATGTAAAGCAACGCTAGGAAATATTGCCAGTAATATTGTAATAACTATATATAGTGCCAGGTGGGTACTGGAAATATCAGAGGAACACTCTGTAAAGTATATGACTAACCAACATGCTGTATGTACACTTGAAAATAATACATAATAATATTGAATGTAAACTATAAAAAAAATTTTTTTTGGACAGAAAGAGAGGGACAGATACAGACAGACAGGAAGGAAGGGAGAGAGATGAGAAGCATCAATTCTTCGTTGCTGCTCTTTAGTTGTTCAGTGATTGCTTTCTCAAATGTGCCTTGATGGGGGGGGGGGCGACTACTACAGCAGAGCAAGTGACCCCTTGCTCATGACAGCGATCCTAGGCTGAAGCCAGCAACCTTAGGCTTCAAGCCAGTGACCTTTGGGCTCAAGCCAGCGACCATGGGGTCATGTCTATGATCCCACGCTTAAGCCAGCGACCCGTTGCTCAAGCTGGTGAGACTGCACTCAAGCCGGTGATTTTGAACCTCGGGGTTTTGAACCTGGGCCCTCCATGTCCCAGTCCAATGCTCTATCCACTGTGCCACCACCTGATCAGGCCAAAAAAATTTTTTTTAATCAATCTACATTCTGAAACCACATTCCAAGGAAAATGTATCCAGATGGAGACATTATTTTGTAAAACAATTCAATTTCACAGATAATGAAAAAACCCTTTGAATCTCCAAAAAGAAAGATCAAGTCAACTAAAAAGAAAAGCAAATTGGCATCATCAGCAACATAGCAGCAAGACGACAGAAAGGCAGTATTTTCAAGAAACTTTAAAAATATGTTATTCAAGAATTTTATATCCAGCCAAGCTGTCTTTCAAATATCAAGCCTATAAAAAAGCTGTTATAACATGTAAGAACTCAGATTTTCACAAGCATTGCTGAGGAAGCTCTACTAAACAATAAGCTTCATCAAATCAAGAGATAATTGGGAAAATTTCAGCGAAAGGTCTGTTGGTGAATATTAACTATATTTAATTATAGAACTAAGTCTAAAACAAAAGGTATGACGGTGGAAGAATGTTAGGTAAAATGACATGCTCTCACAAAAGAAGTTATTTTTATAGCATTTAAAAGTCAGAAGAGACAGAAAAAAGTAAAGTAAGCTCATTAACTGCCTCACACATAAGAAAATGAGACTCGATGGATTTAAATTTAAAGTTGACATATCTATTAGAAGCCTAAATTTAAAAAAAAAAGAAGACTAAAGGGAATTTTTAAAAGGTATATACATAACCTGACCAGGTGGTGGCGCAGTAGATAGGGCGTTGGCCTGGGATGCTGAGGACCAGGTTCTAAACCCCAAAGTCATATAGCTTGAGTGTGGGATCATAGACATGATCCCATGGTCCCTGGCTTGAGCCCAAAGGTCGCTGGCTAGAAGCCCAAGGTCACTGGCTTGAGCAAGGGGTCACTGGCTCGGCTGGAACCCCCTGTTCAAGGCACATATGAGAAAGTAATCAATGAGTCTGACCTGTGGTAGTGTAGTGGATAAAGCGTCGACTTGGAAAGCTGAGGTCACCGATTTAAAACCCCTGGCTTGCCTGGTCAAGGCATATATGGGAGTTGCTTCCTGCTCCTCTCCTCCCCCCTTTTCTCTCTTTCTCTCTCTTTCCTCTCTAAAGAAAAAATAAAATAAAATAAAAATTTTTTTTAAAAAGAGAGAGAAAGCAATCAATGAAACATTAAGGTGCTACAACGAAGAACTGATGCTTCTCATTGCTCTCCCTTCCTGTCTCTTTAAAAAAAAAAAAAAAGTATATATATAAAGGTAACTGAAACAAAAATTTGAGCCTTCCAAAATACCAAAAATATTTTAAAATAAAAATACCAGCCTGACCAGGTGGTGGTGCAGTGGATAGAGTGTCGGACTGGGATGCAGAAAGACCCAGGTTCGAGACCCCGAGGTCACCAGCTTGAGCGCGGGCTCATCTGGCTTGAGCAAAGAGCTCACCAGCTTAGACCCTAGGCCCCTGGCTCCAGCAGGGGGTTACTCGGGCTGCTGAAGGCCCGCGGTCAAGGCACATGTGAGAAAGCAATCAATGAACAACTAAGAAGTCGCAACGCGCAACGAGAAACTGATGATTGATGCTTCTCATCTCTCTCCGTTCCCGTCTGCTGTCTGTCCCTGTCTATCTCCGCCTCTGTAAAAAAAAAAAAAAAAAAAGACCAAACAGAATATAAGACACATGGCATGGCTCCTGACCAGGTGGTGGCGCAGTGGATAGAGAGTTGGACTGGGATGCGGAGAATCCAGGTTCAAGACCTTGAGGACGCCAGCTTGAGCGTGGGCTCATGTAGTTTGAGCAAAGCTCACCAGCTTGGACCCAAGGTTGCTGGCTTGAGCAAGGGGTCAACTCGGTCTGCTGTAGCCCCACAGTCAAGGCACATATGAGAAAGCAATCAATGAACAACTAAAAAAGTGCCATAACGAAAAACTGATAATTGATGCTTCTCATCTCTCTCCCTTCCTGTCTGTCCCTATCTATCCCTCTCTCTGACTCTCGCTCTGTCTCTATAAAAAAAAAAAAAAGACAAAAAAACAAACAAAAAGACACATGGCATGGGTAACAACACAAAGATGTGATCAATTCAATGAAAAGGCAAAGTTCTCTAGATTACACTTAGAACAGAACAAGTGCCAATATACACACTTTACTATTTGCGAGGCACTGTCATACATACCTCACTACCTGACCAGTGAGGTAGGTTAGAACTTTTCACTCAGGTTTACAAACTGAATCTTAAAAAAGGAAAAAATAAAATAAAGGAAAGCAGAACCAGGATTCAAACCCAGAAACTTTCTATTTTTCTTTTCACACAAAAAGACCCAGTTGAGCACCAAAATTGTTTCAAAACACAAACTGAAGAAATGTGTAATATCTTATTTCCTTGTTAAAATATCAAGTCTCCTCACAAAAATCTTTAGAATAAATTAGCTTGAAACTTTTGATACTATGAGTACAAAGCTTCATCTAACAAAAGAAAATGCTGAAAGAAGTTGAAGTCTTCTTAAAGGCAGTTGCAACTAAGATGGCAAAGAATGTGTCACTATCTCGGGTACTAGATGGAGAAGCTCTGGCTTAGCAACTAGTCCCACTTCTGAGTGAAGGAGGCGCTACCCCAAACCCAGACTGTGTGATCTCTGCATCACTTGGTTAGATAATGCAGTCAGTTCGCTATAATGCCTGTTTTGAAAACACACATTTGCCCCAACATGATTGATTAGGGAACATTCTGAGCATACTAAATTTCAATTTCATGTTTGCATCTGTAGGATTCTGACTACCAGAAATCACTAGGTAAACACAGAAACTGCACCCAGCTGAAACAAGCTGAATAGGCCTACTGTAGACACACCTCAAATCTCTCTTTCTGTTCACCTCCTGTGGTATAAGCCACACCCATCCACATCTGGTATTACTTTCCCTCAGATTTCAGATAACTTTCCTTCCATCACATCACACAGTAACTCACTTGCTGCCATCCCTGAGGCCTACTTCCACAAGCAAACTTCAGGTCTTTTCCAAGGTAAAGTGCAGTAGTATTTAACCGTTTGCCATATGTAAAACTGTGCTATCATTTTTTACTAGGTTCATATCTTTGCTTTTAATGTTACTAATGAAGCTTCTTGTGTGCTGTGTCCACCCCATTTTCTGACAAGCCCAGTCGTTTTTACTGCATGATTTTTCACAGCACAGTAACTTTTAGGAACCCATATATTGATATAACACAACTGACTGCATGTAAAGCAATTAGAAATATACTTTCAACAATGTAATCATAAGTATTGGTTATATTTTTTTATAATTTACTCAAAAGAATGATACAAAGGTTTTACCAGTTAATGTGTAAAAAGGGTCTAGCATAAAGTCTGGTTTAAAATAGATGTTCAATAAATGCCCGTTTGCTTCATTTCTCCCTTCTTAAAGATTCTGTCTAGTCCTGGTTGGCTCAGTGGATAGAGCGTCAGCCCGGCATAGGGATGTCCCAGGTTCAGTCCCCACTCAGGGAACACATGAGAAGCGAACATCTGCTTCTCTTCCCCTCTCTCTCTCCCTCTCTACCTCTTCCCCTCTTGCAGCCAGTGAGTGGCTCAACTAGTCTAAGCATCGGCCTCAGGCACTGAGGATAGCTCAGGCTGATTCTAGTATTGGCCCCAGACAGGGGTTGTTGCCAGGTGGATCCTGATCCAGACATATGCAGGAATCTGTCTTTCTTCCCTTCTCTCTTTAAAAAAAAAAAAAAAAAAAATCTGTCTGTTCCCAAGCACTCATAATCAAAGGTTATCTTGTAATCTCCATGAGAGCTCTCTGAAAAATAAGAATAGCATATTAATGGAAGCCACTATCATAAGGAGAAAACCTTTTTAATTGGAACAAGCATATGTGAAAGCAGACAACAGACCCCTAAGGTTTTTTTCCCTAGGCTTATATTTTTAAAAGCAAGCTTTCATTTCTCCCTTTATGTACAGTCAGCTAAAACAACTGTTATAGACGACACAAAGAAATGTTTAAATAATCTCCTCTATAAGAAATCAAACAGAATTAAAAGTATCACTAGCATTAAAAGATTACAAATAGATGACATAATACTGTATAAGAGAACCCTAGAGATTCCACCAAAACTATCAGAACTGATCGGTGAATTTAGCAGAGTAGCAGGATACAAAATAAATATCCACAAATCAGTTGCATTTTTATATACCAATAATGAACTATCAGAAAGAGAAACTAAGAAAGAAATCTCATTTATAATTGCAAATTTAACCAAGGATGTGAAAGATCTGTACTCAGAAAATTATAAGACACAAAATAAAGAAACTGAAGAAGATACAAATAAGTAGAAGCCTATACTGTATTCATGGATAGGTAAAATTAGCATCATTAAAATGTCCACACTACCCAAAGCAATCTATAGATTCAATGCATTTTCTATCAAGATACCAATGGCATAGTTCGCAAAACTAGAATATTCCAAAAATTCACATGGAACCACAAAAGAACCTGAAAAGCCACTGCATTCTTGAGAAAGGACAAGGTTGGAGGATTCACACTACTTGATATCAGACCATACTACAAGGCTATAGTAATCAAAGTAGCATGGTACTGGCATGAAAACAGACATACAGATCAACAGAACAGAATAGAGAGCCCCAAAATAAACTGACGCCTTTATAGTCAATTAATATTTGACAAAGAAGGCAAGACCATTCATTCAATGTAGTAAAGACAATCTATTCAATAAATGGTGTTGGACCTGACCTGTGGTGGCGCAGTGGATAAAGCATCGACCTGGAAATGCTGAGGTCGCCGGTTCAAAACCCCGGGCTTGCCTGGTCAAGGCACATATGGGAGTTGATGCTTCTAGCTCCTCCCCCTTTCTCTCTCTCCCTCTCTCTCTCCTCTCTAAAAATTAATAAATAAAATTAAAAAAAAAATGGTGTTGGGAAAATTGGACAGATATTTGCAAACAAAAAAAGAAACTAAACTGGACCGCTTTCTTGCACCACACACAGAATAAACTTAAAATGGATTAGACTGAAATGTTAGAGAAGTTCAATGACTTGGAGTGGTAAACACACAACACCATATAGAGATGATGAATTAGAATTGCACACCTAAAGCCTATATAGTTTCATTAACCAATGTCACTAAAAAAAATTCAATTAAAAAATAAGATAACAGGCCCTGGCTGGTTGGCTCAGTGGTAGAGCATAGGCCTGGCGTGCAGAAGTCCTGGGTTTGATTCCCGGCCAGGGCACACAGGAGAAGCGCCCATCTGCTTCTCAACCCCTCCCCCTCTCCTTCCTCTCTGTCTCTCTCTTCCCCTCCTGCAGCTGAGGCTCCATTGGATCAAAGATGGCCCGGGCGCTGGGGATGGCTCCTTGGCCTCTGCCCCAGGCGCTCAAGTGGCTCTGGTCGCGGCAGAGCGACACCCCGGAGGGGCAGAGCATCGCCCCCTGGTGGGCAGAGCATCGCCCTCTGGTGGGCGTGCCAGGTGGATTCCTGTTGGGCGCATGGGGAGTCTGTCTGACTGTCTCTCCCCGTTTCTAGCTTCAGAAAAATACCAAAAATAAATAAATAAATAAGATAACAGCCTGACCAGGTGGTGGCGCAGTGGATAGAGCATCGGACTGGGATGTGGAGGACCAAGGTTCAAGACCCCAAGGTCGCCCTTGGGCTCAAGCTGGTGAGCCTTGCTCAAACCAGACGAGCTCGCGCTCAAGCTGGCAACCTCGGGGTCACTCGGTCTGCTATAGTCCCCCCCCCCCGTCAAGGCACATAAGAGAAATCAATCAATGAACAACTAAGGAACCGCGACGAAGAATTGCTGTTTCTCATTTCTCTCCCTTCCTGTTTGTCTGTCCCTATCCGTCCTCCTCTCTGACTCTCTCTGTCTCTCCCACAAGAAAAAAAAAGTTTAAAAAAAATGGTAACAATTTTCCCAATAGGTATAAGTAGAAATTTCAAATTACATCAGCTGAAAATATGTTCCTATTTTGCTAACCAAAGAAAATCTCAGTAGAATAGAGCATACCAGATAACAAAACATTAACCTCTCTCGTTCCTTTACTTCTACAGTACAATTTTTATTTTACTTTAAAATAGCTAAAAAGGATTGCTTTTATTAAATTAAAATTTTAAGAAATTACTTTAATTCCAAATTAAGTAGTTAACAATATAATTCATAGCTTACCTAAGAGGGAAAAACCATATGCAACAAGTTAAACTAGTTTTTTTAAATGTACAGCTTCAGTATCGATTTGAACAACATGCATCACAAACCAGTGTAGATAGACCAGGGAAATTCCCAAAAGTCAAGAATATAATCATGGCATAAAATTCCCTTCCCTCCACACCCTAACTTTTATACTAAGAACCATCACTCCTTTAAACCTCTTCGCTTGCACTTGCCATTAAGCATTGGCAAATGACATTCTTCTCCAAATAATTTTCACTAAGAATCTGAACTTTTTATCTGTTCAATATGGCTATTGCCTATAAACAGAGAGCGGAGTTGTATTTGGATGTGACCGCTAAGGGGTGACTAGGCTCACTGATTAAATGCCTTGATCCTTTTTTTTTTTTTTTTTGTGCCAGAAAGAGAGACAGAAAGAGGGACAGATAGAGACAAACAGGGAGAGAGATGAGAAGCATCAATTCTTTGTTGCGGTACCTTAGCTGTTCATTGATTGCTTTCTCATGTGTACCCTAACGGGGGTAGGAGGGCTACAAAAGACCAAGTGACCCCTTGCTCAAGCCAGCGACCTCGGGCTCAAGCTGGTGAGCCTTGCTAAACCAGATGAGCCCGCGCTCAAGCCGGCAACCTCGGGGTTTCAAACCTGGGTCCTCGGCATCCCAGTCCAACTGAGCCACCACCTGGTTAGGCCATGGCCTGGTCTTGATAGCCCAGCTTCCAGCATACCTTTCCAAATTCCAAGAATTCAATTTGATTTTTAGATTTTCTGAAAATGACTCAAAAAGGAACTCTAACAAAAAAAAGTCTCCTCCTCACATTTTATATTCATAATAGCATATACAGAAGTCCTTACCCCTGAGTTTGTGTCAGAATCTGCTGTAGAGCTTTATGAAACCAGGTTTGATTCCAGGTCAGGGCACACAGGAGAAGTGATCATCTGCTTCTCCTCCCCTCCCGATTCCCCCCCCCCCCACAGCTATGGCTCAAATGGCTTGAGCAAGTTGGCCTGAGGCACCGAGGACGGCTCCATGGCCCCACCGCAGGCACTAAAATAGCTCGTTTGCTGAGCAGTGGTGCAGGCCCCATATAGACAGGGTTTCACCCAGGTAGATCCCCATCAGGGCACTAGCAGGAGTCTTTCTGCCTTCCTGACTCCCACGTAATAAATAAATAAAATAAAATTTTCTTTTATTATGCTTTCATGATGGGAGAAGGACCACGAAAACAAACTAATACTATGATTCATCCTTAAATGATACTTCCAGGTTCTCACCAGGTAATACAGGTTTTGCCTGATATCTTACAATTACCTCATGTAGTAATGTACTCTACAAAGCCAAGGCCCAGCTTAACTCCCTTCTACAAAAATCTCTATGCAAGCACACAACCCAAAGCTCGCTCTTTCCTGCCCTGTAGTGACTTTTAACATTCATTTCAAGCAAACAGTATTTCTTAAATATCTATTATGGCAGTGGTCCCCAACCTTTTTTGGGCCACAGACCGGTTTAATGTCAGAAAATATTTTCACGGACCGGCCTTTAGGGTGGGACGGATAAATGCACAAAATAAAATTATACAACCGGCGTAAAAACTGTGGTATTTTTAAATATAATTGTCGAACTTACGAGACAAGCATCAAGAGTGAGTCTTAGACGGATGTAACAGAGGGAATCTGGTCATTTTTTAAAAATAAAACATCGGGCCCTGGCCAGTTGGCTCAGCGGTAGAGTGTCGGCCTGGCGTGCTGGGACCCGGGTTCGATTCCGGCCAGGGCACATAGGAGAAGCGCCCATTTGCTTCTCCACCCCCCCCCCCTTCCTCTCTGTCTCTCTATTCCCCTCCCGCAGCCAAGGCTCCACTGGAGCAAAGATGGCCCGGGCACTGGGGATGGTTCCTTGGCCTCTGCCCCTAGGCGCTAGAGTGGCTCTGGTCGCGGCAGAGCGACGCCCCGGAGGGGCAGAGCATCGCCCCCTGGTGGGCGTGCCGGGTGGATCCCGGTCGGGCGCATGCGGGAGTCTGTCTGACTGTCTCTTGTTTCCAGCTTCAGAAAAAATACAAAAAAATAAAATAAAATAAATAAATACATAAATAAAACATCGTTCACTTAAATATAAATAAAACAAAAATAATGTAAGTTATTTATTCTTTCTCTGCGGACCAGTACCAAATGGCCCACTGGACCGGTACCAGTCCACAGCCCAGTGGTTGGGGACCACTGTATTATGGTATATTATTCTAACCAACGGGGGGTATAGCAATGTACAGAACAGAGTCCTTATCCTCATTAAACCTGTATTTTAATTGTACAAGACATGCAATAAATTACTTGTGTATATATGTCAGATGGTGATAGTGATATGTAGAAAAAAGAAAATATGGAAGAAAATAAGGTTGAATTGAGGAGGACTTCTCCTGGTCAAGAAGACCTCTATATGACATTTAGAGGATATCTAAGCAGAATTCTGAGAGAAATAAGAGAAGAAATGAGCCATGTAGGTATCTGGGAGAGAAAATTCTGAAAAAATAGTCCTTTGCATATGATCCCTTAAATGGCCTAGGGTTTTTTTGTTTGTTTTTTTGTTGTTTTTTTGTATTTTTCTGAAGCTGGAAACAGGGAGGCAGTCAGACAGACTCCCGCATGCGCCCCACCAGGATCCACCTGGCACGCCCACCAGGGGGCGATGCTCCGCCCATCTGGGGCATCGCTCTGTTGCGACCAGAGCCATTCTAGCGCCTGGGGCAGAGGCCATGGAGCCATCCCCCCATGCCCGGGCCAACTTTGCTCCAATGGAGCCTTGGCTGTGGGAGGGGAAGAGAGAGACCAGAGAGGAAGGGGAGGGGGAGGAGTGGAGAAGCAGATGGGCGCCTCTCCTGTGTGCCCTGGCCAGGAATCGAACCCGGGACTTCTGCATGCCAGGCCGACGCTCCACTGAGCCAACTGGCCAGGGCCAAATGGCCTAGTTTTTATGTCCAAAAACAACTACATGAACAACAAAGATATGTCTGAGTCAATGCTCTGAGAGAACTGCATTATCAGAAGCAGAATTATTAAAAGAAACAAGAATGCACACTAAGCAAAGAGATGTCTTCAGTGAAGGGCAGTGGACCAGTAGCTCTCCAGCCCTCCAAATCCTACAGGGCACCATGTCTGCCTCTGTGGAAACTGTCTTTTAACTGTCTGAAAGGATAACACTTCACATGTGGCTATCTGCATTTAAATTAATTAAAATTAAAAATTCACTTCCTTAATCCCCTTCAAGTGTACAATAGCCACATGTCGCTAACGGCTGTCACACTGGAGCAGATAGATCTATAGAACATTTCCATCATCACAAAAAGTTGTATTCTACAGTACAACTGCTAAGTTTTCAGTAAATCATAAATATTAGCCTCGCCAACTTCTCTTACCACTTTTCTAGGAAAGGAAAATTCTGTCCTTTAGACTTTAAACTAACAACATAAATCACCCAGGCAAACATCCAAAAATAGATTAATGATGTACAATATTTTAAGTACTCCCAACTTAAATGTTTTTCTTAGAGCTCACACTAACATCTGAAGAGAGAAGAAAGCAAGCAGCAAGTCACCGACCTTCGATACCTGACTGCAAGGCACGAGGGTATGTCCAACTTTTCCAAATGGCTCAACTCTAGAAAGGTGGGGTTTGTTCTTCCCCGACAACCTCATTTCTCTTACCTTTCACCTACAGCCTACAAAAGCAGTGTAAAAATCTGGTAACATCTCTCAAACTATTTAGATAAACAGCATCAAGAGTAGGCAAAGCCATAATTTTTTAATGACCTAATTTTTCAAATTGTTAAAACAGTGTATAATTATAACAAAAAACCCCCACAAAAACCACTTCTGGCAAACACAAGTATCTCCTCTTGAAACTAAACTCCTACATAACATATATCACATTAAATTCATGACCCACCCTAGACCCCTAGACAAATTATAAACAAGACACATTTTGCAGATATTTGGGCCAACTTAAGAGAAGGTTTTATAGTCAGAAAACAGTAATATGGGGGCAAAAGATGGGCCAAAAATGCAACAAAATTAAATTTTAGATATCAACTAGACTAGAACAAGCCAGGGAAATCCACTACAGAAAGTGATTTTTTTTCCAAACTGATGTCTAAACCAAGTTTTTAAAAAAAATTAAGGCAAAAACATACTTCACTATTTTGAAATTGAAGTTTCAAATTTTATAAAACAAACTAGTTTCATCTGCAACACAGTTAACTACCAATAAGTATGGACAACTAACAAGGCAGTAGCTCAAAAACTGAATGCCACTGAAATAATTACCAACCTAGCAACACTTGATTACAAGTTATCAAGAGTACATATCCCAACTTTTCCTTTACCAAACGGGGGAGGGGGGAGGTTAGAGTCAAAAGCGCTAACTACTATAACAACTGAGGAAACAATTTTGAAAAAACAAATGCTAACTACACTTTTGGTTAGTAATATTGTCTTCATTCCTGATGTAAAAGAACAATAAGGACATTACATCTATCCCCTTTCCTTTCATTTAGTGATTGTCACAATTCTGCATATACCTTATCATAATAAATCCTTTAGCACTTTGATTTTAGCAATGAACTTAAATATTCTGCCCCACTATCACCACCAAAAGAAAAATTGTTTATAATGCTTAGTCAAAAATTGTTATTCCGCCTGACCTGTGGTGGCGCAGTGGATAAAGCGTCGACCTGGAAATGCTGAGGTCGCCGGTTTGAAACCCTGGGCTTGCCTGGTCAAGGCACATATGGGAGTTGATGATTCCAGCTCCTCCCCCCTGTCTCTCTCTGTCTCTCTTTCCCTCTCTCTCTCCTCTCTAAAATGAATAAATAAAATAAAAATTAAAAAAATAAATAAAATTTAAAAAAAAAATTGTTATTCCAAGGCCCTGGTGGGTTGGCTCAGCGGTAGAACATCCCTGGTTCGATTCCCAGCCAGGGCACACAGGAGTAGTGTCCATCTGCTTCTCCAACCTTCCCCCTTTCCTGCCTCTCTGTCTCTCTCTCCCCTCCTGCAGCCATGGCTCTATTGGAGTGAAGTTGGCCCAGGTGCTGAGGACGGCTCCATGGCCTCCGCTTCAGGCACTAGAATGGCTCCGGCCACATCACCTCCTGATAGGCATGCCAGGTGGACCCTGGTTCAGCATATGTGGGAGTCTGTCTGACTGCCTCCCCACTTCTAACTTTGGAAAAATACAAAAAAAAAATTGTTATTCTATGCGTTGGCCAGATGGCTCAGTTGGTTAGAGCAGTGGTCCCCAACCTTTTTTGGGCCACAACCGATTTAATGTCAGAAAATATTTTCACGGACCGGCCTTTAGGGTGAGATGCATAAATGTATCACGTGACTGAGACAAGCGTCAAGAGTGAGTCTTAGACAGATGTAACAGAGGGAATTTGGTCATTTTTTAAAAATAAAACATCGTTCAGACTTAAATATAAATAAAACGGAAATAATGTAAGTTATTTATTCTTTCTCTGCGGACCGGTACCAAATGGCCCATGGACCAGTACCGGTCCACGGCCCGGGGGTTGGGGACCACTGGGTTAGAGTATAGTCCCAAAGAATAGAAGGAGTGAGTTCGATCCTTGGTCAGGGTACACTTAGAAACAGACCAATGCCCACCCACCCCCATTCCTCTTCCGCTAAAATCAATAAATAAAAATTTTTTTAATTGTTTTTTATGAGTTGCTCAATTGTGGTACATCTATATCATGGAATTCTACTCAGCAATAACAAGGAACAAACTACTGACACACCCAACAACCTGGATGAATCTCAAGGGAATTACCGTATTTCTCCATGTATAAGACTCTCCCATGTATAAGACTCACCTTAACTTTGGGGCCTGAAATTTGAAAAAAAATGTATTACATAAAGTTATTGAACTCAACTTTTATTCACCATAAAATTCATACAATTCCTCATCACTGTCAAAACTCCCATTCATTAGCTTGTCCTCATCTGTGTCTGATGACAAATCACTGTCTTCAACAATGTGCTCAAAAACAAGCACGAAAAAGCAGGAAATGCAAGTAAAAAAATCTTCAACCACTGTATAAGACGCACCCAGTTTCTAGACCCCAAATTTTTCGGGAAATGGTGCGTCTTATACATGGGGGAATATGATACGTTGCATAAAAAAGGCTTATCCTAAAAAGTTATGTACTTTTTAGTAGACATTCCTGAAATAACAAAACTATGGAAATAGAGAACAAATTAGTAGTGGTACCAGAGTTTGAGGTACAGAGGACTGAAGGGAGGTGGGTGTGGTTCTAATAGGGCAAGAGAGGGATCTTGTGCTGATGCAACTGTTCAGTACATTGACTGCTAAGTAGTTATATAACCTACATATGTGATAACTAAAGACACAAATTAGTTCAAGTAAAATGGAGCAATTTGAGTAAGACTGGTAGATTGTATCAATGTTATGATACTGAACTAACAGTTTTACAAGACATTCATTTTGGGTTATCTGGGTAATGTGTACAAGGTATCTCAACGTATTATCCATTAAAACGACATGTAACTCTCTAGTTATCTCCAAAAAAAAAGTTTGATTTTTAACAAAATGTTACCCTACCAATTGGGAAGAACTGAATATAAACTGGATATTAGACAATACGAGGGAGTGACTAATAATGGCATGGTTTTACAGAACAAAGTCCTTATTTTTAGGAGATGCTTGCTGAAGCATTTAGGGATAAAGTATTATGTCAGCAACTTACTTTTAACTCTTATATGAATGGGGAGATGGAGAGCAAATCTAGCAAAACGTTGAATATTAAATCTAGGCAAAGGGTTTATGAGTGCTCCTTGTACTCTTCTACCTTTCAGCTTGAATTTTTTCAAAATACAGAACTGGGGGAGATTAAAGACATATTGCTATTCTAAAACTATGTTATAGTAGGACCTACACACCAATTAGTTTTAAAAGGTTTAAAAATGCCTGACCAGGCGGTGGCACAGTGAATGGATTGTCGGACTGAGATGCGGACGACCCAGGTTCAAAACCCCAAGATCACCAGCTTGAGCGCGGGCTCATCTGGCTTGAGCAAAGCTCACCAGCTTGGACCCAAGGTCGCTGCTTGAGCAAAGGGTTACTCTGTCTGCTGTAGCCCCACCGTGAAGGCACATATGAGAGGGCAGTCAATGAACAACTAAGGTGTTGCAACGAAAAACTGTTGATTGATGCTTCTCATATCTCTCCGTTCCTGTCTGTCTGTCCCTGTCTATCCCTCTCTCTGACTCTCAGTCTCTGTTAAAAAAAAAAAAAAAAAAAAGGTTTAAAAATAAATAAATTGTCCTGCCAAAACTATACTATAGTTGAACCTATACTCCAACTAGTCTTCGGGTTTTGGTTTTGTTTTGTTTTTAATTTAGTTTTTTTTTTTTAATTGTAGAGAGAGAAGAAGGGAGAGAGTAAGATAGGCACACAGATACAGAAACATCGATCTGTTGCTGCGTGTACCCTGACTGGAACCCGCAACCTCTGCATATCAGGACGATGCTTAACCAACTGAGTTATCCAGCTAGGGCTCCAGTTAGTCTTAAAACAAAACAAAACAAAACGGCAATAAGGATTTCAAAGAAACTAAGAATTACATGGTACTGGATGTGACTTTCTGATGTTTTTCAACATGAATCAACTAAATTTGTACAGCATGAGTATGTTTGTAAAGTCAAAATTAATTTAACATGGAGACTACTCTTCCCTGTTTCTAGAAAAACTGGATCCACAGAGTTGTTCTATTTTTCAAACCAGTAAAATAAATTTAAATCTCACGAGAAAAAGCTAACACTTTGATCCGCACAGTCCAAACTTTAAAACTCTTAAGTTTGACAAACAGTTCATTCTTTCACAAAGAAATGTTTGCATGAAAGGGGCAACCCTTACTCTAAATGCCAAATAAAAAATGTGCTATAACGTGTTACCTATAGCACCACGGAGACAAGGCAGTTTTTACAACGTAAACAGTCCCTCCAAACATCACTGCATTTCTGGTACTGAAAAACAAAAGCAAACTGCACATATTCTAAATGTAGGTAATAAGGGAGTTTCAGCTAGTGTCAGAAGACACATCTCATAAAGTTCTTATATTCTCTTTCCACTGCTGCTAAAATTCTCCATCGGTGTTAGTGTACTTTTAATCTGTAAACAAATCCTTGCCAAGAACTAAAAGCTCTTAACTTTCCACTTCCTACCGGACCGCCCCCACGCAAGGCGTCCCACCTCCCGAGGAGAGTAATGGGGTGGGTTGTTTCCCACTCAGAAACTGAAATTTACCCTCTCGACTCGAACGAGGAGGAAAAAAGCGAGGCCGAGAGGCTGAAGACTCAAGTAGGCAACTGACTATAAGGAGGGAGTCGCTAAGAAAGCTTCCTTTCCTCTTCTGAACTCTTTCCTGCCTTCCCTCCTTTCAGGTCATTCAGTGACTGCGGGCCGGGCGGGGACAGGTGAATCCCCAGAGGAGAGGAAGAGGGAGGGACAGACGATGGAGAGCCGCGCTCGGGCAATGAATGAGCCGTGCCGCATCCGCACCACCTGTTCCTTCCGAGGGTACCACCCCGATCTGCCGGCGGAGTTCCCGCACCACTCGGGCCGCGGCTTCTGCCCATCCTGCCGGCTTCCCTCCTAAAGACCAGCCAGCCTCTCCTCTCTTCGCTCGGTGGGGGACATGAAAGCCGGCAAACTGGAAGCCGGGAGCACAGGGCCTACTCCGGAACCATGGCCTCCGGATCAAGGGGACAGGAGGGGGAAGCCTCAGGTCCCCGGCGCACCGGCCGGAGCGGGACCCGCAGGGAGGGGCCTGCCCCGGAGTACGAAGGCGGGGTCCCGGGCGGGGGTGGCTCGGTGCCCGTCGGGCCGAGGTTACGGGTGACAGGCCCGTGGACCGGCTGAATCCTTCCCACTGCTTGCCCGGAACTTCACACTTACCAAGATCCGCTTGAAGAGCGCGTTCTCCTTGGGCGGGAGGCTCACGGCCGGCATCGTTCCGGCTCCTCCTGCTGCTCCCGCCACCGCCCGGCTCGGTCAGTGTGTTTGTCCGACCGCCGCCGCCGCCGCCGCCGTTCTCTTGGCTGCTTCAGCCTTAATTGCCCCGATCCACTGCCGCCACCGGGCCTCGGGTTTCACTGCGTCGCCCAACCCCGACACCCCCTGTCCCTCGTTGTCTTTTTTCCTTTCTCACTTAACGCTTGCCGCCGCCTCCCCCTCCCCCCCCACCACGGGTCTCCGTCGGCGGTTCACGTGGTAACTGAACAGACCGACAGAGGCAGCCAAAATGGCGGACGCGGAGGGCTTTCCCACCCGGGTCACACCTCCTAGTACGCAGGCGCGATGACCTCCTTTCCCCACCTCCTCTGTCCTGGAGCTTGCTGGGAAACTTAGAGGCTGGCCGGCGGGGCCGCGGCTGAGAGGGTCGCGGCAGGCTCCTCCCATCCTCCGGGTTCTGTGTGTTTCCCGGGCGCCGTGGAGAGCGAGGACACAGTGGTCAACTCTGGTTGCGACCGCCTCTGCATTAAAAATAGCTTTCCTGCTGTCAAACTGGCCTTTCATTCAATAGATCGACTCTCCCAGATGATCAGAGCTTGAACCCAAAGTGCTAAAATGTAGGTGTTCAAGAAGCGCTGTGTTTACAAAGTGCCTAAGTTGCAGAGGCGGGGAAAAGCCAGAGGGGACTTATAAACATATGGAAAAGAGGGGCCTTAATGGAGTCTGAACAGCCTGAAAGAGCTCGAGCAATTAAATGGACTTGGCTGGGGTACTTGTGATTTAGTTTATTCTTCAGGACGAGCCTGGAAAGATAGTCGTCAGCCAGATGCAAATTGTCATTTTGCACTGCCAAAGAAGCGTCTGAACGTTGAAGTGTGTATTTTTATTTCATTGTTGAGTCCATACAATGCGGAATTGACGACTGAGTCACCTTGGGGTAGTGGAGTTAGGGACATTGACTCCCCTGGGGCTGGCTTCAGGCTAGTGCTTTACATTGAGACTCGGTTTGAACTCCCTATCACCAGAAGTCCTCAAATCTTAGCCTAAGAGTAGCTGCCAAGGATACTGGAAAACTACTGCAGTAGGTAAGGTCAGAATATACCCACTAGTGCCTCTTCCATGTATATATCATTCATTAACAACCACAGTAAAACTTAAGTTTTTTAAGTGGTATTGCATTGATGATCTACAGTTTTTCACATCATATGAGGCATTGTTACCCTTGATTATTTTTGATGATCTCTCTCCAGATCCTGAATTCGATCCATAGCATTCTTTGCATCATGAATGATTAAATAATATGTGCAGTAGCTTTACTCTTTTAAGTTTCTTTGCACAGATACTTTACTGGTTTCAGCTTCCTCTTTCTGAACTCTGGGAGGTTTGAGTTAAGTTAGATGTTTCCCAGTGAAAAAATGTGGGACTAATGCTTGGGTTTTCTGCTAAATCAAAGCCCTCTCCTTTTGCCTGGATCATCAAGGGTTTTGGTAGTCAAATCCGGGAATGTCCTCAATTTCTGTGATCTCTCAAAAACTGTTTCATTAAGAAAATTGTATCTACAGGAAACTCTTTGCCTTTTGAAATATGGCCAGTTTTTTATCTTAACTTAAAAAATAAATAAACCTAATCCTGACCAGTGGTGGCTTAGTGGATAGAGCGTCACTGAAGACCCAGGTTCAAAACCCCAAGGTCCCAGGTTAAGCCAGGGCTCATCCAGCTTGAATGCAGGCTCAGCAGCTTGAGCTTCACTGACTTGAGCCCAAAGGTCACTGGCTTCAAGCCCAAGGTTACTGGCTTCAAGCCCAAGGTTGCTGGCTTGAGCAAGGGGGTCACTAGCTTGGCTTGAGCCACTCTCCCCATCCCCATCAAGGCACATATGACAAGTAATCAATGAAAAACTAAAGGTGATGCAACTATGAGTTGATCCTTCTCATCATCTCTCTCCCTTCCTCTTCTCTTACTACAATAAAAAAAATAAGATAAACCTAAGGACATAGATTGTATAAAAGGAGTTGTTGATCGGCCCTGGCTGGGTAGTTGGTTAGAGTTCATCTCCATACCCCAAGGTTGTAGGTTCGATCCTAGTCAGGGCACATATAGGAATCAAGCAATGAATGCATATATGAGTGGAAAAACAAATCAATGTTTCTCTCTCTCCCTCTCTCTCTACCTTCTCTCTCTAAAATCAATCAAAACATTTTTAAAAGTTCTTGATTTTAATAACCTTTGAAGTTCACTGCCCCTTTTAAAAGGTTTTTCTTTTAATTATCTGAACTATAAAAACATAGAAAAACTGTCTATCTTCAGGTTGTGTTGGATTTAGGGTTTTCTTTACTATTAGGTTTAAGGTTAGAGTTAGAGTTAGGGTTAGGTTTAGTGTTAGGGTGAGGATTAAGGTTAAAGTTAGGTTTATGGTTAGTAGTAGGGTTGGGTTAAGGGTTATGGTAGGTTTAGGGTTAGATTTAGGTTTAGGATTATGATGAGGTTTAGAATTTGGGTTCAATTTCTGGTCTTTGAAACAAACAGTAGTTTCCCTAAGCTTCTAAATAGATGAGCCAGAAATTTAGTTTGGCAAATATTACATTCTTTTTGGCTAATAAATATGAATTTTTATGATTCAATGAATGCTAGTCTGGACAACTATTATCTGACTCATATCCTAGTTAAAATGGACCTACAGATACATATAACAGTTGGGCCACACAGTTAGTGACTGAATAGCCTGAACTCTACAATAAAATATCTACTCTGATAGATCACTGTCTAAGAGATGGAGATCCTACTTACGCTGTGAATGACAGCTCTTCAGGAAGTTAACATAGCCAAGGCTAGATGATGATCATGGTGCTGGTTGGTTAGCTCATTCACCCTAATATTTGCATATGACTATTGTCAAAATGCCCCTTCCCTCCAAAATTAATCAAAAGTACATAAATCAGTCATTTACCTCACACATTTTAATTCTACAAAAGGGATATGTAGAGTGAGTGAACCCATCTTCATATACGTAAGATGTTTTCTATTGATACTTTTATGCCTTAATAAGTACTTAAATTTTATAGAAATAAAACAGAAATCTATGTATTTGCCACCCAGATTTAACAAATGTTAACATTTACATTGCTTCTGATTTTTAAATAAATACTTGCATCTAGAGCAGGTGCTTCATTCCTCATCAGATCCTGTGTTTGATGTATAGTAATCTCATGCATCATCAAGCGATAAACATACATGTAGTGCTTTTACATTTTATAATGTTTCAACTCTTTTTTTTTTAACTTTTTTTTTAATTTGTTTTTTTTTAATTTTTTTAATTTTTATTTATTCATTTTTAGAGAGGGAGAGAGAGACAGAGAGGGAGAGAGAGACAGAGAGAAGGGGGGAGGAGCTGGAAGCATCAACTCCCATATGTGCCTTGACCAGGCAAGCCCAGGGTTTCGAACCGGCGACCTCAGCATTTCCAGGTCGACGCTTTATCCACTACGCCACCACAGGTCAGGCTAATGTTTCAACTCTTGCTCTTTATTTACCCTCCTTATGAGGTGTGAACCAAGTAAGAAGTTTACCAGTGGGAAAATCAGGAACCAAAACTCTAGTTTCCTAGCTGCTAATTCAAATCTCATCTCCCTTTGCTTGGGTCATAAATAAGATTTGAGCATTCAAATTTTGGAGATGTTTAAATGAATGTCACATAGCAACTTCTACCAAAATATCATAGCCATTAGCTCCTAGCTGTAATTACTTCACCAGGATTCTTTTCAAGCTGTGGTTTCACCTACAGCTGCCCACTGCCAGTGTGCGGTTCCATCAGCTCTACCGTGCTGAGAGATGTGCTTATATAATACCTCATCCCTTTCCAAAACACACACCAGTAAGAGGATCCAGCAGCCAAAAGAACAAAACAGCCTTTTCCAATAGCAGTTCTGAAATGAGCAATTTGCTTACTGGCTCTGTATGCTGTGACTAAACCATGGCTTCTGTTCTAACTTGTTGCATACTAGCAAAAGCTGTGTCAGGACAAGCTTCCAAGGGATGGTGTGAAAAGGATATACAACTGACGGGTTGCTGAGTGGACAAGAAGAGGAGCTGAGAACCAACAACTGAGTCAGCATATTAGTTGAGTGGTTTGCTTACTTGAGCATGAGTCCAGGAGGCTCAAACTAGGTTACACACTATAAAGTGAGTCACAATTTTGCGATCTATGTAGCCACCCATTACATGTAAAAATGAATCAGAAAGCATAATACAATTATTTTACTCTGATTGATAATTTTTGGTTAAAAGTTTTTTTTCAGTAACATAGTTTTTTAAAAATGTAGAAGGAAAAGAGATTTGCTAATATTTATTTTGCTTTTAAAATGAACCTAAAAGGCATAAGGTTTAAAGAATTAAAATGTATTATCTCTTTTACCTATACATATTTGTACAAGTCTTTAGGCATCAGATCAAATTGAGAACTGAATGCACAAAAATCTGGTTCAACTGTGAAAGACAAAACCCATTGATCAGTACATGTCTTCAACAGGCAAAACCAAGTTGTTTAAACACTTGTTTAGAAACTAAGGGTCACAACGACCCTATAGGAAAGATAGGTTTTATGTTACAGGATGTAAAACTGTGGATAGAGAGGTTAAGCAATTTGCCTAAAATCATACAGCTGAAAAGGTGTGAGCAGGAATGGCACTTTGAACTTGGCACTTTGAACCCCGCCCTTCAGCTCTGGCCTCAGGGGACTGTCCAAGCCTGTTAGGTGAGCTCAGAAGGATCGCTGAATCTGGGATCAGAAGACGTCAGTCTGGCTCCCACCTTCCCCAAGTGTGTGATCTTGAATGGGTCAGGACACTTATTTTAAAATGCGAGGATTGTCTTTTCTTCACAGGGTTGTGAGGCTTTACAATGACAGTGCGAGTTAACAGAGTTTAGGAACTGTAAGAGGTCTTTCCAAACATAAAGTATAATATGTCACCTTAGACGAATAGCTTGCCTTCTTTTAGCTTCATCTGTAAATTGAAGATAATAATCATGGCACGTCATGCAGTCCTTGTGAACAGATGAAATGAGAGAACGCATGTAAACCATATGATGCCTTAATACACATTACCTGGAACAGAGTTCGATCAGCATGCCAGCTATTGTTCCACACGACAGTTTTCTGGCTCCTGGAAGCAGATTTTAGTAAATAAATCTTTTGATGAGTGTCCCTGGGGACGAGGTCTGAAATAAACTCTCACAGAAAAGTTTATTTCTGAGAAGACAGAGAAGAGAATAAGCCACCTCCTCCCCCCCAGCCGTCCCCAACCATCCACACCTTAAATCACTTCCTTTCGAGCCCCATTTTACAGACAGGAGGCAGAGACCTGCGGAGTTCGAGGACCTGACAGTCACTGTGCTTCTCGTTAACGCCTCGGTGCAGCGCGGCCACGGAGCCGGCCGGCCCGCGCCTCCTCCCGCCAGGGGGCGCTCGGCCAGCGCCGACTCCCGAAGAGACGCGGCGGCGGGAGGCGGAGCCCGCCCGGCAAGATGGCGCTGTCCGTGTTGTTGCGGTCCTTCCCCAGGCTGCTGGCCCCGGCCAGGCTCCCGAGCGGCTGTGAGTGTCCCCCCCTCACGCAGGCCGACCCGACCTCCCAGCCTGCGCTCGCCAGGGGGAACCCAGTTCGCGGGGGCAGGGGGTGGCTGCGGTCCGGGCTCGTCCGGGAATGACCTTCGCCGGCCCGTGTCTCGCAGCCCACGCCTGTCCCCTCCCCGGTTGGACTCTCGGTTCCCCATCACCGCCGCCGACCTCCTCCTGGTCTGTGCGAAGGGACTTGGGGTTCCTCTGCCTCGCTTTCTGCAGGAGGGGAGACCCTCGTGGGGCGCTTCCTACCCGCCCACTCCCAAGCCTTTCCAGGACACGAGGCTTTGGAGGCGTCTCGGGGGGCCTAGGGCGAGCCACTCGACCTCTCGGAGCCTCTGTTTTCGGGGAACCGGGTGGGAGTTGAAGGGAGAGTTAAACGCGGTCAGGCACTACGTAGATGTTACGTGTTTTTCCAACAAGGCGACCAGTTGCAGATTTACAGACTCTGTCCCATTTCAGCGTCTGCGCGGTCCAAGTTCTACGTTCGGGAGCCGCTGCATGACAAACCCGACTGGCTGAAAGTTGGCTTGACCTTGGGCACTTCCGCCTTCTTGTGGCTCTATGTAAGTGGTGGGACCCCGACGCTGGGGTGGAGAAACACCAGTGGGAGGGTGGACGTTGTGCGGAAAGCTCCCACGCACGGGAACAGCGATAGAATTGCTGATGGCGCTTCTCCAGGAGGGAAATCCCAAGGACTAAAAGTATTAAGATTTCAGCGGCATCGAGAAAATACGAGGAAGCTGAAATTTCTGTTATTCCTTGTTACTTAGCATGATTTTTTCATGAATGGCAGGTTTTTTTTTTGTTTTTTTTTCTTTTTCATTTTTCTGAAGCTGGAAACAGGGAGAGACAGTCAGACAGACTCCCGCATGCGCCCGACCGGGATCCACCCGGCACGCCCACCATGGGGCGGTGCTCTGCCCCCCAGGGGGCGATGCTCTGCCCATCCTGGGCGTCGCCATATTGCGACCAGAGCCACTCTAGCGCCTGAGGCAGAGGCCACAGAGGAATGGCAGTTTTAATACATATTAACCTTTATTTTATTTCTTGATCAGGATGAAGGGTGATTGGGATGTTAGGAAGGCACTTTTTCAGATGCCCTGGAGACAAACCATCAATGAACAAGCTATATAAACTAAATCGCATTAGACTTACAAAAGATGAGATTTTGATCATTGCTTTGTGTAAATACATTGTTGGTAATTGTACTTAGTGTGTTGCAGCTTTTTTTTTTTTTTTTTTTTGGTTCTTACAATATGCCAAATGCTTTATATGTAAAAGCTCATTTAATATTCTTAACAACACTATGTGGTAGGTACTATTACTGTTGACCTTTAATAAATGAAGGAAACACTTGGAGAAATTAGTTTGCTGAAGTTGGTTCTCCCTAACTTCAGATAAGCTACACTATGAACTGCTCTGAAATACTGCCCACCTATAGAGTACATTTTTTTAAAAGTTGACTCAAAGTATCTGTATTACATTAGTATATAAAATTTTTTTGAACGTAATAGGTTTGGAGGTTCCTCCACTACCCCAACTCAAACTCTTTACATCTTTTATTTTGGATTTTCTTATTAAAGTGTTTAAGCTCTTTCAAATGGGAAGGAGTAAAAGAGATGTTGGAAGTCACAACCTAACAATAGTAACTAATCCTTTTTAAAATTATGTTGTAATGAAAATTTATACATCTTAATTAAAGTTTTCCAAAAAGGAGCTTGTTTGCAGTGAATGTCACCCCTTATCAACCATTGTTCCACTTGTGTACTCTGACAGACAGTGGTTCTAAGCGGCTGTTCTCTGTGATATCTAATTAATACACATATAGTTGCAGGGGGGATTGTTCATTCATTCACACACAGTGGTAGTCAACCTGGTCCCTACCACCCACTAGTGGGCGTTCCAGCTTTCCTGGTGGGCGGTAGCGGAGCAACCAAAGTATAAATAAAAAGATAGATTTAACTATAGTAAGTTGTTTTATAAAGATTTATTCTGCCAAACTTAGCGAAAATCCGACATAAAGTACTTGGTAAGTAATTATTATTATTATTATATGCTTTAACTTGCTATAACTCTGTGTAAATTTTATAAAGTTACTTCCCTACTTTATAAATCACCATTACTGTGGATAGTTACCAACCAGCCTGGACTCCATTTAATAACCAATTCCTGCTTTGTTGTGTTGCTTTAGCCCCTCTGTGGTAAGGCATTCCATTGACTGCCCAATGAATAGAGTAATTTATTTGGTAAAAGTTGAATTTATACTTTTAAGGGTTGCCTTCTCAAATTGAATATGTAGAATTGTGATGAATAAGCATACAGTTTTCATAGTTTTTGGACTTTTGTATCTCTTAGCATTTTATTTCTAACTAGAATAGTTGTAATTCTTTTAATCTATCCTTATTCCTTTGCAAAATATAAATATTAGTTAGCTGCCTCTTTAATTTGTCAGGAAGATTATATTTTTAATTTTAACTGTTACCTTCTTTTAGCTCATCAGACAACATAATGAAGATATTTTAGAGTATAAAAGAAGAAATGGGTTGGAGTAAACTTGATAAATACTAATATAGTAAGTATGCAATTTTATAGGATGAATAGATTATGCAAGGTAATTTTAACTATTTTTAAATAATGTGTTTTGATTGTTTTTTTCATTAGATTTATGCTTTTTAGCACCTATATTCCTGTCTGTGACAACTTTATGAATTCTCAATACCTTGGCTATAGCATCACTTAGCATAATCACTTTTAACCATTATGCTTTGACTATGTTCTAAGAAAATTATGTTTAAGAATGAAACCAGGCCCTGGCCGGTTGGCTCAGCGGTAGAGCGTCGGCCTGGCGTGCAGGGGACCCGGGTTCGATTCCCGGCCAGGGCACACAGGAGAAGCGCCCATTTGCTTCTCCACCGCCCCCCCTCCTTCCTCTCTGTCTCTCTCTTCCCCTCCCGCAGCCAAGGCTCCATTGGAGCAAAGATGGCCTGGGCGCTGGGGATGGCTCCTTGGCCTCTGCCCCAGGCGCTAGAGTGGCTCTGGTCTCGGCAGAGCGACGCCCCAGAGGGGCAGAGCATCGCCCCCTGGTGGGCAGAGCGTCGCCCCTGGTGGGCGTGCCGGGTGGATCCCGGTCAGGCGCATGCGGGAGTCTGACTGTCTCTCCCTGTTTCCAGCTTCAGAAAAATACAAAAAAAAAAAAAAAAAAGAATGAAACCAAAATCATATTATTTTATTTAATAGGTCTGTACACAGTGCCTTCATAGCACTTATGAAGTTATCATTATTTGCAAATACCTTTCTTAATATGTTTGTCATATCCCCCACACTTGAGTGTAAATACCATGAGAACAGGAACCCTGTGTCTGTTTTATTAATTATCATGGCCTCAGAAACTTGCTCGGTATCTGATCCAACGAGGAGTTTCACATTTGTTGGATAGATAAATGTATAAGGGCAGGCAGTAGATTGTTGTATTTTTTACTGTGTGACCATTTCATTATGATTGTTACTATAACTAACACCTAATTAGACAATTCTGGTAAAACATAACTGAGAACAAGATAGTATACTCTATATGGTCTGTGATTCTGTGATTTAAAAGAGAGTGAGTTTATACACACACTCACACACACATCATATAATTTTGAAATCCTGTATTAATTCTTTTGTAAAAAAAAATCACAATTAAAATCTCAATTTTGCCTGACCTATGGTAGTGCAGTAGATAAAGCATCGATCTAGAACACTGAGTTTGCTGGTTCGAAACCCTGGCTTTCCCTGGTCAAGGCACATATGGGAGTTGATGCTTCCTGCTTCTGCCCCCTTCTCTCTCTCTCTCTTTCTCTCCTCTCTAAAATGAATAAATAAAATCTAAAAAAATAAAAATAAAAACAAATATGTTAGTAAAAAAATAACCTCAATTTTCATAGATTAGATTGATTAAAGTAGATAACATATCTGCAGACTAAAATACTAACCACTGATGTATACTTTTTCTCCCATATTAACTCTCGAACTTAGCTCTGTATCTTTAGGGTTTGATTATCCAAATTTTTTGCTTTTTTCTTTTTCTATTAATATCACCTTGCCACATATCACTCCTTCAGCCATTCAAGAGATAAAAATTAAATATATATTTAAATCAAAACAGGATGCTTTTACTACTGTTTTCTAGTTCAAATGAAATATTTTTTGCTAAAATTTAAAATGACAGGTTGATACTCTTTGTGGATTTGTTTTCTAGACTTGATGCTCTTAAGGTGAATTAATGGTCTGATTTTAGTATTTCTGCTCGTTAATGTTAAAGTTTTAATTTTTTTCTCTTCATTATAGGTATGCTCCATGTAATGATTAAAGCAGTTCCAATCTGTTGAGTTGTAAACATGAGAGAAAAGTTATATGTGAATATGTCATCAGCATTTGTGTTTTTGCACCAATAAATGAAAAAATAAAAATATTTCTGTATTGTTTAGATTGTATATATTGTGAAAATGTGTAGAAAATGTCAATTTAAGGTGTATTATTAGAAGTATTTTAGTGTGGAAGGTACCATCCAATAACAGGGTCAGTGGTAATTAAGGACCTACAGTGTATTTGATAAGAAAACTTGTTAAGCCTGACCAGGCGGTGGCACAGTGGATAGAGTGTCGGAGTGGGACGTGGAGGACCCAGGTTCAAAACCCGAGGTCGCCAGCTTGAGCACGGGCTCATCTGGTTTGAGCAAGGCTCACCAGCTTGAGCCCAAGGTCGCTGGCTTGAGCAAGGGGTCACTCGCTCTGCTGTAGCCCCTCAGCCAAGGCACATATGAGAAAGCAATCAATGAACAACTAAGGTGCCGCAACAGAGTTGATGCTTCTCATCTCTCTCCCTTTCGGTCTGTGTGTCCCTGTCTGTCCTCTCTCTGTCTCTGTCACGAAAAAAGAAAACTTGTTAAGGAGATACATTAAAACATCACTGTTGCCTGGTCTGTGGTGGCGCAGTGGGTAAAGCTTGACCTAGAACGCTGAGGTCGCTGGGCCTGCCTGGTTGAGCCACATATGGGAGTTGATGCTTCCTGTTCCTCTTCCCCCACCTCTCCTTTCTCTAAAAATGAATAAATAAAATCTTTAAAAATAAAATCATTGCTATCGCTTCTCAGCCTTTTGGCTAAGATCAAGTGTAAAAATAAAATCATTGCTGAAGGAATTATTCCTTATATTAACTTTTAATCTAATCAAAACACTTGATTGTAGCAAAGTGATAGAACTACTTTATTACTCAAAATACAAAAGAGCCCAAATACTCTTTTCTTCTAGAAGAATAATTTTGGTTAAGTCAGAGAGAGAGTAAAGTTGAATGCTATTAGAGTTCCTCCTCACCCCATTTCCTTGAATTTGAATGATTTTCACTTGGATGACTGGTTATGGCAACACAAAATGTGTTGTCCCTTTTTGCTAATTTTACTTTTATCCAATGATTAGCAAACTCCTGTTTCAAAAAAGGGGAGGAGAGAGAGGGTTAATAGACACGAATTAAGATACACCTCATTTATTCATCATCAAAACCCTTTGTTGTGAATCAAAACTTAATTTATATGCCACTTTGTTAACTTGTAAAAACATTTAATGTACCATACATTTAAAAATTCATTATTTGTGCCTGACCTGTGGTGGCACAGTGGATAAAGTGACAACCTGGAATGCTGAGGTCACCGGTTCAAAACCCTGTGTTTGCGCGGTCAAGGTATATATGGGAGTTGATGCTTCCTGCTCCTCCCCCCTTTCTCTCCCTCTCACTCACTATCACTCTCTCTCCTCTCTAAAATGAATAAATAAAAAACCATTTTTTAAAATTCATTATTTGTGTCTCCATTCTGATGTTAAGTGGAAAGTTCTATTGCTTTATAATTGGCTTTGTGTGTGTTTTGGGCTCTGGCCCACACTTATGGGAGATCCATGACTCAGTATTTTGGGACATCACTTCTGAATATAAATTCAGAATTACATTATTTTGGAATGAATATTTAATCCAAATTCAGTGAAAGACCAGCTGTAACAGTAACTACTAACTTTTCTCAGTTTGGAGTCCTAGCTGACAGCTGAAAGGATCCTTAGGGGTCCTGTAGACCGATTTCATAATTTTACAAATGCAAAACCAGAGTTGCAGAGGGATTTGCCCAACATCACTGTGGTAGGTAGAACAATGCACCCCTAAAGATGACCATGTCCTCCTCCCTGGAATCTACATGTTAGGTTATACGGCAGTGGAGAATTCAGGTTGGGATTAAGTTTGCTCATCAGCTGGCTTGGAGATGGGGAAGTTACCCTGTATCAGATGGTTGGGCCCACTGTAATCACAAGGGTCCTTGGAAGTGGAAGAAGAGTGTGCAAGTATGGATGAGGGAGAAGTGATGCGAGAAAGACTCAGCTGGCCAGTGCTGCCTTTTAAGATGGAGGAGGACCAAGAGCCAAGGACTGGAAAAGTCAAAGTCACACAAACCTATTGTCACTTTGATTTTAGCCCATTGAGACTCATATCAGATTTCTCATCTACAAAACCATGAGACAATAAATCTTGATGTTTTATAATCTGGTTCAGTCCTGGGAGGTGGCTGTTGTAACGTCTGCCTACTCCGTAGCCATCTTGGAATCTCTAAATCTTGATGTTTTAAACCACTAAGTTTGTTATACCAGCAGTAGGAAACTACTGTTGTCACATGGTAATAGAGACCAAGAAGTCTGTTATGAACTCCCAATTCAAGGCACTTTCCTCTAAAACACTTAAAAATTTCTATTTCTGAGGGGAACAGAAAACTGTAAGACACTTGTAATTTTGGAGACTGATATCCTTAATTGGAAATAAAGTATTGCAATAAACTACCTACTGTATGTCTGGTCTTGAGAATACATAGTTACCCCGTGTGGACTTGCGTCTCAGTGGTGCCTGTATAACTCCAACGGAGCCATTCATGAAGGCCAGGGCTGTCCAAGAGCAGTTTTTGCAGTGATGGAAATGTTCTGTATGCTGTCCGGTCCAGCAGCCACTTCTCCCACGTGGCTGTTGAGCATTTGGAATGTGATTAACCATATTGGATTTCTAATATTTAATTTTAGTTAATTTAAGTAGCCACAGGGTCCAGTGGCTGCTGAATTAGCACAGATGTAGATTATTCTATGAATAAACACCTAGAGTTGTGCTACATGGTGATGCTGGTTAAAAAATTAATTAAAAAAAAATATATATATATTGCTTTCAGAAAGACAGGGAGGAAGGAGGAGAGAGAAGCATTCATTTGTTGTTCCACTTAGTTGTGCATTCATTAACCAGGGATCAAACTTGCAACCTTGGGATGATGCTGTAACCTGACTGAGCTAATTGGCTAGGGCCAAAAAAAAAAAAAAACTTTCTAAATTAAATATTGATACCTAACTCAAACTACATTACAGTAGAAAAAGGTTATGAGGATACAGAGTGACTCACAGACCCGAAGAATAGGAATATACCTGGTCTCAGAAATAATTGGGGACTGGGACTTCGCAGCTTCTTCTGCATGCAGACCTCTTCCTCAATCGACATTGTAAAGAGATGGCCACACTCCATGTAGTTCCCGGGTTTACATTTCAGTTCAAAGGAGTCCCCGCACTGAACAAGGGTGCTTATCAGGACTTTCTTAATTGCTTGCTAATTTGTCTTCCTAGGTACTCTTCTAAATTATTTCATTTTGTATCCAAATTGATCTGTTGAAAAGTACAAGTTATCACACTAGAAAAAAGAAAAAAGAAGAAAGTACAGGTCCTAGCCTAAGAATTTAGTGCTAAGAAACACAAAGCTGTTTCTAGCTTTCTGTGAAGTTTTTGAAAGTTTTGAAAGACTTTGAAAATTTGAATATAGTATTTAATCCTTAAATAGTTATGATTAATATTGCCAGGAAAGGACCCTTACATTACATTTTCAAAACTAGCATCTTTGTCAATAGTCACAATTAGGTGGAGGTCATCTTAGATAAGCCAAATTATCTCTGACCCTAGACTTGTTTTTCCAGCAAGATCAAGGAAAATGTCAAGGATGTGCTCAAGAGCAGCACTGTAAACAATGTGACTAACAGCTGGGAAACTATCGCCCAAGCCTCACAGAGTCTTCAAAGACCTCAGGTTAAAATTCTCTCTGATTTGGGAGAGACAACCTGCCATAGACTGAATCTGACAGCCCACAAGCTGACAACCCACAAGCCTGCCCTCTCTTGAGCCATGTTTCAAGATGGGAAAAGAGTCTGCCGTCAACATGGAAAGCCACATACCCTCCCAGGAGCACAGAGTAAGTAGAGAATCCCCTTCCACCCAAGAAGCATGAGCTTTTAACTAAGATAAAAAGCCATCTGGGAAAGAGACTGCTTCTCTCACAGTTTTTGCGTTTCCCAGCTGGGAGGGCCTCCTCTAATCTATTCTAGAGGACATGATAAGCTCCCTACCAGACTTGACTATCAGATAAGATGGAGTACAGTGGATACTGTGGTGTGTACACTAAATGGCAGTAGGGCATAGTAAGGCAGCCTTGTACTGCCTCCTCCAACTAGCTGAGCATGTTTCATACCTAATGTGCTTTAGAGCTCACAACAACCCTGTGAATAATTAGTCACATTTTACTCAGGCCTGGTCTCTGACTCCCACACTCGTGCTCTTAACCACACTAATATACTACCTTGATTTTTTTCATGTGTAGCAGTCATAATCAACATTCCCTGCCCCCTACTCTTCAGGAGTGCTAAGAGGATGAACTACAAAAAGAGGTGTGACAATACTTTGGGGAAAGTTTATACAGCCCTATATATACATGTGTGTTATTTTTGCATTGTTGAAACGAGTTTGGTTGTAACCAAAGGCCTCAGATTACATTTATAATTGATATCTGACCAGATATTTCTTTGTGATCATTGACCCCACAATGGTGGGCTTGGTTCAGTGTCTCTTTAACCTCTTCCTTTTTTTTTTTTTTTTTTAGGGCAGAGCGGCTGCATCCTGCCCCTCACCACACTCATTTATTTATTTATTCATTCATTTCAGAGCTGAGAGAAGGGGTGGGGGGGGAGCAGGAAGCATCAGCTCCCTTAGGCACCTTGACCAAGCAAGCCCAAGGTTTCCAACTGGCGACCTCAGCGCTTCCAGGTCAATGCTTTATCTACTGCGCCACTACAGGTCAGGCTTTAACCTCATATTTTAAACTATGTAAATGACAGCAGAAATCCTATCTTGCTTATTAACGAATGCCCTGAAACAGTGCCTAACACATCATCCTCAATAAATGTTTGTGGAATAAACTAGAACCCATCTCCAGCATCTAGCACGGTCCGTAGCATATTGTAGGTATATTGATAAATACTTACAGACATTGCCTGGGAATTTTACGATTCTGAACTTTCGCCAGGTACACTAAGGCAAGGCGGAGGTTACCCCTCTCTCTACTCCTTTCCACTCCTGGGAGAGCTAGCTGAGTGCGTGAGAGAAAGTGGGTTCATATTGCATCTGTCATGTTAAGCCAAGTGTATGTCTTATTTCCATGCGAACCCCAAAACTTTTCCAACCTTCACTGAGGAATTCCACGGAGCGCGACAGTACGGGGCAGGCAGGTGACAGCGACTTTTCGGTTCCCGAACCGTTTTCTGAGATGCCTCCATCCACTTTTTGGAGCTCGATGAAAGCAACAGAGCCTGGAGAGTGGGGTCGAAAGAGGACGGCGCGGAGGCCTCCCGCCCTCGGCTCCCGCAGAGGCCGCCCGGGTAGGGCTGGGCAGGGGTCCGCGCCCCTCCCCGGGGCGGGGCTCCCCGGGGCTCACCGCGCCCTGCGCTCGCGGGGCGGCAGAGGCTGCGGCGCGGCGGGCAGCGGTTGGTGGGCGCGATGTATCTCCGCAGAGCTGTCTCCAAGACCCTGGCGCTGCCCCTGAGGGCACCTCCCAGCCCCGCGCCGCTCCGGAAGGACGGTGAGTGCCAGCACCAGCCCGGGCGCCTCTCCCGCGGTCCCAGCCGAAGAGACCAGGAGCCTCGTGCCCCTGTACCTGTCGGTCCCCGGTGGGCTAAACCCAACCCAGAGCAGCAAGAGCCCAATTTAGGGGATAAGGGGGAAGAGGAGGGAAGAGATATGGGGGAGTGTCGCGGGGAAGACGCCCTGAAGTTCTTGGAGACTTTGAAAGTAGGGAACCTTTCCAGCACGGCTTCTGAATCCGAACTAGACTTCTCGTGTGCAAATCTTGATCTTGGGCAAGGGCTTTAATCTCAGTTTCCTCATCTGTAAAATGGGGACTATATGGTTCGGTTTTGATGGGTTCATGTGTAGTTAACGCGCTTAGAAAAGTGCCCGGTTGACATAAGCTTCGCTTACCCCTTTATTACTATACAGACCGATTCTCCAAGTTCATTGGAAAGCAGAGGCATGGGCTAGCCGTGGGAGGTGGGCACTGAGCAGCGAGCCTGGCAGCGTGCCAACGGAGTGCTGACCGAGTGGAAGTTGGTTAGGGCTCTTGAATAAAGAGTAGCAGCAGCTTGGACCGTCGAGCCTGGGTCCTGGCATCCCCTAAGAATGCGGCCTTCGAAGCACTTTCATTGACCTGGAGCTGTCCAGCTGTTCGCCTCGATTGTCCGTGCATCTGTCACCTTTAGATGGGCGGATTCATGGGAAATGGGAGCGTATTCAGGAATTTCCTAGAGAGGAAGTTGCACTGCGAGCTGGAAGCTTATCCACTGATGGGTACAAGAGCACCGAGCCTGCGACGGCCTCGGTGTCTGAAGGCGAGCTTGGGAGTATTAGGCAATCGCGCCAGGTTGGCGATCCGGTGAGGTTCTGCCCCGGCCCGCTCTTTCTGAGTCCCCATCCCTCTCACGTCCCTTTTCCGTGTCCGTGATTGAGAGGGTGGGGATCTTAGACCACATCGTGGGAAGTTCTCAGTTCTCCCTTCAGATCGCCTCACTTCCTAGGGTTTGTCAGATAGCTTTAACCCAGTTTGTGCATTTGAGCCGGAGAGAGAAACACTCTTGCAGAAAATTCCATGGGTCGATTTTTTCTTTCCTCTTTGATTAGGCTTGTTCTGGTGATGGTGGGGGAAAGAAGGTCGGTCTGTCCAACTAACTTTATTTGTCTCTTGAAATGCTGGTGGGAAGAAGTTGTCTTACAAGTAACAGAAATAAGACGTCTTCGTTTTCCTTGATCTTTATACAGTTAGATAGAGCCGCCTTTTTTTTTTTTTTTTTACTGATGACATGGGAGAAGCCATTCATCTTAAACTTATGTAAAAGGCTGTTATGATGGGGAGGGGGAATCCCTTGAGCTGGCCTTCCGCGCCTCATCTGTCTGCATGTCCCCCCCCCCCACGGTGATCACGCACTTTGCTTTGCTTTTGTTTTGTAGCTGCACATGCTTCATATAATTTCCTCCCAACTTGAGGCAGAAGAAAAGTGGTTTAAAATTTCTAAGTAGGTAGTTAGCAATACTTTCTAATTTTCACCTAATTACTTTTTTGTAGCCCTGATTTCCGTGTGTATTTGAAGAACTATTACTGACTGGAAATTTTGGCTTCAGTCACTGACATCAATTAACCTTGTATTGGTTCTTTCTACTTAAACGAAAAAAATTAAATTGGTTCAGTTTTATGAAGGATAAAATTGTAACCACCTCACCAAATTTTGTTCTCTGATTTTTCCTTTTAAAATATAACTTTTTAATAAATAAATGATTTAGATTTATAATCACTGGGGGAAAAACACAGAAAGGCAAAATAGAAGTTACCTTAGTTACCTTAATCCTACTATCCTGTGAAGACCATTCTTTACATCAGGGGTCCCCAAACTTTTTATACAGGGGGCCAGTTCACTGTCCCTCAGACCATTGGAGGGCCGGACTATAAAAAAAACTATGAACAAATCCCTATGCACACTGCACATATCTTACTTTAAAGTAAAAAAACAAAACAAAACGGGAACAAATACAATATTTAAAATAAAGAATAAATAAATAAATAAAATTAAAAACAAGTAAATTTAAATCAACAAACTGACCAGTATTTCAATGGGAACTATGGGCCTGCTTTTGGCTAATGAGATGGTCAATGTGCTCCTCTCACTGACCACCAATGAAAGAGGTGCCCCTTCCAGAAGTGTGGCAGGGGCTGGATAAATGGCCTCAGGGGGCCGCATGCGGCCCGCGGGCCAGGCCTTAGTTTGGGGACCCCTGCTTTACATTTTAGTATATATAATGTTCCAAACTGTTTTTCCCCACATACATTGTTTCCTTATGTGCATTACTTCCACAAATCTGGGATAGTTCTGTATAGATTATTTTGATATACCTTTTCACAATATATTGTAAATATTTTCTCAAGTAAGTAAATATTCTTCTGGAAAAATTATAATGTCTATTTTTCCCCATTATATGAATATGCTAAACTTTGTCTAATTAATCCTTTGTGAATATTTATTTCCCATTTCATTGCCCTTTTAAATAACTTCGCCATAACTGAATTTGTATTTTAGTCTTTAGTTAAATCTCTAATAATTTCATTTATTTCTTCCTATTTAAAAAATCTTTTTGACATTTATATCTGGTTGACAACTATAAAATTTACATACTCTATTTAAAAGTATTTTTTTTATTAATTGAATTTCTTGGGATGACATTGCTTTGCCAAACCATACATATTTCAAGCGTACAACTCAATAAAACACCATCTGCACAACATATCGTACACCCTCTGCCCCAAGCAAAGTCTTTCTGTCCCCATTTCTCCCTCTTTGCCCACCCCCACGTTCCCTCTGGCTGTTGCCACACTGTTGTCTGTGTGATACACGTGTGTGTGTGTGTGTGTGTGTGTGTGTGTGTATGTTTTAGCTAATCCCTTCATCCCTCTGGCATCTGCCTAACATTTGTATTTTTAAACCAACAAAAACTTGCTGCATGTCAATGCCATAACCTCTTACCATAGCTTATTTGGGCACATTTATAGGAAAAATATTTTTTCTTAAAAGATGGTCATTTATATTCAAACTAAAAGCATATATGCGATATTTTCCAATTTTACTACTGCAAAGATTTTTAATCAGAGCAAATTCCTTAAGATTTGCGCTCTGCAAATCATAACTTCTTACTAATCCCCACACCGATACTCTCTGTGTCTGGACACTTCAAATTCCTTTGTCCTTTCTCAGTCATACAACTCATGCCACATGTTGTGCCATCTGCTTCCAGTGCAATTTTCCCTTCTATTATTTATCTGACAGACTCCTACTTACCTTCAAACTCAGGTCATGTCTTTTAATTGTGACAGCTACCTTGAGCCAACTAGCTGAGTTTCTTCACTGTGTTTTCATGCTATTGGTATAGTTTCTACTGATATCTGTGGCAGCATTTGTCATACTGCAATGAAATTATTGTCTACAATTATTTATCTGATCATCTGTTCCTTCTTTGTGGATTGTGAGTTATTTGAAGCCAGGAACCTTATGAGTCTTGTTCACAGTTATATCCTGAATGCTTCTAAGAATGCCAAACACATATAGGTGCTCAACTCTATTTGTTGATGGAAAAATAAATGTCTCTACATTTTTATCTTTACAATAGTTTGAACTATGTGAACTTTTAGCTCCTTCTAACTTAGAATCTGTTATAAAAATTCAATTCTAGCCTGACCTGTGGTGGCGCAGTGGGATAAAGCGTCGACCTGGAATGCTGAGGTCGCCTGTTCAAAACCCTGGGCTTGCCTGGTCAAGGCACATATGGGAGTTGATGCTTCCTGCTTCTCCCCCTTCTCTCTCTCTCTCCCCTCTCTCTAAAAATCAATAAATAAATTTTTTTTTTTTTTTCTGAAGCTGGAAACAGGGAGAGACAGTCAGACAGACTCCCGCATGCGCCCGACCGGGATCCACCCGGCACGCCCACCAGGGGCGACGCTCTGCCCACCAGGGGGCGATGCTCTGCCCATCCTGGGCATCCCCATGTTGCGACCAGAGCCACTCTAGCGCCTGAGGCAGAGGCCACAGAGCCATCCCCAGCGCCCGGGCCATCTTTGCTCCAATGGAGCCTTGGCTGCAGGAGGGGAAGAGAGAGACAGAGAGGAAAGCGCAGCGGAGGGGTGGAGAAGCAAATGGGCGCTTCTCCTGTGTGCCCTGGCCGGGAATCGAACCCGGGTCCTCCGCACGCTAGGCTGACGCTCTACCGCTGAGCCAACCGGCCAGGGCTAAAATATTTTTTTTTAAATTAAAAAAAATTCAATTCTAGGGGATATGGTATATACAAATTCTAGCATTACAGTGAAATATATTTAAATATAAGTACTTTTATCTATTTCTAATAGTTTGTACAGAATTGTCCTTTTATTTCAGATATGATCTTTTTGAAGGATTTGTCTTATAAAAGCTTTTCACTGCCCATCTTTAAAGGCCTTGTATTATAAAAATATATCTACATTTGTAGTGTAGATTTATGGAAGTGTGTTAGATTTCAACATAAATGTTTTACTTAACATATAAATTTTTATTACAAATATATTTAATTCACTTTTTGGAAAAAAATAATCTTTTCCACTAAATCTTGTGGTGAAGCACAGTAAATGGATGTCTTTTGCTTATGTGCATTTCGTTTGACTGTTAAAATTGTTTAGTGCTTTTGTCATTTCTCCTTACCCATGCCTGCACTACTTCCAAGAAAAACATGGTGGTAAGCATCAAAATGACAGGTTTCAGAAGTACTTGTCAAATTAGATTGGGAAAGTGTCAAGTGAAATTATTACCATACCTCATAATAGGATGCTCCCTTAAGCTAAAGTCACTTGATGGTGATAGATTCTAGGTTCACTGAGCAGAAATGTTTTTCAAGGCATAATTATTTAAAATAGTTTTGCTTAAGTGGTGGGGCTCACTGTGTTTATACTTGTTTTCCTAGGATCTCTTCGTTGGCTGTCATCTAATAAATTCCCTGGATCATCCGGATCAAACATGATCTACTATCTGGTTGTAGGCGTCACAGTCAGTGCTGGTGGATACTATGTAAGTGTTTAAACATAGTGTTCAGAAATTCATATATTTTACAACCTATGGATAAAACTCAAAGATCAGGACAAGGGATTAAATAAAAATATTACAAAGCTTTTTAAGTATAAGATCACTTTTTTTTTTATTTTACATTTACTGATTTTGGAGAAGGACAGAGAGAAAGAGAGAGAGAAAGAGGGGGTAGAAGCAGGAAGTATCAATTCATAGTAGTTGCTTCCTGTATGTGCCTTGACCAGGCAAACCCAGGGCTTTGAACTGGTGATCTTAGCATTCCAGGTCAATATTTTATCCACTACGCCACCACAAGTTAGGCAAAGTCACTATTTTTTAATACCACTAAGTATGGATGACTTTTAATAAAAACAATATTCTTATAAATACTAACAGCTGACATTTGAGTGTCATGTGACAGTCACAGTTCATTTAATAATTTAATGACAACAATTCTATAAGGTAGATACTATTAACATTTAACGGGAACTGTTTTGAAGGGTTGACTTTTTAAAAAATTAATAAGCATTAATTTTCAGAGCATTTTATGTTTACAGAAGAATGAAAAGAAAGCACAGACAGTTCCCATGGACTTCCCCTCACCTCTGTCTGGGCTTTTCCCTATCAACATCTTGCTTTACTGTGGCACATTTTACAACTCATGAGTCAATACAGATACCTTTTTACTCACTCAAGTCCATAGTTTACACTGGGCTTCACTCTTTGGTTGTACATTATAAGGGGTTTGACAAATGTATGACAGGTATCCACCATTATAGTACCATACAGAGTGTTTTCATTATTTTATGCCCCACTTATACATTCTTCCCAATCTTTTTACTGTCTCCATAGTTTATTTTTGTTTTTTTATTAATTTTAATTTATTGTGTTTACATGGATTCAAGTGTCCCACCGAAAATAACTCTCTGACCCCCACTCCTGTGTCCCCCTTATGCCCCCTTCCCCCCATCCCTGTCTCTATATTTGATTAGCTTTATATCTTTATATACTCTTATTATTTAAAAAATTAACAGTCATTATTTTAAAAATTCAAAATAGACAGACATACAAAATTAAAAATAATGTTTTCCTCCCTGGTCTACATATCCATTCCATACTGTAAAATAAAGCTCTTTTTTTTAACTTTTTTTTTCTTTTAAGATTTTATTTATTCATTTTGGAGAGGGCATAGAGAGAGAGAGAGAGAGAAAGGGGGGAGGAGCAGGAAGCATCAACTCTCATACGTGCCTTGACCAGGCAAGCCCAGGGTTTTGAATCAGTGACCTCAGTGTTCCAGGTTGACGCTTTATCTACTACTATGCCACCACAGGTCAGGCTAAAGCTCTTAATAATAGGATTTTGGAGCTAAAACCATGGAACATTTGTGAGTTAAATAAGATAAGCCTATTGAATTATTCCGCATTTTGTCACATACTTTCTAAATTGAAATCTGTTATTCATTATAAATAAAAGGAGAATGAGTATAAATTCTTTGGAGACCATAAGAATATAATATCACTACATTTTGGTTTGACCCTACAGAAATATGCATAAAAGTATCTTTAGTCATAACTAGGAGCAGTTTGTGGGACTGTGTAGATGGCCAAACCGAAAAAAACACACGTATTCTAATCTTCAGAATTTTGAGAGCTTCAAAAAGCCAGGAAACTTCAAATGTCACTTACATTTTTGTCCTCCACTATTTACTAGCTTTCACTCATACCTACATTCTATTGCTTCTACTCTCATTCTACCGCTTAATGTTGAATTCACTGCCCAGGGCTACTGCAGTTGGACACAGGCCACTGGCAAAATAGATACTGGACTGGACCATACGATTACAGGGGAAGCTGGAAGACTGAATTTCATCTGGGTGTCCCTACATCCCTGATTATGTTTACTAGTGCCAGACTTGAACCTATCCTGCCTGCTAAATCTTTGTTTGCAAAATCTACCTTAAACTGTAAGGTTATAAACTGGCTTCTCCTGAGAGCCCTTTCTGGCCTTGCTCTGTCACAACAGGAGTGAAGTTGGACAAGTGATGACCTCTAAGTCCCCTTCTACCTCTAAGATTATGTAGTGGGGTTTTGTTGTTTGGTTTTGTTTTTTAAGATTTTATTTATATTCATTTTAGAGACGGAAGAGAGGGAGAAAGAGAAGGGGGGGGGAGCAGGAAGCATCAACTCCCATATGTGCCTTGACTGAGCAAGCCCGTGGTTTTGAACCGGACACCTCAGCATTCCAGGCCATTGCTTTATCCACTGCGCCACCACAGGTCAGGCTAAGATTATGTAGTTTTAATATTCAGAATTGGAAGCCTAATTTCCAAGAATCTCTGGCCACTTTCAGGAGAAGATACGGAACGTAAGGTTCTGGAAATCCTGTATTGTAGTCCTCCCCTCCCCTTCCCTGTCATGTACTAAAATTAGTTCTATAGTAGATTTCTCTGAATGGAATCCACAAATGCTCAGTAGTCAAGGGCAGTTTTTCATTTCCAAGCAAAATATACTACCAGGGACTCTTAGCACTTGAGAAAAAAGCCCAGGTCATTTCAATTATTTGAGGGTCTGAGTATATTAAAAAGCATAATGCCAGACTAGTTTATAAAAGTTGTGGTATATTTAAAATGCTAATATTTAATAAACAAATAAGATCATTTGGAAATGATTTCCAAAGTCTAAATTTGAGGGCTTCTCTTTTAACAGGGCTTTCTTCTATTCTGTGCTTACTATGTTAGTTTTGGAAAAGCTAGTTTCTCTGGGACACACATGAGTGCAAATTATTCTACTATCATCCTCTCTTCAATTCTGCTTAAAGTAGTTTTTCTTTTTTTTCTCACTTTGTGTTCTAGCTCCCTGAACAATAGGATTGATGTCCCTCAGGATGTTGCTGCTAAGGTCAATTGAGACATGCGAACTTCTGCACGGGCTCAGCACTGGTGTTCTGAGAACGAAGGGTGCTAACTCAGCATGTTCGTCCCACAAGCTGTCTTTGTCTTTCTATTTACTATGCACATTGTCAGTTATCCTTGACCCCTATTAAAGCATTTGGTGTTTTCCTTCTTTAGGCATTCTCCTTAATGACAGAGGTTTCCAAAAAGGAAATAAAAGAGTAGATGATGTGTACTACTTTCTCTTCTTTGAACTTGGCAGGATGAATATAAACCACGATGAAAAAATGTTCAAGAAATAAACCTAAGTACACATTTGCTTTCAGACTTACAGGGCAGTAACATCAGAGCAAGCCAAACACACCGAACAGATAATACATTTGAAAGAAAAAACCAAAGCAGAGTTACAGCCACTTCAAGGTAAAGTGAGTTGTTTTTGTTTTTGTTTTGTTTTTTATTATTATTATTACTATTATTTCCTTAAGGCTCTGATTTTCATCATCATAGTCTAGCAGTGAACACTGTTTGCTCTTGGCTTCTTTACTAACTTGATCCTGAATGGTTCTGGGTAAGAGTTAGTTCAAAAAGGGAAAGCCCAACCAAAATCTGGAGAATATTGTTATACATTTTGGATGAGTGCATTTAATAAATGCAACCGTTTTTGCATGTATACTGCTGACTAGCCGTCTTGACTTCTTTGTGTGGTAATATGACTTTCCTCCACTCAGGCTCCCAGTCATGCAGACGTAATTTTAGTATCTGCCTCACAGTAGCTTGACCTTTCATGTCCCCCATTATATATATATATGGCGGGAAAGAGACAGAAACAGAGAAAGGGACAGAAAGACAGGAAAGGAGAAAGATGAGAGTATCAATTCTTCATTGGGGCACCTTAGTTGTTCATTGATTGCTTTCTCATATGTGCCTTGATCCGGGAGCTCCAGCTGAGCCAGTGACCCCTTGCTCAAGCCAGTGACCTTGGGCTTCAAGCCAGTGACTTTTGGGCTTAAGCCAGTGACCATGGGGTTACATCTGTGATCCCATGCTCAAGCAAGTAACCTTGGGGTTTCAAACCTGAGTCCTCTGCATCCCAGGCCGACACTATCCACTGAACCACCACCTGGTCAGGCCTTCATTATATTTTTAAATCATAAAACTAATTTTTGTTTTTATTTTGGCTAAGACCATCCATCCAGGTGTCTTTGCCCAAAGTACACTTGACTTTGGTAGAATCAGTCATGTCTGTTGAGTCCCTCAGTTGATATGATTAATAAAATGGCAATGACTGGAACAGAAACTTTACATTTTCACCTAGTGAATATTTCTTACCTTAAACTGCTTGCTTTAAACCAGTGATTTTCAACTGATGTGCCACAAGAATTTTTAAAACATGCAATACCTGACTATTTAATTAGAAGTACTCCCCTCTTTTCCCTTAGACCAGTGGTCCCCAACCCCCAGGCCATGGACCAGTACCGGTCCGTGGGCCATTTGGTACCAGTCCGCAGAGAAAGAATAAATAACTTACATTATTTCCGTTTTATTTATAAGGTCTACTGGGAAGTTCTGTCCGTTTTTGGAATAAAACAAAATACAAATTTTTCTTACTGTCAATAAACTTTATTAAATAATATAATTGCCATTATTATTAATGATTTCTTGCCAGCATGAGGGCAATTTGTATATCCCATTTTTGAAAAATGTTTTATCTTTTGATGTGAAAAATTAAACCAGTGCTTGTTTGATATCTTCTTCATTTTTTAATTTTTTGCCCTTCAAAAAATTTTGTAAGGACAAAAACAAGTGATAGTCGGAGGGTGCTAAGCCCGGGGAATATGGTGGATACGACAGACATGCTTCTGTAGCATTTCTTCCTTGTTGAAATTCGTAAAAATTACAGTGGCGTAAATGAACTTTATCAGTAGCCATGGGTACACTATCGCTTCATACATAAGACTAACGTGAATCAACTTTGTTTTAGCTAATTTGCTACGTCAGTATGTATACATTAAGTGATAAAAATAGAGAGGCACACATGCGCCAAATAAACATGTGTTTATGTGTCGAAACTTGTTGTGATAGAAATAGACAGAACTTTCTGGTAGACCTTATATTTAAGTCTGAACATGTTTTATTTTTAAAAAATGACCAGATTCTCTCTGTTACATCTGTCTAAGACTCACTCTTGACGCTTGTCTCGGTCACGTGATACATTTATCTGTCCCACCATAAAGGCCGGTCCATGAAAATATTTTCTGACATTAAACCGGTCTGTGGCCCAAAAAAGGTTGGGGATCACTGCCTTAGACTGTCAAATAAAAAAATGACAACAGCCAATACAACAATAGCCATCCAGTGTGAATGAATCAAAATTATACCAACCTTTTTTGTCAGACCAGCAAAAAGTATAGTACTGAATTTAGTAATTTAGAATATAGAATTTTAGTAATTAGTTTTTGTGTGCCATGAGATGAAAAAGGTTGAAAATTACTGCTTTCAACCATACTTTCTTCCATTTCAACTATGACACTATTATTATCAATTACTATGTTCACTGTTTGGTGACAGAAATAATATCTGCTCATGAACCAGTTTTAACTTTTTTGTCATGACAACAAAAAGAAACAATGTCATTAGTGAATATTTTGAATATAATCATAAGAACGCTGATTGTAATAATGAAATTCAGCATTTCCATAGCATTTTAGTGATTTTAAATACCTCTTATACACAGTATTTTAATCTACCCTTACAATAGTTCTGAGAGATAGATATCATTAATATCCTCATTTTACAGATGACAAAACTGAGGCTGAGAATAAATTAGTGATTCCTCTGAGTCATTGGCTAGTAAGTTTGCTACTTTTCCATGCTATCTCATAAGGTTTGGCTGTTTATTTTCCTTTTCTTTGTATTTGAATAAATAATATATGAAAATTATTTTTTTACATTCAACATGTTTAAAGGGTTTTACAGTAAAGCATATTCCCTCATTTTCCCTCCCCAGAGGCAACCAATAATACTAGTATCTCTGAATCTTCCTGGAGAGAATCTTTGCAAATATAACTATCTAGATATAAAACTCACTCTCCTTCTGTCCTAATACGAATTGTACCAAACTGGATACATGACTTTTTTTCCTTGCTTTTTCCACTTAACAGTCTACCTTGAAGACCATTACGTATCAGTACATATAGATCTGTCTCATTTTTTAAAGTGACTGCACAGTGTTACACTGTCTTCCCATGCTCTGTCAATTAATACTTTGTTTAATGGACCATTTTAAAGGTGAAAACGAGAACCTTGTGGGAGTGGAGAGAGCAAGTTCAGAAGCACCTGATGTGTCTTCAATGGAAGTCCAGGTGATCAATGCTGAAGAAATCTCAGATGCTACAGTTGTAGTTGTAACAGAAACGTCAGCCTGTCCCGACGCTTTGGAGGCTGTTCAGGTGGAGACTCCCGCCTCCGGGGGTGCTCAGGTGGAGACCCCCGCGGCCGGGGGTGCTCAGGTGGAGGCCCCCTCACCCAAGGATGATCAGGTGGAGGTCCCCTCGGCTGGGGGTGCTCAGGCGGAGACCCCCGCGGCGGGGGATGCTCAAGTGGAGGCCCCCGCAGTCAGTACTGAAACCTCGCCAGAAGTTCCAAATGCAGCCACGGGAGAAATCGCCCAAGTCGTCACTGAAACGACTTCCGAAGTTACCAGTGCAGCACCGGAGGAAGCCGTTGCTGTCAATAATGATAAAGGTACAACAGAGAACGAAAGCTCTGGTGAACATGCTGAACAAGAAGAAGACAGTTCTCGGGTTGAGTCAGAACCCTCTGCTGGGGACGACTTACAGGAAGAAGCCAGGGTTGGTGGGGAGGCCCCCTTCACTCAAGGCTAAGCTCATGCAGATCGACACTTCAGCAAAAAATGCCATAGAGAGTCTGATAGGTGCTTCTGTAGTTTTAGCCACCTTAGGGTGTTGTTTTTTTTTTTTGTTTTTTTTTTTTTTCTTTTTTCATTTTTCTGAAGCTTGGAAACAGGGAGAGACAGTCAGACAGACTCCCGCATGCGCCCGACCGGGATCCACCCGGCACGCCCACCAGGGGCGACGCTCTGCCCACCAGGGGGCGATGCTCTGCCCATCCTGGGCGTCGCCATGTTGCGACCAGAGCCACTCTAGCACCTGAGATATAGGCCACAGAGCCATCCCCAGCGCCCGGGCCATCTTTGCTCCAATGGAGCCTTGGCTGCGGGAGGGGAGGAGAGAGACAGAGAGGAAAGCGCGGCGGAGGGGTGGAGAAGCAAATGGGCGCTTCTCCTGTGTGCCCTGGCCGGGAATCGAACCCGGGTCCTCCGCACGCTAGGCCGACGCTCTACCGCTGAGCCAACCGGCCAGGGCGGTGTTGTTTTTTTTAAGGTTTCTTTTATAGAAACTCTTAATTTGCCTTGAAAATATTTGGTATCTACTGATAGGTTTCAGGATTGAGAGATTTGAGATTCTACGTGCCTGAAGTTTTCTAGTCTCTGAGGTCAGAATATGACAGTGCAGTAAAAAGCTTCAAGAGTTTTCATCTTTGGATTTAAGTTTTGTATCATAGGAATTGAGCTCTCTGTGCAACCTGCATTCACTTTAATTTTGCTATACTTTCACCTTACTGGAATATATGGAAATCTAGATTCTTGAGTTTTGATTTGTACTCATTTAAATAAAATTGGAAAATATCTAGTGCTTCTATGTTTATTCACTAATATTTATATGTATAAGTAACAGTATATATTAACATACACATATACAACATCACATAAATATTATCTAAGAAGTCATATAATCTTAGGAGGACTCTGCATATATTATACAACCTATGTGTCCTCCTGTCTATATTACATGCGGGCTGGGCTCATATTTTCCATTTCAGTTTAGCTTCGTTTAATCAATGTTTATTAAGGACTTACACTTTGTGCCAGAAATAATTTATTTATTCAACAAATATTAACAGGCCACCTGTAACATACCAGTTTTAAGTGGTGAGAATTAAAAAGAAAAAAAAAAGGACAAGAAGTCCTACCTCCCCAGTATGTAGTCTATGGTACGGTCAAACCATAAACAAAATAAACTTATTATCTACATAGTATGCCAGATACTGTCACTGTTTAAAAAGAAAAGTAACAAAAGTGAAGGGGTTGTAAATGTTGGTTAGGGGTGAGTTGGCATGTTAGGTAGGGCAGCCCGAGAAGGCCTTTCTAAGAAGCTGTCTTGTGAATAAAACCTGAAGGATGTACAAGGCACCAAGTCATGAACACATGGGTCGAGGGTGGGGGAGAATCATTCCAGATGAGAAGTGCAAAGGATTTTACACACACGCACACACACACGTACACACATGCACACACTTTTAAGAGAGAATTGCAAGGTGGCCAGTGTGGCTAACGTGGAAGGAAAAAGAGGAACAGTAGTTGGAGATGATTTAAGAGAACTGTTATGCTGGGCTGGACTGGATCACACAGGGTCTGGTAAGGTTCAGGCTGTCACTTAGAGTAAGTTGGGGAGTCGCAGTGGATGCTGTGGACGCTCTGCCTAGATCCCCTTCAGTGGGCCAGTACATTGATTCCCCGCTGCTGTGTTCACATACCCTCTTACCCCAGGCAGCTCACAGCAAAGGCTGACTGCCAGAGCTGTGCATACAGAAGGTGGGGCCCACTCCGTGGGTGGGACAGCACATGCTCAGAGCCCACCAGGCCGAAGCTGCTTTCTAGCGGACCTGACATCCTTGCATCGCTTTTCTCCCCTGTCTTACCTGGCTTTTCTCCTCCTGTTCTCCTGAGAGCACCCCTTCAATAAATCACTTGTCAATAACAGAAGCCAACTCAAAATGGGTTGAACAGCAGAAAGGTAGTTATTATTGTTTAACTAGATAGCCAGAGGTCGGGCTGCCCCCAGGGCTGCTTTATTCCCTGGCTCAAGGCTCCGTTGTCAAGAACCAGGCTGTTTCTATTATTCTGCTCTACTATCAAGAATGTTTGGTCTTTTTCCTTGGTAGGCTTTCCTCATAATCACAGGTGAGTCACCAGAATTCTAGGTATTTTGTTGATCCACAATAATGTCCACTAGAAGTCCTTCAAAGAGAAGAATTTCCTCATATTAAGAAAACATAATTTAAACACATTTTTTCCTTTTTAACATTTTATTGCAGAAAAATTCAAACAATAGTAGAGAGAACAGCATAACTTAATGTGCTCTGTATGCAGATTTACTAATGATCTTAACTCCTGGCAAACTTTGTATTCATAGTTGTACCCACTTAATCTTCTACCACCATTGCTGCCTGCATGTAAAATAATAACAACAACAACAATAATAATTTTCTAGTTGTACTAATTATCTAGTCAGTCATCAAATTTCCTCAGCTGCCCTATAAGGCTTCCCCTGCTTCAGTTTTTTTTTTTTTTTTTTGTATTTTTCTGAAGCTGGAAACGGGGAGAGACAGTCAGACAGACTCCCGCATGCGCCCGAATGGGATCCACCCGGCATGCCCACCAGGGGCTACGCTCTGCCCACCAGGGGGCGTCGCTCTGCCTTGACCAGAGCCACAGTAGCGCCTGGGGCAGAGGCCAAGGAACCGTCCCCAGCGCCCAGGCCATCTTTGCTCCAATGGAGCCTTGGCTGCGGGAGGGGAAGAGAGAGACAGAGAAGAAGGAGGGGGGGGTGGAGAAGCAAATGGGCGCTTCTCCTATGTGCCCTGGCTGGGAATCGAACCCGGGTCCCCCGCACGCCAGGCCAACGCTTTACCACTGAGCCAACCGGCCAGGGCCTTCAGTTTGTTTTTGTAATCAGAATCCAATTAAAATTTCAAGTTGTAATTTGTCAATATATTATTTGTGTGTGTGTGTGTGTGACAGACAGAGAAAGGAACAGTGTTGTAGTAATATAATGTTATAGCAATTAAATATATAGAAATATAAAAAACAAAAATATGGAAGATATATAAAAGTAATTAAAATATAATATTAAAAATGATTAAGGAAATTAAAGTTATGCTATATGGATAGAAATTAATATAGTGGGTGTAGATGTGATAAACAGACTCTGACTTTCAAGCAGGGCCCAGTTAGTGTGTGTGTGAAGTTATACATAGATAAGTGGCTTGGTGTCTGTTGGTCAAATAAGTTTGTAAATATGATATATATGTTTGCTCGCTTATAGTTTGCATTGGGTGTGGGGGACAGGCTGTAAGCAGGGAGGGTCATGATAGCCTAAGTTTTAAGAGTAAGCCTTTCCCACCCTTTTAATACTAAGATCTTCTCAACACTAAGCTTTTCCCCACACCCTTGACTGTTGCATGATGTGGGATGGTGCACTCTTATGAGGAATCCCATTACGTCTCAGATAAGTGACTTTGTTCAAATATTGATCGACTTACGACCCATGCAACTTACGACCATTCGACTTTATGAGCACAATTGCTAGCCATGACTGCTCCGCGTCTGGAGCGCAAGCATTGCCCAGCTGGGTGTACAACAGTGCTGACCATCTTCCGGCAGCACTGCCATCTCCGCGTGCACCATTTCAGCTGTTATCCCAAACTCGGTACAGCAATTTGTGTTTTGTGTCTTGGATATTTTCATCAAACCCCTCCCAAGATGTCTACCAAGAGGAAATTGTCTTTGCAAATATTAAACCAGTTATACTGGTAATGCATTGTTTTACTTAAACCTGACAAATGTAAAAGTAAGAAACAAAATGGTGTAGAGATGATACAAATGGCATAAAATGAACAAAGAAAATTATGATATATAACAATAATGAAAGAAAATTATGATAAAATATGACTTAAAGATTTTTATAACATCATTTTACAGTACTGTACATATAGCCTACTCAACTTACGACCAAATCGTGTTACAACTGGTCTGTCGGAACCAATCATGGTCGTAAGTCGAGCACTAGCTGTATCAGAGACTTCCTTGTTTGTTTATTGGATTAAAGGTTTTGATTTCTACTCTATAAAATGGGGCAGAGGAACCCATGCTGGAGGAGGGCAGAGAAAGGCCACATGGAGGAGAGGAGAAGCAGCCAAGATGGTGGAGTACTGAAGGAGAAGCCAGTTTGTGCAGTTCGTGCAGAGAGAAGGAGATGGGGAACAGAGGTGAATAAGGCTGGTAAGGTAGAAACCTTTGATTCTAGGAAACTCAGATAAGTCAGTGGCTTTGGGAGCCCTGAATGGAAAGGGAAGTGTTTTCCTACTGTGTGTATTTCTTGCCCACCGGGTGCAAGCTAAGATTAAAGCTAATTGCCCACCAATTCTTGGCTCTGTTGTTTCAATACTGTCTGTCTGAATCAAATGTGAACCTGCACGGGCCAGGCGGCTGAGATGGTGGCCGTAGCTACTGGCTTTACAGTGTCATAACTCTGTAATGTGATAAACAGACTCTGACTTTCAAGCAGGGCCCAGTTAGTGTGTGTGTGAAGTTATACATAGATAAGAAGTGGCTTGGTGTCATAACTTTGTAAGTTAACATAAATAAGAACATCTTAAAAAAGTGGTTTGATGTAACATTTCAGTAGATTAACATAAAAGGGGTTCCCTACGAGGAACTCCCAAAAAGGTGGTTTGAGGGGATAATCCTGTAGATTGACCCCTGTTAGAAGGCTTTGGCCAGAAAAGGTGCTAAAGCTGAGGGGCCCCCTGCTGAGGTAATCGCCCAGACTCCAACATGAACGTGAACTGTCTCCATGCTGCTCTGAACAAAGACAGCCGAGAAGAGCATGCCAATGGGGCCCCTTTAAGCTGTACCCAGGCACACCAAAAGGATTCGTGAGTAATAAATTACCCCTGTAATTATTGCAACCAACTCTGTGTGTTGGTCGTGTCTTTCCTCCGGTGGCATTTCTTGTTAGCACTGATTAGTAGCATCCTCATAGCTGCCTCAAGAGTCGTCTCAAAGAGGCTGCCAGCCTGCTGATAAGCAGGAGTGTCCCACTGTACAGGCAAATCAGGGATGCCTGATTGACGTAGAGCTTGGGCTCTACTGGGATAACAGATAGGGACAGACAGACAGGAGGGGAGAGAGATGAGAAGCAACAATTCTTTGTTGCAGGTCCTTAGTTGTTATTTGACTGCTTTTTCATATGTGCCTTGACCCCGGGTGGGGGGGTACAGCAGAACGAGTGACTCTGCTCAAGCCAGGGACTATGGAGTCATGTCTATGATCCCACGCTCAAGCCAGTGACCATGCGCTCAAGCTAGTGAGCCAGGGCTCAAGCAGGCCACCTCAGGATTTTGAACCTGGGTCCTCTGCATCCCAATTGGATGCTCTATCCACTGCATCACTGCTTGGTCAGTGGTCAATAAACTCTTAAGTCCCTTTTTCATTAGGCTCCCCCTACATTTTCTTTTTTTCTTTTAATTATTTTTTAAATAAACTGGGTCATTTGATCTGTAGAATTTTTCAGTCTGTGTATGATTTTTGGAATGTGTATTTTTTCGTTTTTTAATATGTTTCTCTCAGCTATACTGCCTATAAGTTAGTACAGTATTTAGTAGAGGTTTAATCAAAGTTAGGTTTATTGTTTTGGCAGGAATACTTCAGAGGTGGTGTTCTTACTTCCATTAGGCATGTACATATCTGATTTCTTTTTCTTTGTCATATTAGAAGTTATTTGTCCATTATTTCATTAGGAGTTGTAAAATAATGCTATTGCAATTTTATTATTTTTTATATATTAGCAGGACTAGTTTTTTAAAGAGGAATTTCTTTTTCTTTTTTTTAAGATTTTATTTATTTGGGGGAGGGAGTGGGAAGCATCAATTTATAGTGGTTGCTTCTAGTATGTTCTTTGACTAGGCAAGCCCAGAGTTTCAAACCAGTGACCTCAGCATTCCAGGTTGATGCTTTATCCATTGTGCCACCACAGGTCAGGCTAAAGAATTTGTTTTATCAACTGTCTGGTTACAATGCGGTACAGTTCATACAGGAAAGGTAGAATAAGTACTTGAATCATTCTTTTAATTTTCAGTTTTCAAAACAATATGATGGCTCCCTAGCATTCTCCATAAGTTATTCTCCAATACATTATTTTTAGCATTATAAACTCAACTATTTAAACATAATTTATGCACTTCAACAATTGCACTTATTGTCCTTATTGATGCTCAAAATTTCCATCATTGACAAATGGGGAATTCTTCAAGTGGGCTTCTGAATCCTTTTGACTCAAAGCTCAGTCTTGGATATCATCCTTGCTTTCTGGTATCACTTGTAATTATCCTACCCTACACCTGAAATCAGCTATTTCTTTAAGGAGCTCTGCATCTTTTTAATGTGATTGTGGTATTTAAGGATTTAAATATTTAAACTACAATCTGGGTGCTTAAGAGGTGTTCATTGCTGCTAATGGGTTGGCCATTGTATGTAGGCCTTGAAGTAGAGCTAAGAAGTTTCTTTGTGTATTTTTTTAAAGAGAAGACATATCATAAATTCATACTCATACTTTCAATTCAAAGTTAGGACCATAGGATTTTTATTTAACCTGATCAATCTTTTTGTCTACTCCAAAATTTTGCATCTCAAGGACACCAATGTAATTACTCAAGTGATTTATTCCACAACACGAACTGTACTCTCAAAGTAACAAGGACTTTTATTAGTAATAAAATTACTAAAAGCACTTCAGAATTTATTTTTGGAGTATTTTTTATTCTTAATGTATATATAGTGATATACTATAATTTAAAGTCACATGCAACAGTTCTCTGTACAGTTCTCTATACAGTTTTGCCATAACTCAAATCACAGTTTCATGTTGCATTTTAAGACTATTTTAAATTCTTCTTAATCATGTAAACTCTTTACTTGGTTCTAAAGTCAAATCTATAAAGCAAGATATATGCAGAGAAGTCTACCTTTTATTTTTATTCCTTTCATCTGGGTCCTTCCACTTTGCAGGGGTGGGAGCATTTTTCCATATTTTGGTAGAAGCTCTATGTATGTATATATCTGTTACCCTTCCTTGTTAGATAGACAGCTGTATGCTATATACACAATTCTCCATCTTTTTTCCCCCACTAAACTATGCACCTGGAGATGACTCTACATAGAGATAGTCCTCATTACTTTTCATGGTTGCATAAAACTTCATGTACAGGTACCACTGTTTAGTCTCCTACTGACGAACATTTATTTGAGTTGTTTCTAGTTTGTTTGTTTTTTGTTTTTTTTTTTACAGAGACAGAGAGAGAGTCAGAGAGAGGGATAGATAGGGACAGACAGATAAGAACGAAGAGAGATGAGAAGCATCAATCATTAGTTTTTCATTGCGACACCTTAGTTGTTCATTGATTGCTTTCTCATATGTGCCTTGACCATGGGGCTACAGCAGACCGAGTAACCCCTTGCTCAAGCCAGCGACTTTGGGTCCAAGCTGGTGAGCTTTGCTCAAACCAGATGAGCCCACGCTCAAGCTGGCAACCTTGGGGTCTTGAACCTGGGCCCTCCGCATCCCAGTCCGGCGCTCTATCAATTGCGCCACCGCCTGGTCAGGCTTTGCTATTACAAATATCGCCACAGTGAATAGCTTCATGCAATGTTTTATGTGGGGTTTTTTGCATATTTGCCAGTGTATCATTGGGATAGATTCCTGAAAGAGGGATTGCTAGGTCAAATATAGATGTAATTTTGCTAACTGTGTAACAGTCCTTCCATAGGAGCCATACCATTTTGCACTCTCAAAATCACAAAATATGTGAGTGCCTATTTCCTGTCAGAGTGTATAGTCAAGCATTTGGATTTTTGCTCATGTGATAGGTGAAAAATGATATCTCAGTGTAGTTTTAATTTCCATTTCCTTTATTAAGAGTGAGATTGAATATTTTTTTATTTGGTGAGGGCCCATGTGTATTTCTTTTTCAGCAAACTATCTGTTCATATCTTCAGTGAATTTTTAAGTGTTGTCAATACTTTCCTTTTTTAATTTTTTTTTAAGAGAGAGAAAGAGGGAGAAGAAGTAGGAAGCATCAACTCCCATATGTGCCTTGACTGGGTAAGCCCAAAGTTTTGAACCAGTGACCTTAGTGTTTCATTTTTTAAGACGTTCTTTATGTACTAGATAATAAACTTTTGCCTGTGATATAAATTATAAATATTTTCCAATTTGTCATTCATCTTCCTACTTATGGTATTTTTGTAGTGCAAGAGATTTTTAATTTTTAGGTAATGAAATTTCTGTGTTGTTTCTGAATTTTGAGCCATTGTTAGTATAGTGGACTGAGGAAAAAAAGCCACAAATTCTTCCCTCATATGCACTGTCTTTTGAAGTGTGACTTTGTATCTCCTCCCATCAAGAGATGAAGTCTGTTTACCATCCTCTTGCATTGGGGCTGGCCTTGTACTTTGTTTTGAGAGAGAACGTTTGGGACCCTGAGTCCAGCATGTGAAGAAGGCTGGACTAGCCTCCGTGAGAATGAGAGACCACACTGGGAGAGAGACCCCACCTCTAGCTCGCTCTAATCCCTGAAGTGAGGCCATCCTAGACCACCCAGCCCCAGCCTCAATGCCAGACAACTGCAATTGTCTGAGTGAGCAGAGGCAAGATCAGATAAGAACGACCCAGCTGAACACAGACCAGATTTCTGATGCACACTATTGTGATCAGATAAGATAGCTGCGTGTCAAGCCATGACAGTGGGGTAGTTTAAGCAGAAATGGGTAGTGAAGATAGGAAATGAAAGCTACCTCTGAATTTGGTGCAGACTTCCTTTCGGGTTGTTGCCTTTCACATTCCTCAGCAGGGAGGAAGAGAGAACTGGCCATGCCCAGAAGGTCCAGAACTCATCTGGCTTAACGTCCTGGCCCATTGTCATCTTTCCTGAAAACTCTTTTAGAACCACTAAATGCCAAATGTGACTTCATACCAAAGGTTCCCCTCCTATTCCATCCAATATTTCTTTAAAACAACCCTTTAAAGCAGCAGCTATCCAGTCCAAAGCAACCTATGGTCTATTAAACTTTTTGACTTTAACAAGCAATGTAATGCAAGTTTAACAACAGTATTCCATAGGCAGCACTTTTATTATCAGACCATTGACTGATTTTAATAAAATAAAAAAAATACACATTAAAAAGTCAAAGTGGCCTGACCGGGTGGTACACAGTGGATAGAGCGTCAGACTGGGATGTGGAGGACCCGGGTTCAAGACCCGGAGGTTGGTAGCTTGAGCGCGGGCTCATCCAGTTTGAGCAAAGCTCACCAGCTTGAGCCCAAGGTCGCTGGCTCAAGCAAGGGGTTACTCGGTCTGCTGTAGCCACCTCCCCACCCCCCCATCAAGGCACATATGAGAAAGCAATCAACAAACAACTAAGGTGCCGCAATGAAAAACTAATGATTGATGCATCCCCTCTTTCCCCCTTTCTGTCTGTCCCTCTCTCTTTCTCTCTGTCTCTGTTACAAAATAAATAAATTAATTTAAAAATTTAAAAAAAAGTCAAAGTGGCCTGATCTGTGGTGGCGCAGTGGATAAAGCATCAACCAGGAATGCTGAGGTCGCTGGTTCAAAACCCTGTGCTTACCTGGTCAAGGCACATATGGGAGTTGATGCTTCTTGCTCCTCCCCCTTCTTTTCATTCTCTCTGTCCCCTCTAAAATGAATAAATAACATCTTTTTTTTAAAAAGTCAAGTGGGGCTCAGAATGTGAAACTCAACCCATTGGAAAGGCTAAAAACTGGCAGCAGAATCAGAGAACCACGTTACTTCTATTTAATGAAGACAGGAATATAAAAGAAGACTAAGGTTACAAAAATGCAACACACGTTATAATGAGACGATGACCTGTAAATATTACTTTAAGTTTAAAATTAAATTAAAATATTACTTCAAATTTAAATATTATTTTAATTGTTGAAAGTAATGTATGGGCTATCATGAGCAATAGATCTGAGCAGTTACTCTGTCCATTTTGTCCATTTTTTTAAAATCTGAGTTTTCTATTACAAAGGACAGAGTATTTCAAGCCAGCTTTTGAGAGTTGCAGCTGGACTCAGGAAAGATTAGATTCTGAATGTGTTAGTAGTTTCTGTGCCAAGTATCTGTCCTGTCAGATAGCATCTGTCGACCAGAAGCAACTCTGTCCATTGTATAAAGCACATTATATAATGTTTTTCCTAGTTAAATATCCCTCTAAAAATTTCCAGAAATAAAAATATTTATTTTATTTATCTTCTTGGCTAAGTTTTGAGTGAATAAGTTAGAGACATTTGGAAAGTTATACATTAGCATTTAAATTTTTGGGCTATATTATTTTAAGTAATCATTGCCCAAATTAATGATTAAACTAATACAAAAACTTAACTTCTGTTTTCTGAGATTATTTTTTATAGATTTCTGGGGTGAGGGAAGAGAATGAAGAGAAAATTAATGTTTTTTCCTTTAACCCTTTACATGAAGATGAGAAGATTGTGGCCATTACTACTTCCCCTTTAAGAATGAGCATCTCTCCTTAGGAATCAGAAATGCTTCCTTTCAGAACTAGGGATTGCCTGACCTGTGGCAGTGCAGTGGGTAAAGCGTTGACCTGGAACTCTGCGGTCATTGGTTTGAAACTCTGGGCTTGCCCAGTCCAGGCACATATGGAAGTTGATGCTTCCTGCTCCTCCCCCTTCTCTCTCTTTCTCTCTTTCTCTCTCCTCTCTAAAATGAATAAAGTCTTCAAAAAAAACTAGGGAAAAAAATCCCCTTTAGAAAGGCAGATTCCATGTAGACTGTGGTATTATCTATATGTCTTAAGTAGAAACCAAAGAAACTAGCCAATTAGACTGATTTTTAAAATTCATCTTTAGATTAGAAAATAATTGATTGAATTTATCATGCAGTGATTTTATTCTTTTGTTAAGAGATTTAGAATAATGTTTTGCAAAGCCACAAACAAGTTATTTTAGTCATATATAACTTTCAATAAGGAAAATAGTAAATTTTTTTTTTTTTTTTTTGTATTTTTCTGAAGCTGGAAACGGGGAGAGACAGTCAGACAGACTCCCGCATGCGCCCGACCGGGATCCACCCAGCACGCCCACCAGGGGCGACGCTCTGCCCACCAGTGGGCGACGCTCTGCCCCTCCAGGGCGCCGCTCTGTCGCGACCAGAACCACTCTAGCACCTGGGGCAGAGACCAAGGAGCCATCCCCAGCGCCCGGGCCATCTTTGCTCCAATGGAGCCTTGGCTGCGGGAGGGGAAGAGAGAGACAGAGAGGAAGGAGAGGGGGAGGGGTGGAAAAGCAGATGAGTGCTTCTCTTGTGTGCCCTGGTCGGGAATCGAACCCGGGACTTCTGCACGCCAGGCCGACGCTCTACCACTGAGCCAACCGGCCAGGGCCGAAAATAGTACATTTTTAAAAAGACCTCAAACAATGGCAAAACATTTTGGAACCAGGCTCTTTTGAATTTACTGCCATCACCTCTCTCCCTCCTCCCAGCCCTCTCCATCCTCAAACTCTCCCCAACTGTTACTTTGGTTCAACTCTTCACCCCAGTAGCCAGTCTTCTTCCTACTCAATCCACAGTTATCCTTCTAAAATGGTAAGTTGATCCTAATTATCTCTCAGTGTAAAACTTTTCACTAGCTCACCAATATCCAATTGAGGATATTTAAACTTGTTATTCCTTATAGTCAAAATTCTTATTCCATAGTATAACATTCAAGGCCCTCGGCAAAACACATCTGTCCCAATTTTATTCTCTGCCCTTACTCCTATTTTCCTGCAGCCTCCAGCCACTTCCCTTCCCCCCACGATGCAGGCTGCATAAATGATTTGACAGCTTCATGACTTGAGCTCGCCATTCTGTTTGTTTTATGCCTCAAGAATCTTGTGCACATAGTTCATTCTGCCTGGAAGGATGCTCCCAATCCCTCAACTGGCTCGATTTCTAATTACTCAGTTTAACCAACATCTGCTTTGCCACTCCATTCCTCAGCAGACTGAGCTGAACCCATCACACACCTTCCTTTGTGTCAGTCTGTGCCTTACCCTATTATTGCCCTTATCATTCTGTTTTTCAATTCTTTGTTTATGTTTGAGACTTTCTGAATAGAATGGGAATTTCCTGAGAAAAAAAAGCACATTAGGACCCTCAATAAATGTTTGTTGAACGAAATTATAAGGTTCAGGGAATTATGGCCTGTTTTACAGAGTTGACCTCTATGAAACTGCCGATATTCATCCATTTTTGACCTACAGAAATAGCAGTTCCACAGGATTCAACCTAAATGTGCCCCAAGATGTAAATCTTGAGAAGAGTTCAGATTGTTAACTTCACTAAAATGATTGTAACTTCTAATGCAAACCTAGAATTTTCTCAGCTTATATGGAAACTCAACTGAAGAAATTCCCAAATATAAATGGGTTTTTTTTCCCTCATAAAAAGCCTATAGTCTTCTTCTCTTAGTACAAAGCCCACTTGTTATTCTGAATGGAATTTTTATCTGTCACTTGATTGCCTTACAATTAATATGGAGAGAGCTTCCCACTCCATTTTGAGATTGCTGGGATGACAGGATGAAAACTTTCGTATGATTACTTTTCATACATTTTGCACCTTTTTCTTAAAGAAGACATAATTTACAGATAGCTTGCTCAGGTCTCTATCCAGACGCTTTCTTTCACATCTTTGTTAATAGTTTAGAGAGGACAAGCATTGGGTTTTGGCTCAACAGTGCTCTGGGAAGCTGTTTCCGCTTTGGCACAGGCATCACCACACTCATCAACCTCCATGAGAACTGTAGCTGCAGGCAGATTCCAGTGCAATTACACCTGCCACCTCACATTATTTCAGCCTCACTGTTCCTGCAGACCTTGCTTCCCAAGTATTTATATATGATGCTTCATAACAGTAACTGGCTTCCTCCTAACCTGAAAGTGGAACAGAAGTACCCAATATCTTCATATTATTCCCCCAAACTCTTTCAAAACCCAAGTCAATACAAAAAAGTTCATACGAGAGCTTATATAAGTTCTTGCAGACATTTCATGTCCAACAATAACTTACTTCAAAAGATTTACCCATGAAAGCAGCAGTAATGAAGCAGGGTTCTGTCTTAACTGTTTTGTACCTATTGGTTATTTTGGTTACAGTAATAGTTTCTGCCTCTCCCTAAAATTCAATTTCCTGTTTCCTCATAACTCAGTATTAGCTGGAAGCAGAATTTCTCATATTCCTGTCAGCGTATGCTGTTGGCCATCATTTGGCCTGTGTGGAATATCTTCGTGTGGAATGAGCTTTGGCTAGTCAAGGCACCAAAGTTTGCAATCTAATATAAATATCTGGCCCTGGCTATTTAGCTCACTTGGTTGGAGTGCCATCCCCATATGCCAGGGTTGTGGGTTTGATCCTCGTTCAGGGCACATACAGGGATTAACCAATGGATGCATGGATAGGTAGAACAACAAATAGATGGGTTTTTTTCTCTTTCCCCCTTTCCCTCTCTCTAAAATCAATAAAGTTTTAAAAATATAATAAATAAATACATGGTGAAAAATATATGCTTAAAAAATGAAGGAGGGAGATGACGTCAGAGTAATGGCGTGGTAGAAAGCGATACTGATAAATCTCCCTCAAAACTCAACGAGATCTTCAACCAGAAACAGAAAAACCTATCCTTGGAGCCTCCAAATGTTTCGCAATACACCCGAAGGTATGGTTGAGCGAAAAATTGGCTAAATATATAATCAAAGCCCGAAGGAAATAGGGAATAAGAAATGCTCCGCCTTCCTCACTAACCTAAACAGGGCTGCTTTCTCTGGGAACTGAGAATATAGAAACTAAGGTGGGCAAAGGGGGTGAATAGATCCAGGCCGCGACACAAACGGCCGAACCAGGCTGTGGCACAGAGATCCAAGCCGAGGAAAAACTGTGCCTGTGGCAACCCAGTCAATACAAGCTAACATTCGCGCCAAACCCAGACAAAGAAAGACAAGCGGGGCAGCCATTTTCCCCGATCTCCGGGTCGGCGTGTGCAGATAGTGGGAGAGAGATTCCTCTAAGTGCCTCAGCAGTGGGCGCTAGTATTACCCCACAGAGAGGCAGAGGCAGGGGCCTTTGTGTGCGGAGTCTCCGGGCCGCCCCAGCGCCCTGAAAAAGCCGCGCACGGGGAGGGAGCGAGAGCAAATTCCAATGCTGGAACTTTTCCGTGCGGGCGGAGGTTTCACTCAGAGGGTGAGGCGGCCGGCCTGATATCCTGGTCAGTGCTCACAGAGAGTGGGCAAGAGACTCCTCTCAGCACCTCAGGAGTGGGAGCCCGTGTTATCCCACAGAGGGGCAGAGTCAGAGGCCTTTGTGTGGGCCAAAAGCAGAATCTCCAGACCACCCCAGTGCCCTGAAAAAGCCACGCATGGGGAGGGAGCGAGAGACAATTCCAACGCTGGAACTTTTCAGTGTGGGTGGGGGTTTCAATCAGAGTGTGAGACTGCTGGCTTGATATCCTGGTCTGCGGGCACAGATAGTGAGCAAGAGTTTCCTCCAAGCACCCCGGGAGTAGGCGCCCGCCCATGTTACTGGACAGAGTGGCAGAGCCAGAGGTCTTTGAGTGGGCGGAAGCCCCACCTGATTATGCTAGCAGCTCTGACTGACTGAGCCTTACCCAGAGCCTGGTGCTGAGTGGGAATAGAGTGGGGAGTTGCCAGCTCTTTGAGCCTCTTACTATCCAGGCAGAGGCAGCAGCAACCCCATAGCTGGATTATCAGGCTACTAATTGAGGAAGGAAAGACTAGGAGAGAGGCTCCAGGAACACAGACTCTCTCACTGTTGGAGCCTATAAATGCTAATGAGCCTCGACTGCCAACGAGACTGAAGCACAATACATGACATTGCCATAGAGACTTATCAACTGCAAACCTCTACCTGAGCGTGCCAAAGGGGCAGAACCCGGGGTACAGAGTCACTGACCAGGAAGAGGGAGAGAAAAGAAAAAACAAGAAGATAACCTCTCAAAATCAAGAATAATCTTCAGACTTTGTAACCTATCCCATTTTATTATATTTGTTCGTTTGTTTCTCTTATCTTCATTCTTGATTTTTTTTTTCCTCCTCCAATTTGGTCGTTTAACTCTCTGCCAGTCTTACTCTCTCCTCTCCTTGAACTAAACTACCCATAAGTGTTACATCTTCCATTATCTTTTCTTTCCTCTTCCTTTCTCTCTATGAGGGTTGCACTCCAAAACCCTTAACTCTCTCTCTCTCCTCTTTTTTCTTTTTTCTTCTTTTAGTGGTTCCCTCTCCCCCCCCCCCTCTTTCTTTTCTCCCTCTATATTAGTTTCTTCCTTTCTCCTTTACGTCTCCTCTCATTCAAACCTCAATAAGGAACAAATTATCTTATCTGGGACTCAAACTTATGTTTGAGGCATTTTGGGGGTTTTTTACTTCACCTTTTAAACTCACTAGCAGTGCTCCCATCCCTGGCTCTCCATTTTATCTAGTTCTTGTTCGACTAAATACAATAGTAACTTTTTAATTTGTCCCCCCATTTTCCTGTTTCGCTCTTATTCCTCTCATCATAACTCTTAGTCAACCAACACCTAAAAGTAAATCATTTTATTCTTGACCCAAATTTTTTTCTTATTTGCTTTTTGTGGGTCCATACCCCCCTTTTTTGTTTTTTACCCCTTTATTACTTCTCCTCAATTCAGGCCCTCCATTACAGGCATTGTTTGTTCTATTTAGTACAATATAATTCACAGTTCACCACAAGATTTTCTCAAGAAAGAGGGGAGAGGAGAGGAGAGGAAAAAAGAAGGGGGGGAATAATTTCCTTTTTTTAATTTTTATTTTATTTTATTTTTCTTTCTTTAATTATTAATTTTTAAAAAAAACAACATCTCTTTTCAATTTTTTATTTTTATTTTTTAACTTTTTATTCTTTATTAAATCTCATTAATACTATCAACAAAGCCACCCTCAGATGCCATTAAGGAAGAGAAAATCGAATATCATGAATACAAAAGAAAGAGAGGTAACACAGATAGATGAGGAAAAATCTATGGAGAAAAAATTTAATATATTGGAAACCTTGGAGTTAAACGACAGAGAATTTAAAATAGAAACATAAAAATACTCAGAGATATACAAGAAAACACAGAAAGTCAATTTAGGGAGCTCAAAAAACAACTCAATGAAAACAAAGAATATATTTCCAAGAAATTGAAACTATAAAAACAAATCAAACAGAGATGAAAAACTCAATTCACGAGCTGAAAAACGAGGTAACAAGCTTAGCTAATAGAACAGGCCAGATAAAAGGCAGGATTAGTGAAATAGAAGACAAGCAACTTGAGGCACAACAGAGAGAAGAAGAAAGAGACTCAAAAATTTAAAAAAATGAGATAGCCCTATAGGAATTATCTGACTCCATCAAAAAGAATAACATAAGAATAATAGGTATATCAGAGGGAGAAGAGAGAAAATGGAATGGAGAACATACTCAAAAAAATAATAGATGAGAACTTCCCAAGCCTGTGGAAAGAACTAAAGCCTCAAATTCAAGAAGCAAACAGAACTCCGAGTTTTCTTAACCCCAACAAACCTACTCCAAGGCACATCATAATGACACTGGCACAAACCAACGGCAAAGAAAAAATTCTCAAGGCAGCCAGGGAAAAGAAGAATACAACATATAAAGGAAGGCCCATTAGATTATCATCAGATTTCTCAACAGAAACTCTACAAACTAGAAGAGAGTGGACCCCAATATTTAAAGTCCTTTAAGAGAGGAACTTTCAGCCACAAATACTATACCCATCAAAGCTATCCTTCAAATATGAAGGAGAAATAAAAACATTCACAGATAGAGAAAAGATGAGGGAATTTATCATCAGAAAACCCCCACTCCAGGAATTACTAAAGGGAGTTCTCCAATCAGATACAAAGAACAAAAAAAGGCCCTGGTCAGCTGGCTCAGTGGTAGAGCGTCGGCCCGGCGTGCAGGAGTCCCAGGTTCGATTCCCGGCCAGGGCACACAGGAGAGGCACCCATCTGCTTCTCCACCCCTCCCCTTCTCCTTCCTCTCTGTCTCTCTCTTCCCCTCCTGCAGAAAGGCTCCATTGGAGCAAAGATGGCCCGGGCGCTGGGGATGGCTCTGTGGCCTCTGCCTCAGGCGCTAAAATGGCTCTGGATGCAACAGAGCGATGCCCCAGAGGGGCAAAGCATCGCCCCCTGGTGGGCATGCCGGGTGGATCCCGGTCGGGTGAATGCGGGAGTCTGTCTGACTGCCTCCTGGTTTCCAGCTTCGGAAAAATGAAAAAAGAACAAAAAAAAAAAAAAGAACAAAAAAAAAAACAAAGCCACAAGTAAAAGCTCCAAGAAGAACACAATAAAACCAAATTTAAACTGTGACAACAACAAAAAGAAAGGGGGGGGAAGAGGATGGAGATTAACAGTAGCAAAGGATGATGGAGTGCAAAAGTACTCACAAAATAGTGCACTACAATGAACAGGGTAGGAACGCTTTTCATTACTTAAAGGTAACCACCTTTAAAAAAACCACCACAGAAGCATATGATTTAAAAAAGATAGCAACAGAGGAAAGATGTATGGAATACAACCAAATAAAAACAAAAGATAGAAAAACGAAAGAGAAGGATCAAACAAGACACAAAACTAACAGAAAGCAAGATATAAAATGGCAATAGGGAACTCACAAGTGTCAATAATTACACTAAATGTAAACGGATTAAACTCACCAATAAAAAGGCACAAAGTAGCAGAATGGATTAAAAAAGAAAACCCAACTGTATGCTGCCTACAAGAAACTCATCTAAGTAACAAGGATAAAAAACAAATTCAAAGTCAAAGGCTGGAAAACAATACTCTAAGCAAATAACATCCAAAAAAAAAGCAGGCGTAGCTATACTCATATTTGATAATGCTGACTACAAGACAGCAAAAGTACTCAGAGACAAAAATGGCCATTTCATAATGGCTAAGGGGACACTGAATCAAGAAGACATAACAATTCTTAATATATATGCACCAAACAAAGGAGCACCAAAATATATAAGACAGCTACTTATTGACCTTAAAACAAAAACTGACAAAAATACAATCATACTTGGAGACCTCAATACACTGCTGATGGCTCTAAATCGGTCATCCAAACAGAGAATCAACAAAGATATAGTAGCCTTAAACAAAACACTAGAGTACCTGGATATGATAGACATCTACAGGATATTTCATCCCAAAGTGACTGAGTATACATTTTTCTCCAGTGTACATGGATCATTCTCAAGAATTGACCATATGTTGGGCCACAAAAACAACATCAGCAAATTCATAAAAATCAAAGTTGTACCTAGCATATTTTCTGATCATAAAGCCTTGAAACTAGAATTCAACTGCAAGAAAGAGGAAAAAAATCCCACAAAAATGTGGAAACTAAACAACATACTTTTAAAAAATGAATGGGTCAAAGAAGAAATAAGTGCAGAGATCAAAAGATATATACAGACAAATGAGAATGACAATACGACATATCAGAATCTATGGGATGCAGCAAAAGCAGTGATAAGAGGGAAGTTCATATCATTTCAGGCCTATATGAACAAACAAGAGAGAGCCCAAGTGAACCACTTAACTTCACACCTTAAGGAACTAGAAAAAGAAGAACAAAGACAACCCAAAACCAGCTGAAGAAAGGAGATAATAAAAATCAGAGCAGAAATAAATGAAATAGAGAACAGAAAAACCATAGAAAAAATTAATAGAACAAGGAGCTGGTTCTTTGAAAAGATCAACAAAATTGACAAACCCTTGGCAAGACTTACCAAGGAAAAAAGAGAAAGAACTCATATAAACAAAATCCAAAATGAAAGAGGAGAAATCACCACGGACACCGTAGATATACAAAGAATTATTGTAGAATACTATGAAAAACTTTATGCCACTAAATTCAACAACCTAGAAGAAATGGATAAATTCCTAGAACAATACAACCTTCCTAGACTGAGTCAAGAAGAAGCAGAAAGCCTAAACAGACCTATTAGTAGAGAAGAAATAGAAAAAACCATTAAAAACCTCCCCAAAAATAAAAGTCCAGGCCCAGACTGCTATACCAGTGAATTTTATCAAACATTCAAAGAAGACTTGGTTCCTATTCTACTGAAAGTCTTCCAAAAAATTGAAGAAGAAGCAATACTTCCAAACACATTTTATGAGGCCAACATAACCCTCATACCAAAACCAGGCAAGGATGGCACAAAAAAAGAAAACTACAGACCAATATCTCTAATGAATACAGATGCTAAAATACTAAACAAAATACTAGCAAATCGAATACAACATATTAAAAAAATAATACATCATGATCAAGTGGGCATTCATCCCAGAATCTCAAGGATGGTTCAACATACGTAAAACGGTTAACGTAATACACTATATCAACAAAACAAAGAACAAAAACCACATGATCTTATCAATAGACGCAGAAAAGACTTTTTTTTTTTTTTTTTTTTTTTTACAGAGGCAGAGATAGACAGGGACAGAGAGAGATGAGAAGCATCAATCATCAGTTTCTCGTTGCGTGTTGCGACTTCTTAGTTGTTCATTGATTGCTTTCTCACATGTGCCTTGACCGTGGGCCTTCAGCAGACCGAGTAACCCCCTGCTGGAGCCAGCGACCTTGGGTCCAAGCTGGTGAGCTCTTTGCTCAAGCCAGATGAGCCCGCGCTCAAGCTGGCGACCTCGGGGTCTCGAACCTGGGTCCTTCTGCATCCCAGTCCGACGCTCTATCCACTGCGCCACCACCTGGTCAGGCAGAAAAGGCTTCTGATAAAATACAACACAATTTTATGTTTAAGACTCTCAACAAAATGGGTATAGAAGGAAAATATCTCAACATGATAAAGGCCATATATGATAAACCATCAGCTAACATTCTATTAAATGGCACAAAAGTGAAGGCTTTCCCCCTTAAATCAGGAACAAGACAGGGTTGTCCACTCTCTCCACTCTTTTTTTTTTTTTTTTTTTTTTAATTTTCTGAAGCTGGAAACGGGGAGAGACAGTCAGACAGACTCCCGCATGTGCCCAACCGGGATCCACCCGGCACGCCCACCAGGGGCGGCGCTCTGCCCACCAGGGGGCGATGCTCTGCCCCTCTGGGGCATCACTCTGCCGCGACCAGAGCCACTCTAGCGCCTGGGGCAGAGGCCAAGGAGCCATCCCCAGCGCCCGGGTCATCTTTGCTCCAATGGAGCCTTGGCTGCGGGAGGGGAAGAGAGAGCCAGAGAGGAAGGAGGGGGGTGGGGGTGGAGAAGCAAATGGGCGCTTCTCCTATGTGCCCTGGCTGGGAATCGAACCCGGGTCTCCCGCACGCCAGGCCGACGCTCTACCACTGAGCCAACCGGCCAGGGCTCTCCACTCTTATTTAATGTGGTACTAGAGGTTCTAGCCAGAGCAATCAGACAAGACAAAGAAATAAAAGGCATCCATATCGGAAAAGAAGAAGTAAAGGTATCACTTTTTGCAGATGATATGATCCTATACATCGAAAACCCCAAAGAATCCACAAAAAGACTACTAGAAACAATAAGCCAATACAGTAAGGTCGCAGGATACAAAATTAACATACAGAAGTCAATAGCCTTTCTATATGCCAACAATGAAACATTTGAGAATGAACTCAAAAGAATAATCCCCTTCACGATTGCAACAAAAAAAATAAAATACCTAGGAATAAACATAACAAAGAATGTAAAGGACTTATATAATGAAAACTATAAACCATTGTTAAGGGAAATCGAAAAAGATATAATGAGATGGAAGAATATTCCTTGTTCTTGGTTAGGAAGAATAAATGTAATCAAGATGGCCATATTACCCAAAGCAATATACAAATTTAATGCAATTCCCATCAAAATTCCAATGACATTTTCTAAGGAAATGGAGCAAAAAATCATCATATTTATATATGGAACTATAAAAATCCCCGAATAGCCAAAGCAATCCTAAAGAAAAAGAATGAAGCTGGGGGCATTACAATACCTGACTTCAAACTATATTATAGGGCCATGACAATCAAAACAGCATGATATTGGCAGAAAAATAGACACTCAGACCAATGGAACAGAATAGAAAACCCAGAAATAAAACCACATATATATAGTCAAATAATTTTTGATAAAGGGGCCAAAAACACACAATGGAGAAAAGAAAGCCTCTTCAATAAATGGTGCTGGGAAAACTGGAAAGCAACATGCAAAAGAATGAAACTGGACTACAGTTTGTCCCCCTGTACTAAAATTAACTCAAAATGGATCAAAGATCTAAACATAAGACCTGAAACAATAAAGTACATAGAAGAAGACATAGGTACTAAACTCATGGACCTGGGTTTTAAAGAGCATTTTATGAATTTGACTCCAAAGGCAAGAGAAGTGAAGGCAAAAATTAATGAATGGGACTACATCAGAATAAGAAGTTTTTGCTCAGCAAGAGAAACTGATAACAAAATAAACAGACAGCCAACTAAATGGGAAATGATATTTTCAAACAACAACTCAGATAAGGGCCTAATATCCAAAATGTACAATGAACTCTTTTTTTTTTTTTTTTTTTTTCTTTTTCATTTTTCTGAAGCTGGAAACAGGGAGAGACAGTCAGACAGACTCCCGCATGCGCCCGACCGGGATCCACCCGGCACACCCACCAGGGGCGGTGCTCTGCCCCCCAGGGGGCGATGCTCTGCCCATCCTGGGCGTCGCCATATTGCGACCAGAGCCACTCTAGCGCCTGAGGCAGAGGCCACAGAGCCATGCCCGGCGCCCGGGCCATCTTTGCTCCAATGGAGCCTTGGCTGCGGGAGGGGAAGAGAGAGACAGAGAGGAAAGCGCGGCGGAGGGGTGGAGAAGCAAATGGGCGCTTCTCCTATGTGCCCTGGCCGGGAATCGAACCCGGGTCCTCCGCACGCTAGGCCGACACTCTACCGCTGAGCCAACCGGCCAGGGCACAATGAACTCTTAAAACTCAACAACAAACAAACAAACAATCCAATAAAAAAAATGGGAAGAGGACATGAACAGACACTTCTCCCAGGAAGAAATACAAATGGCCAACAGATATATGAAAAGATGCTCATCTTCTTTAGTTATTAGAGAAATGCAAATCAAAACTGCAATGAGATACCACCTCACACCTGTTCGATTAGCTATTATCAACAAGACAGGTAATAGCAAATGTTGGAGAGGCTATGGAGAAAAAGGAACCCTCATTCACTGTTGGTGAGACTGTAAAGTAGTATAACCATTATGGAAGAAAGTATGGTGGTTCCTCAAAAAACTGAAAATAGAACTACCTTATGACCCAGCAATCCCTCTACTGGGTATATACCCCCAAAACTCAGAAACATTGATACATAAAGACACATGCAGCCCCATGTTCAGAGCAGCATTGTTCACAGTTCCAGGACATGGAAACAACCAAAAAGCCCATCAATAGATGACTGGATAAAGAAGATGTGGCACATATACACTATGGAATACTACTCAGCCATAAGAAATGATGACATCGGATCATTTACAGGAAAATGGTGGGATCTTGATAACATTATACGAAGTGAAATAAGTAAAGCAGAAAAAACCAGGAACTGCATTATTCCATACGTAGGTGGGACATAAAAGTGAGACTAAGAGACATTGATAAGAGTGTGGTGGTCACGGGGGGGGAGGGGGGAGAGGGAGAAGGAAAGGGGGAGGGGGAGGGGCACAAAGAAAACTAGATAGAAGGTGACAGAGGACAATCTGACTTTGGGTGATGGGTATGCAACATAATTGAATGACAAGATAACCTGGACATGTTATCTTTGAATATATGTATCCTGATTTATTGATGTCGCCCCATTAAAAAAATAAAATTAAATAAATAAATAAATAAATAAATAAATGAAGGAAGTTGTACATATACGTGGGGTGGGTGGGTGGGTCTTACCCTACTAGATATAAAGACTTATAAAGCTATAGAGATTAAGGTAGTTGCTATAGGGATCTTGGCCGGTTGGCTCAGTGGTAAAGCATCGGTCTGGTGTGTGGATGTCCCAGGTTCAACTCCCTGTCTAGGCACACAGGAGAAGCAGCCATCTGCTTCTCCACCCCTTCCTGCTTCGCTTCTCACCTCTCTTTCTCTGTCTCTCTCTCTGTCTCTCCCCCCCTTCTGCAGTAATGGCTCGAATGGAGTGAATTGGCCCTGGGCACTGAGGATGGCTCCATGGCCTCTGCCTCAGGCACTAAGAAGAGCTCTGTTGCTAAGCAATGGAGCAATGCCCCAGATGGGCAGAGCATCACCTCCTAGTGGGCTTGCCAGGTGGATCTCAGTCAGGGTGCATGTGGGGGTTTGTCTCTGCCTCCCCTCCTTTCACTGAATAATAATAATAATAATAATAATAATAATAAAAGATGGTTCTGTTGGTGCATGGATGAACAAATAGCCCATGGAAAAGAGTTGGGGGGGGGGGCTGAGAAAGCCCAGAAGTACATGGGAAGGTGTAGTAACTACTGGGTATCCACACGGAAAAGTAAATGAAGTCAGCCCCTTACTTCATAACATACACACACACACAAACACACACACACACACACAATTGTAAATGGATTAACATTTTAAAAGTGAGGAGAGGGCCTGGCCAGTTGGCTCAGTGGTAGAGCGTCGGCCTGGCGTGTAGAAGTCCCGGGTTCGATTCCCGGCCAGGGCACACAGGAGAAGCGCCCATTTGCTTCTCCACCCCTCCCCCTCTCCTTCCTCTCTGTCTCTCTCTTCCCCTCCCGCAGCCGAGGCTCCATTGGAGCAAAGATGGCCCGGGCTCTGGGGATGGTTCCTTGGCCTCTGCCCCAGGCGCTCGAGTGGCTCTGTTGGAGGCAGAGTGACGCCCGGAGGGGCAGAGCATCGCCCCCTGGTGGGCAGAGCATCGCCCCCTGGTGGGTGTGCCAGGTGGACCCAGGTTGGGCGCATGCGGGAGTCTGTCTGACTGTCTCTCCCGTTTCCAGCTTCAGAAAAATACAAAAATAAATAAATAAATAAATAAATAAATAAAATAAAAGTGAGGAGAAAAATTCTGAATTTTTTGGAAGAAAATACTTCTTTGACTTCAGGAAAGGGAAGGATGCCTCAATCTGCATACGGACACAAAATGCTCATTAGCATGGTTTATAGACAGTGTGAGGACACATATTCACCTCAAGTTAGTTAATGATAATTAAAGAAATGTACTTTTACATTTGTTATTTAGTTATACTATTTACCTTTCTGGACTTCAAAAGGTATTTCTTTTATTGATTTAAGAGAGTGGGGAAGAAAGAGAAAAAAACATTAATTTGTTGTTCCATTTATTATATTGGCATAGAAAGGGGAATAATAATTGTTTTATTTTTCCTCTTTGGAATTTTAAGACTCAGACATTACTTGCTTCCCCCGCCCCCCACCCCCCCTTGGCAAGTTTTAATTAAAAAAAAACAACACACCACAACTTTTTCTCAGATTAGTTTGAAAATATTTGATTTTCTTCCAGGCCTTTTCTTGAAGTAATTTCCTGCTTTACTTTAAAAAATGTTAACTGTGGGATGGGGATAAAGAAAGATCTACCAGACTTTAGGACAAATAATCCTTACATCAGGCCAAATCTAAGTATCCCGAGAGAAGTACAGGCTTGCCATTTTTTACAATTGGTTAAAAAAGATGGGACTAGAAACATAAAAATCTGTCACTTGATCGCCTTACTATTTGTATGGGAAAAGCTTCCCCCTCCATTTTGAGGTTGCCAGGGCGACAGGGGGAAAGGAATCCCCTCTGATTCCTTTCTGGTGTCTGTTGCAGGTTTTGTGACTGGCCCAGTGATCAAAGACCGGTGGTTCCACTGTGCTGCGTCTGTGTTTTTCTGTCAAATGGCAGTTTAAGAACAACTTTTCTCCTTAACCATACGTGTTGCAGATTTGAGACTATAGGTGTGTGTGTGTGTGTGTGTGTGTGTGTGTGTGTGTCCCAAGGAATACTGAGCTCTGAAGAGAAGGAAAGGGCACCTCTTCTCCAGTACTTGGTTTTCATTTCCTACCAGTCATGTCCCCTCCCATACAGCAAAACCCTTGCTGAAAACACAAAAAAAGCTGTTTATCCTCATTCTTAGATTTTTCTGAGCATGAAAAGAGAGCCAAAGTGATGTCTTAGAGCCTTCTTGCAGAGAAGAAACAAAGAACACTGAACTGTGCTTCTCAATTACTTTTTTAATGAGCCCTGAAAAACTTCGCAGCACCAAGTCTTGTTAATTGAGTTCTCTAAGCAACTTCTTTTATTTGGTCAAATCAACACACTACCTTTCACAATTCTGAATAATATTTATTAATGGACATTTATGGAACGGCCTACTATGGTACTGACATTGTTCTAGTGTGGACAGACTGAGAAGTTTACATTTTAGTCGGGGAGAAAGAAGAGAAACAAAATGCTATAAAATACGTTGGGACACAGGAAGGTGACAGTGGCTATGGAAGCCTCTAGGAGGAGAGGGGGAGACTCATGGTCACAGGGGTTTTTCTGGGGAGGACAATTTCTCTCTCTCTGAGTTTTGAAGGATGAGTAGGATTAGCAAGGTGAATAAGTGGGGACTCAGGTCAGTGGGCATTCCAGGGCAAGGGAAGAGTCAGGGTGACCATTCAGAATCTGAGATGGCTGGGGTTCACAGGTGATCCTTGTAGACACCGCTACTGTTTTCATTCGAGTGTGTGCCACATTGTCTGTGGGATGCACTGCAGGGCACCTGGAACTCTAGTGTTTTGGAATAGAACCCTGATAATAACAGAGTAGGGACATGTTTGGACAGGACCATTGCCTTTCTGGTCCTCTCATACCATTCCTGCTGTCTGCATGCCTAAAGCATTTCCACGCTTTCACATGAACTAATTTTTTTAAATCTGGATGTTATAGAATCAGAATGCCAATACCTAGAGGCAATTCTTTTCGCCATTAGTCAAGTGTTTCATTGACTACTCGGTCTCAGCTAACCCATCTGGATTGCATTGTACTACTTTTCAACCATGAAAAGGTCTCCCTTTTTTTTAAGGCAATAAAACATTATGAATTATTCAGTATTTTTTTTTTTTGGTTCAGGAAACAGAAATATATAATAAGGTATTTTACTAAACATTTTAAATTTAAATCTTCATTTTCCAGGAACAATAATACATACATCTACAGCCTAAACATTACATTCTAAATATGATCCATTGAAGAGATAATTTTTAAAAAATCATTATTTTAAAGGATATTTCCTGACATCCTACCTCCCCATCCCACCCAACCCCCCAAAAAAACCAAAACTACTCAAAATTCCAACTATTTCTGAACCACACAGAGTGATCATTTGTTTTTGAAATTTGGCATGTTTCTATCTAGAAAACATTGTGATAAAAGTGAGTTTTTAAAATGCTACAAGAATATTTCATGGCTTTTTAACTTAAGCTCTTGCCAGTGTTTATTGTAAAAAGTAATATATAATTATTAAAATTAGAAAATAAACATAGACAAAAATATAAGGCCCTGGCTGGTTGGCTCAGCAGTAGAGCGTTGGCCAGGCGTGTGGAGGTCCTGGGTTCAATTCCTGACCAGGACACACAGGAGAAGTGCCCATCTGCTTCTCCACCCCTCCCCCTCTCCTTCCTCTCTGTCTCTCTCTTCCCCTCCCGCAGCCAAGGCTCCATTGGAGCAAAGTTGGCCGGGGCGCTGAGGATGGCTCCATGGCCTCTGCCTCAGGTGCTGGAATGGCTCCCAATTGCAGTGGAGCAACGCCCCAGAGGGGCCGAGACTCATCCCCTGGTCAGTATGCTGGATGGATCCCAGTTGGGCACATGTGGGAGTCTGTCTGCCCCCCCCCAAAGCTTCTCACTTCAGAAAAATACAAAAAAAGAAAAAAAATTTATAAGCCATCTTCCACTATCTGGAGGTAATGATAGTTATAATTCCAGTGCATTTTACACATTTTAACTTTTAATCTCTCAAAAACGGTTTAATTAAAATTTTAATTATATTGCCCCCAAAATATCAAACAGAAAGACAGAGTATGAACAAGTTCCTAGTTTTACCTACAATAGCATTTCTGAGAGTTAATCACTGTTAATAGGGACTATCCTAAACATTTTTTGCATACATAAACTTATTTTTTCATTTCTTTTTAATCTATTGGGGGTTATCTAGATTTGATTTATAAAATGTTACATTTCATTTTTTTCAACAGCTTTGTTGAGGCATATTTTATGTATCACATAATCCACTCATTTCAAGTGTACAATTCAATGATTTTTAGAAGTTTTTTTTTTACTATTTTACATGTGCAACTATCACCATACATGAGTTTTAGAATGTCACTCAGAAAGACCCTTCGTGCACATTTACTGCCAACCCCTATGCCTTGAGTCTTTACCCAGTGCAAATACTATCTCCTTTCTGTCATTAGAGCATTGCCTTTTCCGCACATTTCATAGAATGGTCTCATACACTGTGTAGTCTCTTTCATTTAGTGAAATATGTTTATTTTTAGAAAGTGCCGGAAAATGTTTATTGGATGCTTAATGAGTTTTATTTCAAAATAATACCTCACAAGAAGAAAATACAAAGGAGTTTTAAGTACTGTTACTATTAGAGGAAAAACAAACAGCAATTATAATTATCAGCCATTGAGAACCTGTGGAAGATATCTGTTTCTGACATTTCCACTCTTCCCCCTAGTGGCCAGGATGAAAAAAGAATGTATGTTTGTTACAATGCATCCCAGATTTTACAAAAATGTTCCTGAATGAGAGACATATTACATTTGGAAATATCCTATGAGAGATGCTTCCTTTTTGTTCCTGGAGGCCCTTTATAAAGCAAATTTCCTGGGAAGCTTAATTTATCATTTTCTTCAATTCTTCCCACCATCAAATCTACTGGTATCTTTGTGTGGAGGGCTTTAGAATGGTGTTAAGAGCTCAAGGCGGGTGCCCAACTGTGCAAGTTCAAATCTCAACTCTGCGGCTTGCTAGTGATGGACCCTGGGGCTTATCTGGGGTCCTGCTGGAGGCCGCATGGACCACTTAACACTGCCATTCACATCACTCTGAATAAGAACATCTCCACTGGAAGTGCCTGTTGACATGCCCTGCCTGCCAGATCAGAACTTGGGTATTGTGGGGGGTGGGGATGCTTTTGCCCTCTCAGTGCTGACGTATAGCCAAGTTTCACTTAGTAGATTTTGTTTATTTTTCAACAAAAACAAGGAATAAGTCCGTTCCCTCTCTTAGCACTGCCTCAAATCACTCCTACATGATAAAGAGCCTCCATCCGCCATCCCTTACCAGCAGGGCTGCAACATAGCACAGAGTCAAATAGAGGCCCACATACCATATGTCTATGTATGCAGATATTCTATTCTTATTTTAAAAAATGTTTTTCTTAAGTGAGAAGTGGGGAAGCAAAGAGACAGACTCTTGCATGCGCCCTGACCGGGATCCACCTGGCAAGCCCCCTACCAGGCGATGCTCAGCAACCAAGCTATTTTAGCACCTGACATGAGGCTATGGAGCCATCCTCAGTGCCTGGGCCCAAATGGCTTCAACTGAGCCATGGCTGTGGGAGGGAAAAAGAGAGAAGGAAGAGGGGAGGGGTGAAGAAGCAGATGGTCATTTCTCCTGTGTGCCTTGATTGGCAATTGAACCTGGGACATCCACACACCAGGCTGACACTCTACCACTGAGCCAACCAGCCAGGGCCTATGCAGAGATTATAAATCAAGTGGAAAAGTTGTTTAATAAAGTCTATCCTCCAACCTTGGAATATACCTTCAGAATAATAAAATTAAAATATGTGTAAAGCTATGGGTTTTTTTTCCTTCTTTTCCAAGTGAGAGGAGGGGAGAAAGACAGACTCATGCATGTGCCCTAACCTGGATCCAACCGGCAACCTCCAATGCTCTGCCCGTCTCGGACCATGCTTGCAACCAAGATATTTTTAGCACCTGAAGGGGAAGTTCCATGGAGCCATCTTCAGTGCCAGGGACCAATGCGCTTGAACCAACCAAGCCATGGCTGCGGGAGGAAAAGAGAGAGAGGGAGAGAGAGAGAGAGAAGGAGGAAGAGTGGGGAAGCAGATGGTTGTTTCTCCTGTGTGCCCTGATTGGGAATCGAACCCAGGACATCCAGACTCTGGGCTGACGCCCTACCACTGAGCCAACAGGCCAGGGCACTATGTTTTTTAATATGACTAAAAATTGACAAAATATGGCCTGACCTGTGGTGGCGCAGTGGATAATGCGTCGTCCTGGAAATGCTGAGGTCGCCGGTTCGAAACCCTGGGCTTGCCTGGTCAAGGCACATATGGGAGTTGATGCTTCCAGCTCCTCCCCCTTCTCTCTCTCTGTCTCTCTCTCTCTCCCTCTCTCTCTCCTCTCTAAAAATGAATAAAGAAAAAAAGAAAAAAAATCTCACTAAATGTTATGAGGTAGTTATGATTATGTTTAAAAAAAAATTGACAAAATATTAGTGATAAGTGAATTTAATTACTATTGCATGTCTGGGTGTTCTATTGATGAGTACAAAATAAAGGCAATCCAATCGTAGTTAGTAAATGTTTACATATTTTTATCTCTGGTCTTCATTTCAGCCAACCACCCATTAAGCTGTTATAATCAAGATTTTCAAAACGATTAGCCTTGCCTGACTGGGCAGTGGCGCAGTGGATAGAGCATTGGACTGGGATGTAGAGGACCCAGGATCGAGACCCCAAGGTCGCCAGCTTGAGTGTGGGCTCATCTGGTTTGAGCAAGGCTCACCAGCTTGGGCCCAAGGTCTCTGGCTTGAGCAAAGAGTCACTCAGTCTGCTGTAGCCCCCCCCCCCCCGCCACCCATCAAGGCACATATGAAAAAGCAATGAACAAACAACTAAGGGCTGCAACAAAGAATTGATGCTTCTCAATAAAAAAAATTTAAAAAATAGATAAATAAAAGAAATCAAAGTTAAAAAAAAAAAAGAATTGATGCTTCTCATCTCTCTCCCTTCCTGTTTGACTCTCTCTGTCACGAAATAAATAAATAAGTAAATAATAAAAAACAGCCTGACCAGGCGGTGGCGCAGTGGATAGAGTGTCGAACTGGGATGCGGAGGACCCAGGTTCGAGACCCCGAGGTTGCCAGCTTGAGCGCAGGCTTATCTGGTTTGAGCAAAAACTCACCAGCTTGGACTCAAGGTCGCTGGCTCGAGCAAGGTGTTAATTGGTCTGCTGAAGGCCCGCAGAGATGAGAAAGCAATCAATGAACAACTAACGTGTCACAAAGAAAAACTAATGATTGATGCTTCTCATCTCTCCATTCTTGTCTGTCTGCCCCTATCTATCCCTCTCTCTGTCTCTGTAGAAAATAAAAATAAAAATAACAATAAACAGGCCCTGGCCGGTTGGCTCAGTGGTAGAGCGTCAGCCTGGCGTGCGGGGGACCCGGGTTCGATTCCCAGCCAGGGCACACAGGAGAAGTGCCCATCTGCTTCTCCACCCCTCCCCCTATCCTTTCTGTCTGTCTCTCTCTTCCCCTCCCACAGCCAAGGCTCCATTGGAGCAAAGATGGCCCAGGCGCTGGGGATGGCTCCTTGGCCTCTGCTCCAGGCACTAGAGTGGCTCTGGTCGCGGCAGAGCTACGCCCCGGAGGGGCAGAGCATCGCCCCCTGGTGGGCAGAGCATCGCCCCGGTGGGCGTGCCAGGTGGATCCTGGTCGGGCACATGCAGGAGTCTGTCTGTCTCTCCCCGTTTCCAGCTTCGGAAAAATACAAAAAAACCCAAAAACAAATAAAAACAATAAACAAAAACAAAAAACGATTACGTTGACACTCACTGTCGAGTGCTCTTTGAGAATGGAGAAATATCCTTTGCTCTGGCTTCCTGTCCAAGGCGCCTGGCGCCTCAGCTCTTTTCACTTTCTGGTCTCCAGATGCAGAGGAAAATATTTGAATGGAGAGTTCGGGAGGAGAAGCTGAACATGTTCAAGTTCTTCCTCCTTGTTTCCTCTTTGACCTTTGTCTGCCCGCAGGGTGCACACCACTGCTCTGCTCTTCTGTGTGGTTGTCCAACACCATTTATGATGAGGTAAGCAAGTTCAATTCAGGGGTGAAATATTAGGAAACCCACTTGGCTAATCCACCTAATCCACATCCTTCAACTGCCTTTAACGGCAGTAAAGGTGGTATTTGTGCTCTCCTGCTGTCTTACTCTTTCATCTCTCAATTGGTTCCACATTTGAACAGAAAACAGGTCTCATTCATTGGGCCCTGTAAATTCTGACTGGCGGGTGTGTGTGTGTGTGTGTGTGTGAGAGAGAGAGAGAGAGAGAGAGAGAGAGAGAGAGAGAGAGAGAGAGAGAAAAGTTCCCGTGGACATCCAGTCTGGGCTTTGTGCTCCTTTCACAGATTTGCCCAAATGTGGGCACAACTATTTAATTCTCCATCTCATAACTTAAGCCATGGTTTTACTGGAGTCTCTGGGAGGGAGTAAGACACAGAAAATAACATAACCACAGCTCATTCCTGGGTTCCTGCCAGCTCCTGCACTATTGTAATTGACCCAGGACAGCTTATTTTGTGCCCTCAAACGTGCCCCACACTCTAATCTCCATACCTCTGTCTCAGGATCCAGACCCAACAACCCCCTGCCCTGCCGAGTCTCAGGAAAGGAGGAAGACCTTCTCTTTGCTGAGTCACACAGCCTACCTCTCTAAATCCTCGGCTCCTTTTCTGGTTTCTGAACTCAATTTTTCCCAAGTTGAATGACACTGGGAACATAGTTTCTCAGAGAAGAGTTCACCCCGCATGTGTAGGGGTGAATTCTAGTCCTATGGTTCTTACAGCGGAGCTCAAAAGTACATTTTCTACAGTCCAGGTTATATAGCGTTGAATATAGGTATTATCATGGTGGTAAACCAATCAGTTTCACCATTCGCAGTGAACTACATCAAGCCTAGGCTAGTTCTTTTCATAGTTGTTCCTTCTTCCAGAAGAGAAAATGAGGTCTGGGGCCCTGGCCAATTGGCTCAGTGGTAGAACATTGGCCTGGCATGTGGATGTACCAGGTTCGATTCCTGGTCTGGGCACACAAGAGAAGTGCCTATCTGCTTCTCCCTCTCCCCTTCTCGCTTCTCTCTCTCCCTTTCTCTCTTTCCCTCCTACAGACATGGCTTGATTGGAGTGAGTGATCCTGGGCGCATTGAGGATGGCTCCATGGCCTCCGCCTCAGGCGCTAAGAAGAGCTCGGTTGCTGAGCAATGGAGTAATGCCCCAGATGGGCAGAGTATTAACCAGAGTAGTGGGCTTGCTGGGTGGATTTCGGCTGGGGCTCATGCGGGAGGCCATCTTTGCCTCCCCTCCTCTCACAGAATAAAAAAAGAAAAAGAAAAAGAAAATTAGGTCTGACCCTCATTTCTACACTCTTTACCCTCTTAATTCAGCTACTCTAAAACAATGTGCAGGACTCCTTGGAAGCCAGGAGAGTCTGCTTGCCTCATGTTCTTAGTGGGACACTTAGTGACTCATGGCCTAAGTTATGACCTTTGTGGAGATATCTTTCATCAGATAGCCCAAACCTTATTATTTGGCAGGTGTTTCAGTAGGGTCCTAAGGAAAGCAGATACTGAGACAAAGTTAGGACATTTATGGGTGAAGAAAGCCTCTGAAAGACAAACGGGAGGTTATAGGGTTGGGCAGAGATAGCCATCAGAGCAATGTAGATCTGGCACTTGTAAAGGGAAAAGGAATAGGAAGCAAGATGTGACAGAGAGCGCCTCAGGCCAACACAGATCCGATAAAGCCTCAGCCAGTCCATCCAGAGCAGATTGTCTGTGAGAGGAGTCCAGCTCTGGGTGGAAGTGACCAGACCGAGAAGCCCTGCCATGCACAGTCATTGGCTGGGTCTGCCCAGGAAGAGCGAGGCTAAGCCTGAAAGCCCAGGTGAACACTTTCTTGCAGCTGAACAGCAGGTTTCTTCAAAAGAGATCTAAGCATCCTCCTCCTTGGCTTCCACAGCAGGGACATTGGTATTTCTCAGCCAATTTTCTATCTTGTTACAGAACTAAAGGAACCCTCAAAAATGTTTTGCCCAACATTTTGGCAAGATCCATTTTCTAACTATGCTTGTTCTCCTTGACCTCTTTCCATCAGTACTGCCCCATCCCAAGTCATTGTTTCTAATGCTTTTAAAAAATATTTTATTTATTGATTTTTAGAGAGAGAGGAGTGAAAGAGAGAGAGAGAGAGGAGGGGGAGGAGCAGGAAGCATCAACTCCCACACTTGCCTTGACCAGGCAAGCCCAAGGTTTCAAACCAGCAACCTCAGTGTTCCAGGTCGACACTTTATCCCACTGCACCACCACAGGTCAGGCTCAAGCCATTATTTCTTGCTAGGACTATTGCAATAATCTCTCCTGGTCTTTCTATACCCACTCTTGTACCTTCCACACTGTTCTTCCCACTGTAGTCAGTCATCTTTTCAAATACAAGTCTAATTAAAACCCCTAGTAGTGCCTGACCAGGCGGTGGCGCAGTGGATAGAGCATCGGACTGGGATGTGGAGGACCCAGGTTCGAGACCCCGAGGTCTCCAGCTTAAGTGCGGGCTCATCTGGTTTGAGCAAAGCTCACCAGCTTGAGCCCAAGGTCACTGGCTCAAGCAAGGGGTTCCCTGGTCAAGGCACATATGAGAAATCAATCAATGAACAACTAAGGAGCCACAACAAAGAATTGATGTTTCTCATCTCTCTCCCTTCCTGTCTGTCCTTATCTGTCCCTCTTTTTGACTCTTTCTGTCTCTGCCAAAACAAACAAACAATCAAACAAAAAAACCCTAGTAGCTTAGCATTACTCTGAAAAGGTACATTTAAGTCCTTGATATCACCTTCAAGGTCCTGAGCGTCAACCCCAATTATCTCTTCAGTTTAATCTCATATACTTCATTTACTCTGCTCTGACACAGTGGCCTTCTTTCTATTCCTAGAAAATGTGTCTTGCTTCTTTCTTTCCCAGGGCTCCTGTATATGCAGATCTCTTTCCCTGGGATGCTTTGTGAATCCTTTCCATGTCTGAGAAATACAGCACGATGCAGTTTGGTGTCTGTTTACTTTTTCCCTATTCAACATACTCTAAATTTATTTTTTAAAAATTAGGTAAAATATAGGTCACAGGGCAGAATTTTTATAAAACTAAAATTAAACATATCGAAAAAGTATAAATAGACATGTAAAATACTGAGGACAATATTACCACCCAAGTAATATGTAGAAAAAGTTTAACAAGGCCCTGGCTGTTTGGATCAGTGGTAGAGCATTGGCCTGGAGTGTGGATGTCCTGGGTTCAATTTCTTGTCAGGGCACACAGGAGAAGTGACCATCTGCTTCTCCACCCCTCCCCCTTCTCTCTCTCTTTCTTCCCCCTCCTGCAGCCATGGCTTGAATGGTTTGAGCAAAGTTGGCCTCAGGTGCTGTGGATGGCTCCATGGCCTCACCTCAGGCACTAAAATAGCTTGGTTGCTGAGCAACAGAGCAGCAGCTCAGAGAGGCAGAACATCGACTGGTAGGGGGCTTATGGGGTTGCATCCTGGTCAGGGTGCATGCAGGAGTCTGTATCTCCCCCTCCTCTCCTCTCACTAAAAGAAAAGAAAAAGTTAAACACAATGATTGTTTTTGAAGAAATAATTTATTAATTATACTTATTTTTCAGATTACTATAAAGAATACGTTTGCAGCCAATTATTTCTGTGGAACCATAAAAAATTATATAGTGTTCTGAGAAAACTGATAAATATAACACTTACATTTCTGGCAGGAGAGCCAGTGGGATGACCTGAAACTTCTTGCTATGTAATATCTAGAAATTTTGGATAAAATATAATTAATGTTTTTTTAAACACACATCTTGTAAATATCTCTAAGGGAAAGAGAGAAGATATTAATAATTGATAAAAGTAGGTGAGTTTTATAGAGGTGCTTTTTTTTACTTTTCTGTGTATTGATTTAGAGAGGGAGAGGAAGAAATAGATAGAGAAACATCAGTTTGTTGTTCCATCTAGTTATACATTCATTGGTTGAGTTGGTTTTTTTTGTTTTTGTTTGTTTTTTTTTTTTGTTTTTTTCTGAAGTTGGAAACGGGGAGGCAGTCAGACAGACTCCTGTATGCGCCCAATTGGGATCCATTTGGCACGCCCACCAGGGGGCGATGCTCTGCCCATCTGGGGTGTCGCTCTGTTGCAACCAGAGCCATTCTAGCACCTGAGGCAGAGGCCACAGAGTCATCCTCAGCACCCAGGCCAACTTTGCTCCAATGGAGCCTTGGCTGCGGGAGGGGAAGAGAGAGACCGAGAGGAAGGAGAGGGGGAGGGGTGGAGAAGCAGATGGGCACTTCTCCTGTGTGCCCTGCCGGGGATCGAACCTGGGACTCCCACACGCCAGGCCGACGCTCTACCACTGAGCCAACCGGCCAGGGCCTTTTTTTTTTTTTTTTTACAGAGACAGAGAGAGTCAGAGAGAGGGATAGATAGGGACAGACAGGATCAGAGAGATGAGAAGCATCAACCATTAGTTTTTTTATTGTGACACCTTAGTTGTTCATTGATTGCTTTCTCATATGTGCCTTGACCGCGGGCCTTCAGCAAACCAATTAACCCCTTGCTCAAAGCCAGCGACCTTGGGTCCAAATTGGTGAACTTTACTCAAACCAGATGAGCCTGCGCTCAAGCTGGCAACCTCGGGGTCTTGAACCTGGGTCCTCCGCATCCGAGTCCGACGCTCTATCCACTGTGCCACTGCCTGGTCAGGCTTCATTGGTTGAGTTGTTTATGTGCCCTGACTGGGGATTGAACTGGCAACCTTGGTATATCGAGATAGCACTCTAATCAACTGAGCTACCTGGCCAGGGCCTATATGTATCTGTTTTATAAGGCATAGCCTTATACATTTGAATAAGAGGCTAAAGGGTTGTTTCTCTTCTGCCTTAAGGTATTCACTGCAGGCGAAGCTAAGCTTGCTTTCCTGGCCACAGCAGATGGGGTCGAGAACTAGAGCACTAGTTATAATCTGAAGGCAACAACATAAGGCATGCAGTGGGCTGGCTGCTTTTATGGATGTTGGCTAGCATTCTGCCTCAGGATAATAAATGGTGATAAATCAACTTAAAGATCTCTTGAGGAATATAAGTGCTAGATGTACCAAAGTGAAGGTGAGTCATTTGAACTAAGATTGCTACCATGAATTGAAGTCCTGAGCTTGTGGTATGTTTTGCACAATCTCCTGAAGAATGAGCAGCTGCATGAGGCAATTTCCAGAGCTACCTTCCTTTCCTGTAACCCCAGGTTTCTACATATCCTGTGGCACATCTCATCATTGAAGGTGGTCTGCATGCATTCCTTTGATCTTCAACAAACTAACTGGTTAGCTTTCATTCTGGCAACCTTTAAGTTTATATTTTGGTAAAAATCACCATTTCACAAGAAAGCAAGTTTATCTCAACCTTGAGAATCATATCGGCAATGATCACTTTTTGGATCATGAGATCCAAAACATGTAGACACACCTGATGGCAATGTAATTTCATTGTGGTCAAGGTCAACGATACTTGACAAACACAAACCTTTGTAAAGTTATGGCTGATCTACCCGCACTTCTCACGGAACAGAATGTTAGTTCTGGGAGTTTGGGACCGGGCTTTGTCCATCTGAGTCTGGATCGTAGGGGACAGGAGGGAAGTTGAAGGTCATGCTGAGGAAGGAATCCTTGGTGGGCATTCGCAGGGTGACCTTTATGGCGTTCACATTCTCTGCTCTACAAGTATCTCTGTCTCAAATACTTTGAATGGTGCCTGACCAGGTGGTGGCGCAGTGGATAGAGCGTCGGACTGGGATGCCGAGGACCCAGGTTCGAGACCTCGAGGTCCCCAGCTTGAGCACAGGCTCATCTGGTTTGAGCAAAAAGCTCACCAGCTTGGACCCAAGGTTGCTGGCTCGAGCAAGGGGTTACTCAGCCTGTGGCCCGCGGTCAAGGCACGTATGAGAAAGCAATCAATGAACAACTAAGGTGCCGCAAAGCGCAATGAGAAAGTGATGATTGACTGCTTCTCATCTCTCCATTCCTGTCTGTCTGTCCCTGTCTATCCCTCTCTCTGACTCTTTCTCTGTCTCTGTAAAAAAAAAAAAAAAAAAAAAAAGATAAAAAAAATACTTTGAATGGACATCTTCCCCTTCTCACCTACTTATGATCAGATTGGAGGCTGCTGTAACTCTGTCTCCCTCCATCCCTCCAGCCGGTACAAGAAAAGGCAGTGGGACTGTCATCAGGAATACCCTATAAATGTAAACAAATATCCTCTTTTGTTAGAACAACTTTAAAAAATAATATTCATGTAACATACCCTGGCTAAAGAGAAAGGAAGCAAACTTAGTTTTGTCACCATATTTGGCTAAGTTGCTATACAAGGGTGCGGATGTTCACTAAATCAGAAATGTTGGGAATTCATTCATTTATTTATTTTTAAAACTAATTTGAGAATTTTTATGAGTTCATTTGAGCCAAACTGACCACACATGCCGGGAAGCAGGAAGGACCTCAAATGTCCCCAGAAATGTTGAGAATTCAAAAGGTACTAGGCATTATTTTGGAAAAGGAAAGTGAGACAAATCTGATTTTCAGACGTCCTGTTGTCGAGATAATGAAAATAAGTCCTTTTAAATTTCTTTGTTTTCCCCACATTTTTCAGAAAGTTCATTTACACAATTTTTTGTCCTGTGTACAAACGCATGAGGTTTGCTCCCAACAGTTTGAAACTTTCAGGAAGCTTGCTAACAAGGAAAATGGCTGGATGTGCACTGAAAGTTTTAAACAGAAGAGGGCACTAAGAGCGTCCAACACTTCTTTCACCCCAGGAGAGAGGTGAGAGGGAGAAAGGGGGAGGAACAGAGAGGGAGAGAGTGTACATCTGTTTCTCTCCTGGCAAATTGTGCCCAGAGACTGAGAGTGCTTTTGCCAATGACTTATTTAACACACGTCCGCTGCTGAACTTATAATAAATTATATTTCCCAAGCCAAAAGCACCCAGAATAATGTCTCTTAATAAGCCAATAAAGAAATAACATGCTCCAAACCAATGATAGATTAATAACACTGTTATTCCAAGCAAAGAAGAGATGAATAAAAGAAATGAAATCCAAATTTAGTTGTGGAGTACTTTTCTGTGAGTTGGTTTTCAGAAGAGGCAGTCCTATAGAGGGGCTAACAAGCAAACAGTCTAGGGAAGAGACAGCCCTACTGCCAAAGATTGAGGATCCAGAGGTGAGAAGCCTCTATAAACAAATCCCTGCTAATTTTACTAATTTACTGCCCTACTCCTCCATTCCACTTAATTTCCTTATTGACAACATACCCCAAACCTATGTTCCTTTGTCTTGTCAAATCCCCACACATTTAATGTTTCTTTTCTTTCTGTGTCTATAAGCTTTCTCTGTTTTTCTTTTTGCTCAATCCCTCCACCCCACAACCCAGCTCCAGCTCCCCTACCCCTGACAGCTGGCCATCAGCTTGTTCTCTATCTATACGTCTGTCTCTGTTTTGCTTATTCATTCATTTTTATTAGAATGTTTAGTCATGTGAAAGACATATAAATGGCATGTTCCACTTCTCTCACAGGTAATTATTATTTTTATTCTCTGTACACATAGCAAAAATTAGGATTTTCTCCTGTTATTCTACCTAATGCCAATTTTATTAGTAGACACAGAAACTCAAGAAGAATAGAAGGGCTATTCCCTTCTCCCCGATGGCCTGAGGGTCACAATCAATGTCTCAGACAGCAAGTTGGCTTAAGAGAATAAACCCAAATTGCCAAAAGAAAAAGAAAAGAAAGATGGAGAGGGAGCATCCTGAAAGTAAGTGTCTTTGTCACAACTGTCCTTGTCTGTCCTCTGGTTTGGATATGTGAGCCAATAAATTTGTCACCATATTTGGCTAAGTTGGCTCAAGTTGGTTTTTGTCATGGGCTGTCAAGAGTCCTGATAATTCAGTAGATGAAGTCCAAAGTTCTTTCTTTCATTTCTAAATTGATATTTAGAGAGAGAGGAAAGGAGGTAGAGAGAGAGAGAGAGAGAGAGAGAGAGAGAGAGAGAGGGACATCGATTTACTGTTCTACTTATTCGTGCCATCATAGGTTGAGTCTTGTATGTGCCCTGTTTGAGGATCAAACCCTCAACCTCAGCATGTTAGGACAACGCTCTAACCAACTGAGCTACCCAGTCAGGGCCAAAGTTCTTTCTTTATTCTTTTTCCTAAAGGCACAATGATAGTTCTATAACCCTCAGCACTAATTGCTCTCAGCATGTGCATTCGCACCAGGGAGAATGATTTTCACATTTCAGGGAGGCTAGACCAATCTAGTTTATAATGTTAAAGGGCGTGGATTCTCTCATATTTTAAAACTTCTCCAAAATGGCCATGTGCTTCTTTTTAAGTCAGTAGAAAGACCAACAAATAGCTTCTTGGAGTTTTGGCTAAGATCAAGTGTAGTATCTGTTCTACTCAGTTTAAAAAGGCCAACTTTGGGCCTGACCTGTGGTGGCGCAGTGGATATAACGTTGACCTGGAAATGCTGGGATCGCCGGTTCGGGACCCTGGGCTTGCCTGGTCAAGGCACATATGGGAGTTGATGCTTCCAGCTCCTCCCCCCTATCTCTCTCTCCTCTCTCTGTCTCTCTCTCTCTCCTCTCTAAAATGAATAAATAAAAATAAATAAAAAAATTACAACCTTACCCGTTTAAAAAAAAAAAAAAAAAAGGCCAACTTTGGTGCAGTGGCTAACCCATCAACCTGGAATGCTGAGCTTGCTGGTTTGAAACCCTGGGCTTGCCTGGTCAAGGCACATATGGGAGTTGATGCTTCCTGCTCCTCCCCCCTTCTCTCTCTCTCTCTTTCTCTTCCCTCTCTAAAATGAATAAATAAAATCTTATAAAAAATTAAAAAGGCCAAAAAAAGTTAGATCTTCAGATAAGAAAGGATAAAATGTATGTTTCTGTTTGAGGGCTCTTAAGATAGGATGTGGGTTGCCTGACTTGTGGTGGCACAGTGGATAAAGCGTAGACCTGGGATGCTTCCATTCTCTGTCTCTCCATGTCGCCAGTTCGAAACCCTGCACTTGTCTGGTCAAGGCACATATGGAAGTTGATGCTTCCTGCTTCTCCCCTTCTCTGTCTGTCCGTCTGTCTTTCTCCTCACTAAAATAAAGAAATAAAAATTAGCCTGACCGGGCGGTGGTGCAGTGGGTGGAGCGTCGGACTGGAATGCAGAAGGACCCAGGTTCGAGACCCCGAGGTTGCCAGCTTGAGCACGGGCTCATTTGGTTTGAGCCAAGGTCGCTGGCTTGAGCAAGGGGTTACTCGGTCTGCTGAAGGCCCGCGGTCAGGGCACATATGAGAGAGCAATCAATGAACAGCTAAGGTGTGGCCACGAGGAGCTGATGATTGGTGCTTCTCATCTCTCTCCATTCCTGTCTGTCTGTCCCTGTGTGTCCCTCTCTCTGACTCTCTCTCTCTGTCTCTTTTTAAAATAAATAAATAAATAAATAAAAGAAATAAAAATTAAAAGATAGGATGTGGGTAGGTGCTACAATACAGTAAAGCAATTTCTATTTTAAAGTACTTTCCCACATTTTGCTGAAAATTGTGAACATAGCAAGGAAGTTTTCTTCTTATAATTATTTCTGCTCTGATAGTGAGAAGTGGTCTCCCTGTGTTTTTTTTTTTGTTTTTTTTGTTTTTAATTTTTTTTTAAATTTTATTTATTCATTTTAGAGAGGAGAGAGAGAGAGAGAGAGAGAGAGAGAGAGTAGGGGGGAGGAGTAGGAAACATCAACTCCTATGCCTTGACCAGGTAAGCTCAGGTTTTCTCTTTTTTTTTTGTACTTTTTTCTGAAGCTGGAAACGGGGAGAGACAGTCAGACAGACTCCCGCATGCGCCCGACCGAGATCCACCCGGCACGCCCACCAGGGGCGATGCTCTGCCCACCAGGGGGTGATGCTCTGCCCCTCCGGGGCGTCGCTCTGCCGAGACCAGAGCCACTCTAGCGCCTGGGGCAGAGGCCAAGGAGCCATCCCCAGCGCCCGGGCCATCTTTGCTCCAATGGAGCCTCGGCTGCGGGAGGGGAAGAGAGAGACAGAGAGGAAGGGGGAGGGGTGGAGAAGCAAATGGGCGCTTCTCCTATGTGCCCTGGCCGGGAATCGAACCCGGGTCCCGCGCATGCCAGGCCGACGCTCTACCGCTGAGCCAACCGGCCAGGGCAGTCTCCCTGGTTTTGAGGAAAGTGCTCTACTGTTTAAAATGTTTATTTCTTATTTCCCCCATCCATTTCAGGAGTCATCATCTTGACAATAAGCTACCTTCATCTTAGTATTACTAGTAATGTAAGCCAGATGGAACTGGGACTGCCCCACCTGTCAGGGATTCAGGAAACCTTGGTGACAGCACTTACTTATTCTATGGATTTTTTCGAGAGTCCAGATCCTGCTTTTAGATTTCTGAGAATTCCTCGAAGGTTTGTTTCCTCAGGACGCCCTGTGTTTCTGCCTTAGGCTAAGATGGACATTAGATGCACACTCTTCACTGCTTTCCACTGAAATTCCATGCCCGCCAAGCACGGTGTGAGGTTAAAACTTTCGCCTGGGGCTGTGGGGTGGCTGGTTGCGAGCATCTCCCAGGACGCAGGCAGCTTTCTATGGTTGGGGCGGCTCCACCTCCACCCACGGCCTCCCCAGGGCAATCAGCACATCCCTCTCCTTATTCTAGGCTGGGCAGTGCTACCCTTAGGTTCCAGCTTCCAAGCGGGCTACTCACGGAATTTTCCCAACAAAGGTGGGTCTCATTCCTAAGAAAAACGATCAAAGCAGTTGCTAGGAGAATAACATTTCCCAGTTTGTTAAACAAAGACAGAGGAGTATTTGACACCTACCTGGGTTAACAGATCTCTATCTGGCTGACACCTCTGTTATCCCACAGATCAGAAAGGTAGTTGGGTGGGGCTGGGAGTCTTCCATTCTCTATCTCTCTCTCCACGTGGCCCATTTGGAAAAAGTGAGCTGTGAAACAGGAAAAACCGTCCTAAATAAGTCATGCATGAGGAAAATATCTCTGACAATGGAATCTTTTAACTAGTAGATGGTAGTCATATTAACAGCCTAAGAATTGTGTCAGTTATTTGTGACCGAATTTTGGGGTTCAGTTGGTGTTATTTATTTAAAAGATAGAAGACCTAAAATACAAAAAGGTTTGTAGTCAGTTTCAAATCTAGGATTATATATGTCTTGGTGCCCTGGTATCATTTCCAAGGTGCCTTCCAACCACAGATCATGAATTACTAGTTTTGGAGATGAGTTTCTATAATGAAAATGCCCCTAGTAAAACTCAGGGAAGCCAACCAAAGTCAACATTTATCCCCAAATCATTTACAGTCCAACTCTGGTACTTGAATAACTCTTTTTTTTTTATATATGCTTTTCCGAAGTGAGAAGCGGGAAGGCAGACAGACTCCTGCATGCGCCCAACCAGGATCCCCCTAGCATGCCCACCAGGGGGCAATGCTCCGCCCATCTGGTGCGCTGCTCTGTTGCAGCCGGAGCCATTCTAGTGCCTGAGGCAGAGGCCATGAAGCCGTCCTCAGTGCCTGGGCCAACTTTGCTCCAATGGAGCCTTGGCTGTGGAAAAGGAAGAAAGAGATAGAGCGAAAGGACAAGGGGAAGGGTGGAGAAGCAGATGGGTGCTTCTCCTGTGTGCCCTGATCGGGAATCGAATATGGAACCTCCACATGCCCAGCCGTTGCTCTACCACTGAGCCAACTGGCCTGGGCCTGAATAGTTCTTTATTAAGTTATTCAGTGCTAACTGGGGAAAGTTCTTGCTGTGAAGAATTTTGGAGATGATAAAGACAACTTAAAAGCGTAGGAAAGTTATTCAGGTATTCATGAATATACATTTCTTTTATTTTATTTTATGAACTTGTAAAAATTAAAATCAATATAATTCAATATTTTGGGGAGAAACATCTGATTTTACAATTTTTATTTTGTATTTTTCTGAAGTTGGAAACAGGGAGGCAGTCAGACTCCCGCATGTGCCTGACTGGGATCCACCTGGCACGCCCACCAGGGGGCGATGCTCTGCCCATCTGGGGCGTCGCTCTGTTGCAACCAGAGCCATTCTAGCGCCTGAGGCAGAGGCCACAGAGCCATCCTCAGCGCCTGGGGCATCTTTGCTCCAATGGAGCCTTGGCTGCAGGAGGGGAAGAGAGAGACAGAGAGGAAGGAGAGGGGGCAGGGTGGAGAAGCAGATGGGTGCTTCTCCTGTGTGCCCTGGCCGGGGATTGAACCCGGGACTCCTGCACGCCAGGCCGATGCTCTACCACTGAGCCAACCGGCCAGGGCCTACAATGTTTTTTAACTTTATTGATTTTACAGAGACAGAAGGGAGAGGGGAGCATGGAATGGGAAGTATCACCTCATAGTTGCTTCATATTCGTTGTTCATTGCTTGCTTGTTGTATGTGCCTTGACCAGGGAAGCCCAGGGTCTCGAACCAGCAACCTTGGCACTTAAGGCCAAAGGTTTACCCACTGAGCCACCACAGGCCAGGCTGATTTTATGATTTTTTTGAGTGACTCACATGTACCAGTACTTTTGAGTCACTGCAAGGATACAAAGTTGTGTATCCCTGTTCCTGTCCCCAAGAAACTTGAAATAGGGGAGACACAATAGTGGAATAATAATAGCCAACCCTTAAAGAGTACTTATTCTATTTTATGGGCACTTTTCTATGGGCCACTCATTTAATCCTTTATGAGCATTTGAAGAAAGGAAGACAGAGTGACTATAAGCTAATTTTTGTTGAGTACTAATCTATGCCAAAACACTATTGTAAATGCTTAAATATATAAAATCATTTCATTTTCACTGAAAGCCTATAAGGTTTGTAATATTATTTTACAGATTAACTATATTTATCCTTACAACAAGCTTATGAATTAGGCCGTACTAGCGTTCATTTTGCAGACATAAACTGAGATACAGAGAAAATAAGTGATTAAATAACTTGATCAAGGTTACATATCTAATAAGTGATGGAGCCAAGAATCAAACAAACTTAGTCTAATGCTAGTGTATCTTAACCACTATTTTATTTTATTTCTCATGAAAGTATGTTTATTAAAGCTGGGAACAGTGAAACAAAGGAGGGCTTAGGATACAAAAAGCAACAGGAGAGCCTAGGCAGAGCTGTTTGGGCTCACTGGAAAGTCAGAGAACAGGGGCCCTGGAGACGAGGGTAAGCCCAGGAACAGTTGCCAGTGCCCATTGCTCCCCTGGTTGCAAGTCTCTTGGGGTTTCTTAGAATTTAGGAGATGCTCGCCTGAGAGGGAAGAAGGTGTGGGCATGCTCCAGAGAGGGAGAGTGCCTAACCACTTTTTTTCCCCAATTTTTAATTGTTTTATTTTATTTATTAAAAAATTTTTATTGAATTTATTTGGGTGACATTGGTTAATAAAATTATACAAGTTTCAGGTGCACAATTCTACAATACATCATCTGCACACTGCATTGTGTGTTCACCCCCCCAAGTCAGGTCTTCCTCCACCACCATTTATCCCCCCACCCTCCTACACTTCTCTCCATCCCCTTCTTCCTCCTGCAATCCCCACACTGTTGTCTGTGTCTATAAATTTTTTCTTTGCTTAATCCCTTCTTTCTTCACCTGTCCCCCTAACTCTCATCCCCTCTGACAGCTATCAGTTTGTTTTCCATGTATCTGAGACTGTTTCTATTTTGTTTATAAGTTTATTTTGTTCATTAGATTCTACATATAAGTGAAATCATATGGTACTTGACTTTCTCTGACTGGCTTATTTCTTTTTTTTTTAATTTTATATAGTTTATATAGAGACAGACAGAGAGTCAGAGAGAAGGATAGATAGGGACAGACAGACAGGAACGAAGAGAGATGAGAAGCATCAGTCATCAGTTTTTCTTTTTTTTTTTTTTTTTCATTTTTCTGAAGCTGGAAACAGGGAGAGACAGTCAGACAGACTCCCGCATGCGCCCGACCGAGATCCACCCGGCACGCCCACCATGGGGCGGCGCTCTGCCCCCCAGGGGGCGATGCTCTGCCCATCCTGGGCGTCGCCATATTGCGACCAGAGCCACTCTAGCGCCTGGGGCAGAGGCCGAGGAGCCATCCCCAGCGCCCGGGCCATCTTTGCTCCAATGGAGCCTTGGCTGCGGGAGGGGAAAAGAGAGACAGAGAGGAAAGCGCGGCGGAGGGGTGGAGAAGCAAATGGGCGCTTCTCCTGTGTGCCCTGGCCGGGAATCAAACCCGGGTCCTCCGCACGCTAGGCCGACGCTCTACCGCTGAGCCAACCGGCCAGGGCCAGTCATCAGTTTTTCATTATGACACCTTAGTTGTTCATTGATTGCTTTCTCATATGTGCCTTGACTGGCAGGGCCTTCAGCAGACCAAGTAACCCCTTGCTCGGGCCAGCGACCTTGGATCTAAGCTGGTGAAGTTGGCTCAAACCAGATGAGCCTGCATTCAAGCTGGCGACCTCGGGGTCTCGAACCAGGGTCCTCCGCATCCCAGTCCGACAATCTATCCACTGTGCCACGGCCTGGTCAGGCTCTGACTGGCTTATTTCACTTAGCTTAATACTTTCCAGATCCATTCATGTTGTCACAGGAGGTAAGATTTTTGTTGCTTTTTTTTTTTTACAGCTGAGTAGCATTCCATTGTGTAAATGTCCCACAGCTGTTGTAAAGTAATGTTCTGCCGGGTTTATGTAGAGACACCAAGTCCAAATGAATTTTTAAGGAGTTTTATTAAAGGAGGAGATTTATTTATTTATTTATTTATTTTTAATTTTTTTGTATTTTTCTGAAGCTGGAAATGGGGAGAGACAGTCAGACAGACTCCCGCATGCGCCCGACCGGGATCCACCCGGCACGCCCACCAGGGGCGACGCTCTGCCCACCAGGGGGCGATGCTCTGCCCCTCCGGGGCGTCACTCTGCTGTGACCAGAGCCACTCCAGCGCCTGGGGCAGAGGCCAAGGAGCCATCCCCAGCGCCCGGGCCATCTTTGCTCCAATGGAGCCTCGGCTGTGGGAGGGGAAGAGAGAGACAGAGAGGAAGGAGAGGGGGAGGGGTGGAGAAGCAGATGGGCGCTTCTCCTGTGTGCCCTGGCCAGGAATCGAACCCGGGACCTCTGCATGCCAGGCCGACGCTCTACCACTGAGCCAACCGGCCAGGGCCAAGGAGGAGATTTATTAATATGCCGGCTGTATATGACAAACACGGGGCATAGCTGACCCAAATTGTGCCGCCCAGCATATAGCCCTGAGCCAGGTTATATACCTTTGATCGCACATAGGTCGGAGAGAAAAGGAGGAGGAGGGGAAGATGACACAATTCATTAGCAAGCTTATAACATTTGTCTATAGGATTTACAAAAAACATTTCTACTTGTTAAAACTTATAAGGTAATGCAATAGCGAGAAATGTTATTTTTCATATTAAAAGACATTTCCAAATCTTTCAGTGTTTATCTGCTATTCTTTTGTTTAGAGATATATACATTAACTATATGCTTTCCGAGAGAGGGCGGGGGAGCCTACATGGCACCAGGGGATAAGCGTTTGTGAATGGCCCATTAAAGAAGAAAGAAAGGGAAAGGAAAGGCTTTGTTCAGTCTCTTCCCCCCCCCCCCAGGTGTTTATTCTCTTCATCACCGGTGAAGAGGTAGGGGAGTCCAAGTTTCCTTTCCACTTCCACTCAAAACACAGCACAAAATCTTGCTATTTATAACTCAATGTTGTTGTCCATCCTGAGTTGGTGCAAATCACACACAAGTATAAAAATCATATTTACAAAATCTTTCTGTATGCTTAGCCCAAATTATAAAATGCCCTTTAAGCTTCCTAGTAAAGTGGGTTTCCTACACAGTATGTCTCTGCAAGCCAGGAAAATTTCACATTTCTCTCCCTCACTCCCTATAGAAAGGAGAAGACAAGAGAGGACAAGAAACCTGACTTTTTCTCTCAAAATTAATATTAATATCAATTTATCTATTCTTTGGCACCTTACCACACAGCTTTTTATCCACTCGTCTACTGAAGGGCACTAGGGCTGCTTCCAAATCTTAGCTGTAAATAACGCTGCAATGAACATAGAGGTGCATATATTCTTTTGAATTAGCGTTTTGGCCCTGGCCGGTTGGCTCAGCGGTAGAGCGTCGGCCTAGCGTGCGGAGGACCCGGGTTCGATTCCCGGCCAGGGCACATAGGAGAAGCGCCCATTTGCTTCTCCACCCCTCCGCCGCGCTTTCCTCTCTGTCTCTCTCTTCCCCTCCTGCAGCCAAGGCTCCATTGGAGCAAAGATGGCCCGGGCGCTGGGCATGGCTCTGTGGCCTCTGCCTCAGGCGCTAGAGTGGCTCTGGTCGCAATATGGCGACGCCCAGGATGGGCAGAGCATCGCCCCCTGGGGGGCAGAGCACCGCCCCTGGTGGGTGTGCCGGGTGGATCCCGGTCGGGCGCATGCGGGAGTCTGTCTGACTGTCTATCCCCGTTTCCAGCTTCAGAAAAATGAAAAAAAAAAAAAAAAAAAAAGAATTAGCGTTTTGGGTTTCTTTGGATATAGTCCCAGAAGTGGAATTGCTGGGTCGTTAGGCCGATCCATTTTTAATTTTGAAGTAACTCCATTACTGCTTCTCACAGTGGCTGCACCAACCTGCATCCCCACCAACGGTGTATAAGGGCTTCCTTTTCCCCACATCCTTACCAACACTTGTTGTTTGTTGATTTATTGATGATAGCCATTCTGCTAGGTGTGAGGTGATATCTCTTAGTGGCCTTAATTTGCATTTCTCTGATGATTAGTGATGCTGAGCATCTTTTCATATGTCTATTGGCCATCTCTATGTCCTCTTTGGAGAAGTGTCTATTCAGGTCCTTTGCCCACTTCTTAATTGGATTATTAGGGCTTTTTTGGTGTTGAGTTTTATAAGTTCCTTATAAATTTTGGATATTAAGCCGTTATCAGATGTATCAGTGAATATGTTCTCCCATTTAGTAGATGTAGTTTAATTTGTTGACCATTTCCTTTGCTGTACAAAAACATTTTAGTTTGATGGAATCACATTTGTTTATTTTTCCTTTTGGTTCCCTTGCCCGAGGTGATGTATCAGAAAAATATTGCTACAGGAAATGTCTGAGATTTTACTGTCTATATTTTCTTCCGGAATTTTTATGGTTTCAAGTCTAATACTTAAGTCTTTAATCCATTTTGAGTTTATTTTTGTGCATGGTGTAAGAAGGTAGTCTAATTTTTTTTTTGCACTTATCAATTTTTCCCACCACTATTTATTGAATAGATTGTCTTTACCCCATTGTATGTTCTTGACCCCTTTGTCAAATATCAATTGACTATAAAGATGTGGGTTTATTCCTGGACCTAACCACTCTTAAATGTACTTTCTCTACTATAAAAGCCCATTTTATGTGCATTTAATTTACATGAAGCCAACCACTGCAGTGAGAGACAGAGAAGAATTTAAATGTGTAAGGCAGTTCCTATGTTCATTTTACTCAGTTGGCTCACACTTTGGAGGGAACGTGTTCTGAGAGATCAACTGTCCTGCTCAGATCTGGTGACTCTCAAAGAATGGACATTTCATCAAGCTGAGAGTGACTGCAGGAGTCAAGGCACATATGAGAGAGAGGGGGGGGGGAGCAGGAATATCAATCTGTGTCCAGACTGGGGATTGAACCAGAAACCTCTGTGCTTCAGGATGACGCTCTTAAGCAACCAAACTATCCGGCCAGAGTGATATTTATTTATTTATTTATTTATTTATTTATTTATTTATTATTTCTATATTTTTTTGTTTGTCTGAGGAGACTAGCAGCATTACTATTTAGTTACAGTGTTAATTAACCTTCGACTATTTTAGAGAGAGGACAGGAGAGAGACAGAGAGAAACATCGATTTGCTGTTCCACTTATTCATGCATTCACAGATTGTATGTGTTTGACCCCTGGGGATCAAACCCACAACCTTGGTGTATCGGGACCAGTCTAAACTAAAGAGAGTCAGAGAAAGGGATAGATAGGGACAGACAAACAAGAACAGAGAGACCTCGAAGCAGACACTGAAAATATTTAAAAACAAACAAACAAAAAGAACAGAGAGAGATGAGAAGCATCAATCATCAGTTTTTCATTGCGACACCTTAGTTGTTCATTGATTTCTTTCTCATATGTGCCTTGACCGTGGGGCTACAGCAGACCATGTAACCCCTTGCTCGAGCCAGCGACCTTAGGTCCAAGCTGGTGAGCTTTGCTCAAACCAGATGAGCCCGCGCTCAAGCTGGCGACCTCCGGGTCTCGAACCTGGGTCCTCCACATCCCAGTCCGACACTCTATCCACTGTGCCACTCCCTGGTCAGGCCCTGTGAGGATATTTTTAGAGGAACACTTTACCTCTTTATAGCTCATCAAGAAGATTTGTATGCTACCTTTCTTTGTGTGTGTGTGTGTGTGTGTGTGTGTGTGTGTGTGTTTCTGAAGTTGGAAATGAGGAGGCAGTCAGACAGACACCCGCATGTGCCCGACCAGGATCCACCCGGCATGCCCACAAGGGGGCAATGCTCTGCCCATCTGGGGCATTGCTCCATTGCAACCAGGGCCATTCTAGTGCCTGAGGTAGAGGTCATGGAGCCATCCTCAGCGCCCGGGCCAACTTTGCTCCAATGGAGCCTTTGCTGCGGGAGGGGAAGAGAGAGACAGAGAGGAAGGAGAGGGGGAGGGATGGAGAAGCAGATGGGCGCTTCTCCTATGTGCCCTGGCAGGGAATCGAACCTGGGACTCCTGCACACCAGGCCAATGCTCTACCACTGAGCCAACCAGCCAGGGCCTGTATGCTACCTTTCTTAATGCTATCATTTCAGACTGATGTTCACTTTATAAATCCTAAAATTTTAAAAACTACGTGTTTGTTACCTAGCATACTAAATGGCCTTAGGCCCTGGTAAATATATGTATGTATACCATAAATTGTCATGTCTTTCATCTTAAATCCAATCTTTGAAATACTTTCCCCACAAGAATAGACACAGCTAGCATACCTAGAGTACACGAAAGACTTGCTTTCTTAACTCACTTTTTCATTCCTTTATCCCATTCACTTATCTCACGCCAAAAACCTGCTACTGGGAAACAGGGTCCTGGCTAAGGTATTTAAGTGGGATGAGGGGTCCATAAAGTCAATCACATATACTACACTCCTGTGAGTTAGTCATTAATCTCCTTTTAAGATACCCATTTACAGTCTAACCAGGTGGTGGCACAGTGGATACTGCGTCGAACTGGGACGTGGAGGACCCAGGTTTGAAACCCTGAGGTTGCAGGCTCATCTGGTTTAAGCAACGCTCAGCAGCTTGAGCCCAAGGTCGCTGGCTTGAGCAAAGGGTCACTCGGTCTGCTGTAGCCACCCCCACCCCATCAAGGCATATATGAGAAAGCAATCAATGAATAATTAAGATGCCACAACAAAAAATTGATGCTTCTCATCTCTCTTCCTTCCTGTCTGTTTGTCCCTATCTGTCCCTCTCTCTGTCTCTATCACACATACACACAAAAAAAGATCTATTTATAGAAAAACCTACTGTTGCCATTTAAAAACTTTGCCCTCAAAAACACTCAGTGCTACCCAGTTGGTCTGATAACCAGATGTGCATCTTACTTCAATATAAATCTGTCCCTTGCCTTCTCAGCATGCTGTCATTTGGAAGTTTAGTACTTTAGGGCTGAGAGGCAGGATTTAGTGCTTTTGCTATAGTATCTAGTTCCTGCCTAACTGCACAAGTATGACCTTAATGATTGAAGGGCTCTTTGGGTTAATGGTAAATTTAAAATATCAAAGACTAAAAATTTCAATAGAGTGATATAAAAATAATTAAGTTTTCCATCAGCGTAAGTGTTGGTAAAATACCAAAATTGGTTTATAATAAATGGAAATCACCTTATAAAAATATACAGGGCATTCAAAGGAAAAACTGAAAACCAAAATAGTTTTGAACAAATGGATATAGTTGGCTACAGACAAAATCGTCACGTTGATAACCATCTCTGTTTAAATCCACTGTTTGCCTAACCAAATTTAGCTCTTTCCTATGATTTGCCTAAACTCCCTGATTTCCCCACTCTTCCCCGCCCCATTAGAGCCAAGCCTGTTTCTGTCATTCTCCACCTGCCCTCCACGTCTCTCTCACTCCCCCTCTCTTGCTGGCCCCTATCTAGTCAATTACAGGCAGTCTGTTGTTGCCAACCTCCTTTCCCGAGGCTCAAGGACATCGACATTTCCAAAGACCTTCCTCTTCTCCAGCTCTTATCTCAGTGCGGTAAAAGAGAGCTTGTAAAAGTAAGAAAAATTTTGTATTCCAATTCCAACTCTGCTTAGCTGTATTAACAAAAGCAAGTCACATAGTATTTTGGGCCTCAAGTGTCCTCAGTGGGAAAATGAATAGGTTAGAGTAAATACCTTGTATTCCTGACAGCTCCCAGAGGCTAAGAGCTGGAGGTTGGGGACTCCCACCTTGCCTCTTTCACTGGTGGAAGCTTCCTTCTCTGGCTTGTACAGATCACAAAAGGACCCACTCAATCACACTGGGTGGGAGCAAATTAATCTTTGTTAAAATAATGATTTTCTTTCTCCACCCATGTAACCAAATGAAAAAGGAGACTTTGCAAGTGGGCTCTGAAATTCTCTACCAGCAGAATATAAGCCACTTTCAGGCTTTATTGAGTTGTGACTGGGCAGCTTCACCTACTTCAAATCCCATGTCAAAGGTATTGGCCTATTTATTCATAAGGAGAGCACAGGACAGGGCGGAGCTGGCCTGAGCAAACTTTCAACCCTGGAGATACAGTGAGGAGCAGGGGCTGGAGGCGCTGAGCGGCCCATGAAGAGCACCAGAGCCAGTAATGGTAACAGTACCTTCCCAACCGGGTTGTTATGACAAGGATTAAAAGGAAAGATAAAAAGTGCATATTCAATCAACACTTTTTAAGATGATGCTAAATTTCAAAAGCACGTTGTTGGTACTTAGGCCTCTGACCACATGTAGTGTAAGTAAAGGTATTAACAATTGCTATACCTACCTATTCATGGACTCTTGAGTATTAATTTTAACCACGAAACTATTTTTATTTTCTCTCTCTGTTACGTGAGGGGAGGTAACAGTCTTTCACGTAGATTCACAGTATTTTAAAACTCTCAACTCCCCTTCCCATTTATTCCATCGTTTTCTGTCTGGTATTCACATTTTAATTATGGTCTTCTTGTGACTATTTCATCCTCCATATTGATTGACTTCTTATCCTGGCCTTAAATTTCTCTCTCCTTTTGCTTAGCAGGCTGTCATCAGCAGATAGGGACAGTCCACTCAGCAGCCCTATGGCAGATGAGAAGAATGCAGGAGCCACAGGCCGGAGGAGAGGGATATGTTGGCAACCAGTGGGGAAGGGAGAGTCTGGAGAGGGAGTTAGGGAACAGGCCGGAAACGCTCAACTGGCTACAGTGGTGCGCGCTGTGTTGGGTAGAACAGGGATGCCAAATAGAGGTGAGCAGGGTTGCAAGGTGGCAGCAGTGTCCTATGAATTTGGGGGACTAGGACATGAGGCTGGTGTCATGAAAGCAATACTCTTCATCCCTGATGTTTGGACAAGAGCAGTGAAAAGAAGGCTGCATTTAAAAAGTACTAGTGGTTAAGAACACAGGCTCTGAAGAAGGATTCAATCTTGAACTCCAGTGTCTACCGTGGAACTGAATAAGTAGGTTAACATCTCTTGCCTTCAATGTGAATTGTAAGATAAAGGTAATTACCGCATTCCCCATGTATAAGGTGCACCTTAATTTGGGGGCCTGAAATTTGAAAAAAAAAGTATGACATAAAGTTATTGAACTCAAGTTTTATTCATCATAAAATTCATACAACTCCTCATCACTGTCAAAACTCCCATCCATTAGCTTGTCTTCACCTGTGTCTGATGATGAATCACTGTCTTCATAGATTGCCTCGTCCTCAGTTTCATCTATGGCATTTGAAATGCCACAACCACTGTTTAAGACGCACTCAGTTTTTAGACCCCATTTGTGTGTGTATGTATGTGTGTGTGTATATAGCAGCAGTCTGTTCATTGATGTATAGCATTCAATTACATGAATATATGACAACATAGTTATCCAACTGTAGGTGAATGCTTGGTCTTTTTCCAGTTTGGAGCTATCTGATGCAGCTGTAAATACTGTTTAGGATATATCGGTTGCACATGTTTTCTGTTGGGTCAAGTATATGCATATGTTCAACTTTAGGAAATAGCACCAATTAGTTTTTTGTGTTTTTTTTTTTTTTTTTTTTTTTTTTTTTACAGGGATAGAAAGAGAGTCAGAGAGAGGGATAAACAGGGACAGACAGACAGGAACAAAGAGACATGAGAAGCATCAATCATTAGTTTTTCGTTGTGACACCTTAGTTGTTCATTGATTGCTTTCTCATATGTGCCATGACCGCGGGTCTTCAGCAGACTGAGTAACCCCTTGCTCGAGCCAGCGACCTTGGGTCCAAGCTGGTGAGCTTTGCTCAAACCAGATCAGCCTGTGCTCAAGCTGGCGACCTCGGGGTCTTGAACCTGGGTCCTCCGCATCCCAATCTGACGCTCTATCCATTGCGCCACCGCCTGGTCTTCTACTTGGGGAAATACGGGTACATGGGACTGGTAGGATTAATGAACAGAAAGTATCTAGTGTTATGCTGATAGTGGCCAATATGACTGTTTTTATGACTGTTAGTATTTACTATAGCTGAAATAATGCCACCCACTCTGATTAGCTTGCCAATAGGAAAAGCTTCTAGAGAAGAAAACAAATAAATAATGGAAAAAACAAGGCTTTCCTTTGTTATTCCAATCTTTAAGGTAATCAAGGAAATAAATTTTAAAAATGCTATTATATTAACCCATTTTAACTTAGTAGCATGTAAGAAATGGAGCTAAATGCCCTGGAAAATTAGTCAGCTTACAAATATAGCAATTTATTTCAGATCATTCCCCATGAAAGACATTATCTTTGGGTTTTAATTAACTACTGTAGCATTTTTCTTGAATTTTATTTAGAAACTTTAAAGATGACTATGATCTCAAATCACTAATAAAATGTCTTCAGGTACATTTCATTTGGACTTTTTATAGTAAAGATAAGGAACAAAACCTGCTTACTAAAATTGATTTAAACATTGAAAATATTACAAATTCTAACTAGAATAAAGTGTAGTCCATCTTTTTTTTTTTTTTTTTTTTGTATTTTTCCGAAGCTGGAAACGGGGAGAGACAGTCAGACAGACTCCCGCATGCGCCGGACCGGGATCCACCCGGCACGCCCACCTGGGGCTGGTGCTCTGCCCACCAGGGGGCGATGCTCTGCCCCTGGGGGTGGGGGTCGCTCTGTTGCGCCAGAGCCACTTGAGCGCCTGGGGCAGAGGCCAAGGAGCCATCCCCAGCGCCCGGGCTATCTTTGCTCCAATGGAGCCTCGGCTGCCGGAGGGGAAGAGAGAGACAGAGAGGAAGGAGAGGGGGAGGGGTGGAGAAGCAGATGGGCACTTCTCTGTGTGCCCTGGCCGGGAATCGAACCCGGGACTTCTTCACGCCAGGCCGACGCTCTACCACCGAGCCAACTGGCCAGGGCCATCTTAAACACTTCAAATATTTTAATAAAACAATAAAATGTTCTTTATTTGTGGATAGAATTAATAAAATGCTTCCAAGTGAAGGACTATTCAAAAGAGAAGGTTGTTTTAAAATATATCAAGAACTAAAATGATGAAATTACTTTAAGTACTTATTTTATTAAAAATATTACAAGGTAAAAATTACATATGTAATATGCAATTTCCCTTGTATATTTCTGTATATTTCACCTGATTGCATTTGATAATACAAAAGCTATTCTTAGAAATTGTTTTATTGGATGCTGGTAACTTAAAATCCCCCCCCTCCCCGCAAATTATTTTGGTTTTGGTCATTCTCAAAGGCTAGTCTGTTTTAATTTGTTTAATATACAATGCTTACAATATTCTGATTCCTAAAAGGCAATACAACCAAAAGTGAGCTTGGTGAGTAGGTTCCTTTGGAGACCCAGAGTATGGGGGTTGTTATAAAAAGTAGCCACAAAGAAGGTCAGTTAACACCAGACTATGACTGGACAGTTGCCCAGAACCACTAATTTTTTAAGAAGAGGCAAAAGAAAAGATTTTTTCTGGCCGTTATTGCAAAGTCTACACAGTTGTTGGTAACGTGGGGATTTGCCACTTGTAATGAGGGAATAGAAAAATTTAAAGATTGTGTTAGTAACTCAAAATTTACAATAGTTTGGATGCATTTGTGGTGGCCAGTTCCCACTATGGTTCCCGATCGTCTTCATCTCCTGGTATTTGAGACCTTGTGTAGTGTAGTGTAACTTTTCACTGAATTAGGACTGATTTGTATAACCAATAGAATATGGCATAATGTGGCTGTGGCTCCAGAGGCTAGCTCAGAAAAGGTAGCACAGCTCCATCCTCTTGTCCTCTTAGACTATTCACTTTAAGACCTTCCAAAGATTAGCCCAAGAAAAAGCATTTCCAGTTTTGGAGGGGCAAATGATTTCCTGGCTACCACTCAAAGAATTTAGTCTTTTGTTCCTCATGTTGATTATCACTTCCACTCCTAAACTGTGCCCTAAAGGATCCTCGTCCTATTTAACATATACAAATGTGGTATAAAAACCTCCTCCCTTGGTTAACCTATTTTACTGAAGACAGGCTGAAATTTAAAAAAGGCTGTATTAGAACAAAGGGGAGCCTGACCAGGTGGTGGTAGAGTGGATAGAGCGTCGGACTGGGATGTGTAGGATCCAGGTTCAAGACCCCGAGGTTGCCAGCTTGAGCACGGGCTCATCTGGTTTGAGCAAAGCTCACCGGCTGGGACCCAAGGTCGCTGGCTTGAGCAAGGGGTTACTCGGTGTGCTGTAGCCCCACAGTCAAGGCACATATGAGAAAGCAATCAATGAACAACTAAGGTATCCCAATGAAAAACTAATGATTGATGCTTCTCATCTCTCTCCATTCCTGTCTGTCTGAACCTACCTATCTCTCTCTCTGTCTTTGTAAAAAATTAAAAAAAAAAAACCTTAAAAAAAAAGAACAAAGGGGAAATAAACAGAGAAAAGAAGTACAAAAGCATTCTGCCTAATACATGTTATATAGTCTCATTTATATTTAATCCCTATAAATGCATGGGTATGTGTGTAGATGCACAAAAAACAAGTTTGGAAGCTTAAGCCCATCATTATTTACAGTTATCTGTGGAAGAGTGGAGGTATGGTATGGCTGGGTATGTGTGGAGGGTGAGGAGTAGGAAGGGTAGTAGACAAAGAAAGGAGACTTGGCTTTCAAACAAATTTATTTTGTATTATTTGAAAATCGATGATGAGAGTATAAAAATGAACCTGTATAATTAAAAACAAATTGTGCAGTATTAAAAAAAAAGTAACGTTTAAGTAAAAGCAGTCTAGTTACAACACAGACACATCCTGTTCTGTGAGCATGTTCCTAGAACTGATGGCCACATCAGCCCTTTCCTACTGAACCAGAACTCTTTAGAATGCTATGCCGCAAACTTTCTGGGTTTCTTACTTGGCCAGCTTCCACAAGGGATGTGTCTTTCACAAGTCCTGTTATCAAAGAACTGCCTTGGAGATACCAAGTTTGGCACATTCAAGGCCAATACTAAGAGAGCAGATTGCTGTCTTCTATTGTAACAATGACGGCAACACTAACTCTGGGTAGGAAACCATCCCAAAACACAGTGTTTAACAATCCTTTTTTCCTGTCACTGGCTCCAAGCTGAGGGATAGTTCTAAACCTGCTTCAGGTCTTTCATTTTCCTTGGACCCACAGATTACCCAGGCATGTTCTTCACATTGTGAAAGGCAGATGTGGAGAGAGGCAAGCAGAATCATGTAATACTTTTTCTTTTGCTTTTAAAAAAATGTTTACTTTATTGATTTTAGGGAGAGATAGAGAGAGAGGGAGGGAGAGAGAGAGGAACATTGATCATTGATCTCTGTTCCTGTATGTGCCCTGACTTGGGATCGAACCAGCAACCTCTGCGCTTTGGAACGACACATGCAATATCTCTTAAGGTTAGGATCAGTACTGTCCCACTGTCACTTCTGTGCACAGTCCTGTGGTCAAAAGCAAGTGGAATGAGTGGAATGACCTTAAGCTCAACATCAGTGGGATGGAGAAACGTTCTATCTTTAATGAAAGGAACTACGTAACTACACAGCCACATTTCAAAGGGTATGCATGCCTGGAGCAGAGAAAAATTGGGAAGAATAATGTTATCTACCAAGGTTATCCACCTGGGGACTTCCAGCTTACTTCCAATTGGCAGTAAGGGAGATAGATATATTTCTTCAAATGGTAGCCAACAACAGTAATGATTTACTCTGCTGGTGAGATCTGCTCCTAACTCTAGGAATCAGGCTTTGTCCTTGTGTGCTCATAACACACCATGTTTTTGTCATGGAGATGCAGCAACATTGATTATTAAGTCCTTCAAATATCAAAGTGAACAATGGTTCCCACAAGTGATAGATTATTTAACAGGAAACAGGGTTAGAAATACTGCCCTAGAAAGGATGCTGTGCTTGTAGTATCCTGTTCACTGTGTATTAATGGTTTGTATGTTACAAGGCTTTATAAATTCTTTAGTTCAAAAGCATTACAAGACTTTCCATGCTTTAGAATTCAGGAATCCTAAAACTTCATTAGAGTTAAGAGAATCTTTTTGACCAACCCTATTTGCTATCCGGGTTTCTCTTTTGTTTAAAACTCGTTTAATTAAGAAAATAAGTCCCCAGAGTTGCTTTTTAAGATAGGGAAGGAAGAATCACCTTCCTCCCTCCAATAAATAAAGAAGCATTGATAGCTTTAAAAAAGAAAGAGCAGATCATTAAATTTTTAGGTTCTTTAGAGACTTAAATCGGTGGGGCCTCCTGTGGTTCTCTGACATTTGAGCCTTACTAGGGTTATTTCCATGGTTCCCACGTTACTTCCAAGAACAGCACCACTTAGACTCCTCCGGGTTTCTTCTTCGCTCAGCACTGGTTGTGGAACAGCAAAAGGAGTAAGGATAGTGCCCAGAAATGAACCCGGTGAAAAACGCGCCAGGTCCATTCGAGTGGGGCTGCAGGAGCCAGAGGGAACCAAAATCAGTCCCCACGCGCACGGGCAGTCACTGCTCTTTGTTAAAGAAACAAATACTGTACCAGAAAATGCAGCGGCGGAAAAGTGTGGAGGTGGTGTGGAAGAGATTGAGGGATTTGCATGCACAACTGTGTATAAGAAAGGTAATTAATGAGGCGCTTCTAACGCAGGACAACCCAGGGCACTGTGTCATTGGCTTTGTGCACTTGAAGGCGCGTGAGACCCTTTGTGTGAAAGTGGGTAAACCAAAAGCGTGCAGTTACTGCTGGCTTTTCATTTTCGAATTGTGGGGGTTCAGGCCCAGATACTACCGCGTCAATACATTCCGGCATTCTCGCGTCAACAATACTTGTACTTGAGTTACTTCTCCGTCGCTGACCGAGCAAGGAGCGACAATGGCTCGATGCGGCCGTTCGCAGCTCCGGGAGCCGCGCCAAGGGGCCGTCCGCCTCGCTCCGCAGCTGCGCGCTGAGCCCCGCCGCCCGACCGTCAGCAAACGCGGGGACCAACCGCCGCGCGGCCCGGCCGTTGGGCGGGTGGTAATTTCTGGGAACGGGGCGGGGCCCGCGGGTGTACAGGGCCGGGAGAGGAGGAGGAGCGGGCGGCGGGCTGGGCGGTGCGCCACGAACGTCAGCGGCCGGGGCGGGGCCGGGCCGAGCGGGTGGCGCGCGGATCCCCGCCGGTGCCCCCGCCCTGCACTCAGCCCCGCTGAGAAGTGGAGACGGGAGGGACGCAGTCTCAGAGCCTGCTAGCCCCGGGCCCCAGTAACTGTCAGACTGCCCGAGTGCTGGGCGGTCCGGGAGGAGAAGGGCGGGAGTCCAGAGCCGGGGATGGGGTGCCAGCCGGGGCGGGCCCGCGGGGCGCTCCGAGAGTGGCGAGGGTGTGTGCGTGCGGCCCCGGCCCGCTGGGAGGAGCGGGCGGGCGGGCGCTGCAGGTGCACGCGCGGCCCCGGCGCGTCGGAGTCCCTGCGCCAGTCCGGCCAGCGGCACGGGAGAGCTCCGAGCGGGGCGCGGGACGAGTGGGCAGAGTTAGCACCTGAGAAGGCGGGTTTGGGAGAAGTTGGGGGTCGGGGGCGGGTGAGACCCGAGAGAGCCATGGAGGCAGGTTTGGGCGGGCCGGTGGGGGCCGAGGGCGGCGGGCCCTGCAGGGTATATAAATAGCCGGCCCCGCTTTGACAGGCGCAGCGGTGACTGGCGGTGCCGCCCCCCCCGCACCCGCCGCGTGGGGAGGGGAGGAGCACTCGGAGCGGGCGGGGTGGGGGAGGCGGACTCGAGTGTCCTGGTGGCGGCGGCAGGAGGCCGAGGGGGAGGAGCCGACTTGTGGGGGGGTGGAGGAGGGTGGAGGAGGGTGGAGGGAGGAGAGAGGAGAGCGGGCCGAGGGCGGGGGCCACCATTGCTCCCCGCGCCGGGCTCTGTGTCGCCGCCGTCGCCTCGGCGGTTGGGGGTCGGTGGGGCGGCGCGGGCGGGGGGGCGCTGCTCCGGGCGGCGCGCGCTGTTTTGTCTCCTCCTCTCCCAGTGGAGCGGCTCGGGCTGCCGGGGAGGCCCCGGCTCCCTTCGGACGCCCGGCCGGCGGCGGCGGCGGCGGCGAGTCCGCGGCCCTGCCAGGAGGGAAAGCGACGCCGCGGTCTTCCCGGGAGACGCGGAGAGAGCAGGTAAGAGCGCGGGCAGCCGAAGCTGCGGGAGGGAGCGCCGGGGGCGCGGCAGGCAGCCTCGCCGTCCCGTGTGCCGCCTCCTCCCGCCGCGTCCCCCGCCCCGCGCCTGTGTTGTTTGCTCCAGGCTTTGCGGAGGGGTTTTCCGGAGGCTGTGGCTGTGACACCCGCCGGGAGCGGGGACAGGGGGCTGGTGCGGGCGGGCAACGGTCGAGGAGAGGAGAAAGGGGAAGGCGCGCTGCGCGCCGGCCCGCGGGGAGTGCGGGGCGTGCAGGGCACGGAGCTGGGCTGAGGGACCGGGTTACGGACCCCGGCGGGGGGGATGGGCCGCGCGCAGCTGGGCTCGCCGTGTTTACATCGCCGCGCGAGTCACTTCTGCCGAGAAGTGGACCGAACTGACCCGCCTTCTCCTGCGGGGAGGCCAGCCGAGGCGGGGGTCCGGCTCCGGAGGAAGCGCGTCCTGGGAGGGTCCGGTAGGGCGGGAGGCTGCGGCGGGCGCCGGGGCAGGGCGGCCAGCTCGGGGCGGGACCTGGGCGGTTCGGGCCGCTCGGGGTGGCGTGGAGTGCTGGCGAGCAGTTCCCTTCCCCGCGGGCTTGACCGCCGCCTCTCACCTTCCTTCCTTCGGCTGCGAGCTTGCCCGGCAGGTTGTACTCGCTCATTCTTTTATTCTCGCGCTCCACGCGGGCCCCCTGCTGCCACTTCCCCTGCTCCCCTGGGTTAGGGAAGCTTGGCTCTGTGACGGATGTTTTTAAACAAAACAAAAACGGGCTCTGTAACACGCGCACCCAGTGACTGCCTTCTGGATCCTCTCGGCGAAGCTGGCCCTCGGGGACCGTGCTACGGTCTGTTCCGGGGGGCGCAGGAGGAGCTCGGGGCGGGCTCTGCAGGGGCTGGTGGAGACTGCTCCGGCAGCTTGGCGGGCAGGGCAGCGGAGCTCCTCGTTCTCCAGTAGGGCATTTATATTCCGTGTTAGTGGAAGACGGAGAAAATATTCTAAAACGCCGAGAGTAATCCAGATTGCACAGTTTCTAATGTTTCTCATGGGCCGGCATCCTGAGCTCTCTTTTTCTAGGAGCTAGATTCACTGCGGAATAGCCTTTAAGTTTTTAGTACTTCGTTAAATGAGTAAGATGGAACACTTAGTTGTAAAGCTGTAGAATTTTCTTCCTTTCTCGGTACGTGAACATTTACTTAAACTGTGTGGTTTAAATTTTAATCCAGTGATGAGAGAACAGTAATCGTGTGTTTGGTAATCAGATTTGCTTTTTTTTTTTTATCGGTGAGTCTCTGTGGAGAGATAAATGAAGCACTTTCTCTGGAAGAGTGCTAGAAGCTTTGGAGAGTGTACTGTACACCCCTTACTAGGATAGGAATGGATGTTTTTTGTTTCAAAGTTTCTTCCTTTCCTCCAAAGGTAGGATGACTTTAATAAAGACTGGAAGCTGATGAATTACATTTAAAAGAAGTTAGGAGTAAATAATTTTATATATAGTGCAATCATTTACACAGTATGTTCATATGAATGTCATTGAGGTATCCTCCTAGTAAATGCATGAAGTAGAAAGTTGAAATACGGACATCTGAAGTAATTGATTAATTATTGCTTCTCATTAAGTCATACATACAAACTAGTGAGAGTTTCTTTGGAAAGAATTTGTAACTTTGAGGTTTTGGGTTTTTGTTTTTTTTTAAGATTTTATGGATTGATTTTAGAGAGAGGAGAGAAACAGAAAGGGGGGTTGGGAGCAGGAAGCATCAACTCATAGTTGTTGCTTCTTATATGTGCCTTGACCAGGCAAGCCTGTTTTTTTTTTCTCTTTCTTTTCTTTTTTCCTTCCTTCATTTTTCTGAAGCTGGAAACGGGGAGGCAGCCAGACAGACTCCCGCATGCACCCGACCGGGATCCACCCGGCGTGCCCACCAGGGGGCGATGCTTTGCCCCTCTGGGGCGTCACTCTGTTGCGTCCAGAGCCATTCTAGCGCCTGAGGCAGAGGCCACAGAGCCATCCCCAGCGCCTGGGCCATCTTTGCTCCAATGGAGCCTTGGCTGCGGGAGGGGAAGAGAGAGACAGAGAGGAAGGAGAGGGGGAGGGGTGGAGAAGCAGATGGGCACCTCTCCTGTGTGCCCTGGCCGGGAATTGAACCCGGGACTCCTGCACGCCAGGCCGACGCTCTACCGCTGAGCCAACCGGCCAGGGCTGGTAACAGCTTTATTGAGATATAATTCCCATACCATTCAGTTCACCAGTTTAAAGTGTAGTTCAGTGGATTTTAATATGTTGACAGAGTTGTGCCAGCCAACACCATGACTAACGTTAGAACATTTTCATCACCCCTGAAAGGAAGTACATACTGATTAGCAGCCACTTCTTTCCATTTTCCCCTAACACCCTCCATCCCAGGCACCGCTAATCTACTTTCTGCCTGTAGAGTTGCCTGTTCTGCGCATTTGATTTTTCCGGACTGGTTTCTTTCACTTAGAGTCAAGTCTGCAGAGCACATCCATCTGTATTGGAGCATGTGTCATTATCTCACTTCTTTTTATTGCTAAGTAATAGTCCATTGTGTGGATATACCACATGTTATATATTTATTGATTGGTTGAGGGGCATTTGAATTTCTACTTTTTAGCTATTATGAATAATGCTGCTATGAACATTTGTGTGCAGTTTTTTGTGTGGACGTGTCTTCATTTCTCTTGGGTATGTACACTTTAAGGAGAATCAGCCTTCTGAGTTATTTAATACCAAAACATTAATCTATTTTGAGTGCACAGTTCAATTAGTAAATATGTAGAATTGTGAAACTATCACCACAGCCAGTTTTAGAACATTTCTGATCCTTCCAAAAATTTCCTTCACTCTATTTGTAGTTAATCCTTATTCTCACCCCTAGCCCCAGGAATACACTGATAATGTGTTTTATCTATAGATTTGCCTTTTCTGAATATTTTTATATACATAAATGGAATCATGCGATATATAGTCTTTTGCATCTGGCTTCTTTCAGTTATAATATTTTTGGAGTTTATTTTTATTGTAGTATGTATCATAGTATTTTGTTGTTTTTTATTGCTGAATAGTATTTTATTATATGGATATACAACATTTTAATCTGTTGACCAGTTGATGGTCATTTGAATTGTTTCCAGTTTTTGTTGCAAAAATGCTGCTTGAACATTTGAGTACAGATCTTTATGTGGACAAATGGTTCCATATTCTTGGGTAGATACCTAGGAATAGAAATGCTGGGTGGGCCCTGGCTGGTTGGCTCAGTGGTAGAGCATCGGCCTGGCGTGTGGATGTCCTGGGTTCTATTTTCGGTCAGGGCATACAGGAGAAATGCCAATCCGCTTCTCCACCCCTCCCCTTCTTTCTTCTCTCTCTCTCTTCTCCTCCTGCAGCCGTGGCTCAGTTGGAGTGAGTTGGCTTTTGGGCTTCTGGTGCTGAGGATGGCTCCATGGTCTCTGCCTCAGGTGATAAGAAGAGCTGGCTTGCTGAGCAATGGAGCAATACTGCAAATGGGCAGAGCATTGCCCCCTAGTGGGCTTGCGATGGCTGGGGGGGGGCAGGGGGAGGATACCAGTCATGGCACATGCTGGAGCCTGTCTCTGCCTCCCCTTCTCTCACTGAATAAAAAAAAATAGAGAAAAAGAAAAAAGAAATGTTTTGGGGTCATCTGGTTACCTTTTTAAGACACTGTCAACCTGTTTCTAAAGTGGCTGTACATTTTACATTCCTAAGAACAATGTATGAGAGAGTTCCAGCTTCACAGTCTTGCCAACATTTGTTATTGTCTTTTTTATTATAGCCATTCTACTGGGTGTGAAGTGGTTAACTAATTTTGGTGGTTTTAACTTGCATTTTCCTGAAGACTCAAGGTGTTAAGCATTTTTTCACATGATTATTATCCATCTATATATACTTGTTAGTAAAATAGCTATTCAAATCTTTTGCCCGTTTATTATTATTTAGTTTTAACAATTCTTTATATGTTCTAGATGCTAGTTTATTAGATCCATTATTTGAAACATTTTATCTCAGTGTGTGTGGCGTGTCTTCATTTTCTTTTTAATGGAATGCTGTGAAGCACAAAAGTTTTAATTTCTTTCAGCAAAATTTTAAGTTTTAATGGAGTTTAACTTTCCAGTTTTTTATTTTACAGATTAATCTTTTATTGTCATAAGAACTCTGTCTAATGCAAGGTCTTGATTTTCTCCTTTGTTTTCTTCTACACATTTTATAGTTTTTGCTCTTATATTTTGGTTTATGATCTATTTTGAGTTAATTTTTATGTATGGTGTGAAATAAAGGTCAGTTGCATATTGGTTATCTTAGCACCATTTGTTGAAAAGATGGTCATTTCTCTATAGATGGTGATTTATTTCTGACTCTTAATTCTTTCCCATTATCTATATGTCTGTTCTTATGCCAGTACCATTAGGTCTGGGTTAATGTGCTTTATATCGATAGTAACTTACGCGACCAGGTAGTGTTAATTCTCCAATTTGTTCTTGTTTTTAAAAATTGTTATTCTGGGTTCTATATAAAACGGATTGGCTTGTCAATGTCTGCAGAATAGTCTTGGAATTTTGATGGGAAATGCGTTGAATCTGCACGGCAGTTTAGAGAGAACTGCTACCTTACAATATTGAATTTTCTAATACATGAACATGAAAATTTCTTTCCACTTATTGATCTTTAACTTTTCTCAGTAATATTTTTGTAGTTTTCAGTATACAAACTTTATACATTGTGGTAAGAACACAGTGAGATCTAGCCCCTTTTTTAAGTGCATAATATTGGTAAGTATAGACACAGTATTTTTTATTTATTGATTTTTAGAGGAGAGAGAGAGAGAGAAAGAGAAACAAACCGTTTGTTATATTCCACTTATTTATGCGTTCATTGGTTGATTCTTATATGTTTCCTGACTGGGTATCAAACGCACAACCTTGATGTATCTGAATGACACTCTAACCAAGAGCTAACCAGCCAGGTCATAGGCACAGTGTTGTTGTTTTGGTTTTTTTTTTTGTTTTTTTTGTATTTTTCTGAAGCTGGAAACGGGGAGAGACAGTCAGACAGACTCCCGCATGCGCCCGACCGGGATCCACCCGGCACGCCCACCAGGGGCGACGCTCTGCCCACCAGGGGGTGTCGCTCTGCCGCGACCAGAGCCACTCTAGTGCCTGGGGCAGAGGCCAAGGAGCCATCCCCAGTGCCCGGGCCATCTTTGCTCCAATGGAGCCTTGGCTGCGGGAGGGGAAGAGAGAGACAGAGAGGAAGGAGGGGGGGGTGGAGAAGCAAATGGGCACTTCTCCTGTGTGCCCTGGCCGGGAATCGAACCCGGGTCCCCCTCATGCCAGGCCAACGCTCTACCACTGAGCCAACCGGCCAGGGCCGGCACAGTGTTTTTTAAAAATATTTTTTTATTTATTCATTTTAGAGAGGAGAGAGAGAGAGAGAGAGAGAGAGAGAGGAGGGGGGAAGAGCAGGAAGCATCAACTCCCACATGTGCCCTGACCAGGCAAGCCCAGGGATTCGAACCAGCGACCTCTGTGTTTCCAGGTTGATGCTTTATCCACTGCGCCACCACAGGTCAGGCTAGGCACAGTGTTTTATAGCAGATCTCCATGTTTGCCAGAGGGTTCCTTTTTTAATCCTTGTGTCTTCAGAGTTTTTATCGTGAGGAGGCATTGGACTTTGTCAAATGCTGTATCTGCATCTGTTAGCATAACTAACTGTCACAGTTTGCCCAGGACTGTCCTCTTTTTAGCACTGTAAGTCCTGCATCTTGGGAAAACACTCATTTCTGGACAAACCAGTATGGTTGGTCATGCTAGTATCTGATGATTATGTAGTTTCTGTCTTTTATTACATTAATGTGCTGTATTATATTAATTGACTTTCAGATAATAAACCAGCCTTATATTCCTGAGATAAATCTCACTTGGTTATTGAATATCATCTTTTATGTTGCTGGATTTAGTTTGCTAGCGTTTAGTCAAACAATTTTGTGGCTATGTTTATGAAAGCTACTGGTCTGTAGTTTTCTTGTGATGTCTTTGGATTTTGTAGCAGTAATACTCATAGAATGAATTGAGATGTGTTCCTTCTACTTTCTAAGAGTTTGTGAAGGATTGGTATTATTTTTGTCCTTGAATATTTTTGATAGAATTAATCCAGTGAGAGCATCTGGGCCTGGCTTTTTCTCTGCGAAAATTTTGAACTACTAATTTTCTTTTTTTTTCTTTTTTTTTCTTTTTTTGGTGACAGAGAGAGGGACAGATAGGGACAGACAGACAGGAAGGGAGACAGATGAGAAGCATCAACTTTTTGTTGCGGCGCCTCAGTTCATTGATTGATTTCTCATATGTGCCTTGACGGGAGGGGGCACTACAGCGGACCGAGTGACTCCTTGCTCAAGCCAGCAACCTTGAGCTCAAGCTGGTGAACTTTGCTCAAACCAGATGAACCCGTGCTCAAACTGGCAACCCTGGGGTTTCGAGCCTGGGTCCTCCGTGTCCCTGTCCGACACTCTGCTCACTGCGATACCACCTAGTCAGGCGAACTACTAATTTCTTTACTTGTTGTAGGTTTATTCAGATTTTCTGCTAATTTTGAGTTAGTTTCAGTAATTGTAATTTTATGGATTTATCCATTTCATCTAAGTTACTTAATATTTTGACATACAGTTCATAATCTTATATATGTTTTTAATTCTGCTAGTGTAGACAGTGATGTTTTCTTTAATTTGTAATATCAATAGCATGTGTCTTTTTTTTACTTGGTCAGTCTAGCTAAAGGTTTGTCATTTTTGTTGTTTTTTTAAAAAAAACAAGTTTTGGTTTAATTTTTTTCCCATTGTTTTCTTATTTTCTATTTCAGTAATTTCCAGTTTAATCTTTCTAATATCTTTCCTTTTGCTTGCTTTGGGGTTAGTTTGCCTTTTTTTAGTTTTGTAAGGTAGAAGCTGATGTTATTGATTTGAGATGGTCTTTTCTTATCTAGGCATGTAAATCTACAAGTTTTCCTCCAAACACTGTTAGCTGTACCCCATATATTGTGTGTGTGTGTGTTTATGATTTTAGTGGGTTAGAAAGAGAGACAGGGAGACAGGAAGGGAGAGAGATGACGAGAAGCATTAACTTGTAGTTGTGTCACTTGAGTTGTTCATTTATTGCTTCTCATATGTGCCTTGATTATGAAGGGCTCCAGCTGAGCCTCCAGCTGAGCCAGTGACTCCTTGCTGAAGCCAGTGACCTTGGGATCATGTCAGTGATTTTATGCTCAAGGTGGTGACCCCATACTCAATCTGGCAAGCCTGTGCTCAAGCCGATGACCTCGGGGTTTCTAACTTGGGACCTTAGCGTCCCAGCTTGATGCTCTATCCACTGCACCCCCACCCGTCAGGCCCCCATATATTTTTTTATGCTTTGCTTTTTAACATTTTCATTCAATTCTAAGTATTTTTAAATTTCCTTTGTGATTTATTCTTTGACCTATAGGATACTTAGAAATGTAATGTTTATGGCCCTGGCCGGTTGGCTCAGTGGTAGAGCGTCAGCCTGGCGTGCAGAAGTCCGGGGTTCGATTCCTGGCCAGGGCACACAGGAGAAGCGCCCATCTGCTTCTCCACCCCTCCCCCTCTCCTTCCTCTCTGTCTCTCTCTTCCCCTCCCGCAGCCAAGGCTCCATTGGAGCAAAGATGGCCCCGGCGCTGGGGATGGCTCCTTGGCCTCTGCCCCAGGCGCTGGAGTGGCTCTGGTCGTGACAGAGCAACGCCCCAGAGGGGCAGAGCATCGCCCCCTGGTGGGCCTGACGGGTGGATCCCGGTCGGGTGCATGCGGGAGTCTGTCTGACTGTCTCTCCCCGTTTCCAGCTTCAGAAAAATACAAAAAAAAAAAAAAATGTATTGTTTAATTTCCAATTATTTAGGAATTCCCCAGATTTCATTGTTGTTGACTTTTAACTGAACTCCTCTGTAGTAGGAAAACATACTATGTATGAATTTTTCACATTTTTAATTTAATAGTAAGACATTTTAATAGTAAGACATTTTTATGGCTTACTATGTAATCTATTCTGAGGAATGTTTCATCTGTGCTAGAAAAGAGTATATTCTGCTGTTTTTGGTCTGAATGTTGTGTAGGTGTTGGGTCAAGTTGGTTGACAGTTTTTCAAGCCTTCCTATGTCTGTGCTGATTTTCTGTCTAGTTGTTCTATCAATAATTCAGAGTAAGATATTGAACTATAATTAAAGTGTTTATTTTTCTTTTCAGTACTATTGACTTTTGTTTCATGTTTTTTGGGTTCTGGCAATAGGTATGATATACATATATAACTGTTTTATATTACTGTTAAATTGACCTTTCATCATTATGAAAGATCCCTCTTTGTCTGTAACTTTAAAAAAAAAAAAAGAGAGAGAGTCAGAGAGAGGGATTGATAGGGACAGACAGACAGGAACAGAGAGATGAGAAGCATCAATCATCAGTTTTTCGTTGTGGCACTTTAGTTGTTCATTGATTGCTTTCTCATACGTGCCTTGACTGTGGGGCTATAGCAGATGGAGTAACCCCTTGCTCAAGCCAGCTACCTTGGGTCCAAGCTGGTGAGCTTTGCTCAAACCCGATGAGCCTGCGCTCAAGCTGGTGACCTTAGGGTCTCAAACCTGGGTCCTCCGCATCCCAGTCTGACTTTCTATCCACTGTGCCACCGCCTGGTCAGGTCGTCTGTAACTTTTTGTCTGGTTTAAGTATAGCCACTTTGGCTGTTTTATGCTCATTATTTACATTGCATATTTTTTATTTTTATTTTTGACATTAATTTTAGAGAAATAGGAAGAGAGAGAGAGAGAGAGAGAGACCGAAGTGTTATGTTTCTGTATGTGCTCTGATTGGGGATTGAACTAGCAACCTTTGTGTACGAGGACAATGCTCTACCCAGCCCAGCTCTGGCCAGGGCACATATTTTTTTCTATCTTTTACTTTCAACCTATTTGTATTTTGAATTTAAAATGTGTCTTATAGACCCCATGTAGTTAAAATACTTTTTTGTTTGTTTTGTATTTTTCTGAAATGAGAAGTGGGGAGGCAAGTCAGACAGACTCCCGCATGCGCTGGACCGGGATCTACCCGGCATGCCCACCAGGAGGCTAGGTGGAGACCCCTCTGGGGCGTTGCTCCATTGTGGCTGGAGCCATTCTAGCGCCTGAGGCAGAGGCCATAGAGCCATCCTCAGCACCCAGGCCAACTTTGCTCCATTGGAGCCTTGGCTGCAGGAGGGAAGAGAGAGACAGAGAGGAAGAAGAGGGGGAGGCATGGAGAAGCAGATGGGCGCCTATCCTGTGTGCCCTGGCTGGGAATCAAACCTGGGCTTGTACACACCGGACGGACACTCTACCACTGAGCCAACCGGCCAGAGCCTAAAATGTTTTTAAAAAAAATCTGACCATATCTGCCTTTTGATTGAAGACTTGAATCTGTTCACATTTAATGTAATCATTGGCAGTCAGATTTATGCCTACAGTTTTGCTGGTTATTTTCCATCTGTCTCACTTCTTTTTTTTTTTCTTTATTCATCTTCTGCCTCTTCTACAGTTAATAGATATTTTCCAGGATTTTGTTTTCCTTTGTTATTTTTTTTAACTAGATATTGAGTTTTCTTAGGTAGCTCTAGGAATTATAATATGTATCTTGATTTATCACAGTCTACTTCAGATGGACCCTAATTTATTTAGGGTAAAATATAGAAACTTTGCTTCATTTTCTCCCCTCTTTTGTTTGTTACTATTGTCATATATACTACATTTGCAAATATTAGAAGCCCAACAATACCGTAAAAATATTTAAACTTTTATATTTGCAAGTATATTTACTTTTTTTTTTTAGTATATTTACTATTTAAAAAAATATCACAACCTTTGCGTATGGAGACAACACTCTAAACAGCAGAGTTATCTAGCCAGGGCTGCAAATATATTTACGTTAATGTGTTCTTTATTTTTTCTGTGTGTGTGTACCAGGTTATTTTTGTTAGCTTGATGGACTTCTTTTAGGATTTTTTGTAAGGTCTGTTACCAGTGAATTATCTTAGTCTTTGTTTTCTTGGGATTGTTTTTATCTTACCTTTATTTTTCAAGAATAGTTTTGCTGGATATAGAATTCTTTATTAAAGATTTTTTTATTTCAGCATCTTTAAATATGTCATCTCCTGCTTTCTGATCCATTGTTTCCAGTGAGTTGTTTTTCTCTGTGCTTTCAAGATTTTCTTGATGGTTTTTAACAGTTTTACTATCATGTGTCTAGGTGTGGATCTCTTCGTGTTTATTCTATTTTGGGATAAATAAACTGAGATCTATAGATTAATATTTTTCACCAGTTTGAAATGTTTTGAATATAATTTCTTTAAATATTTTTTATGTCCTTCCCTCCCCCCTCTATTTTTTGTATGGGACTCTCATTACACATATGTTGTTGTATGTTCTCTGGTATCACATAAGTCTCTGAGGTTCTGTTCACTTTTTGTTTTTGTTTTTATTTTATTAAGTGAGAGGAGGGGAGGCAGAGACAGACTCCCACTAGCACCCCTGCTGGGATCCACCTGGCAAGCCCACTAAAGGGTGATGCTCTGTTGCTCAGCAACCAAGCTTCTCTTAGCACCTGAGGCCGAGGCCCTGGAGCCATCCTTAGCGCCTAGGACCAACTCACTCCAATCAAGCCATGGCTATGGAGGGGAAGAGAGAGAGAGAGAGAAGAAGAAAGAGAAGGGGGTGTAGAGAAGCAGATGGTCACTTCTATGTGTCCTGACTGGAACCGAACCCAGAACATCCACATGCTGGTCCGATGCTCTACCACTGCTAGTACATTACTCTTAAATGCTAACTTTTATCTGATAATTTTTATTTGAACACAATTAACAATTTACTTATAATTACTAATGCTTATAGATATGTAGGATAATTGTATAGGTTGAAAGACCTGCCATTAATTCTGAAATGATTATACAGTATAACATTTACTTGTTCATAGTTCTTGTTAACTAATTCCCTCATGGTAGGTGCTCATGGGTAGGAAAACAGCACAATAGAAGCCTAAGAGAGAAATATAATGTGTTAGAATGATTACAAAATATCAAAATCTTCTTATCAGCCTGCACATTTACTACAGTGGTATAGTGTTCATTTCATTTTAGGTCCTTGAAAGATTGCAGTAAACAAGGTAAATGCAGTGTCTGTTCTCACGAAGCTTACATTCTGGTAGAGGAGGCAGACGTTAACATATTAACAAATAAGATAATTTTAGAGAGTGGTAAATATAATGAAGAAATAAAATAGGGTAATGTGATATTAAATAGAGAATGACGGGGCAGCTACATGAAAATGGAATGTAATTTGGGGGAGGGGAGCCCAGAGGGAAATGTCTCTCTGAGTGGCAGGTATTGCAGTGAGCTCTGCGTGTGGGTGAGGAGGAAGGACCCTGTCTGTCCACCATCGGGGAGAGCCTTGTATCCCGGAACAGGAGGTTCAGAGGAAGCTTGCTGTGTGGTAGGAACAGGGCCAGTGCGGCTGGAGCTCAGTAAGCCAGTGAAAGGAGAGATGTGGGATGAACTTGGTCAGAGAAGTTGGGTGGGCTGTCTCTGGGTTGGTCTTTATATAGACCATATTAAAGAGTTTCGATTTTTTAAAAGTGTGGTGGGAACCTACTGCAAAAATATTGTAATGATCTTGATACTTGACTAAAAGTTTATTTACAGCTCAGTATTTAATTTTTTTCTTTAACAGTTTCCAAGTTTGAATAAATATATGTAGGATTTAAAAAAAATGATTTTAGCTTTATAAAGAATAGCAGGGAAAACAACTATTTCCTGATATTTCTTCCTTGAAATTTAACTCTCTCAGAATAAAATAAACACCAATATGTATAAAACCTTAAATTTGTAGTACAATTATAGCAATGGCAAAGTTTCTTGTGATAACAATTTTAACCAATTTATATTAGTATTATAAAATTATTTCAACTATAATTATGGGCTAAAAAATACAGAAAACTTTATGTAGTTGTATAATGACTTTCTAAATAATTTGGAATGTGAATATTTTTTATTTCACTATTTCACTAATAAAAACAATTATTTTTGTCTGGCTAACTAATATTAACAAAATTATAACTTCAAATTACTTCAGATTAGATATTGTGGAATAGAATCTTTCAAAGTTTTATGTGAATAAAATTTTTGAAGATTAGCTACCTTTTCAAAGTACCACGTATGGTTTTTATAATGTGAAGAGCAAATGCTAATATTTCTTTTTATAATGTCATACATTTTTTTATTTTTATTTTTTTTTTAGTGAGAGAGACAGAGAAAGGGACAGATAGGGATGGACAGATAGGAAGTGAGAGAGATGAGAAGCGTCAGTTCTTTGTAGCGGCACCTTAGTTGTTTATTGATTGCTTTCTCATATATGCCTTGACTGGGGGGAGGGGCTCCAGCTGAGCCAGTGACCCCCTTGCTCAAGCCCGCGACCTTTGGGCTTCAAGCCAGTGACGTTTGGGCTCAAGCCAGTAACCATGGGGTCATGTCTATGATCCTACACTCAAGCCAGTGACTTCGTGCTCAAGCTGGATGAGCCCATGCTCAAGCTGGAGACCTCAGGGTTTTGAACCTGGGTCCTCTGTGTCCCAGGCTGACGCTCTATCCACTGCACCACCTCCTCGTCAGGCATGTCACACATTTTTAATGTTTAAAGTACACCTTTCTTTAGGGAAACCAAATATGTTTCAGGTAAACCAGATATAGCAAATCAAGCCAGATACAAGTGACTCTTGAACAACACTGGTTTGAAATGTACAAGTCCACTGCCTGACGTGTGGTGGCGTAATGGATAAAGCATCAACCTGGAATGCTGAGGTCGCCGGTTCAAAACCCTATGCTTGCCCGGTCAAGGCACATACGGGAAGCAACTACTACGAGTTCATGCTTTCTGCTTCTCCACCCCCCCATCTAACAATCAATTAAAAAAATTTATATAAAAAAAGAAGTGTACAAGTCCACTTAAATATGGATTTTTTCCAGTAAATATATACAGAACTGTAAATCTATGATCTCTTCCTTATGATTTTCTTAATACTTTGTTTTTCCTAGTTTACTTTATTATAATACAATATATAATACATATAATATGCAAAATATACATGTTCATTAACTGTTTGTGCTATAGTGTGGCTTCCAGTCAACATTATGGAGTTAAAAGTTATATGCAGGTTTTTAACTGTGGGAGTCTACACCCTTAACCCCTTCATTGTTCAAGGATCAGCTGTATACCATAATTTGGAAGGTATTTTCAAATTAGTCCAATTATTTTTTTCTTTTTTTAACGCACACAGGAGAGGGACAGGAAGGGAGAGAGAGATAAGATGCATCAATTCGTAGTTGTGGCACTTTAGTTGATTATTGACTGCTTTCTCATATGTGCCTTGACTGGGGTAGCGGGGAGGCTGCAGCTGAGCCAGTGACCCCTTGCTCAAGCCAGTGAGCAGCCTTGGGCTTAAGCCAGTGAGCATTGGATCATGTCAGTGATTTCACGCTCAAGCTGGTGAACCCGTGCACAAGCGAGTGACCTTGGGGTTTAAAACCTGGGACCCCAGTGTCCCAGGTCTACGTTCTGTCTACTGTGCCACCGCTGGTCAGGCTCCAATATATATTTTTAAATTCCAATGTTTATTAAATAATGCGTATCTCAGAAAGTTTGGGGGAAAATGAAATTTCAACAGAAAGTCAGCAGATTCTCATAGTTTTTAGAGATTGGAATCTTTTTTTTTTTTACAGAGACAGAGAGAGAGGGACATATAGGGACAGACAGACAGGAACGGAGACAGATGAGAAGCATCAATTATCAGTTTTTCGTTGCGACACCTTAGTTCAGGGGTCCCCAAACTACGGCCCACGGGCCACATGCAGCCCCCTGAGGCCATTTATCTGGCCCCTGCTGCACTTCCGGAAGGGGCACCTCTTTCACTGGTGGTCAGTACTGTATGTGGTGGCCCCGCAAAGCGCAGCGTCGCTCACGTACAGCACTACTTCCGGGGATGCGGGACGCACACCTCACGGCTCCAGAAGCAAGTCATATCACTTGTTACGGCTAGCAGTGACAAATATGGAACCGGACATTGACCATCTCATTAGCCAAAAGCAGGCCCATAGTTCCCATTGAAATACTGGTCAGTTTGTTGATTTAAATTTACTTGTTCTTTATTTTAAATATTGTATTTGTTCCTGTTTTTTTACTTTAAAATAAAATATGTGTAGTGTGCATAGGGATTGTTTGTAGTTTTTTTTATAGTCCGGTCCTCCAACCAACCGTCTGAGGGACAGTGAACTGGCCCCCTGTGTAAAAAGTTTGGGGACCCCTGCCTTAGTTGTTCATCCATTGCCCTCTCGTACGTGCCTTGACCACGGGCCTTCAGCAGACCGAGTAACCCCCTGCTCGAGCCAGAGACCTTGGGCTCAAGCTTTGCTCAAACCAGATGAGCCCGCACTCAAGGTGGCGACCTCGGGGGCCCCGAACCTGGGTCCTCCACATCCCAGTCTGACGCTCCATTCACTGCGCCACTTCCCGGTCAGGTGAGATTGGAATCTTGATGGCAAATGTTCCCATCACTTGCCAAGGAAGTTCCACCCTTGCTCTTCTTCGTTACTTTATTTAGTGGAGATGATACTGATTCAGCTAATGATCCTGCTTCCTTTTGAGTCCAATTGGAAGGACTATCGCATACCAGCATGTTTGTGCAATTTATAGCCTCTCCATCACAGTTCTTCATAAGCAGTACTTTCCAACATTCATGAGTAGATTTAGAGCAAAAGCCTTTAAATTCTCTATTAAAAGCAAACTTTTTCTGATTTTTCCTTCTGGCACTTTATAAAAATCTAAATGAATTAAGTGTTGCTTCTAAATAACTGCTTTGTATTTCTTAATGGTCAATATCATGGAATTTTCAGGCTTCTGGATCACTGACATTGGTAGCGATTAATTTCCAGTCTGTTTCACCTTGAGGAATAGGAGCCAAAGTTGCCAGGCTCTTCATGTGAGTCTCTCCACAAGAAAGAACCTTTGAGCCTTTTTCACAAACATCAATAGGATCATCTCCACAACAGTCTGTGCTCTTAGCTTTTCGATAGGGATTGTCCCACCTAGGTCTGAGGGAGAGCACAGTAATTCCATATGTAATCCTCAGAAGGAAAGATATTTGCCACATGGTATATAGCTCGCCATCCTTTATGTCTTGTTTAATGGGATTCAGTGGCTCCTCCGTGACAATGTCTGTTTTAGCGTTTGTACTCTGGGATCCTTTGATAACCATGTTAAATTTTCACATCATGTTGTGCTTTCTTTGTAGAAATACCATTTTTCTCTATAGAGCCCACTTTCAGAGGAATATCATGAAAGGGGCAATGTAGTGATGAGCTTTATTCTTAAAGAGGCTGTCACAGCGGGTGGGGCTAGCCATGTTCCTCCATGTGGTACAGGGCTCTGCACTCACTCCCTCTGGCAGGCAGGACTACTCTAAGTCTGTGTTAATATCGATTTACAGTGAGTATCTGAATATGTTTCTTGTTTCTTTATTCACTAGACACTTACTCTGACTATTCAGTATTGTGTCTGGTTAAAAGGTACTTATTTTCTCCGCAAAACAATTTAAAGTGGTTTAAGGACACACACAGGCATACTTCATTTTTTTTTTTTTTTAATTATGGCAATTGTGGGTAGTCATGTTTTTTGTTTTTTTTTTAATTTTTTTTTAAACTTTATTTATTTATTCATTTTAAAGAGGAGAGAGAGAGAGAGAGAAAGAGAGAGAGAGAGAGAGAGAAAGAAGGAGCAGAAAGCATCAACTCCCATATGTTCCCCGACCAGGCAATCCCAGGGTTCTGAACCGGCGACCTCAGCGTTCCAGGTTGAAGCTTTATCCACTGCGCCACCACAGGTCAGGCGGCATACTTCATTTTATTGCACTTCACAGGTGTTGCGTTTTTTACAAATTGACGTCAAGACCCTCCACCAGCAGAATATGACGACTGGCTTTCTTGTGTTACGCAGTTTATTGCAGTGATCTGGAGCCAGACCCGCAATATCTCTGAGGTCTGCCTGTAGATATTACAGATAATAAAATAGAGGAAAGAAACCAGGAACAAGAATAAGTTGAGCCAAGGCTTAACATTGTTGTCTGTTATATGCCAGACACTGTTTTGAGAGGTATATATGCAATGGTGATTAAAATTGCAGGCCAGCTCTAATGGAGCTTACCATATTCCCCCATGGACAAGACACTCCCATGTATAAGACGCACCTTAGTTTGGGGGCCAGAATTTTGAAAAAAAAAAAAAGTATGACAAAGTTATTGAACTCAAGTTTTATTTATCATAAAATTCATACAGCTCCTTATCACTGTCAAAACTCCCATTCATTAGCTTGTCCTCATTTGTGTCTGATGACGAATCACTGTCTTCAACAATGAGTGCAAAAACAAGTGCGAAAAAGTGGGAAATGCAAGTAAAAAAAGTCTACAACCACGTATAAGACGCACCCAGTTGTTAGACCCCAAAAGTTTTGGGAAAAGGTGTGTCTTATGCATGGGGAAATGCAGTATATTTTGATTTGGGTAGGTGGGGTGGATAGAAAGATTTACAATAAGCATGTACAGTAATCTCCCTCTTATCCACAGTTTTGTTTTCCACTGTTTCAGCAACCTACGGATGGTTCATTGTGGTTCAAAAATATATATTAAATTACACAAAGAAACCGTTCATAAGTTTAAACTGTGTGCTAGTCTGAGTAGCGTGATGCTCCATCCAGCCCGGGACATGAATCATCCTACTGTCTGGCGTATCCACGCTGAACACGCCCCCTCCATCCTCACTGAGCAGCCCTTTGGTTATCAGATCTGCTGTCTAGGTATCAGCACATGTGTTCAAATAACCCTTATTTTACTTAATAATGCCACATTTACATAACTTTGTGGTATATTATAGTTCCATTTTATTACTATTGTTAACCTGTGACTGTGCTTAATTTATAAATTCAGCTTTATCAAAGCTATGGATGTATAGGGAAAATATAGTATATATATTTCTCAGTACTATTGGTGGTTTCAGGCATCCCCTGGGAGTCGTAGAGAGTACTGTATTCCCTGTGGAGAAGGGGAAACTACTATAAATAAAAATCTCACCTTGTTCTTCATTACAGAAGAAAGACAAAAAGCTGATAAAATCCAGACAGTGAAAAAATATTCTTTTTATTGCCTGAAATCTTTAATGTCCTCCATATGACTCATTTAAAATAGGGTAAAGCTAATCTGTTTTTGTTCCCAAGCTCGCATGTCTGTTTACTTTATTGGATATAAATGTGGCTAAAGAACAAAACCGAAAGGAAAACAACTTCTCTAATCTGATCATTTATGTGGTCCATAGACTTCTACTCAACCATAAGAAATGAAAATGAGGAAGCTTAGAGGAGCATTGTGGTAGATTGATTATAGGGCTAAGCTTTATAAATGATGTAAGAAGAAAAGTCACTTTCATGAATTGGGGGTATAACAAACACATAGTATAGTGATTATGGAATTAATATTAAATAACTCAGGATCTTTGGGGGTCTTATATGTATTTGAAGGGCAAAGTCCCAATGTTTTTTGAATAGCCTGACCAAATTTTGAATAATTATATTTATAACCTTGCAGTGGGTACAGTTTAGATACATGAATAAAAATGTAGGTTTTTCTTATAAAACTCAGTTCTGTGTTAAACATGTAATATTCTATAAATTCTTAAATTTCATGGTCATCTAAACTTAATTTTAGATTACAATTAGAACTAGAAAGCTTCATTTTAAAAAGGACTAGTGAATATTTTCATCTTACATTTTTTGTTCTCTCATAGTGTGCTTAGATAAACTTTCAGAGCAAGTTCACCTTTTATGATTTACAGTATTTAATAATCTGGATGAGATGAGAATGTTCCAGGAAGTTGGCCTTCATGAATTTTTACATAATATTTGGATGTGGAGATGTCGTTCTTCCTATGTTATGTCTAAGCATTTAAACTCAGTTGTGAGATCATTCTGTAATGATAAAGCATTTTAAACATCCCATATATTACACACAGGGAAGATGTTGTCTGTGTCCTCTTTATTCCAGATCATTATGGTTTCTGAGATTTCAGAAAGTTTAATTACTTGCTCTTCAGAAAATGATTAACATAGCAGGTCTGAAACGCTCTCCTTAGAAATGCCTGCTTGCAAGATTGGCCCGTGGCTGGCATCTGGGAACTTGGCTCTCAGGGTGTCCCCAGTAACTGATAAGTGGGATCCACTGTGCCTAGACTGTTTGTGCAAACAGTATGGTTTATGTTGAACACCTGCTTTCCTTCTGGGTGTGCCCCTGTGACCTGCCTGTTATGAAACTAGGTGCTGAGTGTCTGATGGGCACGCCTGGACAGAAACACTTCATACACACTGGCGCATTTTACTGCTGGAGGGAGGAGTGAGCTCTGCCTAACCTCTCCTAGGAAGGAGAGAGCAGAGGAAGCTTGAAGATTGATTCCTCCAGATTCCACCTTTTCCCTTTATGACCCATGGTATGTTCTTACTCTAGCAATAAGTGCAAGAATACGCTGGATTCCGTGAGACCCCTGACATACCTCTTCAAGACTAAAAGATTCTGCCCTGCTGAGGGTGAAGATTTGTATTTTTTAACCTCTGTGGAAGAACTCTGTTTTCCTTTGCCTGGTGATTAGAGTCCAGGTGCAATGGAGAAGATGCTATTTAGACCCTCAAATAAAAATAAGCATGCATTCGTTTGTTCGTCCATTCCTTCTGTGTTCTGCAGGTCTGTTAGTGCCGTGATTCAGGCCCTATGGAGGAAGCTGTAAACCTCTGGCTTAATTAGGCAAAGGAAGATAAATCTTATAAATAGTTGAATGGGAGTGTAGGTGCACTCTTCTGGCTGCTTTCAGAGAGGGCTGTTTTATTTAACACTATGGAAAAGTTTATGTTTTGGTTCCACGTAGTTCTTTTACTTGAAATTTGGGTTAATTTGAATTAGGATATAAGGCCTATATTTAAGAATCATTTTTTGCTAGTACAGAATTGCAGGCCAACATTTCTTTCTAAAAAACAATAAAAAAAATACAAATGCACTCTACACATAGTTGAATATTGCAAACATATAATTATATTAAGTGAAAGAAGCCAGTCACAGAAACCTGCATATATTATTCTATTTATATGAAATGGTCAGAACAAGCAAATCTTTTGACCCAGAAGGTAGATTAGTAGTTGCTAGGGACTAGGGGCTGGAGAAGGATGGAATGGGACTGCTAATGGAGGTGGCATTGGGGGCAGTGCTGTAAATGTAAAATTAGATTGTGGAGATAGCGTACAACTTTGTGACTATACTAAAAACCATTGAATTATACACTTGAAGTGGGTGAAGTTATATGTCAATTATGTCTCAGTAAAGCTGTTTAAAAATGACAAACGCATATGCAGTTTTGTTAGATATTGCCAAATTCTCCTCTCATAGTGTTATATCAGTTTGTCTTCTCAGTGCTTAGTAAATAAGTGCATAAGCTTGACCAATTTTACCAACAATATGATGTCATACATTTTGTCATTAATTTGATAGAAATGGTATATCATCTTTTTAATTATAAATTTGCATTTTTCTATGAATGAATTTGAACATCTTTCCATATGTTTAAGGGCTCTTTGTATATCTATTTTTGTGAACTGTTTACTTTCCTTGAGGTTTTTGGTGTTTTACTCCTCTTTTAAGTGTTCTTTATATATTGGTAATATTAGCCCTTTGTCCTATGTCTACTATTGTCATAGATTGGGTTTTCCTTGGTTTTGCATTTTATAAACATAAGATGATATACATAAACTTTGTGATGAGAATGTGGTCTGTACTCCAGGTGACTAAATTATAGTCTGAGCAGAATTTTCTTCTGGCAGGTACTTAGATTTGCTACCCTTTCCTGTAGAGTTTTTCTTCAGTCCTGAGAAATCCCTTAGTACTCACTATTCCAAGTTGTGTCTCTCACTGTTGCTATGCCAGTTTTCACCTATTCTTTCTTCTCAGGCCCACACCTGATGGTGGTTCCTTTCTGGAGTCTCTAGAACCGCCCCCCACCAGAGCTGACTTGGGTGCTCCTTTTGTATGTCCCCACTGCACTGTACTTTGTAGCTTCCTTTATAGCATTGACACTGTAATTGCTTCTGGGTGTTTTTCCTTCCCAGACTCCACAGTCTGTTTGAAGACTGAGTCTTGTCTCCCTTTTTGCGTTTCTGGCATAGTGGTGTTTAGTATGTAGTAAGTGCTTAATAAATATTATTGGAAGGACTGGTGCAGGAAGAGATAGGAGAGAGGTTATGTCACTGTAGGGAAAAAGTTGTTCTTGGTGGGCAAGTGAAATTTAAATAAGTGAAGAGGACATTCCCTGTGACAGAAGGGCATTGGCAAGGTGACAGGGATGTGAATGAATCCAGTGTGTGCCCTGAACAGTGGAGGTACTTGCCTGACTGGAGCGTGTTTGCTTATTGTATTCATCATGTCTTGACTACGTACCTACTATGTGAAAGGCCCTGGTTTAGGTAGTAAAACCAAAGATCTTAAAACCCAGATGCACAGGTTTTTAAAATGTGCTTTGGGAATGGTGTAGGGAGTAGATTAGGGAGGTAAAGAGGAGCAGGGCTCCAGGGAACATGGAAGGAGAGGTGTAGGCACTGGGCTTGGTGCAGTTGACAGGAAGTGGCGAGTGGATGGTCTGCTGGAGGCTGTCATTCTTTGGGTGTTTTCAGTGAGGGTGGTCTGTAATGTGATTGGAGGAAGAGAGTTATAGAAAATGATATTGAGCTCTGAGGGGATGAGGTTGCCTTCGAACTGTGACCTGTAAGACAGCTAGGAATTGGCCCAGTGGCTACACAGGGGAAGGACGTTCAGGATGAGAGAAGGATACAGGGAGCCACAGACAACTGGGGTCTAAAGGGAGTACAGTAGGAAAAGTAGGTGAGGCCGGACAGGTGAGCGTGGATGACATACATGATTTTAATGCCTGAGCATACCAGAATGGACGTTCCATAACTTCTACAAATAGACCTAGACCTCTTGCTTGTTCATGCTAAATCAGGGTGCTTGCAAAGAGGTTGGGATTTCATCTTGCAAGTGATGAGTGAATACTGAAGACTTAAGAAGGCCCTGACATTATTACATGTCGGATCACCCTGATATTGCAGGTGGTGGCCTGGAAGAGGGGGAAGATTAGAAGCAAAGAGCCAAGTTCTGAGGGTCTCTCAGCAATACAGAGAAATGACAGTAAGGACCTCAACAAGGGCAGAGGATACGAGATACTGGATAGAGAAGGAAGGGGTCAAGAGTGAGAGTACGATGGTGTGGATGTAGAAAAGAGTCATGGATCTTGGTTTTTTAGGCAGCTTGTGTGGGTTTTGGGGTAGCTTACTAAGCTAAGCACAGTAGGAGAGGTTCTACTTTTGGGAAGCTAAGCCAGGAAAAAAATGGGTTTAGTTTGGGACATACTGAACTTCTCCTCCCATACTTTCCCCATTCCATGTGACATAGCTTTGGAGTCATTCTTGACTATTTTTCTCTCACAACCCACAGCCAGTTTGCTAGCAAATCTTTCCATTTTACCTTAAAAAATATCTAAAGGTCGACCACATTTTATTCTCTCTGGGCCCTACCATGCTGATTGTAGCCACTGTCATTGCTCACCCAATTATTACAGTAGCTTCCTAACTGATGTCCCTGCTTCTGCCCTTGTCCCCTGTCTGTCCTCAGTGTGGCATCTGAATGATCCTTATGATAATCAGGTCGTCTTTCTGTACATAAAACTTTCCTCCTAGAGTAAGTCAGTCCTTGCAGAAGGCTCGCATGGCCCTTACCACTCTGTTATCATATTCTGTTCTTTCTTCCTTTTGCTCACTTCCTGCCCGCCATATTGGCCTCCTTGCTGATCTGTGAAATAGTCAGGTGTACTCCCGGTTGCAGATCTAGAATTTTATCTTTCCTTTGAAAAAGGCTCTTTCCCGAGTTATTAGCAAAGCTTACTTCTACTTTTGGGTCTTTAGTCATATGTGGCTTTTTCAGTGACTCTTTCTCTGGCCATCAATTTGAAATTGCAGCCTTCTCCCCTGCCTGACATTCTCCCTCTTTGGTTCCTTTGTCTCCTTAGCCTTTATCGCCATCTACACGTGTGCTGTACATACTGGGTTTGTTTTCATCCCTCCCCACTGGAATTTAAGATTCATAAGGACAAGGACTTCTGCTTTATTCATTGTTGTACCTATAGCACCCAAAACTATACTAATGTATAATAGGCGCTCAGTTAATATTTGTTACTGGATTAATTAATGATGTGCTTGGGATATCCTGGAATAGATGCTTATGATTTATTATACCCTCTTTAATTTCATAAAGAAATAGAGGCAAGAAAGTGTCTAGTAGACAAACTGGAGCCCATGAAATGCTTGAGATTGGAGTGAAGTCATGGCGATACAGAAGGCAGCTTAGAGAACATAGAGTCAGAAGAGGACTTGGGTGGCCTGGAAATACTTCCATGTGGGGGTTGACCAGAGAGTAGGACTGTCCCTAGACTTAGCCATGTGGGGAAGACTGCTCTGGGCCTTGTGCTTTAGAGTTGTTCATCTGGCCTCCCTCCAGCTATACCCCTCCTGACAAGATCAGGATTTGGGGGTAGCAGAGGGCACTAGTCCATCTGTTACCCATTTCTGAGTAGTTGAACCCGTGCCCACACGGCCCTTCATGGGCCTCTTTTCTGAGTCTCTTCTCTCGACTGTACTACATGCATGAGCTTCTCTAGGTCCAAGAGATGGCCAAAGGGTAGCAGTTTGCGGGCATGTGGCCAGAGCTTGGGATGTCCACAGGTGTGTATGTGCAGCTCCTGTGTGATGGAGTGGAGCCAGAGTTTGGAAGAGAAGAAGACAGGCTGCAGGCCAGGTGTGGGGGTATGGTTCTCCCATGCCCCCATAGAACACGAGGCAGTTTGAGAAATCCAAGCCAGAGCTTAGCCTTTTAGTATGTTATAAAAGTGTGTATGTCAAGATTGAAAGAAGAATAATTTAATACCTTGTTAGCTTGGTTAATAACTTTTTAAAAAAGATTTATTGATTTCAGAGAGAGAGAGGAGAGATAAAGAAAGAAAAGGGGCAGGAGTGGGAAGCATCAATTCATAGTAGCTGCTTCTCCTATGTGTATTGACCAGGCAAGCCCAGGGTTTCGAACCAGCGACCTCAGCATTCCAGGTTGCCACTCTATCCACTGCACCACCATATGTCAAGGTCGATTTCTAACATTAAAATATTTATACATGTGATATACAGGTTTTCATTTGTAATCTTGCTCCAACCTCCTTGAAAATTGGGGTGGGGGTCCGTAAGAGGAGTTGAAAAGGAGGAGCTGGGGAGGGAGAAGTAAATTCAGGCAGAGCTTCGAGGGGAGTATGAGCCACAGTGTCCGTGCTTCGGAGACGGTCAGTGCCGTGGGGACAGAAATGGGTCCCGTGAATTTGACAACCAGGATTCAGGAAACATTTCACTTTGTGGTGATGGATGACAAACCTCCATAGAAGGAGGAGTACCTGAGAAATTAGGAAGTGGAGACAGTATAGATAGATGATTTTTCTTCACGAATGTTATCTGAGAGAGGAACTGGAGCAGCATCTGCAGGGCTGTATGCAGGGTCAAGGAGGAGGACTTGGCCACGTTTAGTCTGGTAAACGTTTAGACCTCGAGGGAAAGGACCCCGTGATAAAAAAGGATAAGGTTAAGAAATAAGAGGAAAGAGTTGGTGGAGCGAGGCCGGAGCTCCGGTGCACAGGTCAGTTGATCAGCCTTTGGAAGGAGAGGGCGTTTGCAGTCTTGGGATGTGTGCATGTGTTTGGAATATAAGTGTGGAGGGGGAGGCAGGAAAGTGACTGAACAGGCAATATATATTGTCAACGTTGCTGCAGAGTAGTTTTCTTTGGCTAGTTTTTAAAAACTTGATTTTATATTTCTGGGGATTCGGGGGTGGTGGTGGTGGTTATACGTGTTGCTACTTCAAATATAAGCCCTGATGTGGGGCATAGGCTAGGTATGGTGACCCTGTCCTTACTCAGTAGTTATTATTTACAGGTAACTTGCAATTTTAAATTTGATAAAAAGTTCTGATTCCTCAATAGCCTGGAAATAAGTTGTCATTATATGCATTATATAATGTATGTCATCAGGCTTTGGCGATGGTTTGTAATAACTATGCACTGTCTGAATCACACTAATTTTGGGGGAAAATATTTTTAATAGAATTATATTAATACTGTCTTTTTTTCCCCACTACTAGTTCCAGAGAATTGCTGGTTTATGTTTTAGCTCTTGCCAAGTTGTGAAAACAGTGAAGGATGCTTAGACTACTTAACATTCAAATTGTAAGTAAAATTTATTTCTGCTATTATTATCTATATGTTTAGAAAACAGAAACTGAAAATAGTCAGCTTACATGAAAATGATGAGTTTCAGTGTGGGACTGTGGAGTTTTCTTAATTTTTATTCTTAAACTACAAATACTTTCTGCATTTTCTGTTGATAAGGTCAAAAAGGAGACTAAATTCTGAGTGGTCTTAGATAGTGAGGTGAAATTTCTGTTTTTTTTCAGGTATTTCTTGTCTGAGTTTATGGAAATTCTTTATTATTTTGTTTCCATATCTGTATGGTGCCAGTAGTTAATAGAGAACATAATATTAATGGAATGATTTATTAGAAATGTATTTTTTCCTTATATTTAATATTTCTGCACTCTTTAACTTTTATGTGAAAAAAATCCTGTTAGAAATAAATTTCTAATTTCTCCGTGAAAAATTTAACATATACAAAATCAAAGTGTCACTTTCTAAGAATAATCTAATGCATAAATCTAGATGTACATATTGACATTCATCTCTACTGAGGCAAGGTTGACTTCTGTTGACTTGAAACCATTTGCTATATTGCATGTTGAACCAATAGCAAAAAAAGTTACCAAGGAAAGAATGATAAAATAATATTAAGCATTCCAAGTGATTTCACAACTTTGTTTTCAAACCACTATTTGAAAGTATAAGCAAGTCCAGTGAATCTGTTTTATAGTTCTTGTAGTCCCAATGTGAACACAAAGTGAGTTTGCTGCCGTAGCAGAAGACAGTTCTAGTTACTCAAGTAAATAAACAAACTGAGCCAAAGAAGGGGAGTGAAGTATTTACAAACCAGTCAATTTTGAAATTTGTTATATAGGCCAAACATTTTGTTTTTAATGCATGAAAGATTTCAAAAATTTCTACGAAAATATTTCAGGAATAAAATTACATCTTCATAAAGATAGAAAGTTACAACATTTTGCTTCTTTGAATGTAAATATCATAATGTCATGAATGTGCAGTACCTTGGTGAGAACTTAGTTTCAGTATGTTAATTAACTGGAGAATGCTAAGAAGTAGAGTGCTCATTACTGCCCTCTTTACTGCCCTCTTTTGACACAGGGTTGTATAAGCCTATTTCTTTTTTCTTAGTTTATACAAATGTTAAAAATTAGGTTGCAGAAGAGGTTGTACTTTATATCTTTCCTATTTTTAATAACTTTTTAACTTCTTTCCTTTTTTAGGCTCTCTCATTAATCATCTTTAGAAGACTGGATTTCTGGATATCTACTCCAATCTTCTATTGACTTTGAAGACATGATGCAAACCTGTAACACTGGCAATCATCCATGAACCTTTAATTACACTGATTAATAGCGTTTCAAGCTTCCTCAGGGAATAAACAATGACATCAGCAGTGGTTGACAACGGAGGTTCTGTTTTGGAGCTTTCCAGCAATGGAGTAGAGAATCAAGAGGTTAGGCATCCAATGCATTATATTACTGTTTTGTTCACAGAATTCAATGCATGAACTGGTTTTGAAAATAATGGGAAATAGGTGTTTGAGAGTAGACATGTATAATGCATGATATTGTACACGTTCATGTCACGTGTCCTCATGTAATTTAGAAAAGAGAAAGTTGAGGGAATTACTCCAGGCCCACCTGAGCTGTTGGAGCATGCGTATGTTGGAATGAATGGGAGGAACAAATTGACAGAAAGAATACTGCAGGATTAGTTGAGAGATTTACCTTCCTGATAAAATGTATTGTTTTGGATGATAGAGAGTATACATATATATTGTACCTAAATTAAGTTCTTAAATTAGAACTTTGTATCTCTTTTAGTTGTTAACTTCGTTTTGTATTTTGTTCTATTTAATTCAGTGTGGGAATTCATAATATTTTAATCTAATATATATACTTAATACTTTAGATAATTGATAATTTGTAAATCAAAAGAAATCCAGGTTTTGAAATTTCATATATGTAGAATTTTTTTACATTTTAGCATTTTTGGTTATTTTCTTGTTAATAACACTTGGGAGTAGAAAAATAATAGTACCAGAAACATATGGACTTCCAGAGCCTGGTTTTTATTCCCACCACTCAGTAAAGACTAGACATTGAAAAGGAGCTGAGTTAAAATATACTAATGCTGGGACCCTAATGGACAAAAGTTTGGTAAGAGATGAGATGAGGTGGGAAAATGGAGAGTTGACTGTATTTAGAAAATCCGTTTTCTCTGTATTCTGTGACAAATACTGCTGTTCACCGGCACTCAGTACCAGCACGGTGCTATAGTGATGTGGCTGAGACACAGGTTAGATATGTGTCCTGGAGTCTGGGTTCTTTTTCTTGTTCGCATGGTGTCTGTTCAGTCTTCCAAGATAGCTATGGGCAAGTTCAGTGGGAAGAAGACAAAGCAAAGGTTGCTACTTTTTCTTTGTTTCCAGTGGACTTGGGAACTCAAATGTTTCTGTTGTATTGAAAGCTAAAGCTGGTTCAAGCCCATTAAGAGAAACCACAGCTACAGAACATACTTTATTCTTGTAATCAATGTCTGCGTCTTCCTTAAATTTTTGCTTTTTGTATCATCACTTCTAGGTGTGATTTGCCAAAGAGATCAGGGACTTGTGGAACTTCCATCCATATCACCCAAACCGTTTATTGCTTCTTCTTCAAGAGCTTTCTCTTCGTAGTGTAGTTTTACTCTATTGATATTTAATCCCACAAAGAGAGCTTTTAAGAACGATAGCAGAATATATTTACCTTGTGCTGATTGAGTGCTGTCAATATGAGAAAAGAGTACAATAATTTATTTCTGGAAGACCAATGAGAAGACTCATTGGGTGTTCTTGACCTGGACGACTGAATATTATGGAAGAAAGAATCTAATAAATGAAGTCATTTTATCAAGGCCTTATTGACTACTGATTATGTGGTAGCCTTACAGGGTGGTCATAAGCATTTTAGGTAGTGTGATACCAGAATAGAGGAAGCTGTTCTTGGGGAACTTTTTCTTCAACAAATATTAACTGACTACGTGCCTTGTGTCAAGTACTTTTCTAGGCACTAGGGATAAAATGACTGTGAAAAATCAGGGTTAGAGATGGATGGAGAGAGGTAGTCAGGGAAGGCTTCTCTGAAGAGGCAGTATTGTAGTTTAGACCTAAATAAAATAAGGTATTGGGCAATAGGAACTTCTGGGGAAAGAGAGTTCCAGGAGAAAGAAAAAGCCACTAGTCTCTGAAATAGCTTCTAATTTTACAAAGGGAGTTTTGGAGGTAGTGATATTTGAAAGATAGATTTTTATCTTATAAGCAACTTTTCAGGATTATATCTATAATATCCATACCTAAAATGTAGGGTAGGGGTGAAAAAACAACCTGTCAACATTTTATAATCATGGCTTCAGAATCTGAAGAAAGAATAAATATGTAAAAAGTGGTTGGCACTGTGCTGTAAACCTGAAACTAATATTGTATGCCAACTGTAATTGAAAAACAAATTTTAAAAAATAGGAGTTAGCTAAAAAGAAGTGGTGGGCGTTTGGAGAATTATTAATAGTTTTCCAGGCTTTATATTTTATAACTTTGTTTCTTACTATAAAAGTAATAGATTTTAAAAATTAGGATAACTCTGTTTCTGACAAAGTTCCCCCCCCAAAAAAAAACTACAATTATACTTGTGAGTATAGATGTAAAAATCATGAATAAAATAGTAGTAAATATACAAAATTCAGTTACTAAATAGGATTTAGATATATCATACAAGGATAATTCAATATTAAGAAAACCATTAATATATCTCCTGACATATAACATATGACATATTAGTAGGAATAAAATAATGAAATGGAGTTTTCTGAAATTCTTTATTCATTCCTGATAAAAACTCTTTAAAATATAAATATAGGTGTATACTTTCTTAATATTATAAAAAATAACATAACTCAGCTCTGTTTAATGGTGAAATCCTGGAGGATTTTCTTTAAAATTGGAAAGCAGATAAGGTAAAGTATTACCATTACTATAATATATTATTTTTTATTTTTCTGCAGTCAGACAAGATAATTAAAAAATATAAATATTTTAAAGGAGACCAAATTATTATTTGTAGATAATATGATACTCCACCTGAGAAACCAGAGGGAGTCCATAAAAAGTCATTAGAGCTAATAAAAGTTTGGCAGGTACAAAATTAACAAAATATATTTAACTTTATTTTGTAAGGACTATAATTAGTTAGAAAAGATCATGGAGAATAAGACTTTTTCCAGAAAATTAACAAAAAATATAAAATGTTGAGGAATAAATATAAAAGATATATGGGACTTGTTTGAAGAAAATTATTGATAATGAAGTGCATGAAAGAAGACTTTAAGAAACAAAGACATACTTTATACTTGGATAGGAGAGACAGGAAGAGCCAGTGTTGTGGAGGATGTCAGTGTGCTTCAATGCATCCATATATTCCATCTCTATCAAATGTTAGGGCAACTTGGGGGAAAAGTGATTATATAACCCTAATGGTTACATGCAGAAGTAGCTAGAGCACTGTTTGAAAAGGAAACGTGTAGCATATAGGTCTCATAGAAATAAAGGACTGATACGGGAAAAAGGGGGGGTATACTTTTAAATATATTTTTAAAAACACAGTGAATACAAGGTCTAGCAGTTATCTGCTTTCAGACAAACAGGATTGTACATTTTTCCACTTCAGATTTTAATGGAATAACAGAGACCAGATTATACTCCTACTATAAATAACTAGAAAAATGAACAAACATATGAAACTACTATTTTGAAACAGTAGTGCTGTGGTCTGAGTGTTTGTGTCCCTTCAAAGTTCATATGTTGACTCCCAACCCCCAGTGACGATGGCAGTAGGAGGTAGGACCTCTGGGAGGTGATTAGGTTATGAGGGAGGAATCCTTATGAATGGGATTCGTGCTCTTATAAAAAGACTCCAGAGAGATCCCTTGCTGCTTCTGCTGTGTGGAAATATGACAGTAAGTCTGTGACCAGTCATGCTGGCACCCAGAGCTTGGACTTCTAGCTTCCAGCTCTGTGAGCAGCATACTTTCCCTGAAAAGGTTTAAAAGCAGGCCTTGAAAGTAATCATAAGTGTCTGTCATAGTATATATTATTAAAATAAGACAACAAAATGTAGAACCTAACTGTAAAATTTACATATCAAACACACAACCATGTTAAATGCAAGTAAGCTGGAATAATAAAACCTATAACTTGGAGAAAAGAAAACTGTTAATGAAAATTGAAACACAAGCTAGAGATGATGGAATTAATGGAAAAGACTTCAAAACCACTGTTTTTGAGCATATGTATTGCTCAAGAAGTTAAAAGAAAACATGGACCAGTGGTAGAGCGTCAGCCTGGCGTGCAGGAGTCCCGGGTTCAATTTCCGGCCAGGGCACACAGGAGAAGCACCCATCTGCTTCTCTACCTCTTCCCCTCTCCTTCCTCTCTCTCTCTTCCCCTCCCGCAGTCAAGGCTCTATTGGAGCAAAGATGGCCTGGGCGCTGAGGATGGCTCTGTGGCCTCTGCCTCAGGTGCTAGAATGGCTCTGATTGTGGCAGAGCGATGCCCCAAGATGGGCAGAGCATCGCCCCCTGGTTGGCATGCCGGGTGGATCCTGGTCGGGTGCATGTGGGAATCTGTCTGACTGCCTCCTGGTTTCCAGCTTCGGAAAAATACAAAAAAAAAAAAAAAAAAGAAAACATGAACCTCAGAGGGGAGGTATAAAAGACATAAAAGAACCAAGTGAAACTTCCAGAAATAAAAAAAATATATATATATTATCTGAAAGGAAAATTTACTGAATAAGATTAAAAGTAGATTAGATAGTTCAAATGAAAGGACCAGGGACTTTGAAGAGAACAATAGAAACTACATTATGAAGCACAGAGAGAAAAAGCAAAACAAACAACAATAACAAAACGCAAAACATAAAAAACAAAGGCTTGGTTACCTGTGAGACAGTACCATGTTGTCTATCACACATGTAATCTGAGTTCCAGAAGGAGTGGAGAGGACAAGAGGAAAAAACTGAATAAATAATGGCTATAACAATTCCAAGTTTGACAAAAAATATAAACCCAAAGATCTGAGAATATTAAACCCCAAACAGGAAAAGCATGGAACAAATAGACCCTGAGGCATATCATCATAAAATTGCTGAAAGCCAGTTTCACAAAGGAAGTCTTAAAAGTATTCAGGAGACAGTTTCCTCTCATATAGAAGAACAAAGATAATGACTGCAGACATCTTGACTGAAACTATGCAAGTCAGAAGATAATGACTTCTTTAAAATGCTGAAAGACTAAAACTTTCAAGCTACAATTAGTATTCAGTAAAAATGTCCTTCAAATGAAGCAAAACTGAGAGAATTTGTCACCAGGGAGCTGTATTATAAGAAATAATAAAAGAAGTTCTTTAGGCAGAAGTAGATGAAACTTAGGTATACCAGATGGAAACTTAGATATCCATAAAGGAATGAAAAGCATTGGAGAAATAGCTAATTGTAGGTAACTAGAAATCCTTTTATCAAGCCTATGTAATGAAACCTTTGTAAAAACCCAGAAGAACAGGGTTTGGAGAGAATCTGGGTTGGTAAACACGTGGAGATATCAAAGAATGAAAATTCTGTGCCCTTTTCTGAATATCTTGCCCTGTGTGAATGTCTCCCATCTGGCTTACAATGTGAAGTAAAGATATGGCAACAGAACAAAGGATGGGTGGGAGGAGGGAATTGGAAGAATACTACTGTAAGCTTTTTATATTATACATAAATTAACATTATTTGTAGATAAACTTGGTAAGTTAAGAAGCATATTATAAAATCTAGAGAACCACTAAAAATAAAGCAAAGAAATATACATAAACCAATATTTGAGTTAAAATGGATACTAAAATTCTCAATTCGGAGGAAGACAGAATAACTAGTCCAAATAAATGTGGATATTGTCAGATTGGGTTTAGAAAGAAGCCAGACCAATTTATGTTTCATACCAGAAATTAATTTTAAGTGTTAACACAGCTTTAAAGTAAAACTATAACCATAGCTATACCATGCAAATTTAATCATAAAAAGGCTGAAGTAGTTTCAGGACAAGATTATTACCAGGGATAAACCTAGACATTTTATAAAATGATGAAAGGACCCTTTTGTCAAGAAGACTTAACAACCCTAAGCCTTGGCTGGTTGACTCAGCAGTAGAGCATGGCCCAGTATGTGGAAGTCTGGGTTTGATTCCTGGTTAGGGCACACAGGAGAAGCCACCATCTGCTTCTCAACCCCTATTCTTTCCCCCTCCCCCTCTCCCCCTCTCCCCCTCTCCCCCCTCCCCCCTCCCCTCTCCCCTCTCCCCTCTCCCCTCTCCCCTCTTCACAGAGAATCAGAGAGAGGGATAGATAGGGACAGACAGACAGGAATGGAGAGAGATGAGAAGCATCATTCATCAATTTTTTGTTGCGACACCTTAGTTGTTCATTGATTGCTTTCTCATATGTGCCTTGACTGTGGGGCTGCAGCAGACCGAGTAACCCCTTGCTTGAGCCAACGACCTTGGATCCAAGCTGGTGAGCTTTGCTTAAGCCAGATGAGCCCGTGCTCAAGCTGGTGACCTCCAGGTCTCGAGCCTGGGTCCTCTGCATTCCAGTCCGATGCTCTATCCACTGCGCCACCGCCTGGTCAGGCTCAGCCCCTACCTTTTCTTTCTCTCTCTCTCTTTCTCTCTTTCTCTCTCTCTCTTTCTCCCTCCCTCTCCCTCCCTCCCTCCCTCCCTCCCGCAGCCATGGCTCAAGCAGTTTGAGCAAGTTGGCCCCAAGCACTGAGAATGGCTCCATGGCCTCTGCCTCAGGCACTAAAATGTCTTGGTTGCAAGCAATGAAAGAGTGGCCTCAAATGGGCAGAGCATCACCCCTAGTAGGCTTGCCAGGGGGATCCCGGTTGGGACACATATGGGAATCTGTCTCTGCCTCCCTGCCTCTCATGTAAAAAAGGAAAGACTTAACAACCCTAAATGTGTTTGCACTCAGTATTAGAGCTTGAAAATACATAAAGCATAAATTGACAGATCTGAAAAAATAAATGAGTAAATCCACAGCATTAGTTGGAGATTGCAGCATTTCTCTCTTGGTAATTGATAGAAATCAATGAGAATATAGAAAACTTGAAGAACATTATTAACCACCTTCACCTAATGGATATTTATGGAACACTACCTACTAGCAGCAGATACACATTTATTTCAAGTGCAAATGGACAGTGAACCAAGATAGATCATAAGCTGGGCTATACATCTCAATAATTTTTAAAGGATTGAAATCATACAGAGCAAGTTGTTTGACTAAAGCAGAAGTATTAGAAAGTAGCACAAAAAGATGCCTGCAGGCCCTGGCCGGCTAGCATAGATGGTTGTAGCATCATCCTGACATACTGAGGTTGTAGGTTTGATCCCCAGTCAGGGCACATACAAGAATCAACCAATGATGGCAAGAAAGAGTGGAACGCCTGACCAGGCGGTGACTCAGTGGATAGAGCGTCGAACTGGGATGCGGAAGACCCAGGTTTGAGACCCCAAGGTCACCAGCTTGAGCGTGGGCTCATCTAGTTTGAACAAAGCTCACCAACTTGGACCCAAGGTTGCTGGCTCGAGCAAGGGGTTACTCGGTCTGCTGAAGGCCCCGCCAGTCAAGGCACATATGAGAAAGCAATCAATGAACAACTAAGGTGTCGCAACGAAAAACTAATGATCGATGCTTCTCATCTCTCTCCGTTCCTGTCTGTTCCTATCTATCCCTCTCTCTGACTGTCTGTCTCTGTAAAAAAAAAAAAGAATGACACAACAAAATTGATGTTTTCTCTCTGTCTCTGCCTGCCATTCTCTCTAAAAGTCAATAATAAAAAAATGATGCACTGACCTGTGGTGGCACAGTGGGTAAAGCGTCGACCTGGAACGCTGAGGTCGTCAGTTCGGAGTCCTGGGCTTGCCTGGTCAGGGCACATGTGGGAGTTGATGCTTCCTGCTTCTCCCTCCTTCCCTCCCCCCTTCTCTCTCTCTCTGTCTCTGTCTCCTCTCTCTAAAGTGAATAAAATCTAAAAAAATAAAAAATAAAATGCTTGCAAAATCCCCAAATATTTAAATATTAAACAGCTCACTTTTATATAACCCATGATTACAGAATAGTCACAAGGGAAATGAGGAAATATTGAAGCTGAATGAAAAATGAAAATATCAAAATTTTAGGTGTGCAGCTAATGCAGTGCTTAGAGGGAAACTTATAGCTTCAAATGCTCATATTAGCAAAGGAGAAAAGTAAAATCAATCATTTAAGTTCTCACCTTAACAGGCTAATATATAAAGATTACATTATTAAAAATACAAATAAATAAGTAAAGTAGAAAGTGAACAAATAATAGAGAAACTAAAGCAGAAGCTGGTTTTACCGAACATTTAGGGAAGAAATAATACCAATCCTACACCACTTTCAGAAAGCATAGGACATGGGAGCATTTCCTAACTGATGAGGCCAGCATTGCCCTATACTAAGACCAGACAAAAATACAGAGAAAGAAAACTACAGACTTCTATGTTCATGAACACAGAAACAAACATTCTTGATAAAATACTAGCAATCTAATTCAGCAGCACATAAAAGGGATCGTATGTCCCAAATGGGCTTTATCCCAGGAAGATAGGTTTAACTCTCCATATTAAGTAAAGAGGAAAAACCATGTGATAATAGCCACAGAAAACCTATTTGTCAAAATTCAACACCTATTTATTGTACAAATACTTTAACTGGTAATAAAAGGCAGCTTCCTCAGCCTGATGGTGCATCTGAAAAACCTACAGCCAACATCATGTTTAATGGCAAAAGACTGAATGTTTCCCTTTTAAGCTTAATAGCAAAGCAAAGATGTCTGCTCTAGTCACTTCTATTCAACGCTGCACTGGCAACCTGGCTACAGGGCAAGAAAAATAAAAGACCTATGGATTGGAAAAGAAGAAATAAAACCGTATTTCTAAATGATTTGTTCATGAACATAGAAATCCAGTGTACTTATACTAGCAAAAATATAACTGGAAAATGAAATTTAAAAAGCAGTACTATTAAACAGCATCAAAATAACATAGAGATAAGTTTAAGTAAGTAAAATGTCTGTACCAGAGAACTACAAAATGTCAAGATAAATTAAGGACCTGAATAAATGGAGAGAAGTGCATGTTTATGGAAGGGAAGACTTATGAGAAAGAACAAAGTTGGAGAGCTTCTATCCCTGATTTAAAGACATACTGTGAAGCTCCAGTAATTGAGACAGTGTGGCATTGGAGAAAGAATAGTCTTTTAAATGATTGATAGTTATAAACAACTGTATATACATATGCAAATAAATGAACTACACCGTTTTCTCACATCATCTACAGTGAGTAACTCAAAATTGATTGTAGAATTAAATGTTTAAACTATAAAAACTTCTGGAAGAAAACACAAGAGAAAATTGTCTCAGCCTTGAAAGAGTCAATGATTTCTTAGATTGGACATAAAAAAAAGTGAACTTTTAAAAAAAATAATGGTGACTTGAACTTCATTTAAATTAAAAACATTTCTTAAAATTCCATTAAGAAAATGAAAAGACAAACCAAAGATTTGAAAATGTATATTGACAAAGAACTTAATTCAGAATTTGTAAAATAATAGGTTGGAAATAATTCATTCAAATGGGAAAATGGTTTGAAGACAAAATTATAGGAATGGCCAATGAGCACACATAAAAATGCCCAATATTATTAGCCAATCAGGGCAATGCATATTAAAAACACAAGGAGGTATTCCTACATACTTACACAGAATGCTGAGTGTTACAAAGCCATGTGTTGGAAAGGATGTTGGGCAACTGGAACTCCTGTACATTTTTAGTGGGAATATAAAATAACCACTTTGGAAAGCAGTTTGACAGCCCTTTTAAAATGAAATGTACAGTTACTGTAGGATCCGGTAATTTGACTTGTGGGTAAATATGGGATGGAACAGAACGGAATGGAACGGAGGGAGCGGGCAGGCCATGGACAGGAGCCTCACAGCCACATGAACGTGGTGAAGAGAGAAACAGGGCATATCCTACAATAGAATTCTCAGCAATAGAAAGAAATGAACTCCTGATACATGCAGCAACAGGTACAAATCTCAATATTATGTTAATTTAAAGAACTTGGACCCAAAAGAGCATGAACAGTTCATTCCATATAAAGTTTCAGAAGAGGCGATTTATAGGGATAGGAAGCAGACTGGCAGTCGCTGGGCCTGTGTGCTTAGGTGGGTTGGGTAGGTGGCAGTGGTGAGGGTGTGACTGATAGGGGTGCATAGGAGCCTTCTGGTATGATGCAAACATTCTGTTTCCTGATTGTGATGGTAACTGCAGGAATGTCTACATTTGTGAAAATACCTAAAGTTGACTAAAAATAACTGACGTATTTTCTTTGTTGAGATAGAGTTTCCCACAAGTTTTGTATTATGCAAATCATATTTCTTTTTAAAGTTTTCAAATTACCCCTATATGCTTTAGGGTTTTTTTTTTGTTCTTGTTCCATTTGTTATTTTTAAATAAAAATATGTATTTTGAGTTTTCTTCTTGGTTATGTAGGATCATTGCTAAAACAACAGTAATCTCAGACATACTGAGAAATTGAAGATCCCTCTTTTACCTCAGTATATCTGTCTTAACTTATTTTTTCCAAACTTTTTAGTGGATATGTAAAATAAGTATTTATATAAATAGGATTATATAACAATACTCTCCTGTTACCTTTCCCACCAAGTTATTTATATCACTGATATTTTTCTGTGATGACACATAGATATATATGTACCTTAATTGTTTAATTGTGTGAATATATGGTAGTGATTCAATCCATTTCTGATGGCTGTACTTTTTTTTTCTTTTTTCTTTTTGCATTATGACCATCTTGGTTAGGGGACTTTTCCTAAAACTGTGTTTGCAATAGCAAGCACACTGCATTTTTTTTATTGACATATTTATTTGGCATGCCTTCTGGGGGCAAACAGTTGAGAGATTATGTTTTATTTATTTTTTTTTACAGAGGCAGAGATAGACAGGGACAGACAGGAACGGAGAGAGATGAGAAGCGTCAATCATCAGTTTCTCGTTGCGCGTTGCGACTTCTTAGTTGTTCATTGATTGCTTTCTCATATGTGCCTTGACCGTGGGCCTTCAGCAGACTGAGTAACCCCCTGCTGGAGCCAGCGACCTTGGGTCCAAGCTGGTGAGCTCTTTGCTCAAGCCAGATGAGCCCGCGCTCAAGCTGGCGACCTCGGGGTCTCGAACCTGGGTCCTTCCGCATCCCAGTCCGACGCTCTATCCACTGCGCCACCACCTGGTCAGGCTATGTTTTATTTTTGATAAGTTTGAAGGTGGCCTTACTTGACCACAAAAGAAGAAATGTGTAACAGATTTACGTATTTTTAATATACTCCTCAATTTCATGTCTTTCAGTGAATTTCTAACTGGTAAAAGGATTACAGTGTCCCTGCCTTCAGCCATTTATGGTATTTATCTTTGGAAACTTCTGCTACCCTGAGAGCAGTGACTTGAGTGCGTCATGAGAGCACTTTTTAGGTGAACACCGCGGTGTTGCACTTGTCCTGCCTCTTACACTAAGGATCTCTCTCTTTGAAGGGGAGTTTTTGAGATCACTGTTACTGCCTATAGCAGGGTTGCTGGATAAAATAGAGACTGTCCTGTTAAGTCTGAATTTCAGATAAACAACAAATAACTTTTTACTTAAAGAATGTCCCAAATTTTGCATGGAGCATCCTTATACCTATTATTCATTGTTCATCTGAAATTCAAACTTAACTGGGCATTTTGTGTTTTTATTTGCTCAGTCTGACAACCTTAGCTTATGGGGAACTAGCTAGACTGTGCCAAGCCCCACTGAATGTGGATTTCATGCATTTTAATGATTGCATATTTTTATGACTTGAGCCAGATTATAGTGATTCTAAGTATAATAACTTAGTGGATATGTGAGTTTGTTCTGTGTTCTTATAAAACGAAGATTCCAGATTCTTTTCTTTCCCACCCTTCCTCCCCAGTAAAAATAGCTAACTCCTGTACACAGTAAAAAGCAGTAACGACCTGCACACCTGCAGCAGTGGGCTCTGGTCCCTGTCATTTGGCAGAGGAAAAGCTCACGAAGTTAATACCTGGCGTTGGACATTAGCAAACAAATCTATTGTATGAGTACTGTACCTGTTAATATTAAAATGTGTTGAGCTTTATCATTCTTTGAACCAAGTTACAGATACTTAAATGACACTTGAGTTTATATGAAGTGCATGTTCTTGAGGATATAGAAGTTGACTAAGATCAGCACTCTTGCTCCCAGATATCTTACTGTCTTGTCAGGGAGTTGAATATATAATCGGGTAATTATAATACAGGATAATGAACAGTGGTACTATGAGGCAGACAACTCGTTCTGGAAGTCCTTGGATGGAAACACAGATTGGGGGATTATAGAAGGCACCCTGGAAGTTGGCCCTTAGTGGATGAAAAGGGTTTGGATAGTTATAGAAGGTAATTTTGGGCCATGAAATAATGGAAAAAAAAAAAGTCATAGAAGGTCTCATGTTTGGGAATTAGAACCAAAGCAAGTGATCCAACAGCTATGTAATGTAATTGAGGAAGTAAGGCAGTAAAGGCGGTGTGTTTGTTCCTTGGGGTCCTGTAACAAAGTACCTTAAACCTGGTGCTTAAATGGAAGATGTTTATTGTCTCACAGTTCTGGAGGCTAGAAGTTCAAAGTCAAGATGCTGGCGGAGTTGGTTCCCTCTGGTGGCTGTGTGGGAGAATCTCTCCCATGTCTCTCCCAGCTTCTGGTAACTTCCTGTGCTTGTAGATGGCATTCTGCTGTGTTTTCACATTGTCTTCCTTCTGTATGAGTCTCTTTATGTCCCAATTTGCCCATTTTATAAGTGCCTGCTCATTACTGGATTAGGGCTTATCCTAATGATCTCATGTTAACTGGATCATCTTGCAAAGACCCTATTTCCAAACAAGTTCAAATTCACAAGTACTGGTGGTTTGGGCTTCAGCATATTTGGGGGAACACAGTTCAACCCTGAATAGGTGGAATGAGGGCTATATTTCAAGGAGTATAAGGAGCCATTGTTTAGTATGTTAAACTTTCCTTTTAGACAGATGGGAATCGTGACAGCTTTTTGCATGAAGAAGTAATACAAACAGTTCTGATTGTAATGTGGAAAGGTGCCCTCCAAAGTTGAGAGGATGGTATAGTATGTTTGTCTACTGTTGTTACAATGTAAAATAGTTGTCACTAATTTGTGCATAGTTAATTTTTGGACTTTAAATGTGAATGTTATTATAATCTCTCTTTCTTAAATATGAAGAAACTGAGGCTTAGAGAAAAACACTGGGTGAGGAGAGGAAGAGAGATGTTGGTAACTTGTTCCAGTGAGACTTGTTAAGCTTGAAGTATTGACTGAATATTGCTGTAGTGATGTTAAGAGTTGGTAGTTTAAAATTCGGGTCTGGAGTTTAGGAGATGGGTCAGAGTGGCAAGCAACTATTTAGTAATCATCATTATAGACATGCTGTTTGAAACCGTAAGAATGGGCAAGCTTGCCTGGGATGGTGTACAGTCAGGAGTAAAAAGAAAGGAGATGCTGAGGACAGAACCTTAGTAAGTTGGCTACATTTGAGCCACTGGAGTTGGGAGACGAGTCAGAGGAGATGCTTAAAAGTAGAGCGGTAGCAAGAGAAGAAAAAAAGATGGAAGAAGTCCTGGCCAGATAGCTCAGTTGGTTAGAGTATTATCCTGAAGTATAGAGGTTCCCAGTTCAAACCTGGTCAGGGCACATACAGCAACAGATCTATGTTCCTGTCTCTCTTTCTCTCTCTTCCTCTCTCACTAAAATCAATAAAAAAAAGGAAATAATTTTTTAAATGAGGCAATGGTTAGTGTATAGTTTGCAGAATGGCAAAGGAGGATGAAGATTGAAATGGAATTGACATTTTGAGTGAGTAGTTTCAGTGAGGTGGTAGAATCCAGATTACAAGGCATATATGTAGCAAATGAGTCAAGGAGTTGGACCGTCTTTTTGAGAGGTATATGTAGGGATAAGGATCTGGAGTTTGGTGAAAGAAGAGATGTTTTCTTTTTCTTTTTTTATTAAGTGAGAGGCAGGGAGGCAGAGAGACAGACTTTTCTGCTTGTGCCCCGACCAGGATCCACCCAGCAAGGCCTCTACCAGATGATGCTCTGCCCATCTGGGGCTGCTGCTCCGTTGCTTGGCATACGAGCTATTTTAGTGCCTGAGGCGAGGCCATGGAGCCATCCTCAGTGCCCAGGGATAATTTTGCTTGAACCATTCGAGCCATGGCTGCTGGAGGGGGGAGAGAGAGGGAGGGAGGAAGAGAGAGAAGAGAAAGAGAGAGAGAAGGAGGAGGGGTGGAGAAGCAGATGATCGTTTCTCCTATGTGCCTGATCGAGAATCGAACCTGGGACTTCCACAAGCTGAGCTGACTCTTTCTTGCTGGCCAGGGCTCAAATTTTTTTTTTAATAAAAAGGATTCTTTTTTTTTTATGGTTAAATGGAAGGAACCATTGAAATACACATTAAAACAAAGATAAGAGTGGTTCCAGAATCCTAATTGGTGGGGAAGAGAGTCCTGGTCTTCTGCAGAATTCTAGTCCTCAAGTATTTAATGGTTTAGAAAATTTGACTTATTTTCTACTGGTAGGGTGGGAGATGGGTGGTTCACAATATAAAATAATCTCAGATTAATGTTACTATTAAATATACTTTTAAGATTTCTGAGGAATGAAAGAAGGCATATATCCCTTGGATTTTATATATATAAATAAAATACTTACTGCTTGGGTTAAAGTTACTAGTTCAGCTGCTATTTAGGATGCTGCTTTCTGAGTTTCTAGTGAGCAGAGACCTCATCAGTCTTGACGTGCCCCGTGCTTCTTCTCCTTAACAGCTATTTACTAGCTGGTGGTACTGCCTGGGCCGTGGTTGGGTTGCTTATAAAGCTGAGCAAGAGGTTTGGTGGTTCCACAGTTATGATATTCAATTTCGGGGAAAGAATATTTTTTAATGGTAAAAGCAGGGGTCCCCAAACTTTTTACACAGGGGGCCAGTTCACTGTCCCTCAGACCGTTGGAGGGCCGGACTATAAAAAAACTATGAACAAATCCCTATGCACACTGCACATATCTTATTTCAAAGTAAAAAAACAAAACGGGAACAAATACAATATTTAAAATAAAGAACAAGTAAATTTAAATCAACAAACTGACCAGTATTTCAATGGGAACTATGCTCCTCTCACTGACCACCAATGAAAGAGGTGCCCCTTCCAGAAGTGCGGTGGAGGCCGGATAAATGGCCTCAGGGGGCCGCATGCGGCCCGCGGGCCGTAGTTTGGGGACCCCTGGGTAAAAGATTGTATTCACATTTTTTACCTTTTATAGAATACGAAATTCAATGTTAATATTCAACATATTCTTTTTTTAATTTGCTATATCTTTGTTATTTAAAATTTTTTTGTGAAATGTTTGATGCAGAATGAAGAGTGTATAAAATACATATGTTTCAGCCTAAAAGTAACAAAAAAGAATACATATTACCTATCACTCAGGTTGAAACAGAAATAACTAGTATTTTAGAAGACTGTGTCCTTCTCTCATATTCCCACCCTGTTTGTCCCCAGAGTTGCCATTATCCTGACTTACGTGCTACCCCCCTTTTTTTTTTTTTTTGTATTTTTCTGAAGCTGGAAACGGGGGAGACAGTCAGACAGACTCCTGCATGCGCCCGACCAGGATCCACCCGGCACGCCCACCAGGGGGCAACGCTCTGCCCCTCCGGGCCGTAGCTCTGTTGCTACCAGAGCTACTCTAGCGCCTGGGGCAGAGGCCAAGGAGCCATTCCCAGCGCCCAGGCCATCTTTGTTCCAATGGAGCCTCGCTGTGGGAGGGGAAGAGAGAGAGAGGAAGGAGAGGGGGAGGGGTGGAGAAGCAGATTGGCATTTCTCCTGTGTGCCCTGGCTGGGAATTGAACCCAGGACTTCTGCATGCCAGGCCGACGCTCTACCACTGAGCCTACCGGCCAGGGCTGCTACCCCTTTTTTTATAAGATATGTTACTGTCTGTGTGTATATTCCTAAATGACATGCTGTTTACTTTGAAAAAATGAATAGTGTGACAAGCTGAGTTAGGGAAGCGCAGCACCTGCCCCGTTAGATGAAGTCTTCTAGGGAAAGGGCCGGCTGGTTTGGCATCAAGTTCAAGTTCATCAAGTTCATCATGAGTTTCAAGGGCTTCTGCTCAGGCTTCCAGTTAAGTGTGTCAGGAGTTAGTTCTTGGAAACCCAGGGCCACCCTGGTCAGGAATCTGACAGGGCTGCCGTGTGGACCCCGGGTTACGTGTTTTCTCAGCAGGTCTATGGGCATGGGAAAGAGTGCTGTCTTTGTTTTTCATTTCTAAACTCTCTGTGGTCTTGTGTCAGCATGGAGGAGCACAGCACAGCGCAGTGCAGCGCAGCGGAACACAGTGGGGAGGTGAAATGCCTGTGCTTAACTGACCCAGGGAGCAAGGCTAGCTGCGTGTGAAGAAACATCTGGAATAGGCTCATCAGGGTGTTCTGTGCTTAGGAACAAGGTCAGGGTGTCCCTAGAAGATGACAGTTTGTCATGCTGTCTCAGGATTCACATTGCTATAGTCCTGACTGGTTGTCCTTCAAACCCCGTGTGCAGCAGGTGTTCAGGGACTTCTGTGCCCAGGCCTCCTCGAGGGTCACTGTCGTCTGTCTTTTCTGCTGGCTCCCCTCTGTTCTGTATCCTGAGTCATTTTTTTAAATTAAAAATGTACTCTCTCTCTCTTTTTGATGGTAATCATCTTGAGAAAGGACGCAGGGAAGGTAAATGTTTTGAGCTCTTGCATGTCTGTGAAAACATTTCTTCTAATTTCATGAGATTGTTTGACTAGGTGAAGAATTCTAGGTTGGAAATAATTTTCCTTTATGATTTTGAAGCAGTGGCTCCAGTGATCACCTTCCTTCCAGTATGATGGTTGAGAAGACTGACCTCAGTTCTGAGTGTTTGTGTGTGGTGTGTATTTTCTTTCTAGAAGCTTCTAAAATCTTCCTTTTGCCCAAGTCCGTATTACGATGTTTTCCCAGCTGTGTGCCTCAGTGTAGGTCTGCCTTCCTTTCACGCGGGTGGCCCCGCCCTTCAGCTTGGGACAGACTTCCAGAATTCCCTGACTCTTCCCGGCCTTCCGTACCCCCCCCCCTTTTCTGGAGCTCCTCTCATTCAGAGAGTGCGCCCCTGGACCAGCCCTGTCCTACTGTTCTCCTTTCTCTCCTACTTCTTGTCGCTTTAGCTTTCTTCTCTGCTTCTTGGAAGACTGTTTTTAATGTCTAAGAACTCTTTATTTTTCATGTTATTGATTGTGTTCTGTTCTTGTTTTATGGCCATAACAACTTCTCATCTCTGTGAGGAATATGAAATACATTCTGCGTCTAGAGAACTGGTCATACGTGGCTTGTCTGCTCGTGATTACAGGTTGAGGACTGGAAAGCCAACTGGAAATGGTTTGGGGTGTAGCACTGATACTGGCAGGTGGGCCTGATGAGCCTCAGAGAAGCTCTTGCTCCCTCTCCAGCTTCTGCTGAGGGGGCAGCGCTGGCCTCCGAGCATCTTGGCAGGGCGAGTGGGGGCCGGAGTCAAAGTACGTCTGAAACAGGTGTAATGGGAACTTCCTTGGTGGACCCTCCTCCTCTGTCTCTGCCACCTGCCGCCGCTCCGTGTCCCTGTCCCTGTCCCTGTCGGAGTCCGAGAGTAGCTGGGACTGCCTCCCAGAGGCTCTCTGGCCAGGTGTGCGGCCAGGTGTGCGTTTCTCCGCTGCTCCTGCCGCCTGCCGGGCTGTTGGGCTGGCTGGGGCTGCTGAACCGCTCACCAGTGCTGGCTCCCACCCCACTTCCTGTCTGCCGAGAGCTTGTCACTCTTCTCTCTTCTCTGCTGTTCTAACCTCTCTGCATTGTTGCTCTCTCTTCTCCTCCCAGGGTTATGTCTAAAAGTCTCTTGCTGCTTCCATGATAGAGTGAAATTATTTACATGTTTTTAATTTGCCATCCTCATCCCAAAGCCCTGATTATTTAAAAAGTTTAATCTATAGAACAGATGATTAAAGATAGCCCTTTGCATCTCTTGGTTTGGTTTTCACATTCATATTGATAGTACATGAAACTCATTGTGTGGACCCCTTGAGACTCTGTGAACTCAAGGGGCTATAAGTGACTCCAGCATTTGTGAATAAAAAGGTTGATTGTTTTTTAAATTTGCTCTTGTAGGAAAGTGGAAAGGTTTCTGACTATCCAGCAGTGATTGTGGAGCCAGTTCCAAGTGCCAGATTAGAGCAGGGCTATGCGGCCCAGGTGCTGGTTTATGACGATGAGACTTTTATGATGCAAGATGTGGCAGAAGAACAAGAAGTTGAGACCGAGAATGTGGAAACAGGTAGACATCTCACCAAATGTTTATTCTTTATAACTTTCTCATTTTGTTATAGTCAACGTTACTATTGCCAGATGAATAAGATACAAAAAACCCCCCCTCTTTTTAATGCTAGTTAGTATAGATTGGAAACTCATACAACATCTCTTGTTTAAGGGAATTTGTATGAATGTAAGAAGTTCTCCATTGTAACTTTTTTGAGGTATAACAGAATCCCATATCATGGACCCCATGGACAAAATTATAGGCCCACAATAATAAAATTATTTGTATCAATTTTTTCAGGGAGTCTGCAAATTAACTAGTTGTTATTTACTAATAGAGGTATTTCAATAGGCTAGCATATGAGGGTATTTTTTTTATTTAAAAAATAAATACTTTGTTCTCATTTTATAACAGATTAATAGTTTCTTTGAATCAGTGTTGGTGGAGCAGTATGATTTTTTTCCCTTAGGTCTGAAGCATCTTGGAAGTAGTCTATCAGATTCTTGTTCCCTTTCTGTCTTCTTAGGAATTGTGGTGTTTAAGTCGTTCCATGATGAGATAATTGTGTGTTTAATTGGGGGTTAGTATGTATAAGTCTTGGAGAAACCTTTTATTTTTTGCTATTGACCATAAAGAAAATAAGAGTATTTTACCCAATGAATTGTAGCAACTATTTCATAATAAACATTAAAATTTATCTTTGGCCCTGGCTGGTTGGCTCAGTGGTAGAGCATTGGCCCAGCGTGTGGAAGTCCCAGGTTTGATTCCCAGCCAGGGCACACAGGAGAAGCGCCCATCTGCTTCTCCACCCCTCCCCCTCTCCTTCCTCTCTGTCTCTCTCTTCCCCTCCTGCAGCCAGGGCTCCATTGGAGCAAAGTTGGCCTGGGCGCTGGGGCTGGCTCTATGGCCTCTGCCTCAGGTGCTGGAATGGCCCTGGTTGCAACAGAGCAATGCCCCAGATGGGCAGAGCATCGCCCTCTGGTGGGCATGCCGGGTGGATCCCGGTCGGGCGTATGCAGGAGTCTGTCTGACTGCCTCCCTGTTTCCAACTTCAGAAAAATACAAAAAAAAAAAAAAAAAAGCTGTTACAGGTTACTATTTGAAAAGTAACAAGTTTATGCCAATGGAATTAATAATAGAAAGTTTTGATAGACTTGTTTGAGGTCCTGGCCGGTTGGCTCAGTGGTAGAGCATCAGCCCAGCGTATGGACATCCTGGGTTCAATTCCCGGTCAGGGCTTACATGAGAAGCGACCATCTGCTTCTCCACCCCTCCCCCTCTCCTTTCTCTCTCTCTATCTCTTTCTTCTCCTCCCGCATCCACGGTTCAGTTGGAGCAAGTTGACCCCAGGTGCTGAGGATGGCTCCATGGCCTTGCCTCAAGTGCTAAAATAGCTTGATTGCCAAGCAATGGCCCCAGATGAGCAGAGTATCATCTGGTAGGGGGCTTGCTGGGTGGATCCAGGTTGGGATGCATGCGGGAGTCACTCTACCTCCCTGCTTTTTACCTAAGGAAAAAAAAAATAAATGTACAGGAGACTTGTCTGAGAAGATTGAGTTGTATAGGATCTGCCTCTTCATCTTGTACCTTAACGTACTATATTTACCTTTTTAAACTTTTGCTTAAATTTATGAGGTTATATTAATAAGCTTTGCATTTTTTATGTGCAAGAGCACTGTTTTTTTTTTCTTTCATTTTTCTGAAGCTGGAAACAGGGAGAGACAGTCAGACAGACTCCCGCATGCGCCCGACTGGGATCCACCCGGCACGCCCACCAGGGGCGACGCTCTGCCCACCAGGGGGCGATGCTCTGCCCATCCTGGGCGTCGCCATGTTGCGACCAGAGCCACTCTAGCGCCTGAGGCAGAGGCCACAGAGCCATCCCCAGCGCCCGGGCCATCTTTGCTCCAATGGAGCCTTGGCTGCGGAAGGGGAAGAGAGAGACAGAGAGGAAAGCACGGCGGAGGGGTGGAGAAGCAAATGGGTGCTTCTCCTGTGTGCCCTGGCCGGGAATCGAACCCGGGTCCTCCGCACACTAGGCCGACGCTCTACCACTGAGCCAACCGGCCAGGGCCAAGAGCACTGTTTTTAATATGTTTCAGAGGAAAGCTCAATTTTTAAGATTATGGAATGTTTTAGAGAGAGCGAAGAAGGAAGATGGTTGGTAGAATTTGGATGGACAGATAGGAAGTAGGCAAAAGGCACTGTAAAGAAAGTGTCATTAACGAATGGGTGGAATATTGAAGTTCAAGGTATGTTTAGACAGTATTGAATAAATAAGACATTGACAGAGGTTCCATTAAGAGTTGTGACTAGATTGTGATATGAACCCGAGACTTAGTCATTAGTTATATAAAATACAGAAAGATTTGGAAGGTTTTTAGTGGAAAGTACTATGTGTTTAGTATTTCAGTAGATAGATGAATTGTTGATGGAAAGATGAGGGAGGAAGGCTAGCCATTGTAGTATGGATCCAGGAATAACTTGAGAAATATTAAAGCAAAGTTAGAAGCAATAGTAACAGAAGGAGCTTATATAAGCTATACAACTATTTAAGGTCTAACAAGACATGACAAATTAAGGGGAGAGGCACAGTTATTACTTTGCTTTTTGACACTAAGTGATGGTGGTATCCTGTAGGGCAGTGGTCCCCAACCCACAGGCCGTGGACCGGTACCGGTCTGTGGGCCATTTGGTACCGGTCCGCAGAGAAAGAATAAATAACTTATTATTTCCGTTTTATTTATATTTAAGTCTGAACGATATTTTATTTTTAAAAAATGACCAGATTCCCTCTGTTACATCCATCTAAGACTCACTCTTGACGCTTGTCTCGGTCACGTGATACATTTATCTGTCCCACCCTAAAAGCTGGTCTGTGAAAATATTTTCTGACATTAAACCGGTCTGTGGCCCAAAAAAGGTTGGGGACCACTGCTATTGGGATTTGAGGAAGGCATGACTATTGTGGCAGACAGGTAAGTTTGGTAACAGGTGTGTTGATTTTGAGTTGAAGCAGAACATTGATGAAGACATACTCGGGTATTTAAAGATGAACAACTGTTTTGTCAGGGTCACGTGACAAAAAGGAAGGCATTCTCAAATTAGGATAATTTAAGGGATGTTTTAATAGATGGCTAGTTCCATGTATGTGGGCAAGCGTGTGGTGGCCATGGCGATAGGGCGGTGCTCCAGCTCCATCAGTGACAGAGCTGCTTCTGTCCTTGGGTGCTTTGGCTAAAGGGAGGGAAGGGTTACCAACACCTAGGAGGAGAGGGCCCTGGGGAGAGGGTGATCTTGGGAGAACCTGGGATCAGCAGTCCAAGGACACAGCTGGTTTGAGGGTGATGCCTTACGAAGGAACCAGGGAACAAGGGCTCTGATTGTGTTGCCTTCTGTCCCTCTCCTCCCCTTCCTGTTGCTCCATTGAACTAACCCAGTCTGAGCCCAGGAGTGCTGCTGACGAAGTTAGCCTCCTGGGACCCGGGGCAGACAGTAGAGAGAAGGAAGGGGGAGACTTGATGTGGAGGGGCAGAGGGCAGCTATCGAGTACCACTGGAGCTTGGTCAAGGAAGGTCAAGGAGCCCGATGTGGGAATCACTCTAATTGAAGCCATGGAAATAAATGGAATCCCCATAGGGAATAATAGTATTGGAGAGATTTCCCCAAGGGACAAGATATTTAAGTCCGATGTTTGTCTCTGTGATCAAGAACAAAGAACATAAAATTAAGGAATTAACTCTAGGGAGTATTTACATTTCAAGGAACAAGAAGCTAAAGAGTCGTCAGAAAATTCTGGGTGACTATTCCTGAGGGTTTCCCCCCTTTTTCTTTTTGGCTTTTAGTAGCTCTTGTTATTAGGAAAGGGAAAACTATTGATTGGATTGGTTGGTCTGGTTGAAGAGTGCCACTTTATCACTTATTTGGCAGTATTTAATCTTTTCAGAGTCTGTCTCACTGTCATCCAAAAGGACATCAGGGTTGCAAGGATTACATAAATTACATATGTAAAGCATAGTGCTTGTGGTGTAGTAAGTGCTCCATAGGTGTTTTCTTGACTTCATTTACACCTTTCCATGTGCCTTCAGGTAGGAGAAGGTCTATTAGTGCATTAAAACAGAACATTTGTTTACTTCTGTTACACTTTACTCTTTCCTTTCACTTCCACTTGTTAAAGAACAAATGCTTTGTACCTCCAGTCCTTACTTTTTCCTCCTTCTCTCTTCCTTAACTCACTGTGCTTTGGCAACTACGTTTACCATCCTCCTGAAGCTCTTTGTTTATCAGATTTCAGAGGCCATATCTCCGCCAAATTAGGTGACCCACAGAATCAGCCAGAAATAGCTCCTTCTTAATTTGGCCTCCTTACCTACTGAGACAGTGTCTTGCTGTTTTTCTTACTGTCCCTGGCGTGGACTGTGCTGTTTATGCCTCTGAGCTTTTGCTCAAATAGTTTCCTATCAAGAGTGAGTTGAGGTATTACCTGTTCTTTCCGGCCTGGCTACATGAAACTTTCCACAGTGATTGTGGCCCCCTAGAATACACCCTTTCCTGATCTCTGTAACAGTTGGGCCATCTGGGTTTAAGCACCTGACCATGCAATCTCTTATACTGTTCTTGTGCGTTAACTCTTTGTTTTCAAAGTGAGTGTATAAGTCCCTTGAAGACAGAGATTGTATTTTTAAATTCTGTCAAATATTAGTGTATAATATAGTGTTTAGCACAGGCATGGCCAACAGTTTTTGCCCCCGGGCCAGATTAGAAAGAAAACTTTTTTCACGGGTCGGACGAAATACTAAAATTAAAAAATGTTAAATACAAAAACGATTCGTTTAAGTAAACAAAATTTTATTATGTAATTTGTTTATCAAATGAGTGAAAAAAATTTTAATTACAATATTTTAATAAAAATATAATTACATACCTTATAAATATCCAAACTGTATTGCAATCAATTGAAATGATATTTAATTAATAGAATGAGCTTGAAGGGGTTATATTGCAAATAAAACAATTATTTCATTTTATAAACAGCTTGGACACGTTTTCAGTTATCAACTGCAGCTATTGCCTACGCTACAATGCCACTTGATTCAGCACACTTGGCCACAAATAATGAACTGTTTGACCTTGGGTGTGCACTGGCAAACTCCGCCTAAAAGAATGTGGGTTTCACATTGCTGCTAAACGTCAAACAGTTCATATCGAGAATAGACGAGTACAAAAGTTGTAAATCTTTATAGTGGAATTAAAAAAAAAAATAAGTATCGCGAATCTATTCGACCAATTATTGGAAGTTAACCCTAGGTTAGTCACACGCGGAATTCTTTTCTGCGTATCACTGTCTTCTTAAATATCTCGATTTCCAGTAATCAAAGAGGCTTCCGCTTCTGAGTAGCTGAGATTTTAAAGTAGCAGAGAATATTAAAAATTTAATCGCGGGCCACATAAACTCATTAAGCCCACGGGCCGTATGTTGGCCATGCCTGGGTTAGCACATAGCTGTTAGGAAGAAGAGACTGAAACAAATTAAGGTTTGACTTATATTGCCATTTAATCAAGAACCATCTATGTAAAATCTTAAATATTTTTTGTTTATAAGCTAAATATTGATTACCTTAGGGTTATTTAAAAAACATAAAAATGTAAGGACCTGGCTGGTTGGCTCAGCAGTAGAGCGTTGGCCTGGCATGTGGAATTCCTGCATTTGATTCCTGGTCCGGGCACACAGGAGAAGTGCTCATCTGCTTCTCTACTCTTCCCGTCTCTGTCTTCCTCTCCCCTTTACTTCTCCCTCTTCCTCTCCTTCTCCCTCTCTTTGTCTCTCCCCCCCCACTTCCCCTTCTGTAGCCATGGCCCAAATGGTTCAAGCACGTTGGCCCTGGGCACTGAGGATGGCTCCATGGCTTTGCCTCAGACACTAAAAGAGCTCGGTTGCCAAGCATCAGAACAAGCCCCAGATGGCCAGAGCATAGCCCTGTAGGGGGCTTGCCAGGTGGATCCGGGTCCCTGTGCCTGCGGGAGTCTGTCTGCCTCCCCGCCTTCCACATAATAAAAAAAAAGTAGTCATCCAAAAGACATAAATATGGTCATCTAAAATATATCAGTCATAATGTTGTCATACTTAGATTAATATATTGAAATCATAGTAGGTTTAATCATTCTTGCTTACACCTACACTTGTCTTTTTTTTTCTTACAATGAAAGCAATACATGTTCATTGGAAAAATTCAGAAGTATTCCAAAGAATAAACAAATAGTGAAAATCACCCATAATCCTAACCAGAGAGAGGACAGTAACTACTGCTTTTCTACACTCCCTGCTGGCCTTTTTCTTTCTAATGTTCCTTTGAAATATAATTAACACTGTGTTATGCAATACAAGTAGAACTACTAATCTTTATTAACAGACATTGGCTGAAAAGGGTCTGGTAGCCTCTTTCTTCTCTTCTCGAATCATTGAGAGCAGGACTTTGGTTTTTAACCAGGTATTAAAACAAAAACTTGGACTTCGTAAATAATTATCAAGAAAACTTAGAAAACTTTTTTTGTGATCAACAAAATTGTGTTCAGAGATTAGTTGAAAAGGCCAATGAATAATAAGAATTTTTATATAATTCAACAGGAAAGCAGTACCTTGTTTTTTAAGTAAATGAAAGTTTAGGTTTATAAAAATACAGTATAAGAAAATAAAACCAGATTGCTCTTTTGAAAAATAAGATGAGTCCAATTTCTTTCTTGAAGAATCTCAAGACTTAAATTGGCTTCATGATGAGCTGTGATAATTTTTGCATTTGTTATATTGTCAGAAATTCTCCCTGTGACACAAAGGGACTCTTTTAATCAGAAAATATCGTTGCCACAGAGAGGTAGAAGATCAACATGAAAAACTGGGAACCTGAAAAGGAGTCCCTTCCCAGGGTTACCTGAGGTGAAACAGATTGAGCCCGGAGGAAGACAGTGCTGGCAGGTCGTTTTTAATTTATTAAGAATATTTACAATTTTACATATAATTATAATTATTTGAACCTGCTATACTATATTTTTATTTAAAGGGTGACAATGATTCCTCCTGCAGGAAAGAGAAATAATACTACATATATATAGTAATTTTCCTCCTGAACAGTTTGCGATCTGAGTTCTTCCCTGTCATGTTCCTAATACTTGTGTTTTTTTTTTGTCCATAAAGTTGTAGGGCTATTTCATGGCTTCACTTCCTTGGAAACTATTACTGAACATCTTCAGGTCTTTTAAAATGTTCATTTCTTGTATTTCTGCTTCTAATCTAGAGTTTTCCTTATTTGTGTGTGACAGAGACAGGAAGGCAGGGACAGACAGGAAGGGAGAGAGATGAGAAGCATCAATTATTTGTTGCGGCACCTTAGTTGTTCATTGATCCTTTTTTTTTTTTTTTTTGACAGAGGGAGTCAGAGAGAGGGACTGATAGGGACAGACAGGAAGGGAGAGAGATGAGAAGCGTCCGTTCTTCCTTGCAGCTTTAACACAACCCCTATACACTCATTTTTGGAGGCTGCAAGAAATAGGGAGGCTAATGAGAGACTGCTGGTTAATTCTGCAGTTTGTCTTAGGGGAAACAGAATTTCAAAAGATAGAACAGCCAAAAGGAGAAGAAAACAGGCTGACTTCTTGAGCTTACCAAAGGAAGGAAAAAAGGACGAGGGCTCGCTCTGCCCTGAAATCAGTTGTGGGGTTAGCTGAGACTGCCTTTGGTGTGGATGGCACTTTGTGTGTGGGGGTGGGGGAGAGGGGGGGTGAAGCTGGGGGGAGCTAGAAGAAAAAATTAGGTATGTCCCTACTGTAAAGGAGCTGGCTCTCTATTAGGGCACATATACATGAAAACAACTCTTTGTAACCTAAGGTTTAATAAAATCAGTGTTGTGAGAGTGAGAAGAGAGCTGTTAGCTATTGTGATGGAAAGTTCATGTTTTAGCCCGCCTTGGGAGAATAAATAAAATTTTGTTTGGGAAGTGTTAAGAAAAAAATTTAATGACACCTGTTAAGGCACAGCAAGGAAAACTTGATTCAAGGGGGTCTGTCATGATGGGTATAGAAACCACTGCACTGGAATTTTTCAGTGAGGGATGGAGATTGAGATTGGGTCCAACTATGAATACAGTGGACAAGCGAGGATTTATAGCCACGGAGTGGGCTGGATCTGTGGGTGGAACAAGAGGAAACGTCAGGAGTAAGTGCGGTTCTGGCTTAACTGATCTAACAAGATTCATGCTGAAGACAGGTGGGCGTGATCAGACATCACCTGGGGGGTGGTAGAGGGTAAGGAACTTAGTTAGATATTGATAGTCGTAGACATGGAGAATGGAGTATTCTGATATCTAACTAAATTGACTTAGCCTGGTCACTGATAAAACTTGATTTTAATTTTTTTTTTTTTTTTTCTCTGAAGCTGGAAACTGGGAGAGACAGTCAGACAGACTCCCGCATGCGCCCGACCGGGATCCACCCGGCACGCCCACCAGGGGGCGATGCTCTGCCCACCAGGGGGCGATGCTCTGCCCCTCCGGGGAGTCGCTCTGCTGCGACCAGAGCCACTCTAGCGCCTGGGGCAGCGGCCAAGGAGCCATCCCCAGCGCCCGGGCCATCTTTGCTCCAATGGAGCCTCAGCTGCGGGAGGGGAAGAGAGAGACAGAGAGGAAGGGGGGGGGGTGGAGAAGCAAATGGGCGCTTTTCCTTATGTGCCCTGGCCAGGAATCGAACCCGGGTCCCCCGCACGCCAGGCCGACGCTCTACCGCTGAGCCAACTGGCCAGGGCCTAAAACTTGATTTTATAAGGAAGTACACAGATGGGTCTAGGAGAAGGTCCGAGGTCCGGACTTAAGTTTGGTAGACAAAGAGTTGTTGTCATTAGTAAAGTTTTTTTCTGGTTGAGAAGTCATCATTTATACCTTCTCCTATCTAACCTCCTAGAACATTACCAAATCGTGTCAGTTTTGTCCTCAAATTATATCTTGAATCTACTAGTTTCTTGGTATCTCCATTGCTACTAGCCTAGTCCAATCTATATTTTTTGTATAAGGACTGTGTTGGCCTTTGGCCTTCTAATTGTCTTCTTGCTTTAACTCTTGTCCCTTCTTCCTACCACCCCAAGCAATCCATTCTTAACATAATAGCGAAAGTGACTTTAAAAATACAAATTGAGTCACTTAGGATAATGTGCAGGATATTTTAAGACACTGAATAATTTGGCTCTTTTCATCTGTCTAGAAACAATAACAACAATAATGACAACAGCAAAACTCCTCTAACATTTAAAATTTCTTTATTGTATTGCCAGAAATAGTTCTTAGGGCTTTAATGTTGACATTCTTCATACTCTTTATCAGCCCTGGGCTAAAGAACTTTTCCAAGGCTAGACATCTATTTAAGTGGTGAAGCAAGGAGTTAAAGTGAAATGGTAACTAGAGCTCTAGATCCCAAGGCCATAAGTATTATGATGGATTATATTGTAGCCCTTCTTCCAGAACATACCTACCCTTTTGTTAATGCACACTTCACCTTCACAGGTTGCGCATATATGCTGTTGTTTCTGAACATCCTGCTTTCCATTTTTCAGATTCTAACTCCTGGTTGGTCATCCCTTAGATCTCAGTTTGAATGTCGCTTTCTTAGAGAGAGAGGCTTTAGTTAATACTCTTGAATCTCAGTAGCGACTGTTCTGTTATTTCTGTCATAGCCCCCCATTGTTTAAAAAAAAAAAAAAAATATATATATATATATATTTATCTCGTTGGCAGCTACAACTTGTGATACAATAAACTCTCACGTTAAGGCAGTAATTAATTCCAAAAATTCCAATTGTTTAAAATATGGCATTATTGGGAGTTTTAAAAAATAACCTGAGTGTCTGCTGTGTGAAGGAGGAAGTGTGTGTGGAATGAGTTCCAGGAATCAGGGTTCAAAGGTTCAGGGTTCAGGGTTCCAGGGTTCAGGCAGCTAGCCAAGTGAGTTGAAGATCTGGTTGTGGTTTGGTGCCACCTGGTGGCATGTGTGTACTCCAGTGACTGCTGTTTGAGGACAGAGTGGAAGATGGGGAGGTGATCACCAGGTCTCTTGAACTCATGTACATGATGTTTTACTCTATTATATTTATATTTATGTTTATTTGTTGAATGTTTCCACACAATGTTTCATGCAGCCAGAGACCTTATTCGTTGTGTTCACGGGTATATGGTCAGAGCCAAATATGACGCAGGGTTTCAGTAAAATATTTGTTGAGTGAGGGAGTGAACAAGGGAAGAAGACATCATGAACCAGAACAGAACACCAGGAATTTTGTATTTGACTTGAAGACCGACAAATAATGCAATTTAACTTGAGATTAGGCTTTGTAGAGATATCTGTTTGAGAGACTAGAAAGATAAGAGTACAACCAGGTTGTGGTGGCCCTTGAATAAAACAGGAACCATGTGAAACATGATCTGGAGAAGATGAGAAGTGAAAAGAAGGACATTTATTTTAAGCAACTAGAGCATACTAAAATAATAGGGATAGAAGGGATAGCATCCAAAATACGAAGGTGGGGCGTAGGTCAGGGATTACAGTAAACTGGGCTAATCTAACAGAGGGCAACAAGGGGAGGGGGAGGACTGAAAATATAAATAAGTCAAGATAGTAGAAATAAATCTCAAACATCAGGATTTATATTAAAATCACCTATTGTGATATGAACATGAATCTGTGCTGTTTTTAACAGGTACACAAAGCAAAAATAATTAAAAAGAATAGAAAAATATATTCATCAGAAAACCAGTAGCCAAAGGAAAATAAAATATTATAAAATAAAATAAATTGAGGGTGAAAATCTTTAATCCAGACAGACTCTTCAAACTGCTAAAAAGGAACAGAATCTTCATAAACTTATATGTATCTAACAACATAGCTTTAAACTACCATTTAAAGGAAAAGCTTTCAGAATTGCAGAGAGAAGTGGACATGTTGACAAAACATTGGGACTTGAACACATCTCTGTCAATGTTAAAAAGTCAAGCAGACACAATTAAAAATGGCATCAAAGACCCTGAACCACAAGATTGACAACTTCCATAAGCTGCAGATCCATAGAACATTATACCTAATCCAATAAATTGCAACATTGTTCATTTTCTCATATATAGGTCAGTTTTTAACTGGGTGCTAGGTCATAGGGGAATCTCAACAAGGTCCAGAAAATCAATATCATTCAAAATATATTATTTCATTATAATGCAGTAAAATTAGAAATCAACAATGAAAAGACCAAAGTACATCAAAATTGGCAACCAAAAACTCACTAGTTGATTAATGGATGAAGGAGGAAATGAAAATTATAAAATATTGACAGCTAAAAATAATGAAAGCATTACATAAAAATAATGAAAGCATTGCATATGAGATGTGACAGGCACAATTCACTAGAAATTTAATAGCTCTAAATGTATTTTTTGATCATGTGTTTGATGCTAGATGTTAATAAAGGATCAGTAGGATAAACTCAAATTAAGTACAAGAAAGAATAATAAATTAATAAAAATCAATATTAATAAAATAGAAAATACAAAAGAATACATTATTAATAAAACCCTGAAGTTAATAAAAATGGATAAACCTTCGTAAAGACAGATCAAGAAAAATGAGTGCTATGAAGACCAAAAGTATGACTGTCAGATTGAAGGGTTTTTTTTTTGTTTTTGTTTTTTTAAATTTTATTTTTTTAATGGGGTGACATCAATAAATCAGGATACATATATTCAAAGATAACAAGTCCAGGTTATCTTGTCGTTCAATTATGTTGCATACCCATCACCCAAAGACAGATTGTCCTCTGTCACCTTCTATCTTGTTTTCTTTGTGCCCCTCCCCCTCCCCCTTTCCCTCTCCCATTCCCCCCTCCCCCCCCCAACCACCACACTCTTATCAATGTCTCTTAGTTTCACTTTTATGTCCCACCTATGTATGGAATAATGCAGTTCCTGGTTTTTTCTGATTTACTTATTTCGCTTCGTATCATGTTATCAAGATCCCACCATTTTGCTGTAAATGTTCCGATGTCATCATTTCTTATGGCTGAGTAGTATTCCATAGTGTATATGTGCCACATCTTCTTTATCCAGTCATCTATTGACGGGCTTTTTGGTTTTTTCCATGTCCTGGCCACTGTGAACAATGCTGCAATAAACATGGGGCTGCATGTGTCTTTACGTATCAATGTTTCTGAGTTTTTGGGGTATATACCCAGTAGAGGGATTGCTGGGTCATAAGGTAGTTCTATTTTCAGTTTTTTGAGGAACCACCATAATTTCTTCCATAATGGTTGTACTACTTTACATTCCCACCAACAGTGTATGAGGGTTCCTTTTTTACCACAGCCTCTCCAACATTTGCTATTACCTGTCTTGCTAATAATAGCTAATCGAACAGGTGTGAGGTGGTATCTCATTGCCGTTTTGATTTGCATTTCTCTAATAGCTAAAGAAGATGAGCATCTTTTCATATATCTGTTGGCCATTTGGATTTCTTCCTGGGAGAAGTGTCTGTTCATATCCTCTTCCCATTTTTTTATTGGATTGGTTGTTTGTTTGTTGTTGAGTTTTATGAGCTCTTTGTATATTTTGGATATTAGGCCCTTATCTGAGCTGTTGTTTGAAAATATCATTTCCCATTTAGTTGGCTTTCTGTTTATTTTGTTATCAGTTTCTCTTGCTGAGCAAAAACTTCTTATTCTGATGTAGTCCCGTTCATTAATTTTTGCCTTCACTTTTGCCTGTGGAGTCAAATTCATAAAATGCTCTTTAAAACCCAGGTCCATGAGTTGAGTACCTATGTCTTCTTCTATGTACTTAATTGTTTCAGGTCTTATGTTTAGATCTTTGATCCATTTTGAGTTAATTTTTGTACAGGGGGAGAGACTGTAGTCCAGTTTCATTCTTTTGCATGTGGCTTTCCAGTTTTCCCAGCACCATTTATTGAAGAGGCTTTCTTTTCTCCATTGTGTGTTGTTGGCCCCTTTATCAAAAATTATTTGACTATATATATGTGGTTTTATTTCTGGACTTTCTATTCTGTTCCATTGGTCTGAGTGTCTATTTTTCTGCCAATACCATGCTGTTTTGATTGTCGTGGCCCTATAATAAAGTTTGAAGTCAGGTATTGTAATGCCCCCAGCTTCATTCTTTTTCTTTAGGATTGCTTTGGCTATTCGGGGTTTTTTATAGTTCCATATAAATCTGATGATTTTTGGCTCTATTTCTTTAAAAAACGTCATTGGAAGTTTGATGGGAATTGCATTAAATTTGTATATTGCTTTGGGTAATATAGCCATCTTGATTATATTTATTCTTCCTAGCCAAGAACAAGGAATATTCTTCCATCTCATTATATCTTTTTCGATTTCCCTTAACAATGGTTTATAGTTTTCATTGTATAAGTCCTTTACATTCTTTGTTATGTTTATTCCTAAGTATTTTATTTTTTTTGTTGCAATCGTGAAGGGGATTATTCTTTTGAGTCCGTTCTCAATTGTTTCATTGTTGGCATATAGAAAGGCTATTGACTTCTGTATGTTAATTTTGTACACTGTGACCTTACTATATTGGCTTATTGTTTCTAGTAGTCTTTTTGTGGATTCTTTGGGGTTTTCGATGTATAGGATCATATCATCTGCAAAAAGTGATACTTTTACTTCTTCTTTTCCAATATGGATGCCTTTTATTTCTTTGTCTTGTCTGATTGCTTTGGCTAGAACCTCTAGTACCACATTAAATAAGAGTGGAGAGAGTGGACAACCCTGTCTTGTTCCTGATTTAAGGGGGAAAGCCTTCAGTTTAGTGCCATTTAATATGATGTTAGCTGATGGTTTATCATATATGGCCTTTATCATGTTGAGATATTTTCCTTTTATACCCATTTTGTTGAGAGTCTTAAACATAAAATTGTGTTGTATTTTATCAAAAGCCTTTTCTGCGTCTATTGATAAGATCATGTGGTTTTTGTTCTTTGTTTTGTTGATATGGTGTATTACGTTAACCGTTTTACGTATGTTGAACCATCCTTGAGATTCTGGGATGAATCCCACTTGATCATGATGTATTATTTTTTTAATATGTTGTTGTATTCGATTTGCTAGTATTTTGTTTAGTATTATAGCATCTGTATTCATTAGAGATATTGGTCTGTAGTTTTCTTTTTTTGTGCCATCCTTGCCTGGTTTTGGTATGAGGGTTATGTTGGCCTCATAAAATGTGTTCGGAAGTATTGCTTCTTCTTCAATTTTTTGGAAGACTTTGAGTAGAATAGGAACCAAGTCTTCTTTGAATGTTTGATAAAATTCGCTGGTATAGCCGTCAGGGCCTGGACTTTTATTTTTGGGGAGGTTTTTAATGGTTTTTTCTATTTCTTCTCTACTGATAGGTCTGTTTAGGCTTTCTGCTTCTTCTTGACTCAGTCTAGGAAGGTTGTATTGTTCTAGGAATTTATCCATTTCTTCTAGGTTGTTGAATTTAGTGGTATAAAGTTTTTCATAGTATTCTACAATAATTCTTTGTATATCTACGGTGTCCGTGGTGATTTCTCCTCTTTCATTTTGGATTTTGTTTATGAGTTCTTTCTCTTTTTTCCTTGGTAAGTCTTGCCAAGGGTTTGTCAATTTTGTTGATCTTTTCAAAGAACCAGCTCCTTGTTCTATTAATTTTTTCTATAGTTTTTCTGTTCTCTAATTCATTTATTTCTGCTCTGATTTTTATTATCTCCTTTCTTCGGCTGGTTTTGGGTTGTCTTTGTTCTTCTTTTTCTAGTTCCTTAAGGTGGGAAGTTAAGTGGTTCACTTGGGCTCTCTCTTGTTTGTTCATATATGCCTGAAGTGATATGAACTTCCCTCTTATCACTGCTTTTGCTGCATCCCATAGGTTCTGATATGTCGTAATGTCATTTTCATTAGTCTGTATATATCTTTTGATCTCTGCACTTATTTCTTCTTTGACCCATTCATTTTTTAAAAGTATGTTGTTTAGTTTCCACATTTTTGTGGGATTTTTTTCCTCTTTCTTGCAGTTGAATTCTAGTTTCAAGGCTTTATGATCAGAAAATATGCTTGGCACAACTTCAATTTTTCTGAATTTGCTGATGTTGTTTTTGTGGCCCAACATATGGTCAATTCTTGATAATGATCCATGTACACTGGAAAAAATGTATACTCAGTCACTTTGGGATGAAATGTCCGGTAGATGTCTATCATATCCAGGTGCTCTAGTGTTTTGTTTAAGGCCACTATGTCTTTGTTGATTCTCTGTTTGGATGACCGATCTAGAGCCGTCAGCGGTGTATTGAGGTCTCCAAGTATGATTGTATTTTTGTCAGTTTTTGTTTTAAGATCAATAAGTAGCTGTCATATATTTTGGTGCTCCTTGGTTTGGTGCATATATATTAAGAATTGTTATGTCTTCTTGATTCAGTGTCCCCTTAGCCATTATGAAATGGCCATTTTTGTCTCTGAGTACTTTTCCTGTCTTGTAGTCAGCCTTATCCGATATGAGTATTGCTACACCTGCTTTTTTTTGGATGTTATTTGCTTGGAGTATTGTTTTCCAGCCTTTCACTTTGAATTTGTTTTTATCCTTGTTACTTAGATGAGTTTCCTGTAGGCAGCATACAGTTGGATTTTCTTTTTTAATCCATTCTGCTACTCTGTGCCTTTTTATTGGTGAGTTTAATCCATTTACATTTAGTGTAATTATTGACACTTGTGAGTTCCCTATTGCCATTTTATAGATTGCTTTCTGTTAGTTTTGTGTCTTGTTTGATCCTTCTCTTTCGTTTTTCTATCTTTTGTTTTTATTTGGTTGTATTCCATACATCTTTCCTCTGTTGCTATCTCTTTTATCTCATGTGCTTCTGTGGTGGTTTTTTCAATGGTGGTTATCTTTGAGTAATGAAAAGGGTCCCTACCCTGTTCATTGTAGCGAACTATTTTGTGAGTACTTTTGCACTCCATCGTCCTTTGCTACTGTTAATCTCCATCTTCTCCCCCCTTTCTTTTTGTTGTTGTCACAGTTTAAATTTGGTTTTATTGTGTTCTTCTTAGAGCTTTTACTTGTGGCTCTGTTTTTTTTGTTCTTTGTATCTGATTGGAGAACCCCCTTTAGTAATTCCTGAAGTGGGTGTTTTCTGATGATAAATTCCCTCATCTTTTCTGTATCTGTGAATGTTTTTATTTCTCCTTCATATTTGAAGGATAGCTTTGATGGGTATAGTATTTGTGGCTGAAAGTTTCTCTCTTTCAGGACTTTAAATATTGGGGTCCACTCTCTTCTAGCTTGTAGAGTTTCTGCTGAGAAATCTGATGATAATCTAATGGGCCTTCCTTTATATGTTGTATTCTTCTTTTCCCTGGCTGCCTTGAGAATTTTTTCTTTGCTGTTGGTTTGTGTCAATTTCATTATGATATGTCTTGGAGTAGGTTTGTTGGGGTTAAGAAAACTCGGAGTTCTGTTTGCTTCTTGAACTTGAGGCTTTAGTTCTTTCCACAGGCTTGGGAAGTTCTCATCTATTATTTGTTTGAGTATGTTCTCCATTCCATTTTCTCTCTCTTCTCCCTCTGATATATCTATTATTCTTATGTTATTCTTTTTGATGGAGTCAGATAATTCCTATAGGGCTAATCTCATTTTTTTTAATTTTTGAGTCTCTTTCTTCTTCTCTCTGTTGTGCCTCAAGTTGCTTGTCTTCTATTTCACTAATCCTCTCTTCTATCTGACTTGTTCTATTAGCTAAGCTTGTTACTTCGTTTTTCAGCTCGTGAATTGAATTTTTCATCTCTGTTTGATTTGTTTTTATAGTTTCAATTTCCTTGGACATATATTCTTTGTGTTCATTGAATTGTTTTCTAAGCTCCCTAAATTGCCTTTCTGTGTTTTCTTGTATATCTCGGAGGATTTTTAGGATTTCTATCTTGAATTCTCTGTCATTTAGCTCCAAGGTTTCCAATATATTAAATTTTTTCTCCATAGATTTTTCCTCATCTAGCTGTGTTACCTCTCTTTCTTTTGTATCCATGATATTTGATTTTCTCTTCCTTAATGGCATCTGAGGGTGGTTTTGTTGATAGTATTAATGAGATTTAATAAAGAATAAAAAGTTAAAAAAAATAAAAAAAATAAAAAATCGAAAAGAGTTGTTTTTTTTAAATTAATAATGAAATAAAGAAAAATAAAATAAAATAAAAATTTTAAGAAAAGGAAATTATTCCCCCCCTCCTTTTTTCCTCTCCTCTCCTCTCCCCTCTTTCTTGAGAAAATCTTGTGGTGAACTGTGAATTATAACAAACAATGCCTGTGATGGAGGGCCTGAATTGGGGAAAAGTAATAAAGGGGCAAAAAAAAAAAGAAAAAAAAAAAGGGGGGGTATGGACCCACAAAAAGCAAATAAGGAAAAATTTGGGTCAAGAATAAAATGATTTGCTTTTAGGTGTTGGTTGTTTAAGAGTTATGATGAGAGGAATAAGAGGAAAACAGAAAAATGGAGGGACAAATTAAAAAATTACTATTGTATTTAGTGGAACAAGAGCTGGATAAAATGGAGAGCCAGGGATGGGAGCACTGCTAGTGAGTTAAAAAGGTGAAGTAAAAATCCCCCAAAATGCCACAAACATAAGTTTGAGTCCCAGATAAGATAATTTGTTTGTTATTGAGGTTTGAATGAGAGGAGATGTAAAGGAGAAAGGAAGAAACTAATATAGAGGGAGAAAAGAAAGAGAGAGAGATAAAAAAAGAGGGAACCACTAAAAGAAGAAAAAAGAAAGGAGAGAGAGAGAGAGAGAGAGAGATAGTTAAGGGTTTTGGAGTGCAACCCTCATAGAGAGAAAGGAAGAGGAGAGAAAAGATAATGGGAGATGTAACACTTATGGGTAGTGTAGTTCAAGGAGAGGAGAGAGTAAGACTGGCAGAGAGTTAATCGGCCAAATTGGAGGAGGAAAAAAAGTATCAAGAATGAAGATAAGAGAAACAAACGAACAAATATAATAAAATGGGATAGGTTATAAAGTCTGCAGATTATTCTTGATTTTGAGAGGTTATCTTCTTGCTTTTTCTTTTCTCTCCCTCTTCCTAGTCGGTGACTCTGTATCCCGGGTTCTGCCCCTTTGGCACGCTCAGGTAGAGGTTTGCAGTTGATAAGTCTCTATGACAATGTCATGTATTGTGCTTTAGTCTCGTTGGCAGTCGAGGCTCATTAGCATTTATAGGCTCCGACAGTGAGAGAGTCCGTGTTCCTGGAGCCTTTCTCCTAGTCTTTCCTTCTTCAATTAGTAGCCTGATAATCCAGCTATGGGTTTGCTGCTGCCTCTGCCTGGATAGTAAGAGGCTCAAAGAGCTGGCAACTCCCCACTCTATTTCCACTTAGCACAGGGCTCTGGGTAAGGCTCAGTCAGTCAGAGCTGCTAGCATAATCAGGCGGGGTTTCCGCCCACTCAAAGACCTCTGGCTCTGCCACTCTGTCCGGTAACACAGGCGGGCGCCCACTTACGGGGCGCTTGGAGGAAACTCTCACTCACTGTCTGCGCGCGCAGACCCGGATATCCGGCCAGCAGTCTCACGCTCTGAGTGAAACCCCAACCGCATGGAAAAGTTGCAGTGTTGGAATTGGCTCTCGCTTCGTCCCCGTGCGTGGCTCTTGCAATGCGCTGGGGCAGCCCGAGATTCCGCTTTGGCCCACACAAAGGCCCCTGACTCTGCCCCTTTGTGCGATAACACGGGCGCGCACTGCCGAGTCACTCGGAGGAATCTCTCACTCCCTATCTGCACGCGCAGACCAGGATATGAGGCCGGCTGCGTTTCCCTCTGAGTGAAACCCCCACCAGCACGGAAAATTTCCACCGTTGGAATTAGTTCTCGCTCCCTCCCGTGCGCGGCTTTCCCTGGCTGCCCAGAGATTCTGCTTTTGGCCCACAGAAAGGCCTCTGACTCTGCCTCTCTGTGGGGTAACACGGGCACCCTGGGGTAACACGGGCACCCACTCCCGGGGCTTAGGAAGAAATCTCTTGCCCACTAACTGCGCACTGACCAGGAGATCGGGTAAAATGGCTGCCCCGCTTGTCTTTCTTTGTTTGGGTTTGGCGCGAGTGTTAGCTTGTATTGCACGGGTTCCCACAGGATCAGTTTTTCCTCGGCTTGGATCTCCGTGCCACAGCCTGGTTCGGCCGTTTGTGCTGCGGCCTGGATCTATTCACTCCCTTTGCCCGCCTCAGTTTCTATATTCACAGTTACCAGAGAAAGCCGCCCTGTTTAGGTTAGTGAGGAAGGCGGAGCATTTCTTATTCCCTATTTCCTTCGGGGTTTGGTTATATATTTAGCCAATTTTTCACTCGACCATACCTTCAGGTGTATTGCAAAGCATCTGGAGGCTCCAAGTATAGGTTTTTCTGTTTCTGGTTGAAGATCTTGTTGAGTTTTGGGGGAGATTTATCGGTATCGCTTCCTACCCCGCCATTACTCTGACGTCATCTGAAGGGTTTTAAAATCATTAGAGAACACTGAATAGCCTGTTGCCTGAAGACCTGTGATGTGGACAATTAAAAAAAAAAAAGAATTACAACTAACTTAAGAAGAAGAAATAGAAAACCTAAGCAACTCAATAACCATTTATTTCGCACATGCATACCGTCATTGAAATAAAATTCAGACCAGGTGTATTACTAAAATTTCAAGGGATACATAATCCTTATCATATACAAATTATAGAAAACCAGTAAAAAATGAAAAGTTTTTTTCACTTATTTTATGATATTAGTTTAACCTTAACCTTAAAACTGATCAAATATAAAAAAAGAAAGCCTGACCAGGTGGTGACGCAGTGGATGGAGTGGACTGGGACACCGATGACCCAGGTTTGAAACCCCGAGGTCACTGGCTTGAGGCCTAAGGTCGCTGGCTTGAAGCCCAAGATGGAACCTAATGGGACCTCTGCTTTTTCCTACTTGTCAGACTGAGATGGTGTCGATGGCAGTGAGAGGAAGGCATAAAAGTAATTAAGAATTTTTGAATTATTTATTGACTTTTTTTTTTTTTTGAGAGAGAAACATTGATTTGTTGTTCCACTTATTTATGCATTCAGTGATTGATTCTTGTATGTGCCCTGACTGGGGATCAAACCTGCGACCCTGGTGTATTGGGATGACGCTCTAACCAACTGAGCTACCTGGTCAGGGCTAAAAATCTTTCAATCAGAGGAATTTATTTAATAAAAAAATGCTGCCAAGTGCTTTGATGTTATAGTACCAAGAAATTGCAGTCCTTCCTCAGTGCTGGAGATAGCTGGTCAGTTTCCATCCAGTCAGTAGATGAAAACAGAAAGTGCAGCCAGGTAGACTGACACACTGGGGACCAGGCCCCTCCCCCTTCCTGTGTTTTTTTTTTTTAAACACTTTTTTTCTTTTATATTTTTTTAAGATTTTATTTATTTATTTTAGAGAGAAGAGAGAGAGAGAGAGAGAGAGAGAAGGGGGGAGGAGCAAGAAACATCAACCCCCATATGTCACTGGCTTGAGGAAGGGGTCACTCACTCACTCTGCAGTAGCCCCCAGGTCAAGGCACATATGAGAAAGCAATCAATGAACAACTAAGGTGCCGCAATGAAGAATTGATGCTTCTCATTTCTCTCCCTTCCTGTCTGTCTGTACCTATCTGTCCCTCTGTCACCAAAAAAAAAAAAAAAAAAAAAAAAAAATTCTTAAAAGGAAATAGAAAACATAGGCAGACCAAAACGATTTGATTTCTGGAATATTTAACCCACAAACATACATGAAAAACTGGACATAGTAAAGCTGTTAATTCTTTCCCAGTTAATATATATTTTCAGTACAGTTCCAGTCAAAATTCCAAGAGGACTTGTTTTTGGTAGAATTAGACAAACTCTTAGATAAAGATCTAAAACAATTCTGGAAAGGAATAAAGTGTGGGTACTTGTCCTCCTATCCATAAAGAATGATTCTAAAACTATAGAAAAAATTTAAATGTGCTATTGGCCCATAGATAAATCATTTAGTAGGATAGATTAGAGAGCCCCAAAACAGAATAAGCATATATCTATTTATACCTGGTATATAACAGACATTAATTTTAACCAGTGGTAAAGGGTGGACTTTTCAATAAGTTGTATTAGGTTTGGCTTTTTATATAGAGAAAATTAATATTAGATCTGTATTTCATACCCTCTTGTTTAATTTTTGTTGATTTATTTATTTCTCTTCTCTTTCTCTACACAATCCTATCTCCCTCCATAAAAGCATCAAATCTAATTTGGTTAATGGGTATTTTTTTTACTGTATTGGGTGTATATAGCCTATGGTATATATTTAAAATGTATGTAAATGGCATTATTTATATAAATGGTATTATGTATCTCTGTTTCATACTTATTTAGTAGTCACTGTCCTTAATATCATGCATGTTGCTTTGTATATATCTAATGCTGCTTCTAACTGCTGCACAGTGTTCCTTGGTAGACGTCCCCATTTTACCTTTCTACTTGCCTAGTAATGGATACCCATCACTCCTTTCTTGTGTCAGCTATTGCTGCATAACAAAGCACCCATAATTTATTGGCTTGTGAAACCAGATCCAGTTATTGTTTCTCCCAAGCCTGTGGCTTAGCTCTATGGTTCTACTGAAATGGACTGGGATTACTGCCCTATTTGTTGTCATCTGTGGATCAGCTGGGAACTTACTGATCTAGGAGGACCTTGGCTCCGACAAGTTAGTCTTCCTTCTCTCTTCTTTCAGTCTTCATATTTCTTTCTCATTCCTTACAATATTGGACAGGAACATCAAGTGAAGGAATAATTATACCAAACAGCATCCCTGTTTTGTTCCTGATCTTGAAGGAAATGTATCTGAAATTTGAATGCAAAGTGTCATGTTTGTTGTAGATTTTACTATATAACCTATATCAAGTTAAGGAATTCCCATCTATTCCTTTGGTTTTCTTTTTGTGGTAGTCACACATATAAATATGGAGTCCTAACAGATGCGTTTTTGGCATTCTTTGATAAGCCATGATTTTTCTCCTTTATGAATATCACATAATTGACAGATTTTCAGACATCGAACTTTCCTTGCATTTGTGAATACATGTTCATCATTTTGTATTGGTTAGCTTCAGATTAAGGGCTTTTCATCAGTGATAATGGAACTATAATTTTTTTTTGTATTGTCTTTATCTGGAATCAAGATTACACTGGGCTCCTAAATAATCCAGGTTGCTTTCACTTATTTTTCTCTTCTATTTTCTGCAACAATTTCTATAAGATAAGAATTAATTTTACAATTTGCAAGAATTTGCCAAGGGACATTTAAGGGATTTCATTTTGTAGAGAGAAGGTTTTAGACTACATTTTAAAATTTTTTTCCTACTTACTATTCTATTCAATCTTTTTCTTTATACAATTTATACAGTTTCTTGATACAGTTGATCTAGATTTTAGCTATTAGATTATAATTCTCATAATACTGATTTAATATTTTTTATATTGTATCTATAGTTATTTTACTCCCTTTTGTTTCATATTACATTTACATCTTCTTTTCTTGATAACTTTTGCCAAGGTACATCTAGGTATTTTATTAATCTTTTCAAAATCATCTTTGGTTTTGTGAATCTTGTTTTTTAAAGTTATATTTCTTTATTTCACTTTTCCTGCTCTTCATTATTTCCTTCCTTCTTGTTTCTTTGTGTTTGTTCTGTTCATTTTCCCATCTTTGTGAATTTTTTTTTCCATCTTTGTGAATTTAATGTGCTTTGCTTATTTACTTTTTAAACTTTGAATTTCCTGACCTCTAGTATTATTTTAGCTATGTCACACATAGTTGGGCATGTTGTGTTTTTATTGCAGTTAAGCTCCAAATATTTCTTAATTACTTTGATTTCCTTTTATATTCCAAAAACTACTTAACATACACTGTAAAGGAAAACACCTATTAATTAAACTATATCAAAATTTAAAATTTTTATAGGACAAAGGATATAGACCAACCAAATTAAAAGCCAGACAGCAGACTGGCAGAAGATATTTGCTACTTATATCTGAATTATTATCTAGAATATGTTAATATTCCACAGGTCAGTAAGACAAAAGATGTCAAAGGATATGTATAAGCAATTTAGATTGCTTCTCATATTGCTTTGACAAGAGGGATGCTCAAACTGAGCTCATGACCCCTTGCTCAAGCCAGTGACCTTGGGCTCAAGCCAGAGACCTTGGGCTTTTGAACCTGGGACCCCAGCATCCCAGGTCAATGCTTTATCCACTGCGCCACCACTGGTTAGGCTATAGGGGAAATTTTAATAGCTAATAAGTATGTGGGGAAAAAAATCTATCCTCAGTACTTATTAAGCATATGCAAATTAATACAACAGAGTCACCCAACAGATGGCAAAAAATTTAAAAGTCTTATCATATTTTTTATTGATAAGAATGTGAAAAAAATGAGAACTCTCACACATCATTGGTGAGATTTTAGACTTACACATATACTTTGGAGAGAGTAACAGAAGATTAAAAATGCATTTATTCTTTGAACTAAAAATTCTATTTACAGGTAAACTGTGGAGAGACTTTAGCAACCATGCTTAAGAAAAAATAGATAAGATTTTTTTGCAGCATTGTTTATGAAAGTGAAAAATGGAAGCATGTACTGGAATACTTTGTAGCTTCTAAAAAGCATAGCTATATTTACTCATACCAACATGTACAGAATATAAATCTTGAATGAGAAAAGTAAATTTTAGAATAGCATATATAGTATAATGTCATTTATGTACCCAGAGTGCAAGTAATACTATATATCATTCTGGGATACACACATACACAGCTACAAACATATATACACCCCAAAAACCTAAGTGTAAAATAAATATACTGGGAGAATAGATACAAAACTGATGTTAGTGGTATCTTTGAAGAGATGGAATGGTGAATAAGCACTGGAGGTAGTAGTCAAAGATGTTATCTTCTCCTGTAATATGTTATTTCTTGGGAGAACCCATCCTAAAGCATAAATAATGAACAGTTGGTTCTGGGAATGTGACTATTTGTCATATTATTTTTTGTGATTTTATGCATGTTTTAAATCCCTCTCAAAAATGATATGAGTTTCTAAACTAGAAACACAGATCACTCATTTCTAGCCTGGGATGATAGTGATGTCATTGATAGAGGAAACAAAGGACATTTATAGATAAAAGACCTGTAGGTGTTAGTGGGTTTTCCAAGTAAAGATGCTTATCATACAACTGGAAATTAGAACCTAGAGCTAAAAAAGTAAGTCAGTCAAGCCTGGAGATGCTGATTTTTGAGACAGTACAGAAATAATTCTGAAAGCCTGGTAGTAGTGAATGGATACAAAATACCATGGATAGAACAGAGAATGAAAAGAGAAGGGGACCAAGTGTGACACTTTGGGAGAACAGTCACAATCAAGGGTTGTTTAAAAGTGGGTGAAATCAACTGAAAAGAAACAAAAAGGAATAAAAACAAAGCTTGAGAGTTTTTAAGTTTATTATGAAAATCAAATGATGGGAAGGATATAATTAACGGATGGTCAGTAATGCCATTTGTTTGGATAAGGTAGAGTCAGGTGAAGACCAACAGGAGGTCACTGGGTCAGTGTTGACCTTTGAGGAACCTATCAAGAGGTAGGGTACAGAATCTATATTTCAAGGGTGGAGAAATTAGTTAATCTGAATATTCCTTTTGTAGATTTCTTTTTTAAGAGAGAGAGACAGACAGACAGATAGGAAAGGAGAGAGATGAGAAGTATCAGCTCAGAGTTGTGGCACTTTAGTTGTTCACTGATTGCTTTCTCATATGTGCCTTGACTGGGGTGGGGGGTTAAAGCTCCAGCTGAACCAGCAACCTTGGGCTCAAGCCAGCACTCTTGGGCTTCAAGCCAGAGACCTTTGGGTTCAAGCCAGCAACCATGGGTTCATGTCTATGATCCCAGGCTCAAGCTGGCGACCCTGCGCCAAGCCGGTGAGCCCATGCTCAAGCCAGTGACCTCGGGGTTTTGAACCTGGTCAGCATACCAGGTCGACTCTATCCACTGTGCAACCACCTGGCCAGGCAATCAAAATAGAATTTAATTTAGAGTTCTGGTATGTTTATTTAAAAACTCCACTGTAAATTTGTTTCATAAATATGCTGAAAAAGAATCGTGTATTTGCCCTTGTAAAGTTTCACAGGAATTGAAAAAAGATTTCCAGATACTGAATATTCTCTAATGATATTAAAGAACCCAAACCCTTGAAATAAGTTGTTCTGTTATTTAAAATATAGAGATGATTAACTATTTTAACTCACTTTGCAAGGTGCCATCCTCAGTGCCTGAGGCCAACTTGCTCTAATAGAGCCATGGCTGCAGGAGAAGAGAAGAAAGAGAGAAAGAGAGAAGTGAGAGGGGGAGGGGTGGCAGATGGGCACTTCTCCTGTGTGCCCTGACTGGGAATGGAACTCGGGACTTGGACACGCCAGGCTGACGCTCTTACTGAGCCAACAGGCCAGGGCTCCACACTATTCACTTCCTAAGATACACATCAAAAAGCAAAATGGTTGAAGTGAATGCTCCTTCTTGAGTCAGGCTTACCTGTCACATCCAGAAAAAAGTAAACTTTTGGCTTATATTATAAATACTTTCTTCCATTCTAAGTAAAGTACATGAAAAACCACTGATAGGAGTGGAAATTCAGATTTTTATTTTAATTTTAATTTCAGTGATCTAACAACTGAAAGCCAGCAGTTACACCTTTGTGTTCCTTATAATCTAAGACCTGGAAACTTAGATGCTGCCTATCAATGGATGATCTTTATTTTAAACTGACTAGAAATAAAAGATAAAAGCTATCAGTCATATACTTCCTTTTGTCCAATGGTGGCAAGTTTACCTAATGCAGGAAAGAGATCCTTGTTTTAAGGGTAGTTGTGCTTTGTAAATGGCCGGCACGTTCTTTTTTGGGAGGATGGAGTTAATAATGGTGGTAGGGCCAAGGGAAAGGGCCAAGAGAATAATGAATAGAAGGAATAAAAAGAAATAGTCATGGCTATATAAATTTATTCTGAAGTTGCACTGAAATGTTGGCAAATACTTGTAAAATGATATTGCATTAATATTACCATCAGAAAAAAATTTCTTCTAGATTATCAGTGCAATTTATTCAATTCAGAATGTAAAAATTATGTTTTATTTTAAATTTGTAACTGCCAAATCTTGTTTGTGTTTATTCAGCAAATACTGAGCATTTACTGTGTAGGAGGCACTATTGTACCTAAATTTTGTGTAAGAACATTAGAGCAAGTTTTGTTTCAAACATTTTTTATATTGTGAACTTTTGAAGCCAGGGAAGCAGTTTTGTTTGTTTTTAAAGCAGCCTCATCGGAGTCACTTTTATTGGTTTGATTTTGTGTTATAAATGTAGCCCTCGAATGGCAATCTGTCTTCCTTTTCAATATATTGTTTTAACATGAACTTTTTTTGTAATAAGGTTTCTATCAAAAAAGATTTTTAAAAGTAGGTGATGCTTTAAATGAATGTTTATTTGTTCCCAAATGGACCAAATAGAAATGAAAGGGTCCTTGAATTTCATGACTAGCAAATTGGGGAAGGATAATCTAATCTTCCAGAGGTTGGCGTCGTGTTCTGCTGTTTACTAATAAATGCTTGTTTAGTGTGCATTTAACGGAGGAAAAAAGAACACAGTCGCTCTCTGAAAGTAGTTGGAAGCGCCTTACTTCCCAAGTACAGCTTTTAGAATATTTTGTGGGTATGAATTTTTTGGTTGGTATTCCTGTTTTGAAGTGTAGCCTTTTCCAGCGAACGGGTTACATGTTGCATAAGCTCTGAAACGGCCAAACCAAGTTAAATAGCCACCTTTATTTACAGCTGCGGGACTAGGTATTAGATCTTTTCCAGGAAGAAAATTTGACTAATGGCTCTTTTCCAGAGCGAGGACAATTGCAGACTTTTCTTCCGCAGGGCGTGAAATGCGCCCCTTCCTGCCGGGCGCCCCGCGCTGGTCCGGCCCCCGCGCGCGCAGCCTCAGGTGTCCGTGCCCCGCGGGCCGGGCCGCTGCCGGGCGGGCGTCCGGGACTTCCTGTCTGGGCGCGGGGCGGAAGGATCGCGTTGCCAGCCGAGGCGGCCCCGCCGCCGCCCCTGCCGTTAGGTGGTGGGGTTTCTCAGCCCGGCGGCGGGAGGCGGGCCGGCCTCGGCTTCCTGTCGGAGGACGCGCAAGGATCTCGGCGTCGGGGTGTGTGCGAGTGCGTGAGTGTGTGTCGGTCGCACGGCGTGTCTCCGGCCGTGGGGCCCGCCTCCTCCCCTGCCGCCGCTGCTCACGGTGTAAGTCAATGTGAAGCAGCAGCTCCAGCCCCGGGATAAACATGGCGACGTCTCTGCATGAGGGACCCACGAACCAGCTGGATCTGCTCATCCGGGCTGGTAAGGACAGAGGAACTTTTCTCCCGTGCATCGGCGCCGCGGGCGGGGGACGCACGGGGGGCGGGTGGCTCCCCGGCGGGGGCAGTGCCGGGGGCCGGTGTCCACCGCCGTCGCCGGGGCGGCGGGGTGCGGGGGGTAGTGAATGAAGTAATGGAGGCGACGAATCAGGAAGTGATCACCTTGGAGAGTAACCTGCCGCGAATCCGGCGCTGTCGCTGCGGGGCGGGCTCTACGGCGGCGGCGGCTGCCGGAGCTCCGGGCCGCGGTGAAGTTGGGGACTCGGGGGCGGGCGAGTTGTGCGCTTCGCCCCAGTTGCCGAGGAACCAGGAAGTGAGTGCGGCTGTTGTCTGTCGGCGGCGCCTGCCACGCTGTCTGGCCCGGAGGCCGCCGCTGGCCGCGGCCGGGGGCGCTGGGCTCCGTGGGGACGCTCGCCACCCCCGCCCCGTTCTCCGCGGCTCCCGTCCGCAGACGCCCGGCTTCCGCGTGGACGAAGCGGCCCGGGGCCGCGGCCGGGAGACCGCTACCCGCCAAAAAAATGCCTGACCCTCCCTCCCGTCCCCGCCTCGGGCAGCCTGGGGAGTAACGGTTCTGGGCAGGTCTCCGCGGAGACCGGGGCGCCGTGCCTCGCGGCGGCCTGCTCCCCGCCTGTAATGGGTGGCCGGGAACAAGTAGGTTTGTGCCCCTTCCCTCGTGGGCTGTTTTTCTAGGGGGAGCAAGGGAAGGACACGGGATATCGCATGTACCCCTGATCCGGGCGCTGGGGCGGCAGAGAGGAAGGTTTATTTTTGTAAACAGTGGGTGAAGGCGAAGCCGTGGGGCGGCGGGAGGGAGTCTCGGCCCCAAGGAAGTCTCAGCACGGAATTGCCCCCTTTCCCCCTCCCCCCCACACCTCCCACCATAGCGGAAGCGCCTCGGAGAGGACAGAGCGGCTCGGATTGACAGGCCTCGGGTTCCAATCTGCTCGCCGAGATGTTCCAAATGAGAACGTTGATTTCTGGGGGCGGGACTTCGGGTTCTTGCCGGGCCAATGAAGATTGGGCGGGAGTGAAGCTGACAATGTACGCATGGAATTGGAGGGAAGAGGAGTGTAAACACGGAAGTAGCCGCGGGGGTGGGGGATGTGCAGCGCCACTGCTGCAGCGGAAGGGCACGGACTTAAGTTACATAGAAAAAGGAGCTTTACTTAATAGGCAGCGCAGCGAGGGGCCCGGAATCGATGTGGCGGTGCTTGCAGCCTATTTACTTACTGGAATAATAAACATACATGTTCCTTTCCCCGGGTTCTGGTTCACATTGCCATCGATGGGAACTGGAAGATGGGAAATCTTCAAAGAGTAACTCTGTGAAAGATCTTGCCTTCTGTTTTCTATCCATTGTTTTTAGTTAGGAAACGTGAAATTAACTTTGGTTGATGAAACTGTGATTCTCTTCGATTGGGAGGAATCATGAACACCTGTATCACTAAATTTAACGGAAGACTAAGTTTAAATGAAGTCTGGAATGCTGTAACCATATGTATTGTAGAACACATAACGAGTGACCAGCCTTTATTCTATAAAATTTAGTACTAAATGTTTTAAAGGTCCCAAAGAAAAATCACGGTTTTCCGAGTAGTAGTGATTAAAACACATTTGACAGTTATTTTCTGATCAGAGAAAGAAGAGGCAGAGTACTGGGAGAACTTTGTATATGCTCAGTCCGCTAATATAAATTAAGGGATGGAATCTTTGGCTTTATATGATTGATCGGGTGGTATTTCTGTGAGTGATAAACATGTACATTTCAAGCACTGTTTCCCGTGGTGTTGAACAAACCGAGAGAACCTTAGAATAACCCCTGCAGTGAGAATTTTGAAAATTAAGGTAGTGGGCTTAACTTTAATGATGGAAAGTATATTTTCATAAGCTTTTGGAATTATTAGTGAAACTGAATGTGACCTCTTCATATTTTGCTTGGAGTGGGTACATACACAGTCTACAGTTTGAAAATACAAAAATTTTATCGCTTTGTTAAGGTGTTTGTTTTTTTTAATTGCCCATTTCCAGCCCTCTTGGCATTTCTTTAGAACATACAAACCTTACAGTCGAAGTTTGTTTTATGATATTAATGTCCTGTGAAGAATATGTTTTTCATAATCATTGTTTGCAGATTATTTCCTCAATCATGTTCATGTAATCTGAAGCTCTGTAAGCCCTATTTTAGAAGGGAATTTGAGATAGGTTTTGCTGATTTACCTAAAGTTTGTTAAGTGAGGTAAAGTTGGAGAGGAAAGGTGGCCAGAAAATGAGAGAGCCATGGATTTAAATTTTTATTGCTGCCAGTTTCCCATGATGGTGGGAGAGTACTTTGTAATGTTTGTATTTGTAAAATGGACAGAGTACCATTTTAAAATACCTATGCAGGAAGTTAATCAGGTGTTACACATAATTCTTCCTCAAAGATTTTACAGTCTAATTGAGGAAACGATCTATAGTAATATGTAAGTAAATGTGTTAATATACAGTGATTGCTATAATGGACTGATGATTTGTGAAGAATGATACTAAGGAAAATATAAGGAGAAGTAAGCTTTTAAGTTGAATATTGTTAGTGTAACTTTTTTTGTAAGCAAGTATGAAGCACTTAATATTACCACTTGTTAATATGGGAAGGTACTAACTAGAGGATATATTTTGCCTTTTTTCCTTCTTTGAGGCTTAACTTTCAACTTTAGTTACCAACTTCAGCTTTAGTTGTAAACATTTATGCTGTCAGGAGTTTGAATAAAGAACAAAGTAAATAAGCTGTTATTAAAAATCACTTTTAACATACAAAATATTTTTGTGAAGACATACTTTATAAAACTGTCACTGACAATATGATATATGAGAAAGCGCCTTAACGTTTAAGACAGGAGATGATAAAAAAAAACCATGCAAAAATTACCAGAAAAAATCATAAAAACCAAGTCAGGAAATGAGGGTCTATAATCTAGCTGTCACCAAACTCTCTGTACTAGTAACTTAACCTCTTTAAGGCTTCATCAGGATTAATTGGGTGATCTCTGATAACTTTTAAAGTTCTAAAATTTAAGTGGCTCAGAAATATTTAATGGAAGGTGAAGGCTTCTGTTTCTTTCATTTCTTTACATTATACCATGTGAATGAGTATGTCTGAGGTTATGTAATTGGGAGGTTACTTTCTTTTAGCCAGTCTTGGTGCTAAATTAGAAGTTGAATATGACTATGGTATAGTTTATTTAATAATTAGGCTCATTTCTAATTATATATATATATATAGCTTATAGGAAAAATGGGTGCCTATGGGAAAGAAAACGAACATTACTTAATATTAATGTGAAAGTTTTATGTACGTATTGTCTGGATTTTCTGGAAGGTTTTCAATTTAAAATAGTCTGCCTTCTTATTCTTAAATATACTTTCCTTGGCTGTTTTCTTTGTTCTTTCTCTGAGAATTGAGATTGAGATACAGTGTCCCCAGAAGCTTTGTTCTAATTTAAGGCAGTTATTAAATGGAGGGGAGGGACATTTTTTTCTGGGAATTTAGCCTTAGTATTTTCACTGACAAAACAAATGTATCTGGTTTGTCAGAGTTCGTCATGAAATCTGAACTTGTAAATCATTTATAATTTACTACATATTGGGATATCTAGTATAAATCTTGAAAAGAGCATCGATTTGGAAAAAGTTTAGCAGTAGGTGGAAAGATGAAGCATGTATTGAAATAAAACTGAAAGAATAGCATTATCTTTTTAAAAAATTTACTTGAAAATATATTTAAGAAATTCTTCAGAATTCATTGTAGCATTAGTACTAAAACATATAAAAACTGAGTTAAAGAGTATAACATTAGTGGGTCAATCAGGATAAGTCAACATAAAACAATGTCCTCCAGGAACAAATTTGGTTGGTGGAGAGGGGCAGGCATGAGTGTTCTTGATAATTGTTTAAACTCCTTATATTATCTGTAGATTAAATGTTCAAAAGGATGCAAAGAAATATTTATGAAAAACTTTTTTTTTTTAATTTAATTTTTTTTTGTATTTTTCTGAAGCTGGAAACGGGGAGAGACAGTCAGACAGACTCCCGCATGCGCCCGACCGACCGGGATCCACCTGGCACGCCCCCTGGGCGAGGCTCTGCCCACCAGGGGGCGATGCTCTGCCCCTCTGGGGCGTTGCTCTGTTGCGACCAGAGCCACTCTAGCGCCTGGGGCAGAGGCCAAGGAGCCATCCCCAGTGCCCGGGCCATCTTTGCTCCAATGGAGCTTTGGCTGCGGGAGGGGAAGAGAGAGACAGAGAGGAAGGAGAGGGGGAGGGGTGGAGAAGCAGATGGGCGCTTCTCCTGTGTGCCCTGGCCGGGAATCGAACCCGGGACTTGTGCACGCCAGGCCGGCGCTCTACCACTGAGCCAACTGGCCAGGGCCTATGAAAAACTTTTTAAAGATCCTTTATGTGTAAGTAGACAAAATACTGTTGTGCTTATGGAAATGGAATCATTTTTCATTTATATGTTGATGTTTATGTTTAGAAGCTAAAACTTACAGAAACAGGAGGGTAGACATGGGTGTTTATTAATTATATCTGATCAAGAATTATAGCTGCAGTTCTGAAAACTAAAATATCTGGTCTGGGGATTCTAGGAGTCTGCAGTCAAAATTGTTTTCATAATCTAAGACATTATTTACCTTTTTACTCTCACATATGTTCAGAGGAGTTTTCTGGAGGCTGCATGACTTGGTGTTACAACAGATTGAAAGAAGAAGCAAATATGAGAGTCCAACTTTTCCACCATGTATTTAAAAGATTTTTAAAAATGTAAATCAAAGCTATTCACTGAATTTTCTTTTGTTTTAGAATGATTATTGTGCATAAAAAATATTACTTATATTTATAAGTATTGGGTTTGTTAAATGAGTTAAATATATTTTAAAGTTTTTTTTTCATTTAATTTTACATACATATATGTAGGACTGTTTATACAAACAAAATCTCTTTGGTCCTGAATAATTTGGGTCTGAAAGGACCTTTTACTAAAAAGTTTGAGAATAACTGAAACATACTGTTTTGTATAGTCAACACTTTTTAGTACTGTGGCCACTAGCCAGATGAGGCTATTGATTACCTGAAATGTGGCTGAGAAACTGAATTTTTAATTTAAATGTAAAAACGGAAGCAGTGGAAAACTTTTGTCGATTACATGTTGAAATGACAATATCTTGAATATACTCGATTAAATGAAAGGTATTAATGTCATCGTGGCTACTGGAAATTTAAAAATTATATGTAGCTCATGCAATATTTTTATCAGGCAGCTCTACTTTAGAAAATAATTTTATTTTCTTTCCCTTTAAACCTTGTAACACAACTGTATTGATTAGAAAATCAGGAGAACAGGTCAAGATGGAGTGCCCCAGACTTTTCCCTTTTCCCTCTCTTCTTGATACTCATTTGTATTCTTCACTCTCTTGTTATGTTACAGCCTTGGGGCATTAGAGGGTAAGCTGTGGTAAGTCAGGTGTGGTAGTTGAGGGATGACTTTGTAATGTTAGTTTACGGTCTTGCTTGTAGGGGAATACCACTGTGACCCAATTAAGTGTTTTCTAATTTTTCTCCCATTGCTCTCTCAAACTAAATTCTATTAATTTAAATTTTTGACTTTAAGAACATTGTTATAAACTATGTTCATTGCCAGCATTCTGCAAAGTTGAGAGGTATGCCTCTTGTCAGACTTAATTACCAAGTTTGGTATTTAGTAACAGCTGCTGAGTGAGTCTGGAATAGTCTGCGATACAAACACCAGTTGATTAGAAAGCTGGAAACGGAACAGGAACACATCAATAGCAAAGGAAGGCATGTGCACATATAATGGCGTTATGATTAAAATTAAAAGTTTTTTATTGAATTTATTGGGTGACATTGGCTAACAGAATTATAGGTTTCAGGTGCACAACTCAACAACACTGTATCTGCACATTGCATTATGTGTTCACCACCCCAAGTCAGTCTCCCTCCATCACCATCTATCCCCAAAATTAAGAGTTTTGAAATTTATTTGATATATTTATTTATTCAAGGAGTGTTAACCAGCAATATCAACTACTAGTGTTAACTGAAAAGTATGTTAGATTACTTTTAGTGTCATTGTTTCTATTTTTAAAATGAGCTGCTTGTTATTTTCTCCCATATTTTTCATACACGGGTGTTAGAAAGACACCAGTAAATCAGGTTTTAAGTAAGAAAAAAGGAATTTTCAGCCTGTGCTTATAGTTTGCTTACTTTGCATAACACTGTTAAAGTTCATTTTTATCCTAAGAGCTGTGTAAAATTTTTATTTTAAATTGTGTTTGAATTATTGATCGAAACAAACTAGTATTAAAAAGTTCTTAAGGCCCTGGCCGGTTGGCTCGGCGGTAGAGCGTCGGCCTAGCGTGCGGAGGACCGGGGTTCGATTCCCGGCCAGGGCACACAGGAGAAGCGCCCATTTGCTTCTCCACCCCTCCGTCGCGCTTTCCTCTCTGTCTCTCTCTTCCCCTTCCGCAGCCAAGGCTCCATTGGAGCAAAGATGGCCCGGGCGCTGGGGATGGCTCTGTGGCCTCTGCCTCAGGCGCTAGAGTGGCTCTGGTCGCAACATGGCGATGCCCAGGATGGGCAGAGCATCGCCCTCTGGTGGGCGTGCCGGGCGCATGCGGGAGTCTGTCTGACTGTCCCTCCCTGTTTCCAGCTTCAGAAAAATGAAAAAAAGTTCTTAAAAATTACAGATACTTGAAGAGGAGAGGTATTTATTTGATTAATCTTTATTTTTTAATTTATTGCGTTGACATGATTTCAAGTGTTCCTCTCAGTATCACACCCTCTATACCCCGCATCTTGCCTCCCCTTGCCCCATGCAAAGTCTTCTCTTCCCCCATTTCTCCCCTTTTGCCCTCTCTCCTCCTGGTGGCCCCCCTCCCCCTAGCTGTTGCTACCCTGTTGCCTGTATATATATGTTATGTATACATGTTTTTGGCTATTCCCTTCACCTTTGATCCAGTCTCCTCTTCCCCCTTCCCTTCTACAGCTGTCCATCTGTTCCCTGTGACCATGGCTCTGTTTCTGTTTTGTAAGAGGAGAGATATTTTTAAATTTTCTATTATCAAAAATGACTTGTCAACCTATGTCAGTAGAAGAGATAGTGCTCACTTTTACAAAATGGGTGAAATATTCTTGGGAACTATCTATCATGGGTTCATTATTGTAAATTGACCTAAGTATGAGTTCTTCAGTGTTCATTTTTTAAAATGTGTTTAGGGTTATTTTAATAAATAAAAATGACAAAAGATAAAGTCAGTAAGCATAAAAAAAATCAGTGCTTTTCTTAAACTGTTTACAGAGTAACTAGATAAATTTTGTACTTTTATTTAGTTTTGAAATATTTTATTTTCATTTCTGAACTATTAGTATAAGCTTCACAAGGCCAGGGATCTAGTCACGCTTGTATCTCGTTTATAGCATAGGGTCTGGCACGTGATCAATGCTCAGCAACCATTGGTTGAATGTACAGAGTATTAAATCTTCTGATTGAAATGTCATAGAAAATGTATGCCCTTTCTATATCCTCATCCTAAGTTTAAAATATGAATAAGTAAATTTTCTTACTAATCTTGTACGCATTTTGTTTTAATCTGTAAATATAAAGTATTTCTGGGAAATAATGTAATAAATAATACCTTGATGTCAAATATGAGCAAGAAAGTAATTTCTACTGACATAACTAATATGAAATTATGGCAGCATAATTGCTAAGGAAATACTATTTTATTTTATAACTTAAAAAGCTGGTAAAATTCTATTGCTATATTATTATCAAATACTTGAAGCTCTGATTTTAATACTGTAGTTTTTGCAGTGTGTCTTAATACAATTACATAAGGAATTAGTTTACCCAGGATGGTTTATTATTAGCACCTAAGACAACAGCTAAATTGCAACACAAGCAGACTTTAAAGGGTATGAAGTTCCTAGTATAAATTTTAAAAACATGAAGATTTGCTCACCCAGGTTCTTTAGTGTATGTGGGTATTATAGGGAGGTACTTTGAAAAAAAAAATTGCATGAGAATTGTAATATCTTTTGTACTTACTAATACTAAGTTTTCTAAGGTTGAGCTAGAAGGACTGATTGAATCCTTTGCTTCAGTGAAGCCGCAGATAAGAGTAAGCAGGGTCACCTAAAGATAGATTTAGTTAGAGGGTTGGCTGCCTCTCTGGGACCGTTTAGCTTTGAGCAGATTTCCATAAATGGAAAGAGCAACTGGAGATCCAGTACCTTGGTTGAGAGTGTGGATGATGTGCAACAGGTGGTGAAACAGTCACTGGATTTTTTATAAATGCTCTCCAAGTGACTGGTGTTTAAGGCTGAGCCTTTAGCCTTTGGGGAATTTTGAGATGAAGTGAAATCCCCCCCCCCCCCCAATTAAATGTTTCCTGGATACAGTTTTAAAAGATTCATATCTTTAGTATGTAGAACTTGTGAATTTGTAATATGGTTTTATGGAATTTGTATAAATATTTTCTTTTAATTCCTTTAGAAGAAGACATCCTGAGGAAAATCTCTCAAATTAGGAACTGTTACATATTCGTGTTTCAGAACCTTTTACCAAGTAAAACACTCAGTATTTTAAGTCAGGATGTAAAATTAATATTTCATTAAGATAATAAATTTGTGCTTGAAATGGCCTGTTTAATGTCAGTGGATTGTTCTTAATTTCAATACATAAAGGACATACTTGCATGCCCAGTATATGAAAAGTCCACGTTAGGAACTATAACAGATAAAAAGATGAATTAATATAGTTCCTCTGGTCTCAAAGAGTTTATAATCTTATAGGAGTGATAAGAAACGAACACTGTTTATTGAATTCTTATCTATGTGTCTGTTTTTGTGGGAGTCACCTCTCTTAATTCTCATGATTATATGAGGTAAGGAATACTCCTGTAGGATACCCAGCTTTCTAAGAAATTAAATTGTTGACCTAGGCCTAGGATAACAGAAATTATAAATGGCAGAGACTAAAGCCAAGCTTTTGGGCCTCCAAGCCCAAACCATTGCTGTGTATTTTATTGCTTCACAAATGGTTTAATCAGCAAAGCATAAAAGTAAGTGCTAGGAGAGAATTACAAAAGGTGTTCAAGTTAGAAAAGGCTTCATGGGGAAAAAAACCCATAAAAAAATTCTTAAAAAAAATTTCTTGGGTAAAACCAGCAAAGTCTATTGAGGTCCTGAAAGAGAGAGAGCAAGGTTATTGTGAAGAAAATTCCCAAGTGCTCTGGTGCTGCAGCTACTGCACTCACCCAGGAGGCTCTGTAGGAACTGAACTCACTAGAAATCCATGTTGCTGACTGATTCTGATACATACTACCCTGATTTTAGTAACAGTATATCAATATAGATAATTGGCCTTAATTAGACTGTTGATACACAATTATCCTTTTTCTCCCTGGGTTGATTTTGTTCTCAAATTAATACAGGTTTAAAATTTCAGGGATTTTTCTTTGTTTTCTTTTAGATAAGATCAGGAATTTCTCAGTAATTTCTAGTTAGTCTCAAAAGTTGCTTTATAATCACCGTTCATTTGACAAAATGACAGTACTAGATTGTTTTGGTCTTTAAAGTGTTTCTGTATGTAATTTATATAGACTAATTTGAACCAGTGACTTAAGAGTTAAACACATGAGAGTTAATTTATATTTGTCTTCTACAGCAATGTGTTTTAATTTAGTAATGTGTTCAGTGCATTTTTAATTGAGTAGGACTTGTTTTCCTCTCAGTGGAAGCGTCAGTTCATAGCAGCAATGTACACTGTACAGATAAGACCATTGAGGCTGCTGAAGCCCTGCTTCATATGGAGTCTCCTACCTGCCTGAGGGATTCAAGAAGTCCTGGTATGTGAACTACCTTTTTTATATTAAACGTGTCACATCACTTCATGTATCTAGAAGGACATTTTTTTTAAAATATAAGGAGATTGTTGGTGTTATCAGGATCTTTTATACATAAATACGTGTGACAGCAGTAATCGATCTTTATTTGTCAAAGTTCCCAAGTCTTAAATACTTAGTTTGCATAAGAAATAAACGTCCACCATAGACAGACAGGTGTTTATTAAGTTGTTATTTATACTGTCATACCTGATTTCCTTAATAACTTATAAATTTATAAATCTTGTTACAGTAGTTACTAAGCAAATGGCAGGTGGGGGTGGATACCTCCTATGACCACATTCAGTTTATTACTCAGTGTTAAATAGGCAATGACTCCAGGGAACTGTCCCTGTGGAGACAAGGGCTCCTCCATTGTTTTCTTATACTCCTTTCAAACTCTGAGTTTCCTTTTCTTTTTTGGTCTCTTTACTTTTTTATTCCTTATTTTTGAAGGAGAGAGATGAGAAGCATCAACTTGTAGTTGTGTCACTTTAGTTGTTCATTTATTGCTTCTCTATGTGCCTTGATGGGGGGGCTCCAGCTCAGCCAGTGACGCCTTGCTCAAGCCAGTGACCTTAGAATCATGTTGATAATCCCGTGCTTAAGGCAGCGACCTTAGGGTTTCGAACCTGGGACCTCAGTGTCCCAGGTCAATGCTCTACCCACTGTGCCAACCACCAGTCAGTCCCCCCTTTTTTTTCTTGAGGACAGCCTTTGAGAGTAATGTTCTAATTTTTATTTGTACTGGTTTTAATATTCAGATATTAATTTGACTTGATACAGTAAGTTTGGACCATCTTCTTCTAGGTTTTTACAATAAATATTAACAGCACCTAGACTTTTAAAGTGGAATAGGAATCCTATGTATTCACAGAAGAAAATTAGAACATGTTGGTTAATGTGTTAGTCCACGAGAGTATGTATTAGCTGTCTCTTAATTGAAATAGAAATGACATATCCTGATTATGCACATTGGAAGGAAGCCAGAACAACATTATTGTATGTAGTAGAGTACCAAATTAGCAGTCTGTATGTGTTTGTTTTAGTGACCAAAATTCAGGACTGTTCCATTAAATAAAGTTTTAAATCTTGAAAGATGACATTCATTAGGCTGCAATGAGCAGATTTTTTCTTTTCTTTATATTTTAAAATAAATTGTAAGTGCTTGTCACTGAAATCACATTTCTTAGATATTTTAAATTTTGTACTATGTGTAGGAATTACTCAGTTAGAGAATATGGATGGATATATGGAAGGAAAGTAATGATTAAAGAACTCATTTTAGCCTGACCGGGTGGTGGCGTAGTCGATGGAGCGTTGGACTGGGATGCAGAGGACCCAGGTTTGAAGCCCAAGGTTCAGTTTATTGGGTTGAGTGCGGGCTCATCCAGCTTGAGCGCGGGCTTGCTGGCTTGAGCATGGGATCATAGGCATGACCCTATGGTTGCTGGTTTGAGCCCAAAGGTTGCTGGCTCGAGCAAGGGGTCACTCACTCTGTTGTAGCCCTCCGGTCAAGAAACAGGAGAAAGCAATCAATAAATATCTGTCCCTCTCTCTCTGTCACACACAAAAAAACACCTCATTTTTTATTTTTTTATTTTTTATTTTTCTGAAGTTGGAAACGGGGAGGCAGTCAGACAGACTCCCGCATACACCCGACTGGGATCCACCCGGCACGCCCACCAGGGGGCGATGCTCTGCCCATCTGGGGCGTTGCTCTGTTGCAACCAGGGCCATTCTAGAGCCTGAGGCAGAGGCCATGGAGCCATCCTCAGCGCCGGGGCCAACTTTGCTCCATTGGAGCCTTGGCTGCGGGAGGGGAAGAGAGAGACAGAGAGGAAGGAGAGGGGGAGGGGTGGAGAAGCAGATGGGCACTTCTCCTGTGTGCCCTGGCCGGGAATTGAACCCGGACTCCTGCATGCCAGGCCGACGCTCTACCACTGAGCCAACCGGCCAGGGCAAAAACACCTCATTTTATTTTGAAATATTTTCCGAATTGTCAAAATAATGCAAAGTTTTGTACAATAAACTTGAAAATACAGGGTGGGGAAAAAGTAGGTTTGCAGTTGTAGGTACGCAAAACAGAGTTTCTTCTTGTATGATCATTTATTAACTATTATTTTCTTTTTTTTGTATTATTATTATTTTTTGTATTTTTCTGAAGCTGGAAACGGGGAGAGACAGTCAGACAGACTCCCGCATGCGCCTGACCGGGATCCACCTGGCACGCCCACCAGGGGGTGAGGCTCTGCCCACCAGGGGGCAATGCTCTGCCCCTCTGGGGGGGTAGCTCTGTTGCGACCAGAGCCACTCTAGCGCCTGGGGCAGAGGCCAAGGAGCCATCCCCAGCGCCCGGGCCATCTTTGCTCCAGTGGAGCCTCGGCTGCGGGAGGGGAAGAGAGAGACAGAGAGGAAGGAGAGGGGGAGGGGTGGAGAAGCAGATGGGCGCTTCTCCTGTGTGCCCTGGCCGGGAATCGAACCCGGGACTTCTGCACGCCAGGCCAACGCTCTACCACTGAGCCAACCAGCCCGGGCCATTAACTATTATTTTCAATACAAACATCTATAAACCTACTTTTGCCCACCCGTCAACAAATGAAGAACAGAGGGAACTACTCATTCCCCCCTTACTCAGAGGATTAACATTTCCTTCAAGTTGATTTTTCTTGCATTTATATTTTCTTACATACTTCAGATCATATTGCATATTCAGCAAATTAACTTCAAGCTTTTATCCTGCTTTGATGAATTAATAAACCTTCTATTGAATATTGAATTGTCCATGTTAAGCATTAATGGGAGTGGGAAATTTTAATTTTTCAACTTTTTTTTTATAGTGGAAGTGTTTGTCCCTCCTTGTGTATCAACTCCAGAATTTATCCATGCTGCTATGAGGCCAGACGTCATTACAGAAACTGTAGTGGAGGTGTCAACTGAAGAATCGGAACCAATGGACACCTCGCCAATTCCCACGTCACCGGACAGCCAGGAACCAATGAGAAAGAAAAAAGGTAGAATATTTTTATAAATTTCTGGATAATCATGGGTGAAATTTTTTCTTGTATCATTTTTGCCATCTAGGGATGTAGGAAATGTGTACTCTAGATTTATGATTGATGTTATCTTAACTAGATATTCTCAAAGAACCAACAAATTGAGGTTTCTGTTTTGTATTTTAATATGTTTATACTGTTTTAAAGGCATTAGGATATATTTATTTTTTTTATTTCTATTTTTTTGTATTTTTCTGAAGCTGGAAACGGGGAAGAGACAGTCAGACAGACTCCCGCATGCACCCGACCGGGATCCACCCGGCACGCCCTCCAGGGGCGATGCTCTGCCCCTCTGGGGCGTTGCTCTGTTGCGGCCAGAGCCACTCTAGCGCCTGGGGCAGAGGCCAAGGAGCCATCCCCAGCGCCCAGGCCATCTTTGCTCCAATGGAGCCTCGGCTGCAGGAGGGGAAGAGAGAGACAGAGAGGAAGGAGAGGGGGAGGGGTAGAGAAGCAGATGGGCGCTTCTCCTGTGTGCCCTGGCTGGGAATCGAACCCAGGACTTCTGCACGCCAGGCCGACGCTCTACCACTGAGCCAACCGGCCAGGATATATATTTAAGCCCTAAAAGTAGTTGCCTGAAAATGAGATTATAACAGGTGTTGGACACACAGAAAGATAAGCTTATCTTCCTACTCTTTTGTGGGCATAAAAATAAAAGCCCAGTTTTCTTTTCCACACCTTCTTTTAAATACCAAGATTGCCAGTAATGGGTGTGGTTCATGGTGCCCCCAAAACAAGTACAATAATAATATCAAGGATCACAGATCCCCATAACAAATATAATGAAAAATCTTGAAACATTGTGAGAATTACCAAAATGTGACACAGAGGCACAAAATGAGCAATTGCTGTTGAAAAAATGATGCCAATAGACTTGCTTGACTTCAGACCTATTTATAAAAATGTGTATTATCTGGCCCTGGCCTGTATGCTCAGTGGTAGTGCGCTAGCCTGGTGTGTGGTTGTCTGGGTTTGATACCCAATCAGGGCACACACAGGAGAAACAACCGTTTGCTTCTTCACCCCTCCCTCTCCCCCTTCTCTCTCTCTCTCTCTTTTCTCCTATCCTCCTGCAGCCATGGCTTGATTGGGTTGAGTGAGTTGGCCCCGGGTGCTGAGGATGGCTCCATAGCCTTGCCTCAGGTGCTAAAATATCTTGGTTGCCAAGCACTGGAGCAATGGCCCAGATGGGCAGAGCATCACCCTGTAGGGGGCTTGCTGGGTGAATCTCGGTTGGGGCTCATGCAGGAATCTGTCTCTGCCTCCGTGCCTCTCAATTAAAAAAAAAAAAAAAAAAAAGTGGACCCTGGCCGGTTGGCTCAGTGGTATTGCTCCGGCCCTGTGTGTGGATGTCCCAGGTTCAGTTCTCAGTCAGGGCACATACGAGAAGCACCCATCTGGTTCTCCACCCCTCTTCCTCTCGCTTCTTGCCCCCCCCCCCCTTTCTCTTTCTCTTTCTCTTTCTCTTTCTCTCTCTCCTCCTCCCCTCATGCAGCCATGGCTAATGCTTGATTGGAGTGAGTTGGCCCCAGGCGCTGAGGATGGCTCCAAGGCCTCTGCTACTAAAAGGCTCCAGTTGCAGCCAAGTAAGGGCCCTAGATGGGCAGAGCATCGCCCCCTAGTGGGCTTGCTGGGTGGATCCCGTTTGGGGCACATGCAGGAGTCTTGTCTCCTCTCACTTAAAAAAAACACAAAGGTGTGTAATAGCTATGAAGTACAATAAAGCCAACTGCAATAAAACAAGGTGTGTCTGTATTTAATCTGAAAATAAAGTAGGCCCCCCCTTATTTGTGGTTTTACTTTCCATGCTTTTAGTTATAGTCAATGCAATTCTGAAAACAAATGGAAAATTCGAGGAATAAACGATCCATAAGTTTTGAATTGCACGCAGTTCTGAATAAGGGGATGAAATTTGGGGCCTTCCCACTCTGTCCAGCCCTGGATGTGAATCCTCCCTTGGTCTGTCCAGTGTCTCCACACTGTATGTATATGCTCACCACCAGTTAATCACTTGATAGTCAGTTATCAGACTGACTGTTTATTGTGTTATCACAGTGCTTGTGTTGAGTCACCCTTATTTGACTTCATAATGGCCCCAAAGTTCAAGAGTAGTGATGCTGGCAGTTCAGACATGCCAAAGAGAAACTGGTAAGTGCTTCCTTTAAGTGAAGAGGTGTGTAGGTATAGGAAAGAGCATAGTGTACAGGGGTGAGCAAACGTAGGTTTATAGTTGTGAGTACGTGGAACAATTTATTGTATTATTTATTAATTATTGTATTTTCCATACGAACAACTGTAGACCTAGGTTTGCCCACCTCCGTATTCAGGGTTCAGTACTTCCCATGGTTTCAGGCAGCCACTTGGGATCTTGGAACATATCCTCCCCCCAGCAGATAAGGGGGTACTACTGGGTAATAGACTCGACTAGTCCCAACTTCTCTGAGCATTCTGTTCACTTGCCAGCATTCATTCTCAGTGCTGAGGACTAAAATGCGTCTGTCTTGCGCCTTCTTTTGGGTAGAGAAGTATAGCTCTTGCTTTTCTATTTACGGTGGTTGCTAGTCGGAGAGCAGCCTGACCGACGCGAGGGGAAACAACAGTAAGGAGATGAACATTCACTTAGACGACTTGTAAAGTAATTACTTGGAAGGTTTTCTTACCCTTCTAATGTTACCTGCATGTTTGAAGTGGGGAAATTTCAACACTATGCTTAAATTCTGGTGAATTGACTGGTTCAGAACAGAGTGTATAAAATGCTATTTTTTACCTTTCCTTGTTTGAGCTCAAAGGGCTTCATAGATTATCAAACCCTTGGCAGTAGGTAGGTACAGCTTTTTCTAACAAGTCCTTAGAACAGAAAACTAAGAAGTTAGTACTAGAATCTGTTTTCATTGCCACATTGTTGGAAAAGGCTAGCTAGCAAGTTGAGGCTCTGACCCATGTACAATAATAGGGCAGCAGTGCCTGACTTCCCATATATATTGAGGTTACTACCTACTAACTGTTGTAATCTAAAATTGTACAAGTGCTCCTAATGTTCTTTTAAAAAAAATTTTTTTTCATTCACTTAGAGAGAGAGAGAGAGAGAAAAGGGGGGGAGGAGGGATCAGGAAGCATCAACTCCCATATGTGCCTTGACCAGGCAAGCCCAGGGTTTCAAACTGGCGATCTCAGCATCCCAGATGGACGCTATTCACTGCGCCACCACAGGTCAGGCACTAATGCTCTTCCTAAAAGGAGACTTTTTATATGTACTAAGTATATTAATCTACAAATTAATGTCCAGTTTCACAAATAATGTTATCAAAGAGTCTACTAATCATGCTTGTTATTCTTGTTTTTAATGTGTGGTTTCCATATATTACTTTTACAGTTGGCCGTAAACCAAAGACCCAGCAGTCACCAATTTCCAATGGGTCTCCTGAGTTGGGTATAAAGAAGAAACCCAGAGAAGGAAAAGGTAATTTGAGGAGGGCCACTTTGGAGGCAAGATTATTTTTTGTTTATTCAGGTGATATTTTTGCGTTGGTGAGAAAATGATTTCTAGCATGTGCCCTGTGGGGTACTGTCTTTAGGTAGTCCTTTTACCAGGGATGTGTGAGCACGCAGGGAGCTTCAGACGACCTGTGCCTGGTCCCTAGCCCGCTAAGATGCTGAGCCGTAGGTACATAGTAGTAGGGGGTGCGAAGGGGTGGGTGTTCATATTCCGGAAAGGGCCAAAGTACAATCTGATGGACACCCTTGAGCCAGACAACACTCATCCTTGCTTAGAGCCATTTAGAATTGAAATTAAGTTTACATCCAAGACTTATTTTTGATACACAGTTTTTTAACTGATAGAAAGCAGGGCAATAATTCAAGGCAAGCTGAATTAAATTTCCCAGTTAACAAGTATGAGTCATGTTAGGAGCGAGAACAAAAATTTACCATTTTTGCTTTAGAATTCGTATATTCTTACTACAAACAAGCCTCCTACATTCTGTGCTCTCCTAATATTTTTGGTAAGGTGATGTCAAGTAATATTTTAACAATGGTTTCAGGTGTGTTTTGGTAATCTGATAACTAAAAATTTATCCTTTTCATGAATAAATGTTTTCAGACCAATATTTAATAATTTGATCCTTTTAGATTAATATATTCAGATTTATTCCATCTTCAACAAGTGGTCTGACATCTAATTTTAAATGAAGCAAAAATTAAGTCTCTAGTAAAAATAAAAAGTCTCTAATAAGCTTACCAAGAAATAAATTTAGACCAAAAATATTCCATTACAGGCCCTGGCCGGTTGGCTCAGCGGTAGAGCGTCGGCCTGGCATGCGGGGGACCCGGGTTCGATTCCCGGCCACGGCACATAGGAGAAGCGCCCATTTGCTTCTCTACCCCCCCCCCTTCCTCTCTGTCTCTCTCTTCCCCTCCCGCAGCCAAGGCTCCATTGGAGCAAAGATGGCCCGGGCGCTGGGGATGGCTCCTTGGCTGCTGCCCCAGGCGCTAGAGTGGCTCTGGTCGTGGCAGAGCGATGCCCCGGAGGGGCAGAGCGTCGCCCCTGGTGGGCGTGCTGGGTGAATCCCGGTCGGGCGCATGCGGGAGTCTGTCTGACTGTCTCTCCCCATTTCCAGCTTCAGAAAAATACAAAAAAAAAAAAAAATTTCCATTACAGTGAACTCTTTATTTAATTAGGAGCTGATGATTCATCTTGGGAGGGATTTAGGAGACTTATTTCCTTGTCTCTCTTTGGTCATTTTACATTTCTAACATCTTAGATTTTATTTTTTAAGTTATATTGAAATCTTTAAAACTTACATAATAGTAAATATTAGAAAGCTAAATTATAGTTATTATAAACTTATTACTGTTAATTCTCATCAGTAGTATCTCTTAAATTCAAATACTTTATGCTTAATAGAGCAAAACTTTGTGATGACCTATTTTTATCAATAAAATTACCTTTAAATTTTGACCTTTATTAATATTGAGTCATTGGTTGATTAAAATTATTAAAGCCACACCTGGATTAAAAATTCAGCCAGTGTTTCTTCTTCTGCAGAATTTGTATCTTCTGTTGAGGATGGAATAAATTTGAATATATTAATCCAAAATGATCCAACTATTGAATATTAATCTGAAAACAGTTGTTCATGGAAGTGATAAATTTTTAGTTACCATATTACCAGAATACACCTGAACATTTATTACAATTTTGCATAGGTTTAATAAACTTCCTGGTCTATTAGAGAAGGCTTCCCTTTCTGAATTCTGTTTTCCTTAAAACCAGAAATAGAATTTATTAATTTTTCTTGGAGGTGGGAATGTGAATAGAGCATTTAAAGATAACCTGAGGAATGTAGATAATTGGACAGATCCAGAAGCATTCAAGTCCCTGCTATGTACAAGGCATTGTCTATGTTGTATAAAAATTCTTTCAGAATAAGTTCTCTGCTTCCTTGTTGTACTATGTGCTCATAGGACCATATAGTCTCCTGGTCATAAAACAACAATGTCCCAGCTATCCATCTGGATGGATAGTAGTAGTAAAAATGGAGGCAGAGACAGACTCCCTCATGTGCCTGAACCAGGATCCACCTGGCAAGCACACTGGGGGGCGATGTTCTGCCCATCTGAGTAATTGCTCCATTGCTCAGCAACTCAGCTCTTAGCGCCTGAGGTGGAAGCCGTCAGTACCTGGGGCCAACTCGCTCCAATTGAGCCATGGCTGTGGGAAAGGAAGAGAGAGAGAAGTGAGAGAGGGAGGAGTGGAGAAGTAGATGGCTGCTTTTCCTGTATGCCCTGACTGGGAATTGAACCAAGACATCCATGGGCCAGATTGACGCTCTACTACTGAGCCAACCTGCCAGGGCCAGTAATGTAGTTCAAAGTTATGCATGGTTTAATAGTAAGACATTTTATGCCTGACCTGTGGTGGTATTTGATAGAGTGTCGACCTGGAATGCTGAGGTTACTGGTTCAAAACCCTGGGTTTGCCTGGTTAAGGCACATATGAGAAGCAGCTATAAGTTGATGCTTCCTGTTCCTCCTCCCCGCCTTTCTTTCTCTCTCCTCTCTCTAAAATCAGTAAATAAAATCTTTAAAAAAAAGTAAGACATTTTAGGTATTGATGCTGATGTATAGAGCTTCAGAGATACAGATGTAGCATTGTGAAGTTGCAGGGTTTTTTTTTCTTTTTGTATTTTTCTAAAGTGAGAAGTGGGTGGGCAGGCAGGCAGACTCCTGCATGCGCCTGACCGGCATCCACCCAGCATGCCCACCAGGGGGCGATGCTCGGCCCACCTGGGGCATTGCTCTGCTGTAGCTGGAGCCATTCTAGCACCTGAGGTGGAGACCATGGAGCTGTTCTCAGCACCCGGGCCAGCTTTGCTCCAGTGGAACCTTGGCTGCGGGAGGGGAAGAGAAAGACATTGAGAAAGGAGAGGGGGAGGGGTGGAGAAGCAGATGGGCGTTTCTCCTGTGTGCCCTGGCTGGGAATTGAATCTGGGACTTACACACGCTGGGCTGAACCTCTACCACTGAGCCAGCCTGCCAGGGCTGAAGGTTCATCTTTTTTGATAAAGAAATGCACACTGGATTCAGCTATGGGTTAATAGATTTATTGAGTTTTTATGGAACTCCAGAGTGAGAATGAAATGCTGGAGAAGAACATTAAGGTTTAGATTGAGGAGCAGTGGCTTGGCTTGGTTTGGAACCCTCCTACCCTTCGGGGTTCTTATGTAGCCTATAACCTGGATCAGGATCTGAGGGATTGCCAGTAGGTGCCGAGGTAACCCGGGGACGCTGTAGTGGCTTATATATTATTCTCAGGATCCTTTTCTGTTCTTTTATCAATTTAAGAATATTTGCACCTAGAGGCTTACAAAGGGAATTAAAGAAAAACAGTAGCCTATAAAGCCTGGTCTTATCACCATTGCCCACTTTTCTTCCCCACCTTCCAAAAGAAAAAAAAAGTGATTTTTTTTCTTTTGTATTTGTTTTTACTTTACCTACCCCAATTCCCTCCTTTTATATGAAAATCTTAGCCATCTTCATGATGTCTTTCCAGTCCACTTTATTTTTACTTCAGACATTAGTTTCTGTCATTAATTTGAAATAGAATCATGCATTGCCTTGTGATGCATCTTACAGTTTCATACGAAATTTATTTCTTATTGTTTAACTTGTCATCTGCTTTCCCCTATGTAAGTCACAAATTTCTTGAGGCTGAGACTAGGTTTTAAATGCTTCTCTTTTTTTAAAATTTTTTCTTTATTGATTTTTTTTTTACAGAGACAGAGAGTCAGAGAGAGGGATAGATAGGGACAGACAGACAGGAATGGAGAGAGCTGAGAAGCATCAATCATCAGTCCTTCATTGTGGCACTTTAGTTGTTCATTGATTGCTCTCTCATATGTGCCCTGACCGTGGGGCTACAGCAGACGGAGTAACCCCTTGCTCGAGCCAGCGACCTTGGGTCCAAGCTGGTGAGCTTTGCTCAAACCAGATGAGCCCGCGCTTAAGCTGGTGACCTCGGGGTCTTGAACCTGGGTCCTCCACATCCCAGTCCGACGCTCTATCCACTGCACCACTGCCTGGTCAGGCTTAAATGCTTCTCTTTATTCTCTACTACGTAAAGCACAGTATGTGATAAATAAGTATTTTATAAAGAAATATTTTAATATTTTGTCATTTTTAAATTTTGCAAGTAGTATGATCAAATATTTGTTTAATCTTTGATGAATATTTGACTACGAAATTGCCATGTTTTTCATGTTTTTATTTTTACTTAATTTTTTTATTAATTTTAATGGGGTGACATTAATAAATCAGGGTACATATGTTCCGAGAAAATATCTCCAGGTTATTTTGACATTTAATTATGTTGCATACCCATCACCCAAAGTCAAATTGTTTTTCATCACGTTTTTATTTAAGGAGCTCATATTTTAAGACCGAAGCACAAATTAATTCTTTTATAATTATGTGCTTAATTATGTTAATGAATATTTAATAAATATCTATCATTGTTTTCAAAGGAAATACAACCTATTTGTGGGAGTTTCTTTTAGATCTACTTCAAGATAAAAATACTTGTCCCCGGTACATTAAGTGGACTCAGAGAGAAAAAGGCATATTCAAGCTCGTGGATTCAAAGGCTGTCTCTAAGCTTTGGGGAAAGCATAAGAACAAGCCAGACATGAACTATGAAACTATGGGACGAGCTTTGAGGTAAGCGCACAGAATTTTCAGACAAAGCTTACATCTCTTTATATTGTCTTGGCTGTTCAAAGAGAAGCTGTGAAAAACCCCCTATTTATTATAACTTTTAATTTTGAGGGGATACTCTAGAGGAGCTTCTCAGATTTGGAGATAGATGGGGGAGAGGAGTTTGGTCTGGATGTCTAATCTTTCAGTGTGATTGAAAAATCCATTTTGCAGAAAATGTGCTTTTACACTTAGGACTATTCCTTATTACAAAGTTAAGTTGTGGACCTTTAAGAAATCTAAACCCAAATGAAATAGTTTTCAGATAGTTAATTTGATGCAGTTCTTCCAAATTTGTTATAATGGATTTATCTTGACAAGTAAATTACTTAAGTTTTGTCAGTTTGGAAACTCACAAAACTTGTAGTGGCTTCTTCTAATTAAGGGTATTTCCTAAAGGAACACATAATTTATGTGAAAGTTTCACATATACTACAAATTCATCTATACTAAGCAGAGCTTAGTTTATTTTTCCACACACATATTTTTAAAAAATATTTTATTGATTTTTAGAGAAGGGGAGAGAGAAAGAATCAGGAGCACTGATCAGTTCCTCCTGTGTGTGCCCTGACCAGGGATCGAACCAGCAACCCCTGCGCTGCTATAACCAACAGAGCCATCTATCTGTCCAGGGCCATATACATCAAATTTTTATAACCTGTATAAATCAGACTTAGGTTTTTATCAGTTACTTAATCCTCTAAGTATGAACCTGTAGTTACTTCATAGATCTCAAGGTCATAGGACGTATGGCACCAGCTCCAACTTCATTCTACTTTAGATTCTCAGCTATTTATAAACGATCCAGGCAGGAAGAGCTCCTCCTTCTTATCTTACCAAAACAAGTGAATGTTTCTGTTTGTATACATTCTGCATGGTGGTGTTTGTTTGTGGGGACAATTGTAATATACTTGATTCATTTAGTACTTTTTCCCTTACAGATATTATTACCAAAGGGGGATTCTTGCAAAGGTTGAAGGACAGAGGCTTGTATATCAGTTCAAGGACATGCCCAAAAACATAGTGGTCATAGATGATGACAAAAGTGAAGCCTGTAATGAAGATTTAGCAGCAGCTACTGATGAAAAGTCATTAGAACGCGTGTCATTGTCTGCAGAAAGTCTCCTGAAAGCAACCTCCCTTCGTGGTGGGAAACACTCGGCTCCCCTCAGCTGCCCCAGGGCGGAGAAGGGTGTGGCTCGAGTGGTGAACATCAGTTCCCCTGGTCCTGATGCTCCATCCAGGTCCCCTACCACCACCTCTGTGTCAGCAGCGGCAGCTCCGAGGTGAGTGAGGGAAACAAACTGTCCGTTGTTTTTGCTGTTTGAAACCTACTTGGCACAACAGTATATTCTTTCTTTAATAGTAGCATTCTGAGAACCACTGTTGGTCAGGACTTTGAAAAATACCTGATATTTTAAATGTACTTTGTTGTTATTAAAGTGGGTGATGTCTCATTTAACCTGGATTGGTTTTATGGATTATCAGTACATACATTTTGTATTTGCATTCATCTTTTGCTCAAGAGACCTATTTTCTAATTGAACATTGAATAAATCAGCTTTGTATATTTTTTATTTTAATAGGACAGTTCGTGTGGCGATGCAAGTTCCTGTTGTAATGACATCGTTGGGTCAGAAAATTTCAACTGTGGCAGTTCAGTCAGTGAATGCAGGTGCGCCGTTAATAAGCAGCACCAGTCCCACAACAGCAACCTCCCCGAAGGTGGTTATTCAGACAATCCCTACGGTGATGCCAGCCTCTACTGAAAATGGAGACAAGATCACCATGCAGCCTGCCAAAATCATTACCATCCCAGCTACGCAGCTCGCACAGTGTCAGCTGCAGACCAAGTCCAATCTGACTGGGTCGGGAAGCATTAACATTGTTGGAACCCCCCTGGCAGTGAGAGCGCTTACTCCCGTCTCCATAGCCCACGGTGCACCTGTGATGAGACTGTCGGTACCTGCTCAGCAGGCATCTGGCCAGACTCCTCCCCGAGTCCTCAGTGCGCTCATCAAGGGGCCGGAGGTTAAGGCAGAGGCAGTGGCAAAAAAGCAGGAACACGAGGTGAAAACTTTGCAGCTGGTACAAGAAGAAAAGCCGGCAGATGGAAATAAGACAGTGACCCATGTAGTGGTGGTCAGTGCGCCTTCAGCTATTGCCCTTCCTGTAACTATGAAAACGGAAGGACTAGTGACATGTGAGAAATGAAACGGCAGCTCGGCCGTGGACGTTAGACTGTTAGTAATAGTACTAACACAAATGTGCGCAAGGGATATCACCAAGGAAAGTCACAAGGAGACTTTAAAACATTTTTACTGCATATAGGAAAACAATCAGACTTTACTGGAAATAAGTTACCTATCCCATGTTTCAGTGGGAAATGAACTACATACTGAGATGCTGACAGAAAACTGCCTCTTACAGTAGGAAACAACTGAACCCGTCAATAAGCAGCATTGAGAGGGACCAAGCAGCTCACTACAATATCAAGTTACACTAAGACTTGGAACACTAACGTTCTGTAAGAGGTTACAGTTTTCAGTGGGGAGGGGTTGGGATTGGTGATCTCATTGTTACATATAGCAATTTTTGATGCATTTTTATATGCATACCAGCAATTATTACTGTGTTCACACAGAACTCACTTAACTGGTGCTATGTGAAGACTCTGCTAATATAGGTATTTTAGAATGTGAATTGAAGAACGGATCCAAAAGCTTCAGAAAGGGTAGCAAAAAAGATCTAGTGAGATTTTTTTTTATATATATATCATATAGCTTAAGCTGATTTAAAACAAAGGCCTTAGACTAATTTTTGGTTTCTTTATTGAAATAAGCTAATGGCTTGTTTGTGTAAAGCTTTTTTTATTAAAAGAAAAATTTTAAAAATCTTGTACCTAGCACAGTATTGTTATAGAATTTACATGTAACATTTTATATGGTAGTTCAAGTCTGTCAGTTTCTTAATTGTGGACAAATTAACAGTGGGCCCTGGCCTTCTGTGTAACATGCCTGTGTCACTCACCTAGCCCTGATATCTGTGCAGACATTTGTTTCAGTTCTCCTGTCACTTGGAAGTTAAGGCTCAGCATGAATTTTTGTCAGGTAACTCTTAATACCTGAGTTTTCTTTTTATTTTATTTTATTATTATTATTTTTAGTTGAAGTTTTAAGAGGGGAAGTACCAGTGTTCAGATTTGAACTATAATAGTTTGTATATTCAACATTTGAAGTATATTCTATTTTGTTGTACTCTTGTTTCAAAGTGTATTCAAGTAGGTTTTCTGAAATATAGAAATTTATCTTGCGTTTTGGTCTCGTGATATAATTTATAACAATATTCAAAAGCTAGTGTAGAGACATCGTTTTAGAAAGAATAGAAGTACTTTTCTCCTTCCCCAACTACTGCATAAGAAATCCTATTTCTGTTTTGTTCCATTATATTAATATTTGGCAAGTATCTACATGTTGCCACTTACTTTCTATTTACTGTGAACTGTAATGTTCTACTTACCATAATGAGCTTTACTATTTTAATGTTGGCCACACTTAAAAATTTTATATTTTAAATCAAGAGCATTGGTTTCACTGTCATACTCTTCGAGGGTTAGGAAGAACAAGCTATACTCTGGCCCTTTTACAAATGAGGAGGTGGAGCCACCAGAGGGATTACATGAATATCCTAATTTCACACCAAACTAGGCCATGTGACTCCACATCTTAATGCTCTTTCTACTACAGAGAAGTTGTCTATTTTTACATCTTTTAGATATTTGAATAAACAGATACTTAATATTTTGTGGCCTTTAATTGTACATTTCATCTGATACTACTTAAGTTGACAAGATTTTTATAACAGCTCCCTTTGTACTCTTATCTTTTCCGTAAACATACCCGATAACTTTTTAATAAAAGCTCAAAGAAAAACTCACCTGATTCTTACCCCATTTGATAGTTAATCTCAATATCTACCTCTTTAAACATTATCTAAGTGTCTCAGCTTTCAAGACCTTTACTCTGTGCTTTGGCAATTGTATTTTTTGTCCTGCATTTTCATTTGTTGAGTCACATCTTCCATAATATTGTAGGACAAATTATAGATTTTACCATACCTCTACCCCTCTCCAAATGCTGAGCATGTTAGACACATTTATTGATTTTTGTAACATTTGCTAAAAATAGGTCACGTGCTATGGAGGATTGCTAAAGAAACTTAAATTTTTAGTGAGTAATTCTTTCCCCTTTTGCTAAAATAAATGGTTCTAATTAGGTTAAACCAGTTATCTAGCTTCCTCCACCACTCTACCTGAACATTTTTGTGTATCTTTCAGAATAAGTACACCTATGGCCTAGATTTGGAAACATGTTGACAGTATATACTGATCGAAGGGTTTCTGGTGATTCACTTTATCAGTTGTATGGCTTTTATCACAATCCTTTTGAACCGTAAGTCATTATACTTGATTTTTCTGTGTGGAGTATTGGAGAAGAACCACATGACAATAGCTGGATGCTTCTATATTTACCAGCCTCACCAGGTTTTGAACAGTGGTCAGCAGTCTGGCCATTTATTCCTCAGGCCTCCTCCCCGCCTTCACCACCTTGCTCACCAAATGGCCAGTACACCTCTACAGAGCATGTGGAGGCCAGGTGCTGCTGTCCCTTGCTTTGGAACCCTTGCTGTATAGAACAGAAGACCATCGCCTTATTCAAGCATCCAGCCTTCCTGCTGACTCTGGAAGGGGACAGAGGCTGTGCCTCCTTCCGGACTCGGGGCCTCCTTCCCTTTCACATCTTGCTTTCCTTGTTCCAACAGTTGGTGGCCCATCACTGTCTTTTTCTTGGGTAACTTGCAGTCTGAATTCTGGCTCAAACAGTTCTCACTGAGGTCTCCAATAACCCAGTGGTCAAGACAAACTATTTTTTTTTAAATGATCTTGTGCCTCAGCCTTCTTAAAATTCTCTTGGTTTTCCATAACACCCCTCTTGCGGTTTTCCGTTTGCTGACCAACCTGAGTGGACTCGGCTTTCCTTCACCTTTCCCATTTAGATCCATGGGGCCCTTTTCCCCAGAGTAGTTTTAAGAACTGAGATAATGATAAGGACTTGGAACCAATACCTGTCACATAGCAAGCCTCAACATAATTAATCTCACCCCAGCTTGTTTTTACTACCAGACACATTGGTCTAGCATAGACTTGAAGCCTTAGATGGGTTTATCTAGTGCCAGCTGGTTATTTGTTCCTTAACGTCCAATTGAACTCTTCCCCCTAACGTCTGTTCCTCTAAGCTCAATAAATGATGTCGCCAGGAACCTGTTACTCCTTGCCCTGCACAACACCCTCACTCTTATTTGTTGTGCTTTTCCTGGTAACCTCCCACAGCTGACTCCCCACTTCCGCTAGCGTCTTGATTTCAGCTGAAGACGGTATTCATGGTGGTGGCTTCAGCCATTTTGATGTTACTCAGTTTTACTGGGTCTTTTACCATGTATACTGGGTGTAGACATGTTTTTAAACTTTTTCTCCTGTTAATATTTTATTACAGGGATCTCAACCAAGAACCTAAAAGGATGGAGGGAACATTAGTCCCTTCCACATACACACAGCCTAAATGGGAAAGGTGTAGTAGGCTATACCTTCTTGGTTTGTGTAACTACACTATGGTCTTCACATGATGAAACCAGCTAACAGTGTATTTATCAGAACGTGTCCCTATCATTAAGTGGTAGGTAATTGTATTGGTGGACATTTGAAATTAAAATATTTTGCCTTTCTCATTCATAATTGCTTACTCAAAGCTATTGTTATAAATTCTCTTCAGGCTGGAGTACTTTGGAGTAAATAATACTTAATGCCCATTTATAAGTTTTCTAATTAGTACTGTGTTTCTCAGCAACATATGGTTTAATTGGTCATGCTAAGATTTGAACCAAACAGTACAGATGTTCATTCTCCTTGTCATTCCTACCAGGTAGCCCCAAGATTTTATGTATACAATGCACTGTGAACTTCCATTTGTTTCAAAAGTGGTTCCAATGCAGAGTATTTGGGTGAACCGTTTTGGGAATTCCAACCTTGGCAATATGAGATACATATGTAAGTAGATACCTTCATGGTGCAGCTATAATCTAGATCCGCCTTGTCCACTTTAAAGAGCCACCATGTTAACAGTATTAAAAGATCGGATTCTTTTTGGACTAAAAAGACGAGATATTAGAAGTACTAGTTTTAAATGGGCATTTATTAATCTTAAATATATACAACTCATGGATTAAAATAATTTATTACCAGTAGGTTATTTGTTGGGATCTTGTTTGGAAGGGGTGCCACCTGTCACCTCTCACTCTTTTCCCCAATGAAAGAGAATTCCAGGTTGTCTTTTTACATTCTTTCTTGGGGCTTTGAGCCAGTCACCTGGCTGTCGTAGGAAATTCCAGTGATGGCCTCATGACAGGCTTCCTAGTTTTCCCATCTCTGAAAGGAAGGTCCCGCTGACTTTCCTAGCCACTACCACATCACAGCTCCCAATCCAGTAAGGGACCTCAAATGGACACCAGTAGCATTACAATGGACAACTATACATGCCTAACAGTGGTTAATGAAGACGGACTGGCCATGGAATTCCTGAAGAGTCAAGAAATATAATAATGGGGGGAACGTGGAGGCACAAAAAGAATTATTATTAAGACCTTAAAGTCCTACTTAAAACTCTGGGGCCTCCAGGCTAAACAGTTCCTTTATATACTACTATTTTGTTAGACCCCAAATAAAGACACCTTAAAGCCTTAAGAAAACTACTATAAATTATAACTTATGTTTTGCATGGCTTTCAAGTGTTTATAATTTATTAATTTTACAGATATAAAAAATATTGCCACGCACATCTTGACATATAGAACCACAAATAAAATAACTTGAAATACTGTGTAGAGAGACTGCTCCTGTGTTGGGGACCGCAAGCCAACAGGGTCTTAGTGGTTTAGATTTTTGGGGGACAGAGGTGTGGGGAACGGGCAGTAAGCTGACGGTCTACCCAACCCCCACCTCACTTAGTGAAGTTGCTAAAGGCTGTTTTTTTCCACACCTCCATGTTATGTTAGCTGTGGTGCTGGATTGTTTATACTCTTCCTATCTCCCATGTCCTCAGAAAGACTGAGGCAGTCCTTTGTTTTGTGAAGTTAAGATGTTAGGCCTGACCTGTGGTGGCGCAGTGCATAACGCATCGACCTGAAAATGCTGAGGTCACCAGCTCGAAACCCTGGGCTTGCCTGGTCAAGGCACATATGGGAGTTGATGCTTCCAGCTCCTCCCCCCTTCTCTCTCTCTCTCCTCTCTAAAAATGAATAAAGAAAAAAAAAAAAAAAGATGTTATGTATGGTGGGGGTTTTCTGCACTTGGTAGAATTCTTGGGTTGTCTGTCTTGGAAATGTGATATCATTGATTTGCTAATGACTCTCTACCCTATAAATAAAGCCAAGGTTAGGGGTGGAGAGCAGACTCTGTTCTTGCCATCAGCTTGCAGAGTCCTCCTGATCCCACACTATTTCTCTTGAAGTTTATTTTCTTAATTCTGCGCCTTTCCCACTCAGGACAGAGTTACTAGCCGCGCAAGTTCGTAGCACTCTTGCATACTTTTTAATTGTGGAAGACTCAAATAATTTTTATATACTATTATGAACCTGAAAGCTTAAAAATAAGCCTAATTTAATGCCCTTAATTGATCTCAATGTAATGCTAAGGGGAAAAAAACAGTACAAGCCAAAAGTGGAGTGCAAACACCTTTGTGCTGTAGGGTTTAATGGAACAGGCTCATGTACCAGCAGGATTCCTTCCCAAGGACATGCTGGAAACACTGAACATGAAGGGAGACAGACTGGGGATCCTTCCTCAGACAACTTCTCAGCCTATCTCAGTTTCCGGAAACATCCCGATTAAGACTCTTGTGATTAAAAAAGACACATAAGCTTTTATGAAAGTTCATCAGGATCCTCATTAAAGCTGAAGTCGCACACTAGAGATAGGTGGTCCGAAGGATAATTGAAGGATGGTAGCCGGTTGGGTCCAATCTGTTCTTCAGTGAGCAGATCCAGAGCGGACCTCACACTCAGAGCGTGTTTGGAGTACCAGATATAGTCCAGGGTGTGCCGGCACTCCCCTGAGGTCCGGATCTTCCAGGTGGTGTAGGGAGGTTCCGACTGCCCGTCCGCACTCAGCAGCTTGTAGGCACTGTTCAGGTTGAGGCTGGAAGAAGCAAAGTGTTTGTAAACCTCTTCCGTTGGCTCTGCATTAAAGTCCCCACAAACAATAAGGGGGATCTTGGCTCCTTGGGTGATGCTCTGCAGGTTCCGGAGAAGGTCACAACCTTGAGCTGACCGAAACTGCTCCCAGCCGGTCCGTGCTTTTAAGTGGGTGACAGCGATGCAGACCTGTCGGCGGGACTCCTTGCACTCTAGGGTCTGTGCAATGGCCACCTGATTGGTTTTCAGTGTCATGGCCGTCAGCCTAATATTGGCACTGTGGACCAGCCTGAATCGGTTCTGAAGGAAAAACAAGGCACAGCCATCTGGTCCGTTGTTATGTTCTACATCTAAGCAAGGTGACCAGGGCTTGGGGAAAAACGTGCCTTGATAGCCCAGTCTGCTGAGGAGCGGCTGGAAGGTGTCAAAATAGTGGTCCACCTCTTGGAGGCACAAGATATCAGGCTGGTAGGCGAGGATTTCTTCTAGGATGAGACATTTCCTCTCTTCCCATCTGAGTGCTTCAATAGGGCACTGTACGAAATTGTCTTTGCCTTCTCCAAGAGCTGAAATGAAAAAAAGCCGGTTGGTTGTCAGCTACTACAGAACCAAGACTCCTTGTACCTGAGAGTCTCCTTGGATTTGCCTTCGAGACCCCCCCCCCCGTGCTTCCTGCTTCAGATGTTGTGGGTGATTCTTCCCGGCTAAACCACATTAACCCACCAAACTACAACTCAACTCAAGTCTCTTACCACCCAGATGAGGCACTCGACTGATTTATATCAAAGCTATTTCATAGATATACTATTTTAAGTAGTGTTCTTTGCAGTTCCACCAGGGGTCTAAACTGTCAGATGAAATAAATATATATTGAACTCCACATAATACTTCTAATACTGACCATAAGAAGCTATACGAATCAATCCCGATGCTAATCAGAACGAATGGGGCCTGTTTTAAAGGCACAGCTTTTCCTACTTTTGGATGAACATCTGGGAAAAAGAAATGAACCAAAGGTTGGAAAATCAGCAAGTATGTCCTTCTGTAAGGGGAGAAATGGATAGAAATTTGGCCTTTTTCCCTTTTTTCTCAAAAATTTGAGTGCTGCGTGAGAATACTACAGGAAGTTGACTGACATCTTTTTAAGTCAGCTGACCCAAGAAAGGATTCCTCTCGGTCAGAATAATCTTACATCTTAACAAGCAGAGGACTGAAGTGACATCTCGGTCTCGGAGTTACATAGATGCGAATGGATGGAAATCCGGTCATGAGAACACCCAGGCCCACCACCACCCATGTGCAGCTCCTGTTCCCTTCACATGCTGTCTTAGTGCTGTGCGCTGGAGGCTGGAGACAACAGAAAGGGGCCCTTAGATTCTGATGTGCTGGGAAGCAGACGGGACTCATTGTGCTTGGACAGCCTACAAACGAGGTAAGGAGTAAGTCCCGAGTTGCTGGAATTGGTGAAAACTAGATGACTGGCTGCCCTAACCTCCCCTTCTGGGGGCTCAGGCTGCCCTCGTCACCCCAGCCTACCCCTCCATCTGCCCACACCTCTTGCCTCCACGTAGAGGACGTCAGTGCACCAGCATGAGCAGAAACAGAAAGGCAGTTGCCGCAAACAACTGCTCAGGCACAAAAGCGGCGGGCATACCTTGGGCGAGGATGTTCCACTGCATGACCCTAATAGGCGGGTGGCTGCTGAGGCGATCTGTCCTCAGATCCACAAAGTCCCTCCGCGAGCGGGGAGGGCGAGTGTGCAGGACTGCCCTGCATTCCTCAAGGAGCTCTTTAGGGTCAATGGGCTCTAGATGTTCTGGGTCAGGCGACACCAAATACTCTGGGTGCTGGGAGGCAGCGCTGCTGTTGAGTGTCTTGGCGAGAGCACTGTACAGCTTGCTGGTACCGTTTCCCATGGAACACGCTGCCGGAGGGGAAAGGAAAGCGGTTACACACTTGTCTCCTCCGTCTTCAACCAGCTCAGCTAGGAGGGGAAGCCTGTCTATGGAAGTCAGGACTCAATTTAGGGCAATGCTGCCTCTAGCACAGAGGCGGGTTAAAGGAGTTTCCAGCTTGTCCCTTTGTACTAGGACAGGACATTGAAAGACCCGTTAAAATTGGCCTTTGAGAACTAAGATAATTCTTTTAAGGGGCAAATTCCTTGATCTTGATGGCCTCCTCTACCCTATGATTTGTCTTTATAATTTAGGAACCCAGTCTCAGGAAAGCATGGCTAAAACAAAATCCCTATTCTTTCTTCTCCATGTCACCTAAGAACTGGAAGACCAGCTTTGTGACGAGGCAGATGTTAGAAAGGGGCAGATGTCAGAAATTCCGGCCTAATCCCGGAGAAGGGGTTAGGTTCTAGGAGGCTGCCCGAGCAGAGCAGTTATCTGTCCTGTCTGGACCCCTCTGCTGGGAAAAGAAAAGGCTGGATTAAACCCATCTCCTATTTCTCTCTTAGACACTAACTGCCAAGCAGGGCTCTCACTTCCTGCAGAGCTGTGAACCCCCACTGAGCAATACAGTTGATAATCTGGTATCAATTGCCAGGTTTTTTAAAAATCAAAACAGCGATTGAGGGACAGAAAGGGGCAAGAGACAGCTGCCCGCATTTCCTGTGGTCCTGGAGGGAGAAGGGAGGCGCTGTGCAGGGGGTGCGCCGTCTTCTGCATTCTCATGCCCTTGGCTTTTGTCCCAATCATTCTAAGACACCAAGGAGAACAGAGCACACCCTTCACCTAGTCAGCACTGCCAAGTTGTACCTGCAGCCTCATTTGTAAGCAGATCATTGCTGTTAAGAGGCCAGCCAGGTTTTTTTCTTCAGTATGGCCTAGGTCAGGGCAAGTTTCACTTGGAACTACCTCCAAGAACTGTGCATGATGAATCTTGGTAGGAAGGCATCGGGATTTCCCTACCACATCCTTCTCTTCGCCTTTAGAAAGACACAAAATTTTCTGTATGTGTAAAGCCTGTATCCACGACCACCATCTCAGCTGCCTGGCCCATGCAGGTTCGCACTGGATTTGGACAGATGGTAATGAAACAACAGAGCCACGAACTGGTGGGCCATTATCTTTAATCCAAGCTTGCACCTGGTGGGCAAGTAAAACATGCACTGGGCTCCAAAACCCACTCATTCAGTGCTCACAAAGCTACTGACTTATCCGAGTTTCCTAGAATCCCAAGGTTATTCTAGCTCACCAGCCTCATTCTCCTTTGTTCCCCATCTCCTTCTCTTTGCATGAACTCTGCACTAACTGGCTTCTCTTTCAGCACTCCGCCATCTTGACTCTTCTCCTGGCCTCCTCCACGTGGCCTTTCTCTGCTCTCTACTCTCTAATGCTAATCTCAGGAACCGAGAGAGCAAGCTCCCGGTTTGCCCCACTTTATAGTGTAGAAATCAAAACCTTTAATCCAATATACAAAATAGGGAAGTCTCTGATACAAAGTCCACCCCACATCAAAAAGGGTGGGAAAGGCTCAGTCATAAAACCAAGCCCCAGGCCTGACCTGTGGTGGCGCAGTGGATAAAGTGTCGATCTGGAAATGCTGAGGTCGCCGGTTCGAAACCCTGGGCTTGCCTGGTCAAGGCACGTATGGGAGTTGATGCTTCCAGCTCCTCCCCCCTTCTCTCTCTCTGTCTCTCCTCTCTCTCTCTCTCTCTCTTTCCCTCTCCTCTCTAAAATGAATAATAATAAAAAAAAAAAACCAAGCCCCAGGCTACAAGGATCCTGCTTGCCCACAGTCCGCCCCCAACACACATTAATATAATTACACCCATTCCAAGCATAAAGGCAACTAATATCACCTGGGAGACAGGCTTCCACATGGGCAGTGCCATCTTTAACAAAGTGAGAATATATTTTATCTGCCCAACAGTATGAAAAATACATTATTTGGCAGGCTGAAGGACTAGAGCTGAAACTAGCTGTCAATCAAATTCATCGTGGCAGGTCACAAAAACAAATTCAAATATTTACCACCAAATGTCCTTGAAACATCAAGGCCAATAAGCATGTAATAAGCATGCTCTCTCTCCTTTTCATCAACTCCAAGTATTTCTTTTTCAGTAAGAAAAATAGATTAAAGCAATGAAACTATTTTCCCACATACATTTAAGTGTATGTTCATCATCAAGCAAGACTTCTTTCTTGTGCGCACACGCACACACACACACCTGTTTCCAAACTGATTGGAATATTTTCTTTTTAATCAATCTGTTTGCCTAAGTACATGGGTCCTAAGGAAGAAATTTTCTTGGCTGGCCGAATGTTGGTTAAGTAAGTTTGTAAATATGATTTTTGTTCACTGGCTTACAGTTTGCACTGGGGGCTGGGCAGCCAGCTATGGTGGTCTGTGAGGTTGCAGGCTGCCTTCCTGCTTGGGAGGGACCACTGTCTAGCTAATGTTTACTGGAAGGGAGGGTCTGCCCCACCACCGAGAGGGGTGGGCGAGACGACTTCTTTTCTCTCCCTGATCCCTGGTCCTCCATGAGAAAAGTGGGTTTTCTGCTTTTCCCTCGGCTTCTCTTGTGGCTTGCCTGTCTTGGTGAGATGCCAATAAACAGAATGGCCCACCATCCTCCGACTCAGTTGTTTCTTACGTCTGCCTGTATCCAGTGAGAACCTAGAACCTGCATGTGAATGGCCACGATGGCAGCGGCCCCTGGCCTTACCCCGCACAACTTAGAACATCTTTTCTGTACTTCCACATTTTTATTTTTTAAGCAGTAAAAGTCCTACTGGTTTTTCACGTGTGGTCTCCAGACCCACAGTATCAGCATGACCTCAGTGTCACAGGCCTCACTGTAGACCACAGGGTCCCAGGGCACCACACCACACTCCCATGAGCACAACGGAGTATTTTAATTTGGAAACAAACAGCAATACTTGACATCTGTCAGGCTCTAAAAACTGCCAGCTCAGTGCAGCTCAGTTTCAACAGGATTGGTCTGTGTTCCACATGTTTTTGACGACATCTTATCTTTGCAAGCTGAGTTTTGGGGTGGTTACTATGGAAAAAACAAACAAGTATGTGAAAGTGACTGTGAAAAAGAGGGTGAGCCTGACCAGACGGTGGCACAGTGGATAGAGCATTGAACTGGGATGCGAAAGGACCCCCGAGGCCACCAGCTTGAGCGCGGGCTCATCTGGCTTGAGCAAAAAAAAAAAAGCTCACCAACTTGGACCCAAGGTCGCTGGCTCGAGCAAGGGGTTACTCGGTCTGCTGAAGCCCCACGGTCAAAGCACATATGAGAAAGCAATCAATGAACAACTAAGGTCTCGCAATGAAAAACTAATGATTGATGCTTCTCATCTCTCTCTATTCTTGTCTGTCCCTATCTATCCCTCTCTCCCTCTGTCCCTGTAAAACAATTAAAAAAAAAAAAAGAGGGTGAGTTGTCCAATAGGAGTCCAAAGTGAAGCCAGAAAAACTACCCTGAACAACACTTCCTTCTAAAAATTTAGGAAAACCTTCAGATAGAGAGAATATGGACCAGAATAACATCTGTTCAGACAATGAAAGCATGCCAGAAAGACATGCCCAAGAAGCAAATCAAAACTAATGCAAAGTGAGCTGAAGGTCATTAAGAAACCGGTAGAAGGGCCGATATCAGAATTGGAGAATTCAGGTGAGGAGATGAAGCACGAGCCAGGAGCACGTGGTATGTGCTTATTGTAAGCAAAGGTGAGCCAACACATGACAACAGGTGTAACGGGAAAACCAGTGATTCCTGGGAACAAAACAGACACCAAAAACTATGAATATAAAAGTGTAAGAGCACAAAGATTCAATGATGCAGGATGAATTAAGTTGTGGAGTTCTAATATATAACATGGTGACTATAATTAATAAGACTATTACATACTTGAAATCTTGGAGAGTAAATCTTAAATGATCTCACCACACACATTCACACAAGGTAACTGAGATGACAAGTATTTAATTAGCATGACTGAGGTATTCATTTCACAATGTATATGCATATCAAAACATCATGTGGTACCCCTTAAACACGTCATTTTTTTTTTTGAATTTTTTTTTTTTTCTGAAGCTGGAAACGGGGAGGCAGTCAGACAGACTCCCGCATGCGCCTGACTGGGATCCACCCGGCACGCCCACCAGGGGGCGATGCTCTGCCCATCCGGGGCGTTGCTCTGTCGTGACCAGAGCCACTCTAGCGCCTGGGGCAGAGGCCAAGGGGCCATCCCCAGCGCCCGGGCCATCTTTTGCTCCAATGGAGTCTCGGCTGCGGGAGGGGAAGAGAGAGACAGAGAGGAAGGAGAGGGGGGAGGGGTGGAGAAGCAGATGGGCGCTTCTCCTGTGTGCCCTGGCCGGGAATCGAACCCGGGACTTCCATACGCCAGGCCGACGCTCTACCACTGAGCCAACCGGCCAGGGCCAAACATATGTCATTTTTATTTGCTAATTATACCTCAGTAAAACTGGAATAGAATTATTTAAAAGAAAAAATTATATAAGGCTAAACAATGTATCATGGACATTTTCAAACACCAATACATAAAGGTTTGTCTTATCTTTTTTTACTAAACTACATAACACACCACATACCTGAGAATATCAACCCAGAATGACCAACACCAACTGGACTGTAAAGAAAAAGAGAAAAAAAGTCCCTTGGGCATCTAGGCAAAAACAGTAAGGACATAATATATGGCTCATCTATATGTGACCCAAGAATTTTATACCCAGCAAAACAAACATTAACCCTAAGAGCCCTGCTTGAGGAAACCACTAAGCTGGGAGGGGCTGGCAAACCACAGCCAGAGGTATTACTGTACAGTCCCTGAGCTAAGAATGGTTTTAGAGGTTGTTATACAGAAACACACACAGACACACAAGTATGTGTCAGTCATTTTTGGCCCTCAAAGCCTAAAGGTTATTATTCAACACCTTTTAGAAAAATTTTGCCATCCCTGGAACTAGAGAACAAGCTTCAGACCAAAATGACCAGACAGACTACTATACAAAGATGAATGGTGGTGAGCATTAAACACATAGCTCCGTAGAAATTCAAGTCTATAGGATGTTACAGGAGAGAGGACAGGAAGAGATGATGGCTATGTGATCCATCAGTGAGTATATGAAGATTTAGTACAACCAAAAAGACGAGGGTGTGTGTGTGAAATGCAGGAACCAGGATGAGAAAAAAAAAGCATATTCAATTAAACTTTCAGTAATAATTACTAGTGGGAGTATTAGTGTTATTATTGTGAGGCTGTTGTGTGGGTGTGAGGTGAAGCAAATTGGACAGTGTAATTTGGTCATTCCTTGTCCTTTTTGGGGGTGCATATTTGGAAAAGCATTTCTAGGCTATTAGTTATAACCCTGAAGGAAAACACTCGTTAAAGCTAAGTCATTTTGGGCCCTGGCTGGTTGGCTCAGTGGTAGAGCATCAGCCTGGCGTGCAGGAGACCCGGGTTCGATTCCCAGCCAAGGCACACAGGAGAAGCGCCCATCTGCTTCTCCACCTCTCCCCCTCTCCTTCCTCTCTGTCTCTCTCTTCCCCTCCAGCAGCCGAGGGTCCATTGGAGCAAAGTTGGCCCGGGCGCTGAGGATGGCTCTGTGGCCTCTGCCTCAGGCGCTAGAATGGCTCTGGTTGCCACAGAGCAACGCCCCAGATGGGCAGAGCATTACTCCCTGGTGGGCATGCTGGGTGGATCCCGGTCGGGCACATGCGGGAGTCTATCTGACTGCCTCCCCATTTCCAACTTCAGAAAAATACAAAAAAAAAAAAAAAAAGCTAAGTCATTTTGGACCAAGAACAGGTAATAAAATCTAATCATCTATCTTATTTGTGACTTGAACTCACAAAGACTTAATAGTTTTCAAAAATTAAATCTATTGTCACAAGACCAAGCTTTAGGCCTGGCCAGGTAGCTCAGTTGGCTAGAGCGTTGTTTTAATACACAAAGTTTTGGGGTTCAATCCCTGGTCAGGGCACATACAAGAATCAACCAATGAATGCATAAATAAGTGGAACAACAAATTGATGTTCTCGCTCTGCCACCCTTCATGATGAAGCATGGCTAAGTGCTGAGGCCTTGACTGGCATGGCTTCAGAACACCAGTTCTTATTTGGAATATGCATCTAAGTTAGAACTGGCAGCCATTTCAAAAACATACCTACTATTTTCACCAGAGAACGCATATGTCTATTAAGAAAACTTGCATGTATCACTCAAAATGACTCATTTCTCTCATTTGAGACCTAGCATGGGCAGTGTCTGTCAGGTGTGATATTAGCATTCAGGCACAGGGTGCACTGGAAATGGATCAGAGCTATTGCCCTGATTTCACTGTAGATTCATTCATCCAAGAAGGATGTCCATTAGGCTACATTGTGAATAAAAGACTAGGTAGAAGGGAGTTGTTAGGGGGATGTTTACTAAGGTCCTGTCTCTGCTCCTCAGGTCTTACAGGAAACCCAAAGATAGTCCCCATGATGGACTGAAAACCACATTGTTTAATAACAACATGAGCTAGGATGTACCTCCCAATACTAAAGTGCTTGGAAGCTGATGAATGAATCAGCCTACTGCACAGGAAGCAGGAACTTGGGACAGAGAAACATTGATGCTCCTGAAAGATGTTGCCACTGGTCCACCTTTCCCCTGGAAACCCAAGGACCTCCATGTGCCAGGCTCCCCTCGCCACGCACTGGGGCTTGGTATCTTACTGTCTGAGATGCTAGTCACTGGAAAAACTCTAGTCTCAATCTAATCTAATCCATAGTCTCAGCGATACTCTGTGGCATGTAAATTGTACATGCCTATCTCCCTATTACCTGAGTTTCGGGAGGGGTACTTCACAAGTAAGTAAGTGCTGACCTCTTCCCTCAGGGAGGTAAGTGGAGAAAGAGTAATACACAGGAACTAAGGAGAGAAAAACTAAAGGCTTACTACGTGGAATGGGCTAGGGCATCATAGGGTTCAAACATGCAGCATGGACAAGAGTAACAAGAAAGCCACCGTAGCACCCCCTGCCTCGCTCAAACACAGACACCCACGAGACACCAGACACGACTCTTGCCCACTGGAAATGCATCCATCAGTAAACAGTCTCCTGTAGACCCAGTGTGAGGACATTCTGGGCCGAGGAACAGCAAACGCAGAAGCCCTGAGAGAGGAGCATGCCCGGTGAGGGGACTGGCGGGACTTACTGCAGAGTGAGTGACTAGAAGGTGAGGTCAGTGAGGAGACAGGGCCTGTAGGCCACTTGAAAGACCTCAGCCTTTATCTGAGAGGGGAAGCCATTGGAGAAAACTAGGCAGGATGAGAATATGATTTACATTAAAATCTCACTGCCCGATGTAGGACATGTTAGAGGACAGTTAAAACAATCCAGGAAAAAGACACCGGTAGCGTGAGCTAGCGGTCACAGTCACAGCGGGTGGATTCTGAATACATCTGAACTGGAGATGGCAAGTTTTGTTGCTGATCTGTACGTGGCCTGTGAGAAGAGTCATCAAAGGGCCACCGAGGTGGCCGGCTGGGCAACTAGAGGGATGAAGTTACCCATTCCCGTTAGGAAGTGGTGGGTGTGCAGAAAATAGGAGCTTGGCAACTAGACATGCTAGACATGACGTGTTCAGGTGCAAACTGGACACGGGTGTCGGGAGACGTTAGTGGACACAGGAGCCTGAAGTGAGTTTAAAGAGAAAAGAGGTCACAGGACTGAGGTGTGGGGCTGACTGGGGCAGAAATCGGTAAGGATGGCATGGCCAGAGAGAAGGGAGAAAAGGAAGGCGAGCTAGATCTTCCCGGGAACTAAGCCAAGGAGGTGTTCCACTCATGGGGCAGGTGGTTCTCTCCTGGGTCAGGAGCTACTGGACAGATACTTCGAGGAGAATAAAGACTGAGGACATCTGGGCTTGGCAACGTGGAAAATTTGGGTGTCTCAAACAATAGCGATGTCAGAGTTTTGGTGGAGTTGTGGGGAGATATGGAAGCAGGACAGCAGGAAGTATTCTGAGGAAAATTTGCCCCCAGGGGAGAAAAACATAGTGGCTGGAGATGATGAAGGCAGGAACACACCAGCTTACTGATGGGTGATGCAGGAGGGGACCCCGGGAGGTGCAGGGATGCTGACAAATCCTCTCCCCAGAAGGCAAACCATATACCTGGGTGGGACTGTCAAAACCAGCTGTTTCAGCGCTCTGGGTAGAGACCAAAGGCAGGCAACAGGCTGGGAAGCTGGTATTCCTGAAAGCCAGGATCTTCAGGTAAGGACGGTGCCACTCTGATGTTCCTCCCCTCTGCTCTGTGGCACTGGTTCATCGAGGGCAGGCAGCACAGACATCGAATTATTAGGCTAAAATCTTCCCACAAGAAAAAGCCCAGGCTGCGATGGCTTCACTGCTCAGTCTGTCCAATATGTAAATAAGAATAATACCAATCCTTCACAAACTCCAGTTTGTTCCTTCCCAAGCACAGCCACTCAGGGAGACAACTGAGCAGTTTTTTAATAATCTAAATAGATTTAACATGGCCTAGAACTCATGCCCCGAGGTATTTACCTGAGTGAACTGAAAAATTTAGGTTCATGCAAAACTATGCACGTAAATATTTGTAAGTAGTTTTATTAATAATTGCAAAAACTAGAAGCAACCAAGATGCCCTTCACTGTGCTAATGGATGAATGACTGGGTTACATCCACACAGCGCAAGTCTCTGCAGCGATAACTAAAAGCTCCTGACTTGCAGGATTCATCCGTGCAACATGGGCGAATGCGTTTTGTAACTGAAAGAAGCCAGACCCTAAAAATTATACATTGTGTGATTCCGGTCATGACATTCTGGAAAAGGCAAAACTGAATAGATTAGTGGGTGTCAGAGATTGGGGGAGGGAACTTAGGGTCATCTGACCACTCTGCAGTACTAGGGTGGTGGATACATGACTCTATACATTCCTTAGAATAGAGCCATCCCTCACAATGAATAAACTTTAATGTATGCAAATGTAACATATCCACCTGGAGGTGCAGGGATCTCACATCACAAGAAGGCATGCAGACTTTGACAAATGAATTAACCCTCAGGCTAGAGAATAACTAAAAGTGAGCACTATCAAGTCCTCACATACTATTTTTACAGATCTGGCACAGTACCAAGACTTGGATCCTCTTAAGAACTCCAATGTTAGCCTGACCTGTGGTGGTGCAGTGGATAAAGCGTCGACCTGGAAATGCTGAGGTCCCTGGTTCAAAACCCTGCACTTGCCTGGTCAAGGCACATATGGGAGTTGATGCTTCCTGCTCCACCCCCTTCTCTCTCTCTCTGTCTCTCTCTCTCTAAAATGAATAAATTAAAAAAACCCCAAAAACCAAAGAACTCCAATGTAGGCCCTGGCTGGTAGTTCAGTGGACAGAGCGTCCGCCTGGCATATGGATGTCCCAGGTTCGACTCCAGGTCAAGGCACACAGGAGAAGTGACCATCTGCTTCTCCCCTCCTCCCCCTTCTCTCCTTCCTCTCCCGCAGCTGATTGGTTTGAGCATGGCCAAGGGTGCTGAGGGTTCCATGGGTTCTCATCAGCCTCAGGCACTAAAAATAGCTAGGTACTTGAGCATTGGCCCCCACCATTGAGGGAGTCTGCCTCACTATCTCCCCTCCTCTCACCAAAACAACCAATCAAAAAGTCCCCTGCAGTGCAGTAAAGGCCATTTATTGAAATTGGAAAATAAAAGAAAGCTAAACATTATGGGGCACCTTCCTGCCCCCCTCTCATTCTAAGAATGATGCTGGTGACAGTACAGCTTATGACTACTGAATACTTAATATATGCACCATTCACAAATTCTGTTTGCTTTGAGTATATTCTCAACTAGCATCACAATCCCAGGAGGTAGCTACCTTTGTGCCCTTTTTAGGATAAAAAAATAAATTAGTAACAGGTTTCTGTCTCTCACCAGTTCTTAAAAACAGCATTCACTTTTTTTCTTTTAGAGTATCAACCATAAAAAAAAAAAGCTCTTCACACATAAGCACATGCCCGATTCCAATATTTCAAAGCATTCTACTTAAGTTTTTATGCCTTAATAGGTGTTGCCATTTAGAGCTTCAAAGAGATTGTCAAAGGTTCAGAATAGCTCAACACTGACAGCCAATTTCCTGAGGTGAGATAACACAGTTCATCCGGGAGGTAATTAAGATACTGAAAAATACAAAACCTCTGCCAGAATCTGGCACTCATACTGGCTTCTCGGTCCAATTTTATGTCTGTTGGATATGGGCATTTTCTATTAGACCCCATGTTCTGTTTGGTTTTTGCCAAAACTTCTTCCTTTTTCCCTGAGCCACTTCAGTAGAAGTATCAGCCATCACTCTGAGATACACATCATATAATTTACACAGGCAGCAGGCAGATAAAACCCTTTATTTCTTACACCTAGCTATTATCCACTTAACACCCAATCCCGTCCCTTGCCATGCCCCCATTCTGCAAGCGTCTTTCCATTTGGAATCGCTGCCTTTCCTCGGTGCATTATCATGAATACTCACTGTTCTTATACTTTAAAGGAATAAGTAATTCTTCTGAGCCTTACAGATGGCCTTTGGAGATCTGTCAGAGAATTCAGATCATGCAGAACACATGTGATCACTACACCTACGGCAAAAGCAGACCGCAGCCCCAGCTCCCGGAGTGCAGACCACCAGCAGCTGGAGATGACCAGGGCTTAACTAATTGATTAGCATGCTGGATGAGAACCCTGACAGCTGAGCCCAAACCCGACGGCCCCTTCCCCGTGGCCCTGACAGCGCAGCAGAAGGACCTCTGTGCTCAACGCTGCCCGGTTACTCAGCAATTGCTGCTGCTTCTGTTTAGGCATCACCGCTCTCACCATGAAGTTGGTGCTCAGCCTCTTGAAATGGTAGGTTGTCAAAAAAAACAAAAAACACAAACAAAAAACCCCCCGCGATTTAAAAACCCAAACTCAACCAAAGCCAAGGTTATGTGGGTACACACCTGGGAAGCTGCTGGAGCTGACCAACCTTCGGCCCAAGAAAACCTTGACCGGTCAAGTACACAAGCACTGGCCACGACGACGTCACCAGAAGGCGCCACTGCGAGAGCAGGCCGATGCTGCCATCTGGCGGCCACGTGCGGAACCACCTCGGGACGGAGGCAGCTAAGCCAGCAGCTGGCGTCGCCAGGCTCCTTAGAGTAGGTGCCGGAATCAACGTGGCCACCACCTTCAAGCTCAGTGAGCGAAACTGTTCACAGGAGAACTACTGACATAATAAAACAGCCTGGATACTGGAGAGGTTTAGGTAACTTCGCTTAACACTTGTGGCAGAAATGAGCCAAGACTCCCAACCCCCCTGCCAGCACAGGTTTAAGGATCAAGTCCATGTCGCCCTTCTTACAGCTGGCCTGCTTCTCTTCAAGTCTACGCTGATATCTGAACTACAAGCCTTGTCCTTTCACCAGACCAAGCTCCCCAGCCAGGGACTGTGTGTCTCTACCTTGCTTACCCAACCCAGGGCTTTATTTTACAGCAGAGTGTGAAACTGCAGGACATTAATTCCTGGGTCCCGGAGAGTGGATGATTCCAAGAGCCAGTTTAAGGAAGATACTCTTTTCTGGTAAGGGTCAGATATTTTCACCAGTGACCAGCCTTCAAATGCCCATCACTGAGCACCAGTCACAGACGGTGCCTGATGGTCGAAGCTTCAACTTCGCCCAGTAAAACTGGGCTCCAGATCTAGAGTCAAAACGTTCAAACACACAACTCAAGTTAGGCTGCCTGGTTTCAAATTCCAGCTCCTTTTACTAATAAAATGCTAAACAACTTTTTTTTTTTTAACCTCTCTGTGCCTCAGTTTGTTCAACCCGGGGTCAGTGCAGCCTACTTTACTGGGTTACCCTGAGGATTCAGTTACTGCTGCCACACCCAGCACTTCCTAAGTGGCCGGCTGAGTGGTAGCCACTCTGTTCCATTTAGTGAAGCTGGCTTACAGGGATTAAGGAGAAGGCTGTTAACCTCCGGCAGCCCAAGCAGGTCCTGGAGTCACCATGTCCTGGCTACCCCAGTTAAAGGGATGTAGTTTCCTCGGGATTACATAACTGGTCAAGGTCGGCACTGGAGACGGCCGCCTGCACCTTGGACTGCCCACCAGCATTTCTGACTGTACCGAGTCAGGCCAGGGGCACACGTGGGAATACACAGAGGCCGAAGTCCACCTCCTCCTCCTGCCGATGTCACTGCTGTCACAGCACGAAGTGTACAGAACGGTCTAACGCCCCAGGTGGCGCTGCTAGAGATATCAAGTGAAGGGTCAGGACTCTCAACCTAATGTGTCTAAAAATACAAGCACCTAGACACAGTGACAATCCCGATGACCTTTCTTTGCTAGGCAGCAGTCACAGAAAAGACTAGAATGCCAAAGTGCTCTCCAAACAAGGCAGGCCAGGTGCCTCTGAAAAACATCACCACGGAAGAAGAAACCCCTCCACAACAAAAGCTTAGGTACACGTTTCCTTGGTGCTCAGCCGTTAGGTGGCTGCCCAGCACCTGCACAAGCTGGGCTTTTCTGGCAGAATGCTCTGAAGTGAATGTGGGAAGACAGAAACGGAAGGAAGCTGGTGGGAAACTGCGGTCCACTCTGACCTCAGGTGTGAGTCAGGACACAATGCCCATCCGTAACATTCCTGGGAGACTCAAGGAAATGCTGCATTTCTTACAGGCATGAATGGAAATATGAAAGCTGATGTCGGGAGCCGATCAATGACTGCTGGCTGACAAGGTCACAGCAGAAGATCAAAAACTGCTGATTGACAAAGTCACTGCAGTGAAGACCAATGGCTGTGGGGTGACAAAGTCACTGCAGTGAAGACCAATGGCTGCGGGGTGACAAAGTCACTGCAGTGAAGACCAATGGCTGCGGGGTGACAAAGTCACTGCAGTGAAGACCAATGGCTGCGGGGTGACAAAGTCACTGCAGTGAAGACCAATGGCTGCGGGGTGACAAAGTCACCGCAAAGGATAGGCACAACGATACTTCCCCCTTTGACCTTTTTGAATTAATCTGGCCTTATATCCCCCCTTTTCTGGGTGTGTGCTATTATTTATGGCACAGGGATAATAGTACCGTGCTTTTCCTGTAGATTTATAGTAATTTCTTTGGAAATGAGACAGGAGGTGTAAGTTCCACAGAAAAGCCTGTAAGCCCCTTGAACTGGGCTCATAAACATAAGAGGCTGGCCATGATATCCCTCATAAAGGGTTAAGTTTGTAGGAGAATTTCTTCTTATTAATCATGTTAGAAAGAATAAAGTTAGAACTTAACTAGTGTATGAATATAGTAAATGAATAAAGTTTAACTAGACATTAGAATCTTAGGTAAAGTGTAGTGGAGTGGCCTGTTGCGTGGCCTTGGATGGGAGCGCAGCTGGCAAGAAAAGAATGTTTTGTTAAAAGACTTGTTTTGTCACTGAAGGCAGTTGCTGGGCTTTTCTCAGTAAAACATTCTCATGAGATTTTTGTATTTTCCAAGAATAAGGAGAGGAATGTGGTGGGATTCATAGCAGCAGTAGCAACTAATGCCTTCTGATATTATGTTGCTACTAGCTATCTTGCAAATGCACTCTATGTATCTTTAAGTAAAAGTTACTCTTAATACTATGTCAGTTTCTTAAATAGCAAGCCTTTTGTAGTCTCGTGGGAAAAGAATTAGGACACTGCATGAACTCAAGGCCATTTGCCTGAGCAAGCGGTGGTCCTTTGCTAGTCCTTGATGATTTCGTCTGCTATCTCTTTCTGCGCCCTCGACTCACAACAGTAAAATAGAGTTATTAATTAGTACTAATCTTTTAGAAGTTTGTACCAATATTGTTATTACTATTCAAGTTATTGTATAACTGTACTTTGAATAACTTACCACCTGATTTGTAGTTTATAGATATGAATTAACTGTTATCTGGAAATATGTAACCACAGTGAAACTAAAACAATGATGTATTCAAAATACCATGTAACTTAGTGTGTGTGCATAAAAAGAAAGCTAGACCAGCATTTAGCAGAGATGCCTGGCAGTAAATGCTAACCAGAGAATAAAGAGAAAGAAAAGAATTCGGCTCTCTCACTCGATTTTTGCCAACGCCGTCTCCTCCTGTGGGACCCCTGGATTCCCCCCGGGGCTGGACCCCGGCAAGCTGAAAGGAACATCATCCTGATAGCACAGAGTCCTTCCCTTTAGACCAGGGGTCCACAATCTGCCTGGCGCCCTGTGCACGTGCGCTGCCTGTGAGCTTGCACATTTTTAAATAGTTGGGGGCGGGTGGGGGTACCACATAAATACAATACTATTTCATGACACGTGAAAATTCTATGGAATGCAAATTTCAGTGGCCATGAATTAAGTTGATGTGTTATCTAGGACGGCTTCTGCCCTACAATGGCAGGGCTGAGTGGCTGTAACAGAGATCTACGATCTACAAACCCTAAAATATTTACAAGCCACCAAAGGGAAACGAAACATGGTTCTTCCGAAGGAAGCCTGAAGAAACTCAAAACTGAGTCCACAAAGCCTGACTGGGCGGTGGTGCAGTGGATAGAGCGTCGGACTGGGACGTGGAGGACCCAGGTTCGAGACCCCGAGGTCGCCAGCTTGAGTGCGGGTTCATCTGGTTTGAGCAAAGCTCACCAGCTTGGACACAAGGTCGCTGGCTCGAGAAAGGGGTCACTCAGTCTGCTGAAGGCCCACGGTCAAGGCACATATGAGAAAGCAATCAATGAACAACTAAGGTGTCGCAACGAAAAACTAATGATTGATGCTTCTCATCTGTCTGTCCCTATCTTTCCCTCTCTGACTCTCTCTCTGTCTCTGTAAAAAACCAAAAATTTTTATTTAAAAAAATCATGAAAGAAATCATGTGTAGAATAAACACATCTTAGCCAAATCAATTAAATCTCATCTCTCATTTGAAAGATGACATCTTCCTCTCGCCATCTTTCTATGACAGTTAATTAACATCCAAGAAAGCAAAGTGTTAAAGGGAAACAGAAAACTATATATCATATATTATATCTGAGGTGTCACTAGAACCTGAGAAGTCATTCACTCCACACGGATGCTGGACAAGGTGCCTTGAGTCCCAGGCAGGTCAGCAGACTGCAAAGGGCCCTGCCGGAGTGCTGGGGGTGCAGTCAGGGGACAGGAAGACAGTGGGAGAGTATGTGCCAAGCCTCAGGCACTACCCACACATCCTGCTGCAACAGTTCTTTACTGTAATTTTGGCTGCCAGTAACTTCAGGGACTTAAGAAAATAAGAAATTTTATTAATAAGAAGCTTCTAGCAGGCATCTTAAGAATTTAGCAACACAAGTGTCCTCCCTGGCTGTCCGCCTGGGTTGTCAGTAAGTGGCTGTCCCCTGGGCTATACTTTAGTGGCCAAATGCCCAGCCACTTGCAGACAGTGACACTTCAGAAGATCTCAATGGGGCCCGCCCATTGTTTTGGATAGTGGAAGTAGCAAAAAGGACTTGACAGAAACAGTCAATTCTGATGGTGACAATTTTCTTCAGCTCTTTCCCCGGGGCGCTCCTGCCCACATCCCCGTCAATGAACTCATGGTAGCCGATAGGCTTCAAGTGTCACTTTGAGACCACGCAGAGACAAGACGACAGCTAGCTTTTCAGTTGAGGTCTCACTCCTTCCTGTGGGAAAGCCCATTTCCTCCCCCTCCCCATCTAAAAATAAAAATAAATCCAAACTTTTTTAGCTGTTTTTCATCAAACTACAGGTGGTTCTACTACAGAGCCAAACACCTGCGAATGTCATCTTTTTTTTTTTTCTGAAGCTGGAAACGGGGAGAGACAGTCAGACAGACTCCCGCATGCGCCCGAATGGGATCCACCGGGCATGCCCACCAGGGGGCGACGCTCTGCCCACCAGGGGGCGATGCTCTGCCCCTCCGGGGCGTCGCTGTGCTGCGACCAGAGCCACTCTAGCGCCTGGGCCATCTTTGCTCCAATGGAGTCTTGGCTGCGGGAGGGGAAGAGAGAGACAGAGAGGAAGGAGGGTGGGAGTGGAGAAGCAAATGGGCGCTTCTCCTATGTGCCCTGGCCGGGAATCGAACCCGGGTCCCCCGCATGCCAGGCCGACGCTCTACCACTGAGCCAACCGGCCAGGGCCCGAATGTCATCTTTGAATCTGTTTATTCCAGTACAATAACCATTCAAGTGGTGGTCAAGGTCCATGAATTGTGAAAAGAGTAGTGACTTCTCACAGCACTGTTCTGCCTCCCTCCCTCCTTCCCTCCCTCCCTCCTCCTTCCTGGAAACCAGAACAGAACTGCCTCACTCACTTCCTTTCCATGGACATCACAGAAACCCTCGACATTATATTTATCCCCCTAATCACTCTGTAAGTAGGTCATTCACACCCACATACGCCCGTTACTTCCACCTCCAGTTATCCCCAAACTTCCAAAAATACACTAAGCCCTTCCCTTTCCTTCTCTTTCTTAACACCTGTTTTTGTTCAGGTCAAGATTCTTCCTCCAGGGTCTCCTGAAATGTCTTAGGCCCCAAGCTCGCAGATCTTATTAACACTTTTCCAGAATCCGATCCCAGTTTTCTCAAACTTTCCAGGAATCAGTATACCTTGCAAAGAAGGAGTGGGCTTACAAATTACTCCCCAAGCTTCCTGGAAAATGCACCTGGGCTACTTGGTGAACACACAACCTCACCGGGCTTCTCCCCAAAGCAAAACCCAGGAGACGTCTGAAGGAGCAGAAACTGTATGGTGACTGGTGTCCCAGGTGATTCCGGGAACACCTGTCTTCTGTCCGAGCTCGTCACTGCCCCTACACCTGTCACCTGCTTCCAGGCACCGCGAGGTCTTCTCTCCCTCCTTTCACCTGTTGAAAGCAAAGTTTCCTCCCCAAATCCAGCCACACTGATTTCTCTTTCTTCTCAATTCCTGCTGCAATTAGTCATAAGACAGTGTTAGTATTTGGCCATTTAAATGCACTGTGTTCAATGCTTGCAGGTCAGTCAATTATCATTGCATCTTATTTTCTTCTAGGTGAAGTCCAGTGTTAGGAGACAGCGTGTATGTGACCTGGGAATGTTCATGTATGTGTGTTGAATGGGATTGTGGAACTAACGGCTATTAACTCAAAAGCCCGATAGTTTGCAGTATTCAAACTCTTACCACTGAACGCTACAGGGAAATGATACCTTAGTTCTCCCACGAGGAAAGCAATTTATTTCTGTAGGAGCTCGAGCTTGGTAATTACACACTTTCCCATTTCTTCTGTCTCCTAAGCAGCTTCTTCAGTTGGGGAACATACTGAATAAAGCCGTCTCCTCAAATGAGCTGGTATTTGCTCTTAAAATTGTGCTAAGAGCAAAGTAAACATTGCAGTGGTGAAGAACAGCAATTCATTCAGCCAACCCTCCACTGTCTGAGGAGTGGGGACCTGGAGGGCAGTGTTTCTAAGTCCACGATGACTCCGGACTGCATTTTGTTCAGGGTAGCGACTGTGACAACTGCAATTTCTTTTTTTTTTTTTTTTTTTTTTTGTGGCAGAGCCAGAGAGAGTCAGAGAGAGGGACAGATAGGGACACACAGACAGGAAGGGAGAGAGATGAGAAACATCAATTCTTTGTTGCGGCTCCTCAGTTGTTCATTGATTGATTTCTCATATATGCCTTGACCGGGGTGGGGTGGGGGTACAACAGACCGAGTGACCCTTTGCTCGAGCCAGCGACCTTGGGTCCAAGCTGGTGAGCCTTGCTCAAACTAGATGAGCCCATGCTCAAGCTGGTGACTTCGGGGTCTCGAACCTGGGTCCTCCGCATCCCAGTCTGACGCTCTATCCACTGTGCCACTGCCTGGTCAAGCAACAACTGCTATTTCTTTTTTTTTCGGAGACAGAGTCAGAGAGAGGGATAGATAGGGACAGACAGGAATGGAGAGAGATGAGAAGCATCAATCACCAGTTTTTCGTTGCGACACCTTAGTTTTCATTGATTGCTTTCTCATATGTGCCTTGACCGTGGGCCCTCACCAGACTGAGTAACCCCTTGCTCGAGCCAGCAACCTTGGGTCCAAGCTAGTGAGCTTTGCTCAAACCAGATGAGCCTGCGCTCAAGCTGGAGACCTCGGGATCTTGAACCTGGGTTCTCCGCATCCCAGTCCAATGCTCTATCCACTGTGCCACAGCCTGGTCAGGCAACAACTGCTGTTTTTTTATGGGGCTGCAGTCCTTTCATGAGAAAAGGTGGCAGAACACTGAGATCATCTCCAAGGTCCCCTTTACTTTGGAATAACCTAGCATGTGATGACTCCAAAAAGGACCGTAGTCATCTCTCCGGTGACCTCTGATGGCCAAGGGGCAAAGTTAGGAAGGAACTGATCACAGAAAGGGGTCAGGTGCTGGGACTTACTATTCATACCCCCCAATCCTCAAGACTCTCTGGAGAGAACAGTAGCTTTTAGCTCCTTGAAGTCTTCTCTTGCCACATGTCTAAACTTTGGGATACGTAAGAATAACGTGGAGTTATTTTTTTTTCTTTTAAAGATCTAATGTATTAATTTTACAGAGAGAGGGCGTAGGGAAGTGAGAAGTATCAACTCATAGTTGCTTCACTTGAGTTGTTCATTGTTTGCTTGTTGTATGTGCCTTGACTGGGCAAGCCCAGGGTTTTGAACTAGTGACCTCAGCTTTCCAGGTCGATGATTTATCCACTGCTCCACCACAGGCTAGGGGTAACCTGGAGTTTTATTATGGTAGTTATTTTGTTAAGTAATATGGAATCTGGAACCCACCAATAACGATTCTGTTTAATAGACACAGGCAGCGCAGTGAGCCTCCATGTTTTTGAGAGCACCTGATGCTGGCCCTGTGGCTCTCCGGGGAAGGTGCTCTGCAAGGTGCATTCCCTCAGGCTGCTGCATCCATGCCCCACCCCCTACCCCTTTGCTCCTGGCTTCTTCCAAACAAAACCTTTTGATCTCTTTCAATCCTAACCAGGCTTCAAGGCCCAGCTCAAATGCAACATTTCTTTTTGTTTTATTCCCCAGAGGACAATGGAAAAGCTGTCCCCCACTACCACAAATTCTGCAGTCGGGTTTCCCACATCTGGGGAAATCGCAGGGGTCAGCACACCCACAGAGCATGGGTGAGCCTTGTCCTGGGCAACTCACCTCCCTGATCATGGCAGCTCCCCTGCCAAGTAAGTATGCAGTTAAAAAAACTTTTAAATGGTAGAGGAATAGAGTTAAAAAAAAAAAAAGATGTCCTCCCCCTCCACCAAAAAAAAACCCCTCATGGACACAGACAGCAGTGTGGTGATTGCTAGGGGAGGGGCAAGTGGAAGAATGGTGACTTGAAGGGTGAACAGAGATGTGTTATAGGATACAGCACCTGAAACCTGTATAATTATGTTGACTAGTGTCACCCCAAGAAAATTCAATTATAAAAATTTTTTAAAATTTATTTGAGAGCCTGACCAGGTGGTGGCACAGTGGATAGAGCATTGGACTGGGATGTGGAAAGACCCAGGTTCAAGACCCCGAGGTCGGCAGCTTGAGCGCGAGCTCATCTGGCTTGAGCAAAAAGCTCACCAGCTTGGACTCAAGGTTGCTGGCTCCAGCAAGGGGTTACTCAGTCTGCTGAAGGCCCCCGGTCAAGGCACATATAAGAAAGTAATCAATGAACTAAGGTGTCGCAATGAAAGACTGATGATTGATGCTTCTCATCTCTCTCTGTTCCTATCTATCCCCCCTCTCTCTGACTCTCTCTCTGTCCCTGTAAAAAAAAAAAAAAAATTATTTGAGAGACAGAGAGAAATCAATTTGTTGTTCTACTTGTCTATGTACTCATTGGTTGATTATTGTATGTGCCCAGATCGGGGATCAAACCTGCAACCTTGGCGTTGGCATATGGGGACAATGCTCTAACCAACTGAGCTAGCTACCCAGCCAGGGCAGCATGCAACCTCTTGAGCCTGAGAATATGGCCTTGGCTGAAAGGGACTTCCTTATTTCCTACACCCTTGTGCCATATGTAAACCTTCATCTCTTAGAATAAAAGGTGTTTAATCTCATTAGTTATTTCTTTCTGCAACTGTGAAACCCTCAAAGGCAGACTAAGGCTCACAGTCTGTTACCTCCTATAACGAAGTACCTACCGTGTGTGAGACATTCAGCAAATTTCTGTTATGACTGTGATCAGTGAGAGAACTAGTGTTCTAAGAAGTAGATGAAGCTAAAAATGCATGAAAACAGAAAAGTTGCCTAGATTTTGTAATAACCGTCGAAAATAGTTTAAGGAGCACAATCATTTCCTTATCTGCGAGACTACGTGGTTTCAGAGGACTTGATAAAGTTTTCTGAACACGCTTCTGTGCCATGTTTTCCCTCAGCTAACAGCACAGCTACGTATTACACAAACTCTCTGTGTTTTCCAGGTGGACCTACGGACAAACTCTCCCCCGAGGGGCTTCTATGGAAGCTGGTACTGGCCACACCAACTGGTTTTCTTTTACTTCTCCCACCCCAAACCTAACACACTTCCTCTCGCAAACTTCTGTCAGGAAGAAAAAACTAAGTTGTAAGGTGGTACCCATTCTAACAGTTATTTCACCGTATGCCAATCCCACAGAACTGGGGAAAAATCTCAATGACCGTCAAGTTCACCCTTTTTAAAGAACAATATAGAGTTCAGAATCTCTGTTACCTGTGGAACATCCTAATTGCAAAAGTATATGCCTCAGCCTAACATATGCCAGTCATCTGAATAGAGTGTACTCTTGGCTTCAGTCACATTTTTGATGATCACTTTCATTAATTAAAAAGCCACATTGAACACATTCTTTCAATTTGTTTTTCTAGAACGATTTCAAAAGTTTTGGAGCGAAATGTAGATATTTATAGCATACGATGGTTACACAAATGTCTGCAAGGGCAATAATAGCCTCACTTGAGCACAACCAAAATACACTTTTTTTGTGTGTGTGATGAAGTAACCGCCAGTTGGAAAGAGAGTTTCTCATTTTAAAAGTAGGATTAACTTGTGCACAATTTGTGGCCACAGTAGTGTTCTCTGGCACAAACCACCGAGGTGGCAAAAGAGGGGAAGTCCAAGGTATGTGATGTATAAAAGGAAGGCATCATCTCGACAAGCTCTGACTCCAGGACACAGAATGACGTATTCAGGATGAAGGCTCAAAAAAAAAAAAAAAAAAAAAAAAAAAAAATCCAAACAGATATAATATGAGTCATTCCGTGTTATAATATTGTTAACATACTTAAAAAAACAACAACACTCATAGAAGCCGTGTAAGCCACGTGGTCAAATAAGTGTAACTTTCAATGATTTTTTTTTTTTTTGCATAATGTTTCCATAATTAGCGCAATAAGACGTAAAGCCAACACAAATCATTTTTGGCTTCAGAAAGGGGGAAATTAGCCTGACCTGTGGTGGCGCAGTGGATAAAGCGTTGACCTGGAATGCTGAGGTTGCCGGTTCAAAACCCTGGGCTTGCCCAGTCAAGGCATATATGGGAGTTGAAGCTTCCTGCTCCTCCCCCCTTCTCTCTCTCTCTCTCTCTCTCAATCTCTCTCTCTCTCTCCTCTAAAATGAATAAATAAATAAATAATTAAAAAAAAAAAAGTTAAAAAAAAAAAAAGACGCACAAAAAAAAAAAAAAAAAGAAAGGGGGAAATTAAACGTAGCTCCAGGCGAAAAATCTTGAAGGCACGGCACCCAAGGATCAAACACAATGAACCTGAACACGATTTCCAGATGCAAGTCCCAGGCAGGGAAAGGCCAGGGGGCAGCGGAGAGCGGGACAGCAGCCTCCCGCCCGCAGCCCGCAACCCACAGCCCGCCCGCAGCCCGGCTCCCATTCATTCATTCCGCGCCGTCTCTAGGCGCGTCCTCCGCCCGGAGCCGCCGTGCACTCACCTGTTCCGGGACGCAACGTCAGCGCGCCCGAGGCCGCCGCCAGGAGCCGGGGGGACGCGGGGTTGGAGGTGGCTGGCGGCAGGGACGACTGGTGGCGCGGGCCGGGGCGGGGGCCGGGCCGGCAGCGCAGGCCGGGCGTGTCCCTCTGCAGCAGGGCGGAGCAGAGCCGCCGCGGGCTCTGATACATGCCGGGCGCCCCTGCCACCACGGCGTGGTCCCTCGCGCGCCGGAGGAACGGAGCACAGCCGAGTGAGCGGGCTCTCGGGACGGTCCGAGCGGAGGCTCCCAGCTCCTTCTCGCCCCGCTCAGACCCTGGGAGGAGTCCTGGTCAGGCGAGCCCACGGGAGAGGCTGGAGCCCGGCGCTTTGCTGCGGTGGAGGCACGGCCGACTGCGAACCAGACCTGGAAGGTAACCGATGAACGCGACGCGCTGACAAAGCGAGCGCTACCAAGCGGGACCCGGAGGGGGAACTCGTGGGGCCGGACCCCGGAGCGACCAGGCTGGGGTCCCAAGGACCGAGGTAATTTTACTTAGAAAGGAAACACGTCCTCTGATGATGGTGGAAGAGAGGCTGTAGGAGGTCTAAGGGGAAAAGGTATCTGATGGAGCGGTTTTAAAGAAACGCGCCGCCCCTTCCGCTTTCTGCAATGGAAACGCCCACAGGCTGGGAGTTCCGAGAAGGTTCCTGGGTTGGGGTTCTGGGGGCACGTGTGCGTGCGCGTGTGAGTGAGTGTGTGACTACAGCTAAGGGCGTCCGTTCCCAACCCTTCCGACGGAATATGTTACGTTAAACGAAATTAAGCATGATAAAGCACCTTCTGTGTGCGTGGGCTATATATAGCGAATATGAGTGTCCCTTTTCTCAAGGATATTTTATTCAGGCAAAGGGGGCACAAGGTCTTAAGAGAAATCAGACCATAAATTTCTACAGGGTAAATTAAGATCGATGCCAGAAAATGCCACAAGTCGCACAATAGGGTTTATAACGGGCCTGGAGTTTCTAGAAGGTTTATGAGAATTGGCATTTGAGCGGGGTCTTAACGTGGAGGAATTTGCGCGTGTGGAATTTGAGAGGGGCCTCATGGTAATTTATACACGAAGAAAGGAAATAAGCAGAAAGCCAGGGTGTATTTGGGAAAACAACTCCTTTTAGTTATGTCGGATGGAAGCTAAGGAGTAAGAAGACAGATACTTGGGTGGGTTACATTGTGAGAAGGCAGAGATTATAGTAGACTTAATTTGGTAGGAAATGGTGAGCTGCTATGTTTTGTGAGTTGGACAAGAATGTGACTAGGTCCCTGTTTTAATTGCAGGTCAGTATCTCTGGCACATACAAAGAAAGAGTAGACAAGCTGAGATGAAAGATATTCTAGACCTGCTGAAAGGAAGAAACTGATCAGGCAGGAAATGATGACCAACCAGGAATGGAAGTGTGATAAGGAGCAGGGTACCCAAGACTGGATACTTCTCTGAATGACTTATGAGCTGCAAACATTTTCTTGTTGGTTATCCCAAGGTTTTGCTGATTATCCTATTTTTTCAAACCTGGGGTTCTATGGAAAGTAACCCGACAGGGTGATCTGATCATAAATTTCTAATTTGGGAGGTCATGGTGAGTAGTCACACTCTCTAGGCACATAACCTTTTAATAAAAAGTTTACCTTTGCCTTAAGCAAGCTCTATTCTTTGTTTCTATGCATCTAGGCTGCCCACCTGTGAAATAAATGGTAGCTACCCTTAAGAGAGCAGTCATCTTGCTAACTATCCTGTAATTCTATCCTGGCTTTGCCCCCCCCCCCCCCCCTCCATCATTTCAAATGCGTAAAACAGGGGTCCCCAAACTTTTTACACAGGGGGCCAGTTCACTGTCACTCAGACCATTGGAGGGCCGGACTATAAAAAAAACTATGAACAAATCCCTATGCACACTGCACATATCTTATTTTAAAGTAAAAAAACGGGAACAAATACAATATTTAAAATAAAGAACAAGTAAATTTAAATCAACAAACTGATCAGTATTTCAATGGGGACTATGCTCCTCTCACTGACCACCAATGAGAGGTGCCCCTTCCGGAAGTGCGGTGGGGGCCGGATAAATGGCCTCAGGGGGCTGCATGCGGCCTGTGGGCCGTAGTTTGGGGACCCCTGGCGTAAAAGAAACTGCAAAACTTCTTCTCTGGAGCATTTGAAATCCTGCTCCCCAGCATGTCATCAGTTTGGCTCAAATGAACTGTTACAAAATACTTTGTAGGTTCAGACCTTGCATCAACATATCTAATGCCTAGGAGGTGTGGATGAATCCATTGGCACCAGATTACAACTCCACAGAGGCAAGCTCCTTGGCAAGTCATTAAACCCTCTTTCTTAGTCTCAGTTTCCTTAGCCATAAAACAGGTAGAATCAGACCTTCGTCATTAGAAATAAAAGGTCATACTAAAATTAGCCCATAAAAGCGTTTTGCAAACACAGGCATACCTCACTTTATCCTGCTTCATTGTGTATTGGGTTTCACAAATGTTGCCTTTTTTTTTAAACAAACTGAAAGGAAGGAAGACCTTCCACCAGCAAAAACTTTAGGGTTCTTCCTCCTGGGAGCATGCCTGTTCCTTCCTCCTCCCCCTCTGCCTCCCCCCTCCTACCCCTTCCCTCTCCTCCTCCCCCCCCTCTTCTTCTCCCCAGGCTGTTTTCCTTGCCTCTGTCTTTGCCCTAGGCTCTGGGATACCCAGGAAACCGGCAAATTGGGGGAGCAGCGGGCAGTGGTGCACATCTGGGGCTGGCTCCCGATTCCTGTCTCCAAGGCCCCTTTTTCTCTGACTTTCCAGTGAGCCAAAGCAACCTGCCCAGGCTCTCTCCTGTCGCTTCTTTCATCCTAGGCCCTTCCTTGCTTCACTGTCCCAAGCTCTGTAACTCATGGAGGAGCACTCATTCTCTGGGCTTGCCTGCTTGGTCTCTTCTGAGTGTATTCCGGCATGGCCAATAAAGTCTTGCTTTACTTGCTGCAACACAAACAAAACAAAAACATTAGGATTCACTTTATTGAAGTAGTCCGAAGTAAACTGCAGTATCTCCAAGGCATGCCTGATGGGTATAGGGGTGTTCATTTACAGTTCTCTTTCTTTTCCATATGTTTGGAAATCAAGTGTTGGGGAAAAAGTGTTTTGAATAATTAAAAGTACTGTTCGAATGTAACATGTCATTATTAAAAAGAATTCAGAGCATGTTATCCTGAAAGTGATATTGGTTTGTTATATATTAAAGACTTACTTTATTTTTACTTATTTACTGATTTTAGAGCCAAGGGGAAGGGAGAGAGATGGACAGACAGAAACACTGATCTCTTCCTGTATGTGCCCTGACCAGGGGGGGGATCAAAACTACCATGTTTTACGCATTGGGATGATGCTCCAACCAACTAAACTATCCAGCCAGGGCTTAAACACTTACTTTAAGCAATCAGAAAAATATAAATTAAAACTATCACTTTAAAACTGTATTCAGTAGGCTTTTGTTTAGTACATATTATGTAAGGGTGTACGGAAAATGAATTGAATGAAATCTGTTTACAGGTGAGTGGGTGAGGTATTCCATAAACACAACCACTTATAATATCTGATACTGAAGATAGACTCATGGCCTGACCTGTGGTGGCGCAGTGGGTAAAAGCGTCAACTTGGAACACTGAGGTCGCTGGTTCGAAACCACGGGCTTCCCTGGTCAAGACACATATGGGACTTGATGCTTTCTGCTCCTCCCTCCCTTCTCTCTCTCTCTGTCTCCTCTCTCTAAAATGAATAAATAAAATCTTAAAAAAATAAATATTAAAAAAAATAAAGATAGACTCATGGTGTGAACAAGATAGGTACTGTGGAAACACAGATGAGGAAATGCCTACTTGTCTGCAGAAGTCAGGAGAAGCTTTTGAACAAGGTGACATCCAATCAATCAGAAAGGGATGAGGCAGGGTGTCCCCAGAGAGAGAACAGCAAGGCAGGGGCAGGAGGGCTGCGCTGGGAACAGTCAGCACCACCACGCTGGATAAGGCTTGCTTCCTGGTGCGCAGCAGGGACGGGCAGATGAGATGGAAGCTGTGGGCGAGAAGGAACACATGAAGGGTTTTCATAGGAGTTTGGACTTTATCCTGGGTGTTCTGGGGACCTTTGAAAGACGATGCAGACATGTTGCACTGTCCGGGTTGCGGTTTTGGAAGCTCCTTCTGTGGGCAGTGTGGAAGGCAGGGTAGAGGAGAAGCAGTGCAGATAGGCAGAGCGCAGGCAGGGCGGGTGTTTAGGTAAAAAGACCGTCCCCCATTCAGGTGATCCTGGTGCATATCCCGCCTTGTCCCTCAGGGCTCACTCCCAGATAAATTGGGGGCAGCGAAGGTGGACAAGAGATGAGCTTAAGAACTGTGGAGGGGACGGAAACCACAGGGTAAGGAACAGATGTCTAAGGGGCCAGGGAGGGAGGAGAGAACAGGCTCAGGGTGACTGGGTGACTGGTGGGTAACAGTACCACATCAGGAAAGCTGCTGGAGATGCTTTCCTCAGAGGAGGACCAATGCTGAGTAAGATGGGCACATATCATCACGATGGGAACACCCCGGTGGAGTCACTTTGCAGGTAAATAAAACTGCGGACCTGGAGTTCATAGCAGGGTCAGGGCTCAACACCTCTGAGAGTTCCGTAACTACAGCCAGGGATGATGAGATCACCCACCAAAAGTCTTTTAAGTGAAAAAAGAAGTGTTAAGGATGAAATTCCTGTGGACCAGGTACCTTGGAGGATTGGTAGAAGGGAAAGAGACTTGAGACCTGGTCAGAGAAGGAAAACAAGAAGAGATTGATGTCTTAGAGGTAAGAGAATGGGTTTCTAGAAGGGTGTAACAGTGATGAACACTCCCAAGAGGTCAAGGTGGGGACCGAATTCATTGGAGTTGACAATTAGAAGACGGCTTTTGGGTGAAAAAGGCGAAAGGACTTAGAAGTTCAAGCGGGTAGTTACAGAGTAGTCGCGGGTATGTCCAGTCCAGCACAGGAATACAGTCAATAATATGTATCATAATAACAATGTCTGGTGTCAGATGGGAACTAGATTTATCAGGGTGATTACTCTGTAAGTTATGAGAGTGTCTGATCGCAAGGTTGTATACCTGAAACTATAGTTAAGTCAACTATAATTTAAAAACATTCACAAAAAGAAGAAGAAGGTGCTTGTGTCTCATAGTTGTAAGACAGGCCAGTGATGGTGGAAACCAGATTGCTGTGGGTAATGGGACCGGAGGGCAGGAGACCTATGAGAGAACAATGGGATCAGGAACCAGGTGAGTTGTCTTTTTTCTCTTAAAATTGCGGCAACCTCAAAATATAAGTTGCGGAGAAGGAGCCAATATACATGGAAGTTGTAATTTTTCTTTTTAAAAAATTTTCATTACTGATGGATTTTAGAGAGAGATGAAGGAGAGAGAAATATCAATTTGTTGTTCCACTTATTCATGCATTCATTGGTTGATTCTTGTATGTGCCCTGACCAGAGATCGAACCTACAACCTTGGTATGTTGGGATGATGCTCTATCCAACTGAGCTACCCAGCCAGGGCCTCAGTTATAGTTATTCTACTCATGAGACTTTCTGCTTAGCACTGCTCTTAGCAGTGCTCAAACAGAGCACTTTGGGCAGTTGCTCTGTTTATGAACATCTAACTTCAGCTCTCAGACATGAAGCCGTATAAAAAGAACACAGGCAAATTCCAGGGGAAGGAAACCTCCTCTCCTCTTCTTGTAAGGCTCCCAATCCTACTGGACAAAGGCCCTACCCTTTGTTAAAAAACAAAATTCCACTGGGTGCATTTGAAGATCTAATTAGCTTCAAGGACCTGGTGACCCCTTTTGGCAACTAGGAGGGCGCATTGAGCAATTGTACAAAATGGAAGGTTTTATAGGAAGAAAGATGAAGCAAGGGAGCTATTAGGAAAGAAAGGATTAGTTTTGGGCCTGTAACCTCTGTTGATTTAAAGTGTTCAAACCCGTAGAGAATTTTTATGAGTTTAACTAAGTCAAACTGACAACATCTGCTGGGGAGTGAAAGGCAGAAACCACGGGCTGAACCGGAAACACAAGGCTAGTGTGTTCCAAAAAGGAAAGTTTATTTTAAAAATGCCTGGGTGCAAGCAGGCTGAGAGCAGCCAAGGGTGTCAGCCCTGAGGGAGGGGTGGGGCAGGGGTTATATAGACTAATCAGAGGGCCTTGGGCAAAGGCGGCTGCTGTGGCTGCATCTGTTGGCACAAGAGAATTTCCTCGGTCTGTTGTGGCTCCACCGCTCCTCCAAACTGTCTGTACCCTGGCTCAGCTGTCCCTCCTTCTCGGGCCTGCATTGTTCTCGAGAGGGCAGCTGAGCAGCCACTTTATCTACCAGGGAGCAAGATCTTAAATGCATGGGAGAAAAATAGTTTTGCACCTTCTTTTAAGCATTTAAAATGAAGGAGGAGACATAGGGAAGATTATAGGAAAGGAAGACAGGGATTACGTCATAGATTACATGCTCTCTTGAGGTTGGTTCGAGCCTATTTCAAAGGTGTGTTTACCGAAATGTGCAAAAACAATGGACAGGACTTGCTTAAGGGCAAAAATAAAACTTTTCCTATAAAGTTTTATGTCTGGGAATGACTATCCACCATGACTTGCTCAGTTAGGAATTTATGATCAGATTATCCTGAGGATACTTTCCACAGAACCCCTTTTTCCCTTCATACCTCATTTAACCTTAATTACGTTATGAAAGGCCCTAATCTCTAAATATAGTCATATTGGAGGTTAGGGCTACAGTATATGAATTTTGAGGGCAAAGGACACAATTTAGTTCATAGACTGTCAAAGACTGGAAATATGTCCATTAGTAAGTAGTCAAAAAAATAAAGTAATGAAGACTGTAGAACCAGTAGCCACAGCCACCATCAGAGCCACCTGGCCCATACAGGTTCACATTTGATTTGGACAGACGGTAATGAAACAACGGAGCCAAGAACTGGTGGGCCATTACCTTTGATCCTAGCTTGCACCTGGCAGGCAAGAAATACACACAGTGGGAAAACACTTCCCTTTCCATTCAGGGCTCCCAAAGCCACTGACTCATCCGAGTTTCCTAGAATCAAAGGTTTCTATTCTCCTCACCAGCCTTATTCACCTCTGTTCCCCATCTCCTTCTCTCTGCACAAACTGGCTTCTCCTTCAGCACTCCACCGTCTTGGCTGCCTCTCCTCTGCAATGCTGATGGCAGGATCTGAGCAAGAGTGTCCCCAGTCTGCTTCATTTTATAGTGTATGTTGGGCAGATAAAATATATTATGCTCACTTTGTTAAAGATGGCGCTGCCCACATGGAAGCCGTCACCCAAGTGATATTAAAGTGTGTTGGGGGCAGGCTGTGGGAAGGCAAGATGCTTGTAGCCTGGGGCTTGGTTTTAGGACTAAGCCTTTCCCACCCTTTTTGATGTGGGGTGGTGCAATCCCATCATGCCCCAGATAAGTGACTTTGTATTAGAGACTTCCCTATTGTGTATATTGGATTAAAGGTTTTGATTTCTACACTATAAAATGGGGGCAGAACAGGAGCTTGCTCTCTTAGTTCCTGAGATTAGCATTAGAGAGCAGAGAACAGAGAGCAGAGAAAGGCCACATGGAGGAGGCCAGGAGAAGCAGCCAAGATGGCGGAGTGCTGAGAGAGAAGCCAGTTTGTACAGGGAGAAGGAAGGAGTTGGGGAACATAGATGAATAATTCTGGTGAGCTAGAAACCTTTGATTGTAGGAAACTCGGATAAGTCAGTAGCTTTGTGAGCACTGGATGTGAGTGGGTTTTGGAGCCCAGTATGTGCTTTTACTGGCCCACTGGGTGCAAGCTAGGATTAAAGATGATGGCCCACCAGTTTTTGGCTCCATTATTTCTTTACCAACTGTCTGAATCCAATGCGAATCTGCATGGGCCAGGCTGCTGTGATGATGGCTGCGGCCACTGGCTTTACATTTGGCATAGTCGTCAGGATTAATACAGATCGGCAAGGAGCTACCACAACCTCTGAGCGGTGGAGTAGAGGACTGGCTGCTGTTATGGTTCCCCATGGCTGTCCTTTTGGGGATCACAGGCTGGCTGACTTTTACAGCCATGTGTGAGGAAACCAAGAGCTCTGTGGAAGAGGCTGCCTGGGACCTGCAAACCGAGAAGTGGAAGGAGCTGGAGCAAACGCAGGAGAAACTGATGCTGACCCTGGAGCTGGAGGAGTAGCCTGACCAGGTTTGCGAGATTTGCCTGGAAATGGAGCAACTGCTGGAGGAGGATTCACAGGTTCGTGAGTTGCAGAATGCCCTGGACATTATGGAGAGCCAGCAGCGGCAGGAGGACGGGGCTGAGGCTGAGGGTGAAGCTGAGATCGGGTCCAGAGCTGCAAGGTCTGTGGAGCAGAAGGCTGTGGCAGACCGGGGCTCCAGACCGGCAGCGGGAGCTGGTGTTTTCAGTTCCTCTTTGGAGGATGAGGAGAATCGGGCTGGAGTTGTGGTCCGCAGTCTCCAGAAGGTGAGAGCCCAACAGCAAGGAGTACTAACTATACCTCTGGTAGGTCTCCGATTTTGGGGACATAGGATGAATGCCATCATGCTCTCTGAATCAGAGGTAGAAATGCTGACTGCCATTGCCATGTGCTCCTCTTTGGGACAGTGTAAGACCTGCCAGGATGGCAGGGATGAGGGGGGAGGCTGATGCCTCATGTGCATGAACTGATTTCCTGGACTACGACCAGAGTGGGCACTGGCTCCTTTGTTGGATGGACTTATGGATTTTGGACAATGTGAAAAACCCTGATGGGGATGGGGGGGAGGCTTTGCTGGAAGCACTCCCCTGCCCCAGGAAGCGTTTCCTATGGCTAGAAAGAAGGCCGAGGACATTTTGTGCTTTGGGCAAAGTGCTCAGAGACTGGTGAAGTGTACCTTTGTGATTATTGAAATTGTATGATTTGTCATGTTGTAATTTGTGTAATGTGCCTAATTTCCTTGCACAGGGATGCCGGTGATGTGGATTGTGGGTAGTAAAGTGAGCATAGGGGTGGATTGTTGGGCAGATAAAATAAAATATATTATGCTCACTTTGTTGAAGATGGCGCTGCCCACGTGAAAGCCATTACCACAGTGATATTAAAGTGTGTTGGGGGTGGGCTGTGGGCAGGCAGGATCCTTGTAGCCTGGGGCTTGGTTTTAGGACTAAGCCTTTCCCACCCTTTTTGATGTGAGGTGGTGCAATCCCATCATGCCCCAGATAAGTGACTTTGTATTAGAGATTTCCCTATTTTGTATATTGGATTAAAGGTTTTGATTTCTACACTATAAAATGGGGGCAGAACAGGAGCTTGCTCTCTTAGTTCCTGAGATTAGCATTAGAAAGCAGAGAGCAGAGAGCAGAGAAACGCCACGTGGAGGAGACCAGGAGAAGCAGCCAAGATGGCAGAGTGTTGAGTGACAGGCCAGTTTGTGCAGAGTTTGTGCAGGGAGAAGGAAGGAGATGGGGAACAGAGGAGAATAAATCTGGTGAGCTAGAAACCTTTGATTGTAGGAAACTCGGATAAGTCAGTAGCTTTGTGAGCACTGAATGTGGGTTTTGGAGCCCAGTGTGTGTTTTTACTTGCCCACTGGGTGCAAGCTAGGATTAAAGATGATGGCCCATCAGTTTTTGGCTCCATTGTTTCTTTACCGACTGTCCGAATCCAGTGCGAATCTGCATGGGCCAGGCTGCTGTGATGATGGCTGCGGCCACTGGCTTTACAGTATAGAAATTAAAGCGTTTAAACCAATATACAAATAGGGAAGTCTCTGATACAAAGTCACTTATCTGAGGCATAAATGGGATTCCTCATAAGAGAGCCCCAACCCACATCATGCAACAGTCAAAGGTGTGAGAAAAAGCTTAGTTTTGAGAAGATCTTAGTATTAGAAAGATGTTGAAAAGATCTTAGTATTAAAAGGGTGGGAAAGGCTTAGTTTTCAAACTAAGACTCAGGTTATGAGGACCTTGCTAGCTTACAGCTTGTCCCCCAAACGCAATGCAAACTATTGAATATAAGCGAGTGTTGGGCAGATAAAATATATTATGCTCAATTTGTTAAAGATGGCGCTGCCCACTTGGAAGCCCGTCCCCCAGGTGATTGCTTGGGATTGGTGTGATTGTATTAATGTATGTTGGGGGCGGGCTGTGGGTTGGCAGGATCCTTGTAGCCTGGGCCTTGGTTTTAGGACTAAGCCTTTCCCACACTTTTTTTTTTTTTTTTTTGTATTTTTCTGAAGCTGGAAACCGGGAGAGACAGTCAGACAGACTCCCGCATGCACCCGACCGGGATCCACCCGGCACACCCACCAGGGGGCGACGCTCTGCCCACCAGGGGGCGATGCTCTGCCCCTTCGGGGCGTCGCTCTGTTGCGACCAGAGCCACTCTAGCGCCTGGGCCAGTGGCCAAGGAGCCATCCCCAGCGCCCGGGCCATCTTTGCTCCAGTGGAGCCTCAGCTGCGGGAGGGGAAGAGAGAGACAGAGAGGAAGGAGGGGGGGGGGTGGAGAAGCAGATGGGCGCTGCTCCTGTGTGCCCTGGCCGGGAATCGAACCCAGGACCTCTTGCACTCCAGGCCGATGTTCTACCACTGAGCCAACCGGCCAGGGTTTCCACACTTTTTGATGTGGGGTGGACTTTGTATCAGAGACTTCCCTATTTTGTATATTGGATTAAAGGTTTTGATTTCTGCATATAAAGTTGGGCAGACCGGGAGCTTGCTCTCTTGGTTCCTGAGATTAGCATTAGAGAGCAGAGCAGAGAAAGGCCATGTGGAGGAGGCCAGGAGAAGCAGCAAAGTTGGTGGATTGCTGAAAGAAAAGCCAGTTTGTGCAGAGAGAAGGAAGGAGTTGGCGAACAGAGGTGAATAAGTCTGGTGAGCTAGAAACCTTTGATTCTAGGAAACTCAGATGTAAAGCAGGTGGCCATGGCCACCATCATAGCAGCCTGACCCATGCAGGTTTGCATTGGATTCGGACAGTCGGTAAAGAAACAGTGGAGCCAAAAACTGATGGGCCATCATCTTTAATCCTAGCTTGCACGTGGGGCAAGTAAAAACACACATTGGGCTTCAAAACCCACTCATTCAGTGCTCACAAAGCTACTGAGTTATCCGAGTTTCCTAGAATCAAAGGTGTCTACCTCACCAGCCTCATTCTTCTTTGTTCCCCATCTCCTCCCTGCAAAAACTCTGCACAAACTGGCTTCTCTCTCAACACTCCACCATCTTGGCTGCTTCTCCTGGCCTCCTCCACGTGGCCATTCTCTGCTCTGCTCTCTAATGCTAATCTCGGGAACTAAGAGCTCAAGCTCCCGTTCTGCCCTCATTTTATAGTGTAGAAATCAAAACCTTTAATCCAATATACAAAATAGGGAAGTCTCTAATACAAAGTCACTTATCTGGGGCATGATGGGATTACACCACCCCATATCAAAAAGGGTGGAAAAGGCTTAGTCCTAAAACCAAGCCCCAGGCTACAAGGATCCTGCCTGCCCACAGCCTGCCCCCAACACACATTAATATTACCTGGGCGACGGGCTTCCATGTGGGCAGCGCCATCTTTAACAAAGTGAGCATAATATATTTTATCTGCCCAACATCAGATAAGTCAGTAGCTTTGTGAGCACTGAATGAGTGCGTTTTGGAGCCCAGTGTGTGTTTTTACTTGCCTGCCGGGTGCAAGCTAGGATTAAAGGTAATGGCCCACCAGTTCTTGGCTCCATTGTTTCATTACCATCTGTCTGAATCTAATGCAAACCTACATGTGCCAGGCGGTTGTAAGGGTGGTTGCGGATACTGGCTTTACACAATCAGATGTAATCCTCCATGTTGATGGGCTAAAGAAGAATCACCCAATCTTATCAAGTTGTTGGGCAGATAAAATGTATTATGCTCACTTTGTTAAAGATAACACGAGGAGGCCGTTGCCCAGGTGATATTAGTGTGTGTTGGGGTGGGCTAAAGGCGGGTAGAATCCTTGTAGCCTGGGGCTTGGTTTTGGGATTAAGCCTTTCCTACCCTTTTTGATGTGGGGCGGTACAATCCAATCATGCCTCAGAGAAGTGACTTTGTATTAGAGACTTCCCTATTTTGTATATTGGATTAAAGGTTTGGATTTCTACACTATAAAATAGGGGCGGAACAGGAGCTTGCTCTTGGTTCCTGGGATTATCGTTAGAGAGCCGAGCAGAGAAAGGCCACGTGGAGGAGGCCAGGAGAAGCAGCCTAGATGGTGGAGTGTTGAGTGAGAGGCCAGTTTGTGCAGTTTGATGCTGGAGAAGGAAGGAGATGGGGAACAGAGGAGAATAAGGCTGATGAGCTAGAAACCTTTGATTCTAGGAAACTCAGATAAGTCAGTGGCTTTGTGAGCACTGAATGTGACTGGGTTTTGGAGCCCAGTGTGTATTTTTACTTGCCCGCTGGGTGCAAGCTAGAATTAAAGACGATGGCCCATCAGTTTGTGGCTCCGTTGTTTCTTTACCGACTGTCCGAATCTAATGCGAACCTGCATGGGCCAGCAGGCTGCCAGGATGGTGGCCCTGGCCTTGGCTTCTGGCTTTACACAAGTGATGCAGAAAGAGCATTGCACAAAAGCTAACCCCCGTGCTCCATAACAATTTTTAGAATAATAGGCATAGAAGAGAACTTTTTAAACATTTAAAAAAAAATATTTTATTTATTCATTTCAGAGAGGGGAGAGAGAGGAAGGGGGGAGGAGCAGGAAGTCTCGACTCCCATATGTACCTTGACCAGGCAAGCCCAGGGTTTTGAACCAGTGACCTCAGCATTCCAGGTCAACACTTTATCCACTGTGCCACCACAGGTCAGGCGAAGAGAACTTTTTAAAGAGCCTTCATGAAGAACCTACAGTCAATGTTTTACTTGAAGATGAAAAGCTACATGCATGCTTTCCCCCTGTACTGGTTCTCTAGGACTGCCATAATCAACTACTGCAGACTTGGTGGCTTCAAAAACAAAAGCTTATTTTCTCATTGTTTTGGAGGCTTGATGACAGGGTTAGCAGGGGTGATTTCTTCTGAGGCCTCACCTTGCTGATGTCTGTCTTTGCTGGTGGCTTCCCTCTATGAGTCTGTGCCCTAATCTCTTCTCATTAGGACACCAGTCACCTTGGATTAGGGCCTACCCTAAAGACCTCATTTACATATTTACATCACTAAAGGCGCTATCTCCAAATATAGTATAGTCACATTCTGAATACTGGGGGTTAGGATTTTAACATATGACTTTTGGGGAAGGGTGGGGGTGGGGTGGAGGTGGACACAGTTTTAGCCCATAGCACTCCTTAATACGTATTGGGAACAAGACAAAGATACTCACTTTATCTAAGTATAGTGTTGGAAGTTCCAGCCAGGACAATAACACAAGAAAAAGAAATAAAAGGCATACGGATGCAAAGGAAAAAATAAAATTGTCTCTATTTGCAGGTAACATGATTTTCTTGGTATAAAATTCCAAAACATCTCCAGAAATTTTAATAAATAACTAAATAACTAAATATAAACCTCCTGGAACTAAGTGAGTTCAGCAATGTCACAGGATACAAGATTAGCATACAAAAATCCATTGATTTCTATATGCCAGCAATGGACATATAGACACTGAAATTGAAATTACAAGATCATTTATAGTGTTTTTTTTTTTTAATGAAAATACTTTGGTGTAAATTAGTAATTGCACTCCTGGGTATTTATGCCAAAGAAATGAGGACTTGTGTATAAAAATGTGTACATGAATGTTTATAGCAGCTTTATTAGTAATGGCCAAACCTGGAAACCACCCAGATGTCCTCCAACAGGTAAATGGTTAAACAGTTAGTGATATGTCCACACAGTAGAATGCTACTTAGCAACACAAAGAGAGAACTACCGATTGTAAAGCCAGTAGCCAGGGCCACCAACACAGCAGCCTGGCCCATGCAGGTTCACATTGGATTCGGACAGTCGGTAAAGAAACAACAGAGCCAAAAACTGGTGGGCCATCATCTTTAATCCTAGCTTGCACCCGGCGGGCAAGTAAAAACACACACTGGGCTCCAAAACCCACTCACATTCAGTGCTCACAAAGCTACTGACTTATCCGAGTTTCCTAGAATCAAAGGTTTCTAGCTCACCAGACTTATTCACCTCTGTTCCCCATCTCCTTCCTTCTCCCTGCATAAACTCTGCACTAACTGGCTTCTCACTCAACACTCCGCCATCTTGGCTGCTTCCCTGGCCTCCTCCACGTGGCCTTTCTCTGCTCTCTGCTCTCTAATGCTAATCTCAGGAACCAAGAGAGCAAGCTCCCGTTCTGCCCCCATTTTATAATGTAGAAATCCAAACCTTTAATCTAATATACAAAATAGGGAAGTCTCTAATACAAAGTCACTTATCTGGGGCATGATAGGATTGTACCACCTCACATCAAAAAGGGTGGGAAAGGCTTAATCCCAAAACCAAGCCCCAGGATACAATGATCCAGCCTGCCCACAGCCCGCTCTCAACACACATTAATATCACCTGGGCAACGGCCTCCACATGGGCAGCGCCATCTTTAACAAAGTGAGCATAATATATTTTATCTGCCCAACAATCCACCCCTATGCTCACTTTACTACCCACAATCTACATCACTGGCATCCCTGTGCAAGGAAATTAGGCACATTACACAAAATACAACAACATGGCAAATCGTATAATTTCAACAATTACAAGGTACATTTCACCAATATCTGAGCACTTTGCCCAAAGCGCAAAATGTCCTCGGCCTTCTTTCTAGCCATGGGAAAAGCTCCCGGGGCAGGGGAGTGCTTCTAGCAAAGCCGCCCCCCACCCCCATCAGGGTATTTCACATTGTCCAAAATCCATAATCCGTAAGTCCATCCAACAAAGGAGCCAATGCCCACTCCGGTCATAGTCCAGGAAATCAGTCCATGCACATAAGACCTCGGCCACACCCCTCATCCCTGCCATCCTGGCAGGTCTTACACTGTCCCAAAGAGGGGCATGTGACAATGGCAGTCAGCATTTCCATCTCTGCTCCAGAGGGCATGATAACGTTTAGCCCTATGTCCCAAAATCGCAGGGCCGTAGTAGGTGCTCCTTGCAGCTGGGCTCCCATCTTATGGAGACTGCGGATTGCAACTCCAGCCTGATTCTCCTCATCCTCCAAAGAGGAACTGAAAACACCAGCTCTTGCTGCTGGGCTCGAGCCCCGGGCCACCGCCGCCTTCTCCACAGACCTTGCAGCTCCGGACCCGGCCTCAGCTTCAGCCTCAGCCTCAGCCCCGGCCTCCTGCCACTGCTGGCTCTCCACAACATCCAGGGCAACCTGCAACTCACGAACCTGTGATTCCTTCTCCAGCGGCTGCACCATTTCCAGGTGAATGTCACGAACCTGGTCGGCCTCCTCCAGCACTTCCTCCAGCTCCAGGGTCAGGATCTGTTTCTCCCACGTTTGCTCCAGCTCCTTCCACTGCTTGGTTGGCAGGTCCCGGGCAGCCTCTTCCACAGAGCTCTCAGTTTCCTCACGCATGGCTGTAAAAGTCACCCAGCCTATGGTCCCCAAAAGGACAGCCATGGGGAACCATAACAACAGTCAGTCCTCTACTCCACTGCTCAAAGGTGGTGGTTGCTCCATACAGAACTGTATCGAATCCTGCCGACTACGCCAAATGTAAAGCCAGTTGCCAGGGTCACCAACACAGCAGCCTGGCCCATGCAGGTTTGCATTGGATTTGGACAGTCGGTAAAGAAACAACAGAGCCAAAAACTGGTGGGCCATTATCTTTAATCCTAGCTTGCACCCGGCGGGCAAGTAAAAACACACACTGGGCTCCAAAACCCACATTTAGTGCTTACAAAGCTACTGAGTTATCCGAGTTTCCTAGAATCAAAGGTTTCTAGCTCACCAGACTTATTCACCTCTGTTTCCTATCTCCTTCCTTCTTCCTGCATAAACTCTGCACTAACTGGCTTCTCACTCAACACTCCGCCATCTTGGCTGCTTCTCCTGGCCTCCTCCACGTGGTCTTTCTCTGCTCTCTGCTCTCTAATGCTAATCTCAGGAACCAAGAGCGCAAGCTCCTGTTCTGCCCCTATTTTATAGTTTAGAAATCCAAACCTTTAATCCAATATACAAAATAGGGAAGTCTTTAATACAAAGTCACTTATCTGAGGCATGATAGGATTGTACCACCTCACATCAAAAAGGGTGGGAAAGGCTTAATCCCAAAACCAAGCCCCAGGCTACAATGATCCTGCCTGCCCACAGCCAGCCCCCAGCACACATTAATATCACCTGGGCAATGGCCTCCACGTGGGCAGCGCCATAATTAACAAAGTGAGCATAATATATTTTATCTGCCCAACACTGATACTCATACAACCTGCATGAATCTCTCTACTATATGATTTTATACTATATGATTTCATTTATTATTCTGTACTGATAAACTTGTAGAGAAGGAGGAGAGGTGAATGGTTGCCTTGGTGGAAGACGGAGGGAGGGAGCTGAGGCCACCACGAGGGGTCCTGGCAGTAATGGGGCTGTTTCACATCTGGCCTGCACCCCTGTCAACATCCTGGTTGTGATTTATATAGTTTTTCAAGATGTTGGGAAGTCAGCGAAAGGCCAGACAGGAACTCTCTGTATAATTTCCTACAACTGCATGCAAATTTACACTATTCTCAAAATAGTTCAATTAAAAAAAAAAGACAAAAGTCTGCTTGCTCTGTTCTCAGGCTCCCTTCCTTGGCATTATCCCTGACTTCTTAGAGGGGCTTTGTTGTTCTTCTCTTCCTGGGCCCCAGTACCTGTGTGAGTCCATCCGAAAGTGTTTTTTTTTTGTGTGTGTGTGTGTCTTTTTTTTTTTAAATAATTTTATTTTTTTAATGGGGTGACATCAATAAATCAGGATACATATATTCAAAGATAACAAGTCCAGGTTATCTTGTCTTTCAATTATGTTGCATACCCACCACCCAAAGTCAGATTGTCCTCTGTCACCTTCTATCTTGTTTTCTTTGTGCCCCTCCCCCTCCCCCTTTCTCTCTCCCATCCCCCCCCCCCCCCCCCCCCCCCCGTAACCACCACACTCTTATCAATGTCTCTTAGTTTCACTTTTATGTCCCACCTATATATGGAATAATACAGTTCCTGGTTTTTTCTGATTTACTTATTTCGCTTCGTATCATGTTATCAAGATCCCACCATTTTGCTGTAAATGTTCCGATGTCATCATTTCTTATGGCTGAGTAGTATTCCATAGTGTATATGTGCCACGTCTTCTTTATCCAGTCATCTATTGATGGGCTTTTTGGTTGTTTCCATGTCCTGGCCACTGTGAACAATGCTGCAATGAACATAGGGCTGCATGTGTCTTTACGTATCAATGTTTCTGAGTTTTGGGGGTATATACCCAGTAGAGGGATTGCTGGGTCATAAGGTAGTTCTATTTTCAGTTTTTTGAGGAACCACCATACTTTCTTCCATAATGGTTGTACTACTTTACATTCCCACCAACAGTGTATGAGGGATCCGTTTTCTCCACAGCCTCTCCAACATTTGCTATTACCTGTCTTGCTAATAATAGCTAATCGAACAGGTGTGAGGTGGTATCTCATTGCAGTTTTGATTTGCATTTCTCTAATAGCTAAAGAAGATGAGCATCTTTTCATATATCTGTTGGCCATTTGTATTTCTTCCTGGGAGAAGTGTCTGTTCATATACTCTTCCCATTTTTTTATTGGATTGTTTGTTTGTTTGTTGTTGAGTTTTATGAGTTCTTTGTATATTTTGGATATTAGGCCCTTATCTGAGCTGTTGTTTGAAAATATCATTTCCCATTTAGTTGGCTTTTTGTTTATTTTGTTATCAGTTTCTCTTGCTGAGCAAAAACTTCTTAGTCTGATGTAGTCCCATTCATTAATTTTTGCCTTCACTTCTCTTGCCTGTGGAGTCAAATTCATAAAATGCTCTTTAAAACCCAGGCAAAAGTGTTTTTTTGATGACTCTTCTCAATGTGTCAATGGGGCCTGCTGATTGTCAGCCTGTGTGGGAAGTAGTGCTCACGCTTCCTTAGCAGAATGTTGTGATTTTAAGTGGTTGAAGTTGACAACAGGCACACTAGGGATTGACAACGTGAATTCCCCTAGGAGACTCTAGGAGGAGAAAAGGAGAGGTTAGAGCTCTCTGTTCTCTTCCCTAAAGCCTGGGAAGAAGAAAGTGGAGACAAAACAGTAAGCCAGGTGTAAAGCCAGTAGCGGGGTCTACCACCACAGCAGCCTGGCCCATGCAGGTTCGCATTGGATTCGGACAGTTGGTAAAGAAACAACAGAGCCAAAAACTGGTGGGCCATCATCTTTAATTCTAGCTTGCACCCGGCGGGCAAGTAAAAACACACACTGGGCTCCAAAACCCACTCACATTCAGTGCTCACAAAGCTACTGACTTATCCGAGCTTCCTAGAATCAAAGGTTTCTAGCTCACCAGATTTATTCACCTCTGTTCCCCATCTCCTTCCTTCTCCCTGCACAAACTCTGCACAAACTGGCTTCTCACTCAACACTCCACCATCTTGGCTGCTTCTCCTGGCCTCCTCCATGTGGCCTCTCTCCCCTCTCCTCTCTGCTCTCTCCTCTAATGATAATCTCAGGAACCGAGAGAGCAAGATCCTGTTCTGCCCCCATTTTATAGTGTAGAAATCCAGACCTTTAATCCAATATACAAAATAGGGAAGTCTCTAATACAAAGTCACTTTCTGAGGCATGATGGGATTGCACCACCCCACATTAAAAAGGGTGGGAAAGGCTTAATCCCAAAACCAAGCCCCAGGCTACAAGGATTCTGCCTGCCTACAGCCCACAGAGACACACATTAATATCACCCGGGCAACGGCCTCCACGTGGGCAGAGCCATCTTTAACAAAGTGAGCATAATATATTTTATCTGCCCAACACCAGGCTCTGTGGATTTTCAGCTTACTGCAACCTTACCAAGTCTCTTCATCGCCTCCTCATCCCTCCCACTGGAAGAGACGTTTGAATTGAGGTGGCTGCCCCAACATAGTCATCATTTAGTTCATTCTTGGATTGTTTCTTGATAATTTTTGTCCTTTCTTTTTCTTTTTCTATCAGTGTTGGGCAGATAAAATATATTATGTTCACTTTGTTAAAGATGGTGCTGCCACCTGGGAAGCCCGTCGCCCAGGTGATGGCATTAGTTGCCCTTCTTGCTTGGAATGGGCATGATTATATTAATGTGTGTTGGGGGCGGACTGTGGGCAGGCAGGATCCTTGTAGCCTGGGGCTTGGTTTTGGGACTAAGCCTTTTCCACCCTTTTTGATGTGGGGTGGTGTACTCTCATGAGGAATCCCATTATGCCTCAGATAAGTGACTTTGTATCAGAGACTTCCTTGTTTGTATATTGGATTAAAGGCTTGGATTTCTACACTATAAAGTGGGGCAGACCAGGAGCTTGCTCTCTCTTAGTTCCTGAGATTAGCATTAGAGAGGAGAGCAGAGAGGAGAGCAGAGAAAGGCCATGGGGAGGAGGCCAGGAGAAGCAACCAAGATGGCAGAGTGCTGAAAGAGAGGTTAGTTAGTGCAGAGTTTGTGCAGAGAGAAGGAGATGGGTATCAAAGGAGAATAAAGCTGATAAGGTAGAAACCTTTGATTCTAGGAAACTTGGATAAGTCAGTAACTTTGTGAGCGCTGAATGAGTGGGTTTTGGAGCCCAGTGTGTGTTTTTACTTGTCCGCTGGGTGCAAGCTAGGATTAAAGGTAATGACCCACCAGCTCTTGGCTGTTATTTCATTACCGTCTGTCTGAATCCAATGTGAACCTGCATGGGCCAGACGGCTGTGATGGTGGCCATGGATACTGGCTTTACAATCAGTCTTTGACTTTTTTTTAAATTAAGAATCACATAATGCATGCCTGGTTTAATAAGGCAAAGGGGAAAAGAAACTCCTGTCTATTGAGTGCCAATATATTGTGCTAAGCATTTTACCTTTATTATTCAATCCTCTCAGGAAGGTAGCACTATTTTCCTCATTTCTCTCCCTCGCCCCATATTCTAGATGAGGAAATTAAAGCTCAGATAGGTTATGTGACTTCTCCAAAGGTCAGGCAGGCAGTAACTATCGGAGGCAGCCTAACAACACAGGCGGACACCTGACGTTAATGCCCTGTCTATCTATCTATCTATCTATCTATCTATCTATCTATCTATCCATCATCTCCTTCCCTCCCTCCCTCTGTGCATCTATCCATCCCCGATGGTGAAAATCTACATTATATATGGTGAACTTTCACACGGATGGCATGTTAGTTCTAAGTTAATATATTAAGTGCATTTTCTAGGGTGACAAAATATGAGTTTGAAAGCAAGTTTCTAGCTCAGGTAAATGTTAACAAACTGCGTTAGAGTCTCAAGTGGCCTCTTTGGTGAGGAAGAGCACCCATGACCCAATGGAATTCTCCCTGCTGATTTGCTCCTGTCGTTTATACTGACATGCTATAAACCGCAGACTTCTAGCACTGGCACACACTCATGTTTAACTTCTCTAGTTTATAGATAAGGAAATGGAGTCCCAGAGCAATGAACTGGCTTCACATCGCCCAGTGGAAGGACCAGGATTAGTGCCCAGGTCGACTGTCTTCAGTCCAGTGCCCAGTGCAGGCGAGCATGTTGCTAGGGAACGAATACTGGGATTGCTTTCTGTGCTCATGACCTCTGTACGTGGCAGAAAGCCTTGCCCAGTGGTTAAGATCACACACTCTGAAAGCAGCTGGCTCTACCTCCAGTATATGAGACATCACGTAAGCTATTAACTCCTCCAGGTCCATCTCCTTGTTTTGTGAACAGGAGTAACAATAGTATCAACCTCCAGAGACTGTGGTGGGGATTAAATGAAATACCAGATGGAAGTGCCTAGAGCAGAGCCTCGTGCCCAGTAAGCACGATACACTGTAGCCATGATTTAAGTAAGGGGTTTGAGAGCATGTCAGGAAGGGCTGTCCAGTGCTTATGGAGATGATCTCTTTCTAAGGCGTTGGAGCCAGGTGTCCACCTGTGTTCTGCCGCCTCTGACACTCACTGGAGTCACCTAACCTGTCTGAGCTGTAATTCCCTCCTCAGGAAAATGGAAGAAATACTTCCTCCTTTACACAGAGAATTAAATAACGAAGGTACAGGGTTTAGCACAACAGTCTGGCGCTCAGCAGACAGGAATGTCTTTCTGCTTTTTGCTCCTTGAAACAGCTATGTGGCTTTTGGTTTGAAATGCAGTCTTTGGTTGCCAAGTGGCCGGAGGGTTCTGTCACCAGGAATGTGGCCATAATTTAATTTGGAACAAAACTGGCGTTACAACTCACTGGTCTAAGCTAGACTCAGACAAGCGTGTTTTGGAACATACGCGATAGCCACCTTTTCATGAACGCTCTGCTCGTTTTAATGCTGCAGGAGAACCGGTTGCAGCCTCCTGGGCTTTGGGCTCCTAGGACCGTGGGCAGGGTTGTAGGGTGTCAGTATGCTAACTGCGGGCTCTGGGGCAGGGTTCCTAGGCACTGCTTCTTGTTCAGGGATCAGAGAGAAACACACAGCCCTTGAAGGGCTGCTCTGAGGATCAAGCTTTATATAACACAGGAAAGTAATGAGAGCTAATATTTACTGAGGATTTATTATGTGCCATGCCTTATTCTGATTAACTCATTTAATTGTCACAACCATCCAATGAAGTGGGTACAGTCACCACCATTTTTGGATTAAAAACAGGCACCAAGAATTTATATTCCCTGCCCGAGATTACACAACTAGCAAAAGGGTGGAGTCTGGATTGGAACCTAGGCATTGTGGCCCCAAAGCCCGGCTTTCCTGTCACCTGGGCATGGAGTAGGTAATAAATAATGTTAGTTTCCATCCTTTCACCTGAGACAGGCTTTTTGCGTTGTAAGCCATTTTGCAAGTGGGGGATATTAGTGTCTGTTGGTCAAATAAGTTTGTAAATAATGATAGATATGTTTGCTCGCTTATAGTTCGCACTGGATGGGGGGGGGGGGCAGGCTGTAAGCCAGCAGGATCCTTATAGCCTAAGGCTTAGTTTTAAGCCTTTTCCACTCTTTTTGAAGTGGGGTGGTGCACTCTCATGATGAGGAATCCCATTATGCCTCAGATAAGTGACTTTGTATCAGAGACTTCCTTGTTTGTATATTGGATTAAAGGTTTTGGTTTCTACACTATAAAGTGGGGCAGACAGGGAGCTTGCTCTCTCGTTACTGAGATTAGATTAGAGAGGAGAGCAGAGAAAGGCCACGTGGAGGAGGACAGAAGAAGCAGCCAAGATGGTGGAGTGCTGTAGGAGAAGACAATTTGTGTAGTTTGTGCAGAGAGAAGGAGATGGAGAACAGAGGTGAATAAGTCTGGTGAGCTAGAAACCTTTGATTCTAGGAAACTTGGATAAGTCAGTGGCTTTGTGAGCACTGAATGAGTGGGTTTTGGAGCCCAGTGTGTGTTTTTACTTGCCCGCCGGGTGCAAGCTAGGATTAAAGCTAATGGCCCACCAGTTCTTGGCTCCGTAGTTTCTTTACCGACTGTCCGAATCCAATGCGAACCTGCACGGGCCAAGCGGCTGTGATGGAAGACGGTGGAAGACGGAGGATACTGGCTTTACAGTGCTTCCCCCCCCCCCCCCCCCCGCCATTTCAGAAAGGATGAAATAGCTATTTAACAGTGAGTATAATTTCTTGGATTTAATGTTACAACAATAAACTCCAGGAGCACAGCAGAATTTGAATTAGTATCTCATGAAATATATATTTTTAGATTTTTATGGAAAAACCATAAACCAGAACCAATGGGAGAAGGCGTGATTGTAAAACTCAGGATGGATAAACAAGTCACAGGAAAGGGAATGAATATTGATGGAGCATCTGTTATGTCCCAACAACTATGCCGGATGCTTTACCAACCTGGTTGTTTTTCGTTTCCATAAACGCTCCTGAGGGGGGGAGGAGGGAGAGAGAGAGAGAGAGAGAGAGAGATTGCACTGGTGTGTGGATGGGGAGCCTTTGGTCCACGGAGGCTGAGAAACTTGCCGGAGCTCACACAGCTGGCAAGTGTCAGAGCCAGGGTTCAATCAGCATCCACTCCATCCCCACCTCTGTTCCCAAAGCCACGTTCCTCATGACCCTGCCATGTTTTGTCAGTCCCAGTGTGCCCTTGGCTGTCACGCTCAGTGCCTGTGCCTGTGGAGACGGTGCTCTTCCGTACTGTGTCGTTGCCGTGCCTGGATGGGTACAGAGGAGGCTCTCATCCCCTCTGAGCCACACTGCCACAGAGGACAGTCAGTGGCTTGCTCGGAATTTGGCAGGGGTCAAAGATTGAGATGTGGTTCTGTTGCTCTTAAATGGACACAGGTCTGGGGGCTCGTGGTTCTGTTGCCCTTAAATGCACACAGGCCTGGGCTCGTGGTTCTGTTGCCCTTAAACGCACACAGGCCTGGGCTCGTGGTTCTGTTGCCCTTAAACGCACACAGGCCTGGGCTCGTGGTTCTGTTGCCCTTAAACGCACACAGGCCTGGGCTCGTGGTTCTGTTGCCCTTAAACACACACAGGCCTGGGGGCTCGGGAAGGCCCACTTTGGTGGGCTCTCCATGGGTCTATTGATATGAACCACAAGGGAGGCATCTGGCAAAGAACTGTCCCAAAGTCAAAGGGCCTCACGGCACACACACTTGATCTAAGCCTTCGCTTCCAGACACAGGGAAGAGAGGTTTGATCTTTTTGCCAAACCTGAAGGACACCAGTCTTGAGCCGTAGGGAGCAGGGTTGGGAGTAAGCAGTAAAAGAACAGTTTGACTAAAATCTCCGGGTCAGGAATGACAGCGCCAAGGCAGGCCTGGGGTGGGCAGAGGCCTCAATGGCACCTTGCCGCAGGAAGCCAGCACCCAGCAGGGGCCACGCGGGAGACATCTCAGGAGGGAGGACAGGATGCATGTGTGAGCACGTGGCAGATGCCCCCTCAGGCTCCTAGAACCCCAGAAAAAGGGGTCTGGAACTGAGTAAGAAGGGCCTACGCCAGCAAGTGAGGTAGATTCATTGCGATACTTTTGATATTATTCCACAGATGTTATCTGTTCTCTGGGGCTGATATGGTGAAGAAAAGATGGGTTAGCATCTGCCTTCTCCTGAGAGACGTCATTGACCCCTTCATCTAATAGAGGAGACAGCTCATCGATGTTAATGGAACAGTCCCACAAATATGTCACTTCAGGTTGTGAGAAGTATGGGATGTCCTGCTGGTGTATGAGGGCGGCTCTGACCGGGGCTGGGGGAACTAACAGTAAGGAAAGGTTTCCCTGAAGAGGTGATGTTTGCATTGGGGTGTGTGTGTGTCAGCCGGATATTGACCATCAAATAAAGAACAAACCTTTATTTGCACAGATATTTGTTTAAAGCACAAGACTTAGGAGATGCTTCTTGTCTGATTTGCAACACAGAGTTGCATTTATGAAAGCAGAAGTTAGTGCAGGAAGGGTGTGTCTTCCGCAGTTGGTCAGCTTTGCCTTTCAGGGCCTGTAGACTGGGGGCATCCAACAGACTTTATTCTTATGACTCAGTTACCGACAAGTTGCATGATTTTATTTATTTATTTGTTTACTTTTAAAGACTTTATTCATTTTAGGGGAGAGAGGGAGAGAGATAGAGAGAGAGAGAGAGAGAGAGGGAGAGAGAGAAAGGTGGAGGAGCAGGAAGCATCAACTCCCACATGTGCCTTGACCAGGCAAGCCCAGGGTTTTGAACTGGTGACCTCAATGTTCCAGGTCAATGTTTTACCTCTGTGCCACCACAGGTCAGGCAAATTGCATGATTTTAAGCAGAGTTTGTAACTTCCATTTTTCTTCATGTAGGTGAGTGAGGGCAGAGAAAGGAGTGCAGTCTCCCAGGTAATCTCTACATTTCCTCCTGGTGCTGAAAAAATAGTTCAGTTTAAAAAAAAAAGAGCTTTTCCTTCTGATTTTCTAATTCCTCAGAAGTGCCAACCTCTCCCGTTGACTCTCAGAGTAGGCCTTAGGATAATAAAGCCTATTTTGCTATCATGTGAGGTCTCATTTCTTTATTGAACACATGTTGTCATTTATTATTTAACACCTGTGCCAAGCATGCAGAGGAGAAATGCATGTGTCATCGCCCCACCAAGTATCCCAGTCCACTGTCAACGTCGAGGACAAAGCTGTCACCAGGTAATTGGAGCCTGTGGTGAGAGATGCATTGCAGAGATACAGAGGAGTCATGACAGGGGACTGGAGGAAGGCCAGCTAATGAGTGTGTGAGTGTAATATAGTGGGTTGTACCCGGAGACAGAACAAATAGGTGTGAAACTTAGTGGATGCTTAATACAGTGTGTCCGTAAAGTCATGGTGCACTTTTGACTGGTCACAGGAAAGCAATAAAAGATGATAGAAATGTGAAATCTGCACCAAATAAAAGGAAAACCCTCCCAGTTTCTGTAGGATGATGTGGCAGCATGTGCGCATGCGCAGATGATGATGTAACACCATGTATACAGAGGAGCAGCCCATGGCCATGCCAGTCCAGATGTGGACGGTACAGAGGAAAGTTCAGTGTATTTTGTGGCTCGCTAAATTTGAATCCGTGACCAAAGTGCAACGTGAATATCGGCACATTTATAACGAAGCGCCACCACATAGGAATAACATGACTCGGTGGGATAAGCAGTTGAAGGAAACCGGCAGTTTAGTGGAGAAACCCTGTTCTGGTAGGCCATCAGTCAGGGATGAGTCTGTAGAGGCTGTACGGGATAGCTACCTAAGGAGCCCTAAAAAATCTGTGCATGAGCCCACAACGAACTGCACTGAATAGGTATGAAACTGGGAGAGTTTTCCTTTTATTTGGTGCAGATTTCACATTTCTATTGTCTTTTGTTGCTTTCCTGTGACCGGTCAAAAGTGCACCATGACTTGACGGACACACTGTAGATGGATATGGCTGAGCCAGTGAAGGAATGGTATTGATGTTATTCCAACTTCCAGTGGTTGGATGGCTGCTTCTCAGACCCTCTTTACTGATCTTTCATGTCACAAAAGGGAAAATAACCATGTAACAATGGCTGCGAATGTTATGATTACAAAGAGCAACCAGCCTCCGTGTGCATTCACCTGGGTAATGTCTACCTGCACAATCCATTTTTTTCTAACTTCTCATTTGGTGATTGTTTCTACCATTAATCTTTCTTCCCAGAGACGAGAAAGACAGAGCCTTGGCCATTTTCATCTTGTCGTGTTAAATCTTAGAAGGGAATGAGTTCATCATGTAGGACACAGGGATAGGTAGGAGCGGAAAACCCGGGGTAGAGAAATTCAATAAAAGTTTCCTTCCCGAGGACAGGATTCCCGGAGGGGGAGGTATGAGTTGGTAAAATGATGCCGATGCCATTCTTCCTGAGCTGCCGAGATGGCGAGGCTGAAGGTTTAGAGCTTTCCTCTTTCCCTTTAATTTGCTCTGAACACTTACTGTAGGAGAAAATGTGACTGGAAGCCCTAAGTGCAAATCATCAACCTCAGAAGAAAAATGTTACTTTTATGCTTTCCATTAAAACATTTACCTCCTCCATATGCTCCAGCACTTACCGGAGAAAGAAGGATTTGCCCAATGAAAACTGAGAGCACATTTCTGAGAAATTGTTTTCCATATATCTTGCAAATTACCGCAATCAAGTATTCTAGGTTGTAGCCAGCCAGACCTCCGGGGAGTGATTACCAGGGAAATAACCACGGAGGGCAGTAAGATCTTGCATGGATTTGACTAACAACACCAGGATGTGACCTTTTTTGTGCAGGAGGCATTCATGTGGGTCTCTGGAGCTGCCAGTAGCCCTGTAATTAATGGGGCACCAGAGAATGGGTTCTTCTCTATGAGCTGCTAATTCGTCTTCCCGGGGACATGTGTCCCTAACCACATCCAGGCTGTCACATTTCAACTCCTGCCTGCTGAACGGAATTAGATGAGTGTGTGTAAAGCCAGTAGCCGTGGCCACCCTCACAGCCGCCTGGCTCTTGCAGGTTCGCATTTGATCCGGACAGACGGTAATGAAATTTTGGAGCCAAAAACTGGTGGTCTATTTTCCTTTATTAGCTCGCACTTGGCAAGTGAGTAAAAACACACAGCAGGAAACACTTTCCTTTCTATTCAGAGCTCCCAAAGCCACTGACTCATCCGAGTTTTCCTAGAATTAAAGGCTTCTACCTCACCAGTCTTATTCACCTCTGTCTCCTAGCTCCTTCTCCTGCACAAACTGGCTTCTCCTTCCCCATTTCACCATTTTGGCTGCCTCCTCTACGTGGCCTCCCTGCCTGCTGCACCATGGGCTCCTCCTCCTCTCTACAAGAATGTGATCCCTCTCCTCAAAGTGGCTTCTTAGCTCCTCCTTTTAAAACTTTTTGGCGGGACAACCCCCTCCTCCAGTACACATTAGCATAACCAAGCCCCTTCCCAAGCAAGAAGGGCAATTAGCTGTATCACATGAGGGCAGCGGCCATCTTTAACAATAAGAGTGAGAAAAAATAACATCTGCCCAACAGTGTGCGAAAGGCAGAGCTGATTAAATCCCAATACCACATCGCCACTATCCTGGTCCCAGAGGCTGCATTTTTAAGCACACATCACACTGACTCTATGAACTAACTGGGCTTTTATAGCCCAGAAACCAGCTTTATCATTTACCAGCCAGCAGTCACTGAAATTGTGTGAGAATATGAAGTTGAGGCAGACCTTTGGAAACCAAAAATTAAGTTAGAGACCAGGGTATTGCCTGTGATTGGTATTTGCTGGAGAAAGATGCATTCACCCTACTACATATACCACACCACATTTTAATTCTCCCATTCAATGTCAAGGTCTTTAAGTACATAGATGGGGTTATTTGTTCACCATCTCAGCATTACAGTTCACTTTTGGTTAAAAACTTACAGGGCTTAAAGTACGAGTTGGCAGATTATGAAGCCACAGTGCTGTAAGCAACAATATTTGGCATTCAGGAGATGTTGGCATGTCTTCCAGAGAGACCCGAAGTTCTGGTTCACCTGGGGAAAGGTGGCGTGGTAGCAGATGTTTAACATCATTGGCTGCAATTCTGCTGAACTGGTCTTCTCAGTGTCCTTGGCAGCGGTTCATTGGAAACACCGTGGGCTTTAGAGGCAGAGGCTTGGCCTCAGTCCTTGCCAGCTGAGGGAGCTTCAGTGTATTACTTAATTCCTGAGCTTGAACTCCCTCATCTGTAAAATGCCTTCTTCCCAGAGTTATTGGAATGAAATAAAATGCATAAAGTGTCTCCTGGAGCATTGGACAGTATCATCAGTTCTCAATAAATGTTAGTCTTCCCATCCCCCCTGAAAAATCTTTAGTGACTTCTATACTAGTTTCTGAGGACTGCTGTTTCAAAGTTCCCCAAAGTGGGTGGCTTAAAACAACAAAAATATATTCTTACAGTCCTAGAAGCCAGAAGTCCAAACTCAAGGTGTTGGCCAGGCTTAAGCCTCCAGGAGAGACTCCTTCTTGGTCTTTTCCAGCTTCTGCTAACCTCAGGTGTTCCTTGGCTTGAAGCAGCATAACTTTGTCTCATCACTGACTTCCATGTCTGTGTTGTCACATGAGGTTCTCTTTGTGTGTCTGTGTCTGAATTTCCCTTCTTTTTTTTTTTTTTACAGAGACAGAGAGAGTCAGAGAGAGGGATAGATACGGACAGATTCGGACAGACAGACAGGAATGGAGAGAGATGAGAAGCATCAATCATCAGTTTTTCGTGGCGACACCTTAGTTGTTCATTGATTGCTTTCTCATATGTGCCTTGACCGTGGGCCTTCAGCAGACCGAGTAACCCCTTGCTTGAGCCAGCGACCTTGGGTCCAAGCTGGTGAGCTTTTGCTCAAACCAGATGAGCCCGTGCGCAAGCTGGCGACCTTGGGGTCTCGAACCTGGGTCTTTCCACATCCCAGTCCGATGCTCTATCCACTGCGCCACCGCCTGGTCAGGCTGAATTTCCCTTCTTATAAAACACTAAGCTCATTGGATTAGGGCCCATCCTAATGATCTCATCTTAACTTGATGACATCTAGAAAGATCACATTTCCAAATAAGGTCACATTTGCAGGTACCAGAGGTTAGGGTGTCATCATATGTTTTTGGAGGACACAATTCAACCCATAACAACTTCCCATTATTTGTAGAAAAATAATAATGATTGTCTAGTAATTTTTGGGTTTCTAGACAGCTTTTTTTTTTTTTTTTAATCTCTGCCCAGGGAGACAGGACTTTATATTTTCTTTAAAGGCAGAGACTTCCATTAAAACCAGGTGGTGCTCTGTTAGAGGAGATGAGGATGCCAATATAGATTTGGTGCAAAATTCTCTTGTTTTGCTAAATATCCTGAGAAAATAGCATTTTTTTCCTACTTAAGATATCACCATAATCATTTCTTAGTTTTCATAATTTTCACAATGATATATGATCTAGTTGATGTACACAATTTATTCTGTGGTTGTTAGATTTTTACAAGTCACTAATCAAGAATGTCTTGATTGGTCTTGACTGAATCAAAAATTCAACTGCTGTTATATAACTGTACAATAGCACCAGGCCAGGCTTCCTGATGGGCACCCTGTTCTCGGCGACTGAGTTTTGTAACAAAGTACGTTGTTGAGTCAGACAGGCCAGGAGTCACATCTCAGTCCCAGATCTTTCCTGCTATGTGAACTTAGCATATGAAAAAAAAAATAGTGGTAGACCAATGTTTAAAATAAGCATGTATTTATGTTCATATGAACAACTGTATCTGTGTCTGGCACAAAAGGATCTAGAAGGGTCCATACAAAAAAAGTAAAGCAAGGGAAGTGCTGAGGAGTGGGGATGAAAATGAATCGGGCTGAGGAGGACGTTTGCATTCTAGTACATGTATATTAGATTTGTTTTCTTTTCCTTTTCTTTTTTAGCAAGACAGAGAGAGGGACAGATAGGGACCGACAGGAAGGGAGAGAGATGAGAAGCATCAATTCTTTGTTGCGGCTCCTTAGTTGTTCATTAATTGCTTTCTCTTATGTGCCTTGAGTCGGGGGTGGATACCCAGCCGAGCCAGCGGCCTTGGGTTCAAACCAACGACCTTTGGGCTCAAGCCAGAAACTATGGGGTCATGTGTATCATCCCATGCTCCAGCCAGAAAACCTGCGCTCAAGGTGTTGAGCCCTTGCTCAAGCTGGATGAGCCCATTCTCAAGCCAGTGACCTCAGGGCTTCAAACCTGGATCCTCTGCATCCCAGGTCAGTGCTTTATCCACTGTGCCACTGCCTGGTCAGGTAAGATTTGTTTTTGAAAAGAGTGTATTTTTTCCTAGTTTTTACAGAACCAATATATATACATATATATATTAAATATATATATAAATATATATATATAAATATATATATATATATTTTTTATTTTTAGATAGAGGAGAGAGAGAAAGGAGGCGGAGAAGCAGGAAGCATCAACTCATAGTTGTTGCTTTCCTTTTGTGCCTTAACCAGGCAAGCCCAGTGTTTTGAACCAGCAACCTCAGCATTCCAGGTTGATGCTTTATCCACTGTGCCACACAGGTCAGGCACTATAGAACCAATTCAATTGACCAAATCAAAATTAAGTCAACCAATTCAAAAACAGCACCTGTTTTAAAAGCAGAGAATCATTTGGAACCTAAGGGAATCTGACACTTTAAAAATATCTATACCAATTCCTCTCTATCACTTAGCAATTATGGAGAAAAGACTTTTTTAAAATTTATTTATTAAATTTAATGCAGTGACATTGATAAATAAGGGTACATATGTTGAGAGAAAACATCTCCAGATTATTTTGACATTTGATTGTGCTGTATACCCCTCCCTCAAAGTCAAATTGTCTTCTGTCACCTTCTATCTGGTTTTCTTTGTGCCCCTCCCCTCCCCCAACCCCTCTCTCCTTCCTCGCCCCGTCCCCCCTCCCCCCAACCCCCCCACCCCCGTTGCCATCCCATTCTTGTTCATGTCTCTAAGTCTCTTTTTTTTTTTTGGTGCTCAATAAATACTTGTTGATGGGGAAGGAGAAGGGGACATGCAGGCCACCCACTGTCCCCAGTCCAGCCTGCTGGTCAGGGCGAGTCAACAGGGGACCGCCAGGCTGCCCTGAGCAGGGAGGCCCAGCCCTGAGGGGTGATCAGGGTGGGTGGGGAGGTAGGGCAGCAGCATGATGGGGTCAGAGGTCAGGCCAGGTCAGCCCACAATGAGGTTCCAGAGAAACAGGTTGGGGGCTAAAGCACAGGCCCCCAGCCATGTCCAGACTGCCCGCTCTAAGTCTCATTTTTATGTCCCATCTATGTATGGATTCATATAGTTCTTAGTTTTTTTCTGATTGACTTATTTCACTCCGTATAATGTTATCAAGGTCCATCCATGTTATTGTAAATGATCCGATGTCATCATTTCTTATGGCTGAGTAGTATTCCATAGTATATATGTACCAAAGCTATTTTGCTCTCGTCCTCTGACGGACACTTGGGCTGTTTCCAGATCTTCGCTATTGTGAACAATGCTGCCATAAACACGGGGGTGCATTTCTTCTTTTCATACAGTGCTATGGTGTTCTTGGGGTATATTCCTAACAGTGGGATAGCTGGGTCAAAACGCAGTTCGATTTTTAATTTTTTGAGGAATCTCCATACTGTTTTCCACAGTGGCTGCATCAGTCTGCATTCCCACCAGCAGTGCAGGAGGGTTCCCTTTTCTCCACATCCTCGCCAGCACTTATTCTGTGTTGTTTTATTGATGAATGCCATTATGACTGGTGTGAGGTGATATCTCATTGTGGTTTTAATTTGCATTTCTCTAATGATTAGTGATGTTGAGCATTTTTTCATATGCCTATTGGCCATCTGTATGTCCTCTTTGGAGAAGTGTCTATTCATTTCTTTTGCCCATTTTTGGATTGGATTGTTTGTCTTCCTGGTATTAAGTTTTACAAGTTCTTTATAAATTTTGGTTATTAACCCCTTATCAGACGTATTGTCAAATATGTTCTCCCATTGTGTAGTTTGTCTTTTTATTCTGTTCTTATTGTCTTTAGCTGTGCAAAAGCTTTTTAGTTTGATATAGTCCCATTTGTTTATCCTGTCTTTTATTTCACTTCCCCGTGGAGATAAATCAGCAAATATATTGCTCTGAGAGATGTCAGAGAGCTTACTGCCTATGTTTTATTCTAATTTGCCTATAGTTTTAAGGCTTACATTTAAGTCTTTTATCCATTTTAAGTTTATTTTTGTGAGTGGTGTAGGCTGGTGATCTAGTTTCATTTTTTGCAGGTAGCTGTTTAATTTTCCCAACACCATTTTTTAAAGAGGCTGTCTTTACTCCATTGTATTTCCTTACTTACTTTGTCAAATATCAGTTGTCCATAGAACTGTGGGTTTATTTCTGGGTTCTCTGTTCTGTTCTATTGATCTATGTGCCTGTTCTTATGCCAGTACCAGGCTGTTTTGAGTACAATGGCCTTGTAGTATAACTTGATATCAGGAAATGTGATACCTCCCCCTTTATTCTTCTTTTTTAAGATTGCTGAAGCTATTCGTGTTCTTTTTTGGTTCCATATAAATTTTTGTAATATGTGATCTATATCTTTGAAGTATGTCATTGGTATTTTAATTGGTATTGCATTGAATTTATAGATTGCTTTGGGTAATATAGACATCTTAATGATGTTTATGCTCCCTAACCATGAGCACGGTATATACTTCCACTTGTTTGTATCTTCCTTGATTTCTTTTATCAATGCTTTGTAATTTTCCGAGTACAAGACTTTAGTCTCCTTGGTTAAGTTTACTCCTAGGTACTTTATTTTTTTGGTTGTAATTGTGAAGGGGATTGTTTCCTTAATTTCTCTTTCTGACTGTTCATTGTTGGCATATAAAAATGCCTCTGATTTCTGAGTATTTATTTTATATCCTGCCACTTTGCTGAATTCATTTATCAGATCCAGTAGTTTTTTGACTGAGACTTTAGGGTCTTCTACAATATATACAGTATCATATCATCTGCAAATAATGATAGTTTTACTTCTTCTTTTCCAACTTGAATGCCTTTTATTTCTTCTTCTTGTCTGATTGCTGTGGCTAGGACTTCCAGGACTATGTTAAATAAGAGTGGTGAAAGGGGGCACCCCTGCCTTGTTCCTGATCTTAAGGGGATTGCTTTTAATTTTTGCCCATTGAGTATGATGTTGGCTATGGGTTTCTCATAGATGGCTTTTATCATGTTGAGGTATGTTCCCTGTATTCCCACTTTGCTGAGAGTTTTGATCATGAAAGGGTGCTGGATTTTATCAAATGCTTTTACTGCATCTATTGAAATTATATGGTTTTTATCCTTCTTTTTGTTTATGTGATGAATCACATTGATTGATTTATGAATATTGTACCAGCCTTGCCTTCCCAGAATAAATCCCACTTGATCATGGTGTATGATTTTTTCCATATATTGTTGGATCTGGTTTGCTAATATTTTGTTGAGGATTTTAGTATCTATATTCATCAGAGATATTGGCCTATAATTTTCTTTCTTTGTGTTGTCTTTGCCTGGTTTTGGAATTAGAATTATGCTCACTTAGAAGGAGCATGGAAGGAGCTTGGAAGTCTTCCTTCCTCTTGAATTTTTTGAAATAGTTTGAGAAGGATAGGAGTTAGTTCTTCTTTGAATATTTGGTAGAATTCAGTTGTGAAGCCATCAGGCCCCGGACTTTTCTTTGTTGGGAGTTTTTTTTTATAACTGTTTAGATCTCATTTGGTGTAATCTGTCTGTTCAGGTTTTCTGATTCTTCCAGATTGATTTTTGGAAGATTGTATGTTTCAAGGAATTTGTCCATTTCATCTAGGTTGTCTAGTTTTTTGGCATACAGTTCTTCATAGTATTTTCTTACAATATTTTGTATTTCTGTTGTGTCAGTTGTTATTTCTTTACTCTCATTTCTAATTCTATTTATTTGAGTCCTCTCTCTCTTTTTCTTGGTGAGTCTAGTTAAAGGTTCATCAATCTTGTTTACCTTTTCAAAGAACCAGCTCCTAGTTTCATTGATCCTCTGTATTGTTTCTTTAGCCTCTATGTCATTAATTTCTGCTCTGATCTGAATTATTTCCTTTCTTCTACTACATTTGGGCTTTACTGGCTCTTCCTTTTCTAGTTCTTTTAGATGCAGGGTTAAGTTGTTTATTTGAGCTTTTTCTAGCTTCTTAAAGTGTGCCTGTAGTGCTACGAACTTCCCTCTTAGTATTGCTTTTGCTGTGTCCCATAAATTTTGAGTTGTTGTATGCTCATTGTCATTCGTTTCTAGGAATTTTTTTATTTCTTCTTTGATCTCATTTTTAATCCATTTGTTATTTAACAACCTGCTATTTAGTTTCCATGTGTTTGAGAATTTTTGAGCTTTTCTGTTGTGGTTCATTTCTAGTTTCATGCTGTTGTGATCGGAGAAAGTGCTTGATATGATTTCAATCTTCTTAAATTTGTGGAGAGCACTTTTGTGCCCTAACATGTGGTCTATCCTAAAGAATGTACCATGAGCGCTTGAAAAGAATGTATATTCTGCTGCTTTAGGGTGAAAGGTTCTGAAGATATCTATTAAATCGAGTTGATCTAGTATATCCAATAAGTCTGTTGTTTCTTTGTTAATTTTCTTTCTTGAGGATTTATCTAGTGATGTTAGTGGAGTATTGAAATCCCCTACTATTATAGTATTGCTGTTGATCTCACCCTTTAAATCCACCAAAGTCTGCTTTATATGTTTAGGTGCTCCTATATTAGGTGCATAGATATTTATAATAGTTATATCTTCCTGTTGGATTACTCTCTTTATCATTATGTAGTGGCCTTCTTTATCTCTTACTATATCCTTAGTTTTAAAGTCCAGTTTGTCTGATATAAGTATTGCTACCCCAGCTTTTTTTTCATTTCCATTTGCATGAAATGTTTTTTTTCCATCCTTTTACCTTCAATCTATGTGTATCTTTTGTTCTAAGGTGTGTCTCTTGTAGACAGCATATGTACGGGTCCTGTTTTCTTATCCACGCAGCTACACTATGTCTTTTGATTGGATCATTTAATCCATTTACATTTATGGTTATTATTGATATGTAGTTGTTTATTGCCATTTTATTCTTTAAAGCTGTATTCCTCTTTTGCTATATTCTTTTTTCACTTTGATCTGTTTACACCATGCCCCTTTACATTTCCTGCAGCATTGGTTTGGTTGTAATGAATTCCTTGAGTTGTTTTTTGTCTGGAAGCTTTTTATTTCTCCTTCAATTTTAAATGATAGCCTTGCTGGATAAAGTAGTCTTGGTTGTAGGTTCTTGTTCTGCATTACTTTGAATATTTCTTGCCATTCCCTTCTGGCCTCAAGTGTTTCTGTTGAGAAGTCGGATGTCATCCTTATGGGGGCTCCTTTGTAGGTGATAGCTTTTTTTTCTCTTGCAGATTTTAATATTTTCTCTTTATCGCTTAGGTTTAGTATTTTAATTATGATGTGTCTTGGTGTAGGTTTCTTTGGGTTTCTCTTTAATGGAGTCCTCTGTGCTTCTTGAACTTGTGAGAGTTTCTCTTGCATTAATTTAGGGAAGTTTTCAGCTATGATATGATTGAACAAAGTCTCTATCCCTTGTTCTTTTTCTTCTTCTTCAGGAACCCCTATGATGCGGATGTCACAGAGCTCTCTAAGAGTTTCCTCAGACTTTTTGAGGAAACTCTCTTTTCTTTTTTCTTCTCTGTTTTCATGCCTTCATTCCAGTTGTCCTGCAACTCGCTGATTTGATCCTCGGCTCTATCTATCCTGTTTTTAATTCCTTCCATTGTGGTCTTTATTGTATTTGTCATCTCCGACTGATTCTTTTTTATACTTGCTATTTCTTTATTTAGGTGTTCATAATGACCATCCATTGTTGTTCTAAGATCCCTAAGCATCCTTACAATTATTATTTTGAACTCCACATCTGGAAGTTTGATTATTTCCATATCACTCAGTTCATCTCCTGAAGGTATCTCTTGTGGTTTCATTTGGATTGCACTTTTTTGTCTTCTCATTGTGTTTGGGTGTTTTATTTGTAGAGCTGGTTGAGGCTAGGCTTGGTGTTGTCTGCCTTCAGTTTTCAGTTGTGTTATTTCTAGGTCTTCTTGGGTTGGTATCAGCTGTTATTTTTAATCCACTTTTGGATTTGGGCAGCTTTGAAGTCTTTATTTATTTGTTTTCTTAACAGGTGATAGTCTTGTTTATTGATCTCAGCAGGGGGCTTCCTTGAAAGTGTATCCAGGAATGCGAAGGGTGTAACCTGAGACTCTGATGGCCTCTTCAGCCAATCTCTCTGGGGGCAGGGTGTTTTCTCAGCTTCAGTAGGGGGAGGTGTATCTCAGATCTCCATGGAGACCTGAGTTACTGCCCCTCCTCCCCACTTCTTGTTTTCAGCTGTGTCTTGTTGCACTGATTGGAGCTGGAGAGATGTCTGGAGATCTCTGATCCGGAAGCAATTTAGTACTGTTTTGTGGAAGGTTCAGTCCCTTCCTCAGCTATGACCGCCTCCAGCATGGATGAGTCAGCTTTTTTAGTTCATTTCCTGCATTCCTTAGCCCCTCACAGTCTGTCCCTCTCCCTGTCCTTTCCACTTGGGAGATAAGCTGGTCTTTTCAACACACCTCGCTCCCTGGTCACCAGGCAAGTGGCTGTGAGCAGTATTTTCTACTCTTTTCCCTTGGGTAGATCCCCTCTGCGCTCTCAGCCTCCCCCTCCCCTCCATTCCTGTAAGCAGAGGAGATTCAGGCGCTCCCTACCAGGTTTGTTGTGGCTTCTTCTTTGCTCCTTGGTTTTTGAGAGCTGTTCTTGTAGTCCAGAGTTGGTTTTTCACACTGATTTTTCCTAAGTTGATTTGTATTCCAGTTTGGTGGTGAGAGCTGGGCGTCTGTGCGTCCGCCTACTCCGCTGCCATCTTCCCATCTTCGAGAAAAGACTATTTGAGAAGTGAGTTAGGAAAGAGAAATCTTTATTTTTTTTATTATTGTCTGTAACTCAGTAATAGTTCATTCAGCTGAGTCTGTTTGTCTTCATTTTTAGAAATAGAAAACACTGGAAAAAATTTTTAGAAAGCCAATACATTCTTTCATTAGAACTATTGAAGAAATATTTGAAATTTTGTTTTTGTTGTTTTGCTGATACAATTTTTTTTAAAGAGAGAAGAATGGGAGAAGAGAGAGAGAGAGAGAGAGAAAGAGAGAGAAACATTGTTTTATTCTATTTATTTATGCATCATTGATTGATTTTTGTACATGCCCTGACTGGTGATCAAGCCAGCAACCTTGGAGTATCAGGACGACGACACTCTAACCCATTGGGCTATCAGGTTGGGGCCTGATATAGTTTTTAATAGGTTTCATTTTTCAGTTGAAACTTGGTTTTGCATTGTAAGCAAATATTATCCTTAATTTTTTATGTAAAATTATCCCTAGTGTAAAAATTTCTGGAAAGTATATATCCAGTAAAAACTTCAAAATTATTACAAGTCTCCTGGATATAATAATGATTTTTCAATTAATTTTTTTCTACATTTCTGTCCAACAAATTCTGTTTTCTCAAAAGATGCACTGCTCAGCGTCACATGTCATGTGATACCTCCAGTGTCTGGTTTGGAAAGTAGTGTATGCTGGTTTCAAAGATGAGGATTCTTCCATTTTCCTCTTCCCACTATTCTAACAGATGCTTAACAAAATACTGGCAAATGTATTAGTGATGTACCTAGGAAATAAAATTACTTTCAAAAATATAATTTCCTTATTTCATATTCTTCAGTATCATTGTAATGTTACCATTCATTTAATTTCCAGTTGGCTTATAGAACAGATCTTTCTTTATAAGAGATCATTCATTTCTGATTTATAGCTGTTGAAAGGTTATAAATCAGCTGTTGAAAGGTTATCAAAAGTTTTCATACATAACTGGGCCTGACACTTTTATATTTGCTTCATAAAGTATGTATTAATGTAAATGAGTTAGGGATGCTTTTAGTAAATATGGGAAGTTTTGTAATCAATCGTTGGCAGGTTACAACAGTTCAATTTAATGCTATTTGAAAACCTGACCAAACACTCCCACCCCTGCCAAAACCCTGGTGTGCTTCTAAGAGTAAAAACAAGAACTAAGTTCAGGTTGAGAGGTCATTGAGGATATTTGGAAACAATTTGAACGTCACTGGTAAGGATACAAAGATGGTGTAAATGACCTTATGTACATATATGGTTATACTTTGATTTGGGTAGTGCTTCTTGGTGTTGCTGGTGCTCTAACACCGTCATCATCATCATCATCATCATCATCAACTTTATTTAAAAAGAACTTATTAGTCACCTAACTGTAGACACCATAGGAGGCAGTGCATATACTCAAATACAATTTGTGGCTGCTGTTAAAACATTTGACATTGTGCCAGATACATACAGCGTGTCATATGAACATGAGTTAAGTATACACATGGCTTCTCTCTGAGGTCAAAGTTTAGGAAGATGAGATCCTGAGGGTCCGTGTTGCTTCACTAGATTGCGGACTGACTGGGCTTAGGCATTTTGAATCTCTTGTGCCAGCAAGCACAGAACCTGGGAGCTAGCTGCTTCATAAATGCTGGTGGCATGACAAGGCGACCTTCAGCTGAATGCAAATACAAGTGTCAAGGAGACAAAAGTCTCAAGAAGGTGACTTTAATGCTGAGGCCACATGCTACAGTGCCAACTTGAGTAGTTACTTTTTAGAGAGAAACAAAAAAAAAAATGTATTCTCCAGGGGTGACTAATATGTAACTAATATAATCAGATTTCATTTTCAAATCTTCTTAACTAACGTAGGATAAAAATAGCATTTCTTGCCTGACCCAGGCGGTGGCGCAGTGGATAGAGCGTCAGACTGGGATGCGGAGGACCCAGTTTCGAGACCCCAAGGTCGCCAGCTTGAGCGTGGGCTCATCTGGTTTGAGCAAAAATTCACCAGCTTGGACCCAAGGTTGCTGGCTCAAGCAAGGGGTTACTCAGTCCACTGAAGGCCCACGTTCAAGGTACATATGAGAAAGCAATCAATGAACAACTAAGGTGTCGCAATGCGCAATGAAAAACTAATGATTGATGCTTCTCATCTCTCTGTTCCTGTCTGTCTGTCCCTGTCTATCCCTCACTCTGACTCTCTCTCTGTCTCTGTAAAAAAAAAAAAAAGGCCCTGGCCGGTTGGCTCAGCGGTAGAGCATCGGCCTGGCGTGCGGAAGTCCCGGGTTCGATTCCTGGCCAGGGCACACAGGAGAGGCGCCCATCTGCTTCTCCACCCCTCCCCCTCTCCTTCCTCTCTGTCTCTCTCTTCCCCTCCCACAGCCGAGGCTCCATTGGAGCAAAAGATGGCCTGGGCGCTGGGGATGGCTCCTTTGCCTCTGCCCCAGGCGCTAGAGTGGCTCTGGTCGCGACAGAGCGACACCCTGGATGGGCAGAGCATCACCCCCTGGTGGGCGTGCCGGGTGGATCCCGGTCGGGTGCATGCGGGAGTCTGACTGCCTCCCCATTTCCAGCTTCAGAAAAATACAAAAAAAATAAAAAATAAAAAATAAATAGCATTTCTTTTCTTTTTTTATTAGAAATTTAAAATATATTGAAAAAATTGAGCACTATAACCCCAGTAAAATAATGACATTTCAACATTAGAAAATCCAATAATGCAAATTGGCTCACATACAAATAAATTAAAGGAAAATAATCAAATGAATGCATCAGATACTGAAGAGACACAGAGATTTCAATATGTATTTCTATTTTTTTAAAGATTTTATTTATTCATTATAGAGAGGGGAGATAAAGAGAGAAGGGCGAGGACAAGAAGCATCAACTCCCATATGTGCCTTGATCAGGCAAGCCCGGGGTTTTGAACCAGCAACCTCAGCATTTCCAGGTTGACACTTTATCCACTGCGCCACCACAGGTCAGGCTGTATTTCTATTTTAAAGGAAACTTTTATTATGCTTGATAAAGACAGAGACCACTGAAAATATGATAATGAGACATTAGGAAGTTCCCATTAAAGATGGGAACAGGCTAGAAATTTCACCATCACATTGTTTCGGATTTATATTTTATAGCACATTTAGAAGTATATTCCAAGCGAATTAAAATCCAAATAAAAAAATTCATGAAAGTACTAGAAATAAGTTGAGGAGTTTTTTAAATTTTATTTTCAAAATAATCTTCTGTCTCCCAACCTCCCCTCACTCCCATTCCATCCTTCCCTCCCTTTCTTTCTTTTCAGTATTTTTGGTGTTGGGCAGGCCAGGAAAGGGGGTGGGGCAGAGACATTGATTGACGTGACCAACGGAATCAGAGGCTGGTCTGCACGTACTGCTTCTCCTTGCATTTCTAAGAACCTTCGGTGCACTGTAATAGCCTCCGGCAGTCTCCTGGCAGCCAGCCAGGAGGTAAAGGAAAGAATTTGGAACCAGGGAAAGTTCCTGGCTCAGCACAAGTTCCCCAGGGGTGGGAGTGGGGGCCCCTGCTGATCAGAAATGCTGGGTTTCAGAGCGAGCTGGAACAACGCAGCAGGAACCGGGAGCCAGGGGCATTGCAGAAACCCCACGCTTATATAATTCCTAGGGAAGGTGGGGTGGTTTGTTTTCTTGTTGCTGTTTTTTGAGACTATTTTAAAAGAGACATTTTGAATTCTTTCTCCTGAAGATGTTTTGGTTGATCAGAATTAGAGAATTCAGAAGAAAATAAAGGGGGGGGGGTGTCTCTGTTTCCCACCTGAACAGAATACTTTCCTCATTATCGGCAAGCCCGAGTAGAGGATACTTTAATACCCCAAGAGCAAAATCCTTACTTTCTTCAGTAAGGTCATTATCTGTTTCCACTGTCCAGTTGCATGGTACCTCTTACGTTTCTTTGTTGGTTACAAGCTCCCAATAACAGGGAGACAGGCCATCATCTTGTGCTCCTTGGAATGTTTTGTTCTATAGCACTGTAACATTCATCTCCTTCCTAACTCAGGCTTTATAACACCTCTGTCTCGGTGTGTCTCTTCCCCGGCACCTTATTCTTGTACATACAGGAGCAGGGAGCAAGCATATTCCTCTTTGCAGAATCTATTTATAATCCCTCCGGGCTGGCAGGTATGTTGAAATATTGTTAGAGCGATATTGAGGTATAAATCTTGCTCCCTCCACTGCCAAGTCTTCAGTCCAGGTCAGTGATTTGCTATTGCTTCACTACACATTGGTGGCTTTGGTAGAGATTACAGGTCAATTAGCAGGTTTTGGCCAACCTAGCATTTCCCATATGGTATATGACCACATTGGCTCTTAGGGGAGGGGGTGTACTGGAATCTAAGGATATAGAGTGTTTATTTAAAACTCTTGTCTCACCTGTGGCTGCATTTTACAAAAGTTTTGTTTGTTTTGTTTCATATGTTATCACCTTGACCTGTAGTGTTGTTCCAAAGTGTTGTTTTTCTTTTCTTCCATTTTGATTGTGGGGTGTTCTTGCTCGAACACCCCCCAGAACCCCAAAACCCCTTGATAGTTCTCATTTCACACACATTTCTGAAGCATCAGGGTCCGCCTTTTGCTCCAACTGGTACCAGTTTTGAGAGCATGAGATTCCTTCTTAAGGAATCCCATCTTAGTCGTGCCGAAGAACAAAGTCCCCCAGAGTGAATGCAGAGATCTCATTGGCTTCATTTCATGAATCGGGTAGCCTCCCATCCAGCCACTGCAAAAGCTCCCATGAATTGTACAAAATGGAGGGTTTTTATCAGCAGAAGGAGGGCACCTTCCCTTTGGGGACGTCAGGGGCTCTTAGCAGGCAGGTCACTTCTCCAGTACTGACCAGGAAATGTCAGACTGGTTTAAAGTTCTGCTGGGGGAGTCTGAAAACTGTGACTAGGTTGGTTTTTAAGTTTTGGTTTGGTGACTGGACTTAGTGAAAATGACTCCATATGCAAAGAAGCATTATTTATAATAGCCCTCAAATGGAAGTAACCCAAATGTCCATCCACTGATGAATGGATAAGCAAAATGTGGCATAGCCATGTAGTGGAATATTATTTGGCAACAAAAAGGAATGAAGTACTATAACATGGATGAACCTTGAAAACATCATTTTCAGTGGAAAAAACCCCCACCAGATACAAAAAGTCACTATTGTATGATTCTGTGTGTAGCAAGTGTCCAGAATAGGCAAATCCATAGAGACAGAAAGTAGATTAGTAGTTGCTTAGGGCCAGAGGGTTGGAGGAGAGAAGGGAGTGACAGCTAAGAGGTAGGAAGTGTCTTTCATGAAAATGATCTAAAATTAAATTGTGATGTTTGTACAACCACGCAAATATATTCGAAGTCAACTAATTCTAGACCTTAAATGGGTAAATTGCAAGGTATGTAAAGTATTTGTCAACAAAGTTGCTCTATTTTTTAAAAAAGGAACACATATAGAAGGAACTGTGAAAATCTGGTGTTGGCAGCAGACACCCAGATCTGCGTGGCTACCAGGAAGCCACTCCCTGACCTAGTTTCCTTCCTGGTATGGCCTCCTGCCTCCCTCCCTCAAACAGCTCTTCCTAAAGTCCCGCGTTTCTCGTGTCAGAACTGTTACTCCGAGCTATAGCATTGATGCCTGGCTTCCCAAATGACTGTTGGTCTGAAACCCACCTTTCCAGCCTTGTGTCCTGCATGAAACGCATAGGATGCAGGGGCCCCCATTTTTAGAAAAAAATTACAAATAGAAAATAAGGTAAGAAAGCAAATGAGAACAAGAAGGAGTCATGTAGATGAGGCGTCCAGACACGTAATTGTCCTTATTTTCAAGAAGAATCTGCTTCAGCTGATCATAAAAGGTTTAGATTTTTTCCTGAGGCATCCATGTGCCTTGCACATGTGATGGCTATCATTGCTCTGGGAAGGTTTTCCTTGTGTCGTATTACAGTGTGGATTGCAGAATCAGCCACTTTTCCTGTGTGCATTAGTGGCTAGATATGGATTAGATTTAAGTCGATACGATAATCAGCTTCCTCTTTATTTTTCTGAGACAAGTAAGTGAGCCTTCTGTCCAGGGGAGACCCACTTTTATCTCTGTATCTCAGTACCCCGTATAAGATCAGTAAATATAGCAGGCTCCTCTCTGAGTGTGAAGTTAAAGCTTTGAGTTTTTTTTTTTTTTTTTTTCATTTTTCTGAAGCTGGAAACAGGGAGAGACAGTCAGACAGACTCCCGCATGCGCCCCACCGGGATCCACCCGGCACGCCCACCAGGGGCGGTGCTCTGCCCCCCAGGGGGCGATGCTCTGCCCATCCTGGGCGTCGCCATATTGCGACCAGAGCCACTCTAGCGCCTGAGGCAGAGGCCACAGAGCCATCCCCAGCGCCCGGGCCATCTTTGCTCCAATGGAGCCTTGGCTGCGGGAGGGGAAGAGAGAGACAGAGAGGAAAGTGCGGCGGAGGGGTGGAGAAGCAAATGGGCGCTTCTCCTGTGTGCCCTGGCCGGGAATCGAACCCTGGTCCTCCGCACGCTAGGTCGACGCTCTACCGCTGAGCCAACCGGCCAGGGCGAAGTTAAAGCTTTGATACACGTGCTTCTGGGTGTTTTCCTAGCAAGTGTGTTTAAACTAGTTCATTGTCAGTCTGTTGGCTCTAGGGTAGGGACAACAAGCACTAACGTAAGACCATGAACAGTTGTCTTTCAGTTATTGTCTGTTCTAGATAAAAAGCAGCGCAGGTGGGTGTGGGGTGATGAACAGGCCCCCTCTGGAAGCTGGGGATCTGTCCTGTCCCCCTTTAGGGCTGTAGACTGCCATCCATTCTCTTCAGAGCCCCCAAAGTGATGGCCCGTATAGATCAAGACCCTGGGAGTCAGCTGTTTATAAATTCAGTGGGTTCATCCGCAGTTGCACAGAATTCCTGGGAAATGACAAGGTAAAAAATGCAGAAGAGGAATTCCTTGGGGGAGTTTCTGGGGGAAAAAAGCATTCCTTTCTCCTTACAAAGTCTGAACTCTGCTGCAGCTCTCTGACTCATGCTTTATTGTAAAAGCAGAGCAGAACTTGTTCTTTAAAAAGTCATTCATGAGCTACATTTATTTTTAGGTTCGGTTTCAATCACACACATAAATGAGAAACTATTATTTTGAAATAATAAGAAAAGGTCATGATGCAGTTTTTATATTTAACCCAAGAAACATGGCATGAAATGAACTAAAGGGGGTCAGGGGTAATGCACTGCTTCAAGAATCAGACTTCCCGAATCAACTTCTGGTCTCCGCTACTGTGGTTTGTAGATGAATAAATCCCTCTGGAAAAGAAACTACTGTTTTACCTAATTATAGAAGCAATGTGTGTACATCGGAAGAACATTTTTTAACTACAGGAAAGAATGAAAAAAAGAACTCCCAAAATGTTCTGTAATTCTACTACTCAGAAATCATTTCTGTAAATCTTTAGGTTAATATCTAAGTGTATTTTCCTTCAATGTTTGGTATAGACAATAATTTTTATATAAAAACATACAATCTGAAAAAAACAAACAAAAAACCAAAAAACATACAATCTGAAAACTTAGGGACTATGTCAAACAGACTTTGCATTCAAGAATTTGACATTTAGCCTGACCAGGTTGTGGTGCAGTGGATAGTGTGTCAGACTGGGATACAGAGGGACCAGGTTTGAAACCCCGAGGTCGCTAACTCAAGTGCTGGCTCACCAGCATGAGCCCAGTGTCGCTGGCTTGAGCAAGGGGTCAACTCATTGTGTTGTAACTCACCCCACCCCCAGTCGAGCACACATGAGGAAGCAATCAATGAACAATTAAGGTGCTACAACAAAGATTTGATGCTTCTCATCTCTCTCCCTTCCTGTCTGTCTGTCCCTCTGTCTCTCTCTGTGTCTCTGTCGCAAAAAAAAAAAAAAGGAGAGAATTTAACATTCAGAGTTGTATGTATTTTTAGCATCTGAGAGGTCCATGACGTATAGAAACACAAGTTTACTGGCAAGCTCGTTGAGAGCAATGAGTCAACTGGCGGGTGAGTCACACAGTGGCTGCCAAGTGTCCACATTTCAATTTGGCATTGCTGTTCTCTACAGGGGAAGAGCAACTGATGGACAACTTGTGGTCACAACACTTAGTACCTCCCAATACACATTCTTTTCTTCCTCATAGATTGGACATATTGTTGCCCTGGAAGAAAAAATAGTCCTAAATTCCTTTGTAAATAAGTGACTTAGTTTTGGCCAATAAAAGGTAAACAGAAGTGTATACAAATATGGGAAAGTATTGTTTTCCCATTTCTCCTGGGTGGAATATGGTTGCTATGGCTGGAGCTCAGCAACCACCTTGGACCTTGAGGATAAGTGTTTCTTTTTTTTTTTTTTTTTGCATTTTTCTGAAGCTGAAAACAGGGAGAGACAGTCAGACAGACTCCCGCATGCGCCCGACCGGGATCCACCCGGCACACCCACCATGGGGCGACGCTCTGCCCACCAGGGGGCGATGCTCTGCCCATCCTGGGCGTTGCCATATTGCGACCAGAGCCACTCTAGCACCTGGGGCAGAGGCCACAGAGCCATCCCCAGCGCCCGGGCCATCTTTGCTCCAATGGAGCTTCGGCTGCGGGAGGGGAAGAGAGAGACAGAGAGGAAGGCATGGCGGAGGGGTGGAGAAGCAAATGGGCGCTTCTCCTGTGTGCCCTGGCCGGGAATCGAACCTGGGTCCTCCGCACGCTAGGCCGACGCTCTACCGCTGAGCCAACTGGCCAGGGCGAGGATAAGTGTTTCAATTTAAAGGAAGCTGACTGTGAGCTGGAAGAATGATGGTTCCTACAGCTTTGTGGAGCCACCATATCAGTATTGGGCTGCCTACTCTCCAGATTTATTTTCTGTAAAAGAGAAATATGTTTCTATCTTTTTTAAGCCAATGTAAAAAAAATTTTTTTTGTTCTTACATTCTGTTAAACTTGACCCTATTGGATACAGGCTTGTTCAATGTTATTATTTACCTGATGTGAGGAGTTGTTGACTCACATGTGGAAAAACTAGGAAACAGTGATCTCATTGTGGAGGGTAAAGCCTGAAGTCATCCTGATCTTGGTTCTGTGTCTATTCATGTCTGTTTCTGCCATGTCCTGTCTCGTGGGACCCAGGGCTCTGGACCCATCAACAAACAGAGCTCTTAAAAGCTGAGTCTTGATCTGTGTTTCTGGGGTGGGTTCAGCTTGGGTTTGGGCAAGAAGTCCCTCTAACCTTAGAATAAAGCCTGTAATGGCCAGGGAGGAGTACAGTCAAGAGCAAGCAGAAGATGAAGGCATCACAGAGGGGTTTTTCCTAAGGCAGCTGTTCTTCACGTGTGTCCAGGGACCCCTGAGGTCCCCTGAGACCCTTTCAGAGAGTCCATGAAGTCAAAATTACTTTCCTAATAATACACATTATTTACCTTTCCCCAGAACTTTGAGAACTGCTATTTTAGGTTTTCCTTAAAGAGAGCTTTATCTCAACCCCAGTGATACCACAAGGGTTAAGAGCAGCAGCTGGAGAGGGTTGTTACATCCAGAGGTGGTGAATATTTCTTCCTAAAGACCCTCTCTGGGCTCTGTGATCTCCAGGGAGGATTGACCCAAGGAACATGGGCAGAGGAAAGAGCACCAGGTCCAGGGAGGGGGTGTTATGAGCTGAAATGTGTCCCTGCCGACTGCTCATGTTAAGTTCTAGCCACCAGTTCCTCAAAACATGACCTTATTTAGGAGATGGGTGAAATTAAAAAAAAAATTTTTTTTTAGGTTTTGGTTTGGCAATGAATATCTTTTCTTGCCTTTTTTTTTTTTGTCACCGACTGCCAATGATAGCCAGGTATGAGCCTGACACTCCAGTGCCATCCATTTTCAGGGCTAGTTGATTGGCAGGTGAGTTGTTACACACTCCTTAGCGGATTCTGATTTTCATGGCCACCATCTGGCTTTCTTTGCTTCTTTTTTAAATTGAGGTATAATTGAAGCCCTGGCTAGTTGGCTCAGTAGTAGATCATCAGCCCAGCGTGTGGAAGTCCCAGGTTCGATTCCCGGCCAGGGCACACAGGAGAAGTGCCCATCTGCTCTACACCCCTCCCCCTCTCCTTTCTCTCTGTCTCTCTCTTCCCATCCCACAACCAAGGCTCCATTGGAGCAAAGTTGGCCCTGGTACTGAGGATGGCTCCATGGTCTCTGCCTCAGGCACTAGAATGGGTCCGGCTGCAAAGGAGAACCGCCCCCTGCTGGGCTTGTTGGGTGGATCCCAGTCAGGCACATGCAGGAGTCTTGTCTCTCTGCCTCCTCGCTTCTCACTTCAGAAAAATACAAAAAGAAAAAAAAAGAAAAAAAAGAGGTATAGTTGATATATGACATTATATTAGTTTCAGGTGTATAACTTAATCATTCATGATCATTACAGTAAGTCTAGTTAACATCTGTCACCATACATAGTTCCTTTTTTGTCTTGTGATGAGAACTTTTAAGATCTACTCTCTCAGCAATTTTCAAATATACTATATAGTATTTACAGTCATCATGTGACTATACATTTGAAATACTCCTCATTGAAAAATTTTAAGTTGTTAGTTTCCCCAAATTTGAAAACAGTTCTGAATGGTTAAATGGAAAGAAATTTAGGAGTTATTTTGTACGAGAGTCCATAGGGCCCTAAGAGGACGTCTCCTCCACTTTCCGGATTTTACAGATAAGGTGTCTGAGCCAGACACGGCTGCCCGGGGTGGGGGCTGGGGAGCCCACTACAGTACTGCTTCCTAGTGAGAAAGTGGGTTAGCAGCCCGTGGCGTCAGGTACCTCAAATGAATCTGGATGTTTGTCCTAGACCCCATAACGGGGTTTGGGGTGTGTGTGGGGCAGGCAGGAGAAAAGCAGGAACCCTGTGTATCTCCTTCTGCCTATCCCTCTGCCCCCTTCCTTCCCCATACGGTTCTCCCGAGGAGAAGAAGTGAGCATTTCTCTTTTACGTCATCCTTTTCAGTAGGACAGTAAGCCTCATGGGTGAGTCAGGTCACTAATGGTCCTAGTTAGCTTGGGACTAAGAGTAGTCAGCCTGTTAACACGGGAAGAGTCCCCGGCAGTCTGGGAAGAGGGGGGTGACCCTAGACCTGGCTCTTTTAAGCCTGGGGCATTTATTCCACATGCATTGAGATGTGGAATAATCATCTGTGATAACAGCTTGTCACTCCCTGGTTGTTTGGCACTTTTTCTCTTTATGTTATATGTTTGTTTATTGAAATAACAAACGTGAGGGAATTAAAATGTAATATTTCATCAAAGGTATAATGTGTTTTATGAAATGAATAAATAAATATTACAAGCATGGTTCCGTCAAATTTTTTTCACCTGTGGACGGAATAAACATTATTACAGGAGCTTAGAATATGCTGTTGCTCAGATGAACGTTAAAAAGAGTAAGGAGGCCCTGGCTGGTTGGCTCAGCGGTAGAGCGTTGGCCCGGTGTGCAGGAGTCCTGGGTTTGATTCCCGGCCAAGGCACACAGGAGAAGCGCCCATCTGCTTCTCTACCCCTCCCCCTCTCCTTCCACTCTGTCTCTCTCTTCCCCTCCTGCAGCGAGGCTCCATTGGAGCAAGGATGGCCCGGGCGCTGGGGATGGCTCTGTGGCCTCTGCCTCAGGCGCTAGAGTGGCTCTGGATGCAACAGAGCGATGCCCCAGAGGGGCAGAGTGTCGCCCCCTGGTGGACGTGCCAGGTGGATCCCGGTGGGCGCATACGGGAGTCTGTCTGACTGCCTCCCCGTTTCCAGCTTCGGAAAAATGAAAAAAAAAAAAAAAAAGAGTAAGAAATGTAAATTTGTGGTTGAGGGCAGCCACCCACCTTAGGGAGAACCCTGATTACAAGTACCATTATCACAACCAGTTCTCCAAACTCAACAAAAATTAGATATTGGTTCTGTTGAACCGGTGAGAACTGGCTGAATCTCAGCACTGGGTGCATGTGTCTTTGCGGACCAATGTTGTCGAGTGTTTTGGGTAGATACCCAGTAGAGGGATCTCTGGGTCATATGGTAACTCTATTTTTTTTTTTTTTATTAAGTGAGAAGTGGGGAAGCAGAGACAGACTCCTGCATGTGCCCCAACTGGAATCTACCTGGCAAGCCTCCTACCAGGCGATGCTCTGTTTGTCTGGGCCACTGCTCTGTTGCTCAGCAACCAAGCTATTTTAGCACCTGAGATGAGGCCATAGAGCCATCCTCAGTGCTTGGGGCCAACTTTGCTCAAACCATTTGAACCATGGCTGCAGGAGCAGAAGAGAGAGAGAGATGGAGGGGGAGAGATGGAGAAGCAGATGGTCGCCTCTCCTGTGTGCCCTGGCTGGGAATTGAACCCAGGACTTCCACACGGCGGGCCGACACTCTACCACTGAGCCAACAGGCCAGGCAGGTAGCTTTATTCTTAATTTTTTGAGGAACTGCCATACTGTCTTCCATATTGGCTGTAACAGTTTACATTCCCACCAGCAGGGGATGAGGGTTCCTTTTTCTCCACAGCCTTTCAACACTTGTTATTACTGGTCTTGTTGATAATAGCTAATCTAACAGGTGTGAGGTGGTATCTCATTGTAGTTTTGATTTGCATTTCTCTAATAGCTAGTGAAGATGAGTATCTTTTTACATATTTATTTATTATTTGTACATCTTCATGAAAGAAGTGGTTGTTTAGGTCCTCTCCCCATTTTTTAATTGAAGTGTTTGGTTGTTTTTGAGCTTTGTGAGTTCTTTATAAATTTTGGATATTAATCCTTTGTCAGAGCTGTTGTTTATGAATATCAGCTCCCATTTAGTTGGCTTCCTTTTTGTTTTGTTGTTGGTTTCTTTTGCTGTGCAGAAGCTTTTTAAAAGTAGTCCCATTCATTTATTTTTGCCTTTACTTTCCTTGCCTTTGAGGTCAATTCATAAAATGATTTCTACGGCCAAGGTCCATGAGTTTAGTGTCTGTTTTCTTCTATGTAATTTATTGGTGGAAATGTTTCTTATTGTGACCCTAGCTTCAGTGTGCCCTGGCATTTAGTGGGGTACAGAAATGAGTATGACAGTTCCCACAAGGAATAATTGTTCCACGTAAAATGCCAGGGTGTCAACTCGTTGAGCCCGAGCAGATTTGCCTATGCTTCGGTTTCAAGCTCAGTCTTGCTAATGTGGTCCTGTCCCTCTTGTCTCTTGCTCTGGGACTCCAAGTTGTGGTATCATGCCCAGGAAGTGGAAGGTTCTGAGAGGGCATAGCTTAAAGGAGGGAAATGATGTGCAAAGGGAAAATATTTGCAAAATCTTACCTCTTTACAAAACAAAAGCCTCAAGCAAGAATGAATCCCTTTCCGTGGGCTCACAGGTCATAACCAGCTCCACCGCGGGGAGGACCTGGAGGCTGAGTCCAGAAACGTGTGTGTAACTTTTACAGATCATTGTATAACTGTGTACAATTCTCATTAAAGAGCAAATGCATTTGTCATCTTCACAAAATTCTAGCTTACAGTAAGTGTTCAGGTCTGTAACATAAAGGAGTGTGGACAGGGCAAGTTTAGCATTAAGATTCTGAAGCTCAGGGTAGAAAACAGGTGAGAATTCCCTGATGGAATATGCTTTCCCCCTGCTGGAGGTACCAGATGGTGTAGAAGCAGAAAACCCCTGCAACAACTCCAGCTCAAAAGGACTCCCAAATTTCACAGAACCTCTTTCTTTACTTCTAATACAATCATCATAATACTTCTTTGATAATCTTTTTGGAATATAATTTATCCATGACCTCCCCAATGTTTACTGAACTCTTGTTGCAACCCCCTTCTGGCCTGTCTTCCTAATTTACTAGAGTCAGGACAGCTAAAAATATTTCTCAGACTTGCTTGTAACTAGCACAACCAAATGTATCGTGTCCAGTGTATGTCTGTGGTCATGGTGTAATTATTAAAAGTGCTCCTTCACCATCCTGGTCATCACTGGAACTTGGTGGTGATGATTGGCTGTTTTGGCAGGTCCCTGAGTGGAGGCATTAGTTCTAGAGCAGCTGTAGCAATTTCTGAGGTGCTATAGGTGTTCGGTGACAGGCAGTGGTGGTAATGCTGTCTTTGCTGGAATGGCCCCAGTGGGTGGTTGGACATTTTCCCAGGGTGCTTTGCTTCTGGCTGAGTGGCATCTACACCTGTTTCCCTGGTCTTTCTGGGAAATCTATAAGCTTTCTAGTATATTTTATCTTATTTCATGAATTCTAAGATGCACATTTCCCCACATTTTTTCCCGTTTTGAAATTGGAATGCTTCTTATGTTTAATGACATATTATAGTCTAATTAGCAGTGTTATATTTTTCTTAGTGATTTATAAAACAATGGTATGCCTTACAAATGGTGGCCTATTAACTTCAATGAGAACCTGTAATAAACACCTTCCACTTGTCTTAGTCTGCTTGGACTGCCATAACAAAATACCATACATACACCGTATGCTTTAAACACAACAAGCTTATTTTCTCACAGTTCTGGAGGCTGGAATTCCAAGATCAAGGTTCCAGCCAACTTGGTTTCTTGCAGACAGCTGCCTTCTCACTATGTCCTCACATGGATTTTCTTTGATGAGTGTGCCTGGGGGTTGGGTTACAGGGAGAGAGATGAAGCCTGACCCCTCTCTGGTGTCTCTTTTTACAAGGACACTAATCCTATTGGATCAGGGCCATACCCTTATGACCTCCTTTAACCTTAGTCGCTTCCTTAGAAGTCCCATCTCCAAACACTGACACACCGCGGGGTTAGGGCTTCAACCTACAGATTTTGAGGTGACAAACATTCCATCTCTAGTACTGCTTAAATCAAGTAAAGTAGATTGTATTGTTTGCAGCCAAACACCCTGGATAATACAGAATGCAAACAAAAATGGAACTTAAGATACATAACTGAGTCCTAGGTCACTTTTTTTCTTTTTAAATTCTACGCAGTTTTCTAAGAAAAGAAAACAAAACAAAAGTTTGTAAGTGAGAGTTTTCTAGTGTAAAATATGCAATATTTTGCATTGCCTCACAGTTTCTTAAAAACCTGTACTACTTGCTCACATCCAGAGTGGCCTAACTTTTTCTTTGTCACTTGTTTTCCATTCCTTTACTGTATCTGAATTTCTCCCAATTCTTCATTTTTTAAATCATAAGTGAAAGTCACAAGATAACAGTTGTCCAGTTGTTATATAGCATTGTGAGTATGTGTGTTTTAAACTGTTTTTCCAAACTGTAGTCCAGTCATTCTGCAATATGACTATTGTTATTGTCATTGATATTGTCACCAAAAATATTGAAGCGTGTAGGTGATGACTATGGTAAGTGTCTGTCATTGAGCCTGACTGTTCTTATTTCTGACATGTCTCCTGAATTTGATTCCTTCCCTTCCCACTGGCACCGTCCTGGCTGGGATCTCAGCCTCCCACCTGGTAATTGGAATTGCATCTGAGTGAGCCCCAGATGTTCTCCTGGATTACAAGTTCTACAAGAATCAGAGGGTTCTCTTGCATCATCTTCCAAACCCCGAACTCACTGACATTCCACTGGAAATGGATTTACTGTGAGGCCAGGGAGGCATGAAGCGTTAAGGCCACTCCCTCACGTGGACCCTTTGAGGTTCTGGGAGATTCCTAGCTGTGTGTGCACATGGACATCTGAGTTTTGTGAAGTTGGGGATTGTAAGCTATTGTAAGAAGTGTATTTGGAAAAGAATTTTGTAACATTTTAATACTTTTGAGAAGTCATAGACTTGATTTGGACCGACATAAATGGCATCTTCTTTAGTCATCTTGAACGTTTTTATTTAAAAAAGGAGAAAATTATGAAAAAAAGTGGAATGTGAAACTAAAGTGCTTAAGAATAGTGGTAAAATCAGTTGAACTTATTCTGTTATCAAGCAGTTAAGTGTAATAATTTCAAGTCCTAACTAAGGTAGTAGACCACTGAGAGCAAGAACTAAATTTCGAATAGAAATAACGAGTGAGGTCTTAGATTGTTTGATAATACAACTGATGAAGAGGGTCAGTCATATAAACCCGTTAATGATCTATATTTACACTTCTTGATTGTTTGATAAAATGCTCATATTGGTGAAGACAATATGAAGTTCATAATATGTCATTATGGGTATATTGATAACGAAGTATTTAAATGAAATATCAATTAGTCATTTAAAGCAGTGGCCCCCAACCCCCGGGCCATGGACCGATACTGGTCTGCAGAGAAAGAATAAATAACTTACATTATTTCCGTTTTATTTATATTTAAGTCTGAACGATGTTTTATTTTTAAAAAATGACCAGATTCTCTCTGTTACATTCATCTAAGACTCATTCTTGACGCTTGTCTCAGACACATGATACATTTATCCATCCCACCCTAAAGGCTGGTCCGTGAAAATATTTTCTGACATTATACCGGTCCGTGGCCCAAAAAAGGTTGGGGACCACTGATTTAAAGTATTTATGATTAGCTGCCACTCAAGAAAACCTGAAATGCCCTGAGACTTTGCATCTCTTTTATAAAAGACACTTGTTAGAGGTATTTTCAAATTTGACAACATTTGTAAACATTTAAGATGGCTTCAATAACGAGTTGCAAAGTTAAAAGAAACCTTCCTAAACTGTCATAATAAAAACACATTTTGATCAGTCATAATGGAGGAATGACTTAATTATCTCTTCTATAGAAAGTGATTTTCTAAAAAACTCATGATGTGAGGAGACAAAGGAAGTGGCTAAAAAATGTAGTAAGAAATCTATTATAGAAGTGTGTTGGATAGTCATTAGTAGAACAATCAAGTTATTCTAATTTTGGTGATTATGATGTTTGACAGGTTTAAAATTTTATTTATTTAAAAAAATTTTTACTTATTGATTTTAATGACAGAGGAAGGGACACACACACACACACACACACACACACGGACATAGATCTGTTCCTGTATGTGCCCTGACCAGGGATCAAATCAGCAACCTCTGTGCTTTGGGAAGATGCTCTAACCAACAGAACTATCCAGCCAGGACTAAAAAGTTTATAATCAGCTGAGGTTTCTCTTTTGGTTCTAAATTAATGTTTACCTAATTTAAAAATGTTTTTTTTTATAGAGTACCCCAAACTATAAGTGTGTCTGGCTCCCCACAAACCTGTTTCCTTTTTCCCTTCAAGAACTTGAGAGGGTCACAGAGAGTAGCATGATGTAGAGAGGGCTACAAGGTTGAATCTCACACCGGGCTTAATTCAAATTTGTGTCTCAGACAAAAGACCACATCTCATGGGTCTTCAGAGCTGCCTGAGTATCCTGCTACCTCTGATGTTGGATTAGCAAATTCCAAGCATTTAGCGTATGGGTTTTGGCCTTAGGGAAGATGACCTGATCTTCTTAGAAAAAGTAGTCCAGTGCTAACTTTAGAGTCCAAGATCTCTCAGATAGCCTTATTTTGTGATTGGATGCTGTTTTTCAAATGTCCTATTCCCCTGCCTCAAAGGAGAAAGGGCCTCTGTCCTTAGAAACTGGGAAATGCAAGTCAAGTAGATGGGACAGGGCCTGGCCGTGTTTCAGTTGATCAATAAATAAGTCTTGAAATTTGCATGAAAGCAGCCGTACATTTCCATCTACTAGCAAGTATTATTGCATCCGCGTGGAAACATTCTAAAGTTCCAGTTATAAACCTAGGTCTTGGGCCCATATCCACATTTTTTTTGTACTTCATATTCTTGTATTGCACACTAGATGTCACTCTCCACCCAGTGAATTTATTTCAGAGCTAAGCGCTGTGGTGAGTTAATTAGAAAAGAAAGCTGGAAGAGAAAAGGGTGACGTCACGGAAATGGCGCCGTGAGCAGCACGTCCGACAGACCTCCCCAAAATCTCAACAAATTTGTCAACTAGAAGCAGAAAAATTTATCCTCGGAGCATCCACACTGAAAGCAGAGGGACTGTTGCCCAGGAGGGAATACGCCTGGGGTGAGTAAACCCACACGTGCAGCTGCCCCCGCCGCGTCCCGGGGAGTGCCGGCAACCACCGGCGTGCTCTGAAAAGCCCGGCGCGCGCGCGCGCCCCGAGCCGCGTCCCAGCGCCCCGAGCCGCGTCCCAGCGCCCCGAGCCACGTCCCAGGGAGTGCCGGCAACCACCGGCGTGCTCTGTGCTCTGAGGAGCCACAGGCGCGCCCCATCCACGTCCCAGGGAGTGCCGGCAACCACCGGCGTGCTCTGTGCTCTGAGAAGCCGCGCGCCCGCGCCCCGCGTCCCGGGGAGTGCCCGCAACCACCGGCGTGCTCTGAGAAACCGCGTGCGCGCCCCGACCCACGTCCCAGGGAGTGCCAGCAACCAACGGCGTGCTCTGAGAAGCCGCGCGCCCGCGCGCCCCGGGGAGTGCCAGCAACCACCGGCGTGCTCGGAGAAGCCGCGTGCTCGCGCCCCGAGCCGCATCCCGGGGAGTGCCGGCCACCACCGGCGTGCTCTGGGAAGCCGCGCGCCCGCGCGCCCCGGGGAGTGCCAGCAACCACCGGCGTGCTCGGAGAAGCCGCGTGCTCGCGCCCCAAGCCGCATCCCGGGGAGTGCAGGCCACCACCGGCGTGCTCTGGGAAGCTGCGCGCCCGCTCCCCAAGCCCCGTCCCGTCCCGGGGAGTAGCGGCCACCACCGGCGTGCTCTGAGAAGCCGCGTGCGCGAGCCCCGCGTCCCCGGGAGTGCCGGCCACCACTGGCGTGTTCTGAGAAGCCGTGCACGCGCGCGCCCCGTGACGCAGTCCAGGAGGGGCGCCAAACCTGTCTTTCCTAGTCAGGAGATTCTCTCCGTGGACGGGGCACCTCACCCAGCCATTCGAGCTAACAATCAAGCGTTGGGATAGGGGCGCGCAGGCAGCCTGAAATACTCTCTGGAGCACAGCTGCGGATCCAATCACTGAAATTAGCTAAACCCACAAAATCTACGCACCCACAGGGCTCTAATTGATAAGATCTCTCCCAGTTCAGCGATCCAAGACAAGAGGCATAATATTTTTCACTGCCTTTCGCTAAAGGGGCGGGGGCAACTTCTGATTGACAGAGCCTCTATATTCAGGGATATACCTAACAAGAGGGACTTGGCAGATATTAAGATCTATATAGCAAGCAGCGAATAGTGCATCTTCTTCTACAAACGCCAACAAGCCTTGACTACCAGTGAGACTAAAGCCAATTATATGACATTGCCATAGAATCCCATCAACTGCAAATCCCTACCTAAGCGTGACACAGGGGCAGAACCTGGGGTACAGAGTAACCGACCAGGAAGAGGGAGAGAAAAGAAAAAGGAAGAAGTTAACCTCTCAAAATCAAGAAAAATCCACAGACTTTATAACTTGTTCCACTAATTCTTTGTTGTTGTGTTTCTCTCTTCTTTCTTATTGTCTTTATTTGTATTTCCTCCACCTCGGTCCATTTATTCTCTGCCCATCTTATGCTACCCTTTTCTTGAACTACACTACCCATAAGTGTTACATTTTATTTCTTTTCTTCATCCTTACTCTCCCTTAGGGTTACACTCCAAAACCCTTAACTCTCACTCTCTCCCCTTTTGTTTTCTTTTTGTTTTTTCTCCCTTTCCTTTTTTTCTTCCTTTGTTTCTCTCTTTTTCTTATTTTTTCCTTTCTATTCGTTCCTTCTTTTCTCCTTTTACTTTTCCTCTCATTTAATCCTCAATTACGAACAAATTATTTAATTTGGGACTAAAGTTTTTTTTGTTTTTGTTGTTTGTTCTTTTTTTTTTTTTTTTTTTTTTTTTTTCTGCTTTTGTTCTTGGTTTTCCTTTATTTGTTTGTTTTTGTGGCATTTTGGGTACTTTTTACATTGCTTTTTAACTCACTAGCATTCCTCCCAACCCAAAGTCTCCATTGTATTTAGTCTTCACTCCACTTAATACAACAAATTTTTACTTATTTTTATTTTTTTTCTTCTTTAAATATTATTTTTTCTCTCCTTTTTTCTGTTTCCCTCTTATCCCTCTCATTATATCTTTTAGTCGACCATCACTTACAAGCAAATCATTTGATGCTTGTCTAAGATATCCTCCTTTTTTTTTTTTTTTTTTTTTTTGCATTTAGTAGGTCCCTACTCCCTTTTTTGCACCTTGAACTCTTCACCCCAAATCAGGCCCTCCATTATAGGCAATTTTTGTTCCATTTAGCATAATATAATTCACAGGTCATCACGATATTTACCTAAAGAGGTGAGAGGAGGGAAGGAGAAGAAAGAAAAAAGGGGGAAATAATACATCATTACTTTTTGTGTGTGTGGAGTGTTTTTTGGTTTTTTGTTTTTTATTTTTTTATTATTTTTTTTTTCTTTTTTTTCCCTTTTTATTCTTTATTAATTTTAATTAAGAATATCAACAAGACCACCTTCAGATGCCAATAAGAAAAAGGAAATCGAATATTATGGATACAAAAGATAGAGAGGTAACACAAATAGATGTGGAAAAATCTATGGAGAAAAGATTTAGCTTACTGGAAGCCTTGGAGCCAAATGACAGAGAATTTAAAATAGAAATCTTAAAAATACTCAGAGATATACAAGAAAACACAGAAAGGCAATTTAGGGAAATCAGAAAACAACTCAGCGATCACAAAGAATATATTACCAAGGAAATTGAAACTATAAAAACAAATCAAACAGAAATGAAAAACTCAATTCACGAACTGAAAAACGAGATAACAAGCTTAGCTAATAGAACAGCCCAGATAGAAGATAGGATTAGTGAAATAGAAGACAAGCAACTTGAGGCACAACAGAGAGAAGAAGAAAGAGACTCAAAAATAATAAAAAACGAGAAAACCCTACAGGAATTGTCTGACTCCATCAGAAAGAATAACATAAGAATAATAGGTATATCAGAGGGAGAAGAGAGAGAAAATGGAATGGAGAATATACTTAAACAAATAATAGATGAGAACTTCCCAAGCCTGTGGAAAGAACTAAAGCCTCAAATTCAAGAAGCAAACAGAACACCGAGTTTTCTTAACCCCAACAAACCCACTCCAAGGCACATCATAATGAAGATGACACAAACCAATGACAAAGAAAAAATTCTCAAGGCAGCCAGGGAAAAGAAGAATACAACATATAAAGGAAGACCTATTAGATTATCATCAGACTTCTCAGCAGAAACTCTACAAGCTAGAAGAGAGTGGACCCCAATATTCAAAGCCCTGAAAGAGAGGAACTTTCAGCCAAGAATACTATACCCATCAAAGCTATCCTTCAAGTACGAAGGAGATATAAAAACATTCACAAATACAGAAAAGATGAGAGAATTTATCAGCAGAAAGCCCCCACTCCAGGAAATACTAAAGGGGGTTTTCCAACCAGATTCAAAGAACAAAAGAAAACAGAACCCCAAGTAACAGCTCCACCAAGAAAACAATAAAACCAAACTTAAACTGTGACAACAAAAGAAAAAAAAGGGGAGAAAGGATGAAGATTAACAGTAGCAAAGGACGATGAAGCGCAGAAATACTCATAAGAAAGGGTACTACAATGAATATGGTAGGTACCCTTTTCATTACTTAATGGTAACCACCCTTGAAAAAACCACCACAAAAACACTTGACTTAAAAAAGGTAGCAACAGAGGAAAGAAGTATGGAATACAAACAAACAAAAACAAATGATAGAAAAACAAAAGAGAAGAATCAAACAAGATACAAAACTAACAGAAAGCAATTTATAAAATGGCAATAGGGAACCCACAAGTGTCAATAATTACACTAAATGTAAATGGATTAAACTTACCAATAAAAAGACACAGAGTAGCAGAATGGATTAAAAAAGAAAATCCAACTGTATGCTGCCTACAAGAAACTCATCTAAGCAACAAGGATAAAAACAAATTCAAAGTGAAAGGCTGGAAAACAATACTCCAAGCAAACAACACCCAAAAAAAAGCAGGTGTAGCAATACTCATATCTGATAATGCTGACTACAAGACAGAAAAAGTACTCAGAGACAAAAATGGTCATTTCATAATGATTAAGGGGACACTGAATCAAGAAGACATAACAATCCTTAATATATATGCACCAAACCAAGGAGCACCAAAATATATAAGACAGCTACTTATTGACCTTAAAACAAAAACTGACAAAAATACAATCATACTTGGAGACCTCAATACACCGCTGACGGCTCTAGATCGGTCATCCAAACAGAGAATCAATAAAGATATAGTGGCCTTAAACGAAATATTACAACACCTGGATATGATAGACATCTACAGGACACTTCATCCCAAAGCGACAGAGTATACATTTTTCTCTAGTGTACATGGAACATTCTCAAGAATTGACCATATGTTGGGCCATAAAGACAATATCAGCAAATTTAAAAAAATTGAAATTGTACCAAGCATATTCTCTGATCATAAAGCCTTGAAACTAGAATTCAACTGTAAAAAAGAGGGGGAAAAACCCACAAAATTATGGAAACTAAACAACATACTTCTAAAAAATGAATGGGTCAAAGAAGAAATAAGTGCAGAGATCAAAAGATATATACAGACAAATGAAAATGAAAATACGACATATCAGAATCTCTGGGATGCAGCAAAAGCAGTAATAAGAGGAAAGTTCATATCACTTCAGGCCTATATGAACAAACAAGAGAGAGCCGAAGTAAGCCACTTAACTTCACACCTTAAGGAACTAGAAAAAGAAGAACAAAGACAACCCAAAACCAGCCGAAGAAAGGAGATAATAAAAATCAGAGCAGAAATAAATGAAATAGAGAACAGAAAAACTATAGAAAAAATCAATAAAACAAGGAGCTGGTTCTTTGAAAAGATCAACAAAATTGACAAACCCTTGGCAAGACTCACTAAGGAAAAAAGACGCAGGACTCAAATAAATAAAATCCAAAATGAAAGAGGAGAAATCACCACAGACATCATAGATATACAAAGAATTATTGTAGAATACTATGAAAAACTATATGCCACCAAATACAACAATCTAGAAGAAATGGATAAATTCCTAGAACAATACAACCTTCCTAAACTGAGTCATGAAGAAGCAGAAAGCCTAAACAGACCAATCAGCAGGGAGGAAATAGAAAAAACTATTAAAAACCTCCCCAAAAATAAAAGTCCAGGCCCAGACGGTTATACTAGTGAATTCTATCAAACATTCAAAGAAGACTTGGTTCCTATTCTACTCAAAGTCTTCCAAAAAATTGAAGAAGAAGCAATACTTCCAAACACATTTTATGAGGCCAACATAACCCTCATACCAAAACCAGGCAAGGATGGCACAAAGAAAGAAAACTACAGACCAATATCTCTAATGAATACAGATGCTAAAATACTAAACAAAATACTGGCAAATCGAATACAACAACATATAAAAAAAATAATACATCATGATCAAGTGGGATTCATCCCAGAATCTCAAGGATGGTTCAACATACGTAAAACGGTTAACGTAATACACCATATCAACAAAACAAAGAACAAAAACCACATGATCTTATCAATAGACGCAGAAAAGGCTTTCGATAAAATACAACACAATTTTATGTTTAAGACTCTCAACAAAATGGGTATAGAAGGAAAATATCTCAACATGATAAAGGCCATATATGATAAACCATCAGCCAACATCATATTAAATGGCGTAAAACTGAGGACTTTCCACCTTAAATCAGGAACAAGACAGGGTTGTCCACTCTCTCCACTCTTATTTAACGTGGTGCTAGAAGTTCTGGCCAGAGCAATCAGACAAGACAAAGAAATAAAAGGCATCCACATCGGAAAAGAAGAAGTAAAGGTATCACTTTTTGCTGATGATATGATCCTATACATCGAAAACCCAAAGGACTCCACAAAAAGATTACTCGAAACAATAAACCAATACAGTAAGGTCGCAGGATACAAAATCAACATACAAAAGTCCATAGCCTTTCTATATGCCAACAATGAAATATTAGAAAACGAACTCAAAAAAATAATCCCCTTCACGATTGCAACAAAAAAAATAAAATACCTAGGAATAAACATAACAAAGAATGTAAAGGACCTATATAATGAAAACTACAAGGCATTGCTAAGAGAAATAGAAAAAGACACAATGAGATGGAAAAATATTCCTTGTTCTTGGATAGGAAGAATAAATATAATTAAAATGGCCATATTACCCAAAGTAATATATAAATTTAATGCAATTCCCATCAAAATTCCTATGACATTTTTTAAAGAAATGGAACAAAAAATCATAAGATTTATATGGAACTATAAAAAACCCCGAATAGCTAAAGCAATCCTAAGGAAAAAGAATGAAGCTGGGGGCATTACAATACCTGACTTTAAACTATATTATAGAGCCACAATAATCAAAACTGTATGGTATTGGCAGAAAAATAGACACTCAGACCAATGGAACAGAATAGAAAGCCCAGAAATAAAACCACATATATATGGTCAAATAATCTTTGATAAGGGGGCCAACAACACAAAATGGAGAAAAGAAAGCCTCTTCAACAAATGGTGTTGGGAAAACTGGAAAGCCACATGCAAAAGAATGAAACTCGACTACAGCCTGTCCCCGTGTACTAAAATTAATTCAAAATGGATCAAAGACCTAAATATAAGATCTGAAACAATAAAGTACATAGAAGAAGACATAGGTACTCAACTCATGGACCTGGGTTTTAAAGAACATTTTATGAACTTGACTCCAATGGCAAGAGAAGTGAAGGCAAAGATAAATGAATGGGACTACATCAGAATAAAAAGTTTTTGCTCAGCAAGAGAAACTGATATCAAAATAAACAGAAAGCCAACTAAATGGGAACTGATATTTTCAAACAATAGCTCAGATAAGGGCCTAATATCCAAAATTTACAAAGAACTCATAAAACTCAACAACAAACAAACAAACAATCCAATAAAAAAATGGGAAGAAGACATGAACAGACACTTCTCCCAGGAAGAAATACAAATGGCCAACAGATATATGAAAAGATGCTCAGCTTCATTAGTTATTAGAGAAATGCAAATCAAAACTACAATGAGATACCACCTCACCCCTGTTAGATTAGCTATTATCAACAAGACGGACAATAGCAAATGTTGGAGAGGCTGTGGAGAAAAAGGAACCCTCATACACTGTTGGTGGGACTGTAAAGTAGTACAACCATTATGGAGGAAAGTATGGTGGTTCCTCAAAAAACTGCAAATAGAACTACCTTATGACCCAGCAATCCCTCTACTGGGTATATACCCCAAAACCTCAGAATCATTGATACGTAAAGACACATGTAGCCCCATGTTCATTGCAGCACTGTTCACAGTGGCCAAGACATGGAAACAACCAAAAAGCCCTTCAATAGAAGACTGGATAAAGAAGATGTGGCACATATACACTATGGAATACTACTCAGCCATAAGAAATGATGACATCAGATCATTTACAGCAAAATGGTGGGATCTTGATAACATTATACGGAGTGAAATAAGTAAATCAGAAAAAAACAAGAACTACATGATTCCATACATTGGTGGAACATAAAAACGAGACTAAGAGACATGGACAAGAGAGTGGTGGTTACCAGGGGTGGGGGGAGGGAGGACGCAGGAGGGAGGGAGGGAGAGTTAGGGGGAGGGGGAGGGGCACAGAGAAAACTAGACAGAGGATGACGGAGGACAATCTGACTCTGGGTGAGGGGTATGCAACATAATTTAATGACAAAATAACCTAGACATGTTTTCTTTGAATATATGTACCCTGAATTATTAATGTCATCCCATTAACATCAATAAAAATTTATTAAAAAAAAAAAAAAAAAAAAAAAAAAAAAAAAAAAAAAAAAAAGAAAAGAAAGCTGGTAAGTGTCTGTGAAACATATTTTCTTTTTTTTTTTTTTTTTTTTTTTAAATAAATTTTTATTGATGTTAATGGGATGACATTAATAATTTAGGGTACATATATTCAAAGAAAACATGTCTAGGTTATTTTGTCATTAAATTATGTTGCATACCCCTCACCCAGAGTCAGATTGTCCTCCGTCATCCTCTGTCTAGTTTTCTCTGTGCCCCTCCCCCTCCCCCTAACTCTCCCTCCCTCCCTCCTGCGTCCTCCCTCCCCCCACCCCTGGTAACCACCACTCTCTTGTCCATGTCTCTTAGTCTCGTTTTTATGTTCCACCAATGTATGGAATCATGTAGTTCTTGTTTTTTTCTGATTTACTTATTTCACTCCGTATAATGTTATCAAGATCCCACCATTTTGCTGTAAATGATCTGATGTCATCATTTCTTATGGCTGAGTAGTATTCCATAGTGTATATGTGCCACATCTTCTTTATCCAGTCTTCTATTGAAGGGCTTTTTGGTTGTTTCCATGTCTTGGCCACTGTGAACAGTGCTGCAATGAACATGGGGCTACATGTGTCTTTACGTATCAATGATTCTGAGGTTTTGGGGTATATACCCAGTAGAGGGATTGCTGGGTCATAAGGTAGTTCTATTTGCAGTTTTTTGAGGAACCACCATACTTTCCTCCATAATGGTTGTACTACTTTACAGTCCCACCAACAGTGTATGAGGGTTCCTTTTTCTCCACAGCCTCTCCAACATTTGCTATTGTCCGTCTTGTTGATAATAGCTAATCTAACAGGGGTGAGGTGGTATCTCATTGTAGTTTTGATTTGCATTTCTCTAATAACTAATGAAGCTGAGCATCTTTTCATATATCTGTTGGCCATTTGTATTTCTTCCTGGGAGAAGTGTCTGTTCAAGAAACATATTTTCAATAGGACGTTTCCCCCACACTTTGCAAGAGGCATTCACGATTTCTTTAGTATTAAGAAACCCTTCAGAATTCATCAAGGGAAAAAGGCGATGGGCGGTGTCCATCTTCTCCTGCCAGCCCGCGGCTTGGGGGCTGAGACGGGCTTAGACAGGTGCAGGCTGGACTGGAACACCACGTGTCCCTGAGATTATTTCCCGAGCAAATACAGATGGGGACGGCGTTTGAATCTTGTCCCCAGAGAGGCAGGGACTGTCCACGTCCCACTCTCCCGACAGCATCTCCGAAAGGACCCTCTGAGGGCAAGGAAGCATCGCCTACTTCATTTCACTTTCTTTTATTTATTTTTTATTTTTTAATTTCTTTTGGATTTTTCTGAAGTTGGAAAGGGGAGGCAGTCAGACTCCCGCATGCGCCCTACCGGAATCCACCTGGCACGCCCACCAGGGGGCAATGCTTTGCCCATTTGTGGCGTTGCTCTGTTGCAACCAGAGCCATTCTAGCGCCTGAGGCAGAGGCCATGGAGCCATCCTCAGCTCCTGGGGCCAACTTTGCTCCAAAGGAGCCTTGGCTGCAGGAGGGGAAGAGAGAGACAGAGAGGAAGGAGAGGGGGAGGGGTGGAGAAGCAGATGGGCGCTTCTCCTGTGTGCCCTGGCTGGGAATCGAACCCGGGATTCCTGCACGCCAGGCTGATGCTCTACCACTGAGCCAACCGGCCAGGGCCTCATTTCACTTTCTTGATGTAACTGGCATTGTCAGTCATGAGCGGGATGTGTGTACCTGTTACAGAAACCCCAAGGATGAATAATGCAGGAAGGAAATTTTTATTTTCAATTTGTTTAGGCTGAAACGACAAGCAGGATTTCACTGGTGATGGCCACATCCCCTTTTGTTCCAGAAGGTTGGCCAAAGAGCGTTTCTCTCAGAACCAGAGAAGGGGGGCAGTTAGTGTGGTCTGACTTTGTCTAAATCCTCGCATGGGGTTTCCACCGCAGGTGCCCCCTAATGACAAAGCTTCTTCACAGTGTCGGCGCGTTGGGCGGAAATGGGGAGCACCTTTGTGGGTGGGTGACACAGCTCTGCGCTTTGGCGAACCCCTGCTCCTGGGGGGAGGGCGTTCCAGACCCGCTTTTCACTTGAAGGAATTTGAATTCTTCAGATAGTAATTTAAAGCACCTAGCATCCCCGGCCTTCCCACAACAACAATACACCCAAAATAACAAAAATAAAAAATGACAATTTGAAGTCTAGGCCTGAGAATTTAGGTGAGAACTGACTTGCTCCCTGGAAACCTGTGGGCCCCTGGGGGCACTGGGACTCATCCAACAAGGGTTTGTCGCGTGCTTGAGTGATGTGCTCTCATTTTGCCAGAACCCTGAGGATCACTTTCCTCTGCATGTGTACACACACACATGCACACATTGTGAAGTGTAAAAAAAAAAATCATGCCTCTTAAATCTTAGATTTTTATGCGCTTTGAATTTATTGGAATACTCAAATAAATCTTTATCTTTGGTGAGATGGGGTCACTGGTGGCTCTCCCCAAACCATTATTGCTAAATCATAATTTGACTTCATTCGACTGATATTAAAATGTGACTTGCTCAGTTTTCCTGTGTGTGTGTGTGTGTGTGTGTGTGTGTGTGTGTGTGTGTATGATGACATTTTGCCCACAGTTCTTGGGGTTCTGTTTCAGGTTTGAGTGACACTGGCTTTGAATTACACATAAAACTTTTCCTTCCCAAATTACAACTTCCACATGTAGAGAGTCCTCAAGTAGGAAAAATATATAAGAAAATAAATCAAGTTAATTCTTCAGCAAGTATTTAAAGAAGAGCACTTACTATTTCTTAATACCTTTTCCTCATTATAAAAGTAGTACATATACATTGTAGGAATTTGGAAAAAACAAGTAGGTATACTGCATTCATAATTCTACCATCCAGAGACTTGAACATTCATATTTTGGTGATTTCTTAATATTCGGTTGGTATATTTCGAGTTTTGGGCTCTGTGTATCTATCTATTCATCCAACTTAATCTATAGCTATACATCTGTCATATAATTTAATCTATAGACTCCTATCTATCATCTATCTCTCTAAATTGATCATGTCATGCATATTATTTTATAAACTAGTTCTCTGTCATTTTCTCTTGCCATTAAATATTCCTCTACAACATGATTTTTAATATTGTAAGAGGGTTTTGTTATTCAGACAGGTTTTGAAACCAGTCCCCCCGATGGTTGGCCAGTCTTGTAGCTATTATTTCATTTACATTTATGATTAGTTCTTTAGGATAAAAAAACGAAGGGTATGTATATATTAGAAGGCTTCTCCTTCTTATCTTTTAAAGGTCAATTTACGTTTCCTTTTACCGGCTGTATACAAACATTCCCTAGTCTTTGCACCAAAGCCGTAGAAATCTTTTCACAGCAACTGCCAGAGCTTCCCCTGGTCTTCTCAGTGGGACGCATGCAATTTGTTGTGCCTCAGCCTTGAGATGCCTGCCTGAGCATGTCGCAAAGGATATTTTATTCTTGATTAAAGCCAGGGCAAGTAAACAATATAAAGTAAGAGTATCGTATCTCTGACTGTGGGCATTCATTACAACAGCAACAGTTTAGTTTTAATTACCAGTGATAAAATACTTCGTAGCCTACTAATAAACTTCCTGCGGTGTATTCTTGAAAAAAAAAGAAAAGCAATAAACTCTTTGTCAGGTGAGAATTCACTATAGCCCTTGACTCTAAATCTCTGTGGAAGGAAGGATAAAATTGCCATTTTTCTGATGAGATTTATTGGAAAGACTGGCAAGGAAGTGAGAGTCGGCAGAGTTCTGGAATAAATATTGCCATCAGGACGAAATTAGGAATGATATCTGTACTTGAATGTAGCACCAATATTGGGTCAGGTCAGTGCCTTAAATTTCCTTTTTAAAACTTTAAATGTAGTGCTTAGGAGATAAATGAAAGAGTTAATAAGTCAGTTTAGACAAAAAAATACCATGTTAGTACCTGGTTACGTTTGAAAGTGTATTGCTGAATAGAGGGATTAAGGATGAAATTCCATTTGGAAGGCTTTGACATGCTCTTCTTTGTAAAGACGACAAAACTGGGGCAAAAATATGCAAGTCAGAAAATATTCAGGTTCTCGGTTATTATCTTTATTTGCCCCGACTCTAAGGATACTGTGGGGAACCAGGAAAAAAATTCCTTTTTGTTCATTTTATGGAACTTTCTTACTCTTTTCTTTCTCCTAGTTCATCTTAAGATAATGCAAAATGAAATGGCTTTGTGTTTTTTCCTAATTTACAAAAAAAGATACATACTCATTGTAAAAAAAAAAAAAAAGAATTACACAACACAGAAAAGCATGAAGAAGAAAGGAAAAAAAATCATTAAAAGAGCCACTGCTCGCCTGACCAGGTGGTGGTGCAGTGAATAGAGCGTCAGACTGGGATGTGGAGGACCCAGGTTCGAGATCCTGAGGTTGCCAGCTTGAGTGTGGGCTCAACTGGTTTGAGCAAAAAGCTCACCAGCTTGAGCCCAAGGTGGCTGGCTCAAGCAAGGGGTCACTCGGTCTGCTGTAGCCCCCTGGTCAAGGCACATATGAGAAATCAATCAATGAGAAACTAAGAAGCCACAACAAAGAATTGAGGTTTCTCACCTCTCTCCCTTCCTGTCTGTCTGTCCCTATCTGTCCCTCTCTCTGACTCTATCTCTGTCTCTGCCACAAAAAATAAAAAATAAAATAAAATAAAATAAAAGAACTACTGCCCAAAGATAACTTCTGTTAATATCTGGTGAACCTATTTCCAGATAGCTGATTCTCTTCTTTCAACAGATACACAATTTTATACAAATGTGATTATGCTATGTACATTTTTCAATGATCTGCTCTTCTTTATACAGAAATATATGTTGTGACCATATTTTGAGGTCCATATGTGTAGATCTATAGCATCATTTCAGATGGCCACTTAATAGTCTATTGTGATGATGTGCAGTAAATGACATTAACTTATTATCTACACATTTGAATTTTTAAAAATTACAAGAAAGATATATGCTCTTAAATGCTTTTTTTCTTGAATGTTGCTGAAGTACATAAGGTAAAAAGTGAGTCTCATTTATTTCTTCTCTTTTAAATTAATTCCATTCCCCAGAGGCAACCCAACCGTAAACTATGGTCTCCTCCAGATAATTTTATAATAATATATATTTACACTTTATAAACACTTTTCCCCAAGTGGAATCATTTTATGTTCTGCAATTTGCTTTAAATTTTTTTTCACCATATATTATATAGAGGGGGTCCTCAGGTTATGACACAGTTTTGTTCCTACGACAGTGATGTAACCTGAATTTTGATGTAAGTCAGAACACTCCCTAGCCTAACTCACTTACCTATCCTAACACAGTTGTAAAACAATAATCTAGAACATAAAAACACAACTAAGCCACAGAAAAAGGACATAAATATACTCTACTGTACACTGTACTGTACTAACAGAAAAAAAATGACAAAAATTGAGTGTAAAAAAAATTCCTTATCTTTATTCCTGTGGTTGGCTTGCACACTGGAAGGGGCATTGCAAGGTGGGAGCGAGTGACCTATTGGGAGGAGGAAGCTGGAGAGGCAGGAGAACCTGCAGAAGGTGCTAGAGATACTGGGTCAGGTGAATCAGGATTGCCTAAGGAACATGCAGGAGACGCTGGAGATGATTCTATCTGGACTACAGGTGTTTTATCTTGAGAAACAGCTGATATAGAGGGTACAGGATCTGTTGCAGGCCTCTCTACTTCTTTCTTTTTAGATTTTGTGTATTCATTTTTTTTGAGAGAGGAGACAGAGAGAGAGAGAGAAGAGGGGGAGGAGCAGAAAGCATCAACTCCCATATGTGCCTTGACCAGGCAAGCCTGAGGTTTTGAACCTGCGACCTCAGCTTTCAGGTTGACACTTTTACCCACTGTGCCACCACAGGTTAGGCTACTTCTTAAATAATGTTTCAGGCCCTGTCCAATTGGCGCAGCAGTAGATTGTCAGCCTGGTGTGTGGAATCCTAGGTTTGATTCCTGGTCAGGTCACACAGGAGAAGTGACCATCTGCTTCTCCACACTTCTCTCTCTCTCTCTCTTCCTCCCTGCAGCCATGGCTTGAAAGGTTTGAGCAAGTTGGCCCTGGGCACTGAGGATGGCTCCATGGCCTTGCCTCAGGTGCTAAAATAGCTTGTTTGCTGAGCAGTGGAGCAGTGGCCCCAGATGGGCAAAGCATTGCCTTGTAGGGAGCTTTCTGTGTGGATCCTGATTGGGGTGCATGAGGGAATCTGTCTGTCTGCCTCCCTGCCTCTCACTTAAAAAAGTATTGTTCCAGGCTAGTCTGGAAGGTTGATGACTTAATCTGCCTATAGCATTGCAGGGCATCCATAACAGCTCTTTAGACCTTACTGAACCTGTCATCACTGGGGTCCTTAGCCTGAAACTTTGCCCACCCATCCTCTACCACAGAAAAACCTTCTGCCAAACCCTTGGTAGTAAATCTCTTGGGTTCTGGGGTTTCTGTCTCATCCTCTTCAATCAGCTGCTTCTCCAGCGGGATGAGGTCCTCAGCAGACAGCTCCTCCCCATGTGATGCCAGTAGCTCTGTGACATCCATCGTGATGGCTTTCCTTTTCTTAGGAGCATTACCATCTGAACACTCTGACTTTCATTTAGGAGCCATAATAAGGGCCAAAAAGTTGCCAAAACAAAGCAACAGAAATGGAACACTTGGGCTTTTAACAGTCCAAAATGGCGTAGGTAAGCACACTGGGGGACGCCCACCCCCCCACTCACACACCACGTTACTGAATTTTCTCCCACCGTGCACAACCAAACTATTGATAGTTCACCCACGTAGTCCGTAAGCACGACACCAATGGTTTAGGCAGAAACACGTCTCCATTTTTTAAAGTTTTTATTGGAGTGTCATAAACCCAAAATGTCATATGTCGAGACTGTCATAACCCGAGGACCCCCTGTACATTTTCCAGATCAGTACATGTTATTGCTTAACTTTTTCCTGCCTTCTGCATGTAGTATTGGGTCCTATAATTGATTAAACCTATACCCTGTGGATGGATAGTTAGGTTATTTCAACTTTTAGATACTCTAAACAGTGTCATAGTGAACAACTTTGCATGTTCATTCTTATAAATGTCCTATTATCTCATTGATAGCGTCTTTACAATGTTATTGCTGAATCAAAAGGCATTCCTGTTTAATATTTTGATCTATGTAGTCAACCTGTCCTTCAGGTATGTTCCACTTCAGGTTTGTACCAACTTTGGATATTTTCACTTTTTTTTTCTCACCTGACTAAAAACTTTATAACTATATATATATCATTGTTGTTTTAATGTGCATTTTATTCTTTTTTTAAAAAAAGTTTTCCCCATTGATTTGAAGGAGAGAGAGATGGTAAGGGCAGAGAAGTATCAATCATAGTTCTACTTAGTTGCACATTTACTGATTGCTTCTTCTACATGCCCTCACCGGGGGTCAAACGCACAACCTTGGTGTGCAGGGGTGATGAGCAACCCAGCCAGAGCTTGTGCATTTCTTTTCTTATTAATGTATTTAAAGACATTTGCAACATTTATTGCTGGCCATGTGACATTCTTTTGTGATGTCCTTACTTGTGTCCTCATCCCATTTTTTATTAAGATGCTTATCTTTTTCTTTTGTTTTATAAGAGCTTTTAAAATCTTAAGCCAATTTGTTATTTTTTCTGTCGTACACCTTGTAAATACTTTGCAATCAGTTTGTCAGCAGCCTTTACATTTTTGGAGGCTCTTACAGAAACATGCAAAAGTTTAAAAAAATATGATGTAATTAGGAACTCACATCAGCTTTCCCAGTCCATGTGAAAATCTGACTCCATATAGACCCAGTCTATTACACTCCCTCCCTTCTGCTCACCGAATGAAGGAAGACAGAAACGGAAACAAATGATGGGTTGACCTGTACCCCCTTTCCAGCTAAAGCATCGTTTTTCAGCGTGGTTGGCCAACACAGGTTTGTCACATGAGTAGGAGAGGATACGATAGGTTCCCTTGCTGGTTATAGCACTATCGGCTCCTTTCCAGCCCAGCTGGTTTGAAGGGAAGGTGTGGTCACTTTGGGGCTGGGGTGGCCTGGGGGGCACTGCTTAGTCTCGAATGTACCACCGAATCACACTGACCTGTGCATCCCAGGGACATTGGAGTCCTAAGCACAGGCATTGCAGATGGTGTACGGGAAGAGGAGGCAAGGGACGGTGTGACCCATGTGCACACGTACGCCCTCCGCTCACGCTTCGACGTTGCATTGGACTTTGCTTAGAAACACATGTTCAAAGGTCACATTAATAAGAATGTGAAGATGGCAACAAAGGAGCCTGAAATAGAGTGTGAGGCCCTCTGGAGTGGGGGCCCCTGTGTGTAGCCATGGAGAGGGCCCCGGGACCCACACTGATTCCTGCTGGCGCTGGGCCTGGCCACGGTTTAGCTGTCCACTCAGCTAGGGAGAAGAAGGGGTCTCGGGCTCTGCCCACTGGTGGGAAGAAGGACCTGAGACCCTACTAATTAACCGTAGGCACACCTCTCTTTTCTCCAAAAACACATAGCTCCCTCGCAACCCAACACTTCCCCACACGCACTTTCCACTGGCTGGGACAGTTCGCTTCATGCGTTTTTGCTCATTGCAGCCGTGTCTGAAGGGACTGACTGCGAAGGGTGCAGGCAGCACCCAAGGGCCCCAGGCAGCTCCCGTAGGAACAGTCCTGAGCCTGTATCCAGAGCTCCGTTTCTTCTTGCACACAGGGATGCCCTGAAGAAAAGAAGCATGAGAGATTTTGGAAGCACCCTTACAAAATAGCCTTTCTTCCTGAGAACACGCCTGCTCTCTGGCAGAACAGCTGCCTTTATTCTATCCTAGCTGCAACTGTACTCCAATGACTGGTGAGGGGCCCTCTCTACAAGTCTGGAAAATGCTTGAGATGTCCAGAAAAAAGACACCAGGCGAGCAGAAGGCACTATTATCACTTGCTTGGAAGTTTGTGTTTTGTTGCCAAACATGCTCCCCTGGTGACACATAGATCAGCCTGGTGTATTATCAGCAAGGGCGCGTGTGGCTTCTCATTTTCATCACTTCCCTGTAGGGTCCTGGTCTTACCAACTTGCCAAATCAGAATGAAATCATCCATAAACGTGCTGAGAAGCAAACGCCAAAGCAGGGGAGATTTGAGTATTCTCCCCTCCCCTCCACCAACGTGAAGAATCCAATACCCTAATCCATCAGATCTCCAGACAAAATCCACCAACCTTTCTGTCTGTTTGTTGTGTTCAGTATATGGGCACAGCAACAAGTTCATAGTACACTGTCTCCAATTTCTCTTGTAACCTCACCAAGTCTCAACAAGTTCACAAAAAGGGCCGAGGCAAATAGCCCTGGAATGCAGGTGGTTCTTTATTTATGTACTTACCTTGTTTTATACTGGTCTCTACCCAAGGCCTTTCCAGGAGAGCTTCATAAGAAGGAATAGTAACTGACATTCATCACAGACGGAGCCTCTCTTCCCATTTCCTGCTCCTTTAATAGATCCCTGCAGAAGGGGTCGAGGGAGCTCCAGCTATTGTCAGACAACTGTGTTACTGTGCTGCCTCCGAGCTCATCAAGAATTCTTTGGCTGCGGCTTGAGGAAAACATATTTCTGAAAAGATGACATGGGTGTCGTTTGTAGATATCATTAGCAACCTTTGGCTGCCATTTTCCTGACGTCCTATTGTTCTGTTCCCACCATTCACGATCCTCCTGAGAGTGCCTTACGGATGAGGAAAGAGGGCAGGGGACGTAATAATACCTTCTTGCACTTAGCATCATTGCTCAGGAAATTTCAAAGCACTTACCAGGGGAAGTGTCCTCCATTTCTCTGATAAAAATAATGACGAGTGCTTGGGCTTACAATGGCAGACTCTGTAATTCTGATCAGGGTGGACAGACACATTTCTGGGAAGAAAGTTTCCCTTGTGTAAAGGAACAATTCCAGTTCCTTCCTGTGGGGGGCCTTGTTCAGTCTCCTCCTCCTTCCTCTCCCTGTCTTCCTCCATTTTTATTGTTTCACTTTGAAAATAGTTTGAACATTGATTGTTTGATCATTCAGTTGGCTCTAATGTGACAAGAGGGTAGGTAGTCTTTGAAGTGCTTGGAGGGTCTGAATTACAAACTCCCTTCTTTGGCTTTGGACGTATTTAGTATCCAGATTTATTCATTTATGTCCACATAGTTGTACAGTCAGCTACAAATGGAAAGGAGATGGAGTGGAGTGGGGTGAGGGGAGACCGTAAGGCTCCATGAGTCTTCCAGGAGGCCTGACTCCTCCCTCCTCTCCTCTCCTCCCCTCTCTTCTCCTGTCCTCCCCTCTCTTCCCCTCTCTTTCCCTCTCCTCCCCTCTCTTCCCCTCAAACTGGGTGAGGGGCTCTCTGTGTCGCTTCCCCAATACCTGGCACATAGCTTAATCAATACAATCGCCAGTGTGCGCGCGCGTGTGTGTGTAACTGGCTTTTTACCTGGCATTACCAGAGCAATGATTAATCATTGATAAAATTTAATGCAAAGACTAAAAATAAATATTTCAAGTGTAGTGATTTTCTGAAATTATAATAATTGATTCAGAGTTCTACTAATTTCCAACTTAGTAATAAAGTTTCTTTATAGACTATATTTTTCATTCTGTTGGCTGGAATGCATAGAAAGTAGTGTCGGGGGGAGAGCCCCCCCATGGGAAGCAATTTGATAAAAAACCAGCAAGTACAGCCTGACCAGGCGGTGGCGCAGTGGATAGAGCGTAGGACTGGGATGTGGAGGACTCAGGTTTGAGACCCCAAGGTTGCCAGCTTGAGCGCGGGCTCATCTGGCTTAAGCAAAAAGCTCACCAGCTTAGACCCAAGGTCGCTGGCTCGAGCAAGGGGTTACTCGGTCTGCTGAAGGCCTACGGTCAAGGCACATATAAGAAAACAATCAATGAACAACCAAGGTGTCAAAACAAAAAACTGATGATTGATGCTTCTGATCTCCCTCCGTTCCTTCTGTCTGTCCCTATCTATTTCTCTCTCTGACTCTATCTCTGTCCCTGTATTAAAAAAATAAAACAAAAAAAGCAAGAAAACCCAAAACCCCCCCAGCAAGTGCAGATCCGCGTGCCTGCCATGGGCATGTAGACAGAACGCACTTGTTCACTGTAGACGTTTGGAAGCAAATGGGTGTAATTTGAGGGAATCACTGGGTCCAGAGACTAATAACTCATTTCTCTGCACCCCTTAAAAACATGATCGGTTAGGCTCTGTTGCTATATTTTAAATGTTCTGGATTGTGGATGATATAGCCAAAACTGGTCCTGACCTTGTCATCGGAGCAGCCTAACCTTCAGACTTTCTATTTTAGGGCTTGAAGATTAAGATGAATTTCAGATCTTGAACAAATTTTAAATTCAGAATAATCATTTTGGGACTCATTTGAAATTCTGTTTGTGTTTCTCCCCCATAGCACTAGCGGCATGTCTCTTCAGGTGCCTTTAGATGTTTCTGAGGTTCCTCCCCAGGGTGTCTGCTCCCACTCACTGGGCTTCTGCGTCTAAGAGGGTGTCCCCACCTCTGGGTGCTATGCACCTGGCTGTCTTGCCTCCCCTAAGCAGGTCTCTCGTGTGGCTCCGAGTGGATACTGCCTGAAAGAGCCTGTCGATCTTGATCAACTCTCACGTTGTTCCCTTTCTGTCAAAAAAGATCTATTGAGCCCCTGTTCTATGCCAGATTTTGGGCTAGGAATTGAGGACATAGCAGAGGAAAAGACTTGAAATTTTGGACTCTCAAAATTCTCAAATTTTCATAGCTCTTGCTGATGAGGGTCTGAAATATATTTCTATTCAAGATGACATTTCCCCCCTCTAGCATGATTTCTTGTGTGCATGCACAGGGGGAAAAACATGAAAACTATAATAAAATGGACAACTGCAAAAAAATTTATGGACAATCTGAACCTTCTTTACCATCTGTAAAATTATGGTAGTATTCAACATACATAGACTTATAAATTTAAACTTCTAGCGTACTACGTTTCACTGAGATAGTGTTATATTGCTTTGTGTGTGAAGAAAAATAATTGTTATTCCTTCCTACTTTCAACACCCTCCCCAAAGTGGAGTTCATCTATGCCATATAGCCATACACAACACCAACTATCAACAGAGACAGAGTAAATCTTATTAAGTAGATGATTATCTGTGTGTTCTCTCCCTAGAAGATGAGGACTCTTTTTCATATGTGAGCAGCCAGAGCCTAGCGTAGTGCCTGAAACTTACGAAGGATCTAGTAAATGTTTGCTGGGTTAATCAATAAAGGCAGGCAGGATTTAGGAAGATTAAAAGTGGGACAATCTTTTTCTTGACTATGGTGCTAGGGGTGGAAAGAAGGGAATGAAACTAGAAAGCTGGGGTCTTCTACACATAATAATGTGTTTATTGCACCCCTAAGTACGCTCGGTACATTACGTCCATGACACGTGTGCAGTTTCACAAAGAAAGAAGCATCAGTTTCATTTTACGGATAAGGAAATTGGAACTTAGTTGAGTTTGTAAGACATGCTCAAGTCACACAGCAGGTTGCCTGGCAAAGCCACCCTGGAACCCAGATCAGAAGGTCAGATTCACTTCAAGGTTTAGTGCTGTTCACCCTTAAAATGTACCGTATCCTACAGCCCAGTTCTCCCAATGGTTTGGTTTATGCGAACCTGCAGGCAGGAGCTGTCTCTATCTCCTCTCCCGCTATCCTCTGGCATTCCTCCCCTCCTCCCACCCCCTTTCAGGCTGCTGAGCCTACAAATATTAGTGTTGGAAGGGAAGAGATCAAGGTGTGATTCCTCCTTGAAAGTCATGTTTAGTTTGAGGAAAAGAAAGTTACAATTTGGTGAACTTTCTCATTATATTTACTGTTAGGTTTTTTTAGGGGGCAACATATGGAGTCAGACTCGCCACTGTTGCGCCACGAGGTCCCCCAGGGTCACATGGGGGCAACATATGGTAGTATGTCTCTTTGTGTTCAGACATAAATCGTTAATGAGTTGATTGAAAATGGAACTATTGCCTTATTTCAGGAGGACAAAGAAGAAGGAAAGAGAGAGAGAAAGAGAGAGAGAGGAAGAGGGAGCTCTCTTGTGCTTATGTGTTGTATCATTAGCAATCAAATGTTGGGTTTTAAAATAAAACCTCCTCTTAGTTTTTGAGAATTTCTGCTTCTTCTTAGCTGCGAACCTTCTTTATCCATTCATTCATTTGTTTTGGAGTTACAGCATGTATTACTGAAAGTCTGAAAATACATTTGTCCTTTAAATACAGGGGCCACTGTGGGTGCCGACTGATGCTCCTCTTCAAATCTGGAGCCAGCGACCCCTCCCCCCCAAGAGAAAGGACACACTTCCCCCCTGGCCCAAGGCTTGTGACTGCATCACCAAGCTGAAGGCGATAATTAGCACATTTAGAGAGCAGGTCTGGATTATTACCTTCTGAATGAGGTGGGGGACACTTCCTCCCTGGCCTGTTTGTGTTCGGAAGGGCACACTAGGATGGATGTCACCTGCTCCTTGGTGTTAGGAAGGGAGACTATTAAAAGGCATTAAAAACATCTTTTCCCCTATTTCACGGGACCCTTGCGTCTGTCTCCGTCCCTGCGGGACTGACAGAACATTACCCAAATAACTCTCCTTCTTAAGCAGCCAAGAGGCAGCAGCAGGCACTTTTTCATTTAGAGTCTATCAACTGAGAATTGATAAAGTCATCACAGTACAACTGTAGTTTGACCCTGACCTGACAAAAGAGATAGAATATGCCTGGTGTGGGGAGGAGGCTAGGAGGCTGGGAACATCCTTGGCTGGGAAAAAAGCTGCAAGTCGGCTAAGGGCTCTCCGCTAGAGTGTGTTTAATAACTGAAAAGTAAATAATGAAAGGGCGGTCAATAAACAATTGTGGTTTTATAAATTATTCATTCTAACAGTTTACGCAGTGTTTGCCCAGAGAAAGGAGAAAGCCTCTTACAGTTTCTGGCCTGAAGCTGCCCGAATGCACGTGAAGTTGTCTGCGTGCTGGACAGCAGAGGGCGCTCGTGTCACACCCGAGAGGCCGGGGCTGAGCCCGCCTGGCGCCTCTCGGCATTTAGGAAGGAGAAAAAGATAGAGCAGATAGGAAAGCATTGAGAAGGGGTGGAGAGGGAGATAGACACCGAGCTGGAGAGGCACGGAAAATGAAAAAAGATATTTTTCACAGGTAGATCAAATTCAACCCTGCGCCGGAGCAAGGCATGAGGAAATAAATAAGAAAACGGTTGTCCCATATTCCTTGGTTAAAATAACTGATTTGAAAACCAGGGGATGACAGATTTGGAACAGTCAGGGCAAGGGCAAGGAGATATTTGTAAGATCCAACGGAATTATTTTCGTCTTGAAAACTAAACTCCAATTTTCAGGAAACACTCTCAGGAATCAGGTGGTTGGTCCCCTGGGGCTTTGCTGCCAGGGAACAAAGAGGCCACACAGCTGCTGAGGGGTCCTGGGCCCTTGGGGACAGAAGCCCTGGCTCTATGGTTTGCCCGGCTTGGATACGCATCCCTCACATCAGCCAAACTCTGCTGGTTTTCTGTCCCCACGGTGCTGTGCTGCAACCTGATTTTATTTAGGAAATGGTGTCACACGAGACAGACCTGCTGTTGGCTGACAAGGGCCGCTGTGCTTGTAAACCCACCTGGGTGTTTACTGTCCACCCGCCACGCAGAGGTGTGACCAACCCTCCGCAGTAATACAGATGCTAGAGCGAGATGGTGTTTACTGATAATTACACGTGAGGTGTCAGACCTGGCTTTAAGTGACAAATAGGCTTCGTCGTCTTAGTCTGACTGTCATTTTTCTTCAGTGGGGATGCATCATATCTCCATTACGAGGCCTTGGAACTTTGCACCAGGCACAGACACACGTACACGCATACCCTGTGTGCACACGCAGGAAAAGGGCCTCTGTCCCCCCCATGTGCCTCCGGACAGACCCCGTTTCTGCCACTGCCCCTGTGAGTGCTGACACATGGGCAGAAGCAGGCGGCATGGAAGGAGGGGCCGTGTCGTGCTGAGGCAGACCAGGGATGCATCTGCTGTCATTATTGCCTGACGTGGTATTCTCGGGTTGATCTCAACTCGGAGCTTGAGGGGGAAGTGGATGTCTCTATCCACAAGACTAAGTAAGCTAGAACATTTTATTTTTGTTTTTAGCAAGCTAGAATATTTTAAAGGAGACTCTTTTTGGTTTTCTTTCTTTCTTTCTTCTTTCTTTCTTTATTTCTTTCTTTCTTTCTTTCTTTCTTTCTTTCTTCTTTCTTTCATTTTAGAGAAAGGAGGGTGTTAGGAGAGAAGGAGTAGGAAGCATCAACTCATAGTAGTTGCTTCTCGTATGTGCCTTGACTGGCCAAGCCCTGGGTTTTGAACTGGCATCCTCAGCATTCCAGGTCAATGCTTTATCCACTGCACCACCACAGGTCAGGCTGGTTTGCATTTTAAACAAAGTCTTCTCTCAGCCTGTGGCTGACAGACTCTTGAGTGATGCCCTCATAATCTGCCTCCTGGTGTTTATACCCTTATGACTCTTTTCCTTGAGAGTGGGCAGGACCCATGACTTGCTTCTAACCTATAGGATGTGGCAAAGGTGACAGGGTGGATGAGATTACATGCACGTGATTACATGATCCCATTACATAGGCTTGTGGCTCCTATCTTGATGGAGTCTTTCTTCCTTGATGGCTTTGGAGAAATGAGAAGCCCTGTAAGGCAGTGGTCCCCAACCTTTTTTGGGCCATGGACCGGTTTAATGTCAGAAAATATTTTCACAGACCGGCCTTTAGGGTGGGACGGATAAATGCACAAAATAAAATTATGTGACCGCCATAAAAACTGTGGTATTTTTAAATATAATTGTTGAACTTACGAGACAAGCGTCAAGAGTGAGTCTTAGACGGATGTAACAGAGGGAATCTGGTCATTTAAAAAAAATAAAACATCGTTCAGACTTAAATATAAATAAAACGGAAATAATGTAAGTTACTTATTCTTTCTCTGCGGACTGGTACCAAATGGCCTATGGACTGGTACTGGTCTGCGACCCAGGGGTTGGGGACCATTGCTGTAGGGGAATCCCACACAGCAGGAAAATACAGATGGCCCGTGGGAGCTGAGGGCTGCCTCCTTCTGAGATCGGCAGAAAAACTACAGCCACAGTCCTGCAACCACAAGGAGCTGCATTTTGCCAAACACTTGTGTGAGAGTGAGAGCAAAGCATTCCCCCATGAATCTCGGATGAGACCACGGCCCCTGTCAACACCTTGACGGTAGCCTGTGAGACCCAAGGCTGGAGACCCAACAAGGCTGTGCTCAGACTTCTAACCCACAGAAATTGTGAGGCGACAAATATACTTAAAAAAAAACAACACAGCTACTGAGTTTGTGGTGATATTGTTTGGAATAGATAACACTTTGAATGGTGTCTCCTTATTTTTTTTGTCTATCTTTGTCCCATCATCCTGTCAAAAACTACGCTACTTCCCAAGTGTGTTGAATGAATTTTCTTGCTTAATCAGTATCAGCTTAGGGCTTGAAAGCAAATTTACTGGACTGCCTAGAACAGAACTTGATTTCTGTTTAGAATACATTCAAAAGTTAGGTTCCAAGTGAAAATAAATTGCAATGAAACTGAACTTATGGGGCGATTGCCACCAGTGTTGGGTCTGGGCCTAGTTGTAAAGTTGAGTGTGATTACTTGGTTAAAGGAAGAGGTTCCCACAGAGCAGGCAAAGGCCAGAAAGATGGGTGCACATGGCCTGTTTATGAGCGTCCACGGCACACTCAGTGATTGACATATTCTGAAGTGGCGAGTCTTGGCTGATGTGTGAGGGAAACGCAGTCGTTTATTCTTTGCTGGAGAGAGAGCAGCAGTGATCAGAACCCACACACATGGAAGAGAGAAAAGACGGAAACGGTGTGTGGCTTCAATCAGTCAAGACAATGTCAGGGAAAGATGACAAAGTGGCAGCCGAGTCACATGGAATGGTGTCCTTTTCACATCTTGAGGGCAAAGTCTACAACACGGGGTGCAGCGCTGCCCCACATTACTTCCTGGAATGTCCTCACTGCTACCATCCCATCCGGTTCTGGGGTCCTTCGGGCCCACTCGGACACTGGCACCTTCATGAAACTGTCCGTACAAGTTCTGAATTTTAAACCATGGACATTGCCTCAACTTCTCTTAAATAATAAAGATATATTTTAGCCATCAAAAACAGGCACTAACATAGGACTTTTAACTTTGTGTAAACACAAAGTGGTGTAATGTGAACGCTCAGAAAGCAAGGGATACTTGTGTAAAATCCCCTTAAATATATGAAAAGATCTTGAGCTGTTTCTCTCAAGCTACACAGAGGTACCGTTTTTCACTTACTGCATTAGCTGAACTCCAGGCTTTGACAGCACTCTTGCTTGGCAAGGCTGATGGGGACGCAGGCGCTCTCTCATGTTGCAGCTGCGCACAGGCGTATCTCCTCCGGACGGCAACTGGCCACTGCCTCTCTGAATTGCAAACACATACATCTTTTCATCCAACCATGCAGTTTTGGGAACTTACCTTAAAGATATACTGGCACATGTATGAAATGGTATATGTGCAAAGTGATTCACTGTAGCATTTCTCTTACTGCCAAAAGATTGGAAAACAATTCAATGGTCCATCGGTATGGAACTGATAAAGTCACTTCTGTTGTATCAATACAATGGAATGTTGAGTAATACAGTATTGCAGTATAAACGAAGAGGAAAGTCTACAGACTGGTATGGAAAGACTAAGAGGTCTTTGGTTACATGAAATGGTTAAATGGGGGGAAAACCCCACAGTACAGAACAGCATGTGGAGTGCAGTACCTTTGGTGAGTGGCAGGGAGGAAAGAAATGTCTATTCATATGTGCTGAGACTTGCATAAAGGAACTCTGAAGGCCGCCTTCAAAAATCTGACCAGTGGGGCCCAATCAGAGACCTGAGCGGGGACGGAGCGGGCAGTAAAGTGTCTCGCTCTGTACCTCTGAAGACTGCTTGCTTTTGAAACCTGTATATGGTTGACCTAGTCAAAAAGACTGAAAAAGATTCTGAGCATTTCCACGCCTTTCCTGTCTTGTTTTTCATTCATAAGTGAGAAGATTCAAGTCTCACCTAGTGCTAGAACCCAGGGGCAGAGATCACTGCCGCTTGTCCCCCTGGAGACATGACCTACCTTGGTTTCTAGCACCGGCCGAGAGCAACAGGACAGTGGTCTGCGAGCCAGGGCTCCCAGGTGGGCCAGGCTCCCCACACAGCTCAGGGGGAGCAGGTCGGAGCTCCACAGATGGGACTCAGGTGTGTCCGCCGTTCTACAGACATGGCTCCTCGCGCTGGGGCCCGAGCCTGGGGAATGTCGTCAGTTTGGCAGAGAACGAGGGGCGCCAACCATGTGCTCGACAGAGGGATCTGGAGGAATGAAGACAAATGTCAGCTGGTTTTTCATCACAGGTAAAACCAATGTCCTTGGGACAGGCGTCTTTTGTTTACTGTGCAGAATGTGTGGATTTCCCCCAACTTCTTTGATCTTCTGTCCCTTTTAATATCAGCATTTTATTTTATTTTTTATTATTATATATTTTTTCTGAAGCTGGAAACGAGTAGGCAGTCAGACAGACTCCCGCATGCGCCTGACCGGGATCCATCCGGCATGCCCACCAGGGGGCGATGCTCTGCCCCTCCAGGGTGTCGCTCTGTCAGGACCAGAGCCACTCTAGTGCCTGGGGCAGAGGCCAAGGAGCCATCCCCAGCGCCCGGGCCATCTTTAGCTCCAATGGAGCCTCGGCTGCAGGAGGGGAAGAGAGAGACAGAGAGGAAGGAGGGGTGGAGGGGTGGAGAAGCAGATGGGCACCTCTCCTGTGTGCCCTGGCTGGGAATCGAAACCGGGACTTTAGCACGCCAGGCCGATGCTCCACCACTGAGCCAACCGGCCAGAGCCTAATTTCAGCATTTTAGATGTAGCCCAAATAATGCTATTTTCTGGCTCTCCTAAACATAGAACTTATTTTAAAAAAAAAAAAAATCTTATTTTTATTAATTTTAATGCAGTGACATTGATAAATCAGGGTACTTATGTTCCGAGAAAACATCTCCAGATTATTTTGACCTTTGATTATGCTACATACCCCTCACTCAAAGTTAAATCTTCCTCCGTCAACTTCTATCTGGTTTTCTTTGTGCCCCTACCCTCCCCCACTCCCTCCCTCTCCTTCCTCGCCCCCTCCCCACCCCTCCACCCCACTCCCTGTTACCATCACATTCTTGTCCACGTCTCTGAGTCTCATTTTTATGTCCCTTCTATGCATGGGTTCATATAGTTCTTAGTTTTTTTCTGATTTACTTATTTCACTCCGTATAATGTTATCAAGATCCATCCATGTTATTGTAAATGATCCAATGTCATCATTTCTTATGGCTGAGTAGTATTTCATAGTATATATGTACCAAAGCTTTTTAATCCACTCATCCTCTGACGGACACTTGGGCTGTTTCCAGATCTTCGCTATTGTGAACAATGCTGCCATAAACATGGGGATGCATTTCTCCTTCTGGAACTGTTCTATGGTGTCCTTGGGGTATATTCCTAAAAGTGGCATGGCTGGGTCAAAAGGCAGTTCGATTTTCAATTTTTTGAGGAATCTCCATACTGTTTTCCACAGAGGCTGCACCAGTCTGCATTCCCACCAGCAATGCAGGAGGGTTCCCTTTTCTCCACATCCTCGCCAGCACTTATTCTGTGTTGTTTTGTTGATGAGCGCCATTATAACCGGTGTGAGGTGATATCTTATTGTGGTTTTAACTTGCATTTCTCTAATGATTAATGATGTTGAACATTTTTTCATATGCCTATTGGCCATCTGTATATCCTCTTTGGAGAAGTGTCTATTCATTTCTTTTGCCCATTTTTTGATTGGATTGTTTGTCTTTCTGGTGTTGAGATTTACAAGTTCTTTATAAATTTTGGTTATTAACCCCTTATCAGACATACTGTCAAATATATTCTCCCATTGTGTAGTTTGTCTTTTTATTCTGTTCTTATTGTCTTTAGCTGTGCAAAAGCTTTTTAGTTTGATATGGTCCCATTTGTTTATCCTGTCTTTTATTTCCCTTGCCCGTGGAGATAAATCAGCAAATATATCGCTGCAAGAGATGTCGGAGGGCTTACTGCCTATGTTTTCTTCTAAGATGCTTATGGTTTCACACCTTACATTTAAGTCTTTTATCCATTTTAAGTTTATTTTTGTGAATGGTGTAAGTTGGTGGTCTAGTTTCATTTTTTTGCATGTTGCTGTCCAATTTTCCCAACACCATTTGTTGAAGAGGCTGTCTTTACTCCATTGTATTTCCTTACCTCCTTTGTCAAATATCAGTTGTCCATAGAGCTGTGGGTTTATTTCTGGGTTCTTCGTTATGTTCCATTGATCTATGTGCCTGTTCTTATGCCAGTACTAGGCTGTTTTGGGTACAATGGCCTTGTAGTATAGCTTGATATCAGGAAATGTGATACCTCCCCCTTTATTCTTCTTTTTTAAGATTGCTGAGGTTGCCCTGGCCGGTTGGCTCAGCGGTAGAGCGTCGGCCTAGCGTGCGGAGGACCCGGGTTCGATTCCCGGCCAGGGCACACAGGAGAAGCGCCCATTTGCTTCTCCACCCCTCCGCCGCACTTTCCTCTCTGTCTCTCTCTTCCCCTCCCGCAGCCAAGGCTCCATTGGAGCAAAGATGGCCCGGGCGCTGGGGATGGCTCTGTGGCCTCTGCCCCAGGCGCTAGAGTGGCTCTGGTTGCAATATGGTGACGCCCAGGATGGGCAGAGCATCGCCCCCTGGTGGGCAGAGCGTCGCCCCATGGTGGGCGTGCCGGGTGGATCCCGGTCGGGCGCATGCGGGAGTCTGTCTGACTGTCTCTCCCCGTTTCCAGCTTCAGAAAAATGGGGAAAAAAAAAAAAAAAAAAGATTGCTGAGGCTATTCGTGTTCTCTTTTGGTTCCATATAAATTTTTAGAATATGTGATTTATATCTTTAAAGTATGTCATTGTTATTTTAATTGGTATTGCATTGAATTTATAAATTACTTTGGGTAATATAGACATTTTAATGATGTTTATTCTTCCTAACCATGAGCATGGTATATGCTTCCTCTTGTTTGTATCTTTCTTGATTTCTTTTATTAATGTTTTATAATTTTCCTAGTACAAGTCTTTAGTCTCCTTGGTTAAGTTTACTCCTAGGTACTTTATTTTTTTGGTTGTAATAGTGAAGGGGATTTTTTCCTTAATTTCTTTCTGACTGTTTATTGTTGGTGTATAAAAATGCCTCTAATTTCTGAGTATTTATTTTATACCCTGCCACCTTGCTGAATTCATTTATCAGGTCCAGTAGTTTTTTGACTGAGACTTTAGGGTTTTCTATATACAATATCATATCATCTGCAAATAATGATAGCTTTACTTCTTCTTTTCCAACTTGAATGCCTTTTATTTCTTCTTCTTGTCTGATTGCTGTGGCTAGGACTTCCAGGACTATGTTGAATAAGAGTGGTGAAAGGGGGCACCCTGCCTTGTTCCTGATCTTAAGAGTATTGCTTTTAATTTTTGCCCATTGAGTATGATGTTGGCTGTGGGTTTGTCATAGATGGCTTTTATCATGTTGAGGTATGTTTCCTGTATTCCCACTTTGCTGAGAGTTTTGATCATGAACGGGTGCTGGATTTTATCAAGTGCTTTTTCTGCATCTATTGAAATTATCATGTGGTTTTTCTCCTTCCTTTCATTTATGTGATGAATAACATTGATAGATTTGTGAATATTGTACCAGCCTTGCCTCCCCAGAATAAATCCCACTTGATCATGGTGTATGATTTTTTCCATATATTGTTGGATCCGGTTTGCTAATATTTTGTTGAGGATTTTAGTATCTATATTCATCAGGGATATTGGCCTATAATTTTCTTTCTTTGTGTTGTCTTTGCCTGGTTTTGGAATCAGAATTATGCTCGCCTCATAAAAGGAGCTTGGAAGTCTTCCTTCCTCTTGAATTTTTTGAAATAGTTTGAGAAGGATAGGAGTTAGTTCTTCTTTGAATATTTGGTAGAATTCAGTTGTGAAGCCATCAGGCCCTGGACTTTTCTTTGTTGAGAGTTTTTTTTTTTATAACTGTTTAGATCTCATTTGGTGTAATCTGTCTGTTCAGGTTTTCTGATTCTTCCAGATTGATTTTTGGAAGATTGTATGTTTCAAGGAATTTGTCCATTTCATCTAGGTTGTCTAGTTTTTTGGCATACAGTTCTTCATAGTATTTTCTTACAATATTTTGTATTTCTGTTGTGTCAGTTGTTATTTCTTTACTCTCATTTCTAATTCTATTTATTTGAGTCCTCTCTCTCTTTTTCTTGGTGAGTCTAGTTAAAGGTTCATCAATCTTGTTTACCTTTTCAAAGAACCAGCTCCTAGTTTCATTGATCCTCTGTATTGTTTCTTTAGCCTCTATGTCATTTATTTCTGCTCTGATCTGTATTATTTCCTTTCTTCTACTACATTTGGGCTTTACTGGCTCTTCCTTTTCTAGTTCTTTTAGATGCAGGGTTAAGTTGTTTATTTGAGCTTTTTCTAGCTTCTTAAAGTGTGCCTGTAGTGCTATGAACTTCCCTCTCAGTACTGCTTTTGCTGTGTTCCATAAATTTTGAGTTGTTGTATGCTCATTATCATTCGTTTCTAGGAATTTTTTATTTCTTCTTTGATGTTATTCTTGATCCATTCGTTATTTAACAACCTGCTATTTAGTTTCCATGTGTTTGAGAATTTTCGAGCTTTTTTGTTGTGGTTGATTTCTAGTTTCATGCCATTGTGATCAGAGAAAGTGTTTGATATGATTTCAATCTTCTTAAATTTGTTGAGACCACTTTTGTGCCCTAACATATGGTCTGTTCTAGAGAATGTACCATGAACACTTGAAAAGAATGTATATTCTGCTGCTTTAGGGTGAAAGGTTCTGTAGGTTTCTATTAAATTGAGTTGATCTAGTGTGTCCTTTAAGTCTGCTGTTTCTTTGTTAATTTTCTTTCTTGAGGATCGATCTAGTGATGTTAGTGGGGTATTAAAATCTCCTACTATTATAGTGTTGCTGTTGATCTTGCTCTTTATATCCATCAAAGTCTGCTTTATATATTTAGGTGCTCCTATATTAGGTACATAGATATTTATAATAGTTATATCTTCCTGTTGGATTACTCCCTTTATCATTATGTAGTGGCTTTCTTTATCTCTTACTATATTCTTTGTTTTAAAGTCCATTTTGTCTGAGATAAGTATTGCTACCCCAGCTTTTTTTTCATTTCCATTTGCATGAAATGTTTTTTTCCATCCTTTTATCTTCAACCTATGTGCATCTTTTGTTTTAAGGTGTGACTCTTGTAGACAGCATATGTACGGGTCCTGTTTTCTTATCCATGCAGCTACCCTATGTCTTTTGATTGGATCATTTAATCCATTTACATTTATGGTTATTATTGACATGTAGTTGTTTATTGCCATTTTATTCTTTTTTTTTTTTTTTTTTTTTTTTTTTTTTATTTTTATGAAGCTGGAAACGGGGAGAGACAGTCTGACAGACTCCCGCATGCGCCTGACTGGGATCCACTTGGCACACCCACCAGGGGCAACGCTCTGCCCACCAGGGGGCGATGATCTGCTCCTCCGGGGTGTCGCTCTGCCGCGACCAGAGCCACTCTAGCACCTGGGGCAGCGGCCAAGGAGCCATCCTCAGCGCCCGGGCCATCTTTGCTCCAATGGAGCCTCGGCTGCAGGAGGGGAAGAGAGAGACAGAGAGGAAGGAGGGGGGGTGGAGAAGCAGATGGGCCCCTCTCCTGTGTGCCCTGGCCGGGAATCGAATCCGGGTCCCCCGCACGCCAGGCTGATGCTCTTCCGCTGAGCCAACCGGCCAGGGCCGCCATTTTATTCTTTAAAGCTGTATTCCTCTTTTGCTATATCTTTTTTCACTTTGATCTGTTTACAACAGGCCCCTTAACATTTTCTGCAGCATTGGTTTGGTTGTAATGAATTCCTTGAGTTTTTTTTTTTTTGTCTGGGAAACTTTTTATTTCTCCTTCAATTTTAAATGATAGCCTTGCTGGATAAAGTAGTCTTGATTGTAGGTGCTTGTTCTGCATTACTTTGAATATTTCTTGCCATTCCCTTCTGGCTTCAAGTGTTTCTGTTGAGAAGTCGGATGTCATCCTTATGGGGGCTCCTTTGTAGGTGATAGCTTTTTTTTCTCTTGCAGCTTTTAATATTTTCTCTTTACCACTTAGCTTTGGTATTTTAATTATGATGTGTCTTGGTGTAGGTTTCTTAAGGTTTCTTTTTAGTGGAGTTCTCTGTGCTTCTTGAATTTGTGAGAGTTTCTCCTGCATTAATTTAGGAAAGTTTTTTTTTTTTTTTTTTTTAATAATAATTTTATTTTTTTAATGGGGTGACATCAATAAATCAGGATACATATATTCAAAGATAACAAGTCCAGGTTATGTTGTCGTTCAATTATGTTGCATATCCATCACCCAAAGTCAGATTGTCCTCTGTCACCTTCTATCTAGTTTTCTTTATGCCCCTCCCCTCCCCCTTTCCCTCTCCCATTCCCCCCTCCTCCCCGTAACCACCACACTCTTATCAATGTCTCTTAGTTTCACTTTTATGTCCCACCTACGTATGGAATAATGCAGTTCCTGGTTTTTTCTGATTTACTTATTTCGCTTCGTATCATGTTATCAAGATCCCACCATTTTGCTGTAAATGTTCCGATGTCATCATTTCTTATGGCTGAGTAGTATTCCATAGTGTATATGTGCCACGTCTTCTTTATCCAGTCGTCTATTGATGGGCTTTTCGGTTGTTTCCATGTCCTGGCCACTGTGAACAATGCTGCAATAAACATGGGGCTGCATGTGTCTTTACATATCAATGTTTCTGAGTTTTGGGGGTATATATACCCAGTAGAGGGATTGCTGGGTCATAAGGTATTTCTATTTTCAGTTTTTTGAGGAACCACCATACTTTCTTCCATAATGGTTGTACTACTTTACATTCCCACCAACAGTGAATGAGGGTTCCTTTTTCTCCACAGCCTCTCCAACATTTGCTATTACCTGTCTTGCTAATAACAGCTAATCGAACAGGTGTGAGGTGGTATCTCATTGCCGTTTTGATTTGCATTTCTCTAATAGCTAAAGAAGATGAGCATCTTTTCATATATCTGTTGGCCATTTGTATTTCTTCCTGGGAGAAGTGTCTGTTCATATCCTCTTCCCATTTTTTTATTGGATTGTTTGTTTGTTTGTTGCTGAGTTTTATGAGTTCTTTGTATATTTTAGATATTAGGCCCTTATCTGAGCTGTTGTTTGAAAATATCATTTCCCATTTAGTTGGCTTTCTGTTTATTTTGTTATCAGTTTCTCTTGCTGAGCAAAAACTTCTTAGTCTGATGTAGTCCCATTCATTAATTTTTGCCTTCACTTCTCTTGCCTGTGGAGTCAAATTCATAAAATACTCTTTAAAACCCAGGTCCATGAGTTGAGTACCTATGTCTTCTTCTATGTACTTAATTGTTCAGGTCTTATGTTTAGATCTTTGATCCATTTTGAGTTAATTATAGTACAGGGGGACAAACTGTAGTCCAGTTTCATTCTTTTGCATGTGGCTTTCCAGTTTTCCCAGCACCATTTATTGAAGAGGCTTTCTTTTCTCCATTGTGTGTTGTTAGCCCCTTTATCAAAAATTATTTGATTATATATATGTGGTTTTATTTCTGGACTTTCTATTCTGTTCCATTGGTCTGAGTGTCTCTTTTTCAGCCAATACCATGCTGTTTTGATTGTCGTGGCCCTATAATAGAGTTTGAAGTCAGGTATTGTAATGCCCCAGCTTCATTCTTTTTCTTTAGGATTGCTTTGGCTATTCGGGGTTTTTTATAGTTCCATATAAATCTGATGATTTTTTGCTCTATTTCTATAAAAAAAGTCATTGGAAGTTTGATGGGAATTGCATTAAATTTGTATATTGCTTTGGGTAATATAGCCATCTTGATTATATTTATTCTTCCTAGCCAAGAACAAGGTATATTCTTCCATCTCATTATATCTTTTTCGATTTCCCTTAACAATGGTTTATAGTTTTCGTTGTATAAGTCCTTTACATTCTTGTTATGTTTATTCCTAAGTATTTTATTTTTTTTGTTGCAATCGTGAAGGGGATTATTCTTTTGAGTTCGTTCTCAATTGTTTCATTGTTGGCATATAGAAAGGCTATGGACTTCTGTATGTTAATTTTGTATCCTGCGACCTTACTGTATTGGCTTATTGTTTCTAGTAGTCTTTTTGTGGATTCTTTGGGGTTTTCGATGTATAGGATCATATCATCTGCAAAAAGTGATACCTTTACTTCTTCTTTTCCGATATGGATGCCTTTTATTTCTTTGTCTTGTCTGATTGCTCTGGCTAGAACCTCTAGTACCACATTAAATAAGAGTGGAGAGAGTGGACAACCCTGTCTTGTTCCTGATTTAAGGGGGAAAGCCTTCAGGTTTGTGCCATTTAATATGATGTTAGCTGATGGTTTATCATATATGGCCTTTATCATGTTGAGATATTTTTCTTCTATACCCATTTTGTTGAGAGTCTTAAACATAAAATTGTGCTGTATTTTATCGAAAGCCTTTTCTGCGTCTATTGATAAGATCATGTGGTTTTTGTTCTTTGTTTTGTTGATATGGTGTATTACGTTAACCGTTTTACGTATGTTGAACCATCCTTGAGATTCTGGGATGAATCCCACTTGATCATGATGTATTGTTTTTTTAATATGTTGTATTCGATTTGCTAGTATTTTGTTTAGTATTTTAGCATCTGTATTCATTAGAGATATTGGTCTGTAGTTTTCTTTTTTTGTGCCATCCTTGCCTGGTTTTGGTATAAGGGTTATGTTGGCCTCATAAAATGTGTTTGGAAGTATTGCTTCTTCTTCAATTTTTTGGAAGACTTTCAGTAGAATAGGAACCAAGTCTTCTTTGAATGTTTGATAAAATTCGCTGGTATAACCGTCAGGGCCTGGACTTTTATTTTTGGGGAGGTTTTTAATGGTTTTTTCTATTTCTTCTCTACTAATAGGTCTGTTTAGGCTTTCTGCTTCTTCTTGACTCAGTCTAGGAAGGTTGTATTGTTCTAGGAATTTATCCATTTCTTCTAGGTTGTTGAATTTAGTGGCATAAAGTTTTTCATAGTATTCTACAATAATTCTTTGTATATCTACAGTGTCCGTGGTGATTTCTCCTCTTTCATTTTGGATTTTGTTTATATGAGTTCTTTCTCTTTTTTCCTTGGTAAGTCTTGTCAAGGGTTTGTCAATTTTGTTGATCTTTTCAAAGAACCAGCTCCTTGTTCTATTAATTTTTTCTATAGTTTTTCTGTTCTCTAATTCATTTATTTCTGCTCTGATTTTTATTATCTCCTTTCTTCAGCTGGTTTTGGGTTTTCTTTGTTCTTCTTTTTCTAGTTCCTTAAGGTGGGAAGTTAAGTGGTTCACTTGGGCTCTCTCTTGTTTGTTCATATATGCCTGAAGTGATATGAACTTCCCTCTTATCACTGCTTTTGCTGCATCCCATGGATTCTGATATGTCGTAATGTCATTTTCATTAGTCTGTATATATCTTTTGATCTCTGCACTCATTTCTTCTTTGATCCATTCATTTTTTAAAAGTATGTTGTTTAGTTTCCACATTTTTGTGGGATTTTTTTCCTCTTTTTTGCAGTTGAATTCTAGTTTCAAGGCTTTATGATCAGAAAATATGCTTGGTACAACTTCGATTTTTCTGAATTTGCTGATGTTGTTTTTGTGGCCCAACATATGGTCAATTCTTGAGAATGATCCATGTACACTGGAGAAAAATGTATACTCAGTCACTTTGGGATGAAATGTCCTGTAGATGTCTATCATATCCAGGTGCTCTAGTGTTTTGTTTAAGGCCACTATGTCTTTGTTGATTCTCTGTTTGGATGACCGATCTAGAGCCGTCAGCGGTGTATTGAGGTCTCTAAGTATGATTGTATTTTTGTCAGTTTTTGTTTTAAGATCAATAAGTAGCTGTCTTATCAGTTTTATATGGAACTATAAAAGACCCCGAATAGCCAAAACAATCCTAAGGAAAAAGAATGAAGCTGGGGACATTACAATACCTGACTTTAAACTATATTATAGGGCCACGATAATCAAAACAGCATGGTATTGGCAGAAAAATAGACACTCAGACCAATGGAACAGAATAGAAAGCCCAGAAATAAAACCACATATATATGGTCAAATAATCTTTGATAAAGGGACTAACAACACACAATGGAGAAAGAAAGCCTCTTCAACAAATGGTGTTGGGAAAACTGGAAAGCCACATGCAAAAGAATGAAACTCGACTACAGCCTGTCCCCGTGTACTAAAATTAATTCAAAATGGATCAAAGACCTAAATATAAGACCTGAAACAATAAAGTACATAGAAGAAGACAGAGGTACTAAAATCATGGACCTGGGTTTTAAAGAACATTTTATGAACTTGACTCCAATGGCAAGAGAAGTGAAGGCAAAGATAAATGAATGGGACTACATCAGAATAAAAAGTTTTTGCTCAGCAAGAGAAACTGATATCAAAATAAACAGACAGCCAACTAAATGGGAAATGATATTTTCAAACAACAGCTCAGATAAGGGCCTAATATCCAAAATTTACAAAGAACTCATAAAACTCAACAACAAACAAACAAACAATCCAATAAAAAAATGGGAAGAAGCCATGAACAGACACTTCTCCCAGGAAGAGATACAAATGGCCAACAAATATATGAAAAGATGCTCAGATTCATTAGTTATTAGAGAAATGCAAATCAAAACTACAATGAGATATACCACCTCACCCCAGTGAGATTAGCTATTATCAACAAGACGGGTAATAGCAAATGTTGGAGAGGCTGTGGAGAAAAAGGAACCCTCATTCACTGTTGGTGGGACTGTAAAGTAGTACAACCATTATGGAGGAAAGTATGGTGGTTCCTCAAAAAACTGCAAATAGAACTTCCTTATGACCCAGCAATCCCTCTACTGGGTATATACCCCAAAACCTCAGAAACATTGATACGTGAATACACATGTAGCCCCATGTTCATTGCAGCACTGTTCACAGTGGCCAAGACATGGAAACAACCAAAAAGCCCTTCAATAGAAGACTGGATAAAGAAGATGTGGCACATATACACTATGGAATACTACTCAGCCATAAGAAATGATGACATCAGATCATTTACAGCAAAATGGTGGGAACTTGATAACATTATACGGAGTGAAATAAGTAAATCAGAAAAAAACAAGAACTATATGATTCCATACATTGGTGGAACATAAAAACGAGACTAAGAGACATGGACAAGAGTGTGGTGGTTACCAGGGGTGGGGGGAGGGAGGACATGGGAGGGAGGGAGGGAGAGAGTTAGGGGGAGGGGGAGGGGCACAGAGAACTAGATAGAGGGTGGCGGAGGACAATCTGACTTTGGGTGAGGGGTATGCAACATAATTTATTGACAAAATAACCTAGAAATGTTTTCTTTGAATATATGTACCCTGATTTATTAATGTCATCCCATTACCATTAATAAAAATTTATTAAAAAAAAATAAGTAGCTGTCTTATATATTTTGGTGCTCCTTGGTTTGGTGCATATATATTAATAATTGTTATGTCTTCTTGATTCAGTATCCCCTTAGCCATTATGAAATGGCCATTTTTGTTTCTGAGTACTTTTGCTGTCTTGTAGTCAGCATTATCAGATATAAGTATTGCTACGCCACTTGTTTTTGGATCTTATTTGCTTGGAGTATTGTTTTCCAGCCTTTCACTTTGAATTTGTTTTTATCCTTGTTACTTAGATGAGTTTCCTGTAGGCAGCATACAGTTGGATTTTCTTTATTAATCCATTCTGCTACTCTGTGCCTTTTTATTGGTGAGTTTAATCTGTTTACATTTAGTGTAATTATTGACACTTGTGAGTTCCCTATTGCCATTTTATATCTTGCTTTCTGTTAGTTTTTTGTCTTGTTTGATCCTTCTCTTTAGTTTTTCTATCTTTTGTTTTTATTTGGTTGTATTTCATACATCTTTCCTCTGTTGCTATCTTTTTTATCTCATGTGCTTCTGTGGTGGTTTTTTCAATGGTGGTTACCTTTGAGTAATGAAAAGGGTCCCTACCCTGTTCATTGTAGCGAACTATTTTGTGAGTACTTTTGCACTCCATCGTCCTTTGCTACTGTTAATCTCCATCTTCTCCCCCCCTTTCTTTTTGTTGTTGTCACAGTTTAAATTTGGTTTTATTGTGTTCTTGGAGCTTTTACTTGTGGCTCTGTTTTTTTTTGTTCTTTGTATCTGATTGGAGAACCCCCTTTAGTAATTCCTGGAGTGGGGGTTTTCTGATGATAAATTCCCTCATCTTTTCTGTATCTGTGAATGTTTTTATTTCTCCTTCATATTTGAAGGATAGCTTTGATGGGTATAGTATTCCTGGCTGAAAGTTCCTCTCTTTCAGGACTTTAAATATTGGGGTCCACTCTCTTCTAGCTTGTAGAGTTTTTGCTGAGAAATCTGATGATAATCTAATGGGCCTTTCTTTATATGTTGTATTCTTCTTTTCCCTGGCTGCCTTGAGAATTTTTTCTTTGCTATTGGTTTGTGTCAATTTCATTATGATATGCCTTGCAGTAGGTTTGTTGGGGTTAAGAAAACTCGGAGTTCTGTTTGCTTCTTGAACTTGAGGCTTTAGTTCTTTCCACAGGCTTGGGAATTTCTCATCTATTATTTGTTTGAGTATGTTCTCCATTCCATTTTCTCTCTCTTCTCCCTCTGATATACCTATTATTCTTATGTTATTCTTTTTGATGGAGTCAGATAATTCTTGTAGGGGTATCTCATTTTTTTAAATTTTTGAGTTTCTTTCTTCCTCTCTCTGTTGTGCCTCAAGTTGCTTGTCTTCTATTTCACTAATCCTCTCTTCTATCTGACCTGTTCTATTAGCTAAGCTTGTTACTTCGTTTTTCAGCTTGTGAATTGAGTTTTTCATTTATGTTTGATTTGTTTTTATAGTTTTAATTTCCTTGGACATATATTCTTTGTGTTCATTGAGTTGTTTTCTGAGCTCCCTAAATTGCCTTTCTGTGTTTTCTTGTATATCTCAGAGGATTTTTAGGATTTCTATCTTGAATTCTCTGTCATTTAGCTCCAAGGTTTCCAATATATTAAATTTTTTCTCCATAGATTTTTCCTCATCTAGCTGTGTTACTTCTCTTTCTTTTGTATCCATGATATTCGATTTTCTCTTCCTTAATGGCATCTGCGGGTGGTTTTGTTGATAGTATTAATGAGATTTAATAAAGAATAAAAAGTTAAAAAAATAAAAAATCTAAGAGTTGTTTTTTTTAAAAAAATTAATAATGAAATAAAGAAAAATAAAATAAAATAAAAATTAAAAAAAAAAGGAAATTATTCCCCCCCTCCTTTTTTCCTCTCCTCTCCTCTCCCCTCTTTCTTGAGAAAATCTTGTGGTGAACTGTGAATTATAACAAACAATGCCCATAATGGAGGGCCTGAATTGGGGAAAAGTAATAAAGGGGCAAAAATAGAAAAAAAAAAAAGAAAAAATTAGGGGGTATGGACCCACAAAAAGCAAATAAGGAAAAAATTTGGGTCAAGAATAAAATGATTTGCTTTTAGGTGTTGGTTGACTAAGAGTTATGATGAGAGGAATAAGAGGAAAACAGAAAAATGGGGGGGACAAATTAAAAAATTACTATTGTATTTAGTGGAACAAGAACTAGATAAAATGGAGAGCCAGGGATGGGAGCACTGGTAGTGAGTTAAAAAGTTGAAGTATAAACCCCCCAAAATGCCACAAACATAAGTTTGAGTCCCAGATAAGAGAATTTGTTTGTTATTGAGGTTTGAATGAGAGGAGATGTAAAGGAGAAAGGAAGAAACTAATATAGAGGGAGAAAAGAAAGAGATAGAGAGAAAAAAAGAGGGAACCACTAAAAGAAGAAAAAAGAAAAAAGAGGAGAGAGAGAGAGAGAGAGAGAGAGAGTTAAGGGTTTTGGAGTGCAACCCCCATAGAGAGAAAGGAAGAGGAGAGAAAAGATAATGGGAGATGTAACACTTATGGGTAGTGAAGTTCAAGGAGAGGAGAGAGTAAGACCGGCAGAGAGTTAATCGGCCAAATTGGAGGAGGAAAAAAAAATATCAAGAATGAAGATAAGAGAAACAAACGAACAAATATAATAAAATGGGATAGGTTATAAAGTCTGCAGATTATTCTTGATTTTGAGAGGTTATCTTCTTGCTTTTTCTTTTCTCTCCCTCTTCCTGGTTGGTGACTCTGTATCCCGGGTTCTGCCCCTTTGGCACGCTCAGGTAGAGGTTTGTAGTTGATAAGTCTCTATGGCAATGTCATGTATTGTGCTTTAGTCTCGTTGGCAGTCGAGGCTCATTAGCATTTATAGGCTCCGACAGTGAGAGAGTCCGTGTTCCTGGAGCCTTTCTCCTAGTCTTTCCTTCCTCAATTAGTAGCCTGATAATCCAACTATGGGGTTGCTGCTGCCTCTGCTTGGATAGTAAGGGGCTCAAAGAGCTGGCAACTCCTCACTCTATTTCCACTCAGCACAGGGCTCTGGGTAAGGCTCAGTCAGTCAGAGCTGCTAGCATAATCAGCCGGGGTTTCCGCCCACTCAAAGACCTCTGGCTCTGCCACTCTGTCCGATAACACAGGCGGGCCCCCACTTCCGGGGCGCTTGGAGGAAACTCTCTCTCACTATCTGCGCGCGCAGACCAGGATATCCGGCCAGCAGTCTCACGCTCTGAGTGAAACCCCCAACCGCAGGGAAAAGTTGCAGCATTGGAATTGGCTCTCGTTCTGTCCTGTGCGTGGCTTTTGCAAGGCGCTGGGGCGGCCCGAGATTCCGCCTTGGCCCACACAAAGGCCCCTGACTCTGCCCCTCTGTGCGATAACACGGGCACGCACTGCCGAGGCACTCGGAGGAATCTCTCGCTCACTATCTGCGCGCGCAGACCAGGATATGAGGCCGGCCGCGTTTCCCTCTGAGTGAATCCCCTACCAGCACGTAAAAGTTCCACCGTTGGAATTAGTTCTCACTCCCTCCTGTGCGCGGCTTTCCCAGAGCACTGGGGCTGCCCAGAGATTCTGTTTTTGGCCCACAGAAAGGCCTCTGACTCTGCCTCTCTGTGGGGTAACACAGGCACCCACTCCCGGGGCTTAGGAAGAAATCTCTCGCCCAGTATCTGCGTGCACCTACCAGGAGATCAGGTAAAATGGCTGCCCCGCTTGTCTTTCTTTGTTTGGGTTTGGCGCTAGTGTTAGCTTATATTGCCCAGGTTGCCACAGGATCAGTTTTTCCTTGGCTTGGATATCCGTGTCACAGCCTGGTTTGGCCATTTGTGCCGCGGCCTGGATCTATTCACCCCCTTTGCCCGCCTCAGTTTCTATATTCACGGATCCCAGAGAAAGCCGCCCTGTTTAGGTTAGTGAGGAAGGCAGAGCATTTCTTACTCCCTATTTCCTTTGGGGTTTGGTTATATATTTAGCCAATTTTTCGCTCGACCATACCTTCGGGTGTATTGCGAAACATCTGGAGGCTCCAAGGAAAGGTTTTTCTGTTTCTGGTTGAAAATCTTGTTGAGTTTTGGGGGAGATTTATCGGTATTGCTTCCTACCCCGCCATTACTCTGACGTCCTGTCCTATTTAGGGAAGTTTTTAGCTATGATATGATTGAATAAAGCCTCTATTCCTTGTTCTTTCTCTTCTTCTTCAGGAACCCCTATGATACGGATGTTATTTCTCTTTATGTTGTCACAGAGCTCTCTAAGAGTTTCCTCAGACTTTTTGAGTCTCTTTTCTTTTTTCTTCTCTGCTTTCATGCCTTCATTCCAGTTGTCCTCCAACTCACTGATTCGATCCTCAGCTCCATCCATCCTGTTTTTAATTCCTTCCATTGTGGTCTTCATTTCTGATATTGTATTTGTCATCTCCGACTGATTCTTTTTTAATATTTCAACATCCTTTTTTATACTTGCTATTTCTTTATTTAGGTGTTCGTGATGACCATCCATTGTTGTTCTAAGATCCCTAAGCATCCTTATAATCATTATTTTAAACTCCATATCCGGAAGTTTGATTATTTCCATATCACTCAGTTCATCTCCTGAAGGTCTCTCTTGTGGTTTCATTTGGATTGCACTTCTTTGTCTTCTTATAGTGCCTGGGTGTCTGGGTGTTTTCTTTGTAGAGCTGGTTGAGTCTAGGCTTGGTGTTGTCTGCCTCTAGTTTTTACTTGTGTTGTTTCTAAGTCTTCTTGGGTTGGCATCAGCTATTATTTGTAATCCACTTTAGGATTCGGGCTGCTTTGAAGTCTTGATTTTTTTTGTTTTCTTAACAGGTAATTCTCTTGTTTGCTGATCTCAGCAGGGAGCTTATTTGAAACTGTATCCAGGAATGCAATGGGTGTGACCTGAGGCTCTGAAGTCCTCTTCTGCCAGTTAATCTCTCTGGGGGTGGGTTGCTTTCTCAGCTTCAGTAGGGGGAGGTGTATCTCAGATCTCCATGGAGACCTGAGTTACTGCCCCTCCTCCCCACTTCTTGTTTTCAGCTGGAACTTGTTGCGCTGATTGGAGCTGGAGAGATGGCTGTATCTCTGTGACCTGGAAGTACTTTTGTATTTTGCTTTGTGGAAGGATCAGCCCCTCCCCCAGTTATGGCTGTCTCCAGCACTGAATGAGTCAGCTTTTTATGTCATCACCTATATTCCTCTCCCCCTCACTATCCGTCTCTCTCTTTCTCCTTTCTTTTTGGAAGACAAGCGGGCCCTTTCAACACACCTCGTTCCCTGGTTGCCAGGCAAGTGGCTGTTAGCAGTGTTTACTGCTCTTTTCCTTGAAGTGAGAGCCCAGCCTGTAAGCAGGGGAGATTCAGGTGCTCCCTACCAGGTTTGTTGTGGCTTCTTCTTTGCTCCTTGATTTTTGAAAGCTGTTTTTGTAGTCCAGATTTGGTTTTTCACACTGATTGTTCATAAATTAGTTTATAATCCAGTTCGGTGATGTGAGCTGGGAGTCTGTGCGTCTGCCTACTCCGCTACCATCTTGAGGTCTCCACATAAAACTTTTTTAAAATTAATTTTTAAAATTCATTCATTTTAGGGAAGCAGGGAGTGGAGAAAAAGAGAGAGAGAGAGAGAAAGAGAGAGAGAGAGATGGGCAGGGGGAGGAGCAGGAAGCATCAATTTTCATATGTGCCTTGACCAGGCAAGCCCAGGGTTTCAAACTGGTGACCTCAACATTCCAGGTCGACGCTTTATCCACTGCACCACCACAGGTTAGGCATGAAAAACTTTTAAGACCATTAAGCTGAAGGCGAAAGGCACAGATGTCAGGCAGGGACCGACTTTAGGTTACACAAGGATGCATCTGTCTGAATCCATTCACGAGAGAAGTAACATTATAGTGCCCACAATGCAGAGCAGGGAGGGTGCAGGCGGCCAGTTCTCTCGCATTCAGCCTTCTATGTATTTGTCCTCAGGGAACAAGCTCTGTCACCAGACTAGGGAGATAGGATTCGGAGCTCATGACCTGTCACCTTTAGTCTATCATTGATGACCTTTTGCAGAGATGGAACCTAATGGGACCTGTGCTTTTTCCTACTTGTCAGACTGAGACGGTGTCGATGGCAGTGAGAGGAAGGCATAAAAGTAATTAAGAATTTTTGAATTATTTACTGACTTTTTTTTTGAGAGAGAGAGAAAGAGAGAGAGAGAGAGAAACATTGATTTGTTGTTCCACTTATTTATGCATTCAGTGATTGATTCTTGTATGTGCCCTGACTGGGGATCAAACCTGCGACCCTGGTGTATTGGGATGACACTCTGACCAACTGAGCTACCTGGTCAGGGCTAAAAATCTTTCAATCAGAGGAATTTATTTAATAATAAAAATGCTGCCAAGTGCTTTGATGTTATAGTACCAAGAAATTGCAGTCCTTCCTCAGTGCTGGAGATAGCTGGTCAGTTTCCATCCAGTCAGTAGATGAAAACAGAAAGTGCAGCCAGGTAGACTGACACACTGGGGGCCAGTTCCCTCCCCTTTCCTGTCTTTTTTTTTTTTTAAAACACTTTTTTTCTTTTATATATTTTAAAGATTTTATTTATTTATTTTAGAGAGGAGAGAGAGAGAGAGAGAGAGAGAGAGAGAGAGAAGGGGGGAGGAGCAAGAAACATCAACCCCCATATGTGCCTTGACCAGCCAAGCCTGGGGTTTCGAACTGGCAACCTCAGCGTTCCAGGTCAGTGTTTTATCCACTGCGCCCCCACAGGCCAGGCTCCCCCTTCCTGTCATACTGAGTGGCCTACAGTCGCTGCAGGTACAGCAAGTTGTGGATCCACACAATGTATTAACCTCCCCATGCCCTCCTGGAGCCTCTCTGGTGCAAGAAGGGTGGAGGCAGCGCGTAACACACAGGCGCTCCGATTCAGGGACTGGACTTCAGAGACCCCTCTGCTGTGGCTGGGCCTGGCTGTGTGGGTAGCCAACAGCAGCACCTCACTTCTGTCCCTTACTCTGCCTGTGCATTTTGCGCAGGATCTGGAGCAGGGGTCAGGAACCTATGGCTCGTGAGCCAGATGTGGCTCTTTTGATGGCTGCATCTGGCTCGCAGACAAATCTTTAATAAAAATAATAATAACGTTAAAAATATAAAACATTCTCAGGTATCACAAGCCTCCGGGACAACACCAAATTTTTATTGGGTAATGCCTAACGTACACGGGTCGTTGTATGGCTCTCACGGAATTACATTTTAAAATACGTGGCGTTCATGGCTCTCTCAGCCAAAAAGGTTCCCGACCCCTGAGAGGGTACTGTGTGCTTTCCCAGCTGCTGGGACGCAGAGTGGAGCAACCTAGAGCTGCAGGCTGGGATCACCACCACGTTCAGGCCTGACGCTACCTGCGGGAGCCGGAGCCGGGAGGTTCCAGGCATCTCTTGTGAAGCATCCTTTGTCACCGGCGCTGCTGACCCGCAAAGGGCAGAATCTGCTGTGAGATCCCTGGGTTCAATACCGGGTTTGTTCGAGTCATTTCCTGCAATGTTTATCTGGTCCTCTCCTGTACTTGGCCAGCTAGAACAAAACAGCGCTGCTATGGAAACTGCAAACACCAGGCTCTCCTGGCCCTGCACTTGGCAGCCCGGCCTGGAGAGAGATAATGGCTTTTGTTGTTATCTGCTGGACACTGATGCTCAGCCCTTGTACCCTCAGGCCCTCACGAGGGACACGCGGACTGCACCATCGGCGCTCCGGTATACTTCCCGGCCCCTTGATGCCGCAGATAACCAGGCCAGCCAGGCCAGCTCATTACCCTGACAATAACCTGGGGCTTCAGTGCCTCCCTGACAACCTCTGTGGGCTCCTCACTCTCCGGTGACCTGGACTCTCAAAATAGCCTGCTGACTTCTGAAGCTCGCCGAGCCCAACTGGTCGGCTTATCTCACATCCCGTTCTCCTTTCTTTCTTCCAATACGACTAAATACATCTTCCTGGACACGGGCGCGTGGGGCAGACGCCATGTGATGGGCGGGACCCGCGGTCCTGCCCATTCCCGTGGGAGCAGCCTATGGCATTTGGAACAGGTGGCTGGACATTTTCCTTCCCGAATGAATACATCTCACAGCGCTCTAAGCACACATTTAGTATGAAACGGCAAAGACGATTAAAACTTCTCTGTTGGCTGCAACTTTAATAAGAGGTCCATTTACTGTGTCCGACATTAGCCATAATGTTGCTGGGGAAACGGGACTAAGAGGTTAAAAAATGGGATGCAGGAGCCCTCCCCCCCCCCTTGCCAGGTTAAGTCAAACAGCCCGGCAGGGGGTAGGTGTGAACAAATACAGAAATACAGTTGGGTTTAGACTGCGCCCATGTCTTGCTCTGTTTTCCCGATATCTGTGCTTTGAAAGAGCTTCATGCATTGAAATGCAGCCTCTCTTGTGCTTGGAGCTCCCTTGTGCAGCAGGAGAACGTTATTGCACCTCTATTTCTGAGAGTCTCAGGTACCACTTTCTTTACACTCTTAAAGCAGTGGGATTTCCCCCCTTACTCCTGGGGCAACATCCATTTTCTCTGGTTTCAAACTGCTTCATTTCTGAAAGAGATAATCACGGAAGAAATCTTCTGATCCATTTGCTTGCAAATGCTTTTCTTTGGTAAGGAATATTTGATATTCTTAAAGCTTTTGACCCATAAAGGGAGGTGGTTTTCGCATTCTATTTGATCCTTCTAAAAGCTGGCGAGCCTCGTTCTCAGAAAAATTGTAGCATAGGCACATGCACACTCAAATAGTTCTAAGACTTGTTATTTCAAATTTGTAGGTTGTTGCTCGCAGGACCCTGGAGGAGAGAGGTGGGCCGGGGTGAAGCCACCATCTAATGGTCCTCCTCTCTCCGTTTCCAGAGAGAACAGAGCAGGGCAGTTCCTGGCGAAGAGGTTCACAGAGGACTTGCATACGGTTGTTGTAGAGCCGGAGACCAGCCTTGGTGTAAGTGAGGGTGCTGTAGCCAACACAGTCCCCTGGAGCGTGGGCTGTGTTCCCCTCTGACCGCCTGAGGACTGGATGCTGAGCCCGCCGCTGCTGTCCAGCACCACGAGAGGGTCTTGTTCTGATTATCGCTAGCCTGCAAAAAGGCCAGAATGCCAGATTCCAAGTGCGGTTTCTACTGAAGGAGGATAGCTTTCACACCATTGTAAAGTCAAACAATCACAGGTCGCACCATCTTGAGTAGGGGACCATCTGTATTTGTGTGACTTAACCGATAGGCTGGATTTCAGCTGGCTGGAGGGGTATAGGTGGACTTTGGGGGCGGGGGAGCATGGTGCTGAAGGGAAGGTCCTGCCCAGCCTGGTTCTGTGGGACCTTAGCCTCCCTGTGAGAGAGGCAGCCTTGACAACTCGGGCAGGGGTTAGACAAGTCACATGGGTGCGGAGGAGGGGATGCACGATGGATGTGTGATGTAGCCCGGGCGGACAGAGTGGGCAGCTCGGTCTTGCTTGGCGTGCAAAGGATTTGTTTTTAATTTGAAGTAGTGCCCAAATTATGAAACTTTGGAGGTTTATATAGAAACCAAGATTTCTATCTGCTTTGAAGCAGCTGGAGGATCTAGCAACAGAGCCATGCAGTCTGCAGGGTGACAGCTGGGGAAGCCGCCTCTTTCCACGAGGCGTGCCTTGCCCAGTGTGCCCGAGTTCTGTGCCCAGCTCCTGTCACCCATTGGCATGACCTGTGTGACCACTCTAGACACAGGAGCTTGTGACTCCTGGTCTGAGACGGTCTTGCTGGACTCTTCTGTGGAGCTCGAGTGTCAAAGTCACCGCTGATGGATTGGCTAGGGTCTGACTTCTCCTTCTGGGGCACGGGTTGAGACGAGGGACCCAGATTTGGTAAGATGAAAGAGAGGAGGTAGGTTCTGAGGGTGGGGTTCCTTGCAGGGTAGATAAAGAGTCTTAGTCCGAGATGTGTTTCTGTGGGTAATTACCACTCAGCTGCACTAACACATAAGGCCTAGGCTCTGGGCGGCTGCCCTCTGGAAAGGTTCATCCTGCTCCTAGCACAGGCTCTGTCTCATGGAGGGTTGGCAGCCCTCTCTCATGTAGCAATGCCATCAGACAGGCACGGCCTCCACAAATGCCCCAGCAGGAGAAGAGATGGAGTGGAGATTCTTGTGTGGGGAGTTCCTGACCAGGGCTAGAACGTCACTTGCAATCACATTCTGTTGTCCAGAACCCAATCAAAGCCCCCAATGTTAACTGCAAGTTTGCCTGCGTGCCCAGGAGGAGAAAAGTGAAACCAGCTGGTGAACACACATGGCATTGTCTCTGCAGCAGAGGTGAAAAGAAAGATGTGCTTTTGAGAGATCTAAGGACAGTGGAGCAAGGTCAGGAGTAGGCTGTGCTCTCCTTGGGGACAAGTACCCGTCTGGGTCCCTTTTCTCTAGAGGGCAGGGAAACACCTTTTCAGCACAGAGAGTGCTCTCTTCCAACATGTAACGCCCTCTGAATTCCCCAGCCTTTCAGGGAGACCTGCTCCACCTCCGTGTTGGCCTTAGGTTGAGGGATGCAGAGAAGAAAGAGATGGCACCATGAAAGGGAATGCTGCCCGCCCGCCCGCCCGTTCCTCGCTGCTGGCTCCTTTAGAGAAGTAGCAGCCGCCATCTGCAGTCCGTGCAGGAGTCCCAGACAGTGACCAACCACAAAGGGAGGGCTGACCTGCCCCACAGCAGGGAGCCCTTCCCGGGAGAGAGCTCAAGAAGGAGGTAGCAGAGGCCTCTGGTTGTTCACTTCTGCCAAAGAAAGCTGACCTTCGGAGGGGGGATACTAACTGCTTGGGTAGTGCTTTGCCGTAAAAATAGCTCCAAGCCCAGGTCTTCAGAGTAGCCTTGAATGTTGATTGGCACTACTGATCTGAAACTTACACAGCCAGGGACCAGCTGGCCTTTGCAATCTCATCTCATTCATCTTCTCGACCACTGGATGAGTTGGATGGAATTCTCCCCATTGTACAGGTAGGAAATGAAGGCTAAGAGAGGCTATTGGACTCAAGGTCACAGAGCTGGTGAGTGGCGGAGCCAAGAATCAAACCCAAGTCTGTTTGATTCTAAAGACCATTCTATACTTTGCTCCTAGCAATGAGTCAACTTCATTATAGTCATTTATAGAAACCCAGATTTCTATCTGCTTTGAAGCAGCTGGAGGATCTGGCGACAGAGCCGTGCAGTCTGCAGGGTGACAGCTGGGGAAGCCGCCTCCTTTCCACGAGGACATCAGGTGTTTTCCGTAGCAGTTAACCCCACTCCGGGGGTCAGATCCTCAATAAAGGGGTCTCTGTCTATGACTTGTTGAGATCTCAGGTAATATTCCAGGATTTAGGGCAGGTTTGAGATTTCTCCTGGGGTTGCAGTTAGAATCAACAGTCCTGCTTTGTGAAGTGTTGTGGAGCTGGATGTCTTAAAGTTGTGGGAGAGCTTAGACAGGAGCAGATTCCAAGGCTGTTCAGGAGTTTCCATCACTCCTTGCGAGCACAGAGAGTGTCCTGGAGAGTCTGACCTGAACTAGACAAAATGAAGAAAGGAAGGAAGGGAAGGAGTGAGGAAAGAGAGAGAAGGATACAATATATAAGACTTGCACATACAAGTTACCTAAACAACACGGGTCAGTTAATATTCAAGCTTATTCCTGGCTCTGGGTACATGCATATAATATACATGCACATACAGACATACAGACACATACACTCACACGTACACTCATTTAAATTATATATTTTTTCAAGTATGATATTCAAGTCTATTTTTGTAGCAGGCTTTTGAGTGCCCTTCCCTGAATGTGTGAGCGCTTGGGTCTGTCAGATGTCCGTCCTCAGGTGCGCGTGGATGCCAAGGTCGGCAGTCAGAGAGACCCAATCTAGGCTGAGAAGCGCCCTGAGAAGTCGCGGGAGGGGCTGAGCGCCGAGGCCAGGAGCAACCAGACGTCATCACAGGCCTGCCTGTGTGCGGAATGTGCTGCCCCGACCTGTAGCAGTCTGTGGGAAACACGGCTCTTTCTCGTTGGGTTAAATCATTTAACATGACGATGCCTTGAAATGGGTTGGAGTAATATTGAAGATTTTCCCTCCCTGAGAACTGTTGTTCTGTCAGGGTCTGTCTCATTAAAAATGAAAACAAAAACGAAAACTTTGCCTGGGCCAGGGTCTTAAAGATGGGTACAGAGCTGGCCGTATTCTTTTTAGGGACACATGTGGCACTGACCAGGGGGGCACAGAGCTGATGGCCATCCACCCCACCCTCCTTCTTCAGTTGGAGATTTTGTGTCTTTGCTTCTAAATTCGGAATCTCCTTAGTAAAGTTCCGTGTCTTTGGCCTGATGTCAGTCCGAGGTCTAAGCTGAGCGTAAGCACCAAGTTCTTCGTAGTTTCCTCCAAGTACAACTTTGAGATGACCTCCTTCTGGGGCATTGGTGGAGTGCTTTTGCTTTTTAAACAAAGGCTTCAAGCGGTTCCATTAGGTTAAGTCAGGCCACATTATGTAACATACGCTGTTTTCTGCCTGTGGGGAAGGGGACGCAGGGCTGTTGGAAGTCAGAGAACATCCCTGACAGTTAAGGTGGAATCAATACCCATTTCTTGTTGGGGCTCAAGTGCATCGTTTAATTTCTAGATGTGTGGAGATCCCAGGCATTCCAATTAACAACTCATTTCTCACCCCCAGACAGAGTGTGATAAAACAAACACTGCGAACTTGAAAAAGGGAGAGGGGAGAAAGGAACACCGGGAGACAAATTGTAAAAAGGCAGAAATGCTGTTGCCCTCAGGCTAGTTAGGGGCTCTTATTCTGAACAGAGTGTAAGGTAATCCTGACACCCTAGTCTAACCGAGTCTAACCTGAGGCTGCTGGGCATGGGTCACAGGGCATGGGAGGGTGAAGGGTGACAGGGTGGGTCCAGGAGTCAGGGGCCACATCCAGGGCTTGACAGAACTCCTCCCATTGGATGGAATCCTTCGTTGAGAAAGCTGAGGGGAGGTACTCACTGGGCGCTGAGGCCTGTGGTGGGAAGACCAGTAATTCTAACATATAGACGCTAAATGCCAGTGACTTTATTTTATTTTATTTTTTATAAATAAATTTTTATTTTAATGGGGTGACATCAATAAATCAGGGTACATATATTCAAAGAAAACATGTCCAGGTTATCTTGTCATTCAAGTCTGTTGCATACCCATCACCCAAAGAGAGATTGTCCTCCATCACCTTCTATCTAGTTTTCTTTGTACCCCACCCCTCCCCCTCCCCCTCTCCCTCCTTCCCTCCCCCCGCCCCCCGTAACCACCACACTCTTGTCCATGTCTCTTAGTCTCGTTTTTATGTCCCACCAATGTATGGAATCCTGCAGTTCTTGCTTTTTTCTGATTTACTTATTTCACTCCATATAATGTTATCAAGGTCCCACCATTTTGTTGTAAGTGATCCGATGTCATCATTTCTTATGGCTGAATAGTATACCATGGTGTATATGTGCCACCTCTTCTTTATCTAGTCTTCTATTTTTATTTATTTTTTACTTTTTTTTTTTTTTACAGTGATTAAAGCCTTTAAGCAAACTCTTGGCCAATACAGCAAGAATCTATAAAAGAGTAGTGTCCTTAACATGTTCACCAAGTCTAAGTTGGCCCCAACACCATGCCAAATCCCTGAAAAATGCCACCCAACCCCAGTTCAGTCTGTTAGAAGCTGTCACAAGGAGCAGGAGTCCAGGAAAAGTCCACATCCAGGAAAAGTCCGCATGGCACTGGAATTGTTGTCACAATTCTATACTTTGCAGCTCACGTCCAAGTCCCAATGACCGCTGCTTCTAGCTGATAATGATTCAGGTAGACTGGAAAAGCCATCTGCAGCATGTGTGGATATGGAGCTTCTGTTCTCTTCTGCCTGGAGAGATGAGACCAGGTTGCTTTTCCCTGGAGCTCTGTGACTGTGGCTTGGTAAAGAGAACCTTGGGATACACTAAGCTGGGTGGCAAAGGTAGATTCATAATAGAAGTTATGCCAGTGACTTTAATCCTTGCATTTCTGTAAGATGGCTATTATCCTTGTATTTTTGTTTCATAAGGGTAAAGATGGAGGTTCAGAAAGGTTAAGAAGCTTGCTCACTTTAATTGTAAACAGCAATGGAGTGCTTATTAGGCAACAACTCAAAGTCTGGGTGTTTTTTTTTTTAAAGATTTTATTTATCGATTTTACAGAGTGGGGTGTGTGGAGCGAGGAGTATCAACTCGTAGTTGCTTCACTCTAGCTGTTCATTGATTGCTGGTTGTATGTGCCTTGACAAGGCAAGCCAGGGTTTTGAACCGGTGACCTCAGCATTTCAGGTTGATGCTTTATCCACTGCGCCACCACAGGCCAGGCAAATTCTAGGTGTTTTAGGTGTGTAACTTATTTAATCTTCTTGCTATCCCATGACACAGGCCTTTCTTATTCTCCCCATTTTACAGATGAGGAAACTGAGGCACCAGAGGTAAAGTGCTCATTCAGAGTCACCTAATTAGTGAATGGGAGGGCCGGGATTCAAACCGAGTCTATCTGACTCCCTGACCTTTCTTTTTTCCTACCTCACCATATAGCATCTCAAAATACTGAAAATATCAGAAACAAAACAAAATTCAGAAAATATCATACTATTTTTATGACTTTATTTTCTAGGATACTTTTATTACATATATATATTTTGCTTACTTTTTTAAAGTAGCAGTCTTTGATGGCCTCTTTACATGACAATGATTTTGTAATATCAATTTCTATAGGGAGAATAGAAAGACAATTCAGTCTTTCCCTTAGCATAATTTATCAAACCTTTTATTTTATTTTATTAGAGGTGAAAATACAGAAATTATGTGATGTCACACAGAGACAAACTCAGTTAATACAACTATAGGATTTTAGCTTATGATAAAGGAGTTATAAAAATTCTATTTTGCACAGTTTTCATAAAAAAATCTAGTGCATTTATAAATGTATATCATGCATTATTGAGTATATTCCTGACAGAAAAGAATTTTTGTTTTGATTAGGCTTCAGTGAGAACTGAATCTTCCAGTTACAGTTTTACATGTCTGAGGATTAAAATCACTTCCCACAGATGAGCTTCTGGTTCCTTACATGTCAAATCTCCAGGGTTGGGTGCCATCGATAGGGTGACAGTGCATTTCTGGTTTATCTGGGCCAGCCCCACCTTCCACCTGTGGTCGTGGTTTAATTCAGAGGGTCTTCCATTTCCCTTTCAGAAGTGTCCTGGTGGAGAGGAAGGAGTTAAAAGCGGCTCACCTGCGATCCGTTTCTCCTCTGATTCCTGAGGGAATGCTTCTAATCTAGAAAGGAGGTGGCCTGGTTTCCTCTCCCTGTAAACACGCTGGAAACGGGACCTCCTGGTAGACCGACTAATGACATTAGACAGCCGAGTCCTTAGCTATGGAATGTTCTCAGTTGGATGTCCCTGGTTTAGAATTACTGTGGACAACAAACCTACATGCTGTAGACTTATAAGGCATGATTCCTGCGGATGATTATATTACCTATACAGCTATCTGAGCATAAAATGGGGACATTTTATAACCTAAGAACTCCCTGCTGTGTGAGGTGATGCATAAATCTCACCGAGAGACCCCCTATATGGTCAGGATGGGTCAGCAGGTGTGTGTTTGATGTGGGTCGGGCTGACCCGGGCCATCACAGAGGACATCCCAGACACCACCCTGCTTTGCCTCTGCCTCCTGATTGCTTATATGCTTAAAATCGCTAGTATAGCTGGATTTTGCTTCACGTCTCTGATTTGCGAGTCTGATTTGGAACCCGGCCTTTTAGGCTAACTCACCTGGTTTGAATGATAGATTGCAGGGCTTTCTGGCCTTTGGATACATTCCCATGTTTGTGTGACCTCCAGCTTTGTATCTTTGTGTCACAATGTTGGCACATTGGCACAGAGGGAGTTTTTCTGGAATCCTACCAACGACTTGACTAGACAGAGAAATGACAGAAAACTTTCCAGGCGGTGCTGATGTTGCTGTTCTGGGTCCCACATTGTGAGAACCACTGGCTTTAGACCATTGATTGGACTCTCCGGGTCCTGGTCCCATCCGGGAGTCTTGCCCTGAAAACAGGAATCCAGAAGTCTTTGAAACCTTGCTTTCCACATGCTGCTTATGTTGCTTCTGGGCCTTGCGGTTCGGTGTCACAGAACCTCGGCATTACTATGTTTTCTAGTCCCAACCTCCCTCCATGTCTTCTAGCAGCATTTAAACCGGACGAATGGAATACCCGGGGGGACCTAGTATGAACACGCACTGACACACCCTGAGCAAGTGTCTGCTGCTTGGAGACCCTGATTATACTGCAAGGCTGTTGAGGATGCAGAGGACCCAAGAAATATCACCCTTTTCTCTCCAGCCCTATTGTGCAGCATAGCATATTGGAGAAACTAATAAGGAGATTAGATGATGCCAAGATCTGATAATAAAATGCCAACAGTATAGAGCTACATCAAAGTTGAATAGAGAGCCTCTCCCATGATCAAATTCCTGGGGAGAAATTAAAGTTCAGCTATTAAATCTCCTTGAAAGTTCCAAGTCCAATGGAAACAACCAAAAAGCCCATCAATAGATGACTGGATAAAGAAGATGTGGCACATATACACTATGGAATACTACTCAGCCATAAGAAATGATGACATCGGAACATTTATAGCAAAATGGTGGGATCTTGATAACATGATACGAAGCGAAATAAGTAAATCAGAAAAAAACAGGAACTGTATTATTCCATACGTAGGTGGGACATAATAGTGAAACTAAGAGACATTTATAAGAGTGTGGTGGTTACGGGGGGGAGGGGGGAATGGGAGAGGGATAGGGGGTGGGGAGGGGCACAAAGAAAACAAGATGGAAGGTGACAGAGGACAATCTGACTTTGGGTGGTGGGTATGCAACATAATTGAACGACAAGATAACCTGGACTTGTTATCTTTGAATATATGTATCCTGATTTATTGATGTCACCCCATTAAAAAAATAAAATTATATAAAAAAAAAAAAAAAAAAAAGAAAGTTCCAAGTCCAGATGTATTCAAGTCCAAAGAATGTAAAATTAGAACCAAGTTCTCATGTTGAAGCCCCCTAATCTTCCCTTCCCATTTCTTATTTTGCTGAGTCACTGGAGCCTCTCCACGACTCCAGCACACACACCAAGCACAGCCCAGGTCAAGTTATAGCAGCCAGGACCACTCCTGCTGAGACCTCCCTCCTGGAGGTCCCAGAGTCTTAGCGACAGCCCGAGCAGCCTAAACCTATCTTAGAAAGTAGCTTGTTTGCCTTTGCCGCAATCCGGGTGTCTTTGCGTAAGGCCAGAGTGAAGGGGCATTTGCTGGAAGCCATGGTGCACTTGGCCTTTCTTCCCTGGAAGCAGTCACTGGCCGGAAGACAAAGCCGACCTCATCTGCAGGAGGAGAAATAATCTTTCCCTGTTAACCCAGACGGTCAGAGGCCGTGTGCAGGGTGGCCTCCCAGACCCATGGATCTAAGGCTCCATCCCCGGGTTTCTGATTCAGGTCTGAGGCAGGGGCTGGCAACCAGTACTTGCACAAGCACCTCAGTGGTTCTGTGGAAGGCTGGCCCTGCTGCACTTGACTGCAAATTCCTTGAACAGCTTCCCAGTCTCTAGTGCGGCATCTGGAACTTATTAGGAGCTCAGTGAATATTTGTGTGCTGCATAAATCACTTTGGATCTGAAAGGTGAGCAGGGATGGCTGAGAATCTTAGGAAGAATTTCATGCTGTTCTTCAGTGTACTGATAGTTCTTCTCAGCTTTGTCAAGGATAAGAGATTCTTCTCATCAAAATGTATGTGCTAGTTAATTCTTGGTTTTAGGTCCTGATGGAGGTGGGACTAGGAAGGAGAGTAGTGGTCTTCAACCTCCGAGTTGTGGACTGGCATGAAATTTCTGGTGGGCCGGCATTGGAAAACCACTGTTATAAAGTCAATTGCTTCTAAAATTACAGGGACTGTGTATATATTTATTTTATTTTATTTTTTAGTTTTTTGATTTCTTTTGTATTTTTCCGAAGTTAGAAGCAGGAAGGCAGTCAGACAGATTCCCACATGTGCCCGAACGGGATCCACCCAGCATGCCCACCAGGGGGCAATGCTCTGCCCGTCCAGGGTGTTGCTCCGCTGAGGCTAGAGCCATTCTAGAGCCTGAGGTGAAGGCCATGGAGCCATCCTCAGCGCCCAGCCCAGCTTTGCTCCAATGGAGCCTTAGCTGTGGGAGGGGAAGGGAGAGACAGAGAGGAAGGAGAGGGGGAAGCAGATGGAGAAGCAGATGGGCGCTTCTCCTGTGTGCCCCAACTGGGGATCGAACCCTGGACTTCCATACGCCAGGCTGACAATCTTTTACCTCTGAGCAAACTGGCCAGGGCTATATATATATTTAGTAAATCATCATATTGTATACTTTAACTACATTACAATTTCATCCATCAATTGCACCTCAATGAAGTTGAAAAAGATTCCTGAGACTGTGGAGTCCGAAGTTATGTCAAGCTGTTTGCTGATGAACGTCCCTTTCTGTAGTGACTGGTGCTGTTAGTCTGACATGAGATGCAGAATGCAGTTTACTTTCTCCGCGATGCTTTCTGATCATAATTTTCTGTAGCTACTTCTTTTAGCTCCACTTTGACTTTCAGCTGTATCCTGTCAGCCCTTTGCTCTTACACCCTGATTTTTAAAAGTTTACGTATTATGTGCAAAATTATTGACTCTATGGAAGTTTCTGACACCTTGTCCTGCTTTAGCTTTTCTCTCTGTATTTCTGCACATCTCAAAAAAAAAAAAAAAAAAAAAAAAAAAAAAAGAGTTAAATCTCTGCAGCTAATTTGATTCTCCAAGAAATCACTGAAAATCCTTTGATTAAGGAACTTAGCCACCATCAATCTGTATAGAATGAATATCAAACCTTTATGTGCCCATACTGTCTGTTTTGCACAAGTCACAGATTTTGCATCACTTGACCTGGCAATGAGTCCTCAGATGCAGACTAAGGCACATGGTCCTAGTGGTAGGAAATCCGTCACTGGACCTAATGAAGGTAAGAAATCGCTATGTAGCAAAACGGGATTGAAGCTGCGTGGCCCTCAGGGTTGTGGAGGTCATTCTGCTCACGTGAGAGTGTGCGAGAGCCTGTGTGCCACCAGCGGCCACCTCTGGGAGACCAGGCGGGGCCCTGGGCCACCTTGCCGCCCCTTTGCATGTTAAATGCCTGCAGGTGAGGCTGGCTGGCTCCCCAGGCTGTGAGCTGTGGTGCGGCCTGTCCTTCTGCTCCTCCCTTGTATTTCAGACACCTCTTTGTGAAGGAAACCCATATTCTAAGACCTTTTCTGTACTGCATTCTTTGAAGCATATTCTCAATCTTTTAGGTTTTTTCACTTCCACCTGTGAAGCAAAAGCCTAGCTTTAAAAATAACCCCCGGCGTTAAGACGCAATCCCTGACCCCTTAGTTCCAGAGTGAACAGATGCGCATCTTGTACCTGGGCCAATCATAGAAACTGGGTCTCAGCCACCACACTCATCTGCTATCTCTGCCGGTCTTTTGCAAATCTCTGCAAACCATCTATCCCCAGGAACAGTATATTTCCGTTCAAAATTTGTTTTTTGTCTGCCATCTGCAGTATCCGTTTATTTGCCCGGGAACGATTCCTCTCTGCCGCTTCGCCAGTGGTTCTCAGACATTAGCATCCATGAGAATCATCTGAAATGTGGTAGAACGCAGTGGGCTGGGACTGCCCCTGAGGTGTTGAGCCGGGAGGTTCGGGTTGGAGGCTGAGAACCTGCACTTCTCATCACTCCCCAACGGATTCTGACACTGTTCCTGGTACAGGGACCACACTCTGAGAACCACCGCCCTAAACCAATTTTATTGATTCTGATTAACTTCTGGACTGTGATAAATTTAAAATATCATCAGGTTAATTTCAATAACATCAGGTAGAGATGATGTTTAATTAAATCTGACTAAATTAAATAAATTAGATCAATTTAAAATGCCATCTGATAAATGTAAATGCCAGTGGGTATATTTAAAATACCATCAGTCAGAGATGATAGTTCACCTACAGGTACAGTGAAAAAGGACACACACAAAAAAAATCAAGGGTGAATGAGAACTTGGAGAACCGCTTGTTCTTATACAGTCTTCAAAAATATATGAGGAGAGGTGGAGGCAGTGAATTGTGTTGATACCAGGACAACAGAGCACAGTGATATGGTGCATTATTATATCAGATAAATTATGTGTCAGGATATAATCCTTACAGCCTGATACAGGGTCCAGTATGCTGATAAGGCAGGCATTAGTCCTCTCTCTTAATTTAGAAAAGGTTATTGAGGTTCCATTATGTGTGTGACACCGGGTGAAAGATAGTTGTGGAAGTTAGATGACAAGATACGGTCCTGCGAGTTTGCAATCCAGTGGGTGAGATTAGTCAGAACTGCAATACAAGGCTTAGTCTAACTGTCATGAGTGAAGTGCAGATCCATTATCCAGCATGTTCAAAGGAGGGAAGGGTGATGGGAGGTGGAGTTGTAGAAGAATTCTTCTATGAAGAATAGTGTCATAGAAGAGGGGTCTTTTGAGGGGACAGTGAACTTCCCAGGACTGGGACTCTGAGCTGGTTGAGTGTTGGAGGACACCAGCACAGCGCCTGGGCAGGCAGGTGGTTGCCGAGGGCCGGTGGGCGCATGTCTTGAAGGGTGAGTGTGACCAAGGTGGAAAAGGGTGTGAGGGTCTTCATCAAAAGAACAGGGAAATTTGAGGGAAAGATGAAGAAAGACGGGCAGGTATGACTTCAGACGGGGAACGCCAGCTTGGGGATTTGTTTTCACAAGCTTTCGGGGACTCACTGGTGTTGTTGGAACTGGAGAGACCGTCTGGATGAGTTGTGGTTGGGTGACTGTAACAGGTTACGCTCAGTGAACATTCGCTAATGTGCTGAACTCTGCTCAACACTTCAGGCCAAATACCTCCTTTAATCCTTGTAACAATGCTCCCAGGTAAGTCCCCATTTTACAGATGAGGAAAGAGAGGCACAAAACCCAAGGTCTCAACCTAATCAATGAAGGAGTAATGAGAGCCCAAGAAGGATGACTGGTAGCAAGAGCAGGGTACATGCTCTGGGGACAGAATAGCATTGCAGGATTATACCCACAGCGATAAGCAGTGACCAACTCTGAGGGGAGAGGGAGAAGGACAAGTCAAAGTGGACTGACACATTTTGAGGCCGGACAACTTGGAGAAGAGTGTTACCATTACCACATTCTCCAATTCTGATAAAACTCGTGCCATAAAGAGTTTCATTGCTTTTGAAAAGGAGAATGGACAACAGAAAAGGAGAGGGAGGTGGATTGAAAAGGATGTGAACAGGAGGGGAGTCATTGCCGAGTGTGTGAGGGGCACAAGACTAGCATCCACTTGGAGCCTATTTGCAGCCCCTCCAATGCTCCAAACCCTCCCTGTGTCTCTGCCTGTAAACCCTGATGTATAATCGCAAATGGTCACAGGTTCTCTGCATCTCCCTCCTTAAAGAGGTAGAGTTTGTTTGCCCATCCTTTGATTTCGAACTGTCCTTGAGCACATACAACTGACTGAAGTGATGTCACGCCAAGTTGTATGCTTGCTCTGTGAGTGGCGTTGCATACCTCTGCGTGCTGTCCTGGTGTGGCCACTGTGGAAGGAAGCCCCAGTTAGGCTGACGAGGGACACTCTGGGAGCAGAGACAAGCCAGTACTAGCTAAGTGTCCAGACAGGTGAGTGAGGCTACCCTGCCTCACCTGAGCCAACTCAAAAACAAAAAATCACCCACCCAACCATCAGAATCGTGAGAAAATCGATGATTGTTATTTCAAGTCACTGAAATTGGGAGTGGTTTTTTGTGTAGCAAAAGCTACACTTGGCAGATGCCTGGCCAATGTCATTAGCTGTGGCTTTTCTACCTTTATACCCACGCAAGGGACTTGACGAGTTATTCCATTACTCCCTCTGCAAACACTTGACTTTCCAGTCCTGGAAGATTCATATTCATTTCTTCATATTTTAAAAACAGAGCAAAATAAGAAGTCTAACTTTTTCAACCATTGATAGATCTGGGAAAAATACTTCTCCTGAGTCCAATTTTTAAACAACTGGACCTTGACTTATCTTGGTAAGAAAATTCCCCATAAGCGATAATTATTGTTGCCTACATTAGTGATGCCCAGTCTTTAGTGAGCATAAGTATAACCTGAATTGACTGTGAAATGAATACTCTTGGGCTTTATTTTCAGCGCCGTGACTCTGTAAGTCTGGGGTGAGAGCCAGGAATCTATATTGACAATAAGGACCCGGGACAGTTATGATGCAGGTACTTCCCTGATCACATGTTGGGGACATTGGCCAAATTTTTTGAACTTCGTGGATTAGTCTGCGGGCCGCACAAAATTGCCGCGAGTTTGAGACCCCTGGCCTAAACAGTAAAGACTGACTCTGAAGTTCCAATTACAGGCGATTGAAAACATTTCCTGAAACAGACCAACTGGTGAACAAATAAAGGTGTATAGTTGGCCTTCTGTATCTCTGGGTTCCGTATTCAAGAATTCAACCAACTGAGGATGAAAAGTATTTGAAAAAAAAAGAGAAAAGGTTACATTGTTGCCAATGTCTGCAATGTAGTTAGGCCCACAATGCTTGTGTGTATGTTGAACATGTACAGACTTCTTGTCATTATTCCCTAAACAATACAGTGTAACAACTATTTACATAGTAGTAAGTATTCTAAGTAATCTAGAGATGATTAAAGTGTGTGGGAGGATGTGCCTAGGTTATATGCAAATACTATGCAATTTTATTTAAGGGACTTGAGCATCTAAAGATTATGGTACCTGAGGGGGGTGGGGTCCTCGAACCAATCTGCCTTAGATACCAAGGAACAACTGTACTGGGTAGTCCAGCCTCCCATACTTATGCTGTATAGATGCCAGATTTATTTATTTATTTATGTAACCCCCTCTGTTCCTTTTGATATTTTCATTCTGAATAAGGAATATTGAGGGAATTACTATAATGAGAGTCCTGTTCCGCAAGTGTCTTCTTTAACTTTCATTAATCATTGACATTCTTATTCCCATTTACCAAGAAGTCTTGAAAAGTTAACATAGCAAGCAGGGGGCAAAATTAATTGGAGTCTAGATTTCCTTAACAGTTCTGTCTCCTTTTTTGTTTTAGTCAGTGTCATTCCTAAAAAGTGTGGTTTGGATGAGAAGAGTTCATAATGTGTGTGTGTGTGTGTGTGTGTGTGTGTGTGTGTGTGTGTAGGGAACAGAGAGAGGGAGGAGAGAGAGAGGGAGAGAGCACTGAGCTAGGTAAAAAAAGATAGGAGAGGATTGGTAAAATTCTTAAAGAGAATGTTTACAACAGCTCTTTGCTTTCCTTTCAAGTTGTTGAGTTTCAGGGAAATCTGTGCAGGGCGAGGGGAGGAAGTTTCAGTTTGGTTTATTACTTCCCAGATTCTTTATGAGTTTGAAAGTGAATTAGAACTTGAAGAAATGACCCTGTCCTTTGTCTGACTTTGCAGAGCATTAGTTTCCATGGTTCATTTCTGACCAATTTCACCACTGGGCAACTCAATAATCCCTGACGGAAATGGATAGTAATAGTTGTCCTGAGAGGAGATTTGAGAGTCTGTAAAAGAGTGACTAATTTTCCTGATGCCTAACCAGGACTCTTAAATTCACCTTTTCACTCATTTCCCCACCTGGCAAGGATACAGAACGTTCTCTTTTTCCATCGATGATTTTTTAAGGTTTAAATGATCTCTGTTCAGTATTGGCTGGTTGGCTTAGTGGCAGAGGGTTAGCCCGGTGTGTGGATGTCCCAGTTTCAATTCCCAGTCAGGGCACACAGGAGAAGTGATCATCTGCTTTTTTACTCCTCCCACCTCCCTTCTCTCTCTCTGTCTTCTCCTCCCACAGCCATGGCTTGATTGGCTTGAGCGAGTTGGTCCTGCGTACTGAGGATGGCTCCATGGGCTCCACCTCAGGCGCTAAAAATAGTTCAGTTGCTGAGCAAAGGATCAATGGCCCCAGGTGGGCAGAGCATTGCCCAGCAGGGGCTTGCCAAGTGGATCTGGGTCAGGGCACATGTGGGAGTCTGCCTTTCTGCCTCCCATACTCTCACTTAAAAAAAAAAAGATCTCTGTTTAATGGCAGTTTTAGTAAAGGTTTGAATGAAAAACATAAAAGCAGGGAAACCGCCCTGGCTGGTTGGCTCAGCGGTAGAGCGTCGGCCTGGTGTGCAGAAGTCCCGGGTTCGATTCCCGGCCAGGGCACATAGGAGAAGTGCCCATTTGCTTCTCCACCCCCACCCCCTCCTTCCTCTCTGTCTCTCTCTTCCCCTCCCGCAGTCAAGGCTCCATTGGAGCAAACATGGCCCGGGCGCTGGGGATGGCTCCTTGGCCTCTGCCCCAGGCGCTAGAGTGGCTCTGGTCGCGGCAGAGCGACGCCCCGGAGGGGCAGAGCATCGCCCCCTGGTGGGCATAGCGTCGCCCCTGGTGGGCGTGCCGGGTGGATCCCGGTCGGGCGCATGCGGGAGTCTGTCTGACTGTCTCTCCCCGTTTCCAGCTTCAGAAAAATACAAAAAAAAAAAAAAAAAAGCAGGGAAACCATTACATAGGAAAAATATCCTGTTCTTCTGACTGTGGAAGAGGGATCAGACTATGTGGGTGACCTGAGGAGGAGTAAGAGGAACTTATGTAAGGGGCCCGGGTTCTCTTACAGTGTCAAATCACATCTGAACTTTTTTAGATGACATTGAAATAACTGAGGACCTTAGTCAATTCAAACATCCATTCAGTTTAGTGAGACGAAAGTCAAGCCATCTGATGGTTGGATTGAGTTGGCCCGTCAGTTTGACTAGAGCTATGGTCTTTCACCCTGAGCCTGTGTGTTCGGTGGGTAATAGAGAGCTCAGAATCTACCAGGAGAATTTTATTGTTCTCGTCAACAAACAGATGCTCAGGCTTTTTAAAATTTTTTTTTATTTTTCTGAAGCTGGAAACGGGGAGAGACAGTCAGACAGACTCTCGCATGTGCCTGACCGGGATCCACCCGGCACGCCCACCAGGGGCGACGCTCTGCCCACCAGGGGGCGATGCACTGCCCCTCTGGGGTGTCGCTCTGTTGCCAACAGAACCACTCTAGCGCCTGGGGCAGAGGCCAAGGAGCCATCCCCAGTGCCCGGGCCATCTTTGCTCCAATGGAGCCTCGCTGTGGGAGGGGAAGAGAGAGACAGAGAGGAAGGAGAGGGGGAGGGGTGGAGAAGCAGATGGGCGCTTCTCCTGTGTGCCCTGGCTGGGAATCGAACCCGGGACTTCTGCACGCCAGGCCGACGCTCTACCACTGAGCCAACCGGCCAGGGTTGCTCAGGCTTTTCCCCTCGCTTTTGGGTATGACTTTGGGGTCCTTGAAAAGGCACCAAGGTCATTTTGAATGAGTGTCCCAATGCGTGTTTGAACCTTTGGGTGAAATAGCCACATTCAGGCAATTTCTAAGGGTCTCACGTTGTTTCCAGGTCTTGGCAGTTTTAATAAAACAGGAGTGAACCGATGGTTGATTTTTTTCTGAAAGAGAAAACATGGACGATACTACGCCTGAGTCTAAACGATTGGGAGCATAATTTTTTTTTCTTTGGAAGGGGGCGCTGGTGAGTCAGTTCATGTTGTAGGGAAGCAGACGTGAACCTGGGTTCATTGAACGCTTTCTTGTCTCTCGACTTGGGTACGAGAGCCACCTTCAGGCCGGCTCCGACAGTGAGGGGCTTTCCCTTTTGAATGTTAGTTTTATGAGCTAAATAGATCAGCCTCACCGGCAGGACCTTAAGGCCCGTGCACGACAAGGCTGCATCGCCATCCGGGGATGTACCGATGGCTACACTGCCCTGAGAACAGAGATTTATGATCACCTTCCCAGTCAATTAAAATTCCAGCTATTATGAAGGCAGAATTCAATTAAGGTTAATTGGGGCTTCTGAAAACTGCCTTTCCAATGGGAAACCATGATGGGATTGTGACTCCTACAGGGCTTCGATCAGTTTTAAATAACTTTCCGGGCCTTTCTTTTCTTGGCACGAGACGCGTCCACTCCCTATGGCCTGACTCCTGCTATTGGCATTCGACTCGGATGTTGATTTTGTTGTCATAAGTTATCATGGTGACTTATCTGCTTTGTTTTTGCTTTGTCCTCTTGTAAAAAGCAAAACAAAGCAAAACAAAAAAACCCAAACAAGACAGAACTCCAAAGGATCCCGGCAGACTAGAACCCTAAGAAAAGCGTAACTGGTGCCGCGCGACGTCACGGGTGTCTGACGTGAAAGAAATATACTCATCGGGAAGGTTGTGACAATGTTTCAGAAGCAATTATCCAAACTGGAAAAATAACCCATTTCTTTCCCTCTGTCGTGAAGGTGGATGAACAGGTTTGCAAACATTGCCAGCGAGGGGCGGTGGGGAAATTCAGTGAGAGAGGGAAAAAACCCAGCCAGGTGCAGAGAAGAATTACGATGCGAGTCAGGCTTTCCATTCCGCCCTAAATTTTATTTTCTCAGCGTCAAGGGCTATTGTGACAGTTCTTAGCACAGTTGATTGAACTGGGAAAACACATGGGACGGGGCCTTGGTCGCTGAATGCAGAGCATGTATTCCAGAGCTCACAGAGCAGTCCGCAGCCAGGAGTGAATAGTAATTTCAGCAGTTTCTTTTCTCGCCTTTTCCAACCTATTGTCCATCACTGGAGACGGACCACACACACGCAAGGGAGGAATTTTCTTTTGGGGAGGAAGAAGTGAAAAGCGTAGGAATAGGGGAGGGACACGGCCACAGCTCAGACGTTGTGGTTCTTCCAAGGAGCGTAGCTGTGCACCTGTCACGGGCAGACAGGAGTCATCCCCTCCTTGAATTTGCAGCCCCTTCCTTGGGTCACACCCCCATGTCCCTCCTTGTGCAACTGCTTGCTGAACCACACGTGCTGGGGACATGCTCGTATAGAGGGCTTTGGGAATGGCCTTGCTTCTGTGAGAGCAGAGCAGGTATTTAGGGGAGGGGACGAGTATAAAGGCTGCGTATTCGCATCATTTCCTTCTCTGTGCCTTTCAGCAGGTAGTATGACAAGGCTGGGGCTGGGCTGGGACAGGTGAGGTCATCTACTTGGCTGGAACAGGTTGGGACAGCTGAGGTCATCTACCCAGCTGGCAGACGTGGCACAGCTGGTCTGTGCAGTGTTGCACGATTTAAACGAGCTCTTTTTCACTGCCTCTTTCATCTGCGTGTGAGGGTGGTGTGCAGATTGCTTCTGCCCCCTTGCAAGGAGGGCACACATTGGAATTGTTTTCTAGGGATTGATAACCTAAAAATAAGAGGCCACCGCGAGAGGCCGCAAGCATTTATTTGAGATAAAAAAGAAAAAAGAAGAAGAAGAATAGCTATTTGGGAAGCACTGATTCAGACAGAAGCACAAATAGTGTTCCAATTAAGAGACAAAGGCAAGAGGAATTTATAACAAAGGAAAGGGGAACAGTCACATCCGTGGAAAGAAGGCATTTTCGTTGGCACAGAAACGCTAGCATAGTGCCACTGATTTCAAACAACATTTTAAATTTTTTGTCCTGTAGTCATCAGCCTGGTGGTCACTGTACCCGCGGTCTTGTGCTTTGGGGTTCCGAGCTGCATAAGGCCCAGTCCGAAGGTTATTTTGACTCAGTTAAGCATCCCGCAGGTGTGAGAAGAAGACACACCAGGCGGTTCACCTGGGATGGCAGCTCCAACTCCATTTTAAAGCAGCTTCCTTTACGTTAGTACTATTATTGCTCAACAGCATGGGGATGCTCTCCAAGCACGGCGTTTCCATACATGGCTTTTATCTACAGATGAGGCACAATCTAGGAAGGGAGGGACCTACTCACGTCCTTATCTTTGCCAATTTCCTGTTCCCCATCTCTCTCTCTCTCTCTCTCTCTCTCTCTCTTTTTCTTTTCAGGCAGGTTGGAGAAGGAGAGCCTGGAAAATGTATTGAAGTTGAGAGGGAAAGTTTCTGTAATCAGAAATCCAGGGTGTAATTATATGATAGCCAGAAGAAAGAAACAGGCAGGTGGAACAAGCCTCCGGAGTCTGATTACTAATGAATTCTCTCTGTTCCTTATGGAAAAGAGCCACATTTGTAAAATTAAAAGTCAATGCCTCTTTGATGAGAGGATTTGCACGCTCCGTGGTCCTTGCTTCGCATACTGTGCACAGGGAGTAGAGGGCGGCCCCCTCCAGTCAAGGGCACTGGAGCCCGGCTGGCAGCCTGCGCTCCCTCACGTCACGGCTGTGTGAGCCTTCTGCAGAAAGAACGTCAGCGCTGTGGGGCCTCCCGCAGAAACAATGTCAGGGCTGTGGGGCCTTCTGCAGAAAGAGCTTGATCAGTGGCACGTGCCTGGCCCTTCTGAGGAACATGGGCTTCTCCGTACCACGCCCAGGGACCTGGTCAGTTTCAGGGAGAAAAACATTTTAGTTACGACAGGCTTTTGGCATGGTGTAGCCACGGTAAGTGAGTGACTGGATTTTTCACTTTTTATCCCGATGTTGTGTTTGTGCGTATGTGTTCTAGCTGACATAAGTGTAGGGGCAGCCGCCACCAAAAGGCACAGCCCCCAACAGGGCACAGATTTCACAATGATCTATCTGGTGGTGCGGTTTCTAGTGAAAACATGTAGGATCCGAGGAGGCCAAGAAACACCTACTTCATAGAGCTGCAAGGTTACCCTGAAATCCGTTCATTGTATATTTCTTTTGGGTCACATAACAAATGCCTCTAATTAGCAGTCACCTTAGCAAACCTGAAGCAATGCCTGGGGTGGGGGAGGAGGGGGAGTGGGTGTTCGATACAGGCAGTCCGGGCAGGCTTGGGAGAGCCCATGTTTACCTTGTCTGGAAATGTGTCAGCTGGAATGTTAAATACAGCCGTCATTATTAAGGGTTCAATTATATGAAGTTCTAATTCAATAACTTATATTAGAAACAAAGGTAATCAATACTCACAACTCATCATTTCCTAATTATTTTATGATGATTAATGCCCGGAGGCTGTTTCCATCCTGCTTGTATCGGTGGGGGCGGAAATGCTACATCATGACCATCATGTGACTCTTCCCAACTCCCTGGTCAGTGAGGTCGTGTTTGTCATTTGAAATAAGCCGCGGCCATAGTATTCACACCACTGAAACGGAAAATTCTGCAAGTCAGGGCTTTTTTTACTTGAGAGGATGCACTGGTGAACATGTGCCGGCACACCTTGTGTGCGTGTGTGCGTGTGCATGTGCTGGGGCCGGTGGTGGCATAAGGACTCGTGTGCTGAATGAGCAGAGATGTTCGTTTCCTAGTGGGGGCATGTCTTAGTCGGCTCGGGCTGTGGCATCCAGAACACCATGGACCGAGGGGCTTAAACAGCAAACTTATTTCTCTCGGTTCTGGAGGCTGGGAAGTCCCAGGTCACTGTGTCAGCAAGGTCCCGTCCTCGTGAGGACTGTCTTTCTGGTTTTCTCATGTGGCAGGCGGTGGAAGGAGTGGGGGGGGGGGGCGGGGAAGCAAGCTCTCATGTCTCTCTCTCTTTTTTTTTTTTTGTATTTTTCTGAAGTTGGACACGGGAGGCAGTCAGACTCCCGCATGCGCCTGACCGTGATCCACCCGGCATGCCCACCAGGGGGCGATGCTCCGCCCATCTGGGGCGCCGCTCTGTTGCAACCAGAGCCATTCTAGCACCTGAGGCAGAGGCCATAGAGCCATCCTCAGCGCCCAGGCCAACTTTGCTCCAGTGAAGCCTCAGCTGCGAGAGGGGAAGAGAGAGACAGAGAGAAAGGAGAGGGGGAAGGGTGGAGAAGCAGATGGGCGCTTCTCCTGTGTGCCCTGACTGGGAATCAAACCTGGGACTCCCACATGCCAGGCTGACACTCTACCACTGAGCCAACTGGCCAGGGTCATGTCTCTTTTATGACACAAGTCCTACCGTGATGGCTCTGTCGGCATTACCCAGTCACTTCCCAAAGGCCCCATGTCCAAGCAGTGTCACAGTGGGGATCTCAGCCTGTGAGCCTCGAAGGACACACACTTGGTCCATAGAGGGAGAAAACACCCCACAGGGGCCAGCAGAGCCGGGCAGGCTGGGGGCCCTGGGATTTCGCCAAGGATAGGGAGTGCTATGCAAGGAAAGGAGGCTTCCAACAGAGAGGTGGGAGGATCCAGGATAAACTCTCCACTGTTGTGGTTCTGTTTGGGGCAGCCAGAGGTAGGAGGGGGCCTCCCGGAGCCCCTCTGCTCTGCCTCCTCTCTCCCCCTACCCTTCCCACGTCTGCATCTGCTGGTGGCCTCCACCCATGCCAAGCCTCATGCCTTATGAGGGGAAGCTTCTGACAGACCCTGGGTTCTGCGGCCCGGGTTACATTACTGAACGAATTGTGCAGGAGCCCCTATCCCCCTCCTAATCATATGTTGAAGCTCCAGTCCCCAACGTGTTGGTGTTTGGAGGTGGGGCCTTTGGGAGGTATTTGGGTTTAAATGAGGTCACGAGGGTAGAGCCCTATGATGAGATTAGTGCCCTTCTAAGAAGAGGAAGAGCTCGCTCCATGATCACGCCCAGAGGATGGAGGGTAGACCTTGTGAGCTCACATAGGGAAGCCAGGTCTCCCTGGACACCGAATCTTCCAGCTCCTTGAGCTTGGATTTCTGCACTTCTGGAAGTGTGAGAAACAGATGTCTGCTGTGTCAGCCACCCAGTGTGTGGTATTTTGTCATGGCAGCCAGAGCTGACCAAGGCTGATGATGAGTATGATGTGGTACAAACGGGTTGGAGTGACTTCTTTGCCCACACACAGAGAAAGCAGCAGATGAGGACTTCAGGGTGCCCCGTGTGTCCACTGGTGTTTCAGGAGGACCACAGGAAGAGGGGGCAGGCCTCAGGCCAGGCGCTGCGCGAGGAGCTGCAGCTTACTGGGCAGCAGACAAGCAGCCTGTGCTCACTCAAATGCAAAACAGCATGTTCATTATGATGTGAGAATCAAAAAGGAAGGTTGTTTGAAAACTGGAAAACACTGCAACACCCGGTGTTAGTAGTCCAAGGGCATCTTTTAATTCATAGGCCCAGAGAGGAAGGAGATTTTCTTAGTTTTTGGACCCTGTCTGCCCGGGCTTCTTTCTCCTTATAGCCTTCCTTCTCTCTCCCTAATATTAAATTTTTTTTTCGACTCTGATTTCTTTTATTTTGATCTTCCTTCTCTTCTTCCTCTCTCTCTAGTTTTCTCTCCAGAGTCCCTTTCCTCTGCTCTCCCTATATGCCCTAAATCCCATTAAGTATTTTGAGTTCGTTCTCTTGTTAAAAAATGTCAAAATCAACTTTTGTTATTTTGCTCACTAAAAATGCCCCCCCCCCTGTAACTAGGTGCATTGTACGATTGGGTCAGCCTTGGCAATCTCCTGACTCAGCAGCCCTCCTGTGGCCCACTCTGGGAGCCAGTTCTAGAAATTTCCCGGGGAGCCCCTCTTGGGCGGGGCAGGTTGGTGCTTGCAAAAGTGGTGAGGTGGAGGCTTAGAATCCTGGCTTTCCTGGAGGGGACGGGGTGGCAATTCACCTTGGCAGTGGAGCAGAACCCACCTGAATTTGTACTTGTACATCTGACCCTCTCCTTGAGCAACTATGACCGGAAGAATCCAGATTTTCCTCAACCATGAATTAAAGACAGAGTCCTCACCTTATGAGAGAATTTGCGAGCAGATTTGTTCTGGGAGCGACTCTTTCTTTCTCGGTGCATTGAAGCCCGGTTTGGATTCATGAGAACTCATTACCTGTAGGGATTTTGCTAGCATCTCACCAATGGAAACAGGGAGGCACGCCTGGGACAAGCTGCAGAGGCTGCTCTCGTTTTCAGTAAGTTTATTAACCCGTATTAACCCGACCTCTCATTGGCACTCTGTTGCTTTTTAAGCTTCCTTCTTTTAAGGGGGAGGCCGAGCCCAGGCGAGCTCGTTGTCTGACTTCTCTGCTCATTGGGGCTCAGAACACAGCATGATTATTTGGACTCTTGGCTCTATCTTGTATCCTGTTTTCACTTCAGGCAGGGATTTTGGTTGCTGTGATGTGTAGTGTGAGAAATCAGGTCACGAGTGAACTGCTTTCATGCAGCAATGATTTGCCATCTGAACAACACACAAAGGATGTTTACCAAAGGGACAGCCCAGACAGAGAGTGACAGGCAAGGCCAACCAGGGAAGACTTTCCAGGAACTGTCCAGGGTGTCTGGGTCTAACAGCGTCCTGGCCAGGCTGAGCCTCTCAGAACTGCAAGAACTCCGCCTTGGTGGTAAATTCCTACCTGATGTCGGAGGGGTGCGAGCTGCGGTGGGAGACAGCAATGCTTGTGGGCAGGGTCTGCTGGAGGTTCCCTGGGGAACCAGAGCTGTTAAAGCTGTTTTCCCCATTTTCCCCACATGCCTTCTTCTCTGGTGTCTCCTGTGACCCCCTGATATTCTGGAACGTTGGACTCTGGGGAGAAGATGCAGGTGGAAGGGAGCCATGAAAGCATGGAGAGTCCCTTCTGTAGAGGCTGTGATTCCCCTGGATGGAAGATATTCTTTATTCATTCCTGGGGGCTGGGGGCCTGTTTCCCCTTTCCAGTCAGTCTGGTTGTAGAGGACAAGGTTCTTTCTCTAGATTTCCCCTTTCCTGCAGCAGCAAGAGCATCTGGCCCCAGGGCCCCAGGGCCACTCCCCCCGCCGCCCCCAGGGTAAGGCGCAGGAGAGAAGCCGCAGCCCCAGAGAGCTGGCGAAGGTCCCAGCCACCTCACTTCATCCCTGTGGCAGTGAGTCACGGCCCGCCACTCTGTGCGGTCTCTCTCACGTTGTGTGGGCCAGCTCTCTGAGGGGCTCCTGGACGCATTTATTATTCCACCTGGCCAGTGTTAGCGGCCCAGGTCCAATGAAGCTGGATGTTGCCTCTCACCTGCTTGGACTGGTAAGGCTGGTGGGTCCTTCAAGCCCCCATCGCTGACCTTGCTCGGCATGGGACTTCTTTGTTGGTCCCTGGCTTCCCTGAGCTGGCTGTTGGGAGTTGTTCTGTGCAGGTTGTGTGCTCCTCTCTCGTCATGCCTGAGGGGAGTGCCCAGAGAGCAGACGCACAGAGTGCAGAGCGCGGTGGGGGCCACTCTACCTTGCGGTTTGGATCACACTCCATGCCCCTGTGGTCACTGACAAGCCCGGGGAAAACACTCACCGACTCCTTTTCCCTTAGCCAGAGACAGCCCTCTGTGGCTTCTGACACGAGCAAAAGGCCAGGTAGCCTTCAGGACCCGTGTGCCTTTACTCCTGTGTACCGTCTCAGGGTAGGGCGGCTTCTGAAGGCCCCCCCCCCCCGGGTCTCCCTCTAAGACCAAGGTGAATCGGAACCAAACTAGCTGCAGGTACAGCCCAGCTGAGAGCTCTGTGCTGTCGCCCCCAGGGTCCAGTCCTAGTCTCCCCTTGATTCTCCCCTGGAGGCACTCCTCGAGCCTGGCGGGCCCTCTGCCTGTCGGTTTCCAGACCCCCCACCCACCTCACAGGCTGTCGTCCAGATAACGGCTGTCCTCCTTTCTCACTGGGGGAGCCTGGTGTCCCCTAAAGTGGCACCCGAGGCTCCTTCGGCGTCCCTCGTCGAGCCCCGCCCCTGGCCGCGATGCCCCGCTCCCTCCGGAACCTGCTTTCTCCGCTGTTTTGTTGGCTGGTGCCCCGCCGCAGGCCAGTTCTATGAGGGCCTGGTGTCAGGGTCTTTTCCTACCACGTCACATCCACGGGCCTTCCCTTGCAACATGGCCTGGCTGCCCGGAGAGATCTTGCTTGACAGGTGTCCTGTGCGTTGCACAGTCTCCCTCCTCGCAACTCCAGGACTTCGTCCCCAGCCCAAGTTCCTGCTCTGTCCATTCAGAGGGTCTCGGGCCCGCGGTCCCCCTGGAGCAGCAGCGGGGTGCCGAGCCCTCCAGCCCCGGGGGCCCCTCCTGTGTTATGCCCCTCTGTCTTCTCCCAGCTCCCCTCCAATGAGCAGTCTTTTAAAACTGCATCTTTTCGAAAGAAAATACTTGAAGCTACAGAGACAATAAAAGACATGATACCCACCAAGGGACCAGAAGATAATCTCCTCACATGCACTTTCTGACCGTGTTGGCAAAGCTGTTTCCCAAACATCTGCCCTGGAAATTCCCCACCACAGGTGTGGGCTTGATGTCGTTGGAGTAAATGACAGAGTTGTCATCGCCTAGGCCACCTGAGACTCGTCGGGCCCTCTAACTGAATTTACCTCTCGGGAATCTGGGGTGAAGGAGGCCTGGGATGGGGTGGGGTGGGGCCGGGGCTGCCCCGGGTAGATTTGCTTCTGCTCCGCAGTCTGAAGAAGGCAGCCCAGGCTCGGGGCTTCTGAAAGAGGTGACACCTGCTCTGTCACAGCCCTGCTTGAATATCAAGCTTGTTGTTCATTTAGTGCTGTCACTCTTCTGCTTCCCAGGTGAGAAAGTGAGGCATGGAGGAGTCAGAGCTTAGACTCTAAGTCCCTCACGGCCCTCATCTTTGAGCTGAAGAGGGTGGACTAATGTCTCTCCTTTGACAACGGCCCGATGCTGTGAAAGCACTCCTTCCACATTTGCACAGTGTTGCCGATGCCTCTCTCGTTTCTGTGGGACGTGAAGGGTTTTCGAGCAATCTGCAGGCTGAGCCGAAGGCCTCTGTGCTTCCCATCACCATCGAAAAGAAAATCTGGGATTGTAGAAGAAAGTGTGTGTGGGGGGGACACCATGAAAACATTTCCGAAAAAGGAAAGTGCCTTCACTCCACCTCTGCTCCACAAAAGGAAAAAGATCTTGACATTTTCCCGGGAGTGAATGAGCAGGTGCGGCAATTGTGAGTTAATGCAGGGTTTCCCAGGAGCTTTGGGATAAGGACAGGATCATGACCAAACTTCTCAATGAGCTTTTTAAGGGATGATGTACAGGCTGGGGTCTCGGATGCCATTATGTTCCTCAGGTGAGGAACATAAAAAAAGGTTGTTTGAGTGTGTCTCCAATTCTCCCTTCCTCCTCAGTAGCCTGAAGACCTGTGTGTGTGTGTGTGTGTGTGTGTGTGTGTGTGCGCGCGTGCGCAGCTCTAAGTATATATAGATGTATGTACACATCTGTCAATCTGTCCGTTGGTCCATCCCTCTATCCATCTGCCTTTTTGTCTCTTCATTGCACTTCCCTCTCTGTCTGCCTCTTCTCATTTTTGTCTTGTCACACTGAGATTACTTGTCTTCCCAGTTAGAATGAATAATGAAGCATCCCCCCCCCACCCGTGGCATGTCAATCATTCTCCTGAGTGGACTGTTCAGAAGGGTTCACTGAATTAAAATTCTAGGTCTGCCCTGAAAGTTGACACGTACATCTATAATGCTTCCTAAGGGTTTTCAGAAATTCCAAGACCGTGGATCACAGCTGCTGACAGCAAGGCCCCCTCTTCTCTCTCGGGTCCTGGAGACTTTTGCATGTGATCTTCAGGGAGGCGTCCCCAAGGGCTGTTGGCAGGGATTGAGTCTGCCTCTTCCCATTCAGATTTTCTTGGTCCCCTGAGGTGTGGAGGGAATTGGAGACTGCACATCCTCGGGATGATCTCCTAATGCCTCTCACTTCCTCAAGGAGCTTGAGGTCTTGGGAAGACGGCATTTCTGAAAACCGACTTAGTCACGCCACCTATGGAAACAAGTTTTGAAGAGCAAAAAGTCTATCTTTAGAACCCTGACCGGGGGCTCACTTTGACTGGCTGGGATTTATGAACCATCGTTGTCATTTATTGAGAGCTTACAGCGTTTTACATGCATTGACACACTTAGTTCTCCCAAAGACCCGATGGGGTAGGTACTGTTCATAGGCCTCTTTATACCCGGAAAGGGGTTAATGAGGTAACTGATATCTATTGGATGGTAAGACGCTCATTCTGCTTGGGGATTAAATAGACAAAGGGATCCAAAAAGTGAATCTTATGTCCTACTCACTTTTCAATTCCCTACCGATGAGCAGGAATAATTTTAAAATAGGGCAATAGAATAGATAGGGCAGGAGAAAACAGAGCAATGATGACTGGATTTGTGCTCTGCTAGGGATTGGCATGAGTGGAGGTGCTCACTTTTACCCTGAGATCATCCTTGGACCCTGGGTCCCCTGATCTGTTCTTGGGAACATCTGCAAGGCAGATGGGCCACTCAAGCTTCTTGTTCCAGCTGCCTGGAGCCCCACAGTGCCGGTGACGGCTTCCGCTGTCCCGCCACCCTCTCCCCTGCAGGAACGTGATGGAAGGTGTGGAATCTGGGTTTCCACCTCTGCCCAACCTCTGTTGTCCTTTCCTTTAAAAACGCATTGGCCAAGCAATGGCTTCTGGGGGTGTGTGTGTGTGGAGAGAGCAAGAAGGGAAGGGGGCTCTCGGGACCGGGTCCCCACGCCTCTGATGGCAGGTGCGGGTGGGAGAGGGGGAGGAGACCAAACCCTGGTTTCTAAGCCCAGCGAGGCGAATGGGATCTCTATCGTGCTCCGTCAGTAGTGTCAGCTGATGTTTGTCATCCTTCTGGACAGCACAGTAACTGCTGGTGCTGCCGCACGGGCTGCACTTGGCTCCTGTCCTTAAGCCTCTAAACCAGAGCATGGATTGGAGCAAGAAAGCTCCTTTGGTGGAGGATATTGACAGCTTATCTAAATTTAGAGGCCATGTCGAGTGCAATTTTGCATATGTTCCTTCATGATGCCAGTTGGCATGGTGGAGTTCAGCACAGGCCCTGAGCGTTTCCAGGCTGCTCCCCCCGCCCCCCCCCCCCATGTGCACACATGCACGCGCGCGCGCATCCACACACGCATCCACACTCTGTGCATTCCAGACACTGCTGCCAGCAGGCGACTAAGCAGAGGCAGCAGAAATATTTTACAGGTTGGTTGGAAAAAATGGCTCCTTTCAAAATGCCATGAGATCCGGTGACTCTCTGGGACAGTGTCATGACCCAGCATGGCGTTCGGAGGCACAGAAGCTCCCGTGCTGGCCAACGCCATCGTCCTCTGCTAAGCCTCTTCAGAGCATAAGCTCTGTCTGGAGCTTTCCCAGCCAGAACCTCTCATTTTCCTCGCGCTCTGAGGGGAAAGCATTTGCCAGACCGGCAGGACACAACCAGTAGATGGAGCCAAAGGTCTGCGAAACATCTTTGGGGGCCGCCTACATCTGTAATTCTGCCCATAGCTGAAGAATCCTTGTAGAAGAGAGACCTTGATCATAAATCCTACATGCAATAACAGGTTCATAATGCATCCTTGTGCTACGTGTTATATATTTTTTTCCTCCCTGAGAAATAAAATTTCACTTTTGATGGAGAAGGATGTTCCTTAACATCTAGCATGTGCTAATGTTAAATCTCTTCTCTAAGAAGCAGCAAACTAAGCCTTTAATGTGCGCTGACCAAGACATCTGGGCCATGTCTGCGGTGAAATGCAGATTGATAGCTGGAGGGACTGAGAACACATAAGCCACAATCTTGGCAGCTTGGATAGAGAGGGTTATTTTTCTTCTAAAAAAAAAAAGGAACATTTGACTTGTCAAAATGTTGCGCATTGATCCGCTGAAACAGAATCCTCAGGTTAGAGAGACACGCTTCCAGAAAATCCTTTTCATTTTCAGAAGGAAAGTTCAGGAAAAAGCAGAGATGAAGACGTTCTTCCATTTAAAAAGTATTTATCTATTTGAGAGTGAGTTTAAGAATAAAATATTGGTGGGACAGAAGCACAGGTCTGTGTTGCCCTGACTGCCCCCCTTCCCACAACCTCCCATGCCACCTGGGGAGGAGGAATCACCAACATTAAAAAAAAAAATCACCAAATGAGAGAATCAGCAGCAGAATCTATATGAAAACTCAGTGTGCTACATCCACTCGCCTCACAATTAGTCTTTGTATCGGTCCTTTTCTTGGCAGTACCACATGCCAATGGGGCTGGGATGTCCTCATTATGATGCCCTGTTTGGTATCTTACAGGTGAACTCTTTTTGTGTTGATTGCCCTGTGTAAAATGTGAGGTTGTGTAAAACCAAAGCAACAAAGCCACACACACACACACACACCTAAACCTTATACAATTCCTTTGAAACCTCTACCTGTCATAGATTTCCAGCTCATTCTTCAAACCAACATCTTGGAACTGGATCTGGAGGACAGATGCCCTGTGGGTGCTTTCACTCTTGTCTGCCCGGCACCTGGCATCGGGTCTGGCACATAGTGGGTTCTCAGTCTGCTTGCTTGAGGGAAAGAGGGCCACGAAGATTTGGCTGTGGGCCCGGCAGGGAGGGAACGTGTTGATTTCTACATTTTCATAGGCGTCCCATTCTGAAATCTGCTTATATTGGGTGGAGCCTTCCAGAGGCAGATACTTATATTACCCAGAGACCTTGCAAAATGACCAATAGAAAAGCAGGACAAAAATCACCCTCATTATCAAAATGGGGACTGATCCTCTCTGCCATTCAAAGACATCAAAGCCAGAGTCTCGATGTTGAAGTTGGCACAGTTGTTTTTAACTGGTATGTTATTTTTATTTTTTTATTTTTTCCGAAGCCGGAAACGGGGAGAGACAGCCAGACAGACTCCCGCATGTGCCGGACCGGGATCCACCCGGCACGCCCACCAGGGGCAACGCTCTGCCCACCAGGGGGCGATGCTCTGCCCCTCCGGGGCATCGCTCTGCCGCGACCAGAGCCACTCTAGTGCCTGGGGCAGAGGCCAAGGAGCCATCCCCAGCGCCCGGGCCATCCCCGCTCCAATGGAGCCCCGGCTGCGGGAAGGGAAGAGAGAGACAGAGAGGAAGGGGGGGGGGTGGAGAAGCAAATGGGCGCTTCTCCTATGTGCCCTGGCCGGGAATCGAACCCGGGTCCCCCCGCACGCCAGGCCGACGCTCTACCGCTGAGCCAACCGGCCAGGGCCAACTGGTATGTTATTTTTATTAATGAGTGTCAGAAGTAAGAGGTGTTGACCCTGTCATTATTATTGTCTTCCAGAGTGGGATGGTGTTTTACTGGTTTCCGTAAAGCTAAATCATCACCCCCTTTTTTGGTTCAGGCCTGCGTGGCCACTTGTAAAAGGGACGACCTTCTATAAATGTGCACGATTAGGCACATGCTCATAGTTAGACCCTGAGATACACTAAGCAGACCCTCTCAGTGAGGTGAGAGAAGTGTTTCTTTTCCCATCGACACGGTATTTGCATGCTTTTGTGTCAAACTTTATTTCCAGAAATAGAATAATATAGGAAGCAGATAGACGTCTTTCAGGCTTTGAGTTTCTCTCTGATACTTCAAAAGACTTCTTCCTTGTGATCCCCTCCCTCCCTCGACCCTCCCCTCCTTCTCCAGGCAAGGAGATAGGTCTCTCTCTCTCCTTTCAGGATGAGATAAATCGTGGTCTCTGGTTTCAGCGGGTCTGTCTTCTCAGGCTGCATCCCTCCTCGATGGTGTGGAACCACAGGTCAAGGTTGGGGGATGTATCATCTGCCACCCAACACCGGCCACAGAAGCTAGGATGTGGCTAGCAGGGCCAGAGACTTCTACCTCCTCCCCAGCTGCTGAGGCTGCTGACCCAGGGGGGAGGGAGACCAGACTGGCCTGTACCCCTCCTCCAGCCGAACTCTCTTCCCACAGACATTCTGGGGGCCTTCAGACCCAGCAGGCAAACTGAGCGCCGTGTGGGTCTCCTCCATTTTCCCAGTCAGCCATCTTCCTTCCGGGAGTTACTCTAGTCGGAAGGTAAGGATGCAGCTGCAGGGAACACTGTCACCCTGGTCCCCAGATGTCCCCATGCTGCTGTGGGGCAGCACCCTGCTTTCTTGGTCCACAGGCTCAGAGCGGGCAAGCTCTCTCTGGAGATATCTCTTTATCAGAATTCTCATCAAAACACCTCCCAAGTATATATTCTTTCTCCTCTCTGCCTTGTTTTTGTATTTTTTATCACAATAGAGGCACCAAGAGTTTGGGGATGGATCTGGGATCACCTCTGTAAATCTGTTGAGAGAGGTCTGTGTCAATGATATCGGATACCAATTTTTTTTTTTTGGCCCCGCAGTTGAAATGGAGGCAGAAAGAGTCTCATTTTAATAACCCATTTCTTGAGGACTGAATGAGATTCTGTAAGTCAGGGGTCCCCAAACTTTTTACACAGGGGGCCAGTTCACTGTCCCTCAGACTGTTGGAGGGCCGGACTATAAAAAAAACTATGAACAAATCCCTATGCACACTGCACATATCTTATTTTAAAATAAAAAAACAAAAAGGGAACAAATACAATATTTAAAATAAAGAACAAGTAAATTTAAATCAACAAACTGACCAGTATTTCAATGGGAACTATGCTCCTCTCACCGACCACCAATGAAAGAGGTGCCCCTTCCAGAAGTGCAGCAGGGTCGGATAAATGGCCTCAGGGGGCCGCATGCAGCCCGCTGGCCTGTAGTTTGGGGACCCCTGCTGTAAGTGAAAGCCATATGTAAAGAGATCTCTGTCAATGATAAAATTCTGGGCCAGTGTCACTCATTAGCATCGCCATTCTCTGCTAATCTGATAACAGAGTCTTATGACAGCGACTACCAGGTGATATTAAAAGACTCTTTCCAGACTGAAAATGTCCTTTTGGGAGATAATATTTAGATTCTAGGATTCTTGGTGAGTGATAATCTTTGGGAGTGAGCAGTTAATATCCACCCTGTATCACATTGTGGGTAAATTGTGTGCGATGGTGTGTAGTTAGAGTTATCATGACCAAGGAGAGATCCCCAATTCAAGTTGTTCAGGACAAACAAAGGCAGATCAAGTACCTGAAGATCAAGCCCGAGAGAAATTCAGTCGGCATGTAATAACAAAGGGGTGAGCAGGTTGGAAGAAGGCATTCTGGGCAGAGAGCCTGTGAGCAAATGGAAAGGGGAAGGGCTTCCACAAGGTGTGTGTGCACATGCACGGTGGAGCACATGCGTGCTGTGTCCCTGTCATGGGGGACAGGCTTCCTTAGACCTGTGACAGGAGCTTGAGCTGGCCTCGCCAGAAAGTTGATGGAGGGAAGGTCCTAAGAGCCAGTGTTGAGTTTATTTTATTTATTATTTTTATTATTATTATTTTTTGGCAGTGTTGAGTTTAGATGTGATAGTGAATGTTGAGTCATACTGAGTTCTTCCAAAACACGTTCACCCTCATAGAAGTAGCACATGTATGTAGCGGAACCTGGATACATTATAAAATGTGCATATAACGGTGTGGGGGGGCTGTTTCCAGTGCCGTCTGGCTCAGTGATTTCAAACTTGTGCTGTCTTGGTCCGGAGCAAGGCTTAATCTCCACCCTGTGATCACTCTCTAGTGCTCACATCTCACTGATCTGGGGCAAGATGGCGGCTCATGAATGTCTGCTGTTGTTGGACTCAATACTGGGGGCTTTGCTCTGGAGGTGAGTATGGAGGCAGGTAGGGGGCAGTGCTGGGCTGGGGGTGGAAATTGCAGGGTGACACACCACCTGGATCATGGCTGGTTCTCATCATGGAGCAAAGAGAAGATCAGTCAGTTGCTCATAGCTTCCTGCAGCTCCTTGGAGTTGGCCAGACTTTCCTCTGGAGCTTCCGGCCTCCCCTCCCCTGTCCCTGACAGTGCTCCCTCCACGTCTTCTCTCTACTCCATGGGTGCTTTTCTCCCAGTCTTGCTCAGCCTTAGGCCTTTGCTCTGTTTGTGTAGGGCAGAATTTCCTGCCTTAGATTTGGGGCAGAAAATGAAACCATTTGTTTTGCTTTTTATTTTTCCTTAAAAGTCAAGTATTGGCAACATTTTTCTTGTTCTGTTGTATGTGTGACTCATGCCAGGGTACCAGTAAAGAGTTTTGTGAGTCTAGTTAGGGGGAGGACATGCTGATCAGTAATCTGAAATATCCCCATATGTATAATTAAAGAGTGAAAGCTCTCCTGAACACCGGCCCTTAGAGAAAACTGCTGTTTACATGTATTGCATATTTTTCCATATTATTCTAGGCATTTATTTAATGATGTGCAAAGATGACACATCATTATGGCTATGGGATCTTACTAAATGGACTGTTTTGCATCTTGCATTTTTCACTTAACATATTTAGGACATCCTTCCAAATTGTTAGCATAGCTCAACCTCAGAGTCTCTCGGGAGGAGGAGAAAAATGGCATTTTAGGGAAGCAGTTCTGAGTGCTAAATCTCCCCCACCCCCAGCTGCTATGGGGCGACCCCTCTAGAGCTGATTCCCTCACCCTCTGTGCGGTGTTCAGGGTGGGCGCTGTGGCCAGTGCCATATCAGCACGCTCACTGCCACTTGTTTTATTTTAAAAGTGTCCTCTGACATGTCTCCCTCCCTCCCTCCCTCCATCCCTCCCTCCCTCCCTCCCTCCTTCCCTCCCTCCCTCCCTCTTTCTCTTTACCTTCTTTTTTAAACCCACTGAATATAAAGAATACCATTAATGAGGAAAAGAACCACAGAAAGCTTTTTCTCTCCTTTTCCTTTCCTGTGGGTAGAACCCTAACTGAACTTTGATCACTCTGGGGTGGGGGGGAGACCCATTAAAAATGTCCACGAGTCTATCAGCCGTGGTGTGTCATTGTGCGGGGGTGGGGCAGGGGTGCTGGCCTCAGGGCCCGGAGATTCCTCTGGGGTCTCAGGAAACAGCAGGCCTCCTCTGCCCCTCTGTTCCATTTCCCGTGAGATGTATGATATTTGTGCTTCCGCCTGAGGGCAGGGCCACCGTGGGGCCTCGACTTCGCTAGTCTGGTAGGGAGAGGGGACAAGCCATCACCTGGCTTCCCTGTTTAACCCCTGGGGCTCCATCGCTGGTATTCTTGCCATTACTAACCAGGCACATATTTCTGGCTGGAGGGAGGTGGTGCCTGTAACTCACCCAGCTTCTCTTACAATCCTCACCGTCAGGGGCACCCTTCGAAGTTCAGCTTTTCTCTGAAAGTCTCTCTCTAACATCTCTGACATCAATATTCTGTCTCTGTCTGTCAATAAGGAAAGTTTGACGTTCAGTGTGCAGGAGCAAAATCACCTTCCCTTTTTTTTGAGCTGGGGGAGGAAGGATTTTTGTGGTGGGAGATTTTAGGGTCCTGGATGCTTGACTTCTTGGGCCTCTGTGACAAATTCTTTCTACAAGGGCCTTTTTCTTGAGCTCAAATACCAAGGCTGGTAGCAAACATTGTAAACCATGACGCTGGCAAACACCAGGAAGAAAAAAAAGAGAAGATTCTGGAAGAATAAACAACATCCTTTGACTTTTCTTAGAAACAAAGGACATGGTTGTATTATGATGCTTCCGAAGGAGTCATTCTGACCCTTGAGTGCATTTCCAGTCAGGAGAAGGTTAACTCCCCTGCTTACGTGTCTCTGTCTAGTGTTTTATTTCATGGCTCCTCTCTCCATCTTACCAACAAGAGATTTGAGGTACTGTAGGCTGGGGAGGTTCCAAGGAGCAAATGGAGTATGAAACCTTTGTTCATCTGCTTATGGAGACGAGTCTCTGTTCATCTCCGTTTTTAGTTCCTCCTGGATTTGAGGTCAGAAGAGACTGAGGTCAGGAGAGTTTCAGCACAGAGGCCAGAAGCCCACTGAGATTTCAGAGTGCCACTCACGGGAGCAGCTTGGCCCGGCCCTCCCCTCACCTGGTTGTCCCCAGTGCAAAGAATTCAGATTTGATGCCCTCGGTGGACCATCCTGCTTCCCGCTCTCAAGGTGCTTGGGATGCAAGACGACAAACCTTCATCAGACAGGATCTTATCTGTGGGATGTACACAGGGCATGTTTTCACCCCGAGAGGAAGCAGAAGGCAGTTGGGAGGAACCTGTGAACGTCTTAGAAGTCTGTTCATCCAAGATATTTGGAGGCAGAGCCTTTTCCCCAGGGGTCAGCCTAGACCAACTCTGACGCAGTTACCTAGTCAGAGTCTGGAAAAGAAAGGCAGGGCTTCACACATAAGAAACTTAATGGAACCCTGTTACAGATCAATGCAGTGAGTGGGATCAAGCTGGTAGATGGAGTCCCAGCCAATGGGGGCCTTGGGTTTGGGCACCTTTGTTCTTTAGCTCTAAGTCCAGTTTTGTTCAGCGAGAACCCAATAGCGGTTCTGCATGCTGATTGGCTGTGGGAGGGTCTCTTCTCCTGCAATGTGAAGATAATCAATCACGTTGCTGGCTTTTGTCTTGGCGAAGGTATTTAGATTTCAGCCAGCTGGTCAGCTGCCTGAAGGCCACCTGCTTGACTGAAAAATAAAGAATCAGTCTGTTTCTTTTTTTGCAAGAATAGGGAAGTATTGACTGTGATAATTTTAGGTGGATGATTAAATTTGGCCTCTTAGGCTCCAGCTGAAAATTCAATTCAGATGACTGGTTTTCCTTTTCATACATCGTTGAGCAATCCTGTGTGCTACCATGGCTAATGTCCCTGATGCTGATTGTCCCTTCACTTTAACAAAGCACAGAGCCCTCAGCCCACTCTCTATTTCCTGTGCCTCCCAGCTACAGGGACATAATGAGGAAACGCACCCTTTCTGCTTATGTTGAGAATACTACTCTTATGTGCCGTGCAAGTAACCCAGATGCTCAGTAGGAGAGTCAGAACAGTGATGCTTTCTCTGATGGTTGTTGATAAATTCTACCGTTTTTCCCTGGTGCATTTCACGTTTACAGTGAAATCAGTCATGCTTCTGGCTGGCTGACCCATCGCCAGACCCCAAATCAGGGTGAGCACATGGACTGTCCCCAGAGCCAACTAATCCCTCAAGTGTAAATAAAGGCACGTCACCATCTCAGATGCCAAAGAAGTGAACAGGTTCAATATGAATGAGCTTGCCCAAAACAGGATAGTCATTTTTGGTTTCGATTTCCTCCTTTCCCACATCTGATCCATCAGCAAATCCTGCAATTCTAGCTCCAAAACATTTCTCCAAACTTCAACTTCTCCTCCATTGTTACTCATTACCCCCAGGGACAACCTTCATCATCGTGGTGGAGGACCACCACCATCGCCCCCTAAGTGGCCTCTCTGCTTTCATTTTCGTCTCCTGAAAACAATTCTCTGCACACCAGTGAGAATAGTCTTTTTACAAAGCAACTAGGTCACAAAGCCCCCATTATTACAAACTTCTAATAGCTGCCCATAATTAGTAGGCCAACACGAAGTTCTCCAACTGTGTCTTCAGAGCCTTACGAGATCTGGCCTCTGACCACCGCTCTGACCTATCGCGTATCTCTCTTCCTTTCTCTCCCCCTGCTCTTGCCACGCCTTGAAAACGTCACCTTTCCTTCCATCATAGGACCTCTGAAGATGGTATGTCCTGTGCCTGGAATGTACTTCCCATAAGCAAGGTCTGCGCAGGGCATCAGCATTTTTATTCTGTTTTCAACGTCAGTGTCAGTTCGGAGAATCTTTCTTGGCTATTCAAACTCCAGTGGTCTAGACCTTCTGGATTAGACATATTATCCTGTTTTGTTTTTGAAATGGCACTAACTGCTACCATGTGGTTTTTTTTCTTGTTTGTTTATTCTCTGCCTCCTCTACTAGAATATAAGATCGATTATAATACGAGCTTTGCCTGTTGTGTTCAGAATATGCCCATTGCCTAGAATAGTGTCTTGTAAATAGCAGGTGCCCAGTAACTGGTTATCTAGTAAATGAATAAGTGAAGCTTAGCAAGGACGTATTTTTAAGTGATACAGAGACAGGATGTTTTAGGCGTGGCCCTATCAAAAGTTAGGGGATGAGGCAGAATGATTTATCGTAGGTTTCTTTTTGATCCATATGCTGAGCTTCTAAGTTATCAGATATTTTCTGAAGCCCAATGTCAGTGGTGTTGTAAATGGACTCAAACAATGATAGCCTCTTATCTTGAGGGGGTAGAAGACTGACCTCATTCTCAGCTGATCTGATCAACTGGAAAATGAAATGTGCTGTTAATTTTAGGATTCATTATATGTGACATTTTTGCCTTGCTAAAAAGGCTAGGGTCCAAGAGGAAAGCTGGAGAGCTTGCTATGCATCGTATCTTTATTTGCATTTGGGGAATTAGTTGGCACCAGGGACAGTCTGTGTCCTCACCCTGATTTGGGGTCTGGGTCTTATTTTTCCAGGCAGGGCTGGTGTCTATGCCCTGTCACAATGTCTGAAACGTCTTCTTCATGCATAAACAAGGGGCAGGCATGATTCACGCAGGATGAATCCCTCAACTTACAGACAGGAGAAAAATGTAGAGTCGTGATACTTGAAACATTTCTCAGCCTTAGTTGTCAGTGCTGGGACCCACTTCAGCACATTTCTGAAATGAAGTCTGCTAAGGCTAGGTCAGCAACACCATAAAAGAGAATTTTGTAATTAAAAAGGCTTAAAGGGATCACTGGCAAGATGGCCATTTTTTTTTAAACCAAGTCACTTAAAGAAGCAAACTCGATAGAAGTACTTCCTTACATCACTTTTGCCCATCAGTCAAAGTGAAGGGGCCAGAATGAGAAGAGACACCATCTGAGAAGCGGGTTTTAGAACTCGGCCATTTTTCACCCGATGAAGGCATCTACACGGTGATTTCAGTGGTCCTTAAAGTTTGATCCTTTATAGAGAAAGATAATAGGATTAGAAATAAGACGTTGAGAAAACAGCTCGCTGGGAAAAGCCCTACCTTCCATGAACAGCCATAAACCTCACTATTTTAATTTACCAAATGGGTGCTAGTGATTGAAAATGTTATGATGAAAAAACCAATCACCTCCACTGAATCACACAACCGTCTCCTGTACCTTTGACTGCGTTTAACCCACCTGGGCCTCAGAAATGAGATCTTACTGGCTATTTAATAAATTAGCCAACATACCGCCAAATCGGAGACAACAGCATGAAGAAGGAGCCTCTGGTCCTCTTGGTGTTCTCAGGGGAGCGCTGATTTTCAGGGGCCATCCTGTAATGATAAACGGCTGGAGGAGTTGACTTGGGTTCAGTCTCTTGAATGGAAGGCAGTTAAGGGTCCCTCATGAGAGATTATCCCATGGGAGGAGTTTTAGATCAGAAACTTGACTGGTTCTTTCTGAGAGTTATTACCAGGACCACATGTATACTCATCAGTATATCAGCAAAAATGGCCACATAGACCGTATTTCCCCATGTATAAGATGCACTCATGTATAAGACACTCCCATGTATAAGACACACCTTAATTTTGTGGCCCAAAATTTGAAAAAATGTATGACATAAAATTAGTGAAGTCGATTTTTATTCATCATAAAATTCATACAACTCATCATCACTGTCTAAACTCCCACCCATTAGCTTGTCCTCATCTGTGTCTGATGATGAATCATTGCGTTCATATATTGCCTCAGTTCCATCTATGGCATTGGAAATGCCACAACCACCGTATAAGACGCACCCAGTTTTTAGACCCCAAATTTCTTGGGAAACGATGCGTCTTATACCTGGGGAAATACGGTACCTCTGAGGGGTAGAGAGGAAGGTGTGGAGAGTATCTGTGCTGGAATATCTCAGAGAGCTTCCAACTGAAACTCCTCCCTCCTTTTGCCAAGAGAGACACTGAGGTCTGCAAGGGTGAAATGGTGTACCCAGTGCCACACAGGTCACGACTGAGGGCTAGTTCCTGAGTGTGGTGACTCACAGTTTTTCTAGACAGAATGAAAAGTTAGGGAGAAAAATTTTTTCCAGCTTTTTAAAAAAGATTTTATTGTCATTTTTAGAGAGGAGAAAGAGAGGGAGAGAAGGAGGAGGAGCAGGAGGCATCAACTCCCATATGTGCCCGGACCAGGTAAGCCCAGGGTTTCAAACTGGCGACCTCAGTGATCCTGGTCGACTCTTTATCCACTGCACCACCACAGGTCCAGTTTTATTGAGAAATAATTGACATACATCACTGTGTAAGTTTAAGGAGTATAGCATGATGGTTTAACTTACGTATGTTGTGAAATAATTATTGCCGTAGGTCCAGCTAACATCCATCATCTCATATAGATATAACATAAAGAAAAGAAAGAAGAGAAGAAAAAAGGAAGAACAGTTTCTTCCTTGTGGTAAGAACTCTTAGGGTTTACAAACGAAGGTCCGAAGCCTCGAATTAGGTGGCATGCCTCACCCGTCTGCGTGCTGTAGGGCCCGATGGAGGGCCTCTTCCATCCTTGTCGAGGGGCATGCTAACCATTTCTCCTTTCATGCGATGCAAAGTTATTATTTCTAATGCTTATTATATTGTCTCTTAAGTGCTGTCTTTATAAAGCCGGGAGGTGACATATGTAATGAAAGAGCTAAGTTATCTGAGTTTGAACACAGGATCCTCTGCTCATAGTGTCTGTTCTTTTTTTTTTTTTTTTTTTTGTATTTTTCCTTAGTGAGAAGCAAGGGGCATGGCAGCAGACAGACTCCTGCATACACCTGACTGGGATCCACCCAGCATGCCCACCAGCTGGTGATGCTCAGCCCATCTGGGGTGTTGCTCCGCTACAACCAGAGCAACCAGAGCCATTCTAGCACCTGAGGTGGAGGCCATGGAGCCATCCTCAGTGCCCGGGCCAACTTTGCTCCCATGGAGCCTTGGCTGTGGAAGGGGAAGAGAGAGATAGAGAGAAAGGAGAGGGAGAAGGGTGGAGAAGCAGATGGGTGCTTCTCCTGTGTGCCCTGGCCGGGAATTAAACCCGGAACTTCCACATGCCGGGCCAACGCTCTACTGCTGAGCCAACCGGCCAGGGTCCGTAGCTGTCTGTTCTTGGGTAAAATTTTTTTTTTTTTTTTTGTATTTTTCTGAAGCTGGAAACGGGGAGAGACAGTCAGACAGACTCCCGCATGCGCCGACCGGGATCCACCTGGCACGCCCACCAGGGGGCGATGCTCTGCCCCTCTGGGGCGTCGCTCTGCTGCGACCAGAGCCACTCTAGCGCCTGGGGCAGAGGCCAAGGAGCCATCCCCAGCGCCTGGGCCATGTTTGCTCCAGTGGAGCCTTGGCTGTGGGAGGGGAAGAGAGAGACAGAGAAGAAGGAGGGGGGGGTGGAGAAGCAAATGGGCGCTTCTCCTATGTGCCCTGGCTGGGAATCGAACCCGGGTCCCCCACACGCCAGGCCAATGCTCTACCGCTGAGCCAACTGGCCAGTGCCTCTTGGGTAAAATATTTAACCAAACTGTTCCCTGATTTTTGGAAAGTACAAATGTAAGCTGTGGTAAACTTTAGAGACAATTTCTGTAAAGGCTGGTGTATAGTAAATCTTGGCAAATGGTAGTTCTTATCTTTACTCTCTTAGAGGAAATATTGTTTACTGGACAAGAAAGTGGGCACTGGCATCTGAATGACAGGCTTCAAATCCAGTCTCCCCCACTTCCTAGTCCTGGGACCTGCCTAGCTCTGTAAGCTTTGGGTCCCTCACTTTTAAAATGGGGAAAAAATTACTTTATAGAGCTATTGTGGAAGTGTCATGATATTAATTCATGTAATGTGTTTAATAGTGCATTGCATGTTGAAAAGTTTGATCAACATTGTCCATAAGTACAATTATTTTAAATTTTGCCATGGAGGATACAAGGCCAAGGTTCGACTTTTTCCATAAAGTGTCAAAGATTTAAGTTAGGCTTTGCTGGCCATAAGATCTCCTTGTAACTCCTCAACTCTGCCATTGTAGCAGGAAAGCAGCTATAGATAATTGTAAATGAAGGAATTTGGTGGTGCTCCAATAAAACTTTATTTACAAAAACAGACAATGGACCACAGTTAGCCTGTGGGTCGTCGTTTTCCAATGCCTGATGGAGACATTCTGCTCTATGGCTTCTGGAAGAAGCCATCCTGTTGATAGAGGTAAAGAGGACAGCTTTCTTTTTTCACTGAATAAGTCACTGTTAGGTACATGTATTGAGACAGTTTATTTGCTACCTACCCACTGATCTAGGTTCAGACTGTGGAAAAGAAAGAAGTCTTTTGGGCAGCCATAAAAATTAAGGAGTGAATGCTGATAAATGGACACTCAGTTGCTTTATGATGATTGACAACAGTAGTCTCAGTGGCAGTGAGCTTATTGTTAGTGTGAGACTCCAAGACTTCATCAACAGATACAGGGCTCAGTGTTCTCCACAGAGCACATGTCTAGGTAAAGCTATTTATGGGAAGAAGGATCAGGTCCTTGTGGTCTGAGCAGAAACCCATGACCAATATTCTCTGGTTAGAACCAGGGAAGGGCAGTGAAAGAGCACCACAGCATTTAGTAGAAAAGGAAAGTCCACTCTCGTATTTCTGACAATAAATCATCACTCTACTTTAGAACCTTCATAGCCAGAGATTGACAATTAACTTTCCCAGAATCCTCTTTCCTGTAGACCTTTGACTCTCTGGGGGATCATTGAATCTGTCATCTTTAATCAATGTTCTGGAGACTTAGGAGGCTACTATCCTGCCAGCTGCCAATTGAGGAAATGTTTATATTGTTTTAATTAAGCAAACAGTGTTTCTATAGGTATTAAAGTATATTTATTTTCTTGGGCGGGATCTTATTTTATTCTATCAAGATAATAGAGTTGACTTTCCTTCAAAATAAACTCACTTTATATTCCATTTCTTCAGTGTGCTACTTTCTGATTTCGGAGCTAACGTTTAATTATCCATTAATTTTGTATTAGTAGATGTTGAATTAATGTAAAAGCTTTTAATGGCATTTATTAAAAAATTTTTTAGGTACACTTGAAATTCAACATTGATTTTTATAAGATTCAGGTGTACAGAATAGTGGTTAGATATTTAGATAATTTATAAAGTCATCCTATTGATAATTCTAGTACCCACCTGATGCCATACATAGTTACAACAAAATTATTGACTATATTCCCTCTGTGGTACTTTACATCCCTGTGACTATTTTGTAGCTGCCAATTTGTACCTCTCACCTTTTTCATCCTGTCCCCCAACCCCCCCCTCCAATCTGGCAACCATTAGTCTATTCTCTGTATCTATGAGTCTCTTTCTCTTTTGTTGGTTCATTTATTTTGTTCTTTAGAGTCCACATGTAAGTGAATAAGGCATTTACTCTTTAAACAAGAGTCTGTGAAATAGTTTTATTTATTTATTTATTTATTTTTTATTTTTATTATTTTTTTAACCCAAAGTAATGATTCTTCAGTCTCATATTAGGCGTGTGGAGGGCTGCTCTCAGTATGGTGGTGGGGGTGGGGTTGGAGAGCAGCGTCTTCCCTTTGAAGCTGTTACACGCATAGCTGTTTGCCCGTCTATGAATGAAGGTCAGTGCCCCATGGCAGAGGGTAGGACCAGACGACGTTGAGGCAGAGGATGGGAGACAATGTGTGAGGTCAGTGAAAATGTAAGAATCTCCTCAGCCATGCCAGCTGTATCCAAAACATCCAAAGGATGAAGAGTTAATGTAATCTATGATATTTGATTTGGCAAAAAAAAAAAAAAAAAAAAAAAAAGGTTGGACTGGCTGATCCTGAAGAGGAATTTCAGCGGTGTGGAAGACGTAAAAGCTGTATTTTAGGTATTCAAGGAGAGAATGGACGGCGAGGTAATGGACTTGGCTGTTGAAGAAAGGATTACAATAAAGCAATATTTGCAGGCAGTCAGTAGCAAGGCCGAGTCATGGAAAGATAGCATGAGAAGAAATGATGCTTCTAGCACTCTTGCCAGGTCGTGACATCACCTGGAAGAGTGGAGGTGGGGACACCCTCACCTCCTGATACCCAGCCTGGGAGAAAGCTCTGCAGAAGAGGCGCATGCGCATCGTTGATGACAGAAGGGAGACCAGCGGAGGCTAAGCTGAGGATGCTTCTCTTAAGGCCGTGAGGGAAGACCATAGGGTAGATAGAGACGAGGGGGGCAGGTGGAGGACCACGACTCACTCTCCTCTGGACAGTCCATGTTAATAGTAAATGAAAAACCTCTCTGTACACGTGCGCGTGAGCACATTCTCCCCCCCCCCCCCCCAGCCCGCAAACACACAATAGGGAACGAGAGATAGAGATTTAATAATTCTAACTTGGGCTGATTCTTCTCAATAGTTAATCTTAAAATGATTACTATGGTGGATTTAGGTAGGGAGAGAAAATCGTTTCCATTTTCCTGTTTAAGTTCCATAATTTTTAGGACTATTTTTAAGTAAGTAATTCTTTGCCTACACAATATAGATTATGGCAAAGCTAGCTATATTTCATGGAGACATGCGATCACTATCTTCCCTCCCTCCCTCTTTCCCTCCCTTTCTCTTAAGAACTGATTTCTAAATGTGGAGTAAATTCCAAGACTAGGATCTATAAAGCGACCTTAACAATTTTACCAGGACTATAAACTATTACAAAAAATATATCTTTAATGTAGGACAATACAAATAATAAAAAATCTACCAGCTCTATGTTCCAGTCACCTTTGGGGACTGAGGGGGCACATGTATGTTTTGTAAATTTTCCTCCAATGTTATTTTGGTTTAGCTGGTTGGGAAATGCTAGTGGAAGAGAAAGGGGTGCTTTACAATCACCACCGAAAAGACCAGACTCCTCTAGTTTTGCTTTTATTGTGGTGACGAGTCTTCACTGCTGCTCCAAATGCTGTCCCCACCTGGAGTGCAGGACTGAGAGCTGTAGCTAAGAGGACGCTCTCCTTGGGTTTGTGATCTCAGGAAAACCACAGATCTGAGCTGAGTGAATTTCTAAATGTGCTGGCCAGTGATGAACAACTTTTATAATTGTCACCCAAGGCTTGGGATAATCCTGAGGTGCCATCTGGTTTTTCAAAGAGCGATTCCTTTTTGTTCAGTTTCAGTATTCAATTTCTTTCATTTGATTTTCTAATTTGCAAAAAAACAACAAAACAAAACAAAAAAAAAACAAAAAACAAAACCCAGAGAGAGTACAGTTTATTGAACCTTAGCCAGAATACTTGATTAACAGGGACACTGAAATTCTATCCATTTTGTATAAATGGGGACAAAGGGAAAAAAAACTCTGCCATATTTGTTATCTTGCAGAGGCAACAGGGATGGTGAGAAAGTCCCTTCTATAATGTGAAACTACTTGTTATTAAAGGGGAAGGGTAGTGACTTGCCTACCTGCCTTACCCCTTGAGTTCAATCCCCCCCAAAATAATACCCACCAAAGGGTTAAATTCTAACCCATGACTGCTGCCCAGCTCTCATTACCCACTGAGAGCAGTGGGAGCCCAGTCTGGGCAGGAGGCCCTACCCTACCTGCCTGAATGACCAGGTGGGAACAGGCCCCATTTTTAATCCCAGGCACAGCCCTCTCTTCCACCCGTTGTGATTTCCCACCCTCACCCCTGGACACTTCTGCACATTCACTGGAAACATCATCACAGGAGAACTCGGCTTTGACAGCAGCCTCTCTGAAATTATTTATTTTCCCTGTTCTGGCTTGCACTTGAATAATTCTCCATCAACGGCACGTCTGATTGAGTTGGCATCACAAAACCTTTTGTATGCTATTTTTTTTCTTCTTCAAGAAATATTGAAGCCTGAATCAAATTGGAATAGCTGCCTGGTAATGATCTCATTATATATAAATACAGACGCGCGGGCAGGAGAGAGAATGACTCCGGACTCAGGTATGCAGCGCAGTCGGTCCTATCAGCTCCCGCGCAGCCGGCCCCCGCCCCACTCTGGTCCTCACAGCGTTCCTTTCAGTGGAAGGTTCAAGCTGCAGCCAACGCTTGGCTGACTGAAGCTGGGACTTGGGATTATTTTTCTCCCCTCCCTCTGCGCTCCCCCCCTCCCCGCCCCTTCATGACATATGTTAGGAGACGAAAGGAACCTGGGCTGCGTGTTTACTCTTCATTTGGGAGTTTCACGTGTCCTGATTGATCGGAAAGACAAAAAGGCAGAAGGAGAGACATTTGGTGCTGGCTGAAAACCATAGCCACTCTCGACATGAAGTGTCCTCGCTTGGTGGGGATAATGAGGCAGTTCTGGGTATACGCGCTATTAAGAGATTCTTTGAAACCACAGGCCCACCACCCGGTTTGAGTGCTTATGTAGAGAAAGAACACACCCAGAAGGCGGCCAGAGGGATGGGGTCTGGGCTGGGAAAGGCCCTGAATGTGGTTGTTTACTGGTTATTAGCCCCAGTCACCTTTTTCTGGTTGCCAAGGCACAAGCAGCTGAGTTTAGCACCCCACAGCGGGCCACCTAAGGAGTTGGACTCCCAGTATGGGCCAAGCAACCCTGGCAGAATTCTACTCCTCCCTGTCACTGGCATCCAAAATGAAACTGGGCAGGAGAGAGGATAGACCACATTGTGTTATATGTCCCTGTTAGGTTCTAAGGGGCATTTATTGATGAGGTGAGGTTGCCATTGGCACAGGGTTGTAGGTTTATTTTTCCCTTCTGATGTCCATTGTCGGTGCTATCAAAATATGGAATAACGCTGTAGGCATCCTTGTTGGGCAAAAGGATGGAATGAGTGGCAAAAATACTTTGCTCCTAGTTAAAAGTCTTTCACGCAATGTGTGTGGTATGCCCTTATGTTATGGCCATAAAATCTAAAGACATCTAAAGACGGAAGGCTTAGGAGGCCTCTGTGGCTGGAGGGGAGCCCCTGGTAGCAGGTGGGACCATTCCCATTGTAGGGACAATCAGGGACAAATGTCTTTGGCCACAATTGGATACACACTAGATGGATGCTAATTGATAGCATTTTTCCTTAGTTTACTATGTGCTGACATTTGTAACGCCTTAGCTCCAGCAAGTGAGTCTTCTTCCTCTCCCTCTAGTGCTACAGCTACTGCTGGGATTTGGAAGGATATTTCTTCTGCTCCTGTTCTGACTCCCTTGGGTGATAGCAACTGAATGTGAATTTAATTGTTTGCGGAAATTGAGTGTTGGAACCCTATCTTCTTGTGTTTTCCCCATTGCTTGTGGAAGGATCTAGAGAAATCCCCAGTTCAGTAATTACATGTACCCCCAATACCTAGTTATAGCTCAGGATGCCTCCATAATATAATAATAATAATATAAATTATAATGATAATAAACAGCTACTCTGTGTTTGGTATGAACCAGGCACTGTGCTATGTGTCTTACACACTTTATTCCATCTGACCCTCACAGCTCAGGGACGTGGATACTGTTACGTCATTTTAGAGATGATGTCACAGATCATAGCTTGCTGTTTAGTGGGAGAAAGATTGGTATGTGGCTACAAATATTTGGAGGCAGGAGACGAGATGATGTATGTAGGTGAGATGTCTCTGAAGAGGTTCCTTATTTCTTCAGTCCCTTTGCATTTATTGAGCTAGTTTCGATGGTGATGCTAGTATTCCGCCTGCCTGGTTCGGGAAACCACAGAAGCATGAGTCACAATTCTCGCCTACGAGCCACCTCTAATTCAGTAGGTGGATAAGAGTGGAACATAAAAACACCTCCCCATGGAACAAATTTGGGTTTGGCCTCCTGTCTGCTATTAGCTAGCCTTTCTGGACCCAAGCTTCCTTTTAAAAACTAAATAATTGCACTGGATTAGAAATTTGCAAACTTTTTTTTCTTTATCAAGGGCCAGATGTAAATATTTTAGGTTTTTGAACCACGTGATACGGCTATTGTTGCATGAGAGCAGCGGTAGACAATCTGTAACACACAGATGTGGCTGTGTTAATGTCAAGTTTTATTTACAAGAACACTTGTTAAGAAAAAACAGGTGGGCCGGATTTAGGCTATTGCTGACCCCTGGGCTAGCTGATGGCTACAGCCCCTCTCTAGCTAGAAAGTGCTATAGAGTCTTCACATTCCACATTGATTTCAGCCTTGGAGTGTGGAGACTTTTTTTTTCTTTTTTTGGCTTTTCTCTTGTGGAGGAGAAGTGTATAAAGACTGGCAATAGAAGTGGTCCTGGAGAGACACTGGGAGGGATGCCTTGCGATATTCTGATTGAAATCACAATGCGAAGAAGCCATTAAGAAAGGTGGGGAGAAAGGTTCCATTAATCAGAGATGGGTACTGCTGTTTTAGCTGGAGATCTGGCCATTAGCTCAGCAGGAAGATGAGAGAGACAAGATGGGGTAGGCTGCAAACATGGCTTTTCCAAAGGCACAATGCTGAAAAGTGCTCTTTAGAAAATTTTAATGTAATGCCTTAGAATCCAAGGCATAGTCAAGAAGGACATGTGTATCTCTCTGTATATACACATCTTCATTTGAAAACGCTCCCATTTATTATTTGCATACCTTGGAATTTCCTGAGACGCTAAAACAAATATACAGTTGCAGGACTAATCCCGTTGCATGTGACAGAGACACCTTGCTCCAATTGACTTGAAAAACGTAAAACACGGTGCAGTGCAGGGGAGTGCCGGCTCCATCTGGGGTCTGGTATCTAATGAGGTTATTAGTTTCTTGTCTCTTTCATTTCTGCCTTCCTAGGTAGTAGGGTGTTACCCCCAGGCTTACTTTCTAACGCAGTGAAGGAGTGAGAGCTGTCTTTTTTCAAAAGCCATAGCATTGTCTCCTCGTGTCTCCTGGCCCTGATTGGGTTAGGTGCCCACTCCTGAACCAATTTCTGTGGCCTTAGCCAGTTGGGCCCCATGGCACGGCTAAGAGTGGGGGTGGGAGGGCTCCCAGAGGAGAGTTGGATTGCATAGATCAGTTAGAGGCAGATAGGTGTTGGGTAACAACAGAGGTCCAGTGCAATGATACTGTATAATTTTAAAAATACTTTTATGGAAATAGTCTCATTTGATTTTACAACAATTTTCGGAGAATATGTCAGATCTTATTATTCCCACTTTCAGATGGAGAACTCCAGGGCTCAAATCACATGACTGGTTCAAATTCATGTAGTTTGTGAATTTGAGATCATAATAACTTTTCTATCTGAGAAAAGTGATGTCTGACCACTATATGACAAAACTCTTACCTCTCCTGTTTCAGACTGGATGTCTACGAATTGAATTAGTATTTTGGGCAGTCGTACCACACTGGTTTATACTAATTTTATGGCGAATAAGGACCTCACTGATTTGTCACATGAGTGCTGAGAAAGTGCAATTCACCTAACAGAGTTTTTTGAACTTAAGAGCAGGGCTACATTTATTTTTGTGCTATCTTGTATTAACTTTCTGCCATTGTTCTAGCCTGGCCAAAACTTCTGAATCATGCAGAAACCAAAATATTAACTCTCTCTCCCAGCTTTGTGGCATGTTCAAGTTTAAGAAAAGTACCCTGCTAGTTCCTCTTTTAAGTAATTACTAGAAAGTTTGAACAGTAAGATCTATGTAATGTTGAATAATTACTGACTTTAATCTGGAATGAGGTCTTTACCTTTGGCTTGGTTCAATATTTTTGTAACTGACATGGATGGAGACTAAACTGACGTATTAAAGATATGAATCACTTTGCAGATGAAATATGTCTTCTCATTTGATATCTTGTCTCATGTTTCTAATATGAGCAAAATTTTGCTTGAGAGCATCACCTTTGGAAATGAATAGCCAAATAATTGGCCTGGCGTCAACAGTAACTACTATTCTCTGCAACTCCCATACCATTTATTTTGGATAGAGTTGGGAAAATTGTGGCCATCTAGTTAAATTCCTGTAATGAAAATAGTAAGATAATCACAACAGGGACCCACCACCACCATCTCTGAACATTTGGTAATAAATACAGTAGACAGTACATATTCCTCCAGTGACTTAATTTTCTTTTGCAGATTAGAAACTTGAAACCCTACAACTCAAATGTAAGTGATACAAGGATTTGGCCAGAAATACCATGGGATGTAAGGGTCTTGGGCAGGAGGGTGGTGGGTGGGTCTGAGAATCGTCTGCGGGTGGGAATGGCAGTGAGGTGTTTGATACAAACATGGTCCAAAACTTTAAAGGAGGATGATTTTGTATTAGAATCAATTATTCTTATCACTTAAACAAGGTAGAGAAACATCACTGTATGATTCAATTTCTCTCGGATTGGTTTTAGTCCTGAGCAGGGAGGCGTGTTTCTTTAGCCCCGTTATGGGAAGGTGTGGGGAGGGGCTGGCAGAAGCCTTTCTGTCCCAGGTGGCCATCTTGTCCCCCGCCAGGACCCTAGCGCAAGCAGCTGCTCCTGACTCTGCCTGCTTCTCCTGTCCCCACTCCTTCTTCCTCGCCCTTAGATCTTGCAGGAACGCTGCCATTACTTAGGTACTTCATACAAGAAATTCTGCATTGAAACTAATGAATTCAGAGAAAAGAATGAAAGCCATTCTTTTCTTCCCTTTCCCCGGAAGTGATTGGCTGTGCAATCTGGGAACTACTGTTTCTATATAAAAGAAGTATTTGGCGAGCAAACGACTGCCACCTTTCCCCAGTTGCACTCCGACAACAAGAAAGCTGCAGTTGTTCTCGCATTGGGCCATGTGACCTGCCCCTCCCCTCCCGGGGCTGCTCCCTGGGCCCCCTTCTTCCTGACACTCCTTCCTGAGCTACAAGAACAGGTTCTCAAGGTGATAATAAGCAAGAAAATGTTCCAGCCGTGTTTTCAGCCTCCGCCACACCGCGCTACTTAAAAGAGGTTAAATGCTGTGTGAACCTGGGCTCCCGCTGCCCGGGGCCACGCAGCCCTGAGCCAGGCTGACCGGCCTCCCTCCGCCCCTCTCCACAAGGGACTGGTGATGGGGGGAGCGCAGCCTCCCCAGCAGCTGCTGACTTGCACTTGGAAATTCAGTCCTCTCAAGGCAATTTCTCAGCTTGTAAAGAACTTCTACAAGCTGGGGGAATAAAACAATTTCTAGCAATGAATTCTGAATTTGATGCCTCCCATGGCGAGCAGGATAATGGCAGGCTCACTGTCTTCCAAGGACAGCAGTCCTGGGATGGGTGGGAACGTTGTATTGTGTCAAGTGTGGACAGGTAAGGCTTTTGTGGGCTTGTGAGAAGATTCCTAGCTCTTTCTAGAAAACCACTGCCAATCTTCTTTCTCTTCTGAGGCCTTCTAGATCTCACATGACGGGGGGGGGGGGGGGGACTGTGTCACCCCTGTGCTGGAAGTGGCCAGGCTTCACGTGCACACCAGAGAGCAAAACCACTTCTGTCTCCTCTTGGGTGGAGCAGCGCTCATTGCTTAGGGAGGCACTTTGGTCCTAAGGTTGGAGACTGAACCAATTGTGACAGGGAATGGGGAGTTCCCAATGACACGGTCACGCTCTCACCTCCGACAAACTAGTGGAGTTGGGCACCATTGCTGGCCAGAGCAGATGTGGTACCAGGCTTGGAGAAACTTCTCTTGATGCAGGAAAGTTTCCCAGGGATTCTGCAATCACCTTTTGCCTTTAAGACCCTTTGGGTCATCATTCTCAAGCTGTAAGCATTTTCCCTTCCCTCCCTTACTCGTCTGGAAAGCTGCTCCTGTCCCCACTGGCGGGAAGTCCCCAGTGGCAGCTGCTGTTGCTGCTGGGACAATCTTCTGCCTCTTCAGCGGATGGCTTTGTTGTGGGAGGATTTCAGTATCCTTGTCTCCTAGAGCTTCTGCTCCGAGCTTCAGGATGTGTTCTGGCAAGTGCAAAATCCAGTAGTCACTGAACCCTTCAGAATCTTTTCCGCTCTGCAGAAGTACAGTTTTATTCATTCGTTTCTTCAGGAGGTAAGAAATAAAGCTGTTCCACTCTAGGCATAAATTAGCGTTTATAACAATGCAGTGCAAAAAATGTAATTTAAATAGAACTGATTAGAATTTTGATAGGGCACCCATCTAGGAACCTCTAAACAAATGCTGATCAGGTAATGAGTGGAACAAGTCATTTAGTTTAGTGATTCAGCTATCTGTTCAATGATTGGGTCACAGTTTCCCCAAACATATACAGTGACTGTTCATTAATTATTCAATTCTGGCTCAGTAATTGTCCAATCTCACTACAAACTGTGAGCTTATAGGTGAAGCCACAGAAGACAGCAGAGGGGAAAAGTAACAACCTGACAGAAGTATGTTTGCTGTTCGTAATAACATTCACTGATTCAAGGACTCAGAGTAAGGGGAGCTATTGTTAGACTTTGGCCTTGGTCTTGTCTTTGTGCAATGGACTAAATTGCTCACCATTTGTTAAGCAGGGACATTTAAGCTCCAGAGTGCCGAGCTTTGCAAAGGAGGCTGTGCAAGTTGGCAGTCAGCCTGTCTCTGTAGGAGTAGCGTCACCCTTGGGTCAGCGCGCAGTGGGTTGTAAGTAGGACAGGTAGGCTTCAGAACGCTCCCCATTGAATTGCATGTTTTTCTTCGGGTGCGGCACCCTGGAAAACGTCCTGAATCGATCTGAAAAGACATATTTGCACTATTTTTTCTCCTTTGATTTTTGGGAATTTTTCTTTTATGAAGAAGATGAAAATGTTTCCCTCTCAGTCCGTGAGGTAGTCCCACTCACACCCAGGAAATTCTTGATGTGTCTGCTCCCCCAGAATATCATTACATTCAGTGTTCCAGTTTGTTTATTGATGAACTCTCTTGGTGTTGAAAATGACTTTATCAGCCCTGTTGTCTTGATATAATCTTGATTCTAGGATGCCACTTTCTAGAATGCAGATTAGGAATCAAATCCTGAGAAAGGCAGTAAGTTGAACATTTTCCTCTGCTCAGGAGAAAGCATTGTGTTCACGGAAGAATCATCGGTTGATTACAGTTCTCATGTTGCCCTCCTGGCTGTGGGTGTGTTTTGTGTGTACAGAGTTTCCAGGGATGTGGTTCTACAAAGGCACATCCCTTTGAATGAGCACCTAATATCTGAGGCAGGGGCCGACGTGTTCCTGTGGCTGATGGTCTAATGCCTGTCGTAGCAATCTGTGTGAACGGTGCTTGTCTGTATTTACACTGATGCCAGGAGGGAACACACCTTCCACCCTTTGGGTAATGGCGGGTACAAAGCAAGCATGGGAGGTGGTACCCAGTGGAGGCATCTGCATTGCTCATGGTTACTGAATTAATAAAGCTGGGGACCAGGGAAGGCCTGCTGCAGGCAGTGGAGTGACAGGCGTGTGCAAAGAATCTCTTTTGTGCAGGAATACAAGAGCAAATATCTCCAGGAAGAGCCTTAGCTGCTCAAACTCCCTGTGTACCAATGGGGAGGAAGAAGGGATAGTTGGGCATTGCTGGAAAAATGTATAGTGACCTGGCTGTATGTTTGCAAGTTTGCAGAATTCAACCGTGATTTGAATACCTATTCCTTCTTATGGGCCTCAGGCCATTGTACAACTGAATACACTAACTTGGCAAAGAAAAGTGAAAAGAATTGCTATTTCCACAAAATAATTCTGAGGCCCAGGAGAAATAAGAAATAAGTTGTCCACCTGGAAGCAATTGTAAATCTCCTGGGCCTATGCATATCGCTACACCTCTTTTTTTTTCCTTTCATTAGAGTAGGGTTTTTTTAATTTTATTACATTTATTGGGATAATATGGGTTAATGAAATTACTTAGGTTTCACGTGTATAATTCTCTAGTACATCATCTGTGTAATGCATTGTGTGTTCACCAACCAAGTCCAGTCTCCCCAATCACCATACATTTACCCTTAACTAGCCCCTCACCCCTCTTTCTGTCTGGTAGGCACGATGCTCTTGCCCGCCTACATCACTTTTGAAAAATAAAGCAGAGAAGGGATTAGATCCACTATTAGGGATGGCTTATATTCTCTACAGTGATGATTTTGGTTCTCATCAATTTTGCCATTTAGGAATATGCTGAGAGAATTCACTACCGTGAAACAAATAAGTGGCCAATGGATAAATACTTTTTGGGGTAATTTATTTTCTCTGTCTCTGTTAACTCTTGAGCAATTAACTCGATTATTTTCCTAATGCAAACACTAACTCTATTCATACTAAAACAATGAATTGGATGGTTATTCTAGGGTGAGTATTTATTTTTCCCTTCTCCTTCCCTTCTGCGTGGGGCTGGCTCTGTCCGTGAGAGCAATTTCAATAGCATGACGTCTATGTAAAGATAGTGAGCTCTCCAAAATCATAGCAAGGAGCTCTGGCTGTATGTTTATTCCCAGCAGCTCTCCATCCGTCTTTGGATTTTTGTGTTGTGTTTGCTTTGCCATCACCGGAAGCCACGTGGTGGTATCTCCATTGTTTTGGTGGGCACGTTAGAGCTGCTGGTTGTTGCCGCAGCCTCCGGCGCCCCCTGTGACCTCCACAGCTTACCTTATCATAATATTGGAAAGCGATTTCTCTTGACTGCTGTGAGCCAATGCCAGAAATTCGAAGTGCTGCCACAGTTATTAAGTGATTTCCAATTAGTTAATTGGTTTCACAGGCTGTGTCTTTCTAAATTGCACCTTCAAGGAAAGGCAGACCATCCATTTTATTTTTTTTATTTATTTATTTATTTATTTATTTATTTATTTATTTATTTTTCTGAAGCTGGAAACCGGGAGAGACAGTCAGACAGACTCCCGCATGCGCCCGACCGGGATCCACCCGGCACGCCCACCAGGGGGCGACGCTCTGCCCACCAGGGGGCGATGCTCTGCCCCTCCGGGGCGTCGCTCTGCCGCGACCAGAGCCACTCTAGCGCCTGGGGCAGAGGCCAAGGAGCCATCCCCAGCGCCCGGGCCATCTTTGCTCCAATGGAGCCTCAGCTGTGGGAGGGGAAGAGAGAGACAGAGAGGAAGGAGAGGGGGAGGGGTGGAGAAGCAGTTGGGCGCTTCTCCTGTGTGCCTTGGCTGGGAATCGAACCCAGGACTTCTGCACGCCAGGCTGACGCTCTACCACTGAGCCAACCGGGCAGGGCCAGACCATCCATTTTTGAAAGAGGGAAAAATCCTGGGGCCCTTGGGTTTAAAAATCTCAAACTAGGGCGTACTTGGGAAGAAAATTTACTCAACACGCTAGTCGGACAGAACCTAATATAAGCCATCCCTAATAGTGGATCTAATCCCTTTTTTGCTTTATTTTTCAAAAGCGATGTAGGAGTGCTCTGGTTGTTATTCTTACTACAGAAAAGAATGGGATTTCTCGCCTGGCTTTCCCCAACTGTCCAGGGCTTATATTGCCCGCTTGAACTTAAAATCAAAGGAAGTTAGGTAGATGACTGCAGAGCAGTACAGGGCTGCTTGGGAATGCTGTATCAAACCTCACTGAGCCTGACCAGGCGGTGGCGCAGTGGATAGAGTGTCTGACTGGGACGCAGAGGACCCAGGTTCGAAACTCTGAGGTCTCCGGCTTGAGCGTGGGCTCATCTGGTTTGAGCAAGGCTCACCAGCTTGAGCCTAAGATCGCTGGCTTGAGCAAGAGGTCATTCAGTCTACTGTAGCCCCACGGTCAAAGCACATATGAGAAAGCAATTAATGAACAACTAAGGTGTCCCAATAAAAAATTGATGTTTCCATCTCCCTTTCTGTCTGTCCCTATCTGTCCCCCCCTCTGTCTCTCTGTCACACACACAAAAAAACAAAAACATAAACCTCACTGAGCAGGAGGGCGAAGTCCTTAGCCTGGTTCTGTAAGGAGCTGCTTTTTGGAAAAGGAATTGTATGTGGTTCTGTCTGTGGACTGGCAAAAGGAAGGGGGTGCAGGCAGGTGAGAGGTTGGCCTAGAGCTTCCCTAGTCAACATGTGTATTGTTAATGGGGGCATAACATGATTTTGAGCACGAATAGGATAAATGTTTATACAATAGGATAAATATTGACTGAATAGGGTAATACCTAATAGCATAAATCACTCATCTATTTCCCTGATAGAGAAAACCTGGCTTTAATAGTAGAAAGGGTTGCTTTAAAAAAATGAATGCAAATTTTCCTATTAGACAAAGGTGCAGTCAATCAAATAAGAAGCAGAGTATAATGCTTAAAGGCGTGGGCCCTGGAGACAAACTACCTGCGTGGAAATCCGGACCGTCACCTTTCAGTTGTGTGACTTCGGATAAGCTGCTTGACCTCTCTGTGTCTTGATCCCACAACACCACCCTCACAGAGTTGTTACAAAGTATAAACAGGTGGTTAAAATTCCTAAGTTCCTTAGAACCAAGTCTGATACACAGTTTATTAAATAAACCAAAATTTATACTGTGCCATGTTTTGAAAGATTCACCTTTTGTTCTCTCTGTTGTGTGTAAAAAAGCCTCTCTCCTTATAGTTAATTACCTAAGAGAAGGGATACTCAAAGCAAGGCAACAGATGAGACGCCAGCAGCCCACTCAGTGGGTCAGTCCATCTGTCAATCAACTGTGTTCCTGCCATCAGCTCTTTAAGACCGTTTCTTTGTCCCAGACCCACTCAGCCTGATCTTTTTTGTTAAAGAGCCATGTTTATGTTGGAGACGTAGAGAAGTAGATTATATTGGAAGGGTAGAGGAGGCAGTGATTAGAATAGTGGGTCAGAAACAGGCGAAGGACTTCATTGTGTGTGTGTGTGTAAGTGAGAGACGGAGACAGAAGCAGGGAGTGGCACAGGGTCAAAGAGACAGAGAGGACAGTCAGGTAGCCGTAGAAAATCTTCAGTGTGAGCAAGAGAATGTGCACAGGAAAGTAAGTATGCCACTGAGAAGAAAGAGACGAGAGAGGAATAGGGAAGCAAAGAAGGGGCCCGGGGACAGACCCTGGCACCTTCCTGTCATCGGCTTTAGAAGCAGTTGGTTCATCATTCCTGCAGCCTGGAGTCCTAGGTAATGACTTTATGGATTAAAATTTAAAACAAAATTAGATGTGTTTACAAAACAGCAGCCACGCTGAATTGATAACAAGCTGGCAAAGGGTCTCTCAGTTGTCCCAGAGCTCCGGGCTGTGCTTGTAGGTGGTCCTGGTGTTTGTCGATGTGGGTAAAGCCGCAGTCACCCTGTCCTCTGTGTCATTTTCCCTGTCCAAGGATTGTACATCTAGGTGCTGTCCTGGTGGGCACACAAGGAATGCATTTATAGGAACACACATCCCGGCCCCGGTCGGTATTCTATCAGGAAGGTGTCTGCTTTTTGGGTGTGCTTTTAATATTTTTATTTAAAGATTGCCTTAGGCAGCACAGGCATTCCAGTTGAAACCACAGTAAAGTATGAAATCTCATAATTCTGCAGGATTTTCGAGGTTGTGTGCTTTGAATGTGAGCTGGTTTCAGGGGTGACGAGTCCCCCTGCCCCTTCCGCCAGCAACGCCTCCCTTTCCTAGTCACGTTGGAGAGGGAGACTCCTTTATTCCAGTTTTATGGAGTAGGACGCAGTATTTCTTACTCGCATGTTCTTCAGAAGAGGAGCAGGTCTTTCAAGTTATTAATCAGTGTAAAGGAAAGGAGGCATCAGGGGGCGCTGCCCGGTCCTATCTAAAGAGAGCCACGTGCTTTTCCTGTAATGCAGTTCATTGATAGGTTTATTTCTATGGTCCATGAAGATAGGACTCAATAAATATTAAATCAATCAGCCAGATCACCTCTCTCTGCCCTCGAGAACCCCAGGATCTGCTGAAACAAGATGAATATCACGTATCTTTATCTTTTAATATTCTTATTCCTTCTATTTATGGGAAATAAAATCTCAAGAGCTCCCACCCAGGGAGCCTGAAGAGGTTTGGGCTGTTATGCACTTAAATTCATTTACAAATCAATGAGAAGATTTGGCTGGAGTTATTATTTCAGCAATCATAATGCTTGGGAAACAGCTCCCTTGTAAAAAATGTTGAGTGCTGAAATAACATCGGAGCTGCAGATGGCGTGGTGGCTGGTGCCAGTCCAAAGGGCTGTGCAGGGTGTCTCCCCAGGGTGAGGAGCAGGGAGCAAGGACACGGGGACAAGACTTTGCCATCTGTTAGTCACAGGATTTAAAGCCACAAGTCGATTACCTGGGGGTCCGTGTGGATATTCCCCTCGTCGAGTGGCTTTTCCATTTCAGAAGGTGGCAGGATTTTGCCATCGAGTCGATGTGTGTCTGAAAGCCTGATTAAATGTGCTGTGGCGTACGCGGACTGTTTTAATCTGCGGATATTATTTATATTGAGAGGGGAGCATCTTGAGGGACTGGAGATATATTAAGCTTGCACACTGAATGGATGATCTTTTACTTCCAGAGAGGCTGCCTGTGGCGGTTTGGGCTGCACCGGACCTGGGTAAGCTCATGGCTTCTTCCTGACCCGCAGTAGACCTGCTCCTCGGCTCAAGACACAGAAAGAAACAAAATCCACTCATTTGAATTGATCCCGGGTGTTCACAGCCCCTGGGTTTTATGTCAGGTTTCTGATGTGAGTGGCTGTCCTTGCTCGCCCTGGCATGTGGACAACCCCTGGATGCACGTCGTCTTGTGCATGTTGCCTAGCTTTTGTGCCTTTAGGAAGCTCCTGGCCAGTAGGAGGGAAGGTGATATCTTCCCTGAGGGTTGTATCCCTTCTCACTCTGCTGTCTCTGACCCTGTCTCCTCCACCTGTAGAGCCTTCCTTTCTACCTCTAGATGCCCAAACTCAACACATTCTGCAAGAGCCAGCTAAAATGTCATGTTGGTTTTCCATGGTGCCTTCCTTCACTAAACCTTAACCCCTCCCCGCCTTCCAATAAACACCCAGGAAGCATACTATCATAGAAGAAGTGTGAATTTTAGGTAAGTCTGAGTTACAGTCCTGCTGATACAACTTGTAGGTATGTTTAACTGGTAAGGCTTCTCTCTCTCTCTCTCTCTCTCTCTCTCTCTCTCTCTTTTGGTATTTTTTCTGAAGTGAGAAGCGAGGAGGCAGACAGACTCCTGCATGCGCCCAAACGGGATCCACCCAGCATGCCCACCAGGGGGTGATACTCTGTCCATCTGGGGCATTGTGGCCACAGCCATTCTAGCACCTGAGGCAGAGGCCATGCAGCCATCCTCAGCACCCGGGCCAACTTTGCTCCAATGGAGCCTTAGCTGTGGGAGGGGAAGAGAGAGACAGAGAGGAAGGAGAAGGGGAGGGCTGGAGAAGCATATGGGCACTTCTCCTGTGTGCCCTGGCCGGGAATCGAACCAGGGACTTCCACATGCCAGGCCAACACTCTACCTCTGAGCCAACAGGTCAGGGCTAAGGTTTCTCTTTTAACCTTACTTTTCTGTAATGGAAAATGGGATAACACCCCTTACCTTGGGGTTTTTAGGAGGGTTAAATGATGTCACCGAGTACAGAGCCTGCCAGAGAATGCTCAGTAGATGTTCGTTCCTCCATCCTTCATAGTTTGCTCAGCTGACTGTAATTCTCAACCTTTTGGGGGTTATGGATCAGTTTGGTAATCTGCTGAAAGCTATGGTCTCTCTTCCCAGGGGAAAGAAAATATATGTAAAAATTTTTATACAATCTCAGGAACTTCAGCGATCTCCAAATTCCCAAACAAGAACTTCCTTAGGGGTGGTTGTTGATCTTTAGGTTAGACAGCCTTCCAGCCCCCCACAAACCCAGTCAACTTTTGCAAGATGCATGCAAAGCCCCAGGAAGGGGCTGACCAAATACTGATTAGTCTCCCTTCTTCCTCAATTACAGTCAGAACATACCTCTGGAAATCTAGCTATAATTTTTCCGTATATTTAGTTTTGAGAAGCTGTTATGTACAAGTGACAAGCACCTCTGAGTGGGAGTCTCATCCTTGACTGACATGTCTTCCTGCTGGCCTGTCATACCTGGTTTGAACCGATTCGGCCTTTTCAACAATCTTCCCTTTATTGTTGGACTCTAACCTGCAGTCCTATGTGTGCTGCTGCCTAACCTGTGACGAGCTTTGCTGACATCTCTGTCTGTACCCTCTGTGTGGAACTTACAGCAATTATCCTTTGGTCGGTCCCGTGTCTGCATTTTGGCAGGCTGCCCTGCCTTCCCGGTGACAACTGCTGCGGATTGTGCAGCCAGAGCTCTGCCAGAGCCTCGTGTCACCTGTCATCAGATACTAGATGGGTCCCAGGGTTATCCATACACACCCATCCTCTCTCAGGTGTGCGGGGGGCGGGTTCCCCTTGCACTGTATTTAAAAGCTCAGAAAGGGATGCAGTCTGGCTGTGATCCAGACCCTGTGAGCGACAGTAGCAGTGAGCCTGGGCGGTTCAGGCGCCTTTGTCTTTTACAGCCCGCACGGCCCGGATTGGTTTGCTTGGCTGGGAACAGCAAGGCGAAGAACTGGACCATTGCCATCCTTCCATTCCACTCCGTGTAGTGCAGCCTCTGGAAATAAAAGTTTTCTCCACCACAGTCACCTCTCAATAACAAGCACGCCCCCAAGGGGCAAACATCTTGGTCAATCCATGCTCCCCTTGGCGTGCCCCCATTGCAGCGTGTGGCTGCATTTTGGACCTCTGCACCTGGCAGATTCAAGTGCTGTGCGTCACTACCTCTCTAACTTTATTGAGCACTCAGATCACCTGGGTGTCTTATTACAGTGCGGATTCTGATTGGGTGGGACAGAGTGGGACCCGAGGTTGTGCTGTCTACCCGGCTCCTGGGGGACCCCGTGCTGCTGGCTCATGGGCACAGGGTGGAGAGGCAAGACTACAGCCTCTTCCCGTAAGACTCCTGCACCAGTGATCGGGGCCCTCCCAACACACACCAACTACGTGGGTGGCCTGATCCTCATCATAACCGGAATCTGTTGTCTTAACACAAATGCAAGTAGAAAAGCTCAGTTTTGACAGAGAACAAACAATGTCTTATGAAACCAAGTCAGAACCCTAAATTTATTACCCACTAGAAACCTCCCTGCTGGCAAGTCCTCACGGGCTTCTCACTAGTTATTTAAAGTTCTAAGTAGAAGATTGTTTATCACTCAACATCCGGAACAGCTGAGAAAAGTGCAATGAATATAAATTTTCAGTCTTGAGTACTTGAGGCAGCTAAGAACAAATTTTTGGAGCTTGACTTCAAGACAAGAAAAACTCATATCCATTTATTCTTTTTTCACTCCTATAACATACCATTTTTTTGTTATTGTTTTCTGTCTCTTACAACATCACCTGAACTCTTTTCTGGAATGAATTGGGCATATATTAACAAATTAATTATGTAAACTAGTTCTTTCAACACTGAGTATCTACTATGTAAAAATAAATTGTGGTAGAGAATTTGCTCCATAATAGTTAATAAAGCAAGCCATTAACCTCTGTGAGTCTCCATTTCCATGTCTGAAGGATGCACGGCTGGACGGGGGGGGGGGGGGGGGGGGGGGGGGGGGGGGGGGGGGGGGGGGGGGGGGGGGGGAGGGGGGGGGGGGGGGGGGGGGGGGGGGGGGGGGGGGGGGGTCCCGAGTTCTCTGGTGATGTGTCATTCTAAGCAGTGGGACATGCCACAGCAGTACACATTTTGCCTGTTTGTGGCTTGTTACTGTTCAAAACATAGGACTTTTCTTAGCTTTTTTTTTTCTTTTATGGGACGGTGAAAAAGGCTTGTATCATTCTGTGTGTGTTTCACAATCATAGAGTAGGTCACAGGGTGATTGGTGAGCAAAGGAATGTTTCCTGGTAGCAATGTTGCTTTTTTTTCTTCTTCTTTTGAATGAAAGTGTATTCCTATTTTAAAAAGTCCTACATGGAATTCCTAGATATTAACAGCAAGAAGTGTGAGGAGGTCTCCTGTGCATCCGTGGGTTTTCCCTTTGCCCCCAAGGAGGGTGCAGAGATGCCCGGGGTCTTGGTGGAAGATGGTGGAAAACCATTGCTCCATCAGGAGTTCACAACATCCACATTCCAAATCACTCCACGCTGTTTCATGTGAATAAGGCTGGTGGTGGGAAATCTAATCTGGGAAACGTGTGTAAGGGTTGTGCCAGTCTGAGCAGGTCTGGTAAAGAGACATGAGGATGTGGAGAGGCTGCTTCCTTCTGAGAAAGGGGGGCAGGGAGGGCCTGGGAGAAGATGAGGGGGCAGGGAGGGCCTGAGAGAGGGTGGGGGGGAGGGTCTAGAAGAGGAGGGGTGGGCAGGGAGGGCCTGGGAGAGGATGGGAGGGAGACAGGGAGGGTCTGGGAGAGGATGGGGGGAGACAGGGAGGACCTGGGAGAGGATGGGGGGAGACAGGGCGGGCCTGGGAGAGGATGGGGGGGGAGACAGGGAGGGTCTGGGAGAGGATGGGGGGAGACAGGGAGGGTCTGGGAGAGGATGGGGGGGGAGACAGGGAGGGTCTGGGAGAGGATGGGGGGAGACAGGGAGGGCCTGGGAGAGGATGGGGAGAGACAGGAAGGGCCTGGGAGAGGATGGGGGGAGACAGGGAGGGCCTGGGAGAGGATGGGGGGAGACAGGGAGGGCCTGGGAGAGGATGGGGGGAGACAGGGGGGAGACAGGGAGGGTCTGGGAGAGGATGGGGGGAGACAGGGAGGACCTGGGAGAGGATGGGGAGAGACAGGAAGGGCCTGGGAGAGGATGGGGGGAGACAGGGAGGGCCTGGGAGAGGATGGGGGGAGACAGGGAGGGTCTGGGAGAGGATGGGGGGAGACAGGGAGGGTCTGGGAGAGGATGGGGGGAGACAGGAAGGGTCTGGGAGAGGATGGGGGGAGACAGGGAAGGCCTGGGAGAGGATGGGGGGAGACAGGGAGGGCCTGGGAGAGGATGGGAGGGAGACAGGGAGGGTCTGGGAGAGGATGGGAGGACACAGGGCGGGGAGACGATGGGGGGAGACAGGGAGGGCCTGGGAGAGGATGGGGGGGACAAGGAGGGTCTGCGAGAGGATGGGGAGAGAGGGAGGACCTGGGAGAGGATGTGGGGACACAGGTAGAGCCTAGCTATGGTGCAGAAAGCTGACCAGACGAGGTTGTGATATCTCATGGTCCTTCCTTTGCAAGGGATAATTGTGGGCTTTGTAATGGTGAGGCTTGCCTTGAAACAAGATTGAAAAGGATTGAGGGGTGGGTTGGAAGATAGAGAAAGAGAGAGGGAGAGAGTGGGAGAGATGCAACTGCCTTTATTCCCGGGTCGGGTCTGGTGAGCAGGAAAATAAGCCCAGTCAAGCTGCTGGAGCCTGTGATGGATGGTATGGAGGGGCCTTTCTTGTCCTTGTAGTTCATCTGTTCCCACGGAGTTGGTTTGGAAGTCCCAGTCGGCCCTCCACAGGGGCTGAGCTTAGACTCTAAATCAAGTGTTTCGGACTCCACCGCCTTTGCTGACCGTGGCATGCTTAACACCCTGAAGAAAGAGGAATCCTAGTTTTTACTTGGGTCAGTAGAGCATAAGTTCTGCCATGTCCTTTGGGTAAATGGCTTTTTACTTTATATATATCGAGTTAAAAATAGCATATACATTTTTCCTTCTCTTACAGGATGACTAAAAGTGAAGTGTTCCTGTTGTTGTGAAGGCTGCTGTCTACTTGAGTTGCTTCTCTAGCAGGAACAGTCAGTGTCATTAATTTTTTCCCTGTACTGTGTAGGTGGCGGAACATGAAACTGACTTGATTGATCACACTGCCACTTCCAACGGGCGCCTTTGCAGGCAGGTGGGTGAGTGGGTGGGTGAAACGCTTTGGAGAGTTAATGCATTTGTGTAGTTATCAGTGGCATCGCCCTTCAGTAGACGGATGACATTTTGGATCCGTGTGTGTGTGAATGTGTGTGAGGGGCTGTGGTAAAAATCAGGCTGGAAAGAGAGATGGGCTGACAGTAAGGGAAGAAAATGGCACTAGCCCCAGCCGCACTAACTGTGACATGGGTTGTGGGTGCCCACTGTAAGGCGGGGCCCGGGCAGATGGCGGGCGGTGTGCCTGGGGCAGGGAAGGCGGCATGGGAAAGGCATTGAAGGTCATGTAACATAAGGAAGAGATCCAAGACCAAGCCTTTTTAAGGGCAAAGGAGAAATTCTACTTGTGTGTGTGTCCTGTTTATTGTCTTCAATTCTCGAGAGGCTGTTGAAGGGAGGGGTTTAAGGTTATTCCGTGTGGCTTCCAAGGAAGAATAGGAGCTCATCTGGCTCTGTTGGAGGGTGAAATGTTTAAATGAAATTGGTAGCTTTTTGTGGGAAGTGAATTTCTCCTCGTATCACCACCCAAGTCAATATTTTAAAGGAAATGCATGGCCTGGGGCAGATTGGGCTTGGATGACCTCTGGAGACCCTGAGAAGGCCATCAGACAAGGATTCCATCATGTTTCATAAATTTCCTTCCCAGCACCAGTAACAACTCATGAACAATTTTTGGCTTAGCTGAAACTAGATAATCCTGACTTGGATAGAATCTAGTTTCCTGTGGAAGTAGACTCATATAGAATTGACATTTTTTCCCCCTTTAAGAAATAAGATTTTAAAATGTAGTTTCTGTGTAGTTGTGGTACTGGGGAAAGAACAGAGAACAGAACCTAGAGTGGGATCCTAGCTCACATATATTCCTGTTGTGATTTTTGGGTAAAGCCTCAGCCTTCTAATTAACAAAACAGAGCTGATGATGGTACCGTCACAGGGTTAAATGAGATGATATGCATACAGTCCCCGAGACAGGGCCTGGTACACAGTATTTACTCAATAATGGAAGGTATTTCCTCGAGTCTCCCAGACAATTAAAAATAGAATAGACTATAAAAAAAGACAATGACTGGGCAATATCCTCGATGAGTAGAGATAAAAAAATTCCCAGCAAAATACTAGCAAACTGAACTCAAGAGCACATTAAAAGGATTCTATACCATGATCAAATGGTGTTCACCCCTGGGATGCAAGCATGATTCAGCATATGCAAATGAGTAAATATAATTCATCACATCAATGGAAAGAAGGATAAACACCTATGATCAGCTCTCTAAGATGACAGTCTGTGAGGCTGACCTTTACTGAGGGTGAATGCAGGTCATGGGTCCAGGAGCCACAGGAGGGACGGATGAATGGGTGGGTTGGAGGGGTAACATGGTGAACACTGACATGAGAGTGTGGGTAGTTCAGACCAGAACAGGGGCTTCTCTTGTGGTCCCGTTTGCCTCACAGCCATGTGTGTGCATGTGTGTGTGTGTATGTTGTGTTTTCCTCTTGCTTCTCCTTGGCTCAGGCTGTCTAGGGCACTGTTTTCTCCAGTCTAGTTTTTCCTCAAACTCTAGTGTGTGTAAGATCTTGCTAAAATGCAGACCCTGATTCTGGAGGGGCCTGAGAGTCTGCATTGCTAACAGGCATGTCAGCACTCCGAGCAGCCAGGTTTCAGTGTGTGCGTGCATACACACTGCCCATAGTAAGCCTCTGGGGCCGTTTTTAGTTTGCAGATGACTTTGGAGTTCTGCCTGCCTCTCCGTTCCTGCCAGGATTCCGGGAGGCTGTTTCCTTAGCCTCCTCGCTAAGGCCCATTGTTGGCAGGTGCTATCTATCTTGTGCTCTCCGAAGGTGAGGTCTACTTGCGCTCTATAAAGTCCACATTTGGCACTGTACCCTCATCCCAGTGTGGTGCTAACAGTGCTGGTGGTGAAGCCTTAAGTACCAACCTGTTTTAGGCAAGAAATTCATCTTGTTGGAGGGAGCCGAGCTCCTTATAAGACCGATAACGTTCTGCAGCTTGCTGGATTGATGTAGAGAGGTATAGGGATTCAGACTCCCCCATTTTTCATTCTTTGAATGAAGTCTATCTTCTGAATTACATGAGCCATCTGAAGCAGGGAAAAAGGAGCAATGGTGCTGGAAACAAAACAGAGTTCTTATCTTTTCATACAGAAGAGAATGCCTCAGGATATTATTATTTGTGATTTATGGGGTACAGGGCACTCTGACCAGGGTCTTACCATGGCACACGGAGAACTCTGGCCCTCTGCCTCTGATGAAGTCTCAGAGCTTCCCAGGGGCTGTTATCCTCTGCAGAATAGCTGATGCATCCCATGAGTCTGGCTTAAAAATATCAGACTGAATGAGCTGCCAGGAAACTTGGTTTCTAGTTCCAGCTTTACCACTGCCTTATTCTGACTTTGTCCACATTCCTTACATCTTCTGACCTGTTTGTTAGTAAGTCCGGTTAATCACACTTGCTATCCTTGTTTGCTTGTGAGATATTGTGAAATGCTTATTAGCTAAATTAGTCTTGGATATTTGTGAAAAGACACTTTTCCTTCTGAAGCTAGATCGGCTTTCACTGACAAGATCAGACTATGTAACATGAATAAAACCAACTAAATTAAAACAAGACCAAGAAGACAACCAGAATATCCTTTGTAAGAAAGGCAGAGAAGAGAAAGCAAATAATATCCAAAGAAAAGCAGGTGTAGCCATACTCATATCTGACAATGTTGACTTCAAGACAACAAAGGTAACCAGAGACAAAGATGGACATTTCATAATGATAAAGGGGACATTGTATCAAGAAGACATAACACTTCTTTTTTTTTTTTTTTTTAATTTTTTTTTTTTTTTTATTATTATAAATTTTTATTTTAATGGGGTGACATCAATAAATCAGGGTACATACATTCAAAGAAAACATTTCCAGGTTATCTTGTCATTTAGTTCTGTTGCATACCCATCACCCGAAGCGAGATCATCCTCCGCCACCCTCCATCCAGTTCTCTCTGTACCCCTCCCCCTCCCCCTCTCCCTCCTTCCCTCCCCCCACCTCCCCATAGCCACCATACTCCTGTCCATGCCTCTTAGTCTCGCTTTTATGTCCCACCAATGTATGGAATCCTGCAGTTCCTGTTTTTTTCTGATTCGCTTATTTCACCCTGCACAATGCTACCAAGACTCCACCATTCCTCTATAAGTGATCCAATGTCACCATTTCTCCTAGCTGAATAGTATACCATGGTGTATATGTGCCCCATCTTCTTCATCCAGTCCTCTATTTTTTTTTACAGTGATTAAAAGCCTTTAAGCAAACTCTTGGCCAATACAGCAAGAATCCCTAAAAGAGTAGTGTCCTTAACATGTTCCCCAAGTCCAAGTTGGCCCCATCACCATGCCAAATCCCTGAAAAATGCAACCCAACCACAGTTCAGTCTGTTAGGAGTTGTCACAGGGAGCAGGAGTCCAGGAAAGTTCCCCACAGGAAAAGTCCGCATGGCACTGGAATTGTTGTCACCATTCTATATTTTGCAGCTCATGTCCAAGTCCCAATGACCACTGCTTCTAGCTGGTAATGATTCAGGTAGACTGGAAAAAGCCATTTGCAGCATGCGTGGATATGAAGCTTCTGTTCTCCTCTGCCTGGAGAGTTGAGACCAGGTAGCTTTTTCCTGGAGCTCTGTGACTGTGGCCTGGTAAAGAGAACCTTGGGATACACTAAGCTGGGTGGCAAAGGTAAATTCATAATACAAGTTGGCTAAAGGAGGAAAGAGAGCTCTGAATTAGGAGTAGGTCCCAGCCTGAAATATGAGTGGGGCATTGAGGTAGGAGGGATAAAGGAAACACTATATATTAAGCAAAGCAGCAGAAAATAGGACTATCAACACCCACAACAGAGATCTTTGAGGGAAGAATAAAAAACCTGACTATTCAGACAAAACATAGTTAAGTGGCCCTTGTGCGAATGAGATCAGTTTACCTGCTTCTTGGAATACCCTAGGCTCGTCCACAGTGTTGTAGATGGGGCCGACGGCCCTGGGCACCTTCAGCCTTCAGTGGCAAACCCCAGCTTTCTGGGCAAGGTTAGGTCATAGGTGGCTGGAGCAGGACTGGAAGAGACTGAACCCTCCCTTAGAGGAGCGAGGGGGAAGTCCACCTTCCAGTGTCCCTGTTTCCTCGCAGCAGAGGCGTGTAAGCCTGGCAGGCTTTAGCTCAATGACCTTCCTTTCCACTATTGAAGCAGGACCCAGATGGCATCCTATGAGACCCCTTTGGGGCGTTGGAGCCTTTAAGGGTGTATCCTAAAAGCTGGTAGTTCCCCTGATCTCTATTGGGCTTTTTCTGCCTCTAGGTATCTTAAAAGCCATTCTCAGAAGATCTCGCTGAGGGGTTTGAGGATCCCCATCCGCCTATATAAATCTTTTCCATATATCTGGAGCTGTTTGGAAAAAAGACAGAACAGTGTTATTAGCTAGATCTAATAAAGAGGGTAGTAGTTTGCAGGCGAAAAAGATTTGGTGTCTCCTGCTCATCAGCATTCAAAAGAAATGTAAATTTTTTTTTTTTTTTTTAAGTAAAAAGCATGATATAGTAGACCCGTCGGAGTCATTGGCCTGGTGTGCAGGATTCCCGGGTTCGATTCCTGGCCAGAGCACACAGGAGAAGTGCCCATCTACCTCTCCACTCCTCCCTCTCTCCTTCTTCTTCGTTTCTCTCCTCCCGCCCGCAGCCAAGGCTCCACCAGAGCAAATCCACCCTGGGCACTAAGGATGGCCCCACGGCCTCTGCCCCAGTTGCTAGAATGGCTCGGTTTGTAACAGAGCAACACCCCAGATGGGCAGAGCATTCCCCCCGGTAGGCATGCCAGATGGATCCCAGTCAGGCGCATGCAGGAGCCTGTCCGACTGCCTCCCCATCCCCATCCTCAGAAATATACAAAAAATAAATAAATAAAAGAAAAAATACTAAAAGAAAAAAAAAAAAAAAGGGAGGGGGCATTCGCTTGTGCTAAAGCTCCAGGGAGCATGGAGTGAGCTTGAGTATGTCCTATGAAACATGGAGCTCTATGTTTACATATAAGTCTTTGAAGAAGGAGGAACTGCTGAAGTAGTTTATCAGCATTTGTCCCTAAGACAGCAGTCTTGGTAGTGGGAACACCATACGTAAATATTTGCTGTCTGTCTATAGATTAAGGGGGGAATATGGCAAATGCTGAAAAGTCATGATCTTTGTGACCCTCCCCTCCCCCCAACCCCCTCCCTCTCCTCCCCCCACCCTGTAACCCCAACACTGTTGTTCATGTCTCTGAGTCTCATCTTTATGTCCCACCTATGTATGAAAACATATAGTTCTTAGTTTTTTCTGATTTACTTCTTTCACTCAGTATAATGTTATCAAGGCCCATCCATGTTGTTGTAAAAGATCCTATGTCATCATTTCTTATGGCTGAGTAGTATTCCATAGTATATATATACCAAAGCTTTTTAATCCACTCGTCCTCTGATGGACACTTGGGCTGTTTCCAAATCTTTGCTATTGTGAACAATGCTGCCATAAACATGGGGGTGCATTTCTTCTTTTCAAACAGTGCTATAGTGTTCTTGGGGTATATTCCTAACAGTGGTATAGCTGGGTCAAGAGGCAGATCGATTTTTAATTTCTTGAGGAATCTCCATACTGTTTTCCATAGTGGCTGCACCAGTCTGCATTCCCACCAGCAGTGCAGGAGGGTTCCCTTTTCTCCACATCCTCGCCAGCACTTATTCTGTGTTGTTTTACTGATGAGCGCCATTCTGACTGGTGTGAGGTGATATCTCATTGTGGTTTTAATTTGCATTTCTCTAATGATTAGTGATGCTGAACATTTTTTCATATGCCTATTGGCCATCTGTGTGTCCTCTTTGGAGAAGTGTCTATTCATTTCTTTTGCCCATGTTTGGATTGGATTGTTTGTCTTCCTGGTATTAAGTTTTACAAGTTCTTTATAAATTTTGGTTATTAACCCCTTGTCCGACGCTATGTCAAATATGTTCTCCCATTGTGTAGTTTGTCTTTTTATTCTGTTCTTATTGTCTTTAGCTGTGCAGAAGCTTTTTAGTTTGATAAAGTCCCATTTGTTTATCCTGTCTTTTATTTCACTTGCCTGTGGAGACAAATCAGCAAATATATTGCTGCGAGAGATGTCAGAGAGCTTACTGCCTATGTTTTCTTCTAAGATGCTTATGGTTTCACGGCTTACATTCAAGTCTTTTATCCATTTTGAGTTTATTTTTGTGAGTGGTGTAAGTTGGTGGTCTAGTTTCATTTTTTTGCAGGTAGCTGTCCAGTTTTCCCAACACCATTTGTTGAAGAGGCTGTCTTTACTCCATTGTATTGTCTTACCTCCTTTGTCAAATATCAGTTGTCGTTAGAGCTGTGGGTTTATTTCTGAGTTCTCTGTTCTGTTCCATTGATCTATGTGCCTGTTCTTATGCCAGTACCATGCTGTTTTGAGTACAATGGCCTTATAATATAACTTGATATCTGGAAGTGTGATACCTCCCGCTTTTTTCTTCCTTTTCAGGATTGCTGAGGCTATTCGTGTTCTTTTTTGGTTCCATATAAATTTTTGGAAGATGTGTTCTATATCTTTGAAGTAAGTCATTGGTATTTTCATTGGTATTGCATTGAATTTATAAATTGCTTTGGGTAATATAGACATTTTAATGATGTTTATTCTTCCTAACCATGAGCACGGTATATGCCTCCACTTATTTGTATCTTCCCTGATTTCTTTTATCAATGTTTTATAATTTTCCGAGTACAAGTCTTTAATCTCCTTAGTTAGATTTATTCCTAGGTACTTTATTTTTTTGGTTGCAATGGTAAAGGAGATTGATTCCCTGATTTCTCTTTCTGACAGTTCATTATTAGTGTATAAAAATGCCTCTGATTTCTGAGTGTTGATTTTATATCCTGCCACCTTGCCAAATTCTCTGATCAGGTCTAGTAGTTTTTTGACTGAGACTTTAGGGTTTTCTATATACAATATCATGTCATCTGCAAATAATGATAGTTTTACTTCTTCTTTTCCAATTTGGATGCCTTTTATTTCTTTTTCTTGTCTGATTGCTGTGGCGAGGACTTCCAGAACTATGTTGAATAAGAGTGGTGAAAGGGGGCACCCCTGCCTTGTTCCTGATCTTAAGGCGATTGCTTTTAATTTTTGCCCATTGAGTATGATGTTGGCTGTGGGTTTGTCATAGATGGCTTTTATCATGTTAAGGTATGTTCCCTGTATTCCCACTTTGCTGAGAGTTTTTATCATGAATGGGTGCTGGACTTTATCAAATGCCTTTTCTGCATCTATTGAAATTATCATGTGGTTTTTCTCCTTTCTTTTGTTTATGTGATGAATCACATTGATTGATTTGCGAATATTGTACCAGCCTTGCCTCCCAAGAATAAATCCTACTTGATCATTGTGTATGATTTTTTCCATATATTGCTGGATCCGGTTTGCTAATATTTTGTTGAGGATTTTTGCATCTAAGTTCATCAGGGATATTGGCCTATAATTTTCTTTTTTTGTGTTGTCTTTGCCTGGTTTTGGAATCAGAATTATGCTCGCCTCATAATAGGAGTTTGGGAGTCTTCCTTCCTCTTGAATTTTTTGAAATAGCTTGAGAAGGATAGGAGTTAGTTCTTTTTTGAATATTTGGTAGAATTCAGTTGTGAAGCCATCAGGCCCAGGACTTTTCTTTTTTGGGAGTTTTTTGATAGCTGTTTCAATCTCATTTGTTGTAATTGGTCTGTTTAGGTTTTCTGATTCTTCCAGATTGATTTTTGGAAGATTATATGATTCAAGGAATTTGTCCATTTCATCTAGGTTGTCTAGTTTTTTGGCGTACAGTTCTTCATAGTATTTTCTTACAATATTTTGTATTTCTGTTGTGTCAGTTGTTATTTCTCCACTCTCGTTTCTAATTTTATTTATTTGAGTCCTCTCTCTTTTTTTCTTGGTGAGTCTTGTTAAAGGTTCATCGATCTTGTTTACCTTTTCAAAGAACCAGCTCCTGGTTTCATTGATCCTCTGTATTGTTTCTTTAGCCTCTATGTCATTTATTTCTGCTCTGATCTTTATTATTTCCTTCCTTCTACTAGCTCTGGGCTTTATTTGCTGTTCTTTTTCTAGTTCTTTTAGATGCAGGGTTAAGTTGTTTATTTGAGCTTTTTCTAGCTTCTTGAGGTATGCCTGTAATGCTATAAACTTCCCTCTCAGGACTGCTTTTGCTGTGTCCCATAAATTTTGAGTTGATGTATGCTCATTATCGTTTGTTTCTAGGAATTTTTAAATTTCTTCTTTGATCTCAATGTTAACCCATTCATTGTTTAATATTGTGCTATTTAGTTTCCAAGTGTTTGAATGTTTTTCAATTTTTCTGTTGTGGTTGATTTCTAGTTTAATGCCATTGTGATCAGAGAAAGTGCTCGATATAATTTCAATCTTCTTAAATTTGTTGAGCCCGCTTTTGTGCCCTAACATGTGGTCTATTCTAGAGAATGTACCATGAGCGCTTGAAAAGAATGTATATTCTGCTGCTTCAGGATGAAAGGTTCTGAAGATATCTATTAGATCGAGTTGATCTAATATGTCCTTAAGTCTGCTGTTTCTTTGTTAATTTTCTTTCTTGAGGATCTATCTAATGATGTTAATGGAGTATTGAAATCTCCTACTATTATAGTATTGCTGTTGATCTCGCCCTTTAAGTCTATCAAAGTCTGCTTTATATATTTAGGTGCTCCTATATTAGGTGCGTAGATATTTATAATGGTTATATCTTCCTTTTGGATTGCTCCCTTTATCATTATGTAGTGACCTTCTTTATCTCTAACTATGGTCTTTGTTCTAAAGTCCATTTTGTCTGATATAAGTATTGCTACCCCAGCTTTTTTTTCATTTCCATTTGCGTGAAATATTTTTTTCCATCCTTTTATCTTCAGTCTGTGTGCATCTTTTGATTTAAGGTGTGTCTCTTGTAGACAGCATATGTATGGGTCCTGTTTTCTTATCCACGCAGCTACCCTATGTCTCTTGATCGGCTCGTTTAATCCATTAACATTTAAGGTTATTACTGATATGTAATTGTTTATTGCCATTTTTTTTCTTTAAAACTGTTTTTCTCTTTTGCTATATTCTTTTTTTCCTTTGACCTGTTTACAACAGGTCCCTTAGCATTTCTTGCAGCCTTGGTTTGGTTGCAGTGAAATCCTTGAGTTTTTTTTTGTCTGTAAAGCTTTTTATTTCTCCTTCAATTTTAAATGATAGCCTTGCTGGATAAAGTAGTCTTGGTTGTAGGTTCTTGTTCTGCATTACTTTGAATATTTCTTGCCATTCCCTTCTGGCCTCAAGTGTTTCTGTTGAGAAGTCAGAAGTCATCCTTATGGGGGCTCCTTTGTAGGTGATAGTCTTTTTTTCTCTCACAGCTTTTAATATTTTCTCTTTATCATTTAGCTTTGGTAATTTAATTATGATGTGTCTTGGTGTTGGTTTCTTTGGGTTTCTCCTTAATGGAGTTCTCTGTGCTTCCTGAACATGTGAGACATTTTCCTGCCTTAACTGGGGGAAGTTTTCCGCTATAATTTGTTTGAACAAAGTCTCTATCCCTTGTTCTTTCTCTTCTTCAGGAACCCCTATGATGCGGATGTTATTTCTCTTCATGTTGTCACAGAGCTCTCTTAGAGTTTCCTCAGACTTTTTGAGTCTCTTTTCTTTTTTCTGCTCTGCTTCTGTGCCTTTATTTATTGTGTCTTCTAACTCACTGATTCGATTCTCTGCTTCATCCATCCTGCTTTTAATTCCTTCCATTGTATTCTTTATTTCAGATATTGTATTTGTCATTTCTGTCTGATTCTTTTTTATTATTTCAGTGTCCTTTTTTATATTTGTTATCTCTTTATTTAGGTTTTCGTAATGGCCTTCTATGGTGGTTCTAATATCTTTGAGCATCCTAACAATCGTTATTTTAAACTCTGCATCTGGTAATTTGGTTATATCTGATTCACTTAGGTCCTTTTCTGGGGATTTCTCCTGGTTTATTTGTGTTGTATTTCTCTGCCTCCGCATTTTCTCTTCACGGGAGTGGCTGTGATCACGTGCTCGGGTGCACAAGGGTTGGTGGCCTTGGCCTTTGCCCCACCCCTGTGTGTGACATTATGCTCGGTCCTGAGGGCACTGGCGAGCACCTTTGCTCAGCTGCGGGTCTCCGCCTGTTTCCGAGCTTTCGCCCTGCCTTTGCCGGATGATCCCACTCAAGGAACAGCTGCTAGCCTTGGCTCTACCACCAGGCAGGGCTGCGTGCCCAAGCTCAGCTCCGTAGCGGAACTCCGCCTCTTCTGGGCTTTTGGCTCCACCCCCGCGGGAGGAGCTGGCTACCAAGTCAGACCGCAAGCCTGGGTTGCACAGGCGGGGCAGGGATGTGCTCCTCTGCCCTTGCTCCGGGGCTGGTTTCTACCCTTTCTGGGTTTCCCGCCCTTCTCCCGAGGCTGGATTACAGGCTGCCGGCAGCTGAGCTTGGCCGCTTTTGCACGCCCCCTTCTCCCTGGCCGGGCAAAATTGAGCTCACACCTGAGCCCAGTGGTGGCCAGCCGGCTTCCAACCCTGCCAGCAGAACCGCGCTTTTGTCTCCCGCTGCCGCCCGCCCTCCGGCTCACCCTCAGCCGCGTGGGTGGGGGCGTTGCAGCTCAGACCCTAAGACTCACTACTGTAGACCCTAAAGCTCCCTCCTTCTATGCGACTCTGCTCTGAATGCTGCGGGGGAGCTTGTTTGGCTGCTCTCCTGCTTCCCTTTGCTGGTATTGCTATTTCCGGGGGAAATATTCACTTCAGCTTTGGGGAGTGACTCGTCCCAGGGGTTAGGGTGGCTATCTCCCAAAATGTTTCTCCCTGTGCCTCCTAGATTATACTCTCTTCCTGTTACTGTGGTTCTCTCCCCTCTCCCTTCGTCTCCAGGAGCCCCGGGTGAGTGTTTGTGAGAGAGATGTTCTGCGTGGTCCCTTTAAGAAGGATCCTGGGTCTGAGAAATCAGACTCCCTCACAAACAGTATCCTGACTTGTTTCTGGCTAAATACTGTCTTTACGCCTCTTCTGGGGTCTGGGGCTGCAGGCTGGGGCTTTGTTCCTGGGGCTCAGGACCCTTTCCCCTCTGCTAAACTCACTTCCCACCACGCGAATCTCTCCCTGCTGCCGTTCGCTCCAAGGAGCTGGGCATCCCTCTCCACGTTTCCGCTTTTCCTACCAGTCTCTGTGTGGCTTGTTCAGTGTTCCTTGGTTGAAGAGTCCTTTTAGTTTAGTCCAAAGTTGGTTTTTCCAGCTGATAGTTCATAAAATTAGTTTGTAATCCACTTTGGTTCTGGGAGGTAGATGCTGGTACATCCGCCTACTCCAGCGCCATCTTGTCTCCAACACTTCTTAATATATATGTACTAAACCAGGGAGCACAAAAATATATGACATCTACTAACTGGTCTAAAAATAGAAGCAGACAAAAACAGTCATACTTGGAGTTTTCAACATACCATTGATGGCTTTAGATAGATCATCCAAACAGAAAATCAATAAAGAAATATGGGTCTTAAATGACACACTGGACCAAATGGACATAATAGATATTTACAGTACATTTCATCCCAAAACATCAGATTTCATATTCTTCTCCAGTGTGCATGGAACATTCTCAAGGATAGACCATATATTGGGCCACAAAACTAACATCAACAAATCCAGGAAGATTGAAATTATATCAAGCATATTTTCTGTTCATAAGGCTTTGAAACTAGAATTCAACTGCAATAAGGAAGTAAAGAGACCCACAAAAATGTGGAAATAACATGTTTTTAAAAAATGACTGGGCAAAAGAAGAAATAGAAGCAGAGATCAAAAGATATGTATAGACAAATGAAAATGACAACATGACATGTCAAAATTACTGGGATGCAGCAAAAGCAGTAATAAGAGGGAAGAAGTTTACATCATTACAGGCTTATATCAAGAAACAAGAGAGATCCCAAGTAAATAACCTAACATCACACCGTAAGGAACTAGAAAAAAGAAGAACAAAGGCAACCCAAAGTCAGCAGAAGAAAGGAAATAGTAAAAATTAGAGCAGAACTAAATGAAATAGAGAACAAAAAAATATAGAAAAAATTAATACAATAAAGAGCTGGTTCTTTGAAAAGATCAATAAAATTGACACACCACTGGCTAGACTCACTTAAGGAAAAAAGAGGAAGGACTCATATAAACAAAATCTGAAATGAAAGGAAATTACCATAGACATCATAGATATACAAAGGATCATAGTAGAATATATATTTTTTTTGAGTCAGGATTTTATTCATGCATAGCACTTAGTTATCTCTTTATGAATAAAAGTCTTCTGCTTTTTTTTTTTAATGACATTGACAACCCAGGAGTCCATTTGTCTCATTGGTGATGTTAATTTTGGTCTTTGGTTAAGGTGGCATCTGTCTTTCAAATATCTACTGTAGAGGAACATTTTTCTCTTTTGTAATTAATAATTTGTGGGCTACAACTTCTAGACCTTCTGAATATCCAGTTCCTTAATAACCTTTCATTTGAGAGTTTTAGCCATTTATCATGAATTGATTACACCAGTGGTTGCAAAAGAACCCATAGTTTTTCATTGAATGTGATGAAATCTGCCCTAAAAAGTGGTCATAAAAAAAAAAAAAGTGGTCATAATAGCCAGCCGAGGGGGTATTAGATGTTACCAGAACACAACGTTGGGAAATGCCAGCTTCATCTCCATCCATGAAGTCCTAAAACATTGAAATCATACCTGATAGGATGAATCTAGTACACTGCTTCAAGAAATGTTTTTTTGTTTGTTTGTTTTTTGTGTTTTAAAATAAATAAACAAGTTTATTTGGAGCCAGAAATCCGGACCACACGGTTTGGTTCCAGGGGCCAGACAGGGCATAGGTGAGCTTCAAAATCAGAGTAGATTCAAAAATTCCAGACCCCGAGGCTTTGGGGAACTCGAACCATTGGAGTAGTCTAGACTCCCCATCCTGTTCCTCAAAGATAATGAATTTTCAAATCTCATTTTCCTCTTTGTTAAATGGCAGGAATTACTCCCCATTTCCCAGAAGTTGCAGGGCTCACCTGCGATGTGAAGCCTCGGGTCCAACCCCATTAGGCCGAGGGGAAATGGACCCTCCTTTGGTACTTGGGAGGCTGGGAAATCGGTTTGGCAACTCCCGGGTGATCCTCGCGCCTTCAAATACAGACTTTTCCTTCCTGGGGTTCAGGCCCAACCACTTTTCCAGGGGAAAAGAGTCGCGGCTCCTTCCCAAGGCCCAGGGGTTCTGGTGCGGAAGAAACGAGTCAATATAGGTGAAAGGAAGCCCTGGTAAATTCAGCGACACCTGGACCCACCAGGGCTCGGGAAAGGGTAAAGGTCACCACTAGGCTGTAGCGCAGGCCAGCGGGTGGGCGAGCTAGTGGAGAGTTGAGAGTCCCGGATTGGCTGCCACATCGAGGGCGGGACCTTCTGGGGCGGGGCCTGGTTGTGGGCGGGGCTTTCCCAGGTGTTCAACTTTCCCCTCGGTGACTCTGTCAGGCCTACCCTCAATCTGAGTGTGGTTTTCGTTTCAAGGTACTGGAGATGGGGGCGCTGCCAAAACAGAAAGATATCCCACTGTGGGTGAAAGTTCCTGAAGACTTGCGAGACCCGGAAGTGTTCCAGGTGCAGACGGGCCTGCTGGAAGCCATGTTTGGTGAGTGAGCCCAGTCCTGATCCGGTTCCTCGACCAGGGAGTCTTGGCCTCCAGGGGTCGTAGCTTTCATCTTCTTCCCCAAACAGGCCCATGTGGATCTGGAATCCCATACATCCAGCAAGTGAGCAAAGCCATGCTCGAGCTGAAGGTTCTGGAATCCTCGAACCTCACCGAGGTCGTGGTTTATGGCAATTACCTGTACAAGCTCCAAACCAAGTGGATGCTCCAGTCCATGGCCGAGAGGCACCGCCTCCATAGTAGAATATTATGAAAGACTATATGCCACCAAATTGAACAACCTAGACAAAATGGATAAATTCCTAGAACTATATACAATCTTCCTAGACTGAGTCACGAAGAAGTGGAAAACCTAAATAGACCCATAAGCAGGGAGGAAGTAGAAACAACTATCAGAAGCCTTCCAAAAAACAAAAGTCAAGGACCAGATGGCTATACTAGTGAATTCTACCAAACATTCAAAGACGATTTGGTATCTATCCTTCTCAAAGTCTTCCAAAAAATAGAAGAAGGAACAATACTCCCTAACACATTTTATGAGGCCAACATAACCCTCATACCAAAACCTGGCAAGGAAAACACACAAAAAAGAAAACTACAGACTAATTCAAAATGGATCGAAGACCTAAATATAAGCTCTGAAACAAATAACATAGAAGAAACATAGGTACTAACCTCATGGACCTTGGCCATAGAGAACAATTTTATAAATTTGACCCCAAAGGCAAGGGAAGTAAAAGCAAAAATAAGTGAATGGGACTATATCAAACTAAAAAGCTTCTGCACTGCAAAAAACTAAAAAACAAAAAACTGACAACAAAAGAAAAGGCGACCAACTAAATGGGAGATGATATTTGCAAACAACAGCTCCCATAAGGGGTTAATATCCAAAATATACAAAGAACTCACAAAGCTCAGCAACAAACAAGCAAACAATAAAAAATGGGGAGAGGGCCCTGGCCGGTTGGCTCAGTGGTAGAGTGTCGGCCTGGCGTGTGGGAGTCCCAGGTTAGATTCCCAGCCAGGGCACACAGGAGAAGCACCCATCTGCTTCTCCGTCCCTCCCCCTCTTCTTCCTCTATCTCTTTCTTCCCCTCCCTCAGCCAGGGCTCCACTGGAGCAAGGTTGGCCCGGGCGCTGAGGATGGCTCCATGGCCTCTGCCTCAGGCGCTAGAATGGCTGGCTGTGACAGAGCAATGCCCCAGATGGACAGAGCATCGGCCCCTGGTGGGCATGCCGGGTGGATCCCGGTTGGGCGCATGCGGGAGTCTGTCTGACTGCCTCCCCGTTTCCAACTTCAGAAAACAAAAAAAGAAAAAAAAATGGGGAGAGGACCTGAACAGACATGTCTCCCAAGATGATGTACAAATGGCAAACAGATATATGAAAAGATGCTCATCTCTCACTAGCTATTTGAGAAATTCAAATCAAAAGTACAATGAGATACCACTCACACCTGTTAGATTGGCTATTATCAACAAGACAGGTAATAACAAGTGTTGGAGAGGCTGTGGAGAAAAACGAACCCTCATTCCCTGCTGGTGGGAATGCAAATTAGTACAATCATTATGGAAGAAAGTATGGTGGTTCCTCAAAAAATTAAGAATAGAACTACCATATGACCCAGGAATTCCTCTATTGGGTATCTAACCCCAAAACTCAAAAATATTATTATGTAAACACGTGCACTGCCATGTACATTGCAGCATTATTCACAGTGGCCAAGACATGGAAACAACCAAAGTATCCCTTGATAGAGGACTGGATAAAGAAGATGTGGTATTTATATACAATGGAACACTACTCAGCAATAAGAAATGATGAGTGATATTTATGACAACATGGTGGGACCTTTAGAACATTATACTGAATGAAAAAATTAAATCAGAAAAAGCTAAGTACTGTATGATTTCACACATATGTGGAATATGAAACTGAGACTCATGGACATAGATAAAAGTGAAGTGGTTACTGGGGGAAGGGGGTTGGGGAGGGGATAAGGGAAGGGTAAAAAGAGGGACAAAGATAAGGTGATGGAAAATGATTTGACTTTGGGTGATGAGTATACAACATAATCAATATCACCCTGTTAAATTTAATTTTCTAAATAAAATAGAAAACAAATTTTATCTATTGTCTTAATATATCCTCCATAGCGAGACAAAAAAAAAATTTTTTTTCCCTGTGGTCTAGATCCAGACCAAACTCATGTGTTGTGTGTAGCTGTCTTGTTTCTTGTCTCCTTACCATAGAACATCAACTCAACGGTTCTGTCTTTCACAGAGAAGATAAATTCTTTTTTTTTTAATCTTTATTTTATTTATTCATTTTAGAGAGGAGAGAGAGAGACAGAGAGAGAGAGGAGAGAGAGACAGGGGGGAGGAGCTGGAAGCATCAACTCCCATATGTGCTCTGACCAGGCAAGCCCAGGGTTTCGAACCGACGACCTCAGCATTTCCAGGTCGATGCTTTATCCACTGCGCCACCACAGGCCAGGCGAGAAGATAAATTCTTAACCCTAAAAGATTTCACAGAAGTTGGGTGGACAAATATTACTTTGCTTTATAAGCAACATTGAAGTCAACTAAGAAGTCCCAAGTCTGAATTCTGAGATTAAAGTTGTTCCTTAGAGTTTTATATATATATATATATATATATATATATATATATATATATATATATATGTATATGTATATATAAAGTTGTATATATGTACATATATATACTATGTATATGTACTATATATTACACAATTATTGTAAAAATTAATACAACACAGAAACCAATCAAGTCAATGTCTGCCTTCCAATCTCACTTTCACTCGAGTAAACACTGTTCAAGATCTGTGTACGTTGTGCCAGATCTTTTTCTATGCGCATAAAATGCATACATTTATAACTTATGTGTGTTTTAACAAAAATGACATCATACTATCCATACCGTTCTGTAATTTTCTTCTTTTTTTTAATTACTGTGTCTTTGGCCCCTTTTCCTGTCCGTCATTCTGATCTGCGAGGGTGGACTTTTAGTGTGCCTGCTGCGGAAACCAAATCTGAGCTCAGAGGCTTCCGTCTCGATTCTGGTGGTCGCTTTGATTTACTGATATGCTCAGAAGTGGCCTTGTGCATTGGGAGTGAGCACTGCTTGTTCATGGGGAACATACTCCTCTTTGGATCTGTGCCCTTTCTGACTTTCTCTTTCATGGTGCCCTCAGATGCTTCTCATAACTGATGGGCCCTTTGTGGAGAACCCGATTACGGTGGCTACAACCTGGGAAGGCTCAATTCCAACTCAAATAATATAGCCTTGTATGTTATGCAGATAACGCTGACATTTCAAAGGTCAAAAGGAAATATGGAAAAAATGTTTAAAACGACACTTTCAATTCATTAAGATCTGTCTCTTTTGCACTACAGCTAGGACATGCTGTGGTGTGTATATACATACATATATATATGTATATGTATATGTATATCTCGATACCTATGCATGCACACACGTTTTGTAAAAGTTTTTGTGATCACATTCTGGGCACCATCCCCATGAGTGTCGATTTCTAACTGTTTATAAACTCTTTATCTGTATCCCAGATTAGAAGTGCAGCTGTTCTCCAGTCTGAGACACACTTGCCTGATTTTGGAGTGACGTTAGGTGGTTTCTTGCAACTATTTTGCTGAGATCTTTAAGGCAGTCGGTCTTGAAGATTGGTTTAGGCTGGTGTCCTCTGGTTCTTGAGTGGATTTTCTCTGGACCTTTCCGACCTCTACTTTATTCATTCTTTGCTCATCCTGACCTTATGGTGCTTATGGTTGCCCAAGAGAGCAACTAGATAGTGATGATCTGAAGTTATTTATGAGCTTGATGGCATCTTAGTGGTTTTCCATTCTTGCCTCTCTCCCTGTAGCCTTTAGCCTGAAAGCACTTTGGAACAGGGGCTCTCTTCCTATCACCGCCTTCCTGCACTTTGTTAGGCAAAATCAGAGCAATAATTGAGTCCTCAAGACCCTCTGGCACAGCGGAGTAATAACATTTATCACACTTTTTGTTCAAGCCCTTTAGAGAATGGCATTTCACTGTGTAATTTTGCTTCACAGATTTTTCCCTTGTGAGTTTTAACTTTCAGGGTGGAATTCTCTCTTATGGCTTTGCCCTCTCCCTACTTCGTGTATCTGGGAGCAGTTGCCCAAAGAAGGCCCCTCTCGGCATAGCAAATGGAATCGGGTCATGCTCCCAGGCACCCTGCACCTCTAGGTTCCTGATCGTTTCTTCCCTGTGTGTCGTGAGCAGGCCCAAATCACCTCACCTCTGGCAGCCCTTTCCATGTTATGAAACAAGCAACTAATGGCACACAGCTCTCAAAATTCCCAGGTGACCTGCATTTTGATCTTTTTTATTATCCCTTAAGAAATGTCTCAGTAATTGAAATCGAGAGTCACAGAGTTTTGTGATCTTGTCATTTAGCATTTTACTTCTTTTTGGCTTATTTAGACTGTGCCTTTCAACCCCAGCATGGTCAATGTCTGCCTAGGAGACCCAAAGGACAGAAACCAAGAATATCCTCATTCGTTCAAAGGCGAGGAGTTAAACAGAGTGCCTACACTTGCTTGGGAGTCAGAAGGAGGAGGAAGATGCAGGAACATTTTAATAGGTAGCAATCTGCCAAGATTTATACTGCATGCTACATTTTATTTATTATGGGGACATGGTCATCTGTTTTCTTTTTTTTTTTCTCCTCTACAGTAATTTATCAGTGAGCTCCTCCTGATTCAGCAGTGCACCGAGGACCCTCACTGCTAATTCCTCTTTATTTCATGGATTTCTTTTACCCTAACTCATAAAGCTTCAACCTTGCTACTTCCTTTACCATCCATGTGTATTTTACCTCAAGTCCAGCTTTGATCTATAGCGCAAGCCTTCTTTCCTCACCTCTCCGTCCTCTCCTCACAGATTGCATTCCTCAGTATTGACATTTCAGTCATTTGATTTATCCCAACAGGTGCCCCGATGCCGACCCGATCATAATTCCCTTTCTGGTCGTGGCACCTCAGGACCTTCCTGGTTATTTGCCTTGCACCTGGTATTTGTGGATCAGCACCTGCGCAGATGATTGGGCTCTTCTTTTAGGTTTCTGTTTGCTTAGATGCAAACCACAGGTGGTAGCTAGGAGGCCCAAGAATATCTGGAATTGTGTGAAGCGTGAGCTTTGTTCTGCTTGGCAGAGAGTGCTGGAATGTTCCTTCACAAGCATTGTCACAGAAGGGCCATTCCTGGAATTGCTTTAAACAGGAGGATCTGCCCATAAACATTGTGCTGGCCTTTGTCAATCAAATACCATCCACCTCATTTTCCTGAGAGCTTCCAAATGGGGAGAGTTGGGTTGTCAGTTTTCAAAGTGGATTGCCTTCTAAAAAGAGGAATATACCTGTAAGAAACTCATATTAATTTTATTTGGAAGGGAGAATGGTCCTTATCTTGTACAGTTTATCTTTTGACAGTACTGTATCTGTGTGGTCTTAGCCACACGCTTATACCATAGACAGAAATATGAACAGGAGACAGAAAGGAGCACGTTCCCTTTCGTGAATGCTTACAAAGTTGGCATTAAAATACCAAATGCTGCCTTATCACAAGACCTTCAGTTGTCCTGATTTGCATTAGTGACATCTGGATCTCATGTCAGACAAGGGAAAGCTGCCCAGAAATTTTCTTCTGGTCCTTTTAGCTTTATTTAAACAAAGCTTTTGTGGCTTGCGTACATTATATTAGAAATTAGGGAAAGTAGCCTTGTCCTTAAAAAGAGTATAATCTGGGAACATATTTGTTCTTTAAAATCCTACTGCCTTGAAAGACACTCATGATTCTCCACTCTGTGGCTTTACTAAGTAAAGCATTCGGCGCTATGTTCTTTCAGGGCTGATCTAGTCAGGGTCGATGAACTTGATCTTGACTTCTCTCATGATGGTGGGTAAGACGTTCTTACTGTAGGTCTGAAAAGCCTATCAGAAGTCTGCCCTCCGCCACGCCTCCATGCATTGCTGAGAGGCGCTGCCCGTGAGGCAGCAAGATGCCTGCTTTCCCGTGGCTCCCTCATCTGTGATAAAGGAACTCAATAGTCTCCCATTAGTCCTAAAATCAAATCTGAAATGGGCGTTTATTGGAGCTGGAGGGATCTGAGAAGTTAGGAAGAATTTCCTGACTAAGGATGTCAGATGCTTCAACAGTTGTATAATCACATTCTCAACAGACCTTCAAAAATATTTGAATGACTTTCAATACCTAAAGGCAGACAAGAGAACACTTTGCCTTGAGTCCATTACTGAGCAAGTTCTGTTGTAGGGAAAGCACAACAGGTAATACCAGTTCATTCATTTCTGATAAAATACCTGGATTTCAGCCCAATATTAATGTTCTGTTGGTTAAAAAAAAATGCTCTTGGAGTCCTATGGAATGAGGCCAAGCTGATAGATAAGATGACTAAGTAAATAATAGCAAAGCAGGAACCAGAAATGTCAAGAGAAAAAAGCATGAGAAAAAGAGATCCTAAAAAAGAACATATGTTTAAGATCAGAGGTAAATAATAAAAGAAACCAAATTAATTTACTTAAAAACTTCATTTTTGAAAAGGAGCAAAAATTCAAGAAAGAGAATAAGTGGAATTAAGACCTCACCTTTGAACAAGAGGCACTGTGGGGTCAGATCTGAGGGCACAAAGGGAAAAAATATCTAAGACATCAGAGGATGAAGTCACTAGGGAAAATGATTTGTATATCCAAAAGGTCCACATTACTTTTCTGACAGCAGAGTTAAAAATAATGCATGTATGCCTGTTGGAGCTGGCAAAAAGTAGATGGCAGTAGAAGAAGGTTCGTTTTTCCCTGATCTCCAAAATTCAGAGTCATTTTTGTAGATTCAACCACCCCTTACCAATTGGATTTATGAAGTATTCTAAAGAATTGAATTGGCCCTGGCCAGTGGACTCAGTGGTAGAGCATCAGCCCGGCGTATGGACGTACCGGGTTTGATTCCCAGATTCGATTCCCAGCCAGGGCACGGAGAGGCACCCATCTGCTTTTCCCCCCTCCCCCCTCTCCTTTCTCTCTGTCTCTCTCTTCCCCTACTGCAGCCAAGGTTCCACTGGAGCAAAGTTGTTCCAGGTGCTGAGGATGGCTCCATGGCCTCTGCCTCAGGTGCTGGAGTGGCTCCGATTGCAGCGGAGCAACGCCCAGAAGGGCACATGCCTCCCCACCCACCCACCCCCTCGCTTCTCACTTTGGAAAAATACAAAAAAAAATGAATTATGTTATAACAGTCTGTACCCTCTGAAATTAAGACTACACTGTAGGTGTCGACTTGAAAATGCATATCTGCTGATGGCTTTTAACAAGAAGACAAGATTGATTTATTTTAATTTAGGAATTAAACTTAATGGGTTGACATTGATCAATAAGAGTACATAGGTTTTAGGTAAACATTTCTATAGCATTTGAATTGTTAACTGCGTTGTGTGTCTATCACCCAAAGTCAAATCATTTTCTGTCACCATGTATTTGTCTCTTTTTGCTCCCCTCCCCACCCTGCCCCTGTAACCACTTCACTTTTATTTATGTCCCTGAGCCTCATTTTTATATCCCATGTATGAAATCATATAGTTCTTAACTTTTTCTGATTTATTTATTTTACTTAGTATAATGTTCTCAAGGTCCATCCATGTTGTTGTAAATGGCAATATGTCATCATTTCTTATGGCTGAGTAGTATTCCATTGTATATATGTACCACATCTTCTTTATCCAATCCTCTATCGAAGGATACTTTGGTTGTCTCTATGTCTTGGCCACTGTGAATCGTGCTGCAATGAATATGGGGGTGTATGTGTCTTTACGTACCAATGTTTTTGAGGTTTTTGGGTAGATACCAAGTAGAGGGATGGCTGGGTCATATGGTAGGTCTAGTCTTAATTTTTCTGAAGAACCACTATACTGGAAGACAAGATTTAAAAACACAACAGACTCATAAGTGTTGAGCTATGGATTCTCTTCAAGATGGCTTCTGACAGATTTATTTGTTTTTTTAAAACTGTGAGAGGAGGAGACTGATTCCCTATTAATACAAGTAGTGTCATTCATCTGCATTGACTGGAATGATCAAACATGGTAACAGCTCTTACGTTCCAGGCAAACGCTTCCTTTGTGCTTTTCAGACAAGACTTTCTGACACCATGTGGGAAAAGCAGAAGTCAGTTGGTCTTTGGGACGTATTTTTATTGAGGAAGTGGTTTAAGATGGATTAATGGCAAAAATCACAATAAATTATTTATCAGATAATAAGTGCGATAATTGTTCTTATTTATCATGAGTATAGCTTGCCTTGTTCTCCTGTCATGCTTTCAGTCAAACCCTCCCCAAAGATTTGCTGGTCAAAATATACAGCCCAAAGGTCATTCCAACAATTTTTACTCATAATGGCATACTGATTATCTCCTAATTGAAAAATGTAAACTAGGAGCTCTGTAAGTAACATGAGCAACCCTCACATTTCTGAGGCAAGAAGGAGAGCCACCCTGCGCTTCATTCTCGAGTGCAGAACAATACAATTTTCAGTAACTCTCATGGTCTCTGGAATTAATCGGAGTAACTTTTCCTGTTTTCCGTGGAGGAGGAAAGAACCCCACATGCCCAAATTTGCTGAAAAAGTAGAGATGTAAAATCCCTCTCACTGTCTGTTGCCCTGCTGGCAGCTAACCCATCAGAGTTAATTGTAATTATGCACCAGGTCTGAGGCTAGAGAGGAATACTGATTACCGCAACGTGCCTTTCTGTGGGCAAGACCGTGTGCTGAGGCTGTTGCAAACTGTCAAGTGAATTTATTTCTACCGGCGGCTGGAATGGATCATTGGTCAGGGACTGTTTGTGGACTTGGTGCAATGGGAGAAAATAACTCAACTTATTTGTGCAGAATTCCTTACAAGGTGGCCAGTGTTGCACGGGGAGACTGATTAACACACTCAAGCAACCCACACCCTGTGTCAGAGACACTTGTGGTTCACATGGCCCTGGATGGTTTTCCTGTATTCCTCTCCACCTAGATGTCCACACTCAGCTAGGCAGTCCTGTCAGGGCTTCCCAAACATCCTGATCAGAAGTGGTGGCCACCATGACAAAGGAGTCCACCTACTTCTCTGTGGCCCTCCTTCCCTCCCCCCCTCCCTTCTCTGTCTTTCTGGCCCCTTTCACTTATTTATGGGTGTGATCCCAAGGTCATAGCTCAGACAGGACCCTCCCCTAATGCTGACTGTGCATCCGGCCACCGCCCACAGCCTCCTTAGCAGCAGCCCCTGGGTAGCTTTTGGACCCTTGCCCAGCCTGCATATCGACTCCTTCTGGGTGAGTCAGCTTCTGCCATGTGATCTGGGAAGTGTTCACACATCTGGGTTGCACTGCCCTCTTTCCAGAGTGCTCAGCCTCCTTCCCAGTTCTCTTCTGCAGGGCTCCTGCAGACACACTGGGGCATGTCCTCTGGCCTCACACTGCTCAGTGCTTGTCACCTTGGTTCTAGGCCCCTTTCCCTAGGGTTCCACATCTCCACACAGCTCTGCACTGTGTCTCTTATTTCCGTTGTTGCCCCCATCCTTGGACACTATTTAGTTCCCTCTTTTTTAACGTTGCACAGGGGAGAGCTGATTCCCCTCTACCCACTCAACTCACTCAGCATAGGAGACTGAGTCTTCCACTTTACCCCCTGGTGGAGTTTAGATAATGTCAGAGTTAACCTCCATGGTAGAGGCCACTTTCCGTCGTTCAGTGAACTGGTCAGTGGACATGTGTTCTAAAATGGATTTGACTGTTTTCTGTCCTTTTATCGTTTTGTTGTGAAGCTGCCCTGGCTCATCAAGGAAAGAGGAGTTTTCAGTGAGCTGGGTGGTGTCATTCTCAAAGGATGCTGTACAGATCTTTCTTCAAGAGCTCTTTTGATTTTGATACTGATTGAGCTTCAGTGACTCTAACCCTGTGTGCAAAGCAAGGGTTATATTTTGAACCCCCAAATTAGGACATGGATGAACAGCCGGATAGAATATTTGAAATTTTGAAAAATCTAGAATGTTGTATTAGGTATCTATTGCAGTGTAACACGTTATCCCCAAAGTTAAATGGATTAAGACAATAAACCTCTATCATCTCACACCGTTTCTGTGGGTCAGGAATTTGGCAGCAGTCTAGCAGGTGGTACTGGCTTAGGGCCTCTCATGGGGTTGTAGTTAAGATGATGGCTGAGTTTTTGGTTATCTGAAGTCTTGACTTACTGCTTCAAAAAGGACTCGCTGACATGGCTGTCGGCAGAAGGACTCCACTCTTCATTACACAGTTACCTCGAGCTGCTTGAATGTTCTCACAATATAGTAGCTGGCTTCGCCCAGAGCAAGGTATTCAAAACAGCAAGGTAGAAGCTGTGTCTTGGCCCTGGCCGGTTGGCTCAGTGGTAGAGCGTCGGCCTGGCGTGCAGAAGTCCTGGGTTCAATTCCCGGCCAGGGCACACAGGAGAAGTGCCCATCTGCTTCTCCACCCCTCCCCCTCTCCTTCCTCTCTGTCTCTCTCTTCCCCTCCTGCAGCCGAGGCTCCATTGGAGCAAAGATGGCCCGGGCGCTGGGGATGTCTCCTTGGCCTCTGCGCCAGGCGCTAGAGTGGCTCTGGTCGCAACAAAGCGACACCCTGGAGGGGCAGAGCATTGCTCCCTGGTGGGCAGAGTGTAGCCCCTGGTGGGCGTGCCGGGTGGATCCCGGTCAGGCGCATGTGGGAGTCTGTCTGACTGTTTCTCCCCATTTCCAGCTTCAGAAAAAAAAAAAAAAAAGAAGCTGTGTCTTTTATGATCTAGCCTTGGAAGGAACACTGACTTAGATATACAAGTCAGCCCTCTTTATTGTGGGAGGGGACCATTCCAAGGACAGAATATCAGGAAACAGGGACCCTTGGGAATCACCTTGGAGGCTGTCCACCTCAGAGGTGTGGACTCATCTTACCTTCATTATCCTTCCCACCATGTCGGAAAGGAGGTGAAGAAGGTCGTGCCTGGTTTGGTTCAGCTGGGAGAGATACTGCAGTACATTCTGCCCTTTGAGCACTTGAATCAGAAAACAAAGGACTCTGACAACCATCATGTTTAACATGAACTGGAAGTTGAATTCATTCTCTGTTCTGTCTTCCAGCAACCTTAGTGTTTTCCAATGTGTATTTCCTGGGGTACTAGTCCCGTGAAGTGCTCTACCAAAAATTCTGCAGTCAAACTCAGAGATTCACAATTTTCATGGCCTGTTTGATGACTGAGGATTCTTGCAATAGAGATACTTATTTCTTTGATTAACCCAACATTTCTCAAGTTTAATTGTCTATAGATTTTAAAAAATTCCGTCATACCTAAAAACAACCCCCCAAGCCTCGCTCTCTTTAAAATATACATGTTGAAACACTGGTCTAGATATTAGATGTTCTTAACCAGTATTATTCTAGAACATATTTAAAATAGCTATAATATAAAAGCAGCCCATGGAACGAACGTACTTGGAATCTGATAGTTGAGTAGGCCCACTAGACTGAAGGCCTTGAGGGGCGATCTTTTATCGACAATGCCCAATTCAGTATCTAAAACTGTTTGTTTGCTGGGGAACCCTCAATTGGCTATCCTTTTACTATGGTCTGAACGCATGCGCCTTGATGTTTCTTCACCCTTGTGTGAAATCGCTATTGGAAAGTGGCTCTCAAAGTCTTTCCAGGAGCTTTAACCTTCTTCCCCCTGGAGGAGGAAATTTTTTCCACCTAACACAGAAACCCCAAGAAACATTGCCCTGCTGAGATTAAGCATCTCTTAGCTGGTGTATTTTATGGATGAATTGTTTGTCTTGGTATGTAAGCCTCTGGGGCATAACCATTTCTTCTTATGAGTCTGGTACAACACTCAGCACACTGTCAGCACTCAACCCAAAATAAATCATCATAATAATAGTCATAAACATAAATCAAGTGAGCACAATTCAGCTTATTTATAGCCCTATAGGAGAAGCACAATAGAAAAAGTATAGTTATTTTCCATTGTATTATCCTATATCATTTCCAAGCAAAATGTCACACTGTTCACTCCTGTAAAAGCAGGTACTGAAAGGCACAGGCGTAACCTGCGGGTTCGCCGGGGCCACCGTGAGGGGACGCGGAGCTAGACGTGCACGTCACCCAGGTGTCTATAATTAACACCTGAATTTCTAGGGCTTATTGAGGTAATATTTAACATATAATTATCCTGACATTTTAAAAGAGGGAAAGTTTTAGGACAAATTATGTAGTAATATTTAATCAAGACACTCAACTAGAAAAGCCGGAGAAGGGGGATTAGAAGATGGCAGCAGAGTAGGCAGACCTCACCACCAAACTGGAATACAAATCAATTTAGGAAAAATCAGTGTGAAAAACCAACTCTGGACTACAAGAACGCTCTCAAAAACCAAGGAGCAGAGAAGAAGCCACAACAAACCTGGTAGGGAGCGCCTGAATCTCCCCTGCTTACAGGAACGGAGGTGGGGGGGGTGAGGCTAAGAGCCCAGAGGGGATCTCACCCAAGGGAAAAGAGCAGAAAATACTGCTCACAGCCACTTGCCTGGTGACCAGGGAGTGAAGTGTGTTGAAAAGACCAGCTTATCTCCCAAGTGGAAAGGAGAGAGAGAGGGACAGACTGTGAGGGGCTAAGGAATGCAGGAGATGACCTAAAAAAGCTGACTCATCCATGATGGAGGAGGCCATAGCTGGGGGAGGGACTGATCCTTCCCCACAAAACAGTACTGAATTGCTTCCAGATCAGAGATCTCCAGACATCTCTCCAGCTCCAATCAGTGCAACAAGACACAGCTGAAAACAAGAAGTGGGGAGGAGGGGCAGTAACTCAGGTCTCCATGGAGATCTGAGATACACCTCCCCCTACTAAAGCTGAGAAAACACCCTGTCCCCAGAGAGATTAGTTGGTGGAAGAGGCCTTCAGAGTCTCAGGTTACACCCATCGCATTCCTGGATACAGTTTCAAGGAAGCCCCCTGCTGAGATCAGTAAACAAGACTATCACCTATTAAGAAAACAAACAAAACAAGACTTCAATGCTGCCCAAATCCGAAAGTGGATTACATATAATTGCTGATACCAACCCAAGAAGACCTAGAAATAACACAACTGAAAACTGGAGGCAGACAACACCAAGCCTAGCCTCAACCAACTCCACAAACAAAACAGAGACAATGAGAAGACAAAAATGTGCAATCCAAATGAAACCACAAGAGACACCTTCAGGAGATGAATTGAGTGATATGGAAATAATCAAACTTCCAGATGCAGAGTTAAAAATAATGATTTTAAGGATGCTTAGGGATCTTAGAACAACAATGGATGGTCATTATAAACACCTAAATAAAGAAATGGCAAGTATAAAAAAGAATCAGTTGGAGATGACAAATACAATATCAGAAATAAAGACCACAATGGAAGGAATTAAAAACAGGATAGAAGAGCTGAGGATCGAATCAGCGAGTTGGAGAACAACTGGAATGAAGGCATGAAAGCAGAGAAGAAAAAAGAAAAGAGACTCAAAAAGTCTGAGGAAACTCTGTGACATCCGCATCATAGGGGTTCCTGAAGAAGAAGAAAAAGAACAAGGGATAGAGACTTTGTTCAATCATATCATAGCTGAAAACTTCCCTAAATTAATGCAGGAGAAACTCTCACAAGTTCAAGAAGCACAGAGGACTCCATTAAAGAGAAACCCAAAGAAACCTACACCAAGACACATCATAATTAAAATACCAAAGCTAAGCGGTAAAGAGAAAATATTAAAAGCTGCAAGAGAAAAAAAAAGCTATCACCTACAAAGGAGCCCCCATAAGGATGACATCCGACTTCTCAACAGAAACACTTGAGGCCAGAAGAGAATGGCAAGAAATATTCAAAGTAATGCAGAACAAGCACTTACAACCAAGACTACTTTATCTAGCAAGGCTATCGTTTAAAATCGAAGGAGAAATAAAAAGCTTTCCAGACAAAAAACAACTCAAGGAATTCATTACAACCAAACCAATGCTGCAGGAAATGTTAAGGGGCCTGTTGTAAACAGATCAAAGTGGGAAGAGAATATAGCAAAAAAGGAATACAGCTTTAAAGAATAAAATGGCAATAAACAACTACATATCAATAATAACCATAAATGTAAATGGATTAAATGATCCAATCAAAAGACATAGTGTAGCTGCATGGATAAGAAAACAGGACCCGTACATATGCTGTCTACATGAGACACACCTTAGAACAAAAGATACACATAGATTGAAGGTAAAAGGATGGAAAAAAACATTTCATGCAAATGAAAATGAAAAAAAAGCTGGGGTAGCAATACTTATATCAGACAAATTGGACTTTAAAACAAAGGATATAGTAAGAGATAAAGAAGGCCACTACATAATGATAAAGGGAGTAATCCAACAGGAAGATATAACTATTATAAATATCTATGTACCTAATATAGGAGCACCTAAATATATAAAGCAGACTTTGATGGATTTAAAGGGCGAGATCAACAGCAATATTGTAATAGTAGGGGATTTCAATACCCCATGAACATCACTAGATAGATCCTCAAGAAAGAAAATTAACAAAGAAACAGCAGACTTATTGGACACACTAGATCAACTCGATTTAATAGATATCTTCAGAACCTTTCACCCTAAAGCAGCAGAATATACATTCTTTTCAAGTGCTCATGGTACATTCTGTAGGATAGACCACATGTTAGGGCACAAAAGTGCTCTCCACAAATTTAGGAAGATTGAAATCATATCAAGCACTTTCTCCGATCACAACGGCATGAAACTAGAAATGAACCACATCAGAAAAGCTCAAAAATTCTTGAACACATGGAAACTAAATATCAGGTTGTTAAATAAAGAATGGCTTAAGAATGAGATCAAAGAAGAAATAAAAAAATTCCTAGAAACGAATGACAATGAGCATACAACAACTCAAAATTTATGGAACACAGCAAAAGCAGTACTGAGAGGGAAGTTCATAGCACTACAGGCACACTTTAAGAAGCTAGAAAAAGCTCAAATAAATAACTTAACCCTGCATCTAAAAGAACTAGAAAAAGAACAGCAAGTAAAGCCCAAATGTAGTATAAGGAAGGAAATAATACAGATCAGAGCAGAAATAAATGACATAGAGGCTAAAGAAACAATACAGAGGATCATTGAAACTAGGAGCTAGTTCTTTGAGAAGGTAAACAAGATTGATGAACCTTTAACTAGACTCACCAAGAAAAAGAGAGAGAGGACTCAAATAAATAAAATTAGAAATGAGAGTGGAGAAATAACAACTGACACAACAGAAATACAAAATATTGTAAGAAAATACTATGAAGAACTGTATGCCAAAAAACTAGACAACCTAGATGAAATGGACAAATTCCTTGAAACATACAATCTTCCAAAAATCAATCTGGAAGAATCAGAAAACCTGAACAGACAGATTACACCAAATGAGATCAACAGTTATCAAAAAACTCCCAACAAAGAAAAGTCCGGGGCCTGATGGCTTCACAACTGAATTCTACCAAATATTCAAAGAAGAACTAACTCCTATCCTTCTCAAACTATTTCAAAAAATTCAAGAGGAAGGAAGACTTCCAAACTCCTTCCATGCTCCTTCTAAGCGAGCATAATTTTAATTCCAAAACCAGGCAAAGGCAACACAAAGAAAGAAAATTTTAGGCCAATATCTCTGATGAATATAGATGCTAAAATCCTCAACAAAATATTAGCAAACCAGATCCAACAATATATGGAAAAAATCATACACCATGATCAAGTGGGATTTATTCTGGGGAGGCAAGGCTGATACAATATTCATAAATCAATCAATGTGATTCATCACATAAACAAAAGGAAGGAGAAAAACCATATGATAATTTCAATAGATGCAAAAAAAGCATTTGATAAAATCCAGCACCCATTCATGATCAAAACTCTCAGCAAAGTGGGAATACAGGGAACATACCTTAACATGATAAAAGCCATCTATGACAAACCCACAGCCAACATCATACTCAATGGCAAAAATTAAAAGCAATACTCTTAAGATCAGGAACAAGGCAGGGTGCCCCCTTTCACCACTCTTATTCAACATAGTCCTGGAAGTCCTAGCCACAGCAGTCAGACAAGAAGAATAAATAAAAGGCATTCAAGTTGGAAAAGAAGAAGTAAAACTATCATTATTTCCAGATGATATGATACTGTATATAGAAAACCCTAAAGTCTCAGTCAAAAAACTACTGGACCTGATAAATGAATTCAGCAAAGTGGCAGGATATAAAATCAATACTCAGAAATCAGAGGCATTTTTATACGCCAACAATGAACAATCAGAAAGAGAAATTAAGGAAACAGTCTCCTTCACTATTACAACCAAATAATAAAGTACCTAGGAGTAAACTTAACCAAGGAGCCTAAAGACTTGTACTTGGAAAATTACAAAGCATTGATAAAAGAAATCAAGGAAGATACAAACAAGTGGAAGCATATACCATGCTCATGGTTAGGAAGAATAAACATCATTAAAATGTCTATATTACCCAAAGCAATCTATAAATTCAATGCAATACCAATTAAAATACCAATGACATACTTCAAAGATATAGATCACATATTACAAAAATTTATATGGAACCAAAAGAGAACACGAATAGCCTCAGCAATTCTAAAAAAGAAGAATAAAGTGGGAGGTGTCACACTTCCTGATATCAAGTTATACTACAAGGCCATTGTACTCAAAACAGCCTGGTACTGACATAAGAACAGGCATATAGATCAATGGAACAGAACAGAGAACCCAGAAATAAACCCACAGCTCTATGGACAACTGATATTTGACAAAGGAGGTAAGGAAATACAATGGAGTAAAGACAGCCTCTTCAACAAATGGTGTTGGGAAAATTGGACAGCAACATGCAAAAAAATGAAACTAGACCACCAACTTACACCATGCACAAAAATAAACTCAAAATGGATAAAAGACTTAAATGTAAGGTGTGAAACCATAAGCATCTTAGAAGAAAACATAGGCAATAAGCTCTCTGATATCTCTTGCAGTGATATATTTGCTGATTTATCTCCACGGGCAAGGGAAATAAAAGACAGGATAAACAAATGGGACTATATCAAACTAAAAAGCTTTTGCACAGTTAAAGACAATAAGAACAGAATAAAAAGACAAACTACACAATGGGAGAACATATTTGACAATACGTCTGATAAGGGGTTAATATCCAAAATTTATAAAGAACTTGTAAATCTCAACACCAGGAAGACAAACAGTCCAATCAAAAAATGGGCAAAAGAAATGAATAGACACTTCTCCAAAGAGGACATACAGATGGCCAATAGGCATATGAAAAAATGCTCAACATCACTAATCATTAGAGAAATGCAAATTAAAACCACAATGAGATATCACCTCACACCAGTCAGAATGGAACTCATCAACAAAACAACACAGAATAAGTGCTGGCGAGGATGTGGAGAAAAGGGAACCCTCCTGCACTGCTGGTGGGAATGCAGACTGGTGCAGCCACTGTGGAAAATAGTATGGAGATTCCTCAAAAAATTAAAAATCGAACTGCCTTTTGACCCAGCTATTCCACTTTTAGGAATATACCCTAAGAACACCATAGAATGGCTCCAAAAGGAGAAATGCACCCCCATGTTTATGGCAGCATTCTTCACAATAGCAAAGATCTGGAAACAGCTCAAGTGTCCGTCAGAGGACGAGTGAATTAAAAAGCTTTGGTACATATATACTATGGAATACTACTTAGCTATAAGAAATGATGACATCGGATCATTTACAATAACATGGATGGACCTTGATAACATTATACGGAGTGAAATAAGTAAATCAGAAAAAACTAAGAACTATATGAATCCATACATAGATGGGATATAAAAATGAGACTCAGAGACATGAACAAGAATGTGATGGCAACGGGGTGTGGGGGTGTGGGTGGAGAGGGGATGGGGCGAGGAAGGAGAGAGGGGTTGGGGGAAGGGAGGGGCACAAAGAAAACCAGATAGAAGGTGACAGAGGACAATTTGACTTTGGCGGAGGGGTATACAGCACAATCAAATGTCAAAATAATCTGGAGATGTTTTCTCGGAACATAAGTACCCTGATTTATCAATGTCACTGCATTAAATTTAATAAATAAATAATAAAAAAAATTCTGCTGGTTCGGCTCATTTCTTCAAAGTTCTGCTCTCTGATGTTCAAGGTGAGGATTTAAAGCTTAATAAAATTTTTAATCTAATATTTAATCTAATGAATAATAGTGGATTAGTTAGTGGGTTATCCCTCCCATGTAATATACCGGCTGCCTTTACCACGTTGAAATCAGGCCACTCTTGCAGTTGGGTTTGTCCTTTATATAACTGAGTATTAAAGTAAAGGAGCCACATTTCTACCTTTTCTTTTTTTTTAACTTGAGGAATTTGGAAAATGCACCTACTCACGCACCCGTACCCACCCATACTCACATACACATACATAACATGGGACCGTATTTTCTTCCTTTGCTTTTCATTGAAACATTTCTGATAGAGCTGCAGTCCCCTTCAGCATTCTTGAAATCTTGCCCTCCCTCTTGTTAGTGACACTCCCTTTTTGGTGACTTTGTTTTATATTCTTCTAGATGTTTGTTCTTTACACTAGCATGCATATATCAGGGTGGCAAAAATAGGTTTAAGTGTCCACTTTTCTTGGCCGTTGGTTAAATCACCAGCCATCATTATCCAAAAGAAAAATCATAAGTAAGGATACAAAATAATAAGACAAATCATACAATAATTAATAAATAATAATACAAGAATAAACTGTGTTTTGTCACACTCACAAATAGACACCTACTTTTGCCCATCCCTGTATATCAATGAAATATATAGTATTGTAACATAAAAAGCATTATATTTACATTATATTTTATAAAAAGTACATTAGAAACAAAACTATGGTGATACAGCCTCCACCCCCCCCACATTCATACTCAACTTGATTCATTTTGTCTACTATGTAATATTCCACCTCTTGTTTCCCACCATTCGAATATACAACATATTTTTTTATTTTTTATTATTTATTTATTTTTTTAACATATTTTTTTAAAATACAGTGCCAAAATTTTTATTACAATGAATGTGTTGCATATGCTAGAGTGTTATTATTTTTTAATGAGGAGATATCTAGAAGTATAAATGCTGGGTCATGGGTATAAACATTTCTTATATTAATAGCTGGTATAAAGTGAATATTCTAATTAACACAGACTCTGCAGGTGAATAGATCCTTCTCTCTAGAAAACCTCACCAATGCCTGGTATTTTCAAATATTAACTGTTAATATTCTTCCTCTTAGATTGGTCAAAATATAAAGAGTGATTTAATTTGCATTTTTCTGGTTATTTTTGAGGGTGAACTTAATATCATCTGTTTCTCAGCCTTTTGTGTTTCCTCTTTAATGAATTGCCTATTCTTTATTTTCCTATTGGATTGTCCTTTTCTTATTAAATTGTAGAAGTTCTCCCTCTATTCTGGACACAAACATTTTATCTTTCATATTTGTTTCAGATATGTTTCACAATCTTTGAACTTTGTTTAGTTGTCTTTTGTTTAAAAGTAGTTTAAAATTTTCAGGAAATCAAATTTATTTGTTTTCCCTTAGTGTGTTTATTTTTATTTTAGAAAGAGAGGTTTAGTTCCCTTTTTCCCTCTAGTCACAATGAGTTCATAGGGATTCTGGATCTTAGCTTAATCAGATGTGAAATCAATGCAGAATTGAAACTCAGTCTATAACTAGTCCGAATAGACTTAATCCGTGAAGAGTCACAGAAAGTATCTGATACATATATTTCATTTTAACAAAGCAAAGGTGCCATTTTCTTTTTTTAATTAATGACTTTATGGCTGAGTGGACTATATGTAGCGGTTGGATTCCTCCCCTTTGGTTTGCAACATCATCTAATTAGATATTTGGCAATCCTTATTGAATGACTTTCCCATTCTGTCACTAAAATTTTAACAGCAGTTGTTAAAGAAAACAAGAGAAAGCTGTGTTCACCAACTCGCACTCTAAATACAAGTTGAAAATACATTTTCAGAATTGAAATCAATCTGGTCATGTCATATAGAAAACTTTCTCCAACTTTCCTGCTTTGCGTACCTCTGGCCCCTCTTTTTTTATGGTAGATTTTCTATGTTTAAAACACCTTCCAGCACATTCATCCTTATCTGCTTTATTGGCATGTGTCCAGAGTAAGACATCAAGTAGTGAGACAATTAACATTTTGACAAGGTCTAAAGTGACTGCTACCCCTTTTCAGCAATGATGATGAATGCAGCAGCAATTTTCAACTGGTGTGCTGCAAGAATTTTCAAAACATGCAATACCTGACTATTTAGTCAGGGATCCTGGCCTCTTTTCCTTTATATTGTCAAATAAAAAAACAACAACAGTCAATAGAATAATAGCCATCTGGTATGAATGAGTCAAAATTATACCTATTTTTTTTGTCAGATTGGCAAAAAAGTATATTTTTGGTATGCCATAGAATTTTAGTAATTAGTTTGTGCCACAAGGTGAAAAAAGGTTGAAAATCTCTGGAATATAGAATCTTTTTTTTTAAAATTTTTTTATTTTTTTTATTTTTTTGTATTTTTCTGAAGTTGGAAATGGGGAGAGACAGTAAGACAGACTCCCGCATGCGCCGGACGACTGGGATCCACCCGGCACGCCCACCAGGGGCTACGCTCTGCCCACCAGGGGGCGATGCTCTGCCCCTCCGGGGCGTAGCTCTGCTGCGACTAGAGTCACTCCAACACCTGGGGCAGAGGCCAAGGAGCCATCCCCAGCGCCCGGGCCATCTTTGCTCCAATGGAACCTCGCTGCGGGAGGGGAAGAGAGAGACAGAGAGGAAGGAGAGGGGGAGGGGTGGAGAAGCAGATGGGTGCTTCTCCTGTGTGCCCTGGCCGGGAATTGAACCCAGGACTTCTGCACGCCAGGCCGAAGCTCTACCACTGAGCCAACCGGCCAGGGCCTGGAATATAGAATCTTAATGAGACAGACCGACCCCTGGCTTTTCACTGTCCCAGCTCCAGACTTGTTACACATGCTAATTTAAACACATGGTGGAGAGTGATAACTTTAATAGTTTTAGGTTTATTTTAGATATCATTGGATTGACAGAGTGGCATCAAAAACATCTTTTTCAACAAAACAAAAAGCACAACACACAAAAAAATATTTTTCAAAGAAAATTTAAATGTAATTTATATAGCTAATATTGGGTGTTCTGAATTACTGAAGAGCTTTCATGTATCTTGTTTAGTCCTCACAACAAACCTTATCAGTATGATTATTAATAACAGTGTTATTGAGAGATATAATTCAAACATACAATTCACCTATTTGAAATGTTTCGTTCAGTGGTTTTTATTATATTCTTGGAATTGTAAAATCATCACCACAATTAATTTTGGAATATTTTCTTTACTCCTCCAAAAACCCCATACCTGGCTGCAATCACTTCGAAATCCTTGCACCCCTCAGCCCTAGGCAACCGTTAATCTATTTTCTACCTCTTTAGATTTGCCTTTCCTGGACATTTCATAAAAATGGAGCCATTTATTATGTGGTCTTTTGTGACTGCCTTCTTTTACTTAGTATGCTGCTTTCAAGGTTCATCCATATTGTAGCATGGATTAGTACTTTATAATTTATTAATGCCAAGTAATCTTCCCTTGTATGCATAGACCATATTTTGTTTATCCATTCATCGACGATGGAAACTTGGATTGTCTCTACTCTGATAGGCATTACTACCCTCATTTGATAAAAGCTTGATAGATCTACTCCAGTGGTTCTCAAAGTGTGCGCCAGGATGCACTGGTGCGCCCTAGAAGATTTCCAGGTGCGCCCTATGGTATTCCAGATAAATATGTGCCTGTTGGGGATCAAAAAACCAATAGGGTTTTTAGAGTTTAGATTTTTAGGGTACAGAGGTGTGGGGAATTGGCTGTAAGCTGACAGTCTGCCCAACTCCCCACCTCACTTGCCTAATTAGGTTGCAAGCTGTTAAGCTGTGGTGCTGGATTGTTTACACTACCCCCCATGTTCCCCAGAAAAACTGGAGGCAAGTTTCTTCTATCCTTTGTGTGGTCTAAAGTTAGGATGATATGTATGGTGGGGATTTTGGATTGATGATTAAACATAAGGAATTATTTCTTGAAGCCCTTTGGATTTCCATAAATGAAGACTATGTGGCAATATATAAAAAAGCTTTGAATATTTTACTACAATTTTCAACATCCTATTTATGTGAATTAAGATTTTCTACCCTCAACACAATTAAGAGTAAAAAGAGAGGAATTCTTCAATGTATTGACAAGGAAATGAGAGTTTGCCTTTCAAATATATGCCCAAACATTGAAGAAATCACTAGGACACATCAGGCTCATGTTTCTCATAAACACAAGAATGGAAAAAACTTAACACATTCGTGCCAAGACCTGCCGAATTTACTAAATCTTACTAAGAATGTATCTATATATATATAAAAAGATAAAATTTTTGTCATTTAAAAAAATTTTTGAACCCCTTTTTTATGAATTCTAAAAAGCATAACAAAAAATTTAATATAAAAATGTTTTTTAATGTCAGAATAAATTTAATTTTGTTGTATTTATTTTGTTTAATTACCATAAAAGCACACTTGGACTTTATATATTTTTTCTTTAATATTTGACTTAATTATTATAACATTTCTCAGAAATTTGTATATAGTGTGCCTACAATTATTTGTAGGATTTTAAATGTGCCCCAACTTCAAAAAGTTTGAGAACCACTGATCTATTCAGTCATACAGCTAGCTAATACAGAACAACTGAGGTTAAATCCAGTGTACACTTCATTTTTTTTTTTTTTACAGGGTCAGAGAGAGAGTCAGAGAGAGGGATAGATAGGGACAGACAGACAGGAATGGAGAGAGATGAGAATCATCAATCATTAGTTTTTTGTTGCAACACCTTAGTTGTTCATTGATTGCTTTCTCATATGTGCCTTGACCGTGGGGCTACAGCAGACCGAGTAACCACTTGCTCAAGCCAGCGACCTTGGGTCCAAGCTGGTGATCTTCTTTTTTTTTTTTTGCTCAAGCCAGATGAGCCTGTGCCTCAACCTGGCGACCTCAGGGTCTCGAACCTGGGTCCTTCCGCATTTCAGTCTGACGCTCTATCCACTGCGCCACTGCCTGGTCAGGCTACATTTCATTTTTTAAAGATAATTTCTATAAAAACTTATTTGAGCCAAACCCACGACAATGCAGGAAGCAAGATCTTCAATGCTTGATTCCTTTCATATCTTACGAATGTCTCTTCTCATATTCTTTACTTTCCACTTGCTTCCTCTTAAAATTAAGGACACCCAGATATTTATGCTTAGAAATTTTGCTATTAACTTACTTCCTTTGATGCTAAGTCATTAATTCCCTTGGGCAGGGCTAAGTTCTTGGGTACCATAAGTGTAAGGAGATCTATACACACACAAAGCCCCAACACAGACATTCTCCAAGTTCATATACAATACTTTGGAACCCCATTATTATCATAATGCTAACCTGTTAACTTTCAGGTAGTTGATAATAGTGAACAAATTCCTGGGTGATATGTTATGATTTAAAAGCATGGAGGACTAAAATGTCTTGAATTTTTTCAGTTCCAAATTTTAACAAAGAGCTCTACTTCCTTGCTCATTGTGTTAATTTGGAAGAATGGCTCACATGGAAAAACAAACAATGTTAATAGTAAACAATAAGTTTTGTAATTCTTCAACTTATTTTACAATTACTTCATATCTGGTATGAGCATAGTTATAATGGAATTATTGAAATTGAATCTGGACAGCCCAATAAAAATCTCTTATATATGGGGAAAAATCAATTAATTAAAATGACTCTCCTTGGGACTTACTGATCATTGTACTGTGCCAAAAAATATTATTAATGTTCAAATGAAATGGCCAAACATCCTATATTCAGCAACATGACTTGAAACGAATGGTTTCTGTTATCTGGTTGTAAGGTGAATGGGAAAATCTGGATACGTAGCTTTACATTTGGAAGGGACTTTACATATTGGCCAACTTTCAAGCCTCTTATTCATTTATAGTTGGAGAAACTGAGCCCTAAAGAGGCTAAGGTCTTATTTAAAGTCACAAAGTGAAGGTCAGTCTTATGCTACCTCTGCCTAAGAACTCTCCTTAAGACTCAGCAGATGCCTTTCAGAGGGCACATCTCTGACATCCTTCCTCAGTGCTCCTTGATTTCCCCAAATTTCCAAGGATATTGTAGTCATTTGTTATGTAAGCTTGGTTAGTTAAATATGAGCTTGACTATGTTCTGCTTGTCTGTGTGTTCCCAGTGGCCAGCACAAACCTGGGCACACAGTGGATGCTCTATAAATATTCACTAAATGAATGAAGCCTGTGTTTCCATGACACTCGATTCAGTGTTCTTTCATGCCTTTCTGGCTTATGGTCTAGGCTACAACTTTTTTAACCGTATTTTTAGCAAGGGGACAGTTTCCTCCCCAGTAACAACTTACAGAAAACCCCTATGCTTAAGATGGGTAAGAGAAGAGCTGGCGTGGTTAAAGAAGGTGTCAGGGAGCCAGAGCCTGATTTTTGGTCGTCCCTCTCATGATTCTGTGGCCAGGGTAGGGGTGGGAGGGAAGAAGATGCATCTCAGAAGAATGGCAAAGCTCCAAGGATCACAGTTGAACCCCCACCCCCACTCCAGACTCTTAAAGAGAACTAGAGTTAAGATCCGACCTAGGACTAGCTATTTCATATTCATTAGTCCATGTTCTGTCTGAGAAAAGTAATCATCTGTTAGCTTATATAAGACCCTAAATCTTATGGGAAACTCTGTGTTCATCCAGTTCCCTCACCAACCATGTAGTGAGCACCTGCTATGTACTAGACTGTTTTAATAACTAAGGATACAAAACAGCAGAACAGACCAAAATGTATTTTCCCTCACGGAGCTAACATTTTGATAGTGAAAGATAGATGATTAAAAAAAGAAATAAATGATATAGTATGTTTTATGGTGAAAAAATGTGAAAGGGACACTGTGTGTGTATGTGAGTGTATGTGTGTGTATGTGTGTAGTGGATTGCTACAGTTTTAAATGGCGTTGTTATGGAAGCTCTCAGCGAGAAAGGGACATTTGCATATAGACCTGAAGGAGGTGAGAGAATGAGCCATAAGCTATTTAGGGATAATAAGTGCAAAGCGCAAAGTGAAAGCACGCCTAGCATGTGCACAGAGGGTCTCTCTTTTTAATCTTCTTTATGTGAGATTACTTCAATTACAGAGAGCCATAGAGAAATCTGACCAGGGAAATGATTTGGTTGGATTCCCTTAGTTCAGGTCCTTGAACAGATAGAGAAGTACTTTCATTATGAATGATCTACCTGATATTATGAAATTCAATTTTGTTTGGCCAATTATGTTGACTCACATATATGCTGATTTGAATTGCCTTCCCATTTCTCTTGGTATTTCTGTACAGAAGGGAAGAGTTTAGAACCTCCTTTCTTAAGAGGTCTTTAAAATAGGCTAGTTTCTCATCTGGGGTGGTTTAGGAGAGTCTTTTCCTGAAGGCAGATCAATCTCTGAGGTCTCATTACTGCCTGAAGAGTCTGAGCAGTAGCTAGAGCCTCTCCAGGTGATCTCAAATTCTCTTTATTAACCAGGAGAACATTCTTTGGCATTTTTATCCTTTCTGTTTACTCTGCATCCTATGCATAGAAAATAGTGGGGCGTCACAGCCCTCACGGGGTGTGGGAGACGTGTTCTCCATCATTTACACCGTAAGCAGCTTCATTAGGGCAATGCCGAAGGAAACAAGTCCTGAGAGGTTGCTGCGTGAGTCCTACGACCACATTTGCTGCAGACCCTGCTTTTTAAATGCCTCACTAGTTTCTTTCAAGGGAGGTTGTTATCTGCTACTCTAAACAACTTGCTCTGTAGCCAGGTTGCTTGTGGAGAGGACCAGGTATGGGGTTTCTGAACCAGGCTGGCGATGAGAATGACAGGACGGCTACTGTGGGCCATTAAGAGCTGTTTGCACATTAGGTTTTGTTTGGAGCCCGATCCTGGCCCCGCGGAATATAGTGTTCATGCTTTATTTAATAACTGCCCCGCACTGACAAGTGAGTGCTGAGAGCTTTCTGATGGGAGACTGGAGAAGGTGAGTCAGGACAACGTTGCGGAGGGGAGCTTGGAGTGGAGCAGATATACCCTGTCCTATCATTATCGAGTGTATACCTGTCAGTTGTTTTCACCTGTTTTTTTTTTTTTTTTTTTTTTGTATTTTTCTGAAGCTGGAAACGGGGAGAGACAGTCAGACAGACTCCCGCATGTGCCCAACCGGGATCCACCCGGCATGCCCACCAGGGGGCGACGCTCTGCCCCTCCGGGGCGTCACTCTGCCACAACCAGAGCCACTCTAGCGCCTGGGGCAGAGGCCAAGGAGCCATCCCCAGCGCCCGGGCCATCTTTGCTCCAATAGAGCCTTGGCTGCGGGAGGGGAAGAGAGAGACAGAGAGGAAGGAGGGGTGGGGGTGGAGAAGCAAATGGGCGCTTCTCCTATGTGCCCTGGCCGGGAATCGAACCCGGGTCCCCCCGCACGCCAGGCCGACGCTCTACCGCTGAGCCAACCAGCCAGGGCCTGTTCTCACCTGTTTTAATTCTTTGTCCTGTGCTTCCCCTGAGGACCGGCCCTGGTAAATGCCTGCTGCTGTTGGAAGGTTGGGGTAGTGGTGACAGTGAGGGGTAGGATGAGTAGATAGGGCAGGAAACTTGTGATACAACATAAAAAAAAATGACCTCATGCTCATGGAAATACACCATACTTTATGCAAGAGATGAATTCTTGCATTTTTCTATGTGAGCTCCTCATTAAAGAAACTCAGTGGCAAATTATTTTTAAAATAGAGTTTATTGTTAATTATTGTCATGCTCATCTGTTAACTTTACTTTGTAACATTGGATTTTCATGGAATGGATTCCATGAATGCAGAAAACAACAAGACCCCTTGTTGGGCTCAGCTTAGGGATGTGAGAAATTCCTGGCTTTCGATACCAGAGAGATCAGGTTTGTATCTTGTGTCCACCATTTGCAAGCTCTGTGAATGTGGGTGTCACTTCTGAGTCATCAATTGATTCCTGTGCAGAAATGGAGGTAGGGTCCACTCACACTGGATGTTGTGATGATGTCAAGTCTGGTACAACATAGATGCTCAGCAGATGTTACTCCCTCCCGTCCTTATGGCGTGTTAACGCTGAACTAGTAGTTTCACCTGGTTTATCAGAGAGATTGGCCGGTTACGGTAGAGAAACCATCTCTACTGGATTTTTTTTTTTTAGTGCTTTCCTTGGACTTGGATGACTCACTCTCAAGTCTGAAGTCACCTGGGGTAGTTTTCTGACTCTGGCCCCTGCAATGCCTCAAAGTCTCCCCTTGCTGGATGGACCCTGAGGGTACTGAGCTCAGACAGATGCCGTTTGATTTCACTTATACGTGGAATCTAAAAAGTGAAGTAAACAAACAAAACAAAGCAATACTCATAGATGCACAGGACAGATTGATGGCTACCAAAGGGGGAGGGAATGGGGGTGGGTGACAAGGATGAAGGAGGTCAGTTGTATCTTGACAGATAGTCACTGGACTTATTGTGGTGACCGCTTTGTAGTCTATAGAAATACCAAATTCTATCGTACAGGTGAAACTTATACGTTATCTGTCAAGTGTGCCTAAAGAAAAGAGTTTTAGGCAATGAGAAAAAAAAAAGTCAGCCTCACTGTTTTATGGTCAGAGCAGAGAAGGATGAAAAAGAACACTTATAACAACATCCTAAGTGCAGCTTCAGTTGACAGCTTGTATGAGAAAGAACAGTCCAGAGTTGCAGCTTTTCCTTGATCATCAGTAGTGTGTCTTTTTCTAGTCAGTATGTCACTCATTGGTTCTTGTTTCTTTTTTTTTTGTTTCATTTTTTTTCATTTTTCCGAAGCTGGAAACGGGGAGGCAGTCAGACAGACTCCCACATGCGCCCGACCGGGATCCACCCGGCACGCCCACCAGGGGGTGATGCTCTGTCCCTCTGGGGCGTCACTCTGTTGCATCCAGAGCCATTCTAGCGCCTGAGGCAGAGGCCACAGAGCCATCCTCAGCGCCCCGGAAATCTTTGCTCCAATGGAGCCTCGGCTGCGGGAGGGGAAGAGAGAGACAGAGAGGAAAGAGAGGGGGGAGGGGTGGAGAAGCAGATGGGCACTTCTCCTGTGTGCCCTGGCCGGAAATCGAACCCGGGACTCCTGCACGCCAGGCCGACGCTCTACCGCTGAGCCAACTGGCCAGGGCCTACTTGTTTCTTTTTTTCTGTGATTTAAAAAAATTAAAAAAAAAATCTGTTAAGTCTTTCTTCTATGATTACTGAATTGGTAGTTTTACCTGTTTAAGGGAAGCTTTTGTATTCCCACTTCTGGTCCTATTCTTTGATGGTTCAAACCCCCCTATTTTCTGTTCTCTCCTCCCTGGCTAAGACCATCTTTATTTCTGCCCTGAAGCCATATTTACTCAGCCACAACTCCTCCATCAGTAGAAACTACTAACCACTTTTGTCTCCTCATGGTGTTCAAACCCATGGTGTTGGGTTTGTCCCAACTCTCCCCCGGTGTCGTACCTGAAATACGAACTCAGTAAGAAAAGATGTGCATAATGGTTAAGATTTTTTTCCATCTACTACTGGGGTATGTTGGTGCACATTCCCTTTGCTCCTTCTTCTTTTCCATGTGCCCCACCAGTCAAGTTTCTTATAATTACTGAGGCTAAATAAATAAAAGCTTCCCCTTCAGAAGGAGAATATTTTCATAGAGCAGCACTGTGGAGTTTGGTAGCATGCAGAATTTGCAAGAAAAAGGGAACTCAAAGTCAGGAAGACTGATAAGTGACCCCATCAACCCCGAGTCCCTGGTTACCGCACCTACGTTTTCCTTCAATAATGTCTCCTTCAAAGCAATCTCAATCCTTCATCAAACAGATTTCCAGAGTACTCCCAATGGTTAACATAAATCTTGCTGTTCTCATTCTTTTTTTTTTCCCCCAAGTTGTCTTTCAAAAAAAAAAAAAATCAGTCCTTTTGTCTCCATTTCTTTAAATCTTATATCCTTGGGCTGCTACCACTGGCTGTATGGATTACATATCAGCAGTTAAGAATATTCCAGAAAGTCCTGGTTTGTTCTCACCCTGCAGAGCAGACAGCCACCGATGGCCAGGAAGGAATTGGAAAGACATCTAGGCAATCCCGAACAGGCTCGCAGGCTCCCTCTCTGGGCTTAGCACGCTGGGGGTGTTCCTTTGACTAGCCATCAGTCATGTCTGAAACTTTCCAGTGATTCCAGAGATACGGACCCCTTTGAGGGACAGGAACCATGCAGCCCCTGCGGCCCTGGGGCTAAGGAAAATATGTTTGACCTCGGGTGAAAGAGGTGCTTTGTTACAGATCGGATTGTTAGGCTTTCTCCAAGGTGCCTTTCTCTTGGCGGGGGCAGCCCAGGCTCCCCGCCACGTACCAGCCGAGTCTGAGCATCCACAATACTTCTTCATGGCTGCCATACCAGAGAAGGAAGGCACCCGGAGGGAGGTGGAGAGGGAGATGGAGGACAGAGAAAGAGAGGCAGCAGAGAGAAGAGAAAGGATGAGAACACAAGAAGAGCCTGTCGAGTTTATGACAGATGTGATTGGGAAGGGGTTGAGTTCCAAGGGAGAGACAGAGCTGGTGTGTTAGGTGATGGGCACCCAGAAAGGATGTCCGAGGGCCAGGAGACCTGCGAGATTTGCAATGAACAGGTGGTCAGGAGCCACTTTGGGAAATGTTCTGCGGAGCTAGCTGCATGTTTACGCCTATGGACACCCCACCATGGGTAAAGTCTTTGCTGTTTCTAAAAGTTAGGCTTTGTTTTAAAAACTTTGAATTTGTGTGCCTAGTTCAGAGTATTAGGTAACTCTGCTTTGCTGAGGGGAGTTTAGCTCTGAGCTCCCAGTGCTAATATTTAAACATTGCTGAAGCCCAGGGAGGCCTCCCCGCAATCAGGCAACTTTATTTTCAGTTATTTCCAGCCCAAAGAGAAGGAGTCACCAGCAAAATTATGGGGCCCTGGACCACCATATCATCATGCATTATTTTGAGTGGACAGGGACATTGATTGCTCTAAGCTATGGGGAATCTTTCATCAACGGAACAACACAGCAGACAAGTGCCGCCTGCAACCCTGTGTTGAGGAGTGAAAGTAGACATTAAATGTCATCCTTTCTTTTATCTTCAGCTGCAGTTTGGAGGCGCTACCCTGGAGGGTTGATCTGCCCTTTCTTTCCCTTGGTTGGAATGATTCCATTAAAAGCCTTTTGCTTAATCAAGTAAAACACCCTGCCCAGTGAGTGGCATTTGGTGAACTTGCTCCCTTTTCCTGATTATTCTGGTCTATTCATCTGTGTCTCTGGAGAAATTCTGGAAACTTCCAAGAAGTCTTCCAGAGTTTAAAATATTATCTCCCTGGTGATTAGCTTGAATCAAAGACTAATAAGATGAATTCCTTCCTTGCGTTGCCGATCCCAGTCCTCCCTTCCCTCCCATCAATCCTCCTGCGCTCAGAGAACTAAGGAACAGAGAAGTACATTTGTCACGGGGGGGGGGGGGGGTAGCAAGGTGACGGAACACTTCAGATGGGCCAGGCAGAAATAAATGCCATGGCAGGAAAAGTGGAAGGCTCACAGTTGGTTGTAGGAAGTGGCAAGAGAATATTTTACATGGAAATGATAGAAGGGTGAACCAGAGAATTAAATTCATCCTATCTTTGCTAAATTCCATGAGTTCTGGATCCAGATAATCTGGGGACACAGAAAAAAAAAAATGCAAATATCTTTATTTAGGAAGCAACGGTGATTGGCTTTTGAATCCCTGGTGCACAGGAGGCAGGAGCGCAGCAAGGTTTTTCCGAGAGCCTCCTTTCTCCTGGAGAGAAGGCGTCAGAGCAGTGAATGATGGGCTATTTCTAATTTATACTGATAGTTTCATCTCTCCCAGAGATGACTTTAGTTCTTGGATGATCGGTTCTTCCCACCTGAATTCTGATTGCTTTTTAAAGATGAAAAGGATTGCAAAGTCTGTAGAGTCCATTTCTAGTCGTCACAAGTTTGCAACTTACAGACTGCTTTTGAGACTAGTTTCATTATTCTTTGAATAATGAAAATTCCAGTTTAATTTTTTTTCTTTGCTCCATGGCTTAATGGACAAATAAAAACTCAGAAACAAAGCTGGCTAGTTCATTTCTCTTTTAAAATGTTGTTTCTGTTTGAAGCTCAGACTTTGGACCACTTCAGCTATCTTGGTTATAACTAATGGCTTTACTTTATCAGGAGAAACCTAACAGCCAACATGCAAAAGACGGCTAGTGGGTATTTGTCTAATGTAGCAAGAAACAGATAGGAGGTCTTGTAATTTGAAGTGAATTATTCTTTTGTGCTTGTTCTCTGAATTGGCACTTCTCTGTGTTTTAACTTATGCTGTAGTTTTTAGGTATTCTGAAGTCTGACCACTTTCATCCATATGTATATTAAAATATGCTCTCAAAATAAGTGGCAATTGCCCTGGCCGGTTGGCTCAGTAGTAGAGCGTCAGCCTGGCGTGCAAGAGTCCTGGGTTTGATTCCCGGCCAGGGGACATAGGAGAAGCGCCCATCTGCTTCTCCACCCCTCCCCCTCTCCTTCCTCTCTGTCTCTCTCTTCCCCTCTCGCAGCCGAAGCTCCATTGGAGCAAAGATGGCCCGGGCGCTGAGGATGGCTCTGTGGCCTCTGCCTCAGGCGCTAGAATGGCTCTGGATGCAAAAGAGCGACGCCCCAGAGGGGCAGAGCATCGCCCCCTGGTGGGCATGCTGGGTGGATCCTGGTCGGGCGCATGCGAGAGTCTGTCTGACTGCCTCCCCGTTTCCAGCTTGGGGGGGGGGAGAATAAGTGGCAATTTCTTATGCCACTTTTAATTCTTTTAGAAAGAAGATTTGATCTTCAGCAAAAAGCACAGATAAAAATCTGCGCATTAATCACGCCATTGCTCTCATCTCACAGTTAAGATCATTGCCTTTCTCTCTGCTTATGCATCTTCCTGAACACATTCTTCTGCTTTTTTTAGACAGGGAAATAAGGCTAAAAGGTGAACACATGAGGGCAACATGTAGGGATAGATTCTTTGGGGGTAGGAGTCATATCTTTTTTAGCATTTAATTTACCTTCAGACTGTCTCACTCTGCCAGATTCTTAGAACATAGCTTGATGGTCATTTGATTTTGTTGATGGGATGAGTGTGTAAGACGATGGCGTTTGTGAGCAAGTCTTGACCAACAGTTCCCAAGGTGTGCTTCTGAGTGACACCATTCTAGGTATACAGTCCATAAAAATATCTAGAGTAGGGACAAACAGATTGAGAAATACTATGGATTATATTTGTTTTAGGGGAGTCAAAATGTACATTAGGATTATGAAGACTCTGAGACAGTTTTATAGGAAAAGGAATTGGTAAGAAAGAAGTAAATCCAAGGTTTCTCAAATCTATTTGATGATGGACTTCCCCCTTCCTTCCTTTTTAAAAAACTTCCTTCTAATGTCCCACAGAACCAGTGCTCTGATGAATACCCTGGATTAAGATGGAAAATCTTGTCTTCTCTGGGCATTAAATTCAAGAGGTATTTATTGAACAGCCAAAATGTCTTCAGGTGTCATAGAAAGTTCCATTAATATGAAAAAGGTGACTGTTGAAGCAAAAGCTTTTATTTCCCATGAGGTCAGACAAAAACGAGATGAGACAAAAATCTTGATGAAATATTGCTTAGGGAGAAACCAGGTACTACTTAAAGATATAAATGTCTATTATGGGAAGCCATGGTTAAGTCTGCCTAAAATGTTTGCTATTACAGAGTCACGAGCTTAATATAATTTTACCGAGAGCCGCTGTGCACTCTCCTGGAATGAAGAACAATTTAGCATGGAGTAGCAGTATAGACTGATGATTGTATGCGTCTTTGATTTTCTAAAAATGTTTTTCTAGAGTAAGAGTGGACCAAAAGAAAAGAATCAGGTGCTGGAAATATTTTCTCTTACTTTTACAAGGCTTGAGGAGAGCTTCACTGCAAAGAGGCCTGTGTAGAGTTTTGCAGGCTTGTTCTGAGCATCATTAGAGTCCTTGTTTCAGACAAATGGGCTCCATCCTTTCTTCACCATTAAGACCCATAGGAGGAAGATGGCACTGATGAGAGTGAAGCTTCCACGTGGCAGCCTCCTTCCTCTTACTTCTGCTCTCCCTTCTTCTTGGTAATGAATCGGGGTGTTGTTAGCTGCCTGCCTCGTGTTCATCACTGTCAGGGCTGGCAGGGTAACAGATAACAGCAGAGATTCAAGGCCACCCAGGGAATGAAGCCTGACAGGACCTCATTTATCACTCCCCTTTTAGGGGGTCTCTTTGGTGGAGCGAGCATCAAAGCTGTAATCGAAGCTCACCAGGTCGCACAGGGGCCTGGCAGGATCGTGATGCCAAAAAAGCCACCTGAGCTGTCACATCTGCTTTGTAAATGAAGTGCTTTTCTAGGGACGGTGTGTTTATAATTGTCATCCTGTGTGTAGTCCCTCAGTATCTAGGAGCTGCTCTCCGTGCCCTCCCTCTCATTTCTTTTAGACAAATGAAACTTGCATTATGGAGAAAAAAGCTATGCCAGGAAACATTACTTTGACCTTGGGCATACCTGAGCATCTTCTACTTCTGAGGTTGCTCTTTTTTTTTTTTTTTCTTACAGGATTTGTGTGCCGTCTGCTTGAGCAGCTCAATTATTCAGGCGAGGTCAGAATGGCCTGACTGGAGAGCTGCCCCTTCTCTGGTCCTTTCCCCCGGGGCATCTATTTTCATGGCTAACCTCCAGCCATACAGGTCAGTGACTTCCAGGTTGATGTCACTAGCCCACTCAGTCCACCACTCTCCATTCCAGAACAATATGTCCAAATCTCTGCTTGGATATTCCCTGGGCACCCCAGGGTCATCATGCCCCGGACAGGAGATAGCATCTTTACCCTAGACCTGCTTCCCATCTCTATTGTCCATCTCAGGAAATGCATCACCTTTGGTAAGAAGAGGAGCGCCATCCTGGATTCTAGGGCTCGTCTTTACCCTCCTCTGAAATCCAATCAAAACCAACTCCTGTTGGAAGTCATTCCAAGTAGCTTCAATAATGATGTCCTCTTCTTGTTTCACCTGGATTTTTTCCATAGCCTCCTTAGTGCGCTTCCCACCCTTTCCCCTTTGTGCTTCAGAGAGCGGATCGCGTCACTTTACTACTCAGCACTTGACAGTGACTCCCCATCGCCTATTGGATAGGCTCCACCTCTTCCTGTGGCCTTCCAGAGTCTTCTGAATTTGGCTCTTTTCTATCTGACCACTTTCATCTCCTGGACTCTCTGCCTTGGACTTACGATCTAGCATGACCTGTGTCTCCTAGAATGTGCCAGTCCCTTTAATGTCCCTGTGCCTTTTCTCATGCTCTTTCCTTGTCCGGGAATGCTCTCTGAATACATGCTCACTCTGCAAATGCTATTCATTGTTTACGTTTTAGTGCAGGGACTTGGTCATCTGTGAAAACTTCTCCAACTTTCTTCCAGTCATTTGCTTCTTATTATCAGGTTATTTTTCATGCCTGTCTTTCCACTATAAAACAAATAGTATTTATTGAGTGCCTCCAATTGTCAGGCATTAGGGTTTTTTTGGAACATATTTGTATTTCATTCTCCAGTCAGCTTATAAGGTAGATATTAGACCACTTATATAGATGAAGAAATTGAGGCTCAGACTGAGGAAATAGTATCCCACAAATTCATACACTCAGTAAGAAGTGGGAATGGACTTGAACTCCAAGTTTTTGTGACCCTAAGCTGCTGCTTTGCATTGATTTAAACTGTATTTGTTCCTGTTTTGAGAATAAGCACTGAATGTTCCTGTTTTTATTTTCCTAGAGTTTGGTACACAGTCTTTGGGACAGAGTTAACATTCAGCTAATAGTGACCGAATGAATGAAACTCATAAAGGATTCATCTACTTGTACTCACAAGGCGCTTTATACGCATCTCATTTTTCATAAAAACCATAGATTGTTGGTATTGACCTTCCCCTTTTTGCAGTTGTGGAGACTGAAGCTTGGGCAGTTACATAACTTTGCTAGGGTCATACAATGAGGCAGAATCAGAGCTGTCTCCCTCTTTAGCCCCAGCTCTTTTCAACATGACACACTGGCTGCCCATGAATGAGTCCTCTGATGACAATGAAAGAATCTACATCAAGAAAAGCATGGAGAGAGAGATTAAGAGCATATGGTTCAGGTCCAGATTTGTACCTGAGCCCTTCAAGGCTTTCTGGGACTTTACTGTATTCTTTCCACCCAGCTTTTTCTAACTCGGCACTGTGACCTCCATCCCCTCCTCTCCAGCCAGGCTAGCCTCTTCACAATCCCTCTTCCATGTCGTGCCTGCTGTCCTCTCTCTCACGTACTCACACTCTTCCCGCTGCCGGAAGGCCTGAGTGCCCTTCTCCCCTGCAGCCCCCAGCCCGGTCCACATGCCTCTCAAGGACAAGCTCGAGTTCCGTGTCCTCTATGAACTACTCCCCATAGCTACATCCCGCCTGCCCTGACCAAACACAATGTCGTCTACCCTTTATATTTTGGTCTTGGTTACATAATTTTATTGTGTTGCCCTAGACTCTCTTGCATCCTGTAATTACTTCAACATTCAAGTTCTATTCCCAGGAATATTGTGAACTTGACAAGAGGAACTGCTATATATTTCTTTTATATTTTATGTGGTGCATAGCACAATTCCAGGTGGGCACTCAATAAATATTTATTGAATGAAATTGAATACAGCACAGACTACATTTAAACCTTCACAAAGTTCCTTTTCATAAATTATATGGAATTATGGGATGGAACCACTTGTATATATTTAGTCTGGGCAAGAATACAGAAGATTGCAAGATGATAATGCAGAGAAGTGGGTAAACTGAGTTTTGGAGCCAAGGGTGGAAAGAAGACTCTGCCAGATCAGGGAGGAGTGGGAATAGTAGCTGCAGGAAGAACTCAGAAATAGGAGATGTGCCTGTATAGCAAAGAGGCTGCCCAGAGCCTTAGGTTTTTTTTGACGCTATTAACAAGTTAAATACTTTGATAGTGTGTTCTTATATAGTCAAATTTGCTAACCAAGGACCTTACTGGGTCAGCAAAATAATGCTGCTCTCAATAATTTCTGCAGTGTTTTTAGAGTTTTATTTATAAAGAGCACTTATATTTCTTTTTATTACCCTCTCTTCCAATTTTCTCCCTCTCCCCACTCTCTCTCTCTCTTTCTTTCAATTGCATTGTCTTTCCTGAATATTTGGCATGATCATATTCTCTCTTAAGGGACTAGATTCTTGAAGGATTTTGTGATTTTTTTTTTAAACTTCCATCTTGAATTTACATGTTTTGTGGAGGAAGCCACGTGTAGAATTTGACTCATTACAGGTACAATTGACCCTAAGCTTATCATTGAAACACAAAGCCATTCGCAATGTTGATGTATTCCTAAGACTTCCTGGCATTTTTTACTCTTGGCCTCATTCCTCTACTTGGATGTGCTAGATTATTGCCCAGAACACTTTCCTAAACAGTTCTGAGATAGAAACCTAATATCCCAGAAGCAAAGATTGGGATTAAATGGTGATTTGGGGGACTTCCTTATCCATTTCCTTGCTTTCTAGTAGGGGAGAAATTATAAAACACTTCCATCCTTGATTGCAATTGAACATTTGTAATATGTCTACAGTGAAAAACCTGCCACCACTGTCCTAGGAGAGAGTTTCTGGTATCCCACAAAATCTATCAACTATCAAGAAATTGCTCTCTGGGGGAGATACTTTTCCCTCCTTCTCTCTTTCCTCTCCCTTCTTTTCCTCCTTCTTGGTGCTTGATGGTGAGGCAATGATATATATTTTTTATTTAAAAGCTTCTCATTTTCACTAAGGAAATCCTTTTATGGGATGTGACAGATACCGTTGGCTGCTGGCCCATCTCAGATCCACAGACCTGTTAATTGTGATCACCCGGCAGAGCAAACAGAGGAGGCTGTTTATGTACTTCCCGATCAGTAAGGTAACAATTTGTATTATTCAAGCCGCTCGGTTTGTGATAATTTGTCATAGCAGTAATAGGAGATGAGTACACTAGGTTTGCTTGTTTCTCTACTTAACCTCTTTCTTCCACAGAACCCCCAACTACCTCCCTCTTCACTCCCCTTTGTGCTGTGAGGCCTACGAGTCTTGTGAATCCATTGGAATTTTAGAAAAATAAAATAGAAATCGGCACTGACTTAAATTCCTGCTCCTTTGTGTAGTTGCTCTCAGGGCCTACTGAACGTAGCCATTTTCTCACATGAAGGTGGCGCCACCAAGCCCGTTTAGTCACAGCCCTCATCACTTTGAATTTGGGTCACTGCAGCAACCTTCTCTGCATTCTTTATGCTCTTTTTTTTTTAAATCTCTCTAACTTGATAAAACTGACCTTTCTAGCATGCCACTCTTACCAGGACTGAGAACCTACACTTGTCTTCCCTTTCCTGATAAACTGAGACTCAGTCTTCCTTTCAGCTCTCATAGTCAGATCCTCATCTGGATTCCCATCCTGAGCTTGAACTTTCTGTTTGATTGGGTCCTACCCTCTCTCTCCCATCGGCCATGCCATAACAACCTTTGTTCAGCCTGGAGTAATCTTCCTTCATATTTTCCTCTTCTTTTTCTTTTTTCTTATACATTGACACTCTGCGCTTTATTTATTTATTTATTTATTTATTTATTTATTTATTTATTTATTTATTTATTTATGAAAGGGACAGAAAGAGAGACAGAGACAGATAATAGAGGGACAGATAGGGATGGACAGACAGGAAAGGAGAAAGATAAGAAGCATCAAGTCTTCATTGCAGCACCTTACCTGTTCATTAATTGCTTTCTCATATGTGCCTTGACCAAGGGATTACAACAAAGTGAGTGACCCTTTGTTCAAGCCAGAGACCTTGGGCTTCAAGCCAGCAACCTTTGGGCTCAAACCAGTGACCATGGGGTCATGTCTTTGATCCCACACTCAAGCCAGCAACCCTGTGCTCAAGCCAGCAACCCTGTGCTCAAGCTGGTGAGCCCGCACTACAGCTGGCAACCTTGGGGTCTCAAACCTGGTCCTCTGCATCCCAGTCTGACGCTCTATCCACTGTGCCACTGCCTGGTCAGGCAACACTCTTGAACATTCTTTAAAGTCTAGCTTAAGTTCCCAAACGTCCTTAATTCTTCTGACTTCTGGTGACTTCCCCTCACCGTATCACTGAACTGTAGTTGGTTCCACTTATGTGTTCTTTTTTAAATTTGTGAACTAAAGGTTGTATTCTTTAGTTCCTTTTGCTTGTTCTCAGGACAGAGCATGTGGTAATAATGCAAATGGATTCGTAGTCAGTCCTGTGCTCCACTGCCTTCTGTACTCCTCCCTCATTAGCGTGGAATTAATGCACAGGTTCTGCAAAGAGGTAGCTGTGGAGGGGGAGGGACTCAGAAGCTGTTAATGAGACCAGATCTGAAAACTGGATGCTCTCAGGATTGTGTTCTACCCACCTGAGCAAACTTTCTCTGGAAGTTCTTGGCAAATACTGGAATTTTATTTGACTACTTGATCAATTGAATACTCTTTCATGAATATAGGGGGGTCCTTGGGTTACAACTAAGTTCTGTTCCTACCACAGGGACATGGCCTGAATTTTGGTTTAAGTTGAAACATACCCTCGCCTAACACAAACAGAACACTTGGACTTTTAACAGTCCAAAATGGCGTAGGTAAGATTACTGGGGGATGCCAACTCCCTCACTTATAGGCCACGTTATTGCGTATTCTTCCGCTGCGTGCAACCAAATTAGTTCACCCACATAGTACATGAGTACATGCTAATGGCATAATTCGACACAATCATGTCTCAATTTTTTAAAGTTTTTATGGGAGTGAGTATCGATAACTTGAAACATCGTATGTCAAGACTATCGCTACCTGAGGACCCCCTGTACTCCTTTTGTCTTCTTTACCACATCCACCTTTAAGTATGTAAACTGCATCATCATCATCATCATCATCATCATCTAAAGCTTCCAGTATTTTTTTTTTTCTTTTTGCATTTTTCCGAAGCTGGAAATGGGGAGGCAGTTAGACAGACTCCCGCATGCGCCCGACCGGGATCCACCCAGCATGCCCACCAGGGGGCGATGCTCTGCCTATCTGGGGCATTGCTCTGTTGCGACCAGAGCCATTCTAGTGCCTGAGGCAGAGGCCATGGAGCCATCCTCAGCACCCGGGCCATCTTTGCTCCAATGGAGCCTTGGCTGCAGGAGGGGAAGAGAGAGACAGAGAGGAAGGAGAGGGGGAGGGGTGGAGAATCAGATGGGTGCCTCTCCTGTGTGCTCTGGCCGGGAATCGAACCTGGGACTCCTGCACACCAGGCCGACGCTCTACCACTGAGCCAACCGGCCTGGGCCACTTCCAGTATTTTCTTAAAAGTGTAACTCAGATATCAGGTCTAAAACTTCCAGCTTGCTGGGGGTCATCTGTCTTTGATATTTATATCAATCTGGTTTATGCACCCATTCCAGTGGGAAGCTCAGTGTTCCTTCCATTATCTCTAGGACTCCTAGGAAGTAGCATTTTTTTTTTTGTAATCACTGCTGGTTGTGAGTTCCCACTTTGGCTCCATATTTGATTTCCAGCCTGACTTTTGCTCTTTTAAATGCTGTTTCATTATTCCCCTGCATGATATTATCCTACTGCATACTGCCCTTATCTGATGTATTTTTACCCCTGTTCCCACCAATTAAAGATGCTGTGTATTGCAAACTTTTCTTTAAATTTAACCCTTTGAGTAGTGAGTATTTTTCATGCTCGCTGACCCCCAAGAGTGAGTTTCTTTTTTTAAAAAATGAAATTATGTTTATATGATAACCAATTTATGGAAACAAGAAGAACATACATATATTTGCCTTTTTTTAGTGTTGCCTTATACATTTTTAAAATTTGAATTTTTGTATGATTGTACTCTGGACAGTCTGGAGGCACGAGGACGCACATGAATGTTTGTACTACTCAGGGTTAAGGGTTGATGGTGGTTGACTCAGAGGGTCAGAGGGTCAGCACTTATTGCTTCTATTAAAAACACATTAGACACTTCCTGTTCTGCTCTTCAGATAGACCTGCCTTAAAAATTACTGGTCGTCTTCTTCCATGCCAGGGGTGCCCCTCTCTCCTTCAATTCCTTCTGTCTCCTCCTAGGTTGTGATTCATGTATTTGCAACCAGAAAAAAAAAAAAGTAAATAACCCACTTTAATCTAAAACAAAAATACAAATACAAATAAAATTATTAAATTGATTATGTGGCTACTTATTTATATTTTGTAATATTTGTGTCCTTTAGTTGTAGACTCTAAGCTTCTAAATGAGGCTAACTTTTAAGTAAGTTCCTTGGAAGGCACTAAAGCACTGTAGGTCTCTGGTAACTGTGAAATGATACCTGCTTCATTCCCTCCTCTAGCTGACATGCGGCCATGGCTTTAGCTATTTCAGGGGGGAACTTGATGGGTACAAGTTATTGCCCATTGTCAGTATAAGACACAATAAAATACCTTTCAGTTGGACCCCACAGGAATAAGGCCTGTAAAGCAAGAATAACTTTGAAGATGAAGAAACTAAAGTGATCAAAATAGATGAAGTATTGAAGGCATACAAATATTAGAGGTAGATACAATGAGACAGCAAGATAGTGACTATGGAACAGGGGCCTTTTTGGCTCCCCCCCATTTTTTTTTCTATTTCATTTCTGCTGCTATCACCCAACTAAATCAACAGTTCAGTCTGGGCCAGCTGCTCCAGTGATGAAGCTTTAAGTAAGAATATTGAAATAACTGAGACAAATGAAAGAGTCATTCTTTACCATAATATATTTTTATAATGCCTACCAGGCCCCCATTTAATCAAGAGATTGGCAGGACAGGGACAAGTTGGTAATTTACAGTTGGGATGTAATAAAAATGTTATAATTCATGGATGAGACACTAGACTACATTATGTATTATGAATTTAACTTGACTTGTAACTCTTTCTGGAATTTAAACTGTCATAGCAAACCATATGCATTGACTTTTATAGTGATTTAATGAGTTGTTTGGTGAAAATGAATGTTGACAAAGTTACAAAATTTTCTGATTTTCTTTTCTTTTCTTTTTTTTTTTAAGATTGTTGTTCTCCTTTCGGATCCTAGAGCTGTCAGTCTTAAGATAACCTAAGAGTTTCTCTTTCCCCATAATGCAGGGATAGAATCTTGACCTTGGATGAGTTTTGCTCACTTTGCATGCTTGATCTTGGTGGATGGATCATGGCAAAAAGAGCCTCGTAGACACGGTGAGGAGCCTCTGCTGGCTGTAAGGTAGTAGTGTAGGTTTGGAGATAGGAGACCCACAGCCCCTCTGAAGTGTCAGCTGATTCTGCCTCATCTACAAGGTGTGGTCTGGCTTCAGCTTAGTTCTTCCCAGGGGCCATGTTGTCACATGCTGGTCACATGCTGGTCACATTCAGACTGCTGGTCCTGATGCTGGACTTGAAGGGTGAATGATTTTCTTGGGAGAACAAGCTCAACTCCTATGGAATCTCAAAGGAGAATCTCAGCCACTAGATCAATGCCGTTGATGCTGAAAGAAATGAAATACTGCCAAACTGTTGTGGCATCGTAGCAAAGAATCTTATCAAGTGAGCTGCAGTTCGAGCAGTCACACCTTATGCATGCGTGAGGAAAAGTAGGGAACAAGTTATTGGCTTATTATGCACTCCTTAATTGGTTCAACTAACTCTCAGGGCATAAGGGAATAAATGGAGAATCCTGTTTGGGGATTTGGCTAGGCCAGAGAGACCTCATGAAATTTCCCTACATGATAAAAATGATTAGGCACTCCACCATTTAGCAAGCACAGTAAGGACATAACCTGTTAAGAGCTGCCTAAACATCCCAGCTACGTGGTCGATGAGCTGGCCTGAATGTAAGTCTCTGTGGGAATGAAGTGATCTGATGTGTGGGAGGCAGTGACCTCCTTCAGGGCACCTAGTACCCTGAAGAGTGATTCATTTCCTCATCCTACAAGAAGCCACTTACCTCACCGGGGTGACATTTTTTCTTACTCATGAGTTTCATCACAGCTGCTACTGTTACCTGCGTATGTAAAGGGAAGTGGAAATTTCAGGTGATTACCTAGACTGCGTGGGCCCCTAAAACACTTTTCTTCTGTTGCCTAGGGATTTCAGCCAAATGTTTTTTGGCCTAAGGACGGTAGCTTTAATTTTGCATTTTGCTTTGGATATGTGGACCAGATTATCTCTTAAGATGGAAACATATTAAAGCTGTGGGAGGGAAAGCTTCCCAAAGTGTGTGAGATAACCTGGGATGCTGTGAGAAGAAAGTTGGCTTGTGATAGGCAGCCTTATGATCGTTGGTGCATTTTTATCCTTCGACATTTGTTATTTAAGCCCAGGCTTTAATATTTAGATCAGTATATATGACATTATCTGAATGCCTCAACGAAAGGTATTAGATATCCTTAGCTGTTGTGGACTGTTAATGGCAAAAAGCCATTGTAGATTCGAGGCTTAGCAAAAGGCTAAGTTCTCCCCCCTCCATCTCCATATTTGGCTTTGATGCTGAGTATTTGCACCCACTCCACTTGCTTCCTTGGGTTGCTGGAAGCAATATACATGCCCTTCCTCTTGCTCTTTGTTTGTTTCAGTTGTTGGTAGATTTCACTAATGTATCCTGTTTTTACCTTGGGAGAGTTCCTGTCTTAGCCTTTGATGTGCAACTTTGTATCAGGGTCCTTGATTTGCATATGTCTATATAATAAAGGGAACTGGGGCTATGAGGCACTCAGATACTGCCAGGCAGTTTGAAGAGTCCTCCCTGTCCCATCGTTTTTGTTTTGACAAGTGTGTTTCCTTAATTCCGCACCGTTATTTGGAGCCACGCTGGTCCGCGGCACTTAGCATCAGAATCTGCACACTTCTTGCCACCTCCACTGCTAGTACTTTTGTCCAAGGTTATTATCACCTGGATAACAGCCAAAGCCTCTATGCTGATTTCCTACTGCCACCCTAGATCGGGCTGCTGTGTTTCTATTGGTCACACAGGAGCCAGAGTTATCCTATTGGTCAGTTTTGCCATTTCCCTCTTAGAGACCACTCATGGCTTCCCATATCATTCAGAGCAAAGTTCGTGGTCACCACCATGGCCAAAGGCCCCATAGGATTGGTCCCCAGGAACTTCTCTGCTCTCTTCTTACGTCCTCGCCATTCCCCCAGCCACACTGGCTCTCTTGTCATTCCCAGAGAGAAATACTCTCTCTCCTTGTTGTCTTCATCCTCGCTGCCTCTTCCACCTGGGGTGCTCTTGCCCCACTGTCTGCATGGCTCAGTTGTTCGGTGGCTTCAGAATCTCTGCTGACCTGACACATATGGCGAGAGATGGCTCTCTGATCATTCTCCACAGAAGAGACAATGATCTTGATACTCCTTCCTTCCCCTTACTCTCCTTCATAGACATTACCATCGCCTGGTGTTTCCTGTTTGTCTCCTGACCTGTTTGCTGCCAGGCTCCCCTGCCCCTAAACATATGTCTGAGGGCAGAGACTGTGGTTTTGTTTACTTCTCATGGCAGACTGGATTTTCTAAGAGGGCTGCAACAAGATCTCCTCTCCTTAGAACGTGACATGTCTGTGTTGAGAGATGTAGTGAGGTGGGGGTTCTATGCTTATTCCCTTTGAATCTTGACAGGCCCATAACTACTGGTAAGATGTGGGTGGAGTGCAGAGCACATTCCTAGCAGCTGTGGCTGATGCAATGCTGTGAGAATAGTCCAGCTCCCAGAAGCCTCCTGGGCATACCCCGGAAGGGAGCTCACCCGCTATAAGAAAGTGAACCATGCTCGCCAACCATGCAGCTCCTTGATCTTTTCAGCCATTGGCTATGAAGGACACGCTGTAACACCCTATAGGCTGAACCCATGTATATAAGCTAGCTTACTTCCTGAATAAAGTGGATCTGCATCACTGAACCTAGTCCCCGGAGTGGGGTCTTCGCGTCTCCGTCATCCTCACCCCTGGCAGGACTTGTCCACAGTAAGAGAGGCGCTATATGATTTCCCAGGATAACTCATCCAGGCTAGATAGCTTCTTCTTGATCCTCTAGAGATCCTCAGTTTTGGAATGCAGCACTGAGGCTATAAGAAGAGGCTATGTTTCGTTGTTACAGAGACGGCCCAGCTGAAGTCCAGCATTGACTACCAGCCACGTGACTGAGAAAGGCTTTGTGATGACTCCAAGCCCAGACATTGTCTGATGGCAAGTGTCCCAGAGACCTCCGAGAAAGTACTTCCTAAATTACCCTAGTCAACCTCTGGAACCATGTGACATAATAATAAAATAATTGTTGTTTTTGTAAGCCACTAAAGTTAGGGATAGCTCATGGAGTAGCAAGAGACATCCAGAACAGCACCTGAAACATGCTTCCTCACTAAATATTTTCTAACTAGACAAATGGTGCAGAACTTGAGAGGTGAAAGGTATTTTGGCTTCTTGGTGGAAACTTCTTTTTGTCTTCTGTAACCTAAGGGCAATTCTCCATTAATTAATTTATCTATTGTATATCCCGTTGTATATTTAGAAATTTCAGTTTAGCAAGGCCCTTTAAATATTCAAATATATATATAAAAAAGAGTAGATGACAGCTCATAGGATCTGAATAAAGGAAGGTGAACTGAGATGAGGCTTAAGCAAATGGTCTTTTTACCATTTGGCATTGTTTTTGTCATTTTATCATTATATGTACACATCTTTGAAAGAAAGAATGTTAGTAAGTCTAGGGAAAGGTCTTGCTGTGTTTCTTGCCAATAAGTGCTAATCCTGACTTACACAAGCATGAGAAGCACTAGCCTTGTTTACATTTTGTACTAGTACTATCCTAGAATTTCAGACAAAAGCAAAAAGCAAAGCAGAGCCTAAAGAAAAAGAAATAATCAGTTTTTGAAGTCACCAGAGCTCAGAGGAAGTGAAATGGTTTTGCAATGGGCTCTTTTCTCAGGGAGAAAGAATGATTCCACCTGGAGCTGTACTGTTTTCCTGTTCATTACCCCGTGTCAAAGCAATGGGGTGTTCTTAGACACAGCCCTTCAAAATGTCACCTGTGTCCAGCCTAGGAATTGCCCAACCAGGTTCAATCACTTGACTTTACACACAAAGGACTCAAGCTCTGTCTTGGGACAGTGTCAGAGTTTTAGATTTAGATTTGATCCAGAGTTGCAGGCCTCTGTGTCATTATGACAGGCAGCTTCTCTGTCCCCCATCTGGCTGTTCACGCATGTGACTCAGTTCTTTCAGAGATGAGGTAGACCAGGGTGACTGTGGTTTTTCTTTGCAAACACACAGGAGAAACCTAGGAAATGGCTGCCTCATTTGCAGTATTGTCTGTGGTGTGCAAATCACCCATCGCTGCCGACTCTAGAAGGAGACCAGAGCACCGAGGGCTACCTCAGGGCAGGGAACCATCTCATAACGAACACTTTTCCAGTCTCCCGTGGCTTCTAGACGTCAGCTCTGGGCAGAGTGGACCCTCCCGGCGGGGTTCCAGATATGCTCTGTGGCCCTTAGTCTCTCTTGAATCTTGATGATTTTCTCTTATTCCTGGGGGCTGCATACAGTCACATGAGAACTTGAATGTGGTTGTTTTCCCGATGCTGTGCTTTATGTCCCCATGACTGTGTGTGGTGTCAGATGGGTATGAGACTGATCAGGACGATCACTTAGGAAGTTATCTAGTGTCTAATTAATGGGTTGTACATCTGAAATGAATATAATATTGTATGTCAACTGGAATTGACACATAAAAAATGATAAAAAAAAAGAGAAAGAAATTTAGTGTAGGCTTGAGACAGAGCACAAGGAGTCCACATTTTAAGACCTGGTACTCTGAGACTGCATAGCTGTGGTGGTCACTTACACTCATTCTGGCTGAGCTATCCCAGCTGCCCCTGCATGGACCAGAGACAAACCTTTCCTACCAAACCCTGCATTGTTTTAAGTCCCCATTCCTTTTGTTTTAAGTTGCTAAGCTTTGGGGTAGTTTGTAACACAGCAGTGGGTAGCAGAACACTGCTCCCAGTCCTGACCCCCAGAGGAAGCTACATTTGACATTTCTATTTTTGGTATCTTCTGGTGGCTGTTGATAAATAGCTAGAGAATTTTTTTATTTTGTGATTCATTAATTGTACACATTGTCTATTGATTTTTGTCCTATGATAGGTAAATACTGTCAAACTAAAATTTTATTTTTATCAAAGCGTTTTTTCTTATCTTTTTTATTTTTTATTTTTTTTGTGATAGAGACAGAGAGAGGGGCAGAGAGGAGCAGACAGACAGGAAAGGAGAGAGATGAGAAGCATTGATTCTTTGTTGCGGCATCTTAGTTGTTCAGTCGTTCACTGATTGCTTTCTCATGTGTGCCTTGATTGAGGAGGCAGGGGATATGCGTGTGGCTACAGCAGGGCAAGTGACCCCTTGCTCAAGTCAGCAACCTTGGGCTCAAGCCAGAAACCTTGGGCTTCAAGACAGCGACCTTTGGGCTCAAGCCAGCAACCACAGGGTCATGTCTATGATCCCACGCTCAAGCCAGGGACTCTGCGGTCAAGCTGGTAAACCCATACTCAAGCCGGCAACCTCGGAGTTTTGAACTGGGGTCCTCTGTGTCCTAGTCTGACACTCTGTCCACTGTGCCACCATCTGATTATGCTCAAAGCATTTGTTTTTAAGACAGAAAATGATGAGCCTTATGTTAGAGCACTCTATGGCCCCATTCATCCTCATCCTCTCTGCTCCCTGGTGTTAGCCACTTTCAAGTCTATTAGTTCTCATCCTGGTATTAAACTTTGAATGTCTCAATGACATCCTTCTACTACAGTGTTTGATCTTTACATTTTACATATTATTTATTGGTTCCTATTGTAGAAACTAAGTTTCAGCTTTCTTAAGGTGCCACCACCCATCCCTGCTACACACACTTCGATTTCTTCCAGCTCTCACTTAGAATTTTTATAGTTTTGGGGTAAATCAGTGTCCAGTGTCTATGTTACTATGGTTTTATAAATACCTGTATTGTTTATAGTTGGGTTATATATGTACTTTAGTTGCACTTTCTTGAACAATCCTTTTTTATTCCCCCTAGAGTTAATAATTATTCCATTTTTAATTCTGTGTACGTTTCTCTGTGCCTGTTGACACTTCAGTTTGGAAATGGAAGTGTTTATGAATGTAAATAAATGTCTATTCTCACTGAAGTAAGTGAATGCAACTTTGCTCTACCATAAAATCCATAAAATAATTAGTTCCACTTTTTTGGGGAGACGTCCTTCCTTGAGCCTCCCCCCCAATCTTTCTGTTCACATCTGGACTGCATGCTCTTTAAGACTGCTACATGGCTGTTGTCCTGGGTGGGGCTTCCTTATCTTGGAAATTTCTTTCACTTCTCTTGTAGTTGGATCCCCTGTGTATTAATTGTTTATGCTGTGTAACAAATGACCCCCAAACTTAGCAGCTTAAAACAACCAGCATTTATTTTCCCACAGTTCCCATGGTTTTTGTGAGTCATGAATTCAGGAACAGCTTAGATGGCTGGCTCTGGTTCGGAGTTTCTCACAAGGCTGCAGTCTTCTGAAGCTTGGCTCAGGCTGGAGAGTCTGCTTGTAAGCTTCACCATGAGCCTCTTGGCCAGAGGATCTAGGCCCACCCGAAGTGGACCTCTCTGGAGGCTACGCACCTTATGGCGGCTGGCTTCCCCCAAACTGAGTGACTCAAGAAAGAGCGCAAGACAGTGACTAAGATGCAAGGCTCAGTGTCTCTTACGACCAGACATCAGAGGTGACAGGTCATTAACTTCTGCCATCTTCTGCTGGTCACAGAGACCTGTCCTTGTCCAACATGGGAGGGAGCTGTGCATGGGTATGAATCCCAGAGGGAGGGGCTCACTGGGGTGCATCTTGAAGACTGGCTAACATACCTTCTATTTTGGATTCCATGGTTTTTTTTCCTCCTTGGTTGACTACTTCTTTTTGGAAGATTACAGTTTCTAGTAGCATCCTGAAATAGGTTGCCGGGGAAGTAATTTGTTTTCAGACTTTGCACTTGTGAACATGTCTTTAATCTGTCCTCACCCCCCTGAATGATGGTCTGGGTTTTGAATTCTAGGTGGATATTATTTTACTTCAGAATTTTGAAGGCATGGCTCCATTGTCAGGCAGCCTCCAGAGTTGTTCTCCTTGCCAAGTCTGATGCCATTCTGCATCTCCATTGCTGTGTTCCCCCTTTTTGTGAAAAAGTTCTTAAAATGTTTAGGCTCTTCTCCTTATCCCTTGTATTCTGGAGTTTCATGTCAATGTGTTTTTCTTCATATATTTATGTATTTTCCTGGGTATGTGTTGGGTTCTTTCAATCTGAAAACTCAGGATCTTCAATTTTTATTTATTTGATAATTCTCTTAGTTCTCTCTTTTTGGGCTCACATCTGTTACATATTTAACCTGTATTTATTTGCTGGTTTCCTTAGTGTTATATTTCTCTATTTTTTTAATCAGTTTTTCTTTGATGTACTTTCTGAGAGATTTTCTCAACTTCATTTTCCAAAATTTTTATTGATTTTTAATTTTCTGCTCTTACATTTTTAACTTCCAAGAAGTCCTTTGTTGTTTGATGAATATTCTGTTTTTTAAAAAACATTTGTCCTGTCGTTCTATTTCTATCACTTTGTCTCTTTTCCCCCATTGGATGCTTTCTGAGAATGTCTGGCTTAGTAACCATGGATGGGCCGTTGGCACTGAGGAGTGACGCTGTGTGTGCAGAGGTAGAGCTTGTTGAGACGTGGGCTTTAATTTATGGTAATTGGTTGGTGCTGTTTCACTGATGGATATCCCAGCTCTCTGTACTTATTGGTCTTTTTCTTGGGTTGTTCAGTTTCCTCAGAGAAAAATTACCCAATCTCTTGCTTAGGGTATACGTGTTGGGGGATGGATAACAAACTAGGCTGCCAGGCTTCTAAGTGTGGAGTGGGGCAGGGAGGTTGGGGAATCTCATCACACTATCTGGGTGATTTCACCCGCTCCTCCTGTGTTAGAACGGCGTTTGCTCCTCAGCTCTGGCCTGTGTCCCCGAGTCTGGAGCCTGTCTGGGTTTAGCCTCTCAGTAAATTGTCGGCACGGAGAGAGAGGTAATCACCGGACTGCATGCTAAGAAGGGGGCTGAGGGGAAGGGCTTCACCTGCTTCCTGGACAGATTTCCACCACTGCTGCTCTGGCTGGGACTCAGTCCGCCTCCAGCCTTCACCGGTGCTGGACATTTACCTCGTAGTTACTGCCTGTAGAGAGGCACTTCTGAGCACAGCAGTTCTCAGAGTGTGGTCTGGGGTGTCTGAAAGGTCAAAAGAATTTTTATAATAATACCAAGATATGATTCGCCCTTTTACTCACATTCTCCTATGGGTTTACAGGGGAATTTTCCAGAGACAGCGGGATGTGTGCTATCACAGCAGATTAAATGAAGCAGCAGGTCTGAGAATCTAGCTGTCTTTTGTCAAGCCAGATATTACCCATATTTGTTGTATATAAAAATATACAACAAAGCCGCTCTTCTCACTGTAGGTTTTTGTTTTGGAATATATAATTATCTTTCATCAAATATGTGTTCATGTTAACATGTACTGAGTTTATTCCTATTATTTAAATGGAGTAATAAATCTGAAACGTGTGGTAAACATACTGCTTACAAAAATTAGAGGATATTTCAAAATGAATATAAAGTGATAAAAAAGAAGCATTTGATTTTTTTTTATTAAAGAACATCAGAAAGGCAAACAACAAGTCAAAGAAAGTTGTTTGATTGTGCAAATGAGATGCAAAACCAACTTGTATTTCATTGGTGAAAATGCACTAGACAAAAGGCTGAAAGTACTAGAGTAGCTGCTCGTTCCCTGATCCCCTAATTTTTGTTAGTAGTGTACTTATATATGAGTTAGGCAAAAGTAGGTCTATAGTTGTGACTACGGGAAACAGTTTATGCTTGTATTATTCTTCATCAATTATTGTATTATTTTCCCTGGGGACAGCAGTAAATCTACCTCTGCCCACCCCCATTTATAACTGCCATGAACAATAGCTCTTGTGGGTCCTCAATAATTCTTATTATGAAAAGACCTTGAGACCAACAAGGAGTCTGGGCTGTGTGCACTGGAACAGCTCTCCTGGGTTATTCCCCCTCCATCACTCCTTCCCCGGGGACAGGAGTGACTTATTTGGACAGTCTGGGAGAAGAATTGGGCAGGCACGGTTCAATCCTTTCTCCTCACCTTTCTTTAAGGGGATCCTAAGGTCTTCAACCTAGCATTTGCCTGTCAACAGAGAGTGTGCATTCTCATCGGGTTTGGGAGGGGGTCAGTCCGGGGTTGGCCGGGTCTGCCATGCTGAGACCTGAGCTGGCCCTTCATTGCCTGTGGTAATCATTATGCAAGTTGGTCTAATTTGGGGGTAGGGTCAGCAACTTCGTCGAGTTCAGGCAGAATAAGCTATGTTTTTTAATAATAGCTTTATCTGTATTAAAGGAGACACTTACCTTTTAAAGACTTTTATATTTTGAAATGATTTTAGAGTTGTGCGTAAGTTGCAAGAATAGTACAGATGGTTGCTCTCTACCCTTCACCCTGCTTCCCGGATGTCACCGTCTCAGTAACCACAGGGCAGAGGTTAAGCAGGAGACTCACAGTATGTCACAATAAACTGATCCATGGACATTATTTGCATTTCATCCATTTTCCCCCAGGTTTTCTTCGGGTTCAGGATCCAGTCCAGGATTCCACATTACAGGTGACATTTTGATCTCCTGCTGTCTGGCCCCTGCATCGATATCTTAATTGGTTATGTATTCAGTTGAGAAAAAAAGGGAGGTACCATCAATCAGCCTTTTCTCCCAGTCCTTCCAAATACTGAATCTTTCTGAAATTCTGTGGTGTGAAGATGTAACTTCTTCTTGTCTCCATTCCCATGCCCTTGACTGTAGTGCTTCCCAGCCTTCTCTGATAGCTCAGTGACCACAAGTCCACCCCTCTGTGGCGCCCAGATCTTTGTCAGTACCTCTCTTCTGCTCTCATCTCTCCTGTTTCCCATGGTTTGCTTTCTGGGAGACTTGCACTCTCCCTGCCCACGCTCTGAGATATTGGAAGTTAATATATTTTTATTCTTTAGGATTAATATCGGTTGGATTTCAGGAAGGAGCAGAGATAAATAATGAGTTTAATCTCCTTGTTTAATTAGAAATTTTGATCTACTACCCTGATATAGCCCCAATTTGTACATCATTTCTGTTTCTCAGTTGAAAATTGCATTTAAATACTTCTAATAACTGTTGTACTTAAACAAAGCTTTATGGTCCACTTTTTAAATTTATTTGTTAATTTTAGAGAGAGAGGAAGGGAGAGAGAGAGAGAGAAAGAGAGAGAGAAACAGCTATTTGTTGTTCCGCTTACTTACGCACTCATTGTTTGATTCTTGAATGTGCCTTGACTGGGGATTCAATCTGCAACCTTGGTGTATTGGATGATGCTCTACCCTGGTTTTCAGCCTTTTTACACTTGGGGACCTTAAAATAGGAGAGTTATTTCAGGGACCAGTAAGGCAGAAGTCACCCTGAGCATAAGTGAATTTGACTCAGATCACTGGGTCCATAATCTTCATACAACATCAAGTGGTTAAAGCTTTTGTGGACCGGCATGAAATTTCTGGTGGACCAGTCCACAGACTGGTGGTTGAAAAACACTGCTTTAACCAATGGAGCTAACCAGCCAGGGCAATAGTCAGTAAAGCAAGTAAATACTATGGAAAGTTAATGGAGAGACTGGGTAGCTTTAAACTAATTTTACAGATATACTATTTATTGCAATCAAGCACATATAGACCCTGATCAAAATGCTTTTGTAGCCTTCCTTGGGTTTCTTAGCTTGGAATCTGAAGCCATGTCCAAGGATTTGCTTTATCCTTTGGGCATGGCTGCTCTCATGTCGCTCACTGCTCAGAGGTGCTGGTGGGTCTCTCCTGGTCTCCTCCTCTTTCAGTTTCCGAAAAGGAAGAATTGCTGGGAGGAAGGAACACTGCCTTATCTCTGGTTCCCAGCTCCCAACTTTTTCCTGTCATTTTCTCGAATTCATCTAGAAAGGAAAAGTGGTATTGTGGTTATGCAATACTTTTCTACAAAGTATTTCACCACCCTTGATTACTTTTCCTTGAGTTCAAAAGGAATCGAATTCTTTAGAATTGACAGTATTTATAAGAGTAAAACATTCTCCTCCCATCTCTTATTTTAAAATCTTAACCTTCGTATGTATCTATTCCTCATCTTTTTATTTTTGCTTTGTATCTGTGTATCCATAGTAGTGTGTTATATTATTTGTTGTGTACTTAAACATTGCATCTGCGATTTCCTCTTGGGTGGGTGCTGAGGGATGGGATTGGCAGCAAAGTAGAGCATGCAGGGGACGGTATCCTTGACCGTGATGCATTATTTCTTGAAAGATAAAGATCTGAAGCACATAGGACAAAATAGTAATGTTCATTTTGAGTGGTGGAAATGAGTGAAATCTGATATCATATATCTCTCCTGCATTTTAAAAATGTTTGTATAATATATATGTATATATATAACATTTAGTTCCTGATTCTTTAATTTACTTTATATATATAGTCTTTTAATAGTTTATTTTTACTGAATTGCTACTATATTCTAGGTGCTGTTCTAGGTCCTGGGTGAATAAAAGCTTCTGCCTTCAAGAGCATAGGTTTAAAATGAGGAACCCAGAATAAACAAAGGAAAGATTAAATACATGGTGGGTTAATTGGTAATCAATGATATGAAGAACAGGTGAGAGAGTGATGGGTGTGCTCCTGGAAGGGGTGGGTCAGGGAAGGCTTCTTGGAGGAAGTAGCATTGCATAAAGTACTGACTCAACTCTCAAGATGATGTGGTATTAAATGAAAAGATGGAATACTGAGATTGAGTAAGACTTAGAATTTACTGATACATATTGCTGAAAATCAATTTATTTCTTTTAGATTTAAGAATGGATGAGCTATTTTATGGTTATTAAATCTTTACTAGTTCTGGCATTTTTAGAATATCAGACACTGATTTATTATTTTATAAGACAGGTGTATATGCATACTAATTGGAGTGGAAGGGAAAGAGTAATGAGTATGTGTGAATACTTCTGTGTGAGAAAGATTCACCTGGCCCTCCTGAAAGATTTTGCTCTTTCAGAACCTCGTTCTCCATATATTAAACGCTAAAATAAAGCAACTCACATTAGTGCCCTCAGATGCGAAGTAGTTCACGCTCCTCCTAAGACTTCCCTATCATTTCTAGTATTTTTGTTTTGTATTCCAAAAGTTAGAATCTATGTTCCTGTCCTTGATAAAGTTTTCACCATCAGCTGATAAACATCTGAATCAAATTTCCAGTAATGTGATATCTGACTGTCTTATGTCTAGCTAATCTACATTTTAGCCAATCAACACTTATCACACTTGTCTAGTGTGCCAGCCCTTGAGAGATTGAGGGCAGAGATAGAAGACAAAACCTTTCTCCTGGAAGAAGGGAAATAATCAAGGGAATGACAACATGGGGGACAGGTGCTGTGACAGAGGCAGGTGCAGGTGTGGAGAAGGAGGGGCCCAGGAAGGCAGCCTGTGAGGTCCCTAGAGTCCTCATGTTAAAAGGAGATGGAATATGGAGAGTTTATACCATATGATTGCTTCTAATTTTTCACTGATAGAAAAAAGAAAGGCCCAGAATTGTGTCAGAGCAAAAAGATTCTGGGAAAATAACAAGATATTGGCGCTTCTTTAAGCCAATCCCAACCTCGTTGTCCTAGCAACACCCATAAATGCCATCGCTATGTGTTCCTGTGAAGACACACAGTAGGTTTTCAACTCAACCTTCTGAAATCTCCAGAACATTTTTCTTAGTGCCGACCAACCCTCCCCTCTCGGAAACATGACATAGAACTTCTGACCCCTCTGAAGTTTTCAGGTTTCTGAGAGAAATGAATGCAGCAGCCTCGTTAGGGACTGGCTCTCTCCGGTATCCACGACCGGCTCCACAGCCTGTGTCACAGGTGACTCTGTGACTGGGACTGCATCTTATGGCACATGTGGCTCCGAAGGTTTGAGGAGTCTGAGACAGGCACTCCAGGGATAAAAGGGGTGGAGAAAAAAAACAAAATAAACAAGAGGTGATCGGGGCTTAGAAGGCGGCACCCAAATGACACCCGGGAACATGGGACAGCTGGCAAGAAATGTGTTAAAGTCCTCTGATGCTGGGGCCAGAAGATGAGCCTCCCTGCAACCATCTGCTTCTCCACCCCTCTCCTTCTTGCTTCTCTCTCTCTCCACCTCCTTCAGCCATGGCTCCATTGGAGCAAGTTGGCTCTGGGTGCTGAGGAAGGCTCCATGGCTGCTAAGAAGTGCTCAGTTGCTGAGCAATGGAGCAATGCCCCAGATGGGCAGAGCATTGCCCCCCAGTGGGCTTGCTGGGCAGATCCTGGTTGGGATGCACGTGGGAGTCTTTGCCTCCCTTCTCTCCCTGAAAATGTGTATATATATATTCAATATATAAAAGAAATGTGTGGGGATTTGATGCAATACTTCTGGTTAGGGTAGCTGCTTGTCCATAGGAGGACTCTGTGAAACCTAGAAAAAGGTGTCTTGGTCTCCAGTCAGACACAGCCCTGTGCCAGGACGTGCCCCTCATGAGTGGAGTGTGGGCTGTAGCTTCCCACTCATCCTCTCAGCTGCAGGAGTGCCCTGGCACAGGACACAGGTCGCACAGCTAGATGCAGAGACTGTGACTTCTAATGTTTAGTTAGTAATGATAAACATCATGCATGTACTGGGGACCTACTAGTAATAATAACTTCTGTCTATCTCTGCCCCTGCCTCTTATATCATCTCTTTCTCTCTCCATCCAACATATCATTCCACCTCTTTCCCCAAAGGAACTGAGGTGACGTTGATGGAATTACAGAATCATACCTAATATTTGTGTGGTGCTCTTTCATCTTTCATTGATCTAAATTACTTTATTTAATTCTTATAACGGTCCTATGAGGGAAGTATCCTGTCTCATTTTATAGGGAGCCAACTGTATCTCAGACACATAGAATAAATGCTGGAGCCAGGATGGAAACTCAGGTTTTTTGACTTAAATTTGTTTTTTTTTTAAAGCCAGTATCATGCCATTCAATCAGCTCAACACTACAATAAAATATAGTATGATACAACTCTTTACTTTCTACATTATATCTCAAAAATTGGAACTGCTCTTCAGTAACCGAAATGGAACGAAGATCAACATCTATTATTATAAGCACAATGGAGACAGGCAGAGTTGGTATATTCTCTTGGTTTGTATACTGTCTTTAGCTATTAGGGAATTTAATTTAATTTATATGCGAGAGAAGCAGCACATTCAACCGCAGGGATGTGGATGACACAGCAATGAGCTGTGTTCTAAAGGGACTCGAATAGTCAGAGGAAAGGGAGGAGGACAGCGTTAATGACCGCACCTAGGGTGCTCACTCCCAGCATTCCCTGCGGCTACTGTACTCTGCTGTGTAAATAGACCACACATGCTAGTATGCAGGGGATTTCTCTAGCAGTAGTGTTGCCAAACACAATTGGATTTTAGGTAAGTCTCATTCATACATCCATTTCATATCGCCCTCTGTTACAGGACTTCAAAATGCTTGTGAAACCCTAAAGAAATGAAACGACATCTTGCTCTTGTCAAACGAGCGATGGGATGGCATTGATGGTCACGAGAAACGGGAGCGAAGAGATACTTTGAAATTGCCCATGCGCTCCGCAGAACCACAACTCGGGCTTCAGAAATCTCCCGTTGTTAAATATTTTCCTAGAAAAGGTACATTTTCTATGATTCCTTTTTTTTATTCATGCCTTTTCAATCTCATTTTTATTGTTCAGCGTAAGCTTTGTATTTTTTATTGCGGTGGTACAAGATTTGAGAAAACTCCGCAAAGTAAACTGGATATAATTCCATAATCCCGCCTGGGGGCTTTTTCCAGAGGTGGAAAGTAACAGTTGTCCCCTCATCCCGGGGGTGGGGGGTGTGCTAGAGTCAGGCGGCTTTCAGAGCAGAGAGTGCCCAGGCTTCTCGGGACTGACGCTGGAGGATGGGAAAAACGGAGACTGACCCCTTCCCCTAGCTCTTATCTGGGAACAGGACAGATGCCCACAGTCTAGTCTAAATTTGTCAGCTGTGTCTCAGGAGACACGATTTGATTTGTGGCAACACTGAATCTAGATTACAGAGAGCAAGGAAGTCCACATGGTGGTTGACATTTTGGTAAGAAATGTGAGTCAGATAAGAACTTACTGGTTTTAATCTCATGGAATTACTCTGAGGCTACAAGGCTGCTTTAGCATAGTTTGGCCTAATATTTTTGTCTTCTGTAACAGAACTAGAGTGGTTAGATGATCTGCCTAGTGCTGATGCCAAAACCAAGGCTTTCCAAAAGATGCTAGGCGGACCATGCAGCCATGTCCTATAGTCTTGAAGATGAGGGCAAATATACTTATTAAAGAAAAGTAGTATAGATAAGATTTATTTTTGAGATAGAGATAGAGATAGAGAGGGGGGGGGAGGGAGAGATGGGGACAGACAGACAGAAAGGGAGAGAGATAAGACGCGTCAATTCTTTATTGAGGCACCTTAGTTGTTGTTCGTTGATTGCTTTCTCATATGTGCCTTGACCAGGGAGCTACAGCAGACTGAGTGACCACTTGTTCAAGCCAGTGACCTTGGGCTCAGTCAGTGACCTTGGGTTCAAGTCAGTGACCTTTGGGCTTAAGCCAGCAACCATGGGTTCATGTCTATGGTCCCACACTCAAGCCAGTGACCCTGCACTCAAGCTGATGAGCCAGCACTCAAGCTGGATGAGCCTGCACTCAAGCCAGCAACCTCAGGGTTTTGAACCTGGGTCCTCTGCGTCCCAGGCCAACACTCTATTGACTGTGCCACTACCTGGTCAGGCTAGATAAGATTTATTTAGAATTTTTTTGTATGTTAGACACTGTACTACTTTCTTCAATATTTCATTTAATCTTCCTGAAACGCTGTGAGTCGAAATACTGTACCATTGCTACCCTATTTAACAGATTAGGAAATGAGACTGGCAGAGTGAATAAGGTCCTGCATCCAAACCCCACACCTGTGAGAGCAAGGACTCTAACCTGCTTATTTCAGAGACCAGGTTCTCAGCTGCCACCTGCAACAAATCCCTTCTATTGCAGTCCCTTTGTTCTGGGTCACCTTGTGAAGGAGCCTCTGTTGAACACCAGCCCAAGAGACAGCGCCCTGGGAGAGTGACAGCACTCCACTTTCCAACCGCTCACTGTCTCCTTCCCCTGTTTCTGTTCTTTTCCTTGTTCTGCTTTCTCTAACATTGTGTCCTTGTATATTCTTGATATGGGAGGCAGCCCACATACTGGCGGAAGCCTCCCACCTCTAACTTCCCCTTCCGGCTCAGGGTTCCATGGGCAGTTCCCTTCTCGTTTTATTTATATGTTTTGATTGGAAAGGTCCTCAGGGCAGAGACTTGACTGTATGTTTGGGACAATCTTAGTTATTGGATAAGGCTGTGTATACTTTTGGCACACATATAAATATTAAAGTAGCAATACTACTCATTTTGATCGAGGGAGATTTATATGCAGTCATTCTTTACAAAGAGCAGGTAGTTTGTTCGATTGCTATGGTGAGCGAGGTTATGAGTGGGTCCCCTCAGCCTTTCTCAGACTCCTGCACAGTTTCTCTATTGAGGGCAAAGCGACTGTATTTTCTTCTGCCATTACTGGACTTTGGCAACATAGAGAATACTTGTTGTATTAAGAACATTTCCCTATTTACTTGAATGGTTTGCTGCCTTTGGCTTTGTATTTAAGAAAATACACTGTTGTTGGATGAAGAACATAACAATGAGGTGCTTTGTGCCTGAAAGCCTTTCTACCAAGTGCTAGAGCTTGATTTACGGTTTGAATATTGTTCGGGGAACGATAAATACGCAGTGTGGGTTCAATTTTGGTCTCAGCGATTTAAACTGCGCAGTTTCTTCGCATCCAGCATCGTTTGGTAAGTGATATTTGTGCGTCCTCAGCTGGGGGCTGGTTTACTTCCGTGCATGCTTCCGGCTTGTCCTGCAGAGCTAATGATCCGGGAGCTGGACGAATCCAAGTTTTCAATTTATTTTTCTGGTGCTGTGTCGGTTCCCAGGAAGGAACACAAGCAGTGTCCCCTGTTGGTGTGTCTGGTATCTCTGCTGATCTGGTGGAGATGCCCACCAAAGTCTGTGTGCAGGGCCACCAAGGAGACTTTGAGAGAGCACCTATCTGGGGGGTGGGGGGGCAGGCATGAAGAGATGGGCTCAGGAACAGATGGAGATAGATGTTTCCAGAACTGCGTACTGCAAGTGACTTGCATTTGTCTCGGCCCCCGTGGCTGTAAGTAAAAGCCAGATTTGTTTAATCAATACGGCGCATAAACAGGATGCCGGCCATGCTGCCTGAGGACCTCTAAGGGGCTGTCCACTGGGGGGCAGTATCCATTCCCCCTGCCTCATCACTGTGAACCACTGCTCAGCTTGGCTTTCTTGGGCCCCTTGACCGTCTCATTCCAGAACATTCAGTGTGTTGACCATCATACCCATCTGCAGGCAGGTCCAAGACAGCAGGGAGGGCTGGCTGGTCCCCACTGCTGTCACCACGACTTCGCATGGTGCCGGCCTCACCAAGGAGCTCGATCAACATGTGGGATGACAGGAGTTTGGGCGAAGAATAGAGAAAGGCTCCGGCCGCACTGGGGTGCCTGGCAGAGAGGGGAGTCGGCCGCCACGTGTTGTTTGGAAGTGAGAAGGACTGGGGAATAGAGCCGCTCTGAGCAGCCAGCCCACCAGGAACTGACCCTTCCGAATCAGGCGAAGGTAAGTGGACACTTGGGGGACTTTTCTTTCACCTTTAGATGCTGTCTTAGTTTCTGTCATGTGACTTCAGATTTATGGCCCTCTCTGGGTTTACAGGGACAGAGCCTTTGATCGACTTCTCTGAATGAGGCCAGGGCCTCATCCCAAGCCTCGGTGACTGAAGTCACTTCAGTGTTTTCCATTTCCACCTCCTCCACATCAGAAGTTTCAGGTATGGCCCTGGTTTTCAGGGAGGCTCATCTTCTGGCCCCAGCATCAGAGGACTTTAACACATTTCTTGCCAGCTGTCCCATGTTCCCGGGTGTCATTTGGGTGCCGCCGATCACCTCTTGTTTATTTTGTCTAAGCCCCGATCACCTCTTGTTTATTTTGTTTTTTTTTCTCCACCCCTTTTATCCCTGGAGTGCCTGTCTCAGTGCTCCTCAAACCTTCAGAGCCACGTGTGCCGTAAGATGCAGTCCCAGTCACAGAGTCACCTGTGACACAGGCTGTGGAGCCGGTCGTGGATACCGGAGAGAGCCAGTCCCTAATGAGGCTGCTGCATTCATTTCTCTCAGAAACCTGAAAACTTCAGAGGGGTCAGAAGTTCTATGTCATGTTTCCGAGAGGGGAGGGTTGGTCGGCACTAAGAAAAATGTTCTGGAGATTTCAGAAGGTTGAGTTGAAAACCTACTGTGTGTCTTCACAGGAACACATAGCGATGGCATTTATGGGTGTTGCTAGGACAACGAGGTTGGGATTGGCTTAAAGAAGCGCCAATATCTTGTTATTTTCCCAGAATCTTTTTGCTCTGTCACAATTCTGGGCCTTTCTTTTTTTAAAAAAAATTTTTTTATTAATTTTAATGGTGTGACATCAATAAATCAGGGTACATATGTTCAAAGAAAACATGTCCAGGTTATCTTGTCAATCAATTATGTTGCATTCCCATCACCCAAAGTCACCTTCTATCTAGTTTTCTTTGTGCCCCTCCCCCTCTTCCTCCCTCTCCTCCCCCCCCCCCCCCTCAGTTCTGGGCCTTTCTAACTCAATGCCTTCTTTTCCATCTAACAAATTCCTCTCTCCTACCCCTCCTTTTAAAGTTAGAGAACTGGAGAGACAGACCCCCACAATGTGCTCTAATTAGGAACCACCCAGCAACCCCTGTCTGGGGCCAATGCTTGCATCAACTGAGCTATTTTTACCAGATGAGGCTGACGCCTGGACCACCTAGCTATCCTCAGTGCCAGGGACCAATGCTTGAACCAGTTGAGCCACTGCTGCAGGAGGGGAAGAGGGCAGGAAGGGGGAGGAGAGAAGCAGATGGTCACTTCTCATGTGTGCCCTGGCCAGGAATTAAACCCGGGACGTCCATATGCTGGGCTGATGCTCTATCCACTGAGACCGGGACCTCCTACTCCCTTTTTAAGACTTAGCTCCATAAGAGTTTTCACAAGTTTACAGTGTTAGGCTCCCCAACCCCAACCACTGCTTCCATAACATCCTTCAGTGCTCGTAGGTATTGTACTACTATCCAAGATAGGGCAAGGGCTGGCAGATTTTTCTGTAAAGAGGCAGAGAGTAAAAACCGTTTTGGTTTTGCCAGACATATGGTCTCTGTTGCAACTATGCAACTTGACAGTGATCGGGTGTAAGCAGTTATAGACAATATCTAAATGAATGAGTCTGGCGATGTGTCAATAACATTTAATTATGGACACTGAGCTTTGGATTTCATATACTTTTCATATGTCATGAAATATTCTTCTTCATTTCATTTTTTCCCCCAAAATATCGAAAAATGGTCCAAAATGATCCTGGACCATACAAAAACAGTCAGAGATTGGGCCTGTGGGCTTAGTTTGTTCAACCCTGACTTAGAGCATTTATCTGACCACATTTCTGTCTCTTCCCTTTGACTGTAGGCAAATTGAACTCGGGGAGCGAGGTCCCCAGGATATAGCCTAGTTCCTGGCACCTAGGAAGAGCTCAACAAATATTTTGCTAAATGAATGCTTGTGTGGGAGTCGGAAGTAGTAATGCTTCCCAATATTTGTTGAGCACTTATTATGGTGTCAGACATCATGCTGAGCATTTTATATGCATTTTCTCATTTAATCCTCATTTAATTTTGCTATCTGGAGACATTAAAGCAACGATTATCATTAGACAGTGTGCTAAACACTGTCTATCTAGAGTCATTTAATCCTCTCCACAACCCTATGGTGAGTAGCACTGATAATATCCACTTTAATAGCTGAGGGAAATTAAGCTTAGAGAGATGTGATGTCCAAGGTTACCCAACCGGGGAGTAGAGTGGGGTTAGGAAGAAGCCTGGTCACCAGACATGAGGACTTGGATGGGTTCTTCATGAACTTGAGCGTGAGGGGTGTTCTGGGACCATGCACAGTGAGGCTGAGACAGGAATGGGAGACTTTCTCTTTCCCTTCTAGCCATTTGGTTGTGTTTAAGAGCTCCCACAACTCTGTCTCTAACCAACTGTGTAATGTTTGGAATGTTGCTTGAACTTTCCAGGTCAAAGTCTTACACTAGTATCGCCAGGAGTTTGATTTGCACACTGTCAGAGGTCTCCTCTTAGATGGTTTCTGTGATTTTATTCTCTACCACTTTCTGCTTATGTCTGTTCTTTTCTCAACCTTGTCTATAGAAATCTTAGGTCCCATGGGTTATGTGGACTTGCAGGAGAGAAGGGGAGAAGGAAAATGTCCTTCTAGTCCCAAATACATTTTTAAGTCTATAAAATGGCTGCTTAAAGTATATTTACTTTTTTTTTTTAATGGAAAGGTAGTTTTTCCCAGAAAAAAAAGCAAATAACATTGTCTCTAACAAATGACAATAGTGATAGCACCTTCTATTTCATTGGTACCATTTAAAAGGCCTTTTGGAAGGCATTATCTAATTCATCCTTCTTGTATTCCTTTGAGACAGGTAAGAAGTGTTTTTATTAGCAGCTCCTTTTATGTACCTGCACAGCAAGCCTTTCCTTGTTGTGAACTGTAGGCAGTGAGTGTCCCCAAGAGATTTCAGCAGTGGGCCACCGGGTGAGTGGCCATTGCCCAGACTGATGGTCACAATTCTTAAAAAAAAAAAAAAAAAAAAAAAGCCAGATTTCTGCCAAAGCTTTTAGAAATTTAAAAAGATACATTTTCCTCTTACTATAAATGTAGCCTTTAATATTTAAAGATCTGACATCCTTCTTTAGCAGGTGAATATGGATCAATTGAATTGGGTGGGGTGCAAATAAATGTTTCCACCAAATATAAATATTTCCTTCCAAATGAATATTTGTTGAAGGAGTGAAAGGTTGATGGAGAAAATCCTCAAAACAGTAGGAATGGTATCTATGGAGAATTTTCTTGTAATGTGGCCATGTTGCCAAGCTCAAGCGAGTTGTAGAGACAAGTTTTTTTGGTTTCTATTAGATCTGACATTGCTTAAGCCACAGCTCTCTCTTTCTGCACAGATATTAAAATGTCTCCACATTCTCAAGAATTGACCATATGTTGGGCCACAAAAACAACATCAGCAAATTCAGAAAAATTGAAGTTGTACCAAACATATTTTCTGATCATAAAGCCTTGAAACTAGAATTCAACTGCAAAAAAGAGGGAAAAAATCCCACAAAAATGTGGAAACTAAACAACATACTTTTAAAAAATGAATGGGTCAAAGAACAAATAAGTGCAGAGATCAAAAGATATATACAGACTAATGAAAATGACAAGACGACATATCAGAATCTATGGGATGCAGCAAAAGCAGTGATAAGAGGGAAGTTCATATCACTTCAGGCATATATGAACAAACAAGAGAGAGCCCAAGTGAACCACTTAACTTCCCACCTTAAGGAACTAGAAAAAGAAGAACAAAGACAACCCAAAACCAGCTGAAGAAAGGAGATAATAAAAATCAGAGCAGAAATAAATGAATTAGAGAACAGAAAAACTATAGAAAAAATTAATAGAACAAGGAGCTGGTTCTTTGAAAAGATCAACAAAATTGACAAACCCTTGGCAAGACTTACCAAGGAAAAAAGAGAAAGAACTCATAGAAACAAAATCCAAAATGAAAGAGGAGAAATCACCACGGACACCGTAGATATACAAAGAATTATTGTAGAATACTATGAAAAACTTTATGCCACTAAATTCAACAACCTAGAAGAAATGGATAAATTCCTAGAACAATACAACCTTCCTAGACTGAGTCAAGAAGAAGCAGAAAGCCTAAACAGACCTATCAGTAGAGAAGAAATAGAAAAAACCATTAAAAACCTCCCCAAAAATAAAAGTCCAGGCCCTGATGGCTATACCAGCGAATTTTATCAACCATTCAAAGAAGAATTGGTTCCTATTCTACTCAAAGTCTTCCAAAAAATTGAAGAAGAAGCAATACTTCCAAACACATTTTATGAGGCCAACATAACCCTCATACCAAAACCAGGCAAGGATGGCACAAAAAAAGAAAACTACAGACCAATATCTCTAATGAATACAGATGCTAAAATACTAAACAAAATACTAGCAAATCAAATACAACAACATATTAAAAAAATAATACATCATGATCAAGTGGGATTCATCCCAGAATCTCAAGGATGGTTCAACATACATAAAACGGTTAACGTAATACACCATATCAACAAAACAAAGAACAAAAACCACATGATCTTATCAATAGACGCAGAAAAGGCTTTCGATAAAATACAACACAATTTTATGTTGAAGACTCTCAACAAAATGGGTATAGAAGGAAAATATCTCAACATGATAAAGGCCATATATGATAAACCATCAGCTAACATCATATTAAATGGCACAAAACTGAAGTCTTTCCCCCTTAAATCAGGAACAAGACAGGGTTGTCCACTCTCTCCACTCTTATTTAATGTGGTACTAGAGGTTCTAGCCAGAGCAATCAGACAAGACAAAGAAATAAAAGGCATCCATATCGGAAAAGAAGAAGTAAAGGTATCACTTTTTGCAGATGATATGATCCTATACATCGAAAACCCCAAAGAATCCACAAAAAGACTACTAGAAACAATAAGCCAATACAGTAAGGTCGCAGGATACAAAATTAACATACAGAAGTCAATAGCCTTTCTATATGCCAACAATGAAACAATTGAGAAAGAACTCAATAGAATAATCCCCTTCATGATTGCAACAACAAAAATAAAATACTTAGGAATAAACATAACAAAGAATGTAAAGGACTTATATAATGAAAACTATAAACCATTGTTAAGGGAAATCGAAAAAGATATAATGAGATGGAAGAATATACCTTGTTCTTGGCTAGGAAGAATAAATATAATCAAGATGGCTATATTACCCAAAGCAATATACAAATTTAATGCAATTCCCATCAAACTTCCAATGACATTTTTTAAAGAAATAGAGCAAAAAATCATCAGATTTATATGGAACTATAAAAAACCCCGAATAGCCAAAGCAATCCTAAAGAAAAAGAATGAAGCTGGGGGCATTACAATACCTGACTTCAAACTATATCATAGGGCCACGACAATCAAAACAGCATGGTATTGGCAGAAAAATAGACACTCAGACCAATGGAACAGAATAGAAAGTCCAGAAATAAAACCACATATATATAGTCAAATAATTTTTGATAAAGGGGCCAACAACACACAATGGAGAAAAGAAAGCCTCTTCAATAAATGGTGCTGGGAAAACTGGAAAGCCACATGCAAAAGAATGAAGCTGGACTACAGTTTGTACCCCTGTACAAAAATTAACTCAAAATGGATCAAAGATCTAAACATAAGACCTGAAACAATTAAGTACATAGAAGAAGACATAGGTACTCAACTCATGGACCTGGGTTTTAAAGAGCATCTTATGAATTTGACTCCACAGGCAAGAGAAATGAAGGCAAAAATTAATGAATGGGACTACATCAGACTAAGAAGTTTTTGCTCAGCAAGAGAAACTGATAACAAAATAAACAGAAAGCCAACTAAATGGGAAATGATATTTTCAAACAACAGCTCAGATAAGGGCCTAATATCCAAAATATACAAAGAACTCATAAAACTCAACAACAAACAAACAAACAATCCAATAAAAAAATGGGAAGAGGATATGAACAGACACTTCTCCCAGGAAGAAATCCAAATGGCCAACAGATATATGAAAAGATGCTCATCTTCTTTAGCTATTAGAGAAATGCAAATCTAAACTGCAATGAGATACCACCTCACACCTGTTCGATTAGCCATTATTAGCAAGACAGGTAATAGCAAATGTTGGGAGAGGCTGTGGAGAAAAAGGAACCCTCATACACTGTTGGTGGGAATGTAAAGTAGTACAACCATTATGGAAGAAAGTATGGTGGTTCCTCAAAAAACTGAAAATGGAACTACCTTATGACCCAGCAATCCCTCTACTGGGTATATACCCCAAAAACTCAGAAACATTGATACGTAAAGACACATGCAGCCCCATGTTTATTGCAGCATTGTTCACAGTGGCCAGGACATGGAAACAACCAAAAATCCCGTCAATAGATGACTGGATAAAGAAGATGTGGCACATATACACTATGGAATACTACTCAGCCATAAGAAATGATGACATCGGAACATTTACAGCAAAATGGTGGGATCTTGATAACATGATTCGAAGCGAAATAAGTAAATCAGAAATAACCAGGAACTGCATTATTCCATACATAGGTGGGACATAAAAGTGAAACTAAGAGACACTGATTAAGAGTGTGGTGGTTACGGGGGGGGGGGGGGGGGGGGGGGGGGGAATGGGAAAGGGAAAGGGGGAGGGGGAGGGGCACAAAGAAAACAAGATAGAAGGTGATAGAGGACAATCTGACTTTGGGTGATGGGTATGTAACATAATTGAATGACAAGATAACCTGGACTTGTTATCTTTGAATATATGTATCCTGATTTATTGATGTCACCCCATTAAAAAAAATAAAATTATTAAAGAAAAAAAAAAAAAAAAGAATTTGGCCTAAAAAAAAAAAAAAAAAAAAAAAAATGTCTCCAGGGGGATAGACCTATCAAAGTAAAAGAAAACATAATTTTTCAGAAGTCTCTAGAAATAAACACATCAAGTGGCCTTTTCAAGTACAACTTTTGGCTATATCTAAAATATTATATAATACCTCCAAGTCACCTTCGCATGGAGGCATTGGCTTTCATCTTCGTTAGACAGTGATTCACCATAAGCATATCCTGACAGTCAGGGAAAGCCATTGGTAATGTGACAAAGAGATAGAATTTATTTGTGGTGGGGGGTTCCCACTTTCTGACCTCTGCAAACCCCTTCAACAGTGCTCCACCGGGGCCAACCCTTCCTCGGGATTTTAAAACAGTGATTTTCAACCGGTGTGCCGCAAGAATTTTTAAAAACGTGCAATACCTGAATATTTAGTCAGGAACACTGACCTCTTTTCCCTAAGATTGTCAAATAAGAAAATGACACCAGTCAACACAACACTAGCTGTCCAGTGTGAAGGAATCAAAATTGTACCAGAGTTTTGTCAGCTGGGCAAAAAAATATATTTTTTGCTTACTGCAGAATTTTAGTAATTCGTTTATGTGTGGCGTGAGATGAACAAGGTTGAAAATTGCTGCTCTAAAACTCCAGGACATTTCTTACCTTTATTTTTTCCCTTTCACTTTCACCTTTTCTTTCTCAGTGCACCCAGCCCTCTCTAAGCAGGAAATAAAGCTGATCAGTGAATCTACATTATGGTAGAAATCAATGCTCGGATTTTAGATGTTATGCATATGAGAAACTTAGATTTTGAGTTAGCATTATTTCTATTCTACTTGTACCACCATAACTTTATAAAACAAAGGACAGCTAAATACATTCAAGTTGGAATAGATGTAATCTTACAATAAAAGATAGTTCAACCTAAAAGATGGTTGGCAACTTCCTACTGACACACTTTTAAAAAAGAATAGGATGTAATTTTAAAAGACAGACTGCAATAAAATCACAACATTCATTTTTCCTTTAATTTTACTTGAAAAACTGTCAACAGTGCAATCCGCATCAAGGGATCAAGATAGTCTACTAGACAGTCATGAAGAATTCATGTTCCAGTGTAATGCAGTGAGGCTGCAGGCATTAGAGCGGTCCTCAGGCTAAACTCTTCTGTTTCCTAACTGTAATGCAGAGAAAGTGATCGGAACTTTTTATTTTAGCATGATTGTTGTTGTCAAATATCAAATTCCCATGTAGAAATGTGACAGAACTGTAGCTGTGTTTCATAAGTCGTTCACTCATCTTGAGCTGTTCTTGTTGAACGAAGAGGAGCTTAGGACAAACTTGGGAACAGCAGCTCTCAGGTTGCCCATTGCTTTTCCACAGAGCCTCTCCCAACGGCTTATTCTGCAGGGCCGGTGAGAAGCCGGGGAAATGATGTGGTGAGCAGGGTATCTGAGCAGCAGATTTTCTGAAAAGAGAGCACAGAGCAAGCTCCATGCAGCATCTGCTGATGCTTCGGTATGTGCGCCCTGGGCACCCCGTTTGTGCAACCCGGAGTCATCAGAAATGTCCCTGAGAGGGAGGCTTCAGACAGGTAAACATTTCTGCATGCACAGGCCTGATGCCTGCCGGCCTTGGGGAACTGTTTGTGTAAAAGCTGTCTCTGACCTTCCAAGGCTAATTTGCATTTGAAGAGCCTCATAACCAAAGAAGTGTCAGGGCTTTAGCTTTAGTGTGCTCCAAGGTCCTTTTGGGAATCTGCTCAGAGCCCAAGACACTCTCCTCTGGAAACTGCCACAAGCCCATGCAAACGTCGCACATTTCTGTTTACAGTTTTAGAAGACTTACAGATATCCAGAGCCCGACTTTCAGAAATGGAATTTAGGGAGCATAAGGATGAGGTAAAGCTTAATGGGAGGACTGTTAAGGGCATGGGGCCTTCCCTGTGATTTAAAGTCATATCCAGGGCGGGTACAGGAAGCCCTGTTTTTAATGTCTCAGAGGCTTAGGTCTTTTTAATTATGCACCTTCTTTCCTATGCAACTCAGCATCAATAGGATGAGTGTAATTATAACCTGACCCAAACAGAAAGATACCTATTTTTGTTCTTCTAGCATATTGAAGCATTGCAGCATTATAGCCAGATAGTCTTAGTTTATGCTTTGCACAGAAAAATGTAGAAGCAATGATTGCGTTTTGAGGTTTGGAACTCTCTTGGTGTTCAGGCCCATAAACCAAGGCATCCTACCTAGACGGTCATGAAGAATTCATGTTCCAGTGTAATGCAGTGAGGCTGCAGGCATTAGAGCGGTCCTCAGGCTAAGTTCTTCTGTTTCCTAACTGTAATGCAGAGAAGGTACAAGCATAGTTAACACTTGCCTAGTATCCTTGGCCTCAAATTCCTCCACGTGTAACAAAATATGGGCCTATTACATCCTTCAGTTTTGTCTCTGATATTGCTATCAATGAAAGAGATGCTAACAATTAGAGAGAGATTGCACCGCCCAGCGCGCTGCATACATTCTTCACGCACGGAAGCTAAGTTCACTTCCCGTTCCCTTTCCCTCACTGTGCTACTGTAGACTTTCTATACGGGAGAGTCATGTCCACAGGTCCTTCTTTTTATACCAGCCTGTTCAGTGTCATCAGACAGGCTTTCTCCTGTCGGACACCATGCACACATACGCACAGGCACGCACACACGCGCTTCTTTTGGTTTTGACTGTTTCTGTTGTCAGCGTATCAAGAGACATGGCGTGGTACTCTCACACTTCTTCCTCCCCATGCACGTGAGAATTCTACAGTTCCTGAATCTCTTAGAAGCACCTGGGCTGAGATGACCACCCGTCAGCTATGAGACCAGTGTACATTTGGATGGGTCCTCTGTTACTTCTTCTGCTCACTGCTTTTCACACTCCCCTCCTTCATCTCCCCATTACACTCCACCCGGCTCCTTGGTCTCCTGGAGTCTCTGGTATGGATACGAGAAAGTTTGGATCCAGAATGCAGCTAGTGGTTACTTTTTTTTAAAATAAGTATTTTTAGTCAATATAAGCATAAAAGATTTGCTTCAAAGAGAGGCTCTTATGAAACTATCTCATCAGGCCTGTATGAAGACATGTTAAATTGGACTGACTTCATTTAGCCTCTCAAGATGGCAAAATCCCTGACTTTATCTAAAAACGGTGATGCTTTTAGGTCTAATTGTAACTAGTTGAATGTAATGAATGCATTAAGAACTTAATGCAACTTCATTTAAGCTATCAGGTTGATCCTTAAGAAAACAAGGACTTGGATATCATTATCAAAATACTGAATTGAGAGCCCATACACCTGCATTTTAGTAACTGTCAGAACTTGTTGGTAGTGTGATCTTAGTTAATGAAGGCTTAGTTCTCCCTCTACAACAGTGGTCCTCAACCCTGGGCCATGGACCGGTACTGGTCCATGGGCCATTTGGTACTGGTCCGCAGAGAAAAATAAATAACTTACATTATTTCTGTTTTATTTATATTTAAGTCTGAATGATGTTTTATTTTTAAAAAATGACCAGATTCCCTCTGTTACATCCATCTAAGACTCACTCTTGACACTTGTCTTGGTCACATGATACATTTATCCGTCCCACCCTAAAGGCCGGTCCGTGAAAATATTTTCTGACATTAAACCGGTCCGTGGCCCAAAAAAGGTTGGGGACCACTGCTCTACAAGGACAGCAACTGGAATGACAGCACTTTCCTGCCAGAGATTATCTAGATATTCACCAGTCTGCTTCCTTTCCCGGGGCGCATAGATAGCCTCGCGTGCAGTTGGGTTGGGGCCATTTCAGTGGTTTCTGGTCTGTGGCCTGTGACGGGGAAGTGCTGGATGGCATTCCAAGCTCTGGTCATAAAACTCCCTTTACCATAGTCCACATACTCTTTTCTCCTGTGGTGTGTGGGAGATGACCGTGTCCCACCGTGTGGATGGCAGTCATTTGGGGAAGCTGCCTGCACTATGACAGGGAGAAATGAACCTGTATCCCGGGAAGCCATAGATTGTTGGGTTTGTTAGTTACAGCAGCTACTGTTGCTTATTACAATTACACATTTATGTTACCTTTGGGATACTATTAGCTTAGGAGGAGGCTGTGTAAAAGTTCTATAAAATCCTTCCTCAACTTTTTCTTTTGAAAGCTGTCAAAACCTACAGAAGAGTGGACAGAGTTAAGCAATGACTATCCACGTATCCTTCGTGTGGCTTAAGCAATTGTTCACATTCCACCACCCTTTCAGTATCTTTTCCACTTAGCTCTCTATTTTTTTCTTCTTCTGAACCTTTGGAACGTAAGTCAGAGGCACCAAGATCTGTGAAGTTTTGCTCCAAAATTTTATGGTTGAGATAATTTTGGTAAAATGGGCAAGACTTTTTTCTTTTTTTCCTCAAATCTATTATTTGCACACTTGTGCTTATTTTGAAAAGTGTGTTTCTGAACATAGGCTTGGTATAATCTCTGTGACTACAAAACCTTAAAGTTGATGGAGTTGGTCATATAACTAAAGCTATTTAAAGAAAATATCACATTTCTTTTCTAGTTGCATACATAGGTCCTTCCCAGACATCCACTAGGTGAGGCGTTTACGGTGCTCACTCTCTGGTGTAACAACACCCTCCCCTTGAGAGTGCGCTGGACTCAGTGACTCACTGTTAACAAACAGGACATGGCACAAGGGACAGGATGTCACTACCATGAGGCAAGACTTCAGTTCTGTCCTGCTAGCACTCTCTCGGTGGCACTCCCTCACCCTCTGGCTTGCTTGCTCTGATGGGACCGGATGACTCTCCATGTTGGAGAGGCCCAGGTGGCAAGGAACTGCGGAAGGTCTCCAGTCCACAGCTGATGTGCCACACGGCCCTACCAATGCCACTGGAGCAAGCTTGGAAAACGGGTCCTCTCCTAGCTGAGACCTCAGATGAGACCACGGCACCAGCCAGCACCTTGATTACAGTCTATGACCGATCCAGAGCTGGAAAGCCCAACTAAGCCCTGCCCAGATTTCTCCCTATAGAAACTGTAAAATAACAAATGATGCCCTAAACCACCCAGTTTTAGGGTAATATATATTTCTTTCAGCAACAGGTAACTAATATAGCACTGTATTTGATGATCAGGATATGATGATGGCTAAAGAATGATTTCTGTCTTTGAAAAGCCCTGGTTCTGTAGTGAGCACTAGAGGGTCTATATGAACAAAGTCTTCAGGGATGGGGAGGAGTCATTCATACTGCCAGCTGTTGTCAGAGGGAATTGTGCGGAAAGGCTGGTACTGGGCGTGATTAGGATTGGACTACACTAAGGGGTAGGGAGAGAGGTAGACATTTCTAGTGTGCAGAGCAGTGCAGGTGGGTGTGAAAGAGTCTGGCATGTTTGGGGAGCATCAGGCAGTCTAGTAAGGCAGGATGGTGAGTGAATGAGGAGGGACATGGAAGGAGCACGTGAAGTATGAGGCTGCAGGGATGGGGGGTTGTTCCTGACCAGTGACAAAGTGGTGAGCCCCAGGCTGAAAACTTGTCTGTTGAAATTGGTATCAACCAAGGTATGAAGAGCACAAAGACCAAATTGGGGGCAAAAAGTTTAATTCATTTGATATTTTATCACCCATATATTGAGCTAAGTAATTAAAAGATTATCCCATTATTTGGTTTGATATTAAAAATGGTTTGCCAAGAGAGAGCCCAAGTGAACCACTTAACTTCCCACCTTAAGGAACTAGAAAAAGAAGAACAAAGACAACCCAAAACCAGCTGAAGAAAGGAGATAATAAAAATCAGAGCAGAAATAAATGAATTAGAGAACAGAAAAACTATAGAAAAAATTAATAGAACAAGGAGCTGGTTCTTTGAAAAGATCAACAAAATTGACAAACCCTTGGCAAGACTTACCAAGGAAAAAAGAGAAAGAACTCATAGAAACAAAATCCAAAATGAAAGAGGAGAAATCACCACGGACACCGTAGATATACAAAGAATTATTGTAGAATACTATGAAAAACTTTATGCCACTAAATTCAACAACCTAGAAGAAATGGATAAATTCCTAGAACAATACAACCTTCCTAGACTGAGTCAAGAAGAAGCAGAAAGCCTAAACAGACCTATCAGTAGAGAAGAAATAGAAAAAACCATTAAAAACCTCCCCAAAAATAAAAGTCCAGGCCCTGATGGCTATACCAGCGAATTTTATCAACCATTCAAAGAAGAATTGGTTCCTATTCTACTCAAAGTCTTCCAAAAAATTGAAGAAGAAGCAATACTTCCAAACACATTTTATGAGGCCAACATAACCCTCATACCAAAACCAGGCAAGGATGGCACAAAAAAAGAAAACTACAGACCAATATCTCTAATGAATACAGATGCTAAAATACTAAACAAAATACTAGCAAATCAAATACAACAACATATTAAAAAAATAATACATCATGATCAAGTGGGATTCATCCCAGAATCTCAAGGATGGTTCAACATACATAAAACGGTTAACGTAATACACCATATCAACAAAACAAAGAACAAAAACCACATGATCTTATCAATAGACGCAGAAAAGGCTTTCGATAAAATACAACACAATTTTATGTTGAAGACTCTCAACAAAATGGGTATAGAAGGAAAATATCTCAACATGATAAAGGCCATATATGATAAACCATCAGCTAACATCATATTAAATGGCACAAAACTGAAGTCTTTCCCCCTTAAATCAGGAACAAGACAGGGTTGTCCACTCTCTCCACTCTTATTTAATGTGGTACTAGAGGTTCTAGCCAGAGCAATCAGACAAGACAAAGAAATAAAAGGCATCCATATCGGAAAAGAAGAAGTAAAGGTATCACTTTTTGCAGGTGATATGATCCTATACATCGAAAACCCCAAAGAATCCACAAAAAGACTACTAGAAACAATAAGTCAATACAGTAAGGTCGCAGGATACAAAATTAACATACAGAAGTCAATAGCCTTTCTATATGCCAACAATGAAACAATTGAGAACGAACTCAAAAGAATAATCCCCTTCACGATTGCAACAACAAAAATAAAATACTTAGGAATAAACATAACAAAGAATGTAAAGGACTTATATAATGAAAACTATAAACCATTGTTAAGGGAAATCGAAAAAGATATAATGAGATGGAAGAATATACCTTGTTCTTGGCTAGGAAGAATAAATATAATCAAGATGGCTATATTACCCAAAGCAATATACAAATTTAATGCAATTCTCATCAAACTTCCAATGACATTTTTTAAAGAAATAGAGCAAAAAATCATCAGATTTATATGGAACTATAAAAAACCCCGAATAGCCAAAGCAATCCTAAAGAAAAAGAATGAAGCTGGGGGCATTACAATACCTGACTTCAAACTATATCATAGGGCCACGACAATCAAAACAGCATGGTATTGGCAGAAAAATAGACACTCAGACCAATGGAACAGAATAGAAAGTCCAGAAATAAAACCACATATATATAGTCAAATAATTTTTGATAAAGGGGCCAACAACACACAATGGAGAAAAGAAAGCCTCTTCAATAAATGGTGCTGGGAAAACTGGAAAGCCACATGCAAAAGAATGAAGCTGGACTACAGTTTGTACCCCTGTACAAAAATTAACTCAAAATGGATCAAAGATCTAAACATAAGACCTGAAACAATTAAGTACATAGAAGAAGACATAGGTACTCAACTCATGGACCTGGGTTTTAAAGAGCATCTTATGAATTTGACTCCACAGGCAAGAGAAATGAAGGCAAAAATTAATGAATGGGACTACATCAGACTAAGAAGTTTTTGCTCAGCAAGAGAAACTGATAACAAAATAAACAGAAAGCCAACTAAATGGGAAATGATATTTTCAAACAACAGCTCAGATAAGGGCCTAATATCCAAAATATACAAAGAACTCATAAAACTCAACAACAAACAAACAAACAATCCAATAAAAAAATGGGAAGAGGATATGAACAGACACTTCTCCCAGGAAGAAATCCAAATGGCCAACAGATATATGAAAAGATGCTCATCTTCTTTAGCTATTAGAGAAATGCAAATCTAAACTGCAATGAGATACCACCTCACACCTGTTCGATTAGCCATTATTAGCAAGACAGGTAATAGCAAATGTTGGGAGAGGCTGTGGAGAAAAAGGAACCCTCATACACTGTTGGTGGGAATGTAAAGTAGTACAACCATTATGGAAGAAAGTATGGTGCTTCCTCAAAAAACTGAAAATGGAACTACCTTATGACCCAGCAATCCCTCTACTGGGTATATACCCCAAAAACTCAGAAACATTGATACGTAAAGACACATGCAGCCCCATGTTTATTGCAGCATTGTTCACAGTGGCCAGGACATGGAAACAACCAAAAATCCCGTCAATAGATGACTGGATAAAGAAGATGTGGCACATATACACTATGGAATACTACTCAGCCATAAGAAATGATGACATCGGAACATTTACAGCAAAATGGTGGGATCTTGATAACATGATTCGAAGTGAAATAAGTAAATCAGAAATAACCAGGAACTGCATTATTCCATACATAGGTGGGACATAAAAGTGAAACTAAGAGACACTGATTAAGAGTGTGGTGGTTACGGGGTGGGGAGGGGGGAATGGGAAAGGGAAAGGGGGTGGGGGAGGGGCACAAAGAAAACAAGATAGAAGGTGATAGAGGACAATCTGACTTTGGGTGATGGGTATGTAACATAATTGAATGACAAGATAACCTGGACTTGTTATCTTTGAATATATGTATCCTGATTTATTGATGTCACCCCATTAAAAAAAATAAAATTATTAAAGAAAAAAAAAAAAAAAAGAATTTGGCCTAAAAAAAAAAAAAAAAAAAAAAAAATGTCTCCAGGGGGATAGACCTATCAAAGTAAAAGAAAACATAATTTTTCAGAAGTCTCTAGAAATAAACACATCAAGTGGCCTTTTCAAGTACAACTTTTGGCTATATCTAAAATATTATATAATACCTCCAAGTCACCTTCGCATGGAGGCATTGGCTTTCATCTTCGTTAGACAGTGATTCACCATAAGCATATCCTGACAGTCAGGGAAAGCCATTGGTAATGTGACAAAGAGATAGAATTTATTTGTGGTGGGGGGTTCCCACTTTCTGACCTCTGCAAACCCCTTCAACAGTGCTCCACCGGGGCCAACCCTTCCTCGGGATTTTAAAACAGTGATTTTCAACCGGTGTGCCGCAAGAATTTTTAAAAACGTGCAATACCTGAATATTTAGTCAGGAACACTGACCTCTTTTCCCTAAGATTGTCAAATAAGAAAATGACACCAGTCAACACAACACTAGCTGTCCAGTGTGAAGGAATCAAAATTGTACCAGAGTTTTGTCAGCTGGGCAAAAAAATATATTTTTTGCTTACTGCAGAATTTTAGTAATTCGTTTATGTGTGGCGTGAGATGAACAAGGTTGAAAATTGCTGCTCTAAAACTCCAGGACATTTCTTACCTTTATTTTTTCCCTTTCACTTTCACCTTTTCTTTCTCAGTGCACCCAGCCCTCTCTAAGCAGGAAATAAAGCTGATCAGTGAATCTACATTATGGTAGAAATCAATGCTCGGATTTTAGATGTTATGCATATGAGAAACTTAGATTTTGAGTTAGCATTATTTCTATTCTACTTGTACCACCATAACTTTATAAAACAAAGGACAGCTAAATACATTCAAGTTGGAATAGATGTAATCTTACAATAAAAGATAGTTCAACCTAAAAGATGGTTGGCAACTTCCTACTGACACACTTTTAAAAAAGAATAGGATGTAATTTTAAAAGACAGACTGCAATAAAATCACAACATTCATTTTTCCTTTAATTTTACTTGAAAAACTGTCAACAGTGCAATCCGCATCAAGGGATCAAGATAGTCTACTAGACAGTCATGAAGAATTCATGTTCCAGTGTAATGCAGTGAGGCTGCAGGCATTAGAGCGGTCCTCAGGCTAAACTCTTCTGTTTCCTAACTGTAATGCAGAGAAAGTGATCGGAACTTTTTATTTTAGCATGATTGTTGTTGTCAAATATCAAATTCCCATGTAGAAATGTGACAGAACTGTAGCTGTGTTTCATAAGTCGTTCACTCATCTTGAGCTGTTCTTGTTGAACGAAGAGGAGCTTAGGACAAACTTGGGAACAGCAGCTCTCAGGTTGCCCATTGCTTTTCCACAGAGCCTCTCCCAACGGCTTATTCTGCAGGGCCGGTGAGAAGCCGGGGAAATGATGTGGTGAGCAGGGTATCTGAGCAGCAGATTTTCTGAAAAGAGAGCACAGAGCAAGCTCCATGCAGCATCTGCTGATGCTTCGGTATGTGCGCCCTGGGCACCCCGTTTGTGCAACCCGGAGTCATCAGAAATGTCCCTGAGAGGGAGGCTTCAGACAGGTAAACATTTCTGCATGCACAGGCCTGATGCCTGCCGGCCTTGGGGAACTGTTTGTGTAAAAGCTGTCTCTGACCTTCCAAGGCTAATTTGCATTTGAAGAGCCTCATAACCAAAGAAGTGTCAGGGCTTTAGCTTTAGTGTGCTCCAAGGTCCTTTTGGGAATCTGCTCAGAGCCCAAGACACTCTCCTCTGGAAACTGCCACAAGCCCATGCAAACGTCGCACATTTCTGTTTACAGTTTTAGAAGACTTACAGATATCCAGAGCCCGACTTTCAGAAATGGAATTTAGGGAGCATAAGGATGAGGTAAAGCTTAATGGGAGGACTGTTAAGGGCATGGGGCCTTCCCTGTGATTTAAAGTCATATCCAGGGCGGGTACAGGAAGCCCTGTTTTTAATGTCTCAGAGGCTTAGGTCTTTTTAATTATGCACCTTCTTTCCTATGCAACTCAGCATCAATAGGATGAGTGTAATTATAACCTGACCCAAACAGAAAGATACCTATTTTTGTTCTTCTAGCATATTGAAGCATTGCAGCATTATAGCCAGATAGTCTTAGTTTATGCTTTGCACAGAAAAATGTAGAAGCAATGATTGCGTTTTGAGGTTTGGAACTCTCTTGGTGTTCAGGCCCATAAACCAAGGCATCCTACCTAGACGGTCATGAAGAATTCATGTTCCAGTGTAATGCAGTGAGGCTGCAGGCATTAGAGCGGTCCTCAGGCTAAGTTCTTCTGTTTCCTAACTGTAATGCAGAGAAGGTACAAGCATAGTTAACACTTGCCTAGTATCCTTGGCCTCAAATTCCTCCACGTGTAACAAAATATGGGCCTATTACATCCTTCAGTTTTGTCTCTGATATTGCTATCAATGAAAGAGATGCTAACAATTAGAGAGAGATTGCACCGCCCAGCGCGCTGCATACATTCTTCACGCACGGAAGCTAAGTTCACTTCCCGTTCCCTTTCCCTCACTGTGCTACTGTAGACTTTCTATACGGGAGAGTCATGTCCACAGGTCCTTCTTTTTATACCAGCCTGTTCAGTGTCATCAGACAGGCTTTCTCCTGTCGGACACCATGCACACATACGCACAGGCACGCACACACGCGCTTCTTTTGGTTTTGACTGTTTCTGTTGTCAGCGTATCAAGAGACATGGCGTGGTACTCTCACACTTCTTCCTCCCCATGCACGTGAGAATTCTACAGTTCCTGAATCTCTTAGAAGCACCTGGGCTGAGATGACCACCCGTCAGCTATGAGACCAGTGTACATTTGGATGGGTCCTCTGTTACTTCTTCTGCTCACTGCTTTTCACACTCCCCTCCTTCATCTCCCCATTACACTCCACCCGGCTCCTTGGTCTCCTGGAGTCTCTGGTATGGATACGAGAAAGTTTGGATCCAGAATGCAGCTAGTGGTTACTTTTTTTTAAAATAAGTATTTTTAGTCAATATAAGCATAAAAGATTTGCTTCAAAGAGAGGCTCTTATGAAACTATCTCATCAGGCCTGTATGAAGACATGTTAAATTGGACTGACTTCATTTAGCCTCTCAAGATGGCAAAATCCCTGACTTTATCTAAAAACGGTGATGCTTTTAGGTCTAATTGTAACTAGTTGAATGTAATGAATGCATTAAGAACTTAATGCAACTTCATTTAAGCTATCAGGTTGATCCTTAAGAAAACAAGGACTTGGATATCATTATCAAAATACTGAATTGAGAGCCCATACACCTGCATTTTAGTAACTGTCAGAACTTGTTGGTAGTGTGATCTTAGTTAATGAAGGCTTAGTTCTCCCTCTACAACAGTGGTCCTCAACCCTGGGCCATGGACCGGTACTGGTCCATGGGCCATTTGGTACTGGTCCGCAGAGAAAAATAAATAACTTACATTATTTCTGTTTTATTTATATTTAAGTCTGAATGATGTTTTATTTTTAAAAAATGACCAGATTCCCTCTGTTACATCCATCTAAGACTCACTCTTGACACTTGTCTTGGTCACATGATACATTTATCCGTCCCACCCTAAAGGCCGGTCCGTGAAAATATTTTCTGACATTAAACCGGTCCGTGGCCCAAAAAAGGTTGGGGACCACTGCTCTACAAGGACAGCAACTGGAATGACAGCACTTTCCTGCCAGAGATTATCTAGATATTCACCAGTCTGCTTCCTTTCCCGGGGCGCATAGATAGCCTCGCGTGCAGTTGGGTTGGGGCCATTTCAGTGGTTTCTGGTCTGTGGCCTGTGACGGGGAAGTGCTGGATGGCATTCCAAGCTCTGGTCATAAAACTCCCTTTACCATAGTCCACATACTCTTTTCTCCTGTGGTGTGTGGGAGATGACCGTGTCCCACCGTGTGGATGGCAGTCATTTGGGGAAGCTGCCTGCACTATGACAGGGAGAAATGAACCTGTATCCCGGGAAGCCATAGATTGTTGGGTTTGTTAGTTACAGCAGCTACTGTTGCTTATTACAATTACACATTTATGTTACCTTTGGGATACTATTAGCTTAGGAGGAGGCTGTGTAAAAGTTCTATAAAATCCTTCCTCAACTTTTTCTTTTGAAAGCTGTCAAAACCTACAGAAGAGTGGACAGAGTTAAGCAATGACTATCCACGTATCCTTCGTGTGGCTTAAGCAATTGTTCACATTCCACCACCCTTTCAGTATCTTTTCCACTTAGCTCTCTATTTTTTTCTTCTTCTGAACCTTTGGAACGTAAGTCAGAGGCACCAAGATCTGTGAAGTTTTGCTCCAAAATTTTATGGTTGAGATAATTTTGGTAAAATGGGCAAGACTTTTTTCTTTTTTTCCTCAAATCTATTATTTGCACACTTGTGCTTATTTTGAAAAGTGTGTTTCTGAACATAGGCTTGGTATAATCTCTGTGACTACAAAACCTTAAAGTTGATGGAGTTGGTCATATAACTAAAGCTATTTAAAGAAAATATCACATTTCTTTTCTAGTTGCATACATAGGTCCTTCCCAGACATCCACTAGGTGAGGCGTTTACGGTGCTCACTCTCTGGTGTAACAACACCCTCCCCTTGAGAGTGCGCTGGACTCAGTGACTCACTGTTAACAAACAGGACATGGCACAAGGGACAGGATGTCACTACCATGAGGCAAGACTTCAGTTCTGTCCTGCTAGCACTCTCTCGGTGGCACTCCCTCACCCTCTGGCTTGCTTGCTCTGATGGGACCGGATGACTCTCCATGTTGGAGAGGCCCAGGTGGCAAGGAACTGCGGAAGGTCTCCAGTCCACAGCTGATGTGCCACACGGCCCTACCAATGCCACTGGAGCAAGCTTGGAAAACGGGTCCTCTCCTAGCTGAGACCTCAGATGAGACCACGGCACCAGCCAGCACCTTGATTACAGTCTATGACCGATCCAGAGCTGGAAAGCCCAACTAAGCCCTGCCCAGATTTCTCCCTATAGAAACTGTAAAATAACAAATGATGCCCTAAACCACCCAGTTTTAGGGTAATATATATTTCTTTCAGCAACAGGTAACTAATATAGCACTGTATTTGATGATCAGGATATGATGATGGCTAAAGAATGATTTCTGTCTTTGAAAAGCCCTGGTTCTGTAGTGAGCACTAGAGGGTCTATATGAACAAAGTCTTCAGGGATGGGGAGGAGTCATTCATACTGCCAGCTGTTGTCAGAGGGAATTGTGCGGAAAGGCTGGTACTGGGCGTGATTAGGATTGGACTACACTAAGGGGTAGGGAGAGAGGTAGACATTTCTAGTGTGCAGAGCAGTGCAGGTGGGTGTGAAAGAGTCTGGCATGTTTGGGGAGCATCAGGCAGTCTAGTAAGGCAGGATGGTGAGTGAATGAGGAGGGACATGGAAGGAGCACGTGAAGTATGAGGCTGCAGGGATGGGGGGTTGTTCCTGACCAGTGACAAAGTGGTGAGCCCCAGGCTGAAAACTTGTCTGTTGAAATTGGTATCAACCAAGGTATGAAGAGCACAAAGACCAAATTGGGGGCAAAAAGTTTAATTCATTTGATATTTTATCACCCATATATTGAGCTAAGTAATTAAAAGATTATCCCATTATTTGGTTTGATATTAAAAATGGTTTGCCAAGAGAGAGCCCAAGTGAACCACTTAACTTCCCACCTTAAGGAACTAGAAAAAGAAGAACAAAGACAACCCAAAACCAGCTGAAGAAAGGAGATAATAAAAATCAGAGCAGAAATAAATGAATTAGAGAACAGAAAAACTATAGAAAAAATTAATAGAACAAGGAGCTGGTTCTTTGAAAAGATCAACAAAATTGACAAACCCTTGGCAAGACTTACCAAGGAAAAAAGAGAAAGAACTCATAGAAACAAAATCCAAAATGAAAGAGGAGAAATCACCACGGACACCGTAGATATACAAAGAATTATTGTAGAATACTATGAAAAACTTTATGCCACTAAATTCAACAACCTAGAAGAAATGGATAAATTCCTAGAACAATACAACCTTCCTAGACTGAGTCAAGAAGAAGCAGAAAGCCTAAACAGACCTATCAGTAGAGAAGAAATAGAAAAAACCATTAAAAACCTCCCCAAAAATAAAAGTCCAGGCCCTGATGGCTATACCAGCGAATTTTATCAACCATTCAAAGAAGAATTGGTTCCTATTCTACTCAAAGTCTTCCAAAAAATTGAAGAAGAAGCAATACTTCCAAACACATTTTATGAGGCCAACATAACCCTCATACCAAAACCAGGCAAGGATGGCACAAAAAAAGAAAACTACAGACCAATATCTCTAATGAATACAGATGCTAAAATACTAAACAAAATACTAGCAAATCAAATACAACAACATATTAAAAAAATAATACATCATGATCAAGTGGGATTCATCCCAGAATCTCAAGGATGGTTCAACATACATAAAACGGTTAACGTAATACACCATATCAACAAAACAAAGAACAAAAACCACATGATCTTATCAATAGACGCAGAAAAGGCTTTCGATAAAATACAACACAATTTTATGTTGAAGACTCTCAACAAAATGGGTATAGAAGGAAAATATCTCAACATGATAAAGGCCATATATGATAAACCATCAGCTAACATCATATTAAATGGCACAAAACTGAAGGCTTTCCCCCTTAAATCAGGAACAAGACAGGGTTGTCCACTCTCTCCACTCTTATTTAATGTGGTACTAGAGGTTCTAGCCAGAGCAATCAGACAAGACAAAGAAATAAAAGGCATCCATATCGGAAAAGAAGAAGTAAAGGTATCACTTTTTGCAGGTGATATGATCCTATACATCGAAAACCCCAAAGAATCCACAAAAAGACTACTAGAAACAATAAGCCAATACAGTAAGGTCGCAGGATACAAAATTAACATACAGAAGTCAATAGCCTTTCTATATGCCAACAATGAAACAATTGAGAAAGAACTCAATAGAATAATCCCCTTCATGATTGCAACAACAAAAATAAAATACTTAGGAATAAACATAACAAAGAATGTAAAGGACTTATATAATGAAAACTATAAACCATTGTTAAGGGAAATCGAAAAAGATATAATGCGATGGAAGAATATACCTTGTTCTTGGCTAGGAAGAATAAATATAACCAAGATGGCTATATTACCCAAAGCAATATTCAAATTTAATGCAATTCCCATCAAACTTCCAATGACATTTTTTAAAGAAATAGAGCAAAAAATCATCAGATTTATATGGAACTATAAAAAACCCCAAATAGCCAAAGCAATCCTAAAGAAAAAGAATGAAGCTGGGGGCATTACAATACCTGACTTCAAACTATATCATAGGGCCACGACAATCAAAACAGCATGGTATTGGCAGAAAAATAGACACTCAGACCAATGGAACAGAATAGAAAGTCCAGAAATAAAACCACATATATATAGTCAAATAATTTTTGATAAAGGGGCCAACAACACACAATGGAGAAAAGAAAGCCTCTTCAATAAATGGTGCTGGGAAAACTGGAAAGCCACATGCAAAAGAATGAAGCTGGACTACAGTTTGTACCCCTGTACAAAAATTAACTCAAAATGGATCAAAGATCTAAACATAAGACCTGAAACAATTAAGTACATAGAAGAAGACATAGGTACTCAACTCATGGACCTGGGTTTTAAAGAGCATCTTATGAATTTGACTCCACAGGCAAGAGAAATGAAGGCAAAAATTAATGAATGGGACTACATCAGACTAAGAAGTTTTTGCTCAGCAAGAGAAACTGATAACAAAATAAACAGAAAGCCAACTAAATGGGAAATGATATTTTCAAACAACAGCTCAGATAAGGGCCTAATATCCAAAATATACAAAGAACTCATAAAACTCAACAACAAACAAACAAACAATCCAATAAAAAAATGGGAAGAGGATATGAACAGACACTTCTCCCAGGAAGAAATCCAAATGGCCAACAGATATATGAAAAGATGCTCATCTTCTTTAGCTATTAGAGAAATGCAAATCTAAACTGCAATGAGATACCACCTCACACCTGTTCGATTAGCCATTATTAGCAAGACAGGTAATAGCAAATGTTGGGAGAGGCTGTGGAGAAAAAGGAACCCTCATACACTGTTGGTGGGAATGTAAAGTAGTACAACCATTATGGAAGAAAGTATGGTGCTTCCTCAAAAAACTGAAAATAGAACTACCTTATGACCCAGCAATCCCTCTACTGGGTATATACCCCAAAAACTCAGAAACATTGATACATAAAGACACATGCAGCCCCATGTTTATTGCAGCATTGTTCACAGTGGCCAGGACATGGAAACAACCAAAAATCCCGTCAATAGATGACTGGATAAAGAAGATGTGGCACATATACACTATGGAATACTACTCAGCCATAAGAAATGATGACATCGGAACATTTACAGCAAAATGGTGGGATCTTGATAACATGATACGAAGCGAAATAAGTAAATCAGAAAAAACCAGGAACTGCATTATTTCATACGTAGGTGGGACATAAAAGTGAAACTAAGAGACATTGATAAGAGTGTGGTGGTTACAGGGGGGAGGGGGGAATGGGAGAGGGAAAGGGGGATGGGGAGGGGCACAAAGAAAACAAGATAGAAGGTTACAGAGGACAATCTGACTTTGGGTGATGGGTATGCAACATAATTGAACGACAAGATAGCCTGGACTTGTTATCTTTGAATATATGTATCCTGATTTATCGATGTCACCCCATTAAAAAAATAAAATTATTAAAAAAAAATGGTTTGCCTGATTTTTTATTGACTTATTTTTGTGGGGGCTCAATATGGCTGCAGTCTTTTTCAAGGTGATGGATATTAACTCTCCTTATTGTGGTAATCATTTCACAATATATATGTAGTCATTATATTCTATACCTTAAATTTATACAATGTTATATGTCAGTTATATCTCAATAAAGCTGGAAGGAAAAAAATCTGCATGAGCACAAAAACAGACACCTGTCTCACAGCACTTTACTCCTATTTTATGGGTTCCAGGGGCCTTTGACAGAGAGGTGTATTCCTTCCCTAGGAATAATAATGGGGAAATCCACTTTTTCCCTGAGCCAGTAAGTTCCCTGGGCCTGTTATGACTATAGTCTTGAACATGGAGGTGTATTTATATTTAAACTCCTATCGAAAGGAATCAGGTGTCAGAAAATTATTTCAGCATTCAGTGTCTAAAGACTGTGGTGAATAACAGAGATTTCACAAGTTGATGCTTACATAGTATCGCTATATCCCATCTCTCTCCACTAGACATTATTAAAGAAAAGACAGTGTGTGTCTGGAGCAAACCCTGTTTTTTAAAACAAAGATTTTTTTGTGTGTGTGTGTGTGACAGAGACAGAGAGACAAAGAGAGGGACAGATAGGGAAAGACAGCTAGGAAGGGAGAGAGATGAGGAGCATCAATTCTTCGTTGTGGCTCCTTAGTTGTTCAGTGATTGCTTTCTCATATGTGCCTTGACTAGGGGGCTCCAGCTGAACCAGTGACCCCTTGCTCAAGCCAGCAACCTTGGGCTTCAAGCCAGTGATCATGAGGTCATGTCTATGATCCTACACTCAAACCAGCTACCCCATGCTCAAGATGGTGAGTCGGCACTCAAGCTAGTGACCTAAGGGTTTCAAACCTGGGTCTTCTGCATCCCAGTCTGACACTCTGACACTGTGCCACCACCTGGTCAGGCAAGCAAAGGTATTTTCTAATTTGTAGGATTTGGAAAAGTTAGGATCTGTGCTGGTACCTATTTGTTGGGGATGAAAATGTACTTTGGAATCATAAATCTACCACTTTTCAAGTTTTACTCATCTTGCATTCAACTCTTTCCCAGTTAAATGGTCAAATAGTGTAGCATGACCTATTTGCTCATATTTCTTCCCAAGTATTCCATGTTTTTTTCACTCTTGATTTATTTACTTTATGCTTGGCTCTTTTCCCTACTTATAGCTGATATGAACAGCCTTCTTGGATGACTGATATTTGCTTTAGTAGCTGCCCAGCCAGTGTTAATGTGGGATGCCCATTTCCTGGAGAATCAGCAGGGCTTTTGAGGGAGGGAGGTTCTGATTGTTTGCTGCATGAAGTGGGACTGATGAAGTCCTGGGCTCCCCAGGACCGGCTTGGCTTGGTTCAGTTAGTGGGGCTCAGGGGGCTGTTGATTCCAGTGATGAGTCTTGCTGGTTGTACTCGCTGTTTATACTTCTTTCTCAGTTGGCGACGTTTGTTCAAGAATCGCTACTATGGCGGGCTGAGTAAGTGGGGTCACCTTGGTGTATGGGAAATAGCAGCACGCATCTATCAATCCCAGATCTCCAGATCTGGGCATGTTTAAGGCTGCTGCTTGAGAAGGGACAGCCTCATTCTCTCGGTTGACATTTGTCTGATGCCTGCTATCAATTGCCCTTAAATCTCACTTTCCCACCTGGAGCTCCTGCTGCTATCTGAGTCCTTTGCACACTGTGAGTATGGCAGTTGCGGTCCTGGAAGGAAGAAACATTGAGTGGAGGTCAGGTCTATAAAAATATCAGAGGAAATCTTAGGTAGGTCTAAAATCACTGTAAATTCTTACCAGTTCCTCTATATCCTGCAGTTTTGCAGAAACCGCACTTCTCAAAACTGGCTTTAACTCCAAATAAAAAAAGACACAAAACCATCTCTTTTATTCTGAGTCACATTCTACATAATAATACCCTAGCTGTGTATGTGTGCCAGTCATATACACTGATTAACAATATTAAATAATTACTCTTTTTTTCTTTTTAAAGTTATGTTTTTTCCAGTGTTGTCACTTATAACAAAAGAACTCCCAAGGATCAGGGCATAACAATAGTAAAAAGGGAGAAAATGCCAAACAAACCCTCTTCTCCGCATTCACTGGGCTTCTCTGTGTTTCTAGCCCTGAACTCCACAAACTACCTAATGCTTTCACTCAAGAAAGTCAGGTTGGTTGGAAGGTGTGGCCACTGTTTTCATTTCCCAGGATCCCTGAACCAAATGTTTTATGGCCCAGTTCAATATTTCTCTTGGTCTCTTTCCTGGGAACATTTCTCTCTTGGCCGCTGTGGAGCAGTGACTTGGTGTTTTTCCCATCAGTACTGACAGACACTATTTTAGTGTTAAGAATGGCTGATAGGTGACATGTGCTATGTCAACCATGAGGATGTTAGTGTCTGAGTGATGGCAGGTCTGTTCTGTGTGCATGCTGAGGCTCTGCACAACCCCCTTCATTCTACCTTAGAGCTCTATATTCATTTGTGGTGACTGCAAAATTGCAGTGGCTTCGATGACAAAGGGTTATCTCCTGTTCCTATTGCACATTGAGGGACCCTGCCTTGGCTTCCTCTCCTGGAGATCCAGGCTGAAGTTAGCTCCCTACTTGCTTCTATAGCAGCCCCGGGGCTGTCTTAGTTACCTATTGCTGTATAACAAGCAGCTTTAAAACTTCGTGGCTTACAGCAGCAACTAGTGATGTGCTCACTATTTTGCAACTTGAGTGGGCTTAGCTGGGCAGGTCTGCCTGGGGTTGCTGCGGCAGCCATGGTCAGCTGGTGGGTTGGCTGGGGACTGGCTGCTGTGGGCCGGCCTCACGCGCGTAGGCATGTGCTCAGCTGAGATGGCTGGATTTCTCTAACCACCAGTCTCTCGTCTTCAAGCAGTCTAGCTTGGGCTTCCTTGTTCCAAGAAAGAAGGAGAGGCCAAATTTCAGGGCCTTGAGGACAGTGCTTACATTGTCACTTTCACCACATTCTATTGGTCAAAGCGAATGATAAGGCCAGCTCATATTTAGGAGAAGAGACAAGACCCCCAGCTCTTAATGGAAGAAGCCACAGAGAGTTTATGGCCACTTTTAATCCACCGCAGCAGGAAAATGGGATGGTGGCAGATCATGCACTGGTTCTTAAATCTTTTGCCCAGACATGACAGTTGTCACTTTCACTCATATTTCATAAACCAAAGCAAATCACATGGTCATGCCTAACTCCAAATAGTGTAGGGAAATGGACTCCTACTCTGTGTTGAAAAGATAGAAGGCTGAGAGTATTTAGTAAAAGGAAATGCTGCTGTTAATAACATTTTTTCCAATTGTTAAACATAAAGGCTTCTCTTGTCAAGGATTGATAGATTTTTTGAATTGATTTTTAGTAGTGAGCTGCTCAGATAGCAGAATTAACCAATCAGATTCAAGACTCTGTACATTATATGTAGGCTGTTTGTAAGACGTCTATGATGCTATTTTGTATATGGCTCAAGCCTTCTCTAATGATTAATCATTTTGTAGGTCTGCATTGATTGACTATAATAATCTTTGCTATGTCTGTCATGGATTTTTTTTTTTGAGTCTAGCATCAACACATCAGATTGTGATGTTTATCACTTACTGATAAGATAGGTCATCAATCTGTCTTTCTTTTTCCTTCGTTCAAGGTCAAGAATTCAATAACTATGTGCATGAAAATGATTCAACACAAGTCATACGCATAATGGAATCTTATGTGTCACAAACTTAAATTTAGCCATAGTCCTATTAGGAGATGGACTTGGAAGAGCCGCAGTGATATGGAATCCCAGTGGAGGCTGTACTGCTTCAGTCAGAGATGCTTCTCATTTAAGGAAGCACAGGCTGGTGAGAAATCAGGGGAGGACAGTAAAAGTCATAGAGCATTCTTAACTGTTTTTGTGGGGAGATGATATAATCCATGTCAAATAAGTAGTTAGATACAACTATATATATAAAACTTTTAAAAAAATCTCACCAATATGATTTTAGGTGAAGTCAGCCTACCATCTGTAGGGAAGCCAGCTGGCTGAGTGAGGCGGGGCTCTGAGATGTTTGGGCAGGTACGAAGGTGTAGTAGATAAGAGCAAGCACTCTGGAGCCCAGTGGATCAGGTTCAGGACTTGCCCTCATTTCCTGGCAGTGTGGCTCAGAGGGTATGAGGATCAGCACACAGGCCAGCCACATTTCTAAGCCTCCCTTGCAGCTAGGTCACGTGACTGAGTTCTGGCTACTGGAATGGGAGCAGCAGGGAGAGAGTGCCACTTTCAGGCCTGGGCTAGAAGTATGATCTCCCATAGGTAATCCTCACTCCCTTTCCCTGCAGCTGTCTGTGTGGAGAAGATGTGGGGGGTGGGGGGGATCAGGGGACCTGGAAGAGGACCAAGAAGCTGGAAGTGGCTTGGCTTGCCTGTGTCCTTGATTAGTTGGGTGTAGTGTAGCCTACTTAGTCATCTACCACCACTGCCGCTGCTGCATCAGGCTGAGATGTGAGCAGGATAGTTGTACTTTGTCCAGCCCCTGAGACGGGGGGTTTGTTATAGCAGCTAGTGATACTCTATTGCATGTGTGGTATTATAGAGGTATGTAGTCTTTATCAGCTTCATGTTCCTTATCTATAAACTGGGGCAACTGATTTCTACCTCAAGGGATTTTTTTGTAAGGATTAAAAGAGGTGAGGTTTATAGAATGCTTACACAATACCTGGCATTTAGTAAATACCCACTACATGGTAGGCACTATCAATCATAATAAATTGGAATGTTAGGGTATTTCCTTTTGAAGTCAAAACAAGCTACTGTTTCTCATTTAGTCCTAATGGATTATGAGATGAATGGTGGTAAACAGCTTTGGAAAGACTGAGGCAGAATGGACAGTTTATTAAACACTTAGTTGGATATCTCAGGATAAGTAAAAAATAGAAGAATGCCATACCTGGTAATGAGAAGTACCTCCAACTGAATAGACCAGATAAGGCACACGAGCCTGGGAATTCCTAATTCACTGTATAACTGGATACCAGCGTGTGTCTGATAAAACATTAGAGTTGAGGTCCTGAATCTTCCCAGGATCCATATAAAGCGGGTACTACCATAATCCCTCTTTTAGAGATGAGGAGACTGCAGCCCAGAGTGGTTAAGGATGAACTTGTTCAAGGCCACTCCATCCAGCAAATGGCAGAGCCAGAAATCCAACCCATCAGCCGGGCTCCGGGGTCCACACTTTTGACCACTAGATGACCCACTCTCACAGACATCTTCAGAGTAGGTGCTCCATAAATATTTGTTCAATCAATGAATGAGGCCCCTTTAGGTATTTTCCGAGACCTACATCACCCACATGGGAACTGAAACCTCAATAGCAGTCAGACCCCTGATCCTTTGAAATACAAAAATACAGTGAAAGGTGGTGGGACGTGTCAGAGAGCCACGTTAGATCTGCTGGCTGCTAGAATTAACCCGGGTTTCAAGTGACGTTTCGGAGCAGGGTGCAGGCTCTGCGGGCGTGGGGTTCGGTTTACAGAGTTCGGCTCTGCACTCAGATGACAAGCACGCCCAACGAGATTCGAACTGGCAGATACACGTAAATGCCTACCTTCCGCTCTTCACAGAGGTGTCGGCGGACTGCTCTGCAGCTTGGAGGAAAAAGAAATGTCACTTGAAAGCAGAAGTGCAATTTACACTTAATATTCCCCAAATCTCTCTTCGAAGCTTATATCTGCTTTCTCAGCAATTTTGTGATAGATATTATTGCTTATTTTGTGTTACAAGCTGCCCGCAATTGGTGGCTTAAAAAAATTTTTTTTTCACAACAGATCATAAGGTGAGTGACAGTGTGGCTGCCACGATCTGTCTCCAAGGTGTTCACACTCATATATCTATATATAGATATATACCAGCAGCGGAAATAGACCGTGCTGACCTATGATTCCTTTCTTTCTAAAATTTCCCTGTGTCTGTGTCATTGCTCTGATCTTAAATCTTATTTGGCAAGTCACAGAATGTGCTAGTTTGTCAAAGAGATAAAAAGTAGCCTTTTTTTTTGGCCTTCTGAATTTCAATGAAAGGAGAGTATTTGTCTGCGCTATTGATCTATTCCATTGACTAGTTCTTGTGATGATTAGCACCTGTCTATATTTATGGAGAATCGGCACTTCATGAATGTCAAAAGGCACTTTGCTTTACACACGTGTCAGCGTTCAAGCATTTCACCAAGTCAGCACTTGTCACAGGAACCACGTGTGGAACCTGTAAAATAGATAATTACTGAAGGAAGTAATATTTTTCTTTTCTTGGTAGACTTTGAGGATGGGGAAAAGTCCTTCATTACCTGGGCTATTCTGATTGCCTGTCCTTGACCGTGGAGACACTGTGGGATGGGAGCTTTTTCATCTCCCTTCTCACTTGGTTCCCCGCATCAAAGTCCTCTCTCAGAGGCTTGGACCTCAAGTGCAAGAAATACCTACCACGTGGGATGCTTGTATTGGGACAGAGAAATTTACATTTTGATTGTCGGAATCAGAAAGGACAACCTTTTGGGGCCCCTATGTAATGATCATATTAAGGTTTATAAAGAATCTTCTATAGACATTCATGACAATATCAGTGAAGATTTCAGACAAATTTTTAAATTGAGGGTGGGGTGGGGTTATTTTTACATAATGCTTAAGAGCTGCCCGGACCATTTATTTACCCTACACTGAACTCACCAGCTCCTTTCTCTCCTATAGACATAATCTGCACTTGGAGGTTTCTTTTTTTGGGCAGGTCCCCAGTAAGGCTACTTTAAAAAGTTGTCATACTTCTCCCAGGAAGAAATACAAATGGCCAACAGATATATGAAAAGATGCTCATCTTCTTTAGCTATTAGAGAAATGCAAATCAAAACGGCAATGAGATACCACCTCACACCTGTTCGATTAGCCATTATTAGCAAGACAGGTAATAGCAAATGTTGGAGAGGCTGTGGAGAAAAAGGAACCCTCATACACTGTTGGTGGGAATGTAAAGTAGTACAACCATTATGGAAGAAAGTATGGTGGTTCCTCAAAAAACTGAAAATAGAACTACCTTATGACCCAGCAATCCCTCTACTGGGTATATATCCCCAAAACTCAGAAACATTGATACGTAAAGACACATGCAGCCCCATGTTTATTGCAGCATTGTTCACAGTGGCCAGGACATGGAAACAACCAAAAATCCCGTCAATAGATGACTGGATAAAGAAGATGTGGCACATATACACTATGGAATACTACTCAGCCATAAGAAATGATGACATCGGAACATTTACAGCAAAATGGTGGGATCTTGATAACATGATACGAAGTGAAATAAGTAAATCAGAAAAAACCAGGAACTGTATTATTCCATACGTAGGTGGGACATAATAGTGAAACTAAGAGACATTGATAAGAGTGTGGTGGTTACGGGGGGGGAGGGGGGAATGGGAGAGGGAAAGGGGGTGGGGAGGGGCACAAAGAAAACAAGATAGAAGGTGACAGAGGACAATCTGACTTTGGGTGGTGGGTATGCAACATAATTGAACGACAACATAACCTGGACTTGTTATCTTTGAATATATGTATCCTGATTTATTGATGTCACCCCATTAAAAAAATAAAATTATTATAAAAAAAAAAAAAAAGTTGTCTTAGCAATACTGGCACTGGTCACAGATAACAGGGTAAGGAGGTAGCCTCCACTGGATTCCAGGTTTTGTTAGTTCATGCTCTTGTGTGCTGGAATGGCTGTTTTGGAGCTAATATTTTATTGCAGCAAAACTATGCCAGAGACCCCTAGAGAAGCCATATATTGTTTTCAAAGTAGATAGGTCACATAAACATCCCCTACTGCCCTCTGAACTCCACCACCTTCACTATTGAAGGGAGCCCATGTGTAACCTCTTGGTACAGGGATTGTTGTTCTCTACTGAGACATTCCCAGTCACATGCTTATCGAATGATGGAATAGGCAGCTTTTTAGCCATAGGTGAGAGTCTTTTTTTTTTTTTTTTTTTTTTGGTATTTTTTCAAAGTTAGAAACAGGGAGGCAGTCAGACAGACTCCCTCATGCGCCTTACGGGGATCCACTTGGCATGCCCACCAGGGGGCAATGATCTGCCCATCTGGGGCATTGCTCCGTTGTGGCTGAAGCCATTCTAGCACCTGAGGCAGAGGCCATGGAGCCATTCTCAGCACCTGGGCCAATTTTGCTCCAATGGATCCTTGGTTGTAGGAAGGGAAGAGAGAGACAGAGAGGAAGGAGAGGGGGAAGGGTGGAGAAGCAGATGGATGCTTCTCCTGTGTGCCCTGGCTGGGAATCAAACCCAGGGCTTCCACATGCTGGGCTGACGCTCTACCACTGAGTCAACTGGCCAGGGCTGGGTGAAAGTCTTGTACAGATTTGTTTGGTTCAGTCTTCCAGCAAAGTTTGAGAGGTCCTGGGTATTTTATTAGCAGTCTATGTCACCTATGTGCCATCATACATGTCATAGCTCTCGCTCGTATACATATTTGGTGATACACGTATGGCTCTTGACCATGTTGAATGATGTCACACTCAGAGTTCAGACGGGCAGCTTCCTAAGCCCCATGTGTTTCAGGAAACTGCAAAGGACTGACAAGCTCCCTCTGTCTTTCTGGTGCAGATACTTGCTTCACAATGTCTGCGTTAAAGGCCCTGGCCTCTCAGGTTTACGTTGATTGCCTTTTCATTGGATGAAAAAAGTTTCTGCTTTCATATTTTTGCTTCTGTGGGTTTCCATGGCCTGATTTCTGGTCTTCTGAAAAATCTTTAGCGTTTCTTTCCTAATAGCATTTCTCCTTGTCCATTTGCCTCTGTCTCTTCCACTCTTATCTTTCTGGCTTCTCACTTTGACCCTATAAGATCATGATGGACACCTACTACATTTTGATTGTGTTGGATTTGAAGAGGGACAGAGAGAGCACAGGCAGATCAATGCTGTTGTAGTATCACGTCTTTATGCGGAAGTCTTTCAGGCGTTATGGCCTCATGTCGGGAACTAGAATGGACTCAAACTTCCGCTGAGAATTGGCCATTCCCTGTGTGAAATCAAGTGCAGATGCGTCGGGCTGTGGGCAGAGTGTGAGGACTGACACCATTCTGCAGGCTGATCTGGTCACTGAGAATATCCATATATTGGAATGAGGTCTGTAAAAGCCATGGGAAGCTAGCAAAAAAAAAAAAAAAAAAAAAAGAAAAAGAAAAAAAAAGAGTAATTTCTTCTCTGGAATAAGCCATTTCTTTGTTTGAGTATTTCCATCAGATTTGTGGCCACGATTATTTTAAATACTCTTATGTAGCTGGAACAAAGGATGTCTTTTGCCTTTCATCCCAACGACTCCAGTGATATGTGGCCCCTGATTTTGATCAGCGGCGGTAGCGCTGTGTGAGAGAGCAAGGCGATAATAAATGAGCAGGCAGCGAAGACAAACTGCCCCTTCCTGCCCACTCATCTCCATCCTTTAAACACAGACTGACTCCGGGACATGAAAGGACTGCCAAGCAGTTAACCTGCACAAACAGCAGCAGAGCTGCGGCAGATGAACTGTCCTTTGATGAAAGATCTCAGTGCCGCCTTAATTACATCCCCAAGGACTCGCATATCTTAACAGCCTGAAGGGCCCTTGCAAAGGGCCACGTGGAGAAGAGGGGAGAAGGATCAGAATCCCGCTGATTAAATTACTCGGGGACTGTGGTTCCCAGAACCCGAACAAAAGGTAGCGAGGAAATCTGAGCATGCTAGGGAATAAATCACAAAGCATCTTGATATTGTTTCAGATTCTTCACTTTCCTCCAGCCTTGCAATGCCCCACATAGCTCAATAATTGAATTTTTGTAATTGAAAAGATTCTAGGATAAAAACGTTCGCATTCTCCCTTTCCCAATGGGGGGGGGGGGACGTCGCATAGAAAGACTCCAGGGGCTTGTCTACAGCACTCTTCTAGCTCTAGGTGGCAAAGTGTAAAGATAGCAAATGCCATTATATCTCCAATTATAGGGGTCTTTAATAGCATTACAAACAATGAGGTCTCATTTACTACTGGAGATGTGGTAGAGAAACTAAATGCCAGGGGTGGTACTGTGGAATACAGTGTCATCTGGTCCGCAGTGGGTGTTCATTAATTCCGTGAGTCAGAGATGTTGTGGACTAGGCTGCCTTATCCTATCTGTCAGGAGAATCCTGTTCTGCTTGGTGTATTTCAGTTCGATTCAGCCACCATTTACTGGCAGTTTGTAAGGCAGTGTGGGAGGGGCTAGAGAGAATAATAAAATATAATCTGATGTTGTTGTTGGTGCAGGTGATTGCCAACGTAAGTACCAACATATCTAACATCTATAAAACAGGAAATATTCGCTTCACAAGAGAGCTACCAAAAAGACATCCCTCAATGGCATGGCGAACAGGTGTGAAGGTCACTTTCAGAGTCCAGGTTATAGAAGAAGCCAAGTGGTAGTCACTGGTTGCCCTCACTCAGGCATGGTGAAGGTCCCACAGTGTTATGCATATTTACAGCCCAGAATGAATAAGTGGTGGTTTTATTGACACTCCCTAGGGTAAAGGATGCTGCCTGTTCGGTCAAGTGGGGTGAGCGCAGAATTTTACTTTTCGCCTGGCTGACCTGTGTCCAGATCCTACTTCCACTAATGGTTAGCTTTGTGAAAACTGGTAAATCTCTCCGATTTTCAATTCTCTTATCTCCAAAATAACAGTATGATTCCTATAAATACTAATTTGCAGGGTTGTTGTAAGGATTACAAGAGATAATACGTATCATATGCTTAATACCATGTCTGGCACACGGCAGGCCCTCAGCAAAGATCCCTCTCTAGCCTTCTCTCTCCGTCACAGAGTCAGCTTCCATAAGCCAGTCTGTTTGTCAGTTGCTTTTATCACAACTGTTCCATGGAAAAGGGTAGTGATCCTTTTCTGGGCTGTTACTTCAGTAGCACTAAGGAAATTTAAGAGAGAGAGAAAAAAAGAAGAATCTGCAACTAATTTGATGGATGTTTCCCACGAGGGAGGAGACCAATATACTGCAGAGGGTCTGTGTTTGCAAAACCCTAGTGTTGCTATGCAGAGAATTCTTTCAAGCTTCTTTTACGCACATGATCTAAAAACTCACCTTGTTCACTGTGAAATTACATTAGAAAAGTAGCCAGTTCTCCTTATAAATTTGTTTGACTGATAAATATTTCATTTGCAATATAGCTTAGATCTATTTTCATTTCATTCAATATTTGGATTTTTTTTCTTTTTGCTAAAATTGAAGAACAGTGTATCTATTATCCAGTGGGGAGCACTTTCCCCCTGGAGTTTGAGGCTCTTTCAGTAGTAAGTGTATTATGTTGTGTAGTTTCCCCCTGTATCTTATGTTGGAAGTTTCTAGATTCTCTTTCTTTCCTGAAGCCTTTCTTGAGATGCAGATTCCCCTTTCCTTTTATCTTTTTTCTCCTAATATTCTTACTGAAGTAATCTAAACTATTAGTTTCCCATAGAAAATAGTTTTATCTTAACTCCCTTGACTCAGTGAATGTATGCTCACGTGCCAAAAGCCCAGGAAAGTCTCTAATAAATCACTCTCCATTTGCAACATTCAAGTTTTTATTGTAGTTACCAAAACATTACTCATCATGGGACATTTAAAACAATTTTCTTGGTGAGTCAGAAAACCACAAAGCACTACACTTAGAAAAGTCACAGCAGATGAATATTTTTATTCATTGCATACAGCATATATATTAATTTGTAGAAGATCTTGAAATGCCAATAGATTATTTAAGTGATAATATTTAAATACAGCATTTTTCTATGTTAAGTAAGAACAAATTTTTTTCCTCCCTCCCTCTTACCTCTTTTTTCCTTCCTTCCTCCCTTCCTTCCTCCCTCCCTCCCTCCCCCCTCCCCCTCCCTCCCCCCTCCCCCTCCCTCCCTCCCTCCCTCCCTCCTTCCTTCCTTCCTTCCTTCCTTCCTCCCTCCCTCCCTCCCCCTCCCTCCCTCCCTTCTTCCTTCCTTCCTTCCTTCCTTCCTTCCTTCCTTCCTTCCTTCCTTCCTTCCTTCCTTCCTTCCTCCCTCCCTCCCTCCCTCCCTCCCTCCCTCCCTCCCCCTCCCCCTCCCTCCCTCCCTTTGTCCTTCTTTCCTTCCTCTTTCCTTCCTTCCTTCCTTCCTTCCTTCCTTCCTTCCTTCCTTCCTTCCTTCCTTCCTTCCTTCCTTCCTTCCTTCCTTCCTTCCTTCCTTCCCTGGACCATTTCATGAAAGAGAGAAAATGTACTGTCACGGTGGCTGATTTCCAAGATTTACTCTATTGCTTGCTCCAAATATTTTTTATTCTTCATTTCATTCGCTCCTTACAGCTGTAGCTGATTTAAATGGAATCATAAACAAGTGAAACACCTTATTTTTATGCCACCCTCTCCTTTGAGAGATATATCAGAAATGGCTAGTCTTTACTTCATGACAGAACACATATTCACTGAGCACTTACTATGTGCCAGGCCTGGGCGGTTGGCTGGCTGTTCAGGAGTGAACAGGAACCTGGTGAGCGAGATACAGTTGTAAAGCACAGGTTCACAGGCCCAAGGCAGCTCACACTCAGTCCTGGGGCTGGAAGAGGTGCATTCAGCTTCACAGGGGAGTACAGAGGAGAACACTTTGCTTCCTGAAGTCCCAACATGGATTCACAGAAGAATTCTTTTAATCACTGAAGCTTAAACTTTTTTTTACAAAATCATTTAAATGCCCTCTCATTCAATGAAACTTCTCTCACATGTTAGCAGAACTGTCCACGCTGATGACCAGTGACTGACCCTGCCGGGAGAGGTGCCCTGAGAACCACGCAGGACCCGGCAGAGTTCCTCTTTGCTGAGAAGTTGGTGGTTACAGTTCTCTAACCGGCATTTGTAATAAATGATAAAAATAACCTTTTAGATACTTAAATCATGTTGCTGTCAAGGGCATTTAATCAGGCCCATTGCCAAATGCTAATTAATGATAGGAGTGGAGGATTTTATTTAAATTTGTTATACTAATATGTTGAAATATAAATAGAAACTGCCGATTGGGAGGCACTTGTCCAAGGTGTAGTGTGGAGGGTGAAGGAGCAAACACTGAACTTTACAAGGACAGACCCGCAGGGCTGCAGAGGTCACAGAAGATCGTTGGTTTGTAAAAAGCTGTTTGTATTCACAAGTACTCAAACTGCTGGAAAGGATTATGTGAGTCTAACTCTTATTACATAAGGTGAATTCAACGCAGTTGTGAAGGGGGTTGCGGCTGGCTGTGTGCTACACAGGCTCTCTCTTTCTGTGAACATGGCTGTTTATCCTGATGTCCGTGCCTCCAGTTGGTGTTAGTTGGGAGTTTATTTCCCAGTGCCAGGTGCTGCTGAGGTCATGTTTTAGGTCTTTCCGATTTGCAAAGAAAGGTCATGGTAGGAACATGGGATCACCAATGGCTAGTAGCTAACAAGATCCCTCCCCCCCTCCCTCTCTCCCTCCCTCCCTCCCTCCCTCCCTCCCTCCCTCCCTCCTTCCTCCCTTCCTCCCTTCCTTCCTCCCTTTCTTCCATATAGAGAGAGGCAGGGGCAGAGAGAAAGCATGACAAGAACATCAATCTGTTCCTGTATTGCCCTGATTGGAGATTGAACCGGCAACCTCTGAGCTCCAGGATGAAGCTCTACCCTACTGAGCTATCCTGCGAGGGCTAACAAGATTTCTTAATGTGCTCAGTGGTCCATAAGTGTGATATACTACTAAAACCAAATACGGCTGTAATATTTATCAACATGTATCCCATGGGGAAACCCCATGGTTCAGCTTTTGGCCATTACACTCCTGACATGTCCTGATGGCTTTATTATGGATTAATAACACTGGGTTAGCTAAGGGTAGAAGACCCACCTGAAGTTAAGAGGGTAGTTGGGGGGTTACACACTTCAGTTCTTACTAGATGTGAGCAAAAATGAGAAAGTCTATCTTTTCTTCTTGTGTTAGTGCAATGGTGAGATCTATAGATGGCTAAACCAAGTCATTATTGATGAAATAATATTAATGAAATGAATAACTGGTTAAAGAAGCTAGCGCTTTGAGTCCAGGAACTGCTTATAATGATCAGTGTGATGGGGTCCACTTTGTGAGGGACGGAAATAGTGAGTAGGACGCTGTCAGTGGTTGCCACATTGAGCAACAGTGCAAGACTTAACCTCTTGTGTTCTAGTTGCTTTGGGATTTCCCAGGTTAGTACTTTTGTTTATGCCGATTTCCCTGCCTGGAGTGAGCCTCCTCCGGTTGGTTGCGCCCTTTCTATTCATCCATTACGTTCCAGCGCGGATTCCGCACTCACTAGAGAAAGGGGCACTTTGTCTAGAATTCATGTTTCAACCAGCGGAAGGAAGATACTGAATAAATTTAAAATCCAGTGGATGGATGACACTTACTGCCTGGAATCATATGACTCTCATGATGCACTCTCTTGTTTTATTACTGGATGTTGATTGATTATTATTTTTTTATTATTATGGTTGGATACCCATCTCTTCAAATTAGATTTCACATTCAGAGGAGGCTGGGGTGGTATCATTGCATTTCCCACATCTTGGCACAGTGCCTCCCTCAGAGAAGTTACATAGTAAATCTTTGTTGATGAACCAATGAATGAACACAGAGGGTTGAACTCAAATGGCCAGTGTGGTCACTAAACTGCTGACCACAGGGTGTCACTCTCTCTGGGAGGCAATCTGTCCTATTCTTTCATTCTTCATTGTGGCCTCAGGGCCAAAAGGGGTCTGAATGCATCTCATTAAGTGAGACATTAACTTTTTTTTTTTTTTTTACAGAGACAGAGAGAGTCAAAGAGATAAACAGAGACAGACAGACAGGAATGGAGAGAGATGAGAAGCATCAATCATTAGTTTTTCGTTGTGACACCTTAGTTGTTCATTGATTGCTTTCTCATATGTGCCTTGACCGCGGGCCTTCAGCAGACCGAGTAACCCCTTGCTCGAGCCAGCAACTTTGGGTCCAAGCTGGCGAGTTTTGCTCAAACCAGATGAGCCTGCGCTTAAGCTGGCAACCTTGGGGCCTCGAACCTGGGTCCTCCGCATCTCAGTCTGATGCTTTATCCACTGTGCCACCGCCTGGTCAGGTGAGACATTAACTTTTTAACCACACATCCAAATGGTGTAAACACCTGGGTATGCTCAAGATAGACACATTGAAGCCGGCCTTGCAGAACTACAAATGCCTGACGAGGCTTTCCAGGGCGTCTCTTTGCTTACAGAAAATCTCAAGTCAGCATTTGCATTCTTGTGAGTGCAGGGTGGTGTAAATCCCTTGGCCTTCATAAGGGGATGGTAATTTTAGTTGCTCTTCTCAAGACTTGACATCTTCTATCTGGAATGCTAGGGCCAAACAGACCTTGCAGACCTCTTCTCTTTACAGAGGAGGAAAGGGAGGCTTACAGAAGTGGAAGGGTTTGCTCAAGGTCACCCAGCTTGTAATTGGCAGAGCAAACCCACAGAGAGATTCTGTATTCCTCTGACCACCTGTACGATACAATTCACAGATGGCTGCATTATTTGACCATCAGGTATAGACCAAACCCTTATTTATTTATTTTTAACTTTATTATATGCTTTTTCTCTATATCCCCTTGAGCTATTCTGATGTTCATATATCAAGAAGTGAGACCCTCTGTCAAGTAGGTTCAGGGATGAGGAGACTGTATCACAGAGAAGTTAAACTAGTTTATCTGAGGTAAAGGACAACTATGCCCATGTGGAAGTGGTGATTACCAGTATTTGAACTTTTATTTTGACATTTAGTTCTGGCAAAGAAAGAATATTTATGTCTCTCTGCTATTGCTTGGCTGGTCCATTCTGGAGCCAAAAACAGGCATTTATAATGAGGATTGTTCTGTGACTGCTCACCCATCTGGGTGTGCAAAGCAGGGCACTGTGCTATCAGGAGCCCAGAGGTCCTGCTTCTGTCCCTTACCTCTCCTGCAGGGCATGGAGCTGTCCTGCAATGACCTTTCTGGGTGTGTGGGGAGCTCCCAGGTGAAGTCTGGCATATGCTGACTATGGAAATTTCCAGCTTTAGAAATCAAGCTGCATTGGATTGCTTTTCTTCCTTTCTGTGATGACCGCCATATCCCCAGCCCTCAAAGCCATCTGAGGGGACCTTTCCATTACTACTCCTGATGATGGCTGCTGTGAGGTCACTGGTACATACACATCAAGCGCTGTCTTTTAATTCTCATAAGCTGCCCACGTTAGGTCTCTGAGTGGCACTGGTCCCACACAGAAATGGAGAATGGACCTCTCCTGGTGTCTTTGCCTCACTTTGTTACTTGGGCCCTAAAACGTCATGACTTGGGCATACAGTCACAAAAAGTCTCATCAGAAAACAGCTCCTTCAGACCATGACCTAATTCTTCTCTGGCTCGGGGTCGGTCCACTGTGCAGGCACATGGTGGGATGGGAACAAGTCCCATTGTTACCTCCTCCATGTTCTTGGTTTTCCCTGCTTCCTCCCGAGCACTCTCCCAGGCTCTGTTAAAACAAAAAATAACACCCCTTACTCTTCTTCCACAAGACACCGCACGAATCTTGTGTATCAACGCACATGTGGGAAGGGTCCCAGGCCCTCTTCCTCAGACTGGTGAGCGACACACAAAGGTGAAATCTCTTGCTCCCACTGTTTTCGAATGCCTATTCTGTGCCATATATTTTGACTTCCATTATCATATCTGACTCTCTCTTCCGGCAGTTGTAAATAAAACATCTTGGATTCCAACCCAGGGCTGGCGGACTCCTCGGCTGATGCTTTGCCCCCGGGAATACCTGTTCTGGTGTCATACAGCAGCTCACCAAACCTCAAGGTGCATATGGTTGACCTAGGGTACTTGTTAAGAAAGCAAGTCCCTGGACCCCATCCCATGTCCCAGCGACTGTCGTCATTCCCAGGTGATTCAATGCACTATAGGAGACTATGGGAAACTCTGGTGTGCAGGATGTCTGTGGGGCCAGGGGCGGAGCAGGGTCAGTTAACGCAGATGGCATGAAGACTTGACACCATACTAGACCCACAGCACCGTTTCTGCCCACACTCTTTTATCTGGGGCAAAAGTGACTCACAGTGTCAACACCTGTGTGCAGACGTGAACTTGGATGAACACAGCATTTCCTGGGGTGCTTGGACCCTCTGCCTCAGAATAGGCCCTTGTAAAGATCACAATCCCCCTGTTACCTTCACAGAGCCACTGGTCTGTGGGCTTTGAAGCCCAGACACCTGCATTTTTACTATGCCTGTAGCTGGATGTTGTGTAGTTGTGCACAATCAACACTAGATATAAAAACAAACAAACAACAACAGCAACAAAACCCACAAGAAAACAGGAACAGATCCATACATAAATCTTTCCCTGCTGCTTCCAAAATTAGTCTGTGTTTGCTTTACCAATAAATGAAAAAACATATATGTGACAAAGGTATCTCTAGGCATTGTTTCAATTAAATTTGTCATCTGGGCAAATTTGTGCCTACCTGTTCAAATCAATCCAACAGGGAGGATGGCAACGAAGACACTCGGAGAAATAGACCAAATCGGAACATATTAGATTGATCCTTTTCTTCCCCTGGGTCAGTGAAGTGTACATTTCCTAGTTGTTTTCCCCCGTAAGGTTTTCAAGTCCTGTGAGAATGGAATTGATTGAAACTGCAAGAATATTGGAGCATAAGGGCTAGAATTAATTAGCACCTTTAAAACAGCAGCACTAGGTCCTTGAATTTTTGGAACATATGAATGGTAACTGTTGATTTCTCAACCCTAAGCAGAACATCTGTTCTTCTGCAGAGACTCTAACAGAGAGAGAGATTGCAGTGTGGCGTCAGGTGGGGGGTGCCACTGGGAGGAAATGCAGCTCGGATCCTCGCTGTCCATTCGAATTTATTATTAGACAGCACTCAGTATAATTGCTTCCTCAAGAATTTTTAGATGTCTGACACATACACTGTACATCTTGTGGGGTTTTATTGGAGCTTAATCCTCTGTGAAGTTATTCCAATCAGAAATGCACATGAGAGGCATCCATAAAATGTAACAATCTGTATCCAGAATTAATTTTACATTAAACACAATTCATTAATTCCCATTGAGTCATTCTCTCTGTCTCTTGTCTGCCCAGTTCTTTAGGAGAGACAAACAAGTCAGTGGGAAAAGGAAGGGCTACCCGTTAAGATGTCTCTGAAGGAGTACAGGATCATAAGAATTAGATAGCAGTAAGGTGACAGCAAAGATGAGTTAAAACAAAAAGGAACAGAGTTATTAACAGCATCAAGTGTAGAACCTCAGCTAATGTATAATTATACACAGCATATCATCTTTTTCTCATTCATTTTCATTTTAACTCAAGGAGTCAGGGAGACCTTGGATAAAGTCCCAGCATTGCTGCACACTCACTCTGTGATCTTTGGGAAGTTATTTAATGTTCCTGTGTCAGGAGAGTTTATATAAAATAACAACACCTTTCTCTCAAGGTTCTTGAAAAAATGGAAATAAAATAATATGTGCAAGGACCTAACAAAGTGTATTTAAAAATGCTACTTACTTCTCTTCCTTCTCCCCTTTCCACGAGGTGTTATGCAGCTGATATTTTTATGTTCAGATGTGATAGAATTGGATTATTTGGTTGTTGCTTCACTAAATTAATTGGAAAGTGAATGGCTGATTCTGTTAATTTTCTGTCTGGTGCTCTGCAAATAAATGCAGTTTCTTGTTATGAGCTGCAGAGGGTGGGGACCGGTTCAGTTAGGAGCGAGCAGAAAGGTGATGCTTGGACAGCAGATTATTTTTCATTTTTATGAAATGGGTTAGTTACATCTTTTTTATCTCATTGTAATCACAATAAAAAATCAAAATATTGTGGCACTCACTTCTGTTACATTTTCTGCCAAATGTGTGAACCTCAGAAGCAGCCTTCAGGTCTGGGTGGGAGGGCGAGGTTTAGGAATGGGGGAGGGGTAAGTGGGGGAGGGGTGAGTGGGGGAGGCACTCATCCAGTCTCAGGGTTCTGCTCCTCCCTCTGGGGGTGCCTCTGTTTTCCTTTTGAGGGTTGTATGTCCGTAGGCTTTAAAAATGTTATAAATGCTTCCCATTAGTATTTTCCAATGTTATAAACTGTAGATTTTTTTAAAAAATTTTTTATTTATTCATTTTAGAAAGGAGAGGGAGAGACAGACAGAGAGAGAGAGAGAGAGAGAGAGGAGAGACAGAGAGAGAGAAGGGGGGAGGAGCTGGAAGCATCAACTCCCATATGTGCCTTGACCAGGCAAGCCCAGGGTTTCGAACCAGTGACCTCAGCATTTCCAGGTCAACGCTTTATCCACTGCACCACCACAGGTCAGGCTAAACTGTAGAGTTTACGACAAGATATAAAGGGACTATTGAGTAGGAAATCCAAGGTGGAGGTCAACACTTGGATTTAGATCATTGAGTCATCAGGAACTTGGCTTTTCCCAATACTTCAGTGGTTCGATCTCTAGAGTTAGTTGGCCCAGTGGTGAGTGATAGATGATGTAATGTGTGTATAGCTAGCATTTCTGACTTCTCTGGTGGGCTTCTAAATTATGTGATGTATTAAATAAATTCATTCAGCCTGATGATTTTATTTCTGTCGCTTCCTTTAGTGGCGAGTACCATCTCTTTGATGGAGAAGGCTCATGCAGTTTTAGATTTCCCCTGGAAATACTAGGCATCGTTTCTCTTAGCTGCTTTGTTATTAAGACGAAGAATTGGAATTCCTATATGCTAGGAAGAGAGACTAAGTTTAAAAATAAAGGTAAATAACACTTTTGTTGGGCAAACAATTATGTTAGGCTGGCTCACTTGTACTTTGCCTGATTGGTGCTCGAGCACGGGGCAGCACCATGTGTGTACAGTCTGTGTAAGGCTGCAGGTGCTTGTCCTCAGGGGGCAGACTGTAGATTGCAGATTGCCTGCTGCCATAGGGAAGGACCATTTTTTGCTATTGTTTGACAGAGAAGGGGTCCCCCCCCCACTCCACCCAGGTTTGTTTACTTGTCAGCCCAGAAAGAGGGAAGCAGTCTTCCCTGCCTGTTTGCTCCTCCGCCGTTGTGAGACTCTAATAAACAGGATGGTCCACCATTTTCCGGCTCCACAGTTCCTATACTGCAGGGGTCCCCAAACTACGGCCCGCGGGCCACATGCGGCCCCCTGAGGCCATTTATCTGGCCCCCGCGGCACTTCTGGAAGGGTACCTCTTTCATTGGTGGTCAGTGAGAGGAGCATAGTTCCCATTGAAATATTGGTCAGTTTGTTGATTTAAATTTACTTGTTCTTTATTTTAAATATTGTATTTGTTCCCATTTTGTTTTTTTACTTTAAAATAAGATATGTGCAGTGTACATAGGAATTTGTTCATAGTTTTTTTTATAGTCTGGCCCTCCAACGGTCTGAGAGACAGTGAACTGGCCCCCTGTGCAAAAAGTTTGGGGACCCCTGCTATACTGTCTTCCCAAATCCAATGTGAATCTGCATGATCACAGCCACCGGCCTTACAACTTTGTATTTTCACCATTCACAGAAGATTCTCCAGAGACTTTTCAAGGATTCCTCATGCCTTAATTTCAGGTAGGAGAAGGCCATCTTTTTATAAGACAAACCAAAGCTACATCTGCAGGCTTTTGGCAGTTACTTTCTGCTTTATTTCCCTTCTATGAGGACGAAATAGAGGCAATGGGCATTGGAAACAGTGTGCTTCAAGATCAAGTGATAGAAATAAAATTAGCACCAGGATTAGGAATTGACATTGGCCTGCCACTTAAATGGACCAAATCTACTTTCATAGAGAAATAAAATGGGCAAATTTGGGTTTTTGTGCAGTGGTATCTGTCCATCCATCCATCCATCCATCCATCCATCCATCCATCCATCCATCATCTACTTATTATCTATCTATCTATCTATCTATCTATCTATCTATCTATCTATTGCTAAGGTTTAGAATATAATAAGCCTTTGCTGTATTGGACTTAAATGATATTGAAAAAAAAAAAACACCTAAATTTAAAAAATGCAGAGTGGCTGAACTGGCCTAGCTAACCTGGCAGTAAAAGCAATCCATCCTCTTGATACTGTTCCCTGTGCCTCCTTGCATGAGGTATATCTTGCTCTCTTGGAAGCTTTTTTTGTTTTTTGTTTCTTTAGGGTTTTTTTTTCTTTGAGTCAGTGCCAGAAGGAAGATACACAGGTGTCACAAGTGTATATTTTCTGGAGCCTCAAAAGGAAATTTCAAGCAGATTTCGTTAGGAAATGGTATTCATTGCTGAACTGCAAATTAGATTGCGAGTGCTTTGGGCATTCTTACTAAATTATAGAGCTAAAACCCAGAGCTATACTAAACCCTTTGAATTTAATTTGACTGCTGGCAGCCATCAATAGTTAAAAGATTTTAGAAAACCTGAACGCTAATGTTTAAATGTGCTGGTAGGGGATGGTGTAGAAAAGACAGGTGGCTCAGGGAGTCCAATAAAACACTAGCCTTTTACAGATGATTCATATGTGAATACAATAAAGAACGAATATACTGAAGGGTAACATAAGTACTGCTAATGCAGTCAAGGCACACGCATAGCCTTATGGGGTGTGAGTTCATTTGCCGACCTCTGAGCTGTAACTAGTGCAGGGTATGTCTCTGCTCCCAAGTCTTCATTCTGGGAAGGCTTGTCTTCCCCTGGATGGCTGGCCTGTGTCCTTTTGCATGCTAATGCAATACTCTCTTCTAACCTGATGATAATAGATTAGCAAATTTCTTGCCTAATGCAATTCCTGCCGAGCAGGGAGCCTTACGTTTGCTTTAAACAGTCCTAAGCATTTTTCATATGAAATTCAATTAAACTATTTCCTGGTCTAAGTGTCTGTTCCGTGTTTTTACCTTTCAGCAGAATGAAGTTCTCCTTCACATGAAAATACTTAAAAGCAAGCCATTGAAAGAAGAGAGGAGGGGGAGAGAGGGAAAGGGTGAGGGCTGGAGGAGGCGAGCCATGCTGTTTGGCACAGTCAGCTAATTGTCCCAGCTTTTGTTTCTCTGTTCCCAGTGCATTTTAATTACCACATGAAGGATTTGTCTTGATTAGATGGCTAGGAGGTGTCAGTGCTCCTGAAAGAGATGAAAATGCATCGGGAAGAGGAGGAGGCAGGGAAAGGGGATTTATCTTGGAGACTCGCTAGGCGGCTGCCCTGAGCCCTTGTCACCATATACCTCTCTTCTGTTCAGGTTCCATTTCAGGTGCAAAGGTCCTTCACAAGGCACTCTGAAATAGGAACCTCTTTCCTTGTGGTGAGGAATGGATGGGTGAGGACCTTCCTGGAGGGAGTCTCCAAAGAAATTAGGCAAAACTGGTCCTAGGCAGTTGGCTCAGTGCTAAGCCATCAACATAGCATGTGGAAGTCCTGGGTTCAATTCTTGGTCAGGGCACACAGGAGTAGTGACCATCTGCTTCTCAACCCCTCCCCTTTCTCTCTCTCTCTTCTTCTCCTGCAGCCATGGCTCGATTGGGGCAAGTTAGCCCCTGAGGATGGCTCCATGGCCTCCCCTCAGGTGCTGAAGTAGCTTGGTTGTCAAGCAATGGAGCAGCAGCCCCAGATCGGCAGAGCGTCACCCTGTAGGGGGCATGCTGGGTGGATCCCAGCTGGGACACATGCGGGAGTCCATCTCTCTGCTTCCCCTCCTCTCACTTAAAAGAAAAAAATAAATTAGACAAAACCTTTCTGTCATAATGAGATAAAACTACCCATCAGCCAGGGCTTTCTGCTCTACTTCAGAGATTGAAAAATAGCATACTTCACCAGCCACGGCTAGACATTGGGTAGGCAATGTGGTACAAGATAAACTAGGTGGAAATGCACAGGCATTTCTTGTTGTCAGTTGGGGAAACAAACAAATGGGGACCTTGCTGCATGGAAATTCCCTGAGAACATGCAATGAGTCTCAGGGAACATGAGGATGGGACACCAAGGTCACCTCTGGGGAGTGGGTTGGGTAAGGCGTCATGGAGAAAGTCACACTTGTGTAGTCCTGAGGCATGAAGAATGGGGGAAAGCGTCAGCCTGTGTAACGAGGATATGAACTGAAAGATAGTAAAAAAATGTAGCAATTAAATGGCCCCTGGTGACATCAGTGAAAACAGTTGAGGGGCATAGTAGGGACAGAAGCAGGTTGTCCAACATCTAGAAGAGAAAGGGCAGCAAGGGACATTCTTTGGATTTTTCTTTTAAGAAGTTGACTCATGGAGGGAAGGAGCAAGGCAGAATCCTAATTAGAATGTTTTCAGTCTAGGCTTTCATGTAAAGCAAAGCAAAAAGTTGCTATCTAGATATCTCAGGCCCCAAAGTATTCTTATTAAGGAAAAACCAGACTCCATTTAGTGTGCATTTTTCAAGTAGCTAACATGATTAATGAAATCAGAAGATCATTGCTCAATTCCCAATTTCTCTTCATCTCTGTAACACAGTCTTTAAAGAGGAATATTCCTCATAGGGAATCTATAAAATTATCTTCTCTTGACTCTGGACATTTTTTGAATTTTTTTAAACTAGCAGAGATAAAGGACCTAGTTTAATTTAATGCATTGCTTTAAAATAACTCTATGTGATATGAATGAGTTTAGCTTCACATAGTAATCAGAGAAGCAGTAGATATTTAACCTAAGGTAACATTTCCTTGTATAAAGAGCTTTTTTGAATACACAAAATACATTTTATTCACTCAAATATATATATATATTTTAATTAAGTGAGAGGCAGGGAGGCAGAGACAGACTTCTGCATGTGCCCCATCCAGGATCCACCCAAGAAACCTGTGTCTGGACAGCTGTTCTGTTGCTTGGCAACCAAGCTATTTTAGCACCTGAAGCAAGGCCATAAAGCTATCCTCAGTGCCTAGGGCTGACTTTGCTTGAAACATTCAAGCCATGGCTGCAGGTGTGGGGCGGGGGGGGGGGGGAGAGCAAGATGGGCGGGGAGGAGGGGACAAGCAGACAGTCGCTTCTTCTGTGTGCCCGGAATGGGAATCAAACCCAGGATTTCCACACACCAGGATGATGCTCTATTGCTGAGCCAACCTGCCAGGGCCCATTCATATTTTTAAATGTTAATTTCTAACTTCTTTACAAAAGTCGGTATGAGACCCGCAAATACCTATTTTCAGTTTTTATTATTCAATTGTATAACATTTTCAGTGTTCTCAAATAAAGGTTTTTCAAACACTGGTTGTGTTAGATGAATAAACGTAGCTCTCCACCAACCCCTCCCTCCAACATAATTGAGAAAAACCAATCGGAAGTTAACTTTTAGAACAAGGGAAGGGAGGAGCAAAGGACCATTTGGGCACTTGAATGTCTATGTGTGTGAGAGAGAATCAGCCTTTGGCCTGTCAGGGAGTTCAGGTTGATTCTGAGTTAAGTGTTCCCTTTGGAATTTGAGCTTTCAGTGTCCAGGACCAAGTTGAAACGGGGTAAAAAAGTAAGGAAAGTGTTAAACATAAAAATAAAAAAAGAACTGTGCCAATTCTGAAAAAATTTGCGTCATAAAATGGCATCATATTTTTGTCATAGAAAACATAATTTTCCCTATCATTACCACTAGAATTTGCTTTACTTCAAGTACACAATTATTGAATGCCTGATGAATATGTGGTCTATATATGGTGCCTTCATATTTAGGTGGATGCTATTTTTTTTTTTTTTTGTATTTTTCTGAAGCTGGAAACGGGGAGATACAGTCAGACAGACTCCCGCATGCGCCCGACCGGGATCCACCCGGCACGCCCACCATGGGCGACGCTCTGCCCACCAGGGGGCGATGCTCTGCCCCTCCGGGGCATCGCTCTGCCGCGACCAGAGCCACTCTAGCTCCTGGGGCAGAGGCCAAGGAGCCATCCCCAGCGCCTGGGCCATCTTTGCTCCAATGGAGCCTTGGCTGCGGGAGGGGAAGAGAGAGACAGAGAGGAAGGGGGGGGGAGTGGAGAAGCAAATGGGCGCTTCTCCTATGTGCCCTGGCCGGGAATCGAACCCGGGTCCCCTGCACGCCAGGCCAACGCTCTACCGCTGAGCCAACCGGCCAGGGCCGATGCTATTTTTTTTAAATTCTACTTCTTAACAGTTATATTTTTGGAAAATAATGGACATTTTGAGGTCCTGAAAGATCAACAAATGTTAAAGCTGAATTTTATGGGGTGTGGATATACTATAATAAATCTGAATTATTTCTAGTCAGAAAGTATACATTTATTTTTCTTAAATTTAATAAAATTTGCAATGAATTTATCCCCAAATCAGTGTTATAAATTGGAGTGCAGTATTTTAGTGTATTTGTTCTTTTTGTGCCTTTTCTGGGAGACACTGAGGAAGTGACTGCGAGGCTTAAGTTGAAATAGTCCCATACACAGAAGAAAGCCATTAGACCTCTAGACTCCAGGGGGAAAGGCCCACTTATTTAAAGAAAGTCAAAGTCAGAAAGAAAAGATATGGGTCAAGAAAGATTTACATTGCTCACTTTTTTTCCCCTGAAAATAAATTCTAATAAAAATTTATTTTTATGAGGCTGAGAAATTTCTTGAGCTTAAAACAAATAGGGATCACTAAAGATGATTGCTCAGGTTTACCTTTATTGTCATTTATTTCTTTTTATTTGTGCATTTCTTAATAGTTTATATTCACAAAATATATTATGCCTTGTGTTGTCATTATCTCATTGTGTTTATTTCATATATCATTATATTTGATATTCATGCAATGTGAACATTTATAAATATTCATGTCTTTATTTCATTTGATGACAATGATTTGCAATATTCACAGTTAAGGGAGTTGAAAAGCAGCAAATCATACACCAGTTTCCTTTCAGAATGCCTACTATTTTCTTAGACTGTGGTGCAAATGGAAATATTTTCCTGGAGGGGGATACGGATTGTATAAAAATTTGGTCAAGAAAGTCCTATCACTTTGCAAAATGAAAGACCAAAGCATTATTGCTGATAAGGCTAGAGGAAGCAGTTAGAATATCCTAGTAAAGGAACAGATTTTAACCTGTTCCTGGTGCAACAGAAGACATTCAAAGCAATGCTGTGCATGGGGATATTAGCATCTGCTCTCTGAGCCTGCCTTTTGACTGGCTGTTATTCAATAAAACATAAAGGAGTTTTAGTTCAATTTATCTTACTCGTATTTGTTGTGGGGGGGGGGGAGCTATATGAACCACTAATCTAAATTGATAGTGATTTCACAAAAGACAGAGGCTTAGAAGAATCATAAAAAGTTAGTGCAGTTAACATCCTTGTCAATTCCATTTATGATACTCCCTTGAAATAAAGCAGTTTTAGAGAAATGATTTTTCTCATCAGGTCTGAAAAGGCCTGTCTTAACTCCCTTAATTTCACATTTAAAATAAGATGTGTGGACAGATGGAGTGTCAGAGGCATCTGTTAAATCAAATCACGGCCATTGCTAGGGTTTATGTATGTGTGTAAATACGTGGGAGTGTAGCATTTCTGTAGCTTATACTGACTAAAGAAAGATCAAAGAAGGACACATTTTTCTTCCAAGCCTTAGAAACCTAATAATTTTAGGCTACTGAATTGAAGGTTAATTGCATATTGCCTAAATAGATTGATCTGGTGTGTGGAATTGTAATTGCTCTAAATTACACATATTTAGACATTTTAATTTAATAGTTTAGTAGGAAAGTATGACAAAGAAATGAGTTCATTGTTTATTCTGTGTGTGGAGGGTTCAGGTAGGGCAGAAATGGAGTGTCACATGAACTGAGTTTGATAAGTGAAATAAACTCCAGTAAACATGTTGTCTGGTAAAACGGCATTTTTTCAGAGGGCGAATGTTTCAAGCATACTCAGGATCCTTATTGGGGGCCAGTTGTATGTCTGTGCTCCAATTCAGCCACATCTGGATGAATTATAAACCAATCCCTGTGCCTGGGAATGACCCAGGACTGCTTCTGCTGCTGGTCATTTCATTTCTTGTTAGCATAATCCTCAAGCATATGGAAGGGTGTTGGGAGATTACACTGACATCAGCTTTGTTCCTTGCTAACTGCTCTGGCAAACTGTTGACACTTCTGGCTGAAATGAAGTTTGGGTGTTCTTTGTGGATTTTTATTATTTGGACTGTCCTTGTCTCCACAGTTAATCAACAGTTCACTGCATAATATTTTGCAGATGCAAACCTGGCTCATTCTTTTGAATGAATAATCAGAGGTAATGCAAATCAACACCTTGATGTGGGGGAAAAAATAACTTCAGAATTCACCCAGTTTAGTAAATGGAAGTATCAATATTTGTAATCACAGGGTTTCAATGAGAAAAAATTTGAAAAAAAAGCAAGGCATTTCCTTTCTGCTTTCTCAGTAGAAAATATACATTCTAATTATCTTCAATATCTACCAAATGCGGACAACTCAAGTTGGGATGACCCTACATTTAAATGAATTGAGTAATAAATAACATATAAAAGCAACTCCTATTAATTCTCTCCTCCCTTCTTCTTTTCCAGCAGCTGTGCTGATAATTAATATTTAATTGTTTAAAATATAAAAGTAGTAATTAAATCTTTGTTTAATTTATTTATTTTAAATAGCCCATATTCTTTGTACAAACACTATCCCAAAATATTGTCAATGGGGAGTTTGATTTATGTAATTTTACTTACTTAGGCTTTTTATGCTACCTTTCCCAATGGAATCATACTGATTATATTATTTTATAATATTTTTTGTCCAGTTAATGTCATGTGATTAAATATTCTTCTATAATGCTACTTCTATATGATACATAGCATTTTATACCAATATACTAGAATTTATTAAGTTCTCTAGTGCTGGACACTAGGTTGTTTTTTATTACAAACAAATACAGGTTGGATATACTTCTAGCTAAATCTTTGCATAAATCCATAATTTTTATCCCCAGGAAAAATTTATACATCGGAGGCTTTTGCCATATTGTCTTCCAGAAAGTTTACACCTATTGATATGTAGGTATGTTTGCGATAATTTAAATATGAACCAAAGTTATGAGTTAAGTTCTCTGAAATATGCTATCTATAACAGTTGTTATATGAACTCAACAAATAAAACAACCCTGATGGCTGTGATACCGAGTGACACTAGTTTCCTTCCCGGTCTGCCTTGTATTTTGACTTGACACCTTGTGAATGTTAATGGAGAGATGCCACCAGGTGTGAGACCTGTAGAGTCAAGCCAGACCTCAGCTCAGCAACCTCAGTACTTTGAGTTCAGGCTAAGAAAGAATTCGGAGCCAAGACTCAAACTATGAGAGAAAGTTTATTTGGAAAGTCAGAGCAGTAGAGGGAGTGAGGGGTGGAAGAAATGGGCTCAGGAAACAAGTTACAGAGGCAACTAAGGGCCCTTGGAGTTTAGGGAAAAGAGAGAGGAAAAAAGGGGTGGGGAGAGTCATCAGCATGAAAGAAAGAGAGAGAGAGACAGAGAGAGAGAGAGAGACAAGCACTGGGTTTTCCACCTTGAGGGTATTTTTCTGGAGGTCTCAGGGGAGGATCCCAGTAGAATATTCATCAGCTTTCCAGGTGTATCCTTTCAGGGATATGGTCTCTACTGATTGGTCAGTGCCAGAGTAGGGGTCATTAGTCAGTACAGGTAGTCCTGATGTCCACCATGGCATCCCTTGTCTGGTTTTGCTGCTTTTCTGGCCTGGATCTGAAACACGACTGAGGCCTAGATATTACCCCTATGGGTTAATGCTTAAGGGAGTGGTTGTGCAAGGGCCTGAAAGGGAGTAGCATGAGGCCACTCTTTGGCCCCTTATTTCTCCCCCTTGGACAGAGAAGGAGAGGTCAGGGGAGGGTCTGAACTGTGTTATGAAAGGTCAGGGGGTCTAAACCCTATGGCCAGCATTATGCGAGGGGAGGAAAGATTATCCTGGGGATAAGGTCCTTATTGTCCCAGTTTTGCCCATTGCTGGGCACCTGGGTCTTTCTGCCCTGGTGGCCTTCTGTACCTGGTCTGTTGTTATTGTTCTGCTCAGATCTGCCTACCACAAGAATAGGCCTTGTTTTCTTCCGGGGCTTGGGGAACTCTGTTTGATCCTCAGGAGGTGTGGGAGTTCTTCTTTGAAAATAAGTTCTGTAATCTGTTCTCTCACCACCTCACTCCCCCAAGTGGGAGTGTCTTCTCATTTTCTTGAAATCATAAGACCGTTGTGTGTGATAGGCAAAGCTATGCCTGAACACTGACCTGGGAGGTCTGTTAAGGCTGCAGATGTGGGAGCCTTGGCACCTGGCTTACCTTCCTCAGTGGAAGATTGTCACCTGAGACGGACCACCTGGAGAGGACCTGTGTTAGAGATCCACAAGAACCTGTCCCAGTTCTTGGAACTGGGGGTTCAGGAATACCCACACTTGGTGCCCAGCAGTGAGAGCCTTCTCTACAGCATGGCTACCCTTTGAGCAGAGAAAAATTCCTACTACATATGCGGGACCCAGGAGGTACAGAAAATTTTAAACATAAACTGTGTTTTGGATATATAAAAGCATTATGGGCCCTGGTTGGTTGGCTCAGCAGTAAAGCGTTGGCCTGGCGTGTGGAAGTCCCGGGTTCAATTCCTGGTCAGGGCACACAGGAGAAGCACCCATTTGCTTCTCTATCCTCCCCCCTCTTTCACTCTCTTTTTTTCTCTCTCTTTCTCTCCCACAGCCATGGCTCGAATGATTCAAGCAAGTTGGCTCCAGGTGCTGAGAATGGCTCCATGTCCTCACCTCAGGTGCTGAAATCTCAGTTGCCAAACAATGGAGCAGTGGCCCCAGATGGGCAGAACATCGTCCTGTACGGGGCTTGCCAGGTGGATCCAGTGATTGGGGCACATGCAGGAGTCTGTCTCTCTCTCCTTGCTTTTCACTCAATAAATAAATAAACAAATAAATTTATAAAAGCATTATGGTTTAATGAGTAACATTTATATAAAATATCAATAGATATTGGAAACTTCATTTCATATTCACTGAGTATCAGCTGAAAAGTTCTGTTTAGAAATCTGTGTGCAATGGCTTTTGGTCGTGTATTCTAAGGGTGGAACAGACCACTGGCAAGGCCATGAGATTATAAACCTGCTAATTTAGGGCACTTCGTTCTTAGGGTCTCTCTATGCTAATCCACCCACATTTCTCCTTGCTACCAAGTAGATGAAAATGTATTCTTTATAGTCTTCCCACAACCCCCAACAGGATTGTAGCGAATATTCATTTTAGGCTGTCAGTTAAAGGCATATTAGAGAGCTGTGTTATAGATTGAAACATTTCTCCACTGGACAGCATACCATATTTACAAAAACAGTTGTGATTTGCTAATGTAAAATAAATATTCTGATATCTATTTCCGTCCCTTTTTTTCCTTCCAAATTTAAAAACTTAGCATTTAAAAATTCTATCATCAGAGTTAAAAAAAAAAGGGTCTGTTCTCTATTACAACTCTCTAGCTATAGTGAACAATGTCTTAATTTTTCCGTTTTAACCTCAAAAAAACTTTTGGCCTCTTTTTTATTGAATAGAAAAATGTTTTAGACCATAAATCAAGTGTTTCCCCCAGAAAAACATAATCATGATATTTATGGCTAAAATGCTGCTCATATGCCTTTTCCATAAGCCTTCTGTCTTCACCTTGAGAGTGTCCTCACTCCTCCCTGTCTCTCTGGAACAAGCAGGCCTGGGCAAGTGCCCAAAAGCAACAGTACTTGGATTCATAAGGACGAGCACTTTAATACCAAACTTATTCTCAGGTTTCAAGTTCTGTTTTCTGGTGGTCCATTATAAAGCTAGCGGAACAAGAGGAGAAGACCTTCCACATGTGCTCTCAATGGAGACGCTGGTCCTCATGGGCTGCATGGTTCTCTACCTGTGTCCCTTGGCCTCTGGACCCAGCAGGAAGTCGTGTGTGAAGGATGTTCTCCAGCCCCTGGCCGCCCGCGGGGATCATCACACAGCAGCCTGCCAGCAGGCACATGTGAGCAAATGACAGACGGTACCGACTCCAGGGGAAAATAGACTCCGGGAAGCTTTTAAAGCCAAGCTTTCTAATGTTGGGGATGAAATACTGCATCGGATTTCTCACGAGCATGGGAACGACCTCAGATCAGTGGAACAAAGCATTTCCAGCAGAAGAGAACATGCTTGAATAGAGAGAGAAAATAAGCTAGTACTTAAAGCTGAGAGAGGGCCTCCTTTGCTGCCTAGTGCTGACTCTCCCCACTCTTTCCTCCTGACTCCCATCCAGTCATTCTCAGCCACGCGCGCTTTTTAAAAACTCCCTGTGTAGGCCCTGGCCGGTTGCCTCAGTGGTAGAGTGTCGGCCTGGCGTGCAGGAGTCCCGGGTTCGATTCCCAGCCAGGGCACACAGGAGAAACACCTATCTGCTTCTCCACCCCTCCCCCTCTCTTTCCTCTCTGTCTCTCTCTTCCCCTCCTGCAGCCAAGGCTCCATTGGAGCACAGTTGGCCCAGGTGCTGAGGATGGCTTCATGGCCTCTGCCTCAGGCGCTAGAATGGCTCTGGTTGCAACAGAGCGATGCCCCAGATGGGCAGAGCATCACCCCCTGGTGGGCATGCTGGGTGGATCCCGGTTGGGCGCATGAGGAGTCTGTCTGACTGCCTCCCCATTTCCAACTTTAGAAAAATACAAAAAACAAAAAAAACAACAACAAAAAACCCTCCACCTCCCTGTGTACGGATTCTCAGCATTGCTCCTGAGACCAAATGTTCTGCCCCGTTGAACTCAAAAGGACGGTCATGATGGTCGGGTCATCTATGTCATTTTGTTGTTGTTCAGAAAACATGGATACTTTACTTACATTTCATCAGTCATTAATATCTTCCTGTACTTTGTTTTTTGTTTTTTTTTTTTTGTTTTTTTTTTTTTTTTCATTTTTCTGAAGCTGGAAACCAGGGAGAGACAGTCAGACAGACTCTCGCATGAGCCCGACCGGGATCCACCCGGCACGCCCACCAGGGGCGACACTCTGCCCACCAGGGGGCGATGCTCTGCCCATCCTGGGCGTCGCCATGTTGCGACCAGAGCCACTCTAGCGCCTGAGGCAGAGGCCACAGAGCCATCCCCAGTGCCCGGGCCATCTTTGCTCCAATGGAGCCTTGGCTGCGGGAGGGGAAGAGAGAGACAGAGAGGAAAGCGCGGCGGAGGGGTGGAGAAGCAAATGGGCGCTTCTCCTGTGTGCCCTGGCTGGGAATCGAACCCGGGTCCTCCGCACGCTAGGCCGACGCTCTACCGCTGAGCCAACCGGCCAGGGCTTGTACTTTGTTTTAAAGTATTTCTCACCCCACCCCCACCCCCCATCCTCTGTGTCAGCGTCTTACGCCCAGGTCTTCATTTCCTGCCTGGATTGATGCCACTCTTTTCTTATGATTTTCATCTAGTTTGATGACACTAGAAAGGTCAGGATGGATGCAGGAGATATTTCCAAAGTAAAATGTGTATGACCTGGACTGGGATGGGGATACAGGTATCAGTGATTATTCTTAAAGGACTCCAACCTCATCTAGGTGACCATCTGTCAGGGAACGTAGAGAAGAGCCCTGCTTTTGATGGCCAATGGCAGTATACTACATGACACAACTGTCTCAATGGCCTCATTTAAGTTCTTAATTTAATCTGAGACTGATTCTAAGGATCTCCCCACTGTTGTGCCTGCTTTCTCTGCAATGACTTTCTGTGACCTTCTTCATTTTGACACAAAAGCAGTTACAAAATGAAGAAGTAGGACTAGTATTTAAAATACACTCGTTCCTAAATTCTATGGATTTCTGGATTGTATTGTTAGAAAATAAATGGTTATCTATTATCTATTTGCCTATCTATATTTTTTCTACTTCTGAATTATATCACTACTTCAGAATGGAGATCTTTTTACGTCTTTTGCTTTTTTCTTATGTCCTGTGAATCTGGTATGATAAAACGAACAGAGTAATAATCAATATAATTGATCAGGCTCCAATAATGAAGAAGGGGATATACTGAGTATTTATACTTTAAATAATTGATTATTTATATATTTTTAGTTGCCTTGGTGAGTGAGTTGACTTGATGTTAATTTTTTCTGTTTGGGATTTTCTATTGATGTGTGGTAAAGATCCTATTGGATGCATTCAATGTAAAAATGTGGATAGGAAAGGGAGAAAAGTCATGTCTTAAGGCTTCTTTAAGGGTATTTCAGAATCTGTCTTTTCCTCTTTGTTTATGTGGCTGAGGTTGATGACCCTGAAATTAGAGCAGATTGGGTTTCTTTGGCTTCAATCAACTTTCATATGATGAGAATGTTTTCAAAATAGCTCAATCTGAAGAAAACTTAACTGAGAAGCCAGTTTATTGTAATGCACAAATGATACTGAGCTGCACCTTTAGAAAAGTTAATCATTTTTTATGGAGTTTCCTTTTTCCATTGTAGAAGTAATACATGCTCGGTACCAAAAATTCAGAACAAATAAAATAGATGGAGTGAAAAATTTCACCTGTCTTCCAGCTACAGGGTCAGTCTTTCAGTATCTATCCAGCCCCCTTGAGAAAAATATATGTAGTTCTAATCCTATTTTTTAGCATGATTTTTGTACTTGTTTTTTTCTTTGGCAACTTTTTAATGGCTTCATAATACTACATTCAATTGCTACAAGTAACCTCTGCAACTTCCTTACTTGCTGGGCATTTAGATGATGTGTAATTTTTCATTATCTTAGTTACTGCCATAATGAGCATCTTTGAGCTTTTCTCAGTAATTAGGATTAATTTCTTAGGCTAGATTACGCAAAGTGAATGTTTTTAAAGCTCATAATCAATTTTGCCAAATTAGTTAAAAAAAAGTCCTTTTATCAGTATGGGAAAGTGTCTTTTTTATCTCACTCATCACTACAGAGTCTTTATAGTAAAAAAGGCACTGATTTTATAGGCAAAGATTGTGTTTAATTTAGATTTCCTCGGGTTCTAATGCTGCTTACACTGTTCCAGCACTCATGGTTATTTGCTTATTGAGCGTCCTCTTGTAAATTGTTCACGTGTATCTTTTGGCTGCTTATCTATCACAATCTCAGTGGTTTTCATGTGTTAGAGAACTGATTTAGTAGAAGCTTCACATGTTTGAATGTTCATCTTGTTACATGTATTTTGAATATTTGCTTGTTCCCCTTTTTATTTGGGTTATTTTTTTCTTAACAGGCAATTTTTTAAACCTTTATGGGGTAAAATCATCATCCCCCCAACTCTCTTGGTAATTAAAAAAAAATTCTAGGATCGGCTTAGATATTTACCTTCTTCTCAAACACTGCTCCCTACCAATCAACTGAAGATTTAAAGGAGTGTAATTAATATTTAAAAAAATTCTTGGGCAATTTTTGGAAAAAAAAAATCTGTTTATCCAGCCTGATCAGGCAGTGGCACAGTGGGTAGAGCATCAGCCTTAGATGCTGAGGACCTGGGTTTGAAACCTGGAAGTCATCAGCTTGAGTGTGGGCTCACCAGTTTGAGCGCAGAGTCTTCAGCTTGAGCATGGGATCATCGATGTGACCAATGGTTGCTGGCTTGAGCCCAAAGTTGTTAGCTTGAGCCCAAAGGTTGCTGGCTTGAGAAAGGGGTCACTAGCACATATGAGAAAGCAATCAATGAACAACTAAGGTGCCGTGACTATAAGTTGATACTTTGCATTTCTCTCCCTTCCTGTCTGTCTGTCCTGTCTCTCTCTCTCTCTCTCTCTCTCTCTCTCTCCAAAAAAAAAAAAAAAAAAAAAATTATCCATGTTTTGTTATGTAATTAAAGGGAAATAATTCTGAGAAAAGGTTTGTGAGTTAACTTTGTATTTCTCCCACTGAGGCTGCATGTCATAATGTTTTATATATAGGAATTATGCCTTAGAACAGTGGTTCCTAACTCTGGGGCAGTTTTGTCCCTAAGGGACATTTGGGAACATCTGGAGATATTTTTGATTGTCATAACTTGGGAGGATCGTGCCCCTGGCATGTGGTAGGAAGAGCCCAGGGATGCTGCTAAGTACCTCAGAGTGCACATGGCGAATAATTATGTGGCTCACAGTGTCAGCGGGGCTGCCATGGAGCCATCCTGCCCAAGAGTTAGTGCCAGTCAGGATGACTGCATCTACTGTAGGAGGAGGAGTGACATTTAAGGTGAAACAATTTAAAATGCACTGTATCCTTTTCTCTTTGTCTCTCTCTTTTGAGAGTCCACTGTTTTCTACTTTGTTCTCCTCAGGTATTCTAATGACTTCCTTTTGCTCCCCGTTAGGAGCCCCCAGAAGTGTGCAGGTGTGGGGGTTGAGGTTGACCCTCCTTCTGGTGTTGATTGTCCTGCATGGGGGACACTATCATGGACCAGCTCCAGGGCATGCGTAAGCTTTACTCTAACATTTTTCATTCCTCTCTTGTTTGGGGTGGATAACCTGAAAACCATGCTGTTAAAAACTGTGGATGTGATATGTTTGCATGAAACTTAGACAGGTATCATTGCCTGTGGGCAGGAAGAGTTTTTCGGGCTACCCCCCAGTCAGGCTGAATGAAGGGAATGGGGTAAAAAAGGTTCGTCTCAGCTACTTTCCTCAAGGAAGAACCTACAATCAAGTTTAGGAGAGCCAGTGCCAATAGTGCATTCAGAGATAGGAATGAGATAGTAAATAATGAATAGTAACTGGAAATAGAAATGAGGACTTAAATGGAAGCAGAATGGTCGTACAGGAGCTGCCACAAATGGCAGTGGAAGAGCTAGGCTGTTTCTTCACTCAGAAAATGGCAACAGCTTTTATTTAAACACATTCCTATTATACAGGACACTCATTCATATTCTGCAAAAAGCAGCCATTGAGGCACCAAACACGCAAACAAACAAGGCAAGTTCTTTTTGTGACTTAGAATTTAAGAACAACTTAAGTAAATGTAAGCAGGTTTAAATAAAATTAAATTGGATTCTTTGTTGTAGGACTTCCAGAGGCTTCGCTGTGACAGTTTACACTGGGAGCCCTGAAGAGTGACATACAGATTAGTGCCCTGTTCATCATCCTAGCTGAGAACCCTTGTGTTTTACGGAGCGGGTGTTGCACAGTGGTTTTCTTATTTTAATTTTTTTTCCATTGATTTGAGAGAGAAAGAAGCATCAACTCACTGTTCCACTGAGTTGTTCCATTGAATTTTGCCCTCATTGGTTGCTTCTCATATGTGTCCTGACTGGGGATCAAACCATGACCTCTGGTACACTGGGATGATGCTCGATCCACTGAGCCAGCTGTCCGGGTCTTGCACAGTAGTTTTCATCCATGACTACAGATCTGAATAAAAATGGTTGTGTAGGTGGGACTTAAAATCTCTGGTCCCTGCACCTACCAGCTTCAGAATTGGTCTGGGTAGGCGCACTGGTTGAGGGAGAAGCTCTCTAGGTGCAACAGGGAATGAGCACCCATACTGTAATGGAACATGCTTTGGAAAGAACCAACTGAGATAATATAGAACCTTGTGACTGTATTCCTAGGCATCACTCTTGGAAATATGGATTCAGCCAGCAGGGGTTCCAGGAATGTGGATGTTCAGCAAACCCCTGGGTGATGCTTCTACTCAGGCAAACCTGAGGAACAGTCTGCGGTCTGAGACTCCAGCAGTGACACCTTAAAGGACAGGGTGTGGCTTGGTCCAGCACTGGAGCACTGCAGTCTCACCTTTGTGCCTCACAGGTCTATTTTTGGTTCTCTGCAGGCCTGCAGGCCTCTAGGTATCATTTCATTTTTTAAACGAATGTTTTTATCCATAAAGTCTCCCTGAGTGTTTAGCACTCCAACGACCCTCCCTTTCTTCCTTTCAGTCTCTTAGGCTATTACTGGTTTCTAAGAAGTTTTGGAAAGGAAATAGATGGCTTGTCTTGAGTACTGAAAGTCAAATGGGTGAATGGATGGGGAGTAGAGAAAGAGAGAGGGAGACAGGCAGAGAGAGAGAGAGAGAGAGAGGTCTCCAAGTGTAATAAGGAGGGAAAAGCTGAATTGTACAGAAAAGACCTGCCTTCACATAGAGCCTTTCATATCTTCCCTGAGTCAGAGGCCACACTCAGTGCCCGGTGACTTGTCAGTCTGCAGAGTGTAGAGGTGAACTTGAAATTGGGCCAATCTTGAGGCAATTATTATTATTATACCAGTGCTAAAATGTTGCATTAATCCTGTGTATACCTTTTATCTGATTCCCTTCTAGAGTTCTAAGGCCCAAGTCTGGGTTGGCAATTATTTTAAGAGGTCAAACAAGCAGGCTGAGGATAGAAAAGATGATTGCTGCTTTGATTAATGCTCCATGAAGCTGTTATCAGCTAAGTGGTAGATTTGACTCTAAGTGAAGAATCAGAAAACATTTGTTATCTGGGAAACTCCCTTTAAGAAACAAAGACTATGTTGTTATGTGGAAATCAGGAACTTGCTTATCCTACCTCAGGGGTCGGGAACCTTTTTTAGCTGAGAGAGCCATGAACGCCACATATTTTAAAATGTAATTCTGTGAGAGCCATACAATGACCCGTGTATGTTACGCATTATCCAATAAAAATTTGGTGTTGTCCTGGAGGACAGCTGTGATTGGCTCCAGCCACCTGCAACCATGAACATGAGTGGTAGGAAATAAATGCATTGTAATACATGAGAATGTTTTATATTTTTAACGTTATTATTATTTTTTATTAAAGATTTGTCTGCAAACCAGATGCAGCCATCAAAAGAGCCACATCTGGCTCGTGAGCCATAGGTTCCCGACCCCTGTCCTACCTGGTCTGACTGAAAACAGGCTCTCCAAATGGGTCTTCTGGATACGGGGTCTGAAACATTAGGCTATTACTCAGCAAGCTCCCATGTCCTTGACTCTGCTGGGCAGTAAGTACGTAACAATGGAAGTCTGGTTACTTCCTAGGAGACACAGTGTAATAGGGGTGTCCTAGTGGTCCACCACCAGGTGAATGTGCCCATGTTCTGTACCATGACACCCACCCTTCTTGTGTCAAGCTGATTGGATGGCAATTGAGGACACTAATTCAGCAAGATCCACGTGACACAGAACTACAAAACCAGAGAGACTTCAGGAACGTGGAATTGGGAAGCAAGTGATGAGCCCACCAGCACCAGGGGCCTGAGATGAAGGGAGACACTGAGAGTTGGGTAATTAATGTAGCTCAGGCTGGGTGTGATTGTGCGCGGTGTTGAAGGGGAAGCTGATTGGGTGAGAGAGAAGAATGTGGAGTGGCATGCAGACGGGACCAGTGACGTTGTGACCTTAGGAGCTCTGAGAGGGAGATGGATGAGAAAGCCTTCAGCATCTGATGACTTTTTTATTTTATTTTATTATTTATTTTTTTATTTTTCTTAAGTTGGAAACGGGGAGGCAGTCAGACAGACTCCCGCATGCACCTGACTGGGATCCCCCCCCCCCCGGCATGCCCACCAGGGGGCGATGCTCTGCCTATCTGGGCCGTTGCTCTGTTGCAACCGGAGTCATTCTAGCGCCTGAGGCAGAGGCCATAGAGCTATCCTCAGTGCCCGGGCCAACTTTGCTCCAATGGAGCCTCAGCTGCGGGAGGGGAAGAGAGAGACAGAGAGGAAGGAGAGGGGGAGGGGTGGAGAAGCAGATGGGCACTTCTCCTGTGTGCCCTGGCCGGGAATTGAACCGGGGACTCCCACACGCCAGGCCGATGCTCTACCACTGAGCCAACCAGCCAGGGCCAGCGTCTGATGACTTTTATGTTCTGGTTCCCATGAAGCCCCCTGTAACCTTGAAAACATTGCACTCCACTGGTGTTGGCTTGAGGGTATCTCTGTTGTTGACAGACCAAGTGGAAAAGAGAGAGGAACATGGGCATTTACTTGGTTATGTTGGGAGTCAGGATGGGGTGCTCCAGGAGCGTTTGGGGGACAGTCATCTGGACGGGGCCGCGGGAGGCAGGGAAGAGTTCTGCAGTTGACATGTAAGGAGAGAACTGCATGGCAGGAAAGACTTAGCAGGACAAAGGGCTTGAAGAAGTTTGAAACAGCATCGGTAATGGCTGGGTAAGAGAGGAAGCATGACACTCTGAAGGAACCCTGAGAAATTTAGAATAATGGTGGAGATAGAGCTAAAATTGGTGAAATTGGAGAGAGACAATGAAAGTCCTAGTAAATCATGTTAAGAGCTTGGGAGCTTATCCTGAGGCAAAGGAGGAAATACATAAGGATGTTCAGTAGAGGACTTCCATAATATGGTTTGCCTTGAATAAGGGTTAGTCCGGCTGCCATATGGGGACACTAGATGGACCAAGAGGATCACTTGGGCGGGCAGTAGCAGAAGGGGTGAAGGGAGGTGGGGCAGGTTTAAGGCTATGGGAACATGGAACTGCCAGAGCCTGGTCATTACTTAGAGTCTGGATCAACGTGACTACAGAATTAGAATGAGCCCTGTAAAGCCAGAAGTCATGGCCAGAGCCACCATCACAGCCACCCGGCCCATGCAGGTTCACATTGGATTCAGACAGTCAGTAAAGAAACAACGGAGCCACAAACTGGTGGGCCATTGTCTTTAATCCTAGCTTGCACCCGGCGGGCAAGTAAAAACATACACTGGGCTCCAAAAGCCACTCACATTCAGTGCTCACAAAGCCACTGACTTATCCGAATTTCCTAGAATCGAAGGTTTCTAGCTCACCAGCCTTATTCTCCTCAGTTCCCCCATCTCCTTCTTTATCCCAGATACAAACTCTGTACAAACTGGCATCTCACCCAGCACTCCGCCATCTTGGCTGCTTTTCCTGGCCTCCTCCACATGGCCTCCTTCCACTGTTGGCTCTACTCTCTCCACTCTCTCATGCTAACCTCAGGAACCAAGAGCCCAAGCTCCCGTTCTACCCCTATTTTATAGTGTAGATTCAAAACCCTTAATCCAATATACAAAATAGGGAAGTCTCTAATACAAAGTCACTTTCTGAGGCATGATTGGATTGTACCACCCCACATCAAAAAGGGTAGGAAAGGCTTAATCCCAAAACCAAGCCCCAGGCTACAAGGATTCTGCCTGCCTTTAGCCCACCACAACACACATTAATATCACCTGGGCGACGGCCTTCTCGTGTTATCTTTAACAAAGTGAGCATAATACATTTTATCTGCCCAACAATCCACCCCTATGCTCACTTTACTACCCACAATCTAGACCACCAGCATCCCTGTGCAAGGAAATTAGAACATTACACAAATTACAACAGCAAAAATCATACAGTTTCAACAATTACAAAGGTACACTTCACCAGTCTCTGAGCACTTAGCCCAAAGCGCAAAATGTCCTTGGCCTATGGGAAAAGTTTCCTGGGGCAGGGGAGTGCTTCCAGCAAAGTCACCCCCTCCCCCCATCAGGGTATTTCACATTGTCCAAAATCCGTAATCCGTAAATCCATCCAACAAAGGAGCCAATGCCCACTCTGGTCGTAGTCCAGGAAATCAGTCCGTGTACATGGGGCGTCAGCCACCCCCCTCATTCCTGCCATCCTCGCAGGTCTTACACTGTCCCAAAGAGGGGCACATGGCAATGGCAGTCAGCATTTCCATTTTTGCTCCGGAGAACATGTTAACGTCCATCCTATGTCCCCAAAATCGCAGACCTACCGGGGCCGCAGTAGGTGCTCCTTCCAGCTGGGCTTCCATCTTCTGGAGACTGCAGATCACAACTCCAGCCCAATTCTCCTCATCCTCCAAAGAGGAACTGAAAACACCAGCTCGCACTGCCGGGCTCAAGCCCCGGGCTGCCGCCGCCTTCTGCTCTGCAGACCTTGCAGCTCCGGACCCGGCCTCAGCTTCAGCCTCAGCCTCAGCCTCAGCCCCGGCCTCCTGCCGCTGCTGTCTCTCCGCAACATCCAGGGCAAGCTGCAACTCACGAACCTCTGAATCCTCCTCCAGCGTTTGCTCCATTTCCAGGCGAATCTCGAACACCTGGTTGGCCTCCTCCTCCAGCATTTCCTCCAGCTCCAGGGTCAGCATCGGTTTCTCCTGCATTTGCTCCAGCTCCTTCCACTGCTCGGTTTGCAGGTCCCAGGCAGCCTCTTCCACAGAGCTCTCAGTTTCCTCACACATGGCTGTAAAAGTCAGCCAGCCTACAATCCCCAAAAGGACAGCCATGGGGAACCCTAACACTAGCCAGTCCTCTACTCCACCGCTCAAAGGCTCCTTGCCGATCTGTATCGAATCCTGCTGACTACGCCAAATGTAAAGCCAGTAGCCGTGGCCAGGGCCACCATCAGAGCAGCCCAGCCCTTGCAGGTTCACATTGGATTCGGACAGTCAGTAAAGAAACAACGGAGCCACAAACTGGTGGGCCATCGTCTTTAATCCTAGCTTGCACCCGGCGGGCAAGTAAAAACATACACTGGGCTCCAAAAGCCACTCACATTCAGTGCTCACAAAGCCACTGACTTATCCGAGTTTCCTAGAATCGAAGGTTTCTAGCTCACCAGCCTTATTCTCCTCAGTTCCCCCATCTCCTTCCTTATCCCAAATACAAACTCTACACAAACTGGCATCTCACTCAGCACTCCGCCATCTTGGCTGCTTTTCCTGGCCTCCTCCACGTGGCCTCCTTCCACTGTTGGCTCTATTCTCTCCGCTCTCTCATGCTAACCTCAGGAACCAAGAGCCCAAGCTCCCGTTCTACCCCTATTTTATAGTGTAGATTCAAAACCCTTAATCCAATATACAAAATAGGGAAGTCTCTAATACAAAGTCACTTTCTGAGGCATGATTGGATTGTACCACCCCACATCAAAAAGGGTAGGAAAGGCTTAATCCCAAAACCAAGCCCCAGGCTACAAGGATTCTGCCTGCCTTTAGCCCACCCCAACACACATTAATATCACCTGGGCGACGGCCTTCTCGTGTTATCTTTAACAAAGTGAGCATAATACATTTTATCTGCCCAACAAGCCCCAAGTTTCTAACTTGGGGTATTTTCACTGAGATAAGTCTATCATCTGCATTGGGATTTAGCAAGGCAATGTTAAAGAGAGTAGCTTTATGGGAGTGATTGGCTCAAGAAGCCAGAATGGAGAGTGGTGAGCTATGAAGGGAGAAAAGTTTTGGCTATGAATTAAAAAGAAGAAACCTGGGGTAGGGCAAGGGATAGCCTGACCTGCGAGAGGAGCAACCTTGGGCCTGTGAAACTGGGGACAAAATGGAGGTTCCATAGGAGTACGTAGGAAGAGCGCGGGGAACTCAAACAGTTTCCCAGAGGAGGCCACATTGAGCTGGGGCTCAGAATCAGGGAAACTTTGTTGGCTGGGGAAAGGCAAGAAAAGGGGAAGATGGATCATAGAGACAGGAAATGGAATATGGAAGAATTTTGAAGAGGGAAGCATGTTCGCCTTGGAATGGACACTTGCAGGTGGGATTGCAAGGACCCCTGGGCAGGGATGTGGTTCAGAACATCTGTTTCCCCCGTGCCAGTTTGCCAGGTTTTTGACAAGTGTAAAAACGGCTGAGCTACTGAAGAATGACGTTAGGAAACTCACAATGACGCGAGCTTTTATGACTATAAGAACAGTTTTAATATTTGATCTGTACTGGGTCTTCAGAAAAGTTTGTATACGTGCAATGGATCCCCCGCCCCGCCTCTACTTTCCCCCATGCTGGCCGTCTGCGGGTGGGAACCCCGAGCATAATCTGCCATACACCTTCCCAGCCTTGACGCTACACTGATTGATTATTTAGGTTCGGTACCTAATGCTTTGTAGAGAACCTTGCCCTCTCACCGTTGTCATTGAGTGAAATTTTTTTTTTTTTGGAGGCGGCAGCCAATTTACAGTAATTAATGTGCTAAGGACAGCAGCTGTAGCAGTCATTAATTCCTTACTCTTGGAGTAGAGAGGAATGGATTAGTGCGAGATAAATATAGCTTATGGCGTTTTCTCCTGAGAACAAACCTGTTAAAAACATTGCACTTCTACTGCAGCGTGGGGGTGGGATAGGAGGCCCACAGAGCCCGTTCCCTTTCCCTTGGGGAATTACTCTTGCAGGAAGGAAGAGGAGGGGCGCGAAATGGAAGTTCATTTAGAATGAGACAAAAAGGCTGACCCTATATACCATGGAAGCTTTTGCCTTCACTCAGGACCCCGAGACCTCTGGGTGAAGATTTGTCATTTGAGCTGTACCCGTGTTTTGTGCACACATCAAATCTCTGCTTGGGAAGCGGAGCTGGGGGGGGGGGGGAGAGAAAGAAGAAAATCTGGGATGTTTTTAAAGATGAGATGAGAGATTGCTCAAAGATGTTAATGGAAATCTTTGCAAACAAAGGCTTAAAGTTTCTTCAATCCTAAGAGTCACTCAGCCATAAATATGTGTGGATTATTTAGATGCTTCCAAAGGTTACTTGAAAATTGCCTATTTTTCTGCAAAGAAGTGAGCTGTTTATTGCTTCAAAAACGTGCCTCCAAGTGAATGCTATTCTTATCGGAGAAGGAAAAAATGCTGAAATACATGTAATGCTGGGAAAAGGTTGATTGGATAGCAGAGAGGTGTCGGGGGGAGATGTTTAGGATGGCGGCAGGAAGTATGCTTTGCCCAAGCTTTCAAATTGAGGAAAAAGCAGGCGATCTTGTTCTCATGTGGCATTGGCAAGTGTTGGTCTCTTAGTGGGTCAGGTAAAAAGGTCACAGTGAGGCAGGCTGTGGGGCAGAGGAGGGGTCTTTGTAGGGGAGTGGATTTCTGTAACAGAGACCCTTGGGGACTGAAAAATAATGCCTCTGTTGTGTAGTCTGTGACAGCTACCTGATAACAAAAAGGAGCTTTGCAAAATTCTTGATGAGAGCTCAGCAATTCATGGCTGACCCCATTGCATGATCACAAAGTATCAGGGCCCATTGTTTTAGTCTTTGGGAGATCCTATAATAGAGAATATTTTCTGGCCACTTAAGATAGATTTATACTGGATCCCAATAAAGTACATTTTGAAGTTTAGATCCATCCTTTTGTGGATTGCTGGGACTGCCTTAACTGAGATTGAATTTTTGTCAAAATCAGGGTTGAGACCAGGGCCTAACAAGTGTGATTGTAATGTCTGTACTCTGCAGCAAAGGGAGTGGGGAGGACCCCCTTTACGTGAGTCCCAGGTTGAAAGATGACATTTGATGAGGTCAATTCCGTGCAGTTCTATGCTAGGCATTTTTCATTGTAGTATTTTAATTCAATCTCAAAATAATCCTTGGAGGTATTTCCTCATTTTCACCTATGAATGAAGTAACATCTCCAAGGTTGAAAGGCACGCGCATGTAGGCGCAAGTGCACACACACTCTCTCTAAAGCGTTGACCTTCACATGGTTTGGTTCATTCTGTTTCTCAGAGCCCTGTGGGTAATCATGATGAAGAATCCTGGTTCCCTTGAATTGGAGAGAGTCAGTGGGATTCACGTGGCTAAGTGCCACCTGCTGCTTTGGTGATGCATTGAAGAGACTTGCAACTGTGCCCCCTGCTCTTCCTGTACCCTCTTCAGGGACTCCGCAGCAGGCTGTGGGAAGTGTAGTACAACACTGCTGATCAAGATTCTGGGGCTTTCCCTCTGCTCTCCCAAAGCCCCAGGGACTGAGACCAAGTGGAATCACATAGTGTTATTATTTGTACACTGAAAAATTTATGACTCTTTTAAAAAATATAGACGAATATGTTGGCTGCTGAGAACCGAAGATAAGAAATAAACCAAGTTATTGGCAATATTTCCCATGGGTTCTACTTGAGCAAGAATGAATCATTCATTGGATATTCATGGCGACAACCACCACCAACCGGGCTGCTTTTAGACACTGAAAAAAAACCCAAGTCAGTTGTTGGTCGCACTGCAGCAGCAGGAAAGAAGAAAGCAAATTAATTTCAAATTCATACAATGCCTAAGTCCTCCTTTAGTATGGCTGAAATCCTTGAGTCTGTTTGGGAACAAGCGGTGCTGCTAACTTGAATCTCTTGGAACTATTCCTGATTCAACAGGCTAGTTTCAGGTGCCAGGTTTTATCATGGTTTTGCCCCCAAAGCATGACTCAGCTTGTTGGGCTTTATGAAGAGCAGTTTGTTTACAACCCCATTTAATAAAGCTTGCTGTAAATTTAGCCCATTGTCACCTTGTCAACAGAAGGTGCAGAAGAGCATAATACTAACGGTTGAAGGGTTTCGTTGCATTCAGTTTTGATCGTTAAAATGGATAGAAGATGAACTGCTTAGCAGCTCTCCTCACAACCACATAAATTGGATGCCCAACATTGCAAAGCTCCAAAATGCATCTTTTAAACCTGTAAAAAGAAGCATTAGAGGCAGAACTTAGAATTTGTTTCAACTGAGTTGACAGTGATCCCAGGCGCAAGGGAGTATCCTAGGTACTCTTCATTTCTTTGAAAAATTGACATGTCATGGCTAAAACCAGCCAATAGCTCTAGAAGAAAAGCTAACACATTCTTAAATTATTCTTCAGTTTTTGTGCTTTAATTTTAAATTGTTCAAGTCATGGTTGACTCCACCATGAGAGTCTTGGGTAACTTAGGCTACCTGGTAAAAACTCAAAGTTAAATGTAAATTACAAATAGTTTTATACATCAGTTAATGATATTGATGTGTGTGGTTAAAAAAAGAAACAATTGGGTTTTTTTTCCCTTTGGTGTGTAAATATATTTTCTAAATTTGTTATTGATGCTTCTTTGCTTGAGGTAAAATTTTCCTTTGTGGTAGGAGAAAACTTCCAAGCTATTTCCTGCTCAAAAATCCACAGTAGCTAAATGAATTCAAACTATAGGAAAATATCCAAATGCCTGGGCTGGCAGTAAAGGACCTACCTTACCAACGTCATCAGCAGGAATCCTGGGAGGCAGTGCTTTCGGTGAGTTGTGTAGACCCAAACCCTCCCAGCCTAGCATGTGATTGCTTCTATCCCTAGTTTTCTACCCATCCTTCAAATTTCAAGCTCAATTTGATCTCTTCCATGATTTTATTTTTTTCTACTCAATCTAGATTATTTTCAAATATTTATGTCACTTCTGTGTCATAAAGGACATATGCCTCTATAGCTGAGGCTGAAGTGGTAAAGGGCATAAATGTTAAGCAAGACTCCCAAATTTCCCTTATGGCTAATTCTAAGTCAAATGTAATTTCAGATTAAATGTATTAAAAGGCTTGGCAGGTCTTTAGATGGGGTGGTTGAGACCGTACTCAAGTGTTACCTGGGACTGTTGTAGGATAAAGTAGTCTTCATTTTCCAACATTCCACTTTCCTGGTTGATCAGTAGGGTTGTTTGGGGGGGGGGGGGGGGATAAAGACAGGTATTCCAGTTCTGAAAATACCCCTAAATGTCTTCTCTCAGGGATGCAAAGGAAAAAGAGTGGAAAGAGTTTTGAGGGTGTTCTGGGCTCCTCCCACTGTCATCTAAAGGACTTCTGGGGTTCTGCTACCCCTCTTCTGTCTGCCTTCTTAACAGATGCACTGGGAAGAGGTTGGGTCATCTCTTCTGAAGTCTTGGTTGGCTGGATTCCCTTGATCTAATTGGCTGCTTTTGTCTTCTTCCACCTCCCATGCTGAGCTCAGCCAAGTTTACAGAGGTTTCTTAAAGTCCCTGCAAGCTCTTTGCTGCCTGTTGCTGCTGTCCCATTTTGTTCTCACATCACTCTGGTCTAGATGGGAAACCTCCCAGTTAAGAGAGTTACCTAATAACCTGCTAGGAATCTGATTTTTCTTTATCTTGGTTGCAGAAGTGAGGGTAGGGAGCAGAGCTATTACAGTCTTACTGAGCAGAGGGAATCTAGCAGGGTCTCTGTCCTTTGTCATGTTCTCTTCTCTTCTTGACGGAAATCCAACAGGGACCTGTGTCATGTCTTAGCTTCTCTTTTCCCCTTTCCTGGGTTTTACAGTTCACTCTCTGTGGCATTAACAAAGATTCTGGCCAGCCTTCTGCATGCTCATACCTTTCAAAGTCCTTACTTCCCCAGTTCATTAGCAGGTGGTGGAGGTCATGAGGTTTTATAATAGTCATATTTATAGTACTTTATTTGAGATACTTGTGTCAGTTCATGAGCTCCTGTGAATGTCACCTAAATTGCCCAAGTGGTTTTAGAGGAGTTGGGAGTGTGTTTTTTGTGCATACGTATGTGGGTGGGCCCATGAGAGTGAGCAGTGGTGTGGTCTCCTCAACCAGGTGCTTGAATGGGGATTGTTTCATTATCTCCACCACCAAGGTAGTCATATGAAAATAATCTCAGTGTATCAGTGGGTCTCTGGAAGTGAACTCACTTGGGATAGAATTCTGATTCAGTGAACTACTATGTCTTCTTGGCAAGTTCTTTAACCTCTCTTCTCTGCAGAGAAGAGGTTTATGATTGTAACCACCTTAGAATTTTGTTTTGGAAAATAGAGATAAATTAGGTTATAACTCACTGTACATTCTAGTAAATATTAGTTTTGTTTTGTTTGTTTTTTTTGACTCAGGTGTGTATGGGATGTGGCAGGGGAATGCCAATTTCTGCAGATATCCACAATGGCAGAGGGTCATTACCTATTAGTCTAATTTAGTTATTCAGCTAGTATTCCTCAAATGCTTATTATGTACGATCTGTTCTTAGGCTATGGGGCAATGTTAAGCAAAACTAGATATGGTGTCTGTCCTTATGTAGCTTATAGTCTTGTGGGGAGGTTAGACATTAATCAAGTAATCACAAAAATATGTGTATAACTAAAAATATTATATGCGCTAAGGAAGAAAAATATAACATACTGCAAGGATATTTAGCAGGAGCGTTTGACCTAGTCTGTAAAATAAATAAGAACAAATTAAGTGAAGGAGAGGGACCTGTATGTGCAAAGGTCATGTGGCAGAAGTAACCATGGTTTATTTTAGGAATTATAAGAACATCAATGGAGCTGGAACAGATAGAAAAGTGAAATGATACTGATGAGGTAGGTAGAGTAGGTAGAATAATGGTCTCCAAGAGATATCCTAATCTATGGGACCTGTGAATATGTTACTTTACAAGGCAAGGGGACTTGGCAGAAGTAATCAAGATTAAGGATCTTGAGATGAGATTATCTTGGATTATCTGGGTGGGGCCAGTGTAATCACAATGGTTCTTACAAGTGAAAGTGGGAGGGGAGTATCAAAAAAGAGAAGAGGTGAGGGAGGGGAGAGAAAGAAGGAGTGGGAGAAGGAGAGGGAGACAGAGAGAGAGATGGGAAGATGATTTTGAAGGAAGGAAGCCACAAGCAAGAGAACAGACTCTCTTCTGGAGCCTCCAGAAGGAACACAGCTCTGTGGACCCCTTGATTTTGGCCTCGTGAGACCCATTTTCAACTTCTGACCTCCAGAACTGTAGGATAATAAATTTGTGTTGTTTTAGACTACTAGGTTTGCGGTAATTTCTTCCACAGAACAGGAAACTAATATAGCAGGAAAGGCCCAGTTCTGTAGGTCAAAAATGTTCCTGCTTAGAGTGCCCTTGGGACCAACTAGAGAAAAAGAAACCGCTGGGCTGAGTGTGGCAACCCAAGACAGGGGTAGGGGCTGGGCGACACTGGGGACTGAGAGAGGTTGTGAGACCTGGCAGGATCTGATGACTGACTGGTTCAGAGGGACGAAGAAGCAGCTCCATCAAGGATGATCGCAAGGTTTCTGAGACGAAAAGAGCGAGATGACAGTGACTCAATTCAATATGAGAGGAAGGTGGGAAGGGGGGCTGGAGTGGATGGTGGGCTGCAGGATGGCAGGGCAGGGTGGCTGGGTAGAATTCACAGTGAGCCTGGCTTTATTGACGTGGAACTTGGAGCATTGGTAGAAGAGTCAAGCCCTGCAACTCGGGGACACGTGGCGTGGTAATAGATGAAAAGATAACAATTAGGTTAATAGAATGAGTAATAGATGAGGAGTTGTGGTTGAGGATGTGCTTCTGGAAGATGAGGATTGAGGTGGGAACTGAAGTAGTGAGCACGGAAGATTTCTCTGAGATACTCCAACAGGGAAGATGGACAGTGCACCAGGATGCGCTGAGCACCTGCGTGGACCAGGCATCAGAATACATTCCATTTCTTCAGTGGATGTTAACTCATTTAAACCTTGTAACGACCTTCCTTCCCCATGTTGTTCCTCTGTTAGGGACATAGTGTTAACATCATTTTTAAAGATGTTAAATACAGAATCAGAGAAGTTAAGTCACTTGGCCATAATCAAACCAGCACCATGTTAAGGGAAGGATACCTGCTCCTGAAGGCAAAAAAGAGCAGACAGAGAGGGAGGGAATTTGCCTTGCCTGGTGTCACTGAAGCCAAGTAACAAGAGGGATCAACAGCATCAATGATTACTCATTAAAGATTGCCTGACAGAATTCCACTTCTGAACGGTGCTTGTTAGAGCCCACCCTCTTGATCACTGGGTTCTAGGTGATATTCTTTTGAGGTATGTTTCATTGCCAACTGTCCTTTTAGTTACATAATGGCTTCTGTAATGGTAATGATGATGATGGTGGTGGTGGTGGTGGTGGTGGTGGTGGTGTGTGTGTGTGTGTGTGTGTGAGAGAGAGAGATAGAGAGAGAGAGATAGAGATAGAGACAGAGAGAGGGGGGAGAGACATAGACACAGTAGGAGAAATCACAGATCATTATTCTCACCTGCACAATTAATCTTCTCAACTAGAAAGGTAATAGAAGATGTTTTTTATTTTTAAGATATCAGGCCTTTCCCAGAAGTACTGTTTATAATTTTAGTGACAACCATTGTGGGAAGTATTTGACTTTTGGCTCGGAAGTTTCATGGTCTAGATGAATCAATAATATGTTGACCCATCTTGTAAATTCCCCCCACTCAGGTCTATAAAAAGAACTGTTTAAAATGGCCCGCCCACATTCAGGCAGGATCTGATGGTCGATTAAATCAGATCTGAATTAAAAACTCTCACCTCTCTAGCTTTAGCTATTCAGGATGCAGGCTGCTTCTAGATACGAAAATGAACACTTACAGAAACCACAGCCCTGAATTTAATACCCCATATGGCATCAGCGTGAAGACCCTCGACATGTGCACTTTTGTCTTTGGTCATTTCAGACTGAAAATAAAATTAGACTTGGCTGTCAGACAGATGAAATCTGTCATATTTCCCCTATTGGACCTGCACTCAGCCCAGATCAATAAATACAAAACCACTTGCCCATAAATTGCCGACGAAGCTTGCACCTTCGATATGTGTGGGCTTAACTTCACTTGTATCTGGTGCACACTGCTTCCTGGCCAAACAGTCTGTTTCTGTGTTTAGTGCAATTTCATAGCTAGACCAGAAAAACAAGGCTGAAAACTATCGTTTTACAGCAGCAGATGGCTTTGCCACACCTTCCTGTGAGGCCCGTTCCCCCAGAAAATGGGTGATTTTTTTTTTCAGCTGCTTGCTGTATAGAATGGGACTTTAAAATTGGGATGAGTTCAAGTCGTTTCCTGCATATAGCTCCATAAAGCTGTTGTTACTTTTTTTCTCATTTCGTCTTGAGATTTCAAACTGAATTTGTAATAAGCTTTGCCTGGACACAACTTGTCATGTGGAGGAGATATGATTTATATAGAGATATAGTGTGCTCTGTGTAAGCCCCACTGAGCCAGCTTCTCTGGATGAGACATTCGTGTTGGATCAGCTTCAGAAAGAGGAAGATGTGCTTGCTGTTTCTTCAGAGACCGTTAGCCGTGGTAGCATTTATTTGGGAGGAAGGTAAACTCTAACACCTATTTCTCCCCCCGCCCCCATCATGCCCCAGTTTAGCTTAGAGGCCCAATTTCTCACAAAGGGAATATTTTTTTCTCGTGTAACACTGAATGAGGCTGCAAAATTTGCTGCTGTAGGATATTAAGTGTGGCAATTAACCTCAGCTTTTGAGAGGCAAGAATTACTAGACGTTTACTGTATCTGAATAAGAACATCTCTGTTTTCAGAAGCTACTGTGCAATAGAAACCGTCAGATTTCCAAAGGTGGTGTTTGGTAAGCAAAGCGATTGTAAAATCATGTCAAGAGGGAAAAATAAATCCTCTGTAACACACAATAGAAAAGGACATGTCAAGCAAGGTGGTGTTCTTCCTCAAAAGCCACTGCTGTTGGAGGCGGATTGTTTGCTAAGGATGCCTAAATCCTCTTGACTGAGTGTCCCTTACTTTGGTCATTTTTCTCTTGGGAATTCATGGAGCTCTAGTGACATTGTCTGATGCTGCCCATTTTGAGGTTCTCACATTATAACCAGAAGCTTCTTGGGAGGAGTAAAGAGGAACCTACCTTTAGAGGGCTATTTAAAATGAATAATTCAAGTTATTCTAGACTAGTAGAGCAAATAATACAATTCAAGGAGACTCTAGGGAGGTTATTTACAACGAGGTGAGTTCATGGAAACCGGAAGGGATAGTTCGGGAAACTAAATTTAGCACAACTGAGCTGTTATCACCCCTGGGACCGAAGGGTTGGAGGAAAGAGAGGTCACCCAGTCAGAACCAGTTCCCAAACGCATGTGCAGAAAGGGTTTACTAGAGTGTGCCCTCGAGTGAGAGGAGCAGTGAGCTTCAGTTAAGGTGTCAGTCATCTCCAGGAGACCTCACTGAGAAGGAGCCAGGGAGATAGTACCCTCACTTGTTCCCCTTTCTTTATTCTTCCGAGTTCCTGCTGGGGCCTCCAGTGGGGCGGAGGGCGCAGGAGCTCATCGGTGCGCTCCGTAAAGGAGAGGGTGGATGGTGGCGTGTGTGCATTTCCGCTGGAGGGGAGACATAGTGCACGCTGACCTGGTCTGCTCAGTGAGGGTGCAGTCGATCCAGGAGACACCTGCTTTCTTTATAAAACCCCACTGAGAGCAGGGGCATTGCAAGACTGGTAGGTTGGAGCAAGGGGGCATTTCTAGAAGGACAGCTTACCTGTGAGAATTAGATGTAGCCAGAGGACAGCAATATAAGGAGTCCAGAGAGACTTGGTAGCCAGGGAAACATCTGTGCCTGAATGGGTGCAGTGTAAGGCCTGAGGTGGGAGAGGAAAAAGGAGGCAGTCTATGACATTTGTAGTTAAAGAAAGCACCATAGAGTTCATGCCCCTAACTTGGCTGTTGTAGAGACTGAGTCGGAGAGGCTGTGGGTTAGCCCAGGGTCATGTGTGAGTCCTTGCACAGTCAGAGGTCAAATCTTGGTGCCTCACCTTGCTGTCCACTTAGCTTTTCTCTGTTCTACAGTCTCCTGAACAAATATCACAAAATCTCCTAACATTTTGCTACAGCTCCAAGTTACAGTGGCTACTCTAAGTATGAGCCACATTTTGAATGGCAGTTTCTGTACTCCAGGCAGAAAAATATATAAATGTGTACTTGGAAACAACTTACTAATGCTCACTATATATCATCTGTATGTATGTATGTATGTATGTGCGTATGTATGTATGTGTGTATGTATGTGGAACTGTGCTCGGTGTTCGAATAGTTATAAGGGAAATAGTAGTCATGGTGAGTACTCAAGTGTTTACCAAGTAAGCTGTCTGGCGCATGGCCTTGGTCATCATCCTCTCTGTTTTCTGTGGTGTTGCCCTTGGATGTGGTGAGAGTGACTTCTCCTCTTCCCCCTGGTCCCCTGGCATGCCTTCCTCATGGAACATGGTCCACGATCCTGTCTCTTTCTCCTGTGCTGTCATTTGCTTTTTTCTCCTGTTTTGCTTTTATTCTTGCTCATTGCTCCTTCTCATTCTCTTTGAAGTTTTGAATGTTGTGTTTCCTGAGTTCTGTTCTCAGACTTTTTCTCTATGGGCTCGTTGCCCAAGACGAGGTTATTTTCCAGAAAGAAATAGGGCATGAAACCTCCAGTTTGCTGAACTTGACATCAACCGATCTGGAAGAATCATGACTGTGGAAGAGTGAGACATCTATATGTGATGTGTGTGCTTCTGAGAGAAAAACAGAATCTGCAGTAACATCAGGAAAAAAGGACTGTGTTGGAAATTCCTCTAACTAATCTGATAATTACTGCTGGAAGACATGATGTCTCCCTTGGGAGCTGAAATGTCCTCTAACAAAATCATTATGGCCATAAAGCCTTGGAACTCATGAAAATTTATGAACAGAAAATAGAGATGTTGAAGAAATGACCCGAGATGGAGAAAACAGAACCTTGTACAAAACTATAAATGATGCATTAAATTAAGTTAAATATGAAATTGAAATTCTACCATCTTATACCCTGAGTTGTAGGCATATCAGTAAGCTCCGTCACAAATGAGGGTGCACTTCTGGTACGTGGTTTGGGCATGGGTGTGCGCTTCCGGCATGTGGTTTGGGCGTGGGGGTGCGCTTCCGGCATGTGGTTTCGGCATGGGGGTGCGCAGGCACTCCTTTTCAGTGAGTTACTGAATAAGATGGAAATTAGGTCGCAGTCAGCTGACTTGTTTTACCAGTTTGCTTTTTATTGCCATTGAAAATTTTTTTTATCTGTTTTCTCCATTTTGATACTTCAGAGCACACATAGTGATTTGGAACCCAAGGTATCTGATACTAGAAGGTTGGTGGTAAGATCTACACAAAGAATCAAGCTTTAAACCAGAAATCTCACGATAAACCTAGGTCTGCATCCTCATTTAACCACATCTTTCCTAAGTGTTTCCCGCAGAAACAATTATAGGTATATACTGGGGCGGCACAGCCGACAACACCCCCTGGAGCCGGCTCCTTATACTTGACTCGCCGGAACCTAACTCTTGGATCACAGTTTCCCTGGATTTTACTTCTAGTAAAGGAGGCTGACCTTACCAAACCACGAGACTTTAAAGTAGATCACTCAGCTTAGCTGCCACTTTAGCATTCAGGTCTGTATTCCTCGCTCTATGACCTAGACCTTAGAGAGAGGGAAGGAAGTGAGACCGACCTTCCAAGACAATAAAGTACAGCTGGCATTACAGTTGATGGACAGGAGAGATTTGGGCTGTGGACCCGCCTCGTTTGCAACAGACAACGTATCTTATGGTGGAGCCTTTGCTCATGGAGAGGCATTGACTAACTAAATGCTCCTGTGGGAAGGGGGCATGATTACCACCCACTGGCTCATTCTGGGGGGTCAAGATATAAAAGTAGGTGCTTAGAAGAGTCAGCAGGGCTGACTAGTATCCTCAAGGCAGTGCTGAGGAGCCGTTTTTGGCCCATCAAATGGCTAATAATAAAATACAGCGGAGCAAGTTGTATTTTTACTGCAGGCCAATTAATAATGAGGAGAGAGAGTGGTAAGTAAAATGACATGCCCTTGCGAAGCAGAAACAACAGTCACAGCAGCAGGAGGGGGAGAAAAGATTCACGGAAGGGAAGCAGCCATCTAGAGCCGCCGAAAGGGTCAGGCATCTCATGTCTTGTTGCCCACCCCCTGCCAGAAAACTCCCTTTTCCTGCTGCTTTGTAGGGCAGTGGATATTTTCAAAGGGGAATAATTATGTGGTAACATATGTTCAACCAGTCAGGGATTGGTGAGTTTCAAATCAAAGAGTATTAAAAAAAAAAGTCGTTTGAAGAGGAAATGGTGTTTTTCCACATTGCATTCTTGGGTTTTGTGATTTAGCTTTTCTTCCTATGTCTATTTTAAAGTCCGGGGAGAAAAGGCTTTGGAAAAAACTTCTATCATTTGATTGTTATATATCCCCCCCCCCCCCCGGTGTTCATCAAAGGCAAGTGTTTGAGTGTGGGTTTATAACAACTTGCTTTTTCTGTTATGTTGGGGTGCGCTCATCGTGCCCGGAAGGTCTCTCAGCCTCTCCTCACCAGGCTGCTTCTGAATATTCTGTGATTTCCTTCGGGCACCTCGTATTGCTGGACACCAGGAAGAAGAGAGGCAAGAAGGAAGGGAGGAGGAAGTTAGAAGGAAGGATAAAAGGGGGACTAGGGAAAGAAATCTGGGATTACTTTATGAAGTGAAAGGGGGGAGAGATAGAGAGGGGGCAAGGAGAAGCAGGCATCAGTGGAGAAACGTGCATAATTTGAACAGCCCAGGATAGTATCTGGCTACTGAAAACAGATGAGAGGAAATAAATATGCCCAGTACCGGGGGGGGGGGGGAGAGAACGGAGTGGGGGAGGTTGGTCAAGATTTATGCATACCCAAATATATTTGGTCACTTGGGACACAATGATTGGTCCTGGAAGAGTGATAAAAAAAGGTTCTGGGTATGTAGGCCCTAAGTATTTCTGCTAAAAACTCCAGTGGAGGCGGGAGCCAGGGGACATATTAGTGATAAGCTGGCCCTTTAAGCGGAAGAAGGACATCCCTTGGATATTTTCTCATCCGGCTCTTTTTTGTTGCACATTCTATTTTGATTTTTCTTCTTAAAAGACAGTTTTGAGTTTTATTTTTCTTTTCCTCCTGGTTCTAAAAACAAAACCCAAGTACGAGCCCTTTGCTCTTCTATCTCAAGGATCCCACCCTGTCATCTTTGGGGATGATCGTGTCTGTCTCACATCCCTTTCGGAATTGTCCCCTGGCTGCTGCTTGCCTGAGGCATACACAACCCTTGGGCCTTCTGGGTGCAAAAGAGTCCTCACGTGAAAAGTAAGAGGGGGTGAGGGTTAGCTCCTCCTCACGACCTTGCTCTCAGGTTATTGATGACGGTGAAACCCCAAGCTAATTGTGCCCGCTGTGCAGACATCCAGCAAATAAACAATCATTAGCAAGCAGGCACAAAATGTAGGATGGTAACCTATTATTCTACAAATTCACTGATGCCCTCTCATTTCTCCTCTCCTGGGTCCCACCATAACTTCAGTGAAAGGTTCACTCGAGACAAATGCCTTTGTTGTTCCAGTTAGTTGTGCACTCATTGATTGCCTCTCCTGTGTGCCCAGATTAGGGGTGGAATCCATGATCTCATTGGGCCTGGACGACGCTCTAGGCACTGTACCCGGCCAGGGTCACTATTGAATTCCTGAGACAACATTCTTTTATCCTTGGTGTCTGCAAAAGGCAACTGGAAGTCTCCAAATGGGGAGGGGGCTGGATACAAGACCGTGTAGGGATCGGGACTCAGGGAGCATCCCTGAAAAGGTAGGCCTCGGCCTTCTCTCGATAACTCTTACTCTGTTCACACAAGAGGGGGAGGGAGGTGTGAATACCTCTAACACATTTTAGCCAGTTCACATCCCTTGAATTCCACAAATATCACCAAATGATTGCCCATTTCTAATATCCATTATGCTCATTTACAACCCATTAATTTCCCCTATGAAAACCCATTTCTGAAATTCAGTATGCTAATTAGCAAAATGTTTCTTGTTGATGAGAGATGTGGATAGCAGAAGGCTTTTAGTAATCACCTCTGGGGTTCAGCCTTTCTGCTAAAATGCTGGCTGGCCACCCCAGGGTGTGGGCTGCTGATTATAGTGATCTCCTTCTAGGGTGTAACCTAAGCTATAAAGGAAAAAACAACAACAAACATGCAAATCTATATTATTCTGCACTTGCTAACTATTTAGAAAATTACAGATTCCTATCACATGTGAATACAAATTGTTACACTGCAAGTTGAAATGGCCATGTATAACATTAATTGCGTGTGCACCATAGTAACTAACTCCCCTTTGTTGGACATTTAGGTTGTTTCTAGCTTTTGCTATAGCAGTTAATGGCACGAGCGTTCTTATTTTCTTTTACTCACTTGTTCTGTTCCTTCCTTGAATGAATTCCTAGGAATGGAATTTCTGGCTAAAAGATTTGCATGTTTAAATGGGGATACATGTTGCTAATGTTCCGCTTTCCGGAAGAGCTTACCCTAATTTAGATGGAGGGTGTATGAGAATCAGCATTTTTTTACACAGTCAGTATTTGGCGTTGTCAATTTTCCGAATCTTTGACAGTCTCTTGGTTATTTCACTCAGTCTCATAGCCTTAAGTTCTACTATACTGATAACTTCCCAAATAAACATCTCCAGTTCAGAGGTGAAAGAGACCTTTGGGACTTACCTTGTGGATTCTACTGTTTGATGTCTCCACTTAAGTCCCTTGTAGGTATCTAAAAGCCAACGTGCTCGAAACTAAAGCCCTCAATCTGCGCTCCCCCCACTCCCCTCATCTGCTTCAAGTTCAGTTTTCCCTCACAGTTAATGGCTATTCCACCCTTCCCATTGCTGAGGCCAAAAACCTTGATCCCATCTTTGACTCATCTTTCAGACATCACATCCAATCCTCTGCTACCCCATGGCCCATGTCTTTGTCATCTCTCACCTGGATTATGATATTGTCCTTTAACAGGCTGTCCTACTTCTAGAAGAGTCTAGTCTCAACACGGAAGCCAGAGTGATTCTCATAGTTAGTGAGATCATATCACCCCCTAGTCTGTATGCCATCCTCTCTCATTTGTAGTAAATGCCTTGATCCTCTCTATGGCCTGCAAGGCCTGGGTGATACTGTACCCCTCCATAACCTCTTTCTTCTCCTGTCCTTGCTTTTTCCTACTCTGGCCACGTTGGCCTTCCTGCCACATCAAGCAGCCTCTGGCTCAAAGTTCTGCTTGGGCCTCCAGCAGTGCACCGTAGGGGACCTCCCTAATGATCCTATTTAAAATGCCACCTGTCCCACCCTCCAGAGCCTCCTGTCCCCCTTCCCAGCTTTATTTCAGTTCGTAGCACTTATTCTCTAGTATTAGGATACAGTTTACTTATTTATTGTGTTCATTGCTTCTTTGGACCCCATTGAAAGTCAAGTGTCACAAGGATAAGACTTTTTTCTTCTGTTTTCTTTATGCCTGGGTCCCTGGCTCATCAGGATAATGCTTGTCACATAATGGACATTTGGCAACTGTTTGTTGGGGAAATGAATGAGTGAAGCTGACAGGTAAAAAATTAAATCTCACTTTTATTTGCATTTTTTTGATTACTGGTGGGTGGAATTTTAATCATCTTGATATACAGAAGGCTCTCCTGAACTTAATAATAAATTCACAAAACTTGAAGGAAAAAGAAATAGATAGGTTTGACTGATTACAAAGTAAAAGCCCCTGTATAGAGTAAAAATCTCTACCACAAACGAGATTGACAAATAGGAAAGCTGCTTGCAATACCTATTTCAGAAAAGCAAGGTTAATAGCCCTAATACACAAAGAGTGCTTACAAATCAATAAAAAGGGAAAGATAAACTCTGCAATAGGAAAATGAATAAAGGAGAAGAACTGGCCATTCACCAAACAAGAAATATGTAGAAGGATCTGACAAACGTTTGCCATCACTTTACTTTTTCTTAAGCGTGCCTTCTGCAAATCAGAGGGAATTCTTCCAATTTTATCCTCCCTGAATTTAATTTCCAAGACATTGTCTTATTTTCTCTAACAACCACTGTGTACTTCTAGCTGCTTTTCCCTTAGCAGATGAGCCCCGGATGCTGTCTCTCTCAGATTTACAAATGGTCCCCGCTCCTGTGCCCTCCTTACCCAACAAAATGCACTATTATCACGGGCGAATCTCCCCAGAGCTGTACTGCTGCACAATGCTCTCCTTTACCAGTGAGAAAGAGTCGCAGTGTGAGCGCCAATGCCCTGCTTATGCGTGTCCTAGCAGTTCCAGTACAAATAGTTCGAATCACAGAAAATGTGCAGATTCGCTACATCAGGAACGATAAAGACCTCTGTAACTTGCATAGCATATAATGAGCGAACTCGCCTGGAATGCCGACTGACTGTAGGGTATCCTAAGCTGATTTTGCATGTAAGTTTGTCAATGATGCTCTAAAATTACTTATTTAAAAAAAAACTTTTTTTTTTTTGTATGCCAAATGCAGTGAGTGCCCTTGTGTCACTTTGGGATGAGCATTTTGTCTCCTTCGGAATTACATGTCCCTGTAGACAAGGAGAGATGGAGCCCGAGAGAAGCGTTGAGCAGGGAACACAGGAGGGGAAATGGGCGGCACAGAAGGAGCATCGACCCGCGAAGGCCAAAGGCGGTGTGGAGACTTTGGTAACGGGAGGGTCCTGTGGCAGACACCTACGAAATGGACCAGCCCGACACTCCTAGATGGAGAGGATGATCAACAGGACACTCTCCGGGGGCCCGTGTCCGTGTCTCATCCCCAGAACCGGGGAATCTGTTATTTTACACGGCAAGGGGGACTTGGCCGATGTGATGAAATGGAAGATCTTCAGATGGGGGAGGTGATCCCGGACACCCTGGTGGGCCTGATGTCACCACAAGGGGCCTTGTAAGTGAAAGAGGGAGGCAGGAGTCAGAATCAGAATAGCAGACAGTGTGGTGATGCTACTGCCAGCCGAGGGCCAAGGCCAAGACCTTCTAGAAGCTGGAAACAGCAGGGAAACAGATTCCTGCCTGAGCTCCTCGAAGGAACACAGCCCTGCTGACGCCTGGACGTCAGCTCTGTAAGACTCACTTGGACTTCTGACCTCCTGAACTGCAGGCAGACTTCATTCTATCGTGAGGTGCTTCATGGCACTTCACAGGTGTTGCGTGGTTTGTTTGTTTTTTTAAACGAATTGAAGGCAAGACCCTCCCCCAGCGGAAAGACTCTGACTCGCTTTATTGCGATACTGCCTTCAGCGTGAGGGTCCGGAATCAAACCCGCCACACCGACTGAATTGGTAGTCATTTGTTACAGCACAAGGAAGGGAAGTCCTGTTTTGTTCTGTCACTGCTACTGTTCATCTCTAATGTCAACTCAGGGTGCCAGGAAGGTGTGGCGGGAAGCGGGGCCCCGCTCAGGTGTGCCTTCCCTTCGAGACCCCCCAGATCCACAGGGCTCGTGTCTGGCCGCAGAGCAGGAGCACCCGGGGACCTTGTTCGAACTGCAGAAGCCTGTTCCTGCCCACTAACCGGAGCTCATGCTCCAGCTCCGAGCCAGTCGTGGGGCTTTACTCTCAGGCCGCAGGAGTGACAGTGACATCAGGAAACGGGGTCTCTGAGAGTTCGTTGTAGCTGCAGTTGCTGGTTCTCAACCTGCAGACAGATCTTCCGGAAGGAGCACCCTCCAGTTGACCAGCGCGTCCCCTGCAGAACAGCCCGGTGAACCCGCTGAAGGACTGCCAATCTGACCCTGTCCCCACAGCCATTCCGAGGACGTGCTTGGTAACAGCTGCTGGTCACTGTCGCCTCAGGAAGACGCAAGGAGGAAACATCAAGGGGTCTGCCTCTGCATTACATGGTTAGTGTTTCTCTTGTTTTCTTTCTAATTGGACAGAACAGAAGAAAAGAGAGTGTAAGTATATCAAGAAATTACTGTGGAGGTGGAGAATAGGACAGTACTATTATTTCGAACAGAGAGTACTGTCATCACTAGTTCGACCTAGGCCAGGACACAACACGAGGAAAGGATGGTCACAGATGCCGCTCCCCACTCTTGGATGGAGTCGTGGCACTAAGAAAAAAATTAGTCATAGGGAAGAAACATAGACAGTTGGAAAAATCATGAAACTAAGTCCTAAATAGATTGACTCATCACTGTCTCAAAAATGCTGAGGTCAGATCTGTAAAAGTGGACTTCCTGTCCCCTCTGAGAATGCCCGTGGCTGGGGAAGCACAGGGTGGTGGTGTTGTGACACTCTGGCTCCCAGAGCACTTGGAGAGATGAGGGGGCTTGCTTCTAGTGAGGAGCCCGGGAAGGTGGGGTGAGGGCGGCACTCAACGCCTGCTAGGCAGCAGGCAGGGGGAAGGACTTCCAAGTGCAGACTGTACCCAGTCCTCGGCGATGTGATGAGCTCTGCTTTGCCTTCTTTGGGAGTGGTACGGTGGAAATTAGGATGGCGATAAGATATTCAAAAGTTTAATGAAAATAACCCCAGGATGAGTAAAAGTTGTGGGGTTATTTATAGTGTCTGGCCAGGGGCCAATAGCGCTTACTAGGTTTCCAAAATTGACCCAATTAGTAGATATGTGTAGAGATAGCTTAGAAACAAGGCACTGGCAAATTTAGGGTGAGAAAAAAAATCTTAGAGTTTTCTTTGGTTCAGTAAAGAAGGCCAACTGCAATCCTAGATTTGTAACCGGTGTTTTCATTACGCTGAAAGCGTTGAGTCTTATATTTTCCCTTGACCCAGAGCTTTAATTTTTGCACAAGTCTTTGAAGAAGGGAAAAATGGGGGAGGGGGGTAGGAGAAATGTATGGATTTTATTGGATGCTCCCAAGATAAAAGTGGATATCATTTTCTTCCTTGAGGATAACATTATTCGCAGAGAAAAGGACACATTTGTTGGTTCGTAGCTCTGTTACCATGGAAACATATACATTTAAAAAAAATGAGGAAACTGTTTTGATACATTAATTTTGAGACCTCCTACACCAACCTACCTTCTTCCCTGTGAGGTGTGGCATGACAGAATGAGGACAGAGCCCTGACTCGGGTCAAGGGCCAGTGCCGTCACAGGAGGCAAGCCCGGATTGGATTCCTCTGCTCTCTGCGTGGCCTTGCAGATTGGCCACATCTGCATTTTAAACACACACTTCCAGGGTGCCTAGTTCGCCTGAGGCTCCGCGGAAGCTTTGCAGAAAGCAGTAGCGGTGGGACCCAGCTGGCTCGCCATGGGAAGGGAAGTCAGTGGGACTGAACTGGTGATGGACCACATTCAGGATTCCCTCAGTTCTCTGGGTGCTCTAATTAGCCCTGCGCTGCATTTCTTGTGGGTGTGGTCCTGTGGAAATTGGAATGATGGTTAGATATTAAAAAGTGTAATTAATAACTCCAGTGTGATTTGTGCGCTCATCCTTAAACCTCCTGCTTAGTTCACTTGTTTGGAGAGCCTGTGTCCTGCAGAAGCCTCAGCTCACCCCGCCGCCTGGGATGAACATGGGTTTGGAGGCAGGCATGCCTGCTTTTTGACTCCTGCTGTACCTCTGGGGATTTGGAAACCTGGGGCAGGTGACAGTCTCTTCAAGCCTTGATTTCATCACTTGGAAAAAAGATAGGGATTGTAATTCCCACAGTGTCGCGCTTTTATGGACATTTAATGAGATAATACTGTCTATGTAACATGCTTAGCGTCTTGCTGGGCTGTCAGTGTGGCAGTGATGATAGATATCACTGACAGGTACCAAATGTACCTGATGCGCCTAGTGGAAAAAAGGATACTTTGGTGGCAGCAGCAGGGTCACAGGGCTTCCATATTCCTCAAAGAAGACCCCCAAGATCCCCGCTCTTTCGTTGGCAGCTCCATAGGGAGCGACTTAAACACTACCACGTTTCAGTTTAATGCCAGTGTAAATCTGACAATATTTCACTGAAGTCTCCTAAATAAATGCACTTCTCTTTCTCGCTCTCTTTTATTTATTCAAGTAATATCTTTTGAGTACCTCTTCTATGTCAGGTCTAGTGCTAGGTACTGGGAGGAAAATGAGTAGGCTAGCAAAGGCTTCTGATCACATGGATGTTACAATATAGCGGGGACAGAAAGAGACGTGACCGGACAGTTACATGGCAGCGTGTTCAGCGCTGTGGAGGAAGGTGGTGCTACCGGAGCAGTTTTACCGGGTCACCTAACCCAGGTTTGGGAGGGGTGTCTCTGGATAGCCGTAAAATCCAGCCCCAATGACAACGGAGTTGATATATAAACATCACTTAATAAAGACAGGCTGGTTTCCAGGAAAGCGAGGATTTGATTCTATAACCCGACAGGATCTGTCAGTGAGGAAGGGTGTTCAGTTACAGGTGGGGACAGCAATGAGGCTCACAGAAGCCTCTCCTCCTCAAAGGCCAGGCTGGGGGGGGGGGGAAGGGGGGGAAGCTCCGCCCCTCGAATCCAGGTCTGACTCACAAGCTGTCCTTATGGTGTGCTATGCCGTCATCATGAGATCCCATTAAACCTGTATCTAGGGACATATATTCTGATCGGGGTAGGGGGGGTGACTTGCCCTGTAGGTCAGCTGGAGGGAAGACCTGGGTGGGCTGAGTCCTGCTGCGGTGGACAAAGCAGGTCTGGTTTTTGTGGGACAGCAGTGCTGAGGGGTTCTGGTTTTATACGTGATTGCTACTCCTTGTTTACCTCTGAGATGGACCGTTAGGCCTTGGGCTGGACGGACCTGGACTGTGAGCTAACCTTCCCCTGGAAGCAGTGTACCAAATTCCATGCTCTGAACAAGCTGGTGGTTGTTCTTTGAAAGCCCACACTCATATTTCTTGACTCTGGACTGAGCCATCCTTCGCTTTATAGGCTTGAAATTCACCTGGCTGGCTTTTATTAAACCCATAAGCCAAAGGTATTCTAAGTGTTGTTGACGTCCAGGGGATGTGGTTATCATCATCTAATGAATCCTTTCTAAAAGATTTTTTTTTTATTTTTCAGAAGAAGCCATTTAGAGCAAGCAACATGTCTGAGTGATTGAAGGGCTCCGGGGCCACTGGAGCTGGGAATGAGTTTCAGATCTGCTGTTGAGTCGCTGTGTGGCTCAGGAAGGTTACTTTCCTGTGCTGTGCTTCAAGCTCCTTATCAGATTGTTCGGGGGGGTGGGGGTGGGTAGGTAAAGCGCTTAGAGCAGTGCCCAGCACATGGAGGGCACTCAGCAAGAGAAAGCTCCAGTTATCCTAGAAAGAAGGCACCATGATAATCACTCATGTAGCAGCCATTTCCAGTGTTCCGTAGATTTGCATACGGGTCTTGTTTGCTTTTTAAGTGTTCAAATAAATAAAACCTCAATAGTCCCATCCTGAATAGATTTTCCATTTATCCTATAACACAAAGCAGTAAAATGGATTTCTTAATACACCCCCAAGGGGCTGGAGCGGTAGCATCCATGACCGCCAGTCACCAGCAGCTGGGAGAATTCTCCGGCAACTGTGCCAACATGGTTAAGTTTGTGGCATGTGGCACGGTTTCCCTCTCCATCTCTTCCTATTTGCACTTTTAAAAGTTGATGCAGTTCATTTTCAGGAGCATTTAAAGACCATCTTAGAGTTCATATTGTCAATTCTGCAGAAACTGAGAAAGATCTTCTGCTAACCTCTTACCAATCTGAATCAGACAGACAGAATTCAAACTTTGAAGAAGTGCATGCCCACATAATTCAGTGTGGTTTGTTTCTGCAGGATTAACGCAGCTGCGGGTGCTCTGAGCTGCCAGCAGATCTGTGACCAAGGCATCTAATTGCAACCGCCTTTCAACTTTGCGCAGGTCAATGGAGGCGCAATGATCTCAGGGGTAATCTGTCTTTCCTGTATGCCTGTGGTGTGATATATAACCCCTCACTGCAAGGGTCCTTGTGGCTGTCAGCTTCTGCTCCCACCCGTAATAGAATAAATAACTGGTAAGTGGGTGATTCTTTATATCATTCTCTTTTGTCCTGCATCTTGTGAGCTAAGGGATGGGCCCACCTCTGTTAAAGCAGCAATGGGGGCGCTCAACCCATAAATGATTCTGGGTTTGCTCTATGCTGGAACTGGAGCCCAGAGCATGTGCAGATAGATGCGTCTGCAATCTTGCCACACTGTGAGGACTCTGTTGAATAGCCAGGGAGCTGTTACATCTTAAGTCTGACTTTCTCTGCTCACTCTTGAGACGGCTAAGCACCTCAGCTGGGATAGAGGAAAGAGATTGGAAGAAGTATTGGTACTGTCTTGAGATGGAGGAGCCAGGGAGGGTGAAGAACTAATTTTGTCTATGTCTGGACGTATTCAGAGCCCTCTGCTGAAGTGTGGGTGGTCAGGCCATCGGCGGGGTTTGTAGGAAAACCCAGAGTGGAGTAGGTCGAGAGCAAAGCCCTACTGCAGATGTTGAAAGTGTGCATTGAGAGTGGACAAGGTTTCTCTCCTCTTGACTTCCGGTCTGCTGCCTTGCCCGTGCCCCAACCTCTGCCCCAGGCTCTTTGGAGACTTGAAGTATTGAGTGACTGAGTTGCTCCCAAAGGCAAAACTGTGGGTCCCTTTGTGCTGTGGTTGGGTGTAGCTTAGGGAAAAAGCTCTCTTTAAGCCAAGAACCCCCCCCCCCCCACTGTCCTGTTCAGTGTCGCATCCCTGCAGGTAGGCTTAACTCCCTGCTGGACCACAGCTGAACCAGGCAGCATGGGCCCAGTGCAGGCGTGTGTCTGCCTTCACACTCCCTGAGGGGTGGGATGCTCTCTCCTCAGCCTTCTTCCTCTCTCTCAAGGCTGCATTGCAAAAAGACCTCTTCTTGTTCTAAAATCCACTTAACCTCCATTTTCTCTTCCTGAACCTTCCCCCCGCCCTCCCCCCCCCCAACTTCCCTCTTTCCCGATCATTATAGAACCCACGTGGATAAGTAGCCCACACACCAACGATTATGTAAGTTAATGTGAGAGCCCACTGGGTAGGTCAGCAGCTGTGGAGAAAATAATGGCTGGAACATCAAGGGTGGGGGGCCTTGGACCTTGAATTTCTTTTAATCAAGGAGGAGGGGTGGGGGTTGGCTGATGGGCAGAGGAGAAATAGACTGTGTTCAGGGACACGACTGATGGTCCATGCGGTCTGGGGTGGTCCCCTGGCCTTCACAGTTCTTTAGCTCTGTGACCTTGGGGAAATCACTCCAGCTCTCTGAAACTCAGGCTTCTTGCCTGTAAAGTGGGGATAATACTACCTGGCTTCTGCTGTGGTTAGAGGGGTGACAGTCATTTATTATAATTCAATAGATACCGACTGAGATGTGCTGAGCACTGGCCTGGGTGCTGGAATGAACTGAGCCTCGTCTCCGACCTGCAGGAGTTTCTAGGGGACAGAGACAGGAACAACTGCATCATGAAAACCATCATGGGCCACGAGGATGCAGTCAGAACGATGGTGTCGGTGGAGTTCAGGGGGCGGTCCGTGAGGGTTCCTGAGATTGTGACGTCTGTGTGACGCTTGTCATAGCTCCCGGCCCAGGGTGAAGCGAGCTCTTAGAGGTTTATTTTATCTAAGGGACACTTGCATGAGGACAGGAGAAGTAGGGGAGAGCAAGTGTCGTGGCCACAGAGCTGGTGGGGGCTTTCCCACTTTGACATCATGCAGGTTCACCGGCCAGCTTCCGGGGGTAGGGGGGTTTCCAGGTTCATCAGTGTCCTTGGTCAATGCCCTCTGTCCCTCTAGCTGGCTGCCCACCATTGTGAGGTGGTGGCGTGCATGCTAGGAGAAATCCCAAGCCTCGGAGAGAACGCAGCCATTGTGGTGGAAATACCAGTAACACAGCTACTGGGCTCTGAGCTCACGAGTGTTTTCTCTCTGGCGCTCAGAGGCGAGGTGGTACCGGGGTTGGCTGTCATCTTCTCTAGGAGAGGAAGAGGAGCACAGAGGCATTGAAGGCACTGGTTACAAATCTCATGGGGAGAGTGAGCCAGGCCTTGCCCAGGGGTCCTTGCCGCCAGTCCAGTGCCCTGACCATCGGGCCCTTAGCCTTACGGGGCTGCCTGGACGCTGCCCCTTCCTTCTCTGCTGCTGCCTCCTCCTCATCCCTCCAGGCACAGCCAGTCCGCACCCCTGGGGGTCCTGTCTGGGCTGGGGTCCCTTCCCCACCAGGTTAGACAGGGCTGTACTCTCTTCTTGTGGCCGTCAGAGGACTGGGCAGCAAAAGGGGATCGTTTCTTGGCAGACACAACTTCTTAGTCATGAAATTAATGTAATATTAGGAAGTTAAAGGTCAAATATTGTAAAAGGTCAATCTGTGCTTTAGCCAAGGCTATACCCAAGGATGATGTGTGGGTCCACAGGTAGGGAAAAATGTACACGCACACACACATATGGAAGGGTGAGGGGGACCAGGATGAGAAATTGGGAATGACCAGGCCTTCGCAGTGGATTTTCCTAAGAGACCTTGTACAAGGTGGATTCATTCCTTAGTCAGAAGTGGGTGTGGAAAATCCCAAAGGCCAATGGAGGGTGCACAGGGCCTGGGCAGGTCATGGGGCAGATCACAGGCTCACTCAGGGATGATGATTATTTTTGCATTTGGTCAAAAATTGACAAACTAATTGCTGAGCCCATTGTTAGAACATGGGCAAGCCATTAGAGGGGATTGTAAGCAATTGCTCTCTGTTATTCCTAATGAGAGGGACACAGCCTCACCTTCTGTATTTATGGCTCAGAGGCAAGCGAGGGTCTTATCTCCTCTTTCTCTCCCGGGGAGCGGAGTGCCCAGGCTGCAGCCCTGCTCCCTCCCTCCCGGCTGCAGCTCAGCGTGGGCTCTGGCTCCTCCTGAGCAGGGAGAGTGATGATTTGTTTGTCTGATTGCTCCAGGGAGTCCCCTGCTGCTGCTTCCTGGTTTTCCACCTTCTCTCCTTTCCAAATTCCCTGCTTCCTCCTGGGCTGTTCTCAAGATCCCGTTCATCTTAAAACCAAGAAAGCACAAACTGAATACAAATACAAAACCGGAGCTCTTTGGGAAGTGGGACTTTCCATACTGAAAGCTAAAGCTTCCAGGAGTTGGGTCAATCAGTGGGGTTTGGAAAAGACCCAAGGATTCAAAACCATTCAGAGTCGTTCCAATGGTTGATACTGTGGGCGTCAGTACCTGCGCATGGGTGGGGTGCCCAGGGTCTTGATTACGAAAGAGAAAGGTATCTGCTATTCTTTTGATGGGGGGCATTGCATCCTGGCCTGTTTTTCCTGCGCTAACCCAGAAGGAAACGGTATTCATATGTCCAGTTCAAAGCAGGGGTTCCTCTGGCAAGTCAGACACCTTGGTTTGACTCCTGGCGAGGACTTGGGCACTGTCTTCCTCCGTGGGAGGCAGGTAGGCGTTTTGTCATGGCTCTCCTTACGCTCAGCCCTTCCATGGTCCCCCAGGACTGGGATGCATATATTTCTTCCATTTTTAGCATTAGCACAAAGACTTCTGGTTGAAGAAAGTTCATTTTAGTGAAGCTTTCTTCCTCATTTTAAAGCCTGTGTCAGTTGCTCATTCTTTGTTAAATCATGAAGATCACAGGCAGTGATAGAAAAAATGGCTGCCAGGTCAGTTTGTCTTAGCATATTTCTTCCTTCCACATATTCTGTGATGAGGCCTTCATCATTTTCACTTTAGAAACATAAAACATTCAATTTGTCCTTTTTCACTGGTAGTTGGCACCCAAAGCTATGAAGTCTGTGTCAGTTTCTAATTATGCCTAGAAATATCACCAGTTTTGAGTGTCTGGCCATTGCTAGATTGTCACATTTTTGTAACATGGAAAATGAAGTCATAATTTCTTTCAGAGAGGATTTGGAGATGGTATATGGCTGCTCTAACACATGACCACCAACTTAGTGGCTTAAAAATCCCCCCCACATTTTACTTTTTTTAATCTTATAATTTGGAGGTCTGAAGTCCCAAACGGGTTTCACGGGACTGCAGTCAAGGTCTCAGCAGGGCTGCATCTCTCTGGAGGCTCTGAAGGAAAACCCATCTCCTGGCTCTTCCAGCTCCCGGAAGCACTCAGATTCCTGAGGGGGGGGGTGCCTTTCCGTCGTCAGAGCCAGCAATGGCATCATTCTTCCCTCTGCGTACACCACAACATCCTCTCAGGATGACTGATCTTCAATTTACTTGTCATTCCAGTTTGGTCCTAGGAGGAGGTGAGTGTAGCTTTTACCTACTCTGCTGCCATCTTGACTACCCCCCCATCTTCTCTGAATGACTCCCTCTTTCAGGGGCCCTGTGAGTACGCAGAGTCCACCAGACAGTCCAGGATAACCTCCCAATCTCCAGGTCCTTGCCTTAGTCCCATCTGCAAAGTTCCTTGTGCTACACGAGGTAACATATTCATAGGTTCCAGGGAGGAGGAGGCGGACATTTCAGGGGTGGTCATTATTCTGCCTACCACAGGAACAATCCTACCACAGGAACAATCCTACCACAGGAACAATCCTAGCACAGGAACAATCCTAGCACAGGAACAATCCTACCACAGGAACAATCCTAGCACAGGAACAATCCTAGCACAGGAGCAATCCTAGCACAGGAACAATCCTACCACAGGAACAATCCTAGCACAGGAACAATCCTAGCACAGGAACAATCCTACCACAGGAACAATCCTAGCACAGGAACAATCCTAGCACAGGAGCAATCCTAGCACAGGAACAATCCTAGCACAGGAACAATCCTAGCACAGGAACAATCCTAGCACAGGAACAATCCTAGCACAGGAACAATCCTAGCACAGGAACAATCCTAGCACAGGAACAATCCTACCACAGGAACAATCCTAGCACAGGAACAATCCTAGCACAGGAACAATCCTAGCACAGGAACAATCCTAGCACAGGAACAATCCTACCACAGGAACAATCCTAGCACAGGAACAATCCTACCACAGGAACAATCTTACCACAGGAACAACAGGCAAAAGCAGGCTAGAACGCCAGTCTTGATACATAAGCGATACTAATGCATTTTGAATTGCCCCATTTTTAAAACTCTTCTTGAAGCAGTTGTTCTTAGTCCTACACTGGCTTGAAAATGACACAAACATTTATCAATCTCCTGATCCACAGTCCTCTGTGCGGTTTCATTCCTGTGTATGGAAGGATGTCCCTTCTGTAGGATGAGAAATTTACTTTCTAATCTTCTCTTAAAGGTCAAGTGGCAAAGAGCACTAGCTTTAAACGCGCATTGCCCACCTGGGACAATTAAGGAAAGATGTAAAGGGTTACAGACTTTAAGACAGTGGTAGTCAACCTGGTCCCTACCGCCCACTAGTGGGCGTTCCAGCTTCCATGGTGGGTGGTAGCGGAGCAACCAAAGTATAAATAAAAAGATAGATTTAACTATAGTAAGTTGTTTACAAAGATTTATTCTGCCAAACATAGCAAAAATTCGACATAAAGTACTTGGTAATTATTATCATATGCTTTAACTTGCTGTAACTCTGCTTTATAAATTTTATAAATAAAGTTACTTTTCTACTTTATAAATCACCATTACTGTGGAACTGGTGGGCGGTTAGAAAATGTTACTACTAACAGAGATACAAAAGTGGGCGGTAGGTATAAAAAGGTTGACTACCCCTGGTTTAAGATGTGACATGTGCCGGAGGCCAATGGAGGAGAATCGACTAAGATATTAGCTGATTTAGGAAAATCCAAATCCTACCTCTGGGAGAATACCTGGATTAGCAAATATTTATTACAGTTCATTTTTTGAAAGAGAAAGCTCTTTCCTCTCAACTGTTTTATCATTAAAATTTCGATTTGCTTTTCCCTGCAGCCCAGAGGTCAACACCAAGAGCCGACCTCGGAGCTGAGTTTTCGTCCGGGCCTCCCCTTGTTGTCATGGGCGGTAGTGCCTTAGAAGGCACCTTCACCGATGTAGTGAAACTCTCTATGAAGTTAAAGGATGCTCTGTAATTCGATCCCTCTTCCAGAACAAACAGACCTGGCATGGGCCCTGTGTCCCGGCTCAGAACCACCCAGAAGGCTCTTTTTCTTAATGTTGTTCATGCCTTTGGCCTTTCCCTGCAGCCCTTGCTCTTGGCTGTCGCTTGACTGCTGGGGCGTTTCTGGGTCTCCATGTGGGCCGCTCTCCCAGGGGTGTAGTCTGTTCTGGGGGTGGGGGGTGGGGCGTGGGCCACTCTCCCGGGAGCGTGGACCTGTGGGAGAGCTCTCTTGCTCTGTGTCTCTGGCGAGCGCAGCCTGGCCAAGTGGAGGGGCTCCCTTCCTTACACGGGGGCTGCGGTGCTTGCAGGGTCTGCATGCTTGGTCCTTGGCTCCTTCTGCTGGCAACTGAGTGATGGAGCCAACAGTCAGCGGGGCCGGGAGACCCTCTTCATGCCTCATGCCCATTCCGATTCCGATTCCGTTAGGCAGAAACCCAGCTCTCTCCTATCTCTGTGGCTGAGTCAGGCAATCAAGGGGGATAATGACATACAACCTGTTGGTCCTGGCACCTGCTCAATCGCTGCGGCCGTGTGGAGACGGTCTGTGCTGGCACCTCCGCCCGGCTTGGCAGGATCTGAGCACACTCCATTCTGACCGTGGCCTGGAACAGGACCCGGGGACAAGTGGCCACACAATGGTGATAGAGAGAGGCAGAGAACAATGGCTCAGGGGAAAGGGAGGGAAGCGGGAAGCAGGACCAGGAACAGCCACGCAGTTCAGAAGAGGTGAAATAGGGAAGGGCTCGTAGCTTGGCTAGTTTCTTGTTGTTATGTTGGTTTCTTTCTCTTTCCTTTTTGCTTGCTTTGCCAGGTCCTTATCTATGAGGCCAGAGAGCTGTGTGGTTCTCCTTACATCTGTCTTACCTTCTGATGTACTATGTTGCTGCTTAATGAATCATTTCGTGTTACTTACTGATGGGGCTTTGCGGAAGAATGGCTTTGGGATAAGAAATACAATGAGAAATGATCTCCAGCAAAGACCAAGTGGGACTTACGATTTTGTTTGGCCGTGTCCATTGCTTACTGGTTAGAAGCTACCAGGCTCTGCCCAGTGGTCTCTATTCACTTTGTAGAAAATCAAGATTTAACAGACCCAAGCTTGCATGTTTAACTCCAAGGCTTTTCTGATGCTCGTGGCCGGGGTCACAGTTTGAGGAAAATGGATTCTATACTCGGATTTAGCTCATGAGCTGTCCCCAACCCCTCCTCCCAGGGTCTCATGTGGTATGATTTTCTCGAAGATAGCAGTTGTGTCTCCGTGCAGTTGGGGAAGGAGGCTTCTGATAGTGCAGTGTATCACCTGCATTGTTATTTTCAGAGCGTTCTGTCTCAGGTTTATTCCTGGCAAAAAGATTGAAAGATAATGTGGAATCAAATACATTTGTCTGGGGTTGAATGTGTGTCAGAGGCAGGCATTGATTTCCTGGAGTCTGAGCTCTTAGTAAATGTCTTTCCAGTGAGGATTCCAGTCAGGATTATAAAGGTTATATGAAATAGGCCTAATTTCTGCGTTTTCTCTGGGAGAGGTTGCTTAATTTATACGCAAAGGGGGGAGAAGAAATACACTCCCCAACACTGTTTGTTTGTATCCAGCACACAGTTCATATTTTAAAATAAAATACTACGTTGATTAGTGGTGTGAGCTAGGCTAAACCAGAAAAAAAAATCTCTGTGCAGAGAATCCTCATGGAAGAAATATTTGCACGTTGGAGAATGTAAAGATAGCAAAAACGATATCTAGGCTGAGCTAACAGGAAGTTTGCCCAGGAGCAAGACCGATTTTCGACGGTGCTTTTACTTACTCGATCACCAGGGGGCAGCATTGCACTTTGGTTGGAAAAAACAGTCTCTGTGGCAAGCAGCCCTTTAAATGAAAGGAGAATGTCTTCAAATGAGCAAACCTAAAAACCAGAACATTAGCAAGAACCAGAAAACCAACAACACAGAACCCAAGCTCTCTTTGTTATAATGTGCCATCTTTGCTTTTCTTGGTATGAGGAGTTTACTATTGTAGTATTAAGACTCTGCAGGGTGTACTTGGCTACAAGGTGTTGATACACACTTAGGGTTGGTAGATAATGCAGTGACATTATTTTTCATTATTCCCACTTTTTGTGTGGCTCTCCCATCTCACTGTCCTTGCCAAGCAGCTGCTCCTACCTGCTTCCCTCCTGGAAGAGGCAGACCTGGTAGCTGGTCATCCCCTGGTAATGCTGGTCCTTTTGTGCGTATCCATAGAGCAGGCTGGAAAACTTCCTCCCTTCTCCTTGGTGCAAAAACAGACTCACAATTTGCATGATTGTGAAACTCCTGGGGACGACAGTTACTTTTATGCACTGACACAAACATACTTTTGTAGGAATCGAACTTATTTATTTATTTATATGAGGAGTGATACAAAATACAAAGATGCTAAAATTTTGCCTCTTTAAGACTGACCCATATGATTCGTGGATAAAGTGTGGGTGGATTAAAACAGAACAGCTGTCGGCTTTTAGGAGTGTAAGCCCCACCAGAGCAGAGATTATGCCTGTCTTTTCACTGATGTATCCCCAATTCCTAGAACAGTACCTGGCATAGAAGGCGCTCGAATTTGTTGAATGAATGAATGCATTTAATCACGAGGGTCATGATGGCCCCTCCCCCACCTGGGCTTTGCTTTTGAGCAATGATTCTCTTGAGAAGCCAGGTCCCTGACCAGGCTTCCTTCCTTGTCTCCGTTTTTGTCTGTCTCATTTCTGGGCTTTGAAAATTACAGGAGCTGAGAGTTTATTGAAGGAAAGCTCTAAAATTCAGCCTGCAAGAACAACTCTAAACCCCAAATATTTTTGTTTCTCTGAAATTTGCATAAGAAGTGTGTGTACAATGACAGTGTTAATTCCACCATATTTTTTTGGGGGGGTGGGGTGGGGAGGAATCATAAAGATTTGAAGGTAACTCTCTATTAATGTCCTTTGACAAGGAAGTCTTTCTATTTAGCTTCCTCCTCTCTCTTCTTCATTTGCAAGAAAAAGGCGAGTTGGAACACCTGACTTTTACCAGGAGCAGAATCTATGCACAGGCCAGGGAATAACGGGCAGTATGAAGATTAATTACTCTCATCGGAATCCAGCTTGGCCTGTGAGACAGTTCAATTATTTAATCACATTGGTGCTGCTGGCTTCTGAGGACTTGAGGGCTGGGATAGCTCCCCCTTCCCACTCAATTTATGTGAGAAGTCGTTCCTCAGCTCCCGTTGTCAGCTGAACCCTTGGGCAGAGGGAGAGGAGCAGGTGATGCTGAAGACGATTGTTGGGCAAATAAGTTTGTAAAATGTGATTTTTATGTTTGCTCACTTTTATTGCTAAAAATGGCCACTGCCCAGTTAGTTATGTGATCTGTGAAATGGCTAATTACCTTCCTACTTGGGAAGGACCATTGTTATGCTAATGTTGCCTGGAGGAGGGGTTTTCGTGCCAGAAAAGTTTAGAGAGGAGAGGAAGAAGGAGAAGAAGAAGCAGCAGCAGCCAAGATGGAGGGGAAGGAGAGAGAAGCCAGTTTGGCAGAGTAAGAAGCCATGTTGGCAGATGGGGAACCAGAGGTGACTGAGACTGGTGGAGGCCTTTGATTCTAGGAAAACCTGGATGAGTCCGTGGCTTGAGGAGCCCTGAATGGAAAGGGAAGTATTTTCCCTGTGTGTGTGTGTTTACTCGCTGGCCGGGTGCGAGGCTAGAATAAAGGAATGGCCTGCCAATTTTTGTCTCTGCAGTTTCTTTACTGTCTGCCCAAATCTAGTGGGAATGTGAACCTGCATGTGCCTGGAAGTGATGGCGGCGAATACTGGCCTCAACGAGGTTCCCATCTCTGCCGCCTCCTGGGCTGTATCCGGGATGAGTTCTCAGTGCCTGGCCGCCTCCCTCAATGATGCACAGTGGATGCTTTCCCTCTCGCACACAGCTTTTCAGGCTTTCTTCTGCTGTAGAAGGGCTGCCCCCTGAGCTACACGTAGAGCATGCCGTCAGACCAGAAGACGCGGGAGTGGTGTGGTCCCATAGAACTTGCAGTGACCACGGACGGGTTCTCTCTCTGTCCTGTCCTGTGCGGTAGGCAGTGGCCCAGTGCGGCTGTTAGCGCTTAAAATGTGGCTGGCATGATTAAAGGGCCAAGTTTTTAATTTAAATTAAAGTGATACCTGAAACTAATACAAAATAATATTGAATGTAAGCTGTAACTGAACCCAACCATCACCTCTACCCCCCCCCCCCCCCACACACACACACAAATAAAGTTAAATAATTACCTATGGCCAGTGGATACTGTGATACTGTATTGGGAAGTGTAAGACTAGACAGTGCCCACAATGCCCAAAGAATAATAATACATTTGAAAAGCACTACATTAAATACATGTAAGTAGGTCACTTTGAATCAGGTTTCCCCCGAGCATTTCACATGTCCATATGATCTGTCAAATTCCAGACGTGGAAAACAGATGCTTTGTTTTCCAAACGGAATTCACTATGCAACCAAATGGTGGTAAAGAAAAAAAATGCCTAAGAAAGAGGTATCTTTCTTACTAATGATTTTTTGCCTTTTTTTTTTTTTATGGAGCTTGACAACTTTACTTTTTTTATTTTTTTAATTTTTATTTATTTATCTACTTTTTTAGATTTTATTTATTCATTTTTATTAGAGAGAGAGAGGGGAGAGAGAGAGAGAGGGATAGATAGAGAGAGAACGGGGGAGGAGCAGGAAGCATCAACTCCCATATGTGCCTTGACCAGGCAAGCCCAGTGTTTTGAACCGGCGACCTCAGCATTCCAGGTCGACGCTTTATCCACTGCGCCACCACAGGTTAGGCCAACAACTGTACTTTTACAGCAAGGGCTGGTTTGCAACACAGTCCTTCTATTATTAATGTTATTGTTTGTTTGTTTGTTTGTTTTTAAAATCATCTCTCACCATGCCCCTCTGCTGTTTTTGCCTTGGCTGGGTCACTTCTCATTAGTCGTCCAGGAGGGACAGGGAAATGGATGCTTATGTCCTCTGCTGGGGCTCTTTGTTTCTTCCCATGCGAGATATCTTTCTTTTTCTTTTCATTTTATTGATTTTAGCAAGAAAGAAAGTGGAGGTGCGGGGGAGAGAGAGACAGGAATATAAATATAGATCTGATTGTGTACATGCCCTGACCGGGGATTGAACTGGCAACCTCTGCTTTGGGACAACGCTCTAACCAACCGAGCTATCCGGCCAGGGCCATGGCAAGAGAGCTTAATCACAATGAACACTGCATTCTCCCAGAACAAAATGAGTTAGGGGGCCATGTCTTCTCCGGACCTCTGAGTATGGCCTCTCCCTGGACGTCTGCCAGGGTGCTGCCGCCTACTGAGCTCACCCAGCCTGGCAGACGCTCTGTTTAGCACAGATTTCAAAGTTGTTCTGAGGCCCGTGGACAGTTTGCCTGTCAACATGAGCCCTCTAAGCAATGGCCGTCGGAACCAAATGTCTTTGGTCCCAACTAGACACAGTACACAAGGGACAGGCCATGAAATACCACCACAGGCAAGGCCGGGAGATGGGCCGAGCTCTTCCCCCGGTGTCCAGGCTGAGCCATGGAGCCACGGCGGATGGCCACCCATCTTCCCCAGCCTGCAGCATCTAGCCCAGCCCCGGGCAAGTCACCATTCATTCTCCTGCTGTCTCCTCTGTGCCGATACCCGGGCCCATGCACCTCATGCCCTCGGTGCTAAAATTCGACAGAAAGAAGAAAAAACTGAGTCTGAGAAAGCATCCTCTCGGTTCCTATGGTTTACTCTTGCTAGTTAATTTGAGCCTTAATGTTGATGTCTCAGAGTGACAGAAACAGCAGCCGGTCTGCTGTTGTACAAGCAAGTGCTTATAGCCTCGTTGCTAACTCCCTTGAAGAATGTCCTCAGAAATGCAGCTCACAAAGAGAGTTCTCTAAATAAAGCTAGATTTGTAAAGAGCCCGTTTCCTGCCTGCCTGAGAGCTGGATCCTGTGCAGGAAGGGGTGCCAGGCTGGCTACCAGTGCACAGGCAGCAGCTTGGGTACCGTCCCGTGAGCCTGCGCAGCAGGGCAAGGAGAGACATCCGAACAGAAGGTGGTCCGAAGTCTGAAGGGGAAGGATGGACCAAGACAGAAGGAAGTGTCGGAGGCCAAGTACGGAGGGGTTGTCTGAGAGCACGGGGATGTGGAGAAGGAAGAATGAGAAGGAGAAAGAATAAGAAAAGACTTCACAGGAGAAAAGGAGGAGGTAGAGGAAGGAAGAGAGCAACGATCTACATTGGTTTCCTGCTTTATATCCTCAAAGGGATGGTGTTGAAAGGTTATTTCCATAGACAACTAGACAGTGGCAGGTCACCAGGCCACACTGCTTCCCTTCCTAGGTGTTAAGTCCCAATGTCACACGTGCAAATAAACGAACAATTGAACAACCAGACAAAACCCAGCTTATCCTTGCTTTTTCTAGGTTGCGTTTGCTTTTAATATTAGGAGGGATTTTCTCAAACATTGCAATGTACTTGTTGTCAAATCTCTTGTAGGAATTTTCTCAGGTATTTCAACCTACTTGATGTCAAATCTCTTGGAGAAGAATTTGAACAGTGATGAGAAGGTGGGCTTCCTGACACCCAGCCCACTTCTCCTAGCCTTCTGTCCAAACACTGTCCTTCCTCATTTTCCCCACACATGGAGACAACATGGCTGGTGGCTATTTAACTGCACAACAGTTAGTTGCTTTATATCTCAGGGACTCTCACTTTGCTGGGCCCTCGTTCCTTCTAAGGGAGCTTATTAAGAAGATAGTGGCCAGGATCCCAACCCCAGGGATTCAGGGTCTCAAGGAATGGCAACATCTCTAAGAGAAACCCAGGCTGGGGAATGTTGGGAAATGGCGTCAAGCTGTAGGGTGTAGACTAGAGGATGAAGCAATCTAATTCAATGCTAGTTAAAAATTACTGAAAAAGACAGTCTTGTGGAATGACTTCTGTAGACTTGATTGGAAGTGAAGGCTAATGGAAATGGAGGATGGCTTATTTTTGTCACGCTGTAATTCTTGGTTAGTGAAGTCCTCTTTTTCTTCCCAATTACTGTCTGAAGAAAGACCAAACTCTATACAATAACAGATGGGGAATAGAATTGGGCTCATGAATCTCTTTACTTTGGAATCTGGCTGTGGTTCCATCATCCTTTTAGGTGATGCCCTTTCTGAGTCCCCAAAGCCCCCAGCTTCTGTCACAGTTCATGTTCCTAGAGGGCTGGCCTCTTCCTAGGGTCACTATAGGAGGGGGAGCTGTAATTCTGGAGTCAGACATAGTCTCAGTTCTGGTCAGCCACTTACTTAACTCTGCAAGTGTGAGGAATTGACTCTCTGAGCTTCAGTTCCCTCCATTGATAAGATGGATGTGATTGTCACTCCTCACTGAGCTGTGATGCCTACATGGTTGAAAGTATAAAAAGTACTTGGCCGAATCAATGTTTATAAATGGATGTGGCCACCCTATGGGGCCTGATCCCTTTGTATCTAGCAAAATTTTCTGCCTTCTACAGTGTCCAAGGTCTTGCTATCCCTTCCACTGTGTTCTCAGAAATAAGCCTTCCCGTCAAACCCCGCCCCAGATGAAGTGGCTGTCCATGTTTGTAAGCCTTGGTCACCTTCAGATACTCGAGTCTGTTGTAGTTCTGTTTGCCAAGAAGAACTGAAAAACCAGCAGGTGCCACCTCGACCAGCTGAGGTTTGAGGGTGGGGGGCAGGTCAAGCTGGTTCTGTCGGGACCTGCTGAGTTGTGCTTGCCTGCCAGACAGAGGAACCCCCGAAAGTTTCCTGGGGGGCCTCGTTGTGAGGCACAATGCCTTATTTGCTAAGAGGTCCTCACACCGTAATTTCAAGGATTGACGTGTAGAATTTTCAACGGTGCCTTGTTCTTGCTCCCTTCTGGGCCATATACAAGATGAAGAGTCTAACACCCTTGTGGGAATTCAAACATGTCATACTTGCCGACAGGCAATCATGATTCTAATGAGGGCAGGAGAATTTAATTCAATAAAAAACCTATTAGAACTGACAGTACAAATGTAAACAGGCCCCTGATGAATAATTTCGTGTGGCCTGCTCTGCTGCTGGATTTGTTGACGTCGACCATAACCAAATGTGGAAGGCAGATGCTAGCGTCTATTCTGACAGGATGCGATTGGCATGTGCCTTTTCATTAACTGGTGATGTGATGAGTGAGAGTCCCCAAGATATAAAAAAGATTAATGAAGTGAATGCTTTTTTGGTTTGTTCGTGTTTTTGAAGCTGTGGTGTCTCCATTTGTAGAAAAAATGGGGAGGCACAGTATTTGGGCAGAAGGCTATGAGAAGTAGGATGGTTGTAGAAATACCCACCTCCTCACTGTTCAAATTCTTCTCCAAGAGATTTGACATCAATTCTATTAAAATATCTGAGAATATTCCAGTGTACATTGAAACCATGTACCTGGTTGCTGAAGGTAGTCGCATAAAAGTGGCATTTTAAAAAATTTTTATGGGAAGAGGGATCCTACGATGGTGACCAAAGGTAGAATTGTTGGGGATTGTTTTTGTTATTTTCAAGAGATTCAGGAAGTAAAAAAGGACTCATTAGACAGCTGCTTTGGTTTTTTTCTGGAGACTCTTAGCATATTATTCCAAAACGTTGTTTGAATGTCTGGAATTTTTTCCTTCTGTTTTTAGCAACTGAGTTTTAAAGACTTTTCATTGGGCTGGTTTATGAGTTGTTGCTTATTTTGGCAAATTTTAAATTTCACCCAACAATACAGAGCTCAATTTTTTAACAGATATAATTAATAATAAGAATTAATCAGCATTATTTCTCAAAAGACTGAGACATGGCTGTGTTGTTGCACCAATAATTTTTTTGTAAATTTATTTCCTTCCTTGTTGTTTACTTCTAGTGCTTCACAGTGGAGATATTGTATTGTTTAATCTCTTCTTTAGAAAAGACAGAGGAAAAAGAATAAATAAGTCAGAAAAAAAGGCCCAAGAGAGAGAGCCTATCCTCTGGCCCGAGTGAGGGTGTAGTGAAGACACCAGCCGTGAACCAGGAAGAGAGCTGTCTTCAGGCCTGACCTCGGACTTCTCAGGCCACAGAACTGTGAGATATACATTCATGTTGTTTGTAAGCCGAATAACAAAAAACAAAACAAAAGGAAACCAAAAGTACCCCCTCCCAAACCCAGAGAAAAATCTTAAATATTTGACTTGCAAAAATCTTTGCTTCATTAATAACAGTGGTAAATAATGATTTACTTCTCATCGAATGTTCCCTCTGTTTTTCCATTTTTAAACCTTTGCTTCAAAATCGACCAAATGGTTTTCATTTTCAGCATTTCTTTTTTTTTTTTTTGATGGAGATTCATAGCAAAGAACCTAGAGGCTCCGCCTCCAGGCCTGGGTTCCTCCTCCTCTGTGGGCATTGCAGCTCCAGGGGGAGCTCGAGCTGGTCGGTGACACAGTTTGCAACAGACCCATCAGCTGTCTCTGCACTGAGTGTCCTCTGTTGGGGGATAAATAATATTCTACTCACAAATGTCATAATTATGCTTCCATATATGTAGATGTTAAATATCATACAAATTTACAGTAGTTTTTTGAGATTTTAGAGAGGCAGCTTGCATGATGTGGGGAGCTCGGTGACGCTCATGACACTGCAAGGGAGACTAACGTCTTATTTTTAAATGTGAGGACCCCTGCCCTAAACTAAAGTGGGAAGACCATGTAAGTATTCTGTGGCCAAATCTTTATTTACCGTGTTTCCCCATGTATAAGACGCACCTTAATATTGGGGCCCGAAATTTGAAAAAAAAGTGTATTACATAAAGTTATTGAATTCAAGTTTTATTCATCATAAAATTCATACAACTCCTCATCTATGCAAAAAGCAGGCAGTGCAAGTAAAACAGATCAACCTCTGTGTAAGATGCACCCAGTTTTTAGACCCCCAATTTTTTAAAAAAGGGTGTGTCTTATACATGAGGAAATACCGTATGTCCTGACCATGCTGGTTGCTGATAGGGTGCAGTCTCTGCTTCTGTTTCTACACAGAAAGGGGGCCAGATTGGTCAGCTGCTCCCAGGCAGAGGTCAGCAGCGATGCCTCCTGTCATAGTCCAGTGGTGTGGCCAAGGCCTCCTTAGGAAGCACTGGGCGCATCTGTGGGCCTTTACTCTGCCCACTGCGAGAAAGCAGAAGCAAGTATCTAGTGCATTTTTGCAGTGACCCAGAACAATTTCCCGTTCCTTGGGATGGCTTTCCTATTGCCTCATTTTTACTCATTAGTCCACTTCTGTCTCCTTGCTCACTACTGTTCTGCCCCCACAAGTGGGGTTCAAGGAGCTTATGGAAAGAATTCAGAGTTGCCTACAGAGCCATTCTGAAGGAGAAAAGAGGCAAGGTTTCCTGCGTGTCTGCCGCAAGCTGGGTCTACCCCCCCCCCCCAGGTGTCATGATGTCCGCCATCAGAGAGAAGAATTCGGGGTTTGGAGAGGGTGAGAATTATTCTCCGGGTTTTTTGCTTGCTGCAACAAGGGTTTCACTTACATTGTCAAATATGTGCCAGTCTCTTGTCTTTGGAGAAAGCTTTTTTTCTTCATACCTCGGAAAAGTCATACCTAGGACCTACATTTTTGGGTTTATATGTTGGAAATCGATGGATAAATAGTTCTCAATATATTAGAAACTAAAGTTTTTTGCTTTGCATTCCTAGAAGAGTGAGTGTTCCTATGAGCAATAGAAACAAATTTTGAATATGGATTTTTTTAATCAACAACCAGCCTTTTGTTGATAACACTCATCTGTGTTTTAATGTTATGGTCCCAAGCATCCCAAGCGATGAATGTGCCCGGGTGCGTTGAGGTAAGGACCTTTTCTGTGGTCTAACGCACTCCCCCTTTGCCGCTCCATGCTGAGAGCAGAGAGCAAGGCTTGCTGCTTGGTCATTTCCTCTTGTCCTGTCTCCTAGATCATCATTCTTTCTGTCATCTTCCTGTTTGTTGTCAAGGTTCTGAGCCGGGGACAGTAATGGACAGCTCACAGCTCTGACCTCTCCTGCCTCTCACATTCTTTCACGGAAGCACTTAAAGGAGTAGACGGCCCAGCGGAGAATCCTGTTGCTGGGAGGACTCTGTGACTGGGTCCTCCTGCGCCTGCTGGCCCGTTCCCTGGTGCTTCAGGCCTGTGGAGGTGCCTGAGCCCTGGCTGACGCCCCTGGCATGGGACACCACAGCCAACTAGCTCAGTGGCAGTCTTTTTAAAAAATATTTTTTATTTTGCCATATTTTTTTGCTCCATAAGATGCACCTGACCATAAGATGCACCTATGGTTTTAAGGGGAAAAATAAGAAAAAAAATATTCTGAACCAAATGGTGTGTTAGAATAGTGAATAAATTATACCACAATAATATTTCAACAATGTAAACTCAACAGCAGTATTAACAACCATTAGCTCTGTTATTAACAAATGAGAAGAGACTTTTATGTTCAAGTACTCTTCTAGTTTTCTGGGAACGCTCAGCAGCTAAAAAAAAAAAGAAAAAAAGAACATTCGCTCCATAAGACGCACGGGCATTTTCCCCTCCACTTTTTTTGGGGAAAAAATGTGTCTTATGGAGTGAAAAATACGGTAAATTAATTAATTAATTAATTAATTAATTTATTTTTATTCAATGTTATTTTGGTTTTAGTTTCAGGTGTAGGGCAGAGGGGTTAGACAATCCAATACTTTAGCGAGTGTTTTACTTGCTACAATGTTTCCAGTACCCGCCTGGCCCCGTACACAGTTATTACAGTATTATTGACTCTGTTCCCTGTGCTGTACTTTACATCCCTGGGACTATTTTGTATTGGTAATTCTCAATCTCTTCACCTTTTTCACCTGTCCCTCCCACCGCCCTGCCCGCCTCTGGCAACCATTAGTCTGTTCTCTGTGTGTCTAAGAGTCTGTTTCTGTTGTGTTGGTTTATTTATATTGCTCGTTAGATTTCACACAGAAGTGAAATCATGCAGTCTTTGTCTCTCTCTGACTGGTGGGTTTCTGAGCACAATGCCCCCAGGCCTTTCCATGGGGTGGCGGGCTCCCTGAGCATGCTGTTGGCCTGGCTCTCTGTGTGCTGAGTTTCCCTGCACCCTGGCCCCTCAGCCCCTTTGGGGAGGGCGCCACTTTTGCACTTTGTAGGACAAAATCCAATGACTTCTGAAGAAAAGAAGTGCAGCTTGGAGGAGAGAACTGCGGAGGTCCAGGAAAGTGAGAACCAGGAGCCGATTGGATGCTGCCCTCCTGGAATCGTAACCTCCTCTATCTGCTCCAGCCTCAGAAATGTGGCTGGCTGGCGGCTCCAGGTGAGTGAGGAGCGTGTTGGAAGGCAGACAAGCTTTTTAGGTGTCACTGTGTTGTATTTAGTAGCTGAGCATCTCCCCCATTTTTACCAAGGTTCTTTATCCTGAATTTGTCACTACAGGGTCCTGTTCTCTTTTCTTTTGGCCCCTTCTCCAGCTACTTTAGACCTTATCAGAGCAAAGTAACCAGAGGAAAGTGAAACGCAACGGAAATGTCAGGAAGAACAAATACGTCCTGGCGACTGTATTGAAGCAAACTTTCATTCTTTTACTTATCACGTGGCCACGCATCCATCCATCTACTCATCCATCCATCTGTTCATGCATCCATCTACTTCTCAAATATTTTTTGAGCATGTTTGGTTGTGCCCAGAACAATGCAAATTTCTCAGATAATAGATGTAACCCAAGTATATAAAAAGTTTTCAGCCTTCCACGATAGCCTTGTATTTCGTTAGCCCAATAATGTGACCCCGTGCCTCTATTTTGTGTACCACAGGAAATCCAGACACCTTTTCTAAGTACTGGGTGAGGGCGTGCCTGCACCTCCTAGTGTCTCTCTCTGGGCCCGGCTTTGGCCTGGGACCCCCTACTGCCCCCTCCTTCCTCCACTGCCCCAGCTGCGCGGCTATCTGTGCCCTGGTCTGCATTTTCTCCCTTCTCTGCCCAAGGCTGCTGGTGGGGAGGTTACAGGTGAACAGATCCCAGTGAGGTCTCAGAAGTCATTGCAAGAGGATTATACCACAGGAAAGGGAACTGTAAGTGAGACGGTGGCCCTCACGGCTCCAAAAGCAGCTCGCTCAGCCCCAGCCCGCGGCCATCTTGCTGCAGGGTCTACCCCTCTGCGTCCACGCCGTCTTTCCCCTCCCCTCACTAGAGAAGAGCAAGGGAGCCTTTGTTAGCAGCCAGATCGTGTCTCCTCAAGGGTGCCCCAGCCCCCCCCCCCCCCAACTGCTTGATGTTAACACTGTTGGGTTTCTCATCGTCTCTGTCTCTTTCTTCATATCAGGCTTTGGGCATTTTCTTTGCAAATTAAAAAGCACACCGTAGCGTTTTCTTCAAGAAAAAACCAACAACTTTTCCCCCAAGTGAAATCTGTTGCATGACCTAGAATGCAGAAATAGCTGCAGGAGACTCCTGGAGTTGCATTTTGCTTCCTAATTAAGATGACATTACCCCGTGGGGCCACCTGAGCATTGTAGGAGGGAGAGTGAGCGGATCAGCTTCACAGCCAAACAGTGACATGACAGCTGTGTGTGGGCTGCTACAGGACCACACACAGAAGCGGATTGAGGTCGATGAGACCCCAGGTGCAGAAGAAAATATTGAGCCCCTTAAAAAAAAGAGGGGAAATAAAAATACATGTTAACCATATTTTTAAAGAAATAAAAAAAATGTACTATTAATGTTAAAATTGCACATATGAAACCAAACTTGGTGTCATTAGAAAAAAGTGTCAAGTTAGGGCCCATCAGAAGTCGGGGCCCAGGGCGCGTGTGCGGGTGCGCCCGCGGTTAAATCCACCCGTGGTTAAATCCGCCTCTGACCACACAGCAGGGCTTTGAATTCTGCCCCACTGGTCCCTAGAAGGCTTTGTAGGCCAACTCGCATTAGGAATGTTCCAGAAAGAGAGGAGGCACTATTCTGAGCAGCTGGAACAGAATGTGAAAACCCCAGAGGCATGCAAACGCTTGGCAGGTTGGAAGGACAAGTGTTGGCCTAATGGGAACACAGGTGGAGAGGTTGGGCAGCAAGGACCACCTGGCATTTTCAGGAGTCCATATGTATCCTCCTATTGCCTGTGCCCTGATCAGACCCGCGCTTTAAAGACTGCGCCGTGGCCGGGCACAGGACAGACTGGGGAGACCCGGGGCTGAAGTCCTGAACCCCAGCAGGGCATGTGACTTTACCAGTGGTCTAGAACAGCGTTTGCACTGAGCACATAGAGGCCAGCCGGTAAATACTGGCTAAGGAAAGAAGGCTGGAGTTGGACATTGACATCCAAAGATGTCAAAAGCGAGCATCACTTCCTGCGTTTTAACGTGGTGGAGTAGTCTTCGCGGTACTGACATGCGCGAGACAAGTTTTTGAATTAACGCAGCACCTCCTTTCTGCCGTTTTTTTTTTAAAAAAAAAACGTTTATTTTATTGATTTTAGAGAGGGCAAAGGAGAGAGTGAGTGAGAGAGAGAAGGACGTAGATCTATCCTTCACGTGTCCTGACTGAGGATCGAACACACAACCTCTATACTTGGTACAATCATCTAACCAACCAAGTTATTTGGCCAGGGCTCTTTTCTGCTGTTTTTAAAGGATAATTTGAGGATGGTTAAATAAAGAGGCACATTACAAAGGTGCGGATAGCATGTAAGGAAGTGTTAATAGGTAGTAAAGTTACCATGCCTGAGCCCCAGGAGATGGCGGCGGTGTGTGTGTGTGTGTGTGTGTGGGGGGGGGGGGGCTGGTGGTATCCCTGGAGGCTGGAAGGAGGGAGCTATAGAGGGGGGGCTGCTTTGATGGGACCTGACCCCTTCCCGGGAGGTTTGCCAGTCAGCTGGAAGAAGCCAAGGGAATGAATACCTTTGTCATTGCTCTCTTCTCCCCCGAAGTCGTCTAGCTGGCCTCCCTATTGGCCGAATGCCCCCGGAAGCTGCAGGTCAAGGGGGTGTGTGGCCCCTCCCAGCCAGAGGACAGGGCACCTGCTGTTTCCTGTAGCTCTGCCTCTTTCGCTCAAGGTCAGAATGCCTGTGGAGACGAACAGATCTCCTTCTTTCTGAGCTCTCCTCGCCCTAATCCTCTGTTTCAACCGCTGTCTGAAAGTGACCTAGGCTGCAACGTAGACCTGGGGCAATGATGTGTCCTTTCTCTCCATAAAGGGCAGCCCTCTTTCTTTCTTTTTTTTTTTTTTTTTTTCTTTTTGTACTTTTCTGAAGCTGGAAACGGGGAGAGACAGTCAGACAGACTCCTGCATGCACCCGACCGGGATCCACCCGGCACGCCCACCAGGGGCTACGCTCTGCCCACCAGGAGGTGATGCTCTGCCCCTCCGGGGGGTCGCTCTGCCGCGACCAGAGCCACTCTAGGGCCTGGGGCCACTCTAGGGCCTGGGGCAGAGGCCAAGGAGCCATCCCCAGCACCCGGGCCATCTTTGCTCCAATGGAGCCTTGGCTGCGGGAGGGGAAGAGAGAGACAGAGAGGAAGGAGGGGGAGAGGGTGGAGAAGCAAATGGGCGCTTCTCCTGTGTGCCCTGGCCGGGAATCGAACCCGGGTCCCCCGCACGCCAGGCCAACGCTCTACCGCTGAGCCAACCGGTCAGGGCCAAGGGCAGCCCTCTTTCTGACCTCCATATAACTGACTGGTGACCGCCTGGGTGCCAAACCCAGCTCATCACCGAGTGAGTGACTTCCCTTGGGTGCTTTATTCATACAGTAGCAGAGCAGAAGGGTTTTCTTATTGATTGGAAATTTGGTCAGAAAACATTAAGTCTCAAGTATAAATTAAGGGCTTTCTTTAAAAATCTGTGTTGCCGTGTTTGAACAGAAGCCCCCAGTGGTGGTCACCTTGAACAGGGAACAAAATGGTGTTTGTTGCACATGACTGTGCTCAGAGTCAAGGTCAGATACTTTACAAGAGTGAAAGCCCACAAGAGACTGGACGTCGGGGGTCCGCCTCAGTCCTTGTTCTGTTAGAAACAGTCTTGATAAAACTTCCTATCTCGGCGTATTACTTCTGTTCAACACAAGAATTTTACAAAGCTTGGAAAAGTTAAACTAATGTAAAAGCGCTGTGGGAAGTTGTTGCCACAGCTGGGTAGAAGGTGTCCACTATTAAATAACAACACTCACGAGGCAGCCAAGCATGGAGCGTGGTGTCCCACGGAAGCCACAGAGAAATTTAAAGAGACGGGACGCAGAAGCACAGTAAGAGTTTGACTAGGATAATAATATTGCATGGGTATGTAAACCTGTAATTGAGCCTCCAGAGTTCTGCCCTCTGTTACCCTTCTCTGCATGGTTTTCTCCCGTACTTTCTGACAAGGAGGAGAAGGTTGTCCTAAACCTTCTTCCTTGGATGGTGGAGTCACTGCAGGCAGCACAGGCTTGACAGTCAGGAGACAGCAGGGCTCAGGGATACTCTAGGGCAGTGGTTCTCAAAGTGTGTTCCAGGGCGCACTGGTGCGTTGTAGATTTCCAGGTGCGCCCTATGGTGTTCCAGAGACATATGTGCCTGTTGGGGACAAAAAACAACAGGGTTTTTGTAGTTTAGATTTTTGGGGGACAGAGGTGTGGGGAATTGGCTGTAAGCTGACAGTCTGCCCAACCCCCCACCCCACTTGCCTGATTAGGTTGCAAAAGGCTGTTAAGCTGTGGTGCTGGATTGTTTACACTACCCCCCATGTTCCCCGGAAAGACTGAAGGCAAGTTTCTTCTATCCTTTGTTTGGTGTAAAGTTAAGATGATATGTATTATGTATGGTGGGGGTTTTCTGCACTCAACACAATTAAGAGTAAAAAGAGAGGACTTCTTCAATGTATTGACAAGGAAATGAGAGTTTGCCTTTCAAATAGATGCCCAAACATTGAAGAAATCGCTAGGACCCATCAGGCTCATGTTTCTCATAAACACAAAAATGAAAAAACTTAATACATTCGTGCCAGGACCTGCTGAATTTACTAAACCTTACTAAGAATGTATCTATATATCTAAAAAGACAACTTTCTATATTTTTAACCCTCTTTTTTATGAATTCTAAAAAGCATAACTAAAAAAATGTATCACAAAATGTTTCTTAATGTCAGAATAAATTTAATTTTGTCATATTTATTTTGTATACCATGAAAGCACGCTTGGACTTTATATTTTTTCTTTAATATTTGACTTAATTATTATAACTTATTTCTCAGAAATTTGTACATAGTGCACCTACAATTATTTGTAGGATTTTAAATGTGCCCTGACTTCAAAAAGTTTGAGAACTACTGCTCTAGGGTTTGACGCAGTTGAACTCGGCAGCCATTGGTTTGTTGGAAGTCTCTGGCTGTTCATGTGCCCCCTGTTCTAGGAATTTTGTTTGTCTAAATGAAGCCAACCAAAGAGGTTGTAACTCTCCTCCTCTTCTCAGCGAAGTGACAATAACAGAGGTAGATGAAATAATGTGTCTTTTTACTAGTCTTTCCTAGCACCCAATTCCGTTGCCCGAATGAAGACGACAACCGCAGGTGTTCAAAGAGGCAGACGTCCGCCTCTCTTTAACAGGGTGTTATTGGAAGAACTGTACTGACCCAATGCTAACATTAAACTATTACCTTTCTGGTTTAGCTCAAGCCAAATTGAAATTACATTGCAATCAATCAGGTCTTCTTTTTAAAAGAAATCTCAGTTTCCTAGACATCCTTTCCTACCTGTGACTTTGGTAGCCCTGGGTATCCAGTCAGGTATAAAGAAATCACTGTTTTTTTGTTTTATTTTGTTTTTGAGTCAGCTTGCATTTTGTTAACTCTTGCTTTTACCTGCTATGATACAAACCCCAGCTCCTGGCACAATCAACCCCAGGTCCCCCGGTAACTTATGAAAGTCTCTATGATGTGACTCGTGGGCTTGTGAGCCAGGACAGTCACCTCCCACTCGGCCCCCGCTAGGCACATGCCTACGCTCCCTGCGCCTGGTCCCGCTGGGCTTTCCTGCATCCACCGGCTACTGCTGCTCGCATCACATCTCACTGATGTGCCAGAGAGCTTTGTTATCAAGGTTTGATCATGTTCTCCGAGCCACCGGCGCACCTGGCGATGCTGTTTTAGACAGGGAAATAGTGGTCATGTTATTCTCTGTTGCCTGCTAGGAAGGCAGCATGGCTTCTGCTCCCCAAACAACAATAAAAAAATAACAAAAATAGCTTCTTCAGGTTTAATTCTGAAATCTCTCTCTCTCCTTTTTTTTTTTTTTTTCTCCAAAAGTATATGAATGCATAGGGGTGGGAAAGAAATAGCCACATTACACAAACCGTTCTCTTTCCCACTGGCCACTTGTCTGCTCTTTCTTTCTTTGGGGGTCATTTTACCCTAGGAGATTACAGTATCTCAGGGAAAATAGACTCTTGGCAATCCTACCTTCTCAGTGTGCTAGACCACACTGATATCTCAGGCATATTGGTGGGCACTGTTTAGATGTAAGCTGGGAATCTCTTCATTAGAGGAGTGAGGTTGAGTTGAGAATCACTGTCTTCAGACTCTCGAAAGCTCAGACCAAAGTACACAGTGGGACGGACCAAGTGGGGTGGTGGCTTCTGTTATGGCTGAATTGTGACTTCCCCTGCCCCCCGTCCACGTCGAGATGATGAGGAGTCTGGAAGAGGCAAGGTGCTCAGACTCACGAAGGCATATGTCATCGTCAGGGAGCCTGTCAGAGTGAAATGATGAAAAAAAAGAATGATGGGGCTCTGGTTTTGAGGACACACAGAGGATGAGGCAGGAAGCAAGGCTGGAACCAGGGAGGGACACGGGCACCAGGTTGTGTGCGGAGCGTCATGACCAGTTATCAGCATCTGATCGTTAATTCAGCCTAGGACTATCAAGGTCATCTCCATCCCAAATGCTTATATTTCTGACCTGTATGTCCCCAAATCACCCCTGTCTATATCTGAAGCAAGCCCAAACCTCTAAGAAGTAATGTCCAATGGCTTCAGCAGTGGGTTGTCATGGTCCAGGGAGCCAGGGAGTTGTGCACAGAGAGCACAATTCTGCTGAATGAACAGGAGGGGGTGTTTTTTACAGGAGCCATTTTGTTAGTATGCTTATAAATTTCCAACGTGCCATGCTGGGATCTTTCCCAGAAAGCCAGAAAGGTCATCCGTGACTCCTGGGAGAAATTCTTCCAAGCAGGTGCCACAGCTTGGCTGCTTGTGGAGGGAGCACCAAAGAGCAGCAGAAGTGGCCTCTTCCGTACCAGGGATCCCAGGCAGAAGTAATAATGCCCAGCACAAGGGCGACCGGAGGAAACGTCGCTAGGGTTTCAGTTTAGTTTCACCTGTAAATGGAAAACAGTTTGAGCAGTTGCTCCACTGGTTCGTGAAAGTAATTGGAGATAGTGGCAGAAAACATCCTCAAATTTGCTGGGCCTAAACAGCAAAATGCTCTAGAACAGCACTTCCCAAACATTTGCAGCCATAGAATCCTTTGTTTGAGTGGATGCTTAAGGGGTCATGATGTGACAACAGAAGGCAGAGGAGCAGCTTTAGCTGAGGGGGGTGTGAGAGCCATGTGCTACGGCTCCCATCGCCCACCCAGAGGAGTTTTCAGAGGAGTGCAGTTTGAACAGCACAGGCAGCTTATCATTCCCTCAGAAAGAGCAGCCCATTCATTAAATGTCCAAGCCGATGTGTTGATTGTTGAAAACTCTTAAGAAATGCTTAGATATTTTTTAAAATATGAAACTTGCTATCTTAAAAGAGAGAAAAAAAAAGCTAGCCAAGCAGTTGTCCCAATTATATACTGTCCTTGAACAAGCCATCCCAATATTTAAGGGCTTGAAACGACAACACTCAATCAATTTGCTCAGTAAACGCAGTTTGGGTGGGGTTTGCTGGGGACAGCTCCCCTCCAGTGGCCGTGGGCTGGGTGGCTCCACAGGGGCTGCGGCCTTCACTTAGAAGGCAGTTTATTCAGATGGCTGGAGAGTCAGTGTGGCTGTCGGCTGGGGACACAGTTGGGCCTTTTGGATAGGAGCATGGGTCCACTTTCCCATAGGCCTCTCCTTGGGCCTCACGAGGCGTGGCACCTGGGTACCCTGACAGGCAGGGGGTGCTGCTGGTCCTGTACGAACTTGGCCTGGAAACCGGCACAGCATCATGGAAGCACTTGCACAGCCCACTCCTGTCCAAGGGGCGTGAGCCCATGTCCAGCTGGGAAGAGTGGCTAAGAATCTGTGGCCATCTTTCAACCGCCATGGTGGTGGTTTGTCTCTTTTTCCTTGTCTTTTCTGTTTGTTTATTTATTTATTTATATTATTTATTTATTTATATTATTTATTCATTTTAGAGAGGAGAAAGAGGAGAGAGAGAGAAGGGAGAGAGAAGGGAAAGGAACAGGAAGCATCAACTCCCATATGTGCCTTGACCAGGCAAGCCCAGGGTTTCAAACCAGCGACCTCAGCATTCCAAGTTGATGCTTTATCCACTGCGCCACCACAGGTCAGGCTTCCCTGTCTCTTCCTCACATCGCCGTCCTCTTTCTCCTGCGCGGCAATGACATGAACGGGTGCAGTTAGTTCTCTGCACCAGATGCGGCTGAGTTTCAGTGACACACGAGGGAGGAGGGACCGTCACATAGTCACAACAGAAGCTTTCTTTCCTCCACAAGCTATCGCTGAAAGAAGCAGTTGTCACTATGTGTGACCACTAACATTGAGCAAACATTGACAGATTGCCTAATACATGTGCTGACTAGGATCACTAAGGCCTAGGACTGACCCTGAGTGAGTTTCTAGTCAACAGCTATTGTACAAGACAGACGGGACCAGGGTTTGGTAGCTCTATCAGTAGTGTGCGGAGAACATGGTGGGGGATGCCTGCTGGCTGGCGGTAGGAGAGGGTTCATGGGGGAGGCAGCGGCTGAAGGAGCCCCCGAGGAGAGCTTTGATTGAGGTCTGTTCCATAACAGAGGAGTCTGGTGAGCAGGTGCTGAGGAGTTGGAGAGTACTGGCTCGGTTGTGGGAATGACGCCCCAGGCGCTGGGTAGGAGTTTGATGCGCGTAAAGGTGAGCTGGGGAAGAGAACACGGAAAACATGGGTTGGGGTCTGGGCAGGAAAGTCCCAGAATTGCCTTTTTCAAGCCCTGGTTTAGAATGCCTGAAACTTCTCACGTTTTATCCAAGACTACACAGATGTGCGGTTCCGGAATGCCATCGCCCGCAGCTATGAGTGGAAATACAGCCTCTTGGCGGCAGACAGATGGGGGTGTGGGCGGGTCTCCCTGCCGTCCTTGTCCAGCGCCCGTGTGGCCATTTGCTTTAGGAGATAGATGTTCCATCTCCTGCACAAAACTTGGAGTGAGGATTATTGCCTATCTCTCTGCCTTCCTTTTAGTCTCTAAGGCCTGCTGCTGCTGCAGAAATGGTTTCCGGAATTGCTGTTGCTCACTTTGGGTAAGACTCCTACGGTCACCCAGAGAAAAGCGAGCGAGATACGGGACAGAATGCTGTAGAAATGACTGTTGTGCCTGGGTCTGCTGCCAGGTGACAGCAGGCTCTTCGAGAAGGACAAAAAAGCAGACACAATACATGATGGGGATTACATAGTAAGGTGTGTCTTAGATTAGAGGTCAGGATAGCTGGGGGTCCTTTGTGGTTTACGGGCTGTGTCTAGAGAGAGTGGGGGCGATTATTTCAAGTTAGCAGATAAGGCTAATGCAAAATTGTGATGAAGAATGCAGGGAACCTGAGATTCAAAGGGAAGAAGTGAGTCAGAATTAGATTGTTTGTGGGTGTTAGTGAGCTCTGCAGATGTTTTGAAGGAAAGGATAAAATGCTTCGAGGTGTTGAGTCACTGCAAGGTGACCAGGGACTTTGTTGGCCTGGTGCTATTCACCCCTCCCCAAGGCTGTGACCCAGTTGGGGCTCATGTCAGAATTCTATATTTGAGCCCATCACAACATGTATTCATCTAATTTATTTTTATTTCCTTTTCTACCCTTCGTTTCTCTCTCCTGTCCTCCGCTCCAATGAGGATGTGAGTTGCACACGAGAGGGGAGCTTACCTGTGCTGTCCACTGCTGAATCTCAAGCACATAGTCCGGTGACCAGTGCGCATGACCACGCGATAGGGAGAGGCTTACTGAATGAAGAATGGGGTTGCCTTCACTCAGAGCAAGTCTTTCCCTAGCTTTTGAGGGAAACGCTTTTCCCATGGCCATTTATGTACTGTCACGTTCCAGGAGCTGTGTCACAACTCAGAAATGTACCCAAGGACAGGGCATAAAGAGGAAGGGGCACGTAGTTGTGGGTGGCAGGGAACCTCAGACATCCAGGAGGAAATGGTGGTTGGACACCAGGGTAAGAGGGATCGTCTTTATAAGGTGACAAGTGCAGGTGGACAAAAGGAAACATCAGACATCTGCGTGATGCTTCACACCTTTTGCAGTCCCCTAAAAGGAAAGCTGAAGGAATGGGTAGGGCTTAATGCCAGTTTACACAAGGGAATGGGTTGCCACGCATCTGGAGAGGCTGTGGGGGGAGCTGGAGTCACGGCTTCCCCACCATTTGTTGGATATGCGAGAGGCTCACCTGCTTCCTTTGTATGTGACAGCCTTGTGTCCCCAAGATGCACAGTGAGAATTTGAAAGAATAGCTTTGGGGAAGATGGGAAGATATTCCCCACTGTTAGCATAGTGGGGCAGTTAGTGGTTGTCAAGGTAGAGGCAGAGAGGCGAATAACTAAAAATTTAAAGCCAGTTAATTCCTAGCTTTCGGACTGAGATCAATTCAGATAGGTGAGTAGAGCTCCTAAAAATATAAACCAGTTTTTTCAACTTAAAAAAAAAAAAAAAAAGCTTGCAATTTGCTGAGCCCCTGGAAGGTATGGGCCATTTGGTTTGTTGTCATATAAGGCTGTTTCCTTTACAAACATGAAACATCCAGGCAAGTCACAGAGGCATCATGCCTCTGCTCAAATCTCTCCGCATTTCTCTGGCATGGGAATCCCAGGGCTCACTCAACATCACCCGTACCCGGTAGGAGAGCCCCTCCGGGCCCTGCAGTGTGATTGTGCCCGGCTCCCCCAGCAGAGTGGAGCTCTCTGTCTTTGCTGGCTGGGAGAAGGCTACACCTCTGGCCAGAGCCCGCTTGCAGAAGGCATTGTGGGTATAAACGATGCCCAGCTATGCCCCAGTGATTCTGTTAACACAGGTCATGATGTCTGGGGAAGTGAGAGAAGTGCTTCTCTTGGTTCAGCCAGATGCACCCCTGGAAAATGTGTGTGAGGCTGATTGCTGTCCTCTAACATCCCAGATGACCCCTTGATAGGAACATAGGGATAGCTAATGTGTAGGAGGAAATTTTGTCCAGTGGTAGTACACTGGCCAGTTGGACTTTTATTTTTTTTATTTATTCATTTTTATTTCTTTTTATTGCCTTTTACTGGGGTGACAATTGTTCAATTATATAGGTTGCAGGGGTACAATTCTACAACACATCATCTGTACACTGCACTGTGTGTTCCCCACCCCATGTCAAGCCTCCTTCCATCACCATCTACCCCCTTTATCCTCCTTCACCTTCCCCCACCCCCTTTCCCTCTGGGAATCATATCTGTCTATGACATTTTTCCTTAACCTTTCACTTTTTCCACCCAGTCCCCCTCCCCTTCCCCTCTCCCCTCTGGCAGCTGTCAGTCTGTTCTCTGTATCCATGTGTCTGTTTCTGGACTTTTATTTTGTGCGGTGTTCTAACTTACTAACAAAATGATGTCACTTAAGATGAGGTCGTTTGACTTCCTGTTGATTTGTGTTGTTCCTTTTCACCGTGACCTCATAGGAAATACGGTAGGGCATTCTCAGCTCCATGGTTTCATTAATCTTGCGACTCTGTTTATCTGTGAGAGAGCGGAGATTCTCAATTGCTTTAAACAGGAGGCAACATTAAAATCCAGGCAGGTCAGAAGAATCAGGCTAAGTGACTGTTTTCACTTTGAATGGGGTCGTTTAAGATTTTTAAAGTCTTCTCCCTTCTCATCTTCAAATGTCGTCTGAAGAGGAAATGAGTGCGTGTAAGTGGAATGGGGTCGGTCCTCATGGAGGTCCACAGCCAGGAACGCCGTCCCCTCTCCACCCAGCGGTGCTGACCCCTCCGCCCGCACTGCCCTCACCTTGTATTTGCTGGAACTCTTAATAGAAAGCAGAATGACATTGTTCACGTCTCCTGGCTAGAGGGTCATAGCCAACTTGGGCTACTCTAATAGAGCACCACAGACTCGGTGGCTTGTAAATGACATACGTTAATGTCTTACAGTTCTGGAGGTTGGGAGGTTCAAGATCAAGGTGTCAGTGGATTCGGGGTTTGGTGATGGCCTGCGTCCTGGTTCACTGGCCACCTCCTTCTCTCTGTGTCCTCACATAATGGAAGGCAGGAGGGAGCCTTCTGGAGTCTCTTTTTACAAGGGTGCTAATCCCATTAAGGAGGTCGTGACCTAATTGCCTCCCAAAGACTCCACCTTTTAAATACCATCACCTTGGGGGTTAGGTTTCAACATATGGGTTTGGGGAGGGGAGACACAAAATCTGATCTGTCCTTTGATGTGCAGTGCCCTGGAAGAAAGGGTATTTAATATGAGGGATAAGGAGGAATGGGGACCCATGGGACATAAAGCAGATGGCTGAGCGGTCTCCGCTGCCCCAGTCAGGGTGCTGCTCACTCCTGAGTGTAGCTGCCCAGACCCGGGCTTCCCCTGCCGGGCCTACAGCCATCGTCTGGGGAGAGGGGCGCCTGCCAGTTCCGCAGGAGCCCCGTGAGTGTCCTCGGCTGCTCCTCTGTCAATCAAACCCAGACACGAATGCCACCTGCTCTTCCTGTGGTGCAGATGCCCAGGTCCAGGCCGCCCAGGTTTGGACCTCCTGCGAAATCTGATGACTCAGTTTACCTTCTCCTCGGTGCCTGCAGAGCCAGCCTGGCCAGGGTGCCTTCCTCCTGTAGGAAAAATAAACGGAAATCCCATTCTTCGGGGCATGGTATTGCGACGTCTATTTCCTTTGAACCTCTTGACAAAGCCCGGCTAGTGTTAGAACTGTATAGGTCATGCGGGATCCATTGAGAGCCATTATTTATCTGACAGGATATTTATAAAAGTCTGCGTTAGCTGCAGCTCCAACTCAATATGTTTCTCTCCTGCTGACACACATCAGACCAACAGGCTTGAAATATTTAAATACAATAGTCCCTTCAAGAAATCATTAATTTTTCTATCACCGCTAGAAGTGATAATTTGATGGAAATGGATTTAGTCGAAGTAGCTGAGCCGACTGGAGTGGATGCTTTCTGGGGACTGGACTTCAGAGAGGCCTGTGGAGGGCCCAGTGAGGGAGGGTCCTGCGGGGACCAAAGCCCCAAGCGCCAGCCCCGCCCCCCAGCGCCCCCCCCTTACCAACCCCCCCTCTGCGGCAGGGAGGCGGCAGGCTCCCTAGGAAGCCGGTTAAATGCCAAGGAGAGGAAAGGAGACAGGCCACACCACCTGGTTACTGCCTGTCTCTTTCTTCCCTGCCTGTCCTCCCCTGGGTCTCCTCTTCCTCGCTCTCCCCTGCCATCTTCCCTTTTATTTATCACCCTCTCCATTTCTCTTCCCTGGCTTCAGCTTCTGCTCTTTGATCCTGCCCCTCCCTTATTACATTTCCTGCTGTGTGTGTGGTTGCGCTGAAATTGAGGACAGTCTTAAGTGTTCCCCCACCCCGCGTGGGGGGGTCACTGCTCTGGAAGGGGGCAGGACAGCTAGCGAGCATGGGTGTGTCTGGTCGCTGCTCCCTCTCTCCCCCCTCCCTCCCTGGGTTCCTGATACAGTAATGAACGCAGACAGTTTCCCTGACCCATCGCAGTGCAGGACTTCCTGGAGAGAGGAAAGCCTTGGCCCTTATCTGAGAGCAGGTGACCTTGTGTCCCGGAAGTCTGTGCACCTGTGCGCACGCCAGGCTAGTGTGACATCATTTGCAAAAGCAGCTTCGTCCTAGAAAAGGCTCATCTGCTCTGAAGCTGAGGCAAGCAGTAAGATAGGAGACACGGCTTCCTGTGTAGTTTTTTGACGGCATATCTTGATTGAACCAGGAGGGAAAGAACAACAACAAACAATTCAGTGTAGAGTTAAATTGTTATGTCGGGTCAGCCTGGCATTTTTCTCTTAGCCCAGAGAAGGTATAGTCAGGAGGGTAGGGAGGGTCCCCCACCTCTCCAGTACTGCCGTCCTCCCTAGTAGCAATGCTACCAGGACTACTCAGCCCCATCCTCCTTTCTTGCTCCCTTATCAAAGAGTTGTCTGCTGTATCCCATCCTTCTCTCTTCTGACTTAGTGGTAACTGCAGTGGTGTTGAACTCTTAGCTCTAGGCCATAACAACAACAACAACAAGAAAGACAGACTGATGACTTAACTCCTGAGTTCAAAGACTTTACAACCTATTTGGATGTATCTGGAGAGAAAGAGAGATAAGTTATCAATTACAAGCAATATATGATTAAAAGTGTGAGGTGGAAGCAAAGAGGGAGCTCACTGTGAGCTGCGGAGGACAAAGGTCCCAGTAGGGGTGGGTGTCTGAGTAGAACCGCGGAGGGTGTACTGTATTCTACCAAGTGGCCTAGAGGGAACAGGGGACTTGGGTTGAGATGTGGAGAAGCCACAGAACACCAACAGGGCTTGATGATAGGAAATAGCTAATATTTTGTGGAACTGTAACCCCTTTCCAGAGTATTTGCTCACAAGCAAGGACTGGAAATGGAAGAATCAAATTATTAAAGGTGTGAATTTCAGGCTCCAGGACAGGTGAGCCGGCAGCTGGTACTCGCTTCAGTGTGTGGTTGATGATTCCCCACCAATGCTGACAGTGAGTTCTGCAGAGATGTCTACTTGGCTAGCCACTTACCCTGGACCCTTATGAGCATCTTATAAATGTAATGTTCCCCCTTCTCCTTGCCTTAGAAAATGTCATTGTTAGACTCCACAGGGCTAACTTTGTGCCAGTTGTGAGACGTATCTCCTGTTATTTCTGCAGAGAAAGCCATATATTTCATCTCTAGATTCAACCTCAGGGCCCACGAAGAAAGAAGTGATTTAAGAGCATCCCCAGTGGCCTCCAGGCATTCAAACCACCCTCTTGGGTTGTCTCACTCTGAGGAAAGGATGTCTGAGTTGTGAGGGACCTTAGAGACCATCAAACTCACGGTTTCTCAAACTGGTCACACAGTCTTGGGGATTTGTGAGTTATCCACGAGAATTATAAAATTTGGAGTTTTTACTTAGATAATAACCTAAAAAAAAAAGAATCAGGCCATGTTCTCAAGAACCATCTTACTGTTCTTTCCGGCTCTTTCCACGACTTGTGGTTTTGATGGCCATGTTGGTAGTATTAGGAATTTACTGATGCTGACTGGGCAATGAAGAAGAGAGGTAGCCTTTAAGCTGACCTGGCAATGGTGCAGTGGATAGACCATCAGCCTGGGACACTGAGGACCCAGGTTTAAAATTCTGCATTTGCCAGTGTGAGCATGGGATTATCTGGCTTGAGCGTGGTCTCACCAGCTTGAGTGAGGGGTCTCCAGCTTGACTGTGGGATCATCATAGACATAACCCCATGTTCACTGGCTTGAGCCCAATGGTTGCTGGCTTGAGCAAGGGGTCACTGGCTCAGCTGGAGCCCCCGATCAAGGCATGTATGAGAAAGCAGTCATTGAACAACTAAGGCACTGCAACTAAGAGTTGATACTTCTCATCTCTCCCTTCCTGTTTGTCCCTGTTTGTCTGTCTCTCTTTTGCTAAAAAATAAATTAAAAAAAAAAAGAAGAGAGGTAGCTTTCATATTGAAGGCCAGATGGTATTATGAAGCCATATTTGAACAAAGACTTAATGAAATTTCATTAGCAATGTCCTTTCCCTTCCAGTATCCTCAGGTGAACTTTGGTGAGACTCTGTGGTATTACCCACACCCGGCCTTCTGATACAGAGACTGGGTCAGTCAGCTGGGTAACATGGAAGAAGATTCTGAGACAGAGGCTTTGCCCCAATGAGGGCTCAGCCTAGCCCCAGAAACAGGGAGATGCAAGAGGAAGGAGGGAGAAAATAAATGAGTCTTTGGAGCTTCTGAGTGAGTTTGGGTAGGAAATTGAAGATGAGGAAGAAAGAGAGGATTTAGGTCAGTTTTGGCATAAAAAATTCTGGAAAATAAAAGCAATAAAGGTAGTTCTTGCTGGTTGGCTCAGTGGTAGAGCGTTGGTGCTACTTGTGGATATCTGGGTTTAATTCCCGGTCAGGGCACACAGAAGAAGCACCTATCTACTTTCCCCCCTCCCCCTCACTTTTTTCTCTTTCTCTCCCCCTCCTGAAGCCATGGCTAGATTGCAGTGAGTTGGCCCTGGGTGCTGAGGGTGGCTCCATGGCTCCTCCTCAGGGGCTAAGAAGAGCTCAGTTTCTTAACCACTGAGCAACCCCCCAAGATGGGCAGAGCATTGCCCTTTAGTGGGTTTGCCGGTGGATTCTGGTTGGGGTGCATGTGAGAGTCTATCTCTTTGCCTGCCTCCCCTCCTCTCATTGAAAAATAAAAAGGAATAAAGGAAATTTTTGTTGTTGTTGTTTTGTTTTGATTTTGAAAAGAGCTGCTCAGTTATAGCTGCTCTTTTAAAAAGATCTTGTATATTCTAGGACCCAAGAAGAATGAAAACTCTTAGCAAGAAGCTCCTTTGCACCAGGAATTAAGTGTGTTGGTTAATATCTTTTTCAACATGTTTCACTTATACTATTCACATGAGATTTTAATGAAAGCTGAGTGTTCAAAGCCTCTAAGAGACTTTGGGTAGTTTCCTTTCAGGGAGAAGAATGGCAGTGGGCGGGGAGGTGAGGAAGGGTGAGCAGGCTACTCACCAGCAAAGGGCATGGCTGGGCACAACTCATGAACATTTATTTAAGGAGAAGATTAAGTTATAACTTAAACAGAAAGAAAAATCTGATTGGCTTGTGGTGAGGGTGGAGGGGATTTTGAATGTGGGTTGGGGCTCATTAAGTAGATGAGCTTGAGATGGAAAAATCTGTCATTTCAATTTCATTTTGAAGCCTGGTCCTTGTTGTGTTCCCACTGCTGGTGGTTAGTTCTTTATATAATGGCATTTTGAGGGGCTTTAAATACAAGAGCACAGTGTTCAAACCACTGGAACTGCTCTAGGTGGCTGTAGAGCATTCAGAGAATGTCTTTCTCCAATGGGAAGGAAGGAAAAAAGAGAGGAAGAGAGGGAGAGAGGGAGGAAGGAAGGAAGGAAAGTTTCTTGCTCTTGGATTTAAAAAATTAGAGCGAATAGGCTTTGTACATTCGGAGACTCCATCACTGTCCATTGTTAGGTGATTGTTTGTAATCCAGGCAGGTTGAAAGGGTTAGTTTGGTTCTACAGCTGCCTTGGTCTGAGTGATACGATACTTGAATAAGTTCTGTTTACCATGCAAAGGAAGGAAGGATGCTGTGAAACTGGGTAAGAACTCAGTAACAACATGAGGCCATTCTTCTGGGACAGGAAGATGGACATGCACCAAATTTCTCAACCAGTTTCGAAGTTGGTAACTAAGTTGCTCACAAAACAAAGCAAAACAAAAACTGACTGATAGTTCCAGTGACTGCTTTTTTTTTTTTTTTTTTTCTGAAAAGCAACTGAGAGACAGTATTTTTTTTTATAAATAAATTTTTATTTTAATGGGGTGACATCAATAAATCAGGGTACATATATTCAAAGAAAACATGTCCAGGTTATCTTGTCATTCAGTTCTGTTGCATACCCATCACCCAAAGAGAGATTGTCCTCCGTCACCTTCTATCTAGTTTTCTTTGTGCCCCTCCCCTCCTCCCCCTCTCCCTCTTCCCTCCCTGTAACCACTACACTCTTGTCCATGTCTCTTAGTCTCGTTTTTATGTCCCACCAATGTATGGAATCCTGCAGTTCTTTTTTTTTTCTGATTTACTTATTTCACTCCGTATAATGTTATCAAGATCCCACCATTTTGTTGTAAGTGATCCGATGTAATCATTTCTTATGGCTGAATAGTATACCATAGTGTATATGTGTCACATATTCTTTATCTAGTCTTCTATTTCTTTTTACAGTGATTAAAGCCTTTAAGCAAACTCTTGGCCAATACAGCAAGAATCCATAAAAGAGTAGTGCCCTTAACATGTTCACCAAGTCCAAATTGGCCCCAACACCATTCCAAATCCCTGAAAAATGCAACCCAACTCCAGTTCAGTCTGTTAGGAGCTGTCACAAGGATTAGGAGTCCAGGAAAAGTCCACATCCGGGAAAAGTCCACATGGCACTGGAATTGTTGTCACAATTCTATACTTTGCAGCGCACGTCCAAGTCCCAATGACCACTGCTTCTAGCTGATAATGATTCAGGTAGACTGGAAAAGCCATCTGCAGCATGTGTGGATATGGAACTTCTGTTATCCTCTGCCTGCTTTTTGGAAGAGATACCCTAGGCTCGTCCACAGTGTCGTAGATAGGGCTGATGGCCCTGGGCACCTTCAGCCTTCAGTGGCAAACCCCAGCATTCTGGGCAAGGTTAGGTCATAGGTGGCTGAAGCAGGGCTGGAAGAGACTGAACCCTCCCTTAGAGGAGTGAGGGGGAAGCGTACCTTCCAGTGTTCCTGTTTCATCACAGCAGAGGCATGTAAGTCTGGCAGGCTTTAGCTCAATGACCTTCCTTTCCACTATTGAAGCAGGACCCAGATGGCATCCTATGAGACCCCTTTGGGGCATTGGAGCCTTTAAGGGCATATCCTAAAAGCTGGTAGTTCCTCTGATCTCTATTGGGCTCTTTCTGCCTCTAGGTATCTTAAAAGCCATGCTCAGAAGATCTCGCTGAGGGGTTTGAGGATCCCCATCCGCCTATATAAATCTTTTCCATATATCTGGAGCTATTTGGAAAAAGACAAAACAGTGTTATTAGCTGGATCAAATAAAGAAGGTAGTAGTTTGCAGGCAAAAGAGATTTGGCGTCTCCTGTTCATCAGCGTTCCAAAGAAATTTAAAATTTTTTTTAAGTAAAAAGCATGATATGGTAGACCCGTAGGAGTTCCAGGATATGACTACCCCCTTTTAAATTTTTTTTATATTGACCTTAAAATATTTGCTGGGTACACTTTAATAATGCCTTAACTTTAAAGACTGTAAGAATGACAAAATACAGTAAATGCTTTTGCTCCATATGCAGGAGCATTTTCAGTTTAACCATTTTAGGAAATTCAATAATAGTACAATGCATACAGACAATGAGCTATAACATGCTTAGCAGCCTCTCCTGTTCGGACAGAGGTTACTATAAATCCAGAATATGTATCCACTGTAATGTGGACATATGACTGTTTGCCAAATGAAGGTATATGAGTAACATCCATTTGCCAAAGTTGTCCTGGTAGGGGTCCTTGAGGGTTAACTCCAAATGAAGGGACAGATTGTAGTATAGGACCCCTTAGACAGGATTTCCCAATCTGCCGTGCTGCTTCCCGAGAAAGTTGAAACTGTTTACACAGGGCTTCAGTATTCTGGTGATGAATAGTATGAAACTGAATTGCTCGATCTGTCATGGTTGCTCCAAATAATTTTCTTTTGAGTAGCTTGATCAACAAGGGCATTCCTAGGCCCTGGCCAGTTGGCTCAGTGGTAGAGCATCAGCCTGGCGTGCAGGATTCCTGGGTTCAATTCCTGGCCAGAGCACACAGAAGAAGCGCCCATCTGCCTCTCCACCTCTCCCCCTCTCCTTCCTCTCTATCTCTCTCTTTCCCTCCCACAGCCAAGGCTCCACCGGAGCAAAGCCACCCCAGGTACTAAGGATGGCCCCATGGCCTCTGCCTCAGGCGCTAGAATGGCTCTGGTTGCAAAAGAGCAACACCCCAGATGGACAGAGCATCCCCCCCTGGTAGGCGTGCTGGGTGGATCCCGGTCGGGCGCATGCGGGAGTCTGTCTGACTGCCTCCCCATTTCCAACTTCAGAAAAATACAAAAAAAAAAAAAAAAAAAAAAAAAAAAAAAAACCACAAAAAAAGAAAAAAAAAAAAAAAAAAGGGCATTCTCTTGTGCTAAAGCTCCAGGGAGCATGGAGTGAGCTTGAGTGTGTCCTATGAAACATGGAGCTCTATGTTGACATACAAGTCTTTGAAGAAGGAGGAACTGCTGAAATAGTTAATCAGCATTTGTCCCTAAGACAGCAGTCTTTATAGTGGAAACACCATAAGTAAATATTTTCTGTCTGTATATAGATTAAAGGGGGAATATGGCAAATGCTGAAAAGCCATGATAATGGCGTATAATTCTAGACTTTGAGCTGATTTTAAGTTGACAGTTTCAGTATAAAGTTGTCCATTGATTTGCAAGAGCAATTTGCCATTTAGTGGAAGTTTCCCAGAGCCATTGTTGTTGATCCTTTGAAAAAAGGAACAACAATAATTTTGAGGTTCAAAACCTATAAGCTGTAAGGGTCACCTATGCCCCTTGATAATCCAGGAGGCAACAAGATCAAAATATGGAAGTATATTCCATGGGCTATTAGATGGTTCAATGTGCCCAAGCTGTAGCTGCTTTTGTATTTTTTTTTTTTTTTTTGTATTTTTCTGAAGCTGGAAACGGGGAGAGACAGTTAGACAGACTCCCGCATGCGCCCGACTGGGATCCACCCGACACGCCCACCAGGGGGCGATGCTCTGCCCCTCTGGGGCGTCGCTCTGTTGCGACCAGAGCCACTCTAGCGCCTGGGGCAGAGGCCACAGAGCCATTCCCAGCGCCCGGGCCATCTTTGCTCCAATGGAGCCTCGGCTGCGGGAGGGGAAGAGAGAGACAGAGAGGAAGGAGAGGGGGAGGGGTGGAGAAGCAGATGGGCGCTTCTCCTGTGTGCCCTGGCCGGGAATCGAACCTGGGACTTCTGCATGCCAGGCCGACGCTCTACCACTGAGCCAACCGGCCAGAGCCTCTGTAGCTGCTTTTGTACCAATTGAGCTGCTGCCCTAAGTTTCTCCTGAGAAAGGGGCCATTGGTCTACCCATACAGGATTATCTGATTTCCAAGTAATTGGGTCTGCACATGCATTATTGAGGTAGCAGGAGCTACCAAGGCCCCTATGCTAAATTTTGATATCCTAATCCACACCTTCTGGTATTGGGTGCCACTTCTATGGGGGTGAGAATTCCTCGCTGTTCTTTCCCTAGTCCCTTGGTGGGCAAAAATCCCCAATCAAGCATCTAAGTACTGACTAAACCATTAGGACTGATGAGCAACGCTCCCATATTTTTCAAAACATCTCTACCTTACAAATTAACTGGCCATCGAGGGAGCACATAAGGCTTAAAAAATCCAGAATGACCTTCTTAATCTTCCCAATGTAGAAAACTAGAACTTTGTTGAGGGGATTTACTCTGCCCTACACCTTGTAATTCTGTGGCTGCTGCATGAGTGGGCCAGGAAGGAGGCCAGTGTAGCTTAGCAATAACAGATACATCAGCTCCAGTATCTAAAAGTCCTTTAAATTTATGCTCATGTATTGTTAGTTCCATTTCAGGGCATTCCTGACCTATTTTTTTTTAAATCCAATTGGCAAAATCAGAGGAGCCAAATCACCAATTTGATTGGGACTCTTTTGCAGGATGTGGCCTGAGAAGCAGAATTAGCATCCTTATACTATTCTTCTAACTGTCTGAATTAGCCGTGAGACACATTCTTTTTTTTTTTTTTTATTAATTTTGATGGGGTGACATTGATAAAATTGTCTTCTGTCACCTTCTAACTGGTTTCCTTTGTGCCCCTCCCCTTCCCCAACCCCCTCCCTCTCCTCCCCTCTACTCTGTAGCACCAACACTGTTGTCCATGTCTCTGAGTCTCATTTTTATGTCCCACCTATGTATGGAATCATATAGTTCTTAGTTCTTTCTGATTTACTTCTTTCGCTCAGTATAATGTTATCAAGGCCCATCCATGTTGTTGTAAAAGATCCTATGTCATCATTTCTTATGGCTGAGTAGTATTCCATAGTATATATGTACCAAAGCTTTTTAATCCACTCGTCCTCTGATGGACACTTGGGCTGTTTCCAGATCTTTGCTATTGTGAACAATGCTGCCATAAACATGGGGGTGCGTTTCTTCTTTTCAAACAATGCTGTGGTGTTCTTGGGGTATATTCCTAACAGTGGTATAGCTGGGTCAAAAGGCAGTTTGATTTTTAATTTCTTTTTATATATATATATTTTTAATTAAATTTAATGCAGTGACATTGATAAATCAGGGTACATATGTTGAGAGAAAACATCTCCAGATTATTTTGACATTTGATTGTGCTGTATACCCCTTCCACAGAGTCAAATTGTCTTCTGTCACCTTCTATCTGGTTTTCTTTGTGCCCCTCCCCTACCCCCCTCTCCTTCTTCGCCCCATTCCCCCTCCCCTCACCCCCCCACCCCCGTTGCCATCACATTTCATGTCTCTGAGTCTCATTTTTATATCCCATCTATGTATGGATTCATATAGTTCTTAGTTTTTTCTGATTTACTTATTTCACTTCGTATAATGTTATCAAGGTCCATCCATGTTGTTGTAAATGATCTGATGTCATCATTTCTTATGGCTGAGTAGTATTCCATAGTATATATGTACCAAAGCTTTTTAATTCACTCATCCTCTGATGGACACTTGGGCTGTTTCCAGATCTTCACTATTGTGAACAATGCTGCCACAAATATGGGGTGCATTTCTTTTTTTGGAGCTGTTCTATGGTGTTCTTGGGGTATATTCCTAAAAGTGGGATAGCTGGGTCAAAAGGCAGTTCGATTTTCAGTTTTTTGAGGAATCTCCATACTGTTTTCCACAGTGGCTGCACCAGTCTGCATTCCCACCAGCAATGCAGGAGGGTTCCCTTTTCTCCACATCCTCACCAGCACTTATTCTGTGTTGTTTTGTTGATGAGCGCCATTCTGACTGGTGTGAGGTGATATCTCATTGTGGTTTTAATTTGCATTTCTCTAATGATTAGTGATATTGAGCATTTTTTCATATGCCTATTGGCCATCTGTATATCCTCTTTGGAGAAGTGTCTATTCATTTCTTTTTCCCATTTTTGATTGGATTGTTTGTCTTCCTGGTGTTGAGATTTACAAGTTCTTTATAAATTTTGGTTATTAACCCCTTATCAGATGTATTGTTGAATATGTTCTCCCATTGTGTAGTTTGTCTTTTTATTCTGTTCTTATTGTCTTTAGCTGTGCAAAAGCTTTTTAGTTTGATATAGTCCCATTTGTTTATCCTATCTTTTATTTCACTTCCCCGTGGAGATAAATCAGCAAATAAATTGCTCTGAGAGATGTTGGAGAGCTTACTGCCTATGTTTTCTTCTAAGATGCTTATGGTTTCATGGCCTACATTTAAGTCTTTTATCCATTTTGAGTTTATTTTTGTGAGTGGTGTAAGTTGGTGGTCTAGTTTCATTTTTTTGAAGGTAGCTGTCCAATTTTCCAAACACCATTTGTTAAAGAGACTATCTTTACTCCATTGTATTTCCTTACCTCCTTTGTCAAATATCAGTTGTCATAGAGCTGTGGGTTTATTTCTGGGTTCTCAGTTCTGTTTCATTGATGTATATGCCTGTTCTTATGCCAGTACCAGGCTGTTTTGAGTACAGTGGCCTTATAATATAACTTGATATCCGGAAGTGTGATACCTCCCGCTTTATTCCTCCTTTTCAAGATTGCTGAGGCTATTCGTGTTCTCTTTTGGTTCCATATAAATTTTTGGAATATGTGTTCTATATCTTTGAAGTAAGTCATTGGTATTTTAATCGGTATTGCATTGAATTTTTAAATTGCTCTGGGTAATAGAGACATTTTAATCATGTTTATTCTTCCTAACCATGAGCACGGTATATGCCTCCACTTGTTCGTATCTTCCCTGATTTCTTTTATCAATGTTATATAATTTTCCGAGTACAAGTCTTTAATCTCCCTAATTAAATTTATTCCTAGGTACTTTATTTTTTTGGTTGCAACGGTAAAGGGGATTGATTCCTTAATTTCTCTTTCTGACAGTTCATGGTTAGTGTATAAAAATGCCTCTGATTTCTGAGTATTGATTTTTTATCCTGCCACCTTGCCGAATTCATTTATTAGGTCTAGTAGTTTTTTGATTGAGACTTTAGGGTTTTCTATATACAATATCATATCATCTGCAAATAATGATAGTTTTACTTCTTCTTTTCCAATTTGGATGCCTTTTATTTCTTTTTCTTGTCTGATTACTGTGGCTAGGACTTTCAGAACTATATTGAATAAGAGTGGTGAAAGGGGGCACCCCTGCCTTGTTCCTGATCTTAAGGGGATTGCTTTTAATTTTTGCCCATTGAATATGATATTCGTTGTGGGTTTGTCATAGATGGCCTTTATCATGTTGAGGTATGTTCCCTGTATTCCCATTTTGCTGAGAGTTTTGATCATGAATGGGTGCTGGATTTTATCAAATGCTTTTTCTGCATCTATTGATTTATCATGTGGCTTTTCTCTTTCCTTTTGTTTATGTGATGAATCACATTAATTGATTTGCGAACATTGTACCAGCCTTGCCTCCCAAGAATAAATCCCACTTGATCATGGTGTATGATTCTTTTCATATATTGCTGGATCAGGTTTCCTAATATTTTGTTGAGGATTTTTACATCTAAATTCATCAGTTATATTGGCCTATAATTTTTTTTTTGTGTGTGTATTATCTTTGCCTGGTTTTGGAATCAGAATTGTGCTCGCCTCATAAAAGGAGCTTGGAAGTCTTCCTTCCTCTTGAATTTTTTGAAATAGTTTGAGAAGGATAGGAATTAGTTCTTCTTTGAATATTTGGTAGAATTCAGTTGTGAAGCCATCAGGCCCTGGACTTTTCTTTTTTGGGAGTTTTTTGATAGCTGTTTCAATCTCATTTGTTGTAATTGGTCTGTTTAGGTTTTCTGATTCTTCCAGATTGATTTTTGGAAATTTATAAGTTTCAGGGAATTTGTCCATTTCATCTAGGTTGTCTAGTTTTTTTGGTGTACAGTTCTTCATAGTATTTTCTTACAGTATTTTGTATTTCTATTGTGTCAGTTGTTATTTCTCCACTCTCGTTTCTAATTTTATTTATTTGAGTCCTCTCTCTTTTTTTCTTGGTGAGTCTGGTTAAAGGTTCATCAATCTTGTTTACCTTTTCAAAGAACTAGCTCCTGGTTTCATTGATCCTCTGTATTGTTTCTTTAGCCTCTATGTCATTTATTTCTGCTCTGATCTCTATTATTTTGTTCCTTCTACTAGCTCTGGGCTTTACTTGCTGTTCTTTCTCTAGTTCTTTTAGATGTAGGGTCAAGTTGTTTATTTGAGCTTTTTCTAGCTTCTTGAGGTATGCCTGTAATGCTATGAACTTTCCTCTCAGGACTGCTTTTGCTGTGTCCCATAAATTTTGAGTTGATGTATGCTCATTATCGTTTGTTTCTAGGAATTTTTAAATTTCTTCTTTGATCTCATTGTTTACCCATTTGTTATTTAATAACATGCTATTTTGTTTCCAAGTATTTGAATGTTTTTCAGTTTTTCTGTTGTGGTTGATTTCTAGTTTCATGCCATTGTGATCAGAGAAAGTACTCGATATGATTTCAATCTTCTTAAATTTGTTGAGACCACTTTTGTGCTCTAACATGTGGTCTATCCTAGAGAATGTACCATGAGTGCTTGAAAAGAATGTATATTCTGCTGTTTTAGGGTGAAAGGTTCTGAAGATATCTATTAAATCGAGTTGATTTAATATGTCCTTTAAGTCTGCTGTTTCTTTGTTAATTTTCTTTTTTGAGGATCTATCTAATGATGTTAATGGAGTATCAAAATCCCGTACTATTATAGTATTGCTGTTGATCTCACCCTTTAAGTCCATCAAAGTCTGCTTTATATATTTAGGTGCTCCTATGTTAGGTGCGTAGATATTTATAACGGTTATATCTTCCTTTTGGATTGCTCCCTTTATCATTATGTAGTGACCTTCTTTATCTCTAACTATAGTCTTTGTTTTAAAGTCCATTTTGTCTGATATAAGTATTGCTACCCCAGCTTTTTTTTCATTTCCATTTGCATGAAATATTTTTTTCCATCCTTTTATCTTCAGTCTGTGTGCATATTTTGATTTAAGGTGTGTCTCTTGTAGACATCATATGTATGGGTCCTGTTTTCTTATCCATGCAGCTACCCTTTGTCTTTTGATTGGATCATTTAATCCATTTACATTTAAGGTTATTATTGATATGTAATTGTTTATGCCATTTTATTCTTTAAAATTGTATTTGTCTTTTGATGTATTCTTTTTCTCCTTTGATCTGTTTACAACAGGTCCCTTAGCATTTCTTGCAGCCTTGGTTTGGTTGCGGTGAATCCTTGAGTTTGTTTTTTTTTTTGTCTGTAAAGCTATTTATTTCTCCTTCAATTTTAAACAATAGCTTTGCTGGATAAAGTAGTCTTGGTTGTAGGCTCTTGTTCTGCATTACTTTGAATATTTCTTGCCATTCCCTTCTGGCCTCAAGTGTTTCTGTTGAGAAGTCAGAAATCATCCTTATGGGGGCTCCTTTGTAGATGATAGTCTTTTTTTCTCTAGCAGCTTTTAATATTTTCTGTTTATCACTTTGCTTTGGTATTTTAATTATGATGTGTCTTGGTGTTGATTTCTTTGGGTTTCTCCTTAATGGAGTTCTCTGTGCTTCCTGAACATGTGAGATGTTTTCCTGCCTTAATTGAGGGAAGTTTTCTGCTATTATATGTTTGAACAAAGTCTCTATCCCTTGTTCTTTCTCTTCTTCTTCAGGATCCCCTATGATGCAGATGTTATTTCTCTTCATGTTGTCACAGAGCTCTCTTAGAGTTTCCTCAGACTTTTTGAGTCTCTTTTCTGCTCTGCTTCTGTGCCTTTATTTATCGTGTCCTCTAACTAGCTGATTCGATTCTCTGCTTCATCCATCCTGCTTTTAATTCCTTCCATTGTGTTCTTTATTGCAGATATTGTATTTGTCATTTCTAACTGATTCTTTTTTATTATTTCAATGTCCTTTTTTTTATATTTGCTATCTCTTTATTTAGGTGTTCGTAATGACCATCTATTGTTGTTCTAATATCTTTGAGCATCCTAACAATCGTTATTTTTAACTCTGCATCTGGTAATTTAGTTGTATATGATTCATTTAGGTCCTTTTCTGGGGATTTCTCTTGTTCATTTGTGTTGCATTTCTCTGCCTCTGCATTTTCTCTTCACGGGAGTGGCTGTGATCACGTGCTCGGGTGCACAAGCCTTGGTGGCCTTGGCCTTTGTCTTGCCCCCTTTGGTGGTGTTATGCTCGGTCCTGAGGGCAGTGGCAAGCATCTTTGTTCAGCTGTGGGTCTCTACTTGTTTACGGGCATTCGCCTGCCTTTGCAGGAGGAGCCTGCTCGTGGATCGGCTGCTAGCCTTGGCTCTACTGGCCGGGCAGGACTGCGTGTCCACGCTCAGCTCAGTAGCGGAACTCCACCTCTTCTGGGCTTTTGGCTCCACCCCCGCAGGAGGAGCTGGCTCCCAAGTCAGACCACAAGCCTGGGTTGCACGGGTGGGGCAAGGCTGTGCTCCTGCACCCTTGCTCAGGGGCTGGTCTCTGCCCTTTCCGGGTTTCTGCCCTTCTCCCGCAGGCTGGATTACAGGCTGCCGGCAGCTGGACTTGACTGCTTTTGCACGCCCCCTCCTACCCAGCCAGGCAAGACAGCTCACACATGAGCCCAGTGATGGCCAGCCGGCTTCTGCCCCTGCCAACAGAACCGTGCCTCCACATCCCGCTGCCGCCCGCCCTCCCGCAAGCCCTCAGCTGTGTGGGGTGCGGGCGCTGCAGCTCAGACCCTAACACTCACTACTGTAACCCCGAAAGCTCCCTCCTTCTAAGCAACTCTGCTCTGAGTGCCACGGGGGAGCTTGTTTGGCTGCTCTCCTGCTTCCCTTTGCTGGTATTGCTGTTTCCAGGGGAAATATTCACTTCAGATTTGGGGAATGACTCTCCCAGGGGTTAGGGTGGCTATCTCCCAAAATATTTCTCCCTGTGCCTCCTAGATTACACTCTCTTTCTGCTAGTCTTGTATTCTCCTCTCTCCCCGTCTCCTGGAGCCCCGAGTGAGTGGCTGTGAGAGAGGTGTTCTGTGCAGTCCCTTTAAGAAGAATCCTGGGTCTGAGAAATCAGACTCTTTCTCACAAACAATATCCTGACTTGTTTCCAGCTAAATACTGTCCTTACGCCTCTTCTGGACTCTGCAGCTGCAGGCTGTGGCTTTGTTCCTGGGGCTCAGGACTCTCCCCTCTCTGCTAAACTCACTTCCCGCTACGCAAGTCTCTCCTGGCTGCCGTTTGCTCCAGGGAGCTGGGCATCCTCTCCATGTTTCTGCTTTTCCTACCAGTCTCAGTGTGGCTTCTTCAGTTTTCCTTGGTTGAAGAGTCCTCTTAGTTTAGTCTAAAGTTGGTTTTTCCAGATGATAGTTCTTAAAATTAGTTTGTAATCCACTTTGGTTCTGGGAGGTAGATTTTGGTACCTGGAATCCCCTCTTAAGTGAAGCTCAAGCCTCAGTGTATCTGAAACTGCAGGCAGGTCTGGGGCCCGTTGAGGGCTGTGACATGCCTGAGAGACAGTATTAAAAAAGCTGTAGGAGAAGCTAGCTTTTGCTAGTTATAATGATGTGCCTATGCCCAGATTTTCTTCTCTTTCTTTTTTAAAGCTCGTGGGTTTTATGTTTTTGGAACAGTAACACCCAGATCTGTTAATGAAATGCCAAAATCAGAGGGCTGATGCTGTCCTAAACTGCACGGCTCTTCTGACTACTTAGCTTCCAGATGCCGGTAGCAGTAAAGAAACTGTTCCAAACACCTCATTGTCATTGCCCGGAAGTGGACGTTATCAAAAGATTGGCCAAACACAAGTCTTGTCTAACAATTATGCAGACTATTTTATCTACTTTTTCTAATAGTACACCATGCCATGATGTCCTTTGATCTTTACTTTGTCTAAACATGTCATTTATGTATTGTCTGCCTCCTAATTTTTAACTTTTCTCATTAGACCATGAAAATTGGTGGTATTTGGCATGAGTTCCATCATAAATATGTATAGATTTGCACACAGACAATGGAATGACAAAATACTTCTGGCTCTAATAACTAAGATGGCCATCTAGCTCAATATTTAAATTATATTAAGTTATAATCAAATAAAACCCCCCAAATTTTAAGTTTTTAGAGAACATACAAACCTCTGAGAATATATCTGTAAAATCCAGTGCTAGTTGCTTATCCAATATTCATTTTACCCCTCTTCCTTGAAAACTTTGATTTTTTTTATTCACCCTCTCATTATTAGTTTATTTTACATTACAAAACCACCTATTGGCATGGTTTTGGCTTATGAGAAAGGAGCAGACAACTGTTGGAGATTTCAGGGAATATTTTGCATTTCTTTTCTCCTTCACTTCGTCTTTTCTTCCTCTTGGCTGGAACTTGGATATGATGCTTGGAGGTGCAGTAGCTATCTTGCAACCATGAGACAATAAGCATGAGAACAAAGGCCAACATCCTAGAATGTTAGAATGAAAAAATGATGAGCTTGGTCCCTGATGACATTATTGAGCCATGTTATCTGCTTTGGATTGTCTACTGGATCCTAGTTGTAGAGAACTCTATCTGTTTAAGTTACTGCAGCAGGGTTTTCTGTTGTTTTCACAAAAATATAGTCCTAAGTCATCTTCCCAGATTGTTCAAATCTGTTTGCAGTTATTCTTTCTTTAGTAAAGCAAAACACAAATGATGGGCAGCTTCTGTATTTGACCTTTCTATAAAGTTATATATAGTTTTTAGCTACCCTTAACACTATTTCTCTAAATTAACTGATTCCACCATGCCTCTGATTTCCTGCTTTTCTGCCAGGACCATCTAAAGTCTTCAAACTACATGGGAAAAGAATCAGGGTTCAAGCCCTGGCTGGGTGGATCAGTGGATACAGCATCATCCTGGTGTACCAAGGTTACGAGTTTGATCCTGGGTTAGGGTACACGCGAGAAGCAACCAGTGAATGCACAATTAAATGGAACAACTAAGTGAAACAACGAGTTGATGCTTCTCTCTTCCTCTCGTTTCCTTCCATCTTCCCCTCTCTCTCTTTTTCTCTTTCTCTCTAAAATCAATAGAAAGAAACGAATCAAGGTTCAGGTTAGGAATTATCTACAGCTAAGCATAATGGATGGTTGTAGTTTCAACACACTAACAATCTAATCAGACAGCTGGAGTCATTGTATTTCATTAAAAGAAACATTTTGTGACTGATTGTATGCAGTCAGCTAAATTTTATGGCATATCTATATGTCATGCTCCATTTGATTTACATATCATACATTTTCTCCCTCGGTATTGTCATTATTTAAACACAATATTTTATTATTATGTCCTCAAAATAACCTGAATGGGCATAAATTCTGATAGGAGTTAAGTAATTGAGATTTAATCATTAGTGATTTAATATTATAGTTGTTCTATTTCAAATGAACTGTTAACGGTGCTCCTTTGGTTGGATTTATTATTAGTTGTATTAAGCATCCTTGTTGCTATTACATGATAGTTTTCTTATCGTTTCTGGATGAAAATTTTAAAAACAATTTGAGGTAAGCTTATTGGAAGTACATGGGTTGAAAATGTAACAGGGACTTCATTTTAATTTGGAATTTTGTTATTGAGATAAAGAAACTGCAAAACTTAGAAGTGAACTTCAGCAGTAGTCATTTCCTCTTTTTGAAAGGAGGGCATGTTGGTGACTAGTGGATTGGGTTCCAGCAGAATGTTCCTTCTGTTATCGGAGTTCCTTGAGGAGGAGAACTGGGGACAGGAGTGGAGGCAGGGGCAGGGGCTGGGGTTGGGGAGAGCGGGTTTGCTCCCTGGAATAAAGCGAGGGCAACTTTTCTGGGGTTGTGGGGAAAGAATGAGAACCAAGCAAACTGGTACATGTCTGGAGCCTAGCTTGTGGAAACATCGGAGGGCATTTTTAAATATTACATCTTCATTGAGCTATAATTCACATGCTATAAAAGTTAGTCTTCTAAAGCAGGCGATTCAGTGTTTTTCATATATTTATAGTATGATGCAACCATCACCACTGTGCAATGTTAGAACTTTTCATTACCTTCGAAGGAAGCCCTGTGCACATTACCAGTAACTCCCCACTCTCCTCCCCTTGCCCCTGGTGACAGCTAATTTAGTCCTTGTTTCTATGGCTTTGCCCTTGCTGCACGTCTCATATAAATGTAATCATACACACTATATGGCCTTTTGTGACTATATGGCTTCTTTCACTCAACAGAAAGATTCAAGGCTCACCCATCTATCAATACTTTATTCTTTTTCTTGTGCGATAATATTCCACTGTATGCATAAATTCTACTTTACTTATCCATTCATCTGCCAGTTGGTGGACATCTGGGTTGTTTCTACTTTTTTCCTATTATGAATGCTGCTGCTTTGAGCACTCATGTACCAGTTTTTGTGTGGACTGGCAGATTTCCTCCTTGACCAAACATTAGCCAGGCTCCTCTGAATCCTCTTCTCAACGAGGCCATGACATTGGCCCTATTCTCACCAGGCCTGCATAGCTCAGTTTTAGCAAAATATCCTACTAAGTCACTTTAACAAGAATCCTCCGCCTTTGATATCTGAGCACCCCTGATATATGATCAAATTCCTGACCCCTGCGACTGATGTGTAAGTCAATCTGTCTTCAGCAAGAATCCAGTTAAGTCAGTTCAGCAGAAATTTCTCTACCTTGATGTCTCCTCTGAATGATTTTCCATCCACTGACTCCTCACTCTGCTCATTGGTATAAATCACCACCTGTCTTTGCTGTGTCTACAGTTGAGCCAGCTGTCTCTCCCCTGTAAGGACACTCCTGACACTTCCTGCAGTAACCCTGAACAGAGTCTACCTTATCACTTGAACAAGTGTCAGAATAATGTTTTATTTTCATAGATGTCCTGTATGTTTTTGTTTCTCTTGGGAATACAATTAGGAGTGACACTGCTGGGCCATCTAGCAACTCTATATTTAAGATTTTGAGGAGCTGCCAAGTGTCTTCCAAAGTGGCAGAACCACTTTCCCTGCCCCTCCCCAGCTGTGTAGGAAAGGTCCAGCTTCCCCACGTCTCTGCACCACTTGTTATTCTCTACTGAGAAAGGTTTTAAGAACAGAAAAACCAAATATTAAGTTTTGAGTTTTGGTGCTGATCAGTAAGAGTCTATATCATAAATGATATATGGAGTGGGCTTAGAGGAAGGGTGGGCGTCAGACTCCACTTCTGCAGAGGCCTGGTTCTGGGAGAAGAAAAATGGCCCACAAGCCAGACTTGGGTCAGGAGCAAGCACTCTTAGAACAGAACCTGTTGTGGACTGTAAATGGCAAAAAACCTTTGTAGATTTGAGGCTTAGCAAAAGGCTAAGTTCTCCCCCCTCCACCTCCATATTGGCTATGATGCTGAGTATTTGCACCCACTTCACTTGCTGCCTTAAGTTGCTAGAAGCAATTTACATGCCCTTCCTCTTTCTCTTTGTTTGTTCAGATGTTGGTTGATTTTGTTTATGCATGGTGGGGGGATTCCTGTTTATGCCTTGGGAGAGTTCTTGTTTTAGTCTCAGATGTGTAACTTTGTATCAGGACTTCCTTGATTTGCATATGGCTATACAGTGATACCTCGGTTCTCGAACATAATTCGTTCCGGGAGAACGGTCGAGAACCAAATTGTTCGAGAACCGAAACAATGAAACCCATAGGAAATAATGGAAACTGGATTAATTTGTTCCAAGCCCCAAAAATATGCCTATTTACTGGTGCTTTCTCACAAATAACGACTTCATTGATGCTGTCACCTGCTAACTCTTTTTCTTTAATGAAAATAAGAAGCAGCTTCTCCATTTCCTCCATTATCTGAGGCCTTTGCTTTGTTAACAATGTAACACCTTTGGCAACATTGGCAGCCTTTATAACAGCTTTATTCTTAAGGAAAGTTGAGATAGTAGATCTTGGCATGCCATACTCAGCAGACAGATCTGAAACACGTGTGCCCTGTTCATATTTGGCAATGATTTCTTTTTTCAGCTCAATCGTTGTTCTCACAGCTTTCCGCTTACCTTTGTCTGCATTACCACTTCTGGCTTTCTTTGGACCCATGTCTCAGGGTTAAATTCAGTGTACAAAGCGTGCACAAAGCGTGAGTCTCTCCACAAAGCGTGAGTCTCACCACAAAGCGTGACTCTCACCACAAAGCGTGACTCTCACCACAAAGCGTGACTCTCTCCACAAAAACGTGATTCTCTCTCTCCACAAAGCGTGACAAAGCGTGACTCACACTGATGACGCAGGCAAGGCGCGCTCGGCCGAATGAACGCCATTCGGCTCAACTCGGCTAATCTCGGACGTTCGAGTTCCAAATATTTGTTCAGATTCCAAGACAAAATTTTCTCGAATTTCCTGGTCGAATACCGATTTGGTTGAAAGTCAAGGCGTTCGAGAACCGAGGTATCACTGTATAATAAAGCAAACTGGGGCTATGGGGGACTCGCATATTGCTACCAGCATTGAAGGGGCCTCCAGATCCCATCCTTTTTTCTTAATAAGTCTGTTTTCTTAATTCCACACTGTTCTCACTCAAAACGGAGAGTTAGGAGCTGTGCTGGTTCGCAGCAAGAACCCCCGGGAAGAATGCTCAGAACCAATGGAGAATAGGGATGGGCTGTTTCAGTTGGTTTCTGGTTAACAGCTTGAAGTCATGGGTTATGCACATGGGAGAATTCCCAGCACGTCCTAGCACCTAAGTGTATCAGTAATTGATTTCTTCCCCTTCACTTTCTTTTACCAAAATTTTTTATAATAGTGTTCTACTTGTATAAAGTAACCACCCTTGCAATTATCTTCAAAACAAAGTCCATCTTCCTGGCAAAGTTAAATGACATACACTGATTTTAAACAAAATGACCTTAATTTGGCTTTGTTAGATTTTTTCATTTTTTTGTTATATTGTTGGCATAATTAAATTTATCCCAGGAGGTGGCAAAACCGAGGTTAAGGGGAACTGTTTTGCGCGATATTCAGACACAATCGCCTTCAATCTTGTTCATCTCATACTCTCTGGTTGCCTGTTTTGTTCTCAAAGAACAAGGAAGGAAATGAGAGAAAGAATCAAGCCCTGTAAGAACAGGAGTTAGTGTTTTTACTTTCTCACACCTTAATGCCTTACCAAGCATGCTTATCTATGAATGCACATATCTGCAGACCCTGGGACGCATTCTCTAAGCAGTGTGTACACAAGGTTGTGGAAACTCTTGATAACCCCCGCAATATTCCCTGCCCTGTGGGGTTGGACACACAGCAAACAATGGGTGATTGGTTCTCCCAGCTTCTGCTTGCTCTGTTTTTGAAAGCCTCAGTAACTGTTCTGCTTTTTCCCTGTAATATGTATTTTTTCATAAGTCAGACATGGAACATTTGTTTTCTTTTGAAATGGGCTCTTTTACAGACAGAATATTGTAGATCATTTACTTCACTTAAAAAGATTTGTCTTTCCAGAAGTTGAAGAACAATAGTGACAACAAAAGAACCTATAATCTTACTGATTAAAAATTTTAACTGAAGTAAATTCTTTATAGCACTGAAACCCAATGCCTTTGAAGTAGGAACTAGATGGTTTTCCATGAAGACACAAAGCTTTTAATTAATATTCATAACAATTGCTATGTATAATTTTGGTCACTGGAGGACTACTACAGTTTCCCATTGATGCAATAGGAATATATTGAGGACAACAAAAAAAGTAATTAACAACTGAATATGAGGGTCATAAAGTTAAACTATTCCCTAGTTTATAGTAAGGGCTACCTGCATACAGAATGTTTTCTGAAACTAAGATAATGCTGAATGTCATCTATTTCTTCTTCTCCAAGTTGTGCAGTTAATGCTTTTCTTGAACACGGATAGATAACTTTGGGTTATATTCAGGATAATTAAATGCTGAACAGATCAAGCTTGAATGTGGACAGAAATTGAGGAATGATGGTAACAGATATGATAACAAATAAAAGAAAAGGTCTGCTCTATATAAATGTCTTACACCTGAAATGTAGGAAGGGTTATTCAAATGCAGACGTTTGGAGCATTTCAGTGTTTGAAGTAGTCACATGGAAATCTCTGTTCTGCTCTTCCTCCGGTCACTGTCTAGAGTGCTGTAAATCAATAATCTATTTATGTGTTTATAGACCAGCACATAAATGCTCATTCAATACCATTTAGTCCAGTTCAGCATAGGTATAGAGCACCTCATTTAAGGTTTCTGGTGGCACCAAAAGACAATCCTTGTCTTCAGGAAGCTTAAGAAGGAACCCGTGTCGCGATTGTGAAGAGCTTTGGTCTACAGGGCCAAAAACATCTTTTCTCCCTTTGTTTATTATTATTATTATTATTATTATTATTATTATTATTATTTTAGTGAAGGAGAGAGAGAGACAGAGAGAAAGAAGTACAGACAGGGACAGATAGACAGGTAGGGAGAGAGTTGAGAAGCACAACTCGTAGTTGTGGCACCTTCATTGTTTATTGATTGCTTTTTCATATGTGCCTTGCCTGGGGGTCCCCAGCTGAGCCTGTGACTTCTTGCCCAAGCCAGTGACCTTGGGTTCCAGCCAGCGGCCTTGGGCTCAGTTCAGCAACTATGGGGTCATGTCTATGATCCCATGCTTAAATCAGAGATCTCATGCTCAAGCTGGTGAGCCTGCACTCAAGTTGGCGACCTGGGGTTAAGAACCTGGGTCCTCAGCATCCCAGGTCGATGCTCTATCCACTGCAACATGCCTGGTCAGGCTGTTTTTCATTATTTTAATTTGCTTTTCATAGTAGTTTTTTTGGATAACAAGGCTGATAGATAAAATATAACTTGTGGCATATAACAATGCCCACTTGGGAATATGCTATTTTTTTTTTAGATGTAGTCCTAACTCTTCTGTCTTTACAATTTGCTAATTATATAATAAAAAAAGAGAAGAGGTGTAGTTTTGCTAGGCACTCGATACCACACCAGGGGCTGCCTCTACAGAGATGTTATTACACAGATTCCAACATGCTTAGGGTCAAACTGTAGCTTTTGAAGCGATATCTCTAAGAAAACTTACAAGCATGGAAGTGATGTGATTTTTTCTTAAATGATTCTCATCTTTCTGTCCAAGGGATGACCATCCATATTTTACTGAGCTGTATCCCCACTGCCAGGGTGAGTGGTGACAGAGGCTTTGAGTGAGACGTGGAAAAGGAGGTGTGATTTTGAAGGAAGTCTGTATATTTTAATCCTGAAAATGCTGTATGCTTGTTGGGGATGGGATGAAGTAGAAGAAGGAAAAAGCACCCCAAAGACCGATGTCTCTCACCATCACCCTCCTCCACTGCATGTTCTATCAGTTAGAGTTTATTTAAGTTATCTCACTTCTTGAAAGTGCTGTTTATTCTGGAAGAGCTAAAGCCAGATATTGGAATAACCATTCAATCAAGAAGGGGGGATGAGAGACACAGAGATGGGAGTTTGGGGACTGGAGGGTCAGGGCATGAGAGGACCCAGGTGTGGACAGTGGATGGTGAGCTTTGGTCATGGAGGGAACATGAGGGTGTTTGGGTGAGGGCCTCGAAGCCAGAGATTAGGTGTTTATGGGCTGAATTGTATCCTCCCCCAAATTTATATATTGAAGTCTTCACCCCCAGTACCTCTCAGACTGTGACTGTGTTTGGATATAGAGCCTTTGAAGAGGAGATTAAGGTAAGATGAGGTCATGGGGGTGAGCCCTCTTCCTATCTGACTGGTGTCCTTATGAGAAGGGGAGATTAGGACACAGGTACACACAGAGGGAAGACCATGTGAGGACGGAGGGAGGGAGAAGACCCCCTCTGTGCGCAGGGAGAGATGCCTCAGAAGGAACCTCCCTGCTGGTCTTGGACCGTGAGTCCCCAGAACTGTGAGCAAGTAAATTTCTGTTATTTAAGCCCCCACTCCCTAGTCTGTTGGATTTTATTATGGCAGCCCAAGTAAACTAATAGAATAGGGGGGCGAAGAAAGTTGGAGGATGATAAAGTTAGGCCCTTTTTGAAGTTTGTCTAAGGCCCTTACTGCAGGTGCGTGTGGCTGATGACCTCCGGTGAGTGGTTGGGGTCTGAGCACCGAGGCTGTCAGACTAATTGAGAAGGCTGGAGCCACTTGTCCCTGACTCTGCAGGCCAGGCTGCCATGGCTGTGCCCTCCAGGAGGGCCTTGTTTCTCCCAGTCCTGTCCCTGCTCTTCAGCTCCCAGGAGGAAGTGAAGAGAGGTCGTGGTACAAGTGCAGGAAGGAAGGAGGAGCTATTTCCCGTCGACTTCCTGGGGGCAGGCCTTAGAGGGATGCATTGCCTTTCAAGGATATAAACCAATAATAAAACTGACTATGGGTTTTCGAAGTGTGCTTCTAATTGTCACCCTGGCCCAGCAGTTTTAAACAATGCCAGTGGTAAGATATTCTCCCCTGAAATAAAATATTTTGTTGGTCTGAGTTCTAAACAATTGCTGTGGGTATTGCTGAGTTTTATGAATATATATCTAAGCTTCCAATTGAACATATTTTTATTACCTTTCCTTTAATAAAAATTGCATTCTCTGTCGAAGTTAATTTGAAGAAGTCCCATTTGTGCAGGAGGCCCTGACTCCAGCCGAGTCAGCGACAGGTGAGAATCAGAGAGGAGGTTCATTAGGGCTCCGTGTCGTCGGGCTCCCTGGCGCGTGCTTTCTGTCTCCAGGCTGGGGCTCCGCGGCACTCCCCAGTCCTGCTTGTGAACAGTAGGTTAGATGTGATCTGTGATAGCGCACAACGGTAACACGTAGAAAGGGAATCCGAGCCACCTCAGTCCCATCAGCCTTTGTGGCCACTTGGAGTTTTCGTTTGTGTTGGATACTTCAAAAACCAAAACTGAGTATGGGCTCTGACATGCAATGTTTTTGTTTGGTAAGCACACCCTTTAATCCCTGCATGAAATAGTTGACTGCGTTTGAATACTGTCATGAACATTAAAATTAAGATTTATTCTTCATCTTAAATTGGCAATATTTTAGAACCACAGCACACTTCAAGGAAATGATGGTTATTCCAAAAAATATTTTGTTGTTATGAGCATTAAAAAATTCACCACTGGGTCCCCCCTTATGTCTCCTCCTCTGTTATCTCGGAGTTGAGTAAAACTTTGATATATTCCTTGTGTTGGAGGTGATATGTAGATTTTCACGACCTGGGAGCTTAGAGGTTAGCTAACTAGGCACATAAATCAGCCTTTTTCACATTAACCTCAGAAAGGCATTCAACTGGAGGGTGTGCCAAGAACCAAGTTAATGTGAGATTAATTCACATTCACTTTTTTTGTGTGTATGTATGACAGAGACAGAGAGAGGGACAGATGGGGACAGATGGGGACAGACAGGAAGGGAGAGAGATGAGAAGCATCAATTCTTTGTTGTGGCACCTTAGTCATTCACTGATTGCTTTCTCAAATGTGCCTTGACTGGGTGGGCTACAGCAAACCGAGTGACCCCTTGCTCGAGCCAGCGACCTTGGGCTCAAGCTGGTGAGCCTTGCTCAAACCAGATGAGCCCGTGCACAAGCTGGCGACCTTGGGGTTTCAAACTTGGGTCCTCTGCCTTCCAGTCTGACTCTCTAGCCACCGCACTACCACCTAGTCAGGTCACTTCCACTTCTTAGTGATTCATTCAACCAACCTGAAGGGCTGACTGTGTGTCTGGCACTGTGCTTGGCACTGAGGATACAGAGATGATTAAGGCTAATCCATGCTCTTGGGAACTCTTGGTTTAGTAGGGGAGACAGATGTTCAAGCCAGTAATTGCAACACAGGGTATAAACATAGGGAGCATAGAGTAATAAGCCAATGATTAGCCCTGTTGAGTTGAGACTGGATGATGATTTTTAAGCTGTTTTTTTTTTTTCTTTAAAGAGTGGGTCTTTGCCAGGAAAGACAGGACAGAAGGTTGCAGGGAGGGGAAGAGCATAGGTGAGATAGGGAGGCATGGATGAGCACAGAGAGTTGAGGGGGTGAGCGGGTCTCTGTTGGGTGGGCATAGTGGGTGGGGAGGCTCAGCAGAGGAGGCTGGGAAGGTTGGAGGGGCTGGGTTTTATTATGAAGTCTGTGTAGGGACATCCAAGGATTTATAGCAAAAGGATGACTGGGTCAGACCCACATTTTGAAAATAGAGCTCAGGTAGCAATGAATCAGAAGGAAGAGAGGCCAAAGGAAGGGAGGAGAGTTAGTAGGTGAGTTCTCTGCCTGCAAACAAGGCAGGTAACCCAGCTGACATCCAGGCCACCTGAAGGCTCAGTGACAGTCCCACAGAACCCACATTCCTGTCTCTATAACCCCCTTTCCATAAGTGATAAACTATCGCCTGGCCTCTTACTAAGCACATGTGATTCTGCCCTGGGCTGACTCAGCCTCAAAAACTGTAAGTTGCATGTGCAATTTTGTATAAAGTTTATTTTATTCTCCATCTGTTAAATTTAATCTGGTTTGTTAATAAAATCGGAAGTGGGGGATATATCAACTTCTTCTATTAGTCTATACATTACTCTGCTTTCTTTGAAAGGAAAATCTTCAAAATATTATTTAAGTTTTCAAAGCACAGATAAATGATTATTAGTATTTCAAGGGTTTTCCTGTGAATATAGGAGTTTCCCAGCCCTGTTGGGGCTGGGAACCACTTTCAATGTTTTTAGCTATTCTCCAGGTATTGACTGCCGTATTTTCTGGATGACTGATGAGGGCATAGGCTGCAGGGCTTGTCTTCATGGTACATGTCATGTGGTCAGGTATGTTTGGAGTGGAGCAGGGGGTGGGGGTGGGAGGACAGCTCATTGTTGAGTCTGTAGACCTACACCGAACTCTATTGATTTCTCTCCAGCTGTCCTCCTTTTTCTATTCTGTGCCTGTTGCCATGAAACGGGAGCTGCTCTGTACCTAGAGGAAAAGACTACAGGTGGTCTAGCTGCTGCTGCTCTTCAGACTGCCAACTAACACCATCGGCCAAGCCCCAGTCACCCTCTGGAGATAGATGGACGCCTGTAGTTCTCAGGCCATTCCTCGCTGGGGGTATGAATTGATTGTGTCTCTAGGCACCTGTCACAGAGCCTTCTCCTCCCTTTGGTTCCTTGATTAGCTTTGCATCTTCCAAACATTTACTGATATTTCTCAACCCCTGCTGTTTCTTTGTCTTTGTACTTTGTGGATTTGTATCTGTTAAACATTTATTATTCTTAGTTTAGAAAGATTTTAGGGAGTAAGAGGAAATGCATGTGCTATTTCACCACAGTGAACTGGATATTGCATAACAATAACAACCACCGTGATAATCATTTATTGTTTTAAACTATTGCATGTCCTTTTAGGTAGTTTATGTCATTTACTACTTAGGAATCCTGATAAGGATGGTCTAGGAAGGGGTATTTTGTGGACTCCCACAACTGGTCCAGTTTCATGGGTTGGTGAAAGAATTAGGACTGGGACCAAAGCTCCTCTTGTTAGCCTGGGAGGTGTTTTGGAGGTTAATATTTTGAATAAAACATCTCTTTGGGACATAAAATTGCAAATAATTTTAACAAGAAATAGGTCGGTGTTTTTCCTCTATGACTATTATATCTTTACATCATTGCACATTTCTAAAGATAAGCATCTTTTTAGCATTTGTCATGTACCACTTGCTGAATAGATCCTAAAAGTGCAGATTCTCCCTGTGGGCTTAGGATCTAATGAGACACATGAGGCCATAAAGGCAGACAGTGAATAAGGGAAGTAGGGTAATTCTCCTCCGGAAGATGCATTTGGCATCTGGCTTCGTGTTCAGAGGCATTTTTCTTTGTGGGAGCTTCTGGCTCTCCCCACAGTCGCTTAGTTATGGGAGAGATGTTTAAGGGGAAGGAGGGAAAGACTTCTGAGGAGAAATTTAAAGGAGGAGAAAAAAGAGAAATCACTATAGAGTTGGATATAGAGCAGGAGCGTAGCCTTAGATTGTGTGAAAACAAACATAAACCCTTCTTGGTTTACACACGACTAAGTATCCCTCCTAGACATGAAAGCTCAATTAACACAGGGCAAGTGTTCCCAAGCGCTTTATGAATGTTCACTTCCCAATGTTTCCTCTCTCTCTATTTCTCTCAAGAGTGTTATTCTGAAGACATCTCCGATGTAGCATAGAAACATTGTCAAACGAAGGTGGTAAAACAGTAGGAAGTTGGTTGCCACTTGGAGAGACTCACGAGATAGTCACACTCATTGTACACCTGTGTCTCCCCATCCCTAATTAGATATGCACTTTAATATAAGGACAAAATTAACCAAAATGAATACAGGCGCCAAAGCCATTTGCAGGGTACTTTTTGAGGTTTAAAGGATGGGAGGTGGGGTTTGGGGCTTAAACAAGGGAACAATGGATAGGAAGGAACGGATTTCATCACACTAAATGTTCCAAACTGTGGATTTGCAAATGATAATGGTTTTCTTGTACTACCAAATGCCTGCTTATTTAATGGCTGTTCACAAAATTTCCCCTGCCTTTATTCCATAGTTCCTAATCAACATGCTATATTTTTTTCTTGGGGACACTCTGAGGCAGAGCCTATGTCAGCCTACCCCAGTCTGGTTCCTTTTTGAGGTCCCTGTCTTATCATCACAATTGTCCCTCTAGAGCAGTTACTGAGGCCTCAGTGGAACAGAGTTGGGAGAAGATGGTTCTGGATTCAGACACCTTCAGCTTTGAAGCCTGGCAGTTCCACATAGCTTGATGATCTCAGGTGAATGACTTCCCCCAGACTCAGTTTCTCTATATAAAAAATGGTTGTATAATAGTATTTGTTCCCCTGCACAAGATTAAATGATTTACAGTGTGTCCGTAAAGTCATGGTGCACTTTTGACCAGTCACAGGAAAGCAACAAAAGACAATAGAAATATGAAATCTGCACCAAATAAAAGGAAAACCCTCCCAGTTTCTGTAGGATGACGTGGCAGCATGCGCGCATGCGCAGATGATGACGTAACACCGTGTATACAGCGGAGCAGCCCACGGCCATGCCAGTCGAGATGTGGACGGTAGAGAGGAAAGTGCAGTGTGTTCTGTGGCTCGCTAAATTTGAATCCGTGACCAAAGTGCAACGTGAATATCGGCACATTTATAAGGAAGCGCCACCACATAGGGATAACATTACTTGGTGGGATAAGCAGTTGAAGGAAACCAGCAGTTTGGTGGAGAAACCCCGTTCTGGTAGGCCATCAGTCAGTAACAAGTCTGTAGAGGCTATTCCTGATAGCTACTTAAGGAGCCCTAAAAAATCTGTGTGTGAGTCCACATCGAACTGCACTGAATAAGTATGAAACTGGGAGAGTTTTCCTTTTATTGGGTTCAGATTTCACATTTCTGTTGTCTTTTGTTGCTTTTCTGTGACAGGTCAAAAGTGCACCATGACTTTATGGACACACTGCATAATGAATACATAATGCTAAGGCAGTGCCTAGGATATAGTAAATAGCCAAAAGAAGGTAACAATTATGGTTAATATTAAGCATGTAGTTTCAAAGAGCCAAATTTATATACAGAAGTCTGTTCTGCTTCACTTCCCCTCAAGTTAAAAACAAACCTCAAAACATGCATAACCCTTTGATGATAATACTTCTATGTAAACTTGAAAATTAAAACAATCTAAATAGAAAATAATACAAATATCAGATACTAACTTAATGCTGATATGAGTTATCTAACAAACTAACTCATCATAATAAACATTTAGCTAACAACTAGTATATGTCAAATATTATATATGTAGAAAATGCAAACATGAGTAAAATTAGTCTCTGGCTTCAAAAACTCATTATCTTGAGGGCTGTAAAGCTTTCTACATTGTTATGCTACCCAGTCTTGGAAGTCTGATATTGGAAACGGGGATACCACTTGAGTACAAAGAAGGAATGGGTAATTCTAGTTCACGACATGAGTGAAGCTTGGCAAGGTGATGGGTGTGGTTTGGATGAGTAGGGTTTGGATTTAATCAAACATGGAGGTGGAAGGGAATTCCAGGTCTAGGAAGAAGCAGAGCAAATGATGGATGGGGGAAGCTCATGTTCAAAGGAGAAGTCTGGTCTGGTAACAATGAAGTTTGATGGAAAGAGTTGAATATGGATGAGAAGATTGACAAAAGATGTTGGGGTCATATTCTTAAGGTCTTACATCCCTTGTAAGAAGTTCTTACTTTAGATAGAATGTAATGGGAAGCCTGACAGTGACGTGATCCAATTAGAATTTTAGGACAGCCTTGTGGAAGAATTATGAAGTGCTGAAAGAGAGTCAAGTAATTCAATCCATCAGCAAGCTCCTGGGGCTGATCTGTTAGTATCTGAGGATTTTTGAGCATGGACAGGTGTGAGGACAGTGGTAGAGAACAGTGAGATCTGAACATTTCAGGAGTAGAATCTTTAGCATTGGATGAATAATTGGATATAGGCAAAGGGTTGCTGGCATTCAAAAAACCTTACTGTTTCCCTTTAAAAAGTAATTTTTACAAAAATTCAAGTACCATCAAATATAAAATGAGGGAAATTGATGTCTTTCAGATATATTCTCTGTGTTTTTGGGATTATTTTGGGGGAGAAACTTGGTAAAAGCTATCTGAATTATGAGCCTGCCTGTTGTGTAAAGGTGTTCTAAGTATATCTCTAGAAATGGAACTGTCGGGCTAAGGGGTTGCTTCCACTTTGTAAGGAAGCAGGTTGAGAAACGAGAAGGGAGGAGAGGCTGCCACAAAGATAGAGTTTGGGGGAAATGGGCTGAGTGGTGGCACTTTCTCTTGGGTGAGTCAAGAAGGGCTAGGGCAAAGATAGGGGCGACGGGGTTAGCGAGGAAAAGAGGAGGGCCGCTGTGTCCTTGAAGGCCAGTGAGAAGGGGGGACTGATGGATGAAGGAATGGGAACATTTTGAAGAGGAGGGTTTGGAAGGTGAGTGGCTCTGATATCATCATCTATTTCAATGAAAGAATGGTCAAATACTTGGCTAAGGGTCAATAGGGTGATACATGTGAAAGAAAAGGGGAGGAGGGAAGGCTTCAAAAACACACTTTGGAGAATAAAAAAAGAAAATCATTTGGGAGTGAAGTGTTTTTCAAGCAACAGCTAGCTGGGGCCTAGTTGAGGTTTTAATGCATGCATATGTAGAATATGAAATATGCATGTAAAATTGAATAGAAATGGGCTGTCATTCCCAATCCTAGTCCATAACACCTTGAAAAGTAATTCAGGCTGATACTTATGGTCTTTTGAGACGGCAGAAAGGAAGAAATTATGTCATAACTCATATTGTAAAACTTCTTAAGACAATTTATTGCTTTCCTGCTTGATGCCACTCATGATGACAGCTGTTACCCAACGTCTCTCTTATATAAAATGCCACCCAGCTGTGCTCTTGTCCTCATCTGTTGTCCCTTCCTCCCCACTTCCCCCTTGAGCCTCTCATATTTTTTACTTTACTTTTCTATGCTTCTTTTGTATAAATCAATTTTATCTTCCTGGACTTGCTCCAGTTTCCTTCTCTACTCATTAATTACCTCGATCACTTCAGCAAATGCCAGGATTTAAGCACCACAAGCAGAGCATTCTTTTGAGAAGGCAGGACAGAGAGGAAGACTGTGGACCCTTGGTCTTTAATATATTTGGCTGTCACACGACGATTCTCAGCAGCCATGGAGTGACAGCAGAGAGAACTGGTGTTTGAGTTAACTCAGTGGGACATGATCAAGCAATCCAAGCATTAAACATGTAATTACTAAAGATATGTTAGAACTTATAGAGTCATGTGTGGGCGATATATTTGTTACTATGTGAGCTGTTTTAATTGCTATATATGAATAGGCTAAGGGTATAATGTATATGAATTATTTTGATGTAACATCATTCTCAAGTGTTTGTTTCACGATGCTTTTATTTCATATCACCTTCATTGGCACTTCTCTTAGCCTCTTCCGAGTATTTCTAATATTTTGGATTCTTGAACTTTTATGTAGTTCTCTAAACAGGTTTGCTTTGACTGAGGCCCCTTGTTCCTTTTGATCTTTGGGACTTTGCCTTTGACCATCTTTGTCCCTGAATTGATCTTTCTCCAGATCATTGCATAACTGGATGATTTTCTTCCTTTAGATTCTAATTCAAAGAGCACTTTCTCAGAGGGCCTTCCCTGACTAGCTTATCTAAAAGAGCACCATTCTTTGAGTTTCTGTTTAGTTTGGCAATTTCTTTCTTCACTTATTATTATTGCATATCTTTTCATTAGAATGTCCACTCCATGAGGAAAAGGATCCTTTCTGTCTCATTTACCACTGTAATCCCTACACGGTCCCAACTGTGTGAAGACCGAATATATTACTGTTGTACTTTGGACGTGATTTAGTTTGATGGATTCTTTTTTGGATGCTGAGGTTGTTTGTGTGGCATTCATGATCTTCCTAAGGTGAGTTTCAATACTTTCTACATTAACATGCACACACATTCATGCTCCTTTTATTCTCCTTTTCAATTAAAAGCCAGTGGATAGATTTATAGTTAATGATAACTTATAATAATATTTGACATTAATTTTATATGACTGCTGTTAAAACTTTTTTTTCTAGATTTTATGATCCTATGACAGCATTCTCTAATAGGGCAAAAAGCCCAGACATGATATCAACCTGGTAAGTGTTCTACAAAAGAAAGGTGACTCCAAAGGGGAGACAGTTCAAGAAGGAGGGGGCTCTGGAGATGAAATGAGGAATGGGCAAGTATGGAAGGCACAGGCGCACAGCAGCTTTGTGAGCGCAGGACAAGGAGGAGCTCAGGCAGGTGGAGAAGAGAAAAACTTCAACTAGCACAAATCACAGGAGAAAAACACACCCCAAGGTTTATGAAGACTTGGAAAGACATCAAAGAGATGCTTTTATTTTATTATTTTAAAAGTTTTCTATTTTTAATTATAGTTGAGATATAATATTAGTTTCAGGCATACAACATAGTGACTCAACATTTATCTATGTTAAAAGTATATAAATCACCACAACAGATCTAGTACCCACCTGACACCATCCGCAGTTATTACAATATTATTGACTATATTCCCTACGCTGTACTTTACATTCCTGTGACCTTTTTTTTTAAAACTTTTCAAGTTATGATAATAATAAAGTACATAATCAAGGATCCTCTGCTTGTTATAGACTTGCATCTTCTGTTTTGTGATGCAAACAGATGAAAGGGAGAAGGCAGAGGCCATTCTGTTGCTGTTCTGATGTTGCTTTCTCTCTCAAGGAGAATGGTGCTTAGACCAGTGGTTCTCAAAGTGTGCGCCGGGGCGCACTGATGCGCCCTAGAAGATTTCTAGGTGCACCCTATGGTATTCCAGAGAAATATGTGCCTGTTGGGGACCAAAAAACTAACAGGGTTTTTGGAGTTTAGAGTTTTGGGGGACAGGGGTGTGGGGAATTGGCTGTAAGCTGACAGTCTGCCCAACCCCCCACCTCATTTGCCTGATTAGGTTGCAAAAGGCTGTTAAGCTGTGGTGCTGGATTGTTTACACTAACCCCCATGTTCCCCAGAAAGACTGGAGACAAGTTTATTCAATCTTTTGGTGTAAAGTTAAGATGATATATATGGTGGGGGTTTTCTGCACTCAACACAAGAGTAAAAAGAGAGGAATTCTTCAATGTATTGACAAGGAAATGAGAGTATGCCTTTCAAATATATGCCCAAACATTGAAGAAATCGCTAGGACACACCAGGCTCATGTTTCTCATAAACACAAGAATGAAAAAACTTAACATACAGTGTGTCCATAAAGTCATGGTGCACTTTTGACCGGTCACAGGAAAGCAACAAAAGACGACAGAAATGTGAAATCAGCACCAAATAAAAGGAAAACCCTCCCAGTTTCTGTAGGATGATGTGGCAGCATGTGCGCATGCGCAAATGATGACGTAACACCGTGTATACAGCGGAGCAGCCCACGGCCATGCCAGTCGAGATGTGGACGGTAGAGAGGAAAGTGCAGTGTGTTCTGTGGCTCACTAAATTCGAATTCATGACCAAAGTGCAATGTGAATATCGGCACATTTATAAGGAAGCACCACCACATAGGGATAACATTACTTGGTGGGATAAGCAGTTGAAGGAAACCAGCAGTTTGGTGGAGAAACCCTGTTCTGGTAGGCCATCAGTCAGTGACGAGTCTGTAGAGGCTATACGGGATAGCTACCTAAGGAGCCCTAAAAAATCTGTGTGTGAGTCCACATCGAACTGCACTGAATAGGTATGAAACTAGGAGAGTTTTCCTTTTATTGGGTTCAGATTTCACATTTCTATTGTCTTTTGTTGCTTTTCTGTGACCGGTCAAAAGTGCACCATGACTTTACGGACACACTGTATTTGCACGGGGGCCTGCTGAATTTACTAAAGCTTACTAAAAATATATCTATATATTATATATAAAAAGATAACTTTTTTTTTGTTGTTTTTTTTTTTTTTATTTTTCTGAAGTTGGAAACGGGGAGGCAGTCAGACAGACTCCCGCATGCACTCAACCGGGATCCATCCGGCATGCCCACCAGGGAGCGATGCTCTGCCCATCTGGGGCATTGCTCTGCCGCAACCAGAGCCATTCTAGCGCCTGAGGCAGAGGCCATAGAGCTATGCCCAGCGCCTGGGCCAACTTTGCTCCAATGGAGCCTTGGCTGTGGGAGGGGAAGAAAGAGACAGAGAGGAAGGAGAGGGGGAGGGGTGGAGAAGCAGATGGGTGCTTCTCCTGTGTGCCCTGGCCGGGAATCAAACCCAGGACTCCTGCACGCCAGGCCGATGGTCTACCACTGAGCCAACTGGCCAGGGCCTTTATTGTTGTTTTTTAAAAATTTTTAAACCCTATTTTTTATGAATTCTAAAAAGCATAACTCAATAAATGTAACATAAAAATGTTTCTTAATGTCAAAATAAATTTAATTTTGTCGTATTTATTTTGTTTAATTACCATAAAAGCACACTTGGACTTTATATTTTTTCTATTTTTTTCTTTAATAATTGACTTAATTAATATAACATATTTCTCAGAAATTTGTATATAGTGTGCCTACAATTATTTGTAGGATTTTAAATGCGCCCCCACTTCAAAAAGTTTGAGAACCACTGGTTTAGACTGAGAAAACTAGAGCAAAATATGTAATAGGTAGTTGAAACTTGAAATAGATAAAAAATAATTTGGTAGTCTCTGACTATTAAAAAATAAATCTTCAATTTTTTTGAGGAATGATATTACTCCAAGCCATGAAGACACCTGGCACATGGAATAGGCGATTTCTGGTTTTGGTAATAAGTTTAAAATTATGGAGAGATGAAGAGGGTCCAAATGAGTGAACATGGGAAAATGGTGTTTATATTATCAAAATGGGAAAACCTGTCGGACATGGCGATGGTCAATTCAGTTCTAGAAATACACCAGGAATGTCAGTAGGGAAAATCATGGCTAATTGATATTCATTCCCAAAGAATTTTGACTAATGAGGAACTCTTTCACCTGGAAAGTAGTGTTTAGAAACTTTCTAACAGAGCTTTGGTCTCAGTCTGTCTTGTACATTTTAAAACATCCATGTCTTATATAAAGACACAGAAGCCTATCAAATTTGTGGATGACAGAACCCGGGAGAGAGATATAATGGATGAGATTCATCATTCAAAATGATTTTGTTAGGTTGTAAAGATAGGTAGAACTCAACAAGATAATATTTCAGGAGGATAAAAGTAACATCTTGCTTTTAGGGTTTGAAAAGAAACAAACAAACAAACAAACAAACAAACAAAGAAACAAACAGTTTGCAAGTACTGGTAGGCAAACCCACCTGATAGAAAATGTCTGATATTCAGTCCATCCCAACAAAAAAATGCAATGAAAATTTGCGTTTTCTGGGAGATTGTAATCTAGATCAGAGATGGCAGGAATAGTTATGCTAATCTGACCACAGTTGGAATATTGTACTCACTTTAAGTCATGTGACTCATGTCCCATGTAGAATATAGTATTTCAGTTTACCAGGAAAGACTCATAATGACTCTCTTGGTACATTTTACTCTACTTTTGCTTCTAACACATTTCTTAGTGTATCATCATTATAACACCACTGGAGATTGTATCAGGTTCTACAGGTGTGGGTCACATTTACAGGGATCTGGTCTTCCTTCCAAATGCAGGAGCTGGTGGGAGCGTTATCATCATCCCCTGCATGCAGGAGAGGAAACTGAATCCAAAGAAGATGGTGCTGCCTTTTCTCCAAGGTGAGATGGCTTTTGAGTGATTCAACTTTCACCAGTATTTTGGATTTTGGATTCCTAGGGCTAGTGCTCTTTTATTTCTACTACCACAATGCTTCTAGAAATAAAACCTTTCCAGTTAATTAGGACTCAACACAGTATTTTTTTATATATAAGGAAAATCATTCCATGCTCTTTCCAACAAGTCTTTCAATTCATTACCTTGGGCATGTGGCATGGCACACACCTTTAATAATTATTTGCTGAGGTGACAATGCCTTGGGTGATATGTGCAAGAAAAAACAACAACAAGATAGCATAGGTTTGAAAAAAATTGGAAAGATTTCTTCTTTAAAAAAAATAGGGCTAGTTTTGAGGGCAGAAAGAGCTTGAGGGTGATTAGTTAGCATGTTTTTCTATTACACATTTTTGTTGCTGTTTCAGCACATTTTTCCTTCTTTCAGCAAATTGTCATCTTCTTAAAGTGATTAATCTATGAATGACTGCTTCTTAGAGCATGTAAGTGCTCTAGCAAAATGGAGATAAATGTTTAAATTGTTGCCAGTTGCCTATGTTTATAAATTATAACACATGCCCCCAAATGTTCACGTTCACTTAGAGTACAGTAGTTAAGAGGGTGCTTGGTCTTTGGCATTTTGTAGCTCAGTTACCCAATTTTCTACCCATGTGGTCCTAAGCAAGCTGCTTAACCCCTCCAAGTCTCTGTTTTGTCATTAAGTGACATAGTCTTTATGAAAGTGAGATAGTCTTTATGAAAGCCCTGAACAGAGCAAGTGGTCTATACATCAAGGTTATTTTTATCACTCACTAGTTCTTAATAAAGACTGGGACAACAGTAAGGTAAAGTAACGATGAAAGAGTTTGCACATTGTGTCTGGGATAGAAAGGGTTAGTGATACTAGACATGCGTTCAGGCTCTGTCGGTTGTTGTTCATTGATTTTTGAGGCATGGGCTGAAAACAACATGCTGGGTTATTCAGTCTGCGGTAGAAGCCCGACCACCAAGACCAGTGAATATTCCCAATCTATTTGGAAGCACGAAGGAATGGATCCCCCATTATGGGATTCCACAGCAACTTTTCGTTCCAGAGTGCACTGCTATGATGTGTGACTTAAGGTAGGCCGGTATAATGACTTCGATTTATACAAAGGAAAGAGCTGAAGACAGATCTCGGGTAATTGACTTCCTAAATATTACCTAGAAAATCAAATTCTAGAGCTTTACCCAGGGACTTTTCTAGTAAAATTCAGCATTCTGATCATAAATGAAAAACAACAACTCAGAATGGGATTAGTAAAAACAGCCAGAATCATCCTAAAATGCCAGACATTAGTGATGAACGTAAATAGTTCTTTTTTTTTTTTTTTTTTAATAAAATTGTATTTTGACATGACCTTTGCAAAAGAACTCCCAGCCCTGGATGATTGCTTAAATCTTTTTCTCTGAACCGTGATTTCTCTAATAGCAGACGTTGATATTCCGGATATCTTTGAGGCTTAGCTTGTGATGCAGTGATGCATTTTGTATGTTTTAGTGCTGGAATGAATCTTCTTTTTCTGTCTGCCATGTTCCTTAGCTGTCTGTGACCCAAGGGTACTCAGTGCATGGAAAAGTGAACCATTTTCTTCCAGAAAGCATCACCATTTAAAGGAGTTTACCAATTTCTGATGAAGTTTCTGTAAAAGTCGTTGCATGCTTCCTGGCCCTCCAGAATAGACTATGAGGGACCATTGTGGCCATTGGTTAGGACAGTGGTCCTGCTAAACCCCGGGCCAAGGACTGGTACCAGTCTGTGGGCCATTTGGTACCAGTCCGCAGAGAAAGAATAAATAACTTACATTTTTTCTGTTTTATTTATATTTAAGTCTGAATGATGTTTCATTTTAAAAAAATGACCAGATTCACTCTGTTACATCCATCTAAGACTCACTCTTGACGCTTGTCTCGGTCACATGATACATTTATCCGTCCCACCCTAAAGGCCGGTCTGTAAAAATATTTTCTGACATTAAACGGGTCCGTGGCCCAAAAAAGGTTGGGGACCACTGGGTTAGGAGATTCAGAATTGCAGCAAACCTGAAAGCCGAGGTTCATGTAGCTGGCGTGGACTTCGGGTTTTCCTGGTGGCACGGGGTGCACGCCTGTGACCTCACTGGCTCCCCTTAGCTAAGGTTTGCTCTTGCCTTTCTGTCCCTTTGCCACCACACTGTCTTACTGCTTGTGTTTGTTCTTGGTGTGCCTGTCTTTCTTCAGCCGCCCTTCTCTCTTCTGATCCGCTGTTTCTAGTCATCTGTGCGCCAGGACAAAAGGTAAATGCATGTTTTAGAATAACGCACAATGTATGGGAAAATGGGCACTGATGAAGGTGTCCAAGGCTCTCCTACCTGAGAAATGCTTGCGTGTTAGTGTTGAGTGGGTTGTGTTATCTTCTGACCGTGAGACTATTTTCTTTCGCTGTCTCCCTTTCTAGTTCTGTGTTTTGAACGCCAGGGGGTGGGGCTTGTGAGAGGTGGTATGTTCTTGTATTGCTGTCATTCAGTGTCTTCTCACCATCCCTGCTGTCCCTGCCGCAGGCGAGAATGCATGCTTCTGTCTGGCGCTCGAGTTAAGTGTGCATCTGATGGAAGCTGTGGGTTCAGGAAGTATTTGTGGAATGGATGAAGGCTTCTCCTAAGCCATGTCTTATAAAATTGTAAACTCCTTGTGGCGGGGGCGGGGGCATGGCGGAGAGGAACTGTTTTATTCATTCCTGCATCCCCTCAACACGAGTCTGCACTCAGGGTTTGCTGAGTGACTCACTGAATGAAATTCTTAGACTACACAGCACGGTTGGTAATAAGTAACGCCCAAAGATTCCAAAACATATATTTTTTTAATGGAATTTTATTACTAGAGGTAGGAAAATATTGGAGACAGGAATATACGGGGCAACATCATAAATGAGAGAGTTTACAGAAAAAACTGTTAGATGCCTATTAGGTTCTGTTGAATGTTTTAGAAATGTGTTTCTCTTTTTCTGGAGTCAGAAGGGCAGGGATGGTGAGGCTGCAGGGGACAGAGGGGCCCTGGACTGGAGGTAAAAGGATGTGTGAAGAGGCAGTGGGTTTGTCAGGCAGAAGCATCCTAGCACAGGGCGAACTCCCGGTCCTGGGACAGTTGTGGCGATGTGGTCTCAGCTCGCCACGGCTCACACCCACCGCTGGTCGGGAATCGGAGGGCTGGTGCAAACCCTTCTCCATCCGGGATGTGAGCAATCACTCTCTTCAGGAGTAGTCCCTGAATTAGGTTCCTGTGGCTGCTCTCACACGTCACATGATTTCATGGATGAAGACAATATAAACTGCTTATCTTCCAGGTCCACAGGGTGGAGGAAAACAGGTTTTACTGGGCTATAATCAAGGTTTTGAAAGGGTTTCATTACTTTCTGGAGGCTCCTTGCCTCTCCAGCTTCTAGATGCTTTCTGCATTCTTCAACGCATGGTCTCCTTCCATTTGCAAAGCCAGAAATGGCTGGTCAGTGCCTTCTCGCATTGTGTCATTTAGCCACTAAGCCTGCTGGCTTCCTCTCCCACATTTATAGGACTCTTGTGATTACACTGGTCCCATGACGATGCTGTTATTTATTTATTTATTTATTTATTTATTTATTTATTTATTTAACAAAAGGGGGTGTGGACAGATAGGGAGAGGCAGACAGGAAGGGAGAGAGATGAGAAACATCAACCCATAGTTGTAGTACCTTAGTTATTCATTGATTGCTTTCTCATATGTGCCTTGACTGGGGGGCTTCAGTTGAGCCAGTGAACCCTGGCTCAAATCAGAGACCTTGGGCTCAAGCCAGTGACTTAGAGCTTCCAGCCAGTGACCATGGGGTCATGTCTATAACTTTAGACTCAAGCCAGTGATCCGCACTCAAGCCAGTGACCCGCACTCAAGCCAGTGACCCCGTGCTCAAGCTGGATGAGCCTGTGCTCAAGCCACCCAGGCCAATGCTTTATTCACTGCGCCATCACCTGGTCCGGCAACAGTGCTCTTATTTGAAGGTCAGCTGATTAGCAAATTTCCGTTTATGATGTCACATACCTATCCTAGGTGTGGATTGGAATGTGGACATCTTTGAAGACTCATTGTTCTGCCTACTGCAACACCAAACAAGATATAAAGAGCTGAAGTTAAGGAGAATGTCAATAATTATAGATTTTCAGAGTGAAGAGTGAGAGGGAACAAGGAGATTAGAGCATCCGGGGTTTGAACAGGCCCAGGGGTAATGTAATTTATTCCTTTGGAAGGAAGAGGATATTAACAGGCATGTGACCAGCATGGCAGGCACTGATCCTTGTCTCTCAGACAGCTACCTGCAGGCCAGCCAACCTCTCTGAGGATTTGGGGGTTGAGTTTTAAATGAGACGTGACAGGATCTTCCTATGAGAAGATGGCCAGTTTGTGAACAGGAATGTGAAGGGAAAAACCATCAGCTTCTTATCCACAGGTAACACTGGTTGCTTTTTTAATATTAAAGAGAAACTGGGAGTTTGAAAAATGCAATAATCAAAGAAAATTAGTGATGAATCGAGATGCTGGACGTAAGAATCCTGTTTGCCAGCCACCATCCAGGTCTTTTTTCCCCAGGTAAGTTGCACAGGATGAGTCACTTACCCACAGGCTTGATTCAAACAGAAGGGTGAATTCTGGTACAGATGACAGCTAATGCAATGCCAGACCTCTCTCAGGAACTATAGAGATTTTAGATCGATATGTAGTCAAAGAGTACATGTGATGACTTTCTGAAAACTTGATCAATAAGTATACATCACCAAGATCAGAATTTATTTAAAATTATGAACAGCCTGGAAGACTGCCAGTGCCTGAGTAATAACTCCAGGCAGTCCAGATTCATGCCAGCTTCCTCTATTTATATAAATTGCTGAAATCTCTCATGCTTGACCCCTCTGATGTATCAGCTTTGTTATGTCAGTTTAGATATAGGTATATTTCCTATGGGCATTTATTAGTTTTATTAAAAAGGAGGCAGTTGTCCAAAGGCCTCTAGGCATATGCACCCAAAACATGAAATAAAAGAATGAAATTAAACATTCAGGCTGCCAAACACCTCATAAAAAAAAAGCCAGGCCAGTTCAAACTACTGAGGTATGCCAGATTGGCAGGCTCAAGCTTGCATTTTTTCCCCCTTGAAGGTTCAGAAACCCTCCGGCTGTCTGGTTGGGTGGAGAAATGAATTGCAAAGGCAAAGACCATCAACAATCTTGATTTTGGGCTTTAAATCTGGAATCTTTTATTAAAAGTGGGATAGCTGATCTTAATATGTTTGAGTGAACCAGTGGATGGGAGAAACCCTCAAAGGGAATCTCTGTCTTTATTAAAATGTATCCCCAACGCTCTCTGACTTGACGTACCACTTTGATTGATGGATTTCACTCTTGGAATTCTTCACAGTGTCACTTCCACAAAGCCCAACACCATTTCCTATCTGGTGTGAAAAACAATTCCTCAGAGACCATATTGCTCTAAATTAGTGATTTTCAACCCAGAGTCTACCATCTCAAGAGACATTTGGGAATGTCTGGAGATATATTTCGTTGTCACAAGAGGGTGGGAAGGAGAACTGTTGGCATGTAGTGGATAAAGTCCAGGGGGCATTTAAGTGTTCACCAGACTGTAGTAATTTATCTACCACTTTGAAAATTTTTGCCAAATCCACATACCACCTGAATTATTTTTCACGTAATCATTTTGTTTCCCAAATGGAACTCAACTTCCAATGAAATATATTTATTTTAACTTCCATAAAGGTAGAGTCACTGTGAAATACATACAATGAAATTATAATTTAATTCATACATAAAAGTAGTATTAAATTACAAGTGGATACCCGATGGCTGCCATTTTCTGGATGAAATGAAAGAGGAGCAAGTTTTAGAGAAGTACTAAGGAAAGAGAAGCACCACACTTGAGAGTTTGTCTCTTGCTAATTAAAATGGGTTGATGGATTGGCAAGAGAATAGCTTTCTCCTCTTGTGGCTCACTGATATTTAGGTGTATGTCTTACACCAGAGGTAGTCAACCTGGTCCCTACCGCCCCCTAGTGGGCATTCCAGCTTTCATGGTGGGCAGTAGCAGAGCAACCAAAGTATAAATAAAAAGATAGATTTAACAATAGTAAGTTGTTTTATAAAGATTTATCCTGCCAAACTTAGCGAAAATCTGACATAAAGTACTTGGTAAGTAATTATTATATGCTTTAACTTGCTGTAACTCTGCTTTATAAATTTTATAAAATAAAGTTATTTCCCTACTTTATAAATCACCATTACTGTGGAACCGGTGGGTGGTTAGAAAATTTTACTACTAACAGAGATACAAAAGTGGGCGGCAGCTATGAAAAGGTTGACTACCCCTGTCTTATACCATCGTCTGCATTGGTTAAGGTTAGTGTGAGTTCCACATCCCTCATTTAGGAAACATTGAATTATTGTATTCCTCATACATACACTCTTCTGCTTGGATCCTTATTTTTTCTTTGGAAGCTTGTTAGGTCTCCAAAGATTCCAAATGACTACTTTACAGCCATTTTTAGGGTGTGGATTTCACAATGGTGCATTTAGACAATGGCTACCTATACTTAGGGCTGTTTGTCTGAATCCAAGAAAACCAGAGACATATTAGATGGCAAAATAAAAACCTAGACTCTATTACTGCCAACCAATGACAAATGCCTTCATGGACTTTTATGGTTCACTCCCACCCCATTAAAAAGGGCCATCTAAAATGTACTTGTAATCCTTTTTATGGAATTAAAGTGACTACTTCAGAATGCTTATTAGAGCAGTTATTCTGGGTCATGGTATTCTAAAGGGAAGGACTGCAGTCTTTGAATTAACGGATTGCACAGTAAATTTTCAGGGCACGAGGATGAGTTAGTATCATTATTCACAATATCTGCTTTTGCTCCTATATCGTTCTATTGTGAATCAGTTTACAGACACCACCATCTCTATAAGCTGCAGCACACCCTGCAGGGGGCTGATATATTTTCATCTTATCTGTTCGCTGGAGGACCCACGGCATAATAAATTATGCTGATCCCGGCTGCCCAGGCCGGAGGATGGAAAATTGCACCAGGCACTTGAGGCTTCCAAGTTCCCACTTGCTGCCTGGTGCTCTAAACTGAAGTCTCTTAATCCAGGAGACTGACAGTATGTGAATTTCTCCCCTCAGGGAAAACCAGTTAATGCTTCGTGTTAAAAGGGAGCCAGCTAGACTGCATTATGAAAACAGTCTGGGCTTGGCTGAATTCTCTCTCTCTCCGGAATTGGCTTCTACACCTATAATTATCTCCAAGCGGCAGCACAAAAACCCTGCAGTCTTTACCTCGTGTTGTTCTTCCTTTAGGGTGCTGGTTCTGCACCCATCCAGTGTTTCTGCCGAACCATCACTAGTGGAATTATATTTAACAGTACCCCCTCCTTCGGACGGGAGCAGAGGCAGCACCCAGAGTGAGCGCAGCAGCGACCCAGGATCCCTCTGGATTGTGTCATCACAGTCCAGCAAGCAATACGCCACCACTGTCAGCCGGTGTCAGCCTCAGCGGCCCCGCAATCCTGCCTCGGTGACAGCTTGAAACAAGGCACAGACACACACGCCCCTGATGTTCTTTCTCTTCCCTTTGACTCAGAAAACCACATCCTGAAAGAATGCACACTGTGCTGCCCTGTTTGGCTGCTGCCAGATTTTTCTCGGTGTGGAACAAGGGATTTCCAAATTTCCAGCCCTGCAAGGTCAGGTGCTGAGTTACTGATCTATTTCACCAGCGGGATGCAGGCCCAGTAAATGATACGAGTTTGTAGAGTAAGATGAACTAAATAAGGGCTCAGCCTCTTAAGAGCTGATTATTCCACTCAATATTAACCATCCTGTGTGTCACTCTCTGCTCATTAGAACCTATTTTTTTAGGACACCAATGGTATGAATTAATTTACCCAAGAGTAAAAATTATATATTTGAGGGCAGGAATACTCTATTTTTCCGTTCTTACAACAAACAAAAACTGACATTTCAGCTTGTTTTATTTTTTCTATTTGTTTTAAAAGGCTTCTAAATAAAAACAGTTTTGCTTTTTAGATCTAGAGTACGTCCCATCTGACATAGCTCGGAGGAAGGGAAAGCATTTATGGGTCCTCTCTGGCAGACAGTGAGACTGGTTCCCATATAGGCTCATAAATTTTACTGCTGGAATGGACTTTAAAGGAACATTCAGTTCAACCCCCGGTGGGTGGGAAATGGAGGTAACCACACGATACCTTCAAGACTGAAGTTCAAGGTGCTTTCTGAGGATGAAGTTAGAAAGAGCAAAACCACTAAAACACGTAATGAAGGCAGTCAGTCATTTCTAGAAGCAGTTGACCGAAAGAGAGAGTCGGTAAATGCGCAGTGCAAGACCAGTCCCAAATTTTAATTCTGGAGGCTTGGTATTACACTAGGTGTGTATGGCTTGTTTAGAATGTGAACGCCTCACAGGCTGTACCGGGTCTGTGTTACAGACTAGGGTAACGAGGATGTGGGCAGCTGGCAACGGAGATAAAGAGGAATTGAAAAGTGTGTCCATTACAGTTAGAGCCAGTCAAACTGTCCATTGGCCTAAATAACAAGAAGACATAATTCTGACCTACTAGGGGTCCAGAGGCCGGCAGACCTCAGACACAGTACCCGGGGCTCCAGACTGTTCCTTTCCATCCTCCCCCGCCCCCTTATCTAGAGGACTTCATCCTGGGGCTAGAAGCAAGATGGTTGCAGCTGTCTTAAATAAATACCTTACAGGAAGACTTTTTTGTTTTCAGTGAAAATCCAGAAAATTTAGCCATGGTGTGAACTGGTGAGGTCATCTGTAAATTGAATGCAGTGGAGGTAAAACGTTGGAGCTGGGGGTGCCTGTAAAATGTTCACCCTCTGAGACTTGGCAGTCGTCATGGAGAGGTGTTGGGCAAATTAGAATGTTAGGCTGGCTCGCTTGCACGTTGCCTGATTGGTGTACAAGCGAGTGCGGGGCAGCACCACGTGTGTACAGTCTGTGTAAGGCTGCAGGTGCTTGTCCTCAGAGGGCAGACTGTAGATTGTAGATTGCGGATTGCCTGCCGCCATTGAGAGGGGCCATTTTTGCTATTGTTTGCCAGAGAAGGGTATGTCCCCCAGCCTGTTTGCTACTCAGCTCTGAGAGAGGTAAGCGGTTTTCCCTGCCTGCTTGCTCATCCGCTGTTCTGAGACTCTAATAAATGGAATGGTCCACCATTTTCTGGCTCCACAGTTCCTTTACCGTCTGCCCGAATCCAATGGAAACCTGCATGGTCACAGCCACTGGCGTTCCAAGAGGGCACTGGAGTTTTCTCTGGAGATGTCATGCAGGCTCGAGCGTAGTGTATCTTATTTTATCCTCGTGTATGGGGCTGGCTGGCCCCAAATGACATATGGGATACAAGGGAAAACCCATGCATTAGCTTTCTCTGGGGGAATAAGAAAACTCCTTTTGCTATCCTGTGAACATTAGTCTTGTACATTTTTGTCTAGAGATCAGATATGCATAACGTTTGGTGGCAGTGAAGATTCAGAGAGCTCAGAGGGTATGGGGGCACGGCTTGCGGTCAGGGAGGAGCTCTAAGATGAGATGAAGGATAATGACCTAGAACAAGTTGCTTTGTACATGACTTTCTCCAGATTCCCTGAGCAGGGTGAGAAATTCTGCAGAGCCTGTGTAAGGGCAGATTTTTAGAACGCGCTAATAATTATAGGAAGCAGAATCTGTAGCAGCTGGAAAGATAGGTGAAGGAAGGTGCCTGCTGTGTGCTTGATACCCCCATTTTAGGCTTAGCAGCACGTGTGAGTAAAACATGCTGAATTCATAATGGGAGATGGCCAGGACTGGAAGGGAGCATAGGGTAGAGCCTTCCTCTAAAAGGACAGGGAAAAAGATGGAAGGAGGGAAAATTAGCTAGCACCTGAAAGACGTAAGTGTCAAGAGACCCTGGCGGGGTAGCTCAGTTGGTTGGAATGTTGTCCTGATGTTGCCAAGGTTACGGGTTCATCCCGGTCCAGGCACACATGGGGGTCAACCAGCAAATGCATGAGTAGGTGGAAAAGCAGGTCGATGCTTCTCTCTCTCTCTCTTCCTCTCTTCAAAATCCACAAATAAGTGAAATAAAATAAAAAACAAATGAACACCAAGAAACTGCAAATGTAGTGCTAGGAAAACTGAACTTCAGAATAGCATAGAACAATTCTAAATGAAGTTTATAGAAAATAGAAAAGCGGCATCAATGTGGTTGGATCCAAAAGTTTTAGGCACCCCCTCTCCAAGAAGCTGATGGGCTTTGCCTGGGGCAAGGCCAGCTTGGGGGTGAGGGGATGGGGCAGTCAAAAGACCCGAGGCAAAGGGTACAGTGCTGATGTGTTGACCAGAAGGGATACACAGCTACTCAATTCTGAGTTTTCTCTCCTTTCTATGAAGGTAGTTGGTTTTGAAATGGAGAAGAGTAGGAATATGTTGGAAAAGAGAGAACCGTGGAGATAGTGAGAGAACTTGTATTTGTGTTCAAAGCGGGTAAGGCTTTTGGTCCGGAAGAACCACATCCCACGATTCTGACAGTTCTTGAAGAAGTGATCGTGAAACACACTATTGGAGGACCAATAGAGAATGTTGGAGGAGGGGCGCCAAGAGATGGAAACGCAGCCAACTTTTAGAAAGTGGAACAACGTCGGTCCTGAGAACATCGACTGGTAGCTTGACTTTAACTGGGAGACTGTCTCAGAGATGAACACAGGGAAGGGCACACGAGTGTACCAAAGTCAGGGCCTGTTCAACTTAAGTGTGAGTATCTTTTGATAGAATGAATCGATGAAAATAAGTTAAATGCTGCCGGTGAATCATTTTATAGGTTTTTTTTGGGATACCTCATGAAGAATACTGAGAATGGGCTGTAGGTAGGGGGGTTGAAGAATTTTATTCCAAGAATAAAGACTAGTGGCTGAGAGGCATTCTGGAGGCCATAGTTTAGAGCAGTGTTTTCCAACCAGTGTGCCGCAGCACACTAGTGTGCCATGAGACATGGTCAGGTGTGCCATGGGGAAATTAAACATGGGTCCCCAAACTACGGCCCGCATGCCGGATACGGCCCCCGGAGGCTATTTATCTGGCCCGCCACCAGCCTCCTCCATCCGAACATAAACATTCCCCTCACAATCCCTCCAGCTATCAGTGACAGGAAGAGTGGAGGCACAGGGAACGCTCACTGACCAATCACCTGACCACTAGCGATGAACCAATAGTACGCCGCCTCTCATCCACACCCAGGAAGGTCCCACACTCGGGCTGCCGCACACTTGTCATTGTGTGGCCGCGGGGAGTAGTTGAAGCTGCTACTCCTCCCCATGGTCCCGATTTCTAATCCTGGTCAGGACTGGAGGTAAATGTTGCCACCACTAGATGAAGCCTCAGCCTCAGCTAGTTATGTCTATCCTGACAGTGTATATAGATATTTGACCTTTTTGCGTCACAATGTTATCTAACTTTAAAGCTAAAGTTTGCTGATCTTTTTTTTTTTTAAATTTTTTTTATTTATTCATTTTAGAGAGAAGGGAGGGAGAGGGAGAGAGTGAGAGAGAGAGAGAGAGAGAGAGAGAGAGAGAAGGGGGAGGAGCAGGAAGCATCAACTCCCATATGTGCCTTGACCAGGCAAGCCAGGGTTTTGAACTGGCAACCTCAGTGTTTCCAGGTTGACGCTTTATCCACTGCACCACCACAGGTCAGAGTTTACTAAGGGAATAAAACAAAAGTATCGAACTTAAAAAAGGAAAATGAATAGGAGATTGAAAAAGTGGCTTTGTGTAAATTTATTACCCAAAGCCAATCAAACCAAAGAAAACCTGGCATTTTACATGACAGTAAGTTAACTGTAGGACAGCTTGGTGTTATTCTACATATTGACCCAAAAAGGGTCCGGTAATACCGTGAGTTAAACTGCCCCTATAATATTGGTTTAGTTCTCAACACCATGTTTTCAAATGGAGATCACGGAAACTCCAGTGAGCTACATGCAAGGGAGGCGGGAGTCTGAAAGTCATGGTGGTGATGGACGGCATGTTTGTCCAGTCCTTTACCAGTGTGACTTGGTAGCTGATAACTTGATGAGAGGACATTCCAGAACAATTTTCAGTCCTTGTCTCAGCAAGCCTTTATGTAGTGCCTGGTGTGAACCCATGACTGTGCAAGGCATGAATTAATAATGCCTGTTGTCTGCTGGCTAAAGAAAGAGTCTAGGAGGCAGAGTGGCATAGTAAACCAGCTGGAGACAGAGGGAGAGGATGGTTTCCACCTAGAGAAGAAGATGCAGGAAAACAGTGGCGTGAGAGATGTCGGTGCATCTGGAGAGGGATGGGGTTTGTGTGGCCGGGTTGTGGGGTGTGGGGAGTGGGAGAATGTCCGGGGCCGATGCTAGAATAGACTGGTGCTGCAGCTGGCCAGACTCAGGGGCTCATGTTGCTCCGGAAGGCGTGGAGAACGCAAAGGGCTTTTAGTAGGTGACGTAACCAATAACGTAATTTACAAGGATCACTCTGGCTTCAGTTCGGAGGATGGATTGGAAATGCTGAGTCAGGGAGACCAGGGAAATGACCGAAGCAGTTGTGCTAATGAAAGGCTCTGAGCGCCTCATCTCAAGTCACAGCAGTGAAGATGGATGGGAGGGGGCAGAGTCTCGAGCTGGTGAGGAATTCATGTCAACAGAACTCGATTGGGCGGGAGGGCAGAAGGAGAAGGAGGAGTCCAATTTAATTTCCAAAAATCTTACCATAGGGCTCGGCGGACATTAATTGATAAAAGGAAATTTAAGGGGGAGAAACAAATCTGAGGAACATATGTAGAGTTTTCTTGGCAAGATGTCCATGGACGGCCATTTGCATTTGGACACATGGGTCTGGAATCCTGAAGAGGCCTTTGATACAGCCCTAAGTGCGCAGGTAGGACCGTGTGGGTCATCCTGGGGTGATAGCTAGAAGGGAGGGCAGAGGAGGGTCAGACAGAAATCCTAGAAACAACAGCATTGACATAAGACACAGAGAGTAGCCAGAGGCATCTCTAAGGAAGAGATTAAGGAGTAGTCAATGAGAAGGAAGCAACATTTCAATGAAGTGTATATTAGAAATGCAAGGATAGAGACTTGCCATAGTCTTTGACCACCTGGAAGTTACGGGTGGACGGGGTGCTCACTGAGAACGACGGCTCGTGAGGTAGGGAGAAAGTGTCCTCTGAGGGCTGAGGACTGAATGAGGGCGGAAGGAGCGGTGGCCCTGGAGGCTGACAGCGCGGAGCGGAAGTGAACCCAGAGCGGGGCTGGCAGGGTTCCTCCGGGCTTCGTTCTCGCTGTTCCTTTTACCAAGAACTGCTCCTCCGCCAGCCATTTCTGCCCGCTCCCCGCCAGTGAAATCCTCAAAGCTCAGAGGAGAGAGAACAGTAGAGTGAGGCCAATGTGGTGTCCATTTCCAGGTGTCCTTGAATGTTGCATTTGCTTTCGTGCCTGGCATTCTGAGAGGGTCACAGTGTGGAATGTGAGCCTGGACTTGGCCCCTCCTCCGAGCTCCGTCAGGGCTGTTGCTGTCCAGATGATTGTCCACGTTCATGACATCATCAGTTTCTGTGCCTGTCTTTCTGCCCTAGGCCACTGCGAATGTCTTGGGTGTCATAAGAAACAGACCATGCTTTCAAAATTATTATTATTATTATTATTTTAACATATTAAGCACCTAGTTTACTGCTCAGCCGCCATATCAGCCAGATGCATGAGTACCTCTGAAACCCTGTTCTGTAAGGAATTGTGGGAGGAACTGTGGTTGTTTATCTTGGAAAACCCGAACACATGCCGTTATACACCACAAACGCATACCCCCGAGATATCCTTTCAGATCTTGAGATGAAATAGAAGATGAGATGTATGGAAAATCATCTGAAGGTGGCACCTTTTGACTGAGCCGGTAGGTCCTGGCGTGGCTCAGGACCATTGCCTCTCAATGCTTGATCTTATTATCTGAACCTGTTTATACTTCCCCTATTGGAAGCTTATTGGGAGCAGGGGCTGCATGTCACAGATTTGAAAATCTCTTTGCGTTTTTTCACAGTGCTTAGCAAATTCCTTGCGCAATGTACAGCAGGTAGTTCGTAAATATTTGCTAGGGTGGCCCCGAACGGGCTGCAGGCCATTCAGCTTCATTACCACCAGCGGTAAAACCACTGTCTATGTTGAAAAAAAATCAAACGCTGTATACATCTTGAATTTGGTCCTCGCTCTCAGCAGAGGATGTCTTACTTTGGCATTTCTCTTCTTAGAGGACTTGGTGGCATCTTTATCATGCCCCAGCCAGAGTCCTTGGGAAACGATGAGGAAACTTCTCCCGAGAAGGGCAGCTCAGGTGGCCCAGGGCCTGGCTCAGGCACCCACAAGCGGTTCAGTTTTGTAGAAATGAGGTTGACTTCTCCTTCTCCTCCCTTTCCCTCTCCTCTTTCTCCTCTTTTATTGATTACAGAGAAAATTATTTCTATCAACAGGGAGCGCGATACACCTGAGTTGGCCAGTTCTTTAACTTGGACCTCCGAAATGAACTCTGAAGGAATCTCAAAGATTTGGATCAATTGCAGGGGAGGTGGCCCTGCTCTCTGGTTTACAGACCGGCTTTGATGTAGGAAAGAGCTCGAGTGTTGTTAACAATGTAAGTAAAGTAGGAGCCTCAGTCTGCTTACCTGTGAAAGGACTGTATCTGCTTCCAGCAGTGAGGATTAACTGAGAGGTCACATCGGCTGTTCAGCACGGACTGAACACACACTGACCCCTCATGCCGGGGAGTCGACCCCGGTTGGCGGGTGGACACCAGGCTGCCAATGGAGCTGACGTGCCTCCGGTGCAGGCTGTGAGAGCCGGGTCTGCAAACACCATGTCTGACTGATGTGTTTTGAAGTTTTGTTGCCTCTGTCTCTGCAGGCCTCCCATCCACCTGCCCTGGTCTTTCTGCACGCTCTCATGACAGACCAAGGCCCTTCTAACCTTGGCTTTTGGAGAGATTTCCAAACACTTCCCTGCGGTCACTTCTTTTAGTCAGAGAAACCCCCCCCCCCCCCCACACACACACAAAGTAGATCTCCTGTGAGCCCTCCTTGGTCTAACACCTCCCCTGGCTTTTACATTTTCCACTTAATCTCCAGGAACTATCATTTGAGGCCCGCGAGGCTCCCCTGCTGGGGTTCACTGCAACCAAGTTGGGCTTTGGGATTAGATAGGCTTGTGTGTATACAGGATTTTGAGTAGGTATTTGACCCTGGTCTTTATTTAGATGACCTGAGCCTCTGTTTTCCTTTGCCAAAATGGGGATTCTGATCTTAGCCTGGCAGGTTGCTGTAAGCTTAGAGATGATGGAAGGAGAAGTTGTTAGTGCATGCTGTAGACTTCCCTGGCCTTTCTTGCCCCAGTGTCTCCTCTGATATATGGAAACCAGACCACTCCACCTGACCTCGGTCCCACACCTTCCCCACCCCTGCTTTTTAAGCATCTGAATTTTAAGAATTGAACAATTAACCTTGAAGATTTCTACCCAGATCAATATTGAATATAAACATGCCATAAAGATAAAGTCATATTTTTGATCTGACAGGGTTTTTTTTTGCCTTCATTTTAGTGGGTGGACTTCCTTATGCCAGACAACTAAAACAGATGTGAAAATGGGGTGTGTAAAATATCAAATTTTGAAAAAGCAAACATGGCCGTGGCCAGGTAGCTCAGTTGGCTGGAGCGTCGTCCTCATATACCAAGTCTGCGGGTTCGATCCCCAGTCAGGGCACATACAAGAAACAACCAGTGAATGCATAAATAAGTGGAACAACAAATCGATATTCCTCTCTCTTTTCTTTCTCTCTCCTTGTCCCTCTCTCCCTCTATCCCTCCATTTCCCCCTCTCCCCTTTCCCCTCTTTCTCTCTCTCCAATCAATAAATAAAGGAAAAGAAAAAGCAAGCATGGACAGAGTTCCTACTTGTAGCAATTGCCAAGAAGACAACAGAGGATCAATTATTCTGCTTCGTTGGCTTGGCTTTAGCCTAGTAGGTGTTCCTTCAACTCAGTATTACTATTTAGTGATTCCACATTTGATCTCCCTCAGAATCATGTCCAGAATATACCTTAAGTGAGCACATTATTGGCAAGACTGATGGATTTTACAGAATACCTGAGCTGTAACAAGAGTATCTTAATCTTAAAAAGTTTCAAATGGTTTGTTTTGATAACTAGAGAAGGAATGAACTCAATTTGGAATCAGATGCCTGAACCCTTTAATACATTCCTTTTAATTCTTGAGGGACTGAACTGTGTTTATTAAAAAAGGTAGAGGAGTGTGTAGGTTTAAGCTATTTTTTTTTTCCTGAGAGGTTCTGCCAGAGTTATTCCAGCCTTGCCTCTAACCTGGACCACATCCAGCTGCAGCTCCTGGTTTATCCCCTTTCCTTGCCTTCATCCCTCATTTATCCAATTTTACAAGGAGTTACAAAGCTTGTGTAAGAAAATAGAAAGAAGTAAACTATATGAACCATAGGTACTGCTTTTGAATATTTGTGTATTTAGCTTTTCCTATATCACTTTTCCTATGTGTGGAACCAAATTTCCTCAAAAGATAACTTGGCAAAATCTGCAAATAAACTAGGCGATAGTCAATAAACTAGCAAGATAAAACAACATCATTTGTTTAAATGAGGGTTCTTTATGAGGGCAACGGAGTGGGAAGGAAAATAGAATGGGTTTTAAAATATTATTTTCTTTTAAATTTGCCTTTGTTGAAATCTGTCCTCCTACATACAGCCTTTTATTTGGAATGCAGCTTGGAGTCACTGAAGCAAACATTGCTTTATATACACTATGATACCAAATCAATAACGTGCTGGTGCACGGAGCAAAAGGAGCTCAAGATTAGGTTGCCATTTTCTTTTACTGTTCAGTCAACAGAAAAAAAGAGCCCAAAGAATAGAAATAAAATACAAAGAGAGACATTTTTATCTCCCTCTTCAGAGCTTCTATCCTTCCAAATTCCCAGAAACTAATGTGCAAAATTATATCATTCCCATTTTTAAAGGCAGTTATGGAACTTAAAAAAAGGTATCTAAGAGGTTGCACTTTCACATTTACAACTAATAGAAACTCCTTTAATGAAGTTTCAGTTAGGGTTTGAATCCTATTTGATGAGCATTAGCATGATATATATCTTTTTCTCATTCTGTTAAATTCTTTGTGTTCTTATTTTTAAGGCAAATGTCTGATAGCGATGGGATAAGTGAGTCTTTTTTTGGTCCCATCTTAACAATTCTGCTTTTAAATTAGAGTGTTTAAACCATTTACATTTAATGTGGTTACTGATATAGTTGGCTTAAAATCTACTGTTTTGCTCTTTGTGTTCTATTTGTTCCATTTCTCCTTTTTTATTTTTCCTACCTTCTTCTGGATCACTTGTTTTTTAATTAATACATTTTGTCTCCTTTGTTGGCTTACTATATCTAACACTTTGTATTTTTAGTGCTCACTTTATCGTTTATAGTATACATCTTTAACTTGTCTCATCAACCTTCAAGAGATATTCTACCACTTCATGTGTGTTTAAGATCTAACGGGGCCCTGGCTAGACAGCTCAGTTGGTTAGAGCATTGTCCTGAAGCACAAAGGTTGCCGGTTTGATATCCAGTCAGGGCACATGCTGGAACAGATTGGTGTTCCTCTCTCTCTCTGTGTGTTCCTGTCTCACTGAAGTCAATAAATCAACATAAAAACATACCTAACAACATAAAATTCAATCCCCCACATCCTGACCTTTGTATTATATTCTAATACCTGTACATTATAAACCCCACAAAACATTATTATTTCTGCATGAACTAGTCAACCTTGTAAAGGTATTTAAAAACTAAGAACAAAGATTCCTTGTGTCTAGCCAGATACTCCCATTTCTGGCGCTCTTTACTGCTTTGTGAATGTCCACATTCCATCTGGTCTTCCCTCTGCCTGAATGGCTTTCTTAAATATTTCATACAGAGTAGATCTGCTGGTGATGAATTCTTTCAGGGTTTGTGTGTCTGGAAAGCCTTTGTTTTGGGTTATGGAATTCAAGTTTTTTGAGTTCTTTTTTCTAGTCCTTTGAGTATGTTGTTCCATTATCTTCTGGCTTGCACTGTTTCCAAAGAAAGTCCACTCTAATTTTTATTTGGTTCCTCTGTCCTAACGTTGCTTTGTACTCTGGCTGCTTTTTAAGTTGTTTTTTCTTATCACTGATTTTAATCAATTCAATTATGATGTGCCTTAGTTTAATTTGCTCCATGTTTTCAGGTTTGGGGTTCTTAGAGCTTTTTTGGATCTGTGGGCTTATAATTGTCCTTAAATCTGGAAAAAATAAATCAGCCATTACTTTTTAAAATATTTTTCTATATCTTCTTTTCTACCTTTGGAGATTCTCATTGAGTGTGATATTCACAGGTCATTGTTGCTTTGTTCAGTTTTCTAAACGTCTCCTTTGTTTTATTTCTGATAGTCTCTACTGCTGTGTCTGCGAAGCCATTCAAGTTGCTGACCTACAGCATCACAAGCAAGTTGTTACTTTACGCCACTTAATTCTGTTGTTATTCCTTATACAGCAAGAGGCTACTGGACACCGTACAGGTGAATTGTCCCTACAGCCTGGCTTCCTTTCTCCCTCCTTTAAGCAACCCTCTAACAACTTCAGGGGCTCTGCTCTGGGCCCTTAATAAAGTCTTTAATTTGTTATAACATTCTATATGATCATACTCTATGCAATCTATTTGTTATTGACTATTTATATAATATGTCACATTATATGGACAAAGTCTTCTTTAAAATCTCAGTTGATTTAATTCTCCTAGAACTTTTTTGAAATAAATAGATGGTAATGATATTCCATTTAAAAATGATGAAGCAATGATTTGCATTAATATAATCCCCCTTTTAAAAAGAGAGGCTCACTTTGCTTTGTAGACATGATCTCACCATTCTTTTAATTGTGCAATCAGACAGATAAAATGTGATGAGCAAACTTAATATCTTCATGGAATTTCTGGCACTGGTTAGACCTTGCTAGTGTTCCTCTGTTTTGCTGAATTATTATATATGACATAATGGATTGCCCACATGGGAAATATTCACAAAGACACAATAAAATGTTTATATAGAACCAAAGTGTAGACAAAATTAGAGATTTTCAGGTTAATTGAGAAAGATTAAAAAAAAATAACCCCTTGCATTCTACTCCTAACATTTTCCTTCTTAAATTCTTGTACTCTAGGATTTAAAATGATCTGCCTTGGCTATTTTAATGGATTGTGTGAACTGGTTGGCAGCTAAACTTATTTTACTTTAGAAAGCTTGGAAGTCGCTTGTTTGTTAACAAGTGTTGTTTTGTTTCTTGAAATTGGGAGACGTACCTCAAGTTTCAACCACGTTTAGCTGTAGCCATAATCCCACCCCAGAACACGTCTTCACATTTCTAAGCTTAGAATTCTAAACTATGCTGTTCCCTGCTCACAGATTTAAAGGATACTCCTATCCTGAGGTCTGTGAAACTACCCAAATGCTATAAAACTTGTGTGGATGTGCTCTTTTTTCTCAGAAAAGGGTATGTATCTCTCATCAGTTTTTTAACAAACCTGTTGCCCCCCCCCCTCAATTTTTTAACCAATATCTCAGGAACTTGACTTTTTGTGACATTTATCCATTTCTGCTTCAGTTCTACCAAGAATCATGGCTCCAGAGCGTCATCCGGACGATCTAAATATGTAATTTCCTTTGGAAGAACAGTTCAGTCAAAGGCGTATAAAGCTCACAGGCCAGTCTTAGGAAATGATCAGAGAAATCATGTCAGGGAGGACATTCTGATACATGGTACTTGTACAGCTTGGTCAGCTGGGCTAGTGTAACACAATACCATAGATTTGGGGGCTGACACAACAAGCATTTATTCCTCACAGTTCTGGAGTCTAGAAGTCCAAAAGTAGGGTACAGTATGGCTAGGTCCTTGGGGAATGCCCTCCTCCTGGTTTTTGTATCTTGGTGTGGAGGAGAGCCAACTCTTCCCCCATCATGGGGGCTCCACCCTCCTGACCTAATTACCTCCCAAAGGTCCCACCTCTAAAACTATCACCTTCAAGCTTCAGCATGTGAATTTTAGGGGACACAACCATTCAGTCTATAGTGGATATTAAGCTACATTATATTTCATTGGAAACAGAGCATAGCATTTCTCAGACTTGGTATAGGAAAATCAGAAATACCTAGACACTACACCAAAGTCAATAGGAACTTTGAGGGCAAGGATGCTTAGGAATCTGTATTTAGGGAAATTTCTTTAGTGTTCTAACATATACTGAAGTTTGAGAACCACTGATAGATGGTATATTGAAAAACTATAATCCGTTTTCTTCTTTTAATGACAAATGAAATCAAATACTCAAAGAATATAGAACTTTTTTCCAAACACAGCAGGAGTTATAACCAGATCGTCATGCAGTCAATTAAATGTAATTAATTCATGCTGGATTTGGTTATGGGTTTTTTTTTCTCCTTTTTTTGAAAAGTGATGTTCTGCCTGCACAGTCAGGGGAAAACTGACATCCCTTTGTTGAGACTGTTTATGAGACGCTGTCTTTGGAGGGAACGCTTAGATGGCACTGTGTCTGTCTGGTGGGAAAAGGTTTTCAGCTCTTGTCTGTTGATCTTGAGGCTTTGTTGCACCAGGGAATGGAACGCTCAGAGTGCCATATCCACGGAAGCCGAAAGCGCTTTCTTTCCCCGGCCCCTTCTTCCCAAGATGTCATATCTTGAAGAAAAACAAAACAGAAAAGGAACAAATTTATTCTCAGGGAGCTTGGAGGAGCATGAATTATTTATTCTCAGAAATCCTTGACTATCTTTGCATGAAAGAGAGTCCCATTATTAAAAGCGAATGTTTCTTTTTCTGCATGTCAATAGCTGGCAGATCAGACTGGACTGGCTGTTAGAGATCTCCCTCCTTGGAGACCCAACTCCCCAAGGCGGCGGCTGCAGCAGCCAAGTTATTTTTAAGACAATAAAATCGTTTGAACTGATATATTAACACCCTAAATTGATGTGACAGGGGTCTGCCACTGAGGCAGTCTAAAAGGAAGAAAAGGCCATTAAAATGATCCCAATTACCTTTTAATTATGAATTAACACATTTGCATAAAGCAGAGTACAGAGAATTTCCCGGTGCATGTGCCCGTTTGTGTGTGTGTGTGTGTGTGTGTGTGTGTGTGTGTGTGTGTGTTTAAATTGTCTGGGTTTACTAGGCTCCTTATTTTTCTTTCAGCTAGGTACAGCACTAAATTCTCCACTGCCTTCATCCTGGAGCTCAGCAAGTCAATTCTTCTTGCCTGGGGAAAAATTTAAATTTTCCCTTGATGCCAGTAATCTCATTTTCTTTCCAGGCAGTTGTGCAAATGAGAGCAATCATTTTGTCTTTTCTGGTTTATCCCCGGCTTCTCTAGAGCTGGAAAAACATGGTGCTTCCTTGATAAAATAAATTTTGGTTAGGAAGAGGCAGCTGGGCATTTCAGTCCTGGAGGGATGGGAATAAAGGAGAATTACAAATGGGGCTTGTCATTTTGCGGGCAGTAGCTTTGGGAGTCCCAGGCTCTGGTGGCTCACCTAGCAACCGGTTCTCTTTGCTCTAGGGTAAGTGTCAAACTGCAGACTGTCAGCATTTTATGCCTGGAAATAAAATACTAGTTGTTTGGATCAGCTCTTCTTGTCTTTTTCCGAATTGAGGGAGACCCACGTATTTGTTATAGAGGCCGCTGGATGTCCAATGTGTTTATACTGTCCAGCTTTACTAGAGAAAAAGCAGTGTTTGTTGATGTCCCTTTGTTAAAATAGGTAACTGTTTAAAGAAAACTGTCAAGGCTGGTGAAAGGCAAAATTCTAGAGAAAAATAGTTGATCTGTGGTGTCACTGCCACCCAAGCCCATCTTTGACATTCCCACCCCCACAAGGGCTTAGGGCCTTTGTACCACTGCCAACCCTTTCCCATTTCCATTTCCAAGCCTCCTCCTTTTTCCCTTCCTGTCCTCTTAATATTATCGAGTACCTTGATATATTTCTATGAAGCAAAAGATTAGAAACAAGCCAAATGCCCATCAATCCAGAGGGCTGGCTAAATAAAGTGTGGCACATCCATTTAATGAAATACAATGGAGCTGTAATAAAGAATGCAGGAGCTCCATGTACTGATAAGGAGAGATTGCCAAGATTTCTTGTAAAATGAAAAATAAAAGGCTTGGGACAGTGTGTATAGTGTATCTTTTATGTAATCTTTTGTGCAGAAAAGTGGTGGTGGAATAAGAATCTGTATCTTTTTTTGTTTGTATATCCTTACAAACACCATCTGGAGTGATATACACCCACTCGCGTGCACTCCCCCCCCCCCCCCAACTGCCTAAGAACAGTGGCCATAGCTGAGGTAGGATGTGGTTTCAGCTGGGGAGAGAGATTTCATTGTATACCTCTTGATTATTTAATTAATTACATATTTTTTTTCTAATTTAAAAGGAGCTTTTCATTTAAGTATAACATATATTCAGAAATTTGCAAAGAGCCTTAGTCTACAACTCAAAGTGCTCATCATCCACATCTAGAAATATTGTAGAAGTCATTACCCCCACCTCAGTGAGCCCCTTGGTGCTGAGAATCTTATCTGTCTTGGACGGCCTCCAGTCCTACCTGCCCTCTGTGGCACCACTATTATGACTTTAAAACTTTGCCTTTAAAAGAGCTAAAGCCATGACTCACACAAATACACAATGCATTTGAGTCAAAGGTCTTGTCTTACTAATTAATTAATGAGAAAACTGGTAAAATCCAGAAAAACAAACAAAAAACAAAATTCAAGACAGCTCAAGGAGAATCCAAAGACAGACTGACATCTAAGTAATTAGGAATGCTGCAGTGAATTAGCTAATAGATGCAAAATTAGCCGGTATCCACAGGGCAATAATCAATTATATCTTCACTTGACAAAATTCATTTGTGTGTTTATAGACAAGAATAATTTGCATTATTATCCATTGTCTACAACTTATAGAGCTTATGACATTTATAAACTTAAAACTTCTAGAACTTATAAAGTAAGTCAAGGACAAGAATCAGAAAACTTAGGAGGGTTATCTTTGAAAAGATGTTCAGTAATAGTTTTTACCCATTTCAAAGACTTTTGTATAAGTACCGTGCGCTACCCGATTGCGCCTCAAAGACTTTTACTGTTGTTTTTTTTTCTGATACATTGTGGATTAATTTTGTCTGGTTTTGAACATTGTATAAGTAGTTTTATATATAAAAATTATGACCTCTTCCCTTCAATATTATTTATTAGTTGTATTTATTTCATTGTGCATAATATATATATTTTTTAAGTGAGAGAGACAGATGGAGAAGGACAGAGAGAGGGACAGATAGGGACAGACAAGAAGGAAGAGATAAGAAGCATCAATTCTTTGTTGTGGCTCCTTAGTTATTTATTGATTGTTTTCTCATATGTACCCTAACTGGGGTGGGGGTGGGGCTATAGCAGACTGAGTGACTCCTTGCTCAAGCCAGCGACCTTGGATTCAAGCTGGTGAGCTGTGTTCAAGCTGGTGAGCCTGTGCTCAAGCTGGTGAGCCTGTGCTCAAGCTGGCGACCTTGGGGTTTCGAACCTGGGTCCTCTGCATCCCAGGCCGACACTCTGTCCACTGAACCACTACCTGGTCGTGCTCATTGTGCATAATTTTGTAAGTTCATTTTTATTTTGTGAATATATCAGAATTTATTAATTCTGTTGTTTATGGACATTTAGATTGTCTTCTGTTTGAGCTGAGAAACTAAACTAGGAGTTGGCAAAATTTTTCTGTAAAGGGACAGATAAAATGATTGTCTGTGTAGGCCTTTCGGTTTTGATTGTAACTACTCAACTCTGCTGTTGTTGCAGGAAACCAGCCATAGTCAATACACAAATGAATGCATATGGCTGTGTTCCAATAAATCTGTATTTACAAAAACAAGTAGAGGGGACTCTGTGGCTCAGTAGATAAAGTGTCCACCCAGTGCATCAGAGGTCACAAATTTGACCCCTGGTCAAGGCACATATAAGAAGCAATCAATAAGTACACAGTTAAATAGAACAATTAAGTGAAATAAATGGATGCTTCCTTTCTCTCTCCCTTTCCTCCTCTCTCTTTTTCTTTCTTTCAAATCACTGGGGGAAAAAACAGAAGAGGGCCAAACTTGGCCAACAGAATGTAGTTTGATAACCTCTGACCTGAATCTTTTACATGCATAAACTTTACTGTGTACTTAATATATTTTATCATTTTAGGACATGTTTGACCAGGTAGATATAAGTTGCAAATAACTTTATTGTTTAAGGAACCTAACAAAAAAAATTTCATTTAAGCAAAAATCAGACTGCTTGACTTTTTAATAAATAGCACCAAAGGATGGTTTACTTTCCAAGACTCTGAAAACCCCCTTCAAAATACTCACCTTCCTGTGTTCATCAGTCCTGAATGATGATTATATCTTGATACTTAATGAAATCCTAATCTAGCTTCTCCCATTGAAAGACCCACCTTATACCAAACCTAAAATGTCATAAATGTCCCTCTCCAACTGAGATGCTACTAAGGATCCCACGAGATCATGCTCTTCTTTGCTATGGTAACCAGTCAACTCAATTTTGTTTCATCAGTAGATAATGTGGAGGTATTCTGGGGGAGCCAGCGTTTGACAGAGCTTGCATGACCAGCGCTGTGATGAACATCCCCGGGAGCGTCTTTCGGTAACATACATGTACATTCCTGCGGGGAACGTGTCTGTGGGAGGAATTGCTGTGTCCCAGGATATGTTTGTCTGTTCAGTTCAGTAGATACTACTGAACGGTTTTCCAACACAGCTGCTTTTAGACTTTTTGATGTTCGAATGTGTCATCTACTACAAAATTTAAATAAAAATGCAAGAAACAAGGATATAAAAGAAGCAGAGTCAATATAGTCGAATGATGTGATTATCTAACAATCAATAAGAGAAACACTGTATTTTATGGACAAAAATATCCTGGTTTTTAGGAAGATGTGTGTTATGCTGAAGCAAATGTAATTCTTCAAGGTCTCCTATAGCTAGAACCAAATAGGCTGAAAGAATGTTCCTCTTTCTGCTCCAATTCCACATTTCATTGAGCATACTTCCAATTATGAGTTGGGTTTCCTGAGATACCCCGTGTGCTAGACGCCCTTTATACTTGGTCTCACAGCCTTTTGGACTCCTGTCTGATTTCACCTATAACAAGAGGAGCTGGTTGTGATCTGTGTGAACTTCAGCTTGCATGGTGCGGACAGTACCATGCCTCCTGATCATGTGTGACTTCTACATTTGCAGGAGCCAGGAGGAATGGGAGCTCTGTTCACTGCAGATAGTGCCTCAAAGCCCATGTTTCACCTTAGGCTTACAACTGCCAGGTAGAAGCCTTTCACCAGCCACAGCTAGAGAATCCCTGGCCTCATGCTATGAGGAGGCCCAGACTCAATCTGTATTCTTTGCAATTCTGTGTATCTCGTTTTTTCTTTTCTTTTTTTTTTTTTTCATTTTTCCGAAGCTGGAAACGGGAGGCAGTCAGACAGACTCCCGCATGCGCCCGACCGGGATCCACCTGGCATGCCCACCAGGGGGCGATGCTCTGCCCCTCTGGGGCGTCGCTCTGTTGCATCCAGAGCCATTCTAGCACCTGAGGCAGAGGCCACAGAGCCATCCCCAGCGCCGGGGCCATCTTTGCTCCAGTGGAGCCTCGCTGCGGGAGGGGAAGAGAGAGACAGAGAGGAAGGAGAGGGGGAGGGGTGGAGAAGCAAATGGGCGCCTCTCCTGTGTGCCCTGGCCGGGAATCAAACCTGGGACTCCTGTACGCCGACGCTCTACCGCTGAGCCAACCGGCCAGGGCCCTCGTTTTTTCTTTATATATCTACTACATGTTTTCCTCTCTTGTTTTTCTTATTGGTTGGCCATTGCTATTTGAGGTTTTTTAAAAATGAAGTTCTATGTTTCAAATGCTTAATTAAAATATAATGGGTGCAGCTTTGACTCTTGTATGACTTGTGGAGTATTTATTCCGCTGTAGGCAAGTCTATGCTTCTGTTACGAAGCTCTGCGATGTCAAGTGAAGCTATTTGTGTTCTGGATCTGGGGGCAATCCTATTCCATGGTTGGGTTTCAGTCCCATTACCACTGCTCCTCTGGCTGTGATACTGCATTTCCTACAGTGACAGGTGTTTACTGCTCCATTACATTGTGGTTAGAGCAGTCAGGGTCCCAGCAGGAAACAAACGGCATACTTGAAACAGATTCATTCAAAGCAAGTTTGTTCTCAGAGGCTCTATTTAAAAAGGTATTGTACAGGGGAAGCACAGGGACCGGTGCAGTCACCTGGCACAGCGGAAGCCGAGGTGTTGTGACCCTCAGGCCTGCAGACTTGGAGAGCGGCGTAGCCATAGTCACCCGGGGAGAGCAGTACAGGGGTGTGCAAGGAGAGGACCTTGCAGGGAGGGAGCCTTTACTCTCCTTCACAGAACCAGCGGGGCTTCCCATGAACAGAACTGTCCCGGAAGCCAGAGGACGTTGATGTCACCCACACGTCAGCTTCCTGGGAGCAGAAACCGAATGGAGGAGGGAGAACACTGGCTTTGGAGGGGCACAAGGAGACAGGATGAGTCATGTTTACTATCTTTAAGTCTCACCTCTGTGGACGGGGAACCCCATATTAGTCAGTGTTTAGGGTTTCTTAATTTTGGCCACATCTAGAGCAACTTCTGGAGTGCTGACAGGATATCCTTGGCCACTGCTCCTGGCTGCACATGGTGCCCCGTGGACAGCTGGTTCTCCACCCCCTCTCTGGCCTTGCTGCTCAGGGCAACTCAGCTGCAACCTCTGCTGAGTCTTCCTTCCCACACCTCCCAGGTCCTCCTCTTGGAAACCATGAACCTTCTCCTACTTCCCATTACTCATGTGGTCCCTTCTCCTGTGCTCTGAACACGTCTCCTTCACTTCCCCAGTGGACAATCTGGCTAAATCTCTTAGTGGACTTAGATCAGCGATGTAATACATCTCTACAGAGACCCGAAAGGTATCAAGTGAGTGTATGGGGGTACGTCTAGGGAGGGCTATGGGTCCAAAAAATGTTTCCCATTCCTTTTACTCTGCAGTCAGCTCAATCACAGGGCAAGCCCGATGCTAAAGGATAGCTGAAGCTTGAATTCAAGAAGAAGTGGGGTGTTGGCTTCTCTGCTTTTGTCGTTTGCTGCCACTTAGGAATGCAGGCTCTTTTAAGATGTGCTGAGAATCCGATCTTCATGGAAAACTCTTCATTGTCCAATGCTGGCAGTGCAGAGCTGTGGCAAGACAAATACTGCAGTGTCACGTGGAGGGGACTAAGAAACGAGCTTTTAGGGGGATTTACAAAGTTGAGCATCAAGGAGAATAAGCCAAACATGGACATCCCTCTTCCTTTGTCGCCTCACAGGGGAGAGGACGGAGCCAGGTGAATTTCTTCCCCATGTCTTCTTGGGGAAGAACTGTGCGCACCAGTTACTCTACCTTCTGGTAATGCCATTGAGAGAGACTGCCTGGGTGTAGGGGATGAAGTTTTGAGCGCAGGCACCAAGCATTCTGGAGCAAACACCAACTCTGCATGGAGTTGTTTGGGAATGCCAGCTGTGACCTGGAAAAGTCATGAGAAGTTGGATTTGCCCTACTGAGAGAATGAACCCATTGTCCCATGGAAAGTTGGGCTCACCATGTGCTTGTCAGCTCATTGCTTAGAACTTGAGCTCAGTGGTTCTTCATAAGATAACGTGTTTGTTTCTCTCCACTGCAGCTAATTCACAAATTTTAGAAGAGTGGGTTCATGTCGAATAAACAAAATAAACATGTATTTGGGCCACCAGCCTGAGAACTCTTGAGCAGATGTTAGAAACCAAAATGTCTACTTAGGGATTATCTACAAAGGTGAAGACCTGCCCAATGCCTCCTTTTTAACCCTCACACTGAAAAGGAATCTTCCTCTCCCTAAGGTCAGGGAAAAGTCAAATATTAAGATAAAATATTAGATGACTGACTCATGTCCTGGGAAGGGGCGGGACCCATTTTATAGAGTTCTGATGAATCTGCAGCAGATAAAAGCAAAACAGGTAATTTTTCAATATCTTGAATAGCAAATTCTTAATGAATGATGTTTCTACCCTAGCAGAAAAATTAGAATCTTTAAAATTGACAGAGAAGGGAAATGCAAATCAAAACTACAATGAGATACCACCTCACCCCTGTTAGATTAGCTATGATCAACAAGACGGGTAATAGCAAATGTTGGAGAGGCTGTGGAGAAAAAGGAACCCTCATTCACTGTTGGTGGGACTGTAAAGTAGTACAACCATTATGGAGGAAAGTATGGTGGTTCCTCAAAAAACTGAAAATAGAACTACCTTATGACCCAGCAATCCCTCTACTGGGTATATACCCCAAAACCTCAGAAACATTGATACGTGAAGACACATGTAGCCCCATGTTCATTGCAGCACTGTTCACAGTGGCCAAGACATGGAAACAACCAAAAAGCCCTTCAATAGAAGACTGGATAAAGAAGATGTGGCACATATACACTATGGAATACTACTCAGCCATAAGAAACGATGACATCAGATCATTTACAGCAAAATGGTGGGATCTTGATAACATTATAAGGAGTGAAATAAGTAAATCAGAAAAAAACAAGAACTACATGATTCCATACATTGGTGGAACATAAAAATGAGACTAAGAGACATGGACAAGAGTGTGGTGGTTACCAGGGGTGGGGGGAGGGAGGACAGGGGGAGAGTTAAGGGGAGGGGGAGGGGCACAGAGAACTAGATAGAGGGTGGCGAAGGACAATCTGACTTTGGGCGAGGGGTATGCAACATAATTTAATGACAAAATAACCTAGACATGTTTTCTTTGAATATATGTACCCTGATTTATTAATGTCATCCCATTACCATTAATAAAAATTTATTTAAAAAAAAAAAAATTGACAGAGAAGGAGGATGTCCTGATGGGAGGAAATGATTTAACTATAGGGTACTCTTCTTTTCCCCATGAACTCATCTTTGCTTGAGAGCACTGACTCATGACATCCCTGGCTCAGGGCTGGGTATTGGCAGCTAGTATTGCTCTAGACCAAACATGGATGCCAACCCCTTACCTTTCCCCCAGAGCACAGCTAGACAAGGTGATCCTGCTTAAACAAGACTTTTGTGATGCCATGAGAAAATATTTGTTCACTCCTCATTTAACCAGCATTTATTGGTGCTTCCTATATGTCAGGCATTATGTGAGGGTTAGAGATTTACTGGTGAGACAAACAGACACAGTCCCTGCCTTCTTTGTACTACTCCAGGGCTACTCAAGATGGGGATATAAAATAGATAATTTTTTTTTGTATTTTTATGAAGTGAAAAGGATGGGGAGGCAGAGAAGACAGACTCCCACATGCGCCAGACCAGGATCCACCAGGCATGCCCACCAGGGGGCGATGCTCTGCCTATCTGGGGTGTTGCTCCGTTGCAACCAGAGCCATTCTAGCACCTGAGGTGGAGGCCATGGAGCCGTCCTCAGCGCCCAGGCCAACATTGCTCCAACAGAGCCTTGGCTGCAAGAAGGGAAGAGAGAGATAGAGAGAAAGGAGAGAAGGAAGGATAGAGGGAAGGGTGGAGAAGCAGATGGTCACTTTTTCTGTGTGCCCTGGCTGGGAATCGAACCAGGGCTTCCACATGCTGGACCGACACTCTACTGCTGAGCCAACCAGCCAGGGCCTAAAATGGATAATCTTAATTACAGTACATGATTTGCTCTTTGCCTGTTTACTATATAGATATTTCTTAGCTCCGGACTTCTGCCAGCTGGTGGGAGCTGGCTCACTCACCCCTGACTACCTGGGTATTCACACTCCTCAGAATCCAGGCCCGAGAGAAGGCCCCAGACTTGCTCTTCCTCCGGCTTCCTTGAGTCAGCTTTGTCAGGCTCAGTTGCTACTTTGAAGACAATTTTTCTTCCCCAGGCAGACCAGACTTTTTCTACCCGTAGGTCTCTGGCATTATTGTAGCCTATTTCCAAAGGATAAACATACTGGAACATATCCTAAAAACCCCAGATCCATAACACAGAAATGGGGTTCTGGTGGTGTGTCATTTCATAGTTTTTCACTGGAAATTTCCTGCCTTTAAAAAAGGAGTAAAACTTGACATGATGTTGCAGAAAAACAATATAATCGATCGGGTCTAGAATCTATCATCTCTGAGTAATGCTTTTAATAAAGCTTGTTATATTTAGCTCTATACTTGGAAATTGAACTTAAGAGCCCTTTGATGTTGGTGTAATTTTCGAGAATTACTGCGCATTGACTTCCATGGGGTAGAAGACTATTTCTAAGTGATCTAAAACTTAGCTTCCCGTTCATTTGGCATTTGACAAATATTGAACACATATTTTGTATCCAATACTGTGCTAGGTATTGAGGATATAGCAAATGACTCAGGTACTTATATAGAAGAGGTATTAATGAATTAATGAAACTTAATGAATAATTATATGATAGCTATGTACATGTTTGATGTCATATGTGCAACTGCATCAGTCAAAATTCATTGAGAAAAGCAGAGCTCCTATGTGTATTTTGGAAGAAAGAATGAATCATAGGAATAAATTCTGCATGACTGTGAGAAGAGACTGTGAAGGTCTGGAATGGCAGTCAGATCAGGGGAGAGTCTGCCTGAGCATTGGCATGGGGGGGGGCGGGGGAGATAAACCAGAGCTCCCACATCAGGCTCTTACAGTGGGGAGCTTGTGGTGAAGTCTGTGGGCAGCTGTTGCCACAGGGGCCCCATGCATAGGGTCTGGCTGTGAGCCTGGGGCCAGTTGAGCCACTGAGCCAGCTATCAGGAAGACCAACTGAACGCAGAGCAGAGTGAAGGCAGGTAGGACCCTGGGGCTGTGTGCCTCTGACCATGACCATACCTGACCAGGTTTCCTGTTTTGCTTCTGCGTTCCAAATTTTCATGCAGGTTTCTTTATTTTGGCCAACTCCAACTTGGACACATGCAGAGGATATTTGGGGAAGCAGTGCTTGCATCTTTAATGAACCTGTCATGGCACCATCCAGCAAAATAATGGTATTTGAAGGGTGGCATAATGTGGCCCCCAAACTTGAAACATAGTAGAGGTGGGGAGAGGCTTCCTCTGAATTCCCCTTCTCTGTCTATAGGCAGATTCCTCTCAAAGGAACTTAATCGTCATAAGTCTCCTTCCCTGGAGTCTCATCAACTAGGAAAGACGGATTCCTATCCCAGGGGAGGAGACTGGAAGTCGACTTCCCTTTCGTCATACTTCCCTTTCATTCCTCTAAGGCCTATTCTTTTTGTAAAAACCATTTACTCTCCCTTAACTGGCTTATGTCTCCATTCCCCTTCCCCTGTTAAAATAAAATATAAACTCTCAAATATCACCACTCTTTTGGGAATTCACTTTTTTTCCTTATGATACTTGCATATACATAATATTAAAGATCAATGATTCTGTGTACCTTTTCTCCTGTTAATCTGAGAATGATTCTATTTATAGATTCTATTTATAGATTCAACTATTGAACATAGGTGAGTAGAGAGAAAAGTCTTTCCTTTCCCATGTAAGGAAACACACACACACACACACACACACACACACACACACACACACACACAATATTGGCCTTTTGTGATGCATTACAAAATTTTCCTTGATTGTTTCACAAACACATTTACATGTACACTATGATTTCCAAGTAGTTGTTGCTGTTTTCGGTAATAACTTACCTTCAAGTCACACTAAATAGGATTGTTTTTTTAAAGCAACCAAAACGTCAAATAGACTTTTGTCTGTCTTGTGTTTGGCTTTGGGTGTCTTGAATGGTATTTGTCAGAAAATCTTCGTCGTCACAAGTGCTTAATATAGCACACGTAACCCTGTGACAGATACTGTACAATTTCCTCCATTTCAGAGTCTGTGTGGATGTCGGCAGACTTCCCATCAGCTAGAAACCCTCATAAATCACCAGTTCCTGTTGTCTTGTGAGGCGTTTGGTTAGTGTTGAATGAAACACCTTCGAGAGCACACTCACATGTATCTGTTTAACTCTTACGCTTCCCAGAGAACTGGCAACAAACGTTGGCATCCTCAAGTGACAAACAAAAGGTTTTATATGGCCAGGGCTCCACGGGCTCTCAACTCTGAAGGAAGAGTGATCCTCGGGGACTGTCCTTAGTGAATGCTATGATTCATGCCAGCAGGATCCTGGAAGTTCTTGGGTAAATAATGCTAAAATTAACACATAATTGCAACAAAAGGAATTTCAGATATTTTCACCCACAATTTTCACTGTATTAAAAACCGAAGCTCACCGCTTATTAAAAAGTTTATTCCAATACTCCTTTCATGTTATTTGAAAAGAAAAATCCGGTGATGCCGGGCCACAAACTTGAGGGAAGTACAAAGTGGGTTTCTATCCATGGCTTTTCCTGTCGGTGGCCTTGACCTTAGGCTATTGATGACGGTATTCAGAAGGCTTGTATCCTTTTTTTCCCCCCCAAATGGGTACTTTAAAGGATTTTTGTGTGCACTAAATAAAATAGGTACAGTTGACCCTTAAATAGTGTGGGGGGTGAGGGGCACCGATGCCTGCACAGTGGAAAATTCACGTGGAACTAATTCCACAGTCGCCCCTTCGCACCCATGGATTCAACCAACCGTGGATGGAAACAGTATTTTCCATCCACAGTTGGGAGACCTTGGTTGAGAATGTGAAAATATTGTTTTCCATTTTCAGTTGATTGAATGCACAGGTGCAAAACCTGTGGATACAAAGGACCAACTCAATTTACTGAAGAAAGTCTGCGTATAAATGGGTGTGCACAGTTCAAACCCACGTTGTTTAAGGGTCCACTGTCATACAAGTACTTAGCCAATTGTAAGTTCACCATAAATGTTAATTTATTTACTAGGCTACTCCATACAAGTTATTCTATTCATTGGTGCACCTTCCTCTTTAAAGCAACCACTAAGACCCTTTTGTGGGCATTGACTTTCCCCATCAATAAAGACTGATAGGTCCAAGAGTGATAATAATATATTTGCAATAAGGTTGATCTGGTCTTCTTGTCTGATTTTACAAAAGATGAATAACAAAGGGATTGAGGGGGGACTATAGCTAATAAAGAGTATCAGCATCAGAGATGTCGAAGTGAATTTCTAGGCCCAATATAGAGCCGTACCCACCCTAGGTGCCATGGCAGCAAACCAAACTTTCATGTTCCTGTAAATGGCTCTGTTTGACCAGAAATGCTGTGTAACCAGTCAGCCCATTCCTATACTTTAAGTCAACTCTGGGCTCTGTCCATATGTCCTTGATCTTTCTAAACAAGGTCAGATGTACAACCATAGCCAATCCCATCGTTTCCACATTGCCTCCTCTAACACTCTCTGGAACCCACGCTTGCTGCAAATCCCCCGGGAGGAACGTTCTACCACTGCGAGCTGCTGCTTTCTCCCAGTCCAGGGATTGCTTTCCCTTGAATAAGTGCATCAAACTTGTTACCTAAATTGTTTTGTCATTTGACACTGGCAACTGGGGAGATGGGAAAAGAAATCTCTCTCTCTCTCTCTCTAGTCGTGTTCTTGGAGGTGTTTGACATTTTTTTATGGGATGGTTGGAATATTGTTTTGCTTAACAGCAGGAAAAAAATATCTAAAGTTAATTTATTCAATACCTTAAACAACTAGCCATTGAATTGATTCAGTAGTTATGTGTAAGTGGAGATATTTGCTTCCTGTCATGAAAAACACCCAGCCATTGACTGATGAGATTTCTCACTGGGCATGTTTATGCTTTTTGCACTCTAAATATAGGTCAAACAACATCTTGATGTTTTCCTGTTATTCACACAACCCATAAGACTACTTCTTAATGGAAAAATCTCATATTCCTATTAAAAATAAAGGAGCCTAGAAAAGAATTAAGTCCTGTAGTAACTCAAATAAAGTATTTTCCTTATGTTTATGCAGTGGAATAAAAGTTTCTAGCTAGGCTAGTTCCTTGCCATATTATTCTTCATAATCCCAAGGGGAACTCGGATGTGAGCCAAACCCCAGATTTTAGTTAGGTCTCCTTGGAAAGTATTTAAATAAGGCATAAGATAATGTATCACTGAGGCAATAACTTACTTCAGTGTTATGGTCTTATTGTCAAAGAGTTAAGTAGCTTCTGAGTGTAGCTTCTGAGTTAGGAGAACTGGTGTCTATAGCTAATCATTAAATTTTATATGAAGTTGGCATTACCTTTTACTACTTTTTTTTAAAATTGGGAATATAGCTTGGGTCTCATGTTTTAATGAATAACATTTAATCATGTTTTCATAAAAATATTTATATATAAAAATATAATCACAAATCACATGTAAGTGCATCAAATGTATCAAATATCCCTTACCTAAACTTTTACTGGGACCAGAATTATTTAGAAGTTCCTTAACTGAGATGCAACCTGTATTAAAATGATTTGAACTGCAGTTTGACTAAAAACCTGTGGACAAGAAGTCAGGAGACTTGGGCAAGCCATGTTGCCTCCCTGGGCCCCAGGAGCCTTGTCTGTATAGTGAGGGGGCTCTTCTGAGGGCACTGAGCCCTCCATGGTATTATGGTTATAGGAAATCATTCAAACACAAGCACTGAAAGATATCCTTGCTGTTTAGTTTCCCTTAATTAGAAATGCAATCTTTCCCCTTCATACTATTTGATTCTATGATACAAATCCATTCAAAATTTTTTATTTAGGCTTTTTTAAAAATTAATTTACTAGGGTGACATCAATAAATCAGGGTACATATGTTCAAAGAAAACATGTCCAGTTTATCTTGTCAATCAATTATGTTGCTTACCCATCACCCAAAGTAAGATTGTCCTCTGTCACCTTCTATCTAGTTTTCTTTGTGCCCCTCCCCCTCCCCTTCCCCTCTCCCTCTCCCCCTACCCCTGTAACCACCACACTCTTATCAATGTCTCTTAGTCTCGCATTTATATCCCACATAGGTATGAAATAATGCAGTTCCTGTTTTTTTCTGATTTACTTATTTCACTTCGTATAATGTTATCAAGATCCCACCATTTTGCTGTAAATGTTCCGATGTCATCATTTCTTATGGCTGAGTAGTATTCCATAGTGTATATGTGCCACATCTTCTTTATCCAGTCATCTATTGAAGGGCTTTTTGGTTGTTTCCATGTCCTGGCCACTGTGAACAATGCTGCAATGAACATGGGGCTGTATGTGTCTTTACGTATCAATGTTTCTGAGTTTTGGGGGTATATACCCAGTAGAGGGATTGCTGGGTCATAAGGTAGTTCTATTTTCAGTTTTTTGAGGAACCACCATACTTTCTTCCATAATGGTTGTATTACTTTACATTCCCACCAACAGTGAATGAGGCTTCCTTTTTCTCCACAGCCTCTCCAACATTTGCTATTACCTGTCTTGTTGATAATAGCTAATCTAACAGGTGTGAGGTGGTATCTCATTGCAGTTTTGATTTGTGTTTCTCTAATAACTAAAGAAGATGAGCATCTTTTCATATATCTATTGGCCATTTGTATTTCTTCCTGGGAGAAGTGTCTGTTCATGTCCTCTTCCCATTTTTTTATTGGATTGTTTGTTTGTTTGTTGTTGAGTTTTATGAGTTCTTTGTATATTTTGGATATTAGGCCCTTATCTGAGCAGTTGTTTGAGAATATCATTTCCCATTTAGTTGGCCGTCTGTTTATTTTGTTATCAGTTTCTCTTGTTGAGCAAAAACTTCTTAGTCTGATGTAGTCCCATTCATTAATTTTTGCCTTCACTTCTCTTGCCTTTGGAGTCAAATTCATAAAATGCTCTTTAAAACCAAGGTCCATGAGTTTAGAACCTATGTCTTCTTCTATGTACTTTATTGTTTCAGGTCTTATATTTAGATCTTTGATCCATTTTGAATTAATTTTAGTACTAGGGGACAAACTGTAGTCCATCTTCATTCTTTTGCATGTGGCTTTCCAGTTTTCCCAGCATCATTTGTTGAAGAGGCTTTCTTTTCTCCATTGTGTGTTGTTGGCCCCTTTATCAAAAATTATTTGACTATATATATGATATATGTGGTTTTATTTCTGGGCTTTCTATTCTGTTCCATTGGCCTGAGTGTCTATTTTTCTGCCAATACCATGCTGTTTTGATTGTCGTGGCCCTATAATATAGTTTGAAGTCAGGTATTGTAATGCCCCCAGCTTCATTCTTTTTCTTTAGGATTGCTTTGGCTATTCGGGGTTTTTTATAGTTCCATATAAATCTGATGATTTTTTGCTCCATTTCTTTAAAAAATGTCATTGGAATTTTGATGGGAATTGCATTAAATTTGTATATTGCTTTGGGTAATATGGCCATCTTGATTATATTTATTCTTCCTAACCAAGAACAAGGAATATTCTTCCATCTCATTATATCTTTTTCGATTTCCCTTAACAATGGTTTGTAGTTTTCATTATATAAGTCCTTTACATTCTTTGTTATGTTTATTCCTAGGTATTTTATTTTTTTTTGTTGCAATCATGAAGGGGATTATTTTTTTGAGTTCATTCTCAAATGTTTCATTGTTGGCATATAGAAAGGCTATGGACTTTTGTATGTTAATTTTGTATCCTGTGAGCTTACTGTATTGGCGTAATGTTTATAGTAGTCTTTTTGTGGATTCTTTGGGGTATAGGATCATATCATCTGCAAAAAGTGCTACCTTTACTTCTTCTTTTCTGATATGGATGCCTTTTATTTCTTTGTCTTGTCTGATTGCTCTGGCTAGAACCTCTAGTACCACATTAAATAAGAGTGGAGAGAGTGGACAACGTTGTCTTGTTCCTGATTTAAGGGGGAAAGCCTTCAGTTTTGTGCCATTTAATATGATGTTAGCTGATGGTTTATCATATATGGCCTTTATCATGTTGAGATATTTTCCTTCTATACCCATTTTGTTGAGAGTCTTAAACATAAAATTGTGTTGTATTTTATTGAATGCCTTTTCTGCATCTATTGATAAGATCATGTGGTTTTTGTTCTTTGTTTTGTTGATATGATGTATTATGTTAACCGTTTTACGTATGTTGAACCATCCTTGAGATTCTGGGATGAATCCCACTTGATCATGATGTATTATTTTTTTAATATGTTGTTGTATTCGATTTGCTAGTATTTTTGTTTAGTATTTTAGCATCTGTATTCATTAGAGATGTTGGTCTGTAGTTTTCTTTTTTTGTGCCATCCTTGCCAGGTTTTGGTATGAGGGTTATGTTGGCCTCATAAAATGTGTTTGGAAGTATTGCTTCTTCTTCAATTTTTTGGAAGACTTTCAGTAGAATAGGAACCAAGACTTCTTTGAATGTTTGATAAAATTCGCTAGTATAGCGGTCTGGGCCTGGACTTTTATTTCTGAGGAGGTTTTTAATTTTTTTTTCTATTTCTTCTCTACTAATAGGTCTGTTTAGGCTTTCTGCTTCTTCTTGACTCAGTCTAGGAAGGTTGTATTGTTCTAGGAATTTATCCATTTCTTCTAGGTTGTTGAATTTAGTGACATAAAGTTTTTCATAGTATTCTACAATAATTCTTTGTATATCTACGGTGTCCATGGTGTTTTCTCCTCTTTCATTTTGGATTTTGTTTATATTAGTTCTTTCTCTTTTTTCCTTGGTAAGTCTTGCCAGGGGTTTGTCAATTTTGTTGATCTTTTCAAAGAACCAGCTCCTTGTTCTATTAATTTTTTCTATAGTTTTTCTGTTCTCTAATTCATTTATTTCTGCTCTGATATTTATTATCTCCTGTCTTCGGCTGGTTTTGGGTTGTCTTTGCTCTTCTTTTTTTAGTTCCTTAAGGTGTGAAGTTAAGTGGTTCACTTGGGCTCTCTCTTGTTTGTTCATATAGGCCTGAAGTGATATGAACTTCCCTCTTATCACTGCTTTTGCTGCATCCCATAGATTCTGATATGTGGTATTGTCATTTTCATTTGTCTGGAAATATTTTTTGATCTCTGTGCTTATTTCTTCTTTCACTCATTCATTTTTTAAAAGTATGTTGTTTAGTTTCCACATTTTTGTGGAATTTTTCCCACTCTTTTTTGCAGTTGAATTCTAGTTTCAAGGCTTTATGATCAGAAAATATGCTTGGTACAACTTCGATTTTTCTGAATTTGCTGATGTTGTTTTTGTGGCCCAACATATGATCAATTCTTGAGAATGATCCATGTACACTGGAGAAAAATGTATACTCTGTCACTTTGGTATGAAATGTCCGGTAGATGTCTATCATATCCAGGTGCTCTAGTGTTTTGTTTAAGGCCAATATATCTTTGATGATTTTTTGTTTGGATGACCGATCTAGAGCCATCAGCTGTGTATTGAGGTCTCCAAGTACGATTGTATTTTTGTCAGTTTTTGTTTTAAGGTCAATAAGTAGCTGTCTTATATATTTTGGTGCTCCTTGGTTTGGTGCATATATATTAAGAATTGTTATGTCTTCTTGATTCAGTGTCCCCTTAACCATTATGAAATGGCCATTTTTGTATCTGAGAACTCTTGCTGTCTTGTAGTCAGCATTATCAGATATGATTATTGCTATGCCTGCTTTTTTTTGGATGATATTTTCTTGGAGTATTGTTTTCCAGCATTTCACTTTGAATTTGTTTTTATTCTTGTTGCTTAGATGAGTTTCTTGTAGGCAGCATATAGTTGGATTTTATTTTTTAATCCATTCTGTTACTCTGTGCCTTTTAATATATGTGCTGCCCAAGCGAGCACAACTCTGTGCCTTTTTATTGGTGAGTTTAATCCGTTTATATTAGTGTAATTATTGACACTTTTGAGTTCCCTATTGCCATTTTATAGATTGCTTTCTGTTAGTTTTGTGTCTTGTTTGATCCTTCTCTTTCATTTTTCTATCTTTTGTTTTTATTTGGTTGTATTCCATACATCTTTCCTCTGTTGCTATCTTTTTTATCTCATGTGCTCCTGTAGTGGTTTATTCAATGGTGGTTACCATTAAGTAATGAAAAAAGTTCCTACCCTGTTCATTGTAGTGCACTATCTTGTGAGTACTTTTGCACTCCATCGTCCTTTGCTACTGTTAATCTCCATCCTCTCCCACCCTATTTTTTGTTGTCACAGTTTAAATTTGGTTTTATTGTGTTCTTCCTGGAGCTTTTACTTGTGGTTTTGTTGTTGTTTTTTTTTTTTGTTCTTTGTATCTGATTGGAGAACCCCCTTTAGTAATTCCTGGAGTGGGGGTTTTCTGATGATAAATTCCTTCATCTTTTCTGTATCTGTGAATGTTTTTATTTCTCCTTTGTATTTGAAGGATAGTTTCGATAGGTATAGTATTTGTGGCTGAAAGTTCCTCTCTTTCAGGACTTTAAATATTGGGGTCCACTCTCTTCTAGCTTATAGAGTTTCTGTTGAGAAATCTGATGATAATGTAATGCGCCTTCCTTTATATGTTATATTCTTCTTTTTTCTGGCTGCCTAGAGAAGTTTTTCTTTGTCATTAGTTTGTGCCAATTTCATTATGATGTGCCTTGGAGTAGGTTTGTTGGGGTTAAGAAAGCTCGGAGTGCTATTTGCTTTTTGAATTTGAGGCTTTAATTCTTTCCACAGGCTTGGGAAGTTCTCATCTATTATTTGTTTCAATATGTTCTCCATTCCATTTTCTCTCTCTTCTCCCTCTGATATACCTCTTACTCTTATGTTATTCTTTTTTATGGAGTCAGATAATTTCTATAGGGCTATCTCATTTTTTTTTAATTTTTGAGTCTCTTTCTTCTTCTCTCTGTTGTGCCTCAAGTTGCTTGTCTTCTATGTCACTAATCCTACCTTCTATCTGGCCTGTTCTATTAGCTAAGCTCGTTACCTCATTTTTCAGCTCATGAATTGAGTTTTTCATCTCTGTTTGATTTGTTTTTATAGTTTCAATTTCCTTGGAAATATATTCTTTGTGTTCATTGAGTTGTTTTCTGAGCTCCCTAAATTGCTTTTCTGTGTTTTCTTGTATATCTCTGAGTATTTTTAGGATTTCTATTTTAAATTCTCTGTCATTTAGCTTCAAGGTTTCCAATATATTAAATTTTTTTCTCCATAGATTTTTTCCTCATCTATCTGTATTACCTCTCTTTCTTTTGTATTCATGATATTTGATTTTTTCTTCCTTAATGGCATCTGAGTGTGGTTTTGTTGATAGTATTAATGAGATTTAATAAAGAATAAAAAGTTAAAAAAATAAAAATAAAAAATAGAAAAGAATTTTAAAAAAATTAAAAATTAAAAAAAATAAAAAATAAAAAATTATTCACCTCTCCTTTTTTTCTCTCCTCTCCTCTCCCCTTCTTCTTGAGAATATCTTGTGGTGAACTGTGAATTATATTGTGCTAAATAGAACAAACAATGCCTATAATGAAGGGCCTGAGTTGGAGAGAAGTAATAAAGGGGCAAAAGAAGCGGGTATGGACCCATAAAATGCAAATAAGGAAAAAATTTGGGTCAAGAATAAAATGATTTGCTTTTAGGTGTTGGTTGACTAAGAGATATGATGAGAGGAATAAGGGGGAAACAGGAAAATGGGGGGGAAAATTAAAAAATTACTATTGTATTTAGTGGAACAAGAACTAGATAAAATGGAGAGCCAGGGTTGGGAGCACTGCTAGTGAGTTAAAAAAGCAAAGTACTCCCCCCCAATGCCACAAACATAAGTTTGAGTTCCAGATAAGATAATTTGTTTGTTATTGCAGATTGAATGAGAGGAGACGTAAAGGAGAAAGGAAGAAACTAATATAAAGGGAGAAAAGAAAGAGAGAGAGAAAAAAAGGGAACCACTAAAAGAAGAAAAAAGAAAAAAAGGAGAGAGAGAGAGAGTTAAGGGTTTTGGAGTGCAACCCTCATAAAGGGAAAGGAAGAAGAAAGAAAAGATAATGGGAGATATAACACTTATGGGTAGTGTAGTTCAAGGAGAGGAGAGAGTAAGACCAGCAGAGAATTAAATGACCAAATTGGAAGAGGAAAAAAATAAGCAAGACATGAAGATAAGAGAAACAAATGAACAAATATAATAAAATGGGATAGGTTATAAAGTCTGTGGATTACTCTTGACTTTGAGAGGTTATCTTCTTGATTTTTCTTTTCTCTCCCTCTTCCTGGTTGGTGACTCTGTACCCTGGTTCTGCCCCTGCAGCACGTTTAGGTAGAAGTTTGCAGTTGATAAGTCTCTTTGGCGATGCCATATATTGAGCTTCAGTCTCGTTGGGAGTCGAGGCTCATAAGCATTTGTAGGCTCTGACAGTGAGAGAGTCCGTGTTCCCGGAGCCTCTCTCCTAGTCTTTCCTTCCTGAATTAGTAGTCTGATATTTCAGTTATGGGGTTGCTGCTGCCTCTGCCTGGATAGTAAGAGGCTCAAAGAGCTGGCAAATCCCCACTCTATTCCCACTCAGCACAGGGCTCTGGGTAAGGCTCGATCAGTCAGAGCTGCTAGCATAATCAGGCGGAGCTTCCGCCCACATAAAGACCTCTGACTCTGCCCCTCTGTCTGGTAACATGGGCAGGTGCCCACTCTGGGGTGCTCGGAGGAATCTCTTGCTCACTATCTGTGTGCACAGACTAGGATATCAGGCCGGCCGTCTCACACTCTGAGTGAGACCCCCGCCCGCACGGAAAAGTTCCAGCGTTGGAATTAGCTCTCGCTCCCTCCCCCTGTGTGGCTTTTTCAGGGTGCTGGGGTGGCCTGGAGATTCTGCTTTCAGCCCATACAAAGGCCCCTGACTCTGCCTCTCTGTGGGGTAACAGGGGCGCCCACTCCCAGGGCTCTAGGAGGAATCTCTTGCCCACTATCTGCGCATGCCAACCAGGAGATTGGGGCAAATGGCTGCCCCATTTGTCTTTCTTTGTGTGGGTTTGGCGCAAGTGCTAGCTTGTATTGACTGGGTTACCACAAGCACAGTTTTTCCTCGGCTTGGATCTCCGTGCCACAGCCTGGTTCAGCCGATTGTGCCGTGGCCTGGATCTATTCACCACCCTTGCCTGCCTTAGTTCCTATACTCTCAGTTCCCAGTGAAAGTAGCCCTATTTAGGTTAGTGAGGAAGGTGGAGTGTTTCTTACTCCCTATTTCCTTTGGGGTTTGATTATATATTTAGCCAATTTTTTGCTCGACCATACCTTTGGGTGTATTGCAAAACATCTGGAGGCTCCAAGGATAGATTTTTCTGTTTCTGGTTGAAGATCTTGTTGAGTTTTTGGGGAGATTTATCAGTATCGCTCCCTACAGCACCATTACTCTGATGTCATCTCACTTTTGTCCCACTTTATAATGGCTCATTTGTTAGCCCTTGTGATAGGTAGTAGAGCAGAAGCTATAAATCACGAAATAAATGGAGTTGGAAGGGAGCATGGTGGATCCTGTGGCCCAGCCATCTGCAATTGCAGTGGGTTTGAGTGTTTGCTTGCTCTGTAAACATTCAGGAGTATCCATCCAAGTTCGCATCCCTTTAACGTGGCCCAAAGTGCTGGTCAAACTTGGGAACTTTTTCTTTTATTTATCCTTGGAACTCTTTCACTTTACTTGGCTGAGGTTTCTGGTAGCCCTCTGATTCTGTGGTGGAGTGTGAAGTAAGTGTAGAAAACTGGGCTCTCTAGGCAGGGCAGACTCCAGATAATTTTGCATACATTTTCTCCATTTCTACCTCTGGCTCTGTGTTGAGGGCAGTTTCCACCTTGCATCCAACCTCTTGTTTTATCCCCATTTTGATGGAGCTCAAAGAGAGAACCCACAAAGAGCTTATTTAGTACAGTGCTTAGCATGGAGGAGGAGCCCATGAATGTCTTCGTGCGTCTATAGTGAGAGTTCCTTGTGTCTTGTTCACTGCTGTCTTCCATGCACTTGGAATAGCGCCTGGTGCATTGTGAGTTCTTATAAATACTCAGATGATGTACCAGCTCATATGTGCAACCTTACCTTCTCCTTTCTCTGTTTCTCCCTGCTGCCCCTCTTTCTGAGTACACGCTTCTCTCTTTCTTTCTCTCTCACATGAAGAAACCCAAGTTATTAAGGGGAAAAGGAGATTAACAGAGGCACCCCTTTTTAGTCACTGATCCTTGACCAGAGGAATGGGAACTTCTGGTGGTGGGTGTGCCAAATAGATTGAAGGCACTTCTTGGAGGGCTCCTTCTCCAGTAATCTGTAAACTCATTTGTAAGCAAGGATTCCCAGAGGGAAAAGCTGGTTTATCACAACCACAAATTCTATGCTGAGATGCTTCTGACAGGAATGGCTGAGGATCTGTTTATGAAGGAGGTGGAGGGATATTGGATCCACATAAAGGAGAGTGTGTGTGGGGGGAGACCGAGGCCGAGGTCCCAGCGCTGAGCCACGGAAGGAAGGAAAGTGGGCACCCCCAGAAATGGAAGGCGGCGAGGAGCAGCTTCCCCCAGAGCCTGCAGAGGAAGTGTGGTGCTGCCCACTGCAGCCAGGGACCCTGGTTTCACACTCCCAGCCTTCAGAGCTGTGAGTGGATATATTCCTGTTTCTTTAAGCCACCAAACTTGGGGTGATTTGCTGCAGCAGCCACACCTTTGCAATACCAGTGTAATACCAGACAGGTCCACATTGGATTTGGACAGATGGTAGAGGAACTGTGGACCCAGAAAGCATTCGGCCGTTTCCGTTTAATAGTCTTGCAATGGCAGAAAAGCACACAGGCAGGGAAAAATGCTTCTCATGGCAGCAAGAAAATGAATAGCAAAAATGATCCATCACAGTGGCAGGCAGGCAATCTGCCCTGACTGCGAGCACACACAGCCTTACATAGACCATACACACGTGGTGCTGTACTCATGCACTACTCAAGCGCAGTGCTTGCAGCCGGTAAACCAGCGAGCAAGCCTAACACAGCTGTTTTTCCAACAACTTCCTCCCTCCCTCCCTAGCCTCCCTCCCTCCCTAGCCTCCCTCCCTCCCTCCCTCCCTTCCTTCCTTCCTTCCTCCTTTCCTTTCCTTTCTTTTCCTTTCCCCTCCCTACCCCCCTCTCCCTCCCTCTCTCCCTCCCTCCCTCCCTTCCTCCCTCCTTTCCTTCCTTCTTTTCTTCCTTCTTCCCTCTTTCTTTCTTTCTTTCTTTTTTATTCTTTTTTTCTTTTTCTTTTTCTTTTTTTACTAGGCTTGCATGTACTTAATCTTGATATCTCAGTTTGGGTATTACCTCCTCCAGGAAGTTCTCCAGTATCCTCTTTGGGTCTGAGTTAGATGGATGCCTCCCATGTTCCCACAGCAGTTTGCACTCACTTTGACTAGAGGAGACATCATCTTTTTATTGTAAATGTCTCTTAACTTGCTCATTTCCCCCTAAGTCTCGCCTACCTTAGGGAAAGGACCGGGGCTTTCAATTCCTCCTCCATACTGCCTTGGGGGCCAGCACGCAGCCATTTCTTCCTAGAAGGTGAATGTATACTATGTAGATTCCAAGTGAATTCCATCCCTCTACTGGCCACCCAGAGTCCAAGTGGAATACAGTACAATACAGGCATACTCCACTGCACTTTATTGTACTTGACAGATGTGTTTCTTTTATAAATGGAAGGCAAGACCCTGCACCAGCAAACAGATACAACTGGCTTTATTGGGTTACACTCTTTATTGCGGTGGTCTGGCGTCCAACCTGCACTATCTCGGAGGAATGCCAGTATTATTCTACCATATTTCCGATTGGGGAGATTTATCAACATGCTCTGTTTTCAGGATCCCTAGGCAAGTTTCTGCCGTGTCTTACTGGGGGCTGGGGGATGTAGGGCACGGTCGCCTCCAGTTCTCAGCTAAGGCAGCTCTAACCTCGTGGGCTTGCCTGGCGGCTCCAGCACAGCCTCTGAATGCATCTGTTGCTCACAGATGAGAACTCCTCCTGCTCGCTCGCTCCCCATCGTGCTGGTGTCCCTGGGGTCCTGGGACCGAGACATGTGATATCTATGCCTTGTCTCTCCTCTCGTGTGAGGGTCTCAGCCGAGGTTTTTGGTTAATTCCTTTATGCTCTGTAAGGTCTATGTTTTTCTTCTCTTGTCCCTAGCCTCATTATTGTTGATCCAAATGTGAAATGTTGTGCCATTGTGTCTGAAGTGTGTGGGTAGACCAGCCCTCTGATGAAGTCAGTGGTTTGTGAAGTTAACCTCATGGCGGTGGTCTGGCTCTATGACAGGGATTGTGACTGGGTTTCTGAATTCTAGTTGCAGGAATCTGGTCATGAGGACCTGGACCAGAGTGACAATAAAGCTGGGAGTAGAGTGAGAAGGCTTTAAGTCAAAAGACATTGTATTGTTACTTGCATTTCTAGTTCATAGCAGCCTGAATTCTCCATTAAGCATAAGTGGTAACTGACATTGGGTTCGCAATTGTTTTGGTTTTTAGGGTGTTAGTCCCTCTCACTTCCCCCTTTTGCTTCTTCTGGGAGTCCTGTCTTCTATCTGCCTGGTGGAGCCTCTCCCCAGCTCTTCTTGGGGCTCCTGTCTGGTACCTGGTGAGGCTCCCAATGGCTCCTGCAGCCTGGAACAAAGGTTCACTGTCCTGGCCCTGCTTGTCATTCATCTTGTCATTCCTCGTTAGGTCAGGACCTTTGTATACTTCCCTATGCAGAGTTGACACCAAACCATGTATTCTATTAAGACTTGACTGGCAGTTCAGAGGTAACAGGGAAAACCATGAGAATTCATTTACAACTAGTTATGAGACCTGCCTGTTCTTCTACAACTCAGTCCCAATTTGTCACCTGGCATGAACCCCCTTCCCACACACACACACCTGACAGCACCCTGTCTCCTTCCAGGCCTCTGAGCAAGCTGCTTTGGAGCTTAAGCCCAATTACCAGGCAGCTGAGAGAGAGAGAGAGAGAGGACCATCATCCAATCCAACATGTTGAATATGGGAATGTCCTCTCCCTCCCTTCAGGGGAAACAGTGCATGGCTTGTAGGATAGCACCCAGAAGGCCAGCATCTGCGCATTCCAGCTTCATTGTGTTTTAGGACACCACAGCCCACAGCGAGAGAACCAGAAACAGTCCAGCAGTGCAGCTCTTTTAATTTAATTTAATTTAATTTAATTTAATTTTATATTTTTACAATTTCTCCTTCAGTGTAAATTGCAAAGTCTGCAAGTTTTTCTGGGAAATTTTTTAACGTAGTACCTCTAGTGACTGTAAAAGGCAGTGAAATCACAACACCACTATACGCTGGTGGCTGAGGCCAGGCAGGTCCACATTGGATTCGGGCAGACAGTAGAGAAACTGTGGAGCCAGAAGCACTGGACCATGCCTGTTTAGTAGATTGTCACAACGATGGGCGAGTAAACAAGGAAAACCCCTTCTCACAGCAGCAGGTGAACGAACAGCTGAACAGCAACGGCCCTTCACAGTGGCGGGCTGGCAGTCTGCAACCCACCATGGGCAATCTGCCCAAGCCACCACAGCCTTACCTAGGCTGTACACACGTGGCCCTGCCACATGGTCACGTATCAGTCATGCAAAGTACAAGCGAGCATTTTCCTAGCAACCACAAACACACAGAAAACCCCTCCACAACAACAAGGGATGTTTAGAAATACAGTGCATGATGTCAATCATCCAGAACCAGAGGAAATATCCTCTCTGGCCCCGCCCCTTCCTCTCTTCTCTCCCACCCAGGTAAGGGCGCTTCTATGCATTTCTAAACAGCACACTCACCTTGTCTAAAACATTTTTTTGTAAACATAGAACACGTTGATGGTGACTTCACAGTTTCCCTCAGGATCAGTGGATCAACCCTTTACATTTGTGTAATTGAAGGACAATCCTGTTGATGTTCCCCAAAGAAATGGTGTTCCACAAGTGCATTTCTGCTGCCGCCACTCAAGAGGCTTAAGAAGACCTTGAGGCTTTGACATGGCAGTTTTTCCAGCTTCTGCTCATCAAGGCTTCAAAATCCTGATATTCAGGCTAAGGTGATAAAAGAAACCCTTATCCATATGTAAGTGGCAGAACATGTGGCTGCCTGATACAATATAGTAGAAGGCAGATCAAGGTTTTCAAACCCGGGTCAGTGACAGAGGAGTCTGTGCTGTTGATGGACAGGTAGTGCTAGTTTGGACAACTAGATGAAAATTGGGGCTTAAAATATTAATTGATACTTTTTATTATTTCAGTTTCCAGATATGGGATTTTGATGGAGCTCTAGGTTTGATTGTTTCCAAGTCCAGCAACAGACCTAGAGTGATACAGTGTTTTCCTGTCATCAGAATAGAACAGAGTCCAGCCTTTTCATTTTAGGATGTAAAAAATTAGGTCCATTTTTGCAGCTCATGAGTTCCCAAACATAGGAGTCATTCTGTAAGGCTATGTTTTGAAGTAGAAGTCTCATCTGAAGAGGAAATGTTTCAGATTTTATAGTTTTCAGAGCAGTCCAGTTTAGACAAGTTACTAGGTGGTATTAATACAATTTTAAAAATTATTAATATTCTCATTAGTGCATGGTAGAGGCATGTGTTATAAATCACTATCATTATTGCCTAGTGTCCCTCTAGAATTTGGTAACATGAAGCAAGGTCTCACCAACAGCACTCTTATTACTTTTTCATCATTATGTTTGATTATATTACTACTTTATCTGCATATATACAGAATCTAATCCATTAATTATCATTTTAATTTTACTTTAATTACTTAAGTGTTTTAGTTTTGAAACTACCCTAGAGGGTTATTTTGTTTTCTAGGCAGTAAGAAAATATCCATTCCTAACCCCTATTAAGATAACTTGCTTTTTCTTATTAGTTTCATAAAAATTTAATAATAGCGATAGTTGCTCTTGATATTTAGTTAGTATATTTTACACTTGATTTTCTGTTGGTTAAAACAATGCTTTCCTTTTTCCTAGTTTTTCGTGCTTCTAAGCCTTTCTCATATAGGCAAACAAACACTTAGCTCATTAACAGTCCCCTTTAATCTTTCTGAAATATATTCCTGATGTCTTTTTTAATCTTTAAATAAGCTTCTCTTCCCATTTCACTACAGTGGAAGTAAGTCCCTTTAGCTTATTAATGACTTATTTATTGACACCTATTTTCTTGTTGGATTAAAAAATAATTATATTGGCATATGCTTGATAAACTTCTTAGTAAATCACTTCAATGTTCTTCTCCTTCTGCCTTCAATTTATGGCACTGAAAATTAATCAATCTGCTGAAAGTAGCTTTTCCCCACTGGCTTTCAACAACCTTCATACATGTGCTACTTAAAATGCAGTACTAATTTCTCCTTGTTTCAGAAAATATTGGGAAATGACTATTATTAATTGTCTCTTAAAGTAACCCCAACTTTTTTTTTTCTGTATTTTTCTGAAGCCGGAAACGGGGAGAGACAGTCAGACTCCCGCATGCGCCCGACGAGGATCCACCCGGCACGCCTCCGGGACATCACTTTGTTGCGACCAGAGCCACTCTAGCGCCTGGGGCAGAGGCCGAGGAGCCATCCCCAACGCCCGGACCATCCTTGCTCCAGTGAAGCCTCGGCTGCGGGAGGGGAAGAGAGAGACAGAGAGGAAGGAGACGGGAGGGGTGGAGAAGCAGATGGGCGCCTCTCCTGTGTGCCCTGGCGGGGAATCGAACCTGGGACCTCTGCATGCCAGGCCGACGCTCCACCACTGAACCAACCGGCCAGGGCCCCAACTTTTAAACATCTTCATTTAAGCGCCTTTGAATTTGTGAGAGGTTAGATGTTCTGTGAAACACTTTTTTTTAAGAGATTAATATAAGATTACTGGGAGAAAATATTTGCAAACCATATATCCGATAAAGAACTTGTATCAGGAATATATAAAATAACTCTCAGACTCAACAATAAAAAAACAAACAATCCAATTAGAAAATGGCAAGCCTGACCAGACAGTGGCGCAGTGGATAAAGCATCGGCCTTGGATGCGGAGGACCCAAGTTCAAAATCTGGAGGTTGCTAGTTTGAGCATGGGCTCACAAGCTTGAGCATGGGGTCGCTGGCTTGAGCCCAGAAGTTGCTGGCTTGAGCCCAAAGGTTGCTGACTTAAAGCCTAAGGTCACTGGTTTGAGCCCAAGTTTGCTGGCTTGAGCAAGGGGTTACTGGCTGGGCTGGAGCCCCTGGTCAAAGCCCATATGAGAGAGCAATTAATGAATAACTAAGGTGTTGCAACTATGAGTTGATGCTTCTCAATTCTCCTTTCCTGTCTGTCTGTCTGTCTCTTGCAAAAAAAGAAAGAAAAAAAGAAGGGCAAGATACAAACAGACACTTCACGGAGAAGATATGGAAGACAAATAAACACACATGAAATGTTTAACATCATTTGCGATTAGGGAAGTACAAATTAAAATCATAAATCTCAGTGAGATCTCCACACACACCTAGTAGCACAACTTAAATTCAACATAGAGACAAAATCAAATGCTGGCAAAAACACAGAGGAACTGGCCACTCAGACATGACTGGGAATATAAATTGATATGAACACTTTGGAAAATAGTTGTATGGCTTATTTTTTTTAATTTTTATTGAATTTATTGGGGTGACATTAGTTCATAAAATTATATAGGTTTCAAGTGTACAGTTTTCTAATAAATCATCTGTATATTGTATTGTGTTCACCATCCAAAGTCTAGTCTCCTTTTGTCACCATTTATCCCCCCTTTACTTTCTTCTACCTCCCCACTCCCCTCTTTCTCTCTGTTAATCATTATACTGTTGTCTGTGTGTGTGAGGGTGTTTTTTGGCTTGACCTCTTCACTTTTTCCACCCCACCCCCAAACCCCCTCTACTGTGACAGCTGTCAGTCCATTCTCTGTATCTCTGCACCTGTTTATATTTTGTTTGTTTATTTTGTGCATTAGATTCCATATCTAAATCAGAAGGTATTGACCTTTCTCTGACTGATATTATAAATGGTCATGATATAAAAGTATCAATTTATATAGAACTGAGTTTGCAGTTAAAGTTATATTAAAAGGAAAACTGTTAGGGCAAAACATATCCTCAGGGTTCAAAACTGCCCCTTCCCAACCCTTCCTCAGTCGGTATGGGATGAACTGTACTTAACCTTCAAGTTGACCAAACAGGAGCTCATTAGCAATGGAGGTAGGAGGCAAAACAGCAGAAGGATCCTGTTACCGATGGAGGCAGGAACTGAAACAGAAGAATACCATAAGCCAGGCCAGAAGGAGGCAGCAGAGTCTAAAACTAACACCTTCACCCCTGCTCGGGGCTGACTCCCTTATCTGACTCAGTCTGCCTGCACCCAGATGCTTATAATAAATTCTCTTTTCTACACTTTGGGCTCTGCGTGGTTGATGCGACTCTTGCCAGGTACCAGACCTTTCAAAAATATGTAACACCAATGTCATCATTATTAAAGAAGAATATAAAAATAAAGGAATTGCATATACAGCTCTAGAAATTAGAAAAAGAAGCAGTAAAATTAGCCAAAGACATTGGGAATAAACATGATAATGATAGGAGCTGAAACTGATGTAGAAACAACAGAAAGAGTAGGGAGTAGAATAAATCCAAGGTCACATTCTTTGGAAAGTCTAACAAAATGGATCAAATCCTTTGCAAGCCTGATGAGGAGAGAAAATACAGAGTGGATAAAGCACAGATCTGGAAGGGCTTTAAAAGTGATACTGTAACACTTAGCAACACTCTTTGGTAATACATTTGAAAATCTAAACAAAAATGAATGTTTTCAACCAAAAGGTATGTTATGCCAAGGAATAGAAGTTTGCCTAGATAGACACATTGCCGCAGAAAAGCTCGGACAGGCAATGAAAGATCTGCCATTAAAGCCGGCACACGGATCCAGCCGGTTTCACAGCTGAATTTCTATCCAACCTTTGAAGAACAAATGACTCTAATGTTTATGCTCTTCCACATCTCAGAATTAGACTGAACATTATCCAATTATTTTTATGTAGATAGATTCACGTTAATAGCAACACATGATCAATATAAGACAAATATAACTCCCCTGCGAAAGACTTATCACCAATATAGATGCCAGCATCTTAAGTAAAATAAGCAAATTCAATTCAATATATGAAAATAATATGCCCTCTGATCAATTGCAGTTTATTCCATAACGAGAATATATTGAATACCAGGTACTTGATTAACATAATCACATCATAAACTATAAACTATACTGGATGTTAAGCTGCAAAAGGGAAAGAATTTTGCATGTTTTCTTCGCTGTTGTGTCCTCAGTACTTAGAACACCTGTCGTAGGTGTCAATAAATATTTGTTAAATGAATGGATTATGTTAATTATATCCAGTAGGATGTGGTAAATGGTTAATAATCAACTTTCAAAAAAAAAAAAAAGAGAAAAAAAAGCCCTGCTTTGTTGATTTTGCTGATTTCCATGATGCAAATGATTCTACCATTCTACCATGGCCATTTTAATCAGCTCACCCAGTGGCTAGCAGGTTACACAGAGCTGGCTCTGGCACCCCACTGACTTCTGGAGAGATGTGGGAAAGGCACTTGGAAAGTTAGCAGCCATTCTGGAAGAAGTAATGGAAGGCTATTGCTTATGTATAATTAAGTTATCTTTACTAAAACCCTCAAATAAACACAATTTAAAATATGAAAACAGTAAAATAATTTCAGCAGAATGAAGAAGTCAGAGCTTACTGGCATCATTATTGTCATCAAACAGAGTTTTGGGGAGGCTTGCAAATGTAGAAAAATAACAGTGTTAAAAATCAGTTTAAATTGGAAAAGGAGTCTCTTTGGGCAAGTAAACAGTGTATCTGGGGAGATCAAATTACTCTATTAAAACACAGATAAACAGAAATCCAAACAAAGTCCAGTAAGAAAATGAAAGAAAGCCAAACCAAACCAAAGTAAAAGCTGCTAGAATTAATAAGAAAAGTTGGTAACTTGATTGGATACAAAGTGAAAAATCAACACTTTTTCTATACTAGCAGTAAACAATTAGAAATGGAAACGGTAAAAGTCGTTTATTCACGAAGACCTTATTTTCTATTATTGACCATCCACTGTCAGACGAGTTGCTGCTTTTGGTGTTGTGATTTGGGCTAATCAGAAGAAAGACTATAAAGTGGGGCGTCAAGGGTATGTTAAGTAGGTTGAGGAGGGAAAGTGTGGAGTGAGGTGTTTGTAACACTGATTACTTGGCAATACAAAAAAGTTCAAAATTTAGGGGTTTATTTTAGGGTCACAAAGCAGGTACAATTTTTTTTTTGTCTTTCCTGCTGTTGCTTAATATTATGATTATGTCTATTTTTCACACTTGACCATCTTATAGTAGTAATTATAGACCTTTAATAGTCTGAGTAGCATGGAAAAAATAGGGTGGTCTGGCTCGTAGACCCTCAGAGATTCATTGCCCCCTTGATAGCTGGTGCTCCAAGTGAACATAGTGTGTCATGTGCCAGACATGTATCAGAGAAGGAAACAGTCACCAGCATGCCATGCATCCTAATATTTCAGCATCTTCTCCAACATTCTCCTATTTTACTTCCTCTCATCATCATAACCTGCCTTATGCTGAATTGTTTGGGAGATGCTTTCATATCTATATTGTTGAGCCTTCTCTGTTTTTCTCACTGATCCTGGTTTATATAATAGCTTCAATGAACAAGCCATACATTTCCAGTCATTGCAGGTTTCCTGGTAACCCCATAATATAGTCTTTGATTTGTATATAAAGAGTGCTATATTGTATAGATTTCATGCAATGAACAATGGCGGTGGGGGGGGGGGTCTTTATCCAGGAAGCCATGAAAATAGAGAAGGTCACTGTGGCATAAATGGTAGCAGGGAAAATAATCTACAACCCTGGTTTCTGTACTTGGCTGTGCATTTTTTTTTTTTTTTTGTATTTTTCTGAAGCTAGGAACGGGGAGGCAGTCAGACTCCCGCATGCGCCCGACCGGGATCCACCCGGCACGCCCACCAGGGGGCGATGCTCGGCCCATGCGGGGCGTTGCTCTGTTGCGACCAGAGCCACTCTAGTGCCTGAGGCGGAGGCTATGGAGCCATCCCCAGCGCCCGGGCCATCTTTGCTCCAATGGAGCCTCGGCTGCGGGAGGAGAAGAGAGAGACAGAAAGGAAGGAGAGGGGGAGAGGTGGAGAAGCAGATGGGCGTTTCTTCTGTGAGCCCTGGCCGGGAATTGAACCCGGGACTTCCTCACTCCAGGCTGATGCTCTACCACTGAGCCAACCGGTCAGGGCTTGGCTGTGCTTTTGAATCACATGGAAGTATGGTTAGAATTAAAATGAATTTTGGGCACTTAAAGAAGCAATTTGGAGGACTTCCTTTTGCTGGATGGCTTATGCATTGTATATTTACATACCGAAATAAATTGCGATGGTTCTCAAAGCTGGTGTTCTAACACACTGTCATGAACCCTAGACAAATAATCCTGGTATTTTCAAATGTGAAAGTCATCAAGTGTATCTTTGTGGATGAACAGATTTGAACAAGATGATATAGAAAATTTTACCAATATGCCTCTGTGCAGAGAGAAGAATATGTAGCCTCGAGGAGGCATTTGGCTCCTACCTACGTATATCATAGACTGCTTAATTCTTTTATGATTTTAAATTTGTTTAGGTATCTGGCTTAGTTTGCTTGACATGGTTTTAAAAGAACATTTTATAAATGTATAAACATCTTAACACATATGCTGACAAATATCATGAAAATAATATAAAAATGGAAGCCACCTCTGGGCTGAGGGGAATGTAGACGGGTACTGTATTCTGGTGCGTGATCTAGAAATAGTTTGAATCTTATCAGGTGGTGGTGCAGTGGATAGAGTGTCAGACTGAGATGCAGAGGACCCAGGTTCGAAACCCCAAGGTCTCAGGCTTGAGTGTGGGCTCATCTGGTTTGAGCACAGCTCACCAGCTTGAGCCCAATGTCGCTGGCTTGAGCAAGGGGTCACTCAGTCTGCTGTAGCCCCCAGGTCAAAGCACACATGAGAAAGCAACCAATGAACAACGAGGGTGCCGCAACAAAGAGTTGATGCTATCTGTCCTTCTCTCTTTGTCTCTGTCACAAAAATAAATAAATAAATAAAAAATTCTAGAAGTAGTTTGATTAAAACATCTGAACACTGCTTCTTGGTATAGATCCTAAAGGGTTCCCGATAGGTCCTTAAGTAGGGTGGCCACGCAACCTGGCTTTCCTGAGCAGGTCCAGTAATGGTGCCTCCGTTCACTCTCAGAAATTACGAGGCTTGGAAGATATGGTCATTCTAACCTATGAGTGTCCATGTCTGAGGGTGTTCACTGCCGTGTAGGGAGGTCCCTTCTTGGGGAAAGGGAGTAGGGAAAACATGATGGAAATACATGCAAAGTTCCAAGCAGCAGTCAGAATCTAAGAATGTTCTTAATATAGGTTGATCTTAAAAAAACATTTTGCTTAGTTAAAAGGGAATACTCAGACTAAAATATATGCTATTTTACAAAATACATGCAAAAAAGAGAATAATGTGCATGTTGCAAGAGCAACAGAAAGATAGACATCAGATGATGTTGGCTAAGGGGGTAGAAAGGAGTGTGAGTGGGTATTAGAATTAAAAGGGAGTGAAGTAAAGCAAGGTAGTGTCATGTGCAGACTGGTGCTAATAACGTGCTATGAAAGGAAATGTATGATTAAGACAACACTGTACCTGATGTCCCTCAAAAGTACCGTGCAGTCTATAATTATACGTGATACAAGTATAAAGAATGTACCTTTTAAAATATTTTTACAAGCTAGAATTAAAATATTATGTATAACTAACTCAAGTATGAGAAATTGGACATAAAATGAATATTAATGAATCTTTACCAAAATCGGAGCTTCCGTTTTAAGACTCTAATTTGAGAATGTATAAAGCTGGGAGAGGGTGGGCTGAAGGGATTGAAAACCTCTGGATAGGAAAAGTTCATTTTAGCTTTTTATTCACAGCCATTGGCCAGCCTCTGAACAACAGTCATTTTCCACAATGCGTGTAATTATAAATGTAGCCTTTCACGCTCAGTACGTAGGCATCTCACAAGCAAACTCTTTTAAGAAAATAAATACTGTAAGCGTGAATCTCTCCTCTGATGTCTTAATAATAATGCCTGGAGGGTTTCACAGAAAAATGGTATTGATCTCCCCTATGGACTTGCTGGGATTCCCTGGCCGGAAGCCTTGGTCGACAATTCTAGCTAGATTTCGGGATGAACCAGGATTGGCAGTTGTCACCCACAATGGCTGATTGAAGAGCTATAGGCGGACATCCGCTCCTTTTTTTGTGTTTTGCTGTGTGTTTCCCTCTGGTTGTCCGGTTGTGAATGCTTGGTAGCTTTCCTAAGGAAGAAGAACCAATCTTCACCACAGAGACTATGTCCCCAAACCTCCTGCTGAAAACTTGGAACAAATTCTCAATTCTAGTTGGCTCAAGCATGCGTGGTTACTAAAAATGGTCTCCTTTATGCTTCTGATAACTGTGTGTCGTGGGGAAGATTGAGATGTCATTGGGGTGCTACAGAAGACTTGACAGGCAGGCAGTTTTCTCAGCCGCTAGTTTTCTTTAATCATAGGGAAATAACCTAATTATTTAATAACTTTTTAGAATGCTACCACTCCATGAGTCTACTGACCTCATAAAACAATCATAATAGTAATCATGGTAACAACACAATATAATACTTCCAGAGTGCTTATGGTAATGGTAGGCACTGTTTTCAGCTCTGTACTCTAAAAGACTTCATTTAATCCTCTTGACAATTCTATGAGATAGACACTGCGATCTCTGACAACAGATGAGGAAACAGAAGCATGGTAACATGGAACAGTTCCTATGTGGTCACTTACCCAGCATGTGGCGAGGGAGGATGGGCACTTGGGAATTCTGGTGGCAGTGGAGACTCTCTGGGCCTACTGAGCTCTGTTTCTCACTGGAACAACCCAGGGCTCGTTGTAGGGCATGCTGTTTATCTGACTTCTGGGTGTTTTCCAGGGAGGATAGAAAGAACGTGTACTTTGAAATCAGACTGATTTAGAATTTTATCAAGATTTTGCTACTTTCTATTTGTGCGATTCTGGAGCAAGTGATTTGACTTCTGAATTTCATTATTCTCATTAACAAAATGTAAATAATTATGTGGGTTCTAATATTGCAAATGAGAATTTTGTTTCTTTTTTTTTTTCTTTAGTGAGAGAGACAGAGACAGCAGACAGGCAGAAAGGGAGAGAGATGAGAAGCATTAATTTTTTGTTGTGGCTCCTCAGTTGTTCATTGATTGCTTTCTCATATGTGCCTTGACTGGGGGGCTACATCAGAGCGACAGACCCCTTGCTCAAGCCAGTGACCTTGGACTCAAGCCAGCAACCACTGGGTCATGTCTATGATCCCACGCTCAAACCAACAACCCCACGCTCAAGCTGGTGAGCCTGCATTCAACCCGATGAGCTCGCGCTTAACCCGGATGAGCCCATGCTCAAGCTGGCAACCTCAGGTTTCAAACCTGGGACATCTGCATCCCAGGCCGACTCTCTATCCACACCGCACCACCACCTGGTCACCTGGTCAGGCAAGAGTTTTGTTTTTTAAACCGATAATAAACCTCAATGTGCTAATAATTATTGACCCTTACTTGTTACTTTAAAAAAAAAAAAGATTTTATTTTTATTTTTTACAGAGGGAGGGGGCAGCGAGAAGTATCAAGTCATAGTTGCTTCCCTTTAGTTGTTCATTGCTTGCTTGTTACTTGTGGTAAGTGCCTTGACCGGAAAAGTCCAGAGTTCGAACTGGCAACCTCAGCGTTCCAGATTGATGCTCTATTCACTATGCTACCAGAGGCCAGGCCTCAATTGTTACTGTTAAAGATTGCAATGTGGCTAAGTTTACTTGGTTTTCAAGCAAAAGTCTGACATGCAGAAATTAATGCTTAAAAATTAATCTTAATATTAGGCAGATATTTTTGATATTAAGTAAAACTTCAGACAAAGTAATGCACATATATACAAGAAACATGATTATATTACTGCCATTTTGGAATGAGGAAAGACATCTGGCTTGAGATTTTCATCAAATAATGAGAGAGGTTATTGTATTTTAAGTATGATTTAACTAAATTTGAATACTTATATGATGAATGTCATTCTTTACTGAGCATTATGCACCACTAATAAGGTGATTTATATTGTTATCTCTTTAATTCTTACAAGAACGCTCATATAGAGTGATTAAATATCATGATGCTCATTTTACAAAGGAGGAAATGAGGCACAGAGAAGTCAGTAACTAGTCCAATGTCACACAGCTAGTAAGCTGCCCAGTTGGGATCTGAACTTGTATCTCTCTGATGCCAATCCTTGTGCTCTTATTTTCTATAACTGCCTCTAAACTGAATCTCATTATAAAAATAATCCTTAAGGTTGCAAACTGGCCAGCAGAAAAAACAAACCAACTTAAAATATATATTTCTTTTAATTAAAAAAGCATTTTTGTTCATTAAGATAAATAATTTGTCAGATAGAGCATTGGACTGGGATGCAGAGGACCCAGGTTCGAGACCCCAAGGTCGCCAGCTTGAGCGCGGGCTCATCTGGTTTGAGCAAAAGCCCACCAACTTGAACCCAAGGTTGCTGGCTCCAGCAAGGGGTCACTCGGTCTGCTGAAGGCCCGCAGTCAAGGCACATATGAGAAAGCAATCGATGAACAACTAAGGTGTTGCAACGTGCAATGAAAAAGTAATGATTGATGCTTCTCATCTCTTTATTCCCGTCTGTCTGTCCCTGACTATCCCTTTCTCTGACTCACTCTCTGTCTCAGTAAAAAAAAAAAAAAAAGATAAATAATTTATTGGGTATGTATCATGTGACATCTAACTTCTGGATTTAATGGAAGTCAGCTCATGTAGAACTGAGTTATGTATGTGTGTAGACTGTTTTTTGAAAAACACGTCCAGGGTTAAAAAGGTACTGGCAACTCATACTAAAGAGACTAGATGAGCAGTGATTTAAACCAAATAACTTGTATCTTTCAATAGCATGAAGAAGTGGAAGCAAGGGAATGAATGTTTTTCATTTCAAGTTACCTCTAAATGATGTGGTGATTCTGAAATAAAATTTATATTCCAATTAATGGTGAATCAACTCTTTCTCTCCAAGATTCCTCTAAATTTTGTTTGATTTTTGATTATGACTGTAGTGAAATCAATTACATTTCCAGTATTCTAAAATGTACTACAAATAATTGGTTATTGACTATGGTTTAAATATTTAATTTGGCAAATACCTTACTTTGCAAATGAGTTCGATTATATTTTGGGTTCTCTATGAATTCATGTGACTTGCATTCTAATATGCTTTTCTGAGTGAAAGAGAAATGGCTGGAGTTATAAATAGCCCCCCTGGACCTGAGCATAACCATAGAATACCCTTTTAAGTGTTCTGCTTATTTGTGAAGGGGAAAAATACTGACTGTTATTTTTCTAAAAGACTAGTGTTTATCAGACTGATGTGTGTGTGTGTGTCTCAGTGAATTCTTAGGGGTCTGAGTTATATAGGAGATTAAATTTTAAATTTAGTATTTTATTAGATTATAACCTAAAAATTGGTATGTTTTCAATGCAATGCATTGCATATGATTTTTGTGCTTCTGTATAGGTTTATGATGTTTTCATACCATGTAAAGGTTAAATAGTGTCCTAGTACACTTTATAAATTGTTCTTCATAGTTGTACAATTACAGAATAACAGTAAACAAATAGTTATACTGTGGTATGTTTTGGTACAGGTATGTAAAATTTAAAACCGTTTGTGCTATAGAAATTAGTGATATGATTTGGAACGAATGTGCTGTGTGGATCTTACTTTTGTTCACAACTTTCTGCAACAATTTACTAGACATTAAGTAATAGTTTAAATATGTTATATTTCTAGATATATAGATATATAGACTATAGATATATATAGTTTCTTTTCTTGGTTTCTTCTATAATTAAACTGGATACCAACTTCCTTTTTTTTTTTTTTTTTTAGTGAGAGAGAGACTGATAAAGAGAGACAGACAGGAAAGGAGAGAGATGAGAAGCATCAACTCATAGATGCAGCACTTTAGTTGTTCATTGATTGCTCTCTCATATGTGCCTTGACCAGAGTGCTCCAGCTGAGCCAGTGACTCCTTGCTCAAGCCAACTACCTTGGGCTCATGCCAGTGACATTGGGCTTCAAGCCAGCAACCTTTGGGCTCAAGCCAGTGGTCTTGGAGTCATGTTTATGATCCCACATTCAAGCTAGCAATCCTGTGCTCAAGTCAGATGAGCCCTTGCTCAAGCTGGTAACCCTGGGGTTTCAAACCTGGGTCCTTAGCGTCCCAGGTCTATGCTCTATCCACTGCACCACTGCCTGGTCAGGCAAGACACCAATTTCAATTCAGATTTTAATAATGCCAAAAATCTAATCTTATGTTCAAGGAAACAAAATAGTTTTATAGAATTTAAGGAGAAACCCCTCTTCTTATTTGCTGGGATTTGTAAATGAGCAATCTGTTTATCCTAAAATAGACACAAACATTTATAGTTAATAACTTCTCAAGAAAATATACTTCTGTGAAAGTCATTCTCCACATTTTTGTCACTAAAGTTAAATTATAGATACAATAAATGGGAACTAGACCCAAAATACATCTTTCTTGTTAAACCTGCTACTTAGTTTCAACAAAGCAATATCATTTGTCATTTAAAGTTAATGTCATTTTTATATTGTATAAGAACAGTAAGTACATATTTATACATTTTATTTATATTTTCCTTGCATGTGTACATATTAAAGTGACATTGGAATAAAATAGATTTAAGCCCATATTGTGAGTCTATGAGAATGCTTTCCTTTAAAAAGAAGTATAAATATTGCTCATTGAAACATTTACTAACCAAAAAATGTCCATTAAAATATTTTATTATTGAGAGCATAAATATGTAAGCATTTTTAGTTGAAGAATTTAGCTGTCTAATTATATGTCATTCAGACTCAGTTTCTATTCCTGAGGGAGAAGAATATATAGAGACATATATTTTTAGTCCTTTAACAAAAATCTATGTCCTGTTTTTATGCCTGTATTAGTGCTTATGTATGTATGTGCGTAGAGGTAAGAAATTAGCACGATTTTGAAAATTTCACCTGACAAAAATCTGGAAAGCATTCATATTGTAAAATCAGTAGATGACACTTTTGTGTCTCCATAGCATTTTAATTGTTTTTACCTCACTTTTATTTTATCTAATTTTTGGCTGCTGTTTCTTAAAAAGGAGCTGCTAGAAACCATCCCCAGTGAAGCTGTAATTTTTTGTTTTTCTCATTTAAATTGAGGCTTCTGTTTGACTTTCTCACACAGAGGGGTAAGCAGAGGAAGGTGGACATGGGGTCCGGGGTGATGAGACATAATTTTTTGCTCAATCTGCTTTGCAACTTGAACCTGTGCCCCAGCTCAAGGAATTATCTCCTCTTCTCCAGGTATTTATCTAATCTGGGGATAAAAATTTGACAAAAAAATGAGGTAAAAGTAAAGCATTGTTCAAAGTAGCCTTTTCACTGCTTTGGAATTTGGGAATGATTGCTCTCTACATTGGCATTTGAGAGAAAAATTTGGCTATTATGGTTTTTCTTGTTATTGTTATTAAGCGAACGAAAAAGGATGGTTGCAGCTTAGCCATGGGGGAGTTGGAACAGCAAATTGAGGGGCCCCCAAGGACCTTGGTACCCATTTTTGAAGTTCAATTCCAGTCACTTAGATTAGAGCAGCCCTTCCAAAATGAGGGTCACAAATGCATTTGCGATGTGGACTATTTGTCTGGGTGCTGTCAGGAAAACAATCGGCTGTTAGGGAACAGAACTGCTGATTTTCTCTTTGCACCATTTTTCCTTTTGTTTTGGTCATCTCTGAATGGTTAAAGTCTGACAGCTGGTAAGAAAAAAATTCTAGCTCTATGGTAGAATGAGGGACGCAATGATGAGAAGAAATAGATGAGGGAGAAAAATGGCAGCTTTTCAGTTTCAAACTGATGGTGATTTTAGTCTTACTAATTTAGTTTAATTGAAATATGTTCATTGAGCATGTGCTATATAATACACATTGGTAATTGAGGGGGGATACAAATTAGACACAATGGAAATCTATGTCATCAAGAGGCGCATTGTCTCGTGAGGAAGACGAGGTTAATGAGGGAATATAATCAATAATTTTCTTGGCACTTGCCCCCTCCAAGGCCTCTGCAAGGGCTCACCCTCACTCTGCCTCTGGGGTCTGTCCTCACAGATGGTTAGTTGGGAACAGACTCAGAGCCAAAGGAAGCTGATCCTTTGACTATCTAGCAATTCATGATGCACAAGGCTGATCTGAATGACTGAGCCTATTAGCATCTCTCCAGTCCATCAGTAATGTTCTTTATTTCTTTTATCTTTTTTCAATTTAAGTGAGAGGAAGGGAAATAGACTCCTACATGTGCCCTGACTGGTATCCACCCAGCAACACCCATCTGAGGCTGATGCCCACAACTGAGTTATTTTTAGAGCCCGAAGTGTAGGCTCCATGGAGCCATCCTTAGTGCTTGGAAGAGGAAGGGGGTAGAGAGAGAGAGGTAGAGAAAAATGGGTGAGGGAAGGGGTGGAAAAGCCTATGGCCACTTTTCCCATGTGCCCTGACCAGGAATTGAACCTGGGACATCCATACTCCAGGCCAATGCTCTACCACTGAGCAAACCAGCCAGGACTAAGTTCATTTCTCAAAAAAAAAAAAATCTAAAATCTACTCTCACCCTCAGCTCCTGTCTTATCATTACTAACATGTCATCATTGCCTCCTACTTGCATTCTTCATTTGCAATGTCTCATCTAAGTCCATTCTTCAGTTCAACTTAGAAAGATATTTTCAAAACATGATCAGCTCAGATAATAGTTCTATTTATATTTCCGTGGTTTCCCATTACACTTGAAAACAATTCCACAGCATGGTGATTCCCCCAACCGTGACCATTCCCCGACTTCTCCCTCTTCTCACTCCTGTCACCAGCTTGCTCTCTGTCCTCCAGCCACTGTGGCCTCATGTCAGTCCCTCCAGGACACTAAGATCAGTTCTGCACAGTCCCCTTCCTCACGCACTGCTCTTCTGTTCACCTCTCACGTGCTGGCTCCTGTGATGCTTGTAGTCTCGCTTAGGTTTTATCTTCCAGCATATGGCTTTCCACAACACCCTGGCTGACACAGGTTCCTCACGTTACTCTCTGCACCCTGTGATTTTCTTCACAACACTTAAAAAGATCCTTTTAATTGTACACACATACCCATTCTTACTTGGTTAGATATTGTCTCCTTAGATTGCATGTGGCATTCTTTCCTACTGTAGATCGTGTACCTACACAATGATTAGACTCAGATAAGAAACACAATAAAGATGTTCAGCAAATAAGTGAGTTTACATGAAGACACACAGAAATTGACCATCAGTGGAAAATCCTGGTGTAAGCAGGTAAGACATGTTCTCAGTTGAGGGTAGCACGTGGGGGTTCTGAGACAGCTTAGCAATATCAGGCAGAAGTTGACCATGTAGGGTTGAAGTCAAAGACATCTGCGTTCCTAGTCTTAGCTCTATCAAGTGCTTGTGGAACTTCTGTGAACTCTCTTTCCTTACACATAACCTGGAGGTGATGACATCTTTTTACAAGATTATTGTAAGGGAAGGTAATAAAGTGTGACAGTGGTTAGCATGCATAGTAATGGATAATAATTGGTTAATGCTTCCCTGTGCCAGGCCTCAGGCTGAGGGCTTTATAGTTCTGTCTCACTGAATATCTTCATCAATCCTGGTCAATACAAATGATTATCCTCATCTGGCAAATAGGAACTTGAAAAATAGGATAAGTTTAACCCTTTGAGTAGTACGGATACTCATGTACGTCCTCGTGTACATGAGAATTGCATGAAATAACAAAAATTTTTATTTTAAAAATGTGTTCGGCAACACTAAAAAAAAGCAAATGTATGTTCTTGTTTCCATAAATTGTTTATCAAACAAACATGATTTTAAGTTAATAAAACTGTAACTGGAATTAATTTCATTTTTTGAAAAAAAACAACTCACTCCCGGGGGTCAGTGAGCATGAAAAAAATTTACTACTCAAAGGGTTAAGGTCATACAGCCAGTAAATGACAGAATAAAGATGAACTCAGGACTTTGAAGTACAGAATAAAATCTCACAAATATAAGCTATACTGGTTTTTATATTACAGATGGAAGAATACTTCCAAATGGAAGTAATGAGTTGATATTTAGGATGTAAGTATAGTATTTAGTATGTAAGTGGATAAAGTTAATCTGAAAAGAACAGAGAATTAAAGGTACATGAGAAGCCACATTGAGGTCACATATGGCTCCTAAGAGAGACAGTTCTGCAAATAGCAGTTGCTTTGTTTTGATAGCGTTTGGTCATGAGGCCTGATTAAATTCTGTATCCTCTCCTGAATATTTTTCAGATTGTTTGAGTTTTTGGTAAACTACTCTCTTGTTTGTTGCATTTCTTTTCTGGTTTATGTTGGATTGTTTCTTTCATGGGTTTGTAATTTTTTATTGTAAAATTATCTTCTGGGTGTTGTTTTGTTCTGGGGACTGTCCATGGGCATTGAACTGTGGAAGTGTCCTCACAAAATAGATTTCCATTTGCTTCTGCCTGGGCTCCATGGTTTTAACAATGTAAACCAATTTTTATTCGGGGTTTCTTTCACAACACAGATAATGCAAAGTTGGGCCCAAATACATTCTGACATAAGCCTCAGGTTTTAACTTCTGATTGGAACACCCTAACTTCTGATTAGACCAGTAAAATGCAAGCTTCCTTGCAGCCTCCTCTGGACTATGGTAGTGCCATTTTCATAGATGGGCCAATCTCTGAGACATTTGAATTTATTCAGGCTTTTAGGCCTGTTTCCTTTTTAAAGATCAAATTATATATATATAATAATTATAATTATATAATATGTATATTAATTTTCATGTGCAGATGTTAAACCTTAGCCCCCCCTGTCTTGACCTGTTACCTTGAGTTGAAACACTCATGAACATCATCGTTGGCTATGGTATTGGCTTTATCATCACTCCCTGTTTCTATAACCTTGATAACCTTGACGTTACTCTTCTTCTTTCTTTTGAGGTATTTCTCTGTGTGTCTTTTTTTATTCAGAATTTCCATGTGTCCACTGTGAGAGGTCAGCCCATTAATGTCATGTCAGCCCATCACGTTACCAGAAATCCCAGAGCATAGAAGCACGAAGTGAGTGACTTCTTGTGTGTGGATGGAACCTGTTACGTAAAGAAGCTGAGGGGCTGGAAGGGCAGGATGGCGCCAGAAAGACCATCCGAAGAGATATGGGCTGTGTTCTGTAGGTCACGGGGAGGCACGGAAGACTTTGAGGAAATGTATAGCATAATACATTCTATATATTTAAGAAACTAACTTGGTAGCACTGTAAAGAGTGAATAGATCACTGAAAGATCCATGACCTGGAAATAAATCAGAATGCTACTGAAAATGTCTAAGACAAAAATAGTTGACAACTGACCCAAGCCATGGAAACAGAAGAGAAGGGATAGACTCCAGAGAAGAAGAAAAGGCAGACTTCACAGCATCTGGAGACTGATTGCATAGGAGAGACGAGGAGAGAGAATCAAAAGGTTACTCTTATGCTTCTAATTTGGTTGACTAGAAGGATATTGGGTTGGATTTATAATACGTTCTTGGAAAAATATAGGCTATCACTGATTATAGGCACGGCATTGCCCCATTCCTATGCTCTAACTACCCCAATCCTGGGTGCTATCTAGAACCCAAGATTCTCCTACTATGTGGTACAGCTGGGTATACAGGCAGTGGAACGGGCTGGTGGACTCACTTCTGGCTCAAAGGTCATGTTAAACAATCCTATATAGCGGATTACATTAAGTGCTTCCAAGCTAGGTAGAAATCTTCTAATGTTGTGAATTCCATGCTTCTTAGACTCTCAGGAAGTGGGGTTTGATTCCTTAGCTACACTTATGTTAACTACATTCTCTGGCCTCCCAATTTTTTTGTGTATGATAGAAAGATAATGGGTTTTCAAGGTGAGCAGCTTTTTCTTTTCTCTGCCTGGGAATGAAATATTGAGTCTATAGGTGGAGGAAACTGAAATTAAATGAAACCATACAAATTGACTGGGGGAAAAACACACACACCACTGTATGTTAGCAGTTTATAAACATTTTATGCTGACAAAGCTCAGCAAGCCTGGATGAAAATACTTGCTCAGATCTGATTATAAGGCTTCCCTCACTGCAGCAGAAACTGGCTCAACAAAGGAACTCAAAAGAATAACCTGATATAATTTCTCCTTTCGTTTTTGTCTTTTAAAGTGAGATGCTCGGGAGGAAGCACTGAGATCTCTCCATATTGTACCAGTGCGACCCCGTGGGCATTCCTTGTTTATAGAACTGCTTCTGCATCTTAGAGATGGGGGGAGGGGGCATGCTTCAGTGAAGCTGGTTGAGACCTCATCAGAAATTATCTCCATCAACAAAGGCATTTCACTGGCTTCCCCCAATCCTTTCTTCCAACTGCTTTTATTTGCTTCAGGGTTGAAACCCATTAACTCCAGCAAACGTGAAAAGACCTGAGTCTTTTTTTTTTTTTTTTTTTTTTTTTTTTACTTGGATGATTACAAGCCAGTGTCTGTGTTTTCAAAGACCAGGTCTTCAATTGAGCCCCGAGCTCTGAGGACGTCACAGCTGCATTGCAGGGCTCCACGGAAAACCTTGGGGCTGAGCACAATAGCATTTTAAGTTGAGAAACCTTTGAAAATCAAGATTTAAAGAGAGAAAAAAATCAACACTACTGAGAGTCAACCATTTATGAATCATGATCGCAGCACACTGAACTGGGTGGGAGTCAGGAGAACTGGATTCTGGTCTTCTGTCTGCTGCTGCCTGTTGATGTGACCTTTAAGCAAGTTCCTTAGCCTCGTGGGGCCTCAGTTTTTTCATTGGTAATATGAGGGAGGCAGCACAGATTAGCAGGTCCAGATGCTGGTCTGTGGATGAGATGCATTTAAGAAACACTGAAACCTCTCGAGGCAAACTCTCAGTGATTTTGATTTGTAAGAGCTTATGTCAGGAATCTTCAGTTTGTAACACTCCCCTGAGGATTCAGATATGCACTGAGGGTTGAAAACCATAGTCCATGTGATTTTTATTTTGTTTTTATTTTATTTAAAACATCTTCTTAGAAAATATCTCAAACCTAAAAAAATTTCCAAATAGTATAATGAATATATATGCATTATTTTTATTATTTTTCTGAACTATTTGAGAGTAAATTACAGACATTATTGTAAGGCCAGTGGCCGTCACCATGGCCGTGCAGGTTCACATTGGATTTTGGCAGATGGTAAAGGAACTGTGGAGCCAGAGGATGATGGGCCATTCTGTTTATTAGAGTCTCACAATAGCAGAAGAGCAAGCAGTCAGGGAAGACTGCTTCCCTCCCTCAGGGCTCCCAAAGCCCCTCAGCACTTTGGACTCACCGCACTCATTTTCCAGAACTACTGGAATCCTAGGCCTCCCATCAGTCTCAGCAGAGTCCAGCCAAACAGGCTGGGCTGAAATCTCAGGGCTCCAAAATCCCCCTCAGCGTTCTCTCTCTCTCTCTCTCTCTCTCTCTCTCTCTCTCTCTCTCTCTCTCTCTCTCGACTCTCCAGCAAAACGGGCTGGGGGAAAAAACCCTTCTCCAGCAAACAGTAGCAAACAGCCACCCCTCCCAAGCAGGAAGGTAATCTGCAATTTGCAGTCCGCTGCCCTGTGGGCTAGCACCCGCAGCCTTCCAAGGACTGTGCACGCGTGGTGCTGCTCCGCACCAAAGCAAAATATAAGTGAGCAAACTTAAACACACTTGTTTACCCAACAATTATGATACTTTATCTCCAAATACTTCAATGTGTATCTCCTTAGCAAGTACATTCTGTTTTATAACATAATCACGGTACAAAGATAACATTTGGGACACTTAACATTGATTCAATATTGTTCTCTAGTATAGTCTATTTTCAAAATTGGCCAGTTTTCTCTATGCTGTTCTTTAGATCTCGTTGATTTTTAAATACATTTTTACATTTTTGAAACACAAACTTATAAAAAGTTGAAAGCACAATATAAAGAATTTTGTTCTTGCCTGGCCTGTGGTGGCTCAGTGGATAAAGCGTCCGCCTCAAGTGCTGAGGTCGCTGGTTCAAAAGTGTGGGCTTGCCTGGTCAAGGCATATATGACAACCAATCAATGGACAACTGGAATGAAGCAACTATGAGTGGATACTTCTCATACACCCCCTTTCTCTCCTCTCTCTGTAAAATCAATAAATAAAATCTTGAAAAAAGAATTTTATTCCTGAACTATTTAAGAGTAAGTTGCCAAGTCAGACAGACTTCCGCATGCGCCTGACTGGGATCCGCCTGGCATGCCTACGGGGGGGGGGGGGGATGCTCTGCTCATCTGGGGTGTTGCTCTGTTGCAACCAGAGACATTCTAGCGACTGAGGCAGAGGCCATGGGGCCATCCTTAGCGCACGGGGTGGCTTTGCTCTGGTGGAGCCTTGGCTGCGGGAGGGGAAGAGAGAGACAGAGAGGAAGGAGAGGGGGAGGGGTGGAGAAGTAGATGGGCGCTTCTTCTGTGTGCTCTGACTGGGAATCGAACCCAGGAATCCTGCACACCAGGCCAATGCTTGCTCTACCACTGAGCAAACCGGCCAGGGCCTAGGAATGCCCTTGTTGATCAAGCTACCCAAAAGAAAATTATATGGAGCAACCATGACAGACTGAGCAAGTCAGTCTCATACTATTCATCACCAGAATGCTGCAGCCTGGTGTAAACAGTTTCAACTTTCTCGGGAAGCAGCACGGCAGATTGGGAAATCCTGTCCAAGGGGTCCTATACTGCCCCTTCATTTGGAGTTAACCCTCCAGGACCCCTACCAGGACAACTTTGGCAGATGGATGTTACTCATATACCTTCATTTGGCAAACAGTCATATGTCCACATTACAGTGGATACATATTCCGGATCTATAATAACCTCTGTCCGAACAGGAGAGGCTGCTAAGCATGTTATAGCTCATTGTCTATATGCATTGTTCAGACAATGGATTTCCTAAACTGGCTAAACTGAAAATGCTCCTGCATATGGAACAAAAGCATTTACTGTATTTTGTCATGCTTACAATCTTTAAAGTTAAGGTATTATTAAAGTGTACTCAGCAAACATTTTAAGGTCAATTTAAAAAAAAATTAAAAGGGGGTAGTCATATCCTGGAACTCCTACGGGTCTACCATATCATGCTTCTTACTTAAAAAAAAAAATTACATTTCTTTTGAATGCTGATGAACAGGAGACACCAAATCTTTTTCGCCTGCAAACTACTACCTTCTTTATTAGATCCAGCTAATAACACTGTTTTGTCTTTTTCCAAATAGCTCCAGATATATGGAAAAGATTTATATAGGTGGATGGGGATCCTCAAACCCCTCAACAAGATCTTCTGAGCATGGCTTTTAAGATACCTAGAGGCAGAAAAAGCCCAATAGAGATCAGGGGAACTACCAGCTTTTAGGATACACCCTTAAAGGTTCCAACGCCCCAAAGGGTCTCATAGGATGCCATCTGGGTCCTGCTTCAATAGTGGAAAGGAAGGTCATTGAGCTAAAACCTGCCAGGCTTACATGCCTCTGCTGTGAGGAAACAGGGACACTGGAAGGTAGGCTTCCCCCTTGCTCCTCTAAGGGATGGTTCAGTCTCTTCCAGCCCTGCTCCAGCCACCTATGACCTAACCTTGCCCAGAATACTGGGGTTTGCCACTGAAGGCTGAAGGTGCCCAGGGCCGTCGGCCCCATCTACAACACTGTGGACGAGCCTAGGGTATTTCTTCCACGAAGCAGGTAAACTGATCTCATTTGCACAAGGGCCACTTAACTATGTTTTTCCTGAATAGTCAGGTTTTTTATTCTTCTCTCAAAGATCTCTGTTGTGGGTGTTGATAGTCTTATTTTCTGCTGCTTTGATTAATATATAGTGTTTCCTTTATCCCTCCTACCTCAATGCCCCACGCATATTTCAGGCTGGGACCTACTCCTAATTTAGATCTCTCTTTCCCCCTTTTACCAACTTTTTTATGAATCTACCTTTGCCACCCAGCTTAGTGTATCCCAAGGTTCTCTTTACCATGCCACAGTCGCAGAGCTCCAGGGAAAAGCAACCTGGTCTCATCTCTCTAGGCAGAGGAGAACAGAAGCTCCATATCCACACATGCTGCAAATGGCTTTTCCAGTCTACCTGAATCATTACCAGCTAGAAGCAGCGGTCATTGGGATTTGGACATGAGCTGCAAAGTATAGAATGGTGACAACAATTCCAGTGCCATGAGGACTTTTCCTGGATGTGGACTTTTCCTGGACTCCTGTTCCCTGTGACAGCTCCTAACAGACTGAACTGTGGTTGGGTTGCATTTTTCAGGGATTTGGCATGGTGATGGGGCCAACTTGGACTTGGTGAACATGTTAAGGACACTACTCTTTTATGGATTCTTGCTGTATTGGCCAAGAGTTTGCTTAAAGGCTTTTAATCACTGTAAAAAAAAATAGAAGACTGGATAAAGAAGGTGGGGAACATATACACCATGGTATACTATTCAGCTAGAAGAAATGATGACATCGGATCACTTACAGCAGAATGGTGGAATCTTGATAACATTATGCGGAGTGAAATAAGTGAAACAGAAAAAAACAAGAACTGCAGGATTCCATACATTGGTGAGACATAAAAACGAGACTAAGAGACATGGACAGGAGTGGGATGGTTACGAGGGGTGGGGGGAGGGAAGGAAGGAGAGGGGGAGGGGGAGGGGTACAAAGAAAACTGGATAGAGGGTGACGGAGAACGATCTCTCTTTGGGTGATGGGTATGCAACAGAACTAAATGACAAGATAACCTGGAAATGTTTTTTTTTTAATATATGTACCCTGATTTATTGATGTCACCCCATTAAAATAAAAATTTATTTATATAAAAAAAAAGAGTAAGTTGCCAATCTGACGTACTGTTAGCCCCCATAATTCTGGTGTGCGTTTTCTGCAAAGGCTTTCTTCACATAACCATAGAACGGTTCTCAAAGGGAGGAGATTAATATCGATGCATTACTCTTGTCTAGTCTTCAGTTATGCCAAGCATCTCAACAATACTCTGGATAGAAAACTGTCCAGTTTAGAACCATGTGTTACATTTAGTTTTCATAGTTCCATCGTCTCTCTCCGTTTGAAATAGTTTCTCAGACTTTCCTTGACATCTATGACCTGACGTTTTTGAAGATTGCAGGCCATTTCTTTCGAGTGCCCTTCAGCTTGGGGTTATATAATGTTTCTTCCCGCTTGTCAGGAGTAAGGCAGATGTGACTCTGTGTCCTCCTTGTTGCCTCTTATCAGGTGGCACACAATTTGACATCGTATTGCTGACCATCTTCACATGGATCACTTGATGGCAGTGGTGCTTTCTAGGCTTCTCTACTGAAAAATTCCTCTTTTCTCTTTTGTAATTAATGAGTATTTTGAGGGGACCTCCTTTGAAGCTGTGTAAATATCTCATTCATCATCAGACATACCATTTATTCATTCATTGACTTGTGGTTTCCTCTTTTATTCAATGGGTTGCAATCCATCACTATTATTGAGCATTTATTTTAATATTCAAACTTTCCTGATTTGGCAGTAGAAACTGCTTCATGCTGTGGCATATGTCCCTATCATTCTTTGAGTACTTTCTTGCTCTCAGGTATAAAAAGATGGTCTAGGACCATCTTGTACTTTTTTCTTCCCAGACCTGGATGCAGGAAGCTCTACAGGCAGCCCTAGTTCTATTGGAGATGATATTCAGGAGCCCAGGTATGGCCAATAGGTGTTCTCACTGCTATTTGCATATTGCAACTACCAGCCCTAGGGAGTGTGTGTGTGCATGCACACACACATATTTGTTTGATATATAGAGACAAATACTAGCTCACTAACACCCCCTTGCACACACACACATGCACAGAAAATGCCTTTAGTGGTAAGATGATGGATTTTTATTTTTTATAGAACAGAAAGAAATTGTGACCTAAAGAAATGTGACTTGGCCCTGGCCGGTTGGCTCAGTGGTAGAGCGTCGGCCTGGCGTGCGGGGGACCCGGGTTCGATTCCCGGCCAGGGCACATAGGAGAGGCGCCCATTTGCTTCTCCACCCCCCTCCCCCCTTCCTCTCTGTCTTTCTCTTCCCCTCCCACAGCCAAGGCTCCATTGGAGCAGAGATGGCCCGGGCACTGGGGATGGCTCCTTGGCCTCTGCCCCAGACGCTAGAGTGGCTCTGGTCGCGGCAGAGCGACGCCCCGGAGGGGCAGAGCATCGCCCCCTGGTGGGCAGAGCATCGCCCCTGGTGGGTGTGCCGGGTGGATCCCGGTCGGGCGCATGCGGGAGTCTGTCTGACTGTCTCTCCCCGTTTCCAGCTTCAGAAAAATACAAAAAAAAAAAAAAAAAAAAAGAAATGTGACTTACTGAAATGGATAACCACAGAAAGTGAAGATCTAGGGAGCTTTTTGAAAACAGATAGGACTCAGAAGGCCAGCGGGACACCTAAAATCCATATTTTATACCACTTAAGTCAATGCCAAGTTGATGTTTATAAACAAAAATGCTGATTTATTCTAACTACTGGAAGCTTATATGTTTTCCATTAGATTATTTGTTGTGTACATATGTAATAGATTTTAATAAAGACAATGATTATAAAACAGTTACAGGAGTTCCAAGTTATTTGTTTTTAAGGTATTATATGTATATATATAACATATATGTGTGTTTAAATTTATTTCAGAGAGAGGGGAGAGAGAGAGAGAAGGAGGGGGAAGGAGCAGGAAGCATCCACTCAGAGTAGTTGCTTCTTATATGTGCTTTGACCAGGTAAGCCCAAGGTTTCAAACCGGAAACCTCATCCAGGTTTATCCACTGCACCACCACAGGTCAGGCAGGAATGATATTTTATTAGTTGTGACATTATCAAATAATCACAGTGAATGTTTTGATTATACAGAATGTGTGAGACTTGGCCTTGATTCCAGTTGCTGGGATCAGGGCTGCCATGTATGGCCTCACAGCTTGTGTCTGGCAGAGTCCCAGGGCACACCTTCCATGGGCCTATGATGTGAAGAGAACCCCTGAGGCTAGGCAATGGAGTGGCCCTGAAAGGAATTCCATTCTGCCAGCACTTGTCTGCTGCCTGCCTACTCCAGCAGCAGCAGCCAGGGGCTTGGACCCCGGGAAGGGAGAGAAATGACCGCCATTGTCTGTAGCCTGTGCATCTTAACAAGCAACCTCTCCGTCTAAAAGCCCAAGTCCAGAGCCTTTAAATAGACCTGGACCATATGTATAAATACCCCAGCATCTAAACCAGCGGTCCCCAAACTTTTTACCCAGGGGACCAGTTCACTGTCCCTCAGACTATTGGAGGGCCAGACTATAAAAAAACTATGAACAAATCCCTATGCACACTGCACATATCTTATTTTAAAGTAAAAAAAACAAAACGGGAACAAATACAATATTTAAAATAAAGAACAAGTAAATTTAAATCAGCAAACTGACCAGTATAGTATTTCAATGGGAACTATGCTCCTCTCACTGACCACCAATGAAAGAGGTGCCCCTTCCGGAAGTGCGGTGGGGGCCGGATAAATGGCCTCAGGGGGCCACATGCGGCCTGCGGGCCGTAGTTTGGGGACCCCTGATCTAAACAATTTAAATTGCAAGAAGTCTGTATATCAGTAAGAGGAATTAAAAAGGAACGAGCTTTTGCAGTGTCATTATGTTTCACTGAATTAGCAAAGTAGCATGAACTTGGAGCTCGTTTCTGGGATCGCAGGAAAACGGCGTCCTCACCAGCCAGCCCGTCGCCCTGCTGAGGAAGCACCTGCAGCGCTCCAGGGAGCCCATTCTGAGCACATGAACAAGGAAGTCTGTGAGATTAAATCCCTTTTTCTCATTCACAGCGACAGTAAGGAACATTTCTGTGAAGCCAATCTTAACCAGCAGACGGTTCTGTACATTTGGCAAGATGTCGAGAAGACAGGCCGAGCCTTCAGCCCTGAGCCGCGCAGTGTGGAGGCCAGGCTAGGCGGTGGCTACCCTGGCTGTGCTGAAGGGCGGTGGTCCAGGTGGGCTGTTCCTGCTGCCTTTCTGCAGTCGCTCCGCGTAAATGCTGGCATTTTCCACATGGATTCAGAGCGCTCAGTAATTAACACATCGATCTGTTCAGTGACAACGAGATATCGAGAGGGCGACAAATAATAGCATGTGAGAGTGCTCATGAGGGCTACGCGGGGCTCTAGGCCCTTTCCACGCGCTGTCTCAGCTACTCGGGAACCTGTTCTCCGAGGTGGTTCATCCGATAAGATGTCTACGGTTGGGAAATCACCAGATAGCAGAGCCTTGTAGAGATCTGGGACCGCTGACCCCAGGATTAGGGTAAATGAAAGGAAAGAAAGCGAGCTCTTGCTCAGTCTCCACAGTGGGAGCAGGGAGGGTGGAGAATTCTCCTGCAGAATTGAACTTCCAGCTTGCCCCTCTGCGATTGTAAGGCGCGTCCTCCCCTCCTGATTTCAGAAGTGTTCAAACGTGAAAGCTTTTGTCTCTTGATGAATAGAATAACACGGGGGAATTTTTAAAATCAGCTCCATTTCACAGATGAAGAAAACGAGGCAGAGAGATGAAGCCACTTGTCTAAATTTGTTCAGTAGGAGGGCGGGGATACAAAGCTTGTGCGTACCTCAACCCATAAACCGGACCTTTTCCAGGAGACTATGATAGTCTGGTGTATAGTGCTGTGTTGAAGGGATGGTTATGCATATTAGGAGGGACATTTCATTTGTCAGGCTTTCTTAGGTATAGATATATAAAAAGAGAGTGTTTAGAAACTTTGTGTCTTATGTTTGGCCCGTCATCATGCTTTTTCCAAACACATGATTATAAAATATATTATACATGCTAATACATGCTAATTATATTAGCATATGTGCTAATTATTTGCTAATATATTATAAAATATATATATATAATATAATATATATATTTATTAATATATTTAAAGAAATATATATATTTCTTTTTTTCTGAAAAGGGGCTTTTTCTTTGATGCTCTTGTGGCTGTTGAATTAGAAGCTAAAGCACATGAGGGAGTAACATTTTCCTCCACCTTCCTTTATCCTGTTGAGCAAAGAGCACATGATACATTTCTGAGGCTGAAAATGTCCCCTCTAACGTGCACTGTGACCATGTGAAGAATATTCTTTGTACTCAGAACTCACGCTACATAACCCAGCACAGGGTTTTCTCTTAGAAAATATTCAAAATTCAAATAACTTACAGAAAGGTAATTTTTTAAAGATAAACTTGCCTCTCCTCAAGGTACTTTTATAGACCCTAAGTTGATTTCTTTTTCTATTATTATTATTGTTTTTACTGTACTGTTAAATTGAAAGATGATAAAAATGTATCACTTCTGGCTTGCCTCTGGTTGCTCTCACATTGGTATTTCAACACCATTTTTCCACAAAATCATATGATTCTGGGGCCACATGTTGACATTGGCCCATGTGGACACTGGGCTGCTTCTCAGTCATTCAGATGAATGGAATCATAGCTTCTAGTTTATATAAACAGAACCGACGAACTCCTGCTGATTAGGAGCAGTTTCTGTGGTTTTCTTCTTGTCATACTCCTCAGCGGAGAGTGTCCCACCGGTTTCACCCTTTGTGTTATTAGGCTTTTCATTTCAGTATATGTTTTTACACTTACTTTATCAATATAATTTTTTTTTTTTTTTAGAATATGGAGGCATATTAATGGCTCTTAAATGTTTCCTAAAATATCTCTAATTTAGGGCATGAACTACTCATTGCTTTTAATTTTCTTGTTTGCACAGAGTCAAGCACTTATGTAGCTGGGCACTGGATATATACCGCCCACTGAGGCCCCTTCTCGGCTCTAAAATATCTTACATTTGAAGGTGGGAACAGATATAAATAGTCACCATTAATGTAACATCCAGTACAATAGGGTTATGTGAAGTCATACGTTGCTTGCAGGATAGAATATGGCCCGCAGTTCAAGTAGGGTTGGGAAAGAAGTTAACTGAACGCGGTCATCACAGACGGGTAGAAATTTACCAAGCAGGGTGGGACCCAAAGGTGACAGGGCATGTCCAGCGATGTGGGGCCAGCTTGGGATGCCGTGCACGGTGACGGGTGGTGGTAAGTGCTGTTGCTGGTACCGGGGCAGAGTGAGTCCACAGAGCAGCTGAGATCAGCTTAGCAAGAGCTCTGCACCTGATCTCAAGCATCAGAGTGATAGTAATTTCAAGATGCCTTTCCAGCCTTTTTCAGACCATTTTCATTTTTATGTGACATTTCTTGGTTTTGTCAGCTTTTGAGTTTTCACTGGTGCTCCTGCTGTGGGATAGGAAAACCCCACAGAGAGGAATTTTCTAGTCAAGGCCTTGACCTGGGGCCAGCTGCGGTGCACAGGGCTCCTTGGGCTCGTGTGTCTGAAAGCACACACACCATTCATGGTGAGACAACGTGCCTCGGGACTTGAAGAGCTGAAACACTGTGGGATCGCTGCTGAGGCTGTCTGCCTGGGCCCTAGGACACCTGCTGTGCTGGGAACCAGTGAATAAGGTGCTAACGAAAGATGCCTGTAGAGCCCTCCACTCCGGCTGGAGAAAGAAGGTCTGCAGAGTATAATGAGGCGAACAGTCAAGTTGTTCCAGTCTGAAAAGGTTAAAGCAGCTTCAGGGATCACTATTTGTGTTTCCTGGGCATTGGAATGTCATGCTGGTAATAAGCAATCTGCAATCCAGAGGAAAGGAGCAATTAGTCCTCTCACATCCCAGCTTCTGATGGGAGGGGAAGACTGAATTCTTTCTCTTTGAGGTTGAACTGAGTCACAAAGACTCAGGCTGCTGGTGAGTGGATCTTGTCTGTCTGTCAGCAGCATTTATTGAGTTTCCACCATTTGCATATCATATAATTAGGTTTAAACAAGCCCTCAGAAGTTTAGAATGCATGCTCTATGATGTCAGTGAGTAGCTTTGAGCCTAACTAACCAAGCTCTACTATCCTTCTGCTGAAGTTCTGATTTGGAACAGACTGTGAATTCCACAAAACAATAGGTTTGACTTGGTCAGCAGCAGTGAGACTATCAGGGGAGGTAATCTCATACTGATCATACCAAGAATCTCATTCACGTTGTTGAGATGTTTCTGTATCTCATCAATGCTTTTTGTGCTCTTTGGATTCCATTTGAAATTTATTCGTGAACACCTCTTTTGTTCTAGGCACTGTCTTCTACTCTGGAGAAACAACAGTTGAGGCTAGGTAGTTGTTTCTCTAGAATACTATCATCAGTTTGGCCTGCCTTTGACCGAGTGCTGAATGATACACTAATACTCTTAGTTTCTCTTCCCACCAGGGAGAAACATGGGAGAAATATCTCCACGTGTCTTTTACTCAGTCCACACAGGGCAGTAGCATTAGGAACGAGAGAATCAGAATCCTAGGGGCAGTGTGAACTCCACGTGCACACAGAACACCCACCTGGTGGTTCCCATTCCCTCCTGCTCCTGCCTGTACTCCTTGCTCCTGCTGTAACTTCTGTTTCAAACTCTCAAGTATATACAGTTGACCTATGAACAAAACAGGTTTGAACTGAGCAGGTCCACATATATGTGGATATTTTTCAGTAAATACATATAGTGCTGTACTGTATTTTCTCTTTCTTCTGGTTTTTCTTAATAACATTTTCTTTTCTCTAGCTTACTTTATTGTAAGAATACACTGTAGTACGTATAACACAAAAATGTGGGTTTACTAACTGTTTGTGTTACCTGTAAGGAGGGAGTGAGAAGTTGTATGCAGATTTTTAACTGTGTCGGGAGGTTAGTGTTCCTAATCCCAATGTTGTTTAAGTGTCAACTGTATTGTTAAAAAAAGATCGAAGAAGACAATTTAGATGATACATACAAACTTTATTTAATATTTTGTAAAGCAGACATTCTCCATCTGAAAAGCTGCAAAATGGGATGGAAGGCAGGAAGCTTTTGCAGGGAATAAAGAACAAGGAGAAAAATAGAAAATAGTTGGTTGACTGGGGTGACAGAATCAACCTCGTTTGGGGTGAGAAGGAACAAGGAAGTGTGTCTAGAGCCCAGGTCGGTTTGGAGTGGGGGATTGCTTGACTGGATAGACTGTTTCTGGCCAACCAGAACAGTCACAAGAACAGGCAAGTCATTTAAGTTTCGGTTTGCTGGCACCACACCCTGGGCAAGAATGGCTCCATCTTGGGCTCTGGAAGTTATCTCAGTAAGATATAGAGCAGGGGTCCCCAAATTTTTTATACAGGGGGCCAGTTCACTGTCCCTCAGACCATTGGAGGGCCGGACTATAAAAAAAAAAACTATGAACAAATCCCTATGCACACTGCGCATATCTTATTTTAAAGCAAAAAAAATAAAACGGGAACAAATACAATATTTAAAATAAAGAACAAGTAAATTTAAATCAACAAACTGACCAGTATTTCAATGGAAACTATGCTCCTCTCACTGACCACCAATGAGAGAGGTGCCCCTTCCAGAAGTGTGGCAGGGGCCGGATAAATGGCCTCAGGGGGCCGCATGTGGCCCGTGGGCTGTAGTTTGGGGACCCCTGGTATAGAGGATTTAGATTCTGTAGATCTGGGCTGAGTCCTGAGGTTGTGCATTGCATTGCTGTCTTTCTTCTAGGCAATGCCCATGGTCCTAGACTACAGAGCACGCTCAAAGGGCTCCCAGTGTACAGACATATCCTTGGACAAGCACTTGATTCCTATACACTTCAAACCAGTTCTTTCCCAGGGGGCTGCCCATTTTTATTGATAAGACATCATGTGGTAAAATATCATGGTAAGGTAGAAAGATATATGTAACTATGGTGAACTGGCCTTTCTCAGGAAATATATCTTGGGAACGAAACCGTGTTGAAAGAAGCAAGTGACGTTTTAAGTGCAGATGTAGCATTTGGCTGGAAGATGAGTGGATAAGTCACTTTTTACTGTGGGGATGTGAACTATCTCCTAGGCCAGCAAACTTCAGGTCTTTGCTGGTTTTCTTGGCTAACTTGGTTGACTGGAAGGGAATCATAGAGCTTGTAAGCTACCTTTTTTTTTTAAAAATTGATTTTATAGAGAGGAAGGGAGAGAAAGAGAGAGAGAGAGAGAGAAACATCAATTTATTGTTCCACTTGTTTATGTATTCATTAGTTGATTCTTGTATGTGCCCTGACCAGGGATCAAACCCGCAACCTTGGCATATTGGGAAGAATTTGTAAGCTTTTAAATGGTAGCAGAAGTTGTGAGAGTTGCAAACTATTAGCTAATATTTGTGCTACTCAGCAAGTGTATTATTTGATTCACCCATCCCAAGTTGATACCCTTGTGGGAGGGGAAAGTAGAGTTTTTGCAGAGGTAAGTTTCTTGAAGATCTTTAAAAGTGGATTTACCTTTGGGGATGTGAAGTTTAATTGTAAATAAACTCTTCCTGCATTCGCATCAGCAGCCCAGGATTAGTTAAGAACTTTCCTCATGTGTGCCAAAATGCATCTTTCAAAGATGGCTGAAGATATGTAATCAGCAACTTTGAGTTTGACAGAAAACTACACGGAAATCAAGACCATTTCTCTTTGTCCTTACAGCCTATACTCGATGAGGTGATGACCGCCCCCCCATCTCCTGTTTGTTACAGACTGTTATCAGGCTTGCCCTTGGCACATCACCCACATTTTGCTCCTTTTCCCTTGTATTCCTTTTTTATTTTTATTTTTAATCAAGATCTATACTTCTAGCTTCTGTGATTCCTTTTATTTTTGTTTTTTTCTTTCTTAGAAGTGATAGCAGCTAGTTTTCACGAAAATGTAGTACACACTGTTGGAATGAAATCAGGAACTGGCAAAAAATATGTCCTTATACAATGATTTCACTTGGCTGACTTCAACACTAGCGTCTACTGAGGGTTGGCACTTTCAGAAATGAATAAAAATATAACTCCCCAGAGTCATCTGAGAAAGGTCTCACGCCAAGTGCTGCTTTAAAATATAGATCATATCCGTGTGTAGTTGTATTCTTGTACCTTTTATAAGCATTTCCTTTATGAATAGACATCCTTGAACACTAGAGAATGAAACAACAAAGCCTTAAAAATATTCTTTGGAGTTCTAGGGCAAACATATGCCATTGAAAAAAATCACAATAAAGAGAACTCTTGTCTAAAAAATATAGTGTCATTTGATTCTTCCACCTTCCAGTAGAGTAAGAGCCTATTGACATCAGTCAGTGAAGTTTGTGTCATTATTTCACTCCACAGTGGTGTTTCTCAAAGGATGGTATTTCTTAAAAGGGCGGCTCCTGGGGCCTAACCTCAGATCTTCTAAACAAGATCAGTGGGTCCTGCATTTGCAGTGAGCATGCTCTACTTAAAGATTCTGCAGCTCAAGTTTGAAGACTAGCAAATTAGGTTGAAGGGGAAGGTCTGCTTGGAGATTTCCTTCCGATTAACAAGGAAGCTCTTTCAAGACTAGTAAAGAGCCCTGGCTGGCTAGCTCAGTTGGTCACAGCATTGTCCCAACATGCTAAAGTTGAGGGTTTATCCCCAGTCAGGGCATGTACAAGAATCAACCAATGAATGCATAAGTAGATAAAAAAACAAATCAATGTTTCTCTCTCTCTCTTAAATCAATAAATTAAAAATTTTAAGAAAAAGAATGGTAGGCCCTGGCCAGTTGGCTCAGTGGTAGAGCGGCAGCCTTGTGTGTGGAGGTACCAGGTTTGATTCCATGTCAGGGCACACAGGAGAAGCACCCATCTGCTTCAGTAACACTCTCCCTCTTGCTTCTATCTCTCTCCCTCTTTCCCTCCTGTAGCCAAGGCTCCATTGGAGCAAAGTTGGCCTGGGCATTGAGGATGGCTCCATGGCCTCTGCCTCAGGCACTAAAATGGCTCTGGTTGCAACAGAGCAAGGGCCCCAAATGGGCAGACCATCACCCCCTAGTGGGCTTGCCAGTTGGATCCTGGTCAGGGCACATGTAGGAGTCTCTGCCTCCCCTCCTATCACTAAAAATTAAAACAAAACAAAAGAAAGAAGAAAGAATGGTAGGTAAAATTGAAAGTGTCATCTATCTATCTTTCCCACCCTTGGTAATGTAGGTATAATAAAATCATATATGAATTACTCTTGATGTTCTGAGATTACATTGTAGAATAAAAGAGGTGATATCCAGTTATTATTATACTGAGCTTAAAATCTTTGTAGTATAGGCTAAAAGAGACACTCTGGATGTCACTATGATGCCTTGAATAAAACCCAGTTCCAGTCTGAATTGTAGGTCCTGTGTAGTATTACTGGTATCCTGAGTGTCTGAAGTTGTTGCTATTTATGTCTTGACGGAGCTCAAGACAGCACTGTTGTTTCCCCCCGGGACTTAGCACCACCGTTTACCTTCTAGGTCTCATGCTGGACTCACAAGGAGACCTGCTTCAGGAGAGAAATAACTCCTCAAATACCCCACCATCAGGAGAGAGATGGAATTAGTTATTTCTTTAGTTCATAGACTTTTAAAGCAAAAGGTCGTTTTAGTGGCATGTGGTGGGCCAAGCAGAGGTATCAATCCCTACCCCCTTAACAGCCACCCATAAGCCCAAGACAAGTCCACTGTCCACGTGTCCCTCTCTGGGCTGAGGGTGGCTGGCAGTGGCCACCATGTCAGTCGTGCCTCTTGGAATGCAGCTGGTCTGCTGTTGAGTTCCTAGCCAGAAGCAAGGAGCTGAACTGACTTCCCGAGCATCCTCCGCATGAGCTGAGTGCGTGGCAGCCAGCGATCTCTGTCAGTGACCTCTCTCTCTGGTCCTCTGACAACGATTTCCCCAGCCCTCTGGCACCAGGACGGGAGCTTCATCCTCACTCATACTCCTCTCTCCAGGTGGCCGCCACCAAAGGGGCTCGCTCCTATCTGGCTTGTTCCTTCCACCGGAGAATGTTCCAGAAGCAGAGGCCACTTCTTGTTAGAGGCACTTTGTCTTTCTTAGCAAAGCAAAGTAGAGTGACTCTCAAATAAAAGAGAGAAATAATTAATTGCTCTTTATGTCCTTGTCCCAATTAAATAGATTAAAGAAACCTAAATATTTTCAAATAATGTCAAGATGCTTATTTTCTTTTGCCTAAGGTGAGCTAATCAAAACAGTATGCTTAGAGAAATCCTCTCGTCCCCTAACAGCTTACGGTCTGTTAAGGGACAGAGTGCTGTGATGCTAGATGCTAGATGAATTGCACTGTCAGGGAATGACAAGTGACCAACTAGTGAGCAGGCCCTGTGACAGGAGAGGGACAGGTGCTCTTCCTCTTTCTTCTCTCCCTCAGACATTTCTCCAGGCTCTAACCTAATTGTCTAATGGCACCCACTCTTTGTATAACCCTGGGCCACCTCACCCATTCCCCAGGTGGCTGGGAATGGTGTTTGAGTGACATCTGCAGATGCACGCTCTGTAATTAATAGGCCTTCACTAAAAAGAACCAATGGACCATTAAAATCATCCAGGCTGGCTAAGACCTCTCTGTCTCCATCTTTCTCCCCGGCATGAACCTGGTCCAATGGCCAAAGAGAGATGAAATTCTGTCTTTTCAAACCGACTCTGTTTTAAGTACCAACAAAGAACGGGGCCACATAATGGTTTCCTGCACTCAGCAACAAACGTGCAAATGCTGCCATCCCAACTCCACCTCCTGTCTAGGCTGTTGAGTCAGGACTTGCACCCTTTACAATGGCAAATGGAACAATTTGCCGAGGCTCACCAGACAGAGGCAGTATCTTGCAATCAACCGCCCACCTGTATAACTAGTAAAGTAAAAATGGGCCTGAGATGTGCGGATTTTTATTAGCAGGAAGTAGGGATAGCTCTAAGCAATTTATGGCACTGTTTCCCAAAGAGAGTCCAAAGGCTGTTTAGTTAGTAATGGCAATAATAGGAATCACTTCCTACCAATATGGAGCCACAAATGCTAGGCAGGAAGAGAGCAACAAATATTTAAAAATGTCCCCTGTCAGCACGAGTTCATCGCCACTGGTGACCCTGGGAAAGGGCGCATGCTGGCAGTGTCAGCAGTGAGATACCGGTCATCGGAAAGCCTCGGGGGCCAGGAACAGCTCACACCCCCTGGGCCCCTGAGGTCTTGCTGATGCAGAGAGGAAGAATAATTTGTGAACACTGGAGGTCTGATCTGTTAAAGGGTTGTTATCTTTGTTGGTTGGAGTAATTACTGACCTGACAGTATTCCTGCTATACATTCCGAGTAACATGCCTTCCTGGGGTGATGGCAGGAAGTGCAGTTTTCAGGTGACCGAAGTGACTAGTTCACTCTTGCTCATGTCCTGGAGTAGAAAGCGGAAAATGCTGAACTTTCTGGCTGGGGTGTTAAAATACAAGGGGGATAACACTGCCCTGGAGGTGTCTCAAAAAAACTATGTAGAAGAAAAGCTTCAAATTTCCCAGTAACAGATTCCATTCTCAATATTATTGGTAGCTTCCATTTACTAGCACTTCCTGTGTTCAGGTGAGGCAGAAGATTTACACACCTTCTCTCATTCAGTGGTCACCATGACTTTCTGAAGTAGACGCTGTTATCATCTGCATTTTAGAGATAAGTAGGCACAGGACTAAGTACCTAGCAATTAAAATTGTAAAAGTGGATCAGGAGTCAGAACCCACATTGCATGATTCCATAGTTGAGCTTAAACTACTCTGCCATATTGTTTCAGGTAATGATAGTGGTAATGTCAAGCCAGCAGCCACGGACACCATCACAGTTGCCTCGCCAGTGCAGGTTTGCATTTGATTCAGACAGACAGTAATGAAACAATGGAGCCAAGAACTGGTGGGCCATTACCTTTAATCCTAGCTTGCACCCGGCGGGCAAGAAATACACACAGTGGGAAAACACTTCCCTTTCCATTCAGGGGTCCCAGAGCCACTGACTCATCCAAGTTTCCTAGAATCAAAAGTTTCTAGTTCACCAGCCTTATTCACCTCTGTTCCCCATCACCTTCTCTCTGCACAAACTCTGCACAAACTGGCTTCTCCTTCAGCACTCCACCATCTTGGCTGCCTCTCTGCTGCAATGCTAATCTCAGGAACCAAGAGCGAGCAAGTCTCTGGTCTGCCCCATTTTATAGTGTAGAAATCCAAACTTTTAAGCCAATATACAAATAAGGAAGTCTCTGATACAAAGTCACTTATCTGAGGCATAATGGGATTCCTCATGAGAGAGCACCACCTCACATCATGCAACAGTCAAGGGTGTGGGGAAAAGCTTTAGTTTTGCAAAGATCTTAGTATTAAAAGGGTGGGAAAGGCTTAGTCTTAAAACTAAGCCTTAGGCTATAAGGACCCTGCCTTGCTTACAGCCTGTCCTCCACACCCAATGCTAACTATAAGTGAGCAAACATATATATCATATTTACAAACTTATTTGACCCACAGATAACATAACACATCACAGTTACAGCATCCTCAGCTAAAATTTATTGATTACCTACTATGTGTTAAACATTGGGCTAAATGTTTAAATAAATCAGGATAGGGAAGGACGTCCTGTGGGGAGTTGGAGGGAAGCTGCACAGAGAAGGGGACCTATGAGCCAGATTTTAAAAAATGTATCAGATGGAGACAGAGAAGAAGGCCATTCAATGCATAGTGATCCACGTGATAAAGCAGGAAGGTATGAAGATTTCCTTTTCGAAGAATGTAAGAAGACAACTCAATGGGCAAATTATCTCTACAGATATTTCATGAAAAGATATTATAGTGGCCAAAAATACATAAAAAGGTGCTTAGCATCACTAGACATGAGGAAAACACAAAATAAAATCACAGTGGGATACCTCTACCACTGAACCAACCGGCCAGGGCCCTTTCTTCTCTTTAAAATCAACTGATAACTAAAAAATCTATGCTCACAAAGATTTGTACACATATTTTCCTAACAAATTCATTCAACCCCAAACCTACAATTGTACATATATGTATGATGAACTATTCCTACAGAATATAAAGAAACAAACTACTTATATACCCAACAGCATGGATGAATCTTGAAAACATCATTCTGAGTGAAAGAAGCCAGACACCAAGAATACGTGCTGTATGATTACATTTGTGTAACATTTTTTAGAGTAGGCAGAACCCATCTACAGTGACAGAAAGCAGATTCATGGTTGCCTGGGTCCAGAGATGGGGCGTGAGTGACTAAATGGGCAGGAGTGAGGATTCTGGAATGATGGAAATATTCTATATCTTGATTGTAGTAATAGTTGCATGGCTGCATGTATTTGTTAAAATATCAAAACTGCATTCTGGGTAGCAGAAACAGCAGAAGTCCATTACAGAGGTTATTCTTGATGCAAGCAAACAGGACCACTTGTTGACTTCACAACACCATGTGTTTTTTTTCTACATTAGGGACTTTGATAATGGTCTTCCCTCTGCCAGGAGTGTCCATCCTCATCTCTTTTGAGTGAAGTTCTATCAGCCTTACATTGCTTCCATTTAACGGTGTCAATATAATTAATTAGATGACCTTGAGCTGTCTTCTCTGATTCCTCCTGTTTCTTATTCTACCTCAAATTCTATGTGGTTGTTTGTGACCCTTACTTGTTTTATTCTCTAATGATTTATAAGCTGCCTGAGGGCAAAGGCTCTGTATCTCCAAGAGCATACTGCCTACCAATGCCTGGGAGAGCTGGCTGTTCCTTATAGGTTTGTGGACATAAATTAAGTGCAATGAGTTGGTTTATAGGTCTGATTGGAGAGATGTGTGGAATCTTTTGTTTTCATGTGGGGATACGTTGGAAAGAGACCTGGTATTTTTCAGTGTTGTTCATACCAGGTGTTCACAATGGAATTGGAGGATTTGCCCTTGGATTAGATTCTAAAATTGAAACAGCTACATCTGAGTTGAGCCCAGAAGGATATATGACAGCTTTATAGAGACATGTGGCAGTTGGGTCACGAAATGAAAGAGTTGCTAATGAAAAACTCCCATTTTTTTTTCTGGGAAACTTCTAAAACAAAGGGAAAACACTTTTGCTTTTGTACAGCATGGAAGCTGATAGATGGTCATTTCTGCTTGGCTGCAACTGTGACTTCATAACATAATATCGTATATTAATGACTGTGCTGTGTTAATTGGAGAAGCAGGTATATTAAGAATACCCAGGAGATTTTAACACTGGTACCATATTTGAATCCTTAACTTTATGCAAAATGGTATGAAGTACTATTTTTCAGTGCCATGGCTTTTATCCTCAAAGCCAGTAAATTTGAATAGTGAGTTTATAGCCTTATCAACACAGAGCATCAGCTAATTGACAAAGCTTTACACAATTTGTTCCAAGAAATGCTAATCCTGAGACTGGAAAGATGCAAAGGCTGTAATCCCCTGGTTACAGAGGAGGGAAAAGGAGCCGTACTGTTCTCTTCAAGTGTTGCTGGCTATTGTCCTCTTGGTTCTAAGGACTGAAAGGTGTTTCTGTGTACTAATAGAGGTCGACACAGATTTAAATTTGGGAGTTTATGATTCTAGAACTTGAACTTTTTCTGGATTTGTCCGTTCTTTTTGTGGCTCTCAGCCATCCGTGTCTGTGTCTCCATTGTGTTTAGGGACATTAGTACATTAACCCCATGGGAGCAGATGAGAGAGCCCAGTTCATGGTAGTTTCCCTACCTTTTCTTTTATACGTATTACACTCAGTCCTTCCCTAGCTGCTGACAAGGGTCCCGAGATAGTCGCTAAGGTGAAGACAGTCAACATTTACTGAGTACCAACAGTGTATGAAGCACTTTACAAATGATTTGATAAGGTAGGAATTATTATTATTATCCCCTCGTTGCAGGTGAGCAAACTGAGACTTGGGTTAAGTAAGCTTGCCCAAGGTTATGTGCTAGGAAATGTTGGGGTTTGAACCATCAGCATTTTCTTAGTTTAGGGTCAATTTTAAAAAATGTTCTCTTTTGTTGCTGCAATCTTTGGCCCTAAAATAAAATTAGGAAGTGCTGAATGTACTGTCACAGATTAATCCAACAGTAATGATGAACACACTTTGATCTGAATAGTTTTTTGCTCAAGATGGGCAGAGTGAATTCATGTACATCTAAAGTGGGAAACATTCTTCTTCTTTTCTATCCTTGAATTAAAGCTATAGCCTTATGAGCCTACATTTATATGTACAGAAATATAATCAATAAACTTGCCCTCTTAGTCTTTGGACTTGGAAGTCCAGTTTTAACAAGAATCTGTCAATGCATGGTTAATAGATTCAATGTATATGCGCCCATCCTCATAATGTGTAAGGTTATGATTTTGCATATTTGTCATAAATGGCTGCAGGATCCATATATTAGTGAAGCGAGCTTTTCTAATGGGGATAAATGTACCGCACTGTGGACTCTCAAGATGGCAAGATACACAACTCATGCTCAGTGAAGCAGGGGAAATATATTATCCCTCTGCCACACTCTGACATGCATATATTCTGTTAGAGCTTTGTGTGGGCCTTAGATCCAGACAGAGATCAGAAGGAAATACAGACTTCCAGTGATGGCTTTTACAACAGTTTCTGTTGGCTCAGTGCTATTTGCATAGAGTGCAGAAGGCTCAACAGCTTCTTCAAAAGATGACTTTGTTAAAACATTATATTTTATAAGGGTTAGTTTTCTACTGCGAGTTACATTTCCCTAAGTTGCCTGAAAATCCAGGGGAGATCTATAATAAATAATAACTCAAGGGAAAGATTTCTAGTTCAGTTTAGTAATAATGGGGTGTGGAAAAAATTTTAAAAGGTTACTTTCCAAAGGATCAAAATACCTCATGCTCAAATTTTTATTTCCTAAGACACAGTTTTAACAAAACTTGTTTCAGACCATTGTAGTTTTCTGGCACATTTTCTTCCATCCTTTTCATGGTTGCACTTTACAAATGAAAATAATGGTACTGCAGATTCATTAATAAATTCTATGGGCAGATACTGTTCATTTTATTCAGGATAGCAAAAGCAAACAGAAAAGCATAACTTAGGGAGTGACTCTGCACAAGAGTTATAATTTTCAATTCTTGTTTCCTGCATGGCGTAGAGACAGTTGAAGGCAGTGGAATTGTCCTGAGACGGGGAGAGGGTCCCAGGGGCTTATGGAAAGTATTCGGCAGTGCCTCTTTGTTCCACATACCAAACTGAGCCTGGTGTCAGAACCGTGTTGATGAGCCAGAGAGATCAAACAGTATGATTGCCCCCAACTATGAAAATGTAAGGGTGAGGAGAGGTGTTAAAACTCTGCATATCAACTCCCTCAGCAATACTAGATGGATTTCTGGGGGGCATTAAACCAAGGTGCTGGAGCCAGAACTGTAGCTGTTGTGGATTCAACCACTTTGACCACTGAAACAAAGAGATGGCCTTGTGCATGAGAATTTTGCGTTTGCTCTGGAAACTGGACAGTAGCGTTAGTTTAAGGGAAACTGAGACTGGATGAGTGTGTCAGTCATGATTAGGTTCACTTAGTGTGATGGAGATGTAGTCTCTCTCATCTGTTGAAGGCTGAAGGTTTGTACTTCAGGTCTGTGGGGGCACTACTAAGTCATTAGGGATTCTGGCTCTTTCTAGCTCGCTGCTTCACCTGTCTTCGGCTGGTTCACAGTATGCGTGGAACTCTAGCTAACATGGAAGAAGGGATAAAAAGCAGATAAAGAGTACTGGACATGTTTTTTTAAAAAATTTCCAAGAACCTGCCTCCTACAACTTTTCTTCATATCTCATTGGCTCCAACTTAACTCCATGGCCACACCTAGCTGCACAGGAAATTGGGAAATGTATTTACTTCTGGAAGTCAGCTGCTCAATGAAGAATCAAGGTTTCTATCTATGACTCAGCTCAGTTGGTTAGAGTGTTGTCCCAACGTGCCAGGGTTGCAAGATTAGTCCCTGGTCAGGGCATATACAAGAAGCAACCAATGAATGCATAAATAAGTGGAACAATGATTTGATGTTTCTCTTTCTCTCTCTTTTTCTCTCCTCTTCTCTCTTTATCTCTCTCTAAAAATTAAAAATAAAATAAAAAAGAATGAAGAAATCAAGAGTTCTGTTACTGACCAAGAGAGTAAAAAAGATATTGGGGTAGTAACCTACCTTTTTTACAGTGAGATTAAATAATTGCTTAAGATTACCCACTTTTCTAATGGCAGAGGTCAGAAGTGGGTCTTCTGATGGTACAGGGCTCATTGAATCCAAAATAAGCAGCTAAGCCTAAATGGAAACAATTTATATAGGGAAGGAAAGGAGAATAAAAACCATTACGATTTCAAGTTGGGTTGGAAAGTTTGGTTTTAAGCATTCTTCTACTTATGCATTTTTGTCTATTATAATATAATTTCTATTCTATTTAGTTTTATTCTCTCTAGTTTAACATAGAAAAAAGCACTCCTTAGGATATAAAGGCGATATCCCAGTCTCTCATCCAGCCACACTGGTGAAGCAATGGGAGGCAGAATCGTTGAACTTGTGGCCACAGATCTCAAGTGGGCAGTGTGCACATCTGTCCGGTTCCCTGGTCACCTCACTCCTCTGCTCTCGGAGACACTGTTTCTCACCCTCTCTTGCTCCCTTAGCTTTTGATACCTGTTCCCTTCACTGTCACCCAGTGACCTTGTCGGTTATTTTAGTGAGAGAATACAGATGAACGTGGGAGTTTCTGCCTGTTCCTGCCATCACAAACCCACCTGCCCCTGGATTCAGGCACATGGCGTCCCTTTTGTTACAGAGGATGAACAGTCCTGTTTCTTCGAAGCCTAGCTGTATGCTCATGTGCTAGTTCCCATCCCTTCTTGCCCCTTCAGGACTTTGCCCCCACAATTATACATTCTTTCTCCGGCCTCGGCCCTCCTCCTCTGCACAGTCATTCCTGCCAGCGCTCAAAGGTATTCTAAAAATCTCCCTGGACAAAATCATCCACCCTAGACTGGAATTCACATCCCTTTCCAGGCATTTCTTTTTTCTCTTCTTGAAAGAGGGGTTTTATATTTTATATTCATTCCTTGGCTCATTGCACTCAGGCTTTTATCCCCAGCACTCCACTGGAACCCTTCTTTGCTGGCTCTCTGTGACTTCCATCTTGCCAGATCCGACAGGCATTTCTGATTCTGGGCCGTACTTGACCTGTCAGGAGCACTTGACCCAGGCGTTCACTTCCATCCTCGGGAAGCACAGTTGCAGTTGCTACTTGGCTTAGGAAGCTCTGTTCTTCCGCTGTTTTCTTCCTCTGCAGTGGCTGTGCTTTCCTGTTGTTTTTCGATGGCCCTTTCTGCCCCTGACCTACAGAATTTGGGGCTATCCTAGGGCTCAGCCCCTTGGCTGTGTTTTCTATTTTTCCTGTGCTCTCTGCCTTGGTGGTTGCATGCACTGTCATGACATTACATATCATTTCTATGCAGGTGCAGGTGCACCTTTAGCTCTCTCCTTTTCCCTGGGCTCCAGACTTGTATGTCTGACTTCATCCTCAACATCTCCACTTGAATGTCTGAAAAGCATTTTCAAATTAAAATCTTTAAAATAGAACTCTTGAGTCTCTTTTTCCCAATCATTCCTTCCTCTCATTTTAATCAACAGCACCACCTTACATTATGTGATTCACAGAAAAGAAAAAAAACAAAACTGGGAGTTATCCTTGATGTCTCTCTATCCCGCTAACCTCCCACTTAATATCTCAGAAAATCATCTTCACCCTCAAAATATATCTAGAATTTAATCAGCTGCACCATGTTCGTTATTACTTTTCAAGTTCAAGAGCCCCGCTGAGACTCCTAACTGGTTTCTCTGCTCCTGATCTTACCCACCCCCAAGTCAATAGCTCCGGAATGATCTGGTTAAAATGTAAATCAGGTCTTGTAAGTCACTCTTCTGTTCAAAGTCCTCTAGTGGGTTTATTCACTCAGAAGAGAAAACCAGCTCCTTACTATGCTCTTGCTCTGGCTTCTTCCTGTCCACACAGTCTCCTGTCACTCTTAGCTCCACCACACTGGCTCTTCTTGTACTTCAAAAACATCAATCTTGCTGCCTACCCCAGGGCCTTTGCGCATGTTGTTCTCTATGTTTGGAAAGCTCCTCCATTTTATTCAAGTCTTCATTTAATATCACCTTCTGAGATATCAGGTCTACTGTGGTATGTACTCTGTCTTTACCTTATCCAGTTTCATTGTTATTCAGGGCTTATTACTGCAAAACACTGAAAAATACATACACATAGCATTTTTGTGGTTTCCTTATTGTCTGTCTTCCCTACAGTGTGAGATCCATGAGGGTAGAGGCTTTATCTTGCTTATTCTATCCTGTGCCTAGAAAGGTGATATGTTCAGGGTGATATGCTTGTATGTAATATGTGAATGAATGATTCTGAAGCTTGAGAGAGACTTCAGTTAATCAGTTACCTGAAGAAAAAGTACAACTGTATTTCCCTTTTCATTGACTCTGCCTGAGCCTCCTAATCCTTATGCTCTTCTGTTTCTGGAAGAACAAATCTGGATGCCGTCAGAGCAACAGCAGCTGGAAAGCAAAAGTCAGTCCCATTTCCACTCTACAAGGTTTGCATCTCAGAGATGGCACTGTGGCCAGAAACAGATCCATCTGTGGGCTCGTGTACTGCTGAGCCCATGGAACACAAAGCTGAGAAACAGAGACCATTATCTTCTGAATCAAGGAATTCTCTCACAAGTCCTGGCTGCGAAGGACCATCTCTCAGGCCCATCTCTCTGGTTCACAAAGGCATTCAGAGAACACCTGGTGAAATGTATTTAGTTTGAACATCATGCTCAGGAAGTTCAGAGTGGTGTCAAGGACACCTGAAGGGGAACAATGTAGCTAAGCAGAAAAAGAGGCTGGAGCACCGGGAGGACTTGTTATTGGCATCCGTTGAAAGTCATTTTTCTGTGACAGCATTATCTGTGGCACCCATTCCCCCACACCTTTGCTTTCCATTTACATAAAAAACAACAACAAAATAAAACAAACATGCATACTTTCCAGCCTCCAGCAACTCCTGACAGGTTTTGATGGGATAACTTGAATGCCAGCGAAGCATAGCCATTTTTTTTGTATTTTTCTGAAGTTGGAAACAGGGAGGCAGTCAGACAGACTCCTGCATGCGCCCGACCGGGATCCACCTGGCACGCCCACCAGGGGGCGATGCTCTGCCCATCTGGGGCATCACTCTGTTGCAACCAGAGCCATTCTAGTGCCTGAGGCAGAGGCCACAGAGCCATCCTCAGCGCCCGGGCCAACTTTGCTCCAATGGAGCCTCGGCTGTGGGAGGGGAAGAGAGAGACACAGAGGAAGGAGAGGGGGAGGGGTGGAGAAGCAGATGGGCATTTCTCCTGTGTGCCCTGGCCAGGAATCGAACCCGGGACTCCTGCACGCCAGGCCGACACTCTACCACTGAGCCAACCGGCCAGGGCCATAGTCTTTTTTTTTTTAAGTTGTTTTTCTAAATTTTATTTATTCATTTTAGAGAGGAAAGTGAGAGAGAGAGAGAGAGAGAGAGAGAGAGAGAGAGAGAGAGAAAGAGGAGGAGCAAGAAGTATCAACTCCCATATGTGCCTTAACCAGGCAAGTGCAGTGTTTCGAACCGGCGACCTCAGTGTTCCAGGTTGACGCTTTATTCACTGTGCCACCACAGGTCAGGCCTGGTTTCCATATTCTTATGGAACTGTCATATGTACATGGGTAATAAATGTGGTTATTTTTTCCTGTTACACCAGGCAGAAGGATAGAAAGAAAATTATTTTTCCTCCCCCACAAAAAAATCAAATCACTGCAAATATCAAAGAATCAAAAACAAGTTAGTGCATTCCTTCCCATGGATGTGTTAATAGGAATAGGGTGTCTAACTTCGAATTTTAGGCAAAAGCTATTTGGGAACTGGGATAGAGGAAAAGTCCTCGAATTATTTTATTTCGTAGAAGTGGCCACATTCTCAGCTCACAATTTAGATCGTCCTTGCCTTGGGAGTAATCCTATAAAACAAACCAGGTTCTGTTTGGCCCTTACCCTTCTAATTAGTCTCCAGTACAGACCTCTACCATTGTAGATCTGGTGCAATCATACTTGGCTGGTAACACTTTGTGTTTAATTTATCTTAATTTTTACTTATAATATTGATATGGCTTTGGAAAGTCAGTGAAAAATATTTCTTTGTAAATATAGCCAAAGAGAGAACTATTAGCTTAGAAATACCTTTTTATGTTTTAGATGGCAACTGCTCTCGGGCAGAGCAAGTAACTCACCTGGAAGGATTTTAGTAGGCTTGATGGAGCGTTCTCGAAAGGAGCAACCCATTGGAGCACAAATCTACTATTTTTAGTCTTGGACCTGAAATTCTTCTTTTTCTAACTCTTTGGCCATGCTCTCTGTTAAAACAGCCAGCTCTTCAAATCACAGATTCTTAGGAGAGTAGGATCATCAGGGTCGTAGTGGATTCTATCCCCAATCTGAAGACTGGCAGGCATGGGAGGCTAGAAGGCAGGGTGTTGTGAGTCCCTCTCCAAGGCCAACAGCAGGGTCATTTCTAACTGAACTAAATCCCCTTTGTCATGTATTTTTGTAATAGTATGATCTGTGAACCTTTTAGAGGCTTTGGGATGAAAGAAAATATTATTTTTAACTTTTACTACACTTGCCACACAGGAACAAATTTTGTTCTTTTTTTTTCTTAAGAAATCACCTAAATAGATGAACTGCTCCACGGGGCTTTGGAGAAATGAGAAATACTGATGGGAAAGGTGCTGGTGACCACGACAATGTACTGGCTATTGCCAGTTAGCTTATTCCTTTGTCATCCTCTGTCCTACCTTGCTGAGGCTGGTCCTGTGAGAACCAGACTGAGTGCCCCCCGTGCCCAGCAGAGGGATTGCTGAGCTCCCAGCGCCCAACCATCACCTCAGTCCCTTTTTCATGTTGGATGGAGACTTTTTATGGGTGAGAAGTGCCATGGGGGGTGGGGGCTCCTACAGCTTCTCTATTCTCTGGGGCAGGCAATGTGGGGGCGTCTCAGAGCCTGCTTTTGCTCTTTTTTGCTGGAAAGAACTCAGACAGTCGCTGTTATAGGACACCACGGTCAGTGGCTACTTACTACCACTGGTCGGGGGTTCAGGTCACCCGCTGCTGCAATAGCCGATAAGCAGAGACCGGGTCTCAGAGGGAAACGGGTGTCTTTAATCAGGATTGCTAGCAACTTGAGAAGACAGGTGGCCTATCCTAGCCCAAAGCCTGCCTTCCAATCTCAGTTGTGAGGGCTGATCATATACTTTTTCTGGTGAGGTTTGTACAACGGGAGGCATACCGTTAGTCATGAAGCAGGGTAGCTGGTTCCCAGCATTGTAAAAGTCATCGAGCAGGGTGGCCCATTCCCGAATCATAATTTCTTCCCCATGGCGTTCCAATCTAATCTTGGTCTCTGTTGCACCTTGGACGCCAGTTATCTCCTCAGGGGGTATGGGAGCATCCAGCTTCAGTAGTTCTCCTGCATTCCTGGGGGCAGTGCTCAAGACAATCTAGGAAATAAGTTACATGTGGTGCACTAGCAATTACACACACACACACACACACACACACACACACAGGTATATTATTGATTTATACCATATTGATACTGAAAACCTTGGCGCTCAAAGCGTGGTTTCTGGACCAGCAGAATCAGCCTCAGTCAGGAGGCGGGCCCAAAATGCAGAGTCCCCGGTTCCAACCCAGAAGCAGTGTATCAGAATTTGTGTTTTAACAAGATCCCTGGTGATTCTTATGCGTGTAAGGCTCATGTTTGATATGCATAGACCTACTTGCTTCAGTTATTTACCACCAGCTTCTTGGGAACTTGACTTGGCAGAAGTGTCATGGGCACTGCGTTTCTGCCTCGTCCCTTAGCCCTGTGTCCCGAGGGAGGGAGGACAGTCTTCCCTCTCTGACTGCTGTCTTGGTTTGAAGATGTCAACCTTTCGATTTCATGTTCAGGTGTCCTTTTATACTTAGCCGTTGATATTTGGGAAAAGAAATCAATATTTGCCCACAAGTCATTCCTTTTGGGGGCTTGTCTCAAAAGAAGAAAAGGATTGACGAATATTCTCAGCATCTGCCACAACCTTTAGAAAGCCACAAATCTCCTAAGTCAGCAGAGACGCTGTGATGACGATTCAAGTGTACAAATACCGTTTGAAAAGGCATTGCAAAAATTCTTACCTGAGGCATGCCTTTATTCCTGTGTGGAAACAGCTAATGCAAAGACCACTAGGGCCAGTCTTCAAAGGGGGCAATTCTCTGCAGAAAGTGGCTTGGAGGGATTCGCAACAAAGGGCTTCTTAAGATCAACAGCAGCTTACTGACACTAGAGTGGGTTGGAGGATTGAAAAAAAATGATTAAAACAAAATTAAGACACAATGGCAGCAGTGGAGAGAGATCCTGGGGGGGCTGTAATGGGTCCCATGAAAGGAGAGGCATAAGCCCGCAGCTTTCTGGAGTCTGGGATAGGAAGCTGTTGAAGTTGATGGATTAAAGTGGTGTTTCTTCCTTGTATTCTTGAAAATATGATTTTCTCCAAGGATATCTGTAAACACATAAAGTCTATAATACAACATCATATGTCTCTATAAAGTTTTAAAATACGTAGTTGAGTCGCTGCTATCCTATACTGAAGTAAATATAGTTCGTTAAATTCAGCTATTTTTGCAGGGTCTCAGTTCCATTAATATAATTTACATATGCAGACCCAGAGGCTGTTCTAGCAAACGAAATGACAATATGCGATATGCTTATTTAGGGCTGGTTTTCACGTGCTTCTCCTATCAGTGTGACAATATTCTCTACTATCAATTTGGAAAAGAATTTAAGTTATTGAATTCTTCAGGGGTATTTAGAAAACCAAAAGCAATATAAGTCTCCCTGTCAAGACAGGCATCTTGGAACAGGATGTAGGAGAAAGCGCGTTCCCCAGAGAAAGCATTAGGGCCTCAACATGTGGGCACACACATTGCCCTGTGCAGCTCCAGGGCGCGGCGCTCCATGGCCTCCACGAATGTTAGTCCACAGTTCCAAAGTGCGGCCGTTGTGAATATGGCCATGTTCCCAACAGAGTCCTCATAAACTTCGAGTCTTATTCATTGATGGTTAGCCTAGAGCCATGGAACATTTATAGAATAGCTCCAAACATGCTCTTTACATGTCCTGTCATTTGATGGATGAAAGGAATCTGACAAATTTAAAAGTCAGTGCATTTTTGTTTTTTTTGTGGAAATGTACTCTACTGATGTTTAAAAACTTTCCTCAGAATGATACTTCTAAGCTCAAATGGTGTATATAATAAAACATTTTACCAGTGTTACTCACTGTCCTTTGTAGGATGGGATTGTGGGCTCTGGGGCAGAGTCCACAGCTGGGGCAGAATTCCTCCTCTTTCAATCACAAGCTCTGTGATCCTCTTAACCTTCTTCTTCGAAGCCTGGGTATGATCATGGTCTCTGCATACTTCATGCAGCTGCGAGGCAGATTAGATAAGATGATACATAAAACTGCTAGCAAAGCATCTTGGCACAGTCTAAATAAACATTAGGGACCATGCCTCTTATTTATTTTTATTTTTTAATTTTTTTGAAGTTAGAAGCAGGGAGGCAGACAGACAGACTCCCACATGCACCCGACCGGGATCCACCCGGCATGCCCACCAGTGGGCGGTGCTCTGCCCATCTGGGGCATTGCTCCATTGCAACTGGAGCCATTCTAGTGCCTGAGGTGGAGGCCATGGAGCCATCCTTAGCACCCGGACCAACTTTGCTCCAGTGGAACCTGGGCTGCAGGAGGGGAAGAGAGAGACAGGGAGGAAGGAGAGGGGGAGGGGTGGAGAAGCAGATGGGTGCTTCTTCTGTGTGTCCTGGCCTGGAATCGAACCTGGGACTTCCACACTGTGGGCTGATGCTCTACCATTGAGCCAACTGGCCAGGGCCAGGGATCATGCCTTTTTAATCTAATCTTCTCAAGTCCATACTGACCTTTTCCTAACTTTTCTGGGAAGTTTTGAAGCTAGCCAGGTTCACATTTAACAGCACTGTATGAACACCGAGGGGAGGAAAGGATCACTGTGAGCTGCAGATTTGCCTTTATAAGGTGGTGATGCTAGGAGAGAGAATAGTTAACTCTGACTCTTTTAAATTCAGAGTCTGAGTTAGGAAGGCACAGGGTGAATGTCATTGAAAGGGGTTTTGGAACTTTGTTGGACCCGCGGTTGAAACTCCTGCCTTCTGACTCCTTTCCTTGATGACAAGGTTGGTGGGGCCGTGAGAGTGCTGCCACCAAATACGTCTGGTTATCCTTATTAGCACAAGGGGAGTCACACTTCCTGCCTACAAACACTTAGGTGATCCATGGGCTTGCTCTGGCTAATGGAGTGGAAAAGGAGTGATGTTTGTGGCTTTTTGGGAGAATCTTTAAATCTGAATGCTTGATTAATTAAGCTTTGCTCCCTTCTGCTTTAGGGATTGTACACGCATGAGCTCAGACGGAGCAGTCAGCAGCTTGGATCCTCGAGAGGCTATGAGAGCAGAGGCCCCTGCTGGCCTGTGGTGGACACAGGCATGAGCCAGATAAAAAGCTTTGTGGTCTCAAGATACAAAACTTTGGAGGTGGCTTGTTATGCAGCATAACCCACGCACCTTGGTTTTCAAGGATGCTTGTGAGGGTGTGACAGATTGCTGGCTCTGAGGCACAGCTCACATCTAGGTCTGGTCAGCATGTGGCCTTCCTTGTAGATATTAATTTTCTGATTTTTTAAACATAAATATAGATATTAGGGCCCTGGTTGGCACAGTGGTAGAGTATTGGCCTGGCATGTGGATGTCCCGGGTCCTATTCCTGGTCAAGGCACAGAGAAGTAGCCATTTGTTTCTTCATCCCTCCCTTTCCCCCTTCTCTCACTCTCTCTCTCTCTCCCTCTCTCTCTCTCTCTTTCCTTTTCATGGCCATGGTGTGAATGGTTTGAGCGAGTTGGCCCATGGCACTGAGGATGGCGCCATGGCCTCTCTGCAGGCTCTGGAATGGCTTGATTGCCAGGTGGGCAGAGCGTCGCCTAGTAGGGGTTTGCTAGGTGGGTCCCGGTTGGGGCACATGTGGCAGTCTGTCTTACTTTCAGCCTCTCAATAATAAAAAAAATTAGATATTATGTCATAACTTAACAGTTCATATATTTTGAGAATTTAGTCATAAATAATAAACATTGGTTATTAAAATGTCCATCATGTATTGTCTTAAAAATAAACACATGACCTTTAACAAGTTAATTTTGTCTCATTGAGACTAACTAACATTGAAGAGGAACCGAGGTAGAATATGTTTCTGTATTTTACACTCAATTCCAATTTTTTTTTTAAGAATTTTAAATTTTATTTATTCATTTTTTTTAGAGAGGAGAGAGAAGAGGAGAGACAGAGAGAGAGAAGTGGGGAGGAGCTGGAAGCATCAACTCCCATATGTGCCTTGATCAGGCAAGCCCAGGGTTTCGAACCAGTGACCTCAGCATTTCCAGGTCGACGCTTTATCCACTGCGCCACCACAGGTCAGGCAATTTTCCAATTATTTTTTAAGCACCCTGAGTAAAATTGATCTGATTGAGCATAAAAGACTGCAGAGTTACTGGCTAATTTTCTCAAGAGAACACAGAAGGATATTAGGATCCACACAAAGTGATTCTTTCCTACGCATTGGCATTGAACCAGCAATCAGATATTAAATTATTATTGATTTTTGCATTGTATTTATGGCATTGTGAGAAGGTGACATACACAAAATGCAGCAATGATCACTGTATTTTGAACTGAATTTAACACCTTTTAAATAAAACAGGAACATATCTCACAAAAGCCTTTGGAAACTAGAAAATGAAAAGTGTGACTAGTAAGAGACTAATGGGTTTAGAAAAATACTGATGAGTAACCAGTTAAGGTAGTGTTCAATTATCTTTGGTAAAAAATTTGTATTTTATTTAATTTAAAATATTATTCCATAGCTGATTGAATTACATAGACAAAATCATAGATTCATAACCAACAGTTCCTGCTAAAACAAATTTGATTAGGGAAATAAACATAAATAATGAGAAATTAATGTTTTTCAAAAACCAAACCAAAAATATAAAAAAGATGGGGGCAACTGATTGATCAGAAATGAGATTCTGCATTCCAGAAGACATTTTAAATTCTTGTATCAGTGATCATATCCACTTTGAAGTATTTGATAGGAATTTATTCTTAGATTCTAATGTTGGTTTAAAATTCTTGATTATTTTGTTATTTTAGTGATAAGTGATAGACATACCAAGGTCTAGTTAGGTGAATTTTTTCTTTCACCAAGACATGCAGTTTTGGTCACCTGTTAGAAGAAACACTGTCTTATTAATTCAGTAACCCACATTGAGTGTTTTTGGTGTCTTTGCATACTAGTATGTTCTTTTGTAATGTCATTTTATTTAATCATCCTTTATTTTAGGGAATCACTGAAGGACGCTATTGCAGAATAGCTTCTGTAGGCTACCTAAAAAATGCATGGCCTCTTTAAGTTCTCCCTCGTCCACCTGGGTGATAAAGTCTGGATATTTAGGAAAAGGAAAAAAATGGCACCAACACCTCCCCATTCTCTCATCCCTGAACTCTGGATAGAAGTCTAAGGCATGAATGAAACTGTTTTATGGCAGATATTATGATAATGGTTCCCTGGACCTCATTCAGAGACTTAGACCCCTAACTTTCCCACCCCAGAGAGGACAAGACCTGGAGCAGTGGTTCCCGGGACATTTTTCTAATGAAAGGCTCTATTGCTAATTATAGTAGTACAGCTTGTGTGTCTGACGTGGTATAGAGACTTCCTTAAATTCAACTTCCATACAGACCGCTCTTGTCTGACATTATCCTTTGACCGTTCTAAATCACCTTTTATTCATTAAATTCGGACTTTCTTTTATCAGGTGATGGAAATTTAAGGTGTCGTAGTGAAGCCATGTGCCAGACAATTCTCTTTCAGTCGTGCTATAGTTCTGTGTGGTTGCTCATCAATTATTTGAATATTTGACTGCATTGCATTTGATTATTTAAAACATTATTTGACAACTGAAATCTGAAAATGTTAAACATAATAACAAAGCAGAGAAGGAAATTCTTTGATCTACTGAACATGATAGATGTTTGGTTCAGAGACTCATTGGCCCTAAGACGGCTTCTGTGTATCAACTTAAGACAAGACAAAATGAAAAATACATATTTCATAACTACAATCATACTACTCCTCAACAAGTCACGTTTTCAGTGTCTATGGAAATGTGCCATGGTCTGCAAAGATTTGGGGAACGTGATTGAGGAATTACTGTTTTACACAACTACACTCATTTTATGTGCCTTTATATACACCATACCTCCTTACATATATTGAGAAAAATATCCTGCAGCCTTAAAATTATTCTTTGCTTATTTTGCTCATTTTCCTCTTCTATGTATTCAGGCTCAATTATGGTTATTAGGAATTTATTAAACTCAAAAATGCATTAGGTGTTTGGTGGCTGCAGTCCTTAAATCCACTTTTTCCGGCAGCCTTTCGTGGACTTGTATGATGCACCCTGATGTGTGGGTGTGTGTGTACTTTTAAAACAATTCCCTGAGGCTTAGGCTCTAAATCTTTCTCAGAGTATGGTTAGATCCCATGACTCCGACTAACAGTTTCCTGGGTGAGTTCAGAGAGCATCCTGTCAGCCGGCTTTTGATGTTCCATAAAATCAAACTTCTCACAGTTAGTTTTCTTCCTGGGCAAGGGCTGGTGGGCCACAATGACTTCAGTGGCTGTTACTGCCGGCAGCGTTAGCCGGGTAAGGCCATTGGGCAACAGCGCAAAAACCAGGTTTCTGTTCTTTGTTCCAAGTTCTTTACCTCTCTGGTTTCTTAGGAGCCTTCCGTCCTGCAGAAGAGCAGAGCATTTAAAGAGGCACACCAAAATAGGCTTCTCTGTATCCATGCAGAAGGGGGAAGGCTATCCAGACCACATTAAATAAGAACAATAGAGCTGTCACGCTGATATCTCACTGGCTTTCTGTTAATTTGTCTTGGATCTGTGGAGCAGCTGAAGAAAAATATGAAAATAATATTCTTGGGTTTGAACCAGAGAGTTCAGACTCCCTACAGTGACTTCTTTGGCTCTATGAATCCCTTTTTTGAGATTGAATAGCATTGAATTGGCCACCTGAAATTACTGGACATATCCTATGTCAGGGTGTCATAGATTCTGAAGTTCAGCCTAACTTTTTTGCGTTTCCTTTGTTTTAACTCCCATTTTGGAACACAGTTTATTTTTCGTGTAAAATCACAGGCATCGTAGTGGCACTCTCCCAGGACAATCCGTCTCTCTCTTTCCTCGTGTGTCTCATTTTATCACTGTTTCTCCTTTCTTCCTTCCTTTTTCATTCAGGACAGTAGGAGTAGAGCAGCTCTTCTGCTGGCAAGAGCATTGCATTGTTTATTCTGTTTTAACATTCAAATGCTCAGCTTGAATTCCTGTCTCCTTGGACGTCATTTAAGAATGTACACATTGGGGTTTTAGGATGTCATTTCTTTTCTCCGGGCTCCACTCCTTGTCTCCAGCAGCCCCATAAAGGAGCGCACTGTTTGCATTGCTCAAGCATTCAAGTGTTTATAGAATCTAACAATCCTGATCTCCCGCTTCCTTTTCATAAGCAGAAAATGATAGCTGGAGATGGCATGGTTCCCAGGGAAGCTGCATGGAAGGCGCAGACAGGCTGGTGCAGACAGGGTCTTGAGAACAGCTCCAGGTGTGTGCTTTTCAGGGAGCGGTCCCATCCACTCATGCCATATTTACTGGGATAAGGACCGTCGGACTTCATTTAAAAGGTACTTTGAAAGACGTAGTCAGAAGTTCTCTCCGTAGATCTCCTTTTGAAATTCAGCATTACAGCTCAGGGTGGCCCATAGCAAAGAAAAAAAAAAAGGTAAGATATTAAATGAAAGGAACAGCTGGGGCCAAATGGGAAGGGAGGGCTACCATAGCAGGATGGCATCCACGGAGAAATGAAGCCTGTGTGAACAGCCACTAGTAACTCACTTTTCTGTACATGTTTACCCATTAGAGCAAGCCTTTAAGAAGCAGTGGTATGGCCTGACCAGGCGGTGGCGCAGTGGATAGAGCATTAGACTGGGATGTGGAGGACCCAGGTTCGAGACCCCGCGGTCGCCAGCTGGAGCGCGGGCTCATCTGGTTTGAGAAAAGCTCACCAGCTTGAGCCCAAGGTCGCTGGCTCGAGCAAGGGGTTACTCGGTCTGCTGAAGGCCCACGGTCAAGGTATGTATGAGAAAGCAATCAATGAACAACTAAGGTGTCGCAATGAAGAATTGTTTCTCATCTCTCTCCCTTCCTGTCTGTCTGTCCCTCTCTCTGACGCTTTCTGACACACACACACACACACAGACACACACACACACACACACACACACACACACACACACAAAAGAAGCAGTGGTATGGCAAGAAAAATTGATTAAAATTTGCTTCTGGCACTGGACTTGTATTCCTTTAGTCACGCTCTTATGTTAGCTATGTGCACCTGGGATTCCTGGATGGGAAAATTCCATGACTGTCCTGGATGTGAAAAGGGTCAGTCCAAACTTGGGGTGACTGGGGTGCAGTGGCTAGACAGACCTACGATCAGAGTCAGGGCTGAGATTGTAAGGTGAGGTCCAGGTGGACATAGGGAGTGTGGAATGGGGGTCCTGCCGTTGGGGAGAGGGAAACCAGGCTGACACAATTCATGCACTAACGGTAGCAATTACGTGCCAAACCCAGTTCTAAGCACTTTGCATGATTTGTCTTGTTACTTCTCATAGAACCCTAGGATGTGACTATTGTCCCCTCTTTACAGATGAAGAAACTGAGGCATGGAGAGTTTAGGTAACTTGCCTGAGGTCACGCAGGAAATAAGAGCCAGGGCTAAGGTTTGAACCTGTGCTGTTAGCTCCTACACTCTCCTGCAAGTAGGCAAGGAGCTTCAGAAGAGACCTAGAGTCCAGAGAGTGCGCACTGAGACGCTTGTGGAGGTGTACGCACAAAGTCCTCCAACAAGCATTTGGAGGCAAGTGAGAGCTCACAATTCAAATGCACTTACTGACTCAGTGACTGCAGGTGCGGAGTCACTGTGGTCCTCAGGGCAGAGTGCTGGTCCATTTCCCTGTGGTGCTTTGGCTTTCGCCCCCCTCTGACTGACGGCTGGTAGCCGTGACGTGGCTGTCATGGTTCTAGATCTCCTGGCAGCACAGAACATGGGCCGGAAGGAAAGACTTGTGCTCTGGTGCTGCCCAGCAGGAACAAGGGAGAACGTCCTCACGTGTTTAGAGCACCCTTCTGCCTACGTCTCAGGACCCTGCACCCAGCCCCACACTCATACACCCATTGCTAACCTAGACACTGACGAGGGGCATGGGATTGCATGGGGGCTGTTGGGAGTGGCGGTGGGGCTGGCCTTTCCTGAGTCACATGAATTTGGGGGAATGGCTGGGTATCTAGGTAAAATTGCAGGTCTCTGAGGGAAAGGAGGAGGAGTAGGAGCTGGGTGGTCACCTAAAATGGCTTCACCAGAGAAGCTGTATGCTGCTCCAGGAGCTATTGATTATCCCATAAACCCAGAGGCTCACTACTTAGCACTGGCAAAGTTGGGTGAGCTTGATGCAGAACTCAGTTACGTGGTTTGATATACAGTTCTAGAAAGGAGCTGTAAACAAGGTGAATTAAATGCTGTGCCATTTTCCTACCAGCCTGGGATTTCTTACATCTCTTCTGCCAGGAAAACTGGTTTGAGGCACTGGCCTCAGTGAAGCAGGTGGAAGGTCAGGCGGACCGTCCTGTGACTGGTAGAGCCACACTGATCATTAATTACAAAATGAGGCTGAACTGTGAATACGTTAAGCAGGCAGTCCTGGTTTACTCTGGGATTGTGTATATAATGCTCTCTTCTCTTTGCTGTATTTCTCAAAGTTTATTTTTAAATAAAAAAAATAGGTATTATGTAGGGAGTGAAATTTTATCAACTGACCAATTTTTAGGTATTTTTTTCTAAACACAGCTGTGCAGTTGGCGAAATGTGTCTTTGGTCCCCAGTGTTGTGCTTCGGGCAGTGGTGACAGATACAGTGTCCCACACTGCCACCGTGCCTCCCGCTGCTGTGGGAGACAGGCGCCATTCATCACGGCCTCTTTCCTGCCGAGCTTGGTTGCAGCTAGAGATTACTCTCCATTCAGTGCCAGAGGCAGCCTCTGCCGAGCTGGCTCCGGAAGTGGAAGTGGGTTTGCATCCTTGCTCTGGGAACTCTGTGGCTGCGAGGCAGCCTGGACAGCAGAGGAACGTGTCAGAACTGTATATCGAAGCAAGGCACTGAGCTTCGAAGCACACATATTTGGAATCAGACAGGCTTGGGTTTGAATCCTGGTTTCGTCACTAACTAACTTGGCAAGTGAACGTCCCTGAGCCTCCTCTTCCCCTTTGTAAAGTGAGATTGGTGATAGCAGTTACCTAGGCTACGTGGTGATATTAAATGAGATGGAATACACACTACTCTGACCAGATCACATGGCTGTCCAAATGTTAGTTCATGTTGCCTTGATCTCAAAACCTCGAGTTACTCTGACACATGCAAAATGTATTTGCATTTCAACAGTCTCTTTAATGAAAGAAATGAATTGTTATGGTGTTTAGGGGTCAGATGTTTTGAGTTGGTGTTTCATTTGCTTCAGCCACTCACATCATCTTTGGTTCTTCTTAAAGACACACTTCAGTTTCCAAGATGTCAAACTGGGCAGAGACTGGTGTTTTAGGGAATTACAGATCAATGAGATTCCATAATCTTTGCCCCTGAGGAAGTCAAACCAGAGGAGCACAGTGAAAAATAAACATACTAATTAAATCCTGGAAATGTACCCATGCATGCTAAATTATAGACCATAAATGTATTTACTTCTAACATATCTGCATAGGCAGACAAATCAATGGAACAGAGTAGAATCTTAAGTAGGTCCAAATACTTCAGGGAATTTAGTATATGATAAACATGGCATTTTAAGTCAGTGAAGAAAGAGATTATTTAATAAATGGAATTGAGGCAACTTTTTAGCCAGTTAGGGGAAAAGCGGCATCTCTATGCTTTCACAAGAAAATGCAAAACTATATAAAAATTTTATAAGGTGTCACGGAAAATATTTTTTAAGTAATCGTGGTGTGATAAGACCATATTAAGTAAGAAACAACCTAAATAGGCACTTAAAGACAAGAATGATAGAGATTAATTTTTCAATAAAATGTTAAAGCTCCTCTATGAAAAAATACAGTGATTAAAGGCAAAAGACAAAATTGAAAAAAATCTATACGTGTCCAACTGCATTCCAAAGAGGTTGTACCAATTTTTACCACACCTGCACTTATATTCTTAACGTATATATACAGGGTTCTTATATGTCAGCAAGACAAATACAAACAGATCTCACAAAATAGATGAAGTATATCATTCATAATTAAAGAGGTGCAAATTCAGACCATAAGATAATTTCTACCTATCATGTTGGTGATAGTTATAAAATTTGGAAATTCACAGTGGCTGCTGGTGTGAAGCTACAGAGACATATGTTCAACAGAGGAACAGTAAAAAGTAGTACAGCCTTTTCAAAATGCAACTGGACAGACAGCATTATCGAAATTTAAAATGTGAGCCCCACTTCGAGGAATTTATCCTCTGGTTTTATTTTCACATCTATGTACAGAGGTCTGAACACAAGTTGTTCATTACAGTATTACTTATAATAGTAAAACAAAACAAAAACAGGAAACAACCTATATGTTCATCAACAAGAGACTAAAATATTTTGATGCAGTCATATGATAAATTGTTATATAGCCATTGAAAGGAGTATACATATCTACATGTGTTGATTTGGACAAATCTTCAAGATGCATTGTTAAGTTAAAATGAAGGTACTTAGTACAGTCTATAAACACGCATGTGCATGGAAAAGTTCTGGAAAGGTATACCAGAAATTGTTGACTGTGCTTTTATCTCTGAGGAGTAACTCAGAGGGACTAGGCTAGGAAGGAGACTCATTTTTCTTTGGATACTTTTTTCTACTATTTGAATTTCTGACCAAAAAGCATGTGTTGTTTTCATAATGAACATGTGGGTTAATGGACAAATGGAATGATAAGCAAAGCAACTGCATAGGAATTTTTCTCAGCTTATTTCTTCTGTCCATGTTATACTTACCACCTCCTTCACATCACTGAATCAAAAATGAGGACACATTCTTATCAGAGCACGAGAAACCAAAGCCTTCCTGAAAAATAGGAAGCACATGGATTTAAGGAAATATACCAGATACACATGAGGAAGAGCTGCCTGTGCCAGTTGAAGCTGTTCGACGGTGCTTTGTGATCAGCTCACAGTCAACCAAGAGCAGGAGGAAGGGGCCCTGGGACAGCTGCCTGGAGCATCAGTCAGAAATGCTGGGCCGGTTACCTCTTCCCCCAGCCTTGCCTTGTCTAAAGTGGGTTGCAGAGTTATGTGCCCACAGCACGTGAAGTCACTGTGTGCGATTGGTCTGTAGAGGTGGGACTGTATCCTTGCTAGTTACCAAGACCGGGAAAGTCTGGGACTCATCTTCACAGAGAGGAGTCTGTCACTGTGTGCCACCAAGCCCCATTTTCTCACCATTCTTCCACAATAATCCTGAGCAGGCTGAAATGGAAAAGCCACAGAATTGGCATTCTCAAAATCAAAGGTGCTCAAGCAGGAAAGACTCACCAGAACAATGGAACACAAGCATCTCTATAGAACTAAGGCACTAAATCCAGCGAGCAGCAGAGCTAATACCCAAAGAAAAAGAATTACCATAGCACACAGAAGATATTAAAACAAGTGTATTTTCAGGGATATGCAGTAGATTATTAAGGATATTGAAATCATAAATCAGAAGGCTTATTTAATTAAAATATGTATATTGAAATAAAATCATATGATAAATTTTCCTTAATAGTATGAGTAATTAATTTTTCCATTAATTCCACAAGCATGTTGCACATAGTGTCAGGCACTGCTAGACGTTGCCATGTCTAATCATGGCATATTTTTCTATGCTCTCTGACACGTGTTTTCTCATTTGCTCCTCATCACATCCCTGTATGGCGAGAAGGACAGGGAAGCCTTTATTATATCTCATCTTACACATCAGGAGGCTGTGGCTTGGGATAGAGTTAAATATTTTGCTTACAATGAAACAGTCGTGACAGAGCTGAGATTTGCATGCAAGATTTGAAATTTCACATACATCGCACTTCTAAATCAGACATAGCCTTTGAAAGACATATATTTTTTATCCTACTTTATAAAGTGAACTAGTCACTGTGACTTTTCCTGAAGTCAGAGCACGAGAGCACCAAGAAGATGCACCCAGGAGGAATTATTGGGTTTTTGTTATCTACTTGTGTTTAATAAATGTCACTAAGGACCAAGATTTCTACAGGCAGCTTCTGTGTCTATATCACAGCTTTGATTTGTGGTCTCAGGGAAGAACACAGCAGAAAACTTAGTGACATGCCTTTTTTTAAAAGTTTTGTAGGTTGTCTGTGTTAGACTGAAAGAAATAGGTCAGGAGGGTGTCCACAGACTTATCAAAAATTTTTAGATTTTTTTTTTAAATTTCAGTGAAACACAACATATCCCCTGATTCTGACAGTGATGGCACGCACTGTGGCTAAGGAACATCTCCTGATCTCCCCGTGTCTGTGTCTCAGGACTGATTTTAAGGCTGGAGCATGCATTAGCAAGGACACTGGGGTAGCTGTCCAACCTGATCACAAACGTCCTTATCCCTATGGACATCTTCCAGGAATAAGATTGTTTTCCCAAATTCTCTCTGGACTCCGAAAGCTTATAAATAGACCCAGCCTCCGCAGGCAATGCAGCACCATGGCCAAGGTCAGAGCCATGCAATGGTAAAGTACCATGAAGAGTGTCGGAGAGCTGAAATGAACTTTTTATTAGCATGACGCAACTGTGGGCTGTTTCGTCCTGTCAGCAGCCAGTTTCTGGTTCTCTGGTTCGCCTTTTCATAGACCTTGCATTGGTTCACCCCCAGCTATTCCCGCCGTCCTAAACAGGCACTGTCCTGCTCCTCGTCAGCTTTTTCTAGTCCTGCCATGTCTTTATGTGACTTTCTGATGTTTCAAAATAAGTGTGGAATGTGATAGAACTTTCATTTTCAAATGTGCTTTTACGGGGCTTTGATGCGTATCAGAGCAGTAGTTTGGAAAGATTGGGTGAAGGAGAAATGGGACCAGCCTTCCCAATGGCTGACTAAATAAGCTCAGTTATGCTCTATTTTCCTATCTGTGTCAAGAATGTGGGTTAAATAATAAGTCTTCACTTCCCCAGACTTTGCAAGCCACCTGCCTATTACGTTGCCTCGACACCTGACAAAATATAGACCCCCAGCGGTTAGACTCGTACCAGATCAGAAGTGAAATGATCCTCGATGCGTCAGTGCTCGCATCCTTTATTTCTCTCTTCTGAATAATTGGACTTGGGTATGCAGTTCATGCCGTGGTTTCTAGGGACCTTGTCTCTCTTCGTGTGGCCACCCAAATAGGCATCTTGCTTTTGCCTCTTGAGTATTTAAAGCCACGACCTCTTGGAGGAAATAACCTGAAACAGCTGCGAATGTATGAATATTTGCTCTGTTATGTAGTTTGGATTCCTGAAACATCATGTTTCAAATTGCAGGGGAAACAGACTGCCTCTTTATGGCATTCAGTGATAGTACATTTTGTTCTCAAAAGATTTGATGAGCTTAGATGTTATGCAAGGTCCCCTAAGGATTGAGATAGAACAACAAAAAAGAAAAAAAAATTGACCTAAATTGTAAATATATCTGTTTTTGAAATGTTTAGTTGTTTGAATTTTCTGTGGTTTTAGTAGTTTGGGAAAGAGAAGTACTGGACTCTGCCTTGTGGAGCCCTGTCAAAGAAAAGGACAATGAGAAAGTTCTTCTCGACGGTTATAAAGATGTCGGACCTAATGCCATTTGGACATCTTTATTTAAATCACTGTAAGCTCACATAATAAACCCACCCAAAATTCAAATTCTCAATTAAAACTAGAGGCAAAATCAATGGACCCCAATTACCGCAAGGATAACAGTTTTGATTTTTTTTGTATTTAGATTTGAACTATCACTTGCTTAGGTTTCCCCAAACTTACTGACTATTCTTGTCAACTTGAGGACAATGGTTCATTTGTCTCTTCAGAATCTAGAGGAATATGCATCAGACAAATGAAATGAAAGCACAGTCTCATCACCTAGGGAAAACAATCTCTCTCTATTCAAATGACTCTTCTGTTCTCCAGGTGTTCTGAGTGAAGACACGGCAAAGAGTTGCAATGGTTGTCTTTGAGGTTCTTTAACTCCTTGATGAAACTCTTCTAAAGTGTTAATTTGGTGAATATGTGGTGTTAAAGATGATATATACTTAATAAACATAGCTTGGAAATATGTTCCAACACCTACTGTGAATTTGATAGAACAGATTTGATGGTGAAGAATACAGCCCCCTTTAGAATACACAGCATTGGAGACCCTGGTCATTTTGTGGGATCTCACCAAGCAGAGATGGTAGGATTTGGAATTCTAGTTTTCCCAAGGCAAGAACCCCTTCATCACCTAAATGGCTTTTTCCTTCCTGATTAAGGCAACTCAGTAAAACATCCTCTGAGTGGTTGGTTGTATTCTTGACTACAAGGGGTAGATCTGGTTGTATATAGATTTTTGTTGGATATTTCTAAAAGTTATCTTTAAATTCTGTTTAATATTTTAAGAACCAACTTTCACATTTATGACATACCATATAGTAGATATAACTAATTTGAAGGAGTTAGGCTTTGACATCTGATACCTGGAAGTCTGACCTTTCACCTTGTGGAGTTAGTAACACAGAGTATGAAATAAAATATCTTAACTATAGAGACAAATATCAATTGCAAATGATGTTCTGCTCTAAAAAACATGGAGACAATTATGCATTTGGGCTTTTGGTTCTGACAAGTCCATGTTTAACAAGTGAGCTAGCCTGTTTTCCCTAACTGCTTCTAGGAATTCTCTTTAAAGAAATCCACAATTAGGAATATAAGAGAATATAAGGACAGTGGATAAAACCCAGAGGTCAAATATTTAAAACTGAGAATTAGCTAATTTAAAAAGGGCCCAATAAACTCCATTTAGAATGCTTCCCTTGAGATGTGGCTTATTCCACACACTTTGAATATTTCAGATTGTATGTGGGGAAGTGACACTGACTTTCATTTCTGAAGGTGAATGTACATTTTAGTCATGCAGTGGTTTTGAAGAATGTGCTCAGTATTTTGAGGGCTTCCTATATATTTTTATATCTTAAAAACGTTGTTTATATATTCTCATGTAGATTATTCAAACTTTAATACAGTGTACACAAAGCAATGTGCTATTCCTCTCCTCCCTTCCATCTCTCTTTCATATATTCATGTCTGGAGGTGACTCCTATAACTGATGTTAGATACGTTTGCATTCTCTTTTCTGTACATTAATATATCTTCCTAAACATGATGCTATATGCATGCTTCCACATACAAACATATACATATTTTTTAAATCCATGGGGTTAAATATACACACTGATCTGTGACTTGCAACTTGCCTTTTGCACTTAATATTGTGCCATAATTTCTGTATTGGTCCATTTAGGCTTAGCTCATTGTTTTTAACAGCTATATGGTATTTCATAGCACATCTGTGACATAATGTGTTTAACCACTCCATTTTTTAAATCAATTTTTTAGTGATTATTAATATTGTTTTCTTTTTTAGCTATTTGAGACACTGACAAAATAAACATCAATGTGAGTACATCTTTGTGCATTTAAAAGAGAATTTCTTTGCAATTGATTCCTAGAAATGGAATTGCTGGTCAAAGGGCAGGCATATTTTTAGACTGGAAAATTTTGCTGGGGTAGAAATTCAGGTGGTGCGTACTGGGAGAGAGTGTACTGGCAGGACATTATCAACAGCTTATAGTTGGCATCTGTTTTGATGAGTCAGTGCTTGTGCCATATTGCCTTCCAAAGATTTTGTTAATTTATACTTTTTCCAAAAGTATACAAAGATGCCTGTCTTTTGCCTTTCTCACTCATACTTTATGTATCTTTTTTTTTTTTTTAAGAAAGAGAGGAGACAGAGAGAAACATTGATTTGATGTTCCACTTATTTATGCATTCATTGCTTGATTTTTGTATGTGCCCTGACTAGGGATCAAACCTGCAACCTTGGCATATTGAGACAACGCTCTAACCAACTGAGCTACCTGGCCAGAGCTAATATATTTTTTTAATTGCTGTCAGTCTAGGAGATAAAAAATAAGGAGTTTGCTGCTCAATGATTATCAAGTTTCAGTTTTCCCAGATAAACAAGTTCTAGAGACACGCTCTACAACAGTGGTTCTCAACCTGTGGGTTGCGACCCGGCCGGGGTCTCGACCCACAGGTTGAGAACTGCTGCTCTACAACCTTGTGCCTATACTAACAATACAACTGTATTATGCACTGAAAAAAATTTTGAGGACAGATTTTGTGCTAAGTATTCTTACCACAATATTGTATTTTAAAACACTATAATTTCTGATTTCTAGTGAGATGGGAGTTTTTTTTTTTTCCATAAGTTTATTGGTAAATTTTTTTCATAAGTTTATTGGTTCTTCTGAGAATTGCCTGCTCTTTTGCTATGCTTGTTTTCTATGGGGTTGTTTGACTTACCCTAATTCGTGAGGAAGTCATTTTTTTTTTTTAAGTTGTAGATAGTCTTTCCAAAATATGCTATGTGTGTTTTCTCGCTGTCAACCAGTTGCCTTCATCTTTTTAGGGGTGCCTTTTATTATAAAAATAATTTTTAAAACTTTTATTGAGATATGATTGATATACAAAAAGCTGTACATATTTAATGTTTTCAACTTGATGGGTTTGAGGATAAGTATGTACAGAGGGTCCTCAGGTTACGACACAGTTCTGTTCCTATGACAGTGATGTAACCCAGATTTTGGTGTAAGTCAAAACACACCCTAACACCAACGGGACACTTGCACTTTTAACAGTCCAAAATGGTGTAGGTAAGTACACCAGGGGACACCAAATCCCTCACTCACACAGCGTGTTACTGTGTATTCTCCCACTGCACACAACCAAATAGTTTGCCCATTAGTACTTAAGTACAACACTAACAGCATAAGCCAAAACACTCATGTCTCAATTTTTTAAAGTTTTTGTGAGAGTGAGTGTCATAAACTTGAAACATCGTATGTCGATACTGTCATAACCCAAGGACCCCTGTATGTGTAAAACTATCACCACAGCTTATGCCATAAACATATCCACTAACTCTAAAGCATTATATACCTTCTTATTAATTATTATTTTTATACTAGTGATAAGAATGCAATACAAGATTCATCCTCAGCAAATTTTTAATTATGTAATACACTAATTTTTAATTATGTAATACACTAATTTTTAATTATGTAATACAGTATTGTTAGCTACAGGCACTGTGGTGTCCAGTCAATCTCTAGGACTTACTCAGCTTGCAGAACTGAAGCCCTGTGCCTTTGGCTGGTACCTCCCTGTTTCCCCTGCCCCCAGCCCTTAGCAACTACCACCCGACTTCCTGCTTCAATGAGTTTGGCTATTTTAGATTCCTCATGTAAGTGGTATCATGTAGTAGTTGTGCTTCTGTGTCTGGCTTATTTCACATGAGCATCGTGTCCTCTAGATTTATCCAAGTTGTCACAAAGGGCAGAATTTCCTTCTTTTAAAGGCAGAATCATATTTTATTGTCTGCATATACCACACTTTCCTTTTCCATTTGTCCATGGATAGGCGTTTTGGTGACTTCAATACCTGGTTTTGGAAATCATACTGCAGTGAATGTGAAGTGCAGGTCTCTCTTCAAGACCCAGATTTCAGTTCCTTTGGATCTCTGACCAGAGGGGGGATTGCTGGGTCATATGGAAGTTCTATGCTTAAGTTTTTGAGGACCTCCAGAGTGTTTTTCATAGCAGCTGGACCAATTCACCTTCCCACCAGCACTGAACAAGGGTGCCTTTTTCTCCAAGTCCATGCAAGCACTTGTTTCCTTTGTCACTTTTTTTTTCATGATACCCATTCTGTCAGGTGTGAGGTGATATCTCATTTTGGTTTGGATCTGCATTTCCCTGATTGGTGACATTGAGAACATTTTCATGTACTTATTGGCCAATTGTATGTCTTCTTTGGAAATATGTCTATGCAGGTCCTTGGCCCATGTTTTAATTGGGTTGTTCTCTTTACTGTTGAGTTGTAAGAATTCCCTATATATTTTGGATAATAACCCTTGAAAAAATATATAGTTTACAGGTACTGTTTTCTCCCATTCAGTTGGTTGCTTTTTAATTTTATTGATTGTTTCCTTTCCTGGGCAAAAGCTTTTCAGTTGCATTTGTATATATTAATAACAAACTATCCCAAAAGGAAATTAAGAAAACAATCACATTTATAATTGCATAAAAATTAAACTACTTTGTAATAAGCTTAAACAAGGAGGTGAAAGACTTGTACATTGAAAACTATAAAACATTAATGAAAGAAATTAAAGCAGACACAAAAAAATGGAAAAAGATTTTATGTTTATGTTTAGAGGAATTAATATTGTTAAAATGTCTATACTACCCAAAGTAATCTACATATTTAGGCAATCTTTATTCAAATCTCAATGGCATTTTTTTTTACAGAAATAAAAAAAAAATCCTACAATTTACATAATGGCACAAAAGACTAAATAGCAAAAGTAATTCTGAGCAAGAAGAATGAAGCTAGAAGCATCACCCTTCCTAATTTCAAAATATATTACAAAACTATTGTAATCAAAACAATATGATACTGGCATAAAAAGTCATATAAATCAATGGAATATAATAGAGAGCCCAGAAAGAAACCCATCCAGAGATGGTTAACTGATGTTTGACGAAAGTGTCAAGAGTACTCAATGAGAAAATGTGCTATGGAAGTCTTTTATTTTTTCTTTTTAATTTTTTTTTTTTTGTATTTTTCTGAAGCTGGAAACGGGGAGAGACAGTCAGACAGACTCCCGCATGCACCCGACCAGGATCCACCCGGCACGCCCACCAGGGGCGACGCTCTGCCGCGACCAGAGCCACTCTAGCGCCTGGGGCAGAGGCCAAGGAGCCATCCCCAGCGCCCGGGCCATCTTTGCTCCAATGGAGCCTTGGCTGCGGGAGGGTAAGAGAGAGACAGAGAGGAAGGGGGGGGGGTGGAGAAGCAAATGGGCGCTTCTCCTATGTGCCCTGGCTGGGAATCGAACCCGGGTCCCCCACACGCCAGGCCTACGCTCTACCGCTGAGCCAACCGGCCAGGGCCATGGAAGTCTTTTTAATAAATGGTGACAGGGAAAATGCACAGCCACATACAAAAGAAGGAAATTGGACCCTTATCTTATACCATGCACAAAAATTAACTCAGAAAGGATTCAAGACTTTGAGACCATAAAATTCCTAGAGGAAAAGATAGGGGGAAAGCTTCTTAATGTTAGTCTTGGCAATTATTTCTTGGACATGACATCAAAAGCACAGGCAACAAAAGCAAAAGTAGGCAAGTGGGAATGCATCAAACTAAAAAGTGACTGCACAGCAAAGGAAACAATCAACAACATGAAAATGTTTTTTTTTAATTTTCATGAGCTCAAAACTGTCAGTTTTTCCTTTAGGACTTTTCTGTTTCATGACTTCTCTAGGGAAGCCTTTTACATTCTAAAATGATAAAATAAAAATATTTCCCTATATTTTTCTCAAACACATGCACATCAAAAATTAATCTGCAGTTTGCAAATGCTGTGTTCAGTTTTGCAGCTCTAGCTGAGGAACAGGGATCTCGCCTTTCCCCCTTAACAATGGTTGGTTTTCCTATGCCATTTATTGAATGGGCCATTTCCCCCACAAAATTTAAAATACCGACTTTATTATACATTGTGTAGTTAAAATCCCCATGTATATGTGGGTATACTTCTCGACTCTGTTCTACTGGCTTGTATGTTCCTGGGCTCCCTCCCCGAAGATCTTAAATCAACCAATCGCACTAGGTGATTCTCCGCAAATACCTTTGGCTCACACTACAAAACACTAGGTTAGAGCATCCTGTCTACATTTCTTAGCATGATGTATTTGGCTCTTAATGCCTTGACTCCCACCCACCAGTTTTCTTCTGACTTTCCATTCTATCTTGGGTTTCAGGGTTATCAAGCTTATATTTTGTTTCATGATTTATACTCAGGACCCTGTTTTCCCTACTTCAGGATTTCAGTGTCTACCTCCGTTCCAGGTATATGGCACAGGGGTTCTTTACCCAGACTCTGGAACCTGTGAAGTCCCTGAAGGTGATATGCAATGCTTTGTGCATTTGAGAGTGTGTATATGTCAATGTGTATGTGTAATTTTTCTATGAAAAGGGCCCACCAGATTTCTTCATGTTCTGACAGTGACTATAACACTCAAAAGGAGGGTAAGCACCCCAATGGAGATGTTGAATAAGAGTTTGTTGGATTAAATGGACAAAGTCGATATAAATCATTAATTTTTCCTAAGAATGACACAATTAATTAATTAATTGTGTGTGTGTGTGTGTGTGTGTGTGTGTGTGATAGAAAGAAGGGATAAAATCAACATAGTTCATTTAGATGAGAGTGAGATATGTTCACTGGTAGCTTTAATTGCATCTCTTTATTCTAGTTTAAACGGTGAATGAACGTATAGTGTAGAATAGATCAGGCCAAAAATACTTGCCCATGTCAATTATCCATTTTAGACTAAAGTTCATTTTATTTTTAATATAAAGTTCCTGCTAATTGCCTCTGCTCTTTCCCCCACTGATGGTTTTGGTTAACTTAACTCTGTTCCAGATCAATTGAACAGTACAATTAGATTTTCCACCATTTCATTGATTGAACCACCTGGCTATTTTTGTGTCAGAGACGAAGCCTGACTATTTTTAATGCATCTCCTCTCTGTTGTGTGAGTCTGATCCATGTTGGCATTTCAGTTCAGGAATGATGAGTTTCTTGTCAATGACTTTTCTCGTTCTTTAGTCTTGAGACAGTCTCCCTATCTCTGTCCTGGTGACTCAAAATTATTTGGTTAACCTTGGTTTTTAAAAGTGTGCTGGTGCTGGGTGTCATTCAGCCTTACCTACATAGATAGCACTTAAGAATCAGTGGTAGGGGGTCCAATGTAATACTATAATTAAACCAGTACACCAAGAAAACAGGTTCAGTGAGGTACTCCCCTGCATGCCCTCTTTATTAATATTGCATATTTGAATGTCATTTATCACTCTCTTTATTTAAAATGAATAACTAATTAGGTTTATTTTTAAAATTTTGGGTAACTACTGACACTAAATGTTGAATAAAGAGAGTTCAAAATATGTAGTAAGTTTGCTGACCATATCACAAACCGAGTAGATTCGCCATGTTTATGTTGTTGTTTTCTTTATGTTAGACTTTATTTTCTTCAGCTGTTTAAGTGTGCAGAACGATGAAAAGGCAGGCACAGAGAGCTCCCACATGCCTCTCCCCCCACACGCACGCTGCCTCCCCTTTGTCAGCGTCACGGGCCAGAGTGGAACAATTTTCACAAGGAAGAATTCACCTCGACACCTCGTAGTCACCCAAAGTTCCTACTTGACCTAAAGGTTCACTTTTGTTGTATACTTTATAGATTTGGAAAAAATGTGTAGTGAGGTGTGTCCAGCATTATAATATCATCCAGAGTACTTTTACTGCCCTAAAAATCTCCCATGACTGCTTATCTTTCCATTCTGACCGAGAGATCACTCATCCTTCTGTGGTCTTCGTAGTTTTGTCTTTTCCAGAATGTCGTGTATTTGGAATTATACAGTATGTAACCTTCTCAGATTGGCTTCTTTCATTTAATAATGCACATTTAACGTCCCTCCCTGTCTATTCATGGCTGGATAACTCATTTCTTTTTTAGCTCTGATTATATTCCACTGTTTGGATGTATGACAGTTTATTTGTCCATTCACCTACTGAAGAACATCTTGGTTGCTTCCAAGTTTTGGCAATTATAAATAAAGCTGCTATAACCATCCATGTAAAGGTTTTGGTATGATCACAAGTTTTCAGTCCCTTTGGATAAAATGAAGTAGCACAATTGCTGAATCCTATGTTAAGAACACATTTACTTTTGTAAGAAACTGACAAACTATCATCCAAAGCAGCTGTGCCATTTTGCAGTATCACCAGCAATGTGTGAGAGTTCCTCCTTACTCCACAATCTTGCCAGCATTTACTGTTGTCAGTGTTCTGGATTTTGAGCATTCTATTAGATGTGTTGTGGTATCTTCTTGTTTTAATTTGCATTTTCCTGATGACAAATGATGTGTAGCATCCTCTCATCTGCTTATTTGCCATCTACAAATCTTCTCTGGTGAGGTATCTGTTAAGGTCTTTGGCCCATTGTTAATCAGGCAGTTCATTTTCTTTTTGTTGTGTTCTAAGAGCTCTTTGTGTATATTTTAGATAACAATCCTTTCACAGATAATGTCTTTTGCAAATATTTTCTTTTCCAGTCTACAGCTTGTCTTCTAATTCTCTTGACAATATCTTTTGCAAAGTAGAAAATTTTAATTTTAGTGAGCCTAGTTTATTTTTTTTCATGGATTGTGTCTTTGGTATTACTATCTAAAAAGGTATCACCATACCCATAGTCATCTGGATTTCTTCCTATAGTATCTACTAGGAGTTTTATTATTTTAAAATTTACATTTGGGTCTATGATCCATTTGAGTTAACTTTTGTGAAAGGTGTAAAGTCTCTGTTTGGATTGTCTCTCTCTCTCTCTCTCCATTTTTCCTTTCTTTCTTTCTTTCTTTCTTTTTTTTTTTTTTTGCATGTAGCTGTTCAGTTGTTTCAGCACCATTTGTTGAAAAGACTATCTTTGCTCCATTTTATTGCCGTAGTTTCTTTATCAAAGATCAGTGGATTATATTTATTTATAGGGGTCTGTTTATGTCCTTTTCAGGTTCTTTGTTTCTCTCAATAGTCTGTGTTGAGCCAGGCTTAATATCTTTCTGGAATCTGTATGTCAATCTATTTTATAGGGGGTGGGCAATAAATCTCTACACCTGAACTCAGGTACCCAAAAGACATTGAAGGAAATGTCCAATGTTATTTATCTTTTAAGACCCCAAATTAACAAAACACTATGTTGGCCTTTTCCTCATCTGTTTTCTCTCTGTTGGCATTCCTTTGGTGATGTTAACTCCGTTGTGGGTGAGACTTATTATACCCAAGAGGGGCTGGAAGGAACTGGGTACTGTTTTCTGAAAGGGTTGTCAAAGTGAGATTTCTTTTTAATATAGCGGAAGGTTTCAAAAGTTAGTAAAAATACACATATTTAATTATTAGTTTTCAACATTAAATTTCTTTGTTCTATATTGTGGGTTTCATTATATGGCTGCTATATAGTAAAAACTAAGTTTTGATTTGAATAGTTCTGAGAAAGTGACTTTTTCCTTAAAATCTGTTCTGGTCATCCACAAGGCTCAAGTATTGAGGTGCAAATGAGACCAGAAGTCTTAACAAATTGTGAAGACCTTTTGGGAACATGTCTCAGTTGAATGCTCATTGGATTGCAATTTCCTTCAAGTTAGGGACTGTGTCATGCCATCCATATATCCTTAACACCTGGTTCAAATCTTGGTATATATTGATGCTCAGTAAATATTTAAATGACTAGAAGAATACATAAAATATATTCCTCAGAGACATAAACTATACCAGGATCAAGTACTGGTGAAGTAATTTTAGCAGGGGTTGCCACCTGTGTTATTTTTATTATATCATAATGTTGTTACAGATAAAGAAACTGAAATTCAGGGGTTTCAATGACATGGAATTACAGGGCAGAGCCAAGATTTAAGCCCAATGCATTTCTCACAGTTACTATAAATCTGTTAATAGAGATTGGGATTTGCAACTTTTGATGAGGCAGGGGCAGGAAGCAAATTATGACTGAGCCACCACTAAAATAGAGTATAATCTTTATTATATGCGGCTTAAGTGTCTGTTTGTCACCGATAGCTTATTGGTTGCTTGCATAACTGTACTAGCTAGCCAATGGGGTGAAGTTGCCACGGCTGAACGCAAATTGAGCGGGTCAGGGGGAAGGTGAACATTTGTTTGCATTGGCAATCATCTGTTTTACATAAAAACTATGTCTTAACGTAATTTCTTTTAAGAATGCCTCCTAGAAAATACAGCACTGAAGAGGAGAGAAAAGGAGCTAAAGCTGCACAAAAACGGCTTTTTTGACAAAAAGAAACCACTGAGCAGAGAAACACAAGGCTTGCTTCAGTCGCAGAGCAAATGCGTCTTTCTCGGCAAAATGAGACTGATGAGCATAGAGAAACAAGGCTTGCCTCAGATGCAAGACAAAAAAGCCTGTCTTGACAAAATGAGTCCCTTGAACAAAGGCAGGAGAGAAATGCAAAAAAACCCAACAGAGTAATGCTGACCGAAACGCAAAAAGGATTAAAACAGTTTCAAACAGAGAAACTTTAATTTTTGAGCATTCCTCTGGTGACATGAATATTAAATGTGAACACTGTCAGTCCTTAAACTTCAAGTTAGAAACTAATCGATTTGACCGTGGCAAGAAAGGATTTTCTCAATGTTGCAAGTACGGAAACATTGTAGTTCCACTAATTGAGAATTATCCACCAGGGAGAAACCCCATGGGGCACTAAGCAAAGGGGTGTCCTCGCCACCTGCCCTGGGTAATTCAGTTTGAATTAGCAGACACCTTTGCACAAATCATTTTAATTACAATTTATAATATCTAGAGCAGCGGTCATTTTGTATGACAGCTGGGCTTTCTAGTCTTGTCATATTTGGATGAAGTAGGACCCTGATGGAAGCCTATTAACGCTAGCCTAGTAATCTAAGTACCAATGAGACCCTTTTAATAACTCACCTCTTCCTTCCCATATCTTTCTTTCCTCCACATGCCACTTAGGACTTTTCTCTGTTAATACATAGTGATAAGGTAACTGAATTTCCCACAATACCTAATTCCCTGTGCTTTGACTTAACTTTATTGCTTATGAGAAAGAGAGAGCACAAATTCTAGTCAGCTAATAGCTATCAGAAAGGACACAAGGAGCAATAAGATAGAAAGATAATAGGTAATTGTGGGAGGGAGATATAAATGATCTTTGAAAACAAATCTGAGTTATAGTATTCATTAACTCCTAATTGCCACAGATTTAGAAACTGGATATTCCATTTCTAATTCTGTTTCTCCTCCACAGAATGAATTTGAAATCCACTATTGTTCTTTTCTTTCACAAAATCATTCTTCTTCTCTCATCTACATTCCCAGAATCGATTTTCTTTGTTATTTTGCCCTCACAGTTAAAGGAGTTTTGCATTTAACCTCAAAGGCTTTTGATTCAGATTTCTTTTTTCTCATAGAGAAACTTGAGCCAGCTGAAGGGATCCCCAAAAGCTAATCTCTTAAGGCAGAGCAGAGGTAAGAGTTTCATGAGAAGAAAAAATAATTATGGAAATTATGTTGATACAAACTTCTTTTTGTTTATACAAGTAACCTTTCCTGTGGCTAGAGTTTCATGGTTCAGCATTTTTCCATGTAAATATTTTTTCCTGACCATGGCATAAATGAGTTTTGAATAGTGCAGAGGAATATTTGGCTTTAAAATAAATGACCTCTCATTTAAAGTGTTGCCTGCAAGATACCATAAAAGGGAGAGTTGGAGTGTGAGAAGTGATGGTGTTTATTACTTACTGGGTTTCTCCCGGTTCCCCATGGGCATATAGGAGCTTGACTGTCTCTGCACTTGCTACATTAATCACTTTCTTTTTGAAATGCAGGAAAGTCATGCTTGGTGTACAGGGTCAAAGACAAAGTAGAAACAACGAGGAAGTCAATTATGGTAAATAAAACTCTAATAGTAAGTTAGAGGTAGTTCCACAATGATTTTAGCATCAGCCATTAAGAGCATGTCTACTTTCAATTTATATCATTATGAATCACTGTATTTATAATCTCTGGTTGTAAAAATCGGTGCCTGCTAAGGTGATAAGGTGTACAATTCTTGCTCCACTTGGACTTATTTGAAATGTAAGTATGCAGAATCTCTGGAGGTAACAGATAGTTGTGTTTAAATGGGAAGGATTTTTGTATCAAGAGCACAGAGCTACTTGCCTGAAGGTTTTTCTGTTTGTACCATCAATTACCCTCAGGTTTGTCTATTGTATAATATACAGATGCCGGTTCCTTCCAGAAGGGCACAGAGGGAATCTGTAAACATTTCCTTCTTTGCAACGTTTTGTTTATCTTCAGAACAGAAGAAAGAACAGAAGCTCAGTTTTGTACAAATGAGTCCAATATTGGGAAGTCAAGAGCAGGTAGTAGCTGCTAATATTTTCCAAGATCTCTTAACATCAACAAATTCACTCCCCCCACTCATGAGAGAAAGCTGCTAAATATTTAGTCACATAGTGCATGCCAGTGTCATTTTCAACACCTGCGTGCGTGAGGGCAATGGCAGCACGTGTGTGAAACGGGTTCGGTCTGTGAGCAGTGCGACAAAATAGCATCTTCTGCGATCACCACATCCTGCTCCACAGTTGCATGCTCAGTCCCTGCCCACCAGGGGTCCTTGCATTTACTCTCTTCACCCGACTGGTTTTTCCTGTTAGTGTGGCTTCAGCTCAAGTGCTTCCTGCAGAAAGAACCCTTCCTAGGATCACTCAATCCCAAGCAGCATTCCCGCCCCGCCCTCTTCCAATGACTTTCCGTGAAGTGACCTGCCCTGCTGATCCCATGGCGCTTATCACAATCTGGCATTGCATTATTTATTGGCTTTGCTCCTTTGTGAGTCTTATTCATGGGAGCAGAGACCTGACAGACTTGTTACCTGCAGTAGCCATAGGTACTCCTGGTATTCCTTAGATGTTTGTCGAATGAATGAAAGAGAACATAAAGCAGTTTGCAGAAACTCTCCCCCTTCCCGGGGAGGCCAGGGGCTTCCCTACACGGCGGTCTAGGGCAGCAGGGCCGGAGAGCAGGCCAGGTGCAGGACGCCTTGGGGCACAACACCACCTCTGCTGCCTTCTGTCGGTACTCACAGTCACAGGACAGGCTCAGCCGCACAGGGGAGGAAGATCGTTTCACCCTGAGAAAAAGGGCAGCACAACCACTTTACAGAGGCATATACTTCCAGGATTGGGAGGAACTGATGCAGCCAGTTTTGCAGACAGTCCACCAGAGAGGGCTGACCCTAAACCATCAACATGTCTACAGATAGCAATACTTAGGACTCATTGGTGGGGGTAAGAATAGGATTATCTGAGAATGACTGAACAGCCCATGGGAAAAGCAATAAATTACTGCATATGTTTGCTGGGCATATTTGATGGCACAGGTTACACAGGATATGCTGTCATTTCCAATACTGCCTCCCCTTCCTCTTCACTAAGGATCGTATTGTCCCATCTGACTCCCCTTCCCTGTGTCCCACATTGTTCTCTTCCTACCCAGTTAAGCTGTCTGTAGGGCCTCTGTTTCAGAACCCTGTTACTACAAATATGATCTTTCCTTAAAGCTCCATCTCTGCGTTCTCAGAGCCATCCCATAGAGCAGTGGGCTTGGAGTGTTAACATCTGGCCTGAGAGTTCCGTGTCTCTGCTCTGCGCTGGGATCAGACTTCTGTGCTCTGGCACGGCTTTCTTTACTCCTGTCATAAAAACAGAAGTGGTTTAAAATGACTCTGTGGTCTGAAGAGTCTTTTTCTGCTGGAAATTTGAACTTCAAATAAATCTTGCATTAGCCCAGAGCTGTGACAATTCCATTGTGTATCTGATATAATGCTTTGGGCTGCAAGTAACAGAATACCTGGCTGAGATTGGCTTAGACAATGAAGAAATTTATCATCTTCAATAGCCTCAGGTTTGACTCATTTAAGAGCTCAGTGGTGGAATGAGGTTCTGTCCTTCACAGTGCTAACTCTAATCTCTTGTTCTGAATTAGCTGGAGAAAGAGAGAAACAAACTTCTCTCTGACTGTGAACAGCTTCCGTTTAGTCTGAGGAAGCCATCTGAGGTCACATGTCCATCCCAAAGCATTAGCACCTCCTTGGGACACCCTGAGCTGATTGGCTGAGGGTGATCATGAATTGCCCCTGGAGTCAGAAATGTCACCCAGCCAGGCATAATAGATGGGGAGAGGATCTCTGAATAAAACTGGGATTCTGATGAGAAGGTTGAATGGGGAAAGGATGCTTAGTAGGCAACTGAAATTGTCTTGAATAGTGGGTAACTGGTAAACGCCTTCTGAAAATCAGTAACTGTATCAACTAAAATCAAAACAGAAACAATAACTAAAGGGGAAACCCAAAAGTTTCCAAAGATACTTTACCACTATATTCCTGGATTCTACTTGTTTGCTAAGAATAAACTTGCCCCACAGGTCCCCTGCCCCTCCGTTCTGCTCTGTATCTCATGTACACACACAAGTGCACACAGGTGACGTGGTGTGTGCTCAGATCCCTGAAAAGTGAACCCTGATTCTTCTACCTTTCCGAGGGTGGTCCAGATTTAGTCTCCAGTATTTTCCCTCCCAAGGAAGGCTATTGCCGGTGTCTGCCTCAGGCTGCTGATGAGAGTGGCTGGGGACAGGGGTGCAGGGGAAGGGAGGATCTGGAGGCAGGTTCTTCTCTCCCATGCTCACCTCTGTCTCCTTCATCCCCGTGGGCACTGAGGGTAAGTGCCTAGAGAGCAGTCTTGTATCGTTAGCGCCTAGACAGCACCTGGCACAAAAGAGATGCTCTGTAAACTGGGGTGGAATCAGCTCCTGCAGCCCTCCCAGGAGCAGCAGTGAAGTGCGGGCAGCTGTAGCAACAAGGAGTCTTTCACCATCTGTGTGCAGAAATGGGGCGGTGGGGGGAAGGGCCAGGGCAGGGCCACCTGCTTAGTTGGGTCTCTGCAAGGTCAGGGCTGCTTGGACAGCCTCCTCTCCAATTGCTGGGTTCTTATTTATAAAGCAGAAATAAAACTCACCAGTTACTCCTTCAGAGAACAAAACATCCCTAGTTAATGTCTAATGATGGGATGATAAGGGGAGACTTAATTAGGGTTCAGGAATGTGGTCATGTTTCATGTAGCTTTTAGCTTTTCCTCTGCAAAACAGATTGAACGTGGAGTGAGTCTAAAGCAACCTGTGTTCTGTTTGAAGATGTTGATGGGAATGGCCGCCCTTTCATGCTGGTGCTGTGGAATTTAGATATAAACATTTTGATAAAAGCTAAATTCCCAGGATCTCACAGCCCTTTGATGTCACACCATTACGTGGATGAGAGCCCTTGTTTCGGGGCAGGGGTGGTAAATAAGATGGCTGTTCACTTTGCCTGAAGAACTCTATTTGATGCTAGGCTCTTTTTTTTTTTTTTTTTTTTAAATCTTGGGCATCCACTGATAATTTGCTCATATTAATTCAATATCCCAATTCTCAAGCCCCCATAGCGGGTTGTTACGGGTGACAACTCAGTGCCTCGATGGTTGTGTTTGCAGCCAGAGCACAACTATTATTACCCATGAAAACGACCACAGCTCCCCTTTGGTGAGTAAGGGCCATTAGTGCCAGGTCTGCGCTGGGCACTGCTTGTGTGTTTCTCAGTAATCCTGACAGAAATGTTATGAAGTAGGTGTTTATGTCGACCCTTGCAGTCTGTTAGCAACACGGCAGCCAGGGTGATCCTGTGCAAATATGAGTCAGATCATGTCACTCATCTGCTCCGAAACTTTCAGCAGCTTCCTCAGATGACAAAGTCCTTGCCTTGACCTACAAGTCCTATGATTTGCTGCCTCCTCTGACCTCTCTAACTCCATCTTCCCTTCCTCTATTCATGTTGCTCCAGAAACTGCCCTGGGTCCTGTGCTATCTTCTTGAAGCTCTTACCTTAGGATCTTTGTAATGTCTGTCTCTTGTTTGGAGTGGTAACTTCCATGACAGCCACATGGGTAGCAGCCCAATTCCTTGGGTTCTCTATGTTGTAAACCCTAAGGACTAAGAAGCGTTTCTCGTGGCTAACTGCCCCCCCCCCCCCAAACACTAGCAGCCATTTCTATACATGGGGCTTTCACAAAACTGCACTTAAAGAGAAGCCTGTGTGCTAAACTGCCTGCCTGCACTGTGTTCCTGCCATCTGAGCCCACCCTTATAAAGGAGTCCCTGGAGTCCTATTTCAACCAAAAGGACTGAAGTTTTTACTATCCAATAAGAACTGCACAGCTCTGACCAATCAGAGTGACTCTATTCTGACCAATCAGGGACCAGGGGTGAGGATTTTTGCCTATATAAGACAGCTTCCCTCGGCATGTGGACTGCACATTTGATCAGCTTTGCTGGACTGATTCCCCAGAGGAGAGAGGAGCTGCCCAGCTAAAGGGGGGCCTGCCCTCACAGGGCAGCCTCACAGCCATGCTGTTTTCACAGCCATGCTATGCTCTATTACTGTGGAACTGTTTGCGTTAAATAAACTTTCCTTCACTGCACCCCAAATTGTGGATTCTTGTTGGTGTTGAAATGGTGCAAACAACCATTGGTTGACAATGTGAAGGTTAGCCTCCCACCAAGGACTTCTTTAGCATATCCTAACTAAAACCTCATCACCCTCCCCAACATCCAACATTTCATATCTTCTTTTCCTTTAATTATTACTTTTAAAAAACTTTATTTTCTTTATTGATTTTAGAAAGGAAGGGAGAGAGCAAGAGAGAGAGAAATATTAATTTGTTCTACTTATTTATGCATTCAATGTTTGATTCTTCAATGTGCCTGACTGAGAATTGAGCTATAACCTTGACATATCAGGACAATGTTCCAACAATCTGAGATATTCTACCAAGGGTCTCCAGTTCTACTTATTTTGGGGGTATCAATTTTACCTATTTGCTTTGTTAATTGTCTTCCCCTTTAGAGTGTAAGCTCCACAAAGGTAGGGGTTTCCCCTTGTTTTTCTCCCCCTGTCCCCACAACGTCATATATAGCAACTAGAACAGTGCCTGGACCACATGAGGCACAAAATCAATATTTATTCAATGGTGGATGATTTCATTCTTTCAGTCATCAAATATTTATTCTGCATTACTAAAAGCCAGGCATTATGCCGGACACTTGTAACGCAAAAGGCTTGTCTTCCAAGGGCTCTAACCCTGCAGAATATAAAATCAAGAGAGAAAAGAAGCAATTAAGCAAGTGCCCATCTTATACTCGTGGACTCTAAATTTCACAGAAATTAGTGAACTTCCCTAGTGTCTATTGTTCTTAAGCAGTGCAGCTGGGATGAACACCTATGGATTTAAAATTGCAATGTCAGTTCTCTTTCCTTTAGTGCCATGCTGGGATTGACATAGACTTAAAAACAACAACACATTGTTAATTGCACATGTTTGTATGTACACAATGCCCTTCATTGAGTGGAATTTTGTTGCTGTTTGAATCTATCGGGAATTTTCTCTAAAGTATTAAGGATTATCATTAGATGAAGCTCATCAATCATTATTATTGTGGATCAGCTTCATTGGATCTGCCTTTCAAAAGTATCAAAATGAGAATAACAACTATTTTGTCTCACTTGTTCTAAATAAAGAAAAATCCTTTAGCTTATTATATGCACAGGACAGTGGGAAGATACAGTCTGCTAAGTGGGCACCTTATTTCCTGGCTCACATTAGAATTATTTTCTGGAAAGGTTAGGTTGCCCATTAACTTTCAGCTTTATGTAGTAATTATAAATGTTTAAGTCTGATATTTTGGATCAGAATGGATTGTAAGTAGAGCTTTGCTCCCTTTAATGAACAATAACAAAGGGGGCTGTTGGTAAAAGGTCTGACAGATTCATGCTTACCTTCGAGAATGCAAAAAGTCTTGCTTCCAGTAAGATCCTTGGGCTTTTTGTACCTTGTTGTGAATTTTGGTGAAAATGCACATGAACAGAACCATGGTCATCTCTGTCTTTCATTTCTTTAATCCTTTCAACTTTGCTGTTTTTGTGAAGAGAGACTTTTTAGTGTAGAAAAGCCATCAGCATGAGCAGGATGCTTGTTTTTATTTTTTGTAACTGTTTGTTTCTGAAGAAGAAAGATGCACTGTACTCCTCTCTGGCTGGGACTGGGGACAGATCAAAGGACTAGCTGCAGGATAAAGCCAGAACCCTGGAGGGGGAAACAAGTGGGAATGAGTGAGGGAACCTGGGGATGGGTCTTCCAGCCGACCCTTCAAGATGTCTGAGACATACATGCAGCATCCTATGACCAAGCAATAGCATTTATTATATTTGTAATTACCCTGTCCCTGGGCTCCCAGTAAAGATGTGGTTATCACATGATTTGAGAGTTATGTGCATTTCTCAAAAATCTGAAACATAAATGCTTTTGTATAAACAGAATAACATTACATTTAAAGTGAAAGCATGAAGAAGGGACAATTTCATATGATTTTCCTCAAATGATGGTCATTCTATGGTAAGTACAGGAAAATTGTAAAGGTTCATAGATAGGCTAAAATGTTCAACCCAGACTAATGTCATTAGCAGTAGCATCAAAATTATAAATGGCTGAATTAATTCAGTGTCGCATGACGTGTGCCCAGAGGTCCGGGCTTTCATGGTACTGTACAGGTAGGGAACAGTCAAGGTCACCTCTTTGTAGGCAAAGGGAAGTATAGTGTGACGTGCTTGAGTCCTCTGAAATTAGTCAGTTTGTGGGTATGTTGCTTTTGGAATGAGAGTTTCTACTGTCTCTGAATAAGAGAACATAATCTCCTGTTATAAAATCTCATAAGTTCAAAGAAAACATAACACCAAAGTTATATTTATCAAAGAGATAAGTCATTCAACATTTGGTCCCATATCATTTTAAAAGATGAGCTCTGGCTACAAAGAATAGAAAATCAGGCTTATTGCAAATGTTTGAGAATACAAATAAATAGGCTCTGAAAGAAGGGTCAATTTTGTCACACCTATTTCCATTTCCTTGAAATTAGTTTTTTTCCTGCTCATTTTCCATTTTGTTAGATATTCTGGTTCAATGAGACCATAACATAACTGAATTCTGTGTAGGTACATTGTTCCTGTATTATTTTATGTTAGTTAGATTGGGCTATGTATTTTTCTATTGCTTTATTGAAAATACATTTCACCCAGTATGTAAAAATAAGATAACTAAATGGTATTTGCACAACTCTCAACAGAATTGAGATTATAATCACTTGGAGAATGTGGAGAAATCAGTCATGCTAAAAGTTATTCCATTCGACATGCTTTCTGGAGTAGTCTGAGTATGCCAAACATTTTCATTGCAGTAAACTCATCTAAATATTTTCAGTGACTTATGCATATGAAGTCTGCAGTCACCCTGCCCCTAAAACAGCTGCAGATGTCTACAAAACCTTCAATTGCTACCGGGATGGTAGAATCATGAAACAGTGCTTACATTTGAACTCCCTCTTATTGGCCTTGAGAGATGTTAATAATTATATTAATTTATATACAGATTATTCCATAACTGGATGGGATGGGAAGAGGAGAGTGATTGTACATATTGGAAGCTTCATTTGGAAGTCATTATAGAGACTTTGCTGGTGAGAATGCTTTCAACATTCTTTCCCATATTATCCAGATGGAGTCAAACTTAGAAACCCTCTAACTCTCTGATGAGTAAGGTCATTAAATAGATGAAAAATAAGAAAGCACCTGGAAGTGATATTATTCCTGCCAAATGTCCATGCTAAGAAAAAGTAACTCATGTAATGTCTTTGTATTCTCCCCCTGGAGATTAAAGAATGAAAGAGAATGCTATATGACTCTTAAGGATATGAAGGCCATGAGTTTTGCATAATGATATACTTGCAATGACAGGATAGATATTCACTCCTGAACCAGCTGCAGAGCATATGTCTAGATAAAAGAGAATTTTTATAAACAGGTGGGTATCTGTGAGAAAATTCCATTTTCTGTTTTGGAAAGATATTAGTTCATGTCCTGAGGGTAGATGTTTCGACATGGAAATTTCACCTCTCTCTCTGCAAGGGACTTCTGCTTCATCTGATCTCTAAAGCTTTTCTTAGAAAATATGTACAAATAAATGTCTTTCACTCCACTTCTGGATGTTTTGGTTGAGGAAAGAAACTCATCAATGGCTTAACAACTTGCATTGAACCCAAAGCATCCAATTTAAATTTCTCAGTGATGAATAGCATTTTCAAAACTGTTATATTATATTGTCTGCTTTTTGTTCATTGGAAGATCTGAGAGAAGAGCCTTACTTACTGGAGGCATACAGGATTTGGAACCAGAAAACCTAAGTAGAAATCCTATTTTTGACATTTTCTGATAAATTATTGAACCTCACATACTCAACATAGTATACTACAGGTGTGATGTGTGCTAATATTTCAGTGGCTGGAAGAATTGGGACTAATAATTTATTCCTTTGAATCAAGTCTGTAAGTGACTTGGCTCCTCTTTAAAGAGAGAGAAAGCACAATCATGATTATACACACACACACACACATATTCAATTGGCAATAGATCTAGGTATAAAGATGGGCTATAAGTATGACAATATTTTCTAAAACTTTTGGACAACTCTTGCCCCCCAGATCAAGCTGGAATTTATATGTGATACCTGAACTCTTGATAGTATGTGAATCTTTGATTATTATTTTGATACAACTTTCCTTGGTGGTTTACCTTTAAATTTGTAGATCAGGAGAATAGAGACTATATAAGTATCTGAATCATGGTAAATATTCAGCTTTAACACTCTCCATTAATTTTTGAGAGTCTCATCCCCATTTGCTCAGTGCTAAAACTAATCAGAGGCAAAGTTCACCATCATTTGGATCTCTGAAATGGACCCGTGGGTGATTTCTCGTATTCTTAGAATCACAGGCCCACAGAATGACCATGTGGAAGAACGTGTACAGAGTGCCCAGGATAACAGTGTCGATTCTGTTAATGGCACGTGGGTTCGGATCCCTGAAGGGCCTGAGCATAGTGGCTCAGGAGCCATGGCCCAGGGCATTCCCCGGTGACTATCTGTGGCATGCTGGTGCTGTGGCAGCAACAGGAATGAGGTAGACAGATTCCACGTTATTTAAGATGATGTTTATATTAAGGATTTTCTTTCCTTTTTTAAGTTCCAAGTTTGGCCTTGAGGACTTTTCATTCCAGGGGAGAAGGGCCAGGCAGCTGCTGGAATTCTAGCTGGTATGGCTGTCACATCTTCACACCACCGCATTCTCTGCCAAGAATGTGCAAAGAATGAGAGGCAACCTGAGCAAAGAAGATCACCAAGTACTTACTCGTTTTCCCTTCCCTTCCAGGCCAATGATTATTGACTGACTCACTCATGTCTGAGCTAACTCTGGCTCTAACGCCTTGGCGGGCTACGTAAGCAAAATCAAAATCGAAGTTGGCTTCTCCCTCCCTTTTTTTCCCTAAAATTTCTCGCCAATTCTCCTTCATTTATTTCCCAACATTTCAGAATCATTTTGTTAACTTCCAAATAATCCCTTTGGGATTTTGAGTACATGCTGTTTAGCAAGGAATCTATGGAAAGTTCAGATAGTTACATTATGGACCTTTTAATCCAGGAAGATAATACTTATTTACATTTATCTAAAACTATTTTTAAAATATCAGCAAGGTTTTCTAATTTAAAGTGTCATGCCTATTAACGTTATTTTTTTCATAATACCTTCTTTTTAATCCAAAAGAAAAAAATTGTGTCTATTTTGAACTCAATTGAGGGAGTGACGTTTTAGTTGACACACAGAGTGCATTCTCCTCTTTTTCCTTAATAGAACTCCTGATGTTTTAGCTGGTCACATGGTCGTCTTGAAGGAAGATGTTTCTCATCCTCCTCTGCCATTAAGGGTGGCCATGTGAGGAAGGTGTGGCCAGTGGCATATGAGCAGACATATCATATATGACTCTGGACAGCAGTTCTTTAAGCGAGGGGTATGCCCTTTTTTTGTTTCTTCCTTCTCATCTCTGGCTGGAAACCAGGGATCACTAGATCCGCGAGCCGCCAGGATCATCCTTAGGGATGGCCAGCTGGTAAGCTGGGAGGAGCTGGCTCCCTAACGATTGTGTAATGATTGTATAGAACACCACCCATCTCCAGAAGAGGATAATCTTTGCGTATGGGAGGCACTGCTTGTTAACAGTTATCTTTTACCAAAACACAAACCTAATTGCTACAGGTTTTTGCTTTTGTTTGTTGTTTATGTGTTTAAGTTAATTTTATTGAGTATTATATGTAAAGCCACCTGCAGATAAAATATCTTTTCTCTTCCTCTTTGCAGCACTGATAATTCCTTAGCTAGAAACTTCAGAACAATGCTTCACCAAAGTGACCAAAGAGGCATTCTTCTCTCATTCTTGACTTTAATGGGAATGCTGTACATACAGTTTTACTATTAAGTATTGTGTTGGGTCTGGAGAATCTTCCAATTTAACACAGAGCGAATGATAGCTGTTTATTTTATAGAGTTGTCACAGGGTCTAAGGCACTAATAGAAAGATGCCGCACTTGTCTGGGATATAGTATACGGTCCGCAGGTGTTCCCTGTGTTCTCCCATTGTTTCTGATAATTAGTTTAATACCAAAACGGAAATAAACTGGGCATTTCATGAAATATGTTTGGTGCCACTCTGCAGTTTTTTGTTTATTTGTCTTAGTATTATGACCAAATTTAGAAGAGAAATAGTTGTTTTCCATTACAAAGACAGGGATAGAAATTTTGAAAAGAAACAATAATTTTAAAGTAGGAGTAGTTTCCATGGAACAGGACACTCAGAACTTCATGTTTGGAAAATATACTATGGCCTATTTTATGAAGTTAATTGATGTGTGGATGGTTAGGCCAGCTCCGTTCCCAACCAAGTGTTAGATCGCCATGCCTGTGACTCAGTCCTCAGGAAGGTCCCCTCTCAGTCTCCGGCTTGGCTTCCTCCCCCAGCTGCTCGGGAGCGCATCCTCTGTGGCTTATATGTCCTTTCATTGCTTTGCATGTTCGGTCTGTTCCTGAAGAAACAGATTCTGTGTATTCACCGTGTTCTGTGGAAGCAAGGTATGACTTTATGTCAATAAATTCTTTCACTATACCTCAAAAAATTGTTCCTTTTTATTAAAGGGTTCATAGCAGAAATACCCCTTTAAAATCAGTCCATTTGCTCTTTGCAATTACTTCCAGAAAAGGTCTGTTGGGGATGAATTAGATCTGTTGACATAAATACTTTTTGGATGTTGTCCATTGATCTCAGCTCTAAAATAGCTGTCACTTATGAACTGGTAGCTTGATATATAATTTAAAAAATATTTTAGATACAAACTTTTTCTTATATACATGCACAAGTAAAATTTGAGTTTATTATCTGGACATTTAACACAAATCTACTTGTAAGTTAAATCCCCAAATGGATTGTGTTATGTTGGCTGTGTGAATTCATCTCTCCTTCTCTATTTTCCATGTAAATGACCTCAAAATAGTTTCTTAAGTAATTGTTTATAATAAGATTCCTCTAAAATCAACATTTACTCAACATCTATCATATTAAGCACCATGTACTCAGGCATGTGCTGGTAATAATAATAAAATAATGTTCATATACATTTCCATAGCCTTCTTTCTTTTATATAATTTGATCATCATAAAATGATTTGATTAAAAATATCACATATGAGGAAACTGAGACACAAGGAACAAGAGCATTTCACAAATCACACATCAAATAAGTCCTTCAACTCCAATTTGAACACAGAATTTCTGACTATAACTTTTCTACAATTCTGTCTAATCTTCATTTTCCTTCATCATCTGATTTTAAACCTGCTCTTGGAAAATAATATGCATGCTATAATTGTGTGTTGGATCCCGTTCTAAGTGCACTAGCTATATTAGTTCATTTAATCTTTATTACCTCTCTTGGGTGGTAAGTGTTGTTATTAGGCTTGAGTCAGCGAAGGTCCAGTGAGGCTGAGTAATTGGTCCAAGGTTAACATAGGATTTGAACCCAGGCACACAGCCAGGGAACACAGTCTCTTAACCAATTAGAGGGCTGTCCCTCTTCTTTGGCAAGCCACTTATTGTCTCCTTGTTAATGTTAATTTGCCTAATTGGCCCACTCCTTGTAGAAGGTAAAACTTTCATTAGAAACAAAATCAGTCTGGGTTTACTTGTCTTATATCTACAGAAACCTGGAAGATGGCCCATTTGCTCTAGGTTTTAAGTCCTGAAAAGAGACTATGTACTGATTTTTCAGAGATGTAAGAAGCTTGCACACACAAATGTAGACACTTGCAAAATTGTTTGTTCCTTCAGGCCTATCGGTTATTTGCTGTTCTTTGATGGAAATGAATGGCGGGAACTGAAATTTCCAGTCCACTTGGGGCAGAAGCATCGTGTAGATTCAGCCCACATCCAGCTATTCATGGGCTCACTTTTATTGCTTTCTTTGGAAGTGCCTCCAGTGTTTTACAACTATTACACACCATAATATCCAGAACAGATCAGAGTTTTCTAGGTGAAATTCTGCTCGGTATCGTGATTCCTCCAAGCGTATAGCAAAATTACATTAGGCCTTTATTTTCTCTTTCATCCTTCAATTTCTCTATCATGATGCAAAGCTCATATATCATCTGTTATCCATTCTTTTCACTAGCTCTTTCTTTCGATTTTTTTCTTTTGTCATTACTGCCTTCCAGGTGTTTTGGACTATCTAAGATAAATTAAGTGTGCTCTGTCTGAAGCAGGATATTATTTGACTATTTCCATCTTCTTTTTTTTTTAGGATGACTTTCAAATTTAAATCACTTTTAACTATATGTCTTGATTGCCTTTTTTTTAGACATCATAAAGAAGTGTATTATAAAACATGAACTATGATTCACATTGGAAGAGCTAGTATCTTGTTTGGTTTTGGTCAATAAATTATTTTTATTTCTGGACAATTTTAATCACTAATTTTTGTTAACTGAGCACCTATTATGTCATTGGCATTTTGCTGTGAGGACTATAATCATGAATAAAGAGCCCATAGTCTTGCTCTATCTCTTACCACCTGGGTGACTTGATTCTTAGCATTTTCAAATGCTAAATGGTATTAAGCCTTTTTTATAGCATTGTTGTGGGCACTAAATGAGGTTAACCTGTGAAATCTGCTGGTACTTGGGAAGGTGAGTAAAATACCTGCTACTATTTGAATGTCAGCTGTGTGACAGGTACTTTATATGCACAATTGGTCTTCAAGATGAGGGTTGAAGTTAATTTTACTCCTGCTTTTACAGATAATATGCCTGAGGTTGACTACTTTGCATAAGGTCACTTAGTTAGTGAGTAGTTGGGTTAGGATTTGCACCTTTGACAACCTGACACTAAAACATATATAGGCTCACTGTACTGGCCAACCTTATCATTCAATTGGTGGCCTACCAACCTATTATGTAACACAGAATAAGACAAGTGCCATAACCTAAGTTTAAATATAGTACTACTAGGGTAAGTGAAAAATAAGATTATTCAGTTAATGGTTCATGGAAGAACTTGGGACAATTTCTGTGGGCCTTGGACAAAGGCTAGAATTTGGTCTTGAGAAGAGGGAAGATGCATTTTCAGAATGAGGCCAATGTTAGTAGTTGAGAAAGGATAAAAGTGATAGATCATTTATGGGCAATAGCTTCTAATATTTTTTGTTGAGGGTTCAGGAGAGTAATGGGAAATGAGATGGCAAGGGTTGGATAGAAAGTGGAGAATTTGAAAGTAGGGTGTTGTAATCTGAATTTATTCAACAGGCAACGGGACATCATGGCAGGTTTTTGAGGGCTCAGCAAAATGAGTTTAGCAATACCCAAAGGAGATTAATCATGAGAAATGTAACATACATTATAGATAGGGAGACACTGGAGACTTTTGTGGGGTACCATTTCAATACTATAACTCAAAGGTAAGTAATTATTTGAATTAGGTATTAACATTTGGAATGGAGGAGGGAGGGGAAATAAAATATAAACACATGTCACATTAGGGAGAGTTTACTGGATTTGAGAAGCAAATATCCGAAGAAAAAGAAGGAGTCAAGAAAGTTTAGGAATAGCTTGCATATGTGCTGGTTTCCTTAGAAACAAAATGAGAACATTTGATTTTAAGCACAATGAATTTGAAGATATGGTGAGTTTTACCCTCAGATGCTGATAGAACTAAGGGAAGTGTCAAAGTTAGTGATAAGGACTGAAGCTATGAGACTGGATGGGATTTCAGAAGTAAAGAGTGTGTAATCAGAAAAGAAAAAAAATCAAGTTGGATCTCAGAGCCATACCCATAATTATGAAAAGCAGTTCAGAGAAATACTTGTGGAGTGGGTACTATGGACCTGATTGTGTTAGATACTTTTACATATATTGTCTCAGACTTCAAATAAACCCTGAGAAGTGGTGACCATTTTCCCACTAGGATTATCTGCCAGATTATACTTTAATCATGATGAAAATACTACTGAGAACTATGCTAGGTGCTGAGAGAACAATGGTGGACATACAGATCTGGTTTCTTCTCTCATGGAACTTTGTGTCTGCATTCAATCCAGCCATGATTTCTATAGAACTGTGGAAATCAATTCAGCAAACACTTAAGGAGATGTTAAGATTGGAAAGAATAATAAGAAACTAGTCTTTAAGGACCTACAGTTGAGAGATGAACAGCGAAGAGACTCTAAGAAATGTTTAATAGTCCATGCTTACACAACCCAGTAACAATCATTTTACACTTTGTAAAACTAGTGCATGTGGTTGCCACAGTGTTATCTTAAGATAAATTGCTTCAACACAAATATATCTCATGAAGCTATCTAGGAAAATGTGGTATGATGTGCCATATTTATAAAAAACTATCACCTACTTACCTGGTATTTAATTTTTTAAAAGACTTTATAACACCACCATATTGATAAGAATGTAGGTAAACCAGAATAGTCATCCTTTATCAGTGCCCATGTGAAATGGTACTATCATTTGTTAGAAGGTTCTGGAAGTTTTTTTCTTAAATAAAATTAAACATACATTTATGTATAGACCAGCAATTTTACTCCTAGAATTTTACCCAGAAGAAATCAAAGCATATATCCACAAAAAGACTTACATAAGAATGTAAGCATAGTTCACTCTATGCGTAGTTCACATCTATGGCATTTGAAATGTCACAACCACTGTATAAGATGCAACCAGTTTTTAGACCCCAATTTATTTGGAAAAATGTGCATCTTATACATGGGGAAATACAGTACATGTTTAGAGTAGTTCTGCTTTATAGTAACCTATTGTTTTGTTTTGTTTTTAACATGGGATGTTTTTCTTAGGTGTGTAATTGGAGTAGGAGAGAAAAAGGGTACATTCCATTTAATTCATACAACTGTATGTAATAACCATAAAAATGTGTGTATATGTAAATAATCTTGTGTAAGCTTAGATGTAATAAATATTAACATTTATTCACTGCTTACTGTATTCCTCACTATTCTTAGTACTTTATATAGTAGCTTATTTAATCCTAACAAGTTTATGAAGTATATACTATTGTTACTGGCATTTTGTAGATGGGGAATCTTAAGTAAACATATTTAAGTAACTTTCCTAAGAAAACACAGCTAAAAAGTGAGGTATCTAAGATTTAATTCTGATGATCTCTGTTCAGAGTTTGACCTTAACTATTATGCTAATCTGGCTCTCTAATGTCTGTCATAATCTAATGTCTGGCTATCAATCTATCAATCCTTGACATGATTTGATGGCAGAGTGCAGGTTTTCATGATCCAAGAAGCTCAATTAAAATCAAATTTTTAACAATGAGAACTTTTGCTTTTGAAATGCTTCATGTTTTAAAAAACTGTTTACTACATTTGAATAGGTATGAAGATTTATAAAATATATTCAGGATATCCACTAGAATGAGTAAAATAAAGACTGATAATGCCAAATATTAGTGAGGATGTTGAGCAATTAGAACTCTCAAACACCAAATAGTAGGAGTATAAACTGGTTCAACCACTTCAGAAAACTTTCCCCCTGTATCTGTGAAAGCTGAACACAGACTTACCCTACTGACCAGCAATTCTATACTCAGGTGTATTCCGAATAGAAATATGCACTTCTGAGTGAACATAAACATCTACAGCAGCTCTATTTATTAGAGACAGACTCTGGGAATAACATGTATTTACCAACAACACACAAGATAAATAAATTCTGGGGTTCTTAGATTATTCAGAAATGAGAATGAATAAACAGGAATTATAAGTAACAACATGGATCTCCCAGACATATTGTGTAAAAAAACCCAGACAACAGAGCATACATAAGACATAACTCCATTCATATGAAGTTCAACAACAGACAATGCTCATCTGTGGTGTTCACAGTCAGGATAAGTGTTTTTCTTGGAAGGATGGTGATTGGAAGGGAACACAAGGAAGTCTTTGGGTCCTTGTAAATTTCTGTATCCCAGGCTAGTGTTCTACAGATGTGAAAATTCACAAGTAGTTCAATTAGTATTATGTAATTTTCTATATGTATGTTATAGTTTAATATAAAGTTCTCATTACAAAAATATTTATAAGGCTTAAAGAACCAGAACAATGGACTCCCATGGGCCCACTGCTTATTTTAAGAATACCATCATTTTTGATGACCTTTGTGCTCATTTCCCCCATTGTCATTTCTCCTGACCCCTCATTAAATTATTCTCTTGACTATTCAGTATTGTCTTTCTTTTTTTTATAGTTACATGTAATATAAAAATCATATATTTAAATACTTGGTGTTTGCTTCTAACTAGATGTCTAATCTTGTACAAAGCAGTTGGCATTTTCAGGCTTTAGTTTCCTTATTCAAAACGGAAGAATTTGGAGCAGTGACCTCCTTTTTGTCATTTGCTTGACATTGTAGCTCTTATTTATTTAACATAGATATTAAATAGGTATTTACTTATTCCATCGGGCTCAGGGAGACATGAATGCAGTACATAGCAGTTCTCCACCCTGCCGTACCACAGTGGGTTGTGAGGCGAGAAGGTGGACATTTGTAACATGGCTGAGAAAAAACAGCTTCCACTTTCTCATCTGCAAAAGGAGATAGTTAATCTAGCTGATCTCCAAAAACTTTTCTAGCTTTAAAATTTGATTTAAAAGTTAAAAAATTTGTAACACAAAACTTAATTAAGTAACAATATAAAGTATATGATAAAACCAGCAAAGAAATTTCCACTGAAGAAATAATTCCAAAGTTATCTAGGTACACTGCAGGCTCTGATGAACTAAGAATGATCAGGTTAAGAAACTAGCTTTTATCGTACGCAAAACTCTGATGGCCCTGCTCACGCTTAGCTAGCTGTAAGCTTATAATATAATAGATGATTTAGTTATATTTGTTATACATTTTAAGTTTTGCAGCTGTGTGTGAGATGCACTATAAGAGGGAGTTTCAAACATGTTGAACAACAATAAAAACTTACTTCTGAAAGCTTGTGCTAGCATGTGGACGTGTGACTAGAAAGTGGAAATAGAGATCTCCGAGAAAGAATGATGCAACTGGATGGTTAACAGTAAATGAAAGGAAGGAAGAATTGATGATGGATTCCAAGTGTGAGCATGGGCGCGGTGGGGGGCTTGGGTATCATTACAGTTTAGTATTCAGTTCTTTAAAGATTGAACTTTTTTTCACTTGTTCCTTACACATGTTCTTTGCAAAGTTTTGTGGTTTAGTGCTATGCACTCACTGGAACATGGTGATGAGCAAAGAAAAAAAACAGCCCTTCCTCATAGATCTCACTATTTAATTAGGAATTTAGGCATCAAACCCAATAATCATACCCAATGTATAATTCCCAGTGGTAAGTCTTATGAAGGAATAGTATTTGGTTCTATATAAACATTTAACGAGAAGATCAGACTTGGCCCAGGTCAAAGAGGACTTTGCTTAGGACATTATGCTTCAGCTGAGATTGGAAAATGAGTTAGGAAAGAGTTCAGGGAACCAGGGGCTGGGATGGTTTCATCAAAAGACAAGTGTCGCATCCCATGTTTGGAGGGTAGGCAGGAGCAGCACTGTGCAGAGCTTTCCAGGCCACGGTATCCCAAAAGCACTGGGAATCCCATCAGGGGTTTGCAGCAGGTGTGATCTGGTCATCATTGGGGATGGTCACTCTGGTTCAGCACAGAGATTGGATTGTAGAGATGTGTGGAGGGTAGGGAGGCGTAAGGAGCGGAGGTGGGAGCACAAGAAGGATGCTACCATGGTTGGCTGGGCTGGGCGTGTCCAGAGCGAGGGCAGAGAGAAGTGGAGGAGGTTGCTGGTGGGAGATTACAGAATGAGGAAAGAAGGCCTAAGGACAAGCCTTAGAGATCTAATAGCTAAAAGCTGGTGGCATCAGAAGGCTCTCCCTGTCCATTATGTAATGACTCCCACTGACATAGAAAAGCTGTTATAGTCACACAACCTCACTTTTTCTTCATTTCTCTTTCTTTACTTTCTTCTTCTTCTTTTTTTTTTATAAATTTTTATTTTAATGGGGTGACATCAATAAATCAGGGTACATATATTCAAAGAAAACATTTCCAGGTTATCTTGTCATTTAGTTCTGTTGCATACCCATCACCCAAAGAGAGATCGTCCTCCGTCACCCTCTATCCAGTTTTCTTTGTACCCCTCCCCTTCCCCTTCCCCCTCCCCCCATTCCCTCCCCCCACCCCCCGTAACCACCACACTCTTGTCCATGTCTCTTAGTCTCGCTTCTATGTCCCACCAATGTATGGACTCCTGCAGTTCTTGTTTTTTTCTGATTCGCTTATTTCATTCAACATAATGTTATCAAGGTTCCACCATTCTGCTGTAAGTGATCCAATGTCATCGTTTCTTCTAGCTGAATAGTATACCATGGTGTATATGTGCCCCATCTTCTTTATCCAGTCTTCTATTTTTTTTTACAGTGATTAAAAGCCTTTAAGCAAACTCTTGGCCAATATAGCAAGAATCCATAAAAGAGTAGTGTCCTTAACATGTTCACCAATTCCAAATTGGCCCCATCACCATGCCAAATCCCTGAAAAATGCAACCCAACCACAGTTCAGTCTGTTAGGAGCTGTCACAGGGAACAGGAGTCCAGGAAAAGTCCACACAGGAAAAGTCCGCATGGCACTGGAATTGTTGTCACCATTCTATACTTTGCAGCTCATGTCCAAGTCCCAATGACCGCTGCTTCTGGCTGGTAATGATTCAGGTAGACTGGAAAAGCCATCTGCAGCATGCGTGAATATGGAGCTTCTGTTCTGCTCTGCCTGGAGAGTTGAGACTAGGTTGCTTTTCCCTGGAGCTCTGCGACTGTGGCATAGTAAAGAGAACCTTGGGATACACTAAGCTGGGTGGCAAAGGTAAATTCATAATACAAGTTGGCAAAAGGGGGAAAGAGAGCTCTAAATTAGGAGTAGGTCCCAGCCTGAAATATGAGTGGGATGCTGAGGTAGGAGGGATAAAGGAAACACTATATATTAATCAAAGCAGCAGAAAATAGGACTATCAACACCCACAACAGAGATCTTTGAGAGAAGAATAAAAAACCTGACTATTCAGGAAAAACATAGTTAAGTGGCCCTTGTGCAAATGAGATCAGTTTACCTGCTTCTTGGAAGAAATACCCTAGGCTCGTCCACAGTGTCATAGATGGGGCCGACGGCCCTGGGCACCTTCAGCCTTCAGTGGCAAACCCCAGTATTCTGGGCAAGGTTAGGTCATAGGTGGCTGGAGCAGGGCTGGAAGAGACTGAACCTTCCCTTAGAGGAGCAAGGGGGAAGCCTACCTTCCAGTGTCCCTGTTTCCTCACAGCTGAGGCGTGTAAGTCTGGCAGGCTTTAGCTCAATGACCTTCCTTTCCACTATTGAAGCAGGACCCAGATGGCATCCTATGAGACCCTTTGGGGCGTTGGAACCTTTAAGGGTGTATCCTAAAAGCTGGTAGTTCCCCTGATCTCTATTGGGCTTTTTCTGCATCTAGGTATCTTAAAAGCCATGCTCAGAAGATCTCGCTGAGAGATTTGAGGATCCCCATCCGCCTATATAAATCTCTTCCATATATCTGGAGCTATTTGGAAAAAGACAAAACAGTGTTATTAGCTGGATCTAATAAAGAAGGTAGTAGTTTGCAGGCGAAAAAGATTTGGTGTCTCTTGTTCATCAGCTTTCAAAAGAAATGTAAATTTTTTTTTTTTTTTAAGTAAAAAGCATGATATGGTAGACCCATAGGAGTCATTGGCCTGGTGTGCAGGATTCCCGGGTTCGATTCCTGGCCAGAGCACACAGGAGAAGTGCCCATCTACTTCTCCACCCCATCCTCTCTCCCTCCTCTCTGTCTCTCACTTCCCCTCCCGCAGCCAAGGCTCCACCGGAGCAAAGCCACCAAGGGCACTAAGAATGGCCCCATGGCCTCCGCCCCAGTCACTAGAATGGCTCTGGTTGTAACAGAGCAACACCCCAGATGGGCAGAGCATTCCCCCCTGGTAAGCATGCCAGGTGGATCCTGGTCAGGCGCATGCGGGAGTCTGTCTGACTGCCTCCCCATTTCCATCCTCAGAAAAATACAAAAAAAAAAAAATACAACCAAAAAAAAAAAGAAAAAAAAAGAAAAAAAAAAGAGCATTCCCTTGTGTTAAAGCTCCAGGGAGCATGGAGTGAGCTTGAGTATGTCCTATGAAACATGGAGCTCTATGTTGACATATAAGTCTTTGAAGAAGGAGGAACTGCTGAAATAGTTCATCAGCATTTGTCCCTAAGACAGCAGTCTTTATAGTGGAAACACAATAAGTAAATATTTGCTGTCTGTCTATAGATTAAAGGGGGAATATGGCAAATGCTGAAAAGCCATGCTCTTTGTGCCCCTCCCCTCCCCCAACCCCCTCTCTCTCCTCCCCCACCCTGTAACCCCAAAACTGTTTCCTCCCCCACCCTGTAACCCCAAAACTGTTGTCCATGTCTCTGAGTCTCATCTTTATGTCCCACCTATGTATGGAATCCTATAGTTCTTAGTTTTTTCTGATTTACTTCTTTCGCTCATTATAATGTTATCAAGGCCCATCCATGTTGTTGTAAAAGATCCTATGTCATCATTTCTTATGGCTGAGTAGTATTCCATAGTATATATATACCAAAGCTTTTTAATCCACTCGTCCTCTGATGGACACTTGGGCTGTTTCCAGATCTTTGCTATTGTGAACAATGCTGCCATAAACATGGGGGTGCATTTCTTCTTTTCAAACATTGCTATGGTGTTCTTGGGATATATTCCTAACAGTGGTATAGCTGGGACAAAAGGCAGCTCGATTTTTAATTTCTTGAGGAATCTCCATACTGTTTTCCACAGAGTCTGCACCAGTCTGCATTCCCACCAGCAGTGCAGGAGGGTTCCCTTTTCTCCACATCCTCACCAGCACTTATTCTGTGTTGTTTTATTGATGAGTGCCATTCTGACTGGTGTGAGGTGATATCTCATTGTGGTTTTAATTTGCATTTCTCTAATCATTAGTGATGTTGAACATTTTTTCATATGCCTATTGGTCATCTGTGTGTCCTCTTTGGAGAAGTGTCTATTCATTTCTTTTGTCCATTTTTGGATTGGATTGTTTGTCTTCCTGGTATTAAGTTTTACAAGTTCTTTATAAATTTTGGTTATTAACCCCTTATCAGATGCAATGTCAAATATATTCTCCCATTGTGTAGTTTGTCTTTTTATTCTGTTCTTATTGTCTTTAGCTGTGCAGAAGCTTTTTAGTTTGATAAAGTCCCATTTGTTTATCCTGTCTTTTATTTCACTTGCCTGTGGAGACAAATCAGCAAATATATTGCTGCGACAGATGTCAGAGAGCTTACTGCCTATGTTTTCTTCTAAGATGCTTATGGTTTCATGGCTTACATTTAAGTCTTTTATCCATTTTGAGTTTATTTTTGTGAATGGTGTAAGTTGGTGGTCTAGTTTCATTTTTTTGCAGGTAGCTGTCCAATTTTCCCAACACCATTTGTTGAAGAGGCTGTCTTTACTCCATTGTATTTCCTTACCTCCTTTGTCAAAAATCAGTTGTCCATAGAACTGTGGGTTTATTTCTGGGTTTTCAGTTCTGTTCCATTGATCTATGTGCCTGTTCTTATGCCAGTACCATGCTGTTTTGAGTACAATGGCCTTATAATATAACTTGATATCCGGAAGTGTGATACCTCCCGCTTTATTCTTCCTAATCAAGATTGCTGAGGCTATTCGTGTTCTCATTTTGGTTCCATTTAAATTTTTGGAATATGTGTTCTATATCTTTGAAGTAAGTCATCGGTATTTTAATCGGTATTGCATTGAATTTATAAATTGCTTTGGGTAATATAGACATTTTAATGATGTTTATTCTTCCTAACCATGAGCACGGTATATGCCTCCACTTATTCATATCTTCCCTGATTTCTTTTATCAATGTTTTATAATTTTCCGAGTACAAGTCTTTAATCTCCTTGGTTAGATTTATTCCTAGGTACTTTAATTTTTTGGTTGCAATGGTAAAGGGGATTGATTCCTTGATTTCTCTTTCTGACAGTTCATTATTAGTATATAAAAATGCCTCTGATTTCTGAGTATTGATTTTATATCCTGCCACCTTGCCGAATTCATTTATCAGGTCTAGTAGTTTTTTGACTGAGACTTTAGGGTTTTCTATATACAATATCATATCATCTGCAAATAATGATAGTTTTACTTCTTCTTTTCCAATTTGGATGCCTTTTATTTCTTTTTCTTGTCTGATTGCTGTGGCTAGGACTTCCAGAACTATGTTGAATAAGAGTGGTGAAAGGGGGCACCCCTACCTTGTTCCTGATCTTAAGGGGATTGCTTTTAATTTTTGCCCATTGAATATGATGTTGGCTGTGGGTTTGTCATAGATGGCTTTTATCATGTTGAGATATGTTCCCTGTATTCCCACTTTGCTGAGAGTTTTGATCATGAATGGGTGCTGGATTTTATCAAATGCTTTTTCTGCATCTATTGAAATTATCATGTGATTTTTCTCCTTTCTTTTGTTTATGTGATGAATCACATTGATTGATTTGCGAATATTGTACCAGCCTTGCCTCCCCAGAATAAATCCCACTTGATTGTGGTGTATGATTTTTTTCATATATTGCTGGATCCAGTTTGCTAATATTTTGTTGAGGATTTTTGCATCTAAGTTCATCAGGGATATTGGCCTATAATTTTTTTTTGTGTTGTCTTTGCCTGGTTTTGGAATCAGAATTATGCTCGCCTCATAAAAGGAGCTTGGAAGTCTTCCTTCCTCTTGAATTTTTTGAAATAGCTTGAGAAGGATAGGAGTTAGTTCTTCTTTGAATATTTGGTAGAATTCACTTGTGAAGCCATTAGGCCCAGGACTTTTCTTTTCTGGGAGTTTTTTGATAGCTGCTTCAATCTCATTTGTTGTAATTGGTCTGTTTAGGTTTTCTGATTCTTCCAGATTGATTTTTGGAAGATTATATGATTCAAGGAATTTGTCCATTTCATCTAGGTTGTCTAGTTTTTTGACGTACAGTTCTTCATTGTATTTTCTTACAATATTTTGTATTTCTGTTGTGTCATTTGTTATTTCTCCACTCTCGTTTCTAATTTTATTTATTTGAGTCCTCTCTCTTTTTTTCTTGGTGAGTCTCGTTAAAGGTTCATCAATCTTGTTTACCTTTTCAAAGAACCAGCTCCTGGTTTCATTGATCCTCTGTATTGTTTCTTTAGCCTCTGTGTCATTTATTTCTGCTCTGATCTTTATTATTTCCTTCCTTCTACTAGCTCTGGGCTTTACTTGCTGTTCTTTTTCTAGTTCTTTTAGATGCAGGGTTAAATTGTTTATCTGAGCTTTTTCTAGCTTCTTGAGGTATGCCTGTAATGCTATAAACTTCCCTCTCAGGACTGCTTTTGCTGTGTCCCATAAATTTTGAGTTGATGTATGCTCATTATCATTTGTTTTTAGGAATTCTTTAATTTCTTCTTTGATCTCAATGTTAACCCATTTGTTATTTAATAACATGCTATTTAGTTTCCAAGTGTTTGAATGTTTTTCAATTTTTCTATTGTTGTTGATTTCTAGTTTAATGTCATTGTGATCAGAGAAAGTGCTTGATATGATTTCAATCTTCTTAAATTTGTTGAGACCACTTTTGTGCCCTAACGTGTGGTCTATTCTAGAGAATGTACCATGAGCGCTTGAAAAGAATGTATATTCTGCTGTTTTAGGGTGAAAGGTTCTGAATATATCTATTAAATCGAGTTGATCTAATATGTCCTTTAAATCTGCTGTTTCTTTGTTGATTTTTTTTTTTGAGGATCTATCTAATGATGTTAATGGGGTATTGAAATCCCCTACTATTACAGTATTGCTGTTGATCTTGCCCTTTAAGTCCATCAAAGTCTGCTTTATATATTTAAGTGCTCCTATGTTAGGTGCATAGATATTTATAATGGTTATATCTTCCTTTTGGATTTCTCCCTTTATCATTATGTAGTGACCTTCTTTATCTCTAACTATGGTCTTGGTTTTAAAGTCCATTTTGTCTGATATAAGTATTGCTACCCCAGCTTTTTTTTCATTTCCATTTGCGTGAAATATTTTTTTCCATCCTTTTATCTTCAGTCTGTGTGCATCTTTTGATTTAAGGTGTGTCTCTTGTAGACAGCATATGTATGGATCCTGTTTTTTTATCCACGCAGCTACCCTATGTCTCTTGATCAGATCATTTAGTCCATTAACATTTAAGGTTATTACTGATATGTAATTTTTTATTGCCATTTTTTTTCTTTGAAACTGTATTCCTCTTTTGCTATATTCTTTTTTTCCTTTGATCTGTTTACAACAGGTCCCTTAGCATTTCTTGCAGCCTTGGTTTGGTTGCAGTGAATTCCTTGAGTTTTTTTTTTGTCTGTAAAGCTTTTTATTTCTCCTTCAATTTTAAATGATAACCTTGCTGGATAAAGTAGTCTTGGTTGTAGGTTCTTGTTCTGCATTACTTTGAATATTTCTTGCCATTCCCTTCTGGCCTCAAGTGTTTCTTTTGAGAAGTCAGATGTCATCCTTATGGGGGCTCCTTTGTAGGTGATAGTCTTTTTTTCTCTAGCAGCTTTTAATATTTTCTCTTTATCATTATCTTTGGTATTTTAATTATGATGTGTCTTGGTGTTGGTTTCTTTGGGTTTCTCCTTAATGGAGTTCTCTGTGCTTCCTGAACATGTGTAATGTTTTCCTGCCTTAATTGGGGGAAGTTTTCTGCTATAATATGTTTGAACAAAGTCTCTATCCCTTGTTCTTTCTCTTCTTCTTCAGGAACCCCTATGATGCGAATGTTATTTCTCTTCATGTTGTCACAGAGCTCTCTTAGAGTTTCCTCAGACTTTTTGAGTCTCTTTTCTTTTTTCTGCTCTGCTTCCATGCCTTTATTTATTGTGTCTTCTAACTCACTGATTCAATTCTCTGCTTCATCCATACTGCTTTTAATTCCTTCCATTGTATTCTTTATTTCAGATATTGTATTTGTCATTTCTGACTGATTCTTTTTTATTATTTCAATGTTCTTTTTTATATTTGTTATCTCTTTATTTAGGTTTTCATAATGGCCATCTATGGTTGTTCTGATATCTTTGAGCATCCTAACAATCGTTATTTTAAACTCTGCATCTGGTAATATGGTTATATCTGATTCACTTAGGTCCTTTTCTGGGGATTTCTCTTGGTTTATTTGTGTTGTATTTCTCTGCCTCTGCATTTTCTCTTCACAGGAGTGGCTGTATCACGTGCTCGGGTGCACAAGCGTTGGTGGCCTTGGCCTTTGTCCCGCCCCCCGTGTGTGATGTTATGCTCAGTCCTGAGGGCACTGGCGAGCACCTTTGCTCAGCTGCAGGTCTCTGCCTGTTTCCGGGCTTTCACCCTGCCCTTGTAGGAGGAGCCCACTCAAGGAACGGCTGCTAGCCTTGGCTGTACCGCCGGGCAGGACTGCGTTCCCAAGCTCAGCTCTGTAGTGGAACTCCGCCTTTTCTGGGCTTTTGGCTCCACCCCTGCGGGAGGATCCGGCTACCAAGTCAGACCGCAAGCCTGGGTTGCATGGGCGGGGCAAGGCTGTGCTCCTCTGCCCTTGCTCAGGGGCTGGTCTCCACCCTTTCCGGGGTTCCTGCTCTTTTCCCGCAGGCTGGATTACAGGCCGCTGGCAGCTGAGCTTGACCTCTTTTGCACGCCCCCTTCTCCCCAGCCGGGCAAGATTGAGCTCACACCTGAGCTGAGTGGTGGCCAGCTGGTTTCCGCCCCTGCCAGCAGAACCGCGCTTTTGTCTCCCGCTGCTGCCTGCCCTCCGGCGCGCCCTCAGTTGCGTGGGTGGGGGCGTTGCAGCTTGGACCCTAAGACTCACTACTGTAGACCCAAAAGCTCCCTCCTTCTATGCGACTCTGCTCTGAATGCTGTGAGGGAGCTTGTTTGGCTGCTTTCCTGCTTCCCTTTGCTGGTATTGCTGTTTCCAGGGGAAATGTTCACTTCAGCTTTGGGGAGTGACTCGTCCCAGGGGTTAGGGTGGCTATCTCCCAAAATGCTTCTCCCTGTGCCTCCTAGATTACACTCTTTTCCTGTTACTCTGGTCCTCTCCTCTTTCCCCCTCGTCCCCAGGAGCCCCAGGTGGGTGGTTATGAGAGAGATGTTCTGCGCGGTCCCTTTAAGTAGGATCCTGGGTCTGAGAAATCAGACTCTTTCTCAAAAACAGTATCCCAACTTGTTTCCAGCTAAATACTGTCCTTACGCCTCTTCTGGGCTCTGGGGCTGCAGGCTGGGGCTTTGTTCCTGGGGCTCAACCCTTCCCCCTCTGCTAAACTCACTTTCCGCCACACGAGTCTCTCCCTGCTGCCATTCGCTCTGGGAAGCTGGGCAGCCCTCTCCACGTTTCCCGGTATCCACTTTTCCTACCAGTCTCTGTGTGGCTTCTTCAGCGTTCCTTGGTTGAAGAGTCCTCTTAGTTTAGTCCAAAGTTGGTTTTTCCAGATGATAGTTCATAAAATTAGTTTGTAATCCACTTTGGTTCTGGGAGGTAGATGTTGGTACGTTCGCCTACTCCAGCGCCATCTTGTCTCCACTTTCTTCTTTTTTTTAATTTTAACTTCCCATTGAGTATGATGTTGGCTGTGGGTTTGTCATAGATGGCTTTTATCATGTTGAGGTATGTTCCCTGTATTCCCACTTTGCTGAGAGTTTTGATCATGAATGGGTGCTGGGTTTTATCAAATGCTTTTTCTGCATCTATTGAAATTATCATGTGGTTATTCTCCTTCCTTTTGTTTATGTGATGAATAACATTGATAGATTTGTGAATATTGTACCAGCCTTGCCTCCCTAGAATAAATCCCTCTTGATCATGGTGTATGATTTTTTCCATATATTGTTGGATCCGGTTTGCTAATATTTTGTTGAGGATTTTAGCATCTATATTCATCAGGGATATTGGCCTATAATTTTTTTTCTTTGTGTTGTTTTTGCCTGATTTTGGAATCAGAATTATGCTCGCCTCACAAAAGGAGCTTGGAAGTCAGGAATATACCCCAAGGACACCATAGAACAGTTCCAGAAGGAGAAATGCACCCACATGTTTATAGCAGCATTGTTCACAATAGCAAAGATCTGGAAACAGCCCAAGTGTCCATCAGAGGACGAGTGGATTAAAAAGCTTTGGTACATATATATTATGGAATACTACTCAGCCATAAGAAATGATGACATCGGATCATTTACAATAACATGGATGGACCTTGATAACATTATACGGAGTGAAATAAGTAAATCAGAAAAAACTAAGAACTACATGAACCCATGCATAGATGGGACATAAAAATGAGACTCAGAGACATGGACAAGAATGTGATGGTAACAGGGAGTGGGTTGGAGGGGTGGGGAGGGGGCGAGGAAGGAGAGAGGGTGTGGGAGGATGGTAGAGGCACAAGGAAAACCAGATATAAGGTGATGGAGAATGATTTGACTTTGAGTGAGGGGTATGTAGCATAATCAAAGGTCAAAATAATCTGGAGATGTTTTCTCAGAACATATGAACCCTGATTTATCAATGTCACTGCATTAAAATTAATAAAAATAAGATTTAAAAAAATTTAACTTCCTTTTCTCCTCCTCTTTGGAATGATCAAGACATTTCAGAAATACCACAGACAGGAATTTAGTACTAAGAATACTAAAAATAATAGAATCATAGAGCATTGGTAAGTAAAGAAACTATAAATCACCTTTGCAAGGTCGTATGTGATTGATTTTAGAGTTGATTCTAGAATCTAGTTTGCTGTCTCTTGTTCTGCTAGCATTTCCAGCATTCCTGGGTCCTCGAAAATATCACAAATGGATGCATGCTTCTTTCTACAATGCTTAGTCCTTATCTAGGCTCAAACTATTAAGATTTCTTTATGGAGATTTATTTATTTCTAAATAGGGATGGACAGAGGCTTGACTTGGGGTGGTGAACACAGTATAATGGACAGGCCCTGAGTGAAAGAGCTGTGCACCTGAAACTTGTATAATCTTGTTAACCAGTGTCACTCCGATTAATTCAATAAAAAGGAAAGAAAAAGACTATTAAAATCCTCAGTTCATTTACATAAAAGATACATTATTATAAACTCACTTTCAGGGTTAACAATTTCCTTACAACAATTAGATTCCAAAGAGAACATGGAAGGCAAAACTTACATATAGTCAAATTTACTAAATTATCCTCGAGGGTTCCTTACATAACCCATAAGTGAGTAAGGCGCTCACCCATGAGAGACCCAGGGAAACTGAGACCCAGTGGGATTTGGGTGTCTTATCTCCTGCTCACTCTGGGGCAGATGCTTACATGAAAGTACGGTGGGTATACCTTTGGTACGATTAAAATAGACACCTGTCAGGATAGGTATGTGTTCATATTATCAATCCCTTTTTCTTCTATAAGTCTCTCCCGAATCCAACCACAGTAAGTATCTAAGTGTTGTGTGTTCCCAGTTGAGTCCTTAGAATTTTATATAGCATTTAATTTGACCAGAATAGGGAAGTCTTGCATCGAAAGCAATTTAGCCAGATTAATAGAGTTGAATTGCAATTATTTACCCCAAATCCAAACAAAACCCCATCCTCCCCTTCCAAATCATTTGGATAACCATGGTCTTTAAGTAAACTGATCTATGATTACTGGCATCACTGAATGTCAGTTCTAGCTGTTTGCTGTGTGAGCCGGGGCATAGCTTCATTACTACAAAACTCAAGATCATCAATGTGTGGTAACGATGCATTTGGGTATGTGACAGCTATGAAAATTGCCTCTGTGATGAGCTGCAAGTAATCATTGTATGATAATTAACCATTTAAAAATATTCATTGTGTGGTACAGGAAGATTTCGGTATTCGCCATTTCTTTCCTGCAGTAACTGATTTTCTGCATTTATTCTTTATATGTCTTTCCCGTGAATACATTTGTTGCTATGTTTTTACGATTATTGTTGGCTTCATTGTATAATTAGTGGTATTCAGCTGCTGCTTTTTAGCTTAAAAGAACTGTAATTAGTTTTCATTCACTAGTGGCATTTACACAGCATCAGGGACATTGCAAAAGGTATAAGGACTATAATTCTGTTTCTAGGTCTTAAATTTCTTTACACTTAAAAAAAGTCAGTTTGCTCATCTTAAGTAATAAAAAGGGTAAGAGTAACAAATGATAGAATTTTATTCTGCTTGGAAGGAAGGTATATTATAGGATTTGGAGGAAAATATGTGTGTGTATGAGGTATCGAGTTGTTCTCTGCCTCAGGTATAAAATTCTGTTCTCATTATTTAGTTGGTTTATTCTATATAACCCAAACCATGTTTGAGATCTGTTCTTTTGTACTGTCTCCACTGTGCCATCTAAAGCAAAATAATCTAATGAGTATATTTGAAGCCATCCTGACTTCAAAACCTTCCTAATTTATTAAGTAATCCTTGAAGAGTTAATTATGAGGGTTAAATGCAACAGTGTTGTTAAGGCAGTACTTGTAAATATTGATTACTATTATCACTTCTTTGTATTTGCACCATCAACTCTTTCTTATGTTTTTAAGGAACATTCAAAAATTGCTGTCCTTGGGGCTTGATGTCAGAAAGACTTGTAGGTTCAAAGTGTCCTGAAATTATAAAGAGGGAAGGCCCAGATCTGAGTACCACACAAAGGAGTGTGAGTTGAAAGGTAGACATCCAGAGCACACATGTTGTTTCAATTTCACCCCAGATCTTTGTGTTCAGGTGTCAGTCCATTTTCTTGTTATTGCTACAAGAGCTTTGGGCAGTGTGTGCATGCACACGTGTGCATGTGGTGTGGGTGTATCTGTGGTGTGGGGTACTGTATGAGTGCACGTGCGTGTGTGCGTGTGGATGGTTGAGGCGATCTGAAATCATGGTGGACCTCTCAGGAGTGCCTTTATCTTCGGTGGGTTCATGCTCTGTGGTGCAGGTCCTGCCCCATGGGCTTGCCATTCCGATCAGTGAGGTTGCTTTACTGTTTCGTGTTAGTCGTTGCCATGTCAGGGACTCTCACACACTGGCTGTAGGAACCCCAGTGTCGCCACTGCTGCTTCACTTCTACAGAAGTTCATGTACTGACAATGTTGTCAGGGTGGGGACCAAGGTCCATGGTGGTGAAGCGACCCTGGACAGAGCACAGATGAGGAGGGGAACTCAGAAACACCTCAAAGCCAATAATCAAGAGCATTTCGAAAAGCACCGTTATAGACAGGAAAGTAATTGAGAGCATTGTGATCATGCAGGCATAGGTGTGGAAATGCCAATAGTGAGACACAATACAGACTGATGTAAATACCACGAGATAAGTAGTTCCTTCAACCAGCAGTTCAGTCCTGACTACCCATCCCTGGGAATGTTTAAAAAAAAATACCAATACCTGCCCCCCCCCCCCCCCCCAGGGTTCCTGCGTTCAGTGTTCTGAGGCAGGGCCCAGCTGTGGATCCCCTCCAAATGCCTGAGGCAATTCTGCAGAGCAATGAAGACTAAACCCCCTGCTGTACAGTTTCTGGAACAAAATTTGCAATTTGGGTAAAATAAATATATTGACATTTCAGTTTGAAAAATGAAAACCCTGCTGTTACACATAGGTCTAATGTAAATGAAATTCATGAAGATAACAGCGTTGACAAAAAGAGTTGATCTCTAAACACTACCATAAATATAGGGAATACCTTTCATAGTTCGGAGTTCCAACCTAACATGAAACTAATACACGTTTAACTTTTAAGATAATTTTTCACATTAATGAGCTGTGGAAGCCAGGTTCATGGAATTCTCTAATAACTAAAAGGGTCTTGAAGGTGTGATATCATATATCATGAGGAAATATAATAACTCTGTTAAAAAGAGGGCCGAGGTAATAAAATTATCACAAACAACTTGATTCAGTTATGCTACAGAACATCTAGTGATTAAAAACTTCTATCCCTGTAGCTTCACTGTTGAAATTCAATGTACTTAAATTTTTGCCTTGTTGCTAATTTTATTATTTGAAAAATTCAATGATAGATAAAATATAAAGGCAGCAATTTAAAATGAAATGTGTATCTGCTCTAGGATATCACAATTTCCTGCTTAATTTGAATAATTTGGGGTCCGTTAGAAAATTGCTAAGAAGAACTAGTGTAAAACATTTTGAGACTGTATTCCCTCAAACATAATGATGCTTAAAATAGAAAAGTGCTTTAAGTTATGCAGTTTTAAGTTGTGGCCTCCCATGGATTTTAAAATAAAACTTTCCTACAAGTGCCCATGACCCCATTAACTGAGCAGAGCAATCCTTTGGATGGAACTACAGGTTATCTTGCCCAATTGCAGCAAAAACCAAGGCCAGAAAATACTTAGGAACATTCCCAAAGCCACACAGGTCAGTAGTGGCAGACTTTGGACAGATCTCTTAACTCCTTGCCCTCCCTCCCTATCTTATTCTGGAGGAACCAGATAAATATTCTTATGTTTTAGGGTTCAAATATTGGGGTGCACTTAAGAGTCCCACAGCATTTGCAACAGGAACAACTCTAGCTACCTAATCAACCAGTAGCCAAAAGAGGTTCTGATGAACTCTGTTGAAATGAAAGTTTCAAACATTATTATTGGACTGATTCATATAGACTGACTCACTGCACATTTGATGCTGATGGTCTGATAATTTTAATACCCATATAAACCAGAATGAAAGTCATCATGTCACTATCTGCACACTGTCAGACACATTGTCCTGTTGTCACCTCTCCTACTCCTCCTTGCCTCCTAAGTCCCTTACATGGCACTAGCCCTGCTGTAATTGTAATGACACCCAAACTGGGAAATTGATAGAATGGATTGAACTAGTGGACAAGGACAGAAAGTAATCACGCATAAAACATGTGTTTTATCATTCTGCATCTACTTGTTAGAGATTACTAATGGCTACACAAAATGCTGTATGTCTCACAAACGTGTGCCAAGAGAAATAAGGAAAAGAATGGAGGGTATTTTACTTTCTTTTAATTTCATTTATTGATTGATTATGGAGGTCAGGGAAGGGAAAGAGAGAGTGAGAAAGAGAAATAAGAAACATCAATTTGTTATTCTATCATTTTATGCATTCATTGGTTGGTTCTTGTATGTGCCCTGACTGAGGGTCATCCCTGCAACCTTGGTGCATCAGGATGACGCTCTAACCAACTGCACTACCAACTTAGTTATCAGGCCAGGACTGAGGGATGGTATCTTATATGTAATATTTAAAGATATGTCATTTTAAAAATCAGGAAATCTTATAAGTAAGTAATGAATTTGTAAATGCTTCGATTCACAGATAGCTAATAAGAATGACCACATTGGGTGTACCATGAGACTGTAAAATCCAAGGTTTGTTCTAAATTATACTTCTATCATTTAAGGTTTTAAAGGTCATCATCTTCTGTTTTCTAGCATGCTTCAATCATTTCTATTCTAATTCTATACCTATTTTTAAAGATTTTAAAAAATTTATTCTTAATCACCATTGACATACAATATTGGTTTCAGGTGTATAGCATAGTGATTAAACATTTATATACCTTATAAAGTGACCACCCCAATAAGTCTACTACCTATCTGACACCATACATAGTAGTTACAATATTGTTTACCATGTTCCTTATGCTGCATTTTATAGCTCTGTGACTATTGGTATAACTGGAAACTCTACTTCTTAATCCATTTAACCTTTAAAGACCATCTAAGTTCTGGCCGGATTGCTTCATTGGTTAGAGCATCATCCCAATGTGCAGAGGTTGTGGGTTCAATCCCTGGTCAGGGCACATACAAGAACAGATCAATGTTCTTCTCTCTCTCTCTCTTCCTCTATCTTTAAAATCAATACATTAAAAACAGTTTTAAAAAAAGACCTTATGAAAGGTAGACTCCCCAGTCCTTTAGGCACTTACTCCAGCCCAAAGAGCTTACAAACCTGTTGAAAGAAGAAGGAAGTTGGAATTCAACCCCAGGTCTTCTCTTTGCAGAGACTGGCCTTTTTTATTTATTTATTTTTGTGTGATAGAGACAGAGAGAAAGACAGACAGACAGGAAAGGAGAGAGATGAGAAGCATCAATTCTTTTTTGTGGCTCCTTAGTTGTTCATTGATTGCTTTCTCACATGTGCCTTGAGTGAGGGGCTACAGCAGAGCAAGTGACCCCTTGCTCAAGCCAGTGACTTTTGGGCTCAAGCCAGTGACTATGGGGTCATTTCTATGTTTCCACACTCAAGCCAGCGACCTTGGGGTTTTGAACCTGCGTCCTCCGTGTCCCAGTCCAACGCTCTATTTACTGCGCCACTGCTGGGTCAGGCACAGAGATTGGCCTCTTAACCAGGCCAGGCTTCTGCAAAGGAGCATCAGTCTCCTCTAGGAATGTTAGGGAGAGGATGGTTCACAGTTACTGGGCTCTTTCAGGCTCAGCCTGAGACTGGTGTCTTGACCAGAGAACTAGCTAGCTGCACTCGATTTTAATGTTGCTAGCTTGTGTATTAATTTCTTCATGACAGAATTTTGCCAGCTTTGAATAAATTCTTTTGGTTTAGGATTTTTCTTTGACAGATATTAGGATGTGGGAAGGGGGCACGGCCATACAGGATTATTAATAATTTTGTATAAACCTTGTTAATCATTCTAATTATCTTCTGGACCAATCTCTAAAGTCAGGTCTCAGTTCCCAGAGAGAGGGGACAATTACAGAAAGTGAGTTGAGGGGAAGAGACATATCCACATAAAACCAGCATCCGAAGAGGGAACAGAGTCGTTGCCTAGTAACAGTCCAGCCACCAACTGGAGCTGAGTTGGAGAGCAGCTCTGCCCTCAGGGCAGAATGTGTCCCTGTAGGTTAGAGTTCCTGGGTTCGATTGAGCTGAGTGGGTCACCAAGAGAAGCAATAGCTTCCACTGGGATATAGCAGTACACACAGGATGCTACTTGATGGAATAGTAAAGGATATGAAAACTGTGAGTCAGAAGGGATGGTGTCTGGTCTGGTGAAATCAGGTGACAGAGCCTGGCAGCCTTCTTTAACTCATGTAAGAAGGTTTTATAACTCAAATTTACAGCTACTTTTGCTCTTTATCTAAACCAAGAAGGGGTGTGTGTGTGTGTGTGTGTGTGTGTGTGTGTGTGTGTGTGTGATTGTTACTATGTCAGTTATGCTATTCTGGTTGATGTGACCTGGAGAAATACAGCTTACGTGACTATTTGTGTATTGCAGATTGTTCATTATAGTTAGTTGAAGAGTTATTAACTTAGAAACATTTGGATTCTATTGTATATTTATTGATCTCTTAACTACATTGTTTTCTTGTGGCAAGAATCTGATATGATTAAAAACTAAAGTTAGATGATAGAGATCAATGAAGTAAAGCCAGACAATGAGAATCAATGAAAATCCCTTTTTAAATAATCTGGGTAAATATTTGTCTGTAGGCTCCGCCTTGAAGTTTGACCAGAATGTCCTTGAATAAACAGTTCTGGGACACTTTGCAGAGTTTGTTTTCAGATACTATTTGATGCGAAAGAATAGTTTGATCATTTGCATATCAAGAGCATCTTATTCTATTTTTGAATACAAAAGCAGCTTGTCATCACAAGAACTTGGTAGTACAGTGCGGTTCAAAACTTCACTAACTAAAATTCCCTTTGCTTTTGCTTTTTTTACCTCCTTGAACAAAGCTCATGACTCCTTTGCAGCTCTTCAAACAGTGTGGTGATTTCTTTAATATAGGTTATTAGTTTCCCTTTTAAATAACATTTTGAAGTTTGTTAAATGGAGAGTACAAGGGCCATTTGACTGTCACAAGCCCTTCCTCCCTGTCAACCACAAAGCAGATCATAGACGGGAGTGGTTATGATTGTCTTATATCAAAGATAGCCACACAATTGATACGTAGAACTCTGAGGTGTGGCAGTGCCTGGCTTCTGGCTGCTAGTCTCACTTCTTATTTCTTCTTCCAATAAATGACAAAAGCCATATGTAGACATTTGAATCTGCATGTGTCTCTTACCAAACATTTAGAATCCAATAGGTTGAAAAACTATAAATGAGAACCTGTATTTCTCAGCACTTATGGACACGGAGGATGATCCCATTGAATAGTTTTTAAAGGTTTATTTCAGTGTTCCACTTTCACTTACCTTCATAATTCATTATTTAAAGATTAAAATTTGACAAGTAAAATCAAAAGCTTGGTGAGGCCATTTTGGCCAGCATCAGAGAGTTGAACCATCAGCTCAACTCTAATATTTCAGAATAACTTTGATGACGTGTTGTAAAAATACGCTGCTGGTGGAATCCTTGATAAAACCTTCCATTAATGTTCCCAACTAAACCAAATGTAGTGTGTTTTATGGCCCAGAAAATTATCTTATTCAGGGAAACTGGTTTTATAAATGCTTTAGAAATTAAAGGAACAATTCCCAATGCAAATGTTGTTCACAATGCAAAATGCACCCAACAAACCCAAGACCAGCCCATCAGAAGAAGCCTGCAGAATGTGCTAAAAGCAGTCACTCATGACTCAGCTTAAAAGTGTTGGATGAGCAGTCTGTTTGAAACTAGAATCAAGATCAGGGGTCCCCAAACTACGGCCCGCGGGCCGCATGCGGCCCCCTGAGGCCATTTATCCGGCCCCACAGCACTTCCGGAAGGGGCACCTCTTTCATTGGTGGTCGGTGAGAGGAGCATAGTTCCCATTGAAATACTGGTCAGTTTGTTGATTTAAATTTACTTGTTCTTTATTTTAAATATTGTATTTGTTCTCATTTTGTTTTTTTTTACTTTAAAATAAGATATGTGCAGTGTGCATAGAGATTTGTTCATAGATTTTTTTATAGTCTGGCCCTCCAACGGTCTGAGGGACAGTGAACTGGCCCCCTGTGTAAAAAGTTTGGGGACCCCTGATCAAGATTATGGAATGGGAGCTTCTGCACAAAAGGAAGGGCACCTTGAGAGAGTATGACATTCAAAAAACTTCAAAATAAAGTACAAAATTTAGCAGTAATGTTTAGCACCTGCCTCTTGGTGATGTTGTTTATGCATATTCAGAGAGAGGCCAGGTAGAAAGCAGTTGGGGAACACTCCAGACAAGTGGAATGGGAAAGGAGTGGATGTCTCACACCAATAAGCCCCTAGGCCCTGTCATCAGAGCCTCACCTCCAGCATGATCAAAGGGAAACAGCTATGGCAGGAAACTCTTGTGGTGGTCACAGAAGTCAGTAACAACGAGGGCTGGCTAAAACCAGTTCAATTCAAGGTGGAGGAAAAACCGACTAGAGACTGACCCCATGGCTCACGATACCATCACTATAATGAAAACTGAAACCGCAGGTAGAAAAGGAGCAAAGGCCACGATCCTTCCAGAATTACTATCTTGGGAACAAGACCCCCTCTCATCCTGAGGGCAGAAACAGAATTTGGCACCAAAAAAATGTCAAAAACCAGGAACTTGTATAATCCCAGGAACTGACTGTTGCTTGCATCCACTCAGACATGCTCAGTGGCTTCTTCCACAGCGGTGCCCTGTGAGACTGGCAACCAGAGGGGAGCGGGCAGCAGCCACAAATCCTGGGCCGACCTCGGATCCTGTCTCCTGTCTCTAGGAGTCCCAGTCCTAGCCTCTCTCTTCTCTGAGTGCAGCTTGTTTTCCTTCTCACTCTGATTCCTTGAATTCTTTTTTTTTTTTTTTCTGAAGCTGGAAACGGGCAGAGACAGTCAGACAGACTCCCGCATGCGCCCGACCAGGATCCACCCGGCACGCCCACCAGGGACGACGCTCTGCCCACCAGGGGGCGATGCTCTGCCCCTCCGGGGTGTCGCTCTGCCGCGACCAGAGCCACTCTAGCGCCTGGGGCAGAGGCCAAGGAGCCATCCCCAGCGCCCGGGCCATCTTTGCTCCAATGGAGCCTTGGCTGCGGGAGGGGAAGAGAGAGACAGAGAGGAAGGAGGGGGTAGGGGTGGAGAAGCAAATGGGCGCTTCTCCTATGTGCCCTGGCCGGGAATCGAACCTGGGTGCCCCACACGCCAGGCCGACGCTCTACCGCTGAGCCAACCGGCCAGGGCCGACTCCTTGAATTCGTTACTGGGCAAGTCACTAGCTTGGACGTCCCAGTCTGTGCCAGGGCAGGACTGGCCCCTGGCACAAAACTGGCCCAGTGACAAGAAGGTCCAGGCTTAAAGCCTGTATTTAGTACAATATTTGAAAATATTCATTAATGGATGGAATGATAGAAAAAACAGTAACATTCATTGAATATTACACCTCGTATTGCTCTTAAGGCTTCACACATCTCACTTTGTTCCCTCTTTACAACAACCCGAAGAGGTAGGGGCTATTGTTAGCCTCATTTTTTTCTACAGTCGTGAATCAGTTTTGATTTTGTCTCCCTCTGTCCTGTGAAACGTGGTCTGTGTGATTAGTCTCTCCCATCAGAGGGTGAGATGCTAGGCAGGCTTCATGACTTTTCTGATCCCTCCTGGGCAATAAAGTTTTCTGGCAACTTCAGGTCACAGAAAATTGCCTTAGTTTAGTAATTTAACTGTCAGTTAGTTGCATGTGTTAATAAAAACTTTGATTTTGAGTTAAAGTTGATGCTTCTTGCTTCCTGGCAGCTCAGCGGGAAGCCTGAAGTTGAAGTAGGCAGGATTTATGACCTAATTTTCTATTCCTTCTTCTCCAAGTCACCAACAGAGGTTTCTGGCTCTTCAAGGCCCAGGGGTGGGGAGGGAGAAGAAGTAAGGAAGGCAGCAGAGATGTTACTTCACAGCTCCTTGCGTGGTGCCTAGCATCTGGGCAGGGGTTAAAGCTGACAACTTGACTGATGTTTATGGTTGACTCTTTTGTGGGGGCTTTTGTGAGTTTTCTTCACTTCCCTGCAAGATCTCAAGCAAGAGTCAGCTTGCTCTTCATGGTACAATTAAGTCATGTGTCTTCTCTTGGAACCAGTGATCTTTTATCGCTTTGTGGATGAATTTCATTCAGTACCTGATGGATGTGTTGATGATCAACTGAAGATAGACAAAGAAACCACCCCTTAGACCAGGCTGGTGAGTAAAGCTAGGGGAAGAGTTTATACTGATAGGAAGTACAGAGGAGAAGGAAGTGCAGATCAGCACAATGATAAAATAAATTGATATTGCAATGAAATGGGAACAAAATTGATGGGATTGAAGTCATCCACAAGGGACAAGACATTCATGTGATGCTAGGCTTGCTTGTGAATCAGAAATGGTTGGGATGTAGAAGAGGAAGTTCTACAAGCATATTGTACTTGTGGTCAGGCAGAAAATAATTTCACAACAACAATATGACTTAGCAAGATTAAACAACTCCCAAGTGTCTTTGCCCAAATCCTTCTGAGGATTTAGGTAGCCAATAAAATGGGGAAAAAGAGCCAGTGGACGTCATTATTCTTTCATAAAAGAAGCTTTATATGCTTCTTTTAAAAGGATAAAGATATGTATGTTATAAACAGAAATTAAATAGTTGAAATAAGGCTTTAATTTAAAGGTAATAAGAGCATTAATATGCTCAATAAATAGCAGCTTGCTATTAGAAACCTATTTATTGAGATTTACCAACCACTAAAACCACCATGTCTATCGGTTAAGTAGCCGTTAAATATCAATAATTTTGTTTGTTAGGGCAAATACAGTTAAACTATTCCAACACAGTAGGAAAGCTACAAATAGTAATCATAATTAGTATTTATTGAGTGTTTTTTACAAGTCAGCCACTGTTCTATAGGTTTCCTGAATGTGATTTCCTTTAGAATGCACAAGGCTATCAGGTCAGAATGATTGGGTCCTCATGCACATGTAGGGGAGACTGAGGCCTGGAAAGAGTAATTCACTAAGGTCATACAGCGGTCAGTGGTGGGAAGTTTGAACTCAGTCTGACCCCAGAGCCCACGCTCCTGCCATACAGATATCCAGTCATCTTAAGTCAAAGCCAATGATGGCAGCTTGAATAGCTAGAGCAGGGGTCAGGAACCTTTGGCTCGCGAGTCAGATGTGGCTCTTTTGATGGCTGCATCTGGCTCACAGACAAATCTTTAATAAAAACAATAATAATGTTAAAAATATAAAACATTCTCATGTATTACAATCCATTCATTTCCTACCGCTCATGTTCATGGTTGCGGGTGGCTGGAGCCAATCACAGCTGTCCTCCGGGACAACACCAAATTTTTACTGGATAATGCCTAATGTACATGGGTCGTTGTATGGCTCTCACGGAATTACATTTTAAAATATGTGGCGTTCATGGCTCTCTCAGCCAAAAATGTTCCTGACCCCTGAGCTAGAGTCTGGGTGATCTGTTTTCCAGTGAAGACCTGCCTGTGGTCTTTGTCACACTGGTGGTCGGAGTCAGCTGATTTGTTGGAAGTAGTGCGAGGAAGCCATCTGTTACAGCCCTCATTATTCCGCTCACAGGTTCAGTCACATGAAGTACTGGAGACACGGGAACGGAGCTCCGCAACTTCCACCCCTCTGAGCTCTTTCTTTGCCTCAGGTTTTTCATTCCTTCATTCCCTGAAGTCTCTCTAATCTATCTTCTCTTTGCTCACCACCCCAAGCTCTCTTTTTTGCCCTCCTGAATCACCCTGTTTTGTATCTTTCACTTTGCTCACTGCCTGAGGCTGAGGTGGGCAGGAGAAGAGGGGGAGCTTTTCTCAAAGACTCACTGATTCCTGAGAGCACAGTGTGTTTGCAGAAGACTGAAAATGTGCACGCAAACTCTCTGGAGGTCTTGCCTCTGTGGTATTGTATTACAGTTCCCATTTGGGGGGCAAGTTATCAATGGTGAAAGATTAAAAAAAAATTGACTGTGAAAAGCAACACTTGTCAAAACCACATTTAATACAGCCCAAAGTAGGATTTTATTCTCTGTAACACAGTTAATAATTAATCCTCTAAATGTATTGTTGCGTGCTAATGAATACATACCAAGTCTATTACTCTCTCTAAATTCTTGCCCAGTACATCAATTTGTTTTCTTCTTATTTCTTTTTCTGTTTTTCCTAATTTTTTAAAGTAGAAATTAGTACCATTTTATATTGTCCCATAATGTTTCTAAACATGATTTCTTTAGAGTTTACCTGCCAATAAAGGTTTTGAATAATTAAATCATAGCCATCTCTCGAGCTTTTATTTGGCCAAATTTTAGATTATACCCTCAGATTAAGAATTGCATGGTTTGTACCTCAATACAGTGCAACCACATTGTTACCTTTTACAACTAAAAACAACAACCTTAGTGATAACATATACAAGAGGTTATTAACTTTAACTGAACAAATTAACCTTAACTGAACATATACTTTCAAGGAAGTAATTACGCTTACATACTAGACAATGTGGGAGTTGGAAGTCTGGAAAAATATAGTAAGACTGTGTGGAAGAAACTCAGCTAAACACATTCATGTGAAATAAAACATACAATCCCAGAACTAGCATATAGTGGATGACACTAGTAAATAAAAAACCACATGGCATGTAGGACAGTGTCCTGTGTTAAAGATTCCATAATCACCCTTTGTACACCCATTCCACTGCCTAACATTAAAGTGTGAAGAAGGCCCTGACATGTGATCTGTATTTCCCTTATTACAACTCTGGCTGTTTCTTCGTGGACTAGCTGCACAGGTGGGAAACACAGCTGGTCCTTAAAAGAACCCCTCTATTGACCTGAGGACTCTTATTATATGAAGTTTTCACTTCCTTTTTAAGTGATTCTAAGATAAATATCTGTTGCTATTCATAGCTGTGGATGTACTTGTTCGCTATACGCACGAGTAGGCTGCCTAGTGCAATACGTGATGTAATCTTACACATTGGGTATGTGCGTAAGTGGCTATGTTACCAGTATTTCTATCGCACGGAATGGACTTAAGATTTCTAGCCTAGCATTTCATTTCCCAATTTTCAGAAATTCAACAGCTGGTGAGTTTAGCGAACTGAAACAGTGGTGATTATGGAACTCTAATATATCTGTCTAAGAATAAGTTTTCTTCTCTACAGTGCAAATTAGTAGAAGTTTTTAGTAGATCCAGTTGATTACCAAAATTTTATGCTTGCTCTCAACAACTTTCCTGTCTAATGAGGTAGCCACTAGCCACATGTGACTAAGTAAGTTTAAATCAATTAAAATAAAATAAAAATTCTGTTCTTCATTGACAGTAGCCATATTGCATGCCCAGTGGCTACCATATTGGAGAGTCGAGAACATTTCCATCATCACAGAAAGTTTCAATGGATGTGATCCTTAGTGAGAGCACCCTGATTTCCTGCCTACATGCTCATAGTAACACGGAAAAGTACCTTTCAAAGATTTAGGACAATATTTTTAGGTTGTTAATTGCATAGTAAAAGAACCTTAAGGTTGGTGAAATAATTTCTACCCCATACACATATTCTTAACAGTAGGTCAGGACTTACCTAACACAAGAGTGATTCAAGGAGCCTCTCCTTGGTCTCAGAAAACAGTCATTTTGACCCACTCGACTGCTTATTCATATGCTCTTTCTCTCATTAGGAATCAGGAAAGCCCGTTGAGTTTTCTACTTGTCTTGCCTTATATTTTCATCATTCATTTTTTGATGAAACACTCCTAAATTTTACTAGAGAACATTCACAACTTCTGTAATAAAGTACCTCGATATTACTTACAGGTCAACTGAACCAAGTTCCAGGTTCTTAAGCTGATTTCTATGATTTTAAACCCTTTTCAATTTTTCATAACCCTTTAAATGTATCAGTCCGATCATGGAGTTGTATAGATTCTAAGGTAGCATAATATTATTAGAGATGATTCCACCTTTTTGCTTTTGCATTCCTGTGTACATATGTTAACCTTGATATTTTATTTTCAAAATAAGTGTTAAAACTACCTATAGGTGTTTTTTTCCTTCCTATATTTGGTGAAATGGCCACTACTGGCCCTATGGCAGGCTCTTTACTGATCCCAATAATAAGGTGAAGATTATATATGAACTATGGAAAGGAAAAAAGAGAGCGATAGTTTGTCAAGTGAGTTTCTGCTGAGATGTCAGGCTCATTTTTTTTTCTTTTTCACTCTTGGTCTCTAACAAATTTCCCTATATAATTAGTAAATGATTCAGACCTAAATATATTGCTGTTACTCAAAGAAAAGCATTGAACTCAAGGAAGACTTCTTTTTTTTTTTCTTAGATATAATATTTAGAGGCGGAGGCAATTGTAAAGGGCTATAGAGCTTTAATGTGTCTCTAAGGCACTAGAGTTCCCTGTTTAAAATCAAGACAAAGACAAAACCATACTAACTGGACTGTTTCTTAGCCTTCATCCTTCTGCCTATCACTTCCTGAGGTCTGTTTTCTTGCCGGTCTCCTCAGGCAGATGAACTCATCATGACATGTTAGAGGGTTATTTGAATCCCTTAAAATTTTATATGCAGAGGTGTGGTTCTTCCTCAGATCCTCAGCCGCCTTTCCATCTGATCTCTGGAACCCCAGTGAGATGGAAAGATAAAGTGGCCAAGGGCACTGACTTCATGCATTACATTATCACCTGTCAGTTGCCTTACTGTTCTTTGTAAGAACAAGATGACCCTCCCCACTTGGGCCAAGACCTTGATCTCCAGCCAGACACCCAGCGGCTTGTTTGACCTCATTAAAATTGAGCGATCGTGTTAATGTTTGGGTCTGAAGCCAAACCTCTTAGAGCTGTTGAAATTTTCTGAGGCTATTATCATAGGATTTCGTTTGTAATCTTTTCTTAGTATTTCCTAGCCAATCAGTCTGAATAGAAATAGACCAAGGGAGAATTAGATCTGGAAACTGGGATTAAAAGTGAAACATGTGCATAGCTGTTGAATGGCTCCTTATCTCACTATTTCTTTTCCTCTGGAAAACAATTCATGATGTAAGAACCTAGAAAATATAATACTTAGAAATTAGCATTAAATGGGGACTTGTGAACTCTAAAAGCATGATGGCATGGGCTAGCCAGAGAGGCAAATAATTATGGCTCTTTTTATCGTCAGGAAGTGGGGAGAGAGGTCCTGACAGCTTCTACCTGATGTTCTGCTAATTCAGTTGTGACCTTTGCTTTTATGCCTATTCCACTGAAAATCAAAGAAGTGATTTTAGATCACATAGGATGTGTAGCACCGGAGAATGATGCAATTCCCATGGTTTTGTCAAGATCATGTGGGACTGGCAACTGATCAGATTTTCTGGAGGCTGCAGGTTTTCTTGAACATAAATCAAAAGCGTATCTATGAAAGATAAAATTCTTCTGGCTTAATTATTTACTGCCAAAGGACATGTTTACACCATTGCTTGGGGTCCAGGAAACTTCCCTGCACAGTGGTCCTGTCAAGTTGGTGCAAATGCCTCCACTAATTGGTGTCCTGCCCTGTTGTTCTCATGCTGAACAAGTGGGCTTGGGGCAGCGAAATCCCTGAGACGCCACTGAGCACAGATGTGCAGTGCCTGAATGTGTTTGTCTAGTCAGCATGGACACTTGCCAACCACAGATGATGCAGTTGATCAAATTTGACTGGTATTTTTAAATTTCATAGCAGTGCTATTTATAGCAGTTGCACTGGGGCAGTCTACCCATTAGCCATCAATGACCCGAGGATTAATCGTTCTTTCTTGAAACTACCATCAGCCACAGAGGTAGCCAGAAGTAATGAAGGCGGAGGCTGAATCCCGGCTCTCCGCTATCAGCTGATGTGTTCTGCTTACAGTTTGGTCCACTCCATTTCGTAGCTGTACCTCAGTGCTCTTGGCTCTAAATGATGATTTGGGAGTAGAGCTGGTGAAAGTCTTTTCCATATTTGAAGAGTATGGTTACATGACATAATTGGGCCACAGGATTGAAGTGAGGATTCCAGAAATAAGTCGTTAGCTTTGCTGCTTTGGTTCATGGGAACTTTATAATTAGGCACTTGATTTTCCTTTTATCATTCTCTTTTAGGAAGAATGAAAGTGGGTGTAGAAGAGAAGAATGACAGCTGTCACTTACTTAACCTTAACAAAATCCTAATGCTTTTACATTTGCACAATAACGCCTAACTTTTTTCTGAGTATGCTTTTAAAATTTGTCAAGCATCTTTACATACATAATATGATCTGAACTTCACCGCCATCTATAGTAGTGGGTGAATACAGCAGTCATTGTTGCCCAGAGTCTCAAAAAAGGTCAAGCTGGAAAAGTCACAGTGGTCAGCGGTTGAATTGGCACGAGTACAATAACTGTTCACTATACAATTCTACCTCTATGCTTTATTTACTGCTAATAACCCTTCTAAAACAGGGGTCCCCAAACTACGGCCCGCAGGCTGCATGCGGCCCCCTGAGGCCATTTATCCGGCCCCGCCACACTTCCAGATGGAGCACCTCTTTCATTGGTGGTCAGTGAGAGGAGCATAGTTCCCATTGAAATACTGGTCAGTTTGTTGATTTAAATTTACTTGTTCTTTATTTTAAATATTGTATTTGTTCCTGTTTTTTTTTTTTTTTTTTTTTAATTTAAAATAAGATATGTGCAGTGTGCATAGGGATTTGTTCATGAGTTTTTTTTATAGTCCGGCCCTCCAATGGTCTGAGGGACAGTGAACTGGCCCCCTGTGTAAAAAGTTTGGGGACCCCTGTTCTAAAACCTTGTCAGCCTTAAAAAAAATAGAACTTTGTATTATATGCGATACTCTTTTTCTTTGAGCTTACGGAAACCATTTTTGTTTTGTTTTGTTTTGTTTTCTTTTCTTTTTTTTATGCATTGACCTCTAGTCTAGCCATATTTTAAAAATTAGATAGTGGAATTGTTATGAAAGTTAGGTTATTTTTACTTTATTTTCAAAAATACGTGAAAAATTGTAACTTCTGGGAGGTGGAGGTGAAAGGAGTCCTGCAAGGCTATTGCTGCAATGAGAAGCCATCTTAAAAAGGGGTATGGCCTGACCTGTGGTGGCGCAGTGGATAAAGCATCGACCTGGAAATGCTGAGGTTGCCGGTTCGAAACCCTGTACTTGCCTGGTCAAGGCACATATGGGAGTTGATGCTTCCAGCTCCTCCCCCCTTCTCTCTCTCTGTCTCTCCTTTTTCTCTCTCTCTCTGTTTCTCCCTCTCCTCTCTAAAAATGAATAAATAAAAAAAATTAAAAATGATCATTTAAAAAAAAAGGAAGTATGGGTGTGGCCCTGGCTGGTTGGCTCAGTGGTAGAGTGTCAGCCTGGCATGCAGGAGTCCCGGGTTCGATTCCCAGCCAGGGCACACAGGAGAAGCGCCCAATCTGCTTCTCCACTCCTCCCCCTCTCCTTCCTCTCTGTCTCTCTCTTCCCCTCCCGCAGCCAAGGCTCCATTGGAGCAAAGTTGGCCCAGGCACTGAGGATGGCTCTATGGCCTCTGCCTCAGGCACTAGAATGGCTCTGATTGCAGCAGAGCGACGCCCCAGATGGGCAGAGCTTTGCCCCCTGGTGGGCGTGCTGGGAAGATCCCGGTCAGGTGCATGCAGGAGTCTGTCTGACTGCCTCCCCATTTCCAACTCCAGAAAAATACAAAAAAAAAAATAAAATTAAATAAAATTTAAAAAAGGGGGTATGGGTGTGACTGGTGGGAGGGGCTCTGGATACTAAACTGCCTGGTAGAACCGAATTGCCTTCCTAAATTTGGGCAGAAACTGTCCCCTTCAGACATTATTATAGAAAGTATATTGAGATTTTTACTCCAGGTTCTGGAAGAATGTACAGACTCTGTTTTTGTTTGTTTTGTTCTTTACATTCATTTAAAAAACCCACATAATAACTAAACATTGGACAATCATAGGAATTTTGTTTGCAAAATGTGACTTATTTCTAGGCAGCAAGAAGTTATGATTCACTGAGAAATCCAGACCCTGAGTTGTGGCAATTATTCCATAATTTCACAGGAAGGCCTCAAAAGCACTAGTTTTCAAATTCAGATCTATCATGTAAGGGATGTTTGCTTTCTAACAACAGTTTGTGTGTGTGTGTGTGTGTGTGTGTGTGTAGCAAGAGGCAAGCATTTACAGCAGTTTTAATAGGGTCATGTAAAATTATGCTGTGTAATGTTTGATTTCTTGAAATCCTGGGCAGACATTTTTGGGGAATTATATTTTTTATAGTAACATGGCCATTGTTTCAATAAGTGAACACCTTTATAAATAATATTTTTTGTTTTCAACACCCCCTCCCAAAAAAGATTCTTTTTTTTTTTGAGGGATCCCAGTCTGACTATTTTGAATAACATTAATCTAAAAATGACATTGACCATGTGGACTCTTTCTCTTGACTCTGTTGCCCTTTATTAGTTTGGCCAAGTCATCTTTATCTTGAGATGCTGGGGGGAAAAAAGACTTTTATTCTTGTTTTGAAAATCTTGCTGATTTGCAGAATAAACCTCCAGCTGGATCTTTTTGTTTTGTAAATTACGTAAGCCTTGCTGTGTGAACTAACCTCTCATCACTCATTGTCCTAAAGTAAGAGCCAAACTGGTGCGAAACCACCTACTGTTGAATACCAAGCCTTTGCCAAAGGGCAACAGCTCCACGTTGTTCTGCTGGGCTCCCGGGGGTCAGACAATTCTGACAGCAAACAGGAACTGCAGCTGCACGAATCAAAGAACTGCACTGGCCAAGCTGGGGACAGGGAAACAAGGGAGGGGTTTTGTTAAGGTGAGGTGACACTAGGCAAATAAAGGCACCCTTCCTTTATTTTCTGTGCAAGATGTCTGGGCACCAATAGAGAAAAAAACTTCAGGCTGATGCAATTTCTATGCAATGGATGCAGAAACAACAGGGAACCACTGCTAGAAAGATTTTGGTGTAGTTATGTTTATACGTATGCTTTTATTTTGTTCAGAAAACAATTTATAGTATCTCAGTCTAGTATATGTATGTGTGTATGTATATATATATACAAAATATATAAATATAAAATATTATATATATGTATACATCAAATTTTGGTTAAGAACTTCCAGATTACTTTTTAAGTTTTTCCCAGTTGTATTGAGAAGAAATTGATGTATAACATCATGTTAGTTCTAGGTATAAGACATAATGATTTAATATCTGTACATATTGAGGAATGATCACCACAACAAATTTAGTTAACGTTCATTACCTAACATAGTTACAATTTTTTTCTTATGATAAGAACCTCCAAGATCTATTCACTTACCAGCTTTCAAATACATACTAGAGAATTATTGCTAACTCTAGTAATCATGCTTGATATTATATCCCTAGGAATGATTTACTTTATAACTGGAAGTTTTGTATCTTTTGACTCTTTCACTAGTTTCTCACCCCCACATTTAGCTCTGGCAAGTACCAATGCCTTCTCTGTTTCTATGTGTTTGGTTTTTTTTTTACATTTCACATATAAGTGAGATCATACAGTATTTGTCTTTCTCTGTCTGACTTATTTCATTTAGTATAGTGCCCTCAAGGTCTGTCTGTGTTGTTTCAAATGGCAGGATTTCCTTCTTTTTATGGTTGAATGATGATCCATTGTACATATACACACACACACACACACACACACACACACACACACACACATATAAACCCATTTTTATTATTCATCTCTTGATGGACACTTAGGTTGTTTTTGTGCCTTGGCTATTGTAAATAATGCTGCAATGAACAGGAGGGTGCAGATATCTCTCTGAGTTAGTGACTCCATTCCTTTGAATATGTACCCAGAAATAGGATTGCTGGATCATATGGTGGTTCTAATTTTCATTTTTTTGAGGACCCTCCATACTGTTTTCCATAGTGGCTACGCCAATTTACCTTCCCACCAACAGCACACAGGATTCCCCTTCTTCACATCCTTGGCAACATGAGTTGCCTCTTGCCTTTTCGACGATAGCCATTCGAATGGGTAAGAGGTAAGATCTCAATGTAGTTTTGATTTGCAGTTATCTTTCATAGGTAGACCCAGAAAGAATATATTATTGTATTCCTCTTAATGATGGAGTTAATCAGAAACAATTGTTTTAACCCTTTGAGTAGTGAATTTTTTTCATGCTTGTTGACCTCTGGGAGTGAGTTGTTGTTTTTTTTTCTTCAAAAAGTGAAATTAGTTTCAGTTCCAGTTTTATTAACTTAAAATCATGTTTGTTTGATAACCAATTTATGGAAACAAGAAGAACATACATTTGCCTTTTTTAATGTTGCCTTTCACACTTTTAAAATAAATCTGTTGCTTCTAGTGAGTAATATTTATACTATTTCCATCATTTAACCATGTACCCTGCCTGCTAACTTCTGCTGAATTGTGTCTTTCACACAGATTGACATGTAGTCACAGGCCTCAGATATTGAAACTGTGATTAGATTTGGTGTAGGAATGGATGATGGGGACCAGGGTGGGCACTGAGGCATAGAATATGGAGAATTCCTGGCTTCTTATTTTCAGCCTTTGCCCAGGCTAATCCTCAGTTCCATCTGTGTTCATATACTGGTTTTTAGGAGTATCAACTTATTCAGGGAATCGGGGCTATACTCTCTTATGTCTGTATCTACACAACATTAAAGAGTGATGTTTCTTTGTCTTACCTGGTATATCTACGAATACGGAGGAGTTCCACTGGACGAATATCTCTTACTTCTCTGCACGTGCTCACACAGTTCCCTCCGGAGAATTCAAAGTGTGACTTGTCTAGCTGGAGGGTTTGGAAGGAGAAGCTGAGCGTGACTATGCCAGCCCCTTCTCTCTCCTTTTCTTTGGGAGCCAGCTTGTTCTCCCTGGCTCCCCATGTTCTCCTGGTCCCCCATTGCCTGGGGCTGGAGGAGCAAGTCTGACCACCACAGTGCCCACATGGCCACAGGTGTAGCCTGTGTTCTCCACCCTAGCCTTCTTTGAGAACCTTTTCTTTCTGACTTCCATTGGCTGTCTTCTTTGGATTTTCAACAGGTTCTTGTCTAGGGAAAGGGTTACTACTGTCTGGGCCCCCACGAACCTATAAAACGTGTATCACTCCCTTTCCATTCACGTCCTTTCCCTTCTTCTGTTCATCTCACTAACACTCAAGAACTAGCCCCTCTTCATTTTCCTCCTTTCTTCTCCTTTATTTTAAATTATTTTTATTTTGAAATATCTATAAATGCACAAAGATTGCCATGATAATACAGAGAGATCTTGTATGTATAAATACTTTATCTAGTATTACGTGCATCAAAGTTCTATGGCACTGTCACATATAAACCTTGTGTGATTGCCACCATAATCAATCTATAGAGCTGTCTGTCACCACTGACATTTTCTCCTTGCTACCTACCCCTTTATAGTCACAAGAATCTCTTTCCTTCACCATTCTTAACCACTGGCAACCACTAATCTGTTTCCCATCTCTATAATTTTGCTGTTTTGAGAATATTGATTTGCCTATTACTCGTAAAGATGCCATGAACAATCAAGTATAGATTTTTGTGTAGACGTAAGTGCTCAGGAGCATAAGAACTGGGTAGTATTGCAAAGTGCACATTTAGTATTTAAGAAAGCCTAAACTATTTTTCAGAGTAGAACAACTATACATTTTAAAAAAATAATGACCCTATCAAATGCTGGTAAGAATGTGAGAAAACAGGCTCTCACACACTTTGCTCGTGGTGAAATAAAACGGTAGAATTCCTCCTCGCTTCTCATCCATGTTTCTGTGAATCACATGCCTCCCTCCTCCTCACCGACTGTCTCGTTCATCTCCCATACCAGACCACAAACTCCCTGAGTGCAGAGACTGGTTCATTATTATTTTCCAAGCACCTATCACAGATCTTGGCATATGGTAGGTGCTCAGAGAAGCTATATGCAATGAAGTGGCTGAGTTATGAAAAGATCTAAAGCTTTTTCTCATCTATCAATATCAAATTATGAAAGTTAAGGTCTCTGGGCATAAAGAAAAAGAATGTTTTCTTCTTCAGGAGCTATCTTTCATTCTGTTATCTTAAATGACTGCCGATGAACTGTAATTAGGAAGATACCCTTCCAAGAGGTTGTACTGAAAATTATTTAAGCCCCATCTCTCAATAGCCTGGCAGTGTTTAAGTATTGCTACCATGCTTCCTTCTCAATGTAATTATTTTGGCGGAGACGTCCAGTAGAAGTAAAGATGAGTGTGGATGTGAACATGCCTTAGGGACGAGAGTTTGTATTTGAGGCTAGAAGAACAGTGGGGATGAAAAGTAGAGGATGCAGGACATGGGGGAGGGGTGAACAGAAGTAGGTTTACTGTTGTGAATTTGCAAAACACAGTGTATTTGAATCTAGCAAGTCGACTACAAAAATAAGTAAATCATGAAGGCCAGCGATTTGAGCACTTACGAGGTTGTACCTAAGCGCACTGTGCCATCGTGATGTTGTTTTGAGTTAGGAAAGCTATTGTAATAATCATAACCTACAGATCTTTCTCCAGATGAACAACTGTGAATCTACTTTTGCCTACCCCTGTATATCATGTGGCTATCAAGGGAATAAATCCTGAGGTCTACACTAATGAAATGGCTCATTGAAATCAATGATTGGGAAATGGAGGGCAGAGTAGCAACCAGTGACTGACTGATTCAGCAGGTAGCAAGCAGCACAGGCCTTAAATCAAAGGGCAGACTTCCTCCTCGCTTCCCATGGGTATAGGCACCTGTCCTCCATCACTGGCTTTCTTCCCAGCCGGCACATGATTGACACCTATTTACTATCTAGTTCTAGTTTAATGGCTTGTCAGGCAGACCCATCCTGGTCCACTAAAGGGCTTGTAAGCCACTCTGGAGTAGCGTGACGCCAGGGATACACACTCTTTGTAACTGTAATTCGGTTACGTAGAGCCTTGCACATAGTAGATGCTCACGGAAAGTTTGGTGATTAACCTTTTGTAACACTTACGGCAAAACTGGCCTTCAACATGTGAAGAAATGAAAAGAGTTACAGATTCCCATCTTGAATCTCGAAAATAAACTGGAAAAATCAGCAAGTGTCTGTCTCATTATGTCCCTTCTAATTTCCTCTTTATGTCAAAATAAAGCTGTTTTTCCCCCTTTTGCTAGTTTCTTTAAGCAGAGAGTATTGTTGCATCTAAACATAAAAGAAATGGAAACCCTGGAATGGTTTAGGGACTCCCAGGTTCTGTATCAGTAAATAATGTGCCTCTGCTGAGTTCTGAGAGAAAATAAATGCTTCAGCTTCAAACAGTGTGTGTTAAACGGAGAGACAGGTGCATCATGTTTACGAGGGACGTGACATTATACACTCAGCTGAAACAACCCATCCAGATGTGCACTGATCTGTAGCTGTGAACCCAGAGAACCCTGTCACGGGTTTCATGGGTAATTTTTGTTTGTGAGTATTTAGACACCTTAGCAGCCCAGTGGGATAGGCCAATATCAGCTACAACACACAGATGGAAAACCATTATCTAATCAACTGCCATCAAACCAGTCAGTGGTAAAACAGAGCTTCCTAGAAACACTTATTGCAGATAACATTTTGGTTGTTAAATATATGAAGTGTAAAGTTATATAACTTCTTTTTTGAAAAAGTCAAGACTGCATTTTTATATACACATCCACCCACAAACACAGTTCAGCAGTGGAAGCACTAATAAGGTCATTGACGAAAATAAATTACATAAATCGTATTTAGCAATTTTCAGCATTCACTGAGAAAGTCCACGCAGGGGGCATGCCCCTGCCAATTATGAAAAATGTTATCCTGAATAATTAGCAGACCATGTTGACAAAAATGTCAGCATGAGCGGAGGCGGCAGGCTTTATCTACCAGCTTATAAAATACACCTTTTTGAACTCAAAGTTTTGCTAATTTAACGTGTTTTCATCCTGCAGACTTACCATATAAATCCTTAAAGTAAATTTGGGCATCTGTTCTATGTAATGGTGTAAATCACAGGCAGTAATGCTGCACAGATTATCTGGGTGATGTGGTGTCTACCTGTTCTCCTCTGTGCTTCAGACATGAGGTGCCCCCAAAGAATGCGGAAATGCCCACACTAACTTGAATTTTCTATGTAAGGAGCTTTGGGTACACAAATTGCTCATCTCTGTTTCCAACAGGATGACCCTGAGTTTTCTAAATCTTTTCTGTTGTCACCTTCATTGGTTTCAAGGTCCAAGGTCTAAAAACTCCCCTCCCCTCACATGTACCCAGGCTTACATGAGTGGACATTTTGGCCGTTAGCTGCTCCACTAACCTGCTACTACTCTGATTACTGTGGATACACACGCAGCAGAAACTACTGACGAGGGAATGGGAAGGGGTATGGCACACCATGGAGTGCCCTACTGTTTTTGTTTCAATATGTTAGCTTTTGATAGAATAAGTTTCAGAAGCAAAAGGATTTATGTGACACAATATTAATTGATCTGCTCATTATTCTTTGAAAGTACTGAGGCAAGGGTCACAGGCCTCCATTTAACACAAATCCAAAAACACCTCCTCAGTCTGAAGGCTCCTTTCACCCTGTGGAAGCTGCTGGCCCTGAGGGCTCATCCATCTTGTCTTCCCAGGCCTCCCTTGAGCGTCTCTGTTGTTCCTCTGTCATACTCACTGGTTTCTCTTCTTGCCTTTCTTTCTTTAAATGTAGGAATTTTGTAAATTATGTCCTTACTTTTTTTCTTCCCATGAATTCACTTGGCGATTTCATTCTTTCCCATGGCTCCAATTTTAATTTACATGCACTTAGCTTTCAAATCTGTATCCTCCTTCCTAAGTTGCTGGGCGCACTACCACTGCCAGGGTGCATTTCCTGTGTTTATATTTCATGTAACATGTTAAAAACCACAGTGAATATCTTTATCTACCATTTGTGTTCTCATTTGCACATCTTTGTGTGTGTGTGTGTGTGTATGTGCATTTTAGGTATGAGAGAGAGACATGAAGGGAGGGAGATGAGAAGCATCAACTCATAATTGCATCACTTTAGTTGCTCATTGATTGCTTCTCATATGTGCCTTGAATGGGGGGCCGTAGCAGAGTGAGTGACCCCTGCTCAAGCCAGTGATCCCTTGCTCCAGCCAGAGACCTTGGGCTTCAAACCAGCCAACATTGGACTCAAGCCAGTGACCATGTGATCTTGTTAATGATCCCATGCTCAAGCCAGCAACACTACACTCAAGCTGGTGAGCCTCGGGGTTTCAAACCTGGGACCTCAGCATATCAGGTCAATGCTCTGTCCATTGCACCATCACCAGTCAGCCTTCCTCATCATAGTCACTGGGGATCTCAGCATCAAATTTCATCTTGACTCTTCCCTGATCCCAACATCTAAATCTGCCATTTACTTCTATTGACAGGTCTTATATCTCTTCTTTCTCATTGCCAACCCTCAGTTCATGGTTTTATTATCTCCTCTCAGAATGTTAACACAACCTTTCAACAAACATCTATGCCTCTCTTGGGACTTCAATTCATCTTATAAAAATAGCTTCAGATTTATATATTTTGTAAAATACTATTTTTCCTATAATGAGACTGTTCTAAGTCATCTGTTTCACCCATTAAATATCTGTTGAGTTAGTACTATATGATTTGGACTCTAATAAATCCTGGAGTGCAAATGTGAGACATAGGTTTCGTCCTTATGGAATTCCTAAATAGGTCACCAGTAATTATAATATAGAGTGATTTGTATTATGATAGACATATTTTATTATATCTATCTTAGCCACGTAAAATTTTTTCCCTCCTTTCTCCTACTATACAATTTCTCACCCTTTTTGAAACTCAGGTTATAAAGCATCTTGATCATGGTATTATTCCCAGTCTCACTTAATCATATTTCCTTCATTTGAAGTTCCGTATAATTTATTATCTGAATAACTTATTTGGAAATTAATCATCTGGTGGTCTTTTTTTTTTTTTTTTTTTTTTTTTTTTTTTGTATTTTTCCGAAGCTGGAAACTGGGAGGCAGTCAGACAGACTCCCGCATGTGCCCGACCGGGATCCACCCGGCATGTCCACCAGGGGGCAATGCTCTGCCCATCTGGGCAGCGCTCTGCCGCAATCAGAGCCATTCTAGCACCTGAGGCAGAGGCCACAGAGCCATCCTCAGCGCCCAGGCAAACTTTGCTCCAGTGGAGCCTTGGCTGCGGGAGGGGAAGAGAGATACAGAGAGGAAGGAGAAGGGGAGGGGTGGAGAAGCAGATGGGCGCTTCTCCTGTGTGTCCTGGCCGGGGATCAAACCCGGGACTCCTGCATGCCAGGCCGACGCTCTACCACTGAGCCAACCGGCCAGGGCCTGCCATCTTTTCTATTGTTAATTTTAACTGCAATTTAATGTTTAATATTTTGTCTTATATTCTCATTCAGGTTGTCTATGTTCTGAGGTTTATAGTAAAGTCTTAAACTTGAAGGCTTTATAGACCTTTATAATGGTTTGCTATTAGTGATTCAAATGCAAACATAAATAATAAATAACATTAAGCATACTTTATTGTTCAAATAAGTTAATATATTTTTTCCTACTTGTATTGAAATCAGACACTGACATTAAATAGTTTGAAGTGATTTTACACAAATTTTTGTACAAATATATGTTTTATGTAGGTCTTCTCTTTTATCCCATTGAAAACCTATCCTTGCAATTTCTAAATCTCATCTGCCTTTAAAAGTTTCCACAAGAATTGTTATTAAAAATGAAATTCAGTTTAGTCTTCTGGGAAGTAGAATATGCTCTTCATAACAATTTCACCATAATACATTTTCTGACTCAGGAGATTTTTATTTTTGTCACTTTGGTCTCAAGGCAAAACTTGAGTATTAATGTGATAAAATAAAATATAATGTTAATTGTCCAGTGACTGCCAATTCCATTAGATGATATTTCTGTGTTGATCCTGAATGAACTAACGCAGTGATTTAATATTATTATCAAGAGTTTGAAGAATTAAATTGCTATAAAGATTACAGTTTTCTTCCCTCAAAGTGACAAATCATCACAAGGTTGGTGGTTTAAAATAACACAGAGTTCTGTGTTCCTCCCAGTTGTGAAGGTCAGAAGCCTTCCGGGAGTTTCATGGAGCTGAAGTCAAGGCTGGGTTCTTTCTGGTCACACAGGAGGAGGACCCGTTTTCTTGCCTTTACCAGCTTCTGGAGCTCACTGGTTATTTTTTGATCCCTTCCTCCATCTTCAAAGTCTTCAGTGGTGGGGACCGAGTTCTTCTTCTACTGAAATTTCTGAGCCTCTCTTGTGAAGTCCCATTTTCCTCTGCCCACAGCCAAGAAAGATTCTTTAATTCCTCCTGTGATTAGATGAGGCCAACTGCAGAGTCTCTTTTCTCATGGAAAGTAACCTAGTCACAGGTTGTAGAGATTAGGAGATGGACTGTAGAGACTTTTGTGCCTCTAGAACAGGGATACTCAACCTTTTTATACCTACCGCCCACTTTCGTATCTCTGTTAGTATTGACATTTCTAACACCCACCTGTTCTGCAGTAATGGTGATTTATATAGTAGGGAAGTAAATTTACTTTATAAAATTTATAAAGCAGAGTCACAGCAAGTTAAAGCATATAATAATAATTACTTACCAAGTATTTTATGTCGGATTTTTGCTAAATTTGGCAGAATAAATCTTTATAAAACAACTTACTATAGTTAAATCTATCCTTTTATTTATACTTTGGTTGCTCCGCTACCGCCCACCATGAAAGCTGGAATGCCCACTTATGGGTGGTAGGGACCAGGTTGACTACCACTGCTCTAGAACATTCAGTCTATTTTCAGCTGAATGAATGCATTTCAATATTATTTTTTCAAAAAACTATTCTAAATTCCCTATGACCCTAAAATCTTAGACTCTGAAAAGTCTGAACAGGTCATCTGTGGTGGTCAGCATTCACAATGGCGCTCAATGGGCCGTTCTTTATGGCATTCATGCCTGTGCATAGCCCCTTCTATGCTGAATCACGGCTGACTTTGTGACCAGTAGAATATGGTAGAAGTGAGGGTGTGTGACTTTTGAAGTTAGGTCAATGGAAAGCATTGTGGCTTTTGCCCTGGACTCTTACTCTAGGGGAAACTAGCCATTGCATAGTGAGGACTTACAAATGGCCTTTCAAAGAGGTCCCTGTGAGGAGAAATGGAGGTGTCCTCTCAAAAGCCAGGACAAACTTCCAGTCAGGTGAGAGAGCCACCTGGGGAGGGGGTGAATCCTCCAGTTCCAGTCAAACCTTCAGATGATGCAGCCCTGCCTGATATCCAGTCTGCAATTGTCAGAGACTCTGAGCCAGAATTGCCCAGTTCAGCCTTTTCCAAATTCCTGACCCATGGAAACTGTAAGAAGTATTGCCTATTTTAAGTCAAAGTTTGGCCTTACTTGTTATGCAGCAATAGATAACTAATGCATCATCTAATCTACCATTTCAGCATGAGGTCTGAGAAACAGTTATTCAGTGTTTACTCTTTTAAATAGTAATTCCTTGTTCTAATAATGTAAGGGACACTATATATTCATTCCATGCTTATGCTTTGAGAATAAAAATATATATTAGCAGGAAATAAATCAATTTAGTAGTGTTTTACTCAGTGTGAACTAAATTTACTTGACTATGGCTGAATCCTTACAACCAGCATGCCTGCCAACTATTTTCAAGTAATGTCTATGGGTAGTGTGTAAGACCCCTTTTGTGAAATTCAGATTCAATCTAATTTTTCTGTTTTTAAAATGAGAAATTGAGTGGTAGAAATGTTGTGACCTATTCAACAGTCTTAATTTAGGCAGCAATGAGTTTATAGCAGGATGAAACTAGAACTCAGACCTCCTAATTTTTATATTCTTCAATCATACTTAGTATAGTTTGCTTTAGGGTAATATGTAAGCTAATGTTTAATAGTATCAAGGAGAGATGTCTGTTTCCCTTGACTCACTTCTTCCTTTCTATTCTACCAAGGCCTGACATTCTACCATTAGACTGTTTGTAATGGAAGCATTAGTACAAGTATAAATGTCTTTAGGAGGAAAACCACTTTATGCTTTGTAAATCAGTTACTTGTAAATTTAGAATAAATGAACTATGAGGTATTGATGAAAAACTATGTCATCAATGAACATCTTGACTCTCAGAAGAAGAGTGTAGTATGTCTTTGGGCTCTGTTCTTCTGAGGGCCCAGTCTGACTTTTCTTTGTCCACACCTTCCTGATTACATGAGAATCGGCGGTGGTCCAGAATACTTCCTACCTAGGGCTCATATTTCCTCTTCTAGAGGAGACTTCAGGTCTCAGAAGTCCCAGAATTCCCTGCTCTAAAAGCCCTGAGCTGTTACCCAGGACCTGTCCAGTCATATTCCATGGGACCACCCTTCTGAGGTAGACCAATCCACAGTGTCTACACTGTTGGCCCGAGGCGTGTCAGTTGTTTATATGGGCTGTGGAGAAATTCCCAGAGCTGCAGTTGGAAAGAAAGGACAGTGACTTTTAAGCTGGGGACTGGTTCTTTTTTTCTACTTCTTTTTTTTTTTTTTTTTTTTTTACAGAGACAAAGTGAGAGTCAGAGAGATAGATAGGAACAGACAGACAGAAACACAAAGAGATGAGAAGCATCAATTATCAGTTTTTTGTTGTGGCACTTTAGTTTTTCATTGATTGCTTTCTCATATGTTCCTTGACCGTGGGGCTACAGCAGACCGAGTAACCCCTTGCTCAAGCCAGCGACCTTGGGTCCAAGCTGGTGAGATTTGCTCAAACCAGATGAGCCTGAGCTCAAGCTGGCGACCTCGGGGTCTCGAACCTGGGTCCTCTGCACCCCAGTCCAATGCTCTATCCACTGCGCCACCGCCTGGTCAGGTGGGATTGGTTCTTTTTAAGGCCTCAATATTTAGGCATGAAAATATAAGTCTCCCTATTCTAGATTAGAACTAGACCAGCCCAGTTGTTCTGAAAGTGTATTTGTTGAGGTAAATGGATAGAATGTTTTTTATTTCATAGGGGTTTTTAAGGTGGATTTGTAACATGTAAATATTTAGACACGTGGCATATGGGTCTTCATTTTACTCTTATGGCTGCCCTGCAGTTGTCACTGGTGGGCCTGGCAGAGGGTGCCTTTGGGTGTGTACACACATGCACATTGTAGGAGTGTGCGGTGATACAGAGACAGAGAGAGAGAGTCAGAGAGAGGGATAGACAGGGACAGAGAGATGAGAAGCATCTATCATTAGTTTTTTGTTGCGTGTTGCAACACCTTAGTTGTTCATTGATTGTTTTCTCATATGTGCCTTGACCGCGGGCCTTCAGCAGACCAAGTAACCCCTTGCTTGAGCCAGAGACCTTGGGCTCAAGCTGGTGAGCTTTTTTTTTTTGCTCAAACCAGATGAGCCCGCGCTCAAGCTGGCGACCTCGGGGTCTCGAACCTGGGTCTTCCGCATCCCAGTCCGACCCTCTATCCACTGCACCACCACTTGGTCAGGCTGGATCTGTAGTTCTTTGTGGTAATAACGTTGGTTCTGAGGGGCTTACATGTGGTAATATTAGACATTACATGTGGGAAGCATTTCTTAGGTAATTTATAGAAGGATCTGAAAACATTTACTGCCCTCCCCATAGCATACTCATCCACAGTGAAATTCCTGGGTTGGAATACTTTGTGCAGCTAGATTCTGAGGAAACTAAATCTCTACCTATTTCAGTTCTTTAATCTCTTTTGTCTCCCCATTGCCTTAGTCCAGTGTTTATAAAGGGTGGTCCCCAGAAACTTAGTAGGAAACAAAGTCTGGTAACTCCCCCTTTCCTCATCCCAAAGGTCTGTGCATAGATTTGTGAGGTGGGCAGGCCCAGCAGTCTGTTTAACAAGCCCCCCCCACCCCGTGGTCTTGAAACAGCTGCCACGGAACAAGGGGGAACCACTGCCTTCACCTGTACCTGGGTCTGCATAGGGTTATCAGACATGAATACAGCTAAAAGTTATCTTTGGGTGCCATGTTGGATGAGCAGACACCAAACAACGCCACTGTTTATAGCGGAAACAAAGTACACAAGATAAATCAGGGGTGCCCAAACTACGGCCCCTTGAGGCCATTTATCCGGCCCCCACCACACTTCAGGAAGGGGCACCTCTTTCATTGGTGGTCAGTGACAGGAGCATAGTCCCCATTGAAATACTGGTCAGTTTGTTGATTTAAATTTACTTGTTCTTTATTTTAAACATTGTATTTGTTCCTGTTTTTTTTTTTTTTTTCTTTAAAATAAGATATGTGCAGTATGCATAGGGATTTGTTCATAGTTCTTTTTATAGTCCGGCTCTCCAACGGTCTGAAGGACAGTGAACTGGCCTCCTGTATAAAAAGTTTGGGGACCCCTGAGATAAATCATGGCTGCTTTATGCCTTTTAATAATGCTTATTTGTGCTTGAATTTTCTTACTTCTGTATTTAGCAGGAGTTTCAAATTATAGTTCTTGATATTGTTTTTGTTTTCCAGGCACAAAGCCCCTGAGAGGTACTTCATCAAGGAATGAAACACCATAAAGTAGAATCAATAAATTAAGTTAAAACAGAACTTCAGAGTTGGAGGGTAGAAAGAAAAGAAAATGCAACTGTTTCTCCACATGCAATTTAACTTCCAGAAGAAAAAACAAATCTGTTGCTTGTTTTCTTACAGTTTGATTAAATTCTATGATCACATTAGCAACATGAGCCCACTCTGATATTCACCAAGAATTGAATGGTAATAAAAAAAGATATGTTTTTATGTAGCAGCAGGAAAGGAAGATGAAAAATCAATTGTACTCATTTCTGAACTTATACTAATATTAATAATTATTATTTAATCATTAATATTTAATATAACTTTATTTCTATCTACTTAGAAATGCAGTGGATTTTCATATAAAATAGAAAAGAAACCAAAAATGTGATGCCATTTTTACATATAGAGTTTTCTATTCATTTCATGTCTTCATTTACCAGAAAACATAATTTGTCTTGTTTGCACTAAATAATTTCTTATCATACCTGGAAAATGTAAGGATAGTCTGTAGTTTTCTCCTATTTATATTTTTATGGTAGCTTTATAAATATTTCCAATCTTTGCTTTCTAGGAGCTTACGTTTTACAATTGAAGACTAAAACATAGATAATAATTTGACCTACAGGCTGTTTAAATGGCAAGAGCAACTAGCTAAGTATGGGAATAATTTTATTAATACTATATTTTCTTGTTCCTTATGAATTCTGAAATAGGCTCTAGTACTTATAAGCTACTGTGTTCTTCTCAGTCCTATGTAAAAAGCAAGGAACTCTGGGGTTTTCTGTCCTGAAATAGCACACACAAATTTTTCTGTTAAAATTCTACCTGATATTACCCACCCCTTCCTTTTTGATGCATTACATTATACCAATGATCTACCCAAATTACTAGTTTTCCCTTTTCCCTCACATATCAGAGATATTCCGCTGCTAATTCTGGGGAAACCTCTTCTTTACCTGAATTTATTCTATCAAATGATACCACCATTTTTAATATTAAGGCTACCATGTGTTCGCCAACTCTCCCTTTTGTCCTTCAGAGGGAGATTGAACACATAAATGTTTTAAGATCAAAGCTGATGTGTTCTGGGACAACTCTTACAGCCTGTCGTCGTCATTTTTTGCACTTTATTCATCCGTTGTTTCCATATGGACTTTGTAGCCAGTGATGCAGTTTATTCACATGGGACAGGCGAATGTGAAATGAAGCTGATCCTGACCTGTTGCAATCTGTTAAAACTACTTGTGAGAATTGCTAGCCTGTGAAACCACCTCCGTCAATAACTTTTTTTCTTTTCTAAAAGGCTTACATAGTCAACGAGTGGAATATGGCTTTCACTCATAGACTTATTGTTTATAATTATTCTTACTTCTTGGATCTGTGCTTTGTCCCTAGTAGTTTACTTTAGGTTCTTCAAGATCAAGCGTCTGTATTTCACTTTCATTTTACCAGCATCTATTAGTTTTCCTACCTTAGTGGAAATTAATTAACTAAGATAACTGACAGCACAGCTCATTTAAATAATGTGAAATTGATTGGGCACCAATGCTGCCAGGCATATGGAATATAGCTATTAAAAGGGGAAGTTCTCTCACAATATCTCTTACCTTATTCCATAGTTATGTCTTAATATGTGGACCCTGATTTTTTTTTTATTTTATATAAAGGACTTCTATCATATATATTAAATTTCTTAAACTCAAACTTTCATAATAAAAATCCAGTTTTATTATGAGTTCCACTTAGAGCAGGGGTCTCAAACTCAACTCAGCATGTGGGCCGCAGAGCAAGATCACAGCCGTTCGGCGGGCTGCACAAGGTCTACAAAAGGCAACTGTTACACAACACTTTTCTCACTGCAGTTGAAAACAAAAAAAAATCAGTACAACAAGCACAATCGTACATGCAGTTTACTCAGTGTCACAAAACGACCAGAAACTGTAGTTCGCATCACAACTGCTGTTAACTAAGCTAATATCTAGCTAGGATGCTAGAGAAATGAAAAATACAAGTAGGCCCCTAGGCTTACTTAATTTTATCCAAAATATTTTGAACTTCGTGGATTAGTCTGGGGGCCGCACAAAATTGTTCAGCGGGCCACATGTGGCCCGCGGGCCGCGAGTTTGAGACCCCTGACTTAGAGGATGGAAGTAGGAAGTAAATGGTTTTGCATGTTTTCCAGAGAAGAAAGGTATAGAAAATATTGCGGGTTGGGAAAAATCTAAGGATGATGTGATGGTCAAGGAGAATGCATATATCAAAAATTTGTATCGTCCTGGTTGCTTGGCTCAGTGGTAGAGTGTCGGCCTGGCGTGTGAATGTCCTGAGTTTGATTCCTGGTCAGGGTACACAGGGGAAGCGCCTATCTGCTTCTCCACCCTTAACCCTCTCCTTTCTCTCTGTCTCTCTTTTCCCCTCCTGCAGCCAAGGCTCCATTGGAGCAAAGTTGGCCCGGGCATTGAGGATGGCTCCTAGTGGGCATGCTGGGTGGACAATGGCTGGGTACATGCGGGAGTCTGTCTGTCTGCCTCCCCATTTCTCACTTCAGAAGAATACAAAAAAAAATTGTATCAAGTATTTTCTTTTTTTTTTGTATTTTTCGGAAGCTGGAAATGGGGAGGCAGTCAGACAGACTCCTGCATGCGCCTGACCAGGATCCACCCTGCATGTCCACCAGGGGGCGATGCTCTGCCCATCTTGGGCGTCGCTCTATTGCAACCAGAGCCACTCTAGTACCTGGGGCAGAGGCCAAGGAGCCATCCCCAGCGCCCGGGCCATCTTTTGCTCCAATGGAGCCTCGGCTGCAGGAGGGGAAGAGAGAGACAGAGAGGAAGGAGAGGGGGAGGGGTGGAGAAGCAGATGGCGCTTCTCCTGTGTGCCCTGGCCGGGAATCGAACCCGGGACTCCTGCATGCCAGGCCGATGCTCTACCACTGAGCCAACCGGCCAGGGCTCAAGTATTTTCTTGATTTTATACTCACAAGGTAACTTTCAAGATTCCACTTTTATTTACTAAAGTGTTTTTATGCATAGTTGAGTATTGAGATGTTTCTTTTTAAAATGAATATTTACAATTAAAGAATGAGAAAGGATGATTTCTATATCTTCCTAAATCTGCTGTAATTATAAACAAGTCCACACCTTGATTCTATCTATTTTGAGAAGACTCAGTTTTTCAATGAATATTATACAATGTCATATGCTTGCAAAGTGCTGGGATCTTTACAAAATGATTATGGAAAGGAGAGGCAGGTAAATGTAGCTATATTAGATGGAAACTTGGGTTTTAGATTTACAATTGTTTAAAACCCGTATAAAACGAATATATCCAGTGTTAAACCAGAGCACTATAATCTAACAGCATTCTATTCACAAATAACACAATATACTGAAAAAGTCATATCTTTCATTCCAATGCAAATATTGTTCAAGCATGCTACAGATACTTAGTATTTTCTTGCCACGTGCAAAGTGTCTTTCTCAGAGCTACGGTTACAAACATGAATTATGAAAATAAGTGTTTCTTCCCAAAATAGTTTATACTCTAGTAGAGAGAGATAAAATAAATATAAAGTCATTTATGGCTTTTTTTACACTGAGAGTCTAGTACTATAAACAGCAGTCACTGGGGTACACACTTGGCTAAATTTTTAAATTCTAAATTTATACTTGAATATGAAATTTAATTAATGTGTCATGAACAGGGCTCACAGAAACTGGTAGGATGAAGAACTATTAGTCACACTTATGTTGAAATACAGGTTTAATGAACTTGCTCTTGCTAGAAACAAAATAATTAGCTAACCTACATCAGTAAGGTCGGGTGTTTTGTAATGTCTCATGAATATAGAGGATATATCTGTAATTATAAAATAATACTGTAATTTTGTACCTACAAGGTTAATTTTGTATTATGACGGTAGATTGAGTCCTTGTACGTCTCAACCTTGTGTAATTTAATGTGCAATCATTGAATCATTTTTAGCTTGGTCTTCTGCTAATCCTCAGAGATATTGAAGGGGGATACTGGAATGTATGTTGATATAGTATCTAGACAACTTGCAGATACTCTCCAGTGTGTAAGAGCCATGAATGTGTTACAGAAGCAAAATGAAGGTTCGGCAACTTGTATCGCACAACACTATTTGTGAAACTCCAGACACCCCCAGGTGCTTAATCCTCACCTATCCTGCTGGGATATATGGTTGGGTGCAGTTTTATTGCATTTTACAGGTAAGATAAATAACTGGCTTCAGGTTGGTTGCAGAACAAAGACTAAACACAAGAGCTTGTTTTATTTCTCATCCAGCCATTTAGCGATGCTGCTGCTTCCTCTAAACAAAGTCATTATAGTCTCTCCTACAAAAGTCTCAGGTTATCCTTATTTTGATACCTTGTCTTCTCAGATTTGAGATAAGTCCACTTCTTCCATATCATGTGATGTTGGTCACACAGGTGCTTCTACTATTGGGCGTCTTATTTTGAAGTTTCTGAGATTTGTATTTTGTAAGAGTGACTGACACGTGATGGAACAATTGTGCACAATGCGTGTTGACTCCCCAGATTCACAAGCCACCTCTGAGCACTGGCACACGGAGGACTGACTTCTGCTTTGATGGGCCTGTGCCTTTTAAAGCATGTTTTCCCTCTCGGAACGACAGAGCTGCACTTTTCTGACTTTTACAAATGAGAGGTGCTGCTGAATAAGCAAAACTTGATTTCAACTCCTCTGAGAAACTTATTATGTAAATACACACTATTATGATCATAAGTAATAATAATTTATTCTCTGAGGCATAGTGCCAGAGCAGGAGTCATCTGTGATGGCCGACATTTGTTAGTTGTATGGAGGCTTCATCTGATTCAATCTCCATTTGCAGATAATAGACACTTAAATTGATTTTTCTTTTTCATGGATGCACCTCAAGGTTTAGAAACAAATACACTGTTAAAAATATCAGACAATAATAACCATAATTTTTCTAAAATCTTTATGACCTGACAAACCTAGAGTATGAATACAAGTAGAAAAATCACAATGTGTGAGGAAATTGAATTTGATGCTTTTTAATTTATTCTTATGTTGAAGATGGAAGCCCAACCACAAATTCTTCAGACTTGCTGGTGCTGGGTTTTCATTAGACATAAGGTATTTTAGTTTTGAGTGTAATTGTTATATTTTTTATCTCAGGGGAAAGAAAGTTGCCTGTCATTTTTTTGTAAGAGAGTATTATAAAATCCAGCCACAAGACTAAAACAGCAATCAGTTCTCATAGCTTGGAGAGACTTGTGATGCCATATTAATTTCTGTTAATAAATAAGATGTTTATAAGTTATGTTAGTGAGCTATACCTGAAGGAACTAGGTGATGATTATTCTTGAAAAGGAGGAATTAAAGAGGGAATCCTAGGACCATGATATAGTTGAAAAATTACCACATGGAATAGTTTCATCTGGTGTTGCTCCAAAAGTAGAAATGGAAATTTTAGGTGCAAGCTACAGGAAAGTAAATTTTAATTCAATAGAAGGAAGAGCTTCCTAGTAATGTCCCTCAATACCGAAAGTATCTGCACTTCTGTGAGAAATATTTTAGAAAGGATTCCTGAATTCTGCTGTGTATTTAAATCCCTAGACCCAAAAGGGCCTATAAACTCTAAAATTTTGACAGTTCCATTTAAATCTTGGTTCTTTACTGCAAAATCCTGTATATCATACTTGAGTTTTTCCCAAATTAATGTCCTTTTCCAGTTTTCCAAGTTTGTTGATTAAGATATCATTCTTACCAAGTCCGAGTATCAGAAGTCAAGTCATCTTTTCTCTTTCCCGTCGATGCCAGTCACCACTTTCAGATTCTTATTTCTCAGTGTCACTCTCAGTCATTATGTTATTTATTTATATTTATTCTCTGCACTCTGACCAGGGCCCTGGTCATTTCAGACCTGTCTTACCACAGTCTCTACCTTAATCTGTAATTTCCTTGTGGTACCACTTTTATTGTCACTTTTATTAAGAGTCTAATACTCCTTTACACAATTTAAAGTTAAGATTTTTCTTAGATCAGTATTTAAAATCTTCCTTCATGTGTTCCCATCTAATCAATATTTTCTCGTAGTGCTTTCAACATCAGCCAGCTTGTTCTCTTCGACTATGCTCAGCCCAGCACAGTAACCACCCTGCTGGTAGAAGCATAGGTAAAATCCTATACTCTTCTATAGCCCTCTAAGGATATTTCTAGATTTCACTTCTCTCAATATGACCTTCCTTTTATTTTGAAATTCACTTAAATCCACCATGTGCTCTCCTCAAAAAGATTCTTCGCCTTTTAGCAGCAGTTGTCCATTAGTTTTGTTTAGATATGTATGTGAAAGTTATCGATATCACCTTGCTAATTATTTTAAAGCTTTGACTCAATATTTTGTTGGGGAGGAAGAAATTTTCCTCTACCCTTATAGGCTCTTTTTGATAATCTAATATTTAAATCTATATGGGACAAATCAACTAGAAAAAATAACCAAATTTAATTACATACAGATGTACGGGAACCCTGTATTCATGACAGAGTCAGAGATTCCACATATTTGAGTGGTTCCAATACAGAAAGGTAAAAGGATGTATGTGACAAAAGGGCTAAGGATGAGGTAAGATGTCTTGAGACTTCAGAGGGGAGAGATGTCATTGCAGGACAGTAAGAGGAGCAGATGTTCAGTAATTAGGTGTTTTCCCTGCCATTACAGATAGGTCATAAAAAGTTATTTCTGGTAATAACTCTTATGGGCAAGGCCCCTAATTTAAATTCTTTAAGGGAGAGGTAAAAGTTTCTTTTGAGCCCACGGGGTGTTGATTGCTTTAGTTCAAAATAATCCACATGCCTAAGTATCATATTTGGGGAGGCCTGCTCTGAACCCGTTCAATTTCATTTTATATTACAATTTTCCACAGAGCCTAAAGCAGTCATAAACATTTATTGAATGCACATTAAATTCCTATCTAATGAGGGAATCAAGAATTATAAGTAGTGGATGTTAAATGGAGGAAAGAACTGAAGTGACTACCCAGGAGAAAAAATCTACGATATCGGTGGGTGGTGTGTGTATACTGATTCTCTCAGAGATGGAAATAGTTGTATACTGATTCTCTCAGAGATGGAAATAGTTGTATACTGATTCTCTCAGAGATGGAAATAGTTGTATACTGATTCTCTCAGAGATGGAAATAGTTGTATACTGATTCTCTCAGAGATGGAAATAGTTGTATACTGATTCTCTCAGAGATGGAAATAGTTGTATACTGATTCTCTCAGAGATGGAAATAGTTGTATACTGATTCTCTCAGAGATGGAAATAGTTACGAGTGGCAACAGAGTCAACCCACTGATTTCAACCATGTCTTTCCTCTTGGTTCATGTTGATGAGCAGTATGCCATGGGCTATTAGCCCCCAAAACATTTGGGTTAAATAAGATAGCTCACTGTACATAATTTTCATTTTGCAGTGAGAGTTTTAGGCTTTATTACATCTGAAATACTATGGAGCACATCATCTTGATTTTGACTTTTTTACAGCATAGTTCAAGAGGAACAGAGATTTTCATGAATTTGGTTCATATTATCAGTTCATTTATTAGCAGATTCAGTGATAGAACCATATACTTGTCACCCTAGGTGACACTAATAAACTCTTTCTGTGAGTTCTTTCAGTAATGAGAGTGGTAGTTGAATTAAAATGGATACTAGTTCTTTATTTCCAGGGAGGCAAGGCTATATATTGCAGGTAGGAGGTGTCCTGGTGGGTGATCAACATGTCCTTTGAAGAAAAAATGCCATTTCCCTAAAATTCCTCCAATTTTCATTTTAGTCTCATCCCTATCTAAGGCCTTTATATGAGATATTTTATGTGTCTTCTTTCTTCTAAAGTATACACAAATAGAAATAGCAAACCTAGATATAACATATCTAAACTTGTAATTTTTAATATCTTAGCTTTAAAAGAATTTATCACAGAAATGACTGTGTATACAACATAATTAGCAATTCACCAACATAATACAAGCAACACTGATAACATAGATCATACAACTGAGTCTATGGTGGAAGCAGACATTACTAATTGTAGGAAAGGTTATTTAATTATAGATGAAATTAGTGCTGTGACCAAAAAGTGTATTGTGCCAGGAGAGCTTGTAATGGGGAGACTCAGTCAGCCTGACAGTGACAAAGGAATGGGGAGAAGGGCAGGGTTAGGGACTTTCTCCAAATAAGTGATGTTCCAGCTGAGATCTGAAGTGTTCAGCAGAAGAGAGGAGCGAGCTGGGTGAAGATAAGGATAGAGTAAGGATAGGGCTTTCAGGGAAAGCAAACGTGTTTGGTGACAGAACTTTTCTTAGTTCCTTAGGGGAACACAGAAGTGACCGGAGCCCCTTGAGAACACCAAGAAAGAAAAGGAGATGTGTGAATAAACTGTGTTCCCAGACACAGTTCCGTTGGGCGTGGGCAGTTCCCTCACCCCAGTAAACAATTCTTAGGACACCAGCAGGGTAGATAAGTAAGCAGGGATCATATCCTGAAAGGTTTTATCAGTGAAAATAGGGAGTTTGAATTTTATTCTAAATGTAATGGTGTTACCAGGACAAAATCCAAAGTGTCATTGGTCTGATACTTTGAAAAGCCAACACTCAAGAAAACATCAGTTTGAAGTAAGGAAGGGTTTATTGCTGGAGAAGGCGCCCGCTGAAAAGACAGGACACCTGAGCCTCAAATCTGTCTCAAGGAAGTATGGGGTTCAGGCTTCTTTTCTGTCAAAGGGAAGGGAAAATGGGAGGGGCTGTTTTTGTTAACACTGAAGCCCCAAGCAGAGTTCTTCTAAGGACCAGCATGTCTAAAGCACGTCTTAGACTGAAGGCGGTGGGGACCAATGCAGGCTTGGGCATGATGGAGTCAGAGAGCCATGGCTTTTCACTCTGTTACAGTGGGAAACCCTGCTCTTAGGCTATGCTATAGTTTAAAGATAACTCTTATTGAAAGGAGTAAGACCAGAAAGTTTTGTCAGTAATTCTAGAGAGAGGTGGCAGTAGCGTAGTCAGGACTGTGACAGAGAAAAACGGAGAGACTGGGATAGATTTAAGATGTATTGAGGAGCAGGAATGTGATGGCCACTCTGACATGGGGGGCAAGGGAGAAGGGGCTAGCCCTGAGGGTCTCTGGCACACACGACTGGGTGGACTGTGCTATCGTTTACTGAGAGGGAAATAGAATAAAAGCCAAGTTTGGACTTTAGTTGGGGCCATGTTGAGCTTTAAATGCCTGGAGGCAGCACAGAAGAAGGCAGTGAGTATTTAGTGTGTAGCAGAGACTACAGGTCCGAATGGAACACAGAACTTAAGCCATTTTTCTTATTTTCTCTCAATCAAGATCAGTTTTGACATGTTTTTACATGTCAAACAAACAAACAACCAGCCTACCCCCATACAAATCCATCTCCAGAAACACTGATGAATAACAGATATATAAACAAGGCTTTGTGAGAGACAAAAAGGTCACTCTCATATCATAACTTCCTTTTAAATATTTTAGCATTTTCCACAGCAGCCTTGTCTCTTCACCCTCTCTTTCTACAACCCTTCCCTTCACCCATTTCACTGCCTGCCCTGCTTCCACTACAGGGCCTTTCTTCAGTATGTAAATGAACTTTCCCTCTCTCTGTCATTCACAAGGTCACCTCTCAGCCCATCTGCAGAACAAAGATCTATTTCAGAAGCTCCCTGGGAGATAGAGAGAGGATTGTAAATAATAAACAATGTTTTCTCCTGCAAAACAAATATTTCAGTACCGTGCATATGATAATGTAAGCCTAAGAGTGGAATCTCAACATTGAAAAATTCAGTAGTGGAAAGAGAGATATTGCAGACAATGTTGTCTAGTAACTTGAAGGGGAGAAGGAAATCAGGAAACAAAAGTGTCCATAAAGTGTCCATAAACCAAGAGAACAGAGATGCCAAAGGATGTAATAGTCTGTGAATCAAATGTTTTGAGGTCATTTGAATATTTCAAAACATGAATGATTCCATTTTTCTTTAAAATAATCTGCTACATATTGCCTAAATGTGGCAACGTCATTTATACTTTTTCATTTTTCCTCTGCAGAATAGGAGTTTGTAATCTGAATAGATAATTCTAGTTCTATATATTTTTTAGTAGTTGTGAGATGAAGGCAGGTAGGCAAACAAAACAGTGCTGCCTGCCTGGCCGTGTTTTTTTTTTTTTTCCCCACATATGTTGTTCCTGCCCCACAGTCAGGGCCGCACTATGAATGTGGAGAATGCCGAGGTGAAGAACCCGGTGACTAGACAGACCCTCTTCCTTCCTGTGCTCTCAGACAGGAGTGAGCAAGTGAGGTGCATATGAGCCTTATGCTTAAAGAATAAGATGGTCAAAGGTGATGGTGAGGGACAGGTGCCTATAGTGACATTGTAGCATGTACCCAATAGTTTGGGTACAAAACTGTAAACAGAATCAACCAGGCACAGCGGAACACCCCCACTAGCCTAGAAATCTGGACTGCACCAACAGGGCAGTGGGGATGTGGGATGGCCATCAGTCAGCACTGGGATCCTGTTGCAAAACAGATCGTGGCTATTTTACTCACCTCCCAAGGGTTAAACGTTGTGACGTCACCTTCAGTAGAAGGTACTCTGTGGGCTGTAGCCTTAAGAGAGGTAGGGTGAGGTTAGTCTCTCCTAGAGAAAGAGCCTATTTTGTAAGGTGGCACTTGGATGGCTCAGAAATGGTAAAATATTTCAGTGTTTCTTGTTGCCTGAAAATAAGCAAACAAACAAAACCCCCAAAACCTATTTGAAAGGTGGGCCAATACTAAAATTGAATGGCTCAATAGAAGAGTAGACAGATCAGGCAGTCTTTAATGAATGTCAGGAGAATCCATATCTTGGTGGGGAATACATGATTCTAAAGAGAAGCAGTGATTTTGATTTGAAAGGAGAAAAAATGAACAATTAATTGTACCTGATATTAAAATTAGCATTGATCCTGCTGTTTTGCTTTGCTATCCTGAAGCCATGAATTCCATTTCTGGTGTCACTAACCTGGCTCTTCAAACATTTTTCTTACTTCTCACCCTCGGTTAACCAACAGGGGAACAATGATGGAGAGAGTGAGATCCTTTCCCTTGGCATCTCTTCAGGAGCACAGCAGAGTGTCTTTTGTCTCTTCATTCTGCCTCCAGATCTTTGAGAATTTATGGCAAGTGCAGGAGAGAGTAAAACACAAAGGGTATAAACCATGACCACTTGGGGCAGACTCAGGAGTAGGGATGTGCCTGGGAGTGTGCACCACAATTTTAACCAGCTTGAATCCAGCTCTTGGAAAAAAAAACTGAAACAGTGAGGTATAATCCCCACCCACTGTCAAAGAGCTAGCTGCAAACAGCCTTTCCTCCATCAGCAATTTCTGTCCGGGCAGTTAGCATTGGCTTTACTTCGCCTTCTGAGCTTGGTGGGAAGGTAAAAAAGGTGAAATATTTTCATTCCTTTTCTGCTGGCCGCTTCAATTCATAGGCTGTTCACCAACATTTCCTCCTAGCGCGCCGTGGCTCTGTTCTGGAGTCAAGAGCAGAATAGTAACTGGAGGCTTAGGAGAGCACCTTCCCTGCTGTCTTCAGACCTCACTTGGTTTTTCTCAGGGCTCAGGACGGTAGGGAAATATTTTGCTGTGCATTGAACTTTTGACTGCATATTTTTTTTATGTGACCCGTGGTTACCTATTTTCATGTTTTAAACTCCTGCTTTTTAAAAAATATTTTCTCCCATTTAGTTAATAAGATTTTGCAGATATTTGCAAAATCTCTATTATCCCAAGATTTAAAATGCCATTTTAAAGGGGAAAAATTAATATATACATATATGAATAATGAATGCTCACTGTGGGGAAAAATAAAAATATCAACAACAAAAATTTACTGTGACCCACATAGAACCACTGTTAACATTCTTGTGTGTCCCTAAGGACTTCATTTGTGAGTTTTTGTTTGTTTGTTTGTTATTAACACTGACCACTTATTCTTGATGTCAGAATACTGGAGAATGAAGCCTTGCACATTTCTGTTCTTTGGTCACAGTGTTCAAAATGGAATCTTCAAAAGAATTTATTTGCAAGCTCTCTTCAGTATTTTATTGTAGAAGGGAGACTCATTTTTCTTCCATTTCAGCGAAGAAAGAATAAGAAGAAAAAAGCAATGTGCAGCATAAGGTATTTGGGTTATGTCTGAAGAAAAACATCTTGATATTATAACTTATTTCTGGAACAAATGCTGTATTGATCTCTAATAGTTCACCACATGTAGTAGAATACCAGGCAGCCATTACCCTATTGGTTGACTGGTTGTCTGACATGACTGAAAGATTCTTACTAAGACCCTACTACTTAGTGTTGAACTAAGTTAAGGCTAACAAACTTTTCAGTGGATTCCAATGCCAGACAGTGTTGTAGATAAAGAATTAGAGAATTAGAAGAAACAGAGTAGTCAATTCTGAGATCAGGTAAAATTGATGAATGCTTTATTTCTGTCCATATTTCTCTATCTCCTATATACTCTTTTGGGTAGGAAGCAGACATGGGAATCCCTATAGAAAGTTTCTGAACTCAGGAAGACTAGAATATTCCAGAGCGTCACATACATTATCATTTCTCCCTAGTAGGTTATGTACTGTGATTATGTTTATGTTGCAGATTCAGTAAAAATGAGGTTTGTTCGGCCAGTGTTCAGTAATCATCCACCATGTGCTAGACATTGTACTACATCCTGGAATTCAGCAGTGACTCCATAGACAAAGTCGCAGCCCTTCTCAAGCATATATGTGAGATTCCAGTGGGGAAAGACAATAAACGAGGTGAGTAAACAAATGATATTTAATGTAGGAAGGTTATGAATACTATGGTGAAAAATAGAGAAGGAAGGGAGGTAATGTTCTGACTGAGACGGGCTGGATTCAAACTCAAGAATTCTGTCTTCAAACCCTGTGCTACTTTGATTATAGTGGGATACCAGGAACTTGATATTGTTGTCTGAAGAGATTACCTGAGGTGGAGTCACAGAAAAGAATAATTTCTGTAGTTTATTAATGATTCTACAGCAGCGGTTCTCAATCTGTGGGTCGCGACCCTGGCGGGGGTCGAATGACCAAAACACAGGGGTTGCCTAAAGCCATCGGTGGCTGTTCTACAGGTAAGCAATAAAGACTGAACAACTGAAATGGAGAAGCAAAAGGTTGGAGGATCTCACAGCTAAGGAATTTAAAGTTTTGGCCCCTGTTGAAAGGCAAGAACTGGATTTCTGTTTACTTCTAGTGCTGTGTCAATAAGCCTTGGGAGTGCTCAAAACACCCCCAACCAGCAGATGTTTCAGTATATTTATTTTGTCAAAAGTCAACATGTGTTGTTTTTTGTCTTGAGAATGAACATCTATCTCTACCTTTTTCCCTCTGCCCTGATTTTCCCCCATCTCAGTCCTTCCCTTCTTTTTTTATAAAAATTAATTAATTTTTTTTTTTTTTTTTTTTACAGAGACAGAGAGAGAGTCAGAGAGAGGGATAGACAGGGACAGACAGACAGGAACGGAGAGAGATGAGAAGCATCAATCATTCATTTTTTGTTATGACACCTTAGTTGTTCCTTGATTGCTTTCTCATATGTGCCTTGACCATGGGGCTACAGCAGACTGAGTAACCCCTTGCTCATTCCAGCAACCTTGGGTGCAAGTTGATGAGCTTTTGCTCAAACCCGATGAGCCTGCGCTCAAGCTGGCGACCTTGGGGTCTCGAATCTGGGTTCTCCACATCCCAGTCCGACGCTCTATTCACTGCGCCACCGCCTCGTCAGGCCCTTCCCTTCTTTTTTTTTTTTTTTTTTTTTTTTTTTTTTTTTCATTTTTCTGAAGCTGGAAACAGGGAGAGACAGTCTGACAGACTCCCGCATGCGCCCGACTGGGATCCACCTGGCACGCCCACCAGGGGCAACGCTCTGCCCACCAGGGGGCGATGCTCTGCCCATCTTGGGCGTCGCCATGTTGTGACCAGAGCCACTCTAGCGCCTGAGGCAGAGGCCACAGAGCCATCCCCAGCGCCCGGGCCATCTTTGCTCCAATGGAGCCTTGGCTGCGGGAGGGGAAGAGAGAAACAGAGAGGAAAGCGCAGCGGAGGGGTGGAGAAGCAAATGGACGCTTCTCCTGTGTGCCCTGGCTGGGAATCGAACCCGGGTCCTCCGCACGCTAGGCCGACGCTCTACCGCTGAGCCAACCGGCCAGAGGCCCTTCCCTTCTAATTCAGCTGAGCTCAGGAGAAATTTCCTTCTAGAGAATCTGACCCATGTAGGGTGCATTGAACACTGAATGGATAACAGTGAAACAGTTTTAATTCTTTATCTGTAAGAGTTGATACCATTTGAAGAGAAAAAGCATTATAGAAATATTAGGGTGAAGAAGGGTTACTATAATACTGAGCAGATGATATGCCTATATAAAATAATTTATCTCTAAGCATATAAGTCAGAGTTCAACCAGAGAAGAAGAATCAGTGTGTGTAGGGGGGTGAGGGTTGGTGGGTAAACTGATAAACGGGTAGGTGGGTGGGCGGGTGGGTGGATGGATGGATAAATAGGTAAATGGATAAATGGTCAGGCAGACAGACAGGAGGGAGGGAGGAGGGGAGGGAGGGATAGTTATAACAAGGAATTGCCTTATTCAAGTGTTGGAACTGGCTAAGCAAGTCCAGAATCCATCAGGGAGGAAATGAGAAAGGGAAGATGATGGAACGGCTTGAATATATGGTCATGGATGTAGTAGTCCACAGGAAAAATGTCTTCTTTATTTGTGAAACTTAAACTGTTCTTCTAATCTAAGTTCTTCCAACTGATTCAATTAAGGTCATCCAAATTATCCAGGACAACCTGCCTTACTGAAAGTCATCTGATTAGGGGCCTTAAGTACATCTGCAGGGGTCCTTCTCAACAGCACCTAAAATGGCGTTTGATGGAGTAACTTGGGATTATAACCTAGGTAGCATGACATGTGGTGGTGGGGGGGGGGGAGAGGCAATTCACCCTGTGAAATTATTTTCTGGGGATCTTTATTAGAAGATGTACAGAAAATGCCTGATATATACTGCTTTCCTTTTAAGATTTATCACTAAAAAACAAAAACAAAACGAAAAACCTTCTCGCTTCAGTGTGCAAAGTATGCTTTTGTTTTTTCAGCTGCCTAGATGTGCCAAGACCATTAAGAAATTTATTTTCAAATGCGATGATAAATCAGTCAGTCTAGTGTTTCTGCTTGATAGATTTAGAACACCAGTGTCTTTTGAACTCATTTCATGTTAAAACAAAAATAGATGATCTGTTGGTCATGTAACATGTTTGTTGCCCACCAAACAGCAAACTATTCACTCCTTCCTCTTTAGGTTTATCTGGTTTTGGGGGGGTGGCGTGGGAGATAGACATTGTGTGCAGCCCTAGTGATGAATCATGATCAGTCAAAACCAGTCACAGTGATCTTTTCACCGGTAGTTGGTGCAGGGCTGGGCCTGTGACCCATCTTTGGCCATGGAAATGTAAGTGGAAATCTAATAATTCTAAATATCAAGTAAACATTCATGAGTCCCTACTGACAATAATCAGTGATTGGGTAAGTAAATAAATGAGAGACAATAGACAAGTTCTCCTGCAGAGGAAATCCAAATAATTTACATGGCTTCTCTACCTTCAAGGACATAAGTGGACTGCACCTCGCACTCCTCACGTAAGGACTGGGCATGGTGCCTTCCTTCCAAAGAATAGACTGTGAGAAGGGGAGAAAAAGACTTTTTCGGTGGAGAAACCTGATGTATTAGTTTCTCTTTAGCGCTGTGATAGCAAATGACCACAAGCTGAGTGGTGTGAGACAATCAAACCTCATCTTTCAGTCCTGCGGGGTAGGAGTCCAAGCCAGGCTGAAATTAAGGTGCTGTTGGGCAGCAGGCAGGGCTGCATTTCCTCTGGAGGCTCCTAGGAGAGACTGTTTTCTTGCCTTTTCCTGATGCAAGGGGCTGCCCGTGTTTCTTGGCTCCTGATGCCCTTCCTTCCTCTAACCAGCAACAACAGAGCCCGGGGACCTCCCATCACGCCACTCTGATGGCACCGCTTCTTTCAGCACGTCTCTTTCTCTGACTCTCTTCCCTGTCTTTTGACTACAGTGGGCTCACCCAGGTGATTCAGGATAACCTGCCTGGCTGAAGGGCAGTGACTACAAAACTTAAATCTATGTGCAATTTTAATTATCCTTTGTCATGTAACTAAGCGTATCTACAGGTTCCAGGATTGGGACTTAGACATATTTAAAGGGTATATATATATATATATATATACACACACACACACACAGTGTGTCCATAAAGTCATGGTGCACTTTTGACTGGTCACAGGAAAGCAGCAGAGATGATAGAAATGTAAAATCTGCACGAAATAAAAGGAAAACCCTCCCAGTTTCTGTAGGATGATGTGGCAGCATGTGCGTGTGCGCAGATGATGATGTAACACCGAGTATACAGCAGAGCAGCCCACGGCCATGCCAGTCGAGATGTGGATGGTACAGAGGAAAGTTCAGTGTATTCTGTGGCTTGCTAAATTAGAATCCGTGACCAAAGTGCACCATGAATATTGGCGCGTTTATAACGAAGAGCCACCACATCGGAATAACATTACTCGGTGGGATAAGCAGTTGAAGGAAACCGGGAGTTTGGTGGAGAAACCCCGTTCTGGTAGGCCATCAGTCAGTGATGAGTCTGTAGAGGCTATACGGGATAGCTACCTAAGGAGCCCTAAAAAATCTGTGTGTGAGCCCACATCGAACTGCACAGATTTAAACTTCTGAAAGAGTGAGATGCTCAAACCCCCTTTCTCTCATTTTTCCTCCCTCTGGGCTAGCCCTCTAGGCAGTCCCATGTATTATAGATTTTTTAAAGATTTCAGAAAACAATATAGTACATAATCTATGTATTATATAGTGGGACCAAAGACAGACTTCTTCATCAAACATATTGAATTTTCTGCAATGAAACATGAATATTCATACTAAGAGGTGTAAAAAAAGAATGTCATTATTAGCTTTTTATATTTTAAGTCACTTTGATAGCAAATTAGTTCAGCTAATGTCAAGTTTGGCTGTCGATGTTTTAGAAAATCTTAGTTCTTATGAATTTGGGATCTAGGAATTGCAGGTAAGGCATTATTGAATCTTTACTTTGACACGGCCTTCTCTGGGAACTAATGACTCTAATTCCCCAGCCTTTCTGAAGTTTTTAGGTCTAATCATATAGACTCAGGGACTTCTTCCTTTGCAAACCTAGGGTTGATTTACCTGCTCTGTTAGTCAATCACCACTTGTCTATCTCTTCCTGTCTTCCAAAATTTGGTTGATATGGGTATATCTTGTTGCATCGCCCTTTGCTTTATCATACTCAAATGACATCGCAGTTTTTGCAAATGGAAGGCAAGACCTTCCACTGGCAGAAAGATTATGACTTGCTTCATTGTTGGTGCAGTGGTCTAGAACTAAGCCTTCAGTATCTGCAAGGGAGGCCTGTACCTCTCTTCCGCTTCTGTATCATCCATTGTTATCTTTGAACTCGATTGGCTTTACCTGTTTTAGTCCTTCATTGGTTTCCTAGCGCAGTTTCAAGAATGAGAGCGTTGGATGTCTCCAGTCTGCCATGTTGTACCAGAATCCACATGTCAAGGCTAACTAGAACCCTGAGATCTGGGTAAATATGGTCTGCCCATGAGAGAATTCTGTAGTTCTGTCACATTCCGATTAATTGAGAGGAGTGGGTTGCAGAACAAATGTTCAAGGACAAGAATTTCTTAAACCTTTATCATCCCAAGCCCCTGCGTGATGGAATTTGCGTGTGAGACACAGCCACAGACTCATTAACATTGCCTGGCTGTAGTGAGCTAAATGGTGTCCTGTCCCCCTCATGCGCCCCCAGAAAAGATAGGTCTGCAACCTAGTCTTCAAAATCTGTGAATACCATCATACATATAAGGCAAAAGTCATGATTAAATTAAGGATTTGGAGAGGAGGGTTTATCCAGGAGCATCTGGGTGTGCTCTAATTGTGGGAGGTTCGGAGTTAGACCTCCCACTGAGCAGGTGATGCGAGGAGTGAGCAGAGAGAGGGAAGCCACGAGCCAGGGCTGCTGGTCAGCTGCCAGAAGGCATAAGGAATGGCTGCTCCCTGCAGCCTCCAGAGGGGTGCAGCCTGCCGGCACCTTCATTCTGACTTCTGGCTCCAGAACCATGAAATAGACACATAATTCTGTTATCTTAAGCCACCCAGTTTGTGATAATATATTAGGGCAACCCTAGGAAACTAATCCACTGGCAGTGCTGTGTGGTACTATTGTCCCTGAGTGAGAGCAAGTTCTCTTTGGGAGAGAAAAGCACGCATGCTAATTATTCTATTTATAATTTCGGGCAAGTTCGTTCTCCGCTGTGGGCCTCAGGGTTTTCTTTTGTTTTGTTCTTTTTTTGTTTTGTTTCATTTGCTCTTAAAATTTATTTTTCAATTACAGTTGATATTCAGTATGCTTACCTATTAACTTCAGGTGTACAGCATAGTGGTTAGCGAATCAGATACTAAACAAAGTGTTTTCCTCAACATATTAAGAACACACCCACATAGCACCAACATAGTTGTTGCAATATTATTGACTATGTTCTTCCCTATGTTGTATTTTACATCCCCGTGACTATTTTGTAACTACCAGTTTGCCCTCAGTTTGAAAACTTGAAGGTTAGGGTGGGCAGTCAACGATTTGCAATGCCTCAAATTCCATAATACTCTTGGTTTGTGCAAATCCTACTATGCTAGTGAGGAAGTTGACCTATTTGTATCAGTCATATAATGACTATGTAAATAAGTTTCAAATGGAACTAAGAGCATTATTGCTACATTGGGGTGAATTTAAAAGGCAGACATTTTTCATTTTACTTTTTCTTTTGGAATAGCTATTTAGATGTGCTTGTGTATAAAAGCCATAGTATATTTTATATGGACAAAATTCTAGATTTACTAGGAATATCTATTTTTTTATATGAAATTTGTTTTATATAGACTTGTCTCCAAAATTTTATTTTAGCAATGTTAAAATTAAATTAATAAGTTTTTAGTCCTCCTTTTAGTTGTCTAGATGGCCATTGTCTCTAGAAGGCTTTTCTTAATTTAAAATTTAATGGATGGCTGATCCAATCACAGAAATTTTTAAATGTTCATAAAAAACACATTTAACTGTATTTCTATGGTTCAGGGAACTTCTGCATAATCTGTAACTATAATGGCCTCGGTCTTATTTTCTTTTATGTTCTTAAGGATCTTTGTTTTCTCCTTTTTAAAATACATTTTCAAATATACTTTCTAATCTTCTAACAAGACTAAAGAACCTAGCCACTATTTTTTCCCCAATTTCTCTTCTACATAAAATGTTTAAATACAAAGTTAGATATTATAACTAATGCTTATTAAGCACTTACTATGTGCTCCCAAGCTTATATATCTGACAAATACACCAGTTTTATTAAAACTTGTGATGTTGGTACATTGTTATCATCCCCACTTTACAGATAGGAAAATAGAGGGCCTAAGAGATTAAATAATTAATACAGTCACATAACTATTGTGTAGAAAAGGGCTAGGATTTAAATATTTATATATCCAAACTCTGCTCTGAACCACTAACCTGTGGTGGCTTTTATTGTCTAATGGACTTTGACCAACTATGTTCAGAAAATTCACCATCAGGACCTAAAAGGTTCTCTAACTTCACTGCCTAAGAGAGTTTGGGGAGGTTTTCTCTTTGGTCATTGAGTGAATAAGTGTACCATTTAAAATGTGTATCAGAGGGAGGGAATATAGTAATCCCATGACTCTACTTAGTTGTCCGACATCATGGAAATTTGTAAACAAATCAAGCTTCAACTGACCCAAGTTCTCCAGTTAGTAAGTTCAGTGATAAGACTAAGCACATTTCTATCCTGTCCCACCCCTCACCCTTTCCTGGGGCCGGGGTGGTGGTGCTTCATTGCCCCTAGGCTGCAGGCATCTTACCTGAACACTTCCAAGCCTTCATGGATGTTCAGGTCAAGAGCAATCCAGTTTTTTAATTTTTGAAATAAGTTTTCACCTTGACTGAGAACATATGAGGTGCCATCCCATGGCAGAGAAGAACCACATGGCTCATGACATCCCCAGGGATAGAGGCTTTTCAGAGTCTGACCGTCACCCCTAAAGAAAGCACGTTTTCTGCCAATGCCACAAGCGTTCGGCTAACAGGGATTTGCAAGCTTTGGGTCATTTCACTCTGGACCACTGGGCCGCTGCAGTCAGTTGCCTGTGTGAAGCTGGAAGCATCATGGTCCTTCTTCCCCCACCAACCTCTTTCTGCACACTTTCTCCGCTCCACATGGCAGGATAGAAAGCCATTGCGTGGCCAGTAGTCGCGGCCATCGTGGCCATTTACATGCAGGTTCCCATTAGATTCAGGCAGACGGTAAAGAAACAGTGGAGCCAAAAAATGGTGGGCCATTCCTTTTTTCAAGACTCGTACTGGCTGATGAGCAAACACACAGAGAAAACACTTCTCTCTTCCTTCAGAGCTCACAAAGCCACTGACACATTATCTGGTTTCACAACCAGGAGAACCTTCTCCGGTTCCTCCTAGAATCAAAGGCCTCACCAGTCTCACAAAGCCCCTCAGCTCTGGTTCCCCATCTGCACTCCTTCTCTCTCCGCCAACATGGCTTCTTCCTCAGCACTCTGCATTCTCTCTGCTCTCACTCTGCAAACATGGCTTCTTTCTGCCTCTTCTCCTTCTGCTCTCTCCTTTCAAAACTTTCAGGCATGAAAACCTCTCCTCCAGCAAACATGAGCAAAACAGTGGCCCTTCCCAAGCAGAAAGATAATTTGCAGTTTCACAGACCACATATACCTGGTGCTGTCCAGCCCCCAATGCAAACTATAAGCGATCAAACATAAAAATCATATTTTACAAACTTATTTGACCAACAGCCATCTACAGCACATTCCCAGGGAGAAGAACTGGGGAAAAGAATGGGTAACAAATGCCACCAAAGTTGGAATCTTACATTTTTGCAAGACTTCTTTTTGGGTCTGGAAGAATGGGAGTAAACCCAAGAGAAACCATGCTCTGAATCAGACTCCTGAGCCTCCTCCTGCACGTTTTCTCTGCTTCTGAGTCCGCCCAGAGAAACAAAAGCCATGGGAATATGGGTACAATTATAGCTATTCAGAATTTAAAAATACTGGTACTTTCCCCAGGTTGATCAGAAATTCATTTTCATTATTAATTAGGCTTTCATTTCCCCTGAGTGCCCAGACCCTCCAGTACTCCATCAGCATTATTGAGCGCCCACCAGGAGCACGTGGGTGGGAGGCTTAGGGAGGTTTCCAGTGTGTCATCTTGTTCCTAAACTGTGGTAAACTGTCTCAGGCTAATGAGGATTTTCACATTTTTCAGTATGTCTGAAATCCTAATGTGCATCTCTCCTGTGGTGTTTACTCACATCTATTTAATAAGGAAATTGAAAGGTGCGAAAGAACTGAGCTACTGTATAATCAATCTTGTGACACTGCATATGATATTAAATGTTTGTTTTCTAGCTCATTATTAAGAGTTGCCAGGGACTAGGAAGTGTTCATGCCAGGGAGAACAATAGACAGGAGACACTTAAGGATATTTATAGTAATTCAAATTAATAAATACTTCTCTTGTACCCACTGTTTTCTAAACACCAAGACATATTATAATTGAAATGACAAAAGTTGAGGATAAAGAGACAATCTTGAAGGCAGAAAGAAGGAAACAAGAAGTCACATAAAAGGGAAACTCCCTCCCCCCCAGGGCTATCAGTGATTTCTCAGCAGCAGGCCAGGAGAGAATGCAGGGCATATTTAAAACCCTGAAATGCAGGACCCGACAACCTAGAATACTATATTCAGCAAAGTTATCATGCAGAATTGCAGGGGAGATAAAGAGTTTCTCAGACAAACTAATGGAGGTCAGCACCACTAAATGGGCTTTAGAAGAAAGGTTAAAGGGTCTTTTTGATGTAGAAAAGAAAAGGCCATAGCTAGTAATAAGAATAATACAGGGGGAAAAAATCTCATGGTAAAGGCAAATGTTTAGTAAACACTGTGACTCAACCACTTAAAAAACTAGAAAGACCTCTCATTCATTCAAGTGAATTTTCAAAGTATTGGTATATATATATAAATATATTAGTATGCAATTTTAGGTTGTAATAATTTTAAGAATTTGGCAGGAGATCAAATTCAAAGCCAGGTGGAAAAGTTTGTATTTGGCAGAATGTGTTGCTTGGTCCCAAAGCTCCACGCTCAAGCTTGGGAGTGCTAGACTATGCTCCCTGCTTTCCGACCTTGTTTCCCTTACAGGATGGCATGTTCGGGAGTTCTTATGATAGGCTCTAGTCTTTATCGTGAGAACTTCTGCTGTTTTTCCATATTGCTTGTCTCCAGCCTCATATCAACTCATGCAGTAACCTGGTGTTGACCTAGAATCTCCACTTCCTTTAATCTGTATGTAGTACCAGATGGGAATAACTATGGTACAAGAAGTAAAGAAGTTTTAGGGAGCAGGGTATTAAGAGACCAGTGGCACAGCTATATTTTTAGCTTGCATTCACCTCCAGGAATTAGATTTGAAAAGCCCAGAGGGACCTAGCTAATAAGTCAAGAAACCAAACATGTAATAATAAAGCAGAAGATGATGAAGTCTTGAACAAAATGCCTGATATGGACAAGACTGCAGAAAGAGATTGGAATATAAGACATGAGCCAGTGGTGGCAGCTGTAGTTAATTACCTAATTTCAACTTTATTGAGATATAATTGACATATAGCATTGTGTAAGTTCAAGGTGTGCAGTGAGGTTACTGTGTATGTGTGTGTGTATGTATAAATGATTACCACAATAAGTTAGTCAAAACATCCCTCACCTTACATAGATACATTTTTTTTGTATAAGTGGTGAGAATGAAGTAAGCAAAACAACAACAACAACACACAAAACAAAAAACAAAAACAAACTTATAGACACAGACAACAGTGTGGGGATTGCAGGAGGGAAAGGGGGTGGGGGGAGGCGGACAATGATAGAGGGAGGATACATGGAGGTGGAGGAAACTGACCTATGTAGTGAATATACAATGCAATACACAGATGATATAATTGTGCACCTGAAATCTGTATAATTTTATTAACCAATGCCACCCCAATAAATTAAATAAAAACCCCCAAAATAAGATGTTCTCTTAGCAACTTTCAAATATATGTAATACAGTATTGTTAAGTATAGTCATCATGTTGTAAGTTAAATCCCCAGAACTTATTATCTTATAAAATCGAGTTTGCATCCTTTGACCACCTTCACCTGTTTCCTCCACTCCCTACCCCCTGCCCTTGGCAATTAGCAATCTGTTTTTTTTGTTTCTATGAGTTTGATTGCTTAGATACCACATATAAATGAAATCATATGGCATTTATTCATTCAGCTATTGATGGACACTTTGGTTGTTCCTGAACCTTAGTTATTGTAAATAATGCAGAGTAGCTGGAATTTAAATTCTAGACTGCCTGGGATTCCTAGCTCTGTTTCTTCAGGACCATAAAGAGGTTAGTGCTAGAACAGATCTTGATTCTGAATTGAGATCTCTCTCTTGAATCAATCTGATCCAATATCTATATAGCTTAAGCATTTAATGCACTAGACTTGAGCAGTTACATTCTTTATATAGACGCAACTGATTTCAACCATACCATTTTTTTTAAGAGAGAGAGGGACAGAGAGACATACAGGGACAGACAGGAAGGGAGAGAGATGAGAAGCATCAACCAGTTCTTCCAGCACTTTAGTTGTTCATTGATTGCTTTCTCATATGTGCCTTGATCAGGGGTCTCACACTGATCCAGTGACCCCTTTCTCAAACCAGCAAACTTGGGCTTCAAGCCAACAACCTTTAGGATCAAGCCAGTGACCATGAAGTTATGTCTATGATCTTACACTCAAGCCAGCAACCTCTGGGTTTCAAACCTGGATCCTCAGCATCCCAGGTCAATGTCCTCGTCATTGTGCCACTGCCTGGTCAGGCTCAACCATACCATTTATTTTAGTTGTTCTTCTGTTAGTGCAAAGGTTTTAAGATCTCTCTAAAATTTTGATCCCCCATTTCTACTGCCTGACTCAGCATCCACCACTGTTAGGAAGAGTCTTCGGCTAGCTAAGTAGTTGAGTATGGGGGAGCTTCTAAAAGCCCCAGAAATTAGTCACAATAGTTTTTTGTCTTGGGTCATCTTTTTGGGACACAGACGTAAACTCTAGCTCTGGGCTTTCAATGTAAATAACTACATTAAATTCATTCTTCTGTGGGCTTGTCGTTCTGTGATTCCACATAAATCACATGAATTCTGTAATTTCACGTGAATTATAGACTTCTGTTGCTCCAGGGAGGAAAAATGCTGGTGGGGAGTCTGGCATGAGCACCAAAAAGATTGTCCTAAATTACATGTTTTATTGCCTTCTTTGTCTATTTCTTGTAACCACCTGGTCATCCTACAGACTACCGACTTTCCATTCTTTAACAGTGGAAGAATGTATGGACTGTGTAAGGTGTATGTTTATATACATGTATAGAATGCATGTGTATTGATTTATATAAGCATATGTTATAAAACACATATTTAACTTTATATATTTTTAGCTAACAGACAAAAAAGAAATGGTTTAGAGGGTACAGATTCAAACTAATAAAGGAGGAAAGATAGTTGCTGTGTATCTGAGTTTGCTATATTATTCCGTCCTCACTGAGACCTTAGGAAGTAGATGATAATATCTTAATTTACCAGATTCAAGGTCACTCTAAATAATGCTGGCTGCTGTTAAAATAATTCTTTGTTAAATAACCCAGCCAAGGTTAATTCTCATCCATAAATACACAGGCAGAGGTCCTAGTTGGACCAACTGTACTCCAAGTGGCAGCTGAAGGGACTAAATCGCTCCATTATGTGACTTCATCTTTGAGACTTTCAGTTCCAGATACACAGAATGGGGAGAGTGGGTATGAAAAATTACTTGGGCTGGCCTGTGGTGGCGCAGTGGATAGAGTGTTGGCCTGGAATGCTGAGGTCGCCGGTTCAAAACCCTGGGCTTACTTGGTCAAGGTACATATGAGAAGCAACTAGTATGAGTTGATGGTTTCTGCTCCTTCTCTTCCCCCACCACTTTCACTCACTCCCTCTCTCTCCTCTCTCTAAAATCAATAAATGAAGTCCTTAAAAAATTACTTGGAATATTTTAAGAGCCAGGCGTCTTATATCACTTCTGCCTACATTCCATTGCCTGATGTCAATCATATGGCCAGCCTACCCACGAGGGATACTGGAAAAAAGAGAGGTACACACTGATAGGGATGAGCCCTAAGTATTTCTGGTCCCATCATACAGTCAGCAAGCAGAACCTCATAGATTTCAAAACTTATATTCCAAAACAGCGATGGCCAATCACTTTAAAATCTTATGGGCTTTTTAAAAGACAATATGAGAATACTTCCACACTTCTTCATAGAATTTTTTGTTTATCAATTTATAGATTTTTAAGATACTGCATAATTTTTCTATGGTAATAATAATCATAAAAGAAATGTGACTTTGGTTGACACACTCTTCAAGAGGCCCTGACTGTTGAAAACAACTTTTATTAATTAAGTCAACAATTAATTGTGCTTTGAATAAAATGCAGGTTAAATGATGAAGAGAAATGAGTACAGGAATTCCTTATATATATTTATTGGTGCCCAAAGTAATTTTTACATTCCTACGAGATTTCTTGTAAGAAGTTCAGAGAAGTGGTATGCACGACCCTCATTATTTGTTAGACTGACATAGGTCGGCCTCCCTAAATTGCCACTAACACCACAGTACTCTCGTCTCATACACCACCGACTGGACCACATACCTGATGCTAGAATTCATGCTCCAAGTATTGACTTTAGTCTCCCAGTGATTACCATAAGCTTTTGATTATTGGAATTGATGGCAATCATTTAGAGAGGCCTACTATATTTCACATAACCAGTAACTTATAAAATGTTAAGATTTCTAGCAGGAAAGTATATCAGGTCTGTCTGTATGTCTGTCTAGGTGGTTGTGGCCCTAGTGGTAGTCATTGGGGCTTTCATCTTGACCTCATTGTCTTGCTGGGTGGTCTTGGGCAAGTTATTTCAACTTTGTGAGCCCTTATTTCTTCATCTAAAAAAATGAAGATAAAAAAATATTTGACTTTACTGGAAAGGTTTATCTGAGATAATACATTTAAAGCACTTAGGACAGTAACTGACATACTGTCCCTCAAATGTAAACCATAATGGTAATACAAACAGTGAGTGTGGATGTTGTTACTCTTATCTTATTCTCAATTTTTCCCTGTAAAATGGAGATAACAAACCCACTGCATGGAGACATAAATGAGCTGTATAGAAAATATCCAACATGCAAAAAAAACTTAATTGATATTATTTTTAAAAATTTTTTTCCAGACCAAAATTCTCCATTCAGATATAGGACCTTTGACTCCATTCTGGGTAAGTTGTTAGGCTCTGTAAGAGTCCTTAAAATTCTAAATTTTGGAGACTATTTATGTAGATTTTCAGTGTTGAATGAGAGATACTGTTCAGTAGTTTTTTGGCCGAGATCTTTGCCACTATCACGTCCATTTCGAGGTTATACAGTGGGCTACCCTGTGCCAGGTGTGAACACCATGAACTATCCAGAGGGCAGTGCAGTCTATCTGACCACAACCTCATGCTCTTTCTAATTTCAAAGAGAAATTTACTTCCTGTTCCCTATTGCATGTATATGGAACATCTGTATCTGTTATGAGACCTGCATAAACAAACAGATTCTGATTTGCTGAGATACCCGGATTTTCTCAGTTTCTCTGTGCTGTGTTCAGATTTAGCATTTGTGTTATGCCACCACGGGCACTTTTCATTGCTGTCACCCAGGGCTATAATTAACAAGCGCTCAACCATTTGGTAAAAATATTAGACATAATCAGAGGTTGGCTGTTAACTGCAGCGGGTCACAGGACTGCAGGCATTTTGACATTTCCTATGTCAACTCAGGATTCTCAACTCAAAGATCTTTCACTGATGATTTGAAGAAAAGAAAGGAAGGAATGATGTCTAGGGAAAAATATCTTAACGGTCATTTTGAATTCAAGTTTACTTAATGCAGTAGTAAAAGATGCCGTTTTTACTTCTTGAATGCTATTCATTTTCCCTTCAAAATTGGTGTTTTCTATTGAACTATTTATTGGCTTTGCTGCACTAGATTAAACTGAAATCCTGAACTGAGCTGAAGAAAGTATTGATAGATTAGAGTCAATTTAGTGGCATCTCTGCTTTAGTGTTGGAGTGGAAACTGCTCTTGAGAGTGGTTCCTGCTGCCTGGACGGCTTCCCGTTGTCTTTCAGATTATGGAAATAGCTACTACAGTAGAGTTGTTATTCTTCTGGTTCTATAGTGTAGTTGTTCTCCCTAGCCGTGTTTCCTCCTTAATTAGGATTATCTGCCACCTCTCACTACTAGAAGCAAGGTGAAAGCCATGATTCTCCAGGCTTCTAAAACAGCCACACGATCAGTAAGATCAGCTTCTGGCAGGAAAATGAAATTATTTTTAATGTTAAACAAAGAAACTGCAGGATTCCACCTGCAGCCCAAGTCTGACTGGGAAATGATAAAAGAGGCAGTCAGGATATCACTCTCTGATCAATGAGTTGCCTTTAGTCATAGCTTTTAAAAAAATGAATCCTAACCCAAAGCCACACAGCTGTAAACTGCAGTATAAAATGAGCCACTTGTAAGAATAGGAGATTAGCAGAGCCTCATTAGGGACCCAGGCGGGGGAGGCCACAGCAGGGCAGCTATGTTTTCCTGTGGAGAGGCTTGAACTAAGAGACGGACACATGTTGGGGAAACACAGTTTATTATTATTATCAATTATTTTGGATGGCATTTGCCTGGGGAAGAAAATGACTAAAAAACCCTCATAACCATTTCAGGGAGTTTTGATATACGAAAAGGAAGTTGCTAATTTGTTGGGCAAGACGTCTGACCCTGGCCTGCAGTCCTCGAGACGTCCAGCTTGGACTCTTCTCAGAAGTACCTGGAGGAAGGGAGCGCTGACATAGCGCCCTGTTGCAAGAAGAGCAGTGCGGGCTGTCTGGGGAACCCAGCATCATGATTCATGTCTCTCCGGCGAGACGAGTGCTTGCTCTCCTTACACTACGGCAGTGCAGGGATCAGCACGGCTGTGTCCTGGCAACACGACAGCAGACACACGGACTGATTCATCTTCACAGGGCTTTCATTTCCTCCACATAAAGAGCAGGCTCGCTGGGCCAAAATGATGGTTTAATCATATCAAGACCTGTGCTTTCCCTAGCGGAGGCAGCATTTAAGGGATGCAAATGAAGGTTCTCCCTGTGTGTTTGTATGCCTGGCTGCACGTTGCAAAACATCAATTGAAAGCAATTGAGCGGTAATGTCTGTCCTGTGCAGCTAGCCCGCACGAACACCATTTTGCACCCCTTTCACGACATGGCTTCCATGTCACACCTTTGGAGCGACCATTTTTGATTTTCAAGTACAGTACTGTCCTTACCTTTGGCCCTTCCTTTTGCAACTTGGTTGCAAGGTACCTCGACATCTCAGTGAGGGAAACCCACCCGCGCATGCGCACAGGTGTCAAGGAGCAAGGGGCTGGGTGGGTTTGACCCGCAGTGCACTTCTTTGTCGCCCCGTGGAAGCTGCCAGGTGATAACACAGCAGGGGATTGTGAGAATGTGTAAACCGCAGAGAAAAGTCACGGGGCGGTCATTAACCTCGGGTGAACAGCAGGCCAGCCCCGCGTGGGCCCCGTGTACAGAGCTGCCACAGCAGGTGGAGCTCCGAGGACAAAGAGGGGAGCACGCCATAAAAGACGCGGTGACCTGTCATTATCTCGGGCTGACAGTCACCGCACACCTTCTCTAATGATACCTGATGCATGTCCTAATGCCTTACCCGGGCAGAAAGTAAACTGCTTTACAACCACCGTGGGCACCGTAAGTTGTTGCCAGCTTCCTTTTTAATCACTCCCGGAGTGGGGGGTGTGGGGGGGTGGAATATGCTAGCACTCTGTATTTAGGGTTAGCCATTAAAAAAGGGGATTTCAATTCTTGAAATTAGCCTGCCTTTATAGGTACAGTCATTACTTTTTGGATTATGATATTTAGGGAAGATAAATGATGTGAGTCTTAGATCCTCGAGAAGCGTTCTGAGTTGCTCAGAAAAGTGCTATACATTCAAGGTATAATTATCTGGGCTGCTGTTGTCATTATGTCCATCTCAACAAGTTTCTAGAAGTCAAAGTTAGAATTGATCTTGTGGAATGTACTTGCTGGGGCCATTAGAAACCGGGCCCCTGGAAAGGAGAAGCAGCCAGTTGCCGGAGGCTTCAGGACTTGTCCCCTGGTGAGCTTACAACAGGGGAGCCTAGGACAAGGGGCACCCCCATTTCATTCTCCTCAGTGAAGTCAGATCCTCCCTGCTTTGTCATGTATTCGTGTCATCAGGTTGAATAGCTGTTGTGGAGAATAATGGTAGAAATGATCCATGAAACTTCAGCTGACAAGACAAAGAAACAGTTCATGAGGAAAATGTGTATTATTTCACTCAAATTGCATATCTAAACAGAGAGGGAACAGCTCATTCAGAAGGCTGTCTGGATGCACCTCCGGGGAGGGGAAAGTTAGCCAGGTGAGCATGTTCTGTAATCAGAGGATGTGTCTGCCCTGTGTTCTTAGGCGGGCGGGAGCCATCAGGAGAACCTTCTGTTTGAAGGTGCAGAATGGGCAGTAGGCTCTGAGGAAAGTGGCTTCACTCCACCTGTGAAGGAGAGAAGAACTGGAAATGTCTGAGGAAAATCTGGGAGAGGAGAAAAGAGCCCAGAGTCTGGGTCTTGTAGGAAGGGAGAGGTCTCAGGAAGAAAAAGAAATCTTTCCTGGAGGTTTAGCTGAAGAGGACATTGGAGGCAAGACTATCTGAAGGGTTTGAAATTGAAATTGTTTGAAATAGGGTGAAAAATGTAAACCTTCTATTCCATCTTTCTTGTGTGTGTGAATGTTAGAAAAATCTCCATTGCTCACTGTGTGTGTGTGTGTGTGTGTGAATTCCTTAGGATCACTCAGAGAAGTTCAGTGATGAGTTTCTGCATCCATGTTTTTGGGTTGTTTTTTTTTTTTGAAAGAGTAGAAATGTGCATGTGTTAATGAACTTCAGAGCAAGATGATCGAAAAAAATGCTAACCTAGACTTTGAACATTTCAGTTACTGAACAGAAATCAAACCTTAGCGACCTTGTGGGGACAAGGAGGACCCTAATTGTGTTTGAGAATATCTGGCCTAAGAAAGAAAACACCGAAGTGCAAATAAAATGAAAGCGCCTGAAGGGAAGGAAGGAGAGAACAAAATTACTTTCATTGTGATTATTGTAATTATTAATAATGATTTTTTAAACAGAATGTTGACTATTTCCACATAACTACTCTAATGTTATTGCTGTCTTATTTTTCAACCTCTTTTGATTATCTGAACCCAGAACTCGCCTATTATTTCTCTAGGGATTTGATGTTAAAGTTGAAATAACAAGTGTGGTGCTATCATGATGGGCCAAGTCAAACAAAATGAGAAAAGATCAAATAAATTATAGCCACGTAGGATGTGAAGAGATGTTTACTGAAGTTGCATCACATTCTTTTCTCTGTTGCTGTTATTCCCTTTGCTCTTGAAAGCTAGGGGAACCTCTCTGCTATTCCCATATGGAAGCAGCCTGTGGGTCATTACAGTTGACATACAATATTATTTTAGTTCCAGATGTACAACACAGTGATTAGACATTTATATACCTTATGAAGTGATCAGCCAGGCAAGTCTAGAACCATTGAAGATCTCAAAAGCACCTTCAAGATGGTTCACTTTACAATCTATGCTGGGGCCTTGCCTAGGCTCTGACAGTCTGGAATCAAGATCTATCTAGTTTCTGCTTAAACTCTTTAGGTGTTCACAAGGTTGACAATTCTATTTTCCAAACTTGCTTTAATTATTAAAACATTTCATGTAAGCAACAAGATGTTCAGTGGAATTTTTTGTCTTGTCTCCAAAAGCCCAAAGTTGGAGAATACAACCTACTTTCCTTCTTTACTCCCTTCCCTTCCCTTCCCTTCCCTTCCCTTCCCTTCCCTTCCCTTCCCTTCCCTTCCCTTCCCTTCCTTTCCCTTCTTGCTTTCTTTCTATTTGCATCCTATTGAGTCTGGCTGATTCAATAAATTAATTTTACTTAACTAATATTTAGTTTCTTTCATCTTCAACTTTGGTTTTATTCTTGTTTCTAAAGATATATACAAAAAGTGTATTGATTTACGTTTTAAATACTTGCAAAGATTTGGAAATTGCATTTGTAAACGCCTTGAAATGCTTTATGCTGAAGCTTGCAAACCCCTAATTCTCCAGCCATTTTTCCTACAGCTGTATTTGCATCCTCTGCTAGTCTGGTCCCCTCCCCCACATTATTCTAGGTCAGTATCATTCACCTTCAAACTGAGGCCTGTCTTTCAAATGTACTCTGAGCACAGGGAGGCTTGTCCTGTCACTGATCCTGTCCTAGCATCCTGCATAGTTATCACAAAACTCTGTAATGCATCAAGGATAGGAAGGATTGGCTTAATAGAGAAAGCACATATTAAAAGTAGAAGTTAATTAACAAAAAAATTAGTTATAATGATAGCATTTTAATCAGATGTATTTTAAAAATAAGGTCAGTCTTCCATTTTGGTGGAATAGTTTTAGGGGTGCACTAATATGGTGTGATTAGAAGATTTAACATTATGCAGAAAAAGCTTTTATTTATACTGATGCTTAAAATGCTAGTGATTCTCAGCTGGTGTTTCACACTGACCATATGTAGGCGATTGGAAAAGTCTAACATTCCAGTGGACCTTTCTCTGTAACTGTAAAATGAGGAGCTGGATGGGACTGAATTAAGTTCCTTAACTCTTTATCATGTGAGTACTAAATATGTTACTATAGTACTGTATAATAAGCTATGATTCCCACCTGAAAGGAATTCACCAATTAAAGAGAAATATACAAGTGTTCAACTAATTTTGGTACTGAACAGATTAGTCATTATCAGGAATGATTTCTTAAACAGAATGATGTTGACTATTTCCACATAACTACTCCAATGTTGTTGCTGTCTTATTTTCCAGTCTCTGAACACCATGAAGGTACATATTGTCCCTCAAAAAATAGTTGGTTGAACAACTGGATGCAGTGAGACCCAAGGGAGGCTCCTGTTTCTCCCCATTTTATAATTCACTGAGTTTTGTACTGGTTCCTATTTTTAAAGGGTTTCTACCCTTTGTGTAGTAATATTTAGAACTGGAAATATTCCCAGGGTATAACATACCATACAACCCACTTTTACAAATGAATTAAGGCCATTTTCACTTGACCATCATGGCAGTACCGGTGAGCTGGAGAATAGGTTACTTGCCTGGCCAGAGAGGGTAGACAAGAACAAGGAGAAAGTGATGCTTAGAAAAGGTGGCTGTGGACATATAGGAGTGAAAATGATTGGTTCTCCCTCCCCAATTTCCTAGAGTCGTCCATGTGGTCCCATATAAGGGAACCCTGAAATGAAGTATTTGTTTCTCAAACATTACATGTGCTTTGAAATTCCATTCAAAGCTAGTTTGGGATAATGGGGCTGGATATGAGATAAAAGTTTAAAAGCTTTTATTCATAAAATGCAAACTATACAGAGCCCGTTGCTAGCAGACTCTATGGGAAAATGGAGCATCAGAGATCCAGAGGTCGGAGTGGGTGCAATAAGGAAGTGAGAGAATGAGTTTGCTGAGAAGATTTTCTAATTCTAACCACATATGTATCACAGGAAGTTGCTGATGCTGGTCTGATTTGCAAGAAATTTTAAGCAGGGAATTATATGACTTGATGTCATTGAATAAAGCATATATTAGCGAATCAGTTGAAGTCAAGTGTGTGTAAATGCAGGGCTGAGAGGTGTTACTGTATGTGTATGCAAAAAAAAAATTTAATAGTACAAAGTAGCTTTTAGACTCATTGATGTTGTTTGGACATAGGCAATTATATCACAAGCTCAAATGGAGGTACACACTGGCAGGAAAAATAAAAGATGTTACCGGATAGAAATTAGAAAAGATAAAGTAACGATCATTTTCTCTCTCAGGTGGAGTTCATACAGCTCTTGGCACTTGGTAGAGAAAGTAATGACCAGTGGGCCTGTGGGCTCAGCAGTGGGCGGTAGCGCCTGCTCTAAGTGTGTGGTCATGTACATGTCCCAACTCAATGATGATTACAAATGCAATCATTTTATCTTAGCTTTCATATGTGCAGCTAATAATTTTCTCATAAGAAATAGATCACAGAGAAGTTAGTTGTCTTCATGAGTCTTGTGAAACAAAACTGCTTTTTGCCCTTTACGTTTTATTATTTTAAATGGCCCTGGCTGGTTGGCTCAGTGGTAGAGTGTTGGCCTGGCATGCAGGAGTCCTGATTCGATTCCCAGCCAGGGCACACAGGAGAAGCGCCCATCTGCTTCTCCACCCCTCCCCCTCTCCTTCCTCTCTGTCTCTCTCTTCCCCTCCTGCAGCGAAGGCTCCATTGGAGCAAAGTTGGCCCGGGTACTGAGGATGGCTCCATGGCCTCTGCCTCAGGCGCTAGAATGGCCCTGGTTGCAACAGAGCAACGCCCCAGATGGGCAGAGCATCGCCCCCTGGTGGGCATGTCGGGTGGATCCCAGTCGGGCACATGCAGAAGTCTGTCTGCCTGCCTCCCCGTTTCCAACTTCGGAAAAATACAAAAAACAAACAAACAAACAAACATAAAACAAAAACAATGCTTCAGTTTCACTTTTGTATTTTGCTCCTTAATGAATGTTTTTGTTCATTTTTATTTTCATCTGAATTTTACCGCCAAGCCAATTAGGTGAAAGATGTCAACCTGACCAATTTTATTATTTATTTACCAGAAATCATTTGGAGGGATTGCTGCAGACTAATTTTAGTCTTCTGCATGACTTATTAATTTTAGTTATTGTGCTTTAGGGTCTGTTACTCATGGTCACACTATATATTTATGAGCCAGGAAAACCACATGACTTTTTAATAAAGGTCATAGGGTTTTATCCATTGAGGACGCAAAGGAGAAGGTAGAAACTCCTATTTTGGGCCATGTGTGCTTTTTTACTTTAAACGTTGAGGCTAAAATTTCTCATCAGGGATGTGGTTGGTATGCATCTGCTTTAACAGAAGTACTATTAAACTACTCTTACAAGTGTGAATGTTAATATTGAACTATTTCAACTTCAATTTTGACTGATGTTTTAATATAATAGGTGCTAACTATACCCTTGTTCCAAAGGACAACACTGAACCACCTAGGTGGGACTTCACAGGAAGTGCACGTTGGGTGGCAGGCGGTGTTTACCTCTCACCTCGGTTACAAGAGGATGGCTCTAAGGAAGCCATTTGGAGAGCTTGAGGGGCCCTGAAGATTGGTGCTTGTCTCATGCCTGAGAAATTGAATGGTGGACATCAGCTTAAAGATCTGGTGGTGGTAGTGTACAGGGGAATCATTAGAATGGTTGGGATGTGTTATGGGTTCAATTGCTTCTCCTCCAAAAGCTATACTGAAGTCGGACCTCCACTACCTATAAGTGTAACTTAACTTGGAAATAGGGTCTTTGTGGATGTAATCAAGTCAAGGTGAGGCATTACTGAACTAGGGTGGGCCCTAACTCAGTAAAACTAGTGTCTCTATAAAAAGAGGAGATACAGAGACACACAAGATGAAAATGGCCATGTGATGACAGAGGCAATGATTGGTGTGATGTAGCTACAAACCAAGGAACCCCAAGGATTACTGGCAAATACCAGAAGGTAGAAGAGCCTGAAAGTGATCCTCTGCTACAGGATTCCAAGTCAGCATGGCCCTGCCAACACCTTCATTTTTGGACTTCTAGTCTACAGAGTCATGAGACAAAAAATTTCTTTGTTTCATTCTACCAAGTTTGTGGTTCTTCTGGCAGTCCTAGAAAACTATATATTACAGCATGTAACGGCACTCCTAATGACAGCCACATTAGGCAATTTCCCATGGTCAGATTGTGAGCCATAAGAGAGAAAGAGTGGTAGAGGCTCATTTTAGATTTTGATCAAGTGGATGGCACGGAAGGGCAGAGACTACTCTGCAGAAAGATGTTGGAAGTACACAGCCAGATACCCAAAGGACGGGAGAAGAGTTCTGAGCAATCATCCAAGGAGTACCTGATTGAGAACTGCCGGTGGAAAGTTTTCTGTGATAAAAAGTCTCCCAAGAACCTATGAATGTTTCCATAAAAGAAAGGGTCTGTTTTCAACCCCAACAGCCATACTGGGGCCTGTTATGAACACTCCTGCCCTTTTCCTATCTTACATCCTCTGTTTAGATCCTGGAAAGATAACAAAACTTCAGTAGCAAGCCGAGGGGAGAGATGTTGAAACACAAAGAGGAGAAAAAGGGAAGAAGACATTTTTTTTAGCTTCCTCCTTCCTCTGTTGGTGGTCAGTAGGAGTCAGGGGAGAAGTTTTAGCACTGAACTTAATACACAGTTGTAATTTAAGTGGGCAGGACATAGTCATTAATGCCCGAGAACTTCCTGGGAGACTGAAGGAGACTTTTTAATTGTATAAGATTTATCAGAAAAATAGTGGAACCTTTCCTAGATGCCATCCATATCAGCTGGGTTTGTGGGAGGGGTGCAGGTTGAAGTAGTCCTCTTTAAATGGATTATGTACAGGCAGACTTGACAAAGGAATAATAGTATAATACTTTCCATTCTAACCTAGGAGTCTTGCTCATTCTGTGTATTAGAAACTTGAAATACTTGATAGGAAAAACTCCTTCTCCTTTCAGACACATTTTTTATATTCTCACAAGAGGTCTATGAGAAAAGTGGAACAGGGATTAGTGATAAATAACTGTGAGACATGAACGGACTGTCCACACCCAGGCATGGAAGTGTTCTTCTTCTCGAATTAATTTCAGTGATAGTTATTATAGATATTTTCTCTCTCCATTAGTAAGCACAAGGTTTTTAAGAATATTAGGTTTTTTGTTTGTTTGTTTTTTACTGGAAATTCAAATAGTCATTTGACATGAAGAAGGAAAAGAATGATTCTAGGAGATCTACAATATCTTCAAACTTGAAGGTTTTTTTCAATTTGATTTTTTCCATTGATTTGAGGGAGAGTGAAAGAGAGAGAGAGAGAGAGAGAGAGAGAGAGAGAGAAACATCAACTAGGTGTTCCACTTTGTTGTTCCATTTAGTTATGCACTTAGTGGTTGCTTCTCTCATGTACCCTGACCAGGAATCAAATCTGCAACCTCAGCATGATGGGACAATGCTCTATCCACTCACCATCCGGTCAGGGCCAAACTCAAAAGGATTTTTACTCCTTGATCTAAGGTTCTGTTTTTTACTACTTTCCAAGACTGGAGTTGTATGTTTCCAATTGTTAATTTTTGGTGTCCCCTTGAGTGAATAGGCTACCAACTATTACAACTTCCCTTCATGCAATTAGTATTTTTACATCTCATTTTTATTAGTTTCATTAACATATAATGCAATGCACATATATAAAATGTACAACTTGATAAGTCCTTTTTTTAAATTCAGTGATAGTAGGTGAGGCAGAGACATACTCCCGCATGCACCCCGACTGGGATCTACCCCACAAACCCACTGGGGGCAATGTTCTGTCTATTTGGGCTGTTGCTCAATTGCTCAGCATCCAAGCTTTTCTTAGCCCCTGAGGCCATGGCCATTCTCAGCACCTGGGGCAACTTGCTTCAATTGATTCATGGCTACAGGAGCGGAAGAGAGAGAGAGAGAAGTGAGAGGTGGGAGGGGTGGAGAAGCAGGTGGGAGTTTCTTCTGTGTGCCCTGACTGGGAATAAAATCTGGGACATCCACATGCTGGGCCAATGCTCTACCACTGATCCAACAAGCCAGGGCCTGATAAGTCTTGACATAAATATTCATTCACCTTTGAACCATCAATCACCACAATAAAGATAACATACCCATCAATATCCAAAAATTTTTTGGTTCTCCTTTTTCGTTCTTTCTCACCACTTTTTTTTTTTTTTGGTGGGAAGATTTTAATTTTAATTTTTTCAGTATATATAAGGTTATTTAGGCTATTTTTTTATTGAGTAAGTGTTGGCAGTTTGGGTCATTCAAGGAATTTGTCCATTTTATCTAAGTTGTCAAATATATTACCATAAAGTTGTTATAATATTTCCTTGTGATTCTTTTAATATCTGTAAAATATGTAATGATATCATCTCGTTTCTGCTACTGAAATTTATTTCTTCCCTCTAATCAGTATGGTTATTGGTTTACAGATTTTACTAATCTTCTAAAATAACCAGATTTTGGTTTCAGTGATTGATTTTTTTTCTATTATATATTTTATTTCTCTTTTATTAATTTCTACTCTGATTTTTGTTTCTTTCTTTTCTTGATTATTTCATATTTAATTTGCTCTTCTTTTTCTTCAGGTGAAAACTGAGATATTTCTTTTTTCTAATACAGGCATCTTGGTGTTATAAATTTCCATCATGTATTGTTTTGGTTGCATCTCATAAGTTTTGATATGTGTGTTTTCATTTAGTTCAAAATACTTTCTAATTGCATTTTTCATATCTTTTTGACTCATGTGTGTTACTTAGTTTCCAAATATTTAAAGATTTTTTTTCAGTGATCTTTCTGTTGCTGGTTTCTAATTTAAACCCGTCATGGTCAGAGAAGATATTTTGTATGACCTGAACTCTTTTTAGTTGGCTCAGGCTTTCATCTCTCGACACTACGGCCTGGAAACACTCTTTAGGGAGGGAGTTGGAACATAATTATTTATTTTCAGTTTTAGCAGGGATCACTATCATTTATTATGAAGGGTGGTAAAACTTCCTCTATCTTCTTAGGGTCTCTAGCTGGGCCTGAGAATTAAGACAGATCAACAGGAGCAAGACTTAGAAATTTTATTTTCATATGTACTTGTGAGGCGTTAATAAGAAAATAAAGACCCCAGAAGTGGTTAGGCCTAAGTAACTATAAACTAGGTTGAACAAAGAGTGGTAATTGTGGAAAAGTGACTGACAAACGAGGAGGCTAGAGGAAGGTTAGGGCTATTTGACAGGGTTTGTTTGTACAGATTTCTCTTGGCTGTGACTCTTATGTCTGTTGTCATGCAAGTGTTCTTTTCCTCCTGGGATAGGAGGAAATCTTTCCCTTGGAATTTTTATCTCCTGCTTTTAGAAAGAAAAGGAAAGGAAAACATGTCCTTCTTGAATCAGCTGTTTTTCAAGTACCTTTTTAGCTCAAAAATAGTCAATATGCCAAACCAGAATATTTTGACATAGCATGCTTCAGACTCCCTGAGTTCAGATCCCCTGATGCCAATGTCTTAGGAATTGTTGTTTTATGTATTATGTCTATATCTTCAGTTGTTTCAGACAGAAAGATAAATATGGTCCGTTATTCTATCTTGTGTAGAAGTACAAGTATACATTTAAGTTAAATATTCTTTTTCCCCCATTGATATGAGAAATAGAGACAGAAGCAGAGAGTAAAGGAGTGGGGGACAGGGAGAAAGAGAGAGGACAAAAAGAAGAAAGAAAGAAGCATCAATATTTATTTGTTCCATTTAGTTGTACACTCATTGGTTGCTTCTCATATGTGTCCTTGCTGGGAATTGAACCCAGGATGCTGGTTTGACAGGATGACACTATCCACTGAGAGTCCAGCTGGGGCCTAAATATTCTTTTTATGTGCTTTCATTGAGCTGGTGTATTTGGGTTCTTGATTTAGCTTTGTCTCTATAAACAAAACTGTGACAAAGTAACCGGAAGAATCTATAGAAAGTGGGTGAAACATGAGCTTGAGTATTGTCTTCCAGGAAGAATCTAGAGATTATAAAAAAGACAGTGGGGCTTATCAAGTGTATAGAATTAGACCACAATATGTTTAAAAAATAAAGTCTAATCAGACTCCTAAGATGACGATGAGTGTAACACTGTAGTCCCACGGTTTTCAGCCTTTTTACACTTGGGGACCAGTGAAAATATGATAATTACTTTGGGGACTGCTAAGGCAGAAATCACCCTGAGCATAAGCAAATTTGACTAAGATCATGGGGTCTATAATTTTCATACACATTATCAGGTGGTTAAAACTTTCACCCACTGGCAAAAAGTTTCTGGTGTACTGCTCTGTGGACCTGCGGACTGCTGTAGTTGACCGTGGAGATGCAGGGTATAAGAGACAAGCCCAAGCTGAGACACAGAAACACAGGGTTTTAGTTTTTGTCCCGCCACTGTGAAATATTGGCAGGTGATGACTTATCTAAGTATCATTAATAACAATAATATGTTGGGTTGGAAATAGATTTTTAGACAGCATTCAGAGATTATGATCTAAGAAATTTGAGCTGGGGCTCTAAAATCTCTATTTTTCATAAAACTTCATACAGGTTATACAGACACAAAACTAGTTTTGGGAACTGCTAGTCTAGATCTCTTAAATTACTTTTCAGCCTTAGTCCTATCTATGTTTAACTCTAGTAACGATAATAATCGCTACCATTTGTCAAACACTTAGTATGCATTGCCGTGGGTACCTTACAGACATATCCTAATCAACGGTCTCTCAGAGTGGATCTTATTATCCTCATTTTTTAGAAGCTGAGATTTCTTTCTTTGGAAGACTCAGTAATTTGCTTACGGCCACATGTGGAGTCTACCTAGAAAATAATGAACTCAGATGTTATTTGCAACCTGGCATCAAAACTGATTTTCCTACTTTATCATGGTGCCTATGAAAAGACTATTTTATATATCCTTAATTGTTTTAACATTACTGGTTGATTTTAGCCAAATGCAACAAAGATAAAAGATTATTTTGTAAAGAAAGTGTTATACAAACTTTATAATAGAGAAGCATGGGTAGAAGTGGTCTATAGATAGTGGTTGTTGGGCAAATGAGTTTGTAAAATTTGTGTTTTTTGAGTTTGCTCACTTTTATTGTTAAAAATGGTGCCTGGCAGCCACATGTGTGCTTGCCCTCAGAGCAGGGCAGTTGATTGCAAATTACAGACTACCTTCCTGCTTGGGAAGGGCTATTGTTTTGCTAATGTTTGCTGGAGGAGAGGTTTTTGCACCAGAAAGTTTTGAAAAGAGAGAGAAGAGCTGGAGAAGAGGGAGAAAAAAGCCATGTTTGCAGAGTAAGAGCAGAGAAAATGCAGGGTGCTGAAGAAGAAGCCATGTTGACAGAGAAGGGAGAAGGTGTGCAGATGGGGAACCAGAGGTGAGGGGCTTTGCGATCTCTGCTGAGACTGATGGGGTCTTTGATTCTAGGAGAAACTGGAGAAGGTTCTCTTGGTTATAGAACTGGAGAATGTGTCAGGGCTTTGTGAGCTCCAAATGAATAAAGAGGGAAGTATTTTCCCTGTGTGTTTGCTCATCAGCTGGTACGAGACTTTAATAAAGGAATGGCCCACCATTTTTTGACTCCACTGTTTCTTTACCATCTTCCCAAATCTAATGAGAACCTGCATATGAATGGCCATGATGGTGGCGACCCTTCGCCTTACAGTGGTCAAGTAATTTTAAGATACTAGTATGTACTTGAACACTTATTTATGTCAGGCTAAGAGCTGCATTACAATATTTATTTCAGAGATTTGACATGTTCTAGGTGTAAGGTCAGTGGATAGAGGGATGGTCACGTGGGGAACCCAGGCCCACAAACTTTGGCTAGGACCACCCACAGCCAAGCACGCCAAAAGAAACTTCCTAGGAATCCTTGGAAAAAAAGTGACTGACTGTCAGCCAGTGAGATTTTACTACGTCATATTAGCCTGACTTCCCTAGAGGGACCCCTTTTTAAATATACCCCACACGGTCTCTCCGTGCGTGATTTTCCTGACCTCCATCTTACAGGCCAGTAAATCTCGTCCGAGGAACGCTCTGTACTGAATAAAACCTTTTGAACTTACCACACTTGGTGGCTCCGAGACCTGCTCTTTCCTTCTCGGCGGGGAAAAATACCTTACATTTTGGTGCCGAAACCCGGGAGGAGTCAGAAGTCTGCAAGGACCACTCCTCTACCCTTCCCTCCAAGAAAGAACTAGGACCTCCGACCTTCCACCCATTTCAGTGCACGGTGTGGTAAGTTCCCCTCCTTCAGCCTCCCCCCCGCCTCAGTTCTTTCCTCCGAGAATCCCTGTCTGAAACCGCAGCTGCGTCAGGGACTTCTTTTTCCGACCGAGTGCATTTGCATTTGTAGACATCCGGAGCATTTCCACTTTACCTTTTCCATCCGTGGCCAGACCTTGAGTTTTTAGGATGCTAATACTCAAGTCTGACCACTCCAAGAACTGAGGGTCACTATGGGGGCAAAGGGATCCAAATCTGACTCTAAATCACCCCTGGGGTGCCTAATCTGGAATCTCTCAAACATGGATCGTTCCCTGAAAAAGAAGAAACTAATCTTCTTCTGTAGCATAGCCTGGCCACAATACCCGCTGGATAACCAGACCAGGTAGCCTCAGGAAGGGACTTTTGATTTTAACATCCTTACTGATTTACCGAATTATTGCCAGGAGGCTGGAAAGTGGTCAGAAATCCCTTATATTCAGGGGTTTTGGCATCTGCGTTCTCGTCCTAAACTCTGTGCCGGTTGCTCTACACCGCATGTCCTCTTGGCCAGAGAAACCTCAGCTAAACCCTCCGCTCCAGATTCCTCCTCCTTTTCCGACTCCCCCGAGGAACTCTCTTCCCCTCCTGCAAGACTCCCTCGGCTCCCTCGGTCCCATCGGACTCCTCCCCCCTCTTCGCTAGATCCTGCTTCCCCACCTGCAAATTATGCTCTCTCTCACTCCTCTCCAGTCAGCGCTCACACCCGATCTCACTCCAGGCCACAAGAGGAAGCCAACCTCTGTGGCCTCTCTCCGTGAGGTGGCCGGAGCAGAAGTAGTTGTTTGGATTCATGTGCCTTTCTCCCTCTCTGATCTGTCTGCAATTGAAAAGTGTTTGGGGTCTTACTCTTCTAATCCTACCAACTGTACTAAAGAATTCCAATATCTCACTCAGGCATATGACCTCACTTGGCATGATCTCTATATTATTATGTCTTCTACCCTTACCCTTGATGAATGGGACCAAATCCATATGGCCACGCGAGCTCATGCAGATAAAGTCCACGCCTCAAACCCTCAAATGCCGGTGGGCCCAGAGGCGGTCCCTGACACGGACCCCAACTGGAATTACCAGACGGAACAAACAGGTAGGAGACGACAAGACCAAATGATTGAATGTCTTGTAGCTGGCATGCAGGATGCAGCAAAAAGGTAGTTAACTATGACAAATTAAGGGAAGTTACTCAAGGACCTGAGGAAAATCCAGCTCTCTTCTTAAATCACCTCACTGACACTATGATCCTCCACACTCGTTTAGACCCTACCTCCAATGCTGGGGCCACTGTATTAGCCACTCACTTTATTTCCCAATCGGCCCCGGACATTTGGAGGAAACCTAAAAAGGCAGAAGAGGGCCCCCAGGCCCCTATTTGAGACTTGATGAACATGGCATTTAAAGTTTTTAACAGTCGAGAGGAACAGACCAAGGCTGAACACCAGGCCCACATGCAGCAGAAGTTATCACTCCAAACCCAGGCTCTTGTGGCAGCCCTAAGGCTGACAGAGCAACAAGGGCAAGGCACAGAAGGTGCTCGACCTAGGTCCGGGCCGCCAAGAGGATCCCCACCAGGAGCTTGCTTTAAGTGTGGCAAGGAGGGTCATTGGTCCCGGGGGTGCCCCTGCCCGAGGCCGCCCATTAAGCCCTGCCCTAAGTGCAAGCAGCCTGGTCACTGGCGGAGTGATTGTCCCCTTTTGGCAGCAGGCTCATCCTCGACATCTTGACGTGGAGGACAGGCCGCTCAGATGGGAGGCCAAGCCAGCCAGGTGGGGCCATCATTTGAATTCCTAGGCCTCGCAGACGACTGATGTGGCCCGGACTCGGAGACCCTCATTGCTCTCTCTGAGCCACGGGTGATGCTACAGGTAGCGGGTAAGTCCATATCATTTCTTGTGGACACGGGGGCTACCTTCTCTGTTTTGCCTTCATACTCTGGACTTCTAGTTCCCTCACAGGTCTCGGTTATGGGAGTGGGTGGGACCCTTTCTTCTCCTCTTCACACACCACCCCTAACATGCAGTTTGGAAGGAATCCCCTTTTCACACTCGTTCTTAGTCATGCCATCATGCCCTGTACCCCTTCAGGGTCGAGACATTCTACACCAGGGGTCCCCAAACTTTTTACACAAGGGGCCAGTTCACTGTCCCTCAGACCGTTGGAGGGCCGGACTATAAAAAAACTATAAAAAAATCCCTATGCACACTGCACATATCTTATTTTAAAGTAAAAAAACAAAACGGTAACAAATACAATATTTAAAATAAAGAACAAGTAAATTTAAATCAACAAACTGACCAGTATTTCAATGGGAACTATGGGCCTGCTTTTGGCTAATGAGATGGTCAATATGCTCCTCTCACTGACCACCAATGAAAGAGGTGCCCCTTCCGGAAGTGCAGCGGGGGCCGGCTGAATGGCCTCAGGGGGCCGCATGCGGCCCGCGGGCCATAGTTTGGGGACCCCTGTTCTACACAGTCTTGGAGCCACTATCCAGCTGACAATATCTTCCCACCTACTCCTACCACTCCTGACTAAAACTCTCCCACTACCACAGATCACCCTAACCCGGTCACACCTCCTATTCCACCAAATGTTGTCAACCCTCAGGTCTGGGACACTTCTACCCCTGTGGTAGCAACCCACCACCCACCTGTACACATCCGCTTAAAGAATCCCTCCCAATTTCCACCTAGGCCCCAATTCCCTATTTCAGCAAGTCATCGCCAGGGCCTTAAACCCATAATTACCTGTCTCTTGAACCAAGGCTTACTCATCCCCATGGACTCTCCCTGCAATATCCCCATCCTTCCTGTTTGAAAACCTTCAGGAGCTTATCGCCTCGTACAAGACTTACACCTAATCAACAAGGCAGTAGTTCCCCTCCATCCAGTAGTCCCTAATCCAGGCTTACACATTACTGTTACACATTCCCTCAGACACCACTCACTTCACGGTCCTAGATCTCAAGGATGCCTTCGTTACCATTCCTCTACACCCTGACTCTTACTTTCTATTTGCCTTTACTTGGACTGATCCGGACACTAATGCAGCCCAGCAGCTTAGGTGGACTGTCTTACCCCAGGGGTTCAGAGACAGCCCACGCCTGTTTGGACAGGCGCTGGCTCGGGATTTAGCTGCATGCAATCTCGAGACTAGTACTCTCTTACAATATGTAGATGACCTACTCCTCTGCAGTCCCTCCCTGTCTGCCTCAAGAAGACACACAGCCACCCTTCTTAACTTTCTTGCCATGAAGGGATATTGTGTCTCCCCTACTAAGGCTCAACTTCACTCTCAGTCTTTAGTCTATCTGGGCATCGCCTTGACTCCCACCACCCGAGGTCTCACCCTAGATCGAACTCAGACCATCCGCAGTCTCCAACCACCTACCACCGCTGATCAGATTCTTTCTTTCCTTGGTCTAATAGGCTTTTTTAGACACTGGATTCCCAATTTTGCTCTCTTAGCCAAACCCCTCTATGAGGCTGCAAAAGAGACTCCTATGGGACCTCTCACATCCCCCAACACCATCAAAAGGGCTTTCTGTTCCCTTCGAGATGCCCTCATCTCCTCTCCCCCTCTCGCTTTACCCAACTCCAGACGCCCCTTCCATCTTTTCACTGATGAAAAGCACGGTAATGCTGTTGGTGTGTTAACTCAACCTGTGGGGCCTACATACCGCCCCGTGGCATATCTCTCTAAACAACTGGACACCGCTGTCAAAGGCTGGCAGCCCTGCCTCCGGGCACTGGATGCAGCAACTGAACTCACCAAGGAGGCTACTAAGCTCACCCTTTCCCAACCCATCACTGTCTTCTCCTCCAACAGGCTCACTGACCTCCTTTCACACAAATCTCTTTCTCTGTTAAGTCTTTCCTGCCTACAAGAATTTCACCTCCTGTTCATTGAAAACCCTTCAGTCACTCTTTTACCCTCTCCCAGACTCAACCCAGACACTCTACTGCCAGCTTCAGCGACACTTCCGGAACCCACCCACTCCTGTACGGAACTAATAGATTTCCTCAACAGGCCTCGAGATGGATTATCAGATTCTCCTTTAAAAGATCCAGATCTAATACTCTTTGTAGATGGGAGCTCTGTACAGGGACCCGACGGATGACGACGGGCAGCCTACGCGGTGGTCACCACCTCCTCCACCCTGGAAGCTCAACAGCTGCCAGAGGGCACCACCTCCCAGAAAGCAGAGCTGATTGCCCTCACGCGGGCACTCACTCTGGCCCAGGGAAAACGTGTAACTATATATACTGACTCTAAATATGCTTTTCTTATCACCCACAGCCACTCTGCCTGCTGGAAGGATAGGGGCTTCTTCACTATCAGGGGCTCCCCCATAATCAATGCTACCCTCATTTCTAAACTTTTGCAGGCATTACAGCTTCCCACTGAGGTGGTTGTGGTACATTGTAAGGGTCATCAAACCTCTCAGGACCTGGTGGCCTTGGGAAATGCTTGGGCCGATGCGACAGCTCAAAACCTCACCCTGGGAGCCTCCCCCTCTCCTCTCATGTTTCTCTCCACCTCCTTGAAACCTTCCTACACTCCTAAGGAAGAACAGACCCTCCTCAGAAAGGGTGGAGACGTGTGCAACCAGGGATGGATATTCCTTGAAGATAGAATTGCCCTACCAAAAGGACAGGCTGAAACTCTCCTTTCTGATATCCACTGTTCCTTACCCATAGGGCCAAAATCTCTCTATCGGTTCTTACAACCACTCTTTTTCTTCCCAGGCCTCCAGCAGACTATCAAAAAGGTACATGAAGCATGTGCTGCCTGTTCCAAAGCCTCTACACAAGGGGGACTCCGCCCCCGCTTCCCTACTCATCAACTGAGAGGGCACGTGCCAGGCCAGGATTGGTAAATTGACTTCACTCATATGCCCCCTCACAAAAAACTCTGTTATCTCTTAACTTTTATTGACACCTTTTCAGGATGGATAGAAGCCTTTCCAACTTCTTGAGAAACAGCAGACACCATTGCCTCCATTCTCGTTAAAAACATCATCCCGCGGTTTGGACTGCCGACTACCATCCAGTCAGACAATGGCCCGGCCTTCACTGCCCAAATAGTCCAGCAGGTCGCCACCTCTCTTAACATCACCTGGAAGCTCCACATACCCTATCACCCTCAGTCATCGGGTAAGGTGGAGAGGGCCCATGGCATCCTGAAGGGTCAGCTAACCAAACTTTCCATCGAGACCAGGTTCTCCTGGCCAAACCTCCTCCCCCTGGCACTCATCAAAATCAGGGCAACCCCGTGAAACCCCACTGGACTTAGCCCCTTTGAGCTGGTTTACGGTAGACCATTCCTAATCAATCACAGCTTACCTGTCAACCCCCCTCCTCCTGCCACGTACCTCCCCTTTCTGTCTTTACTTCACCATCTTCTCAGGGAACACACAGACCGGACCCTTCCTCCCATAGGGGGTCCAGATGAAACACAGCCAGCGGTCCCCCTTCACCCAGGAGACAGCGATCTTCTAAGGGATCTCCAGCCCAGCTCCCTACAGCCCAGATGGACGAGACCCCATACAGTAATACTGACTACTCCTACTGCAGCTAAGCTCCTAGAGAAAACACCTTTGTATCATGTCTCTCACCTCAAACTTATTCCCATACAAGATTAATGGGAGTCAGAACCACTGGGCCTTACTCGTCTGCGGCTCACCAAAAGATTGGGCCATGCAGACCCTCCTGTTGCTCCTGTCCCTCCCACCGGGAACCTGCCACCAGAGTGAGCTGAAGCAGGGAGCAATGCTGTTCAGTAAGACTGGCCTGATGAAAGAAGCTTCAATCTGAACTGTCTGCAAGAAAAATTAAGCAAAAATCTCTCCTCTTACAACCTGCTTAACTCCTAATAGCAGCCACCTATTCTTACCTGGGCTGCCCCTATCCTACCTAAATCTTCTTCTAATTATCAGCGTATAACTCATATTCGCCTCTCTTTTTTTAAAAAATTCTTACAGAACCTCACCAGTGAAGTTTCTCAACTCATGGCCAAACGGATGTTCCTCCTGACACCCCTCAAAACCACCACCTTCCGATCTCCCCCTCCCCACAATGCCCCTATTCAGCAGGAAGTAGCCAGACGAATAAGCGGTGCCCCTTATTAACACAAAAAGATCGGAATGTAAGGTCAGTGGATAGAGGGATGGTCACGTGGGGAACCTAGGCCTGCGAACTTTGGCTAGGACTGCCCACAGCCAAGCATGCCAAAAGAAACTTCCTAGGAATCCTTGGAAAAAAAGTGACTGACTGTCAGCCAGTGAGATTTTACTACGTCATATTAGCCCGACTTCCCTAGAGGGACCCCTTTTTAAATTTACCCACGCGGTCTCTCCGTGAGTGATTTTCCTGACCTCCATCTTACAGGCCAGTAAATCTCGTCCGAGGAACGCTCTGTACTGAATAAAGCCTTTTGAACTTACCACACTTGGTGGCTCCGAGACCTGTTCCTTCCTTCTCGGCGGGGAAAAATACCTTACACTAGGGTTTGAAAAGTTGTCTATTATTTAGTGATAGTATAAATTGAATGCATATATTGATAAACCCTTTATGATATCTTCAAAAACATAATATTAATACTTCATGTTCTTAGGTAATTTATGTTCAGTTACTTTTTTTCACATCTCTTCCTTTCAAGCTCCTTACACTTAGCTCTTTATTTTTTGTACTAGTTTTTTTGTTTGTTTTACCATTTTTTTCCTATTACATAGTTCAAGGCAGTACTGATGAGAAGGTACTTATTTCTCTTGCTCAATTTTTTTTTATCATTTAACAATTTTTAAAATTTTTTGAAATTTATTTTATTGATTTTAGAGAGGAAGAAAGAGAGGGAGAGAGATAGAAAAATCAACTTGATGTTCTACCCATTTATGCATTCATTGGTTGATTCTTGTATGTGCCCTGACTGGGGATCAAACCTGCGACCTTGGCACATTGGAATGATTCTCTAACTAACTGAGCTACCCAGTCAAGGCCTCTCTTATTCAATTTTAAAACACTTAATATTGTTATTTTGTATTGGAAATGGGTAGAGATATTAAAATCATTCAGATTCGAAGAGAGTGAATGCAGTATATGGTTCAGGAATGAATAAATAGCCTTTGACATTGTGATTCAGGTAAAGTAGAAAATATTTGTATTTCAGAAATTCTTCCACAGTTCTAGGAAGAATACAATTAATACAAATAAAACAACCTCCTTGCTCCCCACCCCTTATTTTTTAACCCTGGCCAGATTTTAAAGAAAATTTGTAACCTGTATGTGTAAAGTGCTTTTGATATTTTGGGGGAGTACTTTGGATTGAGGTCACTGATTTAAATTCTATACATTCCCTCCCTTTCCTAACAAGTTGCCTTTGTCTCCCCTCTCCCTCTATTTAAATGGAGCTTTTTCTCAAACTTGAACTGAACTGAATGGGTTACAGAGTGAAATTAACCAATTCCCTGGAAAGAAGTGGGGGTAGCAATAGTTCAGAAAGCTTGTTAATTTCTCTTTTCACACTGCCTCCCTGCCTGCTCCCAGGCCCCTCTTGGAACCCCCCCCCCCCAGAAGGGAAATTAATAAGCCCCCTGAAGCCGAACACTGCAGCCTTTCAAGGGAATTGGTTAATTTTACTTTGCTGCTCCATTTAGAGCAGCTGGGGGTACTGGTCTTGAGGGAAATAATAGGACCTAGAACTTGAAATCCCTTTACATTTTAAAATAAAATTCTACTAAGTTTGCTTATCACACTCAAAAGTGGTGTTCCCATATGCCTACAATACTAGTCTGCAGACTGGCACAAGCTATTCATAATTTTTTCTTCCATTTTTATTTCTTAAGCCAGTTTGAGATGATCTTCCAAAAAAGTTTTTTTTTTTTTGACTCCTAGTATTTACTGAATAGATTTGTTTCTTCGCCATTCACTTATAAGGAAGAAACAAATAGTTAACGTCTTTGTTTTCTAGTGTAGTGACTAGAGTGCACTTTCCTCCTTTCCTCTTTAAGCATCTAAAAGACTCTCTTTGTCGCAAAAGGTAAAATTTCCTTCTTTTTCATGGATGGACCTGAAGACTATTATGCTAAGTGAAATAAGCCAGGCAGAGAAAGAAAAATATCATGCAATCTCACTCATTTAAGGAATCTAATGAACAATGTAAACTGAGGAATGGAATAGAGGCAGAGGTGGGATCAAAGGGACCAGAGGGAAAGCGGACAGAAGGAGAGGGGATTAGAGGATGGGATCAGAGAAGGGAAAGAGATTGGTGAAATTATATATACACAACACAGCATTTTAGAGAGTAGGAAAGCAAATCCTGGAGGGAAGGGGGGAGTGCGTGGGGGGAGGAGGGCAAGGGGGAAGTTGAGGGGAACACCGGGGTGGGGGGGATGTATTCAGTGGGACATTTGAATCTATGTAAACACAATAAATTAAAATCAATAAAAAAATCTTGAACAAGAAAAAAATAAAATACTTTCTTTGGTCCTGGTTTAGGAAACTCACTCATGGTCTCAGAAGGCAGAGCTTTCTCCACTACGCCTGTTTCCAGGCTTCCCCCTGAGGACATCCTAGGAAGTACTTAGATGGCCCCTGGTAGGTGTTAAAATCCTGTCATTCCTGAATTCTCTTAATACTGCTCTAACATTGGCAAACTCTTCAATTCACAACCACTCTTTCCCCATGTTAATATATTCACGGAACATTAACAGTTTAGAAGTATACTCTTGGGGCATCCCCCATTAATCTCTTTACTTTCTGAATGTTAACCATTCCATTCTTCTCTCTCCCTCTCAAAAAGGTTTTAATGACAGAGCTTCATCTTTTTCCTGATGGTGACTAAATTTCCTCAGTTCCCACTTGTAGAGAAGTTTCATAGAAATCTTGCTCGGAGTCTCAAATGAATTGCTTTCCGTCTCTCTGTGTATGACTCTTTAATTAGTTCCAGAATAATGAGAGCAAATTTGAGATGGGCTGGCGGAAGTTAACGTTCCTAAGGATCGCAATGGTTAAAGTAACTCTCATATTCCCATAGGAATCCGTAACAACCAGAGGTGGCTGCTTCTTTCTGTTAGTAATTTACATGCATTTCCTGTGGATCATCAATTCCTGTTGAGTGCTATTGTGTTATGAATATATTAGAAAGGTGTTTTTTTTTTAATGAAAATCATAGGAAACTCTAGTTTTGATAGCAGAGCTTCTGACAAGTAAATCTGTCCTCATTATCGCAACATCTCTCTGGCTTGTAAAAGCCCTGCAGGTTTATGATGCATCACCGTACCCTTCACTTCTTTCTCTTGTTCTTCAACATAAAGCTGCCACTTATACTAAAGCAAGCTTGATAAGATTGTGTTATAGATCCAATTCATTTAAACAGAACACTGCTGCAGACACTAATGTCCTTTTGCCGCAGGTCTTCTTTGCCTGAATTAGAGTATTATGCTGGAGTTAGAAGGATGAGGTACAGGTGTACTACACCCATAAAATTATCATCCACTCCTGAAGGGTTAGAGCCTTAAATATCAAGATATTCCGTCTAATGCGAATGGAGGAGAAATGCTATTTTGCACTTTCTCAAATGAGGCTGTCGTCTTCCACCATCTACCATACTGTCCTAAGTAGACAATAAGAAGAAGAATAAACTGTGGTTCATTTTAGATGTTAGCCCACATCCAAATACCTGAATGACCTTCTCTCAAAGCTGTTTTAAATAAATGGTGTATAAAATACATGCCTAGAGAGTCATAAACTACCAAGGTGATATTTGAGGCCTTCTGGGAGGTACTCATTTCAAAAATTCTATGCTCCATCACCTTTAATGATCTTTGACTCTTCATTTAGCTGAGAGTTGGCTTTTTAATGAACAAATTCCTGAACCAGTGTAGATGGCAATTCTTATATAGCCATATCTTTTGGAGGTGGGGTAGAGAAGAAACTGCTAGAAGAAAGTGTCAGAGAAGCAAAAGAACCTCAGGGAGATGGAGGATATCCTTGTCCCCCCCAAAGTGATACTACACTCGGTGGGTTGGTGGTGCCTGTGGTAGTGACTGCCAGGTGACGAATGAAGCCTGACAGTTTATATTACTAAACTTTGGTGAGACTGGGTTTATCTGAGTATTGGCTTGGCTGTCAGTCTCAGCTGAAGGGCACATAGTCCAGTTCATAATCAATGTGTGCGTAGTCTCTCCTGTCAGTTCTAGAATTTGAATGTTCTCAGCAGTTATAAAACAATGCTGGGGCCATCTGAGGTACTACAGGAAGTGCTGGACCAAGCGAGCGGCTCCTAGACCTTTTGGAATGTCTTGGTTTGTTGTAGTTAGGGAAGGAAGGGAAAAGAATCTGTAAATAATTTGTCAGGTTTCCACTGATTATGTTGGCTCAGATTTGTCCCAATGGAGGTAGTCTTAGTGGAGTTTAAGACACCCTTGTTTTCCCAGTCTTGACGCACAATCTCAGAAACTCCTGGACTCTCCTGGGATCTATAAATAATGCCGCAGCACCGGGGATTGTTATGTCAGGTAGCAAGAGGGACTTCCATTATCGTTACCTTTGCTTCAGTTGGCTTGAGTCACGGAGCAACTGGACATTTGATTCTCCTTGGTGATTGACTATGCTCCTAAACAGCTCTGTTCCTTACGGAAGGCTCCCCCCCCCACTTTTATATCAAAACAACATATTTGGAACTAAGGTCTTGAGCTTTTATTGGCAACTTTAAGCGCACTTGAAAAATTGTATTTGATAAGTCTTTGGGCTTTGAAAGTAGCCAGATACCATCTTAAAACACATTGTGCCAAATGGCACGATTCTAATTACACCTGAAAGTATTAATGACTTCTCCCAACAAAGCCATTTGCCTCATATTAGATAGGGATGCCACATTAGTCATATTGGGGGGTACAAATGGCATGTGATATTTGCTTTAGTAAAATTCCATGTGACTCGTTACCTCAGCAGACAGAAAAATTGTACATTTGCAGCATATTCTTTCAGCATTACTCTGATTTCAGTATCTTTTTAAAATTTGCATAATCTTTTTCTTTACATTAGAAGACCAAAAATTAAAGAAAGCTAGCTACTTGGAAATCCTTTAGGCACTCCAGATCCAAATAATATTCATCAAGCAAGTTATATGTCTTGTTCAAATCCTGCCATTTTGTTGATGTATAGAAAGAAATGAATAGCTATCAAATGGTTTAGCTGTACACATTATTTTTCATTATAATTTGTGTTTGTAGCTTAGGCTGTCAGGAACATGAAGGCAGGGGTCTGGCAAAGGTATTGGTCAGGGGCTCTTTCCTCCACACATGATAAGAAAGGAAGAGTTAAAGGAATTTTTTTTTGTATGCTGACTAGGGCTTTTCTACTGAATAGCACTACATTGTCTGGAAGCAACAGCCTGTGAATATTAAAACAGAACCATTTTGTCTTGTCTTGTTGCCATGGAAGATGAGAAGGTGAATTTTGAAACGCAAACAGAAAAGGCCTTGAAGAAATTAAATTGTGTGTGTGAAGGCAAGTTTCCCAGTGGTAATTCTTCTTGCCCAAGATATATGTGTGTGTGTGTGTGTGTGTGTGTGTGTGTATGTGCGTGCGCGTGTGCACATGCGCACGTGTACATGTATGCATGTGTGCATGAGAGAGAGAGAGAGAGAGAAGCAGGGCAAATAACCCTCTTTGCATTGTTTTGAATACAAATTAAAGCAGTCCCTGTTGTCTTTGAGCTAGTGCAAACTGGGGAGCTATGACAGGGTGAGACTAGTATGTGACTGGTGTCCACACTGAGTCAGTCGTTTCGTTGGGTATTATTGACAGGTGCACTTACTGCCCCACCCAAGGGGCAGTGCTACTTACATTTTGCATTTCTGCGGCCATACTTAACATTATTTTGCCTTAGGGAAACATTTTTTTAAAAATCCTTTATCTTCTTAGATGAGAAATCTTTCTCTATGTGATGCTCCCATAACAAATAAGGTTAAGATCTCAGTGGTTTATGAAAGCACAGTTTATTTCTCACTCTGTCTGTGAAGGTTCTAGTGAAATGTAGAAAAGAAAGGCTCTTAGCATGAGTAACTTTTGGCAGAACTTAGTCTCTCTAAAACAGAGAGACTTTTAGCAGAATATACTTTTTCTAAAAGACTCCCTGCCCTGGCCTTGAGGCTGGTTTCCCAGGCTGTGGCCTTGGGAGAGTTCCGCAAGGTTGCAGATGTTCCCGGAATGTTTCTCCCTGAATTAACCTTATAGATAAACATTGTAAGATAGCTTGTTTCACCGCTCTATTTTACTGCTAGGCTTCCCCTCCTTCCCACTTCCCAATCAGTGTGTAATTTTGTCTTTAAAAGCTAGCCCCAAACAGTGTTCGGGGCTGTATGATTCAGATGACTTAGGTCTCCGTGTGGTCACTGGCTTTAAAATAAAGACTCCTTAATTTGGCTACTTAATTATGTGACAAAAACAATACAACACTAGGAGGGCTTTGGCTCTTCATCACCCATCTTCTTCAATTTGGGTCTAGACTGAAGGAAAAAGCCTTATTTCAGCCTCGTGGCGGGGAGAGAGCAACAGCAGAGCCATGTCATGGCAATTGAAGCATCTGTCAAGGTGTTGCATGTGTTCCCCTACTTACAATGTGTGGGCCATGGTAAATTATACAGTCAAGTGTGAGGGAAATGAGTTGGTAGCAGGGTTTGCCTTTCCCAAAGAGAAGCACTGTAAGTCACATGGCAAAACCAGAGACATATAACCCTCTTTCAGAAAGGTGAATGAATCTGAGTCATTGGGATAAACAATGCCATTTTCACTACTCCTGGTCTCTTTTTGAAGGTTCATGGAAGTGATATGTGATACTTTGGAGGTTTTGGGTCTTCCTTCTTAGAAATGGAAGAGAGTGGTATCTCTTGGTTCAACCGTATACAGTTTCACTGTGCCAGGTAAATATATATTCATTTTAGAGAGGAGAGAGAAAGAGAGAAAGAGAGAACAGGAAGAGCAGGAAGCATCAATTCCCATATGTGCCTTGACCAGGCAAGCTCAAGGTTTCAAACCAGCAACCTCAGTGTCTCAGGTCGATGCTTTCTCCACTGCGCCACCACAGGTCAGACTGAGTTATTATAAAGATGAGGAAAAGAGATTTGTCTTTTAGAAGGTCAACACCTAGTAATCTACAATTCCTTCCATATCTCATTATTTTTTTCCAGAGACAGAGAGAGAGTCAGAGAGAGAGATAGACAGGGGCAGACAGACAGGAACAGAGAGATGAGAAGCATCAATTATTAGTTTTTCGTTGCACATTGCAACACCTTAATTGTTCATTGATTGCTTTCTCATATGTGCCTTGACCATGGGCCTTCAGCAGACCCAGTAACCCCTTGCTGGAGCCAGCGACCTTGGGCTCAAACTGGTGAGCTTTTGCTCAAACCAGATGAGCCCGTGCTCAAGCTGGCGACCTCGGGGTCTCGAATCTGGGTCCTCTGCATCTCAGTCCGACGCTCTATTCACTGCGCCACTGCCCGGTCAGGCCCATATCTCATTTTAAGAGTATACCATGGTCTTTTAAAATTCATTGTTTGCATACAAGATCTTAAATAATGTATGGGACTTAAAGCTGGTTGCATTTTTTGTTACAGAGTCTATCCTGCATTTGTGGGCAAGATGTAGGGCGATGTGAGTTCATGACCAGGTCAGGTCTTCTGATGGTTGGCTCAGTGCTATCTTTTAATGTCCATGTTCCTTCTCACCCCAGGTTAGACTTTGGAGTTCCTCCTTTGCTGCATGACCTTTCTTGGTTCTGAGCATTCATATCCACTTTTTTCTTTCCTAGAATGATCTTCTGCCCTTTTTTTCACTTGTGAGCTCCTACTAAACCTTTATGTCTAAGCTTAGAAATACTTCCAGTGCCAAGTCCCTCCTGGCCATCAGAACTGTGGTTTGGTGTCCATCCTATCTACCCCCTTGATAATGTATACTTCACCTATCACAGCACCAATCCTCCAGTAATTGAGTGCCTACTTAGATGTTTTTACCACTAACCTGAAAACCCTGAAGATAGAAAGAATATTTACTTTTTACTTTTGTATTCCCAGTGACTAAGACAGTCTCTGGGTACCTAATAGGCCACCAAAGTCTATTTTGGTGACCTAGCAATTAATAAATGAGTGAATGGGCCCTGGCCGGTTGGCTCAGTGGTAGAGCGTCGGCCTGGCGTGCAGGAGTCCCGGGTTTGACTCCCGGCCAGGGCACACAGGAGAGGCGCCCATCTGCTTCTCCACCCCTCCCCATCTCCTTCCTCTTTCTCTCTCTCTTCCCCTCCCACAGCCAAGGCTCCATTGGAGCAAAGTTGGCCCAGGTACTGAGGACAGCTCTGTGGCCTCTGCCTCAGGCGCTAGAGTGGCTCTGGTTGCAACAGAGCTGCACCCCAGATGGGCAGAGCATCGTCCCCTGGTGGGCAGAGCATCGCCCCCTGGTGGGCGTGCCGGGTGGATCCCGGTAGGGCACATGTGGGAGTCTGTCTGACTGCCTCCCCATTTCCAACTTCAGAAAAATACAAAAAAATTAAAAAAATTAAAAAAAAAATAAATGAGTGAATGATATACTCTTTCTATATCCTTGCATGAGGATGAGATTAATTTGTACTTATTCTCATAAACTCACAATGAACTTGCACTTAGAGGTACATATTCAATTCCAAGGACCTGCATCAGTAGAATATTCAACACTGCTTTTTGGGACAATTCTTGACATTGAAGATTACATTAAAATTGATGTTGGTGTCTGTCTAGATATTTTTAAACATTGATCAAACACATGATAGGGGAAAATATTGCTACAAGTCAAGAAATTAAGTAGATGAGGATGAAGAGCTAATCAAAGTAAGCAATAGCAACTCTAGTTTTTGTTCAGGGGCCAAGATGTAAAACCATGGATGAATCTACTTCCAACACATCTCCCTTCTAGAACTAAAAAATTCTAATTTATAAGTGACCTTAAAGGTCTTTTATCCTACTTCCAAACAGTGTAAGAATTCCTGTAATAATATCTGTGGCAGTGGCCCTCTAGCCAGGACTTTAATTCACAGCTCTCTGATCACCTTATAATCATTAGAACACTCCAAGTAGAGAGGATAATGATATGTATAACTACCTTACCCGAAGTTGAAATCTGTTCTGAGCACTGGGCTGGCTGTTGAATATACATTATCTCATTTACATTTCACAGAACCACATGGAGTGGTGGCTGTTATCTCCATTGTTCTAACGGGTAATGACCAAGGCAGAGAGAAACGGTAAAACAGGTCCAAGGTTCATAGCTAATAGCTACTAGTGGTGAGATTTTACATTTTGTCTCAATGACTGCATGATCCAAGGCCTTTCTCATAGGATAGTTAGTTAACAGGTTCTCAAAGAATGTATTTTTCATATCTAATTAAAATGTCTTATTTCCCTAACTTCCTATATTTATTTTAGTTCTTTTTTAAAGCAGTCCAGAGAAGTCTTATTCTTTTCAGCCTCATTCTCCAGGTATTTGAAAATAGCCATAATATACCCCTGAACAACTTTTCTAACTATATTTAGACATCTCTTATAAATTGAAATGTGTCCTTCCAGAATTCATATGTTGAAGACCTAACCTCCAATACTTCAGAACGTGAACTTATTAGGTGACAGGGTGTTTATAGAAGGGATCAAGTTATAGAGTGGACACTACTCCAATATAACTGATGTCCTTCAAACAAGGACAATTTGGGCAGAGAAACAGGAAGAGAGGGAAGGTGATATGACGACTCTGGGAAGATGCCAAGTGCAGACGAAGGAGAGATGCATGGGGCGGACATTTTCTTCAGTCTTGAGAAGGAACCAACCCTGACTACACCTTGATTTCAGATATCTAGCTCCCAGAACTGTGAGACAATACGTTCCTGCTGTTTCAACCACCCAGTTCAGGATGGGACTTTGTTAGGACAGCCCTAGCAAACTAATGCCACCTCCGTTGATTCTTCATCTGTCTTTCATGATACTATTTTCCATGTGGCCTTTGTGTCAATATACTACTTAAAATCTGATGCCAGCACTAGATAGTTTATTTCAGATATGATCTGACTGGTGAACAGAAGACAGAAATGGTTAGCTTAGTTTTTTTCCCCTTTTTTTCTAGCTACCGTTACTCAGAGAAGACAATCTAAGTTGCATTGAGTTCTAACAGCAAAAGCTATTGACTTACAGTGAGCGTCTGCTTTTCCGACTCACAGATGATGCTTTAAAACCCTCAAGGAAGGGAATCTTTCTTCCCAATGTCAACAGCTAATTCATCATAGATCCAAAGGTTGATGAGAAAATTTCTATCTTTCTCCGTCTTTTTTCTTTGATGACACAGAAATGGAAATAATGTCTTTTGGAATCTATCTTATCTCAGACCACTAAACTGAGGATAGTCTCTAGATAATGATGTGTTTGCAGAATAAAGGAAGCCTTTTGTGAGAGGAGGGGCTAGTGACTGGAAAGTCTCTGCCACACTAACAGGGCTTTCTCAGTAAACATATTTAAAGGAGAATTTCTAACTGAGTATGAATTCAAAGATATTAGATTAAAAGTTGAATGGAGGTATTTATTAAAAGTTTAAGGAAGTATTTATTCTTCCAAGCAAATTAATACTTTTGAGAGGGAATATATAAATCATCAATCATAATTTTGACCCTCTCTTTGGAAGTAATGTACCTTAAATTGTTTCCATAAGGGCAATAATTCATTTTTCCTCTGATTTGTCCAGTCTTAAACTATATGTTACATAATTTTTATATCTATCTATCATCTATCTATCTATCAATCAACAATATTTGTTGTCTTGCAAAACTAGGTAAGTTCCTTGAGTATCAAGCATATGACCTTGAATTGAATTTGTGGTCCATATGAGCTAACAGATCAGATTTCAAAAGCATTCCACATAGAAACATTTATGTAAAGGCAGGCCTTGTAAAAACAAGCATATGCACACAGAGATGAAATATGGGCTCAAGTTATAAAAATTAGAAATAATGTGACATGGCATGCTAACAAAGCCTCACTTATGGGCATGAATGAATGCAGATCTAAGCTTTCCATTTTCAAATTTTCAAGAATGCCTTATTTGAAAGCACGGCTAACTGAACTATAAAGTGCATTGGTGCTGTTGTCCCAGAGTAATGCCATCTTGTCCTTCACACAGGCTCTCTGCCATCATGTTGTTCTCCTGTGATTCAGTCTGTTGGTGACACATCAGTGCTTCTGTACTTCCCTGAGTGATTAGGGGGACTTGTATGCTGTTATTTTAACATTCACTGTGACACTTTAGAGCTCTTTTATGTCTTAGAACAATGTCATACAAAGTACTTACTAAATAGTAAAGCTTGTGCTAACACTGAGAAACATTCCTGAATATCGAGAATGTCGGACAAAATATCAGAGGTAATATGAGGTTTGCAGAAGTCTGTGGCAGGTGGCCTTCTAAGATGGCCTCTGGGGAACCCACCTTCCGGTAGTCACAGCCTTGTGTTATCTTCCCCCTTTGAATGTGCGCTGGACCAACTCACTTCTAGTTCATAGAATATAGTAAAATAGATAGGCTGTCACTTCCAAAAGACTGAATGCAGTCTCTCTCTCCCTCTTTCTCCCTCGCTCTGTCTTGGTCTCTTCCTCCTGCTCTTCCTACGTGCCTGTTCTGATGAAGCGAGCTGGCATGTGTGACTTCCCCTCTGGAGAGCATGTGGCAAGGAACCCTGGCCAGACACCAGTGAGAAAGCAAGGCCCTCTGTCTACCGCCCACACAGGGCTGGAACCTGCCAACAGTCATGTTCTGATGAGTGTGGGAGCAGGTCCTGCCCCAGCTGAGCCTAGAGATGACTGTGGTTCCCCTCGGCACCTTGAAGGCGGGAGACCCTAAAACAGAGACCCTGCTAAGTCATGCCCAGCTTCCTGAGAGACAGAAACGTGAGATAAAGAGTATTATTGTTCCGAGCCACTAAATTTTCGGGGTAATTAGTGAGGCAGCAATAGATCACTCATTCAGTGGACAGATCACCATCATGTTCTGCTTTGTTGTGAACGTAGGGGGGCAGATTCCGGGAGATACAAGAGAGGACGCTGAGACGAACAAGCGGCGTGAAAGCGAAGACACGTTCCACGGCGTCCAGATCCACCTCGGCGTGAACGCGTATTCCCTCCTCTACATTCATTCCCGTAGGGAAATTACTCTCTGAGTTGTGAGTGTGGAACGGCATGTAATGTTCTATTCTAGAACACATCTCTCACTCCGTGACTCGAGTCTCCATGTTTTACTTGTATTGTGAAGATGACAGAATCTTATTGTTTTGGATAATCTAGAATGACTCTTTTCATAGAACTTCCAGATATAAAAAAGTCTTCTTGTTGAACTGTTGGTTATTATAATTTGACTCTTTCTCCAACTAACTATATCTGTAAACTATGGAAAGAAACAACACAGTGGACCCATAAGGCTTAGTATGTCAGAACAGTGCTCAGAAACACCAGCGCTTTCACACTCAAACACTGTCTTGCCGCAGATGGAAAAAGTATGGTGGTTTGGGGTGAAGTCCACTTTTTTGTTTTGTTTTGTTTTCAGTTTTCAGCCTCACATTTCCTGCAGTCGTGAGTCTGACTTTCTTCTGAGGATGCACGAGCACTCTCAGAGCACCTGGGTATAGCAGTCAGCCATCTTTTGCCCATTTAGCAGAAACAGTTCTCAGTTACGTGAGTTGAAAGAGTTACTATATCTGGGAGGGAGGTGATGTTTCATTCCGCCTGTCTGGGAGAGGAGGCCTCTCAGATGTTTAATTCATACATGAGCCTTCTGAGGTCAGGATTATTATCCCCAGTTAGTGGCCCTGGAAACCAAGGGGAAAAGGTTGAGTGATGTATCCCAGGTCACAGGAGGGATCAGTGTCTGAGCTAGTATTACAGTTCAGAAAGCCTCCAATTCCGAGACCTCTGCTCAGACGGCGTTTGTTTTGCGCTAACTTGGCCTACTTTAAAAAGGCCTCTCTCCCTCCCTCCTGCCCCCAGAGCCTCCTGTCAGCAAATGCCAAAGAAGTCTACAGACAGTCTAAAAAATAGACCAGGCATTGGCTGGTTGCAATTGGGTTTCATCATAGCTTAACAGGCAATTTCTTCTCTAAATAGGTTTTTATATGGGGACATTTGGTAAGTGGTGGTGGTGGTTGTTTTTTTTTTTCCCATGTAGAGGTATTATAACAATTAAGTTCACTTTCATTAGTCTTCATCTTGTGCATCAAAACTCATAACAATTTAGGAGTAGGAAACATTAACAGAGGAAGCTGCATAACAATAACAGATGACACCCACAGATTTTTGCATAGCATTGGGACTACATGCTGGTGTACAGTTTCTTTCTGTTCAGAGATTTTTCCACACAGGGTCTTCACATTACCTCCTCATTCATTTTGGTATCTAGAGTTCTTTGAGACATGTACAAGAAGATACAAAGAAAAGGTCTGTGTGTGTGTGTGTGTGTGTGTGTGAGAGAGAGAGAGAGAGAGAGAGAGAGAGAGAGAGAGAGAGAGAGTGTGTGTGTGGTATTATAGTTAATATTAAAAGTAATAAAGTCCCGGAGCTGTGATCAGGTGCGAAAGAGAAAGGGAAGTTCAGAGAAACATTTTTAGAGGGCTGGGCTCCCAAGTGGAACACAGAGGCTTTTTGCCAGCTTTGTGAACTTGGGCAAATCACTTTGACTCTCTGAAGGCACAAAGCAAGTCCAAACAGCGCTTTTTCATGAAATAGTTCAGGAAAGATGGGTAGACATATTATCAGCTGACGTAGTGTTTCAGTTAGTGATATAATGTAATGTGCACTATATTGGTGTTATGAACAAAGTGCTCCAGGAGCATCTAGGTAGGAGGAACAGTCAAGCCCAATCTGGATTTTCACTACACACAGACAGAAAGTATTTTAATGAGAAAGACCGTCCCAGGCCTGAGGTGTGAAATGCAGAGCCAGTGTGAGTGAGCGAGGATAATCCTGGATAATGAGACCATTTGTATGATTAGACAACTTGAGGAAAGTTACAGGAGATGAAGAGGGAAAGGAAGGAGAGGACAAGTGTGGAACCAGGCTAAGACGTCTAGAGTATCCTGTGAGCAGAAGGCAGCTGTTCATGAATACAGCCATTCATTCATTCAAATTTATAATCCTGGCACCATGACGGATACCTAGCAGAGGCACAGAGGCTAAAGACACAGCACAGAGACTAAAGACACAGTGCCCACTTAGAGGGAGCTCTCAGTGTGGGTGGCAAGTAGACAGGCAGATACAGAGCAGTAGTGAGAATCAGGAAAGATCAATGCACAAGCCCAGAGACAGAGAGATAGAATAATTCATGTGGCCTGGGAGGGTTGGCACAAGCTTCCTGGAAAAGGAGGTCCCCCAGGTGAGTCCTAGTGGGAATCTAGGAGAAAGGAAAGGAACAAAGAGAAAAGGAAATAACTTGGGCCATAAAAGCAGCATGAGTCAAGAGACATGGACATGACAGTTTCTCTTTAGCTTATTCATAAAGCTATGTGGAAGTGTTTCTTATTTTTCCAGCTCATCTCAGTACTGTGGGAAGCAGAAGATACCACAGGTCTCTGATGCTCGGAGAGGGGTGCCAGTATAGTAGGCTTAAATAGAGAATAAGCCGCTATCCTTCGTGTGAGTGACAGAGAGGTGTCCTCAGAATCCCAGTGGCATGTCATGCCCAGGGTTTTTCATTGCTTGGGGTCAGGACAGTTGAACATTAATTTGTTAAATTAAGGTCTAATGATGTTTGCCTTTTTTAATTGCTTTCTGGTCAAGAAATAATTTACTCTTCTCATCAAGTTAATTGTAAATTGAGAAACTAAGAGATAAGAAGTTGAGGAAGGGGCTAAAGAGCACAGATGCAGGAGGGAAGAAGAAGCTATTGTGAAGAGGAAAGACAGGGCTGGTGCATGTATGTTTAACTATTACAGCAGTCTCTCCATTAGAAAAAGAAACATAGGCAGTCACAGAAGCCTTTGAGGCATATCTCATGTAGTTCATTCTGAGGCATAGGTTTTATTTTCAATACTTATTCTCTCAATAGTATCATCTGTTCTTCAAAATTCTTCCTTTCCTATTTTTTTTAAATGACCACATTCTTCTCTTACATAGTGACAGTAGCTTTGAGGAAAGCATATATTATTTAGAGAGCAAGTACCATTCCTATGGACAGAGGCTCACAAGTCAATAAGTCACGGATATCGATAGTAAAAGAAGACACTGTTTTAACTAATAAAGCAATTGAAGAGGTATTTTTTTTATCGTCAGGTATTTAACAAGTAAAAGTTCAGTTGTCTAAGCAACTGACAATTATGTGTGTGTGTTTATCATCCAAATTCCTTATTGAACATCTTAAAATATTAAATACTGATATCTCTGTAAGATATTTTTCCCCACTGAGAAGGAAGGAAGGGGCCGAAGCTGCGAAGTGTGGAATAGTAAAAGGCTATATTGAGTACAGAGTGCACATCCCGCCCGACAAGGTTCCCTAGCCCCGGGGACAGAGGCTAGGCAAGTCGCAAGGATTAAACCGCGTGAGGGATATTTAAAGGGTCCCTAGGGTGGTCGAGCTAATATGACGTGGTGAAATCTCACTGGCTGGCAGATTATAGCTCTTTTCCAAAGGACTCCTGGGAAGTTTCTTTTGGTGTGCTTGGTTGTGGGTGGTCTTAGCCAAAGTTCCCAGGTTTGGGTTCCCCACGTGACCTTTCCCCATTATCCACCGACCTTACATTCTGACTTTTAGTGTTAAATAGAATAGGGGCGCCATTTATTCATCCGGCTATTTCCTGCTGATTAGGGGCATTGTGGGGAGGGGGAAATGGGCAGGTGGTGTTTTTGAGGGGTGTCAGGAGAAACATCTGTTTGGCCATGACTGGAGAAACTTCGCGGATGCAGTCCTGTAAAGATTTTTTAAAAAAGAGGAGTAATAGGGGGACTTGTAGGATCCAGCCTTTTGGTGAGCTGGAGATGGATGGAGTCCAGTGGTTCCGACTGTCAGTGTGGTCCTGTATGGAGGCAAGCTTGAGGCAAAACTGCATGTCAGGAGTGGCGTAAAAAGAGGAAAAGAAAGGGTCCCATCCATTTCCATAACCGAGACCCATGAGGGAACTAGAGGTCCAGAGTGTGATGGCAAAACAGAGAAGGTAGCCCCCGTGTCCACAAGAAATGAGATGGACTTACCCACTAGTTGCAGCATACCCTGGGTTCTCCGAGTCCAGGCCATGTCCTAGAAGTTTGAGCAATGCACCCACCTGGTTGGATTGGCCTTCCCATTCGGGTGGCTTGTCCTCCATGTAGAGGCGCTGAGGAAAAACCTGTTGCCCAAAGGGGCAATTGCTCTGCCAGTGACTGGGCTGTTTGCAGTCAGGGCATGGCTCAGTGGGCAGCTGTGGGCAGGGGCCCTGCTGGGACCAGTGACCCTGCTTGCCACACTTAAAGCAAGCTGCTGGAGGGATTTTCTTTGCGGCTTGTACTTGGGTCGGTCACTTCCTGTGCCTTGCGTCTGTTGCTGTGCCAGCCTCAGGGCTGCCACAAGAGCCTGGGTTTGGAGTGTCACCTTCTGCTGCATGAGGGCCTGGCGAACAGCCTTGGCCTGTTTCTACTAGTTGGGACCATTGAAAACTTTAAATGCCATGTTCACAGGACCCAGATAGGGGTTTGGGGGTTGAGAATAAAAGGAGGTGGGCTCCTAGGGAGCCCAGCACCCAGATCCCTCAGGAAACGCTGGAGCCAAAGATAGGACAGGGCCAGAACTTCCTGCAAGAAAATTGGGATTGGGTCTTGGGATCCTTCAAACCGGTGTAAGAGCCAATAATAGATGGAGAATGGCCTGATGGAGGAAGGGTTTCAGAACACAGTGGAAAAGGGAGGGGGCCCTGGCCAGCAGGGGAGGAGAAAGAGAGACTGGTAGTTGTGAATAAGAAACAGGATTTTGCAAAGGGAGGGGAGGGTGCTCTCAGAGGGAAGAGACCCGAGTGGAAAGAGGTCCGCAGAGGGACCAGAGAGAAGTCCCGAGAGAGGGGTGCCCCCGGGGCTCAGACAGGAGGGGGAGAGAGTTGGGAGTCTGTGGAGAAGGAAAGATCAGGAGTGGAAGTTTTAGGTGAGGTTTCTCTGGCCAGAAAAAGGGCCTGTGTGGTGGAACAGGCGGCATAGAGATTAAGGACAGGTGCGCAAATAATTAGAAGCCGTGAATGTAAGAGATCTCCAATCAGTTCCCAGCTTTTTTGGTGATAGTTAAATTGGTGAGGGTGTTAAAACCGAAACTCCCTTCAGGAGACTAATCCAGTGGGTTCTGTGGCATGGCCACAGTGGAGAAGAACAGTTTCTTCTTTTTTAGGGAGGGAGATTCCTGTGCCCCCACAGCCTCCCTCAGTCCTCGGAGTGGTCAGAGTTGAGAACTGGCATCCCAAAACTCAAGCTCTGGCCATGGATGGATAAGGTAAAGTGAATGTGCTCAGGACATCTCCATGGGCACACACACTTGGAATGGAAAGACTTCTCTGACATAGCTACGGTTTCTGGACAGGGAGTCTTGGCAGAAAGAACTCAAGGGTGGCCGGAGGCAGGGGACTTACCACACCATGCGCCAAAGTGGGTGGAAGGTCAGAGATCCTGGTTCTTTCTTGGAGGGGAAGGGAAGAGGAGCGGTCCTAGCGGACTTCAACTCCTCCCGGGTTTCGGCACCAAAATGTAAGGTATTTTTCCCTGCCAAGAAGGAAGGAAGGGGGCCAGAGCCACAAAGTGTGAAATAGTAAAGGCTTTATTGAGTACAGATTGCGCTTCCCGCCCGACGAGGTTCTCTGGTCCTGAGGAACGATGGGGGCCAAGGAAGTTGCAAGTGGTGACCCGTGTGGGAGATATTTAAAGGGCCCCTAAGGTGGTCGAGCTAATATGACATGGTGAAATCTCAGTGGCTGGCAGATGGTTGCTCTTTTTCAAAGGGCTCCTGGGAAGTTTCTTTTGGTGCGCTTGGTTGTGGGCAGTCCTAGCCAAAGTTCTCAGGTTTGGGTTCTCCATGTGACCTTTCCCCATTATTCACCAACCTTAACAGTTTCTATGGCAGATGATAGTAAAAGTGTAAATATTTTCCTATCAAATTCATACTCACTAATGTTTATACAGTTTTTTCCTTTGCTTTACATATAAACATTAATTTTTTATTATAATTATTATTTCTTTAATTGTAAGTTCAAGCAACTGATGGATTGATTGACTTTACAATGTAAACATTAAATATTTTTAATGAATGCACTTCTTTTTTTATTTTATTTATTTATTTATTTAAGCTTAGTTTTATTCTTTTTTTTTTTTTTTAGAGAGGAGAGAGAGAGAGAGACAGAGAGGGAGAGAGAGGAGAGAGAGAAGGGGGAAGGAGCTGGAAGCATCAACTCCCATATGTACCTTGACCAGGCAAGCCCAGGGTTTCGAACCGATGACCTCAGTATTTCCAGGTCAACGCTTTATCCACTGTGCCACCACAGGTCAGGCTATATTTTTTTTTAATGAGAGGAGATAGATTTCCACATGTGCCCTGACTGGATCCACCCAGCAACCCCCATTTGGGGCTGATGCTCTGCCCATCTGGGGCCATGCTCACAACTGAGCAATTCTTAGCACCTGAGGCTGAGACTCCATGGAGCCATCCTTAGCACCGAGGGCCCATGACTCGAACTAATTGAGCCATGGCTGCAGGAGGGGAAGAGAGAGGGAGAGAGAGAGAGAGAAAGAAAGGGGAAGAGGAGGGTAGAGAAGCAGATGGGTCACTTCTCCTGTGTGCCCTGACTGGAAAATGAACCTGGGACATCCACACACTGTTTGACACTCTACCACTGAGCCAATTGGCCAGCATAATGCACTTCTTTTAGAGACCTCTTTTAAGAGGAAACAAAACTTTTAGCTATTACTTTGTTTTAATAATTCTTAGTAAGTTCAAAACAGTTTATGTTTTCCTCTATAATCACACTGGTAATAAAAAAGTAAAAATATATTCACTGTAATAATGTGTCTAAAGAGTTGTACAATGGCAAAAAATGTGACCTTATCTAAAACAAGGGTTCTGTCTGTGATTCCATGACTTAGAGAAAGAACTACTTCTCCAGACAAGTCTTTCCAACCCCACAGTGGCAAATACGGAGAGTGAACATCAGGGGCAGAAAGGAAATGACACCAGTAGTTCCTGGTGTCTACCTTTACTGTGATTATCACAACATAATTAACTTGATCCAAATAGTCTGGCTAAAATGGGGGACAAGTGCATTATTTCTGTACTTAATTTTTGAAAAGGAAACAGTGGCCAAATGTTAGGAAAAACTGCAATGAGAAGTTTAAAAGAAGTTTTAAAATCATCAGGACTGGGGAGCTGCTTAAAAGCACTTTATTGGAAATTAAAGAGGAATAAATGGCTGGCATATGTTAAGTAGTCTGAGCTATTAATAAAATCCCTGTATGGCTAGGTTATAAAGTAAAAAACAATCACTCTTTAGGGGGAAAGGTGTGTGATGGATCAGCTAATTGAGGACAGAGGAGACTGCAAAATGTGACAGAGCATATAAATTAGAAACCGGATCAATCTATATTTTATGTGCTTATTTTTGTGGAAGATATAAAGAGTGTAGAGGTATGTTTCCTGAACTAAGGGATATTATTATCTACTTGGGGAAATAAGATGTACAGTGGAAAACACTGAAGAATCACATGAAGTAATAGGGGTTGAAGAACATGATAGTGTTGTTTTAAATCACAGCTGCTAAACATGGCTTCTTGCAGGGTATCAGAGAGACTTCCTGGAAGAGGCAGGATTTAAGGATAGATTTTAATGAAGTGTGGCATTTGATTTGATCAAAAGGAGGGGAAAAAACATCTACATGTCATGTCAGGGTCAGAAAAAAAGTCAAAAGGGAATAATTCCAACAAAATAATGGAAGATGGAAACATTACGTAGAAAATGGGGGACCAGCATTTGGTCTATGAGAGTTTACTGAGTGCTGTATGTGCTCAGTTCGTTGCTAGCTACAGTGGAGAAATGTGGGAACACTTTCTGCATTCAGGATGCTCAGTTTCTTGTGTATGAGATGGGAATGTTTATTTGTATCACCTTGCAATATAATATAAACTCGTGCTGTCTGTTAATCTGTGGCACAAGCCTCCCTTTGACAGGGGGTAGGAAATGGAGAAAGCACCAGAGAGAGCCTGCAGTTTCCGAAAGGTACTGCAGTGTGACCTGCACTTGGAAAGATGGCCGGTGTTCCGATATGTCACGGAGCAGGGAGGCCATTTCCTGAAATTAGGCAAATTCGTTATTTTGCGCTATTTTTATGGGGGTTCCATATATGGGGGGAGGGGTCTGAAATTACTTTGGTTTGCATAGATGAATTTTTGTTTGACAAGTTGATGCCAAGTTTGTATTTCCTATAGTAATTTTGTTCCTCTTTCATCTTCCTTTTGATCAGAGTAGATGATGCTGACTGCCTATCTGACTCTTGTACACGGAAATGTCTAAAACCTAAGGCTTCCTTGTATTGTTCAACTCACCCAGAGAGACATCATTGACTGTTTTTCCTAATACTTGTTTAAAGTATTAAAACTTTTTTAAGGCTAGACTATTTGTTTCACTATTATTATTTATTATTATTATCATTATTACCTTATAAATGTGTCTTCAGTAAAATTTGACTATACAATTTAGACAGTGGGAACAGAATCTGATAAGTATTTTCAACAGAATGGAAAACAAACACACCTTTATTCCATTGAAACAGCATGAAATACCCGGCTGTTCACAGCCACCCGGGGATGTCCTATGGGAGAAAGTGGGTTTGGGGGTCACTGAAACCATAAATAATAAAAGTGTAGCTTCATGGCTAAGCTAACAGTCTAGCCCTAAGAAAATCTCAGATCCTGGTCAGTGTTCAGTCAAGAAACACATTACATATCTGGAGGCCACTCTGATTGTATTCTAGCCTAATGTGAACATATTTCAAGATGAGGGTTAAAATAGTTTGTACCAGGCTAAAAATTATGGAAAGAAATTGCAACAGTCCCCTTCAGCTCCCAGGTAGAGCTGAGTGGCTGGTGCAGGGGAACAGGCTGCTGAAAAGACTAAGTTCATTCATTCTTTTCGGTGACGGTGAATACCTGTTTCTCTCCCTTCATCACTGACCCTGTAGTGCAGGACAATGACTGTACTCCCTCCTGAATCAGGATTTGGAAAGTGCCATTATTCCTTGTACTCTTGACAAACTGCTAAGTATATGGGGCATTAATAAAATGCTCTGTAAATAACCATAACATTTCTTTAGATAAGGTCATTTACAAAGCATCAAGAGGACTTTCTGTATTCTATTGACAGATATATTTAGGACCCAGAATTGAAAAATGGCAGGCTTAGGGACTGGGAAGACGATGAACAGAATTCTCAATCCACTATTTTTGCTGTTGGGTAAAAGTGGTTGACCTCTGTTGGCCCGAATCTTCTGGACTATTAATTGATGCTAATAAGCCTGAACTCACAGGCTCTTTCAGAGAATTACACGAGATAACCAATGTGACAGTCCATCTACCTTCGTGAATGCTCAGTAATTATAAGTTCCCTTCCCCTACTCAACAAAGTATAGGTCATCAAAAATTGGGATTGTCAGCAGAAACTGCAGGTTACTGCCAACAAATTCTAGCCTAAGAATCCTAGATAATAAGAATGACATATGAAAGAGGCTATATTTAACTACTTTTGCCACTCATTTCTATAAATCACACACGTCCACCAAAAGCTTTTGATACTTCAACGAAAGGTGAAAAGTTGTAATTAAGTGGGAGGAGCCATGCTTTCAGAATTAAGCATGAGTAAGGCTTGTAAGAGCCCACAGATGGGTGAGTGTTAAGAAGCTCGTTAGCTAAGTGGCTCACTACGGGCAGGCACTTGGGGGAAAAAGCTCTTTCGTAATCCTAAACAATTTGTGATTTCCCCTTCAAAGCAGGATTTTCAAGGGGAGCTGAATATAACCTCTAATTCCACTCAATGTTTCATTTCTATTTTGTTTGCAAGGTATTAATTATTAAATGTGGTTCATATTGATAATTATCCTGCATCTTATTTATTAATGACTATTAAAGCTTAAACCTAATATCTTCAGAGGTTCTCAGGTCTCTGTTTTGAAGGTCATTGCCCTTTTTCTCTTTGCAGAACTGAGTACTGAGAAGGGTTCATGGCTTTGGGGCTCCAGGTCGATGGGTCCTGACGGTGTGATGACCCACGACAGTTCATTACCATTGATGGAGTTACTCATACGGCCACAGAGAGAAAAGTGGGCCTGCGAAATAGTGAAGTAATAGACAATAAATTATTACAGCAGGGTAGGCAATCATACGGAAGGGCAGTAAGTGACCAGAACCTAACAATAAAAATACGTAAAGTTTTTATATTGCTGATGTGTGTCTCCTTTTGGTTCTTTTTAAGAAAGACGTGTCATATTCAACCCAAAGTTTATTTTTTCATTTCTCCTTTGTGCCCTATCAGTGTAGACATGGCAAAAGAGGCAGGGTAATTGAGGTAAACATTGAATTTAAACCTCATCAGGCTGCTTCCTTTAGTCCTCATTTCTTCATCTGGACTTCACACAGGTTGAGAATTATAGCTGGTTCTTTACATTCAAGACCTCAGTGACATACATCGCAGATGGGTTGGGGAATAAGTTCGTAGCATTTTTACCGAAGACTTTTATTTAAACAAAAAACAATAATTATATCAATAAGTTAATCAATTATATATTCGCCGTTGCTGTTTACAACCTCTTCCCACCTCTCGACCAATTTGTTGATGCCATTCCGCCAAAAATCGCCTGGTCTGGTGTCAAAGAAGTTGTTGAGCCAGTTTTTAAGGGCCTCTTTGTTATAGAAGGTAACGCCCTTCATATGGTTTGACAGGGAGCGGAAAAGATGGTAATCGGTCGGTGCAAGGTCCAGAGAATACAGCGGATGCTGAAGGACCTCCCATTCGAGCTTTTGGAGTGCGGCTTTGACGACTTGTGCAATATGGGGCCTGGCGAAGTCGTGAAGGAGTATGGTTTGACCATGTCGATCAAGTCTTTTCAGTTGAATAGCCTCATTCACGCGGTGTAGCTGGGCAATGTAGAGCTCCTTGTTGACCGTGGCATTCTTTTCGAGCATTTCCCAGTTCTTCATCGAATTCAGAAGGCCTTCCACTGCGGCACGTGTCATCGACGTCAAAGTCGCCATTTTTGAACTTTGCAAACTATTTCCATGCTGTAGACTCGCCTATGACACCTTCTCCATACATGTCGCAAATGTCCCGGGCTGCTTCGGCAGCTTTTTGACCTCGATGAAAAAGCAAAGAAGAGCAGGTGTCGAAAATGTTGATTTTTACCTCCTGGGTATTCCATTTCTAAGCCTCAAAACTAATAAAAAATTAAATAACTCAAAAATACAATTAACATAGTTTTGTAGAGCAGAAAGAGTTTTATCGAATGAATACTTACCCTTTGCCAAACAGCAAACAAATCGTTGTAAAATAAAAGAAAATATAAAAATGCTACGAACTTATTCCTCAACCCAATACATTATGAGAGGCGAAAAGCTCACTGGTTTGTCCCACATGAGAAAAAATATATCATAATTCGCAAACAGTGTGGATACTGGTTTTAGAAGGAGAGATTTACTTAACAACAATCAACCCCTGTACACCTCAGGTGTCACAAGGCCCATATGGGCCCCATGGGACTACAGTGAGTGCCTCTGGGTCCTGGTCTCCCTCAGTCAGGAATGAACCCTCACAGTACTCAGCCCCATGCATGCGCTGGGCAGACATGCTTTTCTGCCCTGGGGTCCCCGAAGGTTCTCCAACAATTGTTTACCTGTGGGTTCCTGCTCCCAGAGCGCCCCTCTTTTGGGTCTACTCCCAACATCTCCAAAGTGACCCCTGCCTGACTTTTACCTCAACTGACAAAAAATCCGTAATGAACTTTTTCTCATGCATAAGAAAGAAAGCTTTCCTGGGGCTCCAGGGCTCAGCTGAGATTCTGAAGCTCCTACCCATCCTTGAAATTAGAAAAGCCGGTATCTTTCATCCAGGTAATTAGACTTTGCAGCTGCTCTCCCAGGCTTAGCGGATAGTCATCCCCACTCATCCAAGGGAAACCACGGCCCGTGGTGGTTTCAGTTTGAAGATCTTGGACTACATTTTCCATCATTTGTTGTTGCTGTTTGGGGCTGGTAAGTGCTCCTGAGAGTGTATCCTTTTGCACTTTTGTCTAGGAGGTCAAATATACTTTCAAACTTTGTAATGGTTTTACATTTACATGAGGGTTACGAAGGTAGCACAGAGAGTTCCTGTCTATTTCCCATTTTCCCTTATTGTTAACATTTATATTACTGGGTACACTGTCACAGCTTAAGAGCCAGCATGAGTATATTATTCTTGTTGGTTTTTTTGTTTTTCCCCCATTGGGGTTTTAAAATAATTATATAGAAATATAGTGCACGGCATGATAATTCGACATCGCTATACATTACAAAGCGATCACACCCCCCAAATGTAGTAACAATCCATCACCATACAATTGACCACCTCTGCCATTAGCATATTATTATTAACTGAATTCCACACTATATGGATATCACTTTTTTTCCCCTAATGTCCTTTTTTCTGTTTTAGGATGCACATTACATTTACACATTATACCTCCTTAGCTTTCTGTGTGGCAGTTTCTCTGACTTCCCATGTTTTTGAGGACCTTGACAATTTTGAGGAGGACCTGTCAGGCACCTTGTACACTGTCTCTCTGCTTGCATTTGTCTGAGGTTTTTTTCTCACAATTAGACTAGGGTTATGGTTTTTGGAGGCAGACCACAGGGGTCAAGTACCATTCTCATTGCATATATCAAGTATACTAGCTCTCCACATGAAATATCCCCTGGGATGTTCACCTTGGTCAGCTGGCTAAGGAAGTATTGCCAGGTGTCTTCACTGTGAAATTACCCTTTTTACTCTTTCCCTTTCCATACTCGACTCATTGGAAGAAAGTCAGTAGAGACTTAAGCTGCACCTCCTTAAGAAGGAAGTATCTATTTAAATTATTCTGAATTATTCTGTAAGTGAGATTTGTCATTTCTCTAGGTCAACTTTTATCATGAGAAACAATTAGACTAACACTATTATGCTCCCAGAAAATATATTCTTCAATATCTAAGAAAATTATAAAAAGAAACTCTGATATTCATGACCCATTTACTTCCATAGTTGGACTTACTTCATTCTTTTAAAGTGTTTTGGTTTAAAACAATCTTTAATTTTTTTTTTCTGCAAGCATTTATATACAAAATGTGCAAGGATCCTAGATAAAGTCAGACATTTTCTTTCTTATCCCACATTCGGGGTTCACAGAAGCCTGTGTTTTCGTTGGAGCAGACATTCAGGTTTTCAAAGTAAAGGCAGATTATTTTGACCGTGTGGTATGTATCTACAGGGAGACATGTTTTGATAGGTTATGCCTACTGGGAGCTCCAATGTCTTCCCTGCAGAGATCAGACACCCCAAGGGGTGTCTTCTTTGTGAGTCATAATCACTATATTTGGATTGGAACAGTGTGGCCCATGTTGGTGTGTGTGTTTGTGTGTGTATGTATGTATAATTTAATTTTAATTGTGGTCAGTCATTTTACTTGGTTGAGGTTAAGAAGACTTGATGTGTCTTTGGGAACAGTGATAAGTAAATATTTTTAAATGACATTGGGTTGATGAGGCTAGGCCAGAACTTGGTCAACTGGTTTTTTAATCCAACATTATTGATTTTAAAGATAATTCTGTACCATCAGTCAAGTTTCAGGTGTGTAATAGATAATTTTGAAAATGGGAAACATAAAAAGTTAATGAATTTTGAAAGAAAGCACAAGCTGTCCTAAAGCAAATGTTTTTCAATAAAAGAGATACTTTAAAAAGTTTTTAAACTACAAGCATTCTGTAACATGTTTTTGTATGTGCTGTTCAGGTAAACTGGCCCTTGGGGAAACAAAGGCTATTTGTGGAGTTGCTGATTTCTGTGTTGCAGAGACTTCCACTATGACCAATTTCACTCTACTAACAATTTAACAGCTGCTTCATAAAATTCCTGAAAATTTAGCAATCAACTTTAGGGAGTCCATAAGAGTAGGTTCCAGCATACAAAATATTTATTTTCTTTCTCTGGAAAAATGTGGATATGGGACCTACGTTGATGAAAGTATGAAATGTTCAAATTCTCTCTTCCAACGTACTTCTATTACTTTTCTGGTCACAGTCAGTATTGCACGGACAGGGCAGTGCCCTTCTGACTGTATGGGAACTGAATGAACTATCAACAGTTGTAACTTTGGGATTGTCCAATCACTTGTTAAATTAAATGCATACATTCTAAGTGCTCAGTTGATATCATGCTGATTTTCCCGCAGTTTTTCTCTTGACTTCCAAGGGATTTCCTCTTTCTCCAGCACTAGGCTCACAGCATCAGTATAACAGTCTCAAGTAAGCAGAAAAACCAAACATGAACTACATTTGGGGTTTGAATGCAGTATTTCCCCAATGCTACCATACCATCAGTTGCAAAATATAGCTTTGATTTATTAAAAGTTCTCATGGAAAATAAAATAACTACACTAAATATACTCATCAATCCTAAAATGCATCATCTTTCAGAAATGTGTGTGTGTGTGTGTGTGTGTGTGTGTGAAAATTAAGAATATACATCTTGGAATTAAGGACATAAAGCAGGTGATATATGGATAAGTTTGAAAGTTTTGGTGTCATGTGAGTAGACCTGTCCCAGGATTCTGCTTTTTTTTCAGTTGGGAGAAATAGATGTTTCCTCCTTCAGTAGTTTCAAATCATTGAAACTCTTATGTCACATCATTCATGGGTACTGTGTGGACTCTAAACTTCTCTGCTACTTTTTATCAGAGAATGAACTTTGTCAACAATTTTCCTATTCTTAGTTTTTTTTTTTAAAAATGCCTTATACCAGCCTTGTCTGGCTGGCTCAGTGGTAGAGTGTTGGGCTGGCATGTGGAAGTCCTGGGTTTGATTCCTGGCCAGGGCACACAGGAGAAGTGCTCATCTGCTTTTTCACCCTTCCGCCTCTCCTTCCTTTCTACCTCTCTCTTCCCCTCCTGCAGCCAAGGCTCCATTGGAGCAAAGTTGGCTCCGGTGCTGAGGATGGCTCCATGGCCTCCACCTCAGGCACTAGAATGGCTCCAGTTGTAATGGAGCAAGGCCCCTGATGGGCAGATCATCACCCCGTAGTGGGCATGCCAGGTGGATCCCGGTTGGGCGCATGTAGGAGTCTGATTGATCACCTCCCTGCTTCTAACTTCAGAAAAAAAAATGCCTTATATCATCTCAGTTTAAGCAGAGTTGATGACCCAATTTAGAATCTCATGCACCGATGATGAATGAAAATACCAAAGCAACCTTCATTCTGTCAACATATGAACCAGAAGCACGTAATTATATGCCCCAAACGGGCATTATTACCTTTAAGGTAAAACAACAAATCAGTATTTTACACTGGAAAATCTGTATTTCCCTTTCTTTCTTTCTTTTTTTGTTATTGGACATTCTTTTGTGTGATATGTTTTAAATTCCAATACTCCTTGGTAGCTCTATATTTCTCTATTTTTTTTTTTACCTCTGTCTATGTCTATCTGTGAATCCACCAGTTGATTGCTTGATCTATGTAGTATTTAAGGTGAATGCAAGAACACAATAATAGATTAAAAGTTTCAAGCATAAAAGCAATATTTTTTCGGTTAATTGTGCTGCTGTTACTAATATTATCTTATCCATTAATGGTGTAAGAACTTATTTATTCAATATATACCCTTGTTTTCCCCTTTCTTTACTACTAATTTTTTTCTCTCAATTGAGATCCTTATTTTAGCTATTTCTTAAATTTTCTGCTTATTGGGCAGGATGAGGAGTGTGTTAGTCATATAAAATATATCCTACCAGCATTGTGAGGACTCATTTAGGGGCAGCAAGGTAAAAATTAGATTAAACTATTTTTTTTTGATAATTTTGAATTTATGAAGGCAAAAGGAACAGATACTACATGGCAAACACATCATTAATTATTGCAGTACACATGCCAGCCTTGGGGTTAAAGAAGCCAAAAGGAGTTGGTTCTTAATGTATTATGGGAACTGTACAAAGATATATACATTTCAGAGTTCTACTCAGACCAACTACACTGGAGTCTCTAGCGTTTGAACCTAAGCATATATTTTCAGTACACCTACAAATCTGTTTCTAGTGATTTTTTTTATATAGCCATGTTTAGAAATCTCTGATGTATATCATATATAATCCATGGGATAAGTCAAATTAGCATTAGAGTTACCTGTTTTCTCTTTATTTAAAAGGCAAATATATTTCTTTCTTTAAATCTTTTTTTTCCCAGCCTGAGGTTTTTCAACAGAAAAAGTGCTTTCCATTTCTACTCTGTTCACAACTCTTCGGAACATCCACTCTGACACACTTCCCAGCTTTCCCCAGTCCAAACGTAGATAAACCATTTCCAGTTAGGGCAACTCGACAAAAGTAATTTATTGAGCCCTTAGCCAGTTTGCTAAGGGCTTCTTTCTGTATTGCTTCTTACGTTGAAACGAAGATCATTTTCATGGAGTCTTCCTGATGCTCTTGAAATCCTTTTCCTCCTTCATTTAAAGGGCCCCGCTCTGCAGTGCACTAAGCTTGGTGCAGGAGAAATATAAAGATAAATACCACAGGTGTGGCATTCTACTGGGGAGGTCGCTCAGTGTAAACTAAATAAGACTAACACTAGGAAAAATTCAGATCCATAATAAAAAGTGGAAAATTTTCACATCCCCAAAGCTTCTGGGGTGCTTTCTCTTTGATTTCCAGGGAAAGCTACTCAAGACCCTCATCCCACACATGGTGAGGAGTTCGGGTAATTTCTAGTATATCCAAGGATTCCTGCCTGCTGGCACGTGCAGTCTCCTGGCCACCTGCGTCTTCACCTCCAATTCTGTTCTGATAATCACTCCTCATCAACTTCCGCCTGTTTCTTCCTTGTTCTCAGGGCTTTACCAACTAAGTGTTGACATTTCTCCTAACATCAGGCTATGGTGTTGGGTAACTTGAAAATCTAGAAACAATGGAAGTTCAGTATAATACAGAAGAAGAGATCAACTAAATTTCAGTATCAGATGTTATTCTGTAATGCCTCCCTTTGGTCAGACATTCCTGGTGTATGGAAATCACTTATCTTAGATTTTTGGGGGTCCCAGACTTTCTACATGTGGCTGGATTTGCCCTCACTTGAACCAAAATCTACCTTTTGTCTCTATTTCCCAAATGTTTGAGAAAAGTTTCCAAGTCGTCAGGTGTAATTAAAGGTTGATGATACCTATTTCTGCAGAATAAATTTGACCCTTTTAATTCTAACCACTCTTCTCGGGACCAGCTTCAGAGCCAGTCAGGTTACAACCAATGAGCCCAGACAAATGTTATCTAAATCAGGCTGTCCTACTCCAACATCGATTGTAACAGTAACGACTTCTATGCTTCTCTCTCTCTGTCCATATTTGATTATAGAGAGAAATACAGAATAAAATAAATAGGGATATGTAGCTTTTAGAATGAGACCTAAAACATGAGAAGAGTTGAGAGCAAGGGAGGGTGAGCAGCTTTGTGAGGTTGGGGACCATCTTTCTTCACTGTATTCCTAAATGCTCACTTAGTTCCTGACACAAAATTGTCATCCGTTATATGCTTGTAGATTGAATAGATAACCAAGCACTTAAAAAATATTTCTGGCTGTTCTGGCCATTAAATATGAGTGCCAAATCCATTTTCCAAGTCTGGGAAACAGAGAACACCTGTGTGGGCTGAGCAAAGATATGTGGTGGGGTGTGGTCTTCTACTTAAGCAGGCAATTAATTTTTCAACATAATTAGTTATTTAATTGACCATTCACGTAGTGTTAATTCATTTGAATTCCTAATTAATCTCCATTTTATTTAAAGCATTTTATTTTTATACCTCCAATTTCTAATTTAACAGTAAGTGGTCTTGACTTTTGAAGTGCATTTGCCACTAAGCACACACATGTGCATTCACATAAAGAACTAGGGAAATTAGAGTCGTAAAGTTAGCCACCATGGTTTTTAAAAAAGACATTAAAAAAATAAGATGAATTTCATGTGACAGAATTTGATTAAAATACATGGATTATTCAAGTTTTTAATTTGTTTTTCTAGACTGAGGATCACAAAGCTTTTCCTGTAAGGGGTCAGACAGTCGATATTTTGAGCTCCATGTGACACCAGTCTCTGTCCCAACTGCCTCATACATGAACTGATGGACTTTGCTATGTTCTACTGATGCCGTATTTACAGAAATCAGCAGTGGGATGAATTTGCCCATGGGTCTAGTTTGCCAACCCCGACTCTAGACCCTGTCATGTGATTTAGATTTGTCTGTTGCCAGATCATGAGAACTCTTGCTTTTACATTTCTCTTCCTTGATTTACAGGTTCTCATTATTTCTGTCTTCACATATATAGTATATATAGTCTTTTGATCTTGAAGAAAGTTATTCTGGAATAGAATAGAAAATACTATTCGAACAAAGATATCTTCTTGCCTATCTTCTTTCGTACCTGTAGCCTTTCTCTTCTTCCACCCACTCTTATTCTCTAATAGTTCCAGGTATTAATTGCCTAGAACCCTGTGGAAGCCAGCAGTCCTGGTTTTATATTCCTCTGGTACCTAGAACTATAGAAATTCCCATAGCTCTTTTTTTTTCTATAAATTTTTAAGTAAGATTTTATAATTAAATATACAGTGGGGCAAATGCAGGGTTATAGTTGTTTGTTTAGAAAATAATGTGATAATAAATAGTAATACAAGAATAAACTCTGTATTTTGCACACTCACAACTGTAAGCCTACTTTTGTCCCACCCTATATAACATATTTTGACATAGAAATATGCATATATCATAAGTATACAACATAAAGAATTTTCACAGAATGATTTTTTATTTTATTTTTAAAATTCCTTTATCCCAGATTTTTAGAGATGGTCATACTGATTAAGAGCATAGACTTGGGAGCCAGATTACTAGGTTAAAGACCCAGATGTACTGCTCACTAAGTTGGTGACCTTGGGCACATTATTTAATCTTTCTCTGCTTTTTCTCACTTGTAATCTGCAAATAGCAATATTACTTACTTCATAGCATTCTTTCCCCCCAGCTTTATTGAAACATAATTGATATATAAACTGTGTACTTTTAAGGTATACATGTCGATGTGATACACTTATAAACTTCCAAATGGTTACCAATGCAGTATTAGTTAACACATCTGTCATCTCATGTAATGACCTTTTCGGTGTGTGTGGTGAAAGCATTTAAGATCTACTCTCAAACATTTCCCAATATACAATATATAGTATTGCTAATTATAATCGCCATGGTGCACATTAGATCTCCTGAACTTATCTTTTTTAAATTTATTTTTTATTTTATTTTACTTTTTATTGATTTTAATTTATTGTTTACATAGATTCTAGTGTCGACCCCAAATGCACCCTCCTCCCCTGTATTCCCCTCAACATCTCCCTTGACCCCCTCACCATAGTGCCCTCCCCTCTTCCCTTCAGGTTTATCCCATCCTACCATTCCCTTCCCATCTGTCCTCTTTTGTCTCTCCTCTGTCTGGTCCCTTTGATTCCTCCTCTGTCTCAATTCCATTCCTCAGTTCACATTGTTCATTGAATTCCTCAAATAGTAGGTCATATGATATTTTTCTTTCTCTGCCTGGCTTATTTTACTTAGCATAATAGTTTCCAGGTCCATCTATGTTGTCACAAAAGATAAGATTTCCTTCTTTTTCATGGCCCCATAGTATTCCATTGTATAAGGTCTACCGGAAAGGTCTGTCCGTTTTTGGAATAAAACAAAATACAAATTTTTCTTACCATAAATAAACTTTATTAAACAATATAATTGCCATTATTATTAATGATTTCTTGCCAGCGTGAGGGCAATTTGTATATCCCATTTTTGAAAAATGTTTTATCTTTTGATGCGAAAAAATGAACCAGTGCTTGTTTGAGATCTTCTTCATTTTTGAATTTTTTGCCCTTCAAAAAATTTTGTAAGGACAAAAACAAGTGATAGTCGGAGGGTGCTAAGTCCAGAGAATATGGTGGATGCAACAGACATGCTTCTGTGCATTTCTTCCTTGTTGAAATTCGTAAAAATTACAGTGGCATAAATGAACTTTATCAGTAACCATGGGTACACTATGGATTCACACATAAGACTAACGTGAATCAACTTTGTTTTAGTTAATTTGCTACATCTGTATGTATACATTAAGTGATAAAAATAGAGAGGCACACATGTGCCAAATAAACGTGCTTACGTGTCAAAACTTTTTGTGATAGAAACGGACAGAACTTTCCGGTAGACCATATATATATATACAATTGCTTTTTAATCCACTCGTCCACTGACAGACACTTGGGCTGTTTCCAGATCTTCGCTATTGTGAACAATGCTGCCATAAACATGGGGGTGCATTTCTCCTTTTGGAACAGTGATATGGTGTTCTTGGGATATTTTCCTAAAAGTGGAATGGCTGGCAAAAATTTGAACTTATTTATCTTATATCTTTAAGTTTGTAACCTTCGACCAACATCTTCCCATTTCCCCCACCCCTGTGCCCTGTGGAACTACCTTTCTGTGTTTCTGTGAGTTTAACTCTTTAAGAGTCCACATGTAGGTGAGATCACACAGTTAGTGTCTTTATCTGGCTGGCTTATTCCAGTTGGCATCATGCCCTCCAGGTTTATCCATGTTGTCACAGATGGAAGAATTTTCTTTTCTCTCACAGCTGAATAATATTGTGTGTGTGTGTATCTGACATCTCTTTTATCCATTAATTCACAGGTGACTACTTAGCTTGTTTTTATACCTTGGCTACTATGAATGATGCTGCGATGAACATAGATATGCAGGTATCTCTTCAATATCCTCATTTCACCTTTTTGGGGGTATGTGTTCAAAGGGGGATTGCTGGGATACATAGTAGTTCTACTTTTAGTGTTTTGAGGATTGTCCATAATATTTTCCATAGCGGCTGCACCATGCACATCCCACCAATGTTACACAGGGGTTCTCTTTCATTTCCTCATCAACAGTTGTATTTCATCTACTTTGATGGTAGCCATTTTAATAGGTGTGAGGCAATCTCTCATTGTGGTTTTGATTTCCATGATGATTATTAGTATAGTTGAGACACTTTTCATGTATGTGTTGGCCATTTATAGGTCTTTTTTTTTTAATTTATTTATTCATTTTTAGAGAGAGAGGAGAGAGAAAGAGAGAGAGAGAGAGAGAGAGAGAGAGAGAGAGAGAAGGGGGGAGGAGAAGGAAGCATCAACTCCCATATGTGCCTTGATCAGGCAAGCCCAGGGTTTTGAACCGGTGACCTCAGTGTTCCAGGTTGATGCTTTTCCACTGGGCCACCACAGGCCAGGCTATAGGTCTTCTTTAAAAAGATATTTATTCAGTTTTCCTGCCCATATTTTAATCAGCTTGTTTTCTTTTTCCTATTAAGTTATTTGAGTTCCTTGTATAGTTTGGCATATAATACTGCTTGCCTCATGTTCTTTTAGAAACTAAGTTTATTTTGTTGATTTTATTTTGGAAAGTATGGCATGAAATTGTTGAGAAGTTAATTTCCAAATTCAATTTTTTTTTCCTTAACTCCAACTTATTTAATATTGTTTACAAACCTGGATAATTTTGTATTCCCTTGTCATATGTATTAGTTTTCTATGACTGGCTGTAACAAATTATCTTACTTGCTAGCTTGAAACAATACAAATTTATCATCTTACAGTCCAAGTGTTGTACTTCTGAAGGTTAGATGTCCAAGATGGATCTTCCTGGGCTAAAATCAAGATGTGGACTGGGCTACATTCCTTCCAGGAGGCTCTAGGAGAGACTATTGTTTCTTGTCTTTTCCAGCTTCTAACAGTTGCCTACATTACTTGGCTCCTGTCCCCTTCCATCTTCAAAGCCAACAATGGCCATTCAAACCTTTCTCATATTACAGAATTCTGACACTTACTCTTCTGGCTCTTATTCCAAAGTTAAGGACACTTGTGGTGAATTGGGCCCATCTGGATAATGTAGGATAATCTCCCTATTTTAAATAAGTCAGCTGATTAACACCCTTAATTTTGTCTGCACACTTAATTCCCCTTTACTGTGTAATCTAAAATAGTCACAGATTCTGAGCATTAGGATGTGGACATCTCTTGGTGGGAGGGTATTCTATGACCACATCTTTTTGTTGCATAAGGAACAGTATATTAAAATGGATTAGGAAGAATCAGAAAGATAATAATTTTTTTAAGATCACACATTCTACGTCAGTGATGTGTTCATAATTTTTAAAAATTTTGTCTTCAAATTTTTCTGATTGTGGAGTAAAGACAATTGAAATACAAGAGCTGATTATTTACAAAGATATTAAATATACATTGAGATATAGGATTTTGAAAATTTGCATAAGAATTTTGACATCTAAAATATTGGGAGTCTCAAGCTCTTGAATTTTTTATTTGAGTAATTACTACTGAATTATTTCTGAATTTTTGTTTCCTTTTCAATAATTTTTATTATAAAAATATCTTTTCTTTTACTGTTTATACAATAAAAGTGAATATGCTTGCCCTTGAAGTAAAAGCATCATTCAAAATTAGTAATTACTTTCTCTGAAATATATTTTGTTGGCAAAGAATTTTATAGACCTATATCTCTGAGTCCTGAGTCTTTGATCACATGGTTCCTTAGGCAGCATCGTGAGTGTGATTTAGAAGTTAATCCCTCTACAAAATACTATGTAGTCTCAAAGAAGAAGGTGTTAAGCCCCTCACATTTTTCTCTTGCAAGAAATCAATAGATGAAGACTTCCATTCCATGTATTTAATTCATGAATGGAAAGGATATGTGTGGACATATTCTTACTCTTCAAAGATCTTAGGAGTTTGAGGACTGAAAGAAGAGGAATGGGAAAGGTGCACTGAATTCGTAGTCATTGACCCTGTGATCGCTATCCTTAAATCACTTACTTTTATCTTTGTTTCATTTTCCGAATTTACAAAATAGAGAGGTGGATGACTTGTACTTCAAGTTACCTTCCAGTTTCAGAATTTTATGATTTAAAGATCTCTTTTCTTGACTAAATGCTATTTAATCTCCAGAAATTGTCAAGATAGTTGTAAGTATCTATATAATTCTTCTCACTACTGACTACATCATGCTTACGATTGTCAGTGGGAATGACTATTAACTCAGAAAATGGTCACTGAGGAGCTATCCTGTGCCAGCTCAGAAAATCCTGAAGCACACAGGATATCCCTTAACACCCATTTGAGTATCAGTCTTCTTGCATGTTTATGGAAAGAAATGAGGGAGCATTTCTTTGCTTTGCTTCATCAACTTCCTTGGAACGCGGGGAAGAGGGGGTCTCTCTTACCACAGATCCTTGGTTCTACTTCTCATATTCCTGTTGACTTTCCCCAAGACTTGAAATTCCTAACTTTACTCAGTTCTAGACATTCCTTTTGCTTTTCTTTCTTGTGTAAAATAGCTATTCTACTTACTTTGTACCTAGAAGATCCTTTCTTCACAAATCTGGCTGGTAAGTGGCGTGCAAACACCCTTCATAGCAGTCACATGTTTATTTACTTATTTATTAATTTTCTGGTTCAATTTATGAGTTTACTTCCCTAACTTCACTGATCCATTTACCTTCTCTCTATGCTTCAGCTAAATGGATTTCTGTTCAGTACCTCCAACCCACTGAACTCCTTTTCACCATGAAGCCACAGCATATATTTAAAAGTTGACAAATGCTGAGGATATCACAACATTCCCGCATCACTAAGACACTTTTCTCTCCACTTTTGGACTGATACTCTTTGAGCACCTTTTCATATAAGAAAGATTTTATAGTATTTTCTATAAAGTATAGAAAGATAATTCAGTTCTTCTTTTGGGATGGTTGATTAAAATTTGTTTCCTATTGGTATTTTTGCTACTTACCCTTAATACCATCATGCCAATCTTTAGCATTGTAACATTTAAGAAAATTGCTTTAATGCATTTATAATTATGCATGCTCCTTTCTCAAGTGCATCCTTGACAGGAATCAATTCTTTTGACTAGATGTCAGTGTGTATCAAATTCTCTGCCTACAGTTTTAATTTATATAGTGACTGGAATTTTTTCCCACAGTTTAGCTTCTGACTCTGTTCATTTCATATCTCACTGCTTTTCCACCCACATGCTCTGGTTCCAGGTACCGGTGACTTTGCTCACACTCTGATCTGACGTCTAGACCTATTTGTGTCATGAAGCTGGGTGTGACCACATAGTGCAGTGCATTCCTGGAAGTCTCTTTCAGCTGGCAATAACTTTACCACACACATTAATGACTGAGAACCACAGAAATAGATCTCATTAAACCCAACATAAATATACCCCTGATTCAATTTCCACCTCCCTGGGTCCCAAACATGCCTGCCATTACTACGACTCCAGAGAAGACATTGGAATGAAGAGAGTTGGTAGTCTTTAGAACATATCTTATGTTTGCGAAATTTCCAAAAATTTATGACCATACAAACACTTTTTAAAACCCTGTTGGCACGTGAAGAGTCCTTGAAGCTGAAACTTCATTTGCTTCATGGTAAACCCAACCCTACTTCCCGACCCCTTCATCCTGAAGCACATTCTGCTTTCGGAGCGGTTGGATGTAGATAGGTTCTCCTCTGTGCTCAGGTCCCCTCATGAAATGTAGCATCCTGTGCCGTCTCCTTCCTCCTCTATAAAATATGCTCTCAGAGGATTAGCCTCTGCGAATATTGAGTCCTTTGCTCCCCCTCCCTCAGTCCAGGGGCTTTAGCAGATATTGAGAAAGACAGAGTTGTAAGTTTCATTTTTTTCTCCAGGAGATCTTTTATCTCTCAGGTAAACCAACAGGTGCAACTTGATATTTGGGGTGAGGTCACCCATATACTACAAATATTTGAGTCCTGGCCTTTCATTGGCCAGAAAAACCTCATGATGACTGGAACAATCTCTTTCCTCACTTGACAATCATCAGCAATGTCCTTAAAATAATATTGGCCAAAAAATTTGTTTGTATATTGAACATCTATATATTTATTTCATTTTTAGTCATCTCAATAAAGAATTACATTTTGAAATCACTTTTGGGCCACTGACAACTTTATTGTCAAGGTATTAGAAAGAGCTGATAATGCCTGTTGTATTAAATGAGGCCACCTTTGAGTAACCCCAGGTCAAAATTTTTGTGTGTTTTCTCTCTGACAAAGTGTGGGTAAAACATCAAAGTCAACAGGCCATCTCCTCAAGTCTGGGAATAAATGTTCTACCTCACATTGAATTCTGCTGCTGCTTATTTTTCACTTTTGAATTTATAATTTCAAAAGCATTTACCACCTGTGGTGGTGCAGTGGATAAAGCCTTGACCTGGAATGCTGAGGTTGCATGTTCAAAACCCTGGGCTTGCTCAGTCAAAGCACATACAAGATGCTTCCTGCTCCTCCCCTTCGTTCTCTCTCTCCTCTCTCTAAAATTAATAAATATAAAATCTATTAAAAAATTATAAAACATATACATATATACATAGAGCATAGAGTACTCCTATTATTTTCAGGCATTATAACAAAAACAATATCATGTCCCTACCAACAGTGAATGATTTTCCCCTACAAGTGGATATACGAGTGTTCAGATATTTAAATAGAAATCAAGGTTAGCTTGCTAATGCTTCAACTATAAGTTAGGACATAGATGCATATAAAATGAATTCTTTATGACTTCCCTACCAGGTTAAGCTCAGGTGTTTTTCTTCTGTTTTCAAGGAAAAAGAACAAAAGGAAATGCTGACTGAAAAGAGGGAGAGATCTAGCTATAGGGGGATGCTTCGGGGCTATAAAAATAACTAATTCACCTCTGCTATGGGGTTGTTGTGACAACCAATAAGGTGGAGCACATGAAAACACTTTGGAAAATATAAAATGTTGTAGCCTATTATAATTATGTTTGTATTTTATAGCTCTATGTCTCTCCATTTAAATATAAATATTGACCCAATAATCTTTGTATAGCAGGAGTTCTTATTTTTAAATTTTAAGTCGATTTGCTAAAATTTTCTTGGAAGCCTGATGCTTCTAATTATTTCCATTAAGTTAAATGTAGTTTTCTAAAAATAGTTTGCTCTGGGGCCATGCAGATTTTAGCAAACAGTACATCTGAGGACAGTTATTACTGAGAAACTAATTAAGAAGGCCAATGAATACATATTTATTCATAGCCTTGAATAAATTCAATAGACTAAAATGCAAAATAAAGATTTACTTGATCAGTGTTAGCTTACGTTATACCTTTCCTCTCCCTATTCTTACCTGCCTGTTTGTTATATTGACAATGACATTTTCTTATAAATTTCTATTAGAACATTTTCCCCATACAGTGGAGGTTATGATTACAGAAGTTGGTAGCATGTGTTTCCCCTTTCTTTCCAAAATTCACTTCAATATTCTAAATGAATCTCACATAATTAATGTCGAGGAAAAAAATGAGAAAAAAAGCCTTCCCCATTTCTGATAATTATGGATGCCTGTTTGTGGTTTGCAAGCCTAGAAGTTGTCAAACCTTGTGTTCAATTACAGACTTTGAATAGAAATTAAATGTGACAATGTATTAATTTTTAGTTATGTGACTTGTAATTAACACACATTCACATGTGGGTGGATATATAAATAAACAATAAATATATACATATATATATTTAAAGATTGGAACACAAAAGACTAGATTTCTCTTTTGCCATTTTATCATGTGATATATCCTGGTGGTAACAGTAAGATATAGTGGATAAACCAAGTATTTTATTTGTTAGATTATTTGAATTATGAAGAAATAATCCCTTTGCTTAAAGTGTTGGAGTCGCACACCTGTAAATACTTTTTAAGCCATAAAAAACATAGCCTCAAAGTTGCTGAAGATCAAGGGTACATATCAAAATAAAAAACAGACATAACATCTGAGTTTTCATTCTAGCCAGACACAGCCCATATTTCAGTTTATGTCTTTTCTAATTGATTCAGCAGGCCTGACACTGAACAGCACATAACAGCGCCAGTTTGATGAGGTGCGACCTTTCCTAAGGTCACTCACTGGGTAACGATAAAAACGCGCACATATGTTCCCAAGTCTAGGGCTTCAAAGTTAGACAGTGTTCCTCGCAAATATATTCAAAACTAACGTTTCCAATTCCTATACACTTTGAAGGTTTACTCTGCTGAAAACAATTTTCTTTGGAATAAATAGCAATATTAGAGATAGAATCAAGAAATTGTTGTAAGAGGAAATATGGAATTACTGCAAGTGCAGCAATGATTTTGCATTTCATTAATGAAACAAAAAAATATTGGACTGTAGAACGGGGGTGGTGAGTTAGAGAACTGGGGCATTTTCTTTCTAGCTCTGAGAGTCTGTAAGTAAACAGTAAAGATCAGTGCCCACAATGCAAAGCAGAGGAGCCAAATAGAGGCCCCCTTCTGGTACTCCATACGTTTATTCCTGTTGTGGTTTTCCCTTTCAAATCGTGTTCTCCTTCTAAACAATAAGTATCCTAAACAGGACTCATCAGATTTACATCAAGCAAATCCTTACTGATGAGAAATAAAGAGGACAAATCCAGAAAGGCAGCCAAGGTGCACGTAGGGATACCATCCTTGCTCCTTTTCCTTAGAAAACGAAGGTATTTGCATGTCGCCAGCAAATTCCTTAGCAAAACAACCTCTGAATCTGTTTTAAAGTGGTTCAAAGAGAAGAGCAAAAAATAATTTGATTTCCACTCTCCTGGATATTTTCCCTCCCACTGCAAAAAATAAAAAATCTATTTGGAAAAAGAATGTGTTTAAAAGCTCTTGTTTCTGCAGCCACTGCAGAGGTGGGGCCACGTCTGCACTCTCGCACCTTGGTCAGGCGTCAGAACCCAGGAGCCGCTAGCTGGAATAAATCTCCGCTATTATCCGAATGAGTTATTAATAATAATCATGATTGCCCCCGGACATCCTGGTCTTCAAAGTTGAATGTCCCCCCTGTCTGAGCATGTTTTCTAAAACCATTGATAAGCACAGTTGATGCGGACAGAGATCATTACAAAGAAACATTCCCTTCATAAAGTCTGTGCCGATGTTCGTGCTTGGAAAAGGGGTGTGATTTTACTGTGATGTATTTGTGTTTGATTTCCGCTTTGTCTCCTGGCTCACACAGCGTTTCTACATGGAGAGCAGAAAAGAGAGGCACAGACGCAAAGCGGAGAGAGAGAGACCTTGTCAGGAAACTGGGTCCCCTAATAACAAAACAAAAACACTCCTGCTTCTCTGAAATATATTTAATTTTTATAATTCATTTAAAGAAATAGTTAGTTTTTAAAAATACCCACTTGAAAAGCTATGTGCAATATTTGTATATTATTAGTTGTCCCCTAAAGTTTTCTTAATACAGAGATTATTTTTCTATAAAGATCAAGGAAATGTTTATTATAGGAACATTCTAAGTAGGAGAAGTTACTAAACTGCTTAAAGTAGCATAAGCTATAATTTAATTCTATCAGGAGTGTAGTTCTGTAGCATTAATTTTCAATTATGAAATATGAACACCATAAATATTAAATATACAAAATGGTGACTAAATTAAATTATTCTTATGAATAATATTTTACCAATTTTATGAAAATTATATAGAATGATAGAGATTTTTGACAGAATTTAGTAACAAGTCAAGATTATGTCAACCCACCCATTTGTAGCTAACAAAATAGAGATGGAGACCATTTGCCTAATGTCTCATTAGTACTTGGTGTGGAATGGGCAGTGAGGGTTATTCTTAATCAATTACACTTACTCTCCAGTGTAGAAGTCTTTCTAGGATGTATGATTGTCATAGGAATAGTCATCAAATATAAATCTAGTATAAGGATATTTTTGCATAACTTCATATTGGAAATGTGTGTAATATTTCGCAGTCACTCTGATGTAACATAAGTAAAATATCTTACGATACTCATGAAGGTTTTGATTCATGGCACAATACTTTCTAAATACCATGGTGATTTGTTATTTGAACACTGTGCACTCCTTGTGTAATTGGACACTGTACTTCAGTTATTAGACACCCAGCATACAACTTGTCAATGGATAGAAGGTATGCTTTTGTTTTTGAACTTCAGACCCATTAAATGGAAAGAAAAGAAGTAGTTTGAATATTGAATACTGCACTTCACAATTGTGTAATATTTAGTGTAGTTAGGAATTTGAATATTATAATCAAATTTTTAAATTAATTCCATTTGATAACAATGTCATCCTTTGGAGTATGTTGGCCAATGATGCAGCTTCTTGGCACCGGCATCTGTAGAAGCTCACAATTTGTAATAAATTGGGGCTTTGGAGAGAACAACTCAGCTATACAATTCCTGCTTCCTAAGAACCCAATGGAGAGAAAAACAGATACTTCTGAGCATACTTCTCAATATAAAGAAAAAATGAAGATGATTAAGAGGTCAGGGATTTTATAGGGAGGTTAGAGATTGAAAAGAGAGAGAGTAAACCCTTGAAAGCTACAGATAATAGGTAGACCTTGAAAGAAACAATTAGACACACCATGCAATATGCTTTCCCAGAAGTTGTTCCAGAAGTGAGAAAGGTTTGGGTAGGGGTTCAAAGGTCACTCTGAAGCAAGGAAACATACTGGCAGAGAGGGCATATAGTGCAGGTTAGTGTGAAATGAGATCAAGGGAGTGGAATTGAATGAATATTGAAGAGACGTGTGTCATCTCCTATGCATATGATTTATAATTTCATACGGTTCATACTAAACATGGAATTGTGGACAAGACAAGAGCATAGCTTCTGAAATGCTATAATTTAAGGGTTCTCTCTAACTGTAAAATGTGAATAATATTTCCACTTACCCAATGGTTAGCACTATTCAAATTCTTATTATGAGCCAGGAATTAGACATTTTTCATATGCTACCCCTTGAAGTAAGTTCTGATGCTCTTGTTGTGAGGATTACATGACGGGTAAATGCCAAACACTTAAGTGAACTTAGCAAACTCTCCAAAAAGTTAGCAATTAGGGCCATCTTAATGATACAGCCTTCAAATTAAAATAAACATAAGTCTAATCAAGATCTAGTTAAGTCATTGTTGGTAGTGATATCACCAATGTCAAGAGAGAAAACGAACAGTTACAGCTGCAATTATTGTGAATTCAAACCTCATTATAGTATCTGAAGATCAGAATGATAACTTTGTCAATGTTGTGATGCTTCACTATTATAGATAAACAAGTATTTTTATTTGTTTATTGTCTTTTGGGAGGTGCCTATTTTTACTGCATACAGATATGCCTTAAGAATGGGTTCCTGATGAGCACATATTTGTTTTTAGCCACCTAGTTCTTTTCAAAATAAATGTAATATAATAAAATTCATTGAGTATAATGAAAGCTCAGATACTGTTGATTTTAGCGGATGCTTTAAGAATTTCTACCTCTCTTCCACAGTGGCTTTGAGTGTCTTTGTTCCCTGTGTCAAGGGCTCCCAATAACCTTATCCTTCATAACCACTTTGTAGAAATAGTTGGGGACAGGGTTCTCTAACGTGTTGAAACAGGCAGTGATTCCAGGAGCCTAAAAGTTAATGATTTTATCTAAAGCTGAAAGTTGGCTTCTGTGTCTCCCTGGTCTGTGACATAGAGCAATTAGAGTTCAGCAAGATTGGTATCCTGATTCTGCTATCACCGGCAGGCATACATGGTGTTTCTTACCAACTGCAGGTGAAGAAAGGCAAAAGGTCAATGCCTATTGAGTATTCCCCCTAGAAAATGAGGAAACAGGACTATCTTTCATATTAGTTTTTGTAGTTGTTGATTAAAGTATAATTGTTAACTTAAAATCTTTGTTTTTTTTTCTACATTTCAAATATTATATTTGTGTATTGCAATTTAGTCAACTAACCAACAAGCTCAATATGAATACATGATAAAGTGATTTGCCAATTAGGCACAAGATTACTGTCCTAAAGAAACCTGGAATTGGGCAAACTTTAAGGATAAATACATATATTTTTGAGTAGGAGAATGACATGACTCCTCAGCTATTAAATATCCTTGGAGATTGTTGGAATTTATTTATATAATACATTCAACTCAACCTGATGGGCTTCATCTGTTATGATTAGGTTGCAACATTTTAGACGTTATTGTTAAAGATAATGTGTTAAACCAAAGGCCATATTTTAAAAATGGAGAAGTTGAGCTCTGACACTTTTCAGAAAACTCAAAGGGGAAGAGGTGGAGGTAGATTGCAAAAAATACTTTTGAGGCAAAAATAATAATCTCCATAAAAATGCAGGAATAATATATAGGCTGTGCTCCTATATACTTGGCTGGGGTCTAAGTAATTGTCTTTCAGACTGAGCATTTTTTCTTTTTGTTTTTTTCTTTTTCTGAAATGAGCAGTGGGGAGGCAGAGAGACAGACTCCCACATGCACCCGGCCAGGATCCACCTGGAAAACCCACTAGGGGGCGATGTTCTGGCCATCCTGGCACTTGCTCCATTGCAACCGGAGCCATTCTAGCGCCTGAGGCAGAGACCATGGAGCCATCCTCAGTGCCCAGGCCAACTTGGCTCCAATGGAGCCTTGGCTGTGGGAAGGGAAGAGAGAGAGAGAGAGAAAGGAGAGGGGAAGGGTGGAGAAGCAGATGGGTGCTTCTCCTGTGTGCCCTGGCCAGGAATCGAACCCAGGACTTCCACACTCCAGGCCAACTCTCTACCACTGAGCCAACCGGCCAGGGCCATTTTTTTTCTTTAGGAAGAGGCAGTATGCATATTGCTTTTTCAGGAAAATGAGCCCCTCAAGAATTCATTGATGGCAATTTAACTCTAAGTTCGAGAGCATTATTATATGCGATTTGATATTACTCATACAGAAGACTTTTTTTTCCACACATGGGAGATTTTCTTCATTTTTATTTTATTGCTTTCTTAGTATAGAGAGTCTGTGTTGACTCAAATATTTTATTCTCCCTTCTTTTGTTTTTAGTTTGTATTATTTTGAAAGTGGCTCACTGCCAGTTGTTGACTCTGTTACTTAGTTAACTTTTTTTACTTTATATTTTATTTATTAATACAGAGAGAGGAAAGGAGAGAAAGAGAAAGAGAGAGAGAGAGAGAATGAGAGAGAAACATTGAGCCATTGTTCCACCCATTCATGCATTAATTGTTTCACTCTTGTATGTGCCCTGACCAGGATCAAACTTGCAACCTTGTCATGTCGGGACTATGCTCTAACCAACTGGGCTACTAAGCCAGGACTTAGTCAACATTTTTATTTATTATTATTTTAAAAAATATTTATCTATTGATTTCAGTGAGAAGGGAAGGGGGACTCATTAATGTATGCTCATTATGTCTTGTAAGTCTTACACCAGTGCAGGCGAAAAGTAGACCTGATGTTTTTTAATGTACAGTTTAACTTCCTAAATAAGTCTTTTCAGGAAAATAGCAGCTTTTGAAATGGATTGAAATAAATAGATATTTGCCTTAACTCCAAACTCTCTTCTCATCCTTGATTTTTTTCCTGCCCAGTTTCCCGCGCCAGATAGTTTAAGTCCAACGTTCATTGATTGTTTCCAAACTGAACGTTTTTTGAGAGCCCTGAGGAACTAGTGTCATTTAAGCTCCAGTGGAAATATGATCATAATGACCAATCACAGCTTTATGCAAGTACATGGTATATCTTGCTTTGCATTTTATCCAGAAAGACTCATCTTAGTTTGCTGACTGTGATAGGCTAAAAAAAAATATCCCCTCAAAGATGTCCTTATTCTAATCTCTGAAACTTGTGGATATGTCACCTTATATTTCAAAAAGAATTTTGAAGTTATTGTTAAGGATTTTAAAATGGGAAGATTATCCTTGATGATCTAGATTATCTAGATGGACCACATAGAACAACAAGGGACCTTATAAGAGGGAGACAAGAGGTTGGAGAGGAGGAGATATAACCAAAGCAAGAAGTTGGAGTGATGAGAGGAAGAGCCAGGAGCCAAGGGAAGCAGGCAGCCCCCAGAAGCTGAGTAAGACAAGGGACCCAGATCATTCACTAGAGCCTCCAGAAGGAGCCAGCCCTGCTGACACCTTGACTTTACCCAGGTGAGGCTGATCTTGAGCTCACCTCCAGAAGTGTAGGACAATACATTTGTGTTATGTAAAGCCACTATGTCTGTGATCATTTGCTAGAGCAGCACCTGGAAGCCAGCACACTTCCTTACTCCCCTCAGATTTCTGCTCCATTGTCATCTCACAGGTAGGACTCTCTCTGAATCGCCCTGTAAAACCACAGTGCTCTGCCAGCCAGCCTGCCGCCTCTGTTGTCCCTGGAGCGTCAGTTTACGCTTCAGTCTCTCCGCAGTGCAGGGCTTTATCTTGGAGGGCAGCTTCACAGTACAGTTTCCAGGAGTCCGTGGTGCCCATCATGGCCGCGTAGTGATCCCTCACAGTTCTCCCTGCGCCCGCAGCCATAAATTGCAACCTGCAGAGCCCACTTGCAGTAGAGATGGCTGCTTATAGCTGGCCCCACTGAGCTTTTCGCCGAGCTCCTCTCGGCACTACATGCCTCCTCCAGCTCTCAGCGGTCCCCTCAGCCTTCTCTCTTCTTTCTCCTCAAAAGCTGCTCATCTATGGGGATTTCTGCTTTGCATGTCCTGCAGCCACTGACTCATATTTTTAGATTTGTAAGGGAACTTTGTTACTTAATTTAAAAAATTATTTATTGATTCTAGAAGGCGGGAAAGGAGAGAGAGAGAGAGAGAGAGAGAGAGAGAGAAAGCACCACTTTGTTGTTCTACTTATTTATGCGTTCACTGGTTGATTTTGTATGTGTCTTGAGCAGGAACTGAACCCACAACTTCAACGTATTGGGATGATGCTCTAAATAACTGATCTACCTGGCCAGGAGTTTGTTACTTAATTTTGTTGTAGGTGTTGTCTGTGTGGGTTTTGGGTCTTGGCTTGTTGTTTATATGGGAGATTCAGGGAGATCCCAAACCTATGCCCCCCACGCCACCTCTTCAGAATCTTTTAGTATCATTTTAAATATTCACAAATATGGGAATGTATTTTTTTTTTAAAAAAATAAATAAGGTTTGGAGAACCACAGAAAAAACAAAAATACATTCCTTATGGGTTTTGAAACCAAAATTATTAACTGACACATATTAAATAAATGACTGGCCTGGTACAAACTTCTATGGAATATTTTCCTATGACAGCCCTCTCTTCTTTAAGAGGGAAGTCGAAGACATTTCACGCACTATATGTTACGCACTGTGCTGATAATGTACATTGGATCACATATCCCTCCTCATCTCATGAGAGTGTGTGAGCTCCACGTGACAGGTAAAGAGACTTGGGTGAGATCAGTGTGTTTGACAACTAACGCTGTCAGTTTGGAGCGTTAGTAACAGGGTGGGCATGTGGGTGACCAGGAGCTGTCTCATTGCCCATGGGGGAAATAGCAACAAGACTTTCTCATCCTAACTCCAGAGTTTGGGAGGAAAAGTCATTACCTGTCCTCAGTAAAAACTGGGTTGAGTGACAGGGGAAAGAGTGCGATGAAGTGAAGAAGAAGCCACTATACTGCAAACAGAAGATACGTTGTCAGTTTTTAGCAAGAGTCAGCAGCCTATTAGAAAGTTTATGGAACTATTATTCAATCTATTGATATTATTCAAAATCTGTTGAATATTACTCAGCATTCAATGATTCTTAAAATACATGAAATAAAAGGATACTCTGAGTAAGCAAGGAGTACTTTGAATGTTCCTATACACAAAACCTTCCTATACACATCACCAATTGATTTTAACTAGAAAATGCCTTTTAGGCATTGAGACTTAGCCACTCACATGAAATATAAATTTCCCCAATAAAATTGCTTTCAAAAGTTGTTATCTATAAAAAGAAAGGGCATTTCCATGGAAGAAAGTATTATTTGTGTTATAAGGTACTTTAGTAAAAAGTAGATTCAGTTGTGGAATTCCAGTAGACCAAAAACATAGCTAAAAAAAGAGAGAAGGATGATTGAAGGATGCCAACCATCCATTTTTTCTAATTTATCATTTTCCCAAGTGTGCCATTAAAAATGTTCTCTCTGAAACTCTGAATGCCATAGATTACCTAGACCTAATATTTTTTTAAATGACAAAAATATTTTGATTGTTTAAACTCACAAAAAGGGCTGACTCCAGTTTCCTATTCTCTCTTCTGTTTAAAATGTGTCAGAGAAACAGGACTTAATGTGCAGGTTCTCCCTGCTGTCCAAGAGGAGAGTGTTCCGGTGAAACCTTCTGTAAGCCAGGATGACATGAAGCGAAGAAGCAATTACCCAAGGACACATCTTGCTAACAGATGACCACAATAAATTGAGATAAAGCACAGATGCTCACAGACAGAGTTCAAAGCTGTGGACTTGAGGCTGAGATGCTGCTGCAGTTCCCAGGGAGGGGCTTGGTGAGGCCACTCTAGCTGCCCAGGGTACGGCTACCTCTGTGAATGCTCTCTGCAGAACAGAGGCCATTAAATACTAGTCTCTGCAGACCATTATTTTCATTTTTCACCGTTGTTTTTCATAAAATAGAAATCCTCTTCAGATTTCTTCCAGTTAGTGAAAACAAGTACTAATGTAGGTCTTTCATGAAAGCCAAGTGGCATATACTGCATATTATACAATGTTATGTACCGATTTCACCTCAATTAAAAAGTTTCTTCCTTAAAAGATATGCTGTATCACAAAGCAAACTCTCATAAATCAGGGAATATAGTTGTTTGCTTTTTTGCATATGGCCTTCTCCAACTGTAATTGAAAAATAAAAATGTATTTTAAAAAACACACAAAAATTTGACTATCAAACACCCAGCTATGTAGATATTTTAAAAAATTTCTTTTTTCATCTTTTCCTTCCTTCTTTTTTCCTTCCCTTCTTCTTTCTTTTTTTTTCAAAATACAACCCAGTATGGACTCACTTTGGTAGGAAATTACATTTGACACTAATAGGTACAGTGTGAATCCTTCTTTCATTGGCATGGTGAATACCAAAACTTCAGAGCTCTTCTTGGTCCAGTTTCCAACCATTCTTATCAAGAAATCTAAGCTACAACAATGTGGTCAGATAACTGGCTGTGACAAATGTTTGTTCCGGATTCACTGACATGTTCCCAGGACTGACGCATGTGTTTGGATGGCTCCAGCCTGGCTTCCCTTTCCGGTTCTTTCACAAGATGTGCATTTGATCACCAGAGGGTTGGACAGGACCTATTGCCAGGTTACACTTTGCTTGTTAGCTTGGCAGATTGACCAGTTCAGAGTTTTCATGGGAGGCGCACAAATGTATGTAGTGTTTTGTATAGTTGTCACTTGAGTGGCCACTTTAGCAGTTCTTGTGTTTACTATCCCCACCTTTTCAACCAACATCTCCCCAGCACAAATGCACACACGCCCAGAGACTTGCACCATCTTGCTGATTTTTAGGGGTCACAACTGTGCTGCTCTTTCTGAGGTTTCTCATAGTCCTTGCCCATTAGCCAAAGTCTTAAACATATTTTTTCCTTTGTCCTCACATTGTGTTATGCCATATATTAGACTTCTAATTACTATTTTAGGAACTGGTAGATACACACACACAGATATATGTGCATACACACACAGAGAGAGGCTGAACAAAACTTGTATTTGTTGGACAGAATTTCATTATTATTGTACTAAAAGGCACTAGCCAGGACTTTAAAACTCTTTTATTCCTGCATATTTTACATTTCCATATAACCTCCTCAAGATCAACTGGTTCTGTTCGCTTTTGCTTTATTTCTTATTTTTATTTACAAAAGGCTTTCAAGATTGCAATAAGGAGGAAAAAAGAACCTGTTAGTTTAAAGGCCAGGAAAGAATTTTTCTTCCATGGAACAAATGCGTTTCTTGAGATGAGTGTTGGGATGGGCCGTTTGTTTGTGGAATGCCTCCAGTATGAGCACAGGCTGGGCTGGCAGTGAGGCAGGCAGCACAGAAACCCTGGTTTCTCTACACAGACCGTGAATAAGAGAGAAGCTGAAAGCAGGAAAGGCAAGACGATCAACTAACAACTTTCCAATAGTGGACATTTGGTAGGGGAGGAGGCTGTCCGCATAGAAGTCTCCAGTGTCAGAAATGGCTGAGGATACAGTGTGTCCGTAAAGTCATGGTGCACTTTTGACTGGTCACAGGAAAGTAACAAAAGACAATAGAAATGTGAAGTCTGCACCAAATAAAAGGAAAACCCTCCCAGTGTCTGTAGGATGATGTGGCAGTATGTGCGCATGCGCAGATGATGACGTAACACCGTGTATACAGTGGAGCAGCCCACGGCCACGCCAGTCGAGATGTGGATGGTACAGAGGAAAGTTCAGTGTGTTCTGTAGCTTGCTAAATTCGAATCCGTGACCAAAGTGCAACGTGAATATCGGCATGTTTATAACGAAGCACCACCACATAGGAATAACATTACTTGGTGGGATAAGCAGTTGAAGGAAACTGGCAGTTTGGTGGAGAAACCCCGTTCTGGTAGGCCATCAGTCAATGAATGATGAGTATGTAGAGGCTATATGGGATAGCTACCTAAGGAGCCCTAAAAAATCTGTGCGTGAGCCCACATTGAACTGCACTGAATAGGTATGAAACTGGGAGAGTTTTCCTTTTATTTGGTGCAGATTTCACATTTCTATCATCTTTTGTTGCTTTCCTGTGACTATTCAAAAGTGCACCATGACATTATGGCCACACTGTATATCTAATTTTTAATTGCAAGTTGTTCACATACTGCTTTGATCCGTGGACTCCTCTTCCAACTCCCATTGCATCTCAATTTCACGCTAATCTGCCAGACATGTGTACGTCTGTCAGCTGTGAGTGGTTGCTATTTGGGTGACTGGAAGAGGACTGGGGCAAGGTCCATTGGGGTGAAGAGGTGAGGAAAATCAAGAGAATAAGCCAGAAACAAAGGTGGAATCATGATATTAAATTGAGCAGAAATAAAATTTCAGTGCCAATAGTAGCTGGCAGAAATAGAGGCACTTCCTCTTCTCCCTTCAAACCTTTAGCATCTGAGTTAAGAGGTTTGGTGGCTTTACCGAAAAATGAAGGGATAAGGTGAAGTCAGTACCATGGACTGCTTCCCAGGGGCTGACAATTGCAGTACAATGCAATCTGTATGAGGAAGGAGCTGTGAGTATATTAATACAACAGTGTAAGTTTTAAATTGTGCACTTACGTTTATTGAGAACCAAAGGAGATAAAAAGGCATACAAGGGAAAGATAAAAGAGAGAAAAGAAAGAAATGCTAAGTGTTGAGAGGGTGCGGAGAAAAGGGAGCTCTCGTGCAGTGTTGGTGGAAATGAAAATTCTACTCTGGAAGGTAGTATGGAGGCACCTCAGAAAACTCACAATTGAACAACCATGTGATCCAGCAATTCTACTTTTGGGTTTTTATCCAAAGAAAATAATGACACTAAAATAAAGATATATGCAGTGTACCCCCAGGTTAATTGCAGTGTTACTTAGAATAGTCAAGATATGGAAACTAGTGTCTGTTGATGGATGAGAGAATAAGAAAGATATGGTATATATACATTTTATATTTTAATATATATATATTCCACAATATACATCTATATCTATATCTATCTATAGGGATATGATAGAATGTTATTTAGTCATAATAAAGAATAAACACTTGCCATTTTCAACAACATAGATGGACCTTAAAGGGCATTATGCTAAGTGAAATAAATCAGAGAAAGTCAAATATCATATGATCCCTCTTGTTTTGTGGAATCTAAAAATAAGAAATAAAGCCAAGCTTATAGATATAGAGAACAGATTGGTGGTTGCTAGAGTCAGAGGTGGGAGATGGGAGAAATGGAGAAACTTTTGGTTTGTTTGTTTGTTCTTAGTTAAATAAATCAAATTTGAAAAAATAAGAGGAAGAGGAAAAAAAGAGGGAGAAAAAAGGCATGTCAGAGTTTTCCTCAAGAGATCAAGCAACCTTTCTACCAGAACTGTTCTCATCTCTTACTTCTTTCTCTTCTTTTTTTCCCTTATTCTCTGCCTCCATCCTGTGTCCCCGTTCTTATTTTCTTTCTTGCAAGGAAAGAGAATGGCTGATGGTAGGAGTGCTATGTAAGGATTTGGAGGGAAAGAAGCTGTCAGTCAGTAATGCCTGCGTTCTCTTTGGTTTTACTTGTATGATGCAGAGAACTAACTGCGCATGAGTGCTGTGTGAGTTTTTGCATATTCAGTGGATGAAGTGTATTTGCATAACTGTGGAGGTGGAGGCTGAGTATGGGCTCCTTACTGAAGAGCAGGTCAGGACACAGTGGAGAAAGGGATAAGAAGGATGGAGGGAGGAAAAGGCTGAGTAAGGTTCCCAGGGATACAGCATTGGTTTTCAGGGAAAAGCAGTACTGGACCAAGATAAAGAGCACTGGTTGGCTTGACCAGGCAGTGGCCCAGTTGATAGAGCATCGGGCTGAGATGCAGAGGACCCAGGTTTGAGACCCCCAAGATCGCCAGCTTGAGCGCGCGCTCTTCGGGTTTGAGCAAGGCTCACTAGCTTGAGCCCAAGGTCGCTGGCTCCAGCAAGGGGTCACTCGGTCTGCTGTGACCCCCCGGGTCAAGGCACATATGAGAAAGCAATCAATGAGCAACTAAGGAATTGCAACAAAGAATTGAAGTTTCAAAAAAAAAAAGAAAAAAAAAAAGAAAAGAAAAAGAGCAGTGGTTGATGGTAACTGAGAGTGTGTCTGGACTTTCTTGGGGACATTATCACTGCCCGTCAAACCATCTGACTGTCATTTAATGCTCCTGTAGGTTTCCTTCCTAGTATTTATTGAAATTGCAATGAATTTATTTGTTGCTTCTTTGCTACTAGATTATAACCTAGACTGTAAACTCCGTGCAGGCAGGGATTATAAAGTGCTTATACAGTATTAGGCATATAATATTATTATTATCATCATCATTATTATTAACCACTAAGTATTCCCACTTAGTATAATGCCTGGCACATGATAAATATTCATTAGATATTTGCTGGAGAAAGGAATAAATGGACAGATACACAGGAGAAAAGCATAGATTAAAGAGATCTATGAATTGGGGTAGTTCTTCCAAAGTGGATGTTTTTATCTAACAGCTAAATACAATCAAGTATATGACTGCATATCATGTATATGCCTTCAATGGATGGTTGGGTAGAAAGAGAATTTGGTCAGCAAAATTAATTCTAATATTTACAAACATAAACAGATTTGAAAATCAATCCAATTTTAGCAAAATTGTACATATTTTTATTTTGCAATTTATTTTTTATTAAGTGAGAGGTGGGGAGGCTGAGAGACTCCTGCATGCGCCCCAACTGGAATCCACCTGGCAAGCCCACTAGGGCATGATGCTCTGCTCATCTGGGACTACTGCTCCATTGCTCGGCAACCGAGCTATTTTAGCACCTTAGGCTAGGCCATGGAGCTATTCTATGCCCAGGGCCAACTTGATCGAAACATTCAAGCCATGTATGTGGGAGAGGAAGAGAGAGAGAAAGAAAATGTAGAGGTGTAGAGAAGCAGATGGTCGCTTCTCCTGTGTGCCCTGATTGGAAATTGAACCCAGAATTTCCACACATGGGGCCAATGCTCCACCACTGAGCCAACTGGCCTGGGCCTTATTTTGCAATTTATTTATAGTTCTTTGTGATACCTGCTATAGTAGATACAGCCATCTTATAGAAATTGTTTTGGTGAGTTCTGGTCCTGAATTTTACATTAAGATTTTTATCTGACTCATAACTGAATTAACTAGATTTGATTTCTCAATTTATTACTTTTTTTTAATAGAGAAAATATGTGAATTTGTTTATGTTAGAGACAAAGATTCTACCCTCCCCTACGTTCGGTAATACCTTTTATTGTATTTGCAACTACCCTCTGGGAAGTTCGTTTAATAAGCATTTTCCCAGCACAAAGTGTGAAGTACAGTGCCTTTACCAACTTAGTCTAGTGAATGTTGACATAAATCATATTGTAGATATGCTGTCAGTAGTGATGAAGGGTGTATCCTTTTTAGAGATTATAAGATTTCCCCCTTCCTAACAGCACAAGGAGTGGAAATCCAAGTTGAGACTTGCCTGTGGCTAATACTGTAATGACTCAATACATGATTGAAATCAAGGCACATGATTCTTTTATTGCTTGAATTTTTGAAATGAAAATACCATACCAATTATGGCATTTCAGTTGTACATATGAGCCATGTTTACATTTATAACATAATTATCCTTCACTGCTTCTGAATATTTTCTCCAGAGTTTACACATTTTTCAAAAGAAATCACAATATAAAAAATTAAAAATTTTAATTACTGTACTCTAGGTGTTTTGAAATTGCTCACTTAAGAATGATTTTAGTTTGTTTGGGTTTAATATAACCTCAACCATCTGTTACACAAGAGTCCTTTCAGGCATTCCAGGGTGATTAATAAAACTTTACATTACAGGAGGTTAAGTACTCTCCAAAGTTCTTCCATGTCACAATTTAGGCTTTGTTGATAAAATAATTTCCGACAAGACTGAACACATCTTATGATGCCAAGTATTCCACTGATTACCTGACTGCTGTGTGCTATGAATCGTTACTGAAAGTGAAGGCGCTCACTGGCACTTTGGGTAGAGTTTGAGATGTCAGTTTATTCTGTCCTGTGATTCAGTCGAATTTTATTCAAACCTACAGAAAAGAATATTAAATAATACAGCAAATGCAGGTGGACAATTTAAACTTAGCAGATATTATTTTGCCATGTTTCCTTGATCTTACACTTTATTTTTATTTGAAACTAAACATGAAAGAAGCCAACAAAGGCTCATCATCCCCATAACTCTCTCCTCTCCTGCCTCTCCTGTGGTCACCACTCTTCCGGAGTCAGTTATATTGTCACGTGTATTTTTGTTCTTTTGCTACATAGAGGATAAATTCATAAACGATGCAAAATTGTGTTATGTACTTTTCCTTTACGTAAATGGCATCACACTGTGTGCATTCTGCTGCAACTTGCTTTTTTCCACTGAAGCTTGTATTTTTATGATGCTGATACATGCAAATTTAGTTCATACATTTTACCAATTGTATTGCATTTTATAGGAATAAAACTGCAGTTTATTCATTTCCCTCTGGGGAATAGTGAGGACGTTTACACATTTTTGCTGTTATGAACATTAGTCCGGTGAAAGATCCTTGGAAGTACTTGTCTCCTTTAAGCACTTGCGTGGGAATTGCTTTAAGGTAGACTGCAGAAAGTGAAAGTTAAAACTCATAGGCCAGGTGCAACTTCAACTTTTCTAGATATTTCTAAATTGTTCTGTATAGATTTTCACTCTTAGATCAATATTTAGGTGTCTTTTCCCCATATCCTCACCAACCTGTGCATGTTATCCATCTTAAATGTTTGTCAGCTTTAAAGTGGTGAAACATTAACTTTTCTTTTATCTCCCTGTGTGAAAGAGCTGGTTAAGATTTGTTACTCTAAGACCAGAAGATACTAATAGTTCTTTTTATTTCCTTTAAGATCTCAGTCATAAGGAATTACATTTATTGTACTCTTAGGTTCTTGATGCAAAATCATTATTAGTCCATAAGTGCCCATTTTTAAATTTACCTGTTTATAAATAATGTACTGGACAGTCATGAACTCTCAAACCTCCCTTTGCATTCTATAACTCTGAATTTTAGTGTTATCATTTCCTTGCCTCTTAGAAACTTAGTGTGTGTGTTATTGTTTCTGCTTGTTTTTGAACTTCATGAAGACAGTATCATATTGCAGAGCTTTTGAATCTATTTTACTTAACATTATGTGAGATTAAACTTGGTGTAAGCAGCTGTAGTTTCTTCATTTTCATACTCAATTCTGTGAATAAAACACTAACATTTGCCATTAGAAAGGAATTTGTTTTTTTTTGTTTTTTTGTTTGTTTTTTTTTTACAATTTTTGCTTTCTGTTTGTTCTTGCGGACATCTCACAGTGTGCATGGGTAAGCCTTTCTCTTAGTGCATTGCTAAGAGTAGAATCATGGATTGTAGGGTTTGCAAATTTCCAACTGCAGTGATCTTTGAAAGCCACCTTTTAAAGAGTCACCTGTAAAAGCCCCTGGAGCTGTGTCTGTTACAATTTTATAGCTCTTCCATTTCTTTCAGTGTCATTCAGGTATTCTCTGTCTTCACAGGTTAGTCTCAGTAGGTTAACTTTCTCTAAGGCTTTGTCTGCTTCACCTAGGTTTTCAATTAAATTTGAATCGAGTTGTTGATAATACTCACTTCTTATCTTTTTAATTCCAGTTGCATCATTAGTATTACGTCTCCTTTATCATTTATAATATTATTTGTGCATTCTCTCTTTTTACCCATTAGTATTAGCAGAGGTGTGCTTTTATTTTGTTATCCTTCAAAGAAAAATCTGACTTAGAGTTTATTGAACATCTTTATTTCGTCTTTGTCTTCTGTTTCATTCTTTTAATTATCCCTTTTTCTTTACTTTCTTTGAGTTTATTGTTTATTTCTAATTTCTTATATTGAACATTTCCTTTTTTATTTTATTTTTCAATTACAGTTTACATCCAATGTTATTTTGTATTATTATCAGGTGTACAGCATGGTGGTTAGACAGTCATACACTTTACAAAGTGCCCCCCCCCCCCATAATCCCAGCTGGCACTGCACACAGTTATTAGAATATGATTGACTATATTCCCCATGTTGTACTTTCCATCCCCATGACTATTTTGTCACTACCAATCTGTACTTCTTAGTTCCTTCATCATTTTCACCCAGCCCCCTAGTTCCCCTCCTCTGGCAACTATCAGTCTGTTCTTTGTATCTATCAATCTGTTTATGTTTTTGTTGTTGTTGTTTGTTCGTATTGTTCTCTATATCCAACATATAAATGAAATCATATGGTATTTGTTACTCTCTGACTGACTTAGCATTATGCCTTCTAAGTCCATCCATGCTGTCACAAGAGGTAAAATGTCATTCTTTTTTATGGCCCAGTAGTATTCCATTGTGTATACATACGTACCACAGCTTTTTTTATCCACTTCAAACATTTACTCTTTCATTTTCATTCTAATGTGCCCATTCAAGTCTGTGCACTCCCCTCTAAGTGAGGAGGCCTTAACAGTTCTCCATCAATTGAGATACAGTATTTTCATATTTATTTATCTGTAGGAATTTTTACAATTTCTTCTTATTTTTTGACCAATGAGTTTTTAATGGGGATTTTAATTCTTCCCTTTCCAAATTCCAAGTTAATTGCATTGTGGTCAGAGAACATGATTTGGATATCTTTTCTCTGAATAGTTGTAGTGTTTGTTTTATGGCCTAGTGTGTGGTCAACTGTGCTAACTATTTCATATCTCTTTAAGAAGCATATTTTTTTTTCAACTCTGTTTTGGATGAGACTGTGTTAGCCTGGGGTGTCTGGATGAGAAGCTTTGTTCATGTCTAGGCGTAACATAAGGTATTTGTAATCAAACCATGGACTGTGCACCTCTGAGATTGATAGGTAAACTTGGCACAGATGAGGTGATCCTAGCACTTACCCAGATTGGCTTCCATGCAGAATTGCTCCAGAATCGTGCATAGATCTGGAGCTAACAGAAAGCTAAGGGAACTCAATCCTAGTTCACGTGTTATGGCCTGCACTTGGTGAATTTGAACCTTCATCTGTGCTGAAGACTATGACTGAGGTCTCTGAGGTATAACTTGAATGCACTTTCTTCCTTCCCTGTGCTTTAGAAGGAAATCTCATTTGGTTTTCCCAAGTGGTCAAACTTTCAGTCAAACTTATTATTGCCATTTGTCAGCGAAGTGTTTGTATGCCATGTTTTCTGCCAATCATTTATTTATTTATTTATTTATTTTGCTTTGAATAGTCTGATTAAATCCTTTCTGTCTTAAATTATTTTTCTTTTCTTATAGATTTGCTTATATCTCTTTATATATTCAGGACTTTAAGTCTTTCTCTTATGGGAAATGTGAATATTATCTTTCAGACATGGCCTATTTCTATGGTTATGGTGATTTTAATGGGCCGAAGAATTTCAACTTAATGTGGTAAGTGTGTAAATACTTCTCTTAAATTTTTGTTATTTTTATTATCCTACAAATGTTATTGAGGGAATACTGTGTGCTAGGTGCTAGGTCCTGGGGTAGAGGAATGAGCATAATAAACAAAGTACCTACTCCTGTCTCAGCAGTGGTGATATCGTTGTGATGAAAAATAAACAGTGTAATAATGTAAAGAGGGGACTAGTATTTTATATCTGGTAGTAAAAGGAGGCCATTATGACTAGTTGTCATGGCAGAGAACTTACTAGGTGAATAACTAAGCCATTTCTCTTTCACTATTCACTAAAAATATCTTTTTTTTAATTTTTGAGAGTTAGAGAAAGAGAAACATTGATTTATTGTTCCACCTATCCATACATTCATTGGTTAATTCTTATATGTGCCCTGATTGGGAATCAAACCCACAATCTTAGCATATTGGGACAGTACTCTAAACTACTGAACTAATGAGCCAGGGCTCTCTTTCACTATTCTTGGTAGCAGCTTGCTTTAGGCAGAAATTGTGTGTTCTTTGAATGTTTGTGGATCTCTCGTGGATAACCTGTGTGTTTTTGTTCAGTTCTTATATATGATTTGTTTTAACTGCTGATTCATTTCTGTTAAAGAATTGAGTATTTCTTTTCTCCTTATGTTATTTGATGATAAAGATTGTTTCTAGAAAACTGTCCACTTAATTTGATTTTTCAGATGAATTGGCTTGAGTCTGCACCACTTATTAGTCTATAAACTTGTATTCTCTTAGTAGTTAATGACTCCTGTTTCTCTTTTACAAAGACCTACTTCTGCCTTTTCTCTTTTTTCCCTTGGTACATCCTATCAAAAGTATGATTAATTTGTTAGATTTTCATAGAATCATATGTTGCTTTTGCTATTATCATGTTTATTTTGTATTATCATATTTATATCAATTTATATTTTTATCATATGCTCTTTTCTCTGCATTCTTTGGAGCTTTCTTTATTGTTCTTTGTGATCATTTTTGTTGTTGTTAAAATAGTTATTTATTCACTATAGTTAAATATCAAATAGCTTTTAAAAAAGCATATAGTAAAAAGTTTTCTCCTACTGTTACCCTATCTGCTCAATTTCCACGTGAAGATTTTATGCAATCATTTATACACACCCACACAATTATTGTCCTTCCTTTGTTACTTAATATGACATATGTTATATCATATTGTATTTTAGAAATCTTTGTAAGCATTAAGATATTTGAAGGTTTTTAAAAGTGGCTGATTGATATTTCACTTTATAATTGGGTGTTTATTTAACCATTCTGGTTTTGATGGGCATTGATGTTATTTTGAAACTTTGTCTCTACAAACTATGATGCAATGTTCATATTTGGCTGCATTTGGTTTCTCTCGCTTTACACGTTTTTCCTGAACCATTTGAAAATAAATTGTCTACCTCATGACATATATGCTTCATATACATCTCTGAAGAATAATGATAGTCTCCTATGCATTATACCTAAGAAATTAATAGAAATTATTTCATATATCATCCAAACTATAATTTGAGATGAACTAGGATAAAACACAGTTGGAACAGGACATACTGCCTTGTGCTAACTCTTTGGCTTCCATATCTTTAAGTAATACATATATCCTGTTATTTTATAGTTATAGTTTTATATGGTATATATGAATTTTTTACTGTGGGAGGTGATTATTTGACTCTTTTGCCTGGTCCCCAGTCCATCCCTCTCACTCTCCCCATAGAGCTTTAGAATAGTATTGTTTATCTTTCTGGGAGTTAATAACTATCAACTATATATGCAGTACTGAATACTCTGTAACAGATAATGGATTATGCATTTTGAAATGCAGAAATAAAAATTTAGTCCAAGGTCAGAGAGCTCACAGAGTCTAATCAGGGACAGAGAAAATACAAATGAATTCTGTAAAGTAATGATTATTGTGATAAATGTTAGTATAGGAGCGGAGAGATTGAAATGTAGAAATTATAGGAATAGAATTGCAGGCAGAGGGAACAGCAAGCTCAAATGCACTAAAACCGGGGCTTATCTATTTTTAGGAATAACAAGCACTGAATGAGCAGGAAAAGTGAAAATTAAGAGAGAAAATCAATTGTTAGTTCCTGCATGTTCTTTTAAGCCAGGGTAAGCAAATTTTTTTCTGTGAAGAACCCCATGATAACCATTTTCCACATTGTGAACCATTCAGTCTCTGTTGTAGTTCTTTACGTCTTTTGTTGTATTGTGAAAGCAGCCAAAGAATATAGAAATGGGTGGGGTTTTAATAAAACTTTATTTACACAAACATTTCATAAGTCATTGCAATGACTCTGATTGTCTTACCCTGTTTGCAATGAAGATATTACTAGAACAAGGGTTGGCAAGTTCTCCAGGAGCTGAAAATTTTTTTTACATTTTTAAAGGGTTATAATACACACACACACACACACACACACACACACACACACACACACACACACACACACAACATTGGACAGAGACCATGAGTCCATGTGTGGCCACAAAGCTTCAAATATTTATTACCTGGCCTTTTACATAAAATGTTTACCAACTCCTGTACTAGATTCACAAAATCGAGTTGAATATTTTTTCTTCTTTTTTTTTCATCCTATTAAATAATGTCTCTAAGAAAGCGATTATTTCACAAAAATTAGGTAGGTTTTAACCTATAAACAAATGATGCCATGTTTTGTTTGACTTTTTTTTTTTGAGACAGGTAGATCCTTGCTTACCACTTTAAATGGTTATTTCATTTTTTAACTTTTCAATTTAGTCAATTTTTCTATTTCTTTTAGTGCCATTTCAGAATTTGTTTTCCAGAAATATGCCACTTACTCTCGGTTCTCCAGTCACTGGCACACAGCTGCTCATCACATTCCTTTGTTCTTTAAACCTCCAGCTCGTTAAGATTTTCTCTTCTTCATTTTACATTTAATTAATTTTCTAATTTTTTCTTGTTCAATTTTGTCAAACTTTTATATATATTATTAGTCTTTAAAATAATTAAAATTTGCTGTTTGAAATATTTTCTATTGCCTTTTGTTCTTATTTTCCTCACTTTTAGAATTATCTTTTTTTAATGTAATCTTTTTCTCCCAAATTTCATATTTGACTATTTAGCTTATTTACTCTGAATGCTTCTTATATTATGATTAATGTAACTTATAGCTTTAAATTTTTTAAAATAATTTTTTACTGTCACAGAAATTAGAGCATATATTTTTAGTATTCAATTTTAAGTATTTTGTGTCTATTTTTTTCACATTTCTTTTTTTTATATATAATTTTATTTTTTTAATGGGGCGACATCAATAAATTAGTATACATATATTCAAAGATAAAAAGTCCAGGATATCTTGTCGTTCAATTATGTTGCATACCCATCACCCAAAGTCAGATTGTCCTCTGTCACCTTCTATCTAGTTTTCTTTGTGCCCCTCCCCCTCCCCCTTTCCCTCTCCTTCCCCCCCCCCCCCCCCCCGGTAACCACCACACTCTTATCAATGTCTCTTAGTTTCACTTTTATGTCCCACCTACGTATGGAATAATGCAGTTCCTGTTTTTTTCTGATTTACTTATTTCGCTTCCTATCATGTTATCAAGATCCCACCATTTTGCTATAAATGATCCGATGTCATCATTTCTTATGGCTGAGTAGTATTCCATAGTGTATATGTGCCACATCTTCTTTATCCAGTCATCTATTGACGGGCTTTTTGGTTGTTTCCATGTCCTAGCCACAGTGAACAATGCTGCAATAAACATGGGGCTGCATGTGTCTTTACGTATCAATGTTTCTGAGTTTTGGGGGTATATACCCAGTAGAGGGGTTGCTGGGTCATAAGGTAGATCTATTTTCAGTTTTTTGAGGAACCACCATACTTTCTTCCATAATGGTTGTACTACTTTACATTCCCACCAACAGTGAATGAGGGTTCCTTTTTCTCCACAGCCTCTCCAACATTTGCTATTACCTGTCTTGCTAATAATAGCTATTCGAACAGGTGTGAGGTGGTATCTCATTGCAGTTTTGATTTGCATTTCTCTAATAGCTAAAGAAGATGAGCATCTTTTCATATATCTGTTGGCCATTTGGATTTCTTCCTGGGAGAAGTGTCTGTTCATATCCTCTTCCCATTTTTTCATTGGATTGTTTGTTTGTTTGTTGTTGAGTTTTATGAGTTCTTTGTATATTTTGGATATTAGGCCTTTATCTGAGCTGTTGTTTGAAAATATCATTTCCCATTTAGTTGGCTTTCTGTTTATTTTGTTATCAGTTTCTCTTGCTGAGCAAAAACTTCTTAGTCTGATGTAGTCCCATTCATTAATTTTTGCCTTCACTTCTCTTGCCTTTGGAGTCAAATTCATAAAATGCTCTTTAAAACCCAGGTCCATGAGTTGAGTACCTATGTCTTTTTCTATGTACTTAATTGTTTCAGGTCTTATGTTTAGATCTTTGATCCATTTTAGAGTTAATTTTAGTATAGGGGGACAAACTGTAGTCCAGTTTCATTCTTTTGCATGTGGCTTTCCAGTTTTCCCAGCACCATTTATTGAAGAGGCTTTCTTTTCTCCATTGTGTGTTGTTGGCCCCTTTATCAAAAATTATTTGACTATATATATGTGGTTTTATTTCTGGATTTTCTATTCTGTTCTATTGGTCTGAGTGTCTATTTTTCTGCCAATACCAAGCTGTTTTGATTGTCGTGGCCCTATAATATAGTTGGAAGTCAGGTATTGTAATGCCCCCAGCTTCATTCTTTTTCTTTAGGATTGCTTTGACTATTCGGGGTTTTTTATAGTTCTATATAAATCTGATGATTTTTTGCTCTATTTCTTTAAAAAAAGTCATTGGAAGTTTGATGGGAATTGCATTAAATTTGTATATTGCTTTGGGTAATATAGCCATCTTGATTATATTCATTCTTCCTAACCAAGAACAAGGTATATTCTTCCATCTCATTATATCTTTTTCGATTTCCCTTAACAATGGTTTATAGTTTTCATTATATAAGTCCTTTACATTCTTTGTTATGTTTATTCCTAAGTATTTTATTTTTTTTGTTGCAATCGTGAAAGGGATTATTCTTTTGAGTTCGTTCTCAATTGTTTCATTGTTGGCATATAGAAAGGCTATTGACTTCTGTCACATTCCTTTTTTAATCAAAAGATAAGTTGATAGTATATCTTTAAATATTTAGACATATAAAATTTAGTTTTTAGCTCTAAAATGTTATTAATTCCTAATTTTTATAGCATTATGGTAAGAGTGTGTCATATGTTAATTCTAAAAACTTCTTGGGGTTTCTCTTGTATCTTAGACATGGCTTTTTTATTAATGCTTTATATTTGCTTTAAATTAATCTGAGTTTTTTTAATTTGATGGATAAAAAGTTCTCTATAGAACTACTGTCCTAAGTTTATTAATCATACTCTTCAAATTTTCAATAGTTTTGCTTTTCTGTCTGCTTGATCTATCTGTTTTTGAGAGGATATTATACATTTTCAACTAAAATGCTTGTTTTTTAAAATAATTGAATTTTACATAAATGCAAAAAAGTACAAAAATGTGTGTACAGCCCATTGGATTATCATAAAGTTAAAACACTCAGGTAATTACTATCCCAGTTGTAAAATAATACATTACCAGGTCCCTAGAATTGACTTTGTGCCCCTGTCCATCATAAAAATCCATTCATCCTTAAAGATACAGATCAGAGTACTCACACTGTAAAGTTGTTTTTAAACATGATGTAAATTAAATCATTCAGTATGTATATTCTTTGCACCTGTCTTCTAACGTTATGTGGGTCATCTATATCATTATACACAGTTATTGTTCATTCTTTTTTGTTTTGTAGTACTTTATTGAATAAATGTATTCATTCTACTATTTATGAACATTTGCATTACTTTCAGTATTGGCTTTTATAAATAAAGCTCAATATGAATATTCTCATCTGTGTCTTTTGGTGTGTGGATGTCCTACATTTTTATTGGGTGTATTCCTAGGAGTGGGATGTATTGGTCCAAGGCAATATGTATGTTTAACTTAATAGATAATACCAAACAGTTTTGCTTAAAAATGTAACAACTGACACTCCCAGCAGCAGAATATAGGCATTCTAGTTGCTCCACATTTTACCACTCCTGGTATTGTCTGTCTTTCTCAAGTGAGCCACGATGATAGTGGGAATTAATACCCCATGGTAGTTTTAGTTTTAATTGCCCTTGTTACTGGATAGGAAATGGACCCGGAGCCGGTCTGTCTGGGGCCCACTGGTGAGGTGTGGGTTCTTGACTTCATGTAGGGAAGATTTCACAACACGAGTCCAGGTGATTATTGAGAGTACATTATTAAAGCTGGGGACAGAGCAGTCAAGAAAGGGCTTAGGATAGGAAAGGTAACAGAGGAGAGGCTAGGCAGGGCTGCTTTGGCTCTCTGGAAAGTCAGAGAAAAAGGAGCCTTGGAGACAGGAGCAGGAGAAAGCTTGGGGCATGCTGCCACTGCCCGTTGCTCGCCTGGTTGCAAGTCCTGGGGGCACACTTGGAATAAAAATGTATGGGCATGCTAGTGCCAGCTTCCCATTGAGTCATTTTGTCTTGAGGGCATTTTATCTTCCTTTCCCTGGGAATCTTAGGGAAAGTCTCAGGGCATGGGTCTCAAATATTCATTAGCTTCCAAGGTGTGTCATTCAAGATGTTGATTCATCAAAATATGCATAAAGAGGGGTCTGGGTTATTTTCTGGTTAGTTTCATTTTTTTAAAAATATCATCGAAGAGGGACCAGGGCTAAGGCCAGTTTGTTCTGGGACAGTCTGTAATGTGTAAACAACTTGCTTCTCAGTGTACTTGGTTAGGGAAGATAGAATTATGTAATTTATTACCTGGCTGTAAATTTCTCAAATTGTTTGGCCTTGTTTAATTATTTTGCCTCAGTTTCCCTTAAGCCACTTATCAAGGAATTTCCCTGCCTTACTGTTCTTCCTTACCTTCATGACTAATACTGTTGAGCAGTTTTAAATGTATTGTCTATGTTATCAAGTGTCTGTTAACTTTTATTGCTCATTTCCTAGTGTGTTGTCTTTCACCTCTTGATTTGAAGGGACTTTTTTATGTTTGCCAGTTGCACATACCTTTTCCCATTTCATGGTTCACTTTTATAATCTCTCAATCATGTCTTTTTGATGAACTGAAATTCTTAATTTTAATATAGCCTATGTATTCCTTTTTATGGTCAGTAATTTGTATATGCCTTTTAAGACATCCCTGCTAACACCAAGATGAGGTCTATATCCTGTTTTCTCTTAGGTTAGCACTGTCTGTAGAAACCTAATGTGAATCCCACAAATTTGAACCATGTATATAATTTTAATTTTTAGATAGCCACATTAAAAAACCTGGTGAATAATATACATAATAAATTATTATAGAACTATTCTTTTGTTCTTTCTTTAAAAATAAAATTTCAAATTCCAGTGGATATTTCAAACTTACAGAACATCCCAATTTGAACTGGCCACACTTCAAGTTTTGGTAAACACATGTGTCTAATGGCAGTCATTTATCATATCAACCCAGTGAAGGAGCTTTAAATGTCATTCCACTTACATTGGACTCTACCATCCGTGTGCAATTGTGTCGTGTGTGTGGCATGAGGTAGCAAAGAACTGAGTACTGTCTAGAAATAAAGGAAGATCTTCAGGATCCACAACCAAGCTGGGTCCCTTAGGAACTAAAACAGGGCTTAATGATGCTGGCACGTTCTAAGTCTTTTATCTCTACATAGTCTCAATTTATTTCATGAGCATTTTTCCAACCTGACAGTGGACAAGTTCCCCAGTTATTGTGGAGTCACATCTCGACAACTTCCAACAGATGAGAAAAGAGCAATCTAATTCTGTTTAGAGTTATTCCAGCTCAGGTCACATCCTATACCCTGCAATTGGGGAGATGATTATTTTTGGCCTGGTCATTATATTTATATCCCATATTTATAATCATGGGACAGAAATTATTTACCGCAGAGAGGAAGCTACCATAGTCTATCACTCTCTTCTTTCCTTGAGATGCATTTAGAGAGGTGGGGGTCTTCCTTGTGTGCAGTAAGCTCTAAATAAATATTTGTAGATAGTAGTAGAATAGTCTCCTACTTTGATGGGAGTGTTTAAAATAAGGCCTAAAGCCAGAAGAGGAATATAAATGCATTTGATTGGAACTCATTTTTATGATACACACATACATATGTTTAGAAAAGTTGATTATAAGGGTTTGTTAACACTGAGAATAACAGCATTTTCTTTGTAACCTGCATTTTTTCTGCCAATTTTTAGGTGATTAGAAGATACAGGTATCCTGGTGTCTTTGGTAAATACGCCAGTTTTGCAGAAATTTTGAGGGTGATGGCCTTCTTATTCCATAGTACAATCCTTTGGGCCATTAGTCTAACTTTAGTGATTTCTCTTTATTAATTTTTAAAGAAAATAGTGCAAAGGATGAGAATGTTATTTGATGTTAAAAGAACTTTTTCTTCCTCTAGAATTTATCTAACTTCCTGTCTAAGTGAGGTCTTGGTCTCAATTTATTAGTTCAGTTGTTTAGCACAAAATGTAAAATTTCAGTGTGGCTCTGTGCTAGTTAGAGATGGGACTTTGTTCCCTAGGATGCCAAATGTTCTACTCTTAACTCATATTTCTTCAGAGCTAACATGTTCCCCCTTTGGGGAAATTGACTCTGAGAAGGAGGATGAGACATAGAAAAAAAATCTTCCTTTAGTTTTTGTTTTAAGAAACTTCCAGCAAGATTGAATGAGAAAAACTACCCATTTTTGTTTTTTAAAAAGACATAATATCTGGGTAAAAATAGTTATTTTGACTGTAGAAAAACCCTGACCTGGTCCACCCAAAGCCAATTTTGTAGGGTTAGGTAGACAAAATCTCAAGAAAATGGTGTAGTCTCAGTTCTTTGGATGGTATTTGGAGTATTGATGTAGTATAATTTTCTCAGGTCCCAACATAACAAAATAGGTCTGATCTTCTCCACACTGCTTTCCTAGTGGCTGTTTCTTCCTTGTGCCATCTTGAACCCCTCCCCACTTCCACTTCTCACACTTGGTTTTTGTTGACATTCAGAAGCATGACTGACAGTGTGTGTTAGGATAATGATAACGTCTGGTTCGCACTGAATCCAAAGCCACCTGTACCACAGCCAAGCGTGGTATCTAGGATTTCTTTTCTTTTCGTATTTATTTTATGGACACTTGATTAAGAAAGTTAGTATGGATTCAAAATGTTTTGCCTTTCTTACTGTTTCAAAGTAAACAATCAAATCTTTGTTTATCTTCCTAATTTATTTTAAATGTATAATCATAATATAGCAATAGATCATACACTTTAGGAAAAGTAAAACACATCTGATTACCCTCTAAACTGTTATTCTGTGTATTCCATTTCAAGCTTTTGTTATGTGCATGTTTTTATGTCATTGTATTTATTAATTTTTAAATTAGTTTTTAAGGAATTCAATGGATCAGCATGCAAATAAAGAATATGTATCCTTTATTTAGTTTACAAGATCTCCTAGTGCTGATGAGAATCAAAGAAGAACTATTTCCCAGAATCATTGATTTTAAAAGTTCTCACACTTAGTGATTTGAAATACTTGTTTATAATTGGCAGTCAGAAATAATTCTTATCTTTGAATGTAAGGCTCACAATTGTTATGTATGTGACAACAGCTACACAGAATCATTGCAGCTTTGTAAATATTAGATTTGACTGTGTTGCTAGGAACACCCCAACCCCAAATAAAAATAAGCAGGAAACATTATAAAATCTAAATTTTGTTATAAACAGTGCAGCTCTGGGTTACAGAGTGTCATCAAAACAGTTGCGTGCAAAAGAAAAACAAAAAGGAACTCTACGGTGCTGTTGTGATCATTTCCTGTTTCATTTTTTACTTTCTTTCTTGGGTGGAGGAGAGCTTTCCTCAGTCCCTCACTAGGAGTTGCTTTAAATCTCTGGGAAAGTCTGTTCTGAATTTACTACTTCTGGATTGGTCATCATCCCTTTTAAGTGGCTGCTTTTGTTTTCTGAAAAGCTTAGGTCAGTTGAGTAACATGCTGCTACTGTTAAAAAAAAAAAAAAGAGCTGAGTCATGCTGGAGCCTTCTCTGGTGGCTGATGCAAACCTGGAGAATTTGCATCATCATTTCGCTGGAGTAAGTTGGTGTGACAGGCAGGCGCTTAAATACCAGCGCACGAGGAAGCTGAGCTGGGCTGTGATGATAGGCGGCGCGGCCACAGCGCAGGGGGAGCCCGAGGTGGAGGAGCGGGAGCCCCGGAGCACACAGGTGTTCCTGGGCAGTCACCAGCTAGCCGGGCAGGAGAAAACACACCTCCGAGTCTCCACCTGTGAACACTATAGCCCCGAGGGACAATCTGAGAGCAGAGAGCCAGAGATTGGTCAGTCACACCAAGAGACACCCAAGTTGAAAGTTTTAGTTTTTTCTTTTTTCCTTTTTCTTTTTTTTTTCCTCCCCCCACTCTCTTATTTTCCCCACCGCGTGTCACTACAATGGTCAGAAAGCCTGTTGTGTCCACTCTCTCCAGTGGAGGTTACCTGCAGGGCAGTGTTAACGGGAGGCTGCCCTCCCCGGGGGGCAAGGAGCCCCCTGGGCAGGAGACGGTGGTGCTGAAGAAGAAAATCACTTTGCTGAGGGGTATCTCCATCATCATTGGCACCATCATTGGATCAGGAATCTTCATCTCTCCTAAGGGCGTGCTCCAGAACACGGGCAGCGTGGGCATGTCTCTGATTGTCTGGACAGTCTGTGGGGTCCTGTCCCTGTGTGGTGAGTGCGGCTTCTTCTCCGGGAGGGGGGGTGTATCTACGCAGCTGGGCCGTTCTCTCCCCGGGACAGGGACGGCTTATTTGTACAGAGTGAACAACAGAGCAGAGGCTGCAACTGCACTTTCGGATTTTCCTTTAAGGATGCGAACTACCCAAACTCCTTCCACGGTTGGCAGGGTCCTGGCTTCCTTCAACTTGCTTCCTGCGGGCTGTCCTCGCTTTTCCTGACTAGGACAGACTATTTTCTGACTTTTCCCTGTGGTGACCAGAGCAAAGGCGGACTTTGATGACCCAGTGAAATGCCGGCGAGCTTTCTGCCCGGGGCAGTTGTGCTTAGTTATGTGTGTTTGGGGCATCGTGGCAGCTGGCACGCTGAGTGAAACACCTGTGAAGTGAAACTCGGCGTGGCCTATTTAGACACAGAACTGAGTGATCAGCAGAAGTTTGACTGATTTTTTTTTTTTTTTTTTTGGCAAAACAAACGGGTGGCAGTCTTTCCCTTCTTATTTTTTTTTAACTTCATGCGCTTGTCAGTTCCTAGTAGTCTTTCAAAAACCTTTGACGTGGAAGGATGTGTGATGCCACATAACTCAGTAGCTTTCACCAGTGGGTGTATTGCAAGGGTCTGAGCAAACTTCAGATTGTTTTTTTTAACCTTTCAGCTGTCCCAAGTCCTTATAAACTTTTGCAATATAGACAGTAGAGCTGGAATTGGGAGTTAGTTTGCTGTGCTTGTCCGGATCTGCATTCTTCATTTATAGTTCTGTTGGTCTCTAGCGACACAGATCATCTGTCCACCTGTTCACTGAACAGAACTGCTGGGAGGAATATGATCACTCACTGTCCTTCCAGATCAAGATTTCTTCTATTGATTAGACAATTAATAGGAAAGAGGTAATAAATGTCCCTTCACGAGGTGAACAGATTAGAAAGCCGCAGGAGTTAGTTTTAAAGGTGACACAACCCAGTGAATGGTTTAAAAAATTAATTTCCTGGGGGAAGTGATTAAGATATATTTGCTTTCCTCTGACAAATTACATGTTTTGATTCCAAATGACGCTGCTCTTTAAAGGTACTCTTTGTTACAACCGTAGGACCAAGTGCTAACCCTTGGCTCTACCTGCCTCAGTCCATTCATTCTTAAGGCCTTGTGATATTTTAATGCATTCATTTAAAGAACCCAAATTTCTGTTATTAGTAACAAGGCATTTTATTTACTTTTTTTAAAAAAGGAAGAAGGTATTTTAAATAAAACTAGTTAAACCAAAGCTTTAGTATAAAAAGTCCCATTGAGGAATAATTTTTTAGATTTTTAAAAAGAGATGTGATACACATACGGTCTGGTATGTGTATCTATAGACAAAGAGAAACCTAATTGTTGATTGTCTTTAATGAATTCACGCACCCTCAGCCTGCAATCTTCTATAACACTAGCTACTTTCAGAATAAATCAGTGTCTAATAGAAAAAACCATAATGACTTTCCTGGACTTTGCATACTATGTGCATGCAGCTCCTACTATGTGATTTCATTTTTGCGCACAGTAACAGTTAATTCAAATATAATAATAAAATGGATTGCTCTGAGTGTTGAACTAGTGAAAGTGGTGTTGACTTGTACTATGAAATATACTTCTGCAAAAGAGATCATCTTAAGCTCAGGGAAAAACACTAAAGGGACTGACTAAAGTTCCACCTGAGTTGGTATTCTTTGATTATGAATTGCAGGGAGTGAGACCCTGTATGAATCTATTTGTCGGTTTTGCATTACATTTGTCACTTAAGTTACTGGAAACTTTGTGTGTGTGTGTGTGTGTGTGTGTGTGTGTGTGTGTGTGTGTGTGTGACAGACAGGGATGGACAGACAGGAAGGGAGAGAGATGAGAAGCATCAATTCTTTGCTGTGGCACCTCAGTTGTTCATTTACTGCTTTCTCATATGTGCCTTGACAGAGGGCTACAGCAGACCGAGTGACCCCTTGCTCAAGCCAGTGACCTTGGGCTCAAGCTGGTGAGCCTTGCCCTAACCAGATGAGCCTGCGCTCAAGCCAGCGACCTCGGGGTTTTGAACCTGGGTCCTCCGTGTCCCAGTCTGATGCTCTATCCACTGAGCCACCGCCTGGTCAGGCACTGGAAGCTTTTTGACAGGAGGGCCTTCCTAACAGGAAACAAAGCAAAATGTAACAAAAATTTTTTCTTTTAAAACTCTAAAACTTTGGAACTAGAAGTATAGAATCTATATCTGTTTTACAATGTTTTTCTTTTTAAAGCCAGGTCAATACATGGATTTTTATATCCTGTTTTGAACTTTTTTATCTGGGTCAAATGAGAATTTTAAATGTAAACCTCATTTCTCCAGAACTCAATGTAACCTAGGGCAACCATCCTGGAGTTTCTGCAAAACATGCACAGGTCTAGGTACTGATTGTCTGGCAATAAATTCTGAGGTACTTATGACTCTTCCATTTTATATTGATGCTCCTCTGTACAGTCTACCAACATGGCAACTGGTTTTCAACACAGAGTAAATTGCAAATAGTTATAATTAGTTATAAATAAGCTAACAGTATCAGTGACCTCCCAAATCAGTCAGCAGACTAGTTACTTTAGAATTATCTGTGCACATTTTAAAATAATGGATTACTTTGGATCCTTCTATCGGACGCCTAGACTCTCTTGGTTAGAGAGTGGGTCTGGCATATGGCCTTAGAATCTGTTTTTTTGTTTGTTTTAAAATAAAATATTCTCCCTGGATAACTGATAAAATGCTGGACTCAGGAATAGGATAAGTGACACCAAGATTTCACTGAATATCTAAATTCTATTCATGTTGGACAGTTCTACCTGAAGTCTTACTGACTGGTGATAATTTCCCACACTTTTAGTCTCTGAGTAGCTCAAGGAAAAAAGTGTGTGATACATATGAGTACTTAGCAGTATGCTAGAACTTTTTATTTAATATCAAGATATGTATTTTCATTATTTTAATAAGTAATTATTCAAATTAATGGGTATTGCTGTATTTCATAAGGTGTTCATTCCTAGTGTCAGGTCCACTACTGCCTTTGGCACCCATTATTCCACTGATTCACAAAAAATGAAACTGAGGTTTTGGCAAGTTAAGTGACTAACTCATTTCCATGTAAATTGTATTGCTACATGATAAAAATATTTTATAATTAATTTTACCTAATGTAATAAATTTAATTCATACCACCTCTTTTACAAAGTATGTTATTTCAATCACTTGGAATTATATACTCTAACAACATCCAAGAAAATTGTTCTAAAAATAGAATATCTGAGTTAAAACTCATTTTTTTGACACTCAAAACATATCCTAAAAATAAGTGAAGCCTTTCAAAACCTGGAGTTTATATTTTTTCTGAAAAATAGATAACATCTTTATTTTGTGGCACCACGGAAATATTTATTAAAAGGGTTCTCTATACAATGAGGTCGCTTTGGGGTAATTTCTTATCTTGGTGGGAAGTTATGTTAGTATTATTGATCTCTTTCTCCTCTTTTTCCTTGTTCTCAGGTTTGCGATTCAAGATTCTTAACAATATGTTGTTTTAGAACATTTCAAGTTACTTTACCATTTCAAGTTAACTTACATTGTTTGAATAGAACGAACTAGATCTCAAATTTAAGGAAATTACCAGAAGAATTGGTGGCTCTTTACCAATTAAGTGACCATTATTGATCTTGAAATAAGGATGTCTCTTAGACCAAAGGATGTAGTAACATCCCTGCAATAGAAACATTGTTGTATCAGTTCTGCTGCTGATGACTTAGTGATATTTATCTTTGTGCCTTTTTATTATAAATATTTCACAGGAGCCATGTCCTATGCAGAATTGGGGACAAGTATAAAGAAATCAGGTGGTCATTACACATACATTCTGGAAGTCTTCGGCCCATTACCAGCTTTTGTGAGAGTCTGGGTGGAATTGCTCATAATCCGGTAAGTGCATAAATAGGAAAAAAATTAAGGGAAAATAAGACTATACATTACCCCTTTCTTTGAATTACCATGATTCTTTAAAACTAATTAAAATATTCATGTCACGTGACCATTTTGTAAACATATCTACTTCAGGACACAAAGTCTACAACTATCGTTTTCAATGCAGTTTCACCACAGACGGTAGTTTGCCAACCATGCCAAACTTTTAAAACTAATCTTCAATTATTCTCTATTACATTTTTAGGAAGGATATTAACCTAAAAAGACATGAAACATCAAAGTTTACCTTGATAAATCTTATCTTTTGACTGACCAGACAAAAAATCAAGTGCTATGCTAAGAGCTGGTGTTTTTATTCTTGTAGATTACACCACTAAGACATTGAACTTGACTCAGTTTTTGTGACTAGGAACTTTTCTTGCTTCACAACTCAGCGCGTCATCAAGTTTAATACTTTACAAAAACAGTGAGACTCTACTTGACATAAATGACTCACTTCCTCACATTAAACCAATGAGTGCACTACAGTTGCAAAAATCTTTTTGATTTTATAGTGATAGCAGTGTGTTCCTCTTCCTTATACTCTTGATTTACAATCAAACCAAGTTGTGCTAAGTCACTCTGAATAGTAGATTCTCTTCAGCTTCCTGGGAAACTTAATGTCATATGAGACATTTAGAGTAGCACAGTTCCTTAAGTTTAATTGCATTCAGAAAACATGACTTGCACATTCGCATTAAAGAGTTGAACAGAAATAACTAGCTAAACTTGTTATTCCTGTGAACTTACCAGAAATACGCAGCTGAGAGCTTCTAAGCTTTTATCCTAACATTTGTGGCTAAATGGCAAAGGCAGAGCTAATAAGCATAAACTTCATACTAATCTTGATCTTTTATAGTCGGAGTGTCTTTTTTTAAGATCTCTTTTTAAGATCTCCAGGGTAGTATTTATTTCTTTGTTAAATCTGTTCTCATTTTAAACAATTTTATTATTTAAAACTTGTTATAATAAAATAATTATCAAAAAGTACTTTGTTCCTTTTCTAAAGTCTGGGATTTTCCCCTGGATATGCCTTCTACTTTTTTCTGATGATCTGAATCTTACTCTTCAAAGGTCAACTTAAATTCCACCTTTTCCAGTTAATTTCCTGTTCACCCTCATTTATGGTATTTCTTTCCTCTCTAATTCTTCAGAAACATGCAGTCCCTGCTTCTCATTTGACATTAAACATGCTATCTTGTATTCTTATTTAATATTTTAGGTGTCTGTAGTGCTGGTTCCCTGTTAAAACCGCAAGCATTTCAGGCACAGAAGACTAGGTCTCACACGTTTTGTAATCCTTATACTACATATTTACTTCAGAGCCATGAGTACACTATATTTCGAATATGACTGAAAGTTTAAGGTTATACTATTTTGACTGCAACATCCTCAGCATCCCAATGAGTGCATTAGTGAGAGTGCTGGGCCATCAGAATGGTGGGCTTGGAAGCTGATAGAGCCGGGCTGGAACCCCCCTGCAGCCCTGTATTGGTTGGATGCCTTGGCTAATGCTCGGCATTATGATCAGCATGGTCCTTCTGTTTGCAGTAGCCCTGAAACAGGGCTCATTCATGAATTTACTCACCCCTCAGACTGCACCTGAGTGCTGATAGGCAAGTTAAAAGCTCTCAAGTGGAGTGAGCCATAGTTTCTATTTCCAAGTTGTTCACAGTCAACTGTTACTGTAATTATAAGATAGCTACTTCATGGTGTGTGTGTTTGTGTGTGTGTGTGTGTGTGTATTGACTGAGGAAATTACTTACATGTATTCTAGAAGCTCTTTAAATGGGTTTAAGTATTCCTTTATAATAATGGATTCACTTTGCTCAGTTAGTCTTTCAAACAGACAGGATAATAAATGATCTAAGGGGTGACAAGATATCTAGGTACTTTATCATTTCTTTTCTGTTGACAATACACAGGGTACCTAAATACTTACCATTAAAACATACTTCAGATAGTTACTCTTGCCAGAAATCATCTGAAAAACATAGATTTCCAGAAAAGAAACATCACACATCTGTACAAAACAGGGGCCATTAGATTGAATTCACACATTCACCATATATTTAATCTTTATTGGTTTTTACTACATGATAGACGTTATACTGAACACTGGGTATAAAATAGTGATTAAGATGGACACAGTCTTGTACTTATGGAGCTCAGGGTCAAGGGAGGAAAATAGTTATCAAGCAAGGCATCACATAAATGAATAGAAAGTTGCTCTATGATAAGCACTGTGAGAAGAAAGCCACGAGGTTCACTAAGAGAGTGCACCCTGGGAGCTCTCACACAATCAGAAGATTGGAGAAGTTTTCTGAGGCAAAAGATGATTGAACTAAGATCTGAGAAGTAAAAAATGGTTGCAGGGCTTCCAGGCAAAGGATATTCAGATCTTTCTGATGGAAAGAAGCAAACCAATGAAGAAGGGAACACTTAGACCAGAAGGAGCCTGGAATTGAAGGATTTTTGCATATCCTGAGCTTATGTTGAAAGCACTAAAATGATGTGATCAGATTTTAATTTATACATCAAAATATTTATTAATGATGGAGAACAGGAAAAAAATAGTCCTATTTGGGAAGAAGAAAGGGTTCTCCAGGAAAAGAAGAATGTCAAGAAGTTTATAGTGCGGTCTGGTACCTGCAGGCCATGGTTGAAACACATAATGGTGGCTGGTTTTCTGACTGTCTAGCTATTGAGCATACGTGTTGGGTAACCATGAGAAGAAAGAGAAGCCAGAGTGAAGATTGTCTGAGAAATGAGATAATCCCAGGGGGTTGTCTGTGTATCCAAGGAATATCCATTCATATGCACATATCTTTAAACTGAAAAGACATGTTATCATTTTCTCAGAAATATTTGAAGACTTAAAGGGGATTGGAGGAGGTAACTGTTTCGCTGTATACTGAACTTTATATTCTTATTTCATACATATTTTTTTTCACTTGTGTAAAATTACAAGCATATTTCTATTTTTCAGCTTATACTTTACATCTAAGTATCATGGAACTAAGAGTAATTACTTGGCTTTTTAAGTGTTCATCTTTACTGGAAAAATAATAATAACATAGTGTCAAGGATGTAAGCATATATTTGCAATGAATACTTACTACTTTTTTGTTGAATTTTGTGTTCATTTTTCTGACCAGGTCCCAACCCATTTTAGTTGACACCACGAGCACATTTGTACTGGGGCTAGGATTTAATTTTTGACTTGCTGATAAACAAGACTGCTTCATGTGAAGTTCATCTTTGTTAGGCTCTGGAGTAATGAACTAGACTTTTAAGGGAAAAAAATGCAAATATGACAGAGCAGGGGCATAATTGATAGCTCCAGCCTTGCTCCCAAGGAAATGTGAAGTTTAAAAACTATCCACCGAAGTTATAGACAATATTTTATTGGAAACTTTGGTGACAACCTAAGCAAATATGGCGTTCTAAAAATTCTCGACATTCATATTTAACCTGTTGCATACGTTGAAAAAAACTCCCTCATGGTAGAAGATGTTGAGTGAAGACATTGTCATTATTATTATTTTTGCCTAGTAACATAAATATATATGTTTTCTAGCCCTGCAGCCACTGCTGTGATATCGCTGGCATTTGGACGCTACATTCTGGAACCATTTTTTGTTCAATGTGAAATTCCTGAACTTGCAATCAAGCTTATTACAGCTGTGGGCATAAGTAAGTATGAGAGGCACAAACATGGGGGAATAAAACCCATACAAGTGATTAGAGACAGAGTTTCTTCAGACTTTTTGTATGGTGGGACTTGCTTCCCGCCTTTTGTTCCTTTTGCTTAGAATTCCTTGCCAAATTTGTGTTGGAAAATGATGGAAAGAATAAGTAGTTAGAATGATCTCTGATCTTAAATACATGCCAGCTCTCTACTGGGTCAGTAGCCATGATGGTTAATCTTTTCAAATAGGCAAACAAAAACCCCCTTGTTAGTAAAATAGAAATTGGATTGTATGTAAGAGAGATAATTACAGATGAAAACCCAATTATTTTATGGACTTTTAGTATTATGAATTCTCCTTCCACAGTAATACCATGCTGGGTTATACCTCATTTATCCTTATGGAGTGATGTTTATGTGTTGGGTGTATATGTTGTGTTCATACATTTTATAGCGTTAACAGCTGTCACTCTTAGTGTTATGGGTTTAGCTGCCCATTGGTGGTCATGCTGAGTCTTCTAACTATATTTGATTATTAGTAGTATTTCTCAACTAGTTTTCCTTATGGCCTCCAAATTAGTAAGTTGCTCATTTTTATCACTGGGCACAGATAGAAAAAAATGTAAAAGGAACAAAAAAGAGGATAATACACAAAATTACATAAGTGATATAAAGCAAAATATGGCTAACATCTTAGAAAAGTCTAGCTTCCAAATTCCTGCCTATTATGGGAACTGATAGCTTAATCCTAGATACTAATTGAATCACTGTTTTAAACATCAACATTTGATTAGGGCCTAAGTATTAAAACCACGTTAAGTGTCAATTTTATATTGGTAAAATATCTGTGAATAGATAATGTATTTTCTATGGCTAGAAAGATGAAATTATGTCATAAATTCGAGGCCTTTAGCAGAATTTCCCCCAGACAATTCTTGATAAATCTGATTTTTACTCAAGGGATGGACTAACAGCCATTGCTGTGCCCATTATATTCTTGTCCCTGGATCGACTGAGGCAGAATCATATCATGGTTATTGTATTTGAAAAGAGAAAGGTAGGGGTAGTGTTTTTGAGAGCTCTGTAAAGTGCCAGTAGAAGTTACTAGTTAAAAGCCGTAATCAGGGAACTTCAAACAGAGTCTACATAAACATTTACAAATCCACAAATATTGCCTAGTTTGGCCTTGAAATAAGCTGAATAATGACAGCACACTACTATTTTGGTAAGTCTCAATGCCTTTTTTCTCATTTATCCAAATTCTATATAAGAGAAAATGTCAATTTTAGGGGAGTAAATAGTAACCATTCAAACAAAAGTTTTAAAGCAAGTGTATATAAGTATAACTAAGTACTTTGTGGTTTACAGAACTTCTCTCTGTGGTAGAGATTGGTGATAGAATAGTTACCAAAGACACTGAATAAGTCTTGGATAAAGAGAGGCATTTCCTTCTACTTCTGCCAATAGGTATAACATTAGTTTACAAATCCCTATATTCTCTTTGCAAATTTAAAATTCCGAGGAAATGTGTTCCTATAATCAGAAACACTAAGAGAAAACCGGGGATCTTATGACTCAGTGGGAAGTAATGTAAACCGATGTCCCTTAGCTTTACTGGAGCAGTGGGAAGTGGGGGTGGTGAGAGGGAAGGAGACATTTACCTGGGGCAAGTCTCTCACAGTCTGCACTATTCAAAGTGAGGAAAGGTGACATTCTGCCTTTGAGGGGTGAAGCAGAAGTGAAATGTAGAAAGTCACTTGTTCTTTGATTCCTTGGAGAAGGAAATAGTTTGAAATCTCTAAGTATAGAAGAGCAAATCTGAAGGGTTGTGTTGTAATCTAATTATAGAAAAAAGGAATTTCAAGTGTTTTGGAATGTTAGTCAACCATTGCGAAACGAGAGGGGAAGGGGTGGAGAGTTACTGAATGCTAGTGTACTCCCTATCGCCTGCCTTAAAAAGTGCAGAGGTCCCTGACTGATAATTTTTCGACTTTGTGATGATGAACTAGAGATACACGCTCAGTAGAAGCCACATTTCAAATTTTGTTTATAACTTTTTGTGGGCTAGCAATAATTGGTGGAATATTCTCTCATGATGCTGGACAGCGTCAGCGAGCACAACCACCAGAAACCTGAGCACCAGGGTAAACATCCTACACCAGGGGTCCCCAAACTTTTTACACAGGGGGCCAGTTCACTGTCCCTCAGACCATTGGAGGGCTGGACTATAAAAAAAACTATGAACAAATCTCTATGCACACTGCACAAATCTTATTTTAAAGTAAAAAAACAAAGCGGGAACAAATACAATACTTAAAATAAAGAACCAGTAAATTTAAATCAACAAACTGACCAATATTTCAATGGGAACTATGCTCCTCTCACTGACCACCAATGAAAGAGGTGCCCCTTCCGGAAGTTTGGCGGGGGCGGATAAATGGCCTCAGGGGGCCGCATGCGTACTGCAGGCAGTAGTTTGGGGACCCGTGGTCCTACACTCTATGGTGGACTATGTTGCCAGTTTTTGTTTGTTTGTTTGTTTGTTTATTCTGAGCATGTTTAAGGCAGGCTTAGCTAAACTATAATGTTCTTAGTTTAGGTGTATTAAATGCATTTTGACTTATAATACTTTCAGCTTATAATGGATTTATCTGGACGTTACCCCATCGTAAGTACAGGAGCATCTGGACTCTATTTCGTTTCTGTCAAATTAATAAAGATTGGAAACTATGCTTATCCAAAGACCTCTCCATTGTAGTAAATATGTCAGGCACGTTGAAATGTAACTAGGAAATCTTATCTTCGTGTCTGACACTCCCCTTCAGCTCAATACTGACATGACTCCCTTCACCTGCTATGGGAACCCATGAATTTTCACTGTTTTTCTAATTTAAAGAAGCATTTAAGAAGTACATATGTTGGATATTTATAATGATACTTTGTCTGTTGTTCTGGTCTCCTGAAACTAAACCCGAAGGAAGCATACACTCAAATGGAAGAATATTATAATAAACATATTTTCTCAAAATATGAAGTCTAGTCCCAGATCCATTCCTAACAACTTCTTGGAGGCTATAAAGTTCAGTTTATAGAAGTGAGTAGACAGCTGTGCCAAGCTTGTCTTATCTGTGGGAAGAATTAGGGAGAGCAAACCAAATAGCATGTGATTGCACTCTGAGAAAAAATCAGCTGGTTCTACAAATGCGTTGCCATCTTTTTTTCCCCCTAAACCTGTATTATCCTGGCATCAGTAACTTACATGAATGAAAATCTAGGACCAGTTCTGTGCTAGCATGTCAAATATAGCATGTAGAGTGGATTTGTTTCATCTTCTGAAGTCTATACTATTCCTTTTCTACCGTAACTAAATCACCAAGACAGCCAATTCTTAGGTAGATATGCATAGTACGTATTGAAATATGCAAGTACTGCAGACAACAATCATTTTCTTTAGGAGGATGACAAATAAAATGTTGCATGAAAGTATCCTGAAATTCTAGCCAAGATAAACATGAACTTTAGCAGAGAGGAGGAGTCACCAGAAATCTGGAAGAACTAGGTGTACTAGTGAGATCATCTATGTCTTGAAGTACTTCCTCCTTGTCACCTGGGAACTAGTGGCAAAAGTATGGACTCTGGTGTCGGTCTACCTGGATTCCAGTCCTATCTTCACACTTACCTATGTGAACAGAAGTGTGTTAGTTAATGTACCGAGTCTTATCTGAAAAATAAGGCTAGTGATGGTAACCACATAATAAAGATATAACGATGAAATTATCCCTATGCAGTCTTTACACAATGTTTGCCATATAATAATAGTTTACATTTGTTACCAGACTAAAGGGGTTCATTTGCCTGTATGCATCCAAGCCCAATAAGATACAAGCAGAAGTTTGCAGCAAAGAAAGTAGGAGTTTATTTTTAGGAATTGGTCTGTGCCTGGAGACCTGTGAGCTAATGCTCCAAGACCTAGTTCCTGAATGCCTTTCAGGGGATGGCTTCTATAGGGAAAAGATCATTACTCACTGTGACTAAGGTGGTTAGAGTCATGGTCTCTACTGATTGGTCGACACTAGAGTAGGGGTTATTAGTCAATGCATCTGGTCCTGATATCAGCCATGGGGTCACTTTCTTTGGTTTTTCCACTTTTTTGAGCCCCGAACTGAAACACAGCTGAGGCCTAGGTATTATCTCTAGTTTGTCTGTGACTCTTCCTCTGTGTTCCTAAGGTTATTTGATGCTGATCAGAACCTCATTGTCCTGAGGGCTTAATGTTTAAGGGAGTGACTGTGCAGGAGAAAAGGAGACAGGTGACCTGGTGCTGGATGGGGCCAGCTTGAATAAAAAGGAAAGAAAGAAGAAAAGGTCATAGTATAGAAATGAAGTTTCTATGCGGTTACACATTTATTTAATGCTTACCATTTTTATTCCCAATAATGAGATCCTAATTATAGATGCTCTTTTTATTGCTGCACATCTTCTCCGAAATGAGTGCATCCAGGAAATAAATGGTAACAAAGAGATAAAGCAGCCCAGGCAGCTGTTACAAAAAGCAATGAAACAATGCACTTCAGCTCGACCAGGTAGCATCCATTCAGCATTCCTATCTTTTATCAGTATAGCATGAAGCAGTCAGAAGCCCATAGAACCTGAATTTGGGAGAAAACCCAATATAACCAGGTTCAGTAATTGCACTGTGCAAAAGCAAAGACACCCTGAACCACAGAAGTGCTGCAAGACACACTTGCTAGTCCTTAAATTACAGAGTCTGTCCTTAAGTTCCCCTACACATCCTCTTCAGATGCAATTCCCTTCAAATATGGATTTATCTCCGGGATTTGTACATATGGCTTTCCTGGCTGCATCTCAGTTCTTAGGAAATGGCTTCCTTTCCTTTCCCTTCCTTCCTTCCTTCCTTCCTTCCTTCCTTCCTTCCTTCCTTCCTTCCTTCCTTCCTTCCTTCCTTCCTTCCTTCTTCTTTTCCTTGTTCTCTTTCTCCTTTATCTCCCTTCCTCTCTATGCAACAGCTCTCTTCTGGCGTGAGTACTTTGCGAAATAGAGAGTGTTTGGGGATTTAGGAGCTCTGTTTAAAAGAACACAGTGCTCTTTCGTTGGTGGTGGGAACATGAGTTCAGTCCCCCCCCCCCAAGGTCAATGCTGACTCTTTCACTGAGAAAATAATCCTCTTCCTATGATAACTCATTGACCACAGAGTCGTTTGCATAGACTGTTTCCTGTTTGCATAGAAACAGGAAATCACTGGCTGAGGAAGAAGAGAGGAGAGTTGCACTATATTATTTTCAACATACAAATACTTTACGCTGGGGAGAGAAGAATACTTTTATTTTTTTATCTTTTCTCTGATAAAATGATGCACTCTGCCATTAACAATGGGCCTTTCTGTTTCTTCATGTTTTCAGCTTCAAACGTAGATAAAATTTTTCCTCTTCCTCCCATGAAGCATATTCAGGGCCCTGGCCTTTCAAGTCACTCTCATTGTTACTCCTCTGAAGCTTTTCTGCATTAGCAACTGCTGATCCACTTTGTGGAAGGAAGAGCCTTTAAGGGCTCTGCAGAGCCCTTAGAGTTTCCATCCTTGGGTTTCTTTTTCAAAAATGACAATTATTATTATTTTTTGCTTAAGAAAATGCTCCATGTTCATTATACAAATTATTACAATAATACAGAAAAATAAGTGAGAAAAATTAAAAAGTATTTAGTGTTCTATCATCTATAGATAGCTTTTGTTAATGTTTTGGTAAATAACTTTTTAGATTTCTAAAAATTTCCTTTCTGGCCTGACCAGGCGGTAATGCAGTGGATAGAGTGTCAGCCTGGGATGCTGACGACTGAGGTTCGAAACTCTGAGGCCACTGGCTTGAGTGTGGGATCACCAGCTTGAGTACAGAGTCACCAGCTTGAGTGTGGGATCATAGACATGACCTCATGGTCATTGGATTGAGCCCAAAGGTCACTGACTTGAAGCCTAAATTCTCTGGCTTGAGCCCAAGGTCGTTGGCTTGAGCAAGGGGTAACTGACTCAGCTGCAGGCCCCCAGCCAAGGCACATATGAGAAAGCAATCAATGAATAACTAAGGTGCCGCAACAGAGAGTTGATGCTTCTCATCTCTCTCTCTTCCTGTTTGTCCTTCTCTCTCTCTCTCTCTCTCTCTCTCTCTCTCTCTCTCTCTTTCACTAAAAAAAATATTCCTTTTTGTCCTTGTGTGTCTGTTTGTCTAGGTATCTCTCCATCTCTGTCACTTGCTGTATTGGTCAGTATTGTATCATGAACACCCTTTCGTGTAATAAATATTTCATTGTATCATGATTTTAAATGGCTGCATAGTAAACTATTAAAACAATGTATAATATGTTAATCAACCTTCCTTTAGAGGTCTAGGTTATTAAGTTGATAATGTTTGTACTGATTCTTTAATTCTGAAATGAGTTAGTGATTGTGTCAAACCATAAAAAATAAAGATAGTGCATTGCTGTGCATAAGGATAACTTCCTGTTGCAATTTTAGTTATGAGAATTCTGTGTTTTGTTTTATCACCACAGAAGTATCTTCATATTTCTCTTTTGGGGGGGGAATATACCATATAAAAATAAAGTTTAGAGATAAAAAACTGCAAATGCCAAGTATGGAGTAGCATTTTTTTGGGGGGAGGGTGTAACACGAAGCATAAGATTTTGTAATGAGCAGAAAGTTGAAATCTGCCGTCTAGAATGACTGCAGTCATTCTAGTGGAGTATAGGAGGTAGCATCTTAAAATATCACCATTCATTTCATGTCGTTTTGTTCTTTAAACTTAGTATCCAGGTCATGCATTCATTTAACAAAACTGTGTTGATCATCCTTCTGGGCCAGTCATGAAGCTGGACATGAGCAATACAGAGATGAATGCTGCTTATTCTATCCTCAAGGTTCTCATGGTCCACAGTGTGGGGAGGGTGGGTGGTCAGCAAGGGAAATTCTGCAGGCTTTGGACCCAGTGTTCATCCTACCCTGGGTATTCTTTTGGTTGCGACACCTTAGTTGTTCATTGTTTGCTTTCTCATATGTACCTTGACCGTGGGCCTTCAGCAGACTGAGTAACCCCTTACTCGAGCCAACGACCTTCGGTCCAAGCTGGTGAGCTTTTGCTCAAACCAGATGAGCCCGTGCTCAAGCTGGCAATCTTGTGGTCTCGAATCTGGGTCCTCTGCATCCCAGTTAGACGCTCTATCCACTGCACCACTGCCTGGTCAGGCTGGGTATTCTTTTGGACTCATCACTTGACAATGTTTTTTCCCCCAAGTCACAAAACATGTCTTGGAAGGCTCTTCCTTTAGGTTAAAAGTCACTCTTTGATGTGTGAGTTGGAAAATCAAAGGTGCTGGCTGAGACTGGTCCTGTGAGTGAAGACTAAGGTCCCAGCCAAGTTTTTGACACCTTAGTGCTTGTTGAGTGTGATCTTCCCAGCGAGGTGAATGAGCATCCAGTCACTGACGGAGGAAGAAGTTGCTGCCTCATCATCCTGAGGAGTCACGTTCAGCAGTCTGATGATGTGCTGTGATGACTTCAGGACTGGCTTAGAAGATACTTTTATATAATTATTAAGATACTAACAATGTTCAAAAAGAAGGAGGAGGAAGAGGAGGAGGAAAAGGAGGAGGAGAAAAAGGCAAAGAGATGACTTCTTACTGTCTGGAGGTTTTATCTCAAAGTTTCTCAAAGTTTAATGTGCACAAAAATCTTGTAGAGATCTTGTTGAAATGCATCTTTGTGTTTCTGAGGTCTTGGGCAGGACCTGAGTTTCAGCATTTCCAAAACGCTTCCAGGTCTGCCCACACCTCTGGTTTGCGAGGGCCCTTGGAGTAATCGGGACCTAGGATGTCTCCTGTCAGTGAGGATTTTCCTTTTGTAATCTCATCTGTTATATTTTATTTATTTATTTATTTACTTACTTACTTACTTATTTATTTATTTATTTATTTATTTATTTATTTATTTATTTATTTATTACAGCTGTGGTGATGGTCCTAAATAGCATGAGTGTCAGCTGGAGTGCCCGGATCCAGATTTTCCTAACCTTCTTTAAGCTCATAGCAATTCTGATAATTATAGTCCCTGGAGTTATGCAGCTAATTAAAGGTATGGACTGAAAAATGAATGCTTTGTAAAGGACGTATCTGCTTTTGGTCTCTTATAGCACTAACTTTCACTTGTACTAGCTGAATCCCTTAATCAGTTTCAGCTTGTGAAGCTTAGACTCTACCCCACCATCTAATTGAGACGAAAGGCTGCTACACAGAAGATGAGTTGGTATTTAGAGTGAAATGGCAGCCAGAGCATTAAGACGAGGGCAAGCAACAGAATAAGGCATCAGTGAATTCTCAGCTGTTTGAAGTGAGAACTCAAAGTGAAAAAAAGAAATCTGCTGTCAAACTACACATATGTCCTCTTCTTTTGACTTTAAAATAGTTCAAGGAGAGTAGTGAAGATTAAAGATACCTGGGAAATAATGAAAGGAGATTGAGAGTCCTTTTACTTTGTGGTTACTGATTTGACTTGAGGATAGAATCTTGACAGAAGAGGAGTCAGTACTGAAAACCAAATGCTATCACACCAAAATTGTTGTGTGTAAGGCCTGTAGTCACGGCCATCACAGCCAGGCACGTGCAGGTTCTCATTACATTCGGGCAGATGGTAGAGAAACAGTGAAGCCAAAAACTGGTGGGCCCTTCCTTTATTCTAGCCTTGCAACCAGCTGGTGAGTGAACATACACAGGGCTCCAAAACCCACTCACACATTCTCTGGTTCCACAACCAGGAGAATATTTTCTGGTTTTTCCTAGAATCAAAGGCCCCACTAGCCTCAATCATCTCTGGTTCTCCATCTGCATGCCTTCTGCTGTCTGCACAAACTGGTTTCTCCTTCAGCACCCACCATCTTGGCTTCCTTCTTCCTCCTTCTGCTTCTTCACAAACTTTTCTTGGCATGAAAACCCCTCCTCCAGTAACATCAGCATAACAGTAGTCCTTCCCAAGCAGGAAGGTAATCACAGATCACATACCTGGGCAGTGCCATTTTTAACAATAAAAGTGAGCAAACTAAAAAAACCCACAAATTTTTATAAACTCATTTGCCCAACATTGTGCAAACTTCATTTTGATCGTTACATTATTTTTCATGTAGACTCTGCATGTCTACAGAAATATAATGCTGTTTTCTGGGAGTACTTGCTTGCAGGGTTGACTGGTTAGAAAAATGAGATGGCTGAGGGGTGATGTCATTTAGAGTTTCAGTTGTTTTTGGGAAGGAGGCACATGCAATAACTTGGATTTGGTGGAAAGTGTTGGAAAAGAAACAAGCCCAGGTGAGTTATTTAATTAACGATGGGTATACGAGTAGGAAATAAATGGGAAAATGAGATGAAATTGTAAAGGAGTGATGTATAACTTGGGCATGTTAAGTATTTAATGTTTGCCTGGACATTGTCTGTTCCAAGAAAGGGAATTTATTGAGAAATTTAATGAAGCTGCAAATGAATTACATAAGGCAGATGGAAATGCTGCAATCCAGCAAAAGCAGTAGAGGCATTAAACAATAACAAAGTAGGAAAGACCCACCCCCCTGTAGCCAGGGAAAGGGAGTTGCTGTGGTCCATTTAATAAGCCCAGTGGGAGATCTTAGAGCTCTCCTGGCTCAACGTTTGCATCAAATCCAGCAACCTCGGCCAACTCCGAACAAACACAGTAAAGGAAGACAGGAGCTGGCTCTCCTCATTCATGTTGGCCTCCATGGAGCTGACCTGCCCATATTTTATCTGATCCATGAGACATGTAGGAAAAACCATCTCTTTTGTTTGTGCTTTCTTTTTTTCTGGGCTAACTTTTTAGTCTTCTGTAAGGAGTCTCTTCTATTTTTGGAAAGTGCAGAAGCGCTGGGTCATTCACCCTACATTTAGTTCTGGTTTAGGTTCCAAAAGATGATAGATCATCCTTGAAAATGAAGGCATTTTTTCCTACTTTATCTGTTTGGTGTAATGGAAGACTGTAGTCAGCTTTTACCACTTAACTGGCGTGTGTGTGAGGAGGAGGGTGCCCAGATGTCCCACGAACTCCCTGGGAGCAGAACTCATGAGAATCTTTTGGATCTTTTTTAACACTTGACAATCGAATGATCCTTTAATTATGGTAGATCTTATGATATCAATGCTTAATGTGACCAGACTTCCTCACAAAGCTAATCTGAGAAATGCCCCCAAAGTATTACCACATTTAAAGTAAGTTTTAAGGCCTGACCTGTGGTGGCACAGTGGATAAAGTGTTGACCTGGAATGCTGAGGTCACCAGTTTGAAACCCTGGGCTTGCCTGATCAAGGCACATATGGGAGTTGATGCTTCCTGCTCCCCTCCTACTCCCTCCCTCCCTCCCTCCCTTCCTCCCTCCCTCCCTCTCTCTCTCTTTCTCTCTCTCTCTCTTCTCTAAAATGAATAAATAAAATCTTAAAAAATTAATTTTAGCATTTTGGAGAGCACTCATCACAGGTAGATTTACTCTATTCCTACAAAATAGTGATTTTTCTCTAAGTCGATCACATATTTTTCCACATTAATTTGAAACTCCATCCTGGAAGGAAAAAAAATTTTTTTTTACTAGTATAGATTGTGTATTTCTGCTCTAGTCAGATCCTGAAAATAGTTCTATCGTCTATATTTATTTAGGAGAATTTGTTGAACTTCCCTTTGAATGTCATACTTTCATAGCTGAAATATCCCTGAAGTTCAAAAATGCCTCTCGTTTGAAATACTTTCACAGTGGCACTTAGCAGAGCCTGTGCTTGGGACCTGATCTTTATGAATTTTGGTTTCTCTTATTCATGAGTCAGTGCAGCACTCTTAGGAATAGTGTCTCTTTAGGCCAAGGAGACCACAGATCACGATAAAAAAAACAGCAGACGTTTTTATCTGAATTTCAGCATTTATAGTTCCCTTTCATAAGGACACAGAGATGTTTTAGTAATGCAGGAATTTCCAAATTCACCCTATCATTTTAATAAATGAGCTACATTTGGGAATTGGATGCTTCAAGGGAAAAATCATTTAGTGTGTGACTCAACATTCTCCACTTTTGCTCTCACAACTCTCACATATTATATTGATATATATATTGTTGCTAGGCAACCCAGGCAGTAACTGAGATTTGAGTGAACAGAGGGGTCTCATACACATCTGCCACCTTCTTTAATTTACTTATGTTAAGACCAATTTTGAAACAATGTCACACTTTCTGTTTGGGTAATCTCACTTGCTGTTTTCTTTGGGAGAGACTTCTTTATACTTAACCTCAAATATCGGCTGACTACATCTGAATTCTTGTTTTTTTGGCAGTTATCCAAAAATTATACAAGAAAAGGGCCCATTATGATTCTTAAAGTAGAGAAAAAACGTGATCAATAAGAGTTCAATCCACATGCTCATGTAAAGTTTGTTAAAATGTATCTGTTTGAGAGTTCGGTATAATTTATTTTCAGTGTTTCTAGAAGGAGCCCAAGTACCATTCTCTAGGAAGAGCCAGTGCGTTTTCTATGTACAGTGCCAAAGAGTAGATTTTTGGTGTTTTTTTTGTTTTGTTTTGTTTTTGTATTTTTCTGAAGATGGAAAGGGGGAGAGACAGTCAGACAGACTCTCGCATGCGCCTGACGGGGATCCACCCAGCACGCCCACCAGGGGCGACGCTCTGCCCCTCCAGGGCGTCGCTCTGCCGCGACCAGAGCCACTCCAGCGCCTGGGCCAGAGGCCAAGGAGCCATCCCCAGCGCCCGGGCCATCTTTGCTCCAATGGAGCCTTGGCTGCGGGAGGGGAAGAGAGAGACAGAGAGGAAGCAAATGGGTGCTTCTCCTGTGTGCCCTGGCCGGGAATCGAACCTGGGTTCCCCGCACGCCAGGCCAACGCTCTACCGCTGAGCCAACCGGCCAGGGCTAGATTTTTGTTTTAACTTTGCGTGCCATCTGGTCTCTGTCACAGCTCTCCTACCCTGCCATTTTAGGGTGACATCAGCTACAGACTGATAGTGTCAATCACAATTCCTAAACCAGTCGGCCCAGCTACACTCTGATAACACTTTATTTACTGAAGAAGCTTGGGGGGTGGGGTAGAACAGATTTAGTTGTAAGGTTTTTCTTTTCTTTTTGGTGCCTGATGAACTACAAGGGAAAAGCATAAAGTGAAATGATGTGAGAAGGTGAGTCTAGACTTTCTTACCACCTCCCCCGTGAGAATAGACCCATGAATATTTCTTCCCAAGCAGCCCGTTATCTCATTTTAAGGACTTCTCTTATATTTCTTAAACTATAGGTTACCAAAGATCCTTTAGTCTTCATTCATGATTAAACTCTGTGAAGAGTAGAGATACTCAAAACAAGGATTTAAAGAAAATACTATTTTTCTCTTTGCTATAATTTTATTAAAAGAGAAGTGAGAAATACTGTTAGTGGTGATCAATACACTTTTGGGATCCCATCTCTAGAATGGATACAGTCTTAAAAGACAACACTGGCAGTGAGCAGAGGGTAAGAAGCCTGCTCCGGAAACAGTATAGTTTATATCCAACCTCCCGTTGCCCCCTGCTGGTGTTTGTGGTTGAAGAATGAATGACAACCAGCTCTGGGAAGGTCTTCAGATCTTTCTCTTGTCATTGCAGGGCAGACACAACACTTTAAAGACGCCTTTTCAGGAAGAGATGCCAGTATTATGGGCTTGCCCCTGGCTTTTTATTACGGAATGTACGCATATGCTGGCTGGTAAGTTGCTATCTCCAGACGGTGGTTTGGTGGTTCGTCTGGTTCATTAACTCCTTCGAGCACCTTGGCGGGGCAAGTGGGAATCCTCAGAACCCAGTGCAATTTACTTTCCTTGAAGTGAAAAAGATGGTGCAGCTCCCTCCACCGGCCTGGTTCCTGTGCATGTGACTTAATGCAAAGCTAACTGAGGTTTCCAGTCAAGGTGACCATTAGATTGAGCCGAATGTTATATTTAAAAAAGACACACACACACACACACACACACACACACACACACACACACACACACAGCAAACCAATGCTGAGCTTTAAGAACCAGTACAAATCACTTACATGTGCGGATTAGTGATGACCTAAGAATGGCATGAGATGTTAGAGATTGCTACTTTGCTTGTCAAAGGCCTTTCTGCTGACACTTCAGGGTGTTTACAAACAGTGAATGATTGATCTTTCTCCACCTTCCCATGAGAAAAAAACAATTCAGATATACAAATCAGGGAGATGTTCCCAGGAAGTCCAGCGGTACTCTAAAGGCAGGGAAGGAGAAAGCCAGGTAATGAGGTCAGTTGTACTAGGTCATCTGTTACACTTCAAAGGCCCTGACAAATTCCTTAAAATGTTCTCAACATTTGAAAACAAAATATGCAGCAAAGTTCATTGAAGTCACAATGCTCTGGGGGTGCCATTGCTCTGAGGCATGTCCACCTGGGATCCGTTCTGGTTGAAGTGTTAGAACTTTGTATTCACACGCCTCACTCTGTTTGGGAATTTGAATATCAATAATTGTGGATGAGACTGGGATTTTTCCTAAATAGATTTTATTGATCTAGTATAGTGGTTTTTAACCTTTTTCATCTCATGGCACAGAAACAACTGAAATTCTGCGGCACACCAAAAAACATACCACATTTTTTGCTGATGTGATCAAGCAGTAGGGATAATTTTGATTCATTCACACTGGACACCTAGTGTGTTGGCTGTTTTATATATATATATATTTCACAGTCTAAGGGAAAAGAGGTCAGTGCCCCTGACTAAACACCGGTAGAAAATCTAGTAAGATTTAGTTGAAGTGACTATAGCTAGAAAGCCTGCTAGGTAGAAAAGTATTATTTAAGCCTCAAAATCATTGTAGTCAAATTAAATTTCACTGTTTAGGAATGATTAGTAGCAGTATTTCTTCTTTATTATTTATAGAGCTAATAATTGTACAGATTTAACTGTGAGATTATTCTATGAGTCCAAAGATAGTATTAGGAAACTGCACTAGTTCAAAAATTATGTAAATGCATTTTAAACACAAATAGAATTTCCTTTTATTTCTTTAGTTTTTAATTTCTTACCTCCCAGCTAATGCATGGCATAGAAAGATTTATTTCAAAATAAATGGATGTTTACCTTATTAATCTCATTGAGTTATAAAACTACGTATAGCATTAGGGGAAAATTAGGAGAATACAAGAATTTAAAATTTTAACATGGCTTTTGAAGCAAAATATATTTGGAGGTCACTGGAAGATTATAGCTCCAAGGAGTATAGTGTAAAATATTTGTATATTGCCGGAATATTTTTATAGGCATTTTGTGTAAGCCTTAGTCTTGAATCCCCTGGTATTTTGAAGTCTTTTTAATTTTTGTCCAAAGCATAAAGGGCTCCTGGGGAGAGGAAAGAACAGGAGCTGTGATCCCAGGGAGAGCCACAGAATCAACTATTCTATGGCTATTCAGCCTGGATCAGAGCTCTGGAGCCCTGGGGCGTCAGCCAAGCTACTGAGAAGGTCACCAGGAGGCTCCAGAGAGAGGTGGGGAGGTGACAGAAGCTTTCAGCTAGAGCCAAATGTTGGGAGCCTGGCAATATTCAGTTGGGATTGTGGAATGTGGAGATCGTCACAAAGGAGATCTGATTAATTCAGTTGAATGAAGTTTCTTTTGCTTGTGTGTACCACGCATCTGTTCCCATGGAATATTAAAATCTTCTACCTAACTCACTCCCCCACCACCAGCACTGAATATTCAGGCCACTTGCTTCATGTGGAGCAAGTCCCTACTTCTGTAGGCTTTTGATGGCTCAGATATTTCTTTATGAATAAAGACTATATTCATTTTGAATTATCTTATTACCTTAATATCTTTTTCTTGATATTGAACCCAAAATGTTACTCGTTAAAATGATTTTAAAAAGACAATGTAGATGGTACAAACAACCTTGATTTAACACTTGCGTGAAGTGGGCAGACTCCATTCTCAAGGGTCCACAGACCAGCACAATAGAGTGGAAGCTTTTGTTGGATAAAGAATAATGAATAAGGAAGAGAAAAGTAGAAAATGAATAGGGAACAATGAAATACGTATGAGCCCAGAATTGGCTTGGTTTGGGGGCATTGAGCAGCTCCATGTTGGGCTTAAAATTTTATCTCCACATTATTTAGAAAGTAAATGGGATTTACATGAACCTTTATTTATAATTAAAAAAATTTATTTTTATTTATTGATTTTTGAGAGAGGAAGGGAGGGGGAGAGGGAAAGACAGTGACAAGAAGAGAGAGAGAGGAAAGAGATATGAGAAGCATCAACTTGTAGTTGCTCCACTTTCACTGTTCATTACTTACTTCTCCTACATGCCTTGACTGGGGGGCTCAAGCCATGCCAGTGACCCCATGCTCAAGCCAATGACCTTGGGGTCATGTGGATGATCTCGCACTCAAGCTAGCAAGCTGGCCCTCAAGCTGATGATTTGGGGGCTTCAATCTGGCGACCTCAGTGTTCAGGGTCAATGTTCTCTATCACTCTATCCACTGAGCCACCACAGGATAGGCTTCTTTATTTATACTTTTACTCATATAATCCTCATGTCCACCCCCTTTTTTAAAGAACAGAAAACTGTCTATTTTCTAATGTTCTTGAGGATTCAATCATAATACAGGAAATTAAGGCCAGGATTTTAAGTGAAATGTTATCTGATACAGGTGACTTAGGGAGGAGACAGATAAGTAACTCTATTTCTGTAACAGGTTGTTATGCTACCTGAGTGCTGCCTTGTGGATAAGTAGAGTCTGGTTGTTAATCTACGGCCATCAAATCTTAGAAAAATAAAAGCTGTGTTTAGAAGAAATAGTCTGTTGGCTTGGAGTTCAAGAGGAGAAGTTAATATCTGGATATAAATGGAACAAGAGGGAGACTAAAAGAGCCCCAGGGAGAGGGGTATTTATTCATTTTCCAAATGTGATGCTGCCTCTCTGACCTCTCTTTGACTTTCATGATGTATTCACAAGACTGAGCTGTGGAATTATAACTAGGGTGCTGCGAGTGAGCGTGCGCTCCCTCCGCTGCTGCAGTGCCAATGTATGATGAGAACAGAAAGCATGGTTGGGCACTGCACAGAGGTAGGACAGAAGCAGTGATTGTCCTCCGAGCTCACCCACCTAGGGTGTGAATCACAGCAGGCGGGACCCCAGTTGTCCTGGAGGTCTTACTCTGTTGGCAATTCTTCTCTTGCCCGTTGAATAGGAAAAAGACACTGCCAACCCTGGGATGTGAATACAGTAGGATTTTGGCTGTGAGGAATGCAGAGCCTTTTCAGAATGATAAAAACTCCTTCAGAGAAACATGATGAGTGGGAAAGAAATCATTAACCCGGCCAGGTCACAGAGTTGGGTCAGAACAACTTTAATTTTCTTGCCAATATCTGTATTCAGAGAAATATGTCCATCAGTTTCCCTTGTGACCCACAGGAGCTCAACCAGTTTCAGCCCAAACCTGATCCAAAGTTAAATATTGGTTGATGGGATTTTTTTTCTTTAAAGTGTGTGATAGAAAATAGATTTTCAGTGTCTTTTTTTTTCTTCCTTTTAAATCTTGTCCTCAGTGGATTTGGTCTTTCTAAAGCACCTGCTGCAATTATTTTATACCATTGTGTCAAATCTAATCTAAAGAATAAGCTTCTTTTTAAAATAATTCCCGTAGTTGGATCCTGGGATGCATTGTCAGCATTGCGGAGCCTCTTACACACAATGGTGGCAAAACTGGAACAATAGGTCTTGTGAGCATTCTCTGGGGGCCGTGGAGGAGATGGGAACCAGGACGCATGCTCTGGACTCATTGCTGGAGGCCAGGGGAGCACAAAGTTGTATTTCCCACAGGATGAGAATGTTTGCAACAAAGTAAGCAGCTTTCTCCTTCCCACCCCTCCCTGCCCCAGCCCGTTCTTTCCCTCTCTTCTCTGGAGCTATACCACATATTAGAAATTGTGTGTTGTTTTTTTTTTATTATTATTATAGGTATTTCCTTTCTTGCTTTAACATGGTTGGAAAAGACATCTCTAAAACAAGTGTTAAGTAGGAACTGGTTATTTTTGACATGAGGGACCTAGAAATATTTCTTAATTGGTATGCTCTTTTTTGTTTTGTTTTGTACATTTGCTTCCTGTACTTGCCATTGCTTTGGGCTTCTAACAAACACATCAGATCCCTCACAGTGCGTGTTCCAGGTAGAAGTATTGATTGCTGGTTGCCTTCCTGGTAGAACTACAACCTCTATTGTTAGAAACGTACACTCTCGTCATTAAAAAATATCTTTGTGTTTTTTTTTGTTTTCTTTTGTATTTTTCTGAAGCTGGAAATGGGGAGAGACAGTCAGACAGACTCCGGCATGCGCCCGACCGGGATCCACCCGGCACGCCCACCAGGGCAATGCTCTCTGCCCACCAGGGGGCGATGCTCTGCCCCTCCGGGTGTCGCTCTGCCGCGACCAGAGGCAATCTAGCGCCTGGGGCAGAGGCCAAGGAGCCATCCCCAGCACCCGGGCCATCGTTGCTCTAGTGGAGCCTTGGCTGCGGGAGGGGAAGAGAGAGACAGAGAGGAAGGAGGGGGGTGGAGAAGCAAATGGGCGCTTCTCCTATGTGCCCTGGCCGGGAATCGAATCCGGGTCCCTCACACGCCGACGCTCTACCGCTGAGCCAACCGGCCAGGGCCAAAAAATATCTTTGGCTCCTAACTTTTTGGATCAATGGTAGCGGTCCTGTTTCCTCAGCTATTCACATGTTTCTACTTAAAACATATCTTGAAAATAATTAGACACCTTAACCTTGTTAAAAGAGAGATGGATGCAATTAACAATTTTAAAAGTAAAAATTGATTCCAATTGGGCAGCATCTTCCCCGATTTCATACAATTCCACCTCCAAGGAGTTGTACAAAATGAAAGAGTTTTAACAAGGAAGTTATACTAGATTGAAAAGCAGATTGATGATTGCAGGGTTACTTTCCTGTTCAGATAATCTAACCAGCTCTGGTCAGACAATTCCTGATTGACTGGTTTCAAATTTCCTTTCTGGGAGAGCTGAAAATATAATTAAGTCTTGGTGTGGTGACATGAGGCTTAAGCAGAAGTGACTCCATTTTGGGCCTGTTGTACTGTTTTGAACAACCATGAGCATCAATTGCCTTCTTGTTCATTTAGATAAGTTATTTTTATAAAGATGGAATATGGCCTTGGCCAGTTGGCTCACTGATAAAGCATTGACCTGGCGTGCAGAAGTCCCTGGTTTGATTCTGATCAGGGCACACAAGAGAAGCAACCATCTGCTTCTCCACACCTCACCCTTCCTCTTCCCTCTCTCTCTCTCTCTTTCTCTCTCTCTCTCCCCTGCAGCCATGGCTCAATTGGTTTAAGCATATGAGCACCAGGCACTGAAGATGGCTCCATGGAGCCTTTGTCTCAGGTGCTAAAAATAGCTCAATTGCCATCATAGCCTTAGATGGGCAGAACATCAGCCCCAGATGGGGAGGGAGGTGGGGTTGCCAGGTGGGACCTGGTCGGGGCACATGCCGGAATCTGTCTCACTATCTCTTCTCCTCTCACTTGGAAAAGAAGAAAAAAAATGATGGAATATGAGAGGCTTACTCATCTTTAAATCACAAGGACACTTAAGTATGATATGTATATTAAAGGCTAATAGGCTAATATTCTAGCCATTTGGTTTTAGATTATGGAGAATGTGTACCTAACTGAAATATATTGAAAATATATACTTTTTTTTTTTTTTTTGCAGAAATTTCCAAGCCTATGATAGGAAGAGGTAGAAAGGTCTGCCTTTACATGTTTGGCTTCCCCATTGTGGCCCCTTGGTTGTCCCATGTTCCCTACCCAGTTGTCTGTGTGTGCGTATTTGGGAATGGAGTCTGCCTCAGTCTTGTATCTTGGAACCCTGAGAGAGAGCTACAGGGCTCTAAGTGGTCTCCAATAGTCCAGGTAGACTGGAAAAAGAAGTCAAGGACGCAAGGCAGTAGACATTCCTGAGTGATGTAAGTAGGGTCACAGAGTGAAGAAAAGGAGTCTGAATCTTTCTAGGGCCAAAACTATAGGGTAATATTTGCAACCCCATAGAACTAGAAAGTGTAATATTTTGTGCCCAGTGTACTCTTGTCATGTAACAGACCTAGAAAAATATTTAAGACTTGGGAAATACTTAAAAAGTTCTGCTCTGTAGTTATCAACTTATAGTATAACGACTAACAGTGTGCCTAAAATTAGCTGCCTAAATATACCAAAAAGAAAAACATCAACTTCAGAGTCATGTGGCTTGAGGTTATTTGAAGAGATGCATACTAGAGGAAAGTGAATTGAAAGGGTGAAGTGCAAATTGAGAATTTATTATCTTTTATCTCATTTTCTGTTCCTACTTGCCCTCTGTGTTTATATTTAGAAAGTCAATTCCCTAAAACTGAGCCTTGCTATTTTCATACTTCTGTTGCTCTACAAGTTTTGATGGACTAGGCCCATGATGGCGAACCTATAATACGCATGTCAGCACTGACACACGTAGCCATTTTTGATGACACGTGGCTGCATGTGGCCGCATACCAGAGAAGTATGGGGCCGCATGCCGAGAAGGATGTTTCATCCTCAGCTCCTGCATGGCCAGGTGCAGCCGAAGATAAAACATTTGCTGTAGTTAGACACTCTGTGCCGGAGGTCTGTAAGCCAAAACATTTTTGTTATTTAAATTATAAATATCGCAAAATTATGTTTTTTTTTTCTCAAAGTGACACACCACTTGAGTTATGCTCGTTTTTTTGGCAAATTTTGACACACCAAGCTCAAAAGATTGCCCATCACTGGACTAGGCACCACTACTAAAATCTGGTTTCTCGCCTTGGCTGGTTGGCTCAAGGGTAGAGCATAGTCTGGCATATGGATGTCCTGGATTTGATTCCCGGTCAGGATACACAGAAGAAGCACCCATCTACTTTTCCACCCCTCCCCTTCTTGCTTCTCTCGCTCTTCTCCTCCTGCAGCCATGGTTTGATTGGAGTGAGTTGGCCCCGGGCTCTGAGGATAGCTCCATGGCCTCTGCCTCAGGTGCTAAGAGGAGCTCAGTTGCCAGCATGGCCTCAGATGGGTAGAACATCAGCCCCAGTTAGGGGGGAGTGGGGTTGCTGGGTGGAACCCAGTCAGGGCACATGCAGGAGTCTGTCTGTACCTCCCCTCCTCTCACTAAAAAAAATAAAAATAAAAAAATAAAATCTGGATTCTCAGAAACCAAAGTCCACATGTACTTAAATTGTATTCTCCCCACACCACACTTGATACTGCTGAATACTCAGCTGTTACTCGTGTCCCTGTGTGTAGCTTTCCTCCACACCCTGTGCCCATGTGCTCCACTCAGTCTGGGATGTCCTCACACCACTGGCCCAGGGTAAATGTTAAGCAGTTTTGAACACTCTACTGGGCTGACGCCTGCACTAGAAAACCCTTTCTGACCTGCCTGTCTGTGTTAGATCATGCCCCAGCTCCCATGGTGCCCTTGTGTGCTCCAGCATTGCCTCCCACACTGTATCATGCTATTTTATGGACCACCCTAGAAACCATGAGCTCCTTGAGTACAGAGCCTATGTATTTTTCTACTTTCATTTCCTCAGTGACTGACACATGCTCATTTCATCTGTTGCTGGGTGTGGGATGTCAAATATGGTAGAAAACAGTTGGCAGGAAACAGGCACCTACCCTCTGACCCTGCAATCCTATCCTGAGCATATTACCAGGAGAAATGAATGCATGGTTTCCAAAGGACATGTATATGGTGTCTGTATCCATAATAGGTATGAATGAGAAGTAATCCCAGTGTGCATCAACAGTATCTACTGTTCCATTCATACAGTGAAAAGCAACAATGGGAAATAATGAGTCAGGCTACATCCAACAACATGGAAGAGACTTGCAAACACAGAGGCCAGCAAAAAGCCAGAGGCAAAGCATAAGAATTGCATAGTAGTCATACACACAAATATCAGCCTATTGTGATGAAACAAGCAAAACCAATCTATGGCGATAAAAGTCAGAAATGCCATTATCTCTGCAGGAAAGTGGAGGAGGTGGTGTTACTGGAAAGGGCTAAGAAGGAGCCTTCTAAGGTGCTAGGAATGTTTTATCTCCTGATCTCATTGTTGGTTACATAAGTTTATAACTGTGTAAAATTTCTCATCCTTATACGTTAAGATGGGTACACTTTACTGTTTGTATTTCAGACTTCTATAAAATGGTTATATAAAAAATAATTTCATCAATAGGGTTATAGGAAAATGATTTGTGGGAGCCTTTGGTTGTGGAACATTTTCATCTTACTCTGTTTATAAAATTTTAACGATTCTCAGGTTGATTTTAAATATTTCAAATTTGAGACTTTGAATTATGATCATAGAATATGTTAATTGCTTATAATTTAATTATATCTTTTTAGGTTTTATCTCAACTTTGTTACAGAAGAAGTAGAAAATCCTGAAAAGTAAGTAGCTATATTTACTCTGAAATATTTATGAGGAATAAATGTAAGGTTATGGAGTTGAAAAAGAATACTAAAAAAGACATTTACTGTAGGCTAATTGGCCCTGGCCTATTGGCTCAGTGATAAGGGTGTCAGCCTGGCATGTGGATGTCATGAGTTTGATTCCTAGTCAGGGCACACAGAAAAAGCACCCACCTGCTCCTCCACACGCCCCCCCTCTTGCTTTTCTTTCTTTCTCTCTCTCTTTCTCTCTTTCTCCCTCTCTCTCTCTCTTCTTCTCCTGCAGCCATGGCTTGATTGGAATGAGTTGGCCCCAGGTGCTGAGGTTGACTCCAAAGCCTTGGCCTCAGGCTCTGAGAAGAGCTTGGTTGCTGAGCAATGGAGCAACACACCATATGGGCAGAGCATCATTCCCTAGTGGGCTTGCCATGTGGATCCCGGTTGGGACATGTGGAGGAGTCTGTTTCTGCCTCTCGTCCTCTCACTGAATGAAAAAAAAAAAAGTGTAGGCTAATCAATTTCATACTTATCATCATTCTCTTAGGCAGATAAAATTTATTTGATTTTATCATGAATTAGATGCCAATAAATTTGTTCTATAGTCTATATTCAGTACTAAATTATATAACCTGAAACCATAAAAGCATAAAGTTAAATTTTTGCTAACCTGTTTTATAAAATTATACATATAATTTAACATGGACTTAACAAGGTCTTCGTTTCACACATAGGTAATAACAATGTTTCAATATACACAAATACTAAATATTAATATATTAATTCAGTGTTTTTTTATTGTGAATAAATTTCCTCATCTCAAAAAAGTGAAACTAATAGCACCTTAGATTATTACTGTCAATTTTTATTTTCTAGATGATCATTTGGTGTTGTTACTATTATTATATTCTTATTTTAGGAACAAGGTAAATGTTACTAATATAAGAGTGTTTTCTGTATTTCAATGTCCTAAGCTATTCTCTTTCTTCATTATTCTTAAAAGAAATATTAAAAATTCATACCATATTGAATCCTCTTCTCTAAACTTTCAGTACTAAAATGGTATAAGCATTTTATGATCTCTCCTATTCTTATATGCAGATGCCATGGAAAATTTATATTTAGAGAAAATGAATTGTATTTTAAAAGAGAACCATAAGATATAGGAGTTTTATAATAATTCTAAAGTAACTATTGAAACTGATGGAGACTAAGATTATTGCCACTAGTTACATTGGATGAAATACTTTGATTTTCTGGAAATCATGATTCTTCAAACTTCATTAAATATTCCTAGAATACTTTTAATTTGGTATTGTATTTTAAGGTCTTAAACTAAGGAACTTCTCAGGAGGGACTCAAAAGAACCTCTGGATTTTTAGGTCAAGATAATGAGTTTTAAAATTTATGTTAAAGAAAGACATGTCTGATACCTTTTTTTCTTTTATACCAAATGCTCAGATGCATGGAAGATTTTGTGTAACACTTAGCCAATACATTTATTATCTCAAAATCAGAATACGAGAAATCTACAAAATCCTCTTAATGGAAACTGATGATTAAATTTGTATTATGTATTTATCAACCAAAGAAATTCAAGGTTTTGAGAAATTTATTCAGTGTATTAATTTTAAAAATAATATTTCTGAACAATCAGTCTACTCTAGGCATTTGAAAAAAAAGAATTTTTTTTAAACACACACAAAAATGTTTTGGGAAATATTTATGGTTGACTATGAAGAACAGATGGTTAATTTATGTGGACCTAGTCCAGATGTATAATTTGTATTATTTTGTAGGTAGCACAGCTCCAGAAATACCTTTCATTACAAAGGAGAATAATTATAATTTCATCTCCTTTGTGACAACGTGCAAAGATAAATGTGTTTCCCAATCAGGCACGGGGGCATGTGTCCAGGTGTAGGGCAACGTGTAACTTTCTGGCAGCTGGTGAAATGAATCATCAGCTGCCGGTACAACACCTTTGAGTATCCCCCTCCACCTAGGCAATAAATTTTTCCTAAAATGGTGATCCAATAGAAAAAGTGGTCGTTAATTTTGATCAGTGAAAATGTGGTTTAAAATATATAGAATATAGAATAAGGTTTTGTGATCAAAATTGACGAGCCTTTATGTATAATTTAATTTCAGTGGAGAGCTTTTAAATGACATAACATTACTCTGTGGAATCATTTCTGAACTTCTGTTACTGACACGACTTAGAGAAGAGTTCTGTAGGTATGCTAGCAAGAGAAAGATAAACCAGACTGACTGAATGAAAATAACTAGTGCGTAACTTCTTTCTTGTATTAAAGTCTCACCAAACTTTTCAAAGTTTGTAAAACACCAATCCTAAAATTTGAGGTAAAATTCCTGCTATAGGATTACAGTTATAATGTTAAAAAGTGTTGCATGATCTTTCTCATAATGTTTTCTTCTCTAGGAAGAGCTTTGGGTCTATGGAAGTAGCAATCCTGTAAGAGGAATTTTACATTTTTCATGTGAATATATAGTAATTATCATTGAAACTTTGTGATGATATAAAAACACTATATTGAACAATTATCAGTATCATGGTGACTGGCTCCACAAATGAATATATTAAAGTAAGAATAGTATCATATTTTGAGGAGCATGAAAGTCCAACCTTTGGATCGTGAAGGTGATAGAATCCCAAGGAATACCTGAATTTTAAAACATTATGCCCTGTCCTCCCCAATGAAATGTAGTAATGATTGCTGATGAGTACATTTATTTTTAAAAAGCAAACTGGTTTTATTTCCAAATCTGATAGGTTTTGCCTATGACATTCCTTTGGTGGCGACCACAATCTGTCATTGTTCAAAAAGTTAAACAGTGCAAAGAACTATCATTGAGATGTATCATGTTTGTAATCCTGCTCTCAGATGGATAAATCATGTCTGATCATAATGAAAGCCAAGAAATGAATTGCTTTACTTTGACCTTGGGAGTCGGAGATTAGTTGGCTTGCCTATTAGACTTGTTTCGATGTTCTTCTCACTTTATTTATTCCTTCTATTCTGAAGAGCTGGCAATAGGAGACTTGGAGGAAGTCAGTAAAGCTTGATATCATCAGTCATTTCTGAAGAGCAGGCTATCAACATGCTCTGAATAATCAACTTTAATAGAAGGTTTAAATAATCAGAGTGTCATGTTTAATTAATACTCTGCCTGCTGCCAATTTATATTAATTGGTGCCTGAAAGTCATCACACCTTGTACCAATGAGAACTTAAAAGGAGAGAAACTTGAACTGGGAAAAATGTCCACAGAACTTTAAGGCAGTGTGATGGATCAGACTAATTCATTAATGGTCCATAATCACATTATTTTCATTCAGTTCAGATGTTACATAAATTCTTTTTTATATGTTTTTATCCTTATTGACTTGTATTAAACTAGAGTAAAGAATATTTGGTAATAATATTCTATTTTTTATAAGGCCTATTTCTTATAGGACATATAAAACTATTAACCTGGTTCAAAACATAGCAGAACAAAACAATTTAAAAACCCTGCCCAAATGTGCTGTAGTAAAGTTGCATAAAAGAACCTTAAAGGTTGATTTGAAGTCTTTGATCTTGTGTTTTGACATTTTAGGGGTGCAGTTTTCTATGAGAGATAGATTTTCCTCTTTATATGTTTTATAGCTTTCTAAATTAACAGTTGCTAAAAAAATAACATAAATAGCACAAAATGTCTAAACTTTATATGAAGAGATTATGGCAACATTACATTTTTTAATTTTTTAGTTGCAAAGTAATATTATCTACATTTTTAGAAAACTTGCCAAGTTTCTTTTAAAAATTCTCAAATAATACATGTTCTTAAGGTATGTAAATTGTCACAGAAAGTTGCCTTGTTATAAATAAATGTATATAGAAAAATCTAGATTATTAAGCAGAATTAATTTGTAAGTGTAGCTTTCAAATTAATCTCTTAAAAATGATGTTTTCTAATCAAGTTGATTTTTTTTTTTTTTTTTTGACAGAGACAGATAGAGTCAGAGAGAAGGATAGATAGGGACAGACAGATGGAAGGGAGAGAAATGAGAATCATCTATTTTTTGTTGTGGCACTTTAGTTGTTCATTGATTGCTTTCTCATATGCACCTTTACCATGGGGCTACAACAGACCGAATAACCCCTTCCTTGCTCAAGCCAGCAACCTTGCGTCCAAGCTGGTGAGCCTTGCTCAAACCAGATGAACCTGCGCTCAAGCTGGCGACCTCGGTGTCTTGATCCTGGGTCCTCCGCATCCCAGTCCAACGCTCTATCCACTGGTCAGGCTCAAGTTGACTTTTAAAATTAAATTTATACCCAAGTTTACAAAGATTTCTTTGGCAAAATGAGGCAACTTTTTATTAGTAACAATAAGGCATTGTTAGAATTATCTTAATATGTGCCAGTGCTTCTCTTCAATTGATGAAATGATTGCTACCTAAATTAAATGTATTCGATTTGGTGTATTTTTTCTGGAAATGTATATAAAAATTTTGCAAATCTATTTTTAAATATGTTTCCCAATAGGAGTATAATTATAGTTGTTGAACCACTGAGGCAGGCAAAAGGTCAATATTTGGCCAGATGTCACAGAGAATAGATGATTCCACATTCAGAGAACAAGGTCATCAAGCTACTTCTCCTTGCCTTTGCTCAGTCTAAAAATTCCTCACTAGTGGAACATGTGGTTGATGTACCCTGGGATCAAAATTCTTGCATTTCTCAGCTTCACATATGCACAAAAATACATTTGGCTCAAACACAGTTTGTTCATGCAAGGCCAACATGTTCAATAAGTGGTGCAGAAATTATAGAATTATAATATTTTATCAGGCAATAATCAAAGAAGACAGATATTAACCTTTCAAGTGCTTTGTGGAAGCTATTTAGGTTTCTTTTTTTTTTTTTAATATTAAGGATTCTAACCCCATCTTGACCCAAAAACTTGAAGGTCAGTACTTTTAACAGCTCAACATTCTTTTATATTAGTTATTTCTAAATTTTAATTTTAATATTATTGATGTTTATATTCTGAATAGAGACTCATAAACTCATGCTTTAAGAGCAATGATAGTGACTGATTTGGTTTTAACCTATGTTTCTGTTCCACTTAATTATCCATAATATATTTTTAAAAATTTCCGATTTAGAGGGGGCTTTGGATATTATCTAATCTAGCTTTCACCACTTGCATGGGTCTCCTCTGTAATATCTTTACACAGATATAATTCATATAAAATAAGATGAGTACCTGACTATAACTCCCTTGAACTAGGCACCAGTATTTTCATTTACATGGGTTAATTAGCAACCTGCTCATTTCTAGAACCATTTCAAGCTTTGATAAATTGTGGGTTGGGTGGCCACAATCAGGTGGGCTGAATGCTGTGACTGTAATAGGCATGACACAAATGGGAAATTAAGTGACACACACCAGAGATAATAGATTTAGAATCCTCTTATCTGAAAAGAAATACTTTCTACAGTCAGAAGTAATACATTGGCCACTAGCATGTCTCCTGCTTTTGAGTTTACGCTTTAGTAACTCCCCTCGTTCATAGTCTTCTCATTTATGCAAATCAGCTATCCTTCTCTCTGCCTGGATTTAAAAGTTAATGATTATACCCAGTAGGTGGCTCATAAAAATTTTTTTATATTTTGAATTATTTTTGGTGAAAAACTTCTTAGACCACTAATCTCTGTTGTGTAGCCTGCTGCGTGGCATTCATTAAGCTCCAATGTTGTTTTTAAGATTTTCACAAAAAATAGAATAATATCCCACATTGTTTGTTATAGGCAGAGAGAAGATGCATCTGGGCCATTGTAGTCACACTTGCCATGCACTGAAATAATTTTGATAGTTTTCTTCTGGTCATATTCAAACACTGACATGGCTTATTGATCTACTTAGGAAAATGACCAACATTTGAATTTGTATGGGTGCACAGTAAAACTGTATTACCAATGTAAACACCTCAAGTGGACTGAGTGAAGTCAAGTATTTCCAGTAAAGAAGGATTTCCTTCACTTTCATGAACTGTAAAAATATTTACTTTCTGAGTCTTGACAATAGCACTAGTTCCGGAAATCAAAACTTGAATCCTGCCTCCTTTTAACTAGCTGTTTGACCTTCGACAGACCTCTGAATTGCTTCTGAATCTTTATTTACCACTTTTAAATACAGGGCAATAATCCCTATACTATAGTTCTCATGGGATCATGAGGATAAAATATGTGAAATTCAAAATGTTAATGAGCTTGACAAGTAATATATAAGCACCATCTGCAACCAAAACCGGTATTCTTCAAAGATTAGAATATTTTATAATCTTTGAAAAAAATCAGAGGATTAGCATAATTGTTTTATGAATGTGGGTGCATTTTCTACCCATACGACCTATTAATCAGCTTGAAAAGTTGTTCTGCATCATCAGCAAAGTGTTGATTATTAGTAGTTAAAAGGTTCAGAAAATGATGAGAACTACTTTTTATTTAATAGTCTCTACCCTCTTTCAGGTGGCTATATGCCCATACATTATAATCAGAAAGAATTTCTTGGCAGATTTTTTTTTCTTTCTGAACCAAATATTTATATGGCCACACCCACAATGTCATCATCATACTGTTGGCTGATTGTGTGGATATAATAGATGGACTATTTGTACTTTCACAGTAATCACCTATTTTTAGGTTCACTAATCTTACCAAGAAACTCCTTCATGAAATCTGACAAACAAGGTCTTAATCTGAGTTGTTGGTATCATATATTTAAATTGTTATTTTTATTTCTAGAAAAGAAGCAATTGAGTTGATTGATACAAAACAATCAAGTGTTAATTTACCCACAAATGGGATTTATGAATGTTAGCTTAATTAAAAAATGTATAGCATTTATTAAAACTATAAACAGTAATTTTTAATTTGAGTCTTCAATGGATTACAGGGAAGCACTTCAGATTATTTTTAATAATGTGATATATTATTTTCATTTTTCAGTTGAGAAAGTTGAAGCACAAAGAAGTGAAGTAACTTCTCATCATGTTTCATATAATGCATAGACCCTTTGTCTGGCTCCAAAGCTCATACTCTTTCCAACATGCCATTTGGTTTCTTTTGGAGGCAAAGCAGAAGTGACCCGTGGGTGTGTAGGGTGGTGTAATGGCGGATTAAGGAAGTAACATTTCTTTGGGAGAGGAAGTTGGAAGAAGAGTAGGACTCAGAAAGGTAGAATAGAGAAGTGAAGGCATCTCAGACAGGCAAGGGCAAACATAAAGCCGTGAAACTGCTTAATGGTTTCAGGGAATAATATATAGATTGCTCTAGCTAAAGCAAGGGATTGTAAAGAGGAGAAGACAGATGGTAGTAAGGAGTGGATGCTGGGATGTGATAAACCTTAGCCACTATTACAAAAGTTTTACAAAAGTTTTGGACTTGATCCATTGGCCAATGCTACAGGGTATGGGTGGGGAGGTATGGTGCAAGTTTTTGATGTCTATGAAGCAGTGCTTGGGGAAGATGGACCTGATGGCAGGTTCAGTGGGATTTTTGTTGTTGTTACATATTTCCAGTTTAAAGAGAGTTGTGGTCTGAAAAGTCACATTTCAATCATCTTTTATATACTTAAAAAGTAAATGTTATTGAAAAGTTAATTGCTTCCTAGAGTTGAACCATTGCTAGAGTCAACAAGGTGACAAATCACACAACAGAGAATTCTGACAAATAGCACCAAACAGTCCCCACCCAAAGATAGGGACTCTAATGCTTCGAGAGAAAGAAAGAATGACTCATCCTCCTGTTCAGATCCTCTCTTCAAAAATATAGAGTTGTTTTGTTTTTAATGAAAAAGAGGCTATAATTTATTCTCGGTGCCAATGGAGAAGCAAATGAGGTCAAATTAAATGAGGAGAGTTCATTTTAAGATAAAATGTATATTCAAAAGTGTTGAAAAAAGGGAATTTGATTAGGCAGTGGAATTCTGAAAAGAGAGATAAAAAGGATTATCATTTAGCCTCAATTCTTTAGATATGTGGGTTGAAAAAAGTGAGGCAGACCATTGTCTGAGTTTTCTTTCAGTTCCACAATATTATAGTTCTATTTTTAGGCTAGTGAATGTATAGGAACCAATGTGAGAAAGCATGTCCTACACCACAGGTCTGTGTTGTTGGGAAGGGGTGTCACATACTAGGAAGACAAAGGACACCCTCGCTTAGATTTTAAGGTCAAATAAAAATCTAAGTCAGAGTTTGGGAATATTTCAAATAAGATGTGTATTTCAAATCTGACTTTTAAACATTTTGAATTCTAGGGGAAGGGAAGGTTAAGGAGGAGAGGGACATAGCATTCCAGTCTAGGACAAGAGTCGGCCTGGGAGGCAAATGGCACTAGCAGGCACAGTGAGATTCATCCTGGTATTGTGAAAAGATCTCTGAACTTGGAGTCAAGTGACTAAATTTATAATCCTGGTCCTGGAAATATTTAATTTGTGACCTTAGCTACATCCTTTATCCTCTCTGAGCCTCTGATTTCTCAGCTACAGAAAAAGCATGGTAGAAAAGGCTAATTCTGAGTTTTCTTTCGACTCTAGTATGTGCTTCGACTCTTAGATGACATACAGGTACCTGGTTTGGGAGCATGATCAAGGGAGAGAACCTTAGGCAAGAGATCTGTCTCAGGAAGAAAAAAAAAATGTCAAAAACACAAACAGGAGGGATTCTGTGGCCAATTTCTAGATCTCTGGAGGTTCGATAGGACTAAAGTGTTTTGAATTATTTCAGAAATGGTAAGAAGGTTGGATGGACATATGTGGGGGATGAAGCCAGCTTGGCATCCCAGCACAAGTTTAATTAAGGAGAACTTAATTATTAGATCTGAAGATTTAGGTTTAGAGCCAAACTAATAGGCATCTAATTCAGTGGGGTCACCTTTTAAGGTCAGGGTCTGTGATAGGTGGAATGCCCCAGGAAGAATACAGATGTTAATACACATGTTAGGGTAGTTAGTAATGTGGGTGATGATAAATTCTGGGTTCTACTCACTATTTTTATGACATATACCTACAGAAGGTATAAAATGGTATATAAATCTCTGTGGTACAGGATACTCATGCTAGCCTTTTACTCTGTGTTTATTTTTCTCAAGAGTCTGGACATAATGTATATATTGAGGGATTTGCCTATGCAGAGAAATATCTTCTCTGATCTACTTTAAGCATTAGCCATTTCCATTAATCCAGTTAGGATTGCATTATATTTATTTATTTTATGTTGCTTCCCTAACAAAAGAGAAAGAAAGAGAGAAAGAGAGAGAGCAGGAGAGAGAGTTTTGTGGCAACTTTAAAAAACATATATTTATTCCTTTACCCAACTGTTAAGTGGGCATTCTAATGCCATTTTACAAAGTTTTTGTGAGAATTAGAAATAATTGATGTGTCTGACAATACCTTGCTTATAGTAGATACTTATTTAATGGAAGACCGTTTGGTTTTTATTATTGTTATCAAATATCATACCATTAGCTCATTTGTAATCTAATAGGGACTATCAAATAGGGATTTATGAATGTAGACAGGTTATTTCTTTTGCGCTGCCTGTGTGTTGTGTTTGAAATCCATTATGACAAGGTAAAAGACACCCTTATTTGAAACAGAAATTATCTCAGTCTTGGCGTTAGGTATTTCTAATCTCTAACATGGAGGTTGTTTTTCAAATACATATAATACTTCATTGGTTTTCTAAGGAGACAAACTCATGGCTTTTAAAAAATCTGGTGGTTTTCCCAGCTAACTATGTACTACTGTGCCATAGTCTCATTTTTTCCTTTTCTCATGTTCTCTCTCTTTCTTACAATTTAGATGTGGAACAGATGGAGACAGTTATCTGTGACAAAAGCTTAAAAATATTTCATACTATGCATATTAGTTGAATATTTAGTGGGTACTGTTTTATATAGTAGTATGTACAATATTATATGGAAAACAGTTTATGAAATGAAGTCTATGGCATAGCACTAATATTTGTAATAAGTGAAAAAAAGTAAAGTTTTTAATATGTAACACAAAATAAGAAAGAGACTAAAACTTAAAATGAATGAATGTATCAGTAGTCATTTCTTGATCCTTGTAGACTACCCACCAGACAGTGCTTTTTCCAGGCACCTTAGGTCTCTCTTCCTCCAAAGTGTCTTTCCTGTTGGCCTTTCATGATGTCATTTCTCCTTTATCCCTGACATTCTCCTGTCATGGTCATTCCTTAGGGATAGACATCAAAAGATATGATAATGTCTCTGAATTTTAAATTGTTTCCATTTTATGTGACCTGTGTATACAAATAGTTCACACACTTCCCTTCTGTTCACACACCGGCATGACTGGCCTAGTTGATTAGTTTAATTCACTGTCACCATTAAAAGCACAATGAACTTGACCTTGAGAGAATAAACCACAAAGGCCTGGGATGTTAGAATTGGAAGTAACCCTCAAATTGTCCAGCCCTTTCACTGTAAAGATAAAGAAACTGAAGCCATAGAGATGGATTGGTTTGTCTGTATATACAAGGTAAAACCCTCATCCCATTCTATCTTCTTTCCAAACAGTGTTGTTGACTACAAATCTAGGAGAGATGGATATGGCAAGATTGTAGCCTTGAAATTAGCTGGAGGAAGAATGTAATCATTAGGAGTGACCTGTATGTCCTTTGAGAATAGAACAAAATTGCTTTTAAAAATGTGTAAAGCATTAACATTTGCCGGCATTCAACTTTCTAAAGCTGTTATTCAAACACATAATGGAAGAGGTCCTACACTAGCAGAATTAAGTAATTTATTCCAGGTCGTTTACTGAAGGTCATCAGTTACAAGATTAAAACAGAAACTTTATGCTTAGGAAACACTGAAATGATAAAATATTATCAGGAAATAGCTGCTTTGTGCTTTCTCTAACATTTTTACAGATATATGGGCGGATTCTTAAAATAGTCCTGATAGCACTTTGGGGGGCAATATTTATTCTTTCTGTGTTGGTCATGTAAACAATCAAAATCTCACTTCCTATATGCTGGCCTGAGGCAAGCAGAAGAAAAATTGATACAGAAGACAAAATTAGCTTTGTTTTGAGCCAGAAAATGACAAAGGAAATGAGTAATAGAAATAGCAAGAGGAGATCATGATTTTAAAATCGTGTTTTGTAGCTGCCCAGGGTCTGGTGGAAGACGGGTTCAATGTGTTTTAACTGTATGTAAGCGTTTGGCTCTTTGGTCCTCAGAATGCGGTACCTCTTGCCAAGGAATGGTGACCAAGTTGCAGAGGTTGGGAGAATGCAACTGCACATTAAGCTCAGTGAGGTCGCTCTCGGAGCCTCAGGCCTCAGAGCTGTTTGTCTGTATGCCGAGCCACAAGCACAACTCTGACTTGCAATGGGGAGGAAGCTTCAGTTTGGGTCTGTAGGTGCTTTTCAACCCGTCATACATACATATGATGCAAGCCTGTGATTAGGCAAAGCCGGCGTTTCCTGTTCCTCAAATGATAGCTTAAGTCCTTTTTCTGTTGTTGACATTTCCATAGCAACTCCTGGGCCTAACCCTCACCTCTCAGCCCTGCCTTCCCAGCTCCACCTGTCTGATCCAGGGGCAGGTGCCAAGAAGCAGGAGATAGTTTTGATTGTTTTTGTTCTCATATTTCTCCTAACAGACTCAGCTTATTTGATCCATTCTTAAAGGACTAGAGCACAAATCTCCACCTACTAGGTGTGGTCCAATGATCCATTTGGTGAAGTGATAGAAAGGAAAGCTATTTTTTAAAAATGTATTCTGTACCCCAGTAGAAAAAGTCAAAGTAGAACATGACAATTTTCATATATTTTGCAATAACAGTATGTAGCCTGTCCTCGTTTATTTTAATAATAATAGACGGTCAGATTTTCAAGTGCCAAAACTTAGGTAGAAGAAAATGAAAACCACCTATCATCTCGTATTCATATCAAAGTATTCACTGAGATTATTCTGATATTTTGGTGTTTTTCCCTGTGTGTGTGTGTCTGTATGTGTATGTATGTCAGCCATGCATGTATGTATTGGATCATAAGTGTATACGTGCATCTTTCCTTAGCACCTTGGTGTTCTGGAATATACTTGCTTGTTTACTGTTTCCCCTAAGAGGACCAGAGCCTTATCTGTGTCAGCAGCTTGAAATCACCGCAAAGTCAGCCCTGCCACCCAGATGTGTGTATCTCAGCTCACCCCTGGTTCTTTCTTTTCATCTAGACCTAGCCCATCTTTTTCATTTAATGTCATTTCATTTAATTTTCATAGATCTTTAAAGTCTTAGTAAATGCCATTTTTAATGGTGGCATAGTATTCCATTGGGTAGATATTTCATAGTTTTCAAGTTACTTTGGTTGCATTATCTCATAATATGTGCTGATATAAATATGTATTCTATATGTTGTGGCTAAAATTTTTATAGTCCAGAAATTTCTTATGAGTTCTGTGGTAAGTTATTAAGTTGGTTTCTTCTTTTCTTTCAGATTAAAAAATAATAATAATAGCTAATTAAAATAACCTACAAGGTAGCTGCCAATAATATTAGACTTAACTCTTTTCTCTTTTTGCTCTCTTTGTTTTAACCTCTGAATTTTACTAATAGAACACTTTTCATAATGATTTTCTGTTTTCCAGAATATTTTGCATAGTACCACCACATGAATCAATGGAAACATGCAAAAATTATTTTTTATGATCATTTTTGTTGTTGATACTTCCCTATGAGGGATTAAACATGAATGAAATCAATTATTATATATGTATCCAACAAGTTGAATTTATATTCCTGAGAAATAATCCTTTACCACATAGGTATAAACAGGGTAATACACACAGTTCCTAAGCAACATATATTAGAAAGAATAAGAACGTATTTTCCTTTGCCTTCCTTCTTCTTTTCGAACGAAGTATCTGTGGGAAAATATCTGAATCATGTTTTTATGCATCTCTAAGATGTTTCCTGCTCCTCTTACAAAATGAGAAAGGCCGTGTTAGATTATTTCGTCACTAGTCTTTGTTTTCTCATAGCAATTCCAATTCGCTTGGTTACCGTCTATACTTCTGTGTGCAAATTACCATAAAACACAGTGGTGTCGCTCTCTCAGATCCAGTGGTCATTCAGGCAGTCTAGTATTTTGTCCAGGGCTGGGAGCAGCTGCAGGAGTGTATCTAGAAGTGAGACTTTCTCACACCGTTGCCCTGCCTTGGGGACATCATTTCAGTCTGCGGTCCATTTCCATTGGCCACTTCCTGTAGCTTCTGAGCCCTGATTGCTTCCGTGGTTCTGACACCCTGTTTGTCCTGCCGGTTCCCCAGGGACGGCTGCCCACCAACTGTGCTGTGCTATTACCGTTTTCTGGGGAAATGTTTATGTGTGGCTGCTGTGTTTGATATTAAATCAGAGATGAACTTCAGGAGGTTTCCTGCTTTTTATTAAAAAACGGTTTTGGCTAGGGGCTGTGTTATGCTGTTCATAAATCAGGTGTTCTTAGAGATTTAATAATTTACAATTCACATGAGCCTTTGATGGAATAAACATTTCTTTTCTCTGTTAAAGCTGCTTCTTAACTTTGCTTTTTTACCTATTTATTTTATTTTTTTTCTCATCACCGCTTCCATTTATTATTATATTTTTAAGTCTTCTTTGGGGAGGTTTGCACAGATTTATCTCACGGCTGTGAAAATAATGTAAGAGGAAGAGTCAAAACGATAGCTTAGCTTGGTTGAAATCATTTCACTATGGCCAAGTTTTGCGTGTCTCCCCATCACTACTGCCAACAAGCTTTTATTTTAACTGTCTTTTTAAATCCCAAGTTATATATTCTAAAATGATATTACCTCTCTGTTTTAATGAACCATTTTTTTTGAGGACATGTCCTAGAAATAAGAGGTTGGTAAACAAATAAAAATAACAGAGGCCAAGGAGTCAGGGAATACCACATATGGTTACAAGCTACATGAGAAACAGAATTACCCTCCAAGGTGACAGTCCTGACCACCCCGCTTAAAATGTTTGCACTAGAGATTTAGAGCAAATACTTTGCAGGCTTTTTTTAATGCTCAGTGAGTGGCCTTAATTTCTTAGTAGAATTTGGTGAATATGAATACATAAAGACATGTAAAAGAATAGGAATTAGACAATGTTTGTTCATTTGTTTGTTTCTCATTAAAAACAGTAGAGAATGGAGAATACTGGGGTGCTTGTTAAAAGGAGGGAGGAGTTCTCTGAGTGGGAGACTTTGATCTGAGACTCACCAGCAGGACTGAAGCAACCATGTGAGGACCCCTGGGATGTTGGCGGTGGGGGGGGGGGGATGCAGAGCTGGGTTCTAGGGAGAGAGCTGTCCATGTCTTATCCTGTGGCAATTTGAGATTTCACGTAAGAATATATCTTTTGATGTGGTTGGTATCTTTATCCCTTTACTTATAACAATGCCTGGCATAGGGAAGATGTTTGATACCAATGGTTAAATGAGTGAGTGAACTCTATTTAAAGGACTTTGACAAAATGCATATGGCAGTACCCTTAATAATATTACTGCAAATACTCTCCTGAAATTCAGATGAATTTTAAAATATTTGTTTGAAATAAAAGTTTTGATAAACGTAAAGGTATAAAATTTAGCGACTTACAAAGACAATCCATGATTGTCTATGATAAAATGCTCATTGTATTTGGTCCTTTGGAGGTCTGACCTAATTTAGAGATACCATTTCAAAATCTGGAAGGGGGACAGACCACTTTTCCTTTCAATGGTCTTCTGTAATGACCCAGTTTTTTTCAGCTGGGCTGCCACTGTGAAGCTGTAGTGATAGAAGGTGGTTTAAAGTGCTGGTGTCCCCGGCTGGGGACAGAATCATAAGCCTCAGAACACAGGAGAAGAGATTGTAGAGCCGGCATCCTTTTCTCTCTTCTGATTGACAGAATAAGGCAAGGGTGGCCGTTTCCTTAGGATGCTCTGATGTATGAGCCAGTGCTACACTGACTTTTCCAAATATTCTGTTAAACAATCTTCACAGATTCATTTTATTTGCTAAAGGGACCGAATAATGAACTTTGCAGGGTAATGGACTTTAGATCTTATTAATTCAACACCTTCTTCTTTTTTTTTATTTTTTATTATTCATTTTAGAGAGGGGGGGGAGATAGATAGATAGAAAGAGAGAGAGAGAGAGAGAGAGAGAGAGAAGGGGAGGAGCAGGAAGCATCAACTCCCATATGTGCCTTGACCAGGCAAACCAGGGTTTTGAACCGGCAACCTCAGTGTTTCCAGGTTGACGCTTTATCCACTGTGCCACCACAGGTCAGGCTCAACACCTTCTTCAACGGACGAAAAAGTCTAAGCCCAGAGAGCTCCAGTGACCTCCTGTGTCCCTGCTAGGAACTGGGACAGGGCTAGATCCCTTCACACTGCAGTCCAGGGAGTTCTCTGAAAGCAAGTGAAAGCAAGTTTCAAAGGCAAAACTCCAGAGAAGAGATGCTGCTAAAAGAATTTACACTTAGGATAGTAGATATAACTTTTTTTCTTTTCTTGGCTGTGAGGTTTTATTCAGGTAAAGAGGCTGAGGGAAACTATGGAAGAGAAGGGAAAGGAAGTGGCACGTGACTAGAAGGACAACCTCTGCTTCCCCGTGACAGACAGTCCCTCCGCCATTGTGCACCATGGGTGACCGGGGGACATTATCCCTGGACAGAGGTTTGCCCAGGAACCTTTGTAGTCTAAGAAAAGGCATAGTAAATATAAAATGAAGGCACAAAGGCTTATTTTTCAAAAGACTTAACTTTTGAGCTGAAAGATAAAAGATCACAACATTTCCATTTCCGCTGGGAATATGAATCTTTGTAAATGGACAGCCCAAGAAGAGGAGAGGAGAGGAGAGGGTGGGTGTGCAGGGGGGCTGCCATTCAGTGGGCCTTTCTGACCTTTTCAGGGAGCTGTCAACCATTCCCATCACAAGTCTTCATCATCGCTTTCTTGACGATGACATCTCATCTCTCTAAACCGGCAGGGTTCTTAGCCCGTCAACCCTATCTCCTCATCTTCGCTGTTCTCTACTGCTCTATGGAGCTGCTGTGTCATGTTCTCTGTGGCCCTGTCATGCGGATTTACCTCTTTGACTAAAGCCAGGCTGTAGATATTGGCTCTCTTATCCCTTCATAGCTTTCCTACTAAGAATTTCCCCCTCAATTACCCTAAGAGTATAATAGGAATTTATTGCATTGAAAAAATATTTTCAACTTTATAGGATCATATGAATTGGTTTCATAAAGTGTCTATATATGAATGACACTTTATGAAACCAATTCACATATTTTTAATACTTTAATAAGCCATTATTGGGTCCAAAAAATGACATAAGGCATAATTTGACTTGTAGAATCTAGAATAGTCATTTTCAAACGATTTGAAACAGGGTAGCAATAGCTGCAGAGGAAGGGAAGGTGGAGGTGGGATTGGGGGCAAAGGGTGAGGAATAGGGGTGGAAAGAGACATTGCATGGGCCTGGGGGGGGCACAGTGCAGTGTGTAGTTGGGGTTATTTTAAATGGGACACTTGAAACCATGTTAACACAATAAATTAAAAATAAATTTAAAAAAATATTTGAAAGCTGGATTAGTTCGGTTGTCTGGCAGAATATTGATACATAAAACAAGTAAAGAAGACTGATCTGCTTTAAAACAGAGTAGCCTGTAATCCTATCAATTGTCCAGGTAGATTTCCATTTCTCTATTTGACCACCTGAGAGCAAAGTGAAGTGATTATGAATAATTAGATAAATCATTATTGGTCAGGAATGTTGAATAAATTCTTGGTGGCAGAAGCAGTAGTTCGTTTGCCCTGGTTGAACGTCCCATGTTTAGCTGTTCCATTTCCTATTGTGTGCTGATCAGAAATGTGCTGGACCTGATTATGTGTGTGGAGTAGAAGTGTTGTCAGTGTCTTCAAAGATATGTGTATATGGCCTGAGGGAATTTTGACTCTAATTCCCATTTACTATGCCAAAGTGAGTATATTTATTTTATGTTGTCTTGTTTTTAGCATATTAATTTAGCATCACATTGTTTTATTATGTGTCCTTGGGCAGAACAAGGGGCAGTTGTGCTTTGATCTTTGTCGAATTGGTGGCCATTGTCGGATATACAGGAGGTTTTAGATTTCGCAGTAATAAACAAGGGGCTCTATCTTTGCTCTGTTACTGGGAAGTTTGAATAATAAATTTTTCACTATCCTCGCTTTTTCAGATGCAAATGTGTTTATTTGATTTTGTCATTTGAAAAATTATTTTAAGAATTTTATATATTACATTCTGGTCTCTTATAAGACAAATAACATAATGTAGGATCCATGTTAAGTCTTATATATATATATAAACCAATTAATTGAGATTCACAAAAAGTCTTGATATAATGAAGCCCTTCATTCTTTTATTAGGATAATACCAGCTCTATAAACAAACCACAGATTTTTAATGGTTTTAAACAACAGAAAGTTTAATTAAATTTTTTTTCATTGATTTGAGAGAGAGAGAGAGAGAGAGGAAGGGGGGAGTAAGGGATTTTCCATTGATTTGAGAAAGAGAGAAAGAACATCAACTCGTTCCACTTAGTTGTGCACTTACTGGTTATATGCCCTGACTGGGGATTGAACCTGCAACCTCAGCATGCTGGAACAACATTTTATCCACAGAGCCACCTGGCCAGGACCAAAGGTTTAATTATTAAATTAAGCAACAGTTGTCCACTGTTAGTGTCCCTGGCTGACTGGTAGGCTTTCTTCCACAGGTTGATTCTGTCACACAGACTTTCCCCAGAATATGGCTTTACCATTCCTTGGCTCACAGTTAACAGAATGGCGTAATAAGAACCCACTTCTAACCATCTTGGCCTTCAATTGCCACATTAATTAACACATAAGAATGAGTGACATTCCCACCTAGAGATAAGAGAATCTGGGAAATGTGGCCTATCTGTTACTTCTTAGGAATGACTTCTAGTTTGGAAAGAGGAACACAAAACTGTGGTGGTCAGTTAAGGGTCTCAACCATGCATGCAATGATAGTTAACTTGGTCCCTACCACCCACTAGTGGGCGTTCCAGCTTTCATGGTGGGTGGTAGCAGAGCAACCACAGTATAAATAAAAAGATAGATTTAACTATAATAAGTTGTTTTATAAATATTTATTCTGCCAAATTTACCGAAAATCTGACATAAAGTACTTGGTAAGTAATTATTATTATATGTTTTAACTTGCTATAACTCTGCTTTATAAATTTTATAAAGTAAAGTTATTTCCCTACTTTATAAATCACATTTACTGTGGAACCGGTGGGTGGTTAGAAAATTTTACTACTAACAGAGATACAAAAGTGGGTGGTAGGTATAAAAAGGTTGACTACCCCTGCATGCATGTATCTGTATCTCAAGAACTACGTTATAAAAAATGGTTCACTGACATGTTGCATTACCTTTGTTACCTTTAGACTGAATCCCGAGGAAAAGAATGAAAATTTAAAAGACGTATTGATGGGAATGCAGCATAATCAAATGTCAAAATAACTTAGAGATGTTTTCTCTGAACATATGTACCCTGATTTATCAATGTCACACCATTAAAATTAATAAGAAAATAAAAAATAAAAAAAATAAAAACAGTCACAGAAATGTAAAGTACAGCATAGGGAGTCTAGTCAATAATACTGTAATAACTATGTATGGTGTTAGTTGTGTACTAGACTTATCAGGGTGAACACATTGGAAGTTATAGAAGTGTCTAATCACTACGTTATACACCTAAAACTAATATAATACTGTGCGTCAACTGTAATTGAAAATTTTTTAATTAAAAAAGTATTTTACTAGCTTTGTAACAAAAAAAGACGTATTTTAAAGACAACATAACAAAAATAGACATCAAACGTTAGTGTGAAACTTACTGTTATTAAAATATTTTATCTCAGTCATTTAATAGCTAACATTTTATGGGAAACCAGTTTTGTTTTTGTACAATCAGACTTGCCTACTAATATCTTTATGTTTATCCGTGATAAATATAGACAACTGTAATATACCTGGAAGACATACTCTAAATCTTTATACTATGAGAAAAAATGAGATACAGACAATGTAAATTTTTTACGTGTATGAAATGCAAGCAAATGAAAATTTGCTCTCGAGTTACATTTTGCTGAATAATTTTATGTAGGTGTGAATTAATTCTATTAGTAGGATTAGAAAATAAAGTATTTCAAGGAATACAAATGTTCATACTAATGCTTCTGATGGCTTATTGCCCTGCTTCTGAATTGGAGTTTTAGTTCATTTTTCCATGTGGTTTTGCTGGACCTTTCTCCCTCTTGTGTATGTCCATGTGCACATTTCCAGGGGCCTCTCAGCCCTACACTCTTTTCATCTGTGTCTGCTCATTTCATACATCTCCCTATAGGTCTTTCTGTCTTCTCCTTCTGTTTGTGGAGTTCTTCATCTATGGACAATGGAGAATGGTGAGATTTAGATTAGACATCAGTGGTATTGAAATGTAAAATGTCTCAGTGAAAACAACCATACAACCATAGCCTTGACAATGTTACTGTCAGAGGCAGAGGGCAGGTGCATAATGCTTGAAATCTGTGGGATCACCGTGTACCTTTATGTGACAATCAGCTTCTCACTTCACTATGGTCAGCCTTGGCCCAGGAATAGTCATTAAGTTGGAACAATGAACCATGAACCTTTAAGGATGTTCATAAATAGGTTTATTGAATGCATTCTTCTTCTCTCGCTACCTTTTTTTTTCCCTTCTGGTACAACCCACGCCATTTCCCCAATGACTTGCTGTGTCTCCTCAAGTGTGTTTCTTTTAAAATGTTATTAACAGCCCAATTCCCACGCATGGTGGGTAACCACAGATGTAGAGATAGCCCTAAATGACAATGAGGCAAAATCACTGAAAACACCTGAAGGGACTTGTATAATCCCAGTCTGTAGTCTAATTGTTTCAAGCCTGAAAAGCTATCAAGAACACTTATTTGTAATTCAGTCCCTGCTAAAAATATCAAAATTACATAGTCAAGTAGAACAGTTCCACGTCTAGGGATCCCTGGAGAGTTTGGAATGAGTAATAGTCAGGGAACATATGTAAAAATGTATGGAAGAAAAATCATGTGAATGAAAAATATAAATTCTCTTTGAGATATACTCTTTATGAGCAACACATGACTGAAGTTTGAGGCGTGATATAAAATTAACCACAGGGGTAATAAAATAAACAGTAATTCTGCAAAAATAAATATTGTAAATCCAAAAAAGAGATGCTTGAGTAATTTTTGGGCCAGATCTAAAGAAAAACTTTCAAGGTCTCTTTTGGGACATTATAAAGAAAGTATGAAACAAATATGATTCTAAAATGAATGCTTGGAATCAAAATATACTTAATAGAACTGGAAATACTTTATGTTGAAATGAACTTCACTTATGTTTCAATCATATAAACAAGTAGTCCCAAGTTTACTAATAGAATTAAAAAATACTTTGAAAAACCCTGTTTTCTCACATATTACAAATTTTGCCATTTTCTTGCCCTTTTGAATTCTACCTTTTATTCTTCCCTCTATTTTCCTGAATGACAAATACACGTGTTAAAATCTTAATGATTTTTAAATAGAAAATATGAAACATCAACTACTTGTCTTAAAAAGTTCCAGAATGCCCAAGTACCCAAGAGTAGGTTTGACCAGAGCTATCATTATGTCCGGCCCCATGGCTCAGAGACAATTTTAGATGTCCCAGGATCATTGAGTTCTGTGTTCCCCATTGTGTGTACCTAACACCAGGGATCGCATGGAACTTATTTTGGTTCCCACAAATCTCAGAAGGTTTTATTTAAGTTATAAAGCAATTTTAGTATTACCCTAAACGCAAGTGATTATGGAATTACTCATGTGGGCTGCATATCAGAAATTCCTGTAACCTTCAGATGTGCTCAACTCTGTGGAGAATCAAGCTAGGTTTATTCATTCTCTTTTAATAGTAAGATTCTTTTTTTTTTGCCAATATGAAGCCCTGGAAACAGTGGTTATTTCTGATGCATAGCATGTTTTAAAATGTAGCCCATGCTGCATGTGTATTTTGTGATGACTGTTAGCTACTATACATAGACATTTATACTTGGCTTAAATGTGTCCTCTTATAACAATATGATACTTGTGTTACTTATATAAAATATAATACATGTTTGTTCCTATGTAAGAGTCCTAAGGACCTTGTACATAGAGTTAAAGTAGGAACAACTTTACAAGATATCCTATGGATGTAGAACCTAAGGTTGGAAGAGCTAGTTCAAGTCCTGGTCCTCCCACTGACTGCTTTTGTGACTTTGACTATGTCACTGAACCCCTCTGAGCCTTGATTTTCTTGTTTGAAAACGAGGGTATTACCTCCCATTTCAATGCGTTGTTGTGAATTTTGCTTAATAATTGTTAATACTCTAGCTCATTCCACAAAGGATTTGAAATGACAAAATGTATATTAAAGATAAAATATATAGTGCTTCAAATGTAAACTGTGAGTCTTTACTGTTGGTGCCATTTGGATTCCTGGGGAGGTCTAGCCCTTAGTATGAAAGTGCTTCTAGGCAGATGTTTCAAACTTCCATGTAATAATTTCAAATGAAACAAATATTAATCCATAAATATTTGTTGACATAGACTGGTTATAGGTGCCAATTTCAGGTAAACTTTTAAGAAAAGAAGACTAAGACCTTTTGATTGAAGACTATTGGCAAGTAATGACAATATCTTTTAATTGAAGACTATTGGCAAGTAATGACAATATCAGATTTTCATATACTTAATGCCTATTATTTGGAATATATGTGTGTGTGTATAATATACATACACACATATATTTATTTGATGACAAAAAGTTCTTAGGGCTTAGGTAACTCTTTTTCAATACATTCATATTTTGTTAATCAGAACAACCATTCACAAATACTTGAGAAAGAGTAGACTGCCTAGGTGTGTGTTATTTTTATCCAGCTTAAAGACAGTGGTTTTGTTGCGCTTAGAATTAGTGGCTGCCTCACAGTCATGCAGAGGCTGGGAAATGCCAGTGGCCTCGCAGTTGCTTTAATTCCTTTTATTATCATGTGCCATTCACTTTCATCTTGGGTTACTAACCATGCTTATCTGCACTCTGCATCTAAAGCCTTCGGAAAGATGGCTGTGGCATAGCCTAGTAGCTTTTATCAGCTCACCCAGTGGCTTGTAAGCTTTGACGCTAAGAAACCCAGGACTTGACCACTGGTGCCAAGCCCTTCTGGACAAGTCAGATGCTTCCCTCAGTCACTGACTGCTGTGTATTTCAAGGCAGCCAAGAAGCTCTTTCCTCCTTCTCTGTGTCCGAGTGAGACAGAACCTCAGCACAGAAAAGAGAGGCTGTTTTTACCACAACCTCTCCAATTCCCAAGGGCTTAAATTTACCTAGAGAGGAATTGCTGGGCGTTTAGGAACTGCAGCAAGGTTAGATTCTCTCTTGTCCTATAGTTTAAGCTCCCCTCTAATATATTTAGCTGATTGTAAAACTGTTAATCTAGTTCAGTTTATCTGACAAGCATGCCATCTTTTCTTTTTTTATACTAAAGTTGCCTAGGGAAATTAATTAAGTTAGCCTCTGTTGTCTTTCAAATTTAAAAAAAAAAAAAGAAAGAGAAGAAAAGCAAGTCTACTTCCTAAACAGGGAAACTATACATTACAGCTCCCAATACACAGACAAACTATAAAAATCATGGAATAAGGCTTTGTCCTTCCTCTGTAGTAAATGAAGCCGCATTTCCTGTGACTCCATGAGAAACACGGTCTTGATACGAGCTCTCCAGTACACATTCCATTCAGCAGTTATGATCTCTCTAAAAATGAACGGGTCGTGTTTGCGGACCCGGGTGCAGCAGAGAGTGTACCCGTTCGTGGTGAAGGTGGTTTGACTTCCAGGTGGGCTAGATCTGCCGCTGAATTCTGTGTTTCCACTCACTAGCTATGCATCCTTGAACAGCTATTTAAATTCCCTAAGACTTCATTTCCTCGTATAAAAATGGTAATGATGTTTCCAACCTACAGGGTTCTCCAAGGATAAACTGAGGCAAACATGTAAAGTGCCTGATAACATTTTAGGTGCGTAACAGACACCACATAAATGACAGCAGCTGCCAGTGGTGTTTTTGTTATCGACAAGCTGATAAAAAAAAAAACAAAAAACAGAGGAAAACTAACCTGGAAGGTTACATTTTTTTCTTTCTATTATTTTATTTTATTTTATTCTATTTTATTTTATTTTATTTTATTTTATTTTATATTTATTTTATTTATTTTTTTAGGATTCCTGAGATGGACTATCATCTCCAGGCAGGAAACAGAGAGAAGGGGCGGTGGGTTTGGAAGAGTCAGGCTGGTATTCTAGATTCTGTGCTGGGAACCCACAGCCCAAATTGGAGACTTACTTCTTGTTACCATTTTACAGCATCATGTGATGACACAGGCCTGCCCGTCCTGGGCGGGGTAGGTTACTTCACTGCACTGAACCATGTCACCTCACTTTTTATTACCAGGACCATGTCATTGCTTAATTGTGTCTTAATTTTATTTCTTAATACAGTTCTTAAAAGGGATAGAGAGTCTCTTTCTCTCCTACTCTCTGTTTCTCTCCTCCATGGAAAGAAGTTTGGGAAGATTATCAAGCTGGAAGGATTCTAGCTTAAAGTAACACAGCGAGCGATTAAAAAGCTGCCTATAGAACCTTCATGTTCATCTTCATCCACTTGTTCATTTGCATATACCCTTTCTCTCAAAGAGACAGAATTCATCTTTAATTGCCTAGTGCTGTGCACTCTGACGTATTTAATTGGCCCAGTGGTTTCCTTTGCTTCAACTGAGCATTTATCAATCACAACGAGCAATGCACGTGATGGTGCTAAGAGAAAATTCTACAAGAACCTCTTCACACTAGGGAGGGAACACATCTGCTCCTTTCATGTCAGAATGCCAGGATTTAGAGGTCAATGTGTTTCTCCATCAAGGCTTAAGGCTTTGGGGATCAGGGAAGTGTCAGGCTCCAAGCCGTGTAATGAATAGCAGTTGCTGACTGGCTAGGTTTGCCTGTTCTCCGCAGGGGACAGTGCTGTTCAGCATAATGAGAGGGGACTTAGTGCTGCAACACGCCCAGCTTGAGGAATGAGCCAGGCTGTGCCTCCCCTGCAACCTCCCCCTTTTTTCCTGGTTCTGAACTGTATGTTCGTCTTGGAAGAAATTATATTGAGGTCTTCATTAGAGGCACCCAGCAGGGTTAAGGAAATAGCTGCATGGCTGAAAAACCCAGCAGCCCTTTCTTCAGAGAGCTCAAGGTTTAAGTTGCTTGAACTGGAAAGAGTCTGAAGAGGTGATTATGTTAAACAAGTAATGTGTATTGGTAACATGGAATCAAATTATTAGGGTCAGTAACTGCCTGGCTTTCCCAGTGCATGAAATGAAGATATCACATTGCATTCGCACTGGGTGTTTCTTGGTGCCGCATAGTGTCAGCACTGTCCGGTCATGGGTACCTCACAGCACGTCACCTCTAATTTTATAAGATTATCTGCGCTGTTGCTTTAATAGATATTCATGATCTTAAGCCTCCTTTGCACTCACAGCAGGGCTGTACAAGGTCATTACCGTGAGCACGTCTGTGCTTTCTGTGTTCTAAACAAAATTATTATTCTCATCATTTAGAAAGGTAGCTCCATCCTGCTCTCACACTTCCAAAAGTATTTTGGAAGTAGTATATGATGGTAAGGGAAGCTATTGAAGGGAAAAATCCCCTGAATGTGACTGACCTTCAGGGGGACTCGTATTAGAAAGGTGTCAGGGCAATGAATTAGTATTAGAAAGGTAGAGAGGATACTGATTCTGAAAGTGTGGTTCCCTGGTCAGCAGCATCAGAATCACCCAGGAAGGAATTTGTTAGAAATGTAAAGCCTACTGACTCACAACTCTGCCGTGAGCTCAGCAGTCTGCGTTTTCCAGAGGATGCATGCTCAAGTTTGAGAAACATTGCTCTAGCATTTATGGAGTACAAGTACGGGGTAGACTGATCTGTTCTGTGGGTAGAGCTGTGGAGACAGGACAACTGGAGTGTCTGCCCCCATGGACCTTATTACATTTCAAAGGAACGTGTAGTAGTACTTCACGGTATACCGGACAGAGCCTATATTTATCATGCATGCCATTGAAGTTTCTGTTATCTTCTTTGGTTTCCGAAAATGACTAACAAAAGATGATTATGAGCAATTCCTTGTGCATTCCAGAACTATCCCCCTTGCCATATGTATATCCATGGTCATCGTCACCATTGGCTACGTGCTGACAAACGTGGCCTACTTTACGACCATTAGCGCGGAGGAGCTCCTGCTGTCGAATGCGGTAGCGGTGGTAAGTCCAAGTTGGGGAAATGCCAAATGGAATGTAGGTTAATGAGTTGATGTAATTTTATAGTAGTTCCTTCCAGCAAAATGGGTTTTGAAATTCAGTAATCTTTTCTTGACCTGAATGATAATGGGTATTTAAAATTTTAGAGCACACGTTAGCATATCCCATTTAACTGATGCAACTAAAATCCTATATCTCTATAGTGTTAATTTCATGTAAAACTTTTCCTCACGTACATGCTTGAAAACCCATTTCCACATACACACGTTGGATAGAAGGTGTTATTCTTCCAACATGTCTTAAAGGACAGGAACACAGTTACTGGATTTAAAAGAATGCATTTTTGGTATGCAAATTGCAATTTAATCTATACTCTTTCCTGCTTGTATTTTTCCCAAAGTACCCACTTAAGAATTTTCAAGTTATTTCTTCTAGTATATCCTTTTGAATACTAGTCATGGGATTTTATTAATTTGGGGGAATACTGAGTTATTTAAGGTTAAACAGCTATCATAGCTATAGCACTTCTCAGAATATTAAAGACACTAATATGCATTTTAACTCCCAAAGAAGTGGATACTCATAATTTTACACTTTCCAAAATTTATTAGACTTCTGGACCTTCTTTGCTCCCAAAGGTCATGTTATCGGACTGTTATACTGTGACAAATACTTCTATTTTGTATAAAAACTGAAGTGGTCAGAGAGCCTTCATTCATGACCTTGTAACAATGTGTTCTACTTTGAAGGGGGAAAGAATAGCTTCTCCTCATGAGAGGTCAGTTCCTTTGCAATCGCCACTATTCCCTCCTATCAGCAGCGTCCATGTGAACCTATGTATGAGAGACTGTGTTTAAAAAGACTTCAGCCACTCCTGTAGGTCCTGGCAGGCACCTATTTGCACAGAGCTTCCTGACATCGGTCAGTCATCTCATCTTCCCAAAGGGCTGCACTTTTTTACTTGAGCCTTATGTGGTCCATGAATTACACGGCACCAGCTGCAGCAAGGACAAGAGTCACATACACACACACACACACACACACACACACACACACACACACTGGTTTTTTGTTTTTTTTTTGAAAATACATCCTTTATGCCATGATATAAAAGGAAATGTCAGAAGTTTTGTTTATCTGTTATATTTTCTTCGGCTTGATTTCCTTGGACTTGGATTTGTATTCTAGCCTTTTTATAGGAAACCACAGAAGACATCACCAGGTAATGGAGATGGAGGAACTGATTCGATAAACAGATTCAGCTGATGTGGTTATTCTGGGAGAAAGATTTTCAGACCTCACGTAGATAAGATATAAATGACTAAGTCATCAAAAAAAATTTTTTTGCCACACTTTTATGTTGTTAATGGTGGGATTGGTATATAAAACGAGTATGTACCAGTGGGCAGAATAAAACATGCTGTTGATAGTTGCCGGTTGAGAAGTTGTCATACTTCTCAGGGTACATTTGTGCTTCGCTTTCAAGATGTGGCTTTCTAGGCTGAGGAGAGGCTATTCTGCAAAAGGATGTCTGTCTCCAGAAGCAGAACTTCTGCAGGAGCTCTTTCCAGAATCATAGAAGATTTTGGCCATAGTTGATATAGATTTCATAAATGGATCATTGCTTTTTGAAAATAGAGGAATGATGCCTCTTTAGACCTTTGCCTACATTTTTACAACAGGCAGTGAATGCCGTGGTACTTAATTTGGATTATTGTTTACAGAGTTAGTCTGACCCTAACCACTGAGAAGGATTGCAAAACATACACGTATCTCTAGGCTAATAAAATGTCATAGAGGGAGTCTGGCATAAATTGTTTCATTGTATCCCACTTCCTGGCAGAGCATTAATTTGTATGTTCTGTCTTTCACTAGACCTTTTCCGAGCGGCTATTGGGAAAGTTCTCCCTAGCAGTTCCGATATTTGTCGCCCTCTCCTGCTTTGGCTCCATGAATGGTGGTGTATTTGCTGTCTCCAGGTGAGTGAGTTCAAGCATTTCCAGAAATGCATTTCTGTTTTTGAGACTGGATGTGATAAGGATAACTTTAAAAAGAAATAGTGCCTCCACGTCTGTTGTTTTCTTAAAGGGACATGCAAGATTGAAGTCTTCCGGCAACTATCAACAGCATGTTTTATTCTGCCCATTAGAGGGCACTGCTCCCCTACCGATAGCCTAGTCTGAAGCTGGGCATGTGGGCATTTTTTTAATAGTATGTCTACAGAGTCTAACAACAGCGTTTTACTTCTGGTGATAAAATCTGTTGTTTCTCTAAAGGTGACAAGAAGAAAAGTAAAGTAAGAAACACCAGAAATCACCACCCCACTCCATCTGTGTTCCTGTTGCTTTCTTTGATGCAAAAGCCCCTGTTTGTTTTCATATGAGATTAAAACCCAATCAGATAAATGTGAATGTTAGATGTGTTCTCATCCTTAAAAATGAAGGAGCCAGTTATTGATGAGAAACATGAGTTTATTTGGGAGTAGCAGAGGAATTGCAATTTGGAACGCGCAAACAATGGCAAAATCATAGGCGAGTCCGGAGAACAAAGGAGAGAGATGTGCTTTTATAGAGGAAGGGAGATAGCTGGGAGGGTCAATTTTGATGGAAAGGCCATCGGAAGACAGTGAGAGTTCAGGGTTGTGGCTTCTCGCCAGCTGGTTATTGCTGTGCAAGGAGAAAATGCGTAGTGAATAAATTCTTCCTGTTAAGCTTCCACTTCAGGCATTCCCAACTCCATTTTAAGTGAGGTTTCCTTTATTTATGTTCTCTCTCTCTCTCTCTCTCTCTCTCTCTCTCTCTGTGTGTGTGTGTGTGTGTGTATGTGTGTTGGGTTGGATTGGATAGACAGCACACATACCATACTGGGAACCTAGAAGGAAATTCATCATCAGCTATTTATACATAGAGAGAGCTATGCTGAGTCAAATGTTGCTATTGTTTCTCCTCAGAAGAACATAATACGATGGCAGATTTTTATAAAATTCGAAGTCAGATTTCTCATGATGTTCCCTACCTTACCTGAAAAGTAAAATCTAAGTGATTTCCTAAGAAATGTCAAACCATTTGGTATGAAAATGGATGCAATTTTTTTCTCTGAGGTTTTCTGTGGTTTTCCTCCTGCAATGATCAGTTACATAGTCAACTCCACCCATTTTTCTCTCATCAGGTTGTTCTATGTTGCATCTCGAGAGGGTCACCTTCCGGAAATCCTCTCCATGATTCATGTCCGCAAGCACACTCCTCTGCCAGCTGTTATTGTTTTGGTAATACATATTAACAAGTATCTCTAGCTGCAACCTCGAGTAACAGGCTAGCAAGGATGTCACACCGGACTTCAGAGAGTGCTTACTTTCTCATTCATTGCAAAACCGGCTCTCCGTGTATCTTGGTGGAGTTTGGGAGGCAGGATGCTTTTCACTGTTTCCCTCGATCCAGTATTTCTGATGAATAGTTGATGCTTTGGTGCAATAACTGCATCACCTTTGTAGGAGTCTGTGAGGGCTCAGGGAAAAGCTTAGCTTGGCTCCTGTCATCGGCATAGGACCTCGAAGGAAAGGATGCAGAGTAATAAGTCCCAATTCCAGAATGACCCAGATGTTTCATCCGAGGGCCCCTTATATTGAAATGCACACAAAATTATAGAAAAAAAAAACACCCTGTTGCAATTCTGGACAGTGCAGTGATTCTGTGATAAAACGAGAGACATTCGAGAGCGGCCCTAGAGGAAAGGAATGAAAGCCCCAAAACTTAAAATTGAGTTGTAGAATTTTTGATGCAAAGAAGAATGTCTGTGAAAGGTGGGGTAAGGAGTATAAGTCCCCAAACACCCACTGGCAATGGTGTTGTCCCTTTGACCTACCACTTTGTAACATTTTCCTCCAATGGACTCTGCTGACCGGAGCACCATAGAATTCATCGAACATTTTTTTTTCCTGTGCATTTCATTTGTTTCCTAACGTTTCCTTGACATTTCTTTGTACACAGACCTGTCTGTGAGGAACCTGGGAGGTAGTGGTCACTCGCAGGGACAGAACGTATTAGTCCGTGAAGAGGGCTTTGGTGTTAAGCCCCTGCCATCAGTCATGCTGTCCTTGGCACGTGCTGCTGCGGGGACTTGCTGTGCTGATCGCTGCGCCACCTTCTTTCCTGCGGGCCCAAGGGTCACCCATGGCAGGCACGTGGGGTGAGGGGAGTGGGGCAGGAAAGGTCAGCGTCTGGCAGCGGGGCATGACAGAGGCACTGCAAGTGTCTGTGTTTCATGTGTGCAGAGCCATGAGCTCATCACACCCCCTCAGCAGAGCTTTCCGCAGACTTCCCAAATAGGGTGCACTTTTTATTTTTTCTTATTAGTTATTTATTAATTCTCTCAGTTTCTGGGTCTTTCCATTTTGAGTCATTGGTTATGACTTTTAAAACACAGGTTCTTCTGTTAAACCTATAAGCAACTAAAAAGCAAACATCCCGATAACATTTTTTTTCTGAACACCTGGTAGGGACGATGGCCCTCTCGTTCTGCTACTGTGTGTGAAGGGGTTTTAAGAACAGAATAGCCCTGGCCAATTGGCTCAGTGGTAGAGCGTCGGCCTGGCATGCAGGAGTCCTGGGTTCGATTCCTGGCCAGGGCACACAGGAGAAATGCCCATCTGCTTCTCCACCCCTCCCCCTCTCCTTCCTCTCTATCTCTCTCTTCCTCTCCCGCAGCCAAGGCTCCATTGGAGCAAAATTGGCCCGGGCGCTGAGGATGGCTCCATGGCCTCTGTCTCAGGTGCTAGAATGGCTCAGGTTGCAACAGAGCAATGGCCCAGATGGACATAGCATAGCCCCCTGGTGGGCATGCCGGGTGGATCCTGGTCAAGCGCATGCAGGAGTCTGTCTCTCTGCCTCCCTGCTTCTCACTTCAGAATAATATAGAAACAACAACAACAACAACAAAAAAACCCAGAATATAGAAAGGGGTTAGATTTTAATCATAATGGTAGTTTATCAGTATTAATTGGCAAAGATGATAATAATGTCTAAGAATGTTATTGTTGGTTATCACCTGTGTTCTCTCTGGCTCACCAAGCATGATTTCTGTCCCCCCTTCCCCCCCCCCCCACCAGTATCCGCTGACGGTGGTGATGCTCTTCTCTGGAGACCTCTACAGTCTTTTGAATTTCCTGAGTTTTGCCAGGTGGCTTTTTATTGGACTAGCGGTTGCTGGGCTGATTTATCTCCGGTACAAATGCCCTGATATGCATCGTCCTTTCAAGGTAACCTCAGCAGTCTTGATGGGTTTACATAAATCTTCCTCCTGCTACCTGGTCCTTCCTATGTCATAGCTGGATGATTGGGAGCCTGGGCGGGGGACACCATCCTCTGTCATAAAGCGTTTAACTCTTGCAGACAGTGCTTTCATATTGCATTGCCTTTAGCTTGCAAAAATAGTCCTTCACATTTTTGTTATGTGAGGTACTGAACTTCGTAGATTATAGTTTTGAAAGAGCTGGTGTTAACAGAGGATGTTTGTTAAGCTGGTTTTTCCATGATGTGTCCAGTGACCCAATCAATTCAAATTATGGGATACTTTGATTTGTCTTTATGCTGAATATTTGTGGACAGCCAGACTGGGAACAAGTGAAGCAGGTGCCTATAGAATTGTGTCACTCATTAAAACGAAAAAGGATGCCCCTCTACAAAATAGGCATTTTGAATATTTTAAAAAGTTGTGACTTATTACACTGCTCTTTGTCTATATTCTCCACCCCAGAGGGAATAAAAATCTAAAATAGAAAAGGAAGTAAAGCTATACTAACTTAGCACTTAATGGGAAGCACATTGACCCAAGGCGAGCATTTCCTTCTGAGGGAGCTGAAGAATGTGCTTCTCCTCCCCTTCAGCCTTGAACGTTCATAGATTGATTTGACCTGACTACTTATTTGCTTTTAAGAAATAATAGGTAAGCTTGTCAGTTACGTTGTCAGAATTTGTATCTAATTATATCCATTGCCTCATCCTGGTGACATCTTCATTAGTGGTTGAATAGGAGTTGGCCTGTTTTGTTCCTGTCGTTTCTTATTGTGACTCTCCAACAGAAAATCAATACACTCTGAGAGGATTTAACATGTAACTAGCAGCCTATGGTCTTCGCTCCACATTAAATTGGATTCTAATCATAATTATCAAAGAGTCCATCTTTTAATATCAAAACCAGAAATTATGGTGGTTCTTAACGAGTAAAGTAATGCAAACAGAACTTCTCTAAGGAAACACACTTATCCTTAGATTTTATTCTATACAAAGATTATTTTATTTAAAAAAAATGAAGGGAGTGCCCCTTTAAAGAGATTTTGCCACTAAGGAAAGGTAGGATGGTACTAGTCACCTGATCATGTGACCGACATCCTCATCTGGAGCCACCGTTTGTCCCTTGCACTGTGCGGAAGTGACTTTTTCTCCCATTGTGTTCCAGGTGCCACTGTTTATCCCAGCTTTGTTTTCCTTCACGTGTTTCTTCATGGTTGCCCTGTCCCTTTATTCGGACCCATTCAGTACGGGCATTGGCTTTGTCATCACGCTGACCGGGGTCCCTGCGTATTATCTCTTTATCATATGGGACAAGAAACCCAAATGGTTTAGAAGAATGTCAGGTAAGTCTTTTAAGCAGTTTTAGCACCTTTTCAGAGTTCGTGTTGTAGAAACTCATCTATGTGTACATGCCTCACACGCACATCTTAGCATTCAAAACTCTACGTGAGACCACTGCTAGTTTAGATATGGGATTGCATTTTAATTAAAAGTGGAAGAAGGAAAAGGTGGGGGGGGGCATGTCTAGGGCACAGCCACTGAATCCTTGAGGGCAGCGTTTAGCGGGGTTGCTTGGTCACTTCTTAGGAGACCAGCCATCTTAGGTAGGATTTTATCAGCAGTTCTGAAAATGGCCTCATTGTCCTTCTGAATCCTTTATTGACCTAATTATTCTTATTCTGGGTTGAATGCAGTTTAGTGATTCTGTATCATAACAGACTACTTGATGAGTGATAGGAGATTTGGTGGGGAGTTAGGCAGAGGCCTGTAGAGGTCTTCCACATCATGATTATATCCCCACTCTATACAATAGGCCTGGTAAGTCCCATGGGGGTCATCAGACCAGCCAGAACAAGGAAGAGAAGATGAACAGCTCTCGTTCATTAGGTGATCCTGTGTATGAGCATATATGTGCCCTTACTTAGTCTTAAAAACCCTTCTGAGCTAGGAAAATTATTATTTCTGTTTTAAAGACTTTGAGTTATAGCATGGGAGAATTTCTGTAGCTTGTTCCAAGTCATTGAGATAGTAGGTAGAAGAGCTAGAATTCAAACTCAGGCAGCTTTGTATTTTAGAAAAATCATCTTGGAGACAGGGAGGATGGATTAGAGGGAGTCGAGGCTAAAGACAGAGAATAGAGTTTGTCGATAATCCTGATGAGAACAAGGAGGGTCTGAACACAGGCCGGGCCAGCAGGGCCCCCGAGAAAGGGAAGATATTAAAGAGGACACACGCACAGAGCTTGGTGACCAGGTAAGTGGAGGAGGGTGAAAGTAAGAAGTAGTAAGAAGGGTGAAAGCCATCTGGTGAGAGCCCAGCCCTCTGTCGGGGACCTTGCTGGGTGAGCCCATTTTCTTCTGTTGTCATCTTCCAGTCCTCCGCAAGAGCCGCATGCGACGTGGTGTCAGTCCTATGCCCACGGAGGGGGGGGGGGGGGAGGGACTGGGATGCGGGAGGGGAGATTTAATTTTCGAGAATTTAAACCATTGAGCTTGGATTTGAAGTCACAGCTGCTGGACTGCAAAACCTGTGCCTTTTCCCGATTGGGGGCAGAGAGAGAGAGGCGTAAAAATCACACAGCCAGAGAAGCAGATACGTTCCTGCTGGCGAGCGTGAAAAACAACTTTTGTTCTCATTCATTTTGATTGACTTACTTTACCATAATTAATTTTTAAAAGTGTAGCAAAATGTTCAGAGAGCTTTCTGGTAAAATTGCTAATAAATAATGTCAGTGCTACTAACAACAAAATAAAAGAAAACAGCGACTTGGTGCACATATTGAGTATTCACTCTCGCGTGTACCACACGAATTCATTTAGAAGCCAGCCGTTTAAAATCGAGTTTCGTTATGATTCTTCTTTATTAGCTTTTAATTGGTATTTGATGTCTTTGGTCCTTCTTTTTGCCATTTATTTATATATACTGTCTATAATGAAGTCTGTTTCCTAACTGGCAACACTGACAGTGTTCCCCAAAGAAGTGTTACTATAAAAGTTAGGTTCTTCAAGTCTAAACCTTAAACACAGGCATCTTGATGCCTCATGGGGTATCCAATCTCTATTTCCTGTTTGATCCCATTGGTTTTCTGTAGAACATTTTCAATTACGTTTTTGCAGTTGTAGGCAAGATGATTCTGAAAAAAATTTAAATAAAAAGTCTTGTTAAATAGTATTTACCATTAGGATGGCTTTCCCCATTACCAATATTCAGGATGGGTTAATACGCATCACTGTGAGATCTGAGTCTGTCTCAAATCCTGGCCAGAGACGGTGAAAAGCCTTGAGCACCATGGAAAACCAGGGGAGTTTAAGACAAAAGAGTTGGACCACATTGAGAAGGGAGCACAGGGGAGGAACAGATTCCTTGTTTGCTCCCTATTCGTAGGTGGTTTGTTCCTCCTGTTTGTACTGAGCTGTGAAACCCTTTGCTGTTGCTAAATGTACGTATTTTGTACCTTTTTATTGTCAGTGCACACCTCCCACTATTATTTCCCATGCTTGATCTTTCTTTCTTTGTTCCCCTGCTCATGTAATTTTAAAGGTTTGGGGCTTTTTTTTTGTCCATCTCTAATGATGTTTTGAACATCTCCAAGGACTCCAAATTGAGTGTCAGCAATTTGTGAAAGTCGCAGGAGTGTAGTAGTTCCATAATGGTTATCTGGTTCTCAAAAATGTCATTTAGTCTTACCAAAGAGCGTGGCAGTTCTGCCTCTAAACTGCGGTCATTGCCCCCCTTTATCTTTATAGCTGCCTTGAAAGTCCTTTCTCCATTTTTTTTGATTTTCCTCTTAGGCAGCATTCTTGTAATAAAATAAAATAAAAAATCATAGTATTTATGGCTGTAATAGCAAGTAGTTTCCTAGCCTTTGGCCAAAACAAAACACTCACAAAACAGCAGAATCCTGAACTAGAATGTCACCTCTTCCTCCAACTGCCTTCTTGTTGTTAGAGACAAACTCTGTGTGGACTTGGAGGCCAGAGAGCCTCTGTTACAAATAGGTTGTTCAGGGATTTAATAGCAAATGGTCTTGTTGGGTAGCATTCTTGAGCCTCCATATTGTCATTTATTTTTGCCATCATGCCCTCAAATCCATTAGCCCTGTGAAACAATGATTTATCAGAGCACATCTTACTTAGGGAATTTCCATAAAAAAAAAAAATGTGAGGCAACCCAACAGCTCCCAGAAAATGATGAAAGGCTGTTTGGTCCGGACAGACAGGACATGTTCCGATCCTGAGGATGGGAGGTTCTGGGAAATTTGATGAATTTTTTCTGGCCACAGGATGCCAGTATTGAACCACATTTTGTTTGATAGCATTCCTAGGGTGAAAAGAAAACGGGCCCCTGTGGGAACAGTCGGAGACACAGAAAGCTCTTTCCTACCTTCTGGACAGAGTGCTTCATTCTTCTGGCTGTTTATTTACTTATTTACTCATAGACACGCAAGCTTTGTGCTCAAGGAAAATGGGGCCGGTACCCCAGGGACACTCAGGTGCCTGGTGAGCCTGAGATCGGCCAGGCCCCTGCAGCACTCCACGTGACTGTCGGGTCTATGAGCCATGGCCCTCTAGCCCGAGCCTGCCTGGGGTGACTGCGAGCTGGTCACTCCTGCTCAGGGCACTATATGCAGGGGACAGCTGTATTTAAACAAAATGTTTGATTACAAAGACTCCTACTGGGTGGCACCAATAGAATGATTGTATCCATCTCTGAGGACAGTGGTGAAGCAACTCCAAAGTCCTAAAAGCATCAGTGAAGGCAGTTGCCTGATGTATGGAACAGACGCTTCACAGAGCCTGCCGTGCTCCACATGACATTAGTGAAGCTTGCCTCCATTTCTCAGGGGCCCAAACCATCTCCATTGTTAGGATAAAATGACACCATTCACATGAAAATGTTCTGAGGCCTTTTTATTTTTTTTAAGGACATACTCTTATTCTTATCTTGACCTCTGGGGAAGATTGCTTTTGTGCTAGTATTTCACAACCTGTGTCTGTGGAATCGGGGATGGGACCAGGCATGGTTGGTAAATCACAGTCTGCAAAGTCAGTTGTTTCAACTGCTTTCAGGAACCCCTGCTGAATGTGAGAGGTAGAACTGAAAAATACGACAGTTTGGTCTTGTAGCTTGTAGTTACTGGAAGCATCAAATGCACACTCACTTTACTTATATAAAGAAATAGTATCATGGGCTTGATTATCCGCAGAGCCAAAGGCCTCATATGAGCACGGGTGTAGTTGAATGCCACGTGCCTGGGCTTTCCTGGGCAAGCAGGAGGCTTCCACAGGGGCTCCCTGGGCTCTACTGAGCATCCATGGCTGAAGATAACCCAGAAGAAAAAGTGGGTGTGGCTCTAGCAGCTACTCAGAGCCCAAATCAGTCACTCCACCCAAACCTCCTTACTGAGGGCGATCATCCAAATCTTGAGATTCCGAGAGAGCATAAGACAGCCCCAGGAGACATAGCACTGATTGGGCATGGAGGAGGGGAGAGGCCTGCATGTGCAGAACCAGAAGAGAAACTCTTTGGCCCCAGATGTGCTATTGACTAGATTCAAGATCTAAGCTGAACATTCAGGAAGGAGGTGGAACACTAGAAAGCAGTAGGGTCTCTAAGTTGCTCTTCCTTTGGACCAATGAGGTGTTGTGACCTGGGCAGGGCTGGTGTACCTAGAATACAAAAACACGCTTTGGAAGAGGCTTTGGCTCTGGACATGGAGGACACACACACTCACACACAGGGAAGTTATGGAGATGCGGATAGTTCAGGTACCTGCAGCAGACTTCTCCAGGGAGGACGGAAAGACTGGTGAGGATGTCAGGTTAACCCCATTGCTTTGCATTTGGCCACTGCAGATGCCTAAGACCTCTTGTTTCACCCTATCCGATGGCTCTAGCTCCTTCTCTGCCCTCATAGTAACTCTTCCTACTATTGATTGACACTTACTCTGCTACGGTTTGCTTTTCTGGGGATAATTTTACCATTTCCCTGTCCTGAAAACATGGGCTTTTACTGCTCTTCATGTTCCCTTGTGCTTTGTGTACATCTCAATGTAGAATGGGCTTTGACAAAGTATAATTTATTGAAGAAACATTGACATAGAGTGGACCATTTGCTAGAGCTGTGCTGGGGCCTGTATAATTGATGGATGGTGTAAAAATTACTCTGCTGAGGAAAACAACTGTCATAAAGCAAAGGATGAAAAAAATATACCTTTTTTAAGTGGTACTAAATATTGCTTGGAAGGGATTATTACCAGCGACAAATCATAAAAGAGGAGAAAGACTGGCTGGATGAGAGGTGAAGTAGGTCAGAAACCATTAGGAGGGAGGCTCTCGAGGCTTCAGGGCCAGAAGCAGTTGGGAGAGGTTCCGCAGGGAATGATTACAAAGAAGAGAGGTGAATGAGAACTGACGTCTTGGGGGACGAGAGTCACCGAGTTCTAGGACTGCTGAGATGAGGTGACCTTAGACATCACCTAGCCCAGTGCTTCCTACAGTTCAGTCTCTATCAGAATCACAGGATTCTGGGCCCCTCCTTCAGTTTCCGAGTCAGTAGGTCTAGGAGGGAACTTGTAAAGATGCTTTTCTGATAACTCAGCTGGTCTGCGGAATATGCTCTGAGAGCCACTGACCTAGTCCAAGTCCCTCGTTCTTCTGTTTTTAATTCATTTAATTTTACGGAGATGTAGTTGACATATAACACAGTATAAGTTTAAAGTGTCCAGTATATTCATTTGCTACATTTATAGATTGCAATATATACTATAGTAGCATTACCTAACTCCTTTGTCATGTCATGTATTTATAATTTTTTTTTGGTGTCTGTTGAGAACAGTCAAGATTTAGTCTCTGAGCAACTTTTATAATACAGTATGTTGACTGTAATCACTATGTTGTGCATTAGAGATCCAAAACTTATTTATTTACAAGTTGTAAGTTTGCACCCTTAAACAAGATCTCCCCAATTCCCCCACCGCCAACTACTGGCCATCACTGTTCTATTCTACTCTTACAAGTTTAGTTTTTTGTTTTAGATCCACATAGTATTAGTTGTTTCATATAGTTTTTGTCTTTCTCTGCCTGGCTTATCTCAGCATGTCTTCAAGGTCCATGCATGTGATTGAAAATGTCAAGGATATTTTTTTCCTTCTCTCTGATGGTTAAATAACACTGGTGAACAAAATTTTTGTTGCATCCACAAAACACTTGTTCTTACCTAATTCAAGTGTGTTGATCTTAAATCTGACATTAGTTTTTCTCTGTAAGCTACAGTTTTTTTGCAATTTCAAGATTTTAGGTTTTCATCTTATTGTAAAATTTTCATTTAGTTTAACATAATGAGTAGAATGTCTTCTTGGGCATCATCTTTATGAAAATATAATAATTTATATAATGCAGTAAATACACTAATACATTAAAAGATTGCATCAGAATTTGTCTACAGTTTCAAAATAGAACATATTAAAAACACTTATTTTAATCATAAAATTTGTGCAAAACCTGTTTAAATTCTATTCAGGCAAAAATTTGCGTTTGTAGCTCTTGCATTTGTGTACTTGTTGAGGACAATCTTGTTTGATGCTCCATCAGTAGTCTGCTCATCACTAACAGCTCCAAGATTTTGGGGAAACTTATCAAGGTGACTGTTCAGGAAGTGAATCTTAACGTTCATGTTACATCTAACGCTGCCAAAAGCCAACATTATCCTTTGAACCAGAAGTTCATAGTTTTCTGCTTTTTTTGTTGTCAAGGAAGTTCTCTGTAACTGCCACAAAAGACTGCCATGCTGCTTTCTCCTTCTTATTCATCTTCCTGGCAAATTCTTCATAACGTATGAGGGTTCAAATTTGAGGTTCATTGAATACACCTGCTCTTATCTTCTTGAAAGACAAGGCAGGAAAAGCAGAAATAATATGTTGAAAGCATTCACTTTCTATATTCAAAGCCTGAACAAACTGCTTTATTAAGCCAAGTTTGATGTGAAGTGGGGGAAAATGATCCTGTCTCAATTAACTACAGGTTCATCCACAATATTTTGCATCCCTACTTCCAGAGAGCTTCACGTTTCGGCCACTCCTTCTGTGTCCAGTGTTTCTCCCAAGCTCAGCTGTCCCACAAACACAGAAAGCAAGGATACTTCGTGAAACCTCTCTGTTGTCCTAGCAGGAAATTTACCATTTTAAGATCCACACAAATGATCCAGTTATGCTCCTCATACTTCAGAAAGTTGAGGACAATTTTTATGTCATTCTTACTAAGTCATTCAATTTAGGTTGGCTAAACTGCTGAGGGGTTAATGACTGCTTGGCATCAGAAGAAGACCCTTCAGATTCTACAACCATTTTCTCATGTATCTTATCAAAATACACTTGATCACCATGTTAACTTTCTTAGTCCTTAGAAGAAATAAAACCATTGAAAACTGGAACCGGGAGTGTCTCAGAGTGTGGGATAGGTTGTATTGCTGAAGGAATATTAGGATATGTGATCATATGCTGTTTTTTTCTTGCTGATGCCCTTTGTATGGATCAGACAGAAATAACAGTCACTGCTGTGGTCCTTAGGTTCATGCCAAAGCACGGGAATACCAAAAGGCATTTCTTTGCATTTTCCTTTTGTCCAGTCACGAAGCATTTTCTCACAATTATGACACACAATATGAAAAGCCCAATTCTTGTCTTGATCGCCAAGGGGAACTTAAAAATAGACAATATATGCACATGTCACAAATGATGAAATATTGTGCCTTTGACATTGAAGTGTGTAACAGCCACATATATAACAGAAGATATCAGGACTATTCTTACATTTATGCCTAGTTGAAGAAGCCATGATTCAATCTTAAAACACAATAAGAGGGTGTTTTTATCAGATAATAATTTTTTACATTTAAAAACTACAATTATGTAAAAGTGATGTTTGTAAAACATTAATTGCCTTGTGGTTATGTTCAATCCAAGAGTCGTTGCCCCTTAACTCCAATTTAAAAACCAACGCATGCCATTAACTGTAACAAAAATAAATTAAAATTGCATAAAAACTAGAGCATGCACCAAAAAGACAGATTTCAGATTTGGAATCAGCGATGCAGAAATATATAGAAACAATTCTAAAACCTCATGCAACAGAAAATGAAAAATAAATTGTTCTCCAGTGTAATATTCCATTGTGAGTGTGTACCACATTTTCTTTATCCATTCATTTGTTGATGGACACCTGGGTTGCTTTCAAATCTTGAACATGAGTGTGCAGATATCCCTTCGAGATACTGAGTTCAGTCCCTTTGGATACATCCTCAGGAGCAGAATTGCTGGGTCATATGATAGTTCTATTTTTGATATTTTGAGGAGCCTGGAACCTGTATACTGTTCTTCATAATGGCTGTTCCAATTTCCATCCCCACCAACAACATATAAGGGCTTTCTTTCCTTCTCATCCTGGCCAACATGTTTATCTTCTTTTTTATATATTTTATTTTTGGAAGAATATGGATTTTTTTTATTGCTCCCCTTATGGGAGTGTATAATTTGACTGTTCCAGGCCAGCAGGCCTCTAGGCTTCTTCAGTCATCGGAATCCTGCTACCCTACACCTGTCTCTCCATCCCTGGGGCAATGCCACTGACAGTGTGGACTGTAGACAAGTCTAGTCCATGAACTCCTTGGTCACAGTACCACAAATTGAGTCATACCATCTTAACATGTGTGAGGTGACATCGCATTGTGGTTTCGTTTTGCATTTTCCTGATGAACAGTGATGTTTAACACCTTTTCATATCTGTTGGCCATTTATATGTCTTATTTGGAAAAAAGCATCTATTCATGTCCTTTGCCCATTTTTTAAAAATTGGATTATTTCCTTTTTCTGCTAGTAAGTTATCTGAGTTCTTCATATCATTTTGGATGTGTGCTTTGCTAACATTTTTTCCCATTCTGTAAGTTGTACTTTCAACTTAATGTGTCCTTTGCTTTGGAAAAGCTCTTTAGTTTAATGTAGTCACATTTGTTTTAGTTTTTGTTGTCTGTGTTTGGTGACTTAAGCAAGAAGTCATTGCCTAGACCAGTGGTCCCCAACCTTTTTTGGGTCATGGACCAGTTTAATGTCAGAAAATATTTTCACGGACCAGCCTTTAGGGTGGGACAGATAAATGTATCACGTGACCGAGACAAGCATCAAGAGTGAGTCTTAGACGGAAGTAACAGAGAGAATCTGGTCTTTCTCTCTAACTGGGGGGGTGGGGTAATGCGGGAAAATGCTTCTTTTACACCCTATATCAGTGGTCCCCAACCCCTGGGCCAAGGACCAGAGCCATTTGGTACCAGTCCTCAGAGAAAGAATAAATAACTTACATTATTTCCATTTTATTTATATTTAAGTCTGAACGATGTTTTATTTTTAAAAAATGACCAGATTCCCTCTGTTACATCCATCTAAGACTCACTCTTGACGCTTATCTTGTAAGTTTGACAATTATATTTAAAAATACCAGTTTTTACGCTGGTCGCGTAATTTTATTTTGTGCATTTATTCGTCCCACCCTAAAGGCCGGTCCGTGAAAATATTTTCTGACATTAAACCCGTCCGTCCGTGGCCCAAAAAATGTTGGGGACCACTGCCCTACACAACCATCCTCGACTTTTGAGCTCCATCAGGGTTTTGCTGCTGCTTCTTTGTTGTCTAGAACTTTTCTTGAGCTACTCTCTTCAGTTTGTAGCTATTTATTGTTCTTGTTCTTTTTAAGAGGTTGATGAGCATTGGGACCCCCTGGCCCTTTATCTTGCTGACGTCACTCCTGCGTCTCTCATTTCTACAGATGAGGCAAAGGAGGTCCTGGCAGATGAGCTGCTTTGCTCAATAATACACAAAAAGTTTGAGAACGGAAGTCTTATTTTGATTCTTCTGAATTTGCTGTGGAATTTGTTGTAATCGCCTAGGTGCATAAACAACAAAGCAGTTTTAAACTGAATATGAAATGTGTTTTTAAACATTTATTCCTATCTTGATCCTGTTGTCTCAAAATATTTTCAACCCTCTGTTTCATAAACAAAAATCCTATTTTAAGAAAATATTAACGTATGCTTACTGAAAAGCCATCATGAGAAGTTTTAGAGGTGACACAGAAATTAATTGAGCATGATAGGATTCTAATGAAGTACAATATTCTTGAAAGTGCTTTATAAAATAGCAGTTGTGCGTTCTCAGTATTTAACCCCAAATAAATCACATTTTTCTGATTTTCAAGCATTTCTGATTCCTGTGCATTTGTAATTTTTCTTTGTTATTTCTTTGTAGGCAGAATAACCAGAACATTACAAATATTACTGGAAGTTATACCAGAAGAAGACTGTCATAAATTATAAACTATGCACTTGAAATCTTGGCCATCTATCCTTGGCTTTGTTTCTGACCCAAGGGTTGAAGCAAAATTGGACGTTCACTTTATTTTATGAAAATCTGGAGGATTACAACTTTGGTGATGGACTAAAGAAATCAGCTATTTATATTCATATCTTTTAGTGTATTCAGACTGGTTTCTAAGAAATTTAGTTATAACTCTGTGTAGTTATGGAACGTTGATATGCAACTATACCATGAGTACACATTGATTCTTGAGTCCTTGCTGCCTAGCTGTTGAGGTTAGGGGAAGCCTAGCTGTCAGGGAATGGATAGTTGCTTCAGTGGTCTTTCTCTGTAGCATGTCTTACCATGGCTAAGAACCTTCAAATTGAAGACTGGGGTGTTTTCTGTATATATGGGTTTTGTATAAAACAATTTTTACATATTATAGATGACCATACTGTGAAAGTGTTTTCTATTTTTCTAGAGAAAGGAAAGAAAAAATAAAAAGCATACATCATCAGTATGGACAGAGGAGAGAAAGAAATGTGTTTTACATCGCCATTGCCTGGCTTTCCCTTTGATACCAACTCAGACATCACTCATCTTTTAAGAGATGATACCCAGGGCATTCTAAACAAAAGGCAGAGGGGATGTACCTAATTTTAATGAGTATGAACATTAAACAAGAAAGTCTAGAAGCTATGTTTATGAGAGAAATTTAGGAGTTATGTTTAAGTAAAAATCCTTGAGAATGTATTATGTTGGGATTTTTTTTTTTCATTCACTATCCGGAAGCTTCATGGCTATGTGACGTTTTATTTTCACATTGGCTTATCTGATCAGGAAAGGATGTAACACCTTTCTCGGCAAAGCCAGAATCAGTTAGGTATAAAATCCTCTTAAGCACAATCACCTGTTTCATAAATAATTTACCCTTGATAAATATATCCAAATATATGCATTTTCAATTCTTCAAATTATAGTATCAACAGAAGACAGAAATCACCAAGAAAGAAAATGCCCCAAATATTATACCCAACACTGTAATCATGTCTATATGCAATGATAGCAATTCTGAACAATTTTTTTTCCATTTCATAGTTATTTTTACATGGTGATGAATTTTGACAGGTTGTACATTTCCTTTATGCATTTTATAGTCTGTTAAAATATCTCTTTGGATAAAGCTGTCCAGCTCAATTAGAAAAAGACATATATTTACATAAAAATTGAGGAAGGAATGTCACTGCTAAATAAGATTCACAACTTATGTTTCTAAAAATTTTCCACTTCTATATCTAGGCTTTGTCAGTAATTTCCTCACTTTAATTACCATTGGACTTGCAAAAGCGATAACTGATAAATTCACTAAAGGAAGTAGAAACTGTATATGCATGTGTGTATATTCAGACAGGTGTTATGCTAGCTTTAGAAAATGATGTGCATTTTTCTAATGAGAGTAATCATGATGAACTCTGTTAACTATTATTTATAAACTTCTAAGGTTAAGTAGTTTCTAATAGCCAGATTATGTTTTATCCTTTAGTAATTTTGTCCATTTGAAAATAAGGATTTTTGAAAGAATTAGACTAATTAAAACCATTAAGGGAAGATGTGGAGCTCACAGACAATTGACCAAAGAGGTAATGATAATTTATAATCTGAGGCAATGCCAATTCATAAATTTCAATTTTTGTTTTTGATAACATTTAGTATATATGAAAGGTTGACATTTCTCAGCCAAACCCTAGTATTTACATCTCTAAGTGAAATCATTAAGGTTTTTTGTTTTTCTCTTGCCACTGTGTTTCAAAATTTGACCTGTTATCTTTACTTCCTATATATACATTTATCCATATTGTTGCCAGAGATATAAATAGGTTTCCTTTATATTCTTCTTTTTTGCCATATAGGCCAATATAATCTAACCCAGAAAACTCTTCTTGACTTTTTTGTGTAATGGGAAAGAAAGGGTAATGTCTCACGAGAGGTTTGTATGGTTCTTGATGATTCCTGAGGCTTATGTCGGCAGATGGGCCCCAGCATTTTACTTACTTGCCTGTTTTAGGTTATCATTTCTCTTTTATTTTATTTTATTTAAAGATTTCATTTGTTCATTTTGGAGAGTACAGAGAAAGAGAGAGAGAGGAAAGAGAGAGAGGAGAGGAGGGGAGAGGGGAGAGAGAGAGAGAGAGAGAGAGAGAGAGAGGGAGAGAGAGAGAGAAGGGAGTAGGAGCAGGAAGCATCAACTCTCATATGTGCCTTGACCAGGCAAGCCCAGGGTTTTGAACTGGAGACCTCAGCATTCCAGGTTGATGCTTTATCCACTGCTCCACCACAGTTCAGGCTTATTTCTCTTTAAATATATCATTGTACAGACTAAGTAGAATACATATTCATTATTCTTTCCATCATTATCAAAATGATTTTTCATTATTAAGTTTCTAATACCATTGTAAGACCATTTTAACCAGATAGAAAAATCAGTGAGTAATTTTTAAAAAAGGGATGGAGATTAAGTTACACTTTACCTTATGTTTAGGATACACCATGACAAGACACAGGGTTTCTCTAGTCGGGGAATCAATATTCATAATTGTTATTTGTGTCCTAGAAAAGATGGCCAACTCCAGACCAAACATAAATGGTAGGTTGTATGCACACACACATGCTATGTGCTTGGACTGTAACTCTCTAAACCCCGCTGGCACAAAATTAGGACACATTATTAGGATGTGTTATATGTGCATGACAGTTTCTCTAACACTACATTGACACAAATTTTCAGATTGTCTTATGCACTTGGTAAAACTGTTTCCCCAATTGCTATTTGATATAGCAACAGATGGTTAACATGACTATAGTTACATCCCTCAACAGAATTCTTCATGAAGTGTCATTGATCTTCAGGAGACTCATTATTTTATCTCTATTTGCATGATATCCTCAAGATGGGAGGGAGTCTTGATTTGTATTTATACAATTACCAATATTCTTAGTGCAAAACTACCACTTAGGTTTACCTCCTTGGTAGTCTCCCCACCCTTTCTCTTTTACCATTGGCTTTCAAATATTACTGGAGGATGGTTACAGTCTCCAAATAGTTATCCTTCACACATGTGTATTTCAGCTATGCAGATCAAGAGCATATTTATAGAATCAAGAACCATCTTACCAGTTTTATAGATAAGAATCCTCTCAAGAAACTGGAGCATTAGGCATCTGAACACCATACAAAAATGGATGCACTGGTTTCAAAGTGAACATACTTTTTTTTCCCTCGACATATACACTACTGATTTTTATTGAAGTGTGATTTTCAAGTGAATTAATTTATTGGTCAGAAGACTTGCTTGCTGAATCCTTATTACCTCTTGTTGAAGCCTCCAGAGGCCATGCTGAAAGCTCGAGGAAAGCTAAAGACTAACGCCCAGTTATTTCCTGCAGCAGCGACTGTATTTTGAGCACCCTGTGCAGTGGGGATGTTACAGCTGTAACGGTGGTGTTGAGTGGGCTGACTTGCCTGAGGATGGTGAAGTCAGACCTCACTTGTTCCTACTGCTGCTTCGGCGCATGCTCAGAAGCATATTCATCTCAATGGGTAGCAATGCAATGTGGTTCCCTGGGTCTAAGTTCAAACTGTCTGATTTGAAAGGATCTGAGTTCCATTTCCCTTAGCATTTCTCCAAATTTTCATGTAGTCAATAATGTAATATAAAAATATTACATTTAAATAGAAAAAATAGTTTGGAGAAGTAAAAGAGATTGTTTCCTTGAATGTATGCTTATAACAGAATAGAATTGATCTATATTAAACTACTGTGTATATTCACAATTTTAAACACTACCGCATAGCACTTCTTAATCATGCCAAAGCAAAAAAACTATGTGTGTATGTATATATACAACTACAGTTATCACACAAACCAGAAGAATCCTCCCCAAATTTTAAGTAGTCTCGGATTATTTTGATCCTTTCCTTGGAGAAACAGTTTCCCTAATAGTTTTCTCTTGTGAAGGTATTACTACTGCCATAAATCTAGAGCTAAACTATTAATACTTACATTTGAAAACCAAGATCTTCTTTTCATATCGTCCGTGTTCAGAGAATGGCATATTCCTTAACTCTTTTAGGCAATTTAAATTGATTGCAGCACAATAGTAATGAGTTTACAGTGGTGCTTCCCAACTATTTTGAGAATCTGCAAACATGAGCATCAGAGGCACTAAGAATATATAGCTTAGAACCATGAAATCGAGCGCTTCCTCTCTACGCCAAACTGGTGAACACACATGTAGTTGGGTCTTACTGTTGTTAAATGCTGGCTACCTGTGGTTTAGCATAAGCATAAGTCGGAGGAAGGCAAGTCACATGGCTGCCTGGACTGAATGCTTGGAGAACTGAATTTGTCCCACCCTTCTGACAAATTTTTGACTCAAGATTTTACAGAGCTTGGTTTTCGCTTATAGTGTGGATGAGAAGGTAGTGATGCACTGGTAGAGAAGGTCTTTAGTTACTGACTCAGAATTCATCTCATGATGAATCTTTCATGTTGTTGTTTTTTTATAGTAGGTATATCCGTATTCACTTTATAAAAATGGGCTTAGTGAGCTTTGTGTTAAAACTTGACTTAGCAACACTAACTTCTTTTTCAGTTATCTAGGGGTAGAAAAATGTGCATGTGTGTTGGTATGTTCATATTAACATATCACTAGGTACCTTATATGAATGTATGGAAATGCCTTTTATATTCTGTGTCAAGCATCACTGATTTGCACCAATGGAATCAATTTAGCCCAGTGGGAAAGCGGTTACTCTGGAGGGTTGTGCTGGCAGCCATCTCTCTGATCTGTGATTACAATATGATTTATAGACCAGCTATACCCCTTAACTTGGGTCTGGAAAGCATTTGCTGTGACCTTGTACCATTCCCCTAATGGAGGTGGCAGGGCCACGGTGGATTTGGCCTGGTGATCTAAAATACAGGAACAGAGAGATCTAGCTGAGGAGGAGCAAGCCTCTGTGTCCTAAAAGGTCCTCATCTGTGGTGGGTTTCTTCACTTTGGTGTTGTGACGGTGAAACTTGGTAAAGGGGAGTGTGTGTATTTCATACAGATTTTGCACAATGTCTTGCACTGATAAATTCCTAAAGAGCAAAACTCCTTTTCAGCACCTACATTCCAATCATATCTGGAGTACTAAGATATTGATCTATGAAAATATAAATGGTGCAGAGGGACTTTCATTTGTGGATGGTGTTGTATTTCTTGGGGTTCTCTGGCACTGATGCCTCTACCGGCATGGGATATGTGAAATAAAATGGATTTTTATACAGCTTAATGATTTCCTTCTGGGGAGAGTTCTGGTGCAGAAATCACACTGCCAGATGGTGTTTATGGGCTATTTGTGTAAGTGGTAAGATACTATGAAATAAGTGTGATTTCATCTGGTGGAAACTCTTGATACATATGTTTTTGTACAGAATAAAGTTTAGTGCAATATGATGGCACTCGATTTTGCATTGAATTTAATTTTAATTGTGTTTATGTATATGTATACTTGTCATGCTTCTAACTGTTTCAACTTTTGTATATATATTTGTACATATTTTTACTTGGAAATATTTGAATTGGAAATTAAACATTTGATACTTTATATAATAGAAGTTATGTTTTGATTTTCTTAATTTAAGTCACTGTACATTTCATTCAATTAAAGGTTTGGGTTTTAATGATCAGATTTATCTACCATTGATTCTGTGAATTAGTTGGTGTCACCCTCTTATCATCAATTTCCTGTACTTAAAACTGAAAGTTGTGGCAGATTCAGTAAACACTGTAGATACTTTTCTTCCTCATGACCTACAACCATCTGTCCCCTGGTCCAAAATATCTAGCAATTTCTTTCTTCTGTTTCCACTTGTCCTAGTTCAGTCTTCTTATTTCTTGCCTCTGAACAAAAGTCTCATCTCTTGTCTACCTCTCATTCAGCTGTCACATGTTTCTCCAGAATGTTCATTCTGAAACAGAAATGCTATAAAAATTGTTAATGGTTTCACATTACTTTTCCTGGATAGATAAAACCCAAGCTCCTTCGTATAACACAGGGCTTTCCATACCCACCACCTTTCTCCTGCTACAAACAACTTCTTCTACAATCTCTCCAGCCATAGCAAATGTCTTTTTCTTTTTAGTAGTTTAACAAAGAACAGATGCTATTATTTTATTTGACACACTGCAGTTTCCTACAGAAAAACTCCTCCCCCCATTCCCATCTCCTTCTCTCATATCTCAAAATTCTACCCAGCATTCGAGATGGAATTCAAAAGTCACGACTTCCAGACACTTTCCCCAATCTGGTTCAGGACCTGACTCCAGAACCCCTTCATGATCTGGGGCACATCATTCTATATACCTGTTGGCCATTGGTATATCTTTTTGAAAAATGTCGATTCAGGTCCTCTGCCCATTGTTAAAATAAATTTTAATGGATTTTTTATTCTGTAAAGTTATATGAGTTCTTTATATGTTTTAGATATTAACCCCTTATCCTATGTATGGATTGCAAGTATTTTCTCCTATTCCACACATGGCGTTTTCATTCTGTTGATTGTTTGTTTTACTGTTCAGAAGCTTGTCGCATGTGTTTATTTAATTTTCTTTTGTTGCTTTTGTTTTTAGTGTCATCTACCAAAAAAACATTGCCAAGACCAATGTCAAGGTTTTTCTCTATTTTCTTCTAGAATTGTTATGGTTTCAGTTTTTACATTTGAGTCTTTAATCTATGTTAAATTATTTTTGGTGAATTGTGGGTATTATAAGGGTTCAGTTTCATTCTTTGCATATGGATATCCAGTGTTTCTATCAGCATTTACTGAAGACTTTTCTTTTTTCCAATGAATATTCTAGATCCCCTTGTTAAATAGTAGTTTACCATATATGTGTGTGTGTGTGTGCATTTATCTCTGAGCACTTGATTCTATCCCATTGGTCTGTGTGTCTGTTTCTATGCCAGTACCATACTGTTTATCACTAGAGCTTTGTAATACACTATAAAATCAGGAAGTGTAATACCTCCAGCTTTGTTCTTCTTTCTCAAGATTGCCTTGGCTGTTTGGGATCTTTTGTGCTTCCATAAATTTTAGGATTATTTTTTTTATTTTTGTAACAAATGTTGTTGAGATTTTAATATGGATTGCATTGAATTTCACTTGAGGTCATACGAACATTTTAACAGTGTTAGTTCTTCTGACCCATGATCATGGGATATCTTTTCATTTATTTGTGCCTTCTTCAGTTTCTTTTATCATTGTCTTATAGTTTGCAGTGCATGGGTCTTTCACCTCCTTTGTTAAATTTATTCATATTTCACTGTTATTTGAAGCTATTGTGAATAGGACTGCTTTTCTATTATTTTCAGATAGTTTGTTGTTAGTATACAGAAACAATTTTTGTATGTTGATTTTGCATTCTGCAACTTTAGTGAATTTATTTATTAGATCAAATAGTATTTTTGCAGAGTATCTAAAGTATACTAAGAATATGATTATGTCATCTGCAAACAAAGGCAATTTTACTTCTTTTCTGATTTGGATTCCTTTTTTACTTCTGTTTCTTGCCTAATTACTCTGGCTGAAACTTTGTTGAATTCAGCTATGTTGAATAGAGTGGAGGGATTGGGAACTCTTGATTAGTCCAGATCTTAGAGGAAAAGCTTTCAAACTCAATTATTTTAGTTCTGGGTTTGTCATGGATCACCTTTATTATGTTGAGGTATGTTCCAATTTGTTGAGAGTGTTTGTATAATAAAAGGATGCTCTATATTGTCAAATGCTTTTTCTGCACCTATTGAGATCATATGATTTCTATCTTTCATTCTATTTGTATGTTATATCATACTCATTAATTTGTGTATATTGTCCCATATTTGCATCCCAGGAATAAATCCCACTTGGTCATTGTATGTAACCTTTTTAATGTGCTGCTCAATTTAGTTTGCTAGTGTTTTATTGAGAGATGACAAATCTTTCTTCATTAGGCTGAGCTCCCCAGCCAGATTGTGTCACTGGCTGGACGCTGTATTTAGCCTGGGCTGAGGGCTGGGCTCCATAATTGGAGAGTCAGCTGGCTGTGCTCCACTGTTGAGTGAGGTCCCTGGCTGGAATCCTGGGTGGAGCAGGGCTGTCAACTGTACCTTATATTTGGGTGTGGCTGGAGGCTGTGCTTCGTGATTGGGCAGGGTTGCTGTCCAGGCTTCCTGGATGGGCGTGGCTGGAGGCAGTGCTCCTGACTGGGCAAGGTGGCTAGCTGGGCTCTTTGCCTGGAAGAGGCCACTGGCTCTGTTCTGCAGTTGGGAAATATTGTAGGCTCAGGCTCCAGGGCTGCCTGGGATCACTGGGCTCCCTTGCAGATGGGGGGGGGGGGTTATGCTCTGCAGTTGGGCAGGTGTGCTGGCTTGGCTCTCTGCCTGAGCAAGGCTGGAGGATGGGCTCCTCAGCTTCCCAGGTTCTCTGGCCAGGCTTGCTGGGAAGGTAGGGCTGGAGCCCATGTCCAGCAGTTGAGTGGAGCTGCCGACTTGCTTCCCTGTCTGGGTGTGGTTGTAGAATGCGCTCTGCCACTGGGTCAGCCTGCTGGTTGTGTATCCAAACTGGGAAGAACTGCCAACCAAGCTCCCTGGTCAGACAGGGCCACTGGCTGGCTTGGGTCTACAGATGGGCAGAGCTGGTGTCTGGGATCTGCGGTTAGTTGCCATTGCCAGTACGAACGCAGTCAGCCAAGATCTGCACACATGTTACCATGAGCCCTGTTCTTCTCCCCCATCTCTAACTGATCCCCCCTACGGATCTCTGAGAGGCAAGACCTAAGTGTCTTTCCTGAAAGCTTCTTGGACTGTGCGGAAGCTGGGCGTCTACCTCTGGCTCTCCTTTATCTATTGGAGAAATTATAGCCAGAAGGACCCATAGGTGTGGCATTGCCCTGCCTGAAGGAGGAGAGATACAGTCCAAGTGAAACCATCCCTTTTATCCTACTATGCAGTTTTTATTGGTTTTTGTTTCTCAAGGTGGGTGCCTTAGCCTCCCCCCCCCAAGGGTCTTCACAAAGGCGTCTTGCCTATGAGTAGTTGCTAGATGCTCTTTATCTGAGAATAACTAAAGTCAGGAATAACATATTTTGCAATCTTGCTCTGATACAATTTTTAATACCCAGGTTTCTCTTACTCAATATTCCATTACCAGGTGTTTTCTCTATGAATTTATAGTGACATATTGATTTCCTTAAAAGAATAATTTGATATCATCCAGGTATGCCTAATGATAAAAAAAGGTTAATGTTAAAGGTCTATGATTATTAGTTATACACTTTCTCAAATTAAAGCTCTCAGATTTCAGCAAGAAAGTATTGAATTGAAGGACTGAAAGGGCAGAAGAAATTGAACAATGGTTCAATTTTTTTAATAGATGTTATTTGTCATTTTTATTAAACTTGGTATTAGCCATGTGCTTTGCATTGACTAGTATACTCCTCACCACTCTCGGTGAATAAGACAGATGACAAGTCCTACTTCCATTTTTGGATTAAGAAAATATAAGTCCAAAAACCTAAAATGGCTTGCTTAGAGTAACAGAGAAAGTCAAAGAGGTCAGATTTGAAATTCAGATTATCAAATCATTCTTCAACTCCAGACTATTTAATTGAAGCATTTCTTAGGTGAATACAATTATTTGTTTTATCTATATGTCAATCAGTCATTCAATAATTATTTTGTATCTCCTATGCAATTTAACAATGAATTTTATAGTATGAGACATGCACCATGATTCCTCAGCTCTGGGAACTCGCAGTAATTCAGCTGGGATAAAGAAGGATCTTTGCCTGACCAGGAGGTGGCACAGTGGATAGAGTATTGGCCTGGATGCAGTGGACCTAGGTTTGTGAAAACTGAGGTCACTGGCTTGAGCACTGGCTCATCTGGGTTGAGTGCGGGCTCACCAGCTTGAGCATGGTATCATAGATATGACCCCATGGTTGCTGGCTTGAACCCCAAGGTTGCTGGCTTGAGCAAGGGGTCAGTCACTCTGCTGGAGCCCTCCCCTTTCCTCAGTTAAGGCACATATGAGAAAGCAATCAATGAACAACTAAGGTGTCGCAACAAAGAGTTGATCCTTCTCATCTCTCTCCCTTCCTGTCTGTCCCTGTCTGTACCTCTCTCTGTTTCTCTCTCTGTCTCTGTCTCTCCCACTAAAAAGAAAATAAAAGGAACTTTAGTAAGCCACAGGACATACCTTTTAAATCAGTATGTGATTAGCTGTGAAATTGTGTTCCAACTGTAAATGCTTGAGAAGATACAAGTGTTGGGCTTTGTTTTTACCCTTTAACGTGGAGGGGCAGGTCAGGTGGGCAGAAGTTGCTTTTGGATGGGTGTGGTTTAGAACCTGAGAAAAGGCATGTATGCAAAGCAGACTATGCCTTTGGTTCATAAACAGAGTGAAGCATGAGCAGGGTAAAGGATAACAAATACAGAAATGTTGATTGTATCATGTCTACATATGGCAGAGCCTTCAAAGCAGGAAAATGAGTTTGATCAGAAGACGGAGGCCACCAAAGGCACTTATGAAGGGAATACTATGTTCGCTGTGGCACCTGCCTGAGTTTATGTATCTCCTCCACTCAGGAGAAACACTCAAGACAAAGACTCAAATCTCTTAGTCACAGTTACAATATATTTTAACCCCAAGCAGAACACAATTACAGCCCTTGACTCTCAGGTCCCTGCAAAAGTGAATGGTTACCTGCTTTTGAGGAGGTGGAATTTCCAAAGACTATACTAGCTATAAAAGCTGTCTTCCTTCTTCCTTCTTTCCCTTCCTCCCTCTCCTTATCCCCCCTCTCTCCCTCCCTTCCTCTCTCCCTATAGACATACATGCGCACAAAGCATGAATGAATCAAATTAAAAAGAGTAAAGTATAGCCATGATAAAATAACTAATATTTACCAAATCTGTGTTATGTGCTTTTAACACTATTCTAAGCACAACTCATTAAATCCTCGCGACTTTCTGTAATCCACATTATTACGAAGAAACTGAGGCAAGTTGACATTAAGTAGCATGTCCAAAATCACCCAGTAAGTGTCCAGCACATTTTAGTTGTTTTTAAATAAACGCACTTTAAAATTATTCCTACTCTGACCCAATATTTTATTTTCAGTCTGCTTATAGTTTTGAACTTTATTTGCTTATCGGGCAAAAGCAGAAGAGACTTCTATTAATGGGAGGCTTGCTGATGGGCATCACTGGTTGTTTAGGAAACCCCTTTGGGCACTGTGCCTACTGGTGTGCACGTGGACAATGCCTCACCTAGTGGGCAGATGGCGAGTAGAAGTATCATATGAGAGGTTCTCTTACCACCGGAAAATCCTGCAAATAGTAAAACAATCCGAGTCACATGATAGGCCTCATCTCTACAATCCTGTCATGAGGCCATGGCTAGTAAGTATAATTTTACTTCTAATGAATAATTCCGACTTCCCCTTATTTTCTTGTTTTTAGAACTTGTTTTCATAGGAGTGGAGAGAATAACAGGGAGATCTAGATGAATTGCCAGTTTTAGTTGGAGATTTTAGCATTTCTTCAAAAATCTTTCAGATTGAACTGACAAGTTATAGAATGTGTGAAAATCACAATTAATCGTATATCATTAGGTTTATAATTATATGTATGTTTTATATTAAATTTTACTATATATTTCATATAATTAACTATAGATAAATTGTATATGTATATGCAAAAGCACACATATATTTAATACCTGAAAAAATATTATTTTCACAAAAATTGAATTTCTATTGGGTTTAATGGAAACGAACTAAATCTCAATGAAGCAATACTTTGGAGGCTATGGCAATAATATAACAAAATTAGGAATCAATAACAAAAAGATAGCTTTCAAAAGTCTGTTCTATATATACTGCTAAGAAATTCTAGGGTAGAAAAACAATGCTTAAAATTAGATGTTAATGAAGAAAACAGCAAGCCAGCATTTTGGGGTTACAGCCAAAGAGCTCAAAGAGAGAAATTTAGAAGGCAAGGGGCATGGCGATGTGTATCCAAGGGAACATAACGCCCCAATAACAACAAGACAGCAACAACCTGACCAGGGAGGGACTGCGCTGCTGATGAGGAAGGACCATGAACGAAGAACTGCTTCACGGTGTTTTTCAAAGACAAGAGATTTGAATGAATTGAATAATACAATGATAACGTGTCACATTAAAACCAGTTTTTATAAAAAGAAGGGGAGTTAACAGAGAATTAAAATGACATTCAGCCCTGGCCAGTAGCTGTCTGTTCGAGTGTCATGCTGATAGGCTAGCCCTGTAGGTTCCGTTCGGTCCCGTCAGGGCACACACAGGAATCAACCAATGAATTCATAAATACATGGAACAACAAATTGATGTTTCTTTCTCTCTCTTTCCCTTCCTTCCTCTCTCTCTAAAATTCAATAAAAAATAAAAATAAAAAACTTTCTCACTTAGCTTGCCTGGTAAAATCTCTGACCGAATAATCTGAAGTTTCTAGATAGAGTAATTTTCAAACACTACCAACCATGGATCATAAGATACTCCCCACCATTTACCTTTAATGCTATAGTTAAATGAGCAACAAAAGAAGCCTTTAGCTGGGCTTATTACCTTTGAACTATTAATAAGATAAATGTGGCCATGAAAGAGCATTCCAGAGACTTTCATTTGAGTTGCAAATATGAATATGGATGTTAAATTACTGCTTTCTCCTCTAAAACCTTTTTTACTTCATTTATACTTTTACATTGGAAATCTACCATTGCAACCCTGATGTGCTTTGTATAACATTTCCTATTTTGGACACATATTCCTGGTGATAAATAAACTGAATGAGTTGGTAACGTTTTATAATGTGCTTTGAAGTTTCTTTCCCTGGTGACATACGTTGCTATCACAGTTCCTCAATGTCATTCCAATTGCTGTTCAGTGTCCCTTCCCTTTGCTAGAAATCTTTTTATTCATGTACAATATTATGTTGTTTAATTCAACAATTTTATTTCACAAATAATAAGCAAGGACTAGATGCCAAGTTGAGTGTTGTGCACTCAACCATAAAGCACAGTTTTTCTTTAGTAATTAGCGGTCTGAAGCCAAATAGATGTAATATGCCGGTATAAGACAGTATGTTAGGGAACTGACAGAGGCAGGTATGAGGCATGATGGGGGCATTTAATGGTAACATCTGATCTCACTTTCAAAGAGGAGAGATGAGATCCTGGAGGACATGGTTCATAAACTGAGATTTACAGCTCACCAGGCAAAGTGCCTTTTGCCACGTATGGTAATGTAGGTAAACATAGTCATCGGTGCGAGAGCTTAGGCTGCAAGCCTTTTTGATGGCCATTATAGCACCACACGACAAAGTGGAAACATCTTTGAGACAAGTCAGTTAATTTACAAAGCTGATAAGGGATGAGTGAAAGAGGAAAAAAAGACAGGTATTTAACTTAGCTGATATTAAGAAAAGAGATCTCATGAACTGAAATGAAGGACAGGCATCATACCTGGCTTTACTGCACTTCGCAGGAGTTGTGTGTTTTACAAACTCAAGGCAGGACCCTCCACCAGCAAAAAGATTAGGACTGGCTTTACCATGGTACTTGCTTATCTACTGTGGTCTGGCACGTGAACCCAGGAAATCTCGAAGGTCTGCCTGTATTTTAGGTGTGAATGTGTGAGGTGTATGCCCCGTAATAGAGGTTGAGGTGCCTGTGGACCTCGGAGCCATCAGGAGATGCCTCGCAGGTGTGTTGCTGTCTAAACCTGAAGCCAGGGGCATTACTGGGTTGGAGGTTTAGACTTGGATGTTCTGGCGTGGAGGGAGCAGAGTTGGGGACATGATGGGTGAAAACGCAGAGGGAGAGTGTGGGGAAAACAGCTGTGTTAGGCTTGCTTACTGGTTTACCGGTTGCAAGCACTGTGCTTGAGTAGTGTGCGAGCACGTGGCAGTGCCACCTGTGTATAATCTCTGTAAGGCTGTGGGTGCTTGTGTTCAAGGCAGACGGGGGATTGGGGATTGGAGATTGGGGATTGAGGATTGAGGATTGGGGATTGAGGATTGCCTGCCAGCCAGTGTGAGGGGCCATCCTTGCTGTTTCTTTGCCTGAGAAGCTGTTTCCCTGCCTGTGGGCTCATCCGCCTTTGGGAGACTCTATTAAACCGAACGGCCCACTGCTTTCCGGCTCCGCAGTTTCCCTGCTGTCTGCTCGAACCCAGTGGGGCCTCGGCCTCCGGCATTACAGAGACCGAGAGTGAGAAACATAAGAGGAAGGTAGCATTGGGAGCGTTTGGAAAGTAAGCAGCCTTCAGTGTCAATTGAGGAGGATTTGTCAGACCTGGAGAATCAGCTGGGAGTATCTGGGTGCCAAGGGAGCAGGCTGCAGTGTGGGGTGTACACCGTTCTCCCCGGAGTCCCCCTGCGGGTTACCCCGGTCACCATAGTGGAGAGGGGTGAACCGATGGAACTCCACGCCTCTCAGCAAAATTAGAGTAACCATGCTGCTGACTTACCAGTTTATGGTTTCTTTTTTTTTTTTTCTTTTTCATTTTTCTGAAGCTGGAAACAGGGAGAGACAGTCAGACAGACTCCCGCATGCGCCCGACCGGGATCCACCCGGCACACCCACCAGGGGCGGTGCTCTGCCCATCCTGGGTGTCGCCATATTGCGACCAGAGCCACTCTAGCGCCTGAGGCAGAGGCCACAGAGCCATGCCCAGCGCCCGGGCCATCTTTGCTCCAATGGAGCCTTGGCTGCGGGAGGGGAAGAGAGAGACAGAGAGGAAAGCGCAGCGGAGGGGTGGAGAAGCAAATGGGCGCTTCTCCTGTGTGCCCTGGCCGGGAATCAAACCCGGTCCTCCGCACGCTAGGCCGACGCTCTACCGCTGAGCCAACCGGCCAGGGCTGGTTTCTTTTTCATTGGGTTTTTAGTTGAATAAAGGGCTTTGTGACGGCATTGTATTTAAAATCAGGAAACCTCTGCAGTAGAGAATTTAAGGTCGAGTGACTAATGAATATCACACTGTGCGTGGCTAGAGTGTGGTGTGAATGTGGAGCCCAAACGAGGCAGCCCCTCACTCATTATTTCTCTCAGGCTGAAAATTATCATAATTATCGGGGAGTGTTGTTGGGTCCCGGTGTAGTCACAGCCTCATGTGCACAGCTCTGTTGTGGCACGTCTCATACTGTTTCTGTTTTTGTTTTAACTTTCCTGTGTCCCCCTCTAGATTGTAAACACACTACAAATTTCCACAGTGGCCTTCATCTTTGTGTTGCAAGTGTAAAACAAGGAAGAAGAATTTATTCACTACACCACCTCTTAAGGAGGAAACTGCTTGTCTTCCGGTGGAGAGAGACAGACCTCAGAAGCATGCTCAAGCAAGCTGTGGAGCTTACCAAACGCTATGCAGGAGAAAGAGATTGTTTTGTTCCTGGGGAGGAAGATGAGGAAAATGAAGAAGGAACAAAAAATTAAGTGAAAACAGAAAGATAGCAAAGAGAAGGCAAGAGATGTTGAGATGCAGCTCTGGCCCATAAATTGTCAATAATGTTTCAACACTTATAAATCCTTTACTGTAAATGAATCACTAATAGAGGTTCTGAATTTTTGGTTGAGTTAATGTAGAGCAAAACAGAGACAGTGTGTATGGAGGAAGTATTTGACAGCAGTGCTGGGAAAATGTAATATCTGGGAACTGGAAGGGATCATGAAGAGGCTTTGAACTTGAACAGGATAAGGGTATTTTATTTTAGACCAGTGCTGCCCAACAGAAATATAATGAGTCGCAAAAGGTAAGCCATATATCTAATTTTAAATGTTCCTGTAGGCACATTAAAAAAGTAAAGATAAATAAACAGAATTAATTTTAATAATATATTTTATTTAAAATATATGCAAAATATTTTATTTAAGCATGTAATCAATATAAAAATTATTAATGAACTATTTTATATTCCTTTTTGCCCTAATTCTGTAAAATCTAGTACACATTTCATATTTACAGTAGATTTTAATTCAAACTGGCCAGATCTCTAGAACTCATTAGTCACATGTGGCTAGAGTGGCTGGCATGTTGAATATAAAACAAGCAAACAAACCAACAAAAAACAAAAAACCCCTAAATCTCCACAGTATAGGTAACCTGTGACCAATGTTAAGATTTCATTTTTAGTGCTCCTTTGGGATTGTTTGAACTTGGACTAAACTAAATATGACCCTGAATGTGGACTGATGCTTAACCAGGAATACATTCTCCCCATAGCTGCCTAACTGTTGGGTGCATGTAAGTTAGGACTCAATAGCATCAATGAAGACAGTTTTGATACATAAAGACACATGCAGCCCCATGTTCATTGCAGCATTTTTCACAGTGGCCAAGACATGGAAACAACCAAAAAGCCCTTCAATAGAAGACTGGATAAAGAAGATGTGGCACATATACACTATGGGATACTACTCAGCCATAAGAAATGATGACATCGGATCATTTACAACAAAATGGTGGGAACTTATAACATTATACGAAGTGAAATAAGTAAATCAGAAAAAACCAAGAACTGTATTATTCTATACATAGGTAGGACATAAAAACGAGACTAAGAGACATTGATAAGAGTGTGGTGGTTATGGGGGGGGAGTGATAAAGGGGGAGGGGGGCACAAAGAAATCTAGATAGAAGGTGACGGAGGACAATCTGACTTTGGGTGATGGGTATGCAACATAATTGATTGACAAGATAACCTGGACATGTATCTTTGAACATATGTACCCTGATTTATTGATGTCACCCTAGTAAAATTAATTTAAAAAAATGATTTAAAAAAAAGACAGTTTCTTGAGGACAAAGGGAATGATTAGTCACCAGGTCTTCAATCCAGTCTTTCCCTTTACCTGAAAATGTCTCCAAAAAGGAATAAAGGGAAGCCAGTCCAGTCCTCTTATAGACATTCTAATTACAGAACCCTGGGGGAATGCACTAAGGTATTTGGTAGCGGGAGAGCCTTTGATCTAAAAGGAATGCATTGAGCAGATGCACCTGGTCTGTCAACGATTGCTCATGGCAGCCTGGACTTTGGGGACATGGGATCTACAGATATGTATGGGTTTTTAGGAAATGTCACGAAAGGGTATTAAGTGGAGATGTTTTATGACTAAAAGAGGTCTCCTCTGTGTCATAAGTAGTGTAGTTGCATACATCATTAGTGATCTCATACATTACTCGTATTGTGTGGTATTCCATGTGGCGAGAAAGCATCAGAGGAGTTGCACTCAGGGTACTAGGCTTCTCCTTGCTCTGCCTGTGCCGTGCATTTTTTTTTAAACTCAAAACTGGGTAGAACTTGAATCTCTGGCTCACGAGCATCTAGTTTGATAATTTAGTCTTTTATGCTTCTTTTTCATTAAGAGATGGGAACATTTAATACGAAGAAAATGAAGTCTATGAAGATGTGCTTAATGACTTGATTACTAATGCAGCTCTAATTACTAAGCGAGTACTTCAATGCCTGACAGAGGTTACTTTATCTGGAGTGGTTGTTGTTCTGTAGGGTAGCTGCTGGCTGCATGTGGTGATTTAAATTAAATAAAATTAAATAAAATTAAAAATTTAGTTCCGCACTTGTACTTGCTCAATTAGCCACATTTCAAGTGCTCAGTAGCCACATACGGCTGTTGTTCTATGGACATCTCTGTTGTTGCAGAAAGTTAAGCTAAACAACCTTGTTCTATAAATTAGAGATATTATTGGGAAACAGAGTGTCACAAACTTGAGAGAGGCTTTGTTTTGGCTCAGGATATGTCAATAAAATGAGGCAGAGGAGGAGTCAGGCATGCAACTAGGGAAAGAATTTGTTTTGGCCTTGGTGGATGAAGGAGAGGGCCAGAAAGGGAAAAGGTGTAATGAGAAGAGAGAGGCTGGGAACGGGAAATGGGAGATGGCTGGACAACCTGCCATCCAACTCCATCCTTGTGATTACCACCTTTTTAATAGCACTACTGGATTTGAGACTAAGCAGGTATGAGTGTGCATGCGTGAGTGTATGCGTTGCTGCACGTATACTGTTAAATGAACCAAATTTCAGAAATGGATCGGTTTGGAAGCAGATAGCACCAAGATCAGGCAGGAGTCTGGATCATAGCAATTGTGAAAAAAGGCTTTGGCTTTTCCAGTGTTTTAGGATTTGTGATTCAAGGTCCCTAAGAGAAATAGAAATGATGCACTTAATATTTTGGTTATATTAGTACATTACTGATGTCTGATGTAAAATAGTCTCAATAAGATGGTCGAATACATGGATTAATCCAGTACCAATTGACTTTCTTTTTTTTTTCCCAATTGACTTTCTTAAAAGAATTTGTGTTCACAACTTTTAGTGTATGGAAAGTTAATTCGCACAATTTCTATGAGGTTTTTTTTCTTTGTTTAATCCCTTCACCTTTTTCACCTAGCCTCCAACCTCCCTCCCCTCTGTGAGCTGTCAGTCTGTTCTCTTACCTATGAGTCTGTTTCTACTTTGTTAATTTTCATTCATCAGACAGTGTTTCTTTATGTTGGATTTATTGCTGTATGCAACACCCTGAAGTAACTAAGTTTTCAAAAATCCAGCACATCTTCAACTACAGAATAAACCATTTAAGTCGAAAAGGATTTTGCAGATCCCATTAAGTTGGAAAAAAAATGCAAAAAGTAGGTGATATGAACACATTGACCTTTTTGACTCCTTGTAATAAAGGCAGTTCTATGCTTGATCCTAGCAAACCAGTCCCGAAGACTGACTTAAGTGCTGAATTGTCTTGTGTGGAAACTGGCTTAGATTCAGTGTTACTGAACTATACAAAAAGCTAGCTTTCATTCTGTTTATGCCTTTGTCATTTCCTTCAGTGTTCTAGTGAAAATAACACATATGAAATCATTGCTGACAGGCCTAGAATTTATCTTCTATTATTTATTGTGATGGTCCTCTCTCCACCCACCATTACACTCTAACAAGTCAAGTGTCAGTTAAAGGGATGTTTAAGACCTTGTAATTCACAGCATGGTATCTGTATATCTGTTCTGACTATATTAATGGCCAGAACTTAATTCAAATGAGTTAAAGCATATTATTGTGGAAGCATTTATTTTTATTACTTTACTGCCTTGTTAAAATTTTTTTGGCCCTGGCTGGTTAACTTAGCAGTAGAGTGTTGGCCTGATGTGTGAAACAATTCCCGGTCAAGGCACACAGGAGAAGTGGCTATTTGCTTCTCTACCCCAGCCCCTCCCCCTCCCCTCTCTTCCCCTCCTTCAGCATGGCTCGAATGGTTGAGCAAGCTGGCCCTGGGTGATGGCTCCATGGCCTCACCTCAGGTGCTAAAATAGCTTGGTTGCTGAGCAACAAAGCAGTGGCCCCAGATGGACAGAGCATTGCCTGGTAGTGGGTTTGCTGGTGGATCCCAGTCAGGGCATATGAGGGAGTCTGTCTCTCACTCTGTCTCTCTGCCTCCCTATCTCTCATGTAATTAAAAAAAAATCATTTTTCTATTCCTCCACCGCTTCTCTGTTCTTTTGTAAGTTTTAATTACAGGATATAATTAGCTAATAAACAGGATTATATATGCACCAACCAGGTTGATAAATGTAGAAACTACCACCACACTCCCCAAGGGATTAGTGCATATATGTGCATCAAATGTCTGGTCCCACATTTTCTAACCTGTCTACAACCACATCAGCCTTTTCCCCTTCAGCTCTATCCAGCCTGGGTATCCTGCTTTTAGAGAATGGCATTACCAATGTATCTTTTTGCTCATGAGCAAAGTGGCTATCATTCTCACTGTCACCCCCACTCTGCCTCATACTTATTATATTTGGTAAATTAAGAATCTAATTGTACAGCGAACAAGATAATTTGAATGCACCTACATTTTCCCCCTTCATTCTCTTTTAAAATTATCTAGATTGTTTGTATAAATGTGTGTTATTTATGGGTGATTAATTATATAGACTTTAGTTTTTCTTTTACTCACAGTAATTTTGTTTCACAATTGAATCAGCCATGACCTTGACTTTCTAAAATCTTACTGTGTTTGATAGCTTTCCAGTATTGAATAGGAAGGGAAATAGAGACTTTGATATATTAAAATATGGGTTTTGCTGTTTTTCTTAAATTGTCTTCTATAGAACTCTGATGAGAGCCTAGATATCTATATCAAAGGTAGACTGAAAGTTGACATACATGTTAGAATCAGCTTTCCCATAAATACCTATACTCATATCACATCCTATGCTGTGGTTATGGCCTCTCAAAGGAGCTAAATCCCGTTTCCCGGCACAGCCTCTTGGCTCCTGATTCAAGAAGAGATAGAAATACTTCACTGGATGATCCTCTAGTATATGTGTTACTCAAAGCCAAAGATGCATTATAATCCACCTGAAAATGGACAGGGGCCCCCTCTGTGCTGAGCTAGAGTAGTCTGGTACTCGGGAGGCCTAAACATCCTCTTTCCTATAGATGATTGAACCATTTATATTTTCATTCTCACTTCTTTTAGGATCCTTTCCCACATAACCAGGTAGCGCGAGTGAGTAGAATGGGGACGGGACAAGTTAGCTCCTAATAAAAATTGTGGTAACTATTCTCTGTCTCTTAAATGTCTTGAGTATATTCTTGGCCCTGGCTAAGTGACTAAGTGGATAGAGTGTCATCCCAGAGTGCCAAGGTGGTGGGTTTGATTTCCAGTCAGGGCATATATGAGAAGTGGCCAATGAGTGAACAACTAAATGGAGCAACTAAGTGGAACAATGAGTTGATGCTTGTCTCTTTCCATCTAAACCATCTAGGTCCTAAGAACCTAGACGACATGTCCTATCCTATTATTTTCTTTCTGAAGCACAAGTATGTTTAAGAATTTCTAATTCAAAGCACATATCCACCAGTAAGCAGAAGAGAGTGTAGACATTAGCTGCCTATTTGAACATTTTCTTAGGCATAGAAAATGATTTTTGTTTGTTTGTTTTTGAATATATTTACCTTACAAAGGTGAGTTATGAGAAAATGGAGTCAAGAGACTCGAAGAACCAAGAGAGACACATAAGGGAGAGGAGAGAGTTGGGGAAATGGGAAGGAGGAGCAGAAGGAGGAAGGAGAAGAAGGGAAAAGGAGGAAAGGAGAAGCAAGAGAAAGATTAGTTTTATAAGGGGTTTGATCATGGGCCATTAGTCCATGATCCTAGGAAGAAAGGTCTAAAAAAGGTACACTCACAGTCATTCACTAACAATGTGACCCATAAAATAGCCTAGGATCAGAGCATTTTATAGCAACACTTCGTTGTGGAAAAGCAAAGCTTGTTTGGAGCATTCTGTAGCCATCCCTTGAGACAATCGCAGAAGCTAGTTGCTGTGTGTGGAAATGAAGAGATGGATGCTCAGAAGGATGAATTAGGGTATTTGTTTTTAGATCTACAATCTTTGGCTTTTATTTATCACTATACTGCCTTTATTTCAACCAAGTGGAAGTTATATCATCACATCATCATGCATAGATTTTATGAACATTAATAAATTCTATCATGTAACAGATCTTCCAAGAAACATGCATCTGAATTATCAAATTAAGAGTCACAAAATGGACAAAGCTAACACTTCCAATATACAGTCCTTTGTCATACTGACAGCTTTACTCACTAGTTGCGTTATTCTACACGTAGCTTGTACTGGAGCAATGCGTTTGTATCATAAGGGCTTCTCTGGCTGCTACAAAGCTTCCTTTTGAAAACACTTCAGAAGATATTTCTAACTTCAAAAATAGAATTCAGGTCAAATTATGAAAATTAAAACAATCCTTAAATCAAATCTGAGCATGTAAGAAGCAAGTGAAATTCAGCATAGGAAGAAAAGTTCAAGCACTCTCCGAGAGTTTAAGAGAAAAAAAAGATAGCATTTTCATATAAAAAGAGAATTCTTTACCACCTTAATCCATTATTAAAGGTAACCATTCATCCTCCGTAATCAGATCAATTTGTGCTGAAACTTTGTTCTATATGTGTGAATTGGAAGTGATCTTATTAGTGTTCTACTACATCAACTTTGATAAAATCCCCAATCCATTTCAGTTAAGTTTCTATTGATCCACTTAAGAGATCAATTTGGGCTTGTTCGATTCCTTTGTCAAGGGATTTCATCTGGCTTGAATTCATGTTATGAAATATATGTGATTTAGAAATGTAAGATGGAATAAGAAAAGAGTCCAGATGAGTGCTGATAATTGTTTGGACTGGAGTTTTTGCATTGGAGCATTGCGAGGGCATTGCCAGTTAGGTATAGGCTAGATACAGCAAGAGGACAAGGGAGTCAGGGTGACTTTCAAAGTATTTACCATCATACCTGCCCTCACTTCCACTAGCGATTATGTTTCTAGTGTCACTGAGCAATTGGAAATCTATTTGTCAGTCAGAATATAGTTTTAGTTTTCTTCTTAAATAAGATTCACATTGACGTATACTGACTTTATTAACTAAATATTCCCTTCATGCCTATTTTTCAGTTTTCTATTTGTTTCTGCATTTCACCCTAATTTGTCTTGGAAGAGAAAGAATGGCTTTCGAAATATGCAGAGATCCAGGGGACAGTTACCGGTGCTCTGCCCAATACCCAGTTTTCTATCTCCTCCCTCCCTTCAGGAACAGGTTTAGAAGTGGTCCTACAAAGAGTATGGCCCAGAAACATGCCTTTTTCCTACCTAATTCCAGTCCCTTGTTTTTGGAATAGATGGAGAAGTCCCTTAGCAGGAAGCAGTTTCCAAGGGCTTGTCTTCCACCTGGTAAAGAATGGGTATGATGTCCGCAGGGACTCTGCATGTATTACATTGTCAGGGAAGTTCAAAGAAAGCTGAGGACAGTCAGGTTTGAAGGGAGGGAGTAAATATGCTGTAGGAAAGTCAGAGCCTGTCATTGGTGGTCCACCTGTTATGTAATGCCATTGTACCCATCATGTTTCATGAGAACAGGGCAAATATAAGTTCTATGGGAATAAAAGATTGGTTAGAATTTGTGGGAGAAATTAAACTGCAGACTAATGTGACAGCTTGCTGAGAAAGTGTTGTGTGGAAGGGGGATGTTGGAGGACTATGGACATAGTTAAGAAAAGTCATGAGCCTGACCAGGCGGTGGCGCAGTGGATAGCATCAGACTGGGATGCCGAGGACCCAGGTTCGAGACCCCAAGGTCTCCAGCTTGAGCGTGGGCTCATCTGGTTTGAGCCAAAGCCCACCAGCTTAGACCCAAGGTCGCTGGCTTGATCAAGGGGTTACTCGGTCTGCTGAAGGCCTGTGGTCAAGGCACATATGAGAAAGCAATCAATGAACAACTAAGGTGTTGCAATGTGCAACGAAAAACTAATGATTGATGCTTCTCATCTCTCCATTTCTGTCTGTCTGTCCCTGTCTATCCCTCTCTCTGTCTCTAAAAAAAAAAAAAAAAGAAAAGAAAAGTCATGAAAGTATGGGTGCAAGCAGACAAATGAGTTTTTGTGGTAAATCCAAGAAACTAAACCCTCCTTGCCCCCCAGGTGGCCAAAGTGGAACTGGATATGAGAGCACATACACGGCCATGGGTTCTAACAGCATGAAAAAGAGAAGGAAATGAGGAAGAAGGAAGACAAGGCCCTGGGCAAGGAGTGAAATTAAGATGCTCATTGTCACTATTTTTCATTTCAATTATTATTAATTATTAAAGGTAAATTTTTTAAAGAGCTCTGTTATGATACTTCTCACGTTTGTTAGTTTCCTAGATGAAGGGCCATAGGCTAGTTAACAAGTTTTTTCACCTTGACATACATAGATTTTGGGGGGTTCAACTTGTTTTATTCTAAATATCAGTGAATTGAGATGTGGTACGTTTAAAAGACCCATTTATTCTACCACAATTGGTCCAGATAGCATTCTGTCAGACACCCAAGCTCAGCACTTTTCCCAGTTACCAATTCCTCTTTTAGGGGATATTTTGACTTCAATTGCTGTCCAGCTCTCACACTCTGAAACTCTTTGACCCTGTAACTGGCCTTTTTGACATTTGCCTGAGCAAATCCACCTTTCAGGGCTCACTCTTCAGAGGTAGGATGGATTCTTGTTTCCCTGGAAACCATGCTGGAAGAGGTGGGTGACAAATACCATTTTCTGTATCCTCACGATGTAAGAATATTCATCCTTGCCTGACCGGGCGGTGGTGCAGTGGATAAAATGTCGGACTTGGATGCGGAAGACCCAGGTTTGAGACCCCAAGGTCGCCAGCTTGAGCGCAGGCTCATCTGGTTTGAGCAAAGCTCAGCAGCTTGAGCTTTGGTCGCTGGCTCCAGTAAGGGGTTACTCGGTCTGCTGAAGGCCCGCGGTCAAGGCAGGTATAAGAAATCAATCAATGAACAATTAAGGTGTTGCAATGTGTAACGAAAAACTAATGATTTATGCTTCTCATCTCTCCGTTCCTGTCTGTCTGTCCCTATCTATCCCTCTCTCTGACTCTCTCTGTCTCTGTAAATATATATATACATATATATATATATATATATATATATATATATATATATATATATATATATATATATTCATCCTTAACCAATTTTACCCCAAAATTCTGACAACCTCTTGTATGTCAATTTGGCAATTTGAAGAGGTGCAAAGGAGGACCAGAGATGACCCCTGTAATTTAGCATGATGTAAGTGTCCAGTAATTCTACCGACTGATCTGTTTTCTTGTGTCCCTTTCAACTACCTGCACATCAGCTTTATAATTTGAAAAGTCCTACCCAAGTGGATAGATTAAATATTCAGTTCAAATGTATTCCAGAAGAAAGATAAAATAAAGGGTGTGGAAAGGGATTAAGTGTTGTTTTTCCACAATGATACGTGAAGATAGGAAAAAACCTTGAAGTGGAATCCACTTTTCAGGAGATGGTGGCTCTTCTACCATGGTGTTTCACCTTATGCCAGGGGAGCGTTGAGAACAGAAGTGCATTTGGGTGAATGGCAATACAGATAATGGCAGTGAAGCAGCACCAGGTTTTGGGGGACATCACAAGGAGACAAGGGAGCGAGAAGAAGGGCAGTGAGTGTGGGCTGAGCCCGCAGAGGCGCTCTACCCTGGACCACCATGTCTCTGCTCTGCCCGATGCCTCCTGTTTCCTGCTGCCGAGCGCTCTCCAAAACACCCAGGGACTCCATAACTTAAAAAAAGTCATCTGAAAAAGCTGTTAGAGAGGGAGTTTGATCTTGAAAGAAAGGCTTTAGCGGAAAAGGTGTCATGTCCGTAGATCGTGGTGGAGCCTTAGGAAAAAAGCACCCACCGGGTCACATCCTGGCACCAGCCTCGAGTCTTTGCCCAGCTTCTTTCCACCTCCTTCTCAACAGTTCTAACCCACTACAGACACTTAGTAATCAGCAATTCAAATGAACTTTAGCCAAAGTTTTAAAACCACAAATATGGAAAAGAAAATGAGGACATCAGAGTGGTCCACGGCCACTCATTCACATGATGCACTGACTTTTCACTGGAATCTAGAGCACCATATGGATGCATTGAATGAGCTGCTTCCCCATATAAGAACACTGATGTGGCAATGCTTTGTGCATCTAGGAGAAGAAAATAGTTCCAAGAACATATTTACTATGAGAAATCAGCTCACAGGGCCAGGAAGAATCCATATGTTCAATAATCAGTTATTTTTCCTACTAGTCATAATTATTTCCTATAAGTTGTAATTACCAATCTATATATTCAGAAATAGAAGGAGCTCAGAGGGAGGCTTAGAAAATGCAAAGGAGAGGGAATGCTCAGGGAGTGAGGTGTGGGAGCAGGTGGCAGAGGCTGGACGAGGCGTTCAGGGCAGGGGCGTGGGAGGAGGGAACGGGTGGAAGCAGCCTCTCTTGAGTACACTCTGCTAATGGGATGACAGAAACATCCCACTCAATCCTCCCATACCTTATGAATCACATGTTGCTAGAAAAATAATAAATAATATTCAGAAATAGTTCTCCAGTTCTTATTTTAGGTACATGTGGTATGTGATCACCTTCAGCAAAAAGCAAACTGGAAACAAAATGTTGGCCACTTAATGTTTGTTTTTGACACTTTCGCGGCCTCCTTTTCTCTGGTATTCTTTACTGCTCTCTTCAATTGCTGCTTTTGTGTGTGTGTGAGGATGACAACCATACTTAATACTGCACGACTTCGGCATAAAGCAGTTTAGTGATTAATTTTAACTGAGCCAAAGAATGTCATGTTCCTTTTTAAAGGATTTTTTTGGGGGGAAAAAAATGAAAGAACTTGGGGCTTCAGTGAACACATGAGGAAGGAAACAATTGATTGCATTGGGGTGAGAAGTTGATTCAACAGTGCTGACATCTGAGTCTGTAGGTAGCAACCTGCTCTGGGTAGGTAGGTAAGCTCGTCATGCGTTCACCGACAGGAAATAGCAAGCAGGGTTATGAAATATTTGTTCAAGTTTAATGACTAATTCATTGACCTGAAAAATTGGTTTCTTAAACAAGTTTTTAATCTGAGTCTTATTGTATTGGACTACAGGAAGGGATATGGACCCCATCGTAGATAAATAGGCTCTGTTTGTTCTAAATGAGTGGAGTATTGACCTTGACTCTTTCCAGCAGGGTGGTTAGGCAGAATGGTGGAGATGACTTATGAGGCAAATTTGCCACATTAATTTAGGTGACATACTCTTCCCTTCACAAATAGCTTCAACATTCTCTGCCTACACAGCAAGTATCTTCTTTGGAGTCAGCAGTAATAAAGTGTTAGCTCCCCTCCACACGTTTAAATAACCAGTTCATAAAAAGCCTCATAGGGAGTTTGTTTACTCTTCATAGAAGGGTAGACTCTGTGAAAATTCACATTTAGCACTGGCCCTTCAATGCTTATTTTCAGTCAACGTATTATTTTTTGGAACATTTTAATTGGAAATAAAAATACGCAAATAAAATTACTAAAAAGACAAGGGTTGTGGGAACAAAGAAATGTTATGATAAAATTTAATTACCCTTGCAACGAATTTGTTGTTAATCAGCTTCAAAGTCTTAAGTTTTCACCTTATTTTAATGAAGGAACCACATATTTTGAAAGCACAGTCCTCAGTGAGGGTCTTTTGAATAAATATGTATACTAGGGAGCCAACAATGGAGCATATTTATGATGTTTTTCCTGGTGCATTTCTGTAGCCTTGGAAAGCAAGGTCCTTAATGACTGTGACTACTCTGTATTTCTTATAATCTTCCAGCTCTCTAAATATTATAAGGTATTTTGAAAGCCAAGGTTTCTCACCTTTTTTGGATTTTTCTGAAGTGAGAAATGGGGAGGCAGAGACAGATTCCCACTTACACCAGACCGGTATCCACCTGGCATGCCCACTAGGGGGCAATGCGCCCTTACAACCAAAGTCATTCTAGTGCCTGAGGCAGAGGCCATGGAGCCATCCTCAGTGCCGGGGCCAATTTTGCTCCACTGGAGCCTTGGCTGCAGGAGAGGAACAGAGAGACAGAGAGGAAGGAGAGGGGGAAAGGTGGAGAAGCAGATGGGTGCTTCTTCTGTGTGCCCTGGCCAGGAATCACACCCGGGACTTCACACACACCAGGCCAATGCTATACCACTGATTCAGCCAGGCAGGGCCCTCACCTTTATTCTTTATGGCAGAATTATATACGTGAGGTAGGGGGGCAGATAAGTTTTGTTTACTTTACCCTATATAGGGGAAAGTAAGGGATACTGTCAATAAATGGCTTCCCTCAATGTTAGGAGCAAATTAAGAGATCAATAGACTTTTCCTGAACCTTACAGCTAGTTTTGAAATCGTTCTATTTTTAAAATGTGTATAAAAATATAAAAATGTATCTAAAAGTGGCAATTTTTAAAATTTAATAATAGTATACCCCAGTGTAACATATTTGACTTTAGGATATTGAGGTATAAATAAGACTGGATCACTTTAATTTTGTGTTATTTATACTCCACATTGTTAACATAAAAGTATCTAAAGGGCTTTTAAGAAAACAATTTTTTAAATTAAAAAAAATGGAGAATGGAGAAATAAGTTAGAAAAATAGGATAAATTTGGGAATGATTTTTAATCGTAAAATATATTTCATAATGTCCAATAGACTTTATTGTAGCTTGGCTGAAAATTCGCCCTCAGTCTTTCCAGCACCTAACACAGAGAACATTCAAGGAGTATTTTATTCCTCATACTGTAAGATTTTTCCTGTGAATGTACCATTTGTTTATGTGAAATATATATTTCAAGCACATATTTCCAAAATAATAAACTTAACAAAAGGATGCTATAGTTAGAAAGAATTATTAAATTAAGTGAACAAACTCAATTTTAATCACACTGTAACCTAAAGTAGTCTTGGTATCAGACTTTTTGGTGGGATACAATGGTTTCCCGGCTATGATAAAAAAAACTGAAGTAATTAAAGCAGATTAAATATATTAGTATTTATACTAATATATATGTGTGTATATATATATTTACACACACACACACACACACACACACACACACACACACACACACACACACACACACACATATTGTATTTTTCTTAAATGAGAAGCCAGGAGGTAGAGAGAAGACGGAATTGCACATGCACCCAACCGGGATCCACTTGGCATGCCCACTAGGGGGCGATGCTCTGCCCATCTGGGGCTGCTGCCCCATTGCAACTGGAGCCATTTTAGCACCTGAGGTGTGGCTATGGTGTCATATTCAGCGCCCGGAGCCAACTTGCTCTAGTGAAGCCTTGGCTGCGGGAGGGGAATAGAGATAGAGATAGAGATAGATAGATAGAGAGAGAGAGAGAGAGAGAGAGAGAAGGGGTGGGGAGAGGGTGGAGAACAGATGAGTCTTCTTCTGTGTGCCCTGACCAGGAACTGAACTTGGGACATCCACACACTGGGCTGACGCCCTACCATTGAGCTAACTGGCCAAGGCAACATGGTAGTATTATTCAACATCTTCTGTATGCCTTGAGATTATAGTGAATAATTTTATTCTGACAAGTTAACTAATTGACTAGGCCCATGAGGAAGTGTGAGTATATTTAATACAAGCTGAACCTATCTAGTTATCCCTATGAAATAGACTGGAGGATGGCCTGACCTGTGGTGGCGCAGTGGATAAAGCGTTGACCTGGAAATGCTGAGGTTGCCAGTTCGAAACCCTGGGCTTGCCTGGTCAAGGCACATATGGGAGTTGATGCTTCCAGCTCCTCCCCACCTTCTCTCTCTGTCCCTTTCTCCTCTCTCTCTCCCTCTCTGTCTCTCTCTCTCTCCCTTTCTCTCTCCTCTCTAAAATGAATAAAAAAAATTTGAAATAGACTGGAGGAATGCCAATGACACTGGCCAACTGGGAGACCATCCAGAGATATATTTGGACCTTGGTGTTCTTTTCCTTGTTCCATAAATCATGTGCATATTTGCTCCCGACCCTCATGTTAGTTAAAATGATGTTAGTATTTATTGAGTTATGCATCAGAGTTTTATAGTTGTTAGTGTTGATACTAAGAAAGAATAAATCCATAAATGACAATTTATAAAACATAGTAAAGGCATGGAACAAATAAATCAAAGACCGTATAACACAACCTTCCTAAGGAAGGCTATTAGGAAGTACCAATCACTCTGATAAAGTGCACAGGAAAGAGGCTGGCCTCTTTTGAAAGGATAGAGTAAGGTTTCCTGGAGATGGTGACATTTCAGATGGGATTGGAGCATGCATATGATTTGAACCAGTGGAGGAGGATGGTCCTTGCAGAAAGAGTGTTATGAGTGAGTATAAGCACTGAGGTGGCATTCGGTCCCATTCACCTCCCGAACCCTCCAGCCCTAGCCACCCAGAGAAGCAAGCCTCTGTTGAAAGGCATCTCATCTCTCTTCTCATTTACACAGCTTTTGACTGCATCTCAACCCCTCCGCTTTCAAGCATGACTCCTGCCCTCTCTGTCTTCCTGGTGTTATTATATAATCCTCATTTCTGCAGCACTCACTTAAAATGGCAATTTATTTACATGGTCTGCGTGAATTTTCTCATCAGCAACTCTGAGAGATACTCTGACTCAGCTCACTCCCTGCATTGCAGCCAGTTACCTATTGACAAGATGATAAGACACACCTCTTCCTTCCTATGACCCTTCCTCCCTTCCCCTTGAGACTGGCATCTAACACCTTGTATTCTAGACCAGTGGACTCCAGAACCCTGGTCCTCTGCTTATCGAGGAGACAGGATCAGATTATAGGGCGACATCATAACACAGCAAGTACCAGTAGTCTGGCTTTCTCAGAACAGATGTCAATAGGTTGGTGAGACAGGGACTGGAAAGATAACTTAGGCTCATATTGTTGAAGTCTCTGAATGACAGGCTGATAAAGTTGTATTTGATTTGATAAGACATGGTAATCAAGTGTAGGATTTTAGCAGGGTTTACCGTATGCATTCATTTCTCTCTCTAGATACTCCAGAAAGATAGAGCAAGAGAGAGAGAGAGAAAGAGTGTTTTCCATGATGCATTCTTATAGGAAGAAGGGTGGGGTGTATTAGATTATCTTCATTGTGCCATTCACAACTGCGTGCATAGGAGACAAACTTTCTGGAGATGAGGTTGATGATGAAAGTTGGAAACATTTGTTAGAACATAGTGCTTTCAGAATTTGACATTCATAAAAGGCACAAGCAACCTCAAGAGGGAAAGGGATTGCTTGCAAAAGAGAAAGTATTTTTGGTACTTATCTGAAGAATCCCAAAACACTAAATCAAAAATATATACACACCTATGTTTATTACAGCATTATTTACAATAACCAAATATGGAAGCAACCTAGTGCTCATCAATAGATGATGTGTAAAGAAGTGTTACATATATATAATGGAGTGTGACTCAGCCATAAAAAGAATGAAATCTTGCCATCTGCAGTGACATGGGTGGACTTAGATGGTATTGTACTGAGTGAAATGTCAGACACAGAAAGACAAATGCCATGTGATTGCACTCATATGCGGAACATAAAAACCAAAGTAAATGAACAAACAAGACAGAAACAAACTCATAGACACAGAGAACGTTTTGACCATTGCCAGATGGGGGAGGGGCTGGGAGATGGGTGAAAAGGTGAAGGGATGTAGAAGTACAAATCAGTAGTTACAGAATAGCCCTGGTGGCGATGCCAAGCACAGCATAGGGAATATAGTCGGTAACACTGTAACAATATATGGTGTCTGATGGGTACTAGATTTATCAGGGTGATCGGTCTGTATGTTCCATACATGTCGAATGATGGGATTGTACACCTGAAACTAATAGAATATTGTACATCAACTGTAATTTAAAAATTAAAAGAAATTCCAAAAGAAAAAGACAACATGAGTAAAAATGGATATACGCACTAATCTAGTGGAAGCTTTCAGTTTGAACTGGCAGAGAGTGGATGGAAACAGAGACAAACCTCGAAGAGTTTCACGCTCGGCCGACAGCAGAGATGCGGTTCAGTTCGCTCCTAGCAGCGCGTTTAAGGGATATTGAAACCCTTCCAGGCTGCAGGACATTTGGCAGTTCTTTGTTGGGTCATCTTTGTGATGTGTCTTCTGTTTGGGAGCGTATTGTACACCAGTTATTTTAAGCAGTATTTTTTCATCTGTCGCTGTGTTAATTATAGCAAGGACAAGCCAACACAACCATAGACTGATGTGCACGTTTTACTCAATGAACCAAAGAAATGTCCGCCAGGGCCGTAGAGAAATCGCAGGGGACTGAACATCGTCAAATATGAATGAATGGGTTTAGGTAGCCAATGGCGCTGGCGGCTTATGAAGCTGAACTACAGATATTTTCTTTCTTTCTTTCGCTGCAGGTTAGGTGAGAGTCACCGAAAAAAGAAACCCTTGGCATGATTACATTTCTCGTGAAAATGTAACTAATTTCACAGTGGAGTAATTTTGACAAGAGTTCTTAGTTTCCTTCCATATGTTTATTTCATTTTCTAGAAAGGGATCCTTGCCCTGGCCCATTATTTGAGAGCTATTACACACCATGGGAAGACTGCTTGGTTTTTGTGTGCAGTCATCAGTAACCAAACAAGGAAATGAAAAGCGAAGGGGAGTCAGGGTGAACTGCTTTCATCCAATTGCATTCTAGCGCCAAGACCTTAACCCCAAACAAGGCACGGGGCATCCTGGCTCCTGAAGGTCTGAGCCAAGGAGAAAATTATGGAGGAACACGTATGTAAATTCCACACCTTCCTTCTGCACCTTCTGATAAGACATGTAAAACCTTCGTTTTAGAAGCAGTTTGAGGTTTTCATTCACCTGCAGAAACACTTACAAAACTATCACGTGAGGTTAAGTAGCTGATAGTAGAGAATTAAATCTTTATTTTTTTTCTATAAGAAAGATAGCCTGGAATCTGTACCTAGGATATGCAAGGTGGAAAATAAAAACAGGTGTGGTTTGTTGTTGGCGTGGATGATTGATGTTGGATTTGCTGAAGGACAGGTGTCTTATTTTCTTGAATTTTCTATTGATTTGCTTCATAGCTATCATTTCTAAATAGATTTTTTTTTTAAGACCAGGGATTTTGGCACAAAATCTTCAGTTGGTTCAAGGAGGCTTTACTCTGGCACTTAATTTATTGTACAGATTATAAAAGAAACTTAGGCCTTTAAATGGTTAGCTTGCCTCCTTCACTTCCACTCCTTACAGATTGTGGGGGCATGTGTGTGTCCTCGCATGCACATGCACACACACCACGTTTTGAACTGTACCCCAAATAAAAACCAATCCATTGAATAACCTCTGTATGTCATTGTTCAGTGTCAGTGGACCAGGAAGCGGTGGAGCCACAACAAAGCAGTGCTGTAGGTGCTGTTGTATGCAGCCAGTACCAACTCGGTTATTCTAACTTATTATCAATTTAAGCTTAAAAGAACAATCTAAAACAAACCAATCCAAATGAGTCATCCACAGAAAATTTATTGGTGACTTTTAAGTGCCTAGCGTTGTACTAATGTACAAAAGGCATGGAAAGGTGAATAGGAAATTATATCTGCTCTTGAGGTCCTCACAGTTTAATATCAACAATATCCACTTCTTTATAATGCCAAATTCAGAATATTTATGACATAATGAGTTTAATCATAAACTAATAATTAATAAGCAGTTAGAAAATGAGGGTTCCTGTATAGAGGCAAAAGCAAATAACACAAATCAGAAAAACATTGCAGTTCATGTTAACAGAAAAGATGTAAGTATATTAATATGTAAAGAGTATTGAATGAATAAGATTACTCAGTAGAAAAATATGGAAATGATATATAAACAAATCATTATAGGAGATACATGTAACCCTTAAAACTACAACAAGCTACTCAAACTTAATTATAATAAAAGAAATGCAAATTTATATTACACTGAAATATCATCTCTTAGCTACTGCAATTGATAAAGATACATAAGTTTGATAATAGTGTTGTCAAAAATGTGGGGCAAATAAGCACTTCACATATTGCTTGAGAAAGTGTAAATTGCTACAACACATATCTATGTAGAACAATTGAAAATGTTGATCAAAATTTTATACTCTCTAATAGAACATTTCCAGTTTATTCTGTAGATATAATAGACTATATTTACAAAATGACATATTACAAGGTTATTCATTGCATCATTGCTCAGAATAACAAAAGTTAGAAGCAACTTCACATTCATCACAGAGGACTGATTAAATACACAAGGCTGTAACCCTGCAGTAAATACTATACAGCTGTAAAAGAATGTTGCTACACTCTGTGTGTTAATATGAAAGAACTTCTCTCCAAGCACATCATTAAGTGAAAAAAAAAGCAATGTGCAGAACATACTATATGTTATCACCTGTGTAAAACCAGAGGAAAATTATGCTTGTCTTTGCTTATTTACATATAAATATATTTAGAAACATAAAAATCAACCAGTGGGAAGGAATATTGGGAACAAGAAACAATGGTGTAAGGAGACTTCCCTGCATGCATATTTCTACTTTGGGTTCATGTGAATGCACTACGTGTTTAAAAAGCTAAGTATATCTTTTACAAAGAAAAAGGGGAGAAACAAATGACTCCAGCCTGGATGGTAGGGAAGACTTTAGAAAGGACGTGGTATCTGAGGTGAATCTTGGAAGAGGAGGAATTCAAGCAGAGATGGAGAAAGAAAAGAATGTCATGAACAGATACACGAAAGTATGAAAATATGTGGAGTGTCAGCAAAGCCACAAAATGGCATCTAGAAGGAAGATTCAAAGAGCTAAGAAGAGAGCAGGATGTGCAAAACAAAGGGAAGGGCAGGTTCAGGAAGGAGGCCATGGTCGTGCACACAAAGAGCTGCCAGATGTCACCCAGGCCATGGCCTCCTGCAGTCCATTAGTCTTCTGGCTTTTGTCTTCTGCCACAGCAGTCTGTCTGCGTAAGGGCAATGGATTTGTTTCTGGTTTTGTTGAACCATAATCTGCAGATCAGACTGTTTTCTATAAACATGTCTCTTTGTTAGACACCAGCATAATAGGAAAGTAACAAGAGGAGTAAGAGATGACTTCAAAAATGTAAACTGTTCTGTGAGAGAAATTGTATATGACAAGCAGCTTGTGGACTGGCATATAACATCTATCTAAAAGTACAAATATTATGAATGGATCCTTCTTACATGTTTTATTTGGTTTTAGAGAGAGAGAGGAAAAGGGGAGGGAGGGGGAGAGAAGGAGAGTGGAAGAAGGAGAGGGAGAGAGAAGCATCGATTTGCTGTTCCACTTACGCATTCATTGGTTGATTCTTGTATGTGCCCTAACCAGGGATGGAACTCACAACTTTGGTGGGTTAGAATGGTGCTTAAAAGACTTTGCTACCCGGCCAGGGCAACACACGGATTCTTGAATTTCTGCCGCTGCTCCCTCCCCAGGATAACCTTCCAGTGACACAGTGTAACCTAGTCATGAACCAATTTAGCATATGACCCCTTCATGTTCTAGCTTTTTAATTGTCCATGGCTTTAATATTCTGAGAGCACTAAACAGATAGATACCCTATAACTGTGACTATTCTAAGATCTCTTTTGTCCATGTTTCCCTTGATCTTTTTAATAGTTTTCAACTTTTTATTGTAAAGCTATCTACCTGGGTATCCTGGTGGTTTAGGCCACCCCAGTAACCTTGCTGAGATACCTATGTCCCAACTGCAGAATCATGTAACTGAAAGATACATGATTATTATTATTATTATTATATTATCATATATTATATAGAACAATGATACTCTATATAATAATATCATATAATATATATGTGTATATATATTATTATATATAGACCCTAAAGGCAAAGACAATATGAGACAGTTAAAGCAATCTCACCTTAATATCAAATTATATTTACTGGCATTATATTTTTCTCCTATGTTATTCTGCAGGTCTTCTCTTACACCTTCAGGATGATCAATTATTTTTGAATGGAAGACTATTGTTTCAAAAAGTTAATTTTCTTCACACTGTGGCTAGCTTTCTAGCTATACTGGATTATGGCCCATACACATGAAAGTTTAAGCTTAAGTGTTGTCATGATTTGGGCTAAACCTTTAGGATATACTTGAATCAGTCCAAGTTAGTTTATTATAGAGACCCAACACTACACAAATAGTGAACTGGTTCATATTTCTAACTCTTATGTGGTGTTTAACTCAGTGTTGGTGAGCCAGATTTCTGCTTATCAGAAAGAGAGATTGGTTCTGCCTCACTGAAATTAATCAACATTCTCAACACAGCGGCTCAAATGGATTGTTTAGGTGAAGAATTCATGGTGCTTCACACCCACTTTATTCAATAAAATTGACTGGAAAGGGTTTACTTCTGGTGAGTGAGGGCTGTGGTGGCTTTGGCTGCCTTCTGATTGCTTAGGCAGGTTCACCAGCAGCATGCTTCATCTTGAACTGAGGAGTCAAGGGAGCCCCTCTACATACATGGATCAGCTCCGGTTGCAGGAATAAACAAAGCCTGTTCCTAGCACAGGCTGCCCTTGGCTGGCACATGCTCTGGAAAGCAGCGGGGCTGGACAGGAGACAGGAGGGAAAGTGAGCATGATATCAGTATTCTCCACAGGGGGTTTATTTTAAATCCTGCCATCTTGTCAACATTGTTTCAGTACCACAGCTGGGCTTTTGCCAACTGGTGACTATCTGATCCCATCTGGCTTGTCAGTTTTAACTCTGCCTGATTCTGAATGGAAGGGTGGACCCTCTGACAAACCATAGTCTGAATCTGAGTCTGGTTCATCACCAAGTTCAGATGATCATCTGAAGTTTGTCTGAATGAAATTGAACTGAAAAATCTCGCCAGAGACAATTTCTCGAGTGAAATTTGGCCTTTCAGCTTTTGCTTAGAAATGAATGGCATGAAAATGGCTTTTGCCCTCTGGTCATTTGAGACTGGATGGTAGATTCCAGACATATCATATACCACACTGGTCATAATCCAACCGGGAAAGAAATATATTTAGTCACTTCTGAAATGAGAACTAGGACATGGACTTAGTCTCGGGTTTAAATTATGTTCCTTTAGCTGACAGGTACTGTCATATACAACAGTGTACACATACACATATACACATCTCAGCTCCTAGATGCTAAGACTTTTCCTACTAAAATTTCGATGGCTAGAATGAATCAAATATAAATTCTCAGGAATCATCAATAGGAATGCAAACCTTAGAATTGGTTAGACCTGAGTATAAATTTTGTCTCTACCACTTCTTAGTGATATAATCAAGAGCAAGGTACTAACCTCTCTGAATTTCAGTCTGCTTATTATTAAAACAGGATTGGCAATGCCTTCTTCACAGGCCTGAAGCAAGGATTATATAACCTCTAAGCATTGTTTTGGATCACAGTAAATTTCCTAGGAATATTAACTACTTTTGTGTTTACAGAATGCACAGTAGACACATTATATTTTTAATTAACCTACAAACATTTTTAGTCACATTTACTATCATTTTTTCCAAGGCAAGAGGTTTTATGAAAGACAATAATGACAATAATTGGATGATATCTTTGGAAGGAGATTATTATACTAAATATTGCCATTTTATGTTGTGAATGTAAGACAGAAATCATGTTCCTATATTTTACTGTATACTGTTGGTCTTTGCTATATATTTTTAAGAAGTCTGCCATGCCACTGTACTTCATCAGTCAACATTTTAGATTCTTTTTTAAGTGAAAAGAGGGGAGGCAGAGAGACAGACTCCCACATGTGCCCTACTGGGATCCACCCAGCAAGCCCCTCTATGGTGTGATGCTCTGCCCATCTGGGGCTGTTGCTATGTTGCTTGGCAACCAAGCTATTTTTAGCACCTGATAGGCCAGGGAACCATTCACAGTATCTGGGGCCAACTCACTTAAACCAACTGAGTCATGGCTATGGGAGGGGAAGAGAGAGATAGAGAGAAGGGGGAGGGTGGAGAAGCAGATGCTCCTGTGTGCCCTGAGTAGGAATCGAACCTGAGGCATTCACATGCCGGGCTAGTGCTCTACCACTGAGCGAACTGGGCAGGGCCCCATTTTAAAGAATTTTTAAGAAAAAATAATTGTATTCATATTGATAAGTAATGATAAGGTTTGTTGAAGTTCAAGACTGTAATTGAAGCAGTTTTAATCCTCAGACTCTTGCCCTCTTAATGGAGAAATGTGACTATTCTTTAGATTGTAAATGACCATGCCACAAGTGAGTAATAGCCCCAAAATGGTTGCAGATTTTGTACAAGTATTGAGCTGGCTTAAAGTGGCAGTTGAATACCAAAATATGTTAACTAGTTTGTGACATTTCATCTAAGTATGCAACTTTTATTCCTAAATGTTTATCCAGTGGTATAGTATAGCCTCATGTAACCAAGTTAATAGTAAAATAGGAGAGGATCAGTGAACCATCATGACCACTCACATAGTCTATTTAGTACATTTTGATGCAAAAATTGAAGAACCAGGAGTCTATATTTAAATTAATAGCTAATGAGTTTTTAAATTTTTATATTCTTCAGTGTATGAATATGTCAATAAAATTAGGAGATATCAAGTATTCTGAGTAAATTATATATATATATTGATTTATTTATTTATTAGTGGACTATTATATATATGATATATATATATGATATATATATTAGGGAAAGAAGCAGAATATGAGCTATTACATAGGCTATGACAAAGCTCTGGTGGCTGATTTTTCATATGAGTAGAAAGTGAATTCCAAAACTGGTGTTTTCAAATGCAGACACAAACAGTAAACAGAGCAGTAACTTTAGACTGGTAGCTCATGGCAGAGTTCAACCAATGACTGACACCAATCCAAGAAGACCCAGAACCAATATATCCAGTAGTATGTGGCAGACAGCACCAACAGTAGACTCAGCTAGTTACTCAAGCAGCAAGCCCAAAGGAGGAGTCCAGCAGGCACCAGACACTGAGGAAAATAAATACGCCTAACAGGACAAACACTGCACAGTATCTAATACACATAATCAGGATTGACCCTTAGAATCAGCCAGCCTGAAGGGATAACTGAACCCACAAAAGGACCAACTGTATTCACAACAAGAGGGTAAATACTACCCTCAAGAAGCATTCTAGAACAAGAAACTAAGGTGGCCTGGAGGTCAGTACCACTAAGCCCATCTTCCTCATAAAGACACCACAACAAATTTCAAAGTCAGACAGCACTACATAATACACAGACAAAATGGGCAGACAGAGTGATATGACTCAAAGACTCAACAAGAGAAATCTCCAGAAAAAAGAACTAAATGAAGTGAAAGTAACCAAACTACCAGATACAGAGTTTAAAATAAAGATTTTTAGGATGCTCAAGGATTTTAGAGCAACAATGGATGAACACAATAAGAACTTAAACAAAGAGATAGCAAGCATCAAAAAGGACATTGAAATTATAAAAATGAACCAGTCAGAAATGACAAATACAATATCAGAAATGAAGACTGAACTAGATGGAATCAATAGCAGGCCGGAAGAAGCAGAGGATTGAATCAGCTATTTAGAGGACAAGATAAACAAAAGCATGGAAGGAGAGCAACAAAATGAAAAGAGGATCAAAATGTCTGAGGAAACTCTTAAGAGAACTCTGTGACAACATGAAGAAAAACAATATCTGCATAATAGGGGTTCCTGAAGGAGAAGAGAATGTACATGGGCTAGAGAACCTATTTGAAGAAATCATAGCTGAAAATGTCCCTAAATTGATGAAGTTAAAGCTATTATTAACAAGACAGGTAATAGCAAATGTTGGAGAGGCTGTGGAGAAAAAGGAACCCTCATACACTGTTGGTGGGAATGTAAAGTAGTACAACCATTATGGAAGAAAGTATGGTGGTTCCTCAAAAAACTAAAAATAGAACTACCTTATGACCCAGCAATCCCTCTACTGGGTATATACCCCCAAAACTCAGAAACATTGATACATAAAGACACATGCAGCCCCATGTTCATTGCAGCATTGTTCACAGTGGCCAGGACATGGAAACAACCAAAAAGCCCATCAATAGATGACTGGATAAAGAAGATGTGGCACATATATACTATGGAATACTACTCAGCCATAAGAAATGATGACATCGGATCATTTACAGCAAAATGGTGGGATCTTGATAACATTATACGAAGTGAAATAAGTAAATCAGAAAAAACCAGGAACTGCATTATTCCATAGGTAGGTGGGACATAAAAGAGAAACTAAGAGACATTGATAAGAGTGTGGTGGTTACGGAGGGAGGGGGGAAAGGGAGAGGGAAAGGGAGAGGGGGAGGGGCACAAAGAAAACTAGATAGAAGGTGACAGAGGACAATCTGATTTTGGGTGATGGGTATGCAACATAATTGAACGACAAGATAACCTGGACTTGTTATCTTTGAATATATGTATCCTGATTTATTGATGTCGCCCCATTAAAAAAATAAAATTATTAAAAAAAAAAGTCACACAAGTTCAAGAAGCACAGAGAATCCCATTAAAGATGAACCCAAGGAGGCCTAAACCAAGGCACATTGTAATTAAAATGCCAAAGTTAAGAGACAAAGAAAGAGTACTAAAAGCTGCAAGAGAAAAGCAGTTAATTACCTACAGAGGAGCCCCCATAAGGATGACATCTGACTTCTTAATAGAAACACTTGAGGCCGAGGGATTGGCAAGAAATATTCAAAGTGATGCAAAACAAGAACCTACAACCAAGACTATTTTATCCCACAAGGTTATCATTTAAAATTGAAGGAGAAATAAAAAGCTTCCCAGACAAAAAAAAAAAAGACTCAAGGAATTCATTACAATCAAACCAGTACTGCAAGAAATGTTAAGAGGCCTGATATAAAAAAAAAAAAAAAAAGCAAAGGGATAAAGAAATCAAGAGAAAGAGGATTATAGGTTTAAAGAATAAAATGGCAATAAGTAAGTATATATCAATAATAACCTTAAATGTAAATGTACTAAATGCTCCAATCAAAAGACATAAGATAGCTGCATGGATAAGAAAACAGGACCCATACATATGCTGTCTACAAGAGATGCACCTCAGGCCCTGGCCGGTTGGCTCAGCGGTAGAGCGTCGGCCTAGCGTGCGGAGGACCCGGGTTCGATTCCCGGCCAGGGCACACAGGAGAAGTGCCCATTTGCTTCTCCACCCCTCCGCCGCACCTTCCTCTCTGTCTCTCTCCTCCCCTCCCGCAGCCAAGGCTCCATTGGAGCAAAAATGGCCCGGGCACTGGGGATGGCTCTGTGGCCTCTGCCTCAGGTGCTAGAGTGGCTCTGGTCACAACATGGCGACGCCCAGGATGGGCAGAGCATCGCCCCCTGGTGGGCAGAGCGTCGCCCCATGGTGGGCGTGCCGGGTGGATCCCGGTCGGGCGCATGCGGGAGTCTGTCTGACTATCTCTCCTTGTTTCCAGCTTCAGAAAAAAAAAAATATATATATATAAAAAAAAAAAAAAAAAAAAAAAAAAAAAAAAAAGAGATGCACCTCAGAACAAAAGATACACATAGACTGAAAATGAAGGGATAGAAAAAGTATTTCATGCAAATGGAAATGAATAAAAACTGGGGTAGAAACACTTACATCTGACAAAATAGCCTTTAAAACAAAGGCTATAGTAAGGGATAAAAAAGGTCACTACATAATGATAAAGGGAACAATCCAACAGGAGGATATAACCATTGTAAATATTTATGCACCTAATATAGGAGCACCTAAATATATAAAGCAGATTTAGATGAACATAAATGGCCAGACTGACAGCAATACTATAATAGTAGGGGATTTTAATATGAACTAACATCAATGGATAAATTCTGCAGACAGAAAATTAACAAAGAAACAGCATTCTTAAATGACACACTAGATCAACTGGATTTAATTGATGTCTTCAGAACCTTTTATACCAAAGCAGTAGAATATACATTCTTTTCAAGTGCTCATGCTACATTTTCTAGTATAGACCACATATTAGGACACAAAACAAATCTCAATAAATTTAAGAAGACTGAAATCATATCAAGCATCTTCTCTGATCACAATGGCATGAAACTAGAAATCAACTACAATAGAAAAACTGAAAAACATTCAAACACTTGGAGACTAAATAGCATGTTATCAAGTAAAGAATAGGCTAACAATGAGATCAAGGAAGAAATAAAAAATTTCCTTAAAACAAATGAAAATGAATGTACAACAACCCCATATCTATGAGACACTGCAAAAGCAGTCCCAAGAGGGAAGTTCATAGCATTACAGGCATACCTTAAGAAGCAATAAAAAGCTCAAATAACTTAACCCTGCACCTAAAAGAACTGGAAAAAGAACAACAAATAAAGCCTAGAGGAAGTAGAAGGAAGAAAATAATAAAGATCAGAGCAGAAATAAATGACATTGAGCCCAAAAAGACAGTACAAAAGATCAATGCAACCAAGAGCTGGTTCTTTGAAAAGGTAAACAAGATTGATGAGCCTTTAACCAGATTCATCAGGGGAAAAAAAAAGAGAGGACCAAAATAAGTAAAATTAGAAATTGAACTGGAGAAGTAATAACTGGCACCACAGAAATACAAATGATTGTAAGAAAATAGTATGAAGAGCTATATGCCAAAAAATTGGACAACCTAGGTGAAATGGATAAATTTCTAAGAACATACAATCTTCCAAAATTCAATCTGGAAGAATCAGAAAACCTAAACAGATTGATTATAACAAATGAAATAAAAACAGGTATAAAAAAAAATTTCCCACCAAACAAAAGTCCTGGATCAGATGGCATTGTTGTCAGATCATGAGCAAGAGGGCAGTTAAATTCTAATGTGACACCCTGCAGCTCAGAGGAGTCCCCATAGCTGTAACTTGAGACTACACTACTCAGGGAAAAGAGAATTCCCCATGATGAAGAAGAGATGGAGGAAAAGGGAAATCCCCTGGACTGATTCTTAAAAGTGACTTCTCCACAAGCATTCAAGAGCTCTTCCTCTATGGCTTGTGTCCCTTACCAAATAGGATGAATGGATGTCCTTTTCCTTTGCCAGGATTAAGGAGGTCATTTCTTCTGGTTCCTCAAATGGAGAACCACTTGTGTCAACAATGAACTACTCAGAGTAGAAAACCTGTCATTTAGTTCCATTCCTCACATGCGGCACTTCTTGTGGTGATGACAATGAACTAATCAGAGACCAGATGAAATGCTCCAAGGGGCCTAGGGGAGGCAACAGCCTTGATCAGCAGACCAAAGGACTGAGGCCCCATCCCCAGCTTTACTCAGATATTTGTTAGCAAGTACAAATAACTCAAGGAAGCACACAGAAAAAGTTTTCAGGGGTGAAGTAAAGGACAAGGATCATGCTGACTTCTAATCTCTGTTCAGAGAGCCTAAAAATTTCTTGTTACTGAATTTTATCCTGCTGTTTTGCTGTTTCCAGCATGCACTGTTTCCAGCGTGGAGTCAGAGAAACCCCTGGGCTCTCATTGGCTCACAGCTTTTGCCCTAAGGTGCCTCTCTGTCTCTAATTGTTTAACTCTGCAAGTGTTCACAGTATATTCCTACACGACCTGATAAATGAAGTCAGCAAGGTGGCAGGATATAAAATTAATATTCAGAAGTCACTGGCATTTTATACACCAGCAATAAACTGTCAGAAAGAGAAGTTAAAGAAACAGTTCCCTTTACTATTGCAACAACAAAAAAATAAAGTACCTAGAAGTAAATTTAACCAAGGGGGTGAAAGACTTGTACTAGGAAATTTATAAGAAATTGAAAAAAGAAATCAAGGAAGATACAAACAAGTGGAAGCATATACCATGTTCATGGATAGGAAAAATAAACATCATTAAAATGTCTATAGTATTCAAAGTCATCTAGAGATTCAATGAAATTCCTATTAAAATACCAATGGCATACTTTGCAGATCTAGAACAAATATTCCAAAAATTTATATGGAACCAAAAAGGAACCTAAATAGCCTCAGCAATCTTGAAGATGAAGGACAAAGTGGGAGGTATCACACTTCCTGATATCAAGTTATACTACAAGGCCATTGTAATCGGAACAGTTTAGTATTGGTATAAGAGCAGGCATACAGATCAATGTAACAGAACAGAGAACCCAGAAATAATCCCACGCCTTTATGGGCCATTGATATTTGACAAAGTAGGAAAGAGTATACAATGGAGTAAAGACAGTCTTTTTATAAATGGTGTTGGGAAAATTGGACAGATGCATGCAAAAGAAATGAAACTAGACCACCAACTTACACCATGGACAAAAATAAACTCAAAATGGATAAAAGATTTAAATGTAAGTAGCAAAACCATAAATATCTTGGAAGAAAATATAGGCAGTAAACTCTCCGATATCTCTCATAGCAATATTTCTGCCAATATATCTCCACAGCAAGTGAAATAAAAAACAAATAAACAAATGAGACTATATCAAATTAAAAAGATTTTTCACAACAAAAGACACCATTGACAAAATAAAAAGACAACCCACACAATGGGAGAACATATTCGCTGATACATCTGATAAGGGGTTAATAATCAAAATTTAAAAATAACTTTTAAAATTCAACACCAGAAAGGTAAAAAATCCAATTAAAAATGGGCAAAGGAACTGACTAAACACTTCTCCAAAGAGGACATACTGATGGTCAACAGGCATATGAAAACATGTTCAATGTAACTAATCATCACAGAAATGCAAATTAAAACCACAATGAGATATCACCTCACACCTGTCAGAATCAATGTCATTAAGAAATCAACTCACAACAAGTGCTGATGAGGGTGTGAAGAAAAGGAAATCCTCCTGCACTGCTGTTTGGAATGCAGACTTGTGCAGCCACTGTGGAAAAAACAGTATAGCATTTCCTCAAAAAATTAAAAATGGAACTGCCTTCTTACCCAGCTATCCCACTTTTAGGAATATATTCCAAGAATACCATATCACTGATTCAAAAGAAGCTTTGCACCCCCATGTATATTGCAGCATTGTTTACAATAGCCAAGATCTGGAAACAACCTAAGAGTCCATTAGTGGACCAGTGGATAAAAAGGCTGTGGTACATATACACAATGGAATACCACATGGCCGTGAAAAAGAAGGAAATCTTACCTTTGCAATGGCATGGATGGATTTGGATATTATTATGCTAAGTGAAATAAGCCAGAGAAAGACAGATATCATATGATCTCATTTATATGTGGAATCTAATGAACAAAGTGAATTGAGGAACGGAATAGAGGCAGGTGTGGGGTCACAGGGAGCAGAGGGACAGCAGTCAGAGGGAAGGGGGATGAGGGAATGGGATCATAGAAGGTGAAAGGATTAGTGAAATTACATATACGTAACACATATAGATATGGATAATAGGACAGCACATCCCAGAGGGAAGGGGAGAGGAAGTTAGGGAGGGGGGGCTAAGGGGTTGTAATGTGGGGCATGTGGGTGGGGGTGAGGGAATTATATTGAGTGGGACACTTGATTCCATGTTAACACAATAAATTAAAAAATTAAATAAAAAAACTCTGGTGTTTTTAAAATACTTAGAATAAAATTACCATTGGACTACTAGCTTCTTGTGAAGGTTCCTTTGAGGAAAAATAGCCATTTGAAAGATAGGTAGTTTTAAATCTTAACAATTTTATTCTCCTATAGTTATATATCATAATGCTTTTAATGAAGAATTTAGTCTTTCTCCTAAATACTAGCCCAATGCTGCCCATTTTTTTCTAAGCCCCTTCATTAGAAAACTGAAAATTCTAACATAAGGTATTAAAAACACTTTTAAATTCCATGTCAGAACCACTTGTTCTGGTCACCCTTAAATGTCAATCAAGTTTCACAGGAAAATAACACAATGGATGCCTTGATTGGTTTTAGTTCTTTAAAATTAGGCCCTTCATTTTCTTTAAAAGAAAACAAACATTTACCCCCATTAACGTTGACTAGTTAGGTGTCCTAGTAATCAAAGCAGCCAATTCAGGAGCAGAAGGTGGTCGCCTATGATTTGGTCTGTTTACTAAGTGCACAAATTTGTTTTCTAAATTGTATCATAGGAAATTCTATTAAGACCTATCGTCATGAGTGGGCATTACAGGAAGGATGGCATTAAACTGTGAAGCATGGCAGTGAGTGCATGTCTAAAGACTCAGAAGAAAGGTGATACCTTTCAGATTCTGTGTGTGTTTCCCTAGATTTAACTTCACTCTGTAATTTTTTTTTTTTTTTTTTTTTTAGCAAGAGAGACAGAGGCAGAGAAATAGAAAGATGGACAGACAAGAAGGGAGATAATGAGAAGCATCAGTTCTTCATTGTGGCTCCTTAGTTGTTCATTGATTGCTTTCTCATATGTGCATTGACCAGGGGGCTACAGCCAAGCCAATGACTTTGGGCTCAAGCCAGCAACCTTTGGGCTCAAGCCAGAGACCATGGAGTCATGTTTATGATCTCACACTCAAGCCGATGACCTTGGGTTTTGAACTTGGGTCCTCAGCATCCCAGACTGGTGCTCTATTCACTGTGCCAATGCCTGGTCAGACCTCAGTATATCTTTATGTTGTTCTTAGTAATTATGAAAAACACAGAGTTATCATTTCTTGCTGAAGTCTGTTACATGGCTGACTATTCTCTGGGTTGAATGCATGCTGTTCCTTTTTAAAAATATGCCACATACCTTAATCTATTGTCTCCCCTAACCTCTATCTCCCTGATGACTTGAGAAATATAAACTGACCATAGTGTTGCCTCCAGTGTCTAATCACTCCAGTGGCTCCTGTATTGTCCAAAATTCCTCCAAGAGAGATAACTATATTCCATAGGAAGATTATTTCATTGCTCTTATGCATTACCTGTAGGCCAGTAATGTTCTTGCTCTATTTAACAATAGCATTACCTTGTTGGTCATTATTTCTCTTAATCCTACCAAAAGGCATTGTAAAAAGCTAATTGTACCCTACCTAGTCTTTTCATAACTGTGTTCTATTGGTTTCTGACCACTTTTTTATTTAATGAGTTCGGTTTTGAATACCACCTCAAGCTACTAAGAATGGCTGGGTAGTTGAAAGGTTAGGGAAGAAAAATGAATGAAACAGATTTAGTAATAACTAAAACCACCCTGAACATTTTATTCATTCTATTCTTTATTAACATGTGTAGTCCTGACACCCCTTCAAGGGCCATTGTCTCATCTCTCAGTGAATGGTGAAATTGGCAAAGAATGTTGTAATTCAAATTGTATTTTGTGCATTTGGTTTCAATCTTCCAAACTCTACCATGCTTTCTAATTTACTCTCATGGGGCCATGAACACAAGCGACACAAGTTTGTGTCTTCTATTGTTATTGTTACTGTGAAATTAAATGAAATGGTCTCATAGATACAGCGAGCAAACTGTGCTGTCTGTTGAGGGAGGGGGGTGAGCGGATGGTGAAAAGGGTGAAGGGATTAAGAAGTACAAAAAAATAATAAAATGAAATGATCCCAGAGTGTGCAATACCACTGGCCTGCATTATTATAAAATTGCTTCCCCTAAATACATCCTGTAATGGCAGGGTGTGCTTTATACCTTTTTCTTTCCTCACGTTCCAGTATTCTCTCTTTCATTTTTCTGTCATTAACATACACTGTGTTATTTAATTGAACCAACAATCTGGTATTCCCACCTCCCCTTAATCCCCCCCCCCTTGCAGGAGTTGTGTTTCTCAACTGGTCCCACATAAGGACCCAGAGAAGGTGGCCTCGCCAGGGCTGTTCAGAGTCTTTTGATGACTCTTAGGTTGCTCAAAGGCTTCTCTCCCCAACTTGGAGTTTTATGAAATCAGGATTCCATTTTTTAATTTTTTTTGGTGGTTGTTGTTTGTACTTTGAAGAGACAGGTGTTGCTTGGAAGGTTAAAATTTCTAGTCTAAAACTTTAAAAGTGTCAAGCCTGACATAAATGTCCTAGTTACTATTTCCTAGAAGATATACTACTCTAGAACATGGAACATTATTTCAATTATAAAGAAAATGTAGACAACTTTGGTCATAGATATTGAGCCAAGGAAATAAAGAAAACATGACAGGTTGAGGTAAAAGAATGTTTTCTAACTTAGAAAAAGCAATACATATTCCAGGTTCATGGAAATCCCTTTAAAATAGTGCAGAGACCAGGAAATACAGTGATTTCTCTACCCTAAGCAAGTTGTATGACTGGAACAACAGTAATTTTGGCGGGGTGGGGTGGGGGTGGGGACAAATCACTTTAGTGATTTTCATGCTTTGTTGTCATCATCCATTTTCCTTTCCGTTAGCCAAAGGGCTATGAACCTAAGCTTGGAAATTTTGAAGTGCCCTGGATCCTGTTTCTGGTGAACAACTAAAACTCTCTCATACACTATCCATACAGCAAAATTTCAACAGCTGAACATACGCTTGTAAGGTCTTATGAGCCCTGGATTTAACAACCATGTGTGATTGCACGCAGAGGTGTTCACAGAAAGTAGCTCGCCATGCTAACCTCCAGAGTTTGCCTTGCAAATCGATCTCCTTTGGTAATGAATGCAGGCCCTTCATTTATGGAAAGTAATTTTGAAATCATGGTACCCTACATACTGTCTACTGTAGAAATAATTTATGAACATTAATTGCAGGAAAGAGAGGAGCCGATTGCTTCCCAGAGCCCATCAGCAAACTGTCCTTCCTCTTTTATCAGTAAGCAAATTCGAGAGCAAATAACAGATGGATGTGTCCCTTGGTGGCTTTCAGAGCACTCATGAAATATAGCACAATCTTCCTCCAGCGTGTTACGTTTTTAACTGTGGAAGATCAGAAGCAGGCGAGGTGTGGCCAGAACGCCTGCCTCTGATGAAACATCCCTTTCTTCTCAGAAGATTCCTGTAGCAGATTGGGCTTTGGCAGCTGATCTTACTGGCTTGATAGAGGGCCATTATAGAATGCATCTGGACCATTCTGTGGAAAAGGGACAAACCTCAGAAGATTAAGGTGAATCTAAGGCTTGATGGGTACTCTTAATGGGTGGTTATATTCTAGTTCCTTTAAATAGCCATCAAAGACACCACAAAGCCAGAGATAAAGCTTCCCAGACACTGAAATTGGGTCCTCGTTTACCATCTGTCACAACCGTTTCATCCTCGTGCAGTATTTTATCCTACTTGCTATAACTAGGTATTTGTGCATTTTATGTATGTGGATGTGTGGCTAAAATCTTCTGCATCTGTTGTTTGCATAATCACACCGAAGGCTCTTATGGCGAAGCTGGATTTAGTATATACTTTTTTTTTTTTAATGTAAAAATCTATCAGCCCAATTTCAGTGGCTACTATGAAACAGCTTTTTGGGCACGCAGATAAGAAGTGGTTCTCTGTTTCACTAGCAGATGTTTTAGTCATACCTACTTCACTATGACTTTTCATTGTAGCTTTTCTAAAGCTTTTTCTGCTCACCCCACCTCCCAGACTCTGCCTCATCCCTTCAGCATGGAATGCTGCTTTTATCTCCTGTTTAAGTAAAAAGAACAGGGCTGACTGAGAGACCTCGTTTAATAAACAGCTGCCGCCTGCCCCCAACTCACAGTATCCCTGCCTTTAATGATTCTCCCCTTTTCTCCTATTTCAGGGAGACAGTTATCCGCTTCCTAAAGTTAAGTCAAACATGTGTGCTCTTCATTTTACCCTTTTCCATTCACTCTTCCATGTTTTCATTAATTATTGGAATATTCAGCCCTTTTGTCTTAAATGCATCCTCTGACTGAATTGCATTTACCCCTTATAAAGGAAAAGAAGCAAAACATTACTTTCGAAACTGTGGTGTCCTTCAAACTGCTATCTCTTCTATTCTTGCAAAACTTTGTTTTTGAATTGAATTTATTAGAGTGACACTAGTTAAAATAATTATACAGGTTTCAGGTGCCCAATTCTACAACACGTCTCTGTACACTATATTGTGTGTTCATCCACCCAAGTCAAGTCTTTGTCCATCACCACTTATGCCCCCCACACCCTCCTCCTCCCAATCCCAGCAATCACCACACTGTTGTCCATGTCTATGAGGGTTTTTTTTTTTTGCTCTATCCATCTACCCCCTGTCTTCCCAACAGCTGTCAGCCTGCTCTCTATGAGTCTATCCCTATTTTGCTTGTTAATTCATTTTGTTTATTAGATTCCACATATGAGTGAAATCACATGGTACTTGTCTTTCTCTGACTGGCTTATTTCACTTAGCATAATGATCTCCAGGTCCATCCATACTGTCACAGAAGGTAACACTTCTTTCTTTTATTATGGCCACATAGTATTTCACTGTATAAATGTACTATAACTTTTTTATCCACTCATCTACTGGTGGACTCTTGGGCTGTTTCCAGATCTTGGCTATTGTAAATAATGCTACAAAGAACATAAGGATGCATATACTCTTTTGAATCAGTGTTTCAGGCTTCTTATGATATAATTGGGACCACTGGGTCAGAAGGCAGTTCCATTTCTAATTTTCTTTTTAGCAAGGGAGAGAGAGAGAAGGGGACAGACAAGTACAAACAAACAGGACAGGAGAGAGATGAGAAGCATCAATTCTTCATTGAGGCACCTTAGTTATTCATTGAATGATTTTTCATTGTTTTTAATTATTTGAAGTAACTCAATACTGTTATCCACAGTGGCTGCATCAAACTGCGTTTCTACCAACAGTGGGCAAGGGTGCCCTTTTCCCCACATCCTCACGAACACTTGTTGTTTGTTGATTTATTGATGATAGCCATTCTAACAGGTGTGAGGTGATATCTCAGTGTGGTTTCAATTTGCATTTGTCTGATGATTACTGCCACTGAGCATCTTTTCATATGTCTATTGGAACCTGTATATCCTCTTTTGGAAAGTGCCTATTTAGGTCCTTTGTCCATTTTTTAATTGGATTGGTATTTTGTTTTGTTTTTTCATTGTTGAGTTTTATAAGTTTGTTACAAATCTTTGATATTAACCTCTTATCAGCTGTATCAGTGAATATGTTCTTTCATTCAGTGGATTGTCTTTTCATTTTGTTGACTGTTTCCTTTGCTGTGCAAAAACTATTTAGTTTAATGTAGTCCCATTTGTTCATCTTTTCTCTCATTTCCCTTGCTCAAGGGGATAGATCAGAAAAAATATTGCTACAAGAAATGTCTGAAATTTTACCACCTATGTTTTCTTCTTTGGTTTTTATAGTGGCCTGACTAATATTTAAGTCCTTAAGCCATTTTGAGTTTATTCCTGTGTATGGTTAAGAAGGTGGTCTAGTCTCATTTTTTTGCACATATCTGTGTAATTTTTCCAACACCATGTATTGAATAGACTGTCTTTACCCCATGTATGTGCTTGCCTCCTTTGTCAAATAGTGACTGTATAGGCATGGGTTGATTTCTGGACTTTCTATTCTGTTCTATTGATCTATCTGTTTATATTTATACCAGTGCCATGCTGTTTTGGTTACTATGGCTTTGTAATACAGTTTGATATTTGGTAGTATGATTCCTCCAACTATTCATTCTTCCTATCCATGTACATGGTATATTCTTCCACTTGTTTGTATCATCTTCAATTTCTTTTATCGGCATCTTACAAGTTTCAGAGTATAGGTGTTTTACATCCTTGGTTAAATGGATTCCTAGGTATTTGATTCTTTTTGAAGAAATTGTGAATGGTGTTGTTTTCTTGGTTTCCCTTTCTGATAGATCATTATTGGTATATTAAAATGCAACTGATTTATGAATATTTATTTTGTATCCTGCTATTTTACTGAAGTCATTCATCAGTTCTAGTAGTTATTGGGTGGAATTTCTAGGGTTCTCTATATACAGTATCATGTCACCTTCAAATAATGACAGTTTTACTTCTTCCTTTCCAATTTGAGGGCCTTTTATGTCTTCTTCTCTGATTGCTGTGACTAAGACTTCTGGTACTATATTTAATAAGGGTGGTGTCACAGTGGACATCCGTGTCTTGTTCCTGATCTTAAGGAAAATGTTCCTATAAAACCTCTTGAAAAACTGGTCTGAAGGTCCTGCTCTTCATTTCCTCTTCTCTTCATTGCCATCTCCTTTCCTGCTCCCCCATTCTTTGAAACTATTCCCATTTATTGAGTACTACTGTCATAGTTTTAGACTATTCAGCATCTGAGCACTCTTTCCACTAGGGGTAAATCCTCAAGTTTCCACGTTGGCAGGAAGCAGTGCTGCATGTGCAAGGGGGAAGAGGTCAGATGCTCCGTCATTCTACACCAGGCAGCAAGGGTCAGGCATGCGCCTTGACAGTCCGCTTGTCCCTCCAGGGGAGAGGGAAGAATTATTCCCAGGGGGCAGCAGCAAAGCCTCAAACAGGGGTGATGGTGGCAGCTAGCATGTCTGCAGAGTCCCCAATTAGACATTTTCTCCGCAGGGGTACAGGTTGACTTAATCTCTTTTGGTCCCTTCCTGCTTTCTGAGTCTGGTTTCCCAAGTTTCACGTAATTCTATGAGCTAGCTATTTTTTTTTTTTTTTTTTTTTTTGCCAGAAGGGTCTTTTATCCCTTAATTCAAATATATTTGGTTTATGTTCCATTGAGTTCAAGACTGCAGGGATACAGAAAATGGTACTTGGGAATGGGTTTAATGGAGCTTGAGAAAGCAGGCTTAGGTGAGAGGATGTGGGATGATTTTCAGAATGAGGCTGGATAAATGAGACTCCATTTGTTTTTGGGGACAGGGCTCCTGCAGCCCTTCATATGCGGTGGCCAGAGAGCTAATTAAACACAGCCCCTGATCTCTGGCAGGAAAGAGTCCCTTGGTATGAAATGCCTATGCAAGGTAAGGTTTTGGGGGAAACCAAGTTGCCACTGTCATTAAACATAAAATAAAAGACTGCAGGGATTCAGGAAGGTTTGGAGAGCATCGAATAGCTGACAAAGGCAAATGATAAGTTTCTCTCCTGAAATTCTCGATGGTGGCACAGGCGGGTCTCAGGAACTCGAACAATGCTAAAAGTCTCTTCATTCTCTCAGCTCCTTTCAACTTTCCTGTCCTTGAAATGAAACTCGGGGCTTGAAATGGTGAATTAGAACATCAATCAACTTTAAGGTCTTTCTGGTCTTCTTAGGTGAAAGTGAGGGTACTGATCAGAAAAATGTAAGACCCTAAGCCCCAGATTTGGAGCATGTGGGTGGCTTCTGAAGACTTGTAGCACCCTGGCCACCTAAGCGCATGCTCCCCTCCTCGACCCTCACCTGGCAGTGGTGAGGTGGCTCGTTATGCCTCGGCACGGCCGACAGCATGTTCCTCTTCCCAACGCCATGTTCAGGGATGTCATCTCCACTACTGGAAGTCAGCCAGGGGAGAAGTATTTTCAATGCTACAAGGCAGGATTTCCCTCCCCCCTCTTGCAAGACAGTGGGTTGTTACACATTTACCAGCACATCGCTGTCTTGGGATTTCAGGAATACTCCCTGTTTGGAGTGGTCTCTTCTTGCGCAGAGACTGTTTCGTTTTTCTCAGGAGCCTACTTTGCAAGGGAGAGCCAACTCACCACTTAGAGCCCACAAACCTCCCATTATCTCCAGGCTTCTAACTACTGGTCCGATGCCGACCTGTTCCAGGGGAGTCAACTGCATTGCAAAAGTGGAGAGGAGTTTTTCTTTATATTTTATGATGATAAAACTTGGAACTATATGAAAGAACAATAATGACTAATAAGAGTGGTTGACCTTGGATAAGTACAGTATAATTTTTACAAGTGGTAGCTGTATCAGTCTGAGCTGGCTAGAGCGGGTCTGATCCTTGGTTCATTTGTGTGACTATAATCTAGAGAGTGAAGTTGGGATTCCAAAAACCCCTTAAATAGCACTGAGAAGTGTAGCAAGTACTCTGGGGTGATATCATTGTATACAAATCATTTTCACCTAGCTACTTGTCCCTCAGGAGGCCTAGATCGTTACCAAGGTCCTAAGACATGTGTCAGTGAGGGGAGAGGCCCCAGTTTTGAGCTACGGTTCTTTGTTGGCTGAGGATGTTGGTGCCTTCAGGGGAATCGTTCCTGAATGAAATGAGGAGGAAGCATTATAGTAGGGCAGCAGAGGCTGAGTGACAGCGCAGAGAGGTGAAAGGCAAGCCGGTCATGGTCACTGTAATCGGCAGCAGGGCACACCCATCAGTCAAAGCGCATCACAGGGATTTGTGATAGTGACCGGCAGAGCCTCGGGTCCCTTAGCTCAGGTAGCTGATAGCACATTAGTCTTTCTTGGCATGTGTTATGGGAAACTCTCCACAGCTGGGAAGCATGGGTCTGACAGTATTACGGGGAGTTGCTCATTCCCATCTAATTCTCAGATGTGAGTGAGCCCATCACCGAGAATGACTTGAGGCTGGATAGTGCAATGATAGCTCTTGTATGTGCAATGAATCTCTTTCCTAGCCTTTGCCAAAGGATCTGTGGCCATTGACAATGTAGTGCAGATAGACAGCCCTTCATCCGGTTCGCCTGTCCTTTGTTCTGGGTTTCTTCAGAATGGCTGGGGTATGGTGCTCTTTTGGAGAACAAATTCTGAAGAACTAACTATCGCTCTTTTATACCAATGATGTAGTAAGCATCAAGAACAGTGCATTGCATTCTAAGGGTTATGTGCTTTCAGGGGTTAACATTCACATAAACATTTTTAGGTACCAAATTGTTTTGACTTTGTAACAAAAATAGACTGCTTGCATTTCACGTCCTGCTGATACAAACACATTCTGGAATCTGGCTACACAGACATTTCATGCCAGGTATTATCTATATGTGAACAGAATACAAAGGAGGTAGAAAACTCCACATGGTGAAATTGCATATGGAAAGCGAACAAAGGGGAGTTTTAGGATATTGTAAAACACTGATCCTGAGCGCTCTAATTCCAGAGACTCCAAATACCACTGTGGTGATCTCAGAATAGCAACTTGTACTTCAGGTCATAAATCGAGTTTTTATCTGAGCCTGCCTTTAGGTGGTCCAGTCTTATGGTTGTTTTTCTGAGTACATAACTGAAATAGGTCTCTTAAACAATTGGCAAAATCCTCCCGTGCTTCCGCTACCAAGACCAGGGCTATTAAAGCCTCTGGAGTCGTCCCTACCTCCCACAGTGCTAAAATCCAAAGTCATATTGCATCTACAGGTGAATCACAAAAATTAAAGGCATCACCCAAAGACTGCAGATGTTGGGTTGATGATTCTCTTCATGTCTCTGTTTAGGCCTGTATAGAAGACATACAGGCTTGGAAGACATAGACATGTACTGAGTGATTTTAAAGTATAGTCAGTTATTCATTTACTAAATATTCAATACTAACCAAGATCCATGCTCTGTGCTAGATGTCCAGGGTACAATTATGAGCAAATCTTGACATGGTCTTTACTTTGGGGGTACACATATTCTGGTGGGGGAGGGTAGCATTGCTCATGAAAATCCTAGGCACTGGTGTGACAGGGGAACACATGTTGTCCTGGTGTGGGTATGTATGTATGTGCGGGAAGGTTTTGGAGGAGGGGGCAGGGAAGGTGGGGAAAGTCTTTCTTCAGCAAGGAACACTTCAGATGAACTCTGAAGCAGAGTGGGACGAACTCTAGGGGGTGGGATGAACCAAAACAGCGGGACAGCAGGAGAGAAGTGAGTACTTGGAGAACTGAGTGAAAGATAGCCCACCCAGAGTGGTGAGGACCGGGGCAAAGTGGGGAGAGGAGGCCGCGCTAGCAAACATGGGGCTGAATGTGCCAGATGTGTTCTTCTCTTCAGAGCAGTGTGCAGTCAGGTGCATGGTGATAAGTAGGGAAGAGGTCATGGTCAGATATCTGACCAGAGGATAGCGAGATGTGTTATGAAGCTGTTGTAGAAATCCAAGTTGTTTGTACGAATGTAGAAATCAGTAGGTAAATTTATGAGCTACCTAGGTGGTAATATCAATAGGGCTGGCGATAGACGGACTGTTGATGATGGATTGAATGTTGGTCAGGCAGCACTAGAAAATGGCCAGCAATACTTTGATATTTCCTCTTGTACATGTGTGCCTCTCTATTTTTATCACTTAATGTATACATACTACATAATAAATAAAAATTAAAAAACAGTTGCTGTTTAAAAACTATTCTTTTTCATTTTGCAAGAACGAATTCGAAGTATGCACACTGAAATCCTAGACAGATGAAAATGCTGAGTTTGAGACTTTTTTGGGGTTGGGGACCCCCCCAAAAAAACAAAGTTAATTCACGTTAGTCTTATGTGTGAAGCCATAGTGTACCCATGGCTTCTGATAAAGTTCATTTACGCCACTGTAATTTTTATGAATTTCAACAAGGAAGAAATGCTACAGAAGCATGTCTGTCGTATCTACCATATTCCCCGGACTTAGCACCCTCTGACTATCACTTGTTTTTGTCTTTACAAAATTTTTTGAAGGGCAAAATAATTCAAAAATGAAGAAGATATCAAACAAGCACTGGTTCAATTTTTCACATCAAAAGATAAAACATTTTTCAAAAATGGGATATACAAACTGCCCTCACGCTGGCAAGAAATCATTAATAATAGTGGCAATTATATAATTTAATAAAGTTTATTGATGATAAGAAAAATTTATATTTTGTTTTATTCCAAAAACGGACAGAACTTTCTGGTAGACCTTATATATATATACTGATACACACATACACACACACACACACACACACACACACACGTGTATACATGTGTGTGTTTAAAATCTGAGCTGACTGCAATGGGTCTGATTCTTGCCTCATTTGCTTCATTATAATCTGGATTCAGTAGAATAATATATAGATATATATCACTAAATGAGAATAAAATTGGGGTAATGATCACACATTCGTTCTTGGACCCATAGAGATGGATGGGTTGACATTTATGTAAAAATATTTCTCATTTATAAAATGACTTCCTCACACTCTCAGCTTCTCTCTCATCCCCATTTCTCTGTGTGTGCCTTTTTTCAGTCATTAGCAAACTCTGCTTTATATATAAAGTACTTATCTGGGAATCTGTCCACCTTTCAAACCTGGGAAATTAGGCAGTGGACGCCACATTTTATACACTTTTGTGTTTACAGTGCCGGTGTGGTTCCTCTTAGATAGTAAGTGCTTCTGTCTCGTAAACATTTTTTTTTCTTTAAAATGTGTGTTCAACCCCTGATGTAATACATATTTAAATTTCACACTGTTTTGTCCAGAAGGCAAACTAGGAAGTTTAAACACACATTTTCATTTTTACTATTTGGTTGACAAGTAAAACATCAGGTACATTAATAAGCTAACTTTGTTCTTTCTATATATTTCACCAAATGGTCCCCGTTTTTTCCTTTCCTTAATATAAACCTGCATTTCCAAAACGTGACCACTGGGGGGAAGCATAGTGCAAAACTCGTGTTTAGTGCCTCTTTCCAATGCCCAGTCTAGACTCGCCCACAAGGCTCTCCATCCAAGACTTGTGCTCTGCTTTTCGCGGAAGCAGAAATCTTGTCAGTCTCTGCCTGTCTGGCTGGCTGTCTGTTTTCTCTTTGGCAAATTCTTTCCTCTTCCTTTTTATTCAGGGGCTCTTTGTGGCTTAAAACTTTTATATTGAAACTTCCAGGAGCTTAATTAATAAAAATGAAACCTGAAGTTGGCACAGTGCCTTTTTTTCCCCTGCTTAGCCACATGGGCATGCCAGGCTAATTGTAGTTATTTACATTTGTCATCCAACAGACTCAGCCAGCAACGTGGCCCTTTTTCTGTCTATGAGTACCGAAGCTATTAAATTAAACAGGTTACTGTGGCAGCAGCATTTCGCCCCCTACTATCCCCTTAGCTATGGTAAATCTTCCACCTGTTTATTTCCATAAAAATTCAATTACAGCAGCACCGCCAGTTCTACCTCTTATGCGAGCAATTAACTTCAGGCAGTTTCGGGCAGAAGAAAGGCCCCACTGGCCTGCTCCTGTCTGTCCTCCTTTTTCCCTGCAGCCACCGGTGGCTTCTGCTAAGTGACCGATGGCACCAGCAGTGACAGAATAGACTGGGCTGCTGCGCACTGTCAGGCAGTGAGAAGCAGCACCTGAGAAGTCAGCTCCCGCCCGTCTGTCTGTCTGCCTGCCTCGCCCCGGCGGGGCAGTGGGGACCCCTGCCAGGCCTTGGGAAGTGAGCAGTGAGCCAGCAGCCAGGGCCGCGGGGACACGCCTGCAGGGCTGGCCAGTACACCGAAATAGAGAAGGGAGCGCTTTAAAAATGGTTCGCCTTCTCTCTTCTTCTCCCTTGTAAACTATGTGGCTGTGGAAGGAGAGGTGGGTGACGTGCTGTCGCATCCTGGCTGAGGCCGCAGAGCCCTGATGGGAGGCAATGCAGCCACGTTTGGCCCGGGCTCACAGCAGGGCTGCTGCCACTAGAGGCGTTGTGAGCAGCAGCTGCCTGTCCTGTCCCCTCTAAGACCAATGTGTCTCTAGTTCCAGGTTGAAATGCTAACTTTCATCTTTTGTTGCTGTTGTTGTTTAATGCCTGCCTCTCTCTGTCATGTTTCTTTCCCTTCTCTCACAATTCTACGTGAATACCGATAAGAATGACTGACTCTTACATCCAGTGATTTTCTACGTGACCTAATTGTCGAACGGGCACCGAGAGACCCGTTTCCCATTAATAATGCCTGTAATGCCATCGAGACAGATTCTGTTTGGATAAGTGATATTGCGAGTAAATATGTGAACATGGTTTTAGGAGCCAGTTAGGCTGAAATGATTGTTAAATCATACGCAGGTTTCAAGAAAACCCAAATGTTTCTCTATCAAGGAGGTTGGTACCAAGACCTATTAAGGTGTAGTTATTATTGATAAATTCAGAGAATGAGAGAATATAAAAAAATAAAGAAATGTAAGCAGAGTGTAAGAAAATGATAGAACCCAACGTGCTACTTCACTTCCTCGCTGGGCAGGTGGGTGGAGGACTCTGGCTGCTCCGCCAAAGGGTCACAAGCCTCAATTGATCGTGGGCAAGCATGGATGTCAGATGTCAGCCAGTCTCAACATACTCCCAGAGGACAGAATGAGTCTATCAATACACTTCCTGCCTTTCCTTCCCTTCCTCCTGCATCTGAAGGTGCCCTGCTGGGGTAAGGGGGTAATAAAGTAGATTTTGAAGGCAGCATGTCACAGGAAAAAGACACAGTCTAATAAATTCAATCTTCTTTTAAATGGTACTGAGAAGAGAGACTCTATTAGAAGTTCAGGAGGGCATTTTTAAATCCTCCCCCGGCAAGTTTGTAAGTGGGGCTGACACCCGGCAGGTGGAAGAGTGAAGGAAATTTTAGAACCTGTGTTTTATCTTGATGGGATAGGACTAGAATGAAAAAGGACCAATATTCTGAGGCCTTGAGACCACAGCTTCTGCTGTCCAATGGGTTCAAGTCCAAGGTCTTGAAAAAGTTGTCCTTTCCCTGTCTTCAACTGTCCCCATGAGCCCTTTTCTTTCCAGTTCAAAGTATATACAAATGAAAGGGGGCTTGAAGGGTTTATTCTTCATCCTGATTTTTGGGCAGATGCCTAATTTCCACTACTTCCTTAACCTCCTAAAGAGTTTCAGGCCTTCTGCTTTTTGCCAAAATGAAACAGACTCACAGCTTGATACTTTGAAGTCTGAGTTAAAGCAAAACTAAATGGACCATGTTTATCTGATCAATTAAGGCATTTCCTCCATCCTCAGACCTGATGTTTCTCATTTAGGCCACATTCTGTACAATCCTCAGGAAACGAACAGCAGTGATTGAGTTTGGGCAATGGAGGTCATTATACAAAAAAATGCAGGAAGAATGTGAAAGAATTTGACTAGGGCTTCAATACAAGCAACGTTAACTGGGCTCCAATATAAACGTGCAGACTGCCTTGGTAGAAGTAAAACTAAAGAAAAATATTAATGAAGGTTCCCCAAATAGCAGTTTGATTTAGAACTTCTGTTGTGTAAAGCGATCAAGATTTAATAGTCTTCGGCATGATTGATGTTTGTAATTACCAAACCTGGTCTTTCTCTGAGAGATCAGCATGCACACAGTTCACTTTAACCACAATTCAACAGGGTGTGCTCTGTAAATGGTACCATGCTAAGCAGAGTATTCCATGTGGAAAAACCAAAAATTTTTAAAGCACAAATTAAAACCCTCTTGAAGGTTTACAGGGTTCGTTTTGGAAACCAAACTGATCAACACCCGTTAATTAGAATGATGTAACGTGGTAGGTAATTGAGCCCCCGGGCTGTCCCTGGTCAACGTTCTGTTTCCCCTTTCTCAGATACAGTTTGAAATCACACTTGGCTTCCTATCCATCCAGTCCGGGACCTGTGCACATGACCCTTCCAGAAACCAATTTCTCTTTCCTCAGAAACCCTGCTAGATTCATTAAGCCCTCGGTTTGAGTGAGTTTCGTCATCCAATCGATGCCAACCGATTGAACTTGATTCTGCATAAGGATAAGGATGGTCTTTTCTCGTATTTGGCAGATTCTACACAGATTGCCTTCCAAATTCCAAGATTTGTCTCCAGAATTGTGACGTGTCAGGAAAAGTAATATACAATCTTTAAGTGTAGGTGTTTTTGGATTTTCAAGTCTACAGGTCTTGAGGCAACTTGAAATTTTATAAAATAGCTTGCCTCAACTGCCAAGTAAGTTTTCTGTCTGACTTAGTTTTCCAGGGGGTTAATTTGATACATTTATCTCTCCCAGCAATGCAGGGTTGCCTGTTGTTTTTAATTCTGATAACCTCTTAACCAGATTATATAATATACAGTGTGTCCGTAAAGTAAAGTCATGGTACACTTTTGACCAGTCACAGGAAAGCAACAAAAGATGATAGAAATGTGAAATCTGCACCAAATAAAAGGAAAACCCTCCCAGTTTCTGTAGGATGATGTGGCAGCATGTGCGCATGTGCAGATGATGGCGTAACACCATGTATACAGCGGAGCAGCCCATGGCCATGCCAGTCGAGATGTGGATGATACAGAGGAAAGTTCAGTGTGTTCTGTGGCTCCCTAAATTCGAATCCATGACCAAAGTGCAACGTAAATATCGGCGCATTTATAATGAAGCGCCACCACATAGGAATAACATTACTCAGTGGGATAAACTGTTGAAGGAAACCGGCAGTTTGGTGGAGAAACCCCATTCTGGTAGGCCATCAGTCAGTGACGAGTCTGTAGAGGCTATACGGGATAGCTCTCAAAGGAGCCCTAAAAAATCTGTGCGTGAGCCCACATGGAACTGCACTGAATAGATATGAAACTGGGAGAGTATTCCTTTTATTTGGTGCAGATTTCACATTTCTATCATCTTTTGTTGCTTTCCTGTGACCGGTCAAAAGTGCACCATGACTTTATGGACATACTGTATGTTGTTATATATCATATTAGTACATACCAGAGATAATTATTTGTGAAGACTTTTGTGGATTCCTGTCGGAGGGGTCGCTGCACTGGGGAAAACTGGTCTAAGATGGTACATTTCTTGACAAAGAGCTGTGTAAATTTAATAGGGAAAATTGTCAATGTATTTATTTACACGTATAATAATATATCATTAAGTTGCAGCCTATGGGACAAATTTGGAAGACAAATCCCTTATATTTAGGAAAAATTCAAATATATTTTAACCCTTCAAGGCAATGTTACTGATTGTATTGTAGTGAATCCATTATTTACTTTGTTGCAGCCTTAGACTAAATGTCTTGCTTTGTCTCACATGGATGTAGTAGTTCTTTTAAATTTATTGATTGATTGATTTTAGAGAGAGTTTCTAGAAACAGTGATTTGCTGTTCCATATATATATTCATGGATTGATCTTTTATGTGCCTTGACCAGGGATCAAACCTACAACCTTGGCTTATCAGGACAATGCTTTAACCAACTGAATACCTGGTCTGGGCAGATGTAGTTGGTCTTGAGTCATCCTGTATCCTATGTAGGCTAATAGGATGACAATTTTGAAAAGAGTTAGACAGAGTAAGAAAAATTTTTCTTTCTCTTTTTCTTTTTTTAGAATGTCAAACTGCCTTCACTGCTTTGAAAATGAAGATTCATCTTCTCTTATCAAATTTGGTCTATTTCATGTTTGGAAAATGTGGGTTTTAGAGTTACTAGTTTGACAAGTACTATGTGAAAAGGAGAGGGGAAAACCCCCCAGCAAAGTAGAAACTCAGAGAGACAGAATCATGATGGCTACTCAAGTTCTCATCCTATTTAACCCTTGGCATACTGCTTCCAAGTACTTAAAGAACAATAGCTTAGGTGATAGGTACTGGTTTTTCCTTTCAAACTGTCCCTGAGCTATATTTAACTTGATAGTTAAGTTTCCATCTCAAATAATGACAGAAAAATTGTCAAAATTTTGTACATTTTATGTCCATTCTTGGTTGTCCATCCTCTGCAGGTCATTATTGAAAAGTATAGATTTTTTAAACAAAATAGAGCCATTGTAACAGCTTCAACTGCTTAAGTAGTGTAATTGAATAATAAAAAAATATGTAATTAGTTGAATAACTCAAGGATTTGGATCTTTGTCATCTGTTTACTGAAGATTTAAAATATACATAACCTTGAGAACAGTATGATTAAACCCCTTCTAAGTTCCTTTCTCTCCTGAGAAACAGTATGTTTTATCCTATGTTCATACAAACTTCTCTGAATCTTAACACTATTAAGTTTTCAAGCACTGCATCTGAACTTGGCGAATTTCCTCAGGCAAATTACAAGTATGTTCAGTCATACTATGTGATGAACAAAGAACTTGAGGTTACTAACCCTATTTCCATACTGAGCCTCGTCACTCCACAGAGAACTTATGCTAGCACATGACATGAGCCTCCTTATCTCACCATGGATGCTGTGTGCATGGGGACACTTTGTTGCTTATCTTCTGAGAACTCAGTGTGAACTGCTCATCAATGTTTTTTCTCCCAATCTCCAGCCAGAACCGCTAGAAGAGTTAGGTTGGTAGAAATGCTCTTAGGTCAAATTAAATAACATTTTTGAGTTGGCTGGTTCTATTTCATTTTAAATTATATTAAGACTTATTGGACTTCTGACTTCACTTTATACTTCTTTTTTTTTTTTTTTTTTGGTTTAGCGGAGACTGACACACTTCCTCCTCTATGTAAGTTTGAGAGAACTTGCTCCATTTTCAGAATTTCATTTCTTCTGTTGTCTGTCTTCGGCCTTGGTCAACCTTGAAACAAGTTCAATACTACCCTGCATTCCCAACAACTACCATCCTATTACCTTTCATTCTGCAGGTCATTATTGAAAAGTATAGATTTTTTAACAAAATAAAGCCATTATAACAGCTTCCAAATTTCATTTAAAAAATCATGCTTAGACATCTCTTCCGAATTTTCTCCAATATTTCTCAAAACATCCCTCATCTTTCTTAGATGGTAGTTTGTGTATGAGAGGAGTTGTAGTAGTAATAATAAAACACTTTATTTTTTAGCTGCAAATAAATTTATTGGTCATATTAGGCTAATTTATTGTTTAACTTGGCTGGAATGGACACTTTCTCCTGTTCTGCTACTGTCAGAAGACATGCCTTAATATGTATTGATCTGGAATTAACATAGTTATATTTGATAATTTCTAAAATAGGTGAATTAATTTAGACCTACGTGTGGTCTACTTTAGACATTTTGTGAAAATAATTAATCCTAGAAGATACTCTAATAAGCTTCTTATTCAAAAACAATGATATAATTACATTAATGAGAATTTTCTATGATTATTTAAAGTGAGTGTTAAACCCTTTTTGAAAACTTTCCAAGCTAAACCATCTAGGCCAAAACTTCTTAAATCATCTGTAAAAACCCCCACAAATACTGTTTTGTTGTTATTTGTTTAATTTTGACATGATCACATACCAACACTTTTGTAGAATGTACTGATCATGTGCTTTGATGGCATGGCGATATCAAATTATTATATAAGTTTCTTGATGTTAACTCCTAATTTCTGTCCTTATGTCACTGTGAACTGGTAGCAGTATGCAGGCCACCATGGGCCACATTTAGAATCGTCTATGGTGTAAAACTTTAGGGGCAGGTGTTGTATGGGTGGTTCCTTTTCTTGTTTTTCTTCTTTACCAAGTGAGAGGAGGGAAGATTGACTGACTCCCGCATGTGCCCTGACCAGGATCCACCCAGCAACCCCATCTGGGGCTGATGCTCTGCTCATTTGGGGCCATGCTCCTAACAGAGATATTTTTAAGCATGAGGCGGAGGCTCCATGAAGCCATCCTCAGCACCTGAGGTAATATGCTCAAACCAAATGAGCCATGGCTGTGGGGAAGAGAGGGAGAGAGAGAGAGAGAGATAGAAACAAGAGGGGGAGGCATGGCGAAGCCATGAGCCAACTGACCAGGGCCTGATGGGTGGTTCTTATAGCAAAATTGTAATATGCATTCAGAAAGGTTAATTTCTCCCTAAAGGAAAACTTTTATCTCTGCTTTATAAAAGTAAGATTTTCATCTGGCTGTGGATTTTTTAAAAACACTGCCATTTACTAATTTAGTCTGTGGTTTCTTATACCACAGAGTACTATGACTATAATCCAGTGCCTTGTGGTGGAATCCAATTCCTGTCCAAATTCTATATGGAAGAAATGTTTCTATCCTCTAGATCTCTTTTAGGTATTCCAGGTTGTGGTTTAATTTTCATTGAATCATTTGTTTTTAGCTTTGGGTTGAGTCAGGTCCTCATATATCTGGGTATGTGAATCATAGTGTCTTGACTTCTAGAAGAATCATTTAACTGAGATAATTATAAATCATGCTCTGGCTTATATTTAGAGATGCTTTAAAATATTAACATCAAACTTACATTCTCTTAAGGGACTTTCTGGGAGACATTTCCCATTGAGTGTTGTCTATTTAAAAACTCAGGTGAGGGATCACATTCATTTCATATTTGTAGAAAAGACTCTCTTTGAAAGTATCTTTTTTTTTAAAGATCCAATGCAGCCCAGCTATGAACAGAATGAATTATTAATCTGGCTAGTCCAGGCTTAGATATTACTGGAGCGTTATTCATTTATTCATGCAGAAAATAAGTATTAAATGCCTACTGTATGCTAAGCATGGTATTAAGTCTTGCTAATTCAGTGGTGAGTAAACCAGATATTTTTCTTGCTCTTAAAGAGGAAGTGGAAGAGATAGGCATGTAGTCAAGTAGTAAAATAAATAAATGTAAAATTCTGGCTACAATAAGTACTCTAAAACGAAGGCACATTGTTATAGGAGTCTATTTGTTAAATGTATTCGGCCAAAGAGATGCAAACATGACTCTCTCTTCCATTTCCTTGTTCTATACTATTAGCTAATGATAACCATTTAGTTTAATACAAGGCATGCATGTCATCGCTAAGAAATAGCACTCCACGTGGTGTTCCAAGGTTCTCAGAGGTGAGGCAGTCATTTGGGACAGTGATTCTGTGGGAAGAAGGTTGGTACACTGGTGGATTTAACAGACGTGGCTAATGTGGGTGGTTTTCACCATCCATGACTGTGGTGCTGCTGGAGAGAGTAATCTGGGGATTGGTAATGGAAGACTAGGGGGTGACTTCAATCAGAATAATGAGGCCAAGCTTGGAGATTCTCTCCTTTGGGGTCAGGGCAAGCACATTTATAGGCCATGGGTGCGAGGTCATCTCCTCAAGCTTAGAGGTCCACATGGACATGGAAAAGCTCTAGCTAGAGGCAGGAGAATTTTATCACAGCATACACTTATCTTCAACCAAAGCTGCATATCACAATAGTCAGGATAAATGCTGTCAGACTTCTTCTGTGGGAGGATTTAGGTTTGGGATTACTAGTACTGAGTCTTGGTAGGCAGCACCAGATTGGTCACTAACAATTCCTCCCATCTGCATCTTGTTGACAAGAACTTTGTTCACCTTTCCCATTTATCCGGTTTCTTACCCTTGGTTGGGAGAATGGTGAGTCAGGTCCTGCTGGGATCATGAAATCAGAGGTGGGAAGAAACTATTATGCTGACACCAGAGGAAGTGAAGGTTATCCAAGATCTAAGGAGTTAAAGGCTGAGGAAAGACCAGGGCAGGACAGAGCATCTGGCCATGATGGTTGCTTCTCATTGGGCTACTAACAGCTCGGCTTGCAGAAGTGTCAGCAGAACCAGCACCGAGAGAAGGGCACAGGGGGGCTTCTTCAAGGTTTATAGAAGAGCAAATGACAGCAATAATGAAAATAAAAACCATAAATGGGAAGAAATTTTAATTCTTGCCTGATTAAAATGAAAATATATGTGATCCTGGCCAGTTGGCTCAGTGGTAGAGCATTGGCCTGGTGTGTGGATGTCCTGGGTTCAGTTCCTGGTCAGGACACACAGGAGAAGTGACCATCTGCTTCTCCACACCCTCCTCTCTCTCTCTCTCTCTCTTTCTCTTTCTTTCTCTCTCTCCCCTCTCGCAGCCATGGCTCAATTGGTTAGAGCAAATAGGCCTCAGGTTCTGAGGATGGCTCCATGGCCTCCACCTCAAGTGCTATAAATTACTTGGTTGCCAAACAATGGAGCAGCACCCCAGATGGGCAGAGCATGCCCCACAGGGGGCTTGCCCGGTGGATTCCAGTTGAGGCGCATTTGAAACTCTGTCTCTCTGCCTCCCTTGTTCTCACTTAATTTAAAAAAAAAATTAAATGTGTGTTACAATGGTTGATTATAAAATCTTAGAGGGAGTAACAGTGAATTTGTACATACACTCCAAACAAAGACCACAGATTTGTCAGAGAATTGCCCAGGAAGTACTAAAACCTTGTTTGGATTAAATCCTCATGGATTCTGCCATTTATCATTATGGATTTGTATTCTTCAATCTTTTCCCCAAAAGAATAAAACCTCTCCCCTCATGTTCAGCTGTTTTCTATAAAGGTTCTATTGCTTTCCCTTAAAATGTAACCTTTGAACTGCAAATGATGACGGCAAGCAAGGCTTATAAAATGTATATGTTAGGAAATGGTATTTTTTTCCCTTTCAATTATAGACTATATTTGTCATTTGTGATTGAATTTTTTTTTACCAACCTTGTGATAATTAACCCATGGGCTATGACTTCATGGTCTTGCCTTTATTTAACCTCCCAATATAAAAACTGTGTACATTTTCTTGTTAGTCAGAAGCATACCCTGGGCCATGGGGTCTGTTTTTTTTCTCCTATTGACCATGTAAGAAAATAAGTATGATGGCCTGTCACGAAGATTGCTACTTCCCCATAATATCCACTCTCCTTTTTACCATAGTGACAGAATTTCCAGCTCTATTCAATGCGGCAACGTACCTAGCCAGCTAGGAATTGTTTCTATTTTCTAACTAGTATTAAGGAATAGGGACAATTGTATACTGACTTCTCTCTTGACAAACAAGGGACTTGCATGGTTTAGTTAAACTTTGGAAATGTTTAAAGAATTACATTTATTTCAGTGGATGATTCATTTTTCAAGCTTCATAATGCCAGATAAAAATCCTTGATTATCCCTGGTTTCTGAATGAAGTCTCTGGAGCTGAATTAAGCCACAAAAGAAAACTGTGAAGGGGAGAATATTGAACTTTCATATTTTGCGACTTTCATTGACAAAGAGATAGGAATTTTACTCTGCATTTTTATTTTTGTATTGTTTTGTTTTCAGTTTTATTCTTCTTAGCATTGTATTCTTAGATGAGCACCTAACACATAGTAAACATGCAGAAAATATTTGTCAAATGTTTTATCTTCCAAATTGTCATTGGTTATCTGGGGAGAATTACATGTCCTTGCTAATCAGAATGAAAGATTTATAGTGGTAAGATTTATTTAAGTTTTTAGTCATGAACTAATTTAGCGTTATCACAGCTTAGAAATACAGGCAGTACAGATGAATGGAATCTATAAATGTTGCAAGAACTGTAGCTATAGATAAATTATTGGATGGTAAAAGCAATATTCAAAATGAAATACTGAAAAGTCTGGGAGAGTTATTTTGATCCTAAATGTGGTAAGATCAATAGGAATTCAAATCTATAATTTTGGATTCAGAGTAGATTAGAAGCTATTAACAGACCCAGACCTGTTGGCTGAACACTTCTAAGTTAAAAGCAGCTGAGAAAGTGTTGGCAGAATGAAGAATATTTAACGTGGGGAAGATGATTCTTGTGGATAGGGAATGGGCAGGGAGAGTGTTTATAACATGTGACACATTTGAAGCCTTTCTTATAGGAGATAAGTTAGATTTGTTCAATGTTGTTTCAAAGGGACTAAGGGAAAAAAAAATTGGAGCAATGTGTGGAAGTTTCAGGTTGAGGTATTGGAGCTCAACATGAGGAAATGTTAGTGATAACACAGTTTTCAAAAATAGGTTTTCCTGACTTGTGAGACCCAGTGCTATGCAGACTGACAGTGAACTGTAAGCACCTGTTAAGGATGGCAGTTTCTGCTTGGTTAGGAACTTGACTAACTTGCCACTTAGGATGCTTTCATTTAAGTTAAAACAATTTGGTAGGTTCTTTCCCTTTTTATATAGCATTTGGGGGTATCTCCTGACATGAAGTCATAGGTGATGGTAGTTATAGACTGAGGATTTGTCAATCATCTAGGTTCAACTTGTTTTTTTTTATAACAAGGGTCCCCTCTGTTGCTCCTTTCTCATCTCAGAATGACAGTGGATCTGATGCTGTCCTCTGGATGTTGGATGAGGGAGGTTCTGTGGTACTTGTCTATTTCAGGTACTGTGTTGGCAGCTACATATACACAAACACAAGCATGTTCATGTTGTGAGAATCATTAAACCAAAGGTCATAGTTATGGATGCCTGCATGGTTATAGCATACTTTAAATTAGGCTAGTTTGATTTTGGACTTTTTAGAGTTTTAATGTTTTTGATGGTATAATCAATGGTGGATAAAAGGGAGTTTGCCGCAAGTGGTCCAGACCCTGTTGTATTTCATTCTGTCATAAAAGCATTGGCTTTTGCAACCCCCGGAAGCTATTTAGACTTCCAGGGATAAACTGACTTATGCACAATGGGGATGAGTTATTGATCTTGGGACTGATTTATTAGTATCCCCGGCCCTCAATGCCCAGACCTAAGCCATATCAGCCACATTGCAAGTGCAGGGTGACCACATGTACCTAACTGCTCTGTCTCACAGTTCTGGCCTAGCCCTTTAAAGGGAACCCCATGAGAAGGATACATAAGATTCCAGGGGGTTTCCTTGTGAATAAACCCTTTTAACTCCACTTCTCTCTTTCCTCAGTTATCACTCTTGTTCTTTATTCTTTAATTTTTAAAATGGTCTTCATGTGTCCAATATCCTATCCCCCTCTCTTTTCAAAATAATATACCCTTTTTTGAAGACCATTGAGTCCCAAGTCTACTCTGTGTCTTGTAAATTAGAGAATAGTAATTTAATCTATTTTTATTGTTATATCCCCGAAACCTAGAACAGTTCACAACACAGAGATGACAAAAAAAAATGGTTGGTTGAAGCATTTTGAGATCTTGCTTACTGGCAGGTATCTTCAGTTTTGCCTTTAAAAACAAAAAGGATAAAAATCATAAATAAATAAATAAATAACACATAAATAAATAAGGTCGGCCAAGTGGATAAACAGGTGAATATATGAATTTGAACTCCAAAATAAGCCATGGGTTGAAAGTGCTTCTAGCTTTGCCTGACTTCCGCATCTACTCCGGAAGAGGAGCAACAAAGCTAGTGAAGAAGGGTCACCCAGGTGACTAAACTTGGGGACACCATTTTTCCCCTCAGGAGTATATATTTTTTTAAGTCTAATATTCTACACTGTTGGAAATTAGTTTTCTTTGTAAAATAATCCTGTTCCTCCTGTTACATAACTTTGATCTCATTACTGAGAGAGATTGGCTCCCTTCCTAATGCAGGTGATATTAAAAATCCTTTAAATTGCAAATAAAGGGGCCCAGGTATGCTTTTATTGTTGGTATCTTGCTATTAGGCTATTATAAAGGACAAGCTTATTAAATAGACCTTAAATAAACATATATTTTAATTATATATTATAATATATATTTATATCTTGAGGGCTGTGCCCATCGTTTTCCTTCACCAGCGTAGCCTAGTGCTTTAAACATAGTAAGCAGTCAGTAGACATCATTGAATTATTCAGAAGAGCCAAGCACTGTTATAATCTCATGGAACCAACCCTCATGGAGCTTAAATTTAAGCATACGTATAAGAAGAATAAAAAATAAAAAGCCATAATCAAAATAAAGAAAGAAGTATTCTATAACAGAAAGTGATCACTGTAATGGAAAAATAGTAGAGCGGGAAAAGGAATTCTGAGGGAAAGGGATGGGTTGTGACTTTAAGTAGTAAATGATTGAAACCATTTAATTGAGATCACTGTGTTCTGATCTTGTGCAATACATTATTTTTTAAAAGAAAGATATTCCAGTAATGCGCACACAGTACTTACTGTTGGGTTTAGGTTCAGGGCTCCTTTAAATCCAAAGCCCCTTCAAACTCAAATTCCCCTCACCCAACCTTCCACTAGGGCAATTTCTCTCTCGCCCAACCTCCCTCTCCCCTTAAGTAACTCCCCCCACCCTGGGAAGGTTCTGAGAAATGTCCTTGGGACAAAGCCATCAGAAAGGACCTGAGGGTTGGGTAAGGGAGACAGTCTGTGACCAAAGGCAACACTAAAATATGCTAATCTGAACATACCCAGGTGCATCCAACCTCATGCCAGCAAATGCCTACAGCAACCCCTATATCTAAGGCTCCCTCCTGCAGCCCGGGGCTGACACCCTTTGCTGGTCTCAGCCCACCTGCACCCAGGAGCTTTTAAAATGAACTTTCCTTTCAGAAAGCCTCATGTTTTTGGTTTGGCCTGTGGTTTCTGCCTTTCACTTACATGTATAAAATGCAGATAAGTTTATTTTAATCTGAAATTTTATTTTTACAATATTACTTGGCATTCCTTTAGCTTAGATGAGACAGAATTGTTATAAACTGAAGGGTAATGATAGAGGGCTGTGCAACCAATTGGAAAAAATATAATAAAGGAAAATATTCATTATGGTACTTTTGTTTTGATATTTACTCTCTATCGTTTATTTTCTTTATTTCTTGAGATCTCACATTTAGAACAACCCAGCTCAAATGACTTAGCTGGTAAATTATTTTAAATATTTAAGAAAAAAACAACACCAATAATATACACATTCTTTGAGAAAATAGAAAAATATGAAACAGTTCTCAAGATGATATGTGGAGTCAGTATAACTTCGATACCAAATTAACAAGAACAGTTTGTGAAAGAAATATCACTAATAAACAATTATGAAAAAAATACTAAACAAAACATTTCCTGACAGAATATAGAATCATATAAAATGTATACTACATTATGACCAAACTGGGTTTCAGATTTATTATTTGGAAATCAAGTCACATATTCATGAGATAAAAGGAAGATTATAGAATCTTCATAATAGGTTAAAAAAAAAAACCTTTGGCAAATTAAACAACAATTTATGATGAAAAGAACTGGGAAACTGAAAATAGAATAAAATGTCCTTATTCTGATATAACATTTCTAGAGAAGCTCTTATAGCAGGCATCACACTAACGGTGAAATATTGAAATATTTTCCTCTCATATGACAGGGATGTCCTCTATCACAACTTCTGTTCATAATGTGCTTGGGGCCCAAGCCAGAGCAATAATGCAAAAGTAAACATACAAACAAATACATACATACATAAAAAGGTTAATGTTGGCAAGTAGAAAACAAATTGCTACTTTCTCATGGATATTTTTATTGTATACATAGGAATCCAAAAGAGCCTATTAATAAATTATTAGAACAAATGGATTAAGCAAGATTACCAAGTAGAACTTTACATTTATAAATTTTATTTTATATAACAAGGAATTTTAAGATTAGAAATACATTTTCTGCTTTCAAAGTGAGCAGAAGAGAGATAACAGAAAACTGTGGAAAGAATCTCTAAAGACTTCCAAAGACCCATGTCAAGAAAAGGCGACTGCAAGTTGGCAGTGACTTAGAGGAGGTCGTTTTGTATGTTTGCTCTCAGCAATGGGTCTCATCTTCTGCATCGGGCTTTGTATCCCAGAGGGCTGGAAGCCTGAAAACTACTTTCCTGACATTTCTTTGGCAGCTGGCTTTCGTTAGGCTCTGACAATGGCAGATAAGAGCAGGTGATTGGAAGGCGAGAGGAAGGGAAAAGCCAAACCCACGCCTTGTTTCAGTGGAGGGAGGCTTGCGCTTTCAGCAGAGGACTTCAGCCGCAGTCACAGGCATCTGATTCCAGAAGAAGCACATGTTTTCTGGGTTAAAAGCAAAGCAGCAGAAGTAGCTGATGCTTGAGCAGTCCGGGAAGCATGGTGCTCTGCCTCTGTCTGTCCCCGAGACGGTTTCGGGGATCTTTGGGTCTCAGGAGCTCTGCATCAGCAACAGAACAGGCTCTGGATTTCTGCAGGGCAGTCCCATCAGGGAGTGGGTCCGTGTACTAGCTACAGTGCTGGCACGGACCGTCCTGTGGGTAACACCATTTCCCTTCTGCCTGTAGCCTGGCGTGGCGGTGGCTTACTGCAGCTACTAACCACTGAAGGACGTTTCTTTCTCCCTTCTGGCTGCTCCAGCCCCTCTACGCTGTTGTAGCTTACCTCGCATATTAAATTCCTCCAGTTGATATACCAGTTGAATTTTCAGTTTTCCTGAGTGGACAGTGATACTGGGTATAGCGCTGAAGTCTGATCCTGCAGAACACAGCCAGTTTCTCCTTTGTCTTTTCTTGTACATTTACTCATATTTAATTTTAGTGTTATATATTTTAAATATCATATAAATATATAAAATCAATTCTCTCATTGATTTAATCTGTGATATGCAAATATGAACCATTGTATACTAATATATATCTCAACTAGAAATGATATTAGAGCAAGAAGAATGTTAAATTTTATAATTTAATAATTTAAAGGATACTAAATCTCTGAAATTTAATACATGACATAAATAATAGCATAATAATCATATAATATAGCTCTTTTTCCTAAAAGTTGTGCTGGGTTTTTTTGCACATATAAAGAAAATATGATTATATTTCTAGAATAGAAATCTCTTCTAATATTATTCACTAGAATCCAAGTTTCAAATTTTGAATTTTTTAATGAAGCTATTAACAAGTATTGGGTTTCCTGCTTCTGTTCGGATTATGACAATTTATTTCTCTTTTGAGTTTCCAGGATCATGGTGTGACTCATTATGTGTACTTATGCGTTGTTTAGATAATTATAGAGTAACAATGTATATAAAAATAAAAACATAATTTTAGTCATAAGAGGAAAGCTTTAACTTTTATACACATTAGCTGTAGTGAAACATGAGAAAAATACACCAGGTGAAGTCAACATGATATAACAATATTTACTTACCTAGTTTTGTAATTTCTGCTGCAATTCTATATTTAGGAAAGTTCTCCATATCCAGAAATAATAGATAATTGTATTGGACACATCTTTAATCCAAAATATTTTGAAAATGACTAAAAGATTTGTTGAGAATGATTAAAACTTCAGTCAGAATTAGAACTATAAATTTTACAACATGTGAAATAGAATTTGGTAAATAAATGTATTTGCACATATGTAGATAATATTTTAATATGGGGATTCTTTTCTTTTTTCTTTTCTCTTTTTTCCTTCCCTTCCCTTCCCTGCCCTTCCCTTCCCTCCCCTCCCCCCTCCCCCTCCCCTCTTTTCCCTTTCTTTCCTTTCCTTTTCCTTCCTTTCCCTTTCTTTTCTTTTCCACTTCCTTGTATGTGGCTGATCCCCTATTAGTACAGTAGATAGTCGTTAAGTGGTAGAGCAGAGGACAGAGAATGTGTGTGCTATGGTTACAAGCTGTCTGGCTTCAATTCCTGGTTTTATCAATGGCTGTGGTCTTGGGGTTGGTGCAGTAATGTCATTTCTGAAATGTTTTGAGTGTGAAATGGAGAATGCACACAAGTACTTAGTAAGAGACCTATTGCAGCCTTGGACATCAGCACAATAGGACTTGTAGATGGAGTGGTGGAGGGCGACATAGTCAAGATCAACCCTTTGCACTTTAAAATGGGCTCTTGAAGTCCATTTCATTGATTATAAAATGGGTTTTTTTTTCCTTAAGTGAGAAGCAGGGAGATAGAGACAGACTCTTGCATGCACCCGACCAGGATCCACCCGGTAAGTCCAGTAGGGGCCGATGCTCTGCCCATCTGGGGTGTTGTTTCGTTATAATGAGAGCCATTTTTTAGAGCCTGAGGTGGAGGCACACAGAGCCATCCTCAGTGCCTGGGGCCAACTTGCTATAACTAAGCCATGGCTGCTGGGGGGGAAGAAAGAGAGAAGGAGAGAGGGAAGGGGAGAGAGCCGGGTGGAGAAGCAGATAATCACTTCTCCTGTGTGCCCTGATTGGGAATCAAACCCGGGACATCCATAGGCCAGGCCAACGCTCTACCGCTGAGCCAACCAGCCAGGGCGAAAACAAGGTTTTTAATCATGCAAAAGACCCTCAAACAATTAAAAACAGTTTCTAAATTCTAAAATCTTCTCTTTAAACATCAGGAACAGAAGTGTGGAACGTCAAACATGCAGTCTTTACTACAAACTATGAAACCGGGAGGATGGATGACTTGAGTCGGGGCAAAGCCCTTCCTCAGGGAGGGGAAAGCATTGGAGCCAGAGGAGAGGAATGAGTGCAGAGGCCCCTCCCGGGAGCCTGCTCTCGGGTCCTGCTCTTAGGTCCTCGGGAAATTCTGGACCAGGGAATGGGTTCTCCACGCCCCTCTTCAAGGCAGGGCTTCGGCCCTGGTGGCCACTTCTCTGAGAGTCTGGCCTCTGTAGCTCTCTTTCTGAAGCAAACATCCTGAATCCTTCCTCCCTTTTCTCTGTTGGTGTATTTGTTCTGCTACACAACCCACATCTTGGATGATGTGTCTGTGCAGGGTCACTGTAAATCACAATTGTCAGGCTGAGTCTCTCTGCACTGAGGGTTGAGCTGAAAGGTGATTCCTCATTGCCCGGCAGGATAGCAGTCCCTGTTTCAACATTAAATGTTCCTGGGCCAGCGGCAGTCTGAAAACGGTACACCGTGAACATTTTCCATCCAATTGTGTACAGGCAGGAAAAGTTCCAGTTTGTATGTCCCCAACTAAAGATCTAGCACAGAGATGGTGACACTTTTCATTTATGAAGATGGAGAGGGCTATTTTATAGTTCCTGTTCTTTAAGAAAAAAACCCTGAAATATATTATTTCACAATAAAAATCTACTGCTTATTATTGTACTTCATGTTCAATAGTTTTGTGTGGATTTGAAAGGTATGGACTGTAAGTCACGGAAGAAGTTAATTTTTCTTGTTGAGGAGAGATAATCACAGAAGAACCTAATGTAAGTTTCACACACCAGTTTTGATTACCTTTCTATAAGCAGTTAGAATGTTAGATTCTAAGCTGCAGAGCAATTAATGGCTAGAACTGCAGGAAGTATTTAATTGAGTATTGATTTAGGGCCAAGCTGTTGTTTGGCTGAGGCATTGCATTATAATTAATGGACCTTAAACAGAGTTTAATTTTTCTACGCTATTCCTGATTTTCAAGCGTTGGAGTAGCAATCCTCAAATAATCCATAGAGGGGGCCTTGGACTTTTTCTATTAACTGAAAAGTTTTGACTGAATTTTTAACATACCCAGAAGACATCTGGCTTTTGATAATATCTTCAAAGTCTGCTGCATTTTGAATACATTTAAGATGAAATTCTCCCTTTGACATATTGTCAATTAGTCAATAAATTAATTCATACAGGTTTAATATAGGGTAATGTTATTAATGGCATGATTTACTGAGGAGAGCTGTGCCTTATACTTCCCTGGAGTTCTGTAGGCAAAGAATAGATTCTCATTTGTTTGAGACAGTACCGAATGCTTAAGTAATGATGAATACTTACTTGAAGGGCAGAGGATGGGGAAAAATTCCTTTCAAGGGTTCATCTATAATGCTCTCCCATGACTGATTAGTCCCTATAGAATGTCAGAGATATGAGTTTGTAATTTTAATAAGAGCCATCTGGCCACTTCCCGATTTGGCACATTACTTAAAAACTCTTAGCCTAGCTGTGTTCAAGATGATGACTTAAATTGTTACCAGTTTAAATATGTATCAAATGCATAACTGAAATCTATAGATACACAAAGATGAGCAAAACCTCATTGGGGATAGCCACCTTTGCACATGTTACGACCTATTTTGAACACCAACATTGCAGAAATCCCTATACGGCAATCTGGAATGCGCACTATAATAAGGACTGACTCTCTAGTTCAATCTGTTTACAAAACTTCCCAAAATGATCAGGCATCTCATTTCCTTTGTCCTTCTTACAAGTCCTTACCTTTCTCCCCAGCCGCTATTATAGCTCAATCCCTTTAATATCTTGTCTTATCAAGTTACCCAAGAGCTGCTGCAAAGGATTCTGCAGAGCCCAAGTTTCGTTCTCTTCAATCTCATGGTGCTATCTTAATATATGAGAGGAGCTCTTTGTTTCTGCTTTGAGGTGGTTTGGGAATTGGTTGTAATCCCAGCAGCAATTTCAAGTCTGGCCAACAAGTATTCCCTTTCTGAAATATGGAGCCGCCACCCTGTATCAGCTCCCAGGAGAAATAACACAGTGGAGAAAAAGTGATGGAACACTTGCAAGCAGGGGTGGATTTTCAAAACACTTCAATGGATTCAAGACTCCAGTACATTTTGACAGCCATGGAGCCCAGAGTGCGATTGGTTGAATCTATCAGGAAGTGGGCGTTGGGGGTGCACCACGCAGATCTGAGTTGTGAATCTCTGGGTAACCTTTCGTTTTCTCTGCCTCTGCACAATTAGGTGGTGCGAAGAAAATGAGGAGGTAGAGTGTAGATTTATTTCCACTCCAGATCCATCAAGTCGCCTGCTGTTAAAACAGCACAAACATTTCACATCCTTACAACTAGAGTCATTTTGGTCACTAATCAGTAAATTTCAGGAGGTGGGGCTATGTGAGAATATGTATGTTCTAACGGAAAAGGGTAGTCCTTATCACTTTCTGAATGTGTTTTACACAGAACCAAATCTGAACGGCACTTAACATTTGCAGAATTGTCACTTCACTGAGAGAATTGTAATTATTCCTCTTTACACCCTAATACTTATTCACTTGAACTTTACTTGAAATATAGGATGAAAATTCAAATCTTTTTGAGTATGTATGTCTATGGGAATCAACTTAGTACTCCAGTAATGCAACATAAAATTTTTTTCTTAAATACTTATTAGTAATATATCAGTTCCAATAGGATGATGACTTTAATTTTTGTATTGAAATTGAAATATTTTCACTATGAACACAACTACTGGAAATACATCAACATCACAGTAGGGGAGGAATTCTGGGCTCAACTGCTTTCCGTCTTAGTGAGTTAGGGATTGGTATGTGAAAGTATGTTCTCTTGTGAGCTGATGAGAATATGGCTTCTTCTGGGAGAGCAGTTGGCATGTGGACCTGAGAGTTTGTGGATTATATAGTCACCATCCAGGGTGTGACCAGTGTAAACTGGGGAAATGAAAGGGTAGCTTGTTCAATGAATGAATAAGTGAATAAGTGAATGAATAAAGAACAGCCAGTTCAACTGTTGACCACTATGATTATGTTGTTTCTTCTGTTACTCAGCTGTGTTTTCTCATAGCTGACTAGATACATACAGTCAAGGAGGTCTATCTGAGTGATAATAGCAATAATATTGAAAACAGTCTTTTAATACTTATGACAGGGCCCCAGAAGGAGAAACTCCGGCCTCCCCTCTTCCCTTCCAGGGATGTTGCCGTGATTTGGGCACAGACTGCATCTAGAATACCCGTCTTCAAAGCTCAGCATTCCTTTTCTTTTTCTTTTTGTTAAGCAATGGAAACCACAGGTAAATAACTCAACTCCACTTTCCCTCCAGTTTCTCATCTTAAAACAAGGGTAATGCTTGTCCCTGTCTCACAGGGATGGCTTGCGAATTAAATAAGATAAATTATGTAAACTCTTTAGAACAGTTCTTGACAAATATGAAGCCCTGTCCAGTTCAGCAATTATTATTGTTGTTGTTTTTCTGTCTGTGGAATATTGAATGTCTCATCCACCCTCTATTGTAGCCTTGACTAGTGCCTTTCTGAAAATGGTGTTTGCCACTTGCACCTGTGACTTCTGGTGTTCTTATCTACTGTTCATGTTACTCTGAGAGTCACGCTGATCTGAACCACATTGCTGCTCTCCAGTTCCGGCTCTGTTGTCACTGTCTTGTTCCCTGTGTGGCCCTTGTCACTTTTCCTTTCTGAAATTTCTAGCTGGGGGAAAGGATGCCCCTTGTTCCAGGCTGGGCTTTCTCAGCTTCACACAATACCTTGATATTAAAATAATATCTATTAGTCTTTTTTTTTTGGAACTATCTCTGCAAGATTTCCTTGGAAGCAGTTGGAATTCAATAAATGTTGATGTTGGGGATGCTGTACTCACCCACGCCTCTCTCTCCACTAGCAGTCAACCAGTGACCCAGGCTGGACCTCAACCACCATCGTCCACCATCTTCTACTGTCTTCGACTGCAGATATGTTTGCTGATCTCTCAGACCACATCTTCAAGTTTCATAGAACATCTCTCCCAAACCTGTTATTTGGAGTTCATAATTTTGGTGCTATAAGCTCTCAGTGTCACTTGCAAAGATCTCTTAATTTCTGTCAAGTTGCTACTTGCTTCTTCTATACATAAAGGAGACAGAGTAGAGACAAAGGCAGATTAAAAGCCCAGGAAAACACATACATAACAGAGTGGTTACAAATGAGGGGGTCTCAGAGCCTTAAGTCTTGAGCTAAAGCAGACTGCTATGACCCCATCATGTCACAAAGCGGTGTAATAATACAGAGGAAACAACATGAAGACCTAGCGAGATGTTCTGAGTATCATTTTGTTCTGCTGACCCCTGGTCCATAGACCCTGGAGGTTGGTTATGGTTCAGGAGAATAACAACCTAAGAAATTGTAATGATTTACCTTGAAACATTTATTTAGTTTCTCTGTGGAAGACGTGTGTTTTTGACTCTTTGTGACTCACTTTGAAAAGAATGAATGTAAGCCTACTTAGTGACCAAACAGAGGAAAATGTTTATTTTTTTAAAATAATATAAATCCAAAAGAGTGGATTAAGAGAATAATTATTTTCTTTACTCTGTCATGAGAGATTTACGGAAAAAAAAATTGCTCCCATTGAATGAATTAATTTGATCATCATGGGGAAGAGTGTGTAAACAAAGGAAATTCATAGAGAGGCAGAAAAGAAAAGTAAATAAGGCATACTCCCAACCTTTTTCTCATTCTTAAGAGGGATATGGGAATATGAAATAAAGCTATACCTTTTGAAAGCAGATGAACAACACCATGTATGCTCTTCCATTGGTGTAAATCATAAAATGTTCCACAATGTAAATGTTGAGGATACTTTTATTGAATTACTGCAACAATAATAACATGCCATGAAAGAAAGGCTTCCATATATATGCTAATTAAGAAAAGGCAACTCACTGTAACTACTGCACAAATCATAAAATATTCAGTTTGTGTTTGTTGAGACTCCAATGAGGTTCTGTTTTAACTTTATGGGTGCAATCTGGCTAGAAAAGAGGTGAACACGAAGCAGATTGTTAAATGCTCTGTTAGTGTTGCTAGCTGTTTAGCAAAGTGCTCCAGAATGACGACAGGGGAAGACCAGTTGGACTTGAAACTGTCTTTTAAATCACTTTGATGAGTTTGAGGAAGAGTATTGACTCCCCGCCCCCTACACACACACAAAGTAGTGTCTTTGCTTTGCAAATCACTTTGATAACTGTAATGTCTGTGGGGTAACTGTTGACCAAGGTGATGTGGTTAAACAGTTGCAGTTGTTGGCTGTAAGTCCCATAGTACCTATGTTTTATCTGCATGTGAAACTCAGAATGAAAGACTGATGAAACCCATAACTGACTCCTTAAGTGGCCTTAAACATATCTTTCTGAATTGTCTTTGTTCTTTCTACATCTAAGGCAGTGGTAGGCCAACTCATTAGTCAACAGTCAAATATCAACAGTACAACGATTGAAATTTCTTTTGAGAGCCAAATTTTTTAAACTTAAACTACAGTGTGTCTGTAAAGTCATGGTGCACTTTTGACCAGTCACAGGAAAGCAACAAAAGATGATAGAAATGTGAAATCTGCACCAAATAAAAGGAAAACTCTCCCAGTTTCATACCTATTCAGTGCAGTTCCATGTGGGCTCACACAGATTTTTTAGGGCTCCTTAGGTAGCTATCCCGTATAGCCTCTACAGACTTGTCACTGACTGATGGCCTACCAGAACGGGGTTTCTCCACCAAACTGCCGGTTTCTTTCAACTGCTTATCCCACTGAGTAATGTTATTCTTTTTTTTTTATTTATTTATTCATTTTTTTAGAGAGGAGAGAGAGAGAGATAGAGAGGGACAGAGAGAGAAGGGGGGGGGGAGGTGCAGGAAGCATCAACTCCCATATGTGCCTTGACCAGGCAAGCCCAGGGTTTCGAACCGGTGACCTCAGCATTTCCAGGTCGATGCTTTATCCACTGTGCCACCACAGGTCAGGCCATGTTATTCTTATGTGGTGGCACTTCGTTATAAGCATGCTGATATTCATGTTGCACTTTGGTTATGGATTCGAATTTAGCGAGCCACAGAACACACTGAATTTTCCTCTGTACCATCCACATCTCAACTGGCATGGCCGTGGGCTGCTCCGCTGTATACATGGTGTTATGTCATCATCTGCACATGCGCACATGCTGCCACATCATCTAACAGAAACTGGGAGGGTTTTCCTTTTATTTGGTGCAGATTTCACATTTCTATTGTTTTTTGTTGCTTTCCTGTGACTGATCAAAAGTGCACCATGACTTTACAAACACACTGTATATAGGTAGGTACATTCCTTATCGAGGTAGCGCCTGCACGTGGTATTTTGTGGAAGAACCACACTTAAGGGGTCAAAGAGCCGCAGGTTGTTCATGAGCCGTGGTTTGCCGACCACTGCTCTAAGGCATGAGAGCACATAACTATACTTGAGTGAAAAATGCCATTTCCATTGTTAAATTTTAGGGTTAATTGAAATGGTCTGACAAAATGTGGATTTTTCTCATTTGCTGTTTTATTTTTCTTTAGAATGTCAATATTTCTCCCTTTGAACCGGACTTCTGTTGTAAAACTTTCAGATCCTGGATTTTACATTTTCTAAGTAGCATGCCTAAATTGCTTCTGTGACTTTGTAGATACTAAAACCTGTTCTTTAATATCCTCTTCTTCCATGCTGATCACACAGGCTGTGTCTTGCACGTTGGTAAGGAGATACTGAAAATGGGTCAAAGCACTGTGCTCAGAAATGCTATTTTGGGAACTCCACACCTCCTTACCTGCTGGCAATTCTCTTTGTGTTGCAAGTCCTGCAGCAGTCAGGGCACTTTCAGCCTAGTGCTAGTGACTCTGTAGACCCGATTGCTTCAGCTCAATTTCCTTGCTATCTAATGGATCCTAATGTTAGCAAGATTAACAGCACGGGTATGGAATCGCCTGGTTGGTGTTGAAGGTTTTGTACCAAGCTAGTGCTCTGGCTAAAGACAGTCCTCTGTAGGCAGGCTTGCAGAGACACTTTATATAAGAGAAGAATGGTTGGAGCCCTAATTATGAATTTGTTATTAAAACCTATGAAGGCCGGAAAAGGTAGATAGACTCAGCTCATCACCTGTAAGAGCCCCGTCTTACCCAGGCTGATTAGAAATATAGCATTTGGAGTCTAGAGGGCAAACATTTTTTTTAAAATCTTCCTCTCAGATTATATTTAGTTGATGTAGAGACTACTTTGAATCAGTGTTACAATATCTTCTTATGACTCCTTCTGGTTCATTTTTTAAAATTCTGTTTTTATTGATTTTAGAGAGAGGAAGGGAGAAAGAAGGGGAAAGAGAAAGAGATGGGGGGGTTGAGAGAGACATTGATTTGTTGTTGTTCCATGCATTCATGCTGTCATTGGTTGATTCTTGTATGTGCCCTGACCAGCGATCGAACCCACAACCTAGGCATATCCTGCAAACTTGGTGTATCAGGATGATGCTCTAACCAACCGAGCTAATGGGCCAGGCCCATTCTTCTTTCCTCATGTCTCCCTTTCTGAACTGCCAGCTGCGACCTTCACGTTCCCTCTGTAATGACCTTAGTGTGCCTATCTGTTGTCGCCCCTAGAATCAGCATCAGAAACCTTGTTTTGCTCTGTCCCTTTCTTCAGAGGAGAGTTTCAATGATATTGTGGTGGCTTGGTAATGTGTCCACTTGGCGAGGATGAATTAACTCCCTAAATTTTTCTTTCCTTGTTTCTGGTGAGTGTGAGAGAAAGAGAGATCCTTATGCGGGATTCGGAGGCAGGCAACGAAGCAGTTGCCATGTGGTCCCCCTCACTCGCCACCTGCCCGCTGTCTGGCCCAGTGGTGCGAGGCTGTCACGGGGCTGTCACCATGCCCCTTCCGCCAGACCCCGGTTCAGTGTCCCTGTCTGCCTGTGCTCTTCACTTCAGGATGGAGGGCCCCTACCTCTGCAGGACACCGCGTCACCAGAGGCAGACTGGTGGGAAGAGCTGATGCCCCTCATCCCCCTGGGCTCCAGCTGCTGCTGCGGGTGGATGACAGCTCACTCCTCCTCTCTGCTGCGTCGTTCCCACCGTTCCTTCCTGGCGGCTTTCTGAGTGGGCTTCACGCTCCGGAGGCAAATGCAGAGACAGCCATTTAATCAGCTCCCCAAATGCCCATAACAAATAGTTTGATGTTCATCTGTATCTATCTCCATATCTCTGTATCTAGGCAAGCGGCCATGCTTTTCCTGCTACCTGGTACGGAGCTACTGACCTGCACAAAGACCGCCAGAACTAGTCAATTTTCAATTTGGCAAGACCAACAATATACTCTCACTGTCCTAATTCAGGGATACACGAATCCCTCGGCCGAATGTTATCATCGATGCCCCAGGGGTCTCGGGCACAGTTTCCTTCCACAGGACGTGTTCATCTCTTACCTTAACTGTACCATTCTGCATGGGCCTGGTATGTGGGAGGTAGCAACTACTCTAGACACATTGGAAGATACTCTAATGCCAGGTGATAAGAACAAAATCCCACAAAAACAAAATGGTCTGCTAACTGGGTGAAATTTCTAGGTCTCCAGTAGGTGTAGATGTGGGGGGGGATACATGCTGACATATCCCTTTCAAAATAAAAGGCAAGTTACTGCAGATGACCCCACTACTAAGAGAAAGGCACAACATCTGAGCAGACACTTTTGGATTTTGAAAACAAGACGTAAGTCATCTGTGTTTGTGAGTTTGACTCGGTTATTGAGAGGCCTACTATGTGGCCAGCTTTGGGGGGGGGCCGGAAGAGGTCAGAGCTCTGCAATAGGTCCAGCAGCCGCGCCAGCTGCCCTGCCACTTGGACCATGTGATGCAGCAAATGCAGTGATGCTCAAAGTGTCAGCGACAGATAGGGGGACTATTTGGAGCCTTGGGCAGGTACTTAATGGTGACACATAACACAGCATGTAGGATTTTGAAGCAGAGCCAATCCATTCTGTGAAGAACAGCAATCTTTTGTGAACAGCTTTTGGCCTGCTACTGGACCTTAAAAAAAACTGAACAGCTGACCATGGCCCACTGCTTGGTTACTATGTGACCTGAGCTGTCCGTCATGAGCTGGGTTTGGTCTGATGTCCCATGCCATAATGCCAGGCATGCACACCAGCATGCCATAACAAGAGGGAACCAGGTCCTCAATCAAGGCACAGAGAGCTGCATGAGAAAGTGGACCAGATGACAGTTACTTCTGATACATTTCTCCTTTCTCAGCCTATACCCAAGGTGTCTGGGGGCGTTCTCTATGATCATTTGCCTGAGAAGTAAAATGCAGCAATGACCCCAAATGGATGGTGACAGCGCCACTGCCCCGCTCTGGGAAAGATCTAAAAGGAGCATGGTGAAGGGAAGCCCTCTCGGTGGGCAGAACTTCAGGGTGCAAACCTGCTTGGTTATTTAGTTTGAAGGAAGAGATAGTCAGAGTGTAGGTTTATAGTAATTCATAGACTTTGACTAATTTTCCTTGGCCAGTTGGCCAAACGGGCATTGAAAATGGAGATGTCTGTGTCCTATATGAATGCTTACCAGATGGTGACCTCAAGACAGAAGGATTTCACTAATCAGGAGATGGAATGATTCATTTGGTGGACGTCAGCCCCCTGACTCACTGTCTGAGAGGCTCATGGAAAAGGTGGTCATGGGGGCAGGATGGAGGTTAGGTATGTTTCCCACTCCCCAAAGCCAGCCTACAGTCACTGCTGAGCGCTCACTCTGGCTGCAAAAGAGATCCAAACTCAACCCTGGTAGGTCATTATTCAGGCATGAGCAAGCTGTTTTGGGGCAGGTACATTGCATACAGCTGCTTCCACAATGGAAGGGCCAGCATTTTGTCCTTACTGGAGTAGTCACTCAGGTTATGAATTTTCTTTACATGTCCTCAATGTTTCTGCCCAAACTACCCCCCGGGGGCTTACAGAACATCTTGTTACTATTTTCCATGGTACAGTAGCTGTCCTGCAGCTTAGCTTCCAGCTGTCAGAGCTCGCAGCCTCCTATGAATTGCTTATGCCCCAGTTCTCCGCTGATTCCAGGAACCTCCCTAGTCTTGAACCTTCCCGTGCTCTGTGATAATGTCGGGTTTGTCCGAGAAAACTGCAGTGCACTCTGTCCTTACGTTCTACCTCCTATCTGTACAAAACCCTCCAGAACTGGGACAGGGCTCACTTCATTACCAGCAGGGCACTGGTGGGGCTGGTTATCATGGCCTTTTCAGCTTGCTTTTCCGGGTCATAACCATCCCATGTCTCAGTTTCCTTGTAACACAAAAATCCTTGTGAGAATTGCCAGGTTTATGGGAGCTATGATTATTATTATCTGCCCACCTCAGCTTCAGCCAGCCTGTCAGTTCCCCTCCCAGAGAAGTTTGGGATGAGCTGAAGAGAGTCCTCGGACAGTCCCTCCCAGCTGGCTCCCCTGTGGTATTTTCGGTGGGGTCTCCGCCTCACTGTCAGGGTCATTGGCCTTCCCCAGTACCACTGTTTCTATTTCCAGTCTGTCTCCAGATCTTGTTCTGATTTTTTTTTTTTTTTTTGGAGGGGGGGGGGCGGGGCGGGGCAGGGGGCTCTTCTGCTGTTGGCCTAAAGTCTAAACTCTTTGCTGGAAAACCACAGTTATTTTTTTCTTCAAGATGAAATAGTCTTTCCCTACCGGGTAACCTTTCTGTTTTGGCCTTCTGGGGGGAACTGGGCTTTTGGGACCCTTAAGGAACCCAGCATTCATGGCTGTATTGCTCCCTCTGCTGGAGAGACTGAAAATGCAGTACCTTCTTGCACGTTCAGGACAGCTCTGTCAGTCTCCTCTTGCAGAGCAGGAGACCAGTGCTTAGAAGGAGAGATTTCTCTACCATCATGCAGCAGGTGAGCCAGCACTGCACCCTGTTAGTCTGGCTTCAGAAATTGTGCGTTTCACCAATATTCTATTGGAATAGAGCTCTACTCAGAGTATAAATCTTTCCTGCTGGTAGCAAATATATATTGAACTTCTAGTTCACGGGTGACCTGCTCAAAGAAACTTAAACTCCCACATTCAGATGAAAAGATCTACCTCACAGAATTGTTGTGAGGAGTCAAGTAACTATCTTAATGTAAACAATCTAGCATGACTTTTGATACACAGTAGCTCTTAAGTGTGACTTACTTTTTCTTCTTCCAGATCCTTCTAATGACTTTTCACCTCCTTATAACTGTGGGAAAATCTTCCAGAAGATCTAAAGGGGCTTTCATCTCTTTTTATCCAAGAATCCTAAACTTTATCATTTGAGTCTATCCTGAGTTCTAAAAAACACAGGTCTTCACCAGCCTCAGTCTCCCCTACCCTCACCCCCATCACAAGATTTACAGGCCTTAATGTAAATAGCCTTGCGACAACTGGCCTTGGCATTTCAGGGTCAACAGGGCAGCTTGCCCCTCACTCCCAGCTTCCCATGGACGAGGTCAAGTCATGCCAACCCAAGCTCATGTCTGCAAATCTCTTCTTCAGTCCAGGCTCGTTCCTGTGCAAACAAGGTGATTCAAGCTGCCTGTCATTTAGATGAGCATGCTTTTCAGTGTCATTTGAATTAGTCATCAGGAAACATGAACCAGCCTGCCTGCTTCAGATATGATGAGAATGACACACCTGCTGTCACATCAAAATGACTTGCAGCATATACAGTGTGTTCATTGTTTCAAGATAGTGAGAGACGTTGCCTTTGTTTCCAGTGCTGACTTTGCTCAAAATGAATGATATTTAAGTGCTCTATGCCTTTGCCATTTTAAACTTTTTGTGCAAATTACGGATGTTGGACACAATGATTCTAACACTCATTTCTCTTGAATTCAGTGGTTTTCATATTTCAGATCTCAGCCTTTATATTTACTAGAGAGTAACCTTAAACATCCTGCTGGGTGTTTGTCAGCATGTTCTGGAAATATGCTTAGAGTTTTTGTTTGCATATAATCTGAAAACTGTAATAATATACAAAGTAAATTGCTCAGGAACATTTTACAATGTTTTTGTTGCAAGGAGTCATTTTCTTAAATCTTGGGTTGCCAATGTTCATGTTTTAAAAAACAACTTAAATTCTCTTGACTGGTGGTGGCGCAGTGGATAGATGAACGACCTAAGATGCTGAGGTCCCAAATTTGAAACTCTGAGGTCACCAGCCTGAGTGCAGACTCCTGGCTTGAACATAGACTCAGCAGCTTGAGTGCGGGGTCACAGTCTTGAATGTGGGATCACAGACATGACCGCATGGTCACTGGCTTGAGCCCAAGGTCATTGGCTTGAGCAAGGGGTCACTGGCTTGGCTTGAACACCCCCCCACACACACACACACACAAGGCATGTACGAGAAGCAATCAATGAACAACTAAAGAGATGCAACTAAGAATTAATGCTTCTCATCTCTCACTCTCTTCTTCTCTCTCTCTCTTTCTCAAAAAAAACAACAACAGACAACAAACAGCTTAAATATATAAGAATTTTGATGTAGCTCTTTGATAAGTAAGTTTCATGCTCAAGGTGTTCAGTGTAATGGAAAACATAACTGAATTTCACAGAGGTACTTTCAATGTTATCATACACTATTTTTATTAAACTATCACCATTTCATAGATAATTCTGAATATCTCTGAATAATTTCAGTAGACTAGTTATAATGTACCTTAACAAGAATATTTAATTTTTTTCTTTCCTTTTGTGAGAAGATAGTTGGCCTGCCTGAGGATAGTGATCTCTGTCACTAATCCAGATCATTTTTTTTTATAAGAGAAGAATAAACTCCAAAGAATTTGGGGAATAATCTTTTTTCTTTATTATTAGTTGCTTTTAGAGAGAAAGAGAGAGGAAGGGGAGAGGGAGAAAGCGTAAGAGAGAGAGAAAGAGAAAAGCATTCATTTGTTGTTCTACTTAGTTGTATATTCATGACTTGCTGCTCATTTGTGCCCTGACAAGGTATGAGTGTGTGGGGGGAGGGTTTGAACTTGCAACCTTGTTGTTTTGGGATGATGCTGTAACTGACTGAGCCGTCAGCCAGGGCATCGAGATAATTTTATCAAAAAGGATGAAAAGATATGCTAGAGAAAGTATGATTTGTCAGGAGAATCCGATGGTTCACACAGATATTACTCTTTTTAATTGTGGCACAATAGATTGATCACAGACGGCTTCCAGCTTACCCGGATTTAATACCATAATTTCTAAAATGCTCTGGTCTATCAGACCCCTGCCTATCCATTCTTTTCTTGTTAATATTGTGTGCTGTAATTAGTATGCAGTGGACGTCTGTGCGTGTTTGCTATATGGACGCCTACACCTGCTCTTCCGTCTGTCTCAATAGATTGTGTTGAGGACAGTACAAAACACTTTGATTTTTCAATCCAGAATCGTTATCCTGGTAATATGGCGTGCTCTGCTAGCTAATAAGTCATGCCACACCTTAAACCACGTGGCTCTGAAGACAAGAAAGTTCCGAGACAATGAGTGCAAGGGGCACACAGGCAGCCAGGTTTGCATGCCATTCTGCTCGTATGGGTCCCAACCTGTCATATTTTCTGTTTGATCATGGATTTAACCATAGAAATAATGCAATATGGAGTTATGTGTCTCAGGGGAAGCCCTACAAACTTTGCTTGTTGAGGAAAGGTAAGGACTCCTAGATACGAACTTCCACCTCACCCCGTTTGCTACCAACTCTCAGGTCATTGCACCCTGCAAAGGCTGCACATTTCCCTCCCAGGACACAGAACCTAGTGTTCTGCGGCACATTCATCATGCACCAATGTGATTTATATGCCTACATAGTAGAATTCCCCCAATTCAGAGATGAAACAGCGATTGAATACAAAGTTACACATTTGCAGTGGGAGTGTAGCTAGTCCTAAAACATAAATGTCTGGATATTTTATTATGTAACTTAAGCAAGGGACAGAGGAAGGTTTAGGAAAGAGAGAAAATAAAATAAAGCCTTTAAGTCATTTTGCTTACCTGAATTTCTTATTCCAGCTCTACGGCTCCTTCTGAATCAGGACTTTCTAATCTCGCTTCTGAAGCCATGCTGGAGCTCAGGCGGCTGAATAATGATTCTGTCCTCAGGTGGAAAGGAAGGAAGAAGGAAGAGACAGGCCTTCCGGATAATTGCATAGCCTTCTCCACCATGCTGATGCCAGGCTGGCATTTCAAATAATGTCCCTTTTGTCTTGCTGAGAAAAATCATTTTATGATTTATTATACTGGATTAAAGGGTCTATGCACTCTGAAGCTAGGACATGACTGCAGGGCAATCAGGCATAAAGGATGTCAAAACAGGGGCTATGTTTAAAATTTTCTGAGTTCCTTAAATAAACTTTCAGAGCAGCTTTTCCAAGAAAAGAGTCAGATAAAACAGACCTAAGTCACATAAATTATAGGTGATGGTAGCTAGTTATCTCCATCGTCTGGAACGAAGAGAGAGGAAACACTGATTATTCTGCATAAAGCTTTGGTTTTCGAGATGTGTGATTTATCAGATTGCCATTTGTAACGTCTTTCAGTGACATCTGCAGCTCTTATCGAGGTTGAGAATTGGAGTGTTTACAGCATTTGTTCTTATGAGCAAAAAAGTGCTATAAAAAAGAGCCCATAAGTTTTTCTCTGGATACCACCTTTATGAAAAGTATAAAATCAAAGGCTACTATAGTTTTCTGTGTTCTGCACACCCGGATTGGAAAGGGGCTTCAATCAGCCTGGCAGTGACAACATTTGATTTCTTATTTCTAAATATGGTCTCTCTCCAGGGAAGTAAGAGAACTTAACATTTTTAAAAGCAAAGAGAATTTTTTATTTTCTTTTAATGTCTGACACAGAAATTTGAATCCTCTATTATACACTCCAAAAACTGGAGTGGTTAACAAGGGCCCCGGCAGAACCCAGTCTTGTTCTGCAAGTCACATAGTCTTTCTACTTTTTTCTACCGAGCAACTTCGTGAGACTTTGTAAAGCAAAAGCGAAAGCCTGCTTAACAGCCAGTTACCTGTTTAATTCAATCAGATTATCTACCACGGAGGTGATAGATATAGTTTTCTACTTGCAGCCATTCCTGTGTATCATTTGTAGACTTTACTAAAACATAATTTCAAAATAAAAAAAAATTATGACACATCGTTATCAATATCAAACAAAATTATGTTGATAACACGAACCTTGTGTTCTCAGACTTAATCTATTCTGAATGTATAATTTTGAAAAGTTGGGTCTTTGACAAGAGTATGAGTCAAAGATTTATTTAACTCCTTAATGAGGTAAGTAATAGGACGATAAAACTGATTCAAAAATATATAGGTAAGGCATAAATACGTACAGTCCCTGAAAGGCAAAGCATAGTACAAGATTGCTAAATTAACTCATTAATGACCTTCAGGGATTTGTGGGTATGGCTTCTGTCTGACAGAATAAACCACAAGGAGATTCACAGAAGGCTGCAAAGTCCTTGGGTGACAATGAGAATAAAATTTCACAAACATTGCTCTATGTTAACCCCCATGTTTATTGGTCCTCTGGAGCAAGAATCAGAAAGGAAAACAACTATTGCATAGAATATTATAATTTTGACTTGCTATGCTATTCTTACTTAGAGGTTTCCTTCTTTTTTATTTTTTCTTGGAGGTCTAGGATAAACCAAACCAAAATCCTGTGTATAATAAATCAGATATTTTAAAAGAAGGGATAGATAAATGTTATTGAGGATGCCAAGAAATAAAATCAAGATAATACTTAAAGAATACACTGTGATGCAAATTCAGTAATTATCACTGGACCTTAAAAGTTACTAATGGTGGATAAGAATTTTCTAAAATAGATGATACAGTTTTTCCATTATTAACTAATGAGTAAGTAAGTACTTATTTAAATATTATAATTTTAGGCCCTGGCTGGTGGCTCAGTGGCTAAAGTGTCGACCTAGAGTACCAGCAGTTGCAGCCCTACCAGGGCTTGGATGAGAAGCAATCAATGAATACACAACTAAATGGAACAACTAAGTGAAACTATGAGTTGATGTTTCTCTCTTTCTCTCTCCCTTCCTTCTTCCCCCTTCCTCTATCTCTCCTTCTCTCTCTCTCAAATCAATGGAAAAACATTTTTTAAAATCTTCATTTAAGTAAATACAAATATTATAAATTATTCAGAAAAAATTTTCCAATGGAAAAAAGCAGCTTTTAAAAATGTGATTTCACCATCTTTAGTTCTCTGAGACAAAAGAATTTTAAAATTATAGTTTGTATAACTAAGAAATTGGAAGAAAAAAGTTTTAATGGAGTTTTTGCAGCATTAATAAGGCATATAAGGGGAGACAGATAAGCAGGTATTTTGAGTCCTTACTTTTGACTAGGCATTGAGTTGGATGACTGATATATGGTAATACATATGCTATAAAGAGAATATTCTCCACTCTCTACAGCCAGGAATAACTAGACAGAGAGAGGTCAGTATAATTTGCATATGAATGGTTATACCCAGAGTCATTTCTGAGGCAGATCAGTGGTCAGCAGTAAACACTTCCCGATGGTCTTAGCATTGCTAGGGACACAGTGGCTGCATGTCTGCACAGAGTCCTCTTTCGCTTCACTTGTGCCAACCGAGACACGTGCCCACTGTTGAACCAGTCAGCTTTGACAACGGGAAAGCTGAACCAGGAACCATTTGTACTGGGTTTTATGTTTGCGCTGAGCAAAATGCCAGCATCCACGTGACCAGAAGGTTTCATTGGCAAATGCCCCCTTCTAGATGGACCAGACACCAGCACTATTTTGGTGCTTGGAATTTGATATAGAGCATTTTGATACAGCAGTTTGGACTCATAGACATGCTTTACTTGCTTGAAAAGTTAACAATCTTAAAAATTACCAAGTAACGCTTAAAACTTGCATTCTTAGTCTATCCAGAATCTGACCTCCACCCTGCCGTTAGAGATGTAATTAAGAAAAACTTGATAAGAGTAACAATAAATATGAGGACTGAGTTAAAGTTAAGGACTGTATACATATTACTTTGTAATAAAAATGGTATTTAAGGGCTTATAAAACTTCTCATTATTTTGAGACACTCATCTACAAAAGCTAATGAGACTACAGCCCAGAAGCTTATGAAAAACAATGGGGAATAAATTAGAGCAGGATTTACTTGGTTTCCAACTTTTATTTCTATTTTAAGATCTTATTGGACTAATTTCAATTTCTAGAAATATGTGAAAATTGACAATAATAGACTTTTTTGTTCTTTGTGTAATTTAAATGTGAAATTTTATAGCCTTTACCATGTTAAACTGATTATTAGTTATGCTTTAGTAGTTGCCTTGAGATAGATATTTTTATTATGTTAAGAAATCATCTTCTTAAATATTTTATTGAATATTTTCCTCAATTAAAGAATTTCTTTTTGTTATTAATATGGTATATTTAATTTTCTAATATTAAAACATGCTTGACTTTCCACCTTTAAAATTACTTTGCTATAAATTTATTAAAATTTTTCTATTAATAGTCACATGAAATTAATGTATAATCTTTTTTTTTTTTTTTTTTTGTATTTCTCTGAAGTTGGAAATGGGGAGGTAGTCATCAGGGGGTGATGCTCTGCCCCTCTAGGGCATTGCTCTGCCACAATCAGAGCCATTCTAACACCTGAGGCAGAGGCCACAGAGCCATCCTCAGCACCCGGGCAAACTTTTTGCTCCAGTGGAGCCTTGGCTGTGGGAGGGGAAGAGAGAGACAGAGAGGAAGGAGAGGGGGAGGGGTGGAGAAGCAGATGGGCGCTTCTCCTGTATGCTCTGGCCAGGAATCGAACCCAGGACTCCTGCACGCCAGACCGATGCTCTACCACGGAGCCAACCGGCCAGGGCCATGTATAATCTTCTTTTAAGTAATATTTTATTTTATATTTTTAAACTATTATTAAGTGGGGGGGGGGCAGACAGACAGACTCCCACATGTACCCTAACCGGGATCTACCTGAGAAGCCCACTAGTGAATAATGCTCTGCCCATTTGGGGCCGCTGCTCCATTGCTCAGCAACCAAGGCATTTCAGTGCCTGAGGTGAGGCTATGGAGACATCCTCAGCACCGGGGCCAAATTTGCTCGAATCATTCAAGCCATGGCTATGGGAGGGGAAGTGAGAAGAGAGAAAGGGGAGGGGGAGGAGTGGAGAAGCAGATGGTTACTTCTCCTGTGTGCCCTGACTGAGAATTGAACCCAGGACAACCATACGCCGGGCTGATGCTCTACCGCTGAGCCATCCAGCCAAGGCTAAGTAATATTTTCTTACAAGAATTATTTTACTTAATAAAATATATTGGTCTACTGAATATATTTTTATTTCGGAATGCTATGTATTGGGCAACAATATTCATTTTTTTTAAAGTTTTTATTTTATTTTTTTAATTTTTAATTTATTCATTTTAGAGAGGAGAGGGAGAGACAGAGAGAGAGAGAAAGAGAGAGAGAGAGAGAGAGAGAGAGAGAGAGAGAGAGAGAGGAGAGACAGAGAGAGAGAAGGGGGAGGAGCTGGAAGCATCAACTCCCATATGTGCCTTGACCAGGCAAGCCCAGGGTTTCCAACCGGCGACTTCAGCATTTCCAGGTCGACGCTTTATCCACTGCGCCACCACAGGTCAGGCAATATTCATTTTTTGACAGTCTAAAAAAACTCATGCCTAAAATATTTGGAGATAATTATATATATTTATATTTTCCCAGCAATTGATCTGTTCAAAATTTCTCCTTCCTTTTACCCTTCCTCCTTCCATTCTTTCCTTTCTTCTTTCCTTCCTTCCTTTTCTCTGCTTTTTAAAAAAAGTATACCGTGCATGTAAATAATTGTACAAAAAAATCCCAGCTCAATTAGTTATCTGAAAATGTGTATGTTGACGGCAGTGAGAGCAAAGCCGCCGCCTGACTCTGGCGGAGTTACCCCAGATCTCGGTCGGCAACCTTGTGGCTGAGTTCTGGCTAGGGAACAATTCGGAGTCCAGACTCAAACTATAAAAGAAAGGTAATTTAGAAAGTCACAGAGGTAGAAGGAATGGGCTCAGGAAACAAGTTACAGAGGCAAAAGAAGGGTCATTGGAGCTCAGGAAAGGAGAAATAAGTGCGCTGGGTCCTCAATCCTAAGGGTGGAGATTTTAGGGGAGGTCCCAGGGGGAGTTTCAAAGGAATACTTATCAACTCTGTATATGTGTCCTTTCTGGGTTGTGGTCTCCACTGACAGGTCAGCATCAGGGCAGGGGGTCCTTAATCAACACAGCTGGTTCTGAGGTCAGCCATGGGGTTGCTTGTCTGGTTTTGCTGCTTTTCTGGGTCTGGAGCTGAAACGGTACAACACTGTCCTCCTTGCTCTAGTGACCGGTACCTGGCCCATCGTCTTTGCCCTGTTCGTGTCTGTCTCACTGCCTGCCGCATATATACACCTGCCCTGCAAGTGTTCACACCATCTCAGAGTTTCTACACTGCAGTGCTACAGACATTTTGTACCAGAAAATTCCTTGTTGAAGGTAACTCTTCTGGGCATTGTATGTTAAGCAGAATCATGGTCTCTACCCACTAGATGTCAGTAGAATACTCCTGCCTACCTCCTACCCTCTCTCCCCCTACTGCAAATTATGACAAGTTATGGCTACAGATATTGCTAAATGACCTTGATGGGGGCAAAATTACCACTGGGCGAGAATCACCGCACTGCATGGACCTTGATGATAGCCAACTGCTTTCTTTATTCTTTTACCATGTGCCCATGCATTCTTAAACATCATCAGGTAGTTTTGTTTGAAAATAATTCTTTATAAAGTAATTTAACCTATTACATAGACTCCTGATCATGGGCCCCTAAAATAGCCTTTAAGGTAGAGTGACCGTCTCATCAAAAACCCAAGCTGGAACTGCAGGCATTAAACACAGTTGACCTGGGGAAGGCTGCGTGGTCACTCAACTTCTAAGGGACATCGGCAGTGAGCATCATCCCCACAGCTCTGCACAATCAGGGACACCTTTTCCAGGGGATAATTGTGCATGAAATGAAAGCAGAACAATTTAAAAGAGGGCATCCCCAAGGGCAAAATAATGAGGGCCAAGTCAAAGCATCAGGGATGGAAATTCACAGACTACAGCATTCATCTAATTTGGGTCATAAATAGCTATACTCTTCAAATAATGTTCTCTATCTTTCCATATAATACCTATGCTCACCACATTCTCACACATGCTGACTAAAACAAATGCCTTCCAATATGTGCACATAATTGCAGAAAGGATCATACTCACTGTGTTGAAAAGATTTTGGGTCTGCGGGTTATGTGTGTGTGTATTTTACTTTGATAGAATTCATAGATCATCCAATTCACCTTTTGAAAAAAAATTGAGGGAACTTTGTAATTTTTAGAGGTCATGAAATTCAGTAAGAATTTTCATATTACCAAGATATAACAAACATTAACTTTTAATGTATTTTATCCAATGTAACATTTTTTTTAATATTTTTTGTTTCTTAAAAAATAGATTTCAATATTTTAATCTTTGTGTTAGATATGCTTTGTCTTATCTGTTGCTACTTATTCATTTTAATCTGTATTCAAGGTTTTAAATTTATTTTAATTATTCATTCAATTACTTTGCTTCTGATTAACTGAAGATGGTTATATTCATGTGAGAGTTCATGAGTTTTCCCCCAATGGATCCTTCCTCAGTGATAGATTCTTGAATATTAATTGAGTACCTATTGTTTGGAGTAAAGACAAAATCTCTCAGCTACTCTCATATCTTCAAGGGGAAACGGCTGCACAGTTTCCGGGTAGAATCTTTAAAAATGCCCATTGTGTTGATTCTCTCTCTCTCTCTCTCCCTCTTTTTTTTTTTTTACACTTTTCTGCTCTCTGCCCAGCAAATGTGATAGCTGATGGCGAACAGTCATATGAAAGCAGCAAGCTCGAAGGATACGGGTTATCCCCAAGTTGATGTACTACTTCTATACTTCTTATTTTCAGGATTTTTATTTCAATGTGAAAGAAATAAAATTCTACCTTGTATAAGTCACTATTATTATAAGGGTTCTGTCAGTTACAGATAAAAATAATCCTGACAGGAACAATCCCTAGGTACTGATTTGACTAAATCCTTTATGTTTAATGTAGTGTTACTTTTATTACATTCCAAGAAATCTCATTTCTATATGATTCTATCATTTCTTTGCTCAGCTATTATTCAGAGAAGTCTCATTTTATTAAAATTAAAAATGGCCTTGGGTTTAATTTTTATAAATTTTTTCTTGATGTCTTTTTTGCATTGTGACTAGTAAAGTTTCTGCTTTTTGAAGCATATTATGGCCATTCTAGTAGAACAGCAAAAGGTCACATATAATGAACACATGACATAGGGAGGAGATGCCACATGTGGAATGACCATATGAGAAGCTCTGTAGACTGCTAATACCATCGCATTGGGACTTAGGGTTTCAAATACAAATTTGGGTGGATACACACATCTAGTCCAGTCTATAACAATTCTAGTTTAATGCAAAAAATTGACAAGTACGTATTGTACAGGATCACAATAGGCAGCAAAATAATTTAGTAAACATGGAACTACCAAAGAAATATATCAGTATCTCCATTATTCTTTTTAGTTGCCATATTTAATGTTTTTTTTGTTTTGTTTTGTTTTGTTTTGTTTTTGGCAATTCAAAATATAATTTCTACGGGAGGCATATTGTCAGGGTCCTATACAGAAACAGAACCAACAAGGCGACACACACATTTATTTATTTATGATAAGGAATTGGCTCATACAATTCTGGAGACTGAGAAGTCCTAAGATCTGTGGTGAGCAAGCTGGAGACCCCGGAAGCAGTTCTAGTCCAAGTCCAAAGGCCCGCCAACCAAGAGAGCCAATGGTGTCATTTCAAAAGTCGGCAGGTGCAAGACCCAAGCAAAGTTATGTTGTTGTCCACACTCAGAGGCCAGAAAAGACCAATGTCCTAGCTCACCCAATGAGGCAAAAGAAAGAACTCTTACTCAGTCTTTTTTATTCTACTCAGGTCTTCAATTGATTAGATGAGGTCTATCCACATTAGGGAGAGCAGTCTGCTTTACTGGGTCTACCAGTTCTAATATTCACCACCTCCAGAGACACCCTAAGATACACCCGGAATAGTGTCTCACTGAATGTCTGGACACCAAGTGGCCCAGTCAAGTTGACACACAAAACAAACTATCACGTGCTGTTTGTGGCAGTCAGTTAATGGTGCTTCCACCCCCTAAGATGATATCAGTGTTCATATTCCTGTGACCTGTAAATATGTTAATAGCATGTAATAATAGTATAAGAATTATGATAATGATAACAATATTACAGGCAACTTAAGGTTGCTAACCAGCAGATGGCATATGGTGAAATTATCCTGACTATTCAGGTGGGCCCACTGAAATCCCAAGTGTTAACAGTGGAAGAGAAAGACAAGAGATCAGAGTTCATTTTTCTGATGGGAACTTAGTCTTCATTCTTATTGTTAATCCTATGAATGAGTTTTTTCTCATTCTCCTTTTAAGGTTTTCTCTATCTTTGGTTCCTAGCAGTTAGATGATGATATGCCTTTGTGTATATTTCTTTGTCTTTATCAGTCTTGGTGTTCACTGAGATTCTTGGAGTTGTGGGTGATTGTTCTTATTTCTTAAATATCTTTGCCCCATTCTCTCCTTGGTTCCTGGTATCCCAACCATATGAATATTAGATTTCATGTTATATTACAGGTCATTGAGCTCAGTCATCATCATCATCATAAATGTTATTATTTCTTATGTGCTTAAATTTGGAATTCCTATTGACATTTCTACAGGTCACTGATCTTTACTTTCACAGAATCAATTTTCTGTGAGTAGCATTCAATGGGTTATTTTATGTATTACATATTTTAGTTCTATGATATTCTTTTTCTAAGGATGTTACAGCTCTTTAGAAATTTCTTTTTTTTTCTTTTATCATAGTATTCCCTTTTGATCCCTATCCACAGGAACCTATTTTTCCTAACAATAAATTTACTATTTGAAGAAGTGTTTCTATAGCATATGAAATGTTTTAAGCATTCCAAGACTGTGTTCCCATTCTTTCATTCCTCAGATGTACTATCACTTGGTTACATTAAAAGAATATAAAAAATAATCACTATTTTTTATGGTACTGATTTTGCTAATGAAAATATAAGAGATTGTTATGTTAGAATCTCAGGTAGTCAACAAATACTTTCTCTTAGTGTAACATACAAAAAATACTTATATTAGTGGGACATACACTAAATTTTTTGCGGGAAATTTACACTTAGCTGAGTGTCCATTATTTTATCTAGCAATCCTACTGATATTATACCCAAGATTGGGTAATTTTTATTTCTCTTGGGATGATAATATTCCAGAAACTTATGAATTCTAAATCCCAAAGTCTTTCTCATAGTAAGTAACATTCATATTTGAAGACTGTCCAATGAATGTACATTTCCATAACTAACGTTTAAAACATTTTTAAGAGATCAGTTTTAATATTGTTATTAGAACATTTTTTGAGCTTTTCAATAAATAAATCAAAATTTCTTTAAAAAATTAGCAGTTATATGTATTTTTAAGGGATTAAAATGAAAAAATAAACATGAATGCATGTCTATCAACTATTACATTGAATTTCCTATAAACTGCATAGAAATATGTATTTATTTTATAGAGAATAAAACAAACCCTCTAAATATTGATACTTTTATAATTATATTTTTTTTCTAGAAGAAAAACCTTTTTTTATCATCAGTTTTAAAACAGTTTTATTTTATTTAATTTTTTTAATTTGTCTTTTTGGACCTAAAAATAAAGAGCTTCATAGCTCCTATCATGTACTCTAAACATGTACAGCTTAAAAGCACAATTTTACAGCTGAATTTTAAGCCCCTGTGAAATGGTGTTTCTTAGGGAAATGCTGACAGACTGCTAGCTGCAGGGACACCAGCAGGCACCATTATAATAAATGGGTCTGAGGGAGACATGATACAGGCCCACAGGTAATTAATGGCAGGAGTAAAATAAAATATAGGCACACCATCCCACTGAGAGCATGACGCAATGGAAGAAACTTGTAATAAAACACAAAGAATGTCTTCAGCAAAGAACTGTGAGGAAAGACTTGTAAAATAAATCATGAGCTGGGACTGTAGCTATAAGCAGTCATTGCATATTCCTTTATAATTAGAATTTTTTAAAAATACTATAAAAATCATTTTTGGCTAAGTAAAATTACTCTGTGTAATGGATTGTGAAGTCAATAAAATATAAGCTCAACTACTCAAGCAGCTAATAATAACTAAGGCTTTCTAGTTGGAAAGTCTAGCTGTAAGAACTCCAAGATTATGACTCCATACTGCAGAAGAATTGACTGTAAAATATGTTCTTAGAATGCAGTATGATATGGCTGCTTTTTCTCTACCTCTTGGTTCAGTCTTCTAGTTGCATTTTTTGTTTAACTCTGGAGACCAAGAAGTTGGGCCATAATTCTCTTTGACCTTTAAAGTCTGTAGTAACTTATGGTTCATTTTTTCTTAAAGATAGTTGACATCAACTGAAGTGACTGAAATCAACTTTAACTTCATTTCTACATAGGTCTTTAGGTCAGCCATTTTCTTCCAGAAAGAGTGTTTGTAAGTGTACACCAATTATTTCTAGAATAAAGTGTGTTTTAGAAGACAGAACATGCAGATTAAGACACTACTGTACAGTTGGGAGGATACACGGTGGGGTGAGTGATAGGTAGGGGAAGACTAAGAAAGGAAGGGAGAAATTATTATAAAAGATTATTGACCTAAAATTTTTTAGAGGCTTCAAGCAATCCTCCATCTTGTTTCCTGGACTCAGGGTGGAAAGAAACTAACCCCATATGTTAAATTGGATGACTTAGTCTCAACAAGTTTGAATTGCCAAGGCCTCTTAGCCAAGAAACTGGAGTAGAAACAAATACAAACCACTCCTCCTGTTAATGTTTCTTCATTTTAATATAGTGCCCCTGTAATTTCAGAAAGAAGTAAAATTTTTATCTGAATTAGAGATATTCTAAATTGATTTACAAGCATAGATTTGGTTTAAATAATTTAGATTAATCTTTTTCAACTGCTGGTCCTCAGACCAGTCTGCCAGAAATTTTGTGCTGGTCTGCAAGAGTTAACCGCCCTGATGCTGTGTGAAGATTAGACCCAATGATCTTAGTTGAATTTGCTTATGCTCAGGTTGATTTCTGCATTAGTCACTGAAGTAATTCTCCTATTTTTACTGGTCTCCAAGTGTAAAAAGGTTGAAAATCACTGATTTAGATAAACTGCCTCATGCTAGGACTATATACAATAGAGAATAAGTTAGGGTCTCCTATACCTAAAAGTATCAACAATAAAAACCAACTAACAATATTTTCTCACTAATTACTAGAAAAAACATTTTACCTAATGGAGTGACTTTTATAGATTGTCTTCTAATAAAAATTTTGAAAAGTCTTAAAGTCTTTTTTCAACATTTTTGAAATTAGTAATTTTTCTTTTTACTTTATTTATTTATTTATTTATTTATTTATTTATTTATTTATTAGTGAGAGGAGGGAGAGACAGAGATTCCTGCATGTGCCAGGACCAGGATTCACCGGGCAAACCGACTAAGGGGTGATGCTCTGTTGCTCAGCAACTGAGCCAATTTTTAGGTCTGAGGTGGAGGCCATGGAGCCATCCTCTGTGCCAGAGGCCAACTTGCTCAAAACGATCAAGCCATGGCTGCAAAAAGAAAAGAGAGAGATAAACAGAAAGAAAGGAAAGGAGAGGGGTTGAGAAGCAGATGTTTGCTTCTCCTGTGTGCTGTGACTGGGAATCAAACCCGGGACATGCATACTCCAGGCAGACACTCTATCACTGAGCCAACAGGCCAGGGTGAAAAATTTATTAATTTTTTATTACTGGCTATAAAAATATTTTTAAAGATTTTATTTATTGATTTTAGAGTAAGGAGAGAGAGAGAGAGAAGGAAGGGAAAGAGGTAAGTATCAACTTGTAGTAAGTAGTTGATTCTCGTATATGCCTTGACCGGGCAAGCCTGGGGTTCCAAACTGAAGACCTCAGTATTCCAGGCCCAATACTTTATATACTACGCCACCACAAGTCAGGCTGAAAATATATTTTTGTGAAATTTATAGAAATAAATTTTATTTCTATTTGTTGGTTCAGTGATTGATATATTCTACTTTCAATTTCTGGGTTAGTAGAATTATAATCTTGTAATTGGGATGTAGTGATAACTAAATTGTTTTCAAATTGTCTACCTTTTGTTTTCTTCAGTCAAATTCATTATCAGAAATTTATGATGCATTCTTTGCTTAGATGTATTAAGATAAAATCTTAAAATACATAAGATATTAGACAAATAACTAAATGTGGCAGAAAAATTTACATCTTTAATGATATGGACAGAACTGAAATTTATTTTCAGAAAATGCTGAGTTTCTTTTATGATTCAGGCATTATCAACAGAAACATTGTCCTTCATAATCATCATACACCATAATGCAGCAACAGTTATTTGTGATCAGCTTTTATAATCATCACACAATAAAAAGCATAATCTTTAATGCATTGACCTTTACATAATCTACAATTTTTGCTATGTTAGAAAATGTATGTCTAGTTCAGCTGACATTCATCAGACTTTCTCATTGAAGGAAGCGATAAGTTTATTCACAATCTTGTCTAGTCTTTTTTTTTTTCCAAAAAATCATGATTTTTAAAAATTATTTTTCTTTCTTCTTTTCCAAGTGAGAGGAGGGGAGATAGACTCCTGCATGCACCCCAACTGGGATCTACCCAGTGACCCCCATCTGGGGCCAATGCTCTGCCCATCTGGGGCCATGCTTGCAACGGAGCTATTTTCAGCTCCTGAAGTAAAGGCTCCAAGGAGCCACCCCAGCGCCCGGGGCCGATGTGTGGGAACCAATCCAGCCATGGCTGTGGGATGCGGGGAGAAGGAGAGAGAGAGAGAAGGAGGGAGAGGAGTGGAGAAACAGATGGTCGCTTCTCCTGTGTGCCCTGACTGGAAATTGAACCCAGGACTTCCACATGCTGGGCCAGTGCTCTACCACTGAGCCAACCAGCCAGGGCCATAATCTGGTCTAGTCTTCTCAATCTGAGTACCTAACCCCCAATGTCCTGTGTTTACAGCTGGGTCATCAGCAGTTAATCTTGTCCAGAATGTAAAGCACACTGATAGCATATTTAGATGTCACAATTCCAGATTGTTAAAGTGTATACAGTACTCTCAATACACTATGGTTGGTTGACGGGTTTAAATTGCATGTGTGTGTGTGTGTGTGTGTGTGTGCGCGCGCGCACACGCGCACACACACACCAGAGTCAGTCTGTTCCACACTTGGAGCAACACTGCTTTGCATCTTTTCCCCAGCCTAGTAGTTATGCTCTTGCACGCCTCCTGAGAGTGAAGGTTAAATAATCACACTTGTTTTTTTAAGAAAAAGAATTTTGGGGAGCCAGAATATTGGCTTTCAAAAACACATAGCTACATATTTTAACTGTCTCAGATGAACAATTTGAGAGCAAATAACGTATATACTTTTTCGATATAATGAAAAGTTTATTTAGAAAAGTTTACCTTAAATACCACCTACTTGTCTAATAACTCTTTTCATTTACCAAATGAATCCACGTCTGGAGATCACTAGAAGTATTTTCCTAAAGTTTCCCCTTTGCTATATCTTGGCTTCGTTTTCCTTTGCCTTTGATCTTAGTGTTTGTCTCAGCAGCGTCCATGCTCTGATTAGTTTTCACAGTGGAGAAATAAGAGTGACCCACACATCCTCTGTCAGATCACCCGTTAGATTCGATTCTCTCATTTGCTGTTCTTATTCTCGGATTCGACACAACAACTGTCCAGGAAAGAGACTCCTTTATGTGTCAGTTTTGGTCAAATCCGAACCAGCTGTACATACAGAATGTATGTACAGAATGTCAAATTCTGTCGACATTCTTGGGCTAACTATAAGCTCCCCAATCCAGGGATTTGTTTTAAAGTTGCAATCGTAATGCAGATTTATAGTGTTATTTTTATAGTTGTGCAGCCTTTGCATTACTAATGCCATACTGCATGGTTTGTAAAACTACTGTGCTCATGCTTTTTTCTGAGTTTCATATGTATGCAGATTAACAGTAAAACCAAACTATGAACCAATCTCTATATATAATTTCTGAATTTTATTTTTCCTCCACAGCTAGAAAAAATATTTTTTACATGTAGTATCCAAATAATAATATTCTTGGCTAGATTTTAAGAATTGCATAACTTGATTGGGAGGCTTCTCACACACAGCAGTGAACTTTTTAACTGAGGAAAACACAATGGCTTAGTGTCATTCTGGTTATACCAGCAGGAATCTGAGCATCGTAACTGTAAATGCCAAAATGGTTAAAATCATACTGATTACATTTTACATAAAATATTATCCCGTTTTACATTTTATTAGAACCAGGAAAACCTATATCTATACCTTTATTATTTATTCAAGTTCAAGTTCCGCACATTGAAATTATTACTGATTTGCCTCTTAGAGTGACATATTTGTTAGTAGTATGGGAAACTAGCTCTAAAGGCATAACATAAGAATTTAAGGTCTTTCGTTGTTTAAATTTATTCCACGAAATGCTTCTGCTTATGCATGAAGATGAGCTAATGTCACTGTGACTGTCATTAACCCAGAGTTGCTTCCAACGTGCTTTGCCGAGAGATTGTTTTCTGTGATTACAGTCTTGGGCTTTCAGTTTCAGTCATGGCCTATTTTTTAGTGCTATGTCTTTTGTCTCTTTGCAAAACACAAAGATTTTGCTAAAATGAATGAACTCTGTGGTTGGTTGCCTTCCTACTGCACAGCCTCTCAGCTGCAGCGACTGTTTTTTCCAAAGCACGGTGTGCGTTGTTCCACACCGTGCCCCAGTAAGTCACTGACATATCCTGAAACGTGCTGGCAGCCATCAGTTCACAGGGTGGCATGGCTCTGTTCCTCAGCGATTCTTTCTCACTCGACCAGCCTAGCAAATCTGAATTCAAACATGCAGCACTTTTAGTGCTGAGGAACTCACTATTCTGCAACACTTTGCTGTTTGTATTTTAATCCTGCTGTTTCATGGTCAGAACAGCAGGTAGGTGGCACTAGTAAAATCAGCTGGACTCTGAATAAAATTCCAGACATAATAATATGCCATATTTCACTGGAGTTTCTACCTTGGCTCTTTTCACCTTGCTTCTCTTTCTTTCTTTTTTTTTTTTTAAACTAAAATATTTTAAATTATAATTGATATACTAGATTCAGGTGTGGAACATTGTGATTCAACATTTATCTCTTAAAAATAGATCACCACAGTAAGCCCAGGAACCGCCTGTCACCATACATGCTTATTGCAATGTTATTGACTCTATGTACCTTAGCTCTTTAAAGCTGAGCTTCATCTGGAATTATATCCCTTGCTGATATGTCTATATTATGTCCATATCGTATCTATATCCATATCTAATCACTTCACCTAAACCTTCTTGGGTTCCTGGGTTTCAGTTTTATCAGAATTATTGCTGCTAGTCACTCAGGTGTGGAAGCCAGGAGCAAGCTCTACCTCTTTCTTCATTCTTTTTTTTTTTTTTCTTTTCATTTTTCTGAAGCTGGAAACAGGGAGAGACAGTCAGACAGACTCCCGCATGCGCCCGACCGGGATCCACCCGGCACGCCCACCAGGGGCGACGCTCTGCCCACCAGGGGGCGATGCTCTGCCCATCCTGGGCGTCGCCATATTGCGACCAGAGCCACTCTAGCGCCTGGGGCAGAGGCCACAGAGCCATGCCCAGCGCCCGGACCATCTTTGCTCCAATGGAGCCTTGGCTGCGGGAGGGGAAGAGAGAGACAGAGAGGAAAGCGCGGTGGAGGGGTGGAGAAGCAAATGTGCGCTTCTCCTGTGTGCCCTGGCCGGGAATCGAACCCGGGTCCTCCGCACGCTAGGCCGATGCTCTACCGCTGAGCCAACCGGCCAGGGCTCTTTCTTCATTCTTAACCAAACAGCCCACCCCATCACTCACGAAGTCTCGTTCTCACTTCTTGCGTTCCTCAAATCGCTCTTCCTTTGCTCCACTGCATTTCACCCTTCCAGCTATTTTCTCATGCTCACGGTAAATGCTGAAGTCCTTCAGTCACTGTGGAGGAAGGTAGAGCATTGTAAAGAGATCAGCTCTGGGAATTTGTGCCAGGGACACATTTCCTAAGAAGATCTGAGATGGTCACATATTTTATGTACAAATATATTGTACACAATTAAAATGGCCTTTAATCCTAATGCTCCTTTGGATGACTCTTCTTTGTATCATCTCTGTCTATGGAAACAAGTGTAGCCTGAATACTTTTGCTAACAAACCTGCTTTGGAGAATCTTCACGGGAAATGATGAGTTTTAGATTCTTTGCAATTTCTTCTATCTCAACTTCTGTCTTCATTTCAACCTAATATTATCTCATGGATTTTCACTGTAGTTTCACACATGCTTTATCTTCTTGCCCTGTTCTTTTAGAATAGCAAATGATTTCCTGAAGATGTTTTCTGGGTAGAGTGTTGTAGAATATTTTCAGAAATGTTTGCTTTCTCTGCATCTTCAGGATGATTCGTGGCCCCCTCCTTTTTGTGTATTGTTAGTCAGCCATGAGGAATTCTTTCCGCTTTACCGACTCTCAGATGAGATGAACTCCCTAAGCACTCGGTTTTGGGGTGAGAGGTGAGGGTTTGGAACACACTTGTCTTGCTCCCTGTTGTCTTGGTGATGGCCACATGTTCCTTTAGATCAGCGGTTCTCAAACTTTTTGAAGTTGGGGCACATTTAAAATCCTACAAATAATTGTAGGTGCACTATATACAAATTTCTGAGAAATATGTTATAATAATTAAGTCAAATATTAAAGAAAAAACTATAAAATCCAAGCATGCTTTTATGGTAATTAAATGAAATAAATATGACAAAATTAAATTTATTCTGACATTAAAAAACATTTCTATGTTACATTTTTTGAGTTATGTTTTTTAAAATTTGTATAAAAGAGGGATTAAAAATTTTAAAAATGATGAAAAAGTTATATTTTTATATATATAGATACATTCTTAGTAAAATTTCGTAAATTTTGCAGGTCCTGATGTGAATGTGTTAAGCTTTTTCATTATTGTGTTTATGAGAAACATAAGCCTGATGTGTCCTAGTGATTTCTTCAATGTTTGGGCATATATTTGAAAGGCGAACTTTCATTTCCTCATCAATACATTGAAGAATTCCTCTCTTTTTACTCTTAATTGTGTTGAGTGCAGAAAACCCCCATACATTTCATCTTAACTTTATACCAAACAAAGGATAGAAGAAACTTGCCTCCAGTTTTTCTGGGGGACATGGGGGGGCGGAGTGTAAACAATCCAGCACCACAGCTTAACAGCCTTTTGCAACCTAATCGGGCAAGTGAGGTGGGGGGTTGGGCAGACTGTCAGCTTACAGCCAATTCCCCACACTCTGTCCCCCCAAAAATCTAAACTCCAAAAACCCTGTTGGTTTTTTGGTCCCCAACAGGCACATATTTTTTTGGAATATCATAGAGCACACCTGGAAATCTTCTAGGGTGCACCAGTGCACCGTGGTGCACACTTTGAGAAAGAACCATTGCTTTAGACGCACAGCTGGAGTTCAGGTTGAGCTGTTCAGCTGTCAGTCTAACACTTGATTTCTGGAAAATACCTTTTTCTTCTGAAGTGTGACTTTTTCCTACCCCAATTACTCTACAAAAACACTGAAACAGACAAAAATAAACTAAATTTTCCATTCTCCAAAACCAGCATCATGAGGGTTGTATTTTCTTGACTCACACTTTATTTTTGGAACCGTTTATCCCGGGAAGTAGGGTAGTGCTGGCAGCATGCCTCTCCCAGGGCCCCTTGTCCCCACCCCAGCTTGCCACCCCCAACTGGTTTGTTCCAGGTCTGTTCACTGTGACACAAGCTGCTTCAGAATAGACGTAGAAAGCCAGAAGAAGATGGAGAAAGACTCTCTGCCTCCAGCATAACTGATTAAGAAGTCAATTGCTCAACCTTTCTTATTGGTACAAATTCTAGATCTAAGGCTGGAGGCCACTTGTCACTTTGTGACTCTGTGTGTCATGAGATTAAAGCTCTCTATTACTCTGCCAAAATCAGTGCTAAGGAACATGAGCAACTAAATATTCCCCAAATTTTTGTAATAAGTCATCTTTGAGCCTTGTTTTCAAAATTCCATGTGTTCTGTGTCTTTAAACTATTTTAGGACTCTGAAAGAGCTAAAGTAGACCACATTTAAGCAGGGAAATCTTATGGGCTTGGTTTGGAGCACTTATTTTGTGATGCATCCCAGAGTTTCACTGCAGTCTTCCCTCCCAGACCTCATTTGTGAGAGTAGAATGTTCAGTTCAAGCTCTATTCTGAATAGAGTAGTCTAGACCAGTGGTCCCCACCCCCCGGGCCACAGACTGGTACCAGTCCATGGGCCTTTTGGTACCAGTCTGCAGAGAAAGAATAAATAACTTACATTATTTTCATTTTATTTATATTTAAGACTGAACAATGTTTTATTTTTAAAAAATGACCAGATTCCCTCCCTAAAGGCCGGTCCGTGAAAATATTTTCTGACATTAAACCTGTCCGTGGCCCAAAAAAGGTTGGGGACCACTGGTCTAGACACTCTCAGGGCTGCAGACAATTCAGCCATATTGTTTTAAAACTGTTATATTAGGAGTACTTGCAAATTAAAGTGTGTAAAAATGTGGGCTCCACTAACTAAATTTAACAGCAATATTTTTTTAACAAAATGCTGTAGAAGGTAGAAAAAATTAACTAATATATAAATAAATAAGTATAATCAGATAAATACTTTTTTTTTTACTGATTTCAAAGAGAGAGAAAGAGAGAGGAAGGGGGAGAAAGAGAGTGAAAGCAAGAGAGAGAGAGAGAGAGAGAGAGAGAGAGAGAAGCATCAATCTGTTGTTTCATTTAGTAGTTCCATTGTGCACTCATTGATCGCTTCACATACATTCCCTGATTGAGGATCAAACCTGCAACCTGAGCACACTAGGACAACACTTTATTCACAGAGACACCTGGCCAGGGCCAAACTGAATATCATTTTAAAGGGTAGATATAATCATGATAAAATTGTTGGCAGTGGTATGCTTTATATTTTAATATATGCAGAATAAAGAAGGCATACCTCAATTCAATAACTCTAGTACAGATATTAACTAAGTACTGGACCTAAATTTGAGATGTGCAGCTATGTGAACTTAGTAACTACTCTGTTTGTAGTGCCTATAAAGAAGCATAACATTGTCAATAGAATAAACATGATCTCTGACCTTAGAAAGTTTGCAATTTGATGTATATTATAACATTTGGATGTTATGTAAACCAAATCATTCAATATGTTTTTTAAGAAGTAAAGCCATATACAGAGCTGAGCCTTGAAATGCTGATTTTTCAGCACAGATCAAAACAGCAATAACCGAGGGAAAGAAAAAGGCATATTTTCCCATGAAGGGTAAATAACTTAAGAGACATTCAATTGCAAAGTTTTATCAAATCAGTATACTTTAAATGACTTCAATTTGTTCATAGAAGTTTGCCTTCTATTAAAGTTACTGACTACACGACCTCCCAAAGGCAAAGGGCTCATGATATGAAATACATAGTAAACTTATATTAAATGTCTTTTGAGTAATAAATAAATAAATGGATACATAGTATAATTAATTTAGAATAAGAAAACATGATTTATGTGCACTTTAAATATATTTCTATGGAAGATGTTTCAACAAATTTCTTAAGCACTAAGAAATGTCTAGGTGAATAAACTCTTGTTTTATGCATTAATGAAACAATAGGCAATTTATTAGTGCATTGAAAGTCATAGTTTAACTCATTATTCATCTCTTGATGTCTACTATTTTCTGTATTCAATAGAACCTGCTTGCAGAGGGTGGCGTGGAAGTTTGTAATGTTCTTTGCCTAGCAAAATTCCAGCAGCATGTTTGCCTGATAACAGGCCAGGTAGAAACTCAGTACAAGTTTCTCCGAGATTAAGCCCATCTGCTTCTCCATATCAGCTCTCTACTCTTCTGCACTCTTTTCTGTGCTCCCAAAAGGCTGACTTGGGTGGACAACAGCACTGACTTCCAATAGAGTGTGACAAATGAGAACCAAAGCTGCAGATTGGAAGACGGAGGGAGTGGGACACGAGGCTGTGTTCTTTGAAAGAAGGACACAGCTCCTATCAAGGCAGCTCTTTTATGTAACTGGAGCCTCCTCTGCTTCTCAGGCCCAGCCTTGGGGATGTAGGGACAGCCCTGTGATCCTACACTATCACTGTTGGGTTTTTTAAAAGTACTTTCTGTATACTTGTTTGTAAATACTCTTTGTTAAAGTTTTCTAGAATAATCATAATTTGAATAATCTTTTTCTTATTGGAACCCCACAAGAGAAAAGTTTTGAGTCGTATTTATGAAAACTCTTCAATTACTCAATGTTTAATTTGCTATATTCAATGTAACACATTTATTGTTATTAAGATAGGTTTTTAGAGAATATTGTTTAATCTTCTCTGGACACCTATATTTACCTTAACTCTGGTTGTGGAGGTACAGGAAAAAAACCCAAAACTTAATTACTAGATTTAAATTAAATACAACTTAATGCTGTTAAAGACAATGACAAGTTTGTCAGATGGGAAAGTATAAAAAGACTTAACAAGGACCTGGCCAGTTCGCTCAGTGGTAGAGCGACAGCCAGGTATGTGGATGTCCTGGGTTCAATCCTGGTCAGGGTACACAGGAGAAGTGATCATCTGTTTCTCTACCCCTCTCACTTCTTTATCTCTCTCTCTCTTATTCTGTCCTGCACACATAGCTTGACTGGAGAGAGTTGGCCTCCTGGTGCTGAGGATGGCTCCATGGCTTCCACCTCAGGCACTAAAAAGAGCTTGGCTATTGAGCAACAGACAGCAACAGACCAATGCCACAGATGGGCAGAGCATCGCCCCCTAGTGGGTTTTCTGGGTGATCCTAGTCAGGGCACATGTGGGAGTCTTTCTCTGACTCCCATCCTCTCACTGAATAAAAAAAAAAAGAGAGAGAGCCTGACCTGTGGTGGCACAGTGGGATAAAGCGTCAACCTGAAACACTGAGGTTACTGGTTTGAAACCCTGGACTTGCCTGGTCAAAGCACATATGGGAGTTGATGCTTCCTGCTCCTCACCCTTCTCTCTCTCTCTCTCTCTTCCCCCCCCTCTGAAAAATAAATTGAATTAAAAAAATTGAATAAAGTTTTTTTTAAAAAAAAGAAAAATATAACAGTTGCTAAAAGTAATAGTGCAAAATTGTCTTACAATGTTTTAAGGTAGATATTTTTCATAAGCTATTGGTTAGAATATATTCCAATTGGAGATTATTTTTAATTAGGTCCTAAACTAACTGAGTCTTCTATGGCAGTAATGATAGCATCATCAGGATCCTACTTGAAATGGGAGAGTGCCTCTTTCTTACTTTTATTTCTGTATGACCTTTCTCAAAAAGAGTCCAGCACAATGTGATAATTTTAAGGGTGCCTTTAGGAAAATAATAAAAATGCTTTTAAATTTTTATTGAATCTCTACAAAGAGATTCAATTTTTTTTAATGAAATGATGGAAAGATAAAATTTCTCATTCAGTGAAAGTTTTTCTGTATCTTTCCTACAAGTATATTTATTTAGAAAGAATGCAGTGAGTATGCATTACATGAAGCAAAATCTTTCAGTGAGAAATACTCTCAGACATCTAAATTAATGAACTAAATAAATCTGTCAATTTCAAAATGCTAAACTGATTGGATTTTTCATGGAAATAAAATCAGGTCCACTGAGTGAAAATTAAAATAAAAAAGACAATGCATTCAATTGAAACACTGACAATTGATAATATAAAACCTATTTTAAAAATGCAGTGGAGTAACTTTTTACTAGTGTTCTGTACGTCAAACTGTTTTATAATATTATTATTCATCAGATTTTTATTTTGAGAATATTATCTATCCTTGAGTTCAGGATGTATAAATCAAATTATACTCATGATTTTTGTTTTTAATTCAGTGAGAGGAGGGGAGGCAGAGAGACAGACTCCCACATTTATCCTTGAACGGGATCCACCGAGCAAGCCCACTGGGGAGCGATGTTCTGCCCATCTGGGGTATTGCTCTGTTGCTCAGCAACCAAATTCTTCCTAGCACTGGCGGTGGAGGCCATGGAGTCATCCTCAGTGCCTAGGGCCAACTCACTCCAATCGAGCCATGGCTGCAGGAGGAGAGGGAGAGAGAGAAAGAGAAGTGGGAGAGGAAGGGGTAGAGAACAAATGGCATTTCTCCTGTGTGCCCTGACTGGGAATAGAACTTGGGGCATCCACGTACTGGGTCTACAGTCTACCACTGAGCCAACCAGCTAGGGCCACTCATGATCTTGAAGTAAACACAACCCACTTTAATCTTTTGGTTACTTGGTATTTTCTTTTTTTAAATTTATTTAGTTAATTGTGTTTACATAGATTCTAGGGTCACCCCGAATGCATCCCCCCTCCCCCCTATTCCCCTCAACATCTCCCTTGTCCCACTCCCTATATCACCTTCCCCCCTTCCCTTCAGGTTTATCCCATCCTATCATCCCCTTTCCTCTGTCCTCTTTTCCTCTGGTCCCTTTTATCCCTCCTCTGTCTCAATTCTGTTCCTCAGTTCTCATTATTCCTTGGATTTCTCAAATGAGTGAGGTCATATGATATTTTTCTTTCTCTTCCTGGCTTATTTCACTCAACATAGTAGTTTCCAGATCCCTCCATATTGTTGCAAAAGATAATATTTCTTCTTTTTCATAGCCCCATAGTATTCCATTGTATATATGTACCACAGCTTTTTAATCCACTCGTACACTGACGAACACTTGGGCTGTTTCCAGATCTTCACTATTGTAAACAATGCCATAAACATGGGGGGTATTTTCTTAATGCTCATTCAACAGCCCCTATCCATCATGTGTACTTTCTTATTGTTGCCATGGACTTTTTTTCCAAGTTGCTTCCCTTGAGAAAAATTTCATCTCTGTATCGGGATTATAAGTGTCTTTGGTTCATGGAGTCTGTCATATACTTCTTTAGGGTTCACTAAAGCACATGTAACAGTGCTTCAGATGTACTACAATTTTTGCTGATGGATTTCAATGATTAAAGCTCTTCTAGGTAGCGATGCTGAATTGTCTATTAAGGAAATCCTAGGGATATAAAGATAGCTATTTGAATCAAGGTTTAGAAACATGGAAATTTGGCCTTGAAAGAGGCTATCTTTTGCTTACACACTGGTCTGTTGACAAGTGTTACAATGCATACTATCATATATACTCAGCATTGTTTTAAGCAGAGTAAAGAAAACAAAAATGGGATATGAACAAGTCTGTAACCTCAATGAGCTTTTATTATAAACTGAAAAATATGGTAGACACCTTTAGGTATTCTAGCTTACTCAAATGTCAACATTTTGTCCATTTAGGAGGAGCCCTAAGAGTCAAGGCTCCATTGTCACCTATTGAAGCTGAGAAAGCTAGATATTCCTTCTCCCAGTTGCTGGGGAGAGAAGACACAGCTAGCAGAGACTTTGTATCTAGAGAATTTAAAATCAGTCTATAGGGAGGTTAAACCATTATGTGTGGCACTGAGATTGAAGTCCTGAAGCCCTGGAGACAGAGTGCATCATCTTCACAGTGTTTCTGCAGGTGACCTGGATGATTTTTATTTTCCTGTCACTTAGCATCCCTTGGATCTGCTCAGATCCCAAGGCTGGTTCCACAGGCTTCATTGATTCTGAAAATTCTTTTTCTGCTGACGTTATTTAGAGTTGGTTCAGTGGCTTACAGGCAAGAACTGGAACTGATACATAAGAAATAAATTAGTATAAACAAAAATTTAGAAAGGTAAACATTTGTCATGGTAATATCTTGAAGAAAAAATAAAAGTTGACTGGGGTTCTAGTTTTTAGGAAAGATTTCATGGAAGGGAAGACGGATGGGTTGGAACTTGAGGAATGAGTAGAATTTGGAAAAGTGGGAATTAGAAGGGAAGGGATTCCAGGTCACATAAGCAGTGTGGCCAGTGTGAATGGATTCAAGAATAAGATTATGTATTTCCAGAATGAAATCAATTTTCGCTATTTCTTTTGAAACTTATTATAATTTTATATATTAACTTCATTAATATTATATTAACTTTATTAATTTACAGACAATCACCAAATTTTTCAAAAACCTGGTGGTGAATAGCGTGGATTATAGTTTATATATGTTAATGTAAACAATCAATAGATTCTTATATAAGTCTGTATGTGAATGATACACACATGTGTTTACATATGAATACCTCCTTACTGAAGGAAATGAGACCAAATCTTACATATTTAAATTGAATTAGTCCAAAAATGCTGCCAGTATTCTTACCATGATTGGGGGCAGTGAGAGGAGGCAGGTAGAGGTGCTTAAGAAATACTTTGAGTCAACTACCTCTTGAACCCCCGACCCCAGTTTAGACCAAAGTGACTTGGGGTAGTGTTCACAATGGCTAAATAAGTTTTAAATAAAGTGTAAAGTTAAGTACTATATCAAGTAAGAACAAACAACAGAGAATTAAGGTGTAATCTGCCACATGGTGATGTAGAGACCTTTTAATTTTTTTCTCCTAGTTACTTAGTGAGTAAGAGTTAAATTTTAAAATTTTTTGGAAACTGGTTAAAAAATAAACAAATGTTTTTGGTTTAAAATTCAATTAAATTAAAGAAAATTTTGAGTGCTTTCCATACGCTATTCAGAGTCTTAGTGGGAGAATAGTGGTAATAAGTAGGAGATCCTGGGCTTCCAGAAGCTTCAGTCAAGAGAGAAAAAGGACAGGCTTTTGTTCCCTCCTGGGCACAGACAGAGTAGGCTTCATAAACAGGAACTCACCAGCTATGTTTTACATCAACATTTTTTTTCCTCCACTAAACTGTGGAAAGTTCTCAAGGAAATGCAATTACAGAAATGCTGCCTTAGGAACATACCCATAAGAGATCAGTATTTTTCCATTTAAAATTGGGAGGTAAGTTGCATTTTATTAGAGTCATTAGACATATTTTATGACTTTATGTAAAATATAACATTGTTTTTATGATTCTTCTGGAAGGAGGGAAATAATAGATCCAGGACCACCTTGCCTCTTGAACTTAGAGCTACGTCTGAATTCACTTTTAATGTTCTCAACCCCAAACCACTATTTAATAATATCCTTTAATATGTCACATGGTTTTAATGGTAAAGCTTTTTCACAGCAAGTGTAAAGGGAAGTAGAGTAGATTGAGAGTCAACATTCTTTGTCTAGCCTGGTTCCAGCTATGTACCATCTTTAATGTACAAACCATACTCAATTTGCCTACATCATAGGCTAGTGGTAGGGTTGCATATAATAGTAAATATAATATCTTAAGTAAATTGTAAAATGATAAAAGTAGAAGGAAACACAAATCATATATTTGTGTTTAAAAAAGCATGCTCAGTAGAAAATGGTGTACAGTACATTCCTCATTTAACAATTAATTAGTTTCTACCCTTTATAGTCCCTGATTTGGGGGAGCGTATTAATTTATGAAGGGAGAAAGGCAAGGTTATGTGTTCACCAACATACAAGATAGTACCATCAGCCAGCAATTCTTGGTATAGATTATTCACAGAAAGAAAGAAACCAAGTATTTGTAAAGGAAGTGAATAAACCTCAGTCCAGCTAGCCAGGATGTGAGCTCGGACCCTGGACTAAGTCAGCCTTGAGGAGGAGGTCCTTTTTACATTTTTACCTACTTCACATTTGCACAAGATTGATATGTTAGGAACATCCTAAACACCTTCTATAGATTAGGAACGAAAGATGAAACATATCCATTTTTTTTTGTATTTTTTCTGAAGTTGGAAACAGGGAGGCCGTCAGACAGACTCCTACATGCACCTGACCGGGATCCACCCGGCATGCCCACCAGGGGGTGATGCTCTGCCCATCTGGGGCGTTGCTCTGTTGCAACCAGAGCCATTCTAGCGCCTGAAGCAGAGGCCATAGAGCCATCCTCAGTGCCCGGGCAAACTTTGCTCCAATGGAGCCTTGGCTGTGGGAGGGGAAGAGAAAGACAGAGAGGAAGGAGAGGGGGAGGGGTGGAGAAGCAGATGGGTGCTTCTCTTGTGTGCCCTGGCCGCCGGGAATCAAACCCGGGACTCCTGCACGCCAGGCCGACGCTCTACCACTGAGTCAACTGGCCAGGGCGAAACATATCCATTTTTATAGATATTGTTCATAATATAATATTATCCACAATATGTTTCAGTGATCGCTTAATATCAAGTTTGTTACATGAGTGGGGTTAAAAAAATTGTTCTATTTTTTGTTTTTCTTAAGAATGATAAATATAATGTGTTCTATCTCTATTCTTTGACAAATTTAATAAAACTTTCAAGTTGTAATATTTTAATTACATTTAAAGCATTGTTATTTAGCTACTTATGATGATCAAAATAATGGTGACAAGCATTCCTCTGTGATCAAAATAGTCACTGCGGTTCACTATTGATAATCTTAATGATTATTTCCCCAAACCAATACAACAGTGGCTTTTTTATTTGTTACAATGTTTATTTGGATCGTACTGAATTTCTCTGCTATCTTTAAGTATATTGGGGACACAACAATCACTACTTGGAAGTTCAGTGAATATGAGATAAAACTATCATCAGATGAACATTTAATAAGAACCACCTAAAGTAAATACATAAGTGTGTCCTATATTCAAAATATTCTACATAAAATACTTATCCAAAAATCATAGAATATAAAAATATTGCCCCTTCAAATATATTATCTGTAGTATGCCTTTTTATTGTAAACTAATCTAAATTTTCAAAATAATACAATATTTGACATAGACACAACTTTCAACACTTCATGCCTTTTGTAGTGTTGAGAAAGACATATTTCATAGCCAGAATCACATTCAGTTTAGTGCATTTTTTACTGGAGTAACATGCTAAACTTTTAAACAAAAATAAATATTTTAGTGCACTCTTTTTTGGTTTCTCTGCATTATTATTTCATCAAAGCAATCACTTCACTGTGAAATCTGGATGAGATATCATAATGGAAAATACCATCAATAATGGAATATCTTTTTTCATAGAAAAGAATAGCAAGGTATCCTAAAATTCTGGGCTTGCCTTCTCAGATTTGTCTACTAAAGGGCCTCCTCTTCTTGCTGGATAATGTTTCTTGCACATAAACTTACATTTTATTATTAGAATTACACACATACACAAAAATGCATAGTAGCAGTTATTGTAAATATTTAAACAAGCAGTAAATCTGATATTTAATTAGTTTTTTTTTTTAATTTTATTTATTTATTTATTTATTTTACAGAGACAGTGAGTCAGAGAGAGGGATAGACAGGGACAGACAGACAGGAACGGAGAGAGATGAGAAGCATCAATTATTAGTTTTTCGTTGCGTGTTGCAACACCTTAGTTGTTCATTGATTGCTTTCTCATATGTGCCTTGACCGCGGGCATTCAGCAGACCAAGTAACCCCTTGCTGGGGCCAGTGACCTTGGGTCCAAGCTGGTGGGCTTTTGCTCAAACCAGATGAGCCCGCGCTCAAGCTGGGGACCTCGGGGTCTCGAACCTGGATCTTCCGCATCCCAGTCCGACGCTCTATCCACTGCGCCACCACCTGGTCAGGCTAGTTTTTAATTATTAGAACAGACCTTAATATATTCTTTCAGTTATTTTTCATGATTGCCAGATTTTGTTAAGAAATGAAATATTAATCACTGTTATTTTCAGGACTAGTAATGGTACATCCTAAAGAAGATTTTACAAAATAATTTTTTTTCTTCTTAATTTTATACTATATAGTGAGCAGATACTCTGGAGACTTGAGTTCAAGTAATACACACCCACATCACATGTAATCAGATGTAACATTTCACAACAACCCAATAGGGAAAAAAAGATGCTTTTATGAATCTTGTATGGGACAAAAAATTTCAACCTAAAAATTCCCTGTGATATTCCTATTTTCTGCCCCCTCTTCAACCCACCAACTGTTGATCTTTTTTACTGTCTCCATAGTTTTGTTTTTCCAGAATGTCATTTATTTGGAGCCATATGGTATATAGCTTTCTGACTTACTTCTTTCACTCAGTAACATGCATTTGTTTCCTTTGTGTCTTTTCATGGCTTGATAGCTCATCCTCCTTTAGTGTTTTGTTGCTTGGATACACAATAGTTTATTTATCCATTCACCCACTGAAGGACATCTTGTTTGCTTCTGAGTTCAGACAATTATCAATAAAGCTACTATAAACCTCCATATGCAGGGTTTGTGTGGACATAAGTTTTCTTCTCCTTTGGGTAAATATATACTAAGGAGCATAACTGCTGGATTACATAGTGAAAGTGTGATTAGTTTTGTGAAAAACTGCCACACTGTTTTCCAATGTAGCTGTACTATTTTGCATTTGCACAATTACTTAATACAAGTTCTGTGGCTCCATATCCTCATTGTCATTTGATGTCAGTGTTCTGGATTTTGGCCATTCTAAGGGGTGTAGTATCTCAGTATTGTTTTAATTTGCATTTTCCCAATGAAATACGATATGAAACATCTTTTCATATTTTTATTCACCATCTATATATCTTCTTCGGTGAGGTGTCTGTTAAGGTCTTTGACCCATTGTTTATTAGGGTTTTTTGTTTCCTTACTGTTGAGTTTTAAGAGTTCTTTGTATATTTTGAATAACATTCTTTTATGAGATGTATTTTGCAAATACTTTCTTCCAGTCTATGACTTGTTTTCTGACCTTTTGTCATTGTCTTTTGAAGAGCAGAAGTTTTTAATATTAATAACTTCCGGTTTATCAATTTATTTTTCATATATCATGCTATTGGTATTGTATCTAAAGAGTCATTGTCATGTCCAAGATTATCTAAGTTTTCTTTTTTGTTATTTTCTAGGAGTTTTAGAGTTTTTCATTTTACATTTAGTTTTGTGATCCATTTTGAATTAATTTTTGTGAAGGGTATTAGTTCTGTGTTTAGTTGTAGAAATGATCTTTGCTCCATTTTATTGCTTTTGCTCATTTGTCCAAGATGAGTTGACTTTATTTATGGGAGTCTATTTCTGGGTTCTCTATTCTATTCCATTGATCTATGATTAATTGTAGCTTTATAATAAGTTATGATGTTAGGTAATGTCAGTCCTCCAACTTTTCTCCTTCAATATTGTGTTGAATTTTCTAGGTCTTGTGTCTCCCCATATAAACTACAGAAGTCAGTTTGTTGATATTCATAGCATAACTCTCTGGAATTTGTTAATGCTTTTTGGTATTAAATTATACTGAAGTAACGTCTAAATGGGCCAAGTTAATGGAGAAAAGATCAATTATTCCAGTCACTCAGAATTAAAGCTACTAATACATAAATTCTTGTTGAACTCTTTAAATTTAATGTTCCTGGCTAAAGCAGGAATTGGTCATACATACTTGCTCAGAAATTGAGGCAGAAATTTCTCATGGGCTTATCTAGAAGGCATTTGCTTATCCTATATTTGCTTTCAGTAGTCTGTTTATTAAGCAATTTGGAATGTTAGGAACTAGATAAAAGAAGTCTGGGGGAAGAATTTTAAGATGTTTATATTGTATTTGAGATGTAAAGAAAAAATTTAAATGACACATTTGAAAAATAAACCTACCAGAGAAAAATTAGAATGATGAAGAGAATAATTTAGTAAGAGATGCTAATAAGTTTATATATTATTGACATCTGGCTTCCTTAGTGGATAGCATTATAGTTAAATGAAAGTAATACAATAACAAAAATACTTTCATTAAAAGAAAACTGTAATGTGGTGTTTTTGCATGTATTAAGTTTTTGGTGGAATTTGCGTGCAGAAAAGACTACATATAGGTTTATCATTTATTATTTAATAAATAATCTATAGTTCAAAACTTAATTCTGTTTTATACTTCTAAGTTTATCATAGATATATTATTATATTTTATGAACCTAGCAGGTTTTGGTAATTATTTTCATTTGAACATTGAATTATGTCTGGTCTTATTTAAAATTTTATTTAAATACTTTCTAATATTTTAAACTACATTTATACATTTAATATTTAGTTTAAGTAGTTCAGTTTTTAAAATCTTGCTGTACACTTAAATAATAATTATAAATGTAATGAATTTACTTGAAATAGAATGAAGCTCAAAGTCTCATTAATCCTTCAAAATGAAATATATTTTAATTTGTAATCACAAATCTAAATTAATTACTTTATTACATATTATAACTTGATGTTACAGAATTCTAATTCTTGTCAGGAAAAATTGTCAAATATTTGAAAGGGATGTAAGAAATTGGGTGTGGTGTTTTGGCCAATGTCAACTTGACTCTAGGCATTATCAGATTCTGTTTGGAGGGGTGTGCACTTTTGATTGGTGTACAACATGGTAGAGGTAGTCAATAAATTGTAGAGACCGACAAAATGCAAGGTTCAGATAGCTTACTGAAACTATTAAAAGCCCATATGATGTATTTAAGGAATTTAAAGTTTTGATTTCCCATCAACTCAGGAGACAATGACGAATGTTTACAAGAATAAGTACATGACCTTAACTAGTGACTTGTAACCTTATTTTAAGCCCAGAAATGACATCTTTATTCAGCGTGGGTTTGAAAATCACCTGGCATACCACAGGCCCTTTGCTTAAAGGACCTTCAGGGCAATTGCACTGGTTTGAAACAATAATGAGCTCTCTATAAGGCTGACCTAAGAAACTTATCTGTCATTCTGACATGTCGAAGAAATCTACTGGAAATGTTGGTGGCAAGAACATGAAATAGACTTGTTGAGATATAAGATATCCAAAAGGAGATACATTTAAAGACATCCCATTAATCAAACTGACAATGGAAAAGCCCAAACAGAGGGAAAAGTACAGCTGTCTTGTTAAACCGGGGCTCATTAATTTTTCTCCCCCCCCCCTTTCCTTCTCTGTATTTTCTATTGGAACATTTCTTGAGAGTGAATATAGTCAGTTTCACATAGATGATTTAAAGCTTGACCGTTACATCGCATAGCAATTTATTTCAGAAATGTAAATATTTTAAAAAGAATTAGTCTCACCCTTGAGATTCAAATTTATTTATATATAGGATTAAAAACAGCATGCAATAAAATGTTAGATGAGAGATCTGTAAGGGTTTCCACAAACAAGTGGAAGCAAAGTGTTAATGAACCAAATGCTTGCAAAGGTTGGCTTAGCAAATGTCCGTCAAACCGCTGGCTCTAATGTTAACAATAGCTGAAGCCTAAACTTGACGTGATTTTTCAAAAGACATTTTAAGAAAACTTAGTTCTAGAAGTCTGATTATTATAATCAACTAATTAAACAAGCACAACTCAGGAATTGTGATATAATAAAGCATTTTTATTTCCATAGACACTTTAGACTTTGTAATTTGAATTCTTTCCCTGAGTAGATAAAAAGAGTGCCTTGTCTTTTCTTGTGAGTAATAGGGATAAAAATGTTCTTCAGTCACTCAGCCTCACAAAATTCTGTTGGGTCAGCGATTCTGTGCAGGGATCCCCAAACTTTTTACACAGGGGGCCAGTTCACTGTCCCTCAGACCATTGGAGGGCCGCCACATACAGAGCTCCTGTCACTGACCACAAATGAAAGAGGTGCCCCTTCTGGAAGTGCCGAGGGGCCGGATAAATGGCCTCAGGGGGCCGTAGTTTGGGGACGCCTGGTGTAGGGAGACTATAAAAAAGTGGCAGGACTGCTGGGAAAGCTTCATGCCCTGCAGTGGCAGAAGGTCACAGTGCTGTTGTTTCATCATCCAGGAACAAGCTGGGTGGCCACGGTGTTCAGTTCTAGAGCAGGCAGGCGAACTCTGGAGTGTGGAAGCCCAGCAGCCCATGATGGCTGCCCAGTTCCTATATCCAAGGACTGGAGGAGGTGGTACTAAGCCACTGGAGGTCCCAAAACAAGAAAGACTTTCTAAAGAGAGGTGGATATGTCACAAAAAGAAATCCGGAATAAATCATTGAGGCTATGGTTAGCCAGTGAAGAGGAGGCTTGATTTTGCAGAGTCTGGGAATTGAGTCTGGGAGTCACTTCAGCTGTTGTCAGACATTTCTCATAGTATGAAAGGGACAAATAGACCTAGTTGAACTAGATCTTACCAGCTTATAAAAAAAAAAAAAGCAAAAAAAACACAACAAACTAAAATTGTTTCAGTAGCTATTTCTAGGGAAGAAAATCTCAAATGAACCAATTGGTTGAACAAAAGCCCAGACTTAAGAGTTATGTTGACAGAATAAGCTAGACAAATCCAAGACCTAGTGCACAGGATCTGAACCATGTACAGGAAACCATCCAAATTCCTAAACCTACTGATAGCAGAGCTAATGTGGCTATTGTTTTAGCTTCTCTTGTTTTGAACTACGCTTGCTAAATTTTATGTTAGCTCACATAACTGATGAAGGTATCCAGGGTGCATGCATGTGTTTTCTTGCTGATGAGATAAATTCACTTACAACCTCTTGTTGGATTCTATAAAGTCAGCCATATGTATGGCCAAGAAAAGCTTGAATACCTAAAGCTCTCTAGGATAGTAAATGGGAGCTCTGTTCCCGTGCTGAGAGGAGAACAAGAATTAATCTTTTACTACAAGATTTAACCTGTGATGATATGCAATACTGTCTTGTGCTTGAACAGCCCTGCCTGGCTGGCGATAGTTACTGGTGCTGTAAACCACAGAGGAATTAGTTATTGTTGTTCCCACTGTGCCTGACATTTTTGCCAATTACTGATACTGTTGGCACTTGGCATGCTGCTTGGAATGTTGCTGATGCGCTCTTTACAACATACCTGCCTAGAAATAGTTAGTGTCAGTTTGTTTCATCTGGAAAGGCCTTCAACATACTTTTACTGCTTGAAATCCCAAACTATGTATTTTATCTGCTAGTTGGACCAATCCTAGAATACTGTTTGCTGCTGATTAAAATTTTAAATTTAAATATTCCATTACATTGATGATATGTTGATAATCTTAGAAATGTTACAAAATGCCTTTGTAACATTACAAGCTACCCTAGCCAGTGGACTATATGCAGAGTATGAGTGGGTCAATATCTAATGCTCTGGACCACAATGATTGCCTCAGAGCCCAAGGGGACATTCCACAACCTCCTAATTAAAATTAAATTGCTATGCCTGTAGCCACTAACTACAGCATAAAGAGCCTGATCCTTGATAGGGCTTTTGCATTTTAGAAACAGGACACTCAGAATTGGGCATTTTACTACATCCTCCATATCAGCTCAATAAATAAATCTGAATGAGTGCCCCAGAACAAGAAACCTTAGAACCAATTCTGAGAGTAATAAAACAAAGTGTTCTTCAGATCCACATATTTTCCTTCAAAATGCATGAAATTACAGGAGATCATGAGCACAGATATGTGGTGTTTGGTCACAAAAATTTCACAATGAATAAATGAATGGGTGTCGTTGGCACTGATACTTGCACATTAAGTTTTGGAATACATCCTTTCCTCCTCTCTGCTTCACGTACTGTGGCAAGTGTGGATCTGTTACTAGGCCCTTAGAGGAGTTCGATTATTTTTCTGATAGGAGTTCTGACTTTCTGGAGTTTTATCCAATTTCCTGACTCTTTAATGGGTTCTTTCTAAATCCAAATCACTAAAGTTCGACAGGTCCCAAAGTTTCTGGGAAATCTGATCAAGAGAGGAGCTCCATACACCTGAAACAAGGCCACAAGGAGATAATAAAATGAGAACTAAGAATAAAACAATATAAAATTAGACCAAACCTACAGGGGCTCTAGTTTAGATAATTATCTTTACCATATAGTTATAAAAATAAGGAAATTGTTGCCCAGTGGTGACCCCGTCTTTAAGACTTACTGCTCCAAAACACCTAAGATTCTTCTTAGATTTTCTTAATGTGTACAATTAAGTAATTATGAAAATTTTGGTAGAGATCTGGAAACTACAAAAAAACAAACAAACAAATGTGAGTTCTACAATTTAAAAAAAACAAAAACAGGCCCTGGCCGTTTGCTCAGTGGTAGAGCGTCGGCCTGGTATGCAGGAGTCCCGGGTTTGATTCCCGGCCAGAGCACACAGGAGAAGCGCCCATCTGCTTCTCCACTCCTCCCCCTCTCCTTCCTCTCTGTCTCTCTCTTCCCCTCCCACAGCCAAGGCTCCATTGGAGCAAAGTTTGCCCGGGCACTGAGGATGGCTCCATGGCCTCTGCCTCAGGTGCTAGAATGGCTCTGATTGCGGCAGAGCGATGCCCCTGGTGGGCATGCCAGTGGATCCCAGTCGGGCGCATGTGGGAGTCTGTCTGACTGCCTCCCCATTTCCAACTTAAGAAAAATACAAAAAACAAAACAAAAAACAAACAAACAAAGAAACAGTAGGCCCTGGCGAGTTGGTTCAGTGGTAGAGCATCTGCCTGGTGTGTAGATGTCCAGGGTTCAATTCCTGACCAAGGCAAACAGGAGAAGCACCCATCTGCTTCTCTACCCTTCCCCTTCTCCTTTATTTCTCTTTCTTCTCTTCTGGGCAGCCAAGCCTCCATTGGAGCAAAGTTGGCCCGAGTGCTGAGGAGAGCTCCATGGCCTCCACCTCAGGCACTAGAATGGTTCCATTTGCAATGGAGCAATGCCCCAGATGGGCAGAGCATCGCCCCCTAGTAGGCGGGTGATCCTAGTCGGGCACATGCAGGAGTCTATCTCTGCTTCCCTGCTTCTCAGTTCAGAAAAATACAAACAAACAAACAAAAAAAACAGTAACTAAAGCAGAAAATAAAAAATACGATCAAGAACTTAGCTTGAGTAAACATAGCAAAAGAGAGTAAGTAAACTGCAAAATAGATGAAAAAAGAAATATTCCAAATGTGGTATAGAAAGATAAATGCCTGAAAAATACAGGAGAGAAAATACATTTCACAGAAGAGACAGTGAAAGGGTCTAATATTCATGTAATCAGCTTCTGTAAGAAAGAGGTGAGAGGATGGGGGCAGAAGTAATTTAAAATATAGCTAAGAATGTTTCAAAACATTACCCATAATAAACTCTTTCAAATTTTTCTTGAACTCTATACTGGTTTCTATGGGTCTGGATGTTCACCACCAAATAAAATGACACTTTTATCAGGAAAAAGTTATAATGGTTCCAATTAATTTAAAATTAAACTTGGAAAATGTGGGCTGCTTGTTATACACAAGAATACAATTTGTGTATGTTTTGTTAAAAGGTAGACATATTACATTGTTGGATGAATACATGACTAATTTTCAATAGTAAATAATATTTCTACTTCATAGTGGGGACTAGACTGAGGTGAATGCAGAGGATTCCCTCAGTGTTATATTATGGTTAACTGAGCTTTAAAGGACAAGATCAACATGGACGTAGTGTCATTTGAAATAGATACATTTGGCAAAAACTCTTGAAGAAGTACGGACTGAACGCATGTAGAGCATGGGAATGGGTAAAATGATGGACTCTTGTGCTGTTGCTGGGATTAGGATGCACTAATGAAATTCATAGTAATTTCTTTTTTAAAAAAATGTAATAGGAATTATGGTTATTGGGTGTTATGTTTGCTTTCCCCAATCATTATAGACAAGATATATTGATAGTATAAAAATTTCAAAGGTTGCAGATGGCATTAACATCAGAATTGGGTTTTGATACTGGAACCAGCACGTACCATGAAACTGTATTTTTAGCATAAGATGATTTGGCTGAAAGTCTCTTTGAGAAGAGAGTAGGTGTTTTTAATCATACATGGAATGACATGATGTGTATGGGTAATACTAATAAGTGTTGGTGATCATTGTTTTTAATGAATGTACTACTCCTAATTTCTACTATTCAGCCATGTTGAGTGAGCAGTAATTTATACGTGTAATACCCTCCCTCTCAGTCTCATTGCTGACCAGAGTTGATGGAGTCTGATCTAAGAAAATCAATCTATAAACTAATTATCATATATACATATAATTTATGTACTGATTAACCCCCCCCCCAAAAAAAAACCCAGGAAATTTTTTTTTTTTGGTTCAATAAAAGTCAGTGGAAGAACCAGTCTAAATATAGTATAAGGTTGGGTCTGTGGAAGGTATTATGGTCAACTTGCTGGTCCCCTGAGCTACTATTACATGTTTATTCATATTCTTAAATATTTTACAGTAAACATTTGTAATAAGGTGTGGAACATTTGGAGAAGCCAGTATGTATTTACCCACAGGAAAGAACTAAAGATAATAATGGTACATCGATATATCCTTGCAAGACCAATATTCACAATACTGAATATAGATTAATAACGCTACTGGGAATTTTTAACTTTGAAAGAGGCAGTATGAAAATACAAACTGATTTTTCCCCGTTGACACTGTATTAATGCTTCTCTTTAAAGTTAGAATTAATTTATTATAACTTATACTTAGAAATGAGGCTAAACCTAGAGGTAAAAAAAGTAAATCCAATTCAATCTTTCTCAAATCAAGTCAAATCTTAGCAAGACTTCTTTCTAGACTTAAATATTATTTAAGGATTGAACAAAGAGTACAAAAAGAATAAAAAGTAATCGGGATGGGGAAATCAGGAAATGCTAAGTAAAGCTGAAAGAAAGGAGAGAATAAAAGATGTCAGGTTTTTAAATTATTGTTTATTGTTTTGCTTTTACCTTGAAGGAGTAAAGAACTGAACATTGGAAGCTTCCAACCAAGCACAGAAACCAATTTGGATCACAATTACTGACAAACAATTTTTTCACTGATTGGTAATACATACCCATGCCATAGAGCCATTCATCAATGTTCTGTTTGTTGTTCTTAGGTTGCAATTAAATTTCAGAAAAAGGGTCGGTGTTAAGTATATTTGTGCACTGCTTTAGAACTACAAAGTCCTCAAGAAATGAAACATTAGGCATTTTAGGCGTTAGAAACTCTAATCCCAAGAGTCCTGTAAATGTAAATCTCTCTCCCCCTTCCCCCTGCTTCTCCCCCACTCCCCTTCCCAGCACATGCAGAAATATTGCTTTGCAAATACATCAGTGCACATGCATCTTCTTATTAATCTCTATGGGTATCTGATATTGTCAAGACTCTCCTCCTTAGAAACCGCTTTCCCTGCTTTCTGATTTACCTCTCAGCATTCCAAGTCAGTCCTGGAATATGCACTCTATTTCTCCTCTGTAAGGAATTCTCAAAGCTGGATCTCCAAATTCTCCAGATTTTAATTTTCTCTGTGCTATGGATTTTAATTCACTCTGCAAATGTTTCACAGATTCATATTTGCATTTAAATAGGTCAACCAGGTATATAGTTTAAATTCTTGAACGCTGATGTCTTTTATCAGTCTTAATGCATGCTTGGTGTTTGAGGAAGCCAAAAATAAAATTCCTTTTTCTTTCCTAAATGCTGAACTAATGGACACACAAGATGAAGGATCAGGCAGCTTAAGAAAGTAAATATGTAAGGCTGGTGGTTGTGACCATGCAGATTCGCATTGAATTTGGGCATATGGTAAAGGAACTGTGGAGCCGGAGAACGGTGAGCCATACCAATTTATCAGAGGCTTGCAAAGACAGGCAAGCCAAAAGAAGAAAGGAAACACACACACACACACACACACACACACACCAAAGGAAAATCTGCTTTTCACAGTGGAGGGCAAAGGATCAAGAAACAAATACCTCACAGTGCAAGGACACATCTGATCTTATCGCCCCTGAGGGGAAGCACTTACATCCTTACAATAGTGCTGTCACGTGCTCACGGCTAATGGCACAAAGTGCTGGCAGCTGGTAAACCAGCGAGCAGGCTCAACACAGCTGTTTTCCCCACAGTAAACCTTCTCAAGTATAAACTTGATTCGTGGTAAAGCTGTTTTGGAAAATGCAGTTTATACCTAATCCTAATACGGAGACCCAGAGTCAAAGGGATTGAGATGCCTCATCACGGACTGCTCTGCCCTGGACTGGGCAGGGGTCTCACTGAGGAGTTCAAGTTTGATCCCTTGAGAACTAGCAGCTTCTTTAATTCAGCCCTACATTCTTTGGGAGGAGTCAATTGGCATTGGGTGGTGGGGGGAGATGAAGGCAATGCGAATGACGCTCCCTCCACTCAAGGAGGGGAAAGTGTGATAAGGTGCCAAAGAACTGTAAAACTTAGTATTGGCAACACCATTTTAAAGAGGAAAAGTCAGGTTTCTTGCCCCCTCCTTTCTTTAGAGAATGGAGGCAGAAGGATGTGGGAGCTTCCTGGCTTACAAGGACGACTGGGTCATTTAGTTTATAGTTCTCTGAAGGAATAAACCCTTATCTCAAGAACTTCCTTTCCCTTTCAATAAAACACAATATTTACATATCCTACACTGATTTTAACTCTTCCTCCCTTCCTGGAGTCCTGAGAGTAACATATGCCTCCCAGGGGTCTCCAAACTTTTTACACAGGGGGCCAGTTCACTGTCCCTCAGACCATTGGAGGGCTGCCAAATACAGTGGTCCTCTCACTGACCACCAATGAAAGAGGTGCCCCTTCCAGAAGTGCAGTGGGGGCTGGATAAATGGCCTCAGGGGGCCACATTGCGGCCCGCGGGCAGTAGTTTGGGGATGCCTGACAAAGGAATGGGAGGTAGACACTAAAAGATTTGTGAATGTCTTTGATATGTAAAACGACATCACTATTGTGTTACCTTGTAAGTTTTAATATGTAGGAATGTTTTTATAGATCCTATCCATGAATGTTGTAAGCTTGTTAATGGTTGATTATTGTGTCATATTCCCCTTCCTTTCCCCCAACCTATATGTGATCAAGTCTATATAACTAGCTGCAGGGCTCTTTTGCATACACACAATTTGGGTTAGCTATACCCCGTGTAAGGCATATATGCAGCCGGCTTATTAATAAATCTCCTCCTAAAAATTCTTCTGTATTCTGCCTTGGTGTCTCTACATAACCCATGGAATTAAGGTACACTACTTTATAACAAAAGAATGGGTATTCACACCACCAGAATCCACTACAATTCTTCCTTCTAGCCTTTTTCTTTTCATGGTAAAAGGTGTGTTTTGTTTTGTTTTCTGCCAATGAATCTGGGTATGTCCACTTAATGTTTTGAGAAGATTTCCGTTATTCTTACATTTCACTTCATGTTTAGCTATCTGCCATTTTCATTCATTTTCAGTCAACAATAGTGCCTTTTGTACTTCAGCCTTTCTCATTTATTGTTTTCCTTTAAACGCATGCACCCTCGATCTATATTCAGGTTAATGTGAGCCATCTTCTGTATGCAGGATTTTCACTCTGTTTATATAGTTAGTTCTTTCTCCATGCTCCGTATTCAGGGAGAACACCTTCTAAACCAGATCTGGCTGTTGGGTCACTATCATAGTGGTTAAAGGTGTAACCAATGAGAACTGAGATAAATTTTCGTCTCTGCCCGTAAATGGCAATAGAAAATTGGGTAAATTACTTTTCTCTCTGAGAATGAGGAAAAAGGACCAGAACAGATCAATAAGCAATAAAGAAACTAAAATGGTCATTGAAGTTTCCCTCTCTGGAAAGGCTACAGGCTGAGGAGATTTGATATGTGAGTTCTACCAACTTTAGAAAAACAGCCATTTTCTATTAATAGAAATGAATGTAAAATCCATAAATAAATTATTGGCTAAATGGACTTAATATTATATTTAAAAATAATAGGTTATGAAAATGTTCAAGAAGTATAAAACAAGGCATAAGAATTGAAAGAGAAGGACTACAACTCACTATATATAAATCATATGATTATCCACCTAGAAAAAAACTCCCGTGACATCAACAATTAGTGCTAATGAGTACTATCCTTTAGTTCTAGAAAGAAAAACAATTTACAGAAGCAGTAACCAAGAAGAAAAATAGTTAAGTCAAATGCCCTTTATAATAACAAACTATAAAATACCAAGAATTTAACCTAATTAAGATTACAGATGAACTGTTTGGAGATGTAGAAAGACAGTAGATGGTCTGGCATTATGGGGAGAAAGTTCTTGTACTTAGATGATGAATTGATACTACTTTAATGTCCATTCACAGTCATGGCTGGGTCGGGCCCAGGGTGGTTGGGCATCCTTCTAGATAATGTGCACACTGGTCACTGCAGCCCGGAACCACCCTGTACTGAAACTCACAGGTGGAGATTAGAGGAAGGATAAGGGAAATGACTGAAGAAAAGCTATACATTGTTGTGGGGGGAAATTATCTCTTATTGAAAGTAAACTGTAATTGAAAAAATAAATCTATGAACTTTTTGAAAGTGATAATGTTATTATTGTGGGCTTTGGTGGCCCACATATCATGTGGATTTTCTTCTGTGCAATGATATTAGAGAGCAGCTCCACCAAGTGCCACAAAGTGGATACAGGGAATGTGTGATGGTGGCTGTTAGTAAGGACACAAGGAAATACAAATGTGTCATTTCTGAAGCTGGGTGGTTATGCATGGTTGTTCATTTTAATCTTTAAAAAGTTCACATTACATATACACATTCTCTGGTGGTGGCATTCAGCTGGTTCACACCGGTTTGGCAGAACTGATACCTAATTTTTTGAGTCCGGCGAACCAGTTGTTAAAATGGCACTTGTAATCAGGTGCCATTTTAACAACTTAAGGTTCTCTCTAAGGTGGATAACTGAGCAGCCGCCCAATGTGGAAATCACACATTTACATTCCTTACTCTCTTTTAACACTTATCTGCGCAACATCATGTTCTAAGCGCCAGTAGTAATGTTCATTCTGTCCACAGGTGAAAAAAATTGCAAGTGAGGATGTCAATCAAGAAGCAATATGGAAATATCTTAAATAGTAATTTTATTTTTTTTGTTAGGTATTATTTAATATTTTTATTAATATTTTAAAACTGTTATAATCTGGTTTTGTGTACTTTTAAAAATGTTCTTAAGTACTAATACATAAAATAATAAACTACATATATATATGCACACACATTATATATGTATATTTTCCTATGTACACATACAATTTTTGAAGGTATATTTACAATTTCATAGCACTAGGTGCTAAATAATAAGTTAAATATCTAAAACTAAATGCTGTAAAAGACTACTGAAATAGCATTTAATTTAGAAAACAACTTAGCAATACATGATTTTTAAGGCATGAAACTATTGAAAAAACTATAAAAATAAGGCTAAGATGTAAAAGAACTAAAGGAACTAATTGTAGGGGAAGAGTCAAGTAATCAGTATCTTAAAGATGCCAGTTTACTAAATTATTCTACATAGTCAATCAAAAGTCAACATAATTTTTAATGGAACTCAATAAGTCTATTATTCAAGTATCATGGAAGGGCATAACATAGCCAGAATAATTTTAACCAAAGAAAGAAAGAAAGAAAGAAAGAAAGAAAGAAAGAAAGAAAGAAAGAAAGAAAGAAAGAAAGAAAGAAAGAGAGAGAAAGAAAGAGAGAAAGAAAGAAAAAAAGAACAAATGGTGGGGCCTGTTTTACCAAAGATCAGGAGATATTTAAGATCTGTTGATCTAATGTTAAGACCATTAGAACAATGTGGTTGACTTGCAGCTATAGAAGGTGATCCACAGAATGTAATAGATGACCAAGAAGCAGTTCTACAACATAATGGAGTGGTAAAAAGACGGGACTGTCACTGCCAATCCAGAGGAGAGGATGGGCATTTCAGTCACTGGTACCAGGACAATGGATAAGCTCATGGCAGAAATCTGTTCTGAAGATATAAAAGTCAGAGAAAATTCTCCTCAGGACTTTCAGGTAGGGGAAAGTTTTCTAAAAGAGTGTACAGTACATCAAAAGATTAATACAAGATGAAAAAACAACCTACAGACTTTAAAAACGAGTCCACAAATATTAATATTCAAAATTTATACAGAATTCCTAGAAATCAATAAGAAAAAGACACTTCTACAGAAGAATACTCAAATATGTATAGAGACATTTCTCAAAAGTGGAAATGTGAATCTCCAGCAAACACATGAAAAGATGTTCTACATCTTTACCTGGTCATGAGTAACCAGGTAAACGCAACTGGAAACCACAATGAAAATGCCATCAAGCACTGAGAATTAAGGAGTCATGTAAATATTAGAATACCAGCGTTGGTAAGAATTGGGATATTGTGAACATATTAACTTTTCTTGGATACTATAAACCACTTCAACTACTAGAAAAGAAAAAAACTTTGGCAATTACATTAAGCATGCCTAGCAATTTTGCCTAGCAATTTCTCTCCTGGGAAGAGTCAAAAATTAAATAAATATGTTCAGGTATAAGAATACTCACAACTGTGTTGTTGTTATTATTTTTGTAGTCAAAAATTAATCTTTGAAATAAATTATTAAATGTGAAATGATAAAATGATTAGAGTATTGTACATATAAATGTGCATAGTTCTCAAACTGAGTGAAAAAAACAAATTACAGAAATAATTGAATAATGTGTATTATTTAAATCTACATGAGCTATATATAAGCAATGCCTTTCTAAGACTGTCTCTGCTTGAGTCCCTGTGGTAATTTTTTTTTAAAATGCAGCATAAGAAACTAATATATAGAGCTTCCACTTAGCCTTAGCAATGATAATAGCTCTTACTTTACAGGTCAATGAACCAGTGTGGGTGCGGGAGTACTGCCAACTGTATGTCCAGTTCTGTCACACGTTGGAGAACCTAGAGGATTGTTACTGGTGGCTCTGTGCACCCAGCGGATGCAAGCCTAAACCAGGACTCCACCTGTTGCCTGACTCCATGTACCCTCACTTGAACAGGGGGGCTGTGAGGGCGCTTGGGCTCACAAGTGTCAGGTCAGACTCTATTCACTAGCCCAAGAAAAATTTGACCATTCCTCTTCTCAGTGTATGCTGCCTAAGTCAAATAGGTCCCTTGGAGAAAAAGACTGGGAAAATTGTGCCGAAAGTCTGGTGTTTCAGAGTCCTCGATGGAGTCATGCTCTCTCCCTCTGTGGGTTCTAAGATTGAGGACTACTGGCTCAGGGTTGGATACTAGGGAAACGATCATGATTATCCATTTGTGTAGCTGATCTCAGCCTTCTCATTTACTCTTGATTTCTTTGAAAATGTATGATATATATTAAGAAATACCCTTGTTGACTGCCTATCTAACAGGCCCCTCGGAAAACCATGTTCTACCAGGCACGGCAATTGATTCCTGCAGACCCATCTTTCCTACTTGCCATTCCGCCCTTGCTGCTCGTCGCAGTAATGAACTAACTCACTGCTGTTTGGGGATTCTCTCATCTCACCGTGACTTGACTCCCTGCTCAGTTACAGCATGTTTAACCCTCAATCCCGGCGCAGAGAGCAGCCAATAGTGAGCATTCCAACAACGCTCATGCCCCTTTGCAATATGCTTGCCTATCACCATCGTAAGTGGAGTGTGAAACAGTTAATTTTGTTAATTATTTTTTCCTTTTCTTCTTTTGAGAGAGGGAAGCGGGAAGGAAGGGGAGAGAGAGAAAGGGAGAGAGAGAAGCATCAACTTGTTGTTCCATTTAGTTGTACACCCATTGATTGCTTCTTATATGTGCCCTGACTGGGGCTCAAGCCAGTGGTTCCCAATGACCCGAACACTCTGAGAGGACGCTTTGTCCACTGCACTGCTGGCTAGGGCACTGTTTCGTTAATTCTTAAAGAGTAGAACCACTCTAGAATGCTGCTGCTCTGAATCTGTGGTCCCTTCCTCCATAGCATTGGCAGTCCTGTCAGCTCTTCCTTATTTAATTTGGGGTCATCCCTTTTCTTACACTTCTAAAAACCCTACTCAGCAGAGCATTTGGCCCATCTCCTCAAGGCTGTTAAATCTTGTATCACAGGCAACTGCCTTGTATCGACAAGCTCTCCACCATCTCGTTTTATATTCTACCTTTCTTGCTTCAATAGCCTCAGGACTCACTCCCAGGCATACTCTTGTTTCCTCCCAGGACTCGTGAGCCGCATGCTGTAGCTCCTTTGGTGTGTGATCTCTGTCCCCTCTTAGCTGTCACAGAACATGATCAGTCAAATTTTGCTGAAATTTAACCCTAATTATGTATAGATCAGGAAGTCAAGAACAGAGGTGGGAACCGATCCTAAGGAGAACAGCGTATCTGAGATAATGGCCGTATTTCGAACTTGACATGGTGCTGAAGGAAAGGGTCCCCCCCTATCTTCAGACAGAATGATATGGGCCACTTCTACTGTCACGTAGGGTTCAAGGGCTTCTGGAATTTGAAGAACTCAGGTATGCCTATCCCAGTGATGCCCCTCAAAGGTCTCAGGGTTCCCACTTCTTGCCTATCAGGGTTATGATTTTGATGTGAAATACCTGGCTAGGCAGAGAATGCAATTTCTTTGAACTTCTGCCTCTCTTATAATTAAGTCCCATGCCTGGATTAAAGCTGCACTGTCTTTTAGCTGCAGTTGGATGGTTGGCTTTTCGGATGCTGCCAGGAAGGCGCTGTGATTCACACTTTTCTTGAAATGTTTTTATTATTAAGCCTGGACCTTCCATTTGTTTTTTCCCCTTCCAATATGACAGGGCACTTTGCCATAACAACCTAATTCTGCTCTCCTTATCGCTCCCATTTTCCTATATCAATGCACCAACCAGTACATCCCTTCCACTTACCTGTTGGCGCAGTTCACCCAGCGAGGAGTGAAGGCTGCGCAGGGCATCAGTAGATCTCAGTGCTGCTGTGTGCCAGAGAGGACCCACCCTCTGCCTTCTGCTCGTGATGGCCGCTCACTGCCTACGGCTGCAGAGTGATGGAACCCAAGACTCCCCTCCGACTTTGCTTCCTCTGGCTCCTCTAGGCACCAACTGCCTGAAGTCACTTTCCCTCGGCACAGAGCCTGATTCTCTGCTCAGAAGTGAATGACGGAGAGTGTGCTCTCAGGGGAGACGTGTGTGGGGGACCAAGCAGAGGGGGGCAGGAAAAAGCCCAAGCAAGGACGTGGTCCCCACTGGAGGCGAGCCTCAGACTGGTCCTGTGAGAAACCTGGAATGCGAGCTTTGCTACAGAGTTTGCTTCTCTTTGGGGAGTCCTAAGTCATTCATTATTGGTTACGGCTACCCCCTCCTCCATGGAGACCTCGACTTCTGAGCAAAGTGGCTCCCCTTTGGCCGTGGGCAGTTCTCCATGGAAGGAGGCATCTGTGAGTGGTCAGCAGGCAGTGTGCACAGCATCTGAGCCGTGGGCTGTTCCTGTTCTGTGAATGGGATCCAGATAAGGCACTGCCAGCTCCTACTACACCAGGACACTAGGGAGATGGATAATATAATTTTACCCCCTCTTGGCAACATCATAAATTGTATTTCTTCATTTATTTTGAACAACTAGCTGAACTGTGTGATTCAAAATAAAACATCATTTATTCTTTCAATGTTATTAATTAAAAGTTCACTTAATTTTAAATATTTTATGAAGCATATGAAACATAGCAAAAGAGCTAAGTTGTTAGCTTATGCTATAGCAAAGGCAGACCTATACTTAGGGCTGGGCATTGATTGTCCCCTCTTTTCTACACAGACTCTGTATTAGCCCCCTAGGGCTGCCATTACAAAGTACCATAGGCTGGGTGTCTCAAACACCAGACATGCATAGTCTCCTAGCTCTAGAGATTAGAAGTCTGAGATCAGGGTGTAGGTGGGGTCAATTCCTAATGAGAGGACTGAAGGATCTGTTCCAGGTTTCTCTTGTTGGCTTGTAGTCGGCCATTGTCTCTCTGTGTCTTGACACTATCATCCCTCTGTGTTTGTACATGCCCTGTTCTTATAAGCACATGAGTCATACTGAGTTCAGGCCCACTCTAATGACCTTAATTTAGTTACCTCTTTAAAGGCCCTGTCTCAAAATATGGTCACATTCTGAGAGACAAGACTTCAGTATATCAGTATACGAATTTTAGGGAGAATACAATTCATTTCAGAATAGCCACCAACTTGAACTTGTTATCTACAAGTATTGTGGTATTGAAAATTGGTGCGCTTCTAGAACATAGATGATTTCAAGTACAGTTTTCATTTGAAAATGAGAACAATTTCAACTTAGGTCTTATATTCCCTTTACACTACAAAGAAATCATCTCTGAATACTAAAATTAAATTAACATTAAAAGGATTGCATGTATAATCTTGGCTTTTCCTGACATAATTAAGTAAGAGAATACTATCAGGTACAGACTTGTATCTGTGAAAAGCTGGTACAGGGATTATTTTTGTGGGAACTTAAGCAGCAAGAACCAAACATGATTTATCTTTATTCAAATGTGAAGTTTTGTTTACTTAGAAATTGAATTAGAAGGAAATACTTTTCCTACATATTAATAAAATATTACCCACTTCAAATTTGAATACCATTTTTCTAAACTGTGTGTTTTCCAAGCTTGGATTAACCAAGATGAGGACTCTATAAAATCTTTGAAAATAGTCCTTGGTAATGAACAACAGAAATAAGAGGGTTTAAAAAACACTTCTTAGTTTATTGATTGATTATAAAGAGAGAGGAAAAAAGGGAGAGACAGACAGAAAGAGTGAAACATCAGTTTGTTGTTCCAGCCACCCACACATCCCTTGGCTTACTCGTGTATGTCCCTGACTGGGGATCAGACCTGCGACCATGGCGTATCAGGACGCCATTCTAACCAACTGAGCAACCAGGCCAGGGCTAAAATGTATTTTTTAAATGTTTTTTTAATCTGTTGGAGGACTTTTGCTTCTTTCATTATGCAGTGTTAGGGATAACAAATGGTTGCCAGAATTATACCTCGGTTTGGGACCTGCCCTTACCATGTCTATAGAATTTTTCAATATTTTTTCCAACTTAGATTTTGAGATGCTTTTGTTTCAAGTGGGCCGATTCCTTCTGGAATGTACCCAGATGCAAGTGTTAGTATTCTGTATGTGCTCCTAGGAACTGACAAAAGAAGCCTCAGGATTACTCTTTCTGTTGACGTCTAAGGGGTGAAAACCTGCTCGCCCAGGCAAGGTTGAAAGTTGACGTTTAATGTGTTGAAGTGCAGATACAGGGCTTAACACTCAAGAGAACCACAGACGAAGATAAACACGGGGTAGAAGTGTGAGGAAAGGGCGGAGGGGCAGCCAGACTGTCATATTTATCAGAGCCAACCGGGAAAAAGAGAGCCGTCTGCATAACGATAGCTAACACAAATGGTGAGCTGACTCCTTCCAATTTAGCTGAAACAATTGAATAGCCATGAGCAAGAATACTGTGAACTTTGATCTACAATGTCACCGGGCTTTCTGGTAATCAATAGCACTAAGATCTTGGGCAAGTTAATGAATCTCTCTCTCTGTTTCCTCTTTGGCAACATGGGAATAATACTGGCCTCCTTAAGCTATTGTGAAGATTAAATGAGATGGTGTGTGACAAGCTTTAATATGGTACCTGGTGCCTGGTGACTATTAGCACTTGACAATGACAATTTTAAAATGTAATTGCTGTATTCTTTTTCTTCCATTCTGGTTGCAATTCCAGCGAGGTAGGCTTGCTACATTTGAAGTAGTTCTCAAGCATTGTATCTTAAGTTATTCACAGAGATTCTTGTTAAAAGCAACAGAAGTGTCCTGTTACTGATGAAGCAGAAAAGGCAGTTATTTTTATTTTCAAATATGGGTAACTCAGAGAACGCTCAGGTGCCAGTAGAACCAGGCTCGGGACACAGCTCCCAGGACACAGCCCCGAAGCAGACCATAGATGGAACTGCTGCCACACCCCTCCTGCACACGCTCCTGCCGGGAATTCCAGTTGACTGCCTCCCTTACTGGACTCACTCAGAGCCAGAAATGAAATCTTGCGACCCGCCACGGCGTGGCTCAGTTCTGACCTGAGATCTCACATTAATGAAGTCTGAGCTCATCAGATGATCTTCCAAGAGAAGGGAGTCAAGTTCCATGGGTTGCACCTTGGAGAAACTCAAATCATAAAGGTGAACATTCTCTCAAACAGCAAGGATGTTCCAAAGAGGAGCAGATAATTAATCGTCCATTGTATATCACGGCAGGGAGGGACTTACTTTCTTCTTCGAGCCACTGCTATAAGCTGTGTGGACGAACTTGTTCATGACTGAAGGGGATGCTTAATTTGGGGTTGCTTGCCTCTGAATCAAAGCTCAGCATCTTTTGGCTGCTTGTCTCATGGTGTGTTATAACATATAATGGACCTTAAGAAGTGGGTTCTGAGTGAAATAAGTAAATCAGAATAACGTAAGGACTGTCTGATCTTACACATAGGTGGGCTATAGAACCGAGACTCATAGACGTAGATAAAAGTGAAGTGATATCAGGGGGAGGGGGATGTAGGCAGGGGGTGAGGGGAAGGATGTAAAGAAGGACACATATAAGGTGACAGAAAATGATTTGAATTTGGGTGATAGGTATACAACATTATCAGCAGTTCAAATGCTATAGAAACATTTACCTGAAACCTACATACTCTTATGGATCAATGTCACCCTGTTAAATTTAGTTTTCTAAGAACAGAATAAAAAGACAAACTACACAATGGGAGAATATATTTGACATTGCGTCTGATAAGGGGTTAATAACCAAAATTTATAAAGAACTTGTAAAACTTAATACCAGGAAGACAAACAATCCAATCCAAAAATGGGAAAAAGAAATGAATAGACACTTCTCCAAAGAGGACACACAGATGGCCAATAGGCATATGAAAAAATGTTCAACTTCACTAATGATTAGAGAAATGCAAATTAAAACCACAATGAGATATCACCTCACACCAGTCAGAATGGCGCTCATCAATAAAACAACACAGAATAAGTGCTGGCGAGGATGTGGAGAAAAGGGAACCCTCCTGTACTGCTGGTGGGAATGCAGACTGGTGCAGCCACTGTGGAAAACAGTATGGAGATTCCTCAAGAAATTAAAAATCGAACTGCCTTTTGGCCCAGCTATACCACTGTTAGGAATATACCCCAAGAACACCATAGCACTGTTTGAAAAGAAGAAATGCATCCCCATGTTTATGGCAGCATTGTTCACAATAGCAAAGATCTGGAAACAGCCCAAGTGTCCATCAGAGGATGAGTGGATTAAAAAGCTTTGGTATATATATACTATGGAATACTACTCAGCCATAAGAAATGATGACATAGGATCTTTTCAACAACATGGATGGGCCTTGATAACATTATACTGAGCGAAAGAAGTAAATCAGAAAAAATAAGAACTATATGATTCCATACATAGGTGGGACATAAAGATGAGACTCAGAGACATGGACAACAGTGTTGGGGTTACAGGGTGGGAGGAGCAGAGGGAGGGGGGTGGGGAGGGGAGGGGCACAAAGAGCATGGCTTTTCAGCATTTGCCATATTCCCCCTTTAATCTATGACAGACAGCAAATATTTACTTATGGTGTTTCCACTATAAAGACTGCTGTCTTAGGGACAAATGCTGATGAACTATTTCAGCAGGTCCTCCTTCTTCAAAGACTTATATGTCAACATAGAGCTCCATGTTTCATAGGACATACTCAAGCTCACTCCATGCTCCCTGGAGCTTTAACACAAGGGAATGCCTTCTTTTTTTCCTTTTTTCCTCTTTTATTATTTTTATTTATTTATTTATTTATTTATTTATTTATTTATTTATTTATTTGTTGTTGTTGTATTTTTTCTTTTATTTATTTATTTTTTGTATTTTTCTGAGGATAGAAATGGGGAGGCAGTCAGGCAGACTCCCGCATGCGCCTGACCGGGATCCACCTGGCATGCCTACCAGGGGGGGATGTTATGCCCATCTGGGGTGTAGCTCTGTTACAACCAGAGCCATTCTAGTGACTGGGGCAGAGGCCATGGGGCCATCCTTAGTGCCCGGGGTGGCTTTGCTCCAGTGGAACCTTGGCTGCGGGAGGGGAAGTGAGAGACGGAGAGGAAGGAGGCGAGGGAGGGGGGAGGGGTGGAGAGGTAGATGGGCGCTTCTCCTGTGTGCTCTGGCCAGGAATCGAACCCGGGAATCCTGCACACCAGGCCAATGACTCCTACCGGTCTACCATATCATGCTTTTTACTTAAAAAAAAAAGAAAAAAAATTTACATTTCTTTTGAAGGCTGATGAACAGGAGACACCAAATCTCTTTCGCCTGCAAACTACTACCTTCTTTATTAGATCCAGCTAATAACACTGTTTTGTCTTTTTCCAAATAGCTCCAGATATATGGAAAAGATTTATATAGGTGGATGGGGATCCTCAAACCCCTCAGCGAGATCTTCTGAGCATGGCTTTTAAGATACCTAGAGGCAGAAAAAGCCCAATAGAGATCATGGGAACTACCAGCTTTTAGGATACACCCTTAAAGGCTCCAATGCCCCAAAGGGGTCTCTCAGGATGCCATCTGGGTCCTGCTTCAATACTGGAAAGGAAGGTCATTGAGCTAAAGCCTGCCAGGCTTACATGCCTCTGCTGTGAGGAAACAGGGACACTGGAAGGTAAGCTTCCCCCTCGCTCCTCTAAGGGAGGGTTCAGTCTCTTCCAGCCCTGCTCCAGCTACCTATGACCTAACCTTGCCCAGAAAGCTGGGGATTGCCACTGAAGGCTGAAGGTGCCCAGGGCCATCGGCCCTATCTACGACACTGTGGACGAGCCTAGGGTATTTCTTCCAAGAAGCAGGTAAACTGATCTCATTTGCACAAGAGCCACTTAACTATGTTTTGCCTGAATATTCAAAACTATTTTAGTCAGATTTTTTATTCTTCCCTCAAAGATCTCTGTTGTGGGTGTTGATAGTCCTATTTTCTGCTGCTTTGCTTAGTATATAGTGTTTCCTTTATCCCTCCTACCTCAATGCCCCACTCATATTTCAGGCTGAGACCTACTCCTAATGTAGAGCTCTCCTCCCCCCTTTTGCCAACTTGTATTATGAATTTACCTTTGCCACCCAGCTTAGTGTATCCCAAGGTTCTCTTTACCATGCCACAGTTGCAGAGCTCCAGGGAAAAGCAACCTGGTCTCAACTCTCCAGGCAGAGGAGAACAGAAGCTCCATATCCACGCATGCTGCAAATGGCTTTTCCAGTCTACCTGAATCATTACCAGCTAGAAGCAGCTGTCATTGGGACTTGGACATGAGCTGCAAAGTATAGAATGGTGACAACAATTCCAGTGCCATGCGGATTTTTCCTGTGTGGACTTTTCCTGGACTCCTGCTCCCTGTGACAGCTCCTAACAGACTGAACTGTGGTTGGGTTGCATTTCTCAGGGATTTGGCATGGTGATGGGGCCAACTTGGACTTGGTGAACATGTTAAGGACACTACTCTTTTATGGATTCTTGCTGTATTGGCCAAGAGTTGGCTTAAAGGCTTTTAATCACTGTAAAAAAAAATAGAAGACTGGATAAAGAAGATGGGGCACATATACACACCATGGTATACTATTCAGCTAGAAGAAATGATGACATCGAATCACAACAGAATGGTGGAATCTTGATAACATTATGCGGAGTGAAATAAGCGAATCAGAAAAAAACAAGAACTGCAGGATTCCATACATTGGTGGGACATAAAAGCGAGACTAAGAGACATGGACAGGAGTGTGGTGGTTATGGGGGGTGGGGGGAGGGAAGGAGGGAGAGGGGGAAGGGGAGGGGGAGGGGTACAAAAAAAACTGGATAGAGGGTGACGGAGGACGATCTCTCTTTTGGTGATGGGTATGCAGCAGAACTGAATGACAAGAAAACCTGGAAATGTTTTCTTTGAATATATGTACCCTGATTTATTGATGTCACCCCATTAAAATAAAAATTTATAAAAAAAATTAGTTTTCTAAATAAAATTAAATGTATTAGTGAATGAAGCAGGAGAAGAAATGGATTCTTTTTTTTTTAACCCTAAACAAAGACAGTGTAGTTGATATTGTTAGTTTCTAAACTATCTATCTGTACGTGTTGTGATAAATTTTGCTAATACATGTTTATATTTGGATTTCACACTAAGAGTGATGATTCCAATCAGGATGGATTAAACAAAAATGGTTTAAATACAATGGCATGATAAGGCTGCTAATAATAATGAGTTGGTGTTAGTTGAAAACTTCATTTGGTTCAGCGTGATGAAGTATCGGGAGTGAGTGCTAGACGACATGCTCAGTCCCAATAAATGCTACAGAATGGAATGAGGGAACCAGAGAAGTGTGATAAAAAAAATTCATGAGCAAAGGAAAAGAATAGTACAAGTGGTTAAAAATTCAACCTTTCCATTAATAGAGTTAATATAAAATTAACCTATGATTAAAAGAATATACATAAGGAAAGAGTCTATGAAATCGTATCTAGTTATAACTTTCAATAATCCTGAGAGGCAATCTAAAAATATCAAGACAGTAACATTTTATTTTTACTCCATAAAAAAAAAGCAATAGCACTCCCCTCTCCCAAGATGGGCAAGTTACTATTAATTTTAATTTCCTCAATTTGAAATTTCTGGACATTTGTACCTATTGTGTGCTGTAGGGTCATCTATTTTTAATTTCAGCGAGTGATAAAGATTTTCAACTGAGGTTAGGGACTGAAGTGTACATGTCCAATTTACTCATGTCACAGCTTTCAATGAACAAGATGTCAACTATGAACTCTTCTCTCTCCCAATTCAACTCTAATATAGCCAGGCATCGATGGTAGTGGATGTGTCTTTCCTCAGCACTTTCTGTTCCCCTTTTATTTTATGGAGTAGAGGAATCTGGCACTTTGTGAAGGTTCCACCAGCTGAGCAAGATGATGAGAGTACAGTGTCACGAGACCAGGACTTTGAACACAAACATTCTAATTACTCTTGCCTGCTTAACACATTAGTAATAGCAATAATAAGAGCTAACAGCTTTCCTGTCGTTTGTTTTCATGTGCCAGGTACTACAATAAGCACTGTACAAGTATTTTATCATTTCCCTTCACCGCAGAACAATGAGGTAGGTATCTCTGTATCGCAGATGAGCAAACCAAGCACAGAGATATTTAACTTGTCCAAGGTCACACAACTACTAAGGGGCAGGTCTAAATTTTGAACAAGGCTACCTATCTGGCTCAGACTTAGAGCCTATGAGGAGGGGTATTTAGTAGTCCAATGTTGGCTTTTTTTAAAAATAATTCAGATTCTGATATTCTGTCTAAAGTATGAATCTCTAGCTAGAAATCTTTTTATGTCTCTGCTTTAAAATGGTAGGCATGTGATAGAGACAGATTAAATCATGTCCTGGCCAGATTCCCAAAGGTCTTTGTATTTCCCTATATTAACACTCTCTCTTGTATTCTCTCTTGTCTTTCCTGAGCTTTTCAATCTGTGTGGGTGGGATCTGTTTACCTTGTTCATCACTATAATATCTAATAGGCCAGAGAAAGTCTCTTGGCTTATGTAATGTTTGACTTGGTAAGTGAAGGATGGAAAAGTGTTATCCAGAGGCTTGTGGGGATGAATTTCAGGTAGGCATTGCCGAAAGCTTTATTTCTTACCATCATACCCTCAGACTTATTAGAGGAACTAAAAGCAGTTTAATAGAGTACCTATGAAGGGATCATGAGCATATTAGTATTTAAGAAGTGTGGGCTTTATCCTGTTTCCACTCTCAAAGTCTCTCCACAAACTCTTCCAAACACCTAACAGAAATGGAAAACCGAGGAATTTTTAACACAGTAGTGAACCGTCAGCTTCGTGTTTTAGTAAGGTTAGCCAGCAGAATAGAGAATACGTTGTAATGGAGCAAGACTGGAAGCGGAGAGCTTAGTTACAACGCTGTTTCAAATGCCCAAGCAAGAGAGGTTGGTGGTCTGGACTAGATAGAGGCTTTCCCTGGGTAGGACAGTTAGACAGACAATGGAAATACTTAGGGTGTAGAATTTACAGATTGTGATCGAGTCGACGTGAACAATGACAGAGAAGATGATGTCCAGATTAACACCTAGATTTCTAATTGGGGTAAATTGGACTAATGGGTTTTAGGGGGGAGGATGGTGAGCTCCATTTTAGAAAGAGAATTAAATGAGTCTGTCCTCGAATAGAGGTTACAACCCCAGGAAGAAGTGTAAGCTGGGGACAGGCGCTTTGAAGGCATCAATTATATACCATGGGTCACTGGGGAGAACTTCTAGAGAAGTTACCCATTATATTTAGAGAGCTACAGAGACAAAATGTTTTAAATGGTCCAAAAACTGAAATCTTAGCTGATTTATACAGACTATATTAATGAAATTACAAATGTAGCAATGACCTTTCTATAAATAAGTTTTATAAAGATAGTAAATTCCTTTTTAGAGAATCTGTTGTATTTTGGGAAGAATTTTAGTGTCCAAGGACAGGATTCTGAAGAATAAAGGTGATAGTTTCCTCCTAGCAAAGAGAATAAACATGCTGTCCTTGTGATGACTTTTACTCGTTACTATGCAGAAGCAATCACTTTGAATTATATGAAGATTAATTACCTGGTCACTCTCAATGAGGGTGTGACTCTGTTGTGGGTCACCTGTGAGAGAAAGCAAGTGCATGACACATTTACCTCGCCCTTCCTGTTTCAGGCCATCCTTTGTTTTGAACACAAAATGTAACAGAAAGTGCATTTAGAATTAACTGTTACCGTAGGTATAGATTAGCAAAGTGTAAACAGCTGGATGAAAGTACAGATTGGATGTATTCAGTTTATTCAAAGGCACAGCATTTGGAGAGAGAGGGGTTTGAGATATCCATAAAGGAAAATGGCTTGAAGGGGGTCTCTGCCGTAGCAGCCAATGTGACACAATTTTCACATTGGTGAAAAAGTTTGAAAAAATCCTCTCATCCGCTGAGTGGTCGACTTTTTGTGAGAGGATGTGTATAGTAGGCTAGAAATCAGAGATGACATATTATTTGCTTACATCGTACATTCTTGAAATGATTCTACCCAAAGGCACCAGAGTTGGCTGGGCAGGCCCTAAACTGTGCAACCGTCCAGGGCGTACAATGCCTCCTGGAGCTGAGTGGGCCACAATAGTCACCTGTACCTTTACTAGAAAGAAGCATCCTTCTCCAAAAATCACACACAGTTATTTTTTGCTCTAGCCAAACATTTCACCTTAACAAATGAGATACAAAAGAAGTAAGATCTGTCTTTCATAAATCACTACCATCAGCTGTGTTGATTTTTATAAATGTAGAATGCATAGTTTTGTGAATTACAAATTTGTGGGTCAGTGCATAAATCCTTGCTAGATAATTCTGAGCACTCTATCACATATGAAGAATGTTACTTTATGCATATAACATAAAGTATACACTGTCTTGCAATACTTTATATACTTAGAGTTTTTAATCCACTCCACTCAGCCAGTTACATCTAGCTGAAATTAGTCAAGAATGGTTGAGAATGTCAATTCAGTTTAAGGTGACAAAATGACATTTGACTGGAATCCATTATAGCTGACATTGTGGCTCTATTGATTTATGTTCAGTGCTGAACACAGACATCATTTATTTTAATATTCCTCTTCTCTGGCAATGTAATAAGAGCCTACTAAGCCAAGACTTATAAATAAAGCATGTGTTCGTTTCATTAATATTTTCATGATTAGCTGTTTGGGGATTTATGGATATGCTGTAGGGACCTAAGGTTGAGCTAAACTAGAGCTTCCCTCCACATCGAGCCAGATGCCATGTATTTCTGTAAATATGAATAAGTTGTGCTCATTGCCAATTTTTTATGGTAACCATAAATACCCAAGTCCCCTTGTTTTATTAGTTCACAGATAACAAAATATCAGACAGCTTTATTTAAAGGTATCTCATAACTGCTGTGTGGAAGAGAAAAAAATTTTTCTGGGCTATAAGCGGTTTCTGTGTGTATGTGTGTGAGTTAAATGGGAGGAAAGAGGAAACACTTCCACTTGTTCCCTTAAGTTTTTGACAACTTTTTATATTCACAAGTGTGCACACAGGCATGCACACATAGCCGCATGCTTGTCTAAGTCAAAACTGTTACCTGGCTAGTTTTCAGGACTATTCTCTAGTTTAGGGTTATGTTGTGATTGGCTCTTGTTTTCCATAGACTAAGTATGATATATACAGTTACAACAATGGAGCCAACACACTCCTTACGTCTCTGATAGTTTGTGATTTCTCACTTTGATAATTAAGCACTTGCTTTTCTTCTATGTTATTCAAACATTTCCATGCATTAAAACTTCATAAAGATAAAATTCAATTATATGTCATGCGAAAATAAGTATCTAAATAAATACAGAATGCCATTTAAGGATCATTTCAATGATTTTGATAGATTTGGGTCTATTCCACCTTTTACCAGAGCATATTTCTTGAGGGCGGTCTTACTATCCCATTTCACAGAAGAGAAAATGAGGTTTTAATTCCCAGAAAGGCATGGACCAGTCAGAAGGAGAGGCGCTAATCAAGTCACACTAGGCAAAGCACTTGAATGTCAGTCCCTCTAACCTCTACCTTATGTGGGAGGTGAGACCATGTGAGAATTAAAATAAAACAATCTGTATAAAGAATCAGGAGAGATCATTTAACAGATGTTAGCCCAGTTAACAAATGTTCGCTGAGTGCTTTATTTCCACATTTGGCTGACCTCTCAACATTAATTAAACAGTCTGTAAAGTTAGGGAGCAAGGTTTTTTAAATTGTTTAGGATCCAATCAAGAACTGATCAAATGGATGAATAATCTAAAATCTTGTTTACCTTGTCTTTGGCCAGGTTTAAATTATGGCCCCCAAAAAAAGGTTTCTTTGTACTATGATGAGGTTTATAATGTAAGTTCCATGATAAATGGAGGACCCAGAAATCAATAAATTTTCTGCTTAGTTGTGACCTCTCCTTGTGCTTATTTGTAATTCTCTGATTGTTAAAATAGGGGTTGCCAAGTTAAGTCCTGCGTACAACGCACAGTCTAATCTTCCTGGAAAATCTTAGAGGAAGACACAGTGATTGGGACTGCATCCTCCGATTCAGGTTTATTCTTAAACACTAGTGGGTAAATTTCAAAAGCCTAATTTAAAAAATTTCAAAAGCAAGTACCTAGATGAGTTTACCATAGTGTAATCAAATGAGATATAAATCACAAGACAATTTGTTTAGCCTTTGAAAAGGGTGAATGGCCAGAATGCCACAAGAAATTCTATTTTAAAACTTCCATTACCTGCTGTGAATATCCATCTGACACAGCAGTTTGCAGTCTTTAATAGCTGCTTATGTCTCTAGTTTCTCGACTTTAGAATTTCCTTTTTTTATGTACACCGGTGATAAATTTAGTTCTCACTTTTTGTAACAAATGGGTTTCTATTCCCTGTTATCTTCCAGCTTTTTTGATGATTTAACATTTTGTGCCTAGACAGTTCTGTTTTTAGCATAATGCAACTACCTGCTCTAAGAGACTGGTGTTCAGAGAGAAAAATTTATCTGTATGTAGTACAATAGAATTAAAAAATGTTTAATAGATATTTCATGTATTCTACAATAGCATTCCTTGAGTAGTGCGAGACATATGTTTGTAGCATGAGGAATGGGCCATGGGAGGGTGGTTGGCTAGCTGTTCATCAGGTTGACTGACCTGCTCCTTGGTCATAAGGCCACATTGCCCGGCAAGGGGAATCTACCCCAAGTTCCAGTGGAATGTGGGTGGAAGTGACAGAGGCCAGGCCTCAGTCGTGGTCACTGAGAGCCTCCTGTTTGGGTGAAGGAGATTGTGCAGGACAATCTGCAGTGGAGAAAGGGAGGTCCATCACTTGGAAACTGCATTTTGAAGATTGTGGGGCCATTGACAGCCTGGATCCGAGTGACTTTGTAGAACTCCAGTGAAATTGCACACAACGTCTCCCTACTCTAACGTTACCTTACTCGCGGGGCCTTGTCCTCCAAAGTGGGTGCTTTGGTAGCCCTAATTCCAATCATTCTTTTCTAGCCCCGAGAATGCACCGCTCAGCTGTCACATGCCACTCTGTCTGCATGCACCGAGAAACTAAGAACCCGAAAAAGAATAAGCACCTCAAGGGAAATTGAAATGAAACTGACATTTGTTTTTCTTAGAAAAGCAAATGTCAGGTTCATTTCAGTGATGTTGTCTTTTCTCCGAACCCTCAAATACATATGCCTTGATCATTTTTGGAATGCCATAAAAAATTGGTGGTTTTCTATTTTTTATTATTTCTATTTTATTCATCTACTATGGTGGTTTCTGATAGAGCAGCTTGTTTTAGTCTAGCCCTTCTGTCTGGATATCTAGGAGCAGAATTCTCTTTCAAATATGTGTGATCTTCCTTTGTAGACTGATGATTATCACAGAGACAATGACTTCTTGGAGACCACATAATGTGTGTGCCAGCGGACCCTAGAGGAGACCACCTCACAATCCCTATACAAGTTTCATGAGACGGCCCCAACCCCCAGTCCGTATGGGTATTTACTGATGCACACAAATTAGAAGTGGGGACAAGAAGAAGTCAGGAAGCAGAGGAAAGAATAAGAAGAGAATGAGGAAGTCCGGAAGAGAAACGTTTTTGGAACAGATCAAAGCGCACGGGAAGTAGCTCAAATGTCCCCACATATCGATTGATCAGAATCGCTAATTCTATCTCTATCTTGCTGCATTCAGCACAGTTCTTTGTTCAGTACTTTTGTCAGTAAAGTCACTATGGCCATAGAATGGGGACAGAGTCCAGTGCCCTGAGGCCAAGTTCCTATTCAGGGCCTCTACAGATGTGAATTTACCTTACTGCTGATACACACTTTTTGTTTGTTTGTTTCACCCATGGCCAGGAGATTGTACAATCACTGGAATGGCCTACTTTTCGGGCCTACAGTCATGTTTCTCTTTATCTTCCCCACATTACCCTGGTAGTGTCCTTCTCTCAATTCCAACATCTTTTGAAATAACAATGGGTAGTTTTCAGTAATGATGACCTGGAAATACAATGAGTATCAGAATCTTTGCTTAGCCTCCTAACAATTTCAGATAAGCCCCTCAATTCTCTAGGCTGTCACTGTCTCTCCATTTGAAGAAGCCTGCAATCTTGTTTAAATGCCTATCTTCTGGAAGATGCACTAAAGACCATTTAATAACTGATATTATGGGACTAAAGTCCTCTAGATTTACTCATACAAATGTTCCCAATAAAATTATAAAAAATATTTATATGTTCATGTAAAACTATGCATGAAAACTTTTCTAGGATAATTGAAGGTATCAGGGACATAACATGATTTATTATAAAATGAGTAGTTTACCAAACCAAAGAGAGGTGATTATTTCCTACAAGTTTGATCATATCTGTTACATATTATATATAATTTCTGAATTACTAAAGAGATCTTGCAAAGTCTGTATTTATGATTTTCACCTAGGATAGATAGATACCTTCTCTTCACTTAGGATTTCAAATAATAAAGCATATAAATGTCAAATCTGTGTATCTGGGTAGAGTAATCAAAACATTATTTGACAATTTTGATTTCTTTGCTACCTATGAAGAATTTTGCCAGGCAGTGAAGATGTGTTGGTAGTGAAGATGTGTCATCAGTCACCGGGTCAAGGAAAGCCTATTTTGTATTCATTAGTATTTGAAATCACATATGCCTTTTGCCAACTACTTTAAGCTTTGGGTAGTTTGTTACATAGCAGTAACAAGAACAATGTATAGCAGGGGTCCCCAAACTATGGCCCGCAGGCCACATGTGGCCCCCTGAGGCCATTTATCCGGCCCCCGCCGCACTTCCAGAAGGGGCACCTCTTTCATTGGTGGTCAGTGAGAGGAGCACATTGACCATCTCATTAGCCAAAAGTAGGCTCATAGTTCCCATTGCAATACTGGTCAGTTTGTTGATTTAAATTTACTTGTTCTTTATTTTAAATATTATATTTGTTCCCATTTTGCTTTTTTACTTTAAAATAAGATATGTGCAGTGTGCATAGGGATTTGTTCATAGTTTTTTTTTTATAGTCCGGCCCTCCAGTGGTCTGACGGACAGTGAACTGGCCCCCTGTGTAAAAAGTTTGGGGACCCCTGATGTATAGAATTTGCTTCAGAGACTTAGAATTGTGGGAAGTAATTGTAAATTATTCTGTGTGTGGGGACTGAGCTCAGGGAGGCAGTTCTTTTGTTTCACTGGTCTCATTGGTCTCTGGCATTATGCGGTCACATGCAGGCTCGTCTGGGAGGACTGTCCAAGATGGGCCTTGGACATGGCCTGAAGTTGATGTTGACACACTGGGGATGTTGACTCCCCATGACTCAGGCTTCTCACAGCATGCTGGCCAGGTGGGCAGAGGGGGCAGCCTGAGAGCGGCCATTTCCAACCCTCTTTCAGAAGACCCGGGTTCTCAAGGCCTGGGCCTGGAAACGAGCAGCACTGAGCCGTAGAACCTTGTTGGTCTCAGCACCAGAGGCACTGGCAGTCACACCAGGGGTGCACCTTAAATCAGGGAGGGCTCTAAGTGGGTATTCTCCATCAGCTGCAACTTGCAGGCCAAGAAAAGACCCTACCTGCAATGTGCAGCCATTGCCTGGCTTTCAAATTTGACAGGATCAGGGATAACAAGTTGTGCATGTTGTGTGCTAGTTCTACCTTTTTATTTGAGAATACCTGTGGGCTCTGGCAGAATAAGGGTCCAAGAATGGAAGTAAAAGACCAGCTAGGTTATGTTGAGAAGGTGAAAATAATGAGTACACTTACCGTATTTTTCTCTCCATAAAACACTGCACCTGACCATAAGACACACCTAGGGGTTTAACGAGGAAAATAAGAAAAAATATATTCTGAACCAAATGGAGGGTTAAAATATTTAATAAAATACCATATTTTTTCGCTCCATAAGATGCATGGGCATTTTCCCCTCCACTTTTGGAGGGGGGGGTGCGTCTTATGGAGCGAAAAATACGGTACTTAATGGGCACCTGTCACAATATCTGTCTAGTTCCTCTTTTTGCTTGGTCCTTTTCTCAAACCTCTGAGTAAAAGCAAAGGGCTGGGTACCCCACAGACATTAGCCCTGGGAAAGGAGGGTTGAAGTTTGTACTCACTCAGTGCACCTCCTACATGGCCTGGTTTCAGCCCAGCAATAGACACAATGGCTAGGCAAACAGAGGAAAAGAGAGTTGTGTGTTGCATCTTTCGGTTAAACTAGCTGCAATGGGGATGCATTCTCTGAGCAGCTCCCCCTGTCAGATAATACCCCATGAGACCTGATATTTTCAGCTGTGGAGATGAATATGCTGAGCCTTATATTTAATTGCAAATTCTGAGATAATTGCCAAGGAGGTGTTCTCGTGGTTCCCTTTCCCGTGGGGAGAACATAGCCAGCGAGTCCTAGAGAGACAAGACAAACAGGAGCTAGAGGCTGGTTGTGAACAGGGGCGTCCAGTCCTGGTTCATAATAATAGGTAGGACCTTTGAAGAGTATGGTAAGCCTACCCATGCAATGGGCCTGATGGTGTGGGGAAAACATTGAATGTGGAAATTTATCTTTTCTCATTTAGTAAGAAGATGGGCCCTATTGTGCTGACATAAACTCATTGTCCCCCGTCACTCACAAGAAATCCCATGAGCCATCAGTTCAGACTTCTTCTTAATTGGCACACCCCTCCCTCCATGCAAGGTAAGACCACCGAACTTCCAAAGTACCTTCTTGAAAAAGTGGGAAGAGGTAATCAAGTTCACCATACGTAGAGCCGAAATAAATCTGATATAGGATTCTTATGTGCTTTGCTGGGAATGTTCTAGTAGAAAAGTAGGAAAGGGAAAAATGCTAAGTAAACGATGCGGGGTTGGTGTTATCCTGACCCTAATTTGAAGCTGCTGAAGTGAGAAGTTGGGAGTGAGTGATACCTAATGAAAATCACCCCTCGACTTCTTAGCGGTTCAACTGATACAAGACTTAAAAAAGGCTGCCTTCATTCATATTTTTCTGTGGCATTATATTTTTGATATTCTACAAATAAATGAGACAGTTTGCTAAAACAAGCCGAAGTTGGTGAAAACGTGATCACATGAACCTATGTTCATAAAAGATAATCCTTTTCAATTTGTGGAACTTGTCTTTTAGTAGCTTTATGGTTTTGTATTTTTACATTGAATTGCTACATTCATAGCATACCACACACAAAAATCAATCTCAGGTGGAATGAACACAATTTGTCTTTCCATATGTATAATTTGCTTGGTTGAATATCATTGATCATGTTGCAGTCAGTATACACGTGGGTCCTTTTACTCTCTTGATGACATTTTGGATTTGTTCCTGTGGTATGGTACCTCTTGTAGCTAAGTCTCTTCAATTAATCTACTAACTTGTGAATCACTTTAATATTATATTGAACTTGGATTTATCATTCTCAAATGCCTTTTCATGGTGTCGATAAGATTACAAAAAGAAAAGTATCTTTTACTTTCTTTTGCATTTACTATTTATAAGGATTACCAAATAATCGAAAGAAATATCATGTAGTATTTTGGTGAAAGAAAGATACTTAGTAATTGAATAGCACAATGTTGCAATGACCATTTACATTGTCATTCAGTCCATTCTGATGCACTTTATTTTTTCTAGGAAGTTGTACAGTTTTTATACCTTTTCAAGTTCGAATACATAGACAAATATTTAATGCTTTTATAAAGTGTTTTAAGCATCCTTCAAGAATTTGTAGAAGTTTATATAAAACAGTCTTGAGGACTATGTGCTTCATGTACCTGTTGTGCTTAAAGATGGCGCCGGGTGGATGGTTCGGTGTTGGAATGTTATTGTGCAAAATTTTCAGGTAGTTTAGGGAAGAGACAAGTATTTCCTCTTTCCCCAGATCTACTCAGCAAAATTCAGATACTTCTTCCATGAGAACATGCTCAGCTTTCTAGGTTTGGGATGCTACTAACCGGTGCCCGCCCCCCGCCGCCCTGCCTGGTACCCGCCCCCTGCCACCCTCGGCAGTGTGCAGGTAGCACAGCCATAAGACCCGGGCCAAGTAGCAGCGGTGCGCCCATCCCTGCACTTGGCTTCTTCTGTTCTGTGCCAACAACAACAGCCGTTTCTGGCCTGCTTTTCCAGATGTTTTTTAGATTTAGGATGGCAACTGAAATAAGAAAAAGCTGCGATGATTTCAGCGGGTTGGTAAACGAACGATGGAAAGCTAGACTCGGAGTGTTTCGCTAATGCTCTCAGTGCTTTTCAATGGCCCCCGGGGAGTGATTCTGGTTTCCCACCCTCCGCGGAATCCCACTCCATGACTTGGCCTCTTTTGCTCCACTCAGTACACAACTGTTTCAAATTTCTGAATTGCAGCTCATCAATAAAACTCTACTTTTTAACACTGTAGTACACTTGAAGGTAGCAGAATAACTTAAGCATCTAGCTTGATAGACAGGGGTGCACAAGTATAAAAATGTAATTTCCGGCCAGCTAAAGATATGGAAAGTTTCGTTTCTCCAGAAGGTTTCCTTGTGTTCCCTTCCAGTGAAAACCTGTACCCACTCGCCATCACAGGGGGCCATGGTTCTGAATCTTATTACTGCCAATTAGTTTTGCCTGTTCTTGAGTTTCCTACATTATTGTAATGATTGTATTCTAACAATGTAGAAGGGCTATGGTTTTGTTTGGGTACGCATGGGTAAACAATTTTACACACAAGAAGAAACAAATTTATATGTCTAACTTAAAGCATAAACTTCTATTACCCTTCTATTACCCCATTTAAATAAACCTGGTTTTGGTTTTGCTTGGTGTCCCTCCATTTCCCCATTGTCACACGGGACAATGTTGCAACTGGAAAAGATCATCTCGGGACTTTAAAAGCAGAGGTAAAAATGAGGCACTCAAATCTATCCCTAAAATTTCTTGGGAAGGATAGAAACTGATACTCTTAGATATTGAATAATAATAGCTGCAGAGCAGTTGACTTGCCTAATAAAAAGCTGTCCATTTCTTACAGTCATTCAGTTAGAACCCTGGTTCCTCCATTTACTGACTCCAGACATTTTGAAAATATAAACAAGAATAACACTTTGTGACATGTGAAAATTATATACTCTACGTAACTTACCCTTACCTTTCATGTTTCAGGCCCACAGATGGCTGAACTTCTGCTCTCAGTACTATATACTGTGTTTCTAAATTGATATCAGCAATTCTTAAGAGGCAGCCAGTTCCACACTAATCAATGACTTTCCCAATGACAAGCTACCTTAGCAAATGCACCCTTCAATCTAACTGACAGCAAATGAACCCTAAAATCTCAGTGCTGTTCTTGGAACTGACCTGACCATGAATAGATGGTGTTTGGTTTAAAAACAACAATACAGTGCCCTACAGAAGTTGGAGGAAAAGACTCTGTGAACCTGGACATTACAGAATAAGTCATGTAATCTTTGATGGTCTCTCCATTTGGGTCTGTCTAATGTTTTCTCACAATTAGATTCAGATGATACATTTCTGCCAGGAATTCCTCTGAAGTGATGTCAGACTCCCCTTGCCTTTTATTTGATGGTTAACTTTAATTCAATGCAATCCCCGAGACTTATACATTGCTTTTCAAGAATTAAAAGTCTTGCACACAATTTATAGATGGCTTTGGGTAATATGACTTTGTGTAGAACTTGGCTTCTATGGGCTCTATGTCAATTATCTGGAAAACAAAAATAAGTTTAAAGGAAGACATAATATTGTTAGACAACATTAATGTAGGTATAGACAGACACAATTTACCTTGCAAACAGAAGAAAACTAATGCATTATTACCATATTGTTTGCTCCATAAGATGCACCTGACTATAAGACACACCTAGGGTTTAAAGGAGGAAAATAAGAAAAAAAATATTCTGAACCAAATGGTATGTTATAATATTTAATAAAATACTGTATTTTTTGCTCTATAAGATGCACAGGCATTTTCCCCTCCACTTTTTTTGGGGGAAAGTGTGTCTTACGGAGCGAAGAATGTGGTAATTTTATAACTGTGGGTAATATAAACATTTTAACGTCACACATAATGGAAACCCAGCTACAGGGTGGGGCCCAGGCAGATGGTTGCTGCTACTGTAAATTGATTAGCAAGAAAATGAATGTAATCAGATAATGAGTGAGCAGATTCCTCTGTGTCACCATCAATAATGTAGCTGAGATTTATAGATACTGTGGAAAACTTACAGGTAATGGGTTCTATTTGTAGTGAATTCTCCTCTCCCCTGGCACAATAAGTTAGGGAGCCTATAGGTCTAAACCAGCCTATGGTGCAGTTCTGATTGAGAGCAAAGTGGATGAAGTCATGTACACAGGGACCTGAGTGTTGTGTGATAGTTTGGGAAGTTGGTGATATATCTCATCATGTCCCCCTATTTGACTCGGCCTGCATATTTTGGATCACCCTGGTCACATTTTAGCTTACAATAGTCTGACCTACCTAGGAATTCCCTCCTGACCAAAGACCATCTGCTGGCAGTATTCCAGAATTCCTGTCCATTTCAGGGGAGGCCATCAAGTGAGTCTGAGTTAATCTCAACAAACGACCTTTACAGAAGCCTTCAGAATAATGCTTGACCAAATGTCTAGGTAGTATAGCCCAAAGCAGTTGATTTTTTTCCCCCAAATATTTTCTAGGAAAAAAAAATATGCATAGGAAGTTACTTATTAATCTTAATTTTTACAATAGTGGGAGGACTCTGGAGAAGGGAGCTATTTTACATTTTCAACTTTTTATCCTTCTACCTGAAATTATGAACCAAGCCTAGAATTGGCATAAGACACGTGAGCCAAATGTCTTATGTTCATGTGAGTTTAGGAAAACAGGAAAACGTATCATTTACCTGGGCGATTGTGACTCACATAAAGTGAACATAATGAAGATGAATAAAGAAAAGTTTTTGGTAGACAACTAATCATCTGAGATTTAGAAATACATAAACCCACTCCATGTTGTCTAGTCAGAAGATATAACAAAATCTTTCATATATGTAGCACCTTTTCATTCAGACAGAGCACAACTGCATAGTCTGAGTATTTACCTATAACCTAGCTACACAGCACCCATACCCAAGAAGAAATGAGAAACTGCTGGAAATACTGAAATTAATTCTACAGGTCTCTATAGATTCTTATGCCTACCATTTTCCTATAAAGACAAAATACGGTCTAGCCCCTTGGTAGGCATACATTTGATGCATCTATCACCAACATATAACTTTTTTAAAATATAAAGTTAATATTGGAAAATGGGGTGTATCTGCAGCCAAGTGGGATATATCGTTTTCTTCGCACCATAAACCACATAGGAGAGGCTTTATGGAAGGTAGTCTACATCCTTCGGCATTGACTAGATGGGTAAACAAAGCATTTGGCATTGTACGCATAAAAAAGAACCAGTGGTCATGAACATACTCAGCTCCTCAAATTGCCTCATGGCAAAGGAATAACTTCTCTGATTTGCCAAAGTGAGAGAGAAACAGAGGAACACTAGGAGAATTCATGCCAAAGAGAACTTGTCTATATTGCCCCTTGCCTTAGAAACTGCTCACGGTAAGGAGCAATATGACTGAGAGTGTTGAGTTAACATCGAAGTTTTATTATCAACAAGGAATTTCTTAAGATAGGAGGAAAAAAAATTAGTATCATAATGCTAAATTTTGTGCTTTCAATCAATGTATTGATTAAGAGCACAATAAGACTTTAATTGTAAACCCCCAGTAATAAATCTTTAAGAGGCAGATGTGCTCATGCAAAAATCGAAGAAAATGATCTGATATGCCGAGGAAACAAAACACTAATTCAGCAGAGCTGAAAAAATTAAACATTGAGTAATGAAAATAAGATAACGACGGAACATTTCTGTACCTTTTGCCTCTTTCAAAGATGCAAGAAAACAAAGTGAATTTGACATTATACAACTTAAAAATATTTGTGAAAATAATATTTAGAATGCGAACATGCAAGGCTAGCAAACAGCTGCTAGTTTGTTTACTGTATTAATTTTAATCAGTTAGTACACAATATTTTTTTTCTTGCCTAAATAATTTGCAAATTATGAAGTCTTCAAAATAGAACTGCAAAGGTAAACTCCACTGCAGTGAGATGTTCAGGTGATTGGTGCTTCCTGGGACTAATGGAAGGGACTGGGCCAAAATGTAAGTGCAGAGAGAGTGAGGCATTCACTGTAAGTCACAGTTTCATCTCCATGAAACCAACAGTCAAGGGAGGAGGTTCTGAGGCCACCTGAAGTGGCAATCTATGTCACTCAGCTGCAGACTGATTTGCAAAAAGTAAAACGGTGTTCCAACAATGGACTAAGGAATTTCTAAGGTTTGTATCCCTCTGGGGGTTCATTTTTTCAGTGCAGAATAATAACCTGTTAAAATGTCACGATTAAATCTTAATAAAGGCTTAGATATATTTGACACAGACGACTACGTTACTGATGAGTATCTCTTCTGTTTCTTAATTCAGTCCCGTGCTCTAATATTGGACCCCACCTATAGTCTACCCTCCATTATAACTCCCCACCATAATGCTTTCCTTGGGTTAGAAATATGTGGAGAAGAGAAAGCTGGTCTACCAACAATATAGCCTTTCTTACATCGCCTTCTGAATCCCAGTCAGACAGTACCTATAAACAGAGAGCAACGCTCACCACCACACCAAATACTTAAAACACTACAGGCTTCATGAACAACCAACATCTTTTGTCTGGGTGACTGCCTGTCCGGAGGGGTAAATGCTAAAAGCTGAAGTCTCAGCATTTTCTCCCTGACGTTGAGATCCCAGATCAATACCCATCTGATTGCCTTCACCATTGCCGAGCAAACATCTGGTACAGCTGTGTGCTCAGCAATTGTGCAGCTCAGATGAAGTGAATGCAGATAAGTTCCAACACACAGCACACGCACGGATACTGCAGAAAGGTGGGGAGTGAGAGACATGCTCAAACTCAGGCGAGCACCAATTCAGAAGGAATCCTGCCCGGGTCACAACACCTTTCACACAAATACAACTCCATACCCTTAAAACTTGTTTACTTCTTATTTATTTATTTATTTATTTATTTATTTATTTATTTATTTAGTATCTCTTACTATTAGAAGACTGCAGTAGGGGCACTGGCAGATAAAATCAAATTTGGCTTCAGGATTTGGCTTCAAGATTCTTTTCAGCAGTTATTTCATGCTTCATCCTTTTACATAACTGTTAAAGAAACACCCTAAACTCGCCTCTTTGCACAATCGCGTTTCATTTAAAAGACACATCATATCGACAGCTCCATATGCAACCACAGCCTCTCTTATCTGCTTACGTGTGTTTTTCTTCTCTTGCAACTGATGTATAGGAGTCCCTTTTGCCATAAAGACTGTGTTTATGGCACCCCAGGCCTGGAATGGGGTGGCCCAAAATAGGGAGGGAACTCAAAACAGTTCAGGTGATGTAAGGTTAATACCCTGAGCTTCTCCTTGAGGTCTGAGAGGGTTTAAAGTTCTGTCCCTGGGAGAGAAGACTCCAAATCATCCAGGTTTGAAAGCTGGTGGGACTTTCAGCCACAAGACCCTCAGTGCTATAGTAGAGTGAGAAACAACCCTTTAAAGTGTCCCACACGCTCACAGGCTCCAGAGCGCAGCCCAGAGGAAGCATCTGAAAAGCACCTGGACTCACTATGTAAGAGGCTTATTTGCTTATCTAATTTAACACATTTCTGCCTGCTAACTTAGTGAAATGCTCTGAGGACCCTGGCCAGCAGGCACCCTTTTTTCCTCTCCCTCTGCCTTGCTAGCCAGCATTTCCCGGGAGGAGCTTGTACTGTCGTCTGGAACCCCAATTTTGACAGCTGCTGCCCAGGGGACACCTCTACACGAGTCCTTTGTTGTCTGTGCTCTGTCAGCTGACAGAGACACGGGCTTTTTTCCCAGGAAGATGGGGGTTATTTGCTTATCCTTGAACTTGAATTTCAATGAGTGCCAGACCCAACACCTGCCCCTCAGGCAGGAGGGCCTCCTCGGGTCTCTTTAAGGACAGAGCCCAGGGGACATCATCTTTGTTTCCTGCGTGGCAGCCACAAAAATTGGGGTGCCACACAATAGCACACAAGCTCCTTTCTGGAACATACAAGCAAGATGTAGCAAGAAGAGCACACTTTTAGATCACCTTGTTCTTGTAGCCAATGAAACACACACCATCCGCTGAGATCCTTGCATGTTGTAGAAGTTGCTGCCAAAGGGCACAGCCTCCAGTCAGCCTGAATCTGGGTGCTCCTCCACTCCGGACCTCACACACCCTCAATTACTGCGAGCTGGTACAATGCAACGGGCTGCTTGGACAGCCACAGATATTTGAGAGACAACCCAAACCAGGGCAGGTTCGAAGGCTACAGGCATGGCCTCCTGTAGAAAATAGAACACCCCCCCCCCCCAATGCCCCAGTCTTACCAACACAGAGATTCAAGCAAGACAGTGAAGCATCAAGCAAGAGTGAACCAAAATGAGATACAAAGGAACATATTCCAAATATAAGAATGTGTAAATAAATAAATAAATAAATAAAAGGGTTCTATGGAAAGTGACCTCACAAGGTGACCTGATCATACATTGCTAACTGGGCAGGTCATGGTGGGTAGTCGCACCCCAGGCATAAATCACATCGTTACTAAAAGGCTATCTTTTCCTTAAGCAAGCCAGCTCTGTCCATTGTTTCTGTACATCAAGGTTCACAGCTTTGGAAAACCTCCGTTCACACCCCTCCTTCTAAAGCTTGTGCCAGAGTACAGAATCCTCTCCTGGAATTCAATCCAGGTCTTAGCCATTGCCTAACTTTCACATCATCTTTCCAGTTTCAAAGATGAACTATTATTCACAGAAGCAAAGAAACAGAAAACTGTGCAGTTTGCTGAGACCTTTCTTCCAGGCACATCCTCTGTTTGAATCTAGCCAGGGATTAGTTGGGGGGATGGAGGGACTACAAGCTGTGTGAGCTCTTTCCTTTCAGGTAGGAAGAACTCAGGTAGACCTATCCAAGCTACAGTTGGCTTTCTGCTTGTCCCAATCCTCTCTGTCTCTCTATTTCCTGCCACTCCTGTTTCAAGCTTGATGTAATTCCAGGTGGTATAGCTGCCGACCCCACACCATTTTACCTGCTTGCCACGGGAGGACTGAATGTCAGAGCTAGATCTTCATGGCCCACTGTGGCAGTTAAGCAACCTCTGGGGTCATCTTGGTGTGTCACTTGCTTTATGTTTGACTCTGCCTCTACTTCTGGATTATCCTGTCTTGATATTAAGGCTCATGGATGTGGGGGTAGCGCTTCTCAGCTTCGTTCCTAAATTATCCAGAGAATTTCCGATGAGTATTTATATAATGGGGGAAGATAATCAAGTACAATACTATACTAAGCCTTAAGGACATAAAGATAACTTACATAGGCTCCCTCCCTCTAAAACCTTCAGATAATAAATGAATTATTAATCATTTTTTCTGATTACAGACATGTACTACTTACCAATGGAGATATGTTCTGATACCTGCACCGTCAGGTGATTTTGTCCCTTTGTGAACATATACAACCCTAGATTATATGAACTACTACATATTCAGGCTACTGTTAAATCACTGTCAAATATGTGGTCTGTCATTGGCCAAAAAGTCATTCTGCAGTGCCTGACCATATTTTTGTTGTAGTTCACATCCAGCCAAATTTCTGTTCCAGATTTTTTTATCATGGATGTTGATGTTTATTGCCTACAACATCACCTGAGAAAAGTAATAATAAAAACATTTATCAAGGCCCTGGCCAGTTGGTTCAGCGGTAGAGCATCGGCATGGCGTGCGGGGGGACCCGGGTTCGATTCCCGGCCAGGGCACATAGGAGAAGCACCCATTTGCTTCTCCACCCCTCCCCTCCTTCCTCTCTGTCTCTCTCTTCCCCTCCCGTAGCCAAGGCTCCATTGGAGCAAAGATGGCCCGGGCGCTGGGGATGGCTCCTTGGCCTCTGCCCCAGGCACTAGAGTGGCTCTGGTCGTGGCAGAGCGATGCCCCGGAGGGGCAGAGCATCGTGGGCAGAGCGTCGCCCCTGGTGGGCGTGCCGGGTGGATCCCGGTCAGGCGCATGCGGGAGTCTGTCTGACTGTCTCTCCCCGTTTCCAGCTTCAGAAAAAAATACAAAAACAAAAACAAAACAAAAAACATTTATCAAGAGTGTATAATTACAAAGGGTTTTACATATATTAACTCCTTCTGATAGGGAGCCAAAAGTTAGAAAGTTGAAAAGCTACTATTACTGAAGCTAGTTATAATGAATAGAAGATATGCTAAGCATTAGGAAATAGTTAATCTGCTTGCTATTCTCTTTCTTAATGGCTTTCTGGACTTTACTTTGAAATCTAGCAAAAAGTTTACCTTTGCAGGAATGTCAGAAAAAGCTTACATTGAGGAGAGTCCTGACAATTAGGAGAGTTTAAATCACTCTAGTTGTTTATAAAAGTTTACCCACAGGATTTACTATGAAATGTTAAAGCCTGTAAATTAATTAGAAACTTAGTTCATGAATCTTAAATCTTTACTTTATATCCTAAGAAACAGGGAGTATTTTCACAGATAATTCCCAGAGCCAGATGGTCTCAGACGCGCCAGGTCCCGGCTGTTCCTGGCAAACACCTGACCCAGGCTGTCTGGAAGATTTACCAAGGACACAGATAGGACCATGCTGATTGGACCTGTGTTACATCCAAAGAACTTGCAGAGGAGATGTTCCTGCAGCTAAACCCCTACCGCTTGCATATTCTTATGTGACTAACTGCACAGACTTTTTTTTTTTTTTTTTTTTTGCTTTGCTCCTGAACCCTGTAGAAACCACCAGCACCAGGAGAGTGTTGAGGCAGTTCTTTTGGACAGGAGTCACCTGCCTTATCAGGTTCCTGCAATTTGCTGACACCCCTTATACCTACTTGGTCCTCATCTCTCTTTATTGGCATTAAAGGTCGCGAGTAACCCCGAATCCAGCTTTGTTTTCTGGTTACACTTTGTCTCATATAATGGTCATAAACATGTGGTACCAGTCGTTTCTGTTTTATTGATGAAATGGAATTTTAAGAAATCAACCTAGGTTGCATAGCTAGGAAATTAGAGCTATACTTTGAACTAAGTTTTCAAGTACTGGAAGGATCACATGTACATACACCCACTAGTGAGAGATATATAGAGAGAAATATCACTAGACTTTTGGCATGCTAGAATGTTACTCTAAAGGAAACAATAAACCACAAGAGAAGAAAATGCAGCAGAACTACAGAAACAACCCAAACACAATAACCAAGATGAGAATAAGTAATTATTTATCAATAATCAATAAGTACTTATTAATATTCACTTTATATGTCAATGCACTGAAGTCTCCAATCAAAAGATAGAGGTCAACCCTGGCTGGTTGACTCAGCAGTATAGCATTGGCCCCATGTATGGATGTTCCAGCTTCAACTCCCTGTCAGGGCACACAGGAGAGGGACCCATCTGCTTCTCCATCCCTCCCCCTCTTGCTTTTCTCTCTCTCTTTCTCTTCTTCTCCTGCAGCCATGGCTCAATTGAAGAGAGTTGGCCCCAGGTACTGAGGATGGCTCCATGGCCTCCACCTCAGGCACCTCAGGGGACACAGCAAAAGCAATTCTAAGAGAAACATTCATAGTGATACAGGCAACCTTCAAAACAATAAAGTTAGATTATTTACTTTGGGCTTTTTTTCTTTCTTTTTCTTTTTCTTTGGTATAAAAATCAATGTTAGTAGAAGGAAGGAAATAAGAAAAAGCCAGAATTGAAATAAATAAAATAAATACAACTAAAAGTTGATTCTTTATCAATTTTATTTATCTTTTCAGATCTTTAGCTAGACTGACCCTCTCCAAAAGAACAATAAGAGAGAGAGAGGGGGGGCCCAAATCAGTGAAATCAGAAATGAAAAGGGAGAAATCACAACTGATAACAGAAATAAGAGACAAAGAGACTGGTATGAAAAATTACATGCTAACAAATTGGTAATTCTAAAAGAAACAGAGTTTAGATAAGTTAACTCTTCTTTATCTATTACTTGTTATTGGTCTGTGCAAGTGTTTGGTTAAAAATTGCCTGTGAAGCTGTCTAGTTCTGGACCTTTGAATCAGTAATTGAAAAACTCCCCGAAGACAACACACACACACACACACACACACACACACACACACACACACACACAATTAAAAGCCAAGCAAAAAGTAAAAATCACATAATCATCTGAATAGATGCAGAAAAAGCATTTGACAAAAGTTAACACCCGTTTATGGTGAAACCTCTCTCCACAAGACGGGCGTAGAAGGAAGGTGCCTTAACACAACAGAGGTCACATGTGATGAGCTCAGAGCTTACATCTTACTCAGTGATGAAACGCTGGAAGCGGTCTCTGTTTTGTTCCCGATCTTGGAGGAAATAAACTGAGGGTTGCCAGGTGGCTGAGCGGGGTGAAAAAGATGAAGGGATTAAGAAGTACAAACTGGTAGTTCCAAAACAGTCCTGGGGATGTAAAATACAGCATAGGGCATAGAGTCAATCATATTGTAATAAGTATGTATGATACCAGGTGGGGGCTAAAATTATCAGGGGGTTGCTTCATAAATCATATACATGTCTCATAACTAGGCTAAACCCCCGAATCTAATATAAAATATTATTGAATGTAGTCAACTGCAATTTAAAATAATGTGGTACAGGTAGACCTTGAAGATACTGCAGGCTTTGTTCAAGACCAAGCAAGAAAGTGAGTTTTGCAATAATATGTTTATTATTATTAATTTTTTTTTTTACTGGTAGAGGTACTTGCCTTAAATTTGTAAAAAAAAAAAAAAATCCCACATCTGTAAAGCATAATAGAGCAAGTGTAACAAAACAAAGTATGCTAGTCTATATACACAATAGAATATTACTCAACCATAAAAAAGGTGAAAAATGTGGGTTTTACCTAAAGAGTGTTATGCTGTGTAAAATGCATCAGATAGAAAAACATCATATGATTTCACTTACATGTAGAATCTAATAAACAAAACAAACACACCCATATATACAGGTAAAAAAGCAGTGGTACCAAATAGGTAAAAGGGATTATAACTTTGAGTTATAAGGTAAATAAGCAATGGGAATACAATCTACAGCTCAGGGAATACAGTCTGTACTATTGTAATAACTTTATATGGTGACAGTTGATAACCAGACTTATTGTGGGGATGATTTGGCAACCTATATAAATGTCGCATCACTAGGATGGATATACACATAAAAACTGATAGGATATTGTATGTACACAGCATAAACATTTCCATAAACATTTCCTTGATGTTTACACTTCCACTGAATTATGCATTGGCCTTTGTGTGTTATTGGTCTTTTAGTTCTATTCCCCTGGGTCTGGTGTCCCAATTTGGAGATGAATGCGAATTTCTTAAACTACATACTTGATGGTGCCGTATACATTTTGAGTATACATTTTGTTGATGTGACTGATGCTACGTTTTAAGGTAACTATATCTCAATAAACTAGGAAGAAAAGAGCATTTCATAAACTCGTGAAGCTTTAGCACTGGAATTGTTCAATTCCACAAGATGATCCATGCCCTAAACATAACCATTATTTCAAAATACCAGGCACCTACAGGTATAAAGAGCTTACTATATTTTCTTTACGTGCTTTTATTACTAGAAATTTATTACATATAGACTGCTACCAGGTAGGGTCCCCCTGTAGGGACAGCAATGCTTCCAGCTATTAGCTATTACAGCTCTCTGGGATCAATGTCAAGCTTCATAGGTTCTTCATAGGTTGCTTCTCATAGTTTTCTGAGATTAGCCCAAGTCGTCCAAAATTTATGGGCTGACACATTCTACATATTAGACCTGTCAATATTGTACATGGATTTGAATCCTAGTTAAATTGAAATACCTAAATTCCTAAACTTTACAGAAACTGGAGTTTAGAAAGCACACTGTGGCAGTTCTATATTTTTCTCTCTGAAAGTTATTTTTTCAACTCATTCCGCCATCCTAATATCTATTAACTAGCTTTTTATGCATGGCTGATTTTGAGCAAGTTAAAAATTTTACTGAGTATTAAAAAAAAAAAAACACAAAAAGCTCATATCCCTTGGACTTTTATCCCTGTGTTGTTGAAGTGTGGCACTTCAAATGGGAAAAGTACCCATGAGTAATTGAAAATTGATAAAGCTATGGGAAATAAGGTCTTTTAAATATAAAAATGACTTTAGTAATTTAAGCCTCACCATCACTTGTGTGTTGACTACTGAATAACAATGAATGCTAGAGCAATAATTGCCCAACTTTGGGGTGCTTACAACAAACATCCTTAAAGTATTAGATGATTCTGACTTACACAAGTATTAGGATCCACATTTTAAGAAGTAGTTTGTTAGAAGAGTGGGATATTCTGGAGAAAATATAAAAGCATCTGAAAAATATACACTATGCTAACAAGAGAGAGAATAGAAACTAATGTAAACTTCTGTCAAAAAATTAAAGACTCCCATTCATTATACAGTCCAACAATGTAGTAGGTAGCCAATTATGGAAATACACTCTATTAGCTCATACTTGCCAGAAAATATTGTGTATGAGGTTGTGGATAATTTTACAACTTGTTATTTAGGAATGAAATTGGCTCCTGTCTTTCAATGTCCTTCACATATTATTTGACAATGTGGTTGACTTTGGCCTGGATGTTATCTATCACATTCTTACGAGGAATTATCATCCTGGAAGTTAGCAGAAACAAAGGTGTTTTTTGCAATTTGCAATTAAATGTTTTCCTTTGTAAATAGTGAGTGTATGGCCAGTAGTCGCAGTGGTTGCAGCTGAGAGGCACATGCAGATTTGCATTGGATTCTGATAGATGGTAGATAAACAATGGAGCCAGGAACTGGTGGGCCATTTCTTTATTCTAGCTCACACCCATTGGGCAAGTAAATACACACAGCAGGAAAACACTTCCCTTTCCATTCAGGGCTCCCAAAGCCACTGACTTTCTCCCGGTTTTCCTAGAATCAAAGTCCCACCAGCTTTATTCACCTCTGTTCCCCATCTCCTCTCTGCATAAACTGGCTTCTCCTTCAGCATCCCACTATCTTGGCTGCCTGCCTCCTCTGCAACAACGTGGGCTCTGCCAAAATGGCCTCCTAGCTCCTTCTTCTTTTAAAACTTTTCGGTGCAACAATCCCTCCTCCAGCACACATTAGCATAACCAAGCCCTTTCCCAAGCAGAAAGGTAATTATCAGTATTATGTAGCAGCAGCATCATGTGAACAGTGGCCATTTTTAACAAAGTGAGTATAAAAATCACATTTTACAAACTTATTTGCCCAACAGTGAGAGAAAACAAAAACAAAAACAGTGGATGTGACACAAGCCCTAAGAAATCAATTTTAGCTACAAGAGTTGACAAGCTTGGGCAACAGTAAGTTTTAGACAGCAGTACTCTATAATTTGCATATAATTTATATAGCCTTATCAGCACAACTTGAAATATTTAGCATACCACATTAGAATCGCAAGGAATGCACAATGAAATTCAATGTGGATTTATTTTGTTATTACTTAACCTTAAAGTTTACAGAATATTCTAATCTAATAGGTAAAGCAGGTGAAAGTGGTGTAAAAACATTTAAAAATTGTAATTTTTTAAGATATGTAATAAACTTTTTAATATTTGCTTATAAAAATGCTTGGTTTGGCTTGATTCCCCTCTAATAAGATAATGAGCCTTTTCTGAATCTCTTCCCTAGTTTGTAACACTCAGACAGATGGCTCTCCATTACACTATGCAAAGGACAGTCTCTTGGATATAGAGTCTATAGCAGATGCTTCAGGAGCTTTATTAATGAGAAACAATCATTAGAATTGTGCTACCAATGAATAAGATTTAAGATTTTCCTAGAATTAGAAATATAAAATAGGTTAAGATTACCTTCTAAATGGGAGGACAGGATTCTTTTCAAAATTGACCCTAATTATACGTTAGCTCTTAATGTATCCCCTATATTTCCTTGGTCAGATAATAAAAGAGTTAAAAGGAAAGTGGTACTATTTAATAAAGCCCTGTCTTTTACAATAGGGTTAACTGAAGCTCAGAATTATTATATTTTGAAACCTTATTGCATCTGTCTTACTACTAAATTTTGCAGTCCCATATTGGCAGACACAAACATATGTTACAGGAAATATTTAATATGTATTGTTACTTCTCCTATATAGGTAAAAAGCTGTTTTTGCAGAACGCACCTTGTAATCTTAAAAATACTGAAGCCAGGAGTCAAATACAATTATCTTCACCTGGGTGGTGGAAGTTGAAGATGCAGTACTCAAAGATGTTTGGAATTAACCATTCCCTGAGCTTTTTTTTTTTTTTTTTACATTTTATTTATTCATTTTTAGAGAGAGAGAGAGAGAGAGAGTAGAGAGAAAGAGAGAGAGAGAGAAGAAGGGGAAGAGCAGAAAGCATCAACTCCCATATGTGCTTTGACCAGGCAAGCTCAGGGTTTTGAACTGGCAATCTCAGTGTTCCAGGTCGAAGCTTTATCCACTGCGCCAGCACAGGTCAGGCCAGAGCTTTTTTTTTTTTTTTTTTTTGAGATAGGTTATGAAGAACCCATCTCTACTTTTCTGCCAGCCTTCTTCCATTAATGGTTAATCCCACAAGGTCTGCTGTAACTCTAAGCACTGTCTTTACATGGGATAATCCTAAACAGAATGCAAGGGTAGAAGAGAGACCATTAGAAAATATTGTTTTATAAGCCAAGCAAGAAAGGAGGTAATAGCTGCTATATAAACAGCCAGCACTGTCTGCCATGACACTCTGCATAATTCATTGAATAAGAAATAGGTATGCCATACGTTACGTCTATTTACCAAGCAAATTTACTTAAAGGCTTTAAAAAGAGCAATTACAAATAATGACAACTATTGTGGAAGAACAGGGAGGGTGGGAAGATAAAAAAGTTTGTAGTTGAGCAAAACATCTATAAATAATGGTTAAATTGATCAAGAAATAGGTGTAAGAAAATACATTTTTAGATAAAATTAGGTTTCAAAATTTTTTTCCTGCAAGGAACAGGACAGAATATGAAAACAGTAAAGAAAGAACAGTTGCTTTGCTATGCCACATAAATATATTTTATTTTTAAAAAGCCACGTGCAGCCTTTATTTAATCAAAACTTAGAACATTTTATTTACTTCTCCACAAGTTCTCCCACTAAAATAAATATTTATTCTGATGACAGTTCATCTTCTATTTCCTACTCTAGATATATGACAAAAGAAATTTACCCATCTCATAATCCATTCCTTTGCATTTTAGTTTCTTTGAAGCATTTAGCAATATCTCAGAAATTGATATGCTACAACTTCAATTTTCATTATATCAATAATTCAATGAGAACTCCACACCACTTGACTTTGAAATAGGCTCTATTATGTTCCCCAAACACTGATTCTTAAGCTGTTGGAAAGTCTGTAGTGAAATCCTGCTACCTTGATTGTTTTGTGGGGTCTCTCTCGTTATATAGCTATGAGCATGCACACATGCGTGCACTCACTTTCCTAAGTGTTACAATTCTTTATAGCAATAAGCCTTTCAGTCTTCTATAGCTTTTGTTTAAGCATTTATTGAAAACTAAATGGGTCATGGAAACTCTCTGGTTGTACGTATGCAGCTAGATGTTTTTAACACCATACTGTCATCTCCTAAAGTCCTCAACAAAGTCACAGCAGTCCCTGGGCTTCATTACGTCAGAATCATTTTAAAGAACTATCTTGTGAAACAAGATATTTAGTAGAACCTTTAGGATGTTCTTCAATGAACACCAAGGGCTGACTACTGAGGACCAAGAGGGCTTATATGTCTCAGTGTTAAAATGAGCCTCAGAAATTGGGAACAGAAACCCTTCCAAGGCTTTACAAAGGGGGAAAACTGGTCCAGACCCAGTTACACTCTGCCATGGCCGCCTTAGAAATGGAACGCCTGTGTTTAGGAATGACCATAGGGTCTCTCGAAAGAGTCACAGGGACCGCTTAATATAGAGCTAGCATTTTGTACTTACCACATGTAGGTCATCAATGGCCAGAAAGTTTTGGCTGAGGACAGTGACAATCAATAGAAGGGCCCACCATGGACAGTTGAGATAAGGCAGAAATGGTAACTCTTCCTGTTACATCACAGTAGTGGAATTGGAGGGAGCTAGTTATTGTAGGACTAACATCAGACTGCTCTAGTCTCTCTTCCACTCTAACACTTTACAATAAAGAGAGAAGGCCTGCTTGCTCAAACCTCGCTGGCCCTTGGGAGACGTCAGAGAGTAGGGATGGGGAAGATGAACATCAGTTTAAACTGACTAGATGCTTAACCACAGTGTTATGAAGCACTTTATATTTGGAGGGTAGCCCATAGTTTATAGACTGTGAGCATTTAATTATGTACTATTTAGCATTCCTTTAGACACTTAATTTGATATAAATAAGTTCAGTGATTCAAATGACTTCCTGTTATTGCGATACCAAAACCAATACCACATTTTGAGCTGTCTATCAAGAATTAGGCATATTCCTAAATAGTCAGTATACTTTTCTTTATCTAACCCTCCAGGCATTTACAGAAAGGTACACATAAACACAACCCAGCGACAGGTTAGCCTGAATAAGAAAGGAATGGATTGAAGGGGTAAGAAATGGTGGGAGGGACTGACGGAAAAATGAAAGGATCAGTGGAACATATGTTGATGTTTGTATGATTGATTCTAAGTGAAGGAATTTGAGTTTCCCAGACATCTGTGTATTTCTTTAGTTTGCTAAGGTGAAATCCCAATTTCAGAGAATTAGGTTGACTAGGCTACAAAAGTTGTTTTATGCCATTACTTCTGTTGTGAATCTGTGTTGCCCTCACCTCCTGAAGTCAGAGGGGACCTCACATCTGTCCCCTCAATGGCAAAGCAGGGACTTCTGCTCCACAGCATGTGAGCCTGGTCACACACGCACATGGTTGGGCAGGGCTCTATCTGTTCAAGTCAGAAGTGTTACAGTAGCTGGGCTGTAAATACTGTATGGTAAAACTGGAAAGAGGTTGAAACTTTTATTCGTTGCTCCCATGTTATACAAAGCAGCTGTAGTTTACAGAACATTTCATTTCTACCAATGCTATCTTCGTCATTTAGCTCATCTCTGGAATTTAGCAGTGCCTGAAAACTTGCTTTATTTCACAAATTCTTCATTAAACTGGACAATGTGGCGTATTTCTGAAAATTAGACTTGGCTAGAATCAGGTTTCACCATCACTGAGCCCCGCTCCTAACCTGGGGTAACCAATCAATCATTTAATGTAATGGAAGTGATTAGGGCAAAGCTGTTATGTTCTGCCTTTTCAATGATCAAAAAAGAAGAAAAAGTAACAGCTCAAAGTTCAGCTGAGCTTGTGTGAGTTCCCCTTCAAAGCAGCATTTATTACTCTTGTTTATAAATAATGTGCTTCACATGTAAATGCTATATAATTCATTTCCACGCCTCACTTGATTCAAGTGCTCAACTCTCTAATTAGGCATCTGTTAGACAATGAAACTTTGTTTTTCTGCACATAATATTGGTCTCTTTACTAATGTAGCTTGAATAATAACTTCTTTCTCAAGAGATTAATTTGATGCCTAAAGTGTCAGGAAGAAAGATTCAACATTTACATTCTATTAATTGGTAGGGTGTGAATATGGCATTGTTATTACACAAAGCCACATATTTAAAAATACAGTGATGGAAACTAAAACCTAACAACTCTGAACACAGGGAATATCACACTGATACTGCAAATGCAGTTTCTTGAATGTGGCTTCCATGACTATGTTACATACTATTGTTTTCCAATAGATCAATTGGCACATCATATATATATATATGAACCATGTGATTTCACTCATATGTAGAGTAGAAAACTGAAAGCAACAAATAAACAAACAAGAAAAACAAAGAAAAACTCAAGACACAGACAATAGTCTGGTGGTTACCAGAGGGAGGTAGGTGGCAGATCGTACAGGAGGTCAAATATATGGTGACGGAGGATGATTTGACCTTGGGTGGTGGGCATACAATGTAATCTACAGATCATGTACCATATAAGTGTCCACTTCAAACCTACATAGTATTATCAACCAATGCCACCCCAATAAATTAAAAGATAAACAAGGAAAGCTGTTCCAGGTAAACTCCCCAAATGAAGGGTGAAGTTGCGAACTCAGCGGTACTCTCAGGTATCAGTCAAGGTGGTCAATGAGCAGAAGCTAAACTGAAAGTCACCGTGAAGCCCTTATGTACTCACTGCGATCACTCCCCAGTGCTCCGCTGCTGCACGTGGAACAGCGAGGAGAGGGTTAGATGACGTGCCGTGCAGACGGGGCCACTGTCTGACTGCCACGGAGCCCCGGACAGAACAGAAGACCCCCGCCTTTTCGTGAACCCGAGGGACTTGGGGGGAGGGCGAAGAGTGGGAAAGTACTGAGCCAGAATGGGGGCAGATTTCTTAGTCAAGGTCACCACAAGGAGGTCTTGACGGCGACGCCTATGAAGTGCCTCAGCCAGTTGCCCCCAATAAAGAGATTTTTGAAGAAAGCTCCTGCGCCGGGAATGCAGATGTGTATAGCCTGAGCAACCTCAAGGCCGTCATTGTAACTCTTTCCAGAAACTCTAACACCCAGGCAGTGCACCAAATCTGTTGTGTGGACCGCCACTTTCCCCAGGAGGCCTGCAAGGCCAAGCCTGTGCAGTTGCCTACAGTCAAGCCTGAAATGCCGCCCAGGGAACCCCGGCCTGTAGCTGGACACCTCAAACTCATGGTGTCAGATGCGATACACGTGTTGCATGCTTCTGAAGACCCGCAGCCTTCACAAACTGCGGAGCAGAAATTGATTTCAGTGATGAAAACTAGCAAAAACAAGAGTTCAGTTCTTTACTCAAATTTTCCACTTTACATTAAAGTAAGACATACTTTTTTTAGATTTATACTAAATTCAATATCTGAAGTGTTATGTACTATCAAAAGAACGCCTGACTTCAGATGCTATGGCATGTGACATTTACAGTGTGGACAAGACACTATCTCAGCCTGTGAATGACTGCTTTCTTGGGTTGGAATTTATCGCAGAAAAGGGTACCCTGCTTCTCCGAAAGAAAAACAGCACTTTTTAAAAGATGCATCATTGTGCAGTGAAAAATATTGGCTAGAATGATGCAGTTGTATACAAGCAATAATGACGAGCACAGAATTATTGTTGAGCTGAAAGTCTTTGAAATTAATAGTTAAATAGATATTCATTAAAGTGAACTGTACATGAAATGTAATAAAGAAGAAAATTTTACCACAGTAATTTTCTCTTCGTTATGAAATGTTTCTGACAATATTGGAAAGCAATGCAAAGGAAAGCATGCTGCCCAGCTTTAAAGAATTGTTTGAAAATTAATAGAGAAGTTGTACTAGCAGCAAATCCAATTACTTGCTTATCAAGAAATCGCAACATTTAATCAAATACAGTTCTCCTATCTCATGTTTCAATTAGGTTTATTTTTTAAGCAAAAATAAATGTGTGGTTTATATAGAATAGTGAGGGCTAAAAAGAAACAGGAATTTAACTTAGTTAATATGTGTATATACTATAAATATGCGTATACCCCACACATGAAGACAGGCTGTAATCCTTGAAAAGATAATTATAAGTTATTGGTGGATAATTTTGTCCTTCTCAAAGTAATTTGGTGATAGCATCTAAAATTTTCAACATTTATATCTTTAAATAAATTCTTTCATACTTTATTTATGAAATAGTTTTGTTACTTATTGCCCCATGATTTCAACAAATATAAATATTACAAAAAAGTGTAACAATCATTTAGTGTCATACGAAATCAAAATCTTAGTCCCTCAAATATATCTGCCAACATGATAATTTGAATTACAGTGAACACATTGGTAAAATTGGAATTGTAGCTGTGCAATAGAATTTGATAAGAATATTGTCTTATCAAATGCAATATGGTTGCTCAAAACAAACTTCATTTATAGCAAGCCAAATCATATTCCTGTGCTCATTCTGGTTCTATTGCACTTGAACGTTAACCATGTTAAAATGGAGCCGACAGTGCTGTAGTAATGTTTGTTGTTGTGTTAGCACATTTTTTTCGGTTTCCTAAACAGGCAAATAGCATAGTGAATTACATGGATTGTCTTAATGTGAAGTCAAAGACGATTTGTTTTTGTTAGCAAATTAACTTTGATATTTGATTTGAAAACTCGATATAAGCAAGCATGAAGTCCCAGAGTGATTGATAAAGCAAAACCCAATTACATTTGTCTACGTTCCTTCTTCTTTGCAGCTTAATCAAATCTGTGAAACTTTCTAACTTTTGGGGAGTGATAATGTCACAAGTACTTTAAAATAAGAAAACCAGGAAACCGAAATGCCAGGACACTGAAACTATTCTAAGTAGTTTTATTTTACAAGTAGCAGGAATAAATTAGGTAGTTTAGACTCAGAATATATCTATTTCTATTTCATCTATCTTCTGTACTATAAGTATAATGAAGAGCCTTGTGCGAGGGTACAGAAATGGTTGCTTACAAGGATAGAAAGAGACTTTGCATATAACTTGAGGCCAGTGTGAACCACAGGTTGATCTTTAATTACGTGATTTGAGTAACAGGCATCTGTGTATGCCCTCAGGGTAGCTATGGCCAATTTTCTTACATAATCTTGACATAGACTCCTGGGACTAAAAATCTATGCAGAGTACTTCTGGCTTTGATAATATGACAAGACAGATAATGTGATTTCAATCCATGAGGCCAACCTCCAAAAACTAACCTACTAGAAATGTGGGATAAAGTTTACGAGGCATTCTCATAAGAAAGAATGTGAAATCCCCAAACAAAAGTAACAGCATAGAAATTCAACACTGATGCTAAGACGATGATCTGGCACTGGAGCTACACAGAGGTCTTAGCTGTTTTTCTTTTGTAACCTTTGCAAGGATGAAGGTCTGAGGTTCCCTGTAGAGCTGAGGCCCTCAGAGACTCCATTCATGTGAAAAGGGTGCACAGACAACGTCTGCTTAATTGCACATTGGGATGATGGGAAAGAGAGCATATCTACCTGAGTGGGGAAACAGATTTCAAAATTGAAAACAGTGGATTTGTCTTTGCTGATTTCGGTTCGATTCATATCAACCAAGTGGTTCTGGACACCACACACTAAGAAACCTACATTACAAAATAGGTGTTGGCCCAGAAGACAGTGATAGGAAGAATCAGACCACACAGGGTGTAGGTAAGGCCCCAGGAGGGCCAGCTCACAACCTGAAGTTACAGAACGCTGAAACAAAAATGTCTACTTTAAGATAGTCACAGACACAGCAAGCCAGAGGAGAGAACTCAGATCTTGAGCTCATTACAAACCAGTGGGCATTATAAAAATGTACATTTCAAATGATTAAAAAGAATATAAAATTGAAACTTTAATAAGTATCTAAATAAAAATATGAATATTTGGAAAAGTGCTAAATGTAAATTTCACACACACAAAAGTAAAAAATTTGCCAGTGAAATAAAACATCCAACAAGCTCAACCACTGCTTAGAAACAGGCGAACAGGCCCTGGCCGGTTGGCTCAGCGGTAGAGCATTGGCATGGCGTGCGGGGGGACCCGGGTTCGATTCCCGGCCAGGGCACATAGGAGAAGCACCCATTTGCTTCTCCACCCCCCCTCCTTCCTCTCTGTCTCTCTCTTCCCCTCCCGCAGCCAAGGCTCCATTGGAGCAAAGATGGCCCGGGCGCTGGGGATGGCTCCTTGGCCTCTGCCCCAGGCGCTAGAGTGGTTCTGGTCGCAACAGAGCGACCTCCCGGAGGGGCAGAGCATCGCCCCCTGGTGGGCAGAGCATCGCCCCTGGTGGGCGTGCCGGGTGGATCCCGGTCGGGTGCATGCGGGAGTCTGTCTGACTGTCTCTCCCCATTTCCAGCTTCAGAAAAATACAAAAAAAAAAAAAAAAAAAGAAAAGAAACAGGTGAACAGAAAATTAGTGACCTGGACGCTAGATAATTGTGAATGCTTATTGCATGCTTACTAAGCATATAGGTGCTTTTGAAGTTGTTATTCTTTTTATAAATATGTTCATTAGTATATTCTTGCTGGCTGGAATTTGTTGGTGACAAGCAGACTGGTTCTGTGATTGACTCTACCAACCACTTGGCTGTATTGCCTCTAATGATATTATCCAGAATTCAGCATAGAGAAAGAACTAAATGAACAATATGAGACATTATGAAGTGTGGAGGATGAAATTAAAAAGTCTAACATGCATGTATAATTACTCTCCTCCTTGACATCTATGAAGGCATACACACTCCTGGATCGGTAGCTGCTTCATGAACTACTGCATCTCATTCTCTTAAGAGGGCAGAGGGGTTAGATGGAACAAACCTAACACTGGACCATTCAGGGCTTAGTCTGCAGATCACTTCTTTTTTTTTAATGTGAGAGGCAGGGAGGTGGAGAAGCAGAGAGACAGACTCCCACATGCACCCCAACTGGGATCCACTCAGCAAGCCCCTTACAGAGTGATGCTGTGCTCATTTAGGCCTTTGCTCCATTGTTCAGCAACTGAACTATTTCAGCACTTGAGGTAAGGCCATAGAGCCATCCTTAGTGCCTGTGGTCAACTTGCTTGAACGATTCGAGCCATGGCTGTGGGAGGAGAAGGGAGAGGAAGGGCAGGGGGGAGGAGGGCAGAGGAGAGATGGAGAAGAAGATGGTTGTTTCTCCTGTATGCCCTGACCAAGAATTGAACCTGGGATTTCTGCACACCAGGCTGAAACTCTACTGCTGAGCCAACCAGCCAGGGTCTGCAGACCACTTTTCTAGATTCCTTAATTGTTTAATAATCTCATACACTACTACAGCTTTAAATCTCTCCACACTGATAACTTCCACTCCTATCCTATGTATGTGTATATAACATATACAATGGTCTGAATAGTATTCCAAATTAATATGTCCAGACCTGACATGATTTCCCGATCCCCCACTCTGTTCCTGTCACGATGCTCCCCATCTTAGTTCCTTTCAGTTCTTCAAGTCATTTCTTCCCTTTCTCTTATAAACCACATCTATAAATTCATCAGAAAATCCTGCTGGCCCTAAAGTCCCTGCTGACCACCTATAGCACCTTGGCCCAAGTGACCTTTATAAATATCCTGAGTAATTACAACAGCATCCTCACTTGACCCCCTGCTCTGCAAAGGTAAAAGGTAGAGCATAAAAAAAAGGGACCAAAGGAAAAGAGGACAGAGGGAAAGGGGATGATAGGATGGGACAAACCTGAAGGGAAGGGGGAAGGTGCTGTAAAGAGGGGGACAAGGGAGATGTTGAGGGGAATAGGGGGGAGGGGAGGCATTCGGGGTGACCCTAGAATCTATGTAAACACATTAATTAAATAAATAAAAGTTTATAAAAAATTGAGCATTTTATTTATCAGCTACTGTTCTAATTTTTGTACAACCCTATCTGATAAGCACTCGTCTTATCACCACATTACAGATGAGTAAAATAAGAGAAGGAGAGGTGAAGTCATTTGCTCAGAGCTGATTCACACCCAGGCAGTAAAACTCCCTATTCTATACTTTTAACCAAACTACAACAAGTTCTCGAATGCTCTGCAGAATCCCAGGGTTCCCTGAGAATTTTCAGGGGTTCTTAAGGTCAAAATTATTTACAAAATAATAATGAGACATCATTTGCCATATTTTTCCTTCATCAGTTGAAAGGCAACAGAGATAAAACTACTCGCACCTTCCGTTAAGTCAAGGCAGCAGCACCAAGTGCCCTGGTAGCCATTGTATTCATCCTCATCATGCATGTGCTTTTTCTTAAAAAAGGCAATGACTTCATATTTTCCTTGGGGAAACAGTAAAAGTTACTTTTAAAATTTTGAAAACTCATAAAATCAGAGGTTTTTGTGAGTTTGTTTGGTTTTTAGAGATGCACTGGGCATTGTTTTTTGTCAACAGTGCTCCCTTCCTTGTCGTCAAGATATTTTGTAATTTTCTTTTTATAAAGTGCATAGTTTTGGATATTTTTTCATTGCAACAGGAATATAGGTGAAGTAGAATAATCATGTGATAATATTAATAAAGAGTATAGAAAAATATTAATAGAAAATGAGAACTGGGCCTTAATGGCTTTAGTTGTTCCTATTCTTTTTATCTTTTACTTGCTTGACACAAGTTGCACCAAATAAATGACAAGTTAAAAGGACAAATGTTGTTAGGAGCCAAGGATGAAGCACATTTTTTCATTGCTTCTTCATCTTTTTTTTTTAAATGTTTTTTTCTGAAGTGAGAAGCAGGGAGGCAGAGAGACAAGACTCCTGCATGCACCAGACTGGGATCCACCTGGCATGCCCACTAGGGGGCGATGCTTGGCCCATCTGGGCCATTGCTCTGTTGCATCCAGAGCCATTTTAGTGCTTGAGGCAGAGGCCATGGAGCCATGCTCAGCGCCCGGGCCAACTTTGCTCCAATGGAGCCTTGGCTGAGGGAGGGGAAGAGAGAGAGGAAGGAGAGGGGGAAGGGAGGAGATGCAGATGGGCACTTCTCCTGTGTGCCCTGGCTGGGACTCGAACTTAGGACTTCCACATGCCAGGCCAATGCTCTACCACTGCGCCAACCGGCCAGGGCCTCATTGTTTTTTATACTTGCTTTATTCTGCAGACTGAACATATGATTTAAATATTTACACTGATGCCTCGAAGAAAATCTTTCTCACCTGTGTGAGTTATGTCTCACACATAGTTATATAATTCAGAATGAGGCAATTAATTCCCTAAGTGCCTCCGGGACCATCTACATATTCCATAAGGATATTTTTTCTACATTTGCTTTTGAACTTTGTGTTCAGAGATTGCATTATAATTATTTTATTTGTTAATTTACTATTTCCATTGGTTCTTAATATTATTATTTTCCACATTAGCAACATATATAACCAAAGCATAAAGTAGTTTGTTTTCCACATTAAATAAGAAAGGCAGCCTTAAACACATATTTTTTAGCTTAAAGTAAAGCATCAATGTCGCTATTTTACTAATTTCCTTTTCAATAGTATGGGGCTAAAGCGTGTTATTTTTAGGAACAAGAAGATGTAACATTTATGATTTCATGTTTTACATGTTTAGTACAGTAAACAAAATACATGAAGTAATAAAAAATGAAATTTATTGTGACATTTTGCTTTATTTCATAATTTAGATCTGGCTTTTCAGGTCTAGAGTTTCTTCGTTCACTCAGCTGCAATCATGCCTTTATTCATCATAAAGCAAGTGAATTCAATGTTGTTGCAATCACAAAAGATCATAGGGATGAGAAAGTATTGATTTTTTTCCCCTCAAACTTCTAATCAAAACCTCTGCACCATGAAGCTGCTGGCTCAGAGTTTCAAAATTTGAAAGCTGTTAGAACACTTTTCTTTCCAAAGGCTATAACTTTATTTTTTCCCACCCACCTCTAGAGGTAGGGTACAAAGAAAGGGATAAGGAACCAAACCTTAGCATTTGATAACTGCTCAATGGAATTGAGTTGGTGACTCAGTTACTTGTGATAACGCTGACTGTGTTCTGCATTCCCACCAACAGTGCACACGGGCTCCCTTTTCTCCATGTTCCCAACAGCACTTACTGTTTGTTGATTTGTTTCTCGTAGTAATATTTCTTTTCAGATATATTACCTTGGGAAAGGAAAACAAGAGAAAAGATAAACAAATGGGAATACATCAAACTAAAAAGTTTTTGCACAGCAAAGGAAACCATTGACAAAATGAAAAGGCAAACCAAGGAGTGGAAGAACATTTTTGCAGATATATCTGAGAATGGATTAATGGTCAAAATTTATAAAGGACTTATAAAACTCAATACCAAAACAAACAGTACAACTAAGAAATGGGCAAAGGACCTGCATAGACATTTCTCTAAAGAGGACATACAGAAGATGGCCAATAGACTTATGGAAAGATGCTTAACTAGTCACTAATCATCAGAGAAATGCAAATTAAAACCATAATGAGTTTTCCCTTCGAACCTTACAGAATGGCAGTCTCAGAACCTCTTTCTTCCCTAGCTTGCCCAGAAACTGTTTTCTAGGCTCAACTTCTGTCTTTAGTTACTTTGCAAATCTCCATTTTCAACAATTTTATTTGAACACCAAGTCATTTCAGGTTTTCTAGATTTTCAAAAGGTATCACTAACACACCCCTGCCCCCAAACTACTCTACTGATATTAATAAAATCTTTTAAAACAACCTATATTAATAAACTTGTACTAGATCTTACAGATCACACCAATGTTAATGTCTAATTATTACCATACACCTGATTTTTGAGTTGGTCTCAAATGTCAGCTCTATGAAAATTATAAAACATTTTTCTCCTTGTTCTTGAAATTTTTCCAATAAGTAAAGTTTTTATGATGGAACACAAAGCTCTCCTGCACTTTGCAGTAAGAAAGGGTCCTGCACATTAATAAGGATATTTTAAACAAGAAATTGGGAAACAATTGTGTACAAGGGAGAGAAAGATGGAAAATACAATACAACTAGAATAGCCTTAAGACTGGCCAATATTTATACCAGATTCCAGTAGAGAAACTGGAAGTTGACATCAGAATTCCTTAAAATACCAATATTTTGCTTATCTTTTTATATAACAAGTGCATTAATAGACATCATGAATGTCTCAAAAATACCTTTTGCATTTCTTCATTAATTCCATGTGAATCTGTTAACATAGGCAGGTAGCTAGATATTGGTGGGGAAAGAGAGCAAAGGGAGTTGGATATATATTTTATAAAACTTAGATTGCTGAAGCTTCTTACTGAAGCAGGCTTTCCATTTATCTTAATTTGTTAGGAGACTATAGATTCACAGGCTAATTAATCCACTGTGCCCTCAGCTCTCTGGACTCAGGTTTGGGAGGAATATCCCCAAGGCACTGCCAGTCTAGTACTGGGGATGTGGTAGGTGCTTCTTCAAGTGCTTCCACTTTAAGACCTGTGCAGTAGGAGCCAGAATGGAAGTTATAGAGGCCTGTCAGTCATCTAGAGGAATAATCTGATTGGTTGGTGGGAAGAACCAATGCAAGCCAGTGAAATTTTAAAAGAAACTGATTGGTTGGCTTATATGAAAACTAGTCCTTTCCAGCCCAAAAGTATAAACACAGTCTTTACAAGAGACAGAAAGCTTTGTTCTCCTCCTGCTTGAAAATGAACTTGCCCCATTCATTCATTCATTCATGGAGTCTCCAGGCATCAGCCATACTACATGGGCTGACAGTGAGTTATCTCCTAAATACAGACTTTGAGCAGTGCCTGGACTGGACTGAGCTTTGATATGATTTGGATTTTGGTTTTTATATGGGGCTTAATAAAGACAAAACTGGACTTTTTCTTTGGCGGGAAAGATGGAGGTGAGACATGATACCTATGAGCAGCCTTCTATTTCAACATCAAATAAATCTTACAGGAGAAGCCTAAGCTTCTCCAACTGCAGGTCTTACAAATGCTTTTTATATGACACCGCAACAGAACCACATTAGAACTGGCATCAGAATCAATATCAAAACTGTGGCATAGAGAACCCAAGGCTGGGCGGTTCTTATGGGGGTTATTAAAGTCGAGATTAAATGCCCACAGTATACAAAGGCAGGAAAATGGTACTCCTGACACATGCTATCTTAGGAGATACAGTGATTTCATCCATCCACTTCTGTCCCAGATTCTGTGGCATATTTACACAACTTCCTGTGGATATACTAATACACAAACAATAAAATTTTGATTTGTCTATATACCATTTTCGAACATCTCTAAGTTTCTGAAACCATTTTTAAAATTTCTATCGGATAATTTATTTTTGCCTGAGGGTATTTCTGATAGCATTTTAATTTTACTGGGATTCTCATCTCATTTTTAGCACTATTTACTTTCTAATGTTGATGTGTTGAAATGTTACATTTACATATTTTTATTAAAAATATTCAAATAGAAAATTAATAGATCCATATAATAAAAAGGGACATAAAAGGAAAGATTCTTTTCTATATAAGATTCCACAGGGCTCTTCTTTGATATTCAAATGTTATTTTGTGCATTGTACCATAATTTGCTTATGAATATGCACACATACATTTATATTTTTAGGGAAAATTAAATCATGTTTTATATATATACACACACACATACATACATGTTTCCTCTCCTGCAGTTTTCTATTTTCAGTAAAAATACAATGTATATTTTGGCTCAATTCATATCATCAATTTAAATTAATTTAATTATTTTTAACAGCAGAATAAATATTTCATTTTATAAACATAAATTTAATGAGGCTTATATTATTAAAAATTCCAATTTTTTTTTTACCATTTTGCTAATATAAACTATGCTATAATGAGAATTTTTGCACAGGTCTTTGTGCACGTGGCACTGTGATGTTCTTGAACTAATAGAATATGGAGAAAAAGACATTATGTTCCTTTATGCTATAGGAAGCAAGTTGCTAAGTAAGAAGTCCAACAAACAAAGACTAGCATGCCTTTCCGAAATGCAGAATTGAAAATAAATAATACAATATTTTAATGGTATGTAGTTATACAACAATAGGTTACTGGAAGAGGCTTCATTAAATTTAAGGTTTTCTGTTCTTCAAAAGTCACCATTAGGAGAATGAAAAAGAAGTCATGGACTGGAAGATGTTTATTAGACATACAACTAAATAATATCTTTGGTATAATACAAAGAACCTTTGCAAGTCAGTAAGAGATAGAATGGCTATCATCAAAATGACAAAAAATAAATGCTGGCAAGGATATGGATAAAAGGGCACTATTGGTGGGAGTATAAACTGGTTTGCCACTATGGAAAAGAGTATGGAGTCCTTCAAAATAATTTAAAATAACACTACCATATTATCCAGTAATTCCACTTCTATTTATCCATAAAAAATGAAAAGACTAACTGAAAAGATACCCCCCACCTTCATAGCAGCATTATTTACTACAGTAGCCAAGACGTGGAAATAAACTGTGTCCATCCAAAAAAATGTATAAATAAAGAAGTTGTGATATGCATGATGTCAGACTAATGGCAGCATGAGATATACCCTTGATCTCTCCCCTTAAAATTTCAATATATTGAACAGCTATAACTCAATGAAGCAACCCTAGCTGGGCTCGCAGACTTGCCTGAAAGATTTGCACACCAAATGGACTAAAGGTAGGAAGCACTGAGAAGGGGGAAGAAGATAAAATGCACTCATGGTCAGGCTCTGGAGAGAAGAGATAACCAGATTGTCTGACCTTCCATCTACTGGGGGTCCAGAGAGGGGAGAAACTTGGGGTGACTGAGTTTCCTTATGCTAGGAGCAGTAGAGAGATTGGTGGGAATTTGGGGAGATACTTAAGCAAAGCGATGGCAGAATGATAGATCATTGTCATTGTTTTTGCAGTCTGCCCCTGGCACAGAGACACAAAAACACCAAGTGTGGCCCCCAGCTGACCAGATACCGCCTCCCTTCCCTTGTGTGTATGGAGAGTGCAGAGACATACCTCACAGCTAGTTCTACAAAGCCACTGTTTCTGCGAGGAACAGAGGTGCTCCATGTCTGGTCCCCTGGTCTTTTGAGACACAGGGAAGAGTGCCCAGAGGCCTGAGATTGCCAATGCTAAAGCTGTAAACCTCAGAGTGCGTCCCAACCACAATCCCAACAGTGGAGGCCAGCCGGGGAATTTTACAGAGCTAAAACTTGTAGTCCAGTATCACCTACTAGAAAAAATAGAAAAACCTCTTTTTGCTTGGGTGTTTGGATGGAATTTTCTTTTCTTCTAATATGTTCTTTTTTACTAGTTTTTCTTTGGTCTTGGTTATTTTGTGATATGTTTTTCTTTTTTCTTTTATTTTCAACTTTATTTTAAAGTATTTTTATTTTTTCATTGTTGTTCTTTGTTTGATTTCTTAACAAGAGCACTCTCAAATGCCCTCAAAGCAGTAAAAAACAAATACCATGGTTACCCAAGAAAGAGATGCAGCCCTGGCCGGTTGGCTCAGCGGTAGAGCGTCGGCCTAGCGTGTGGAGGACCCGGGTTCGATTCCCGGCCAGGGCACACAGGAGAAGCGCCCATTTGCTTCTCCACCCCTCCGCCGCGCTTTCCTCTCTGTCTCTCTCTTCCCCTCCCGCAGCCGACGCTCCATTGGAGCAAAGATGGCCCGGGCGCTGGAGATGGCTTTGTGGCCTCTGCCTCAGGCGCTAGAGTGGCTCTGGTCGCAATATGGCGACGCCCAGGATGGGCAGGGCATCGCCCCCTGGTGGGCAGAGCGTCGCCCCTGGTGGGCGTGCCGGGTGGATCCCGGTCGGACGCATGCGGGAGTCTGTCTGACTGTCTCTCCCTGTTTCCAGCTTCAGAAAAATGAAAAAAAAAAAAAAAGAAAGAGATGCAGTTTAGAAATAAAATGAAAAATCTCCAGAAAACTATTTTAATTACACAGAAACCTTAAAGTTAAACAATAGAGAATTCAAAATTGATGTTTTAAAAACACTCAATGAGATGCAAGAAAACAATAATAGGCAACTTAATGAACTCATAAAACAAAATGAGTACCTCAACAAGGAAAATGAATCTTTAAAAGCACAGATGAAAAGCAATATATGAATTAAAAAATGAACTAGCAATTTTTGCTAATGGGACAGGCCATATAGAGGAAAGAATCAGTGATATCTAAAACAGGCAACTAGAGTTGCTACAGAGGAAAGAAGAGAGAGAATTAAAAAAAAAATAAGAGCACTCTACAAGAATAGTCTGACTTCATCAGAAATAGAAATATGAGTAATGGGTATTTCAGAAGAAGAAGAGAGGGAAAAAGGAATGGAGAGCCTATTCAAACAAATAATTGATGAGAATATCCCAAGCCTATAGAAATAGTTAGATCTTCAAAACCAAGAAAAAAAAGAACACCTAGTTACCTCAGCCAGAACAGGTCATCTACAAGGCTCATTATAAGAAAACTATCAACAATCAATGACAAAAAAGGAACCTCAAGGCAGCTAGGGAAAAGAAGAACACAACATGTACAAGAAGACCAATCTAGTTTTCATCAGACTTCTCAGCGGAAATTGTAGAGGACAGAAGAGAGTGGACCCAAATATTCAAAGCACTGAAAGAGAAGAATTACCAGCCAAGAATACTACATCCATTAAAGTTATCCTTCAAATATAAAGGAAAAATAAAAACATTTACAGACATACAGAAGATGAGTAAATTTATCACCAGAAGGCCCCCCCTGCAGGAAATATTCAAAGGGGTAATTCTAACAGATACAAAGAGTAAAACTATACAAAACTACAAGTAAAAGCTCCAACACGTTTACAATATATATAAGAATAATCTGAGACAAACAAAAGCATAAAAGAGGGGAGGATAAAGGTCTGAAGCAGCAATGGAGGATGGAGTGCAGAAGCACTCATAAGACAAAGGGCTCTTGTATCTATTGAAACTTGTTTTCTCAATAACCTAATGGTAACCACCAACCAAAGAACCAAAACTGAAAGACATAGCTTAAAAAACAGGAGAGGAAAGAAGCACGGAATACCAACCAACAAAAACAACTGACAGAAACACAAAGGAAAAGAACCAAAGGAGACACAGGGCTACCAGAAAACAAAATATAAAATGGCTATAGAAAATCCTCATTTGTCAATAACAGCCCTATATATACATGGACTAAACTCACCAATAAAGAGGCACAGAGTAGCAGACTGGATTTAAAAGTAAAATCCAACCATATGCTACCTTCAGGAGACAAATCTAAGCTGCAGGGACAGAACTAGACTCAAAATGAAAGATTAAGTATTATTTGCTTGGATAATCATTTTCCAAAGAAACGCAGGTATGGCCATACTTATATCTGACAATACTGACTTTAAGACAACAAAAGTAATAAGAGACAAAGATGGGCATTTCATAATGGTAAAGGGGACATTATGTAAAGAAGACATCACACTTAATATATTTATGTACCAAATCAGGGAGCAACAAAATATATAAGAAATCTACTAACAGGACAAAAAGAGAGACAAAAACACAGTTATATTTGGAGATCTCAACACACTGTTGACAGCTTTAGATAGATCATCCAAACAGAAAATCAATAAATAAATATTAGCCTTTAACAACACACTAGACCAAATGAACATAACAGACATTTACAGAGTATTTCATCCCAGAACATCAGATTAACATTCTTTTCCAATGCACATGAAACATTCTCAAAATTAGACCATATTTGGGACCACAAACATAACCTTAACAAATTCAAGAAGGTTGAAATTATACTAAGCATATTCTTTAACCATAGGCTTTGAAATAAGAACTCAACTACAGAAATAAAGTAATGAAACCCACAAAGATCTAGAAATTAAACAAGTTACTTCTAAAAATATGACTGGGTCAAAAAATAAATAAAAGCAGAGGTCAAAAGATACATATAGACAAATGAGAATAATAGCATGAGATATTAAAACTTTTGAGATGCAGTCAAAGCAGTAATGAAGGAAATTTATATTATTACAGGCTTATCTCAAGAAACAAAAGAGATGCCAAGTAAACAATCTAACATCACATCTTAAAGAACCAGAAAAGAAGAACAAAGGCAACCCAAAGTCAGCAGAAGAAAGAAAATAGTAAAAATTAGCGCAGAACTAAATGAAATAGAGAACAAAAAAGCTATAGAAAAAACTAATACAAGAAATAGCTGTTCCTTTGAAAAGATCAGTAAAATTGACAGACACCTGGCTAGACTCACTAAAGAAAACAAGAGAAATGACTTGTATAAACAAAAGAGCAAGGAATGCTGGAAAATAAAAGAAGCAGTAGAAAAGCAGTGTACTTGTGGCATGTAAGCAAGGAGAGTACAGCAACCTACACATTCTCCTGCTCAGTGTGGTGCTGTTTCTCATGTTAGCATCACCCCACACATCTAGCCAAATAATTCCATTGCTTTCCAGTGTTTTTGTGCTTTTTTTTAATTGATTGTGAGTACTAATACTACAGTTACATGTAAGTGATTACTGTGGACAGTAATTGGATTTACATCGATTCATATAAAAATAATTGCCTCAGTTTTTGTTGGTTTGGATTTCACAGATTGTTTTCAGACTGATTATCAATGAAAACTGAGGTATTACTGTATATAAGAGGATGAAGGTAGTAGGAGAGGAGAGTGGGATCAAAATTATCAGTAGTTTGGAGGACGGGGAAGATGGCAGCGGAGTAGGCGGACGCAGAGACACCCAACTCTCACCACCAAACTGGAATACAAATCAATTTAGGAAAAATCAGCATGGAAAACCAACTCTGGACTACAAGAAGAACTCTCAAAAACCAAGGAGCAAAGAAGAAGCCACAACAAACCTGGTAGAGAGCACCTGAATCTCTTCTGCTTACAGGAACGGAGGGGAGGGGGAGGCTGAGAGCCCAGAGGGGATCTCACCCAAGGGAAAAGAGCAGAAACTACTGCTCACAGCCACTTGCCTGGTGACCAGGGAGTGAGGTGTGTCGAAAAGACCAGCTTATCTCCCAAGTGGAAACGACAGGGAGAGGGACAGACTGTGAGGGGCTAAGGAATGCAGGAAACGAACTAAAAAAGCTGACTCATCTGTGCTGGAGGTGGCCATAGCTGGAGGAGGAACTGAACCTTCCACAAAACAGTATTGAATTGCTTCCGGATCAGAGATCTCCGGACATCTCTCCAGCTCCAATCATCACAACAAGACACAGCTGAAAACAAGAAGTGGGGAGGAGGGGCAGTAACTCAGGTCTCCATGGAGATCTGAGATACACCTCCCCCTACTGAAGCTGAGAAAACACCCTGCCCCCAGAGAGATTAGTTGGCTGAAGAGGCCTGCAGAGGCTTACACCCATCGCATTCTTGGATACACTTTCAAGGAAGCCCCCTGCTGAGATCAATAAACAAGACTATCACCTGTTAAGAAAACAAACAAATTAAGACTTCAAAGCTGCCCAAATCTGAAAGTGGATTACAAATAATAACTGATACCAACCCAAGAAGACCTAGAAATAACACAACTGAAAACTGAAGGCAGACAACACCAAGCCTAGACTCAACTAACTCTACAAATAAAACACCCCAAAACAATGAGAAGACACAAAAGTGCAATCCAAATGAAACCACAAGAGTTACCTTCAGGAGATGAGCTGAGTGATATGGAAATAATCAAACTTCCAGAGGCGGAGTTCAAAATAATGATTGTAAGGATGCTTAGGGATCTTAGAACAACAATGGATGGTCATTATGAACATTTAAATAAAGAAATAGCAAGTATAAAAAAGAGTCAGACGGAGATGACAAATACAATATCAGAAATAGAGACCACAATGGAAGGAATTAAGAACAGGATAGATAGAGCAGAGGATCAAATCAGCGAGTTGGAGGACAACTGGAATGAAGGCATGAAAGTAGAGAAGAAAAAATAAAGGAGACTCAAAAATTCTGAGGAAACTCTTAGCTCTGTGACAACATGAAGAGAAATAACATCTGCATCATAGGGGTTCCTGAAGAAGAAGAAAAAGAACAAGGGATAGAGACTTTGTTCAATCATATCATAGCTGAAAACTTCCCTAAATTAATGCAGGAGAAACTCTTACAAGTTCAAGAAGCACAGAGGACTCCCTTAAAGAGAAACCCAAAGAAACCTACACCAAGACACATCATAATTAAAATACCAAAGCTAAGCAATAAAGAGAAAATATTAAAATCTGCAAGAGAAAAAAAAGCTATCACCTACAAAGGAGCCCCCATAAGGATGACATCCGACTTCTCAACAGAAACACTTGAGGCCAGAAGGGAATGGCAAGAAATATTCAAAGTAATGCAGAACAAGAACCTACAACCAAGACTACTTTATCCAGCAAGGCTATCATTTAAAATTGAAGGAGAAATAAAAAGCTTCCCAGACAAAAAACAACTCAAGGAATTCATTACAACCAAACCAGTGCTGCAGGAAATGTTAACGGGCCTGTTGTAAACAGATCAAAGTGGGAAAAGAATATAGCAAAAAAGGAATACAGCTTTAAAGAATAAAATGGCAATAAACAACTACATATCAATAATAACGATAAATGTAAATGGATTAAATGATCCAATCAAAAGACATAGGGTAGCAGCATGGATAAGAAAACAGAATTCGTACATATGATGTCTACAAGAGACACACCTTAGAACAAAAGATACACATAGATTGAAGGTAAAAGGATGAAAAAAAACATTTCATGGAAATGGAAATGAAAAAAAATCTGGGGTAGCAATACTTATATCAGACAAATTGGACTTTAAAACAAAGGATATAGTAAGAGATAAAGAAGGCCACTACATAATGATAAAGGGAGTAATCCAACAGGAAGATATAACTATTATAAATATCTATGCACCTAATATAGGAGCACCTAAATATATAAAGCAGACTTTGGTGGATTTAAAGGGCGAGATCATCAGTAATACTATAATAGTAGGGGATTTCAATACTCCACTAACATCACTAGATAGATCCTCAAGAAAGAAAATCAACAAAGAAATAGCAGACTTATTGGACACACTAGATCAACTCGATTTAATAGATATCTTCAGAACCTTTCACCCTAAAGCAGCAGAATATACATTCTTTTCAAGTGCTCATGGTACATTCTCTAGGATAGACCACATGTTAGGGCACAAAAGTTCTCTTTACAAATTTAAGAAGATTGAAATCATATCAGGCACTTTCTCCGATCACAACAGCATGAAACTAGAAATGAACCACAACAGAAAAGCTCAAAAATTCTCAAACACATGGAAACTACATAGCAGGTTGTTAAATAAGGAATGGATTAAAAATGAGATCAAAGAAGAAATTAAAAAATTCTTAGAAACGAATGACAATGAGCATACAACAACTCAAAATTTATGGGACACAGCAAAAGCAGTGCTGAGAGGGAAGTTCATAGCACTACAGGCACACTTTAAGAAGCTAGAAAAAGCTCAAATAAACAACTTAACCCTGCATCTAAAAGAACTAGAAAAAGAACAGCAAGTAAAGCCCAGAGCTAGTAGAAGGAAGGAAATAATAAAGATCAGAGCAGAAATAAATGACATAGAGGCTAAAGAAACAATACAGAGGATCAATGAAACTAGGAGCTGGTTCTTTGAAAAGGTAAACAAGATTGATGAACCTTTAACAAGACTCACCAAGAAAAAGAGAGAGAGGACTCAAATAAATAAAATTAGAAATGAGAGTGGAGAAAACACAACTGACACAACAGAAATACAAAATATTGTAAGAAAGTACTATGACGAACTGTATGCCAAAAAACTAGACAACCTAGATGAAATGGACAAATTCCTTGAAACATACAATCCTCCAAAAATCAATCTGGAAGAATCAGAAAACCTAAACAGACTGATTACTCCAAATGAGACCGAAACAGTTATCAAAAAACTCCCAACAAAGAAAAGTCCGGGGCATGATGGCTTCACAACTGAATTCTACCAAATATTCAAAGAAGAACTAACTCCTATCCTTTTCAAACTGTTTCAAAAAATTCAAGAGGAAGGAAGACTTCCAAGCTCCTTTTATGAGGCAAGCATAATTCTGATTCCAAAACCAGGCTAAGACAGCACAAAGAAAGAAAATTATAGCTCAATATCTCTGATGAATATAGATGCTAAAATCCTCAACAAAATATTAGCAAACCGCATCCAACAATATATGGAAAAAGTCATACACCATGATCAAGTGGGATTTATTCTGGGGAGGCAAGGCTGGTACAATATTCGTAAATCAATCAATGTGATTCATCACATAAACAAAAAGAAGGAGAAAAACCATATGATAATTTCAATAGATGCAGAAAAAAGCATTTGATAAAATCCAGCACCTGTTCATGATCAAAACTCTCAGCAAAGTGGGAATACAGCCTGACTTGTGGTTGTGCAGTGGATAACACGTCGATCTGGAAATGCTGAGGTCACCGGTTCGAAACCCTGGGCTTACCTGGTCAAGGCACATATGGGAGTTGATGCTTCCAGCTCCTCCCCACTTCTCTCTCTCTGTCTCTCTCTCTCTCCCTCTCTCTCTCCTCTCTAAAAATGAATAAAAAAAAAAAGGAAAAAAAAAGTGGGAATACAGGGAACATACTTCAACATGATAAAAGCCATCTATGAGAAACCCACAGCCAACATCATACTCAATGGGCAAAAATTAAAAGCAATACCCTTAAGATCAGGAACAAGACAGGGGTGCCCCCTTTCACCACTCTTATTTAACATAGTCCTGGAAGTCCTAGCCACAGCAATCAGACAAGAAGAAGAAATAAAAGGCATTCAAGTTGGAAGAGAAGAAGTAAAACTATCATTATTTGCAGATGGTATGTATGATATTGTATATAGAAAACCCTAAAGCCCATCAAAAAACTACTGGACCTGATAAATGAATTCAGCAAAGTGGAGGGATATAAAATTAATACTCAGAAATCAGAGGCATTTTTATATGCCAACAATGAACAGTCAGAAAGAGAAATTAAGGAAACAACCCCCTTCACAATTACAACCAAAAAAATAAAGTACCTAGGAGTAAACTTAACCAAGGAGACTAAAGACTTGTACTTGGAAAATTACAAAGCATTGATAAAAGAAATCAAGGAAGATACAAACAAGTGGAAGCATGTACCGTGCTCATGATTAGGAAGAATAAACATCATTAAAATGTCTATATTACCCAAAGCAATCTATAAATTCAATGCAATACCAATTAAAATACCAATGACATACTTCAAAGTTATAGATCACATATTCCAAAAATTTATATGGAACCAAAAAAGAACACGAATAGCCTCAGCAATCTTAAAAAAGAAGAAGAAAGTGGGAGGTATCACACTTCCTGATATCAAGTTATACTACAAGGTCATTGTACTCAAAACAGCTTGGTAGTGGCATAAGAACAGGCATATAGATCAATAGAACAGAACAGAGAACCCAGAAATAAACCCACAGTTCTATGGACAACTGATATTTGACAAACGAGGTAAGGAAATACAATGGAGTAAAGACAGCCTCTTTAACAAATGGTGTTGGGAAAATTGGACAGCTACATGCAAAAAAATGAAACTAAATCACCAGCTTACACCACTCACAAAAATAAACTCAAAATGGATAAAAGACTTAAATGTAAGCCTTAAAACTATAGGCATATTAGAAGAAAACATAGGCAGTAAGCTCTCCGACATCTCTTGCAGTAATATATCTGCCGATTTATCTCCACGGGCAAGTGGAATAAAAGACAGGATAAACAAATGGCACTATATCAAACTAAAAAGCTTTTGCACAGCTAAAGACAACAAGAATGGAATAAAAAGACAAACTACACAATGGGAGAACATATTTGACAATACGTCTGATAAGGGGTTAATAACCAAAATTTATAAAGAACTTGTAAAACTTAATACCAGGAAGACAAACAATCCAATCCAAAAATGGGCAAAAGAAATGAATAGACACTTCTCCAAATAGGACACACAGATGGCCAATAGGCATATGAAAAAATGCTCAACATCACTAATCATTAGAGAAAGGCAAATTTAAACCACAATGAGATATCACCTCACACCAGTCAGAATGGCGCTCATCAACAAAACAACACAGAATAAGTGCTGGCGAGGATGTGGAGAAAAGGGAACCCTCCTGTACTGCTGGTGGGAATGCAGACTGGAGCAGCCACTGTGGAAAACAGTATGGAGATTCCTCGAGAAATTAAAAATCGAACTGCCTTTTGACCCAGCTATCCCACTGTTAGGAATATACCCCAAGTACACCATAGCACTGTATGAAAAGAAGAAATGCACCCCCATGTTTATGGCAGCATTGTTCACAACAGCGAAGATCTGGAAACAGCCCAAGTGTCCGTCAGAGGACGAGTGGATAAAAAAGCCTTGGTACATATATACTATGGAATACTACTCAGCCATAAGAAATGATGACATCGGATCATTAGAATAACATGGATGGACCTTGATAACATTATAAGGAGTGAAATAAGTAATTCAGAAAAAAACTAAGAACTATATGAATCCATACATAGATGGGACATAAAAATGAGACTCAGAGACATGAACAAGAATGTGATGGATGGCAACGGGGGTGTGGGGGAGGGAGGATGGGGCATGGAAGGAGAGAGGGGTTGGGGGAGGGGAGTGGCACAAAGAAAACCAGATAGAAGGTGACAGAAGACAATTTGACTTTGGGGGAGGGGTATACAGCACAATCAAATGTCAAAATAATCTGGAGATGATTTCTCTCAACATATGTACCCTGATTTATCAATGTCACTGCATTAAATTTAATAAATAAATTTTTAAAAATCCACAAAAAAAATATCAGTAGTTTAACATTTCTTCTGTATATATTTAAATGAAATACATTTTGGGGATGGGTATATGAAAGACACAAATCACCCATTTTCCCCCTTCCTTTTCTTTCATATGTCCTCAGCTCCTGTGAAATAGGAACTTGATATTTATTTAAGAAATTTGTCCAATTATTATAGTTTATAATTTGAGAAAATACAATATGTCTAAGATGTTTTACAGACAATAATTATGCTTTATATATTCATGAGTTTATAAATGCTATGTTAGTTAAAATGAAAGTCATGCACAATTTTACTCTAAATCTGTACTTATGGTTCTTATCCTTTGGTAATAGCTTATTTTGCGTATTTATATATTCATATGAACACTTACTAAACCTAGACCCAATACAAATGAAAAATGTGTGGTTTAATTAAAACTGACCTAAAAAATATGAAGAGTAGTTTCAAATGTCATTGTAACAGATCATGTTAGACAAAGGATGCACACATCCTAAAAGAAGAGCCATTTACAGAGCACAAATGTCATTCAGGACTAAGGAGACTGAAAAGCCAACTCGTTAAGAACAAAACAAGCCAGAGCATTAGCAGAAAGAAATAATTTATGTGTGATATCTTCTACAGGCATTTAAAAATACTAAGCTGAAATCCATCATGTCTACATTTTACTGTGCCTTATAATCTCCTGGAGAAAATAATGGATTTTACCTTAAATACCTAATCCTATTTATATGTAATGCACATTAATACAAAGTTCACAGAGCAGAGGTTTAGAGATATTTGTAGTGAGTCTCTGATACAAAACACTCAAGAAATGTAATTATATTTTATAATTATAGTCACTGTAACCACTAGACCATACTTATTTAATTTCTAAAGGTATATTTACTCATTGTAGCACCTAATGATTGATATGATTAAATTCAAATGACATGGGAGAGTATTTACATGAACAAATGTCAAAAATTAAGGCTCTGGCCAGTTTGCTCAGTGGTAGAATGTTGGCCCAGTGTGTGGATGTCCTGGGTTTGATTTCTGGACAAGGCACACAGGAAAGGTGACCATCTGCTTCTCCCCCCCTCCCCCCCTTTCCTCTATCTCTCTCTCTTCCTCTCCTGCAGCCATGACTTGACTGATTTGAGCAAGTTAGCCCCCAGCTCTCAGAATGGCTCCTTGGCCTCGGCCATCAGGCATTAAAAATAGCTTAGTTGCCAAACAACAGAGCAACACCCCAGATGGGCCAAAGTTCCTCCACGGAGGGTTTGCCACATAGATTCCAGTTGGGTTGCATGCAGGAGTCTGTCTCTCTGCCTTCCCTGATCTCAATTTTAAAAAAGCAAAAATATAGAGCTTTGGAATACAAACATAAATTGCCATTATCTTAAAATAGACAATTATAAATATAAGTTGTTTTATGTAGGCCTCATGGTAACGACAAAGCCAAAACCTATAGTACAGGGGTTGGGAACCTATGGCTCGTGAGCCAGATGTGGCTCTTTTGTGTCTGCATTTGACTCGCAGACAGATCTTTAATAAAAAAAAATAATAACGTTAAAAATATAAAACATTCTCATGTATTAAAATCCATTCATTTCCTACTGCTCATGTTCATGGTTGTGGGTGGCTGGAGCCAATCAAAGCTGTCCTCTGGGACAACACCAAATTTTTATTGGATAATGTCTAACGTAAATGGGTTGTTGTATGGCTCTCATGGAATTACATTTTAAAACATGTGGCGTTCATGGCTCTCAGCCAAAAAAGGTTCCCGACCCCTGCTATAGTAGATACAAAAAAGGGACAGAGAAAGGAATCTAAGCATACCAACATAAAAAATTATTAAATCACAGAACAAGAGAAGAAAGGAATAGAGGAAGAACAGAACAACCAGAAAACAATGAACAAAATGGCAATAAATACATAAATATAAAAAATGACTTCAGAGTTAAATGGACTAACTTATCTAGTCAAATGAGATAGAATGGTTGAAGAAAAAACAAAAACCAAACCAAACAAAAAAACAAGACACATCTATATGCTACTTACAAGAGGTTCATTTCAGATGTAATGACATACAAAAATTGAAAGTGAAAGGATAGAAAAAGATATTCCATGCAATTAGAAATCAAAAGAAAGCTGGGATAGTAATATTTATATATATCAATAATACTTTAAGATAAAAGATGTAATAAGAGACAAAAACCCTGACTGGTTGGCTCAGTGGTAGAACATCAGCCTGGCATGCGGATGTCCCAGGTTCAATTTCTGGTCAGGGCACACAGGAACAGTGCCCATCATCCCCTAGTGGGCTTGTTAGGTGGATCCCAGTTGGGGCTCATGTGGGGGTCTGTGGGTCTGTTTCTGCCTTCCCTCCTCTCACTGAATAAAAAAAAAGAGAGAAACAAAAAAGGTCATTATATAATGATAAAGAAGGTCAATCCAATAAGAGAATATAGGATTTGTAAATATTCATGCACCTAATATATAGGAGCACCTAAATATATAAAACAAATAATGACAAAATGGTAAAACAAGCAATACAATAATAGTAGGAGACTTTAATACCCCACTTTTATCAATAAAGAGATAATCGAGAGACAATCATTAGTAAACAATGACCTGGAATGACATATTAGAGCAAAAGGACATCATAGGCATAGAAAGAATATTTCATCCAAAAGCAATATAATACACATTCTTCAAGTGCACATGGAATATTTTCTAGAATAAATCATTTTTTAGGCCACAAAACAATAGTTAATGCATTTTAAAATATTGAAATCATATCAAATGTCTTTTTTAATCATCGTGGCATAAAACTAGTAGTCAGTTAAAGAAGAAAACAGAAAAATTCACAAATATGTGGAGATATAACAACATTCTATTTTACCAATATGTCAAAGACAAAGGAAAGATACATTGACACAAATGAAAACGGGAATACAACAGATAAAAACTTATGGAATGGAGCCAAAGCAGTTCTAAGAGGGAAGTTCATAGGAATAAATGCCTACATCAAAAAAAAGAGAGAAACATCTCAAACAACCTAATGTGAAAACTCAAGGACCTAGAAAAAAAGAACAAAATAAAGCCCAAAATTAGTGAAACAAAGGAACTAAAGATCAGAGTGGAAATAAAAAGAGACTAACAAGGCAATACAAAAGATCAATGAGAATAAGATTTAATTTTCAGAAAGATGAATAAAATTGACAAAACTTTAAGTAGACTCACCAAGAAAGGAAAATGGGAGTCAAAATCAGAAATATAAAAAGAGATGTAACAACTGATAACACAGTAAAACAGGATCAAAAGAGACTAATATGAACAATTATACGACAAAAATGGACAACCTAAAATTATACAATCTTCCAAAACTGAATACAATAAATAAATAAATAAATAAATAAATAAATAAATAAATAAATAAATAAATCTGAACAGAGTAAGAAGATTGAACTGGCAATCAAAAACCTCCAATAAAGTCCAGAGCAGATGTCTTCACTTGTGAATTCTACTTAACATTTGGAGATGAATTAATACCATTTTTTCTCAAACTCTTCTAAAATAAATAAAGTAGGGAATACTCCCACACTTATCTCACAAGGTCAGTACTACCCTAATACCAAAACCAAACAAGATGCCACAAGAAAAGAAAATCATTGGCCAATATTGCTAATGAACACAGAGAAAAATCCTCAAAATATTAGCAAACCAATTTCCATATTAAATTAAACGGTTCATATACTATAGTCAAGTGGGATATAAGTCTAGTTCCACATCCAAAGATTAATCAATGTAATACACTACAATTAAAAACATGAGTGTATGAAAATCATACACTCATCACAATAAATTCAGAAAAGAATTTGACAAAGGTCAATATCAATTGGACAAAAACTCTCAATAAAGTGGATTTAAAAGGAAGAAATATGACAAGCCTACAACAAACATCATCATACTCAACTCTAAGATCATGAACAAGACAAGGATGCCCACTCTTGTCACTTTTATTCAACGTAGTATTCTATGTCTTAGCCAGAGAAATTAGGCAAGAAAAATAAAAGGTATCCAAATTAAAAAGAATAAAGTGAATATATCACTGTTTGCAGATGACATGATATTACATATAAAAAAACCTTAAGGATTTCTCCAAAATACTGTTCGAACTAATAAACAAGTTTAGAAACATAGAAGGATACAAAATCAATATTTAAGAATCTGTTAAATTCATATACACTAATAACAAACTATCTAAAAGAAAAATCAGGGAAGCAATCCCACTTACAAATGCATCAAAAATAATAACATACCTATGAATAAATTTAACGGAGGAGGTCAAGACCTGTACACTGAAAACAATAAGACATTGATGAAAGAAATTAAAAGAGGACACAGATAAATGGAAATGTATTCCATGCTCATGGATCAGAAGAATACTGTTAAAATATCAACAATACCCAAACCAATTTGCAGATTAAATACAATCTCCATCAAAATCCCAATGGTATTTTTCACAGAGAAAGAACAAATTTCAGAAAGAAAATTTCAAACTACATAAAGAACCCATACAACTAAATAGAAAAACAAATAAAAAATCTGATTTAAAATTGGTCAGATGATTTGAACATTTTTTCCCAAAGAACTCATACACTGGCTAACAGGTACATGAAAGTTACTCAACATCACTACTCATGAGGGAAATGAAAATCAAAACCACAATGAGATATAACTTCACACCTGTTAGAATGGCTATCTCAAAGGGACAGGAAATACAAAGTGTTGGTGAGGATGTGCAGAAAAGGGAATCATTCTCACTGTTGATGGGAATGGGAATTGGTGCAGCCACTATGGAAAACAGTACAAAGGTTCCTCAGAAAGTTAAAAATAGAACTACATCATGATGAGTAATTCCACTTTTGGATATTTATCTGAAGGAAACAAAATCACCATCTGGAAAAGATATAGGCAACCCTATGTTCATTGCAGGATTATTGCAGTAGTCAAGAAATGGAAACAATTTAAGCATCCACTGATCCACTGAGGGGTAAATGCACAAACAAGATGTGGTGTATATATACTCAGTGGAATGTTATTCAGCAATGGGAAGGGGTTGGGGGAGTGAAATTCTGCCATTTGCAAAAATATGGGTGGACCTTGTGGGCATTATGCCAAGTAAAATAAGTCAGACAAAGAAACACATATAATGATCTCACTTAAATGTGGAGTCGAAAAAAAACAAAGTCCCAGAAACAGAATGGACATTTGCTTGTCAGGTGTTGGTGATGAAGGAGTTGGTGAAATGGGTGAAGGTGGTCATAGGTCCAAGGTCCCAAGTTACAAATCTTGGCAATATAATGGTGACTATAATTAACAATACTGTGTTGTATACTTGAAAATTTTGAAGACAGTAGATCCTAAAAGTTCTCACCACAAGGAAAAAAAATATCACTGTGAGACAGTGGACATGAACTAAACTGACTATGGTGATCTTTCGCAATATATACATACATCAAATCATGCTGTACACTTAAAACTAATACAGTGTTATATGTCAATTATATCTCAAATATTTCAAATTTAAGAAAAATTAAAACAGAAAACAGACAATGTGTGCAGTCAAGTGATTTACAGATCTCAACTGCACTAGAACTCGGGGAAGTACAAACCAAAACAACAACGTATCATTTCATACCCATCAGTTTGATAGAAATGTAGAAGTCTTATTATAGCAAGTGTTGGTGGGAAATCAAAACTGTCCTACACATTTGGTAGGAATGTTAACAAATAAAAGAAAGTAATGACTTATGTTTATATAAAGCAAGTTAAATAAAAGTAAAAAGGTTTTCAACCAGCATCAATATTTATACAAATACATCCAATGGGAAATAAATGCTAACGTATTTATTTTTTCTAGCTATAATTCTCCTTGGTGACTATAAACTGTTAAATCCAAATAAACACATGCCTTATAAATAATATAAAAGTTGAGTCTGGGTTTGTATTTTATAAAATATTTACATTTTAGGTAAATACATATAATCATATGGATGACATTTACAGGAAAGGATACCTTCCTTAAGGCAGAATTAATGTATCTGTATATGAGTGATAATAAATACTTAATTCACTAATTCATGAGAAATTTTCTCATCACTAAAAATATATGGGGGGAATCAGTAAACCAGAGCACTTCATTGAAAATTAAATTCTATATGAGCATTACTTAAAGAAATAAGGTGTTTTTTTTTTTATCTTATTAAAGGAATTAAGAATACCCTGGGCCTGACCTGTGGTGGTGCAGTGGATAAAGCATCAACCTGGAATGCTAAGGTCACCAGTTCAAAACCCTGGGCTTGTGAGGTCAAGTCACATATGGTAGTTGATGCTTCCTGCTCCTCCCCCTTCTCTCTCTCTCTCCTCACTAAAATAAAAATATATTAAAAAAGAAAAAAAGGAATACCCTGGCACATTCAACCCCATGCCTCTGTCACAAGATTTACACTACATTATATGTCCTAAACTATCATGTATGGTACCTATACTGGTTGTTTTTTTTTTTTGGTTCCAAGCCTCAGAAATCACTTGAGCTAATTCAACAAAAACAAATTTATTTGAAGGATAAAGTTTCTTAGAGAGTCTAAAGAGTAATTGATTTATTGAGCTTACAAAGGTTTAGAAACCAGGGCATATCCAATTTTCCAGAGAGGAAGTGCTTATTTCCCAGGCACCATTGGTGACCTAAAGCAGGGCAAGGGGTTCCAGGTGGACAAAGGAATCAAATGCCTGCTATCACTTAGAAGAGTGTGTGCAGAGGGAGATTTTAAGTGTAGTTACATTGAATTAGTCCTTTATGATACTGTAATCTACTAATTCGCAGTAGAGCAGAACACAGCAGGTCAAGTGAGATTCTTCAAGAACTTTCCATTCTGTTTGTATGTGATAAATATGCAAAGGCATGAACTGAGAAGTTCATCTCAAAGGGAGGCAGTAAAGTGGAAACCTTTCAAAGTCAATAATAAAAAAAGTGGTGTGTGTGTTTTGAAGGCCAAAATTCATGTTTCTGGAATCGGCAAGATTCAAAGGAGTTGCCTTCTTCTGTGCTTAATGTTGGTCTATTACATTTCTCTGGTGCTCGCTCACCTCCAGTGGCTTTCCATCATCATGTCCGGGCAGAGCTTCATAATATTTTTCACATTTTCTGCCTCGTACATCAAACTATAGAATTTTATCCATAAGGCAAAGCTGTCATGCTGTAAAATTTTTAGCAATGTTCTCATTTTTATCTGACATCTAGAAATACCTAAAGTAATAAAAAATCATTTTTACCTCATAGTTGCTTTGGTTTTCATTCTGTCCCTGTCAGTCTATATACCGTACAGCAAGGGAAGATTTATATAACATCATTTGGGTGTTCTAGAATCAGACAAAGAATACTCACCTTAGCTGTTTTTTATCACACAGGATTTTTTACGAAAGCATGAAACTATGCTTAAAATATTATTTTTCCTCATAAACTTTACTTTTTAGCCATGAGCCTTATTAGAAGTTTTATAATATATATATAATTTATGCATAAAATATTTAACAGTTACAAGAAAAGATAATTTTCTCAAGAATGTCACTATTCTGGGCAACTTAATGAAAATGTTAGAAAACGATGTTTATGTTCCATAGTATTGTTTTTTTCTAGTTTTTAATGAGCTATCAAGATATTTAAAAAGTGAGCACTAAAATAGATCCTTACTTTCAAACAACTTATTTTCCAAAGTGGTTTAAGTAAAAAAATGTGGATCTAATCCTTAATGCATTGAACTTCAAGGTTCAACTATGTATTTAAACTATATATGGACAATAACTGTATATTTTACTAAGCACTATATACCATGCCAACTACAGTGCAAGTGTATTAACTCATTGCTCAAATAAAACTGGGAATGATTAATTTTCTTATATAACTTTGAGATAACAGAGGACTTAAAATGTTGACCAACTTGTCCAAGTTCATAAGACTGGTAGAGCTGGCATCTGATGCCAGCATTCAGACTTTGCCCCCCCCCCCACTATACTGCTTCTCACTAAGTGGATGCATTGTGCAAAACTGAAATAATGCCAGATAGAAACTATTTTGATTTAATCAAGTGTTTCCTCCTATTCATAGTTATGATTTCATAATGGACATAGAAAAATGGTATAGTTCATCATTCCAGTGACAATCTCGGTTGTTGTTTTTTTTGTTTTGTTTTTTTTTACAGGGAGAAAGTCAGAGAGAGGGATAGATAGGGACAGACAGACAGGAACAGAGAGATGAGAAACATCAATTCTTCGTTGCGGTTCCTTAGTTGTTCCTTGATTGCTTTCATTGTGCCTTGACCAGGGGGCTACAGCAGACCGAGTGACCTCTTACTTGAGTCAGCAACCTTGGGTCCAAGCTGGTGAGTCTTGCAGAAACCTGATGAGACTGCGCTCAAGCTGGCGAACTCGGGGTCTCAAACCTGGGTCTTCTGCATCCCAGTCTGACGCTCTATCCACTGTGCCACCACCTGGAGGCAACAATCTCAGTTTTGACGTAAAGATAAACTCCAAGACAGAACTATCTAAATAACCCGTTGCTGCATTATATAAGAAAATGAGCCACTTAGCATGGTCCCTCCCCTTCCCCCAGAGGAATACTTATGTATCTGGATAAAAAAGGGTGGAGGCAAGTGATCCAAAGATTTAAGAAGTGATACTCGCTTCTCGTCTTCTCAATAATATACATTATCATATCAATAATAGAACACTAGGCCTGCTTATCCTTATGTATTGCAGTATTTTCCAAGACATATTTGAAACAGTTAATGATCAAGCACATAATTGGGAAATATATTGAAGAGCAAGTGAGCAATGTAAATTCTGTGATACATTTCTTGTAGTTAGGGGATATAAGATCCTCTGAAAACAGTTTTACATGTAAAACCATATGGGATGACTGGATTTCATCAAGAATTACTGAAGACTGATTATTTCTAAATGCTAAGGGTAATTAGAATTTGAAATTAAAGTAAATGCATGCATTATCCATTTATGAAGAGTTTTACTGTTTCCCAGTTTGATTTTTTTTTTTTTGCATATGAAACTAGAGGAAGAGGCAAAACCAACTAGTTTGTAATTAATTCCAAAAATGTTTCTTTTACTAAAGCTTCTAGTTACCATACTTTTTAAAGTGCCTGAAAAAATCAAGTTATTTTGCCTTAAGTAGTAGCAAGCAATACACAGTTTACTCACATTCACAGCATTGTAAGATAAAGAGATTTTTCATGTTTCACTTTCCCTTTTTATTTTTAATACTATTGAATAGTTTTCATTTCTATTCTATTTTAAATTAAAGCTAAGTTTTGCAACAAGGCCTACTTATTGCCTCAAAATTAATTGTAAAATCTACAAGATACACAAACAAGAATTTTCTCTAAACTATTATAAATATTTGAATTAAAATGTGTTTGCATTTCTAGACCTGATTCTGTAATTTAGATAATTTACCAGTAGGTGGCAGTAGTGTCTCCATTGTGAGATTAAAATAGTGTCGCCTCTAGTAACCAATTAACAGAACATTACGTTTTGTATTTAGTCATAAAAAAATATAAATATGGCTAATACAGTAACAACAAATATTCTCTTGAAAGTTGATACCTTTGAGCTATATGTTTTTGAAGATAAATAAAGGAAATGATGCTTTACTGAGGTGAACTGGCAAATGGATTTCTGAGTTTTCACTTCTGATGAACATCATTTCATTCATCATCATAACTGGATAGGGAAGGAAGTATTTTATTATTTTATATTATCCTTGTTATTTTTATGATGAAGAAATTGAACTTAGATAACTCCCGGAGTGATGAATTGGAGATCTGAGTCTGTCCAACAACAACTACAACATAAAACTACCCTTTCTTCATGATTTGTCAACTTTATCTTATCAACTAATACCAAATCTAGAGTGGCATTAAATTACAAATCTCCATTTTCAAGGGTCAGGATCTTTTGTGCTCATCTCCTCGTGGCTGTCTGGTCACACCATCACTTCTTAACACAATGACATCCCACTTGGACATTACTGAAAGAATCTTTGTAGGGGCCAAGGAAACTCTTAGTTACCACATACCTGATTTTGTCTAATGATCTACATCTCTCAACTTGGTGAACATTTTATGTTTTCTTGGCCTAGTATCCTGAATTACTGAACTTTATGGAATAGTTGACATACCGAGGAAGAAAAAAAAATCACAGAGTTTGGGATCCTGAGTCAAATCCCAGTCTCTGCTATAGCCTAATAGCTATTACTTTGAGTCTTTGGGCTTCTGAGTTTTTTATATAAAATTCTGAGCTTAGTCTGTACAATAACTTTTCATTCCAGTTTTAATAATCTATGATTCTAGCTCTCAGGGGGATGTTATACCACTTGTGAATTGAATGTCATTTACTTTGGCAGTAATACAAGTTTTAGGATAATGATTATGATCAGTTTGCCCTAACATGTTTTTTTTTTTTTCATATTAGAATTATTTAGATATTTATTTCATCAGTGCCATTTTTCTCAGCCCTTACAGTCTCTGAATATGCTGAATTAAGTTTTGATTTCAGTTGGATCAGGCCAAGATTAAGTGAAAAGATGCATGGCATTTCAAATTGAACTAGGTCTATTTTGGGGCTAGAAGCTGAACTTTGCTAGCGAGCATGTCAGCAATTAGAGGGGGCAAAATACTCTACCCACCCTATTTGTTGGCAAAACAACAAGCTTAGATAAATATGTCCCTAGATTAAAAATACTTTTTAAAGACATAAATTCCCTTCCAATAAAAAGAAAAAAAAATTGGGAGAAAAGCAGAGACTAAGTATATCTGTAAAAATAATAGTCTAAAACTGAAATAGGCAAATATAAGTTTTGTACAAGAATGGCTCAGAGAACTCAAAGAAACATGTTACCTATGAGGTCACCAGGTTTATTGTAAAATGAAATAACTCAGGAACAGCAAGATGGAGGAGGTGCATAGGGCAAGCAAGGTATATGGGGAGGAGCCCAGAGCATCCGTGCCCTCTCTAGGCACACCACTATCCCCACATCTCTGTGTGTTCACCAACCCAGAGGCTGTCGGAACCCCGTCCTCTTGGGTTTTTAATGGAGGCTTCATTACACAAGCAGAATTGATTCATCATTGGCCACTAGTAGCCGCTTCAGCCTCTAGCCCTTTTCCCCTTTCTGGATGGAGGTGAGGGGATGGGAATGAAAGATCCAAATCTCCAATGAAAGGGTGGGTCTCCTGGCAACCGGAGCCCATGCTCAGGTGCTTTACACAAGTAACACATTAACATAACAAAAGGCATCTTCTTTTCACTTGGAACACTTAGGAACTTCCAAGAGTTATAGAAGCTGTGAGACAAGAGTTATAAATGAAACCCAAATATATATGAGAAATATATTTTGATCATCTGAATGGTCAAATATATTTTTTCATAAATCACAGTGATCACTATTTTTTTCCCCTGGTACTCAAACACAGCAAAACAATCATAGAAGTCCAAAGGAACAGGAATATTATGAGAATTTCAGTCATTAAATATCCAAGTGAACATTATACAAACAGTATTTCCAAGTAACTTCCTCCAGTGGACATCTGGTATATCTGGCTAAGAAACAATATCACCTCTTGCTCTAAGCCTCCTTCAAGGTGTTACTGTAATAAGGGATTTTTCTCATAACATAATCTACCAATTCTTCTCTTTAACCACAGCCCTTACTTTTCCTTTTTTTTTTCCCCCGTTATTGTTTTCATTACTCAGACTGTTCCACCTTTGGAAGTGACATTAGGTTTGGTCGCTGGGCAGGTCCAGAGTGCTGGCTCCTATTCTAGTCCAACGAGTGCCTCCCACCTCAGTCCATTCCTGATGTGACAGGGAAAGGTTACACAGGGCAGAAGAGTGGGTGTTTTTATTATCACCAGGAATTATAGCTGAGTTCACAGTGAATCCCAGTGGTGTCCAATGACTTGAAGGCACAACCTGTCTAATCAGACCCTTAGGAATGGTGACAAAAGTTTCAAAACACAGTGACATGCCTGACCAGGCAATGGTGCAGTGGATAAAGTATCGGCCTGGGACATGGAAGACCCAGGTACGAGACCCTGAGGTTGCCAGCTTGAGCGTGATCTCATTGGGTTTGAGCAAGGCTCACCAGCTTGAGCCCAAGGTCGCTGGCTCGAGCAAGGGGTCACTTGGTCTGCTGTAGCCCTGGTCAAGGCACAATGAAAGCAATCAATGAACAACTAAGGAACCACAATGAAGAATTGATGTTTCTCATCTCTCTCCCTTCCTGTCTGTCTGTCCCTATCTGTCTGTCCCTGTCTGTCTGTGGCCTCTGCCACAAAAACAAACAAACAAACAAACAAACAAAAGAAACACAGTGACAGTTTCTTGCAGAAACCATACCCATTTAGAAGCTTGGTAGAGGTAGTCCTGGTCCTTTGACAAATGCATCAAGTAGGAAAACAAAAATTAAGTGTCATAGAAAAAATAGATTGCAAGCATCCCTCCTCGCCCTCTTCCCCAGATCCACCAGAAAGAGAGATTTACCTTTACCTCGTGGAAACATTCCTTTAGCCACTCCTGCTCATGTCGAGTGTGAACACATACTGGTGATGGTGTGTAAGCCAGCCCTTCATGCTTTTCGCCCCACCTCCCCATTTTATACAAACAATGTTTGCATTGCCTCGTCCAGTTCTCTGTCCAAGTAGCATGAGTGAAATCCCTCACTCCTCACGTTGGACACTGTCAGCTGTGATGTGGTTTTTATTCTGAAAGAATGATGCTCAGCCATGCAAGTTGCTGCAATATTTTGTGTCCCTCATCCTGAGCATTTGCCTCTACCATTTGGTAAGCAAAGCACATCCCAGAGCAAATGTCCATTCCAGTTAAGACCCATGGGAAGCCAGTCCGACTACCAGCGAGTCTGTCTTCCGAGATAAGTTCAGAACCATCCCCCAGGGAATCAGTCACATAGACATTTGCAGTCTGTGTCTCTTTTGGTGGAAGACACAACAGTTCTTAATGGCATCTGTGCTTCAGAGGTACAAGGAGACTGTGTCCATGCAGCCCGCATCTGCATTGCTGCAGTGCCCACTCGTTTATTCATGAATGGACCCAGGCGGCCATCTCAGTCAAGCACAGGAGATTAGATGCTTGTGGATTCCAGTCTCCCTTCAGACCTGGAAGGGAGTTCTTCTGATGGGCATCAACATGTCCTTCGTCACACACCACTGCATGTCCTTAGTGCTGTGCCCCAGTCGGCATCCACTGTTCTCCTGCCAGGCGAATAGGCCAGGTGATTTGCCACTGCCCAGGAGTCAGGAAAATCAGAAACACAGGTGGCTTCACCACGGTTCAACCCTTTCATTACTGCTGGGAAAAGAGTACACAATTCAGCCCGGTGGAGCTGATCTGTTCCATTTTCTTCCATCAGACTCTTTCCATCTGCTGGTCTTAATATAGCAGCGCTCCAAACAGGATGTTGTCACTTCACCTTGGAGCTACACTCACAAAGCAAACAGTGCTTTGTGGGTGGGGCTGTCAAGAGCAGTTTACAGGACCCTGTCCAAGTGACAGGAGAATCCAGAATCAGGCTACTCCTGAGTCAGTCACGGGGGAGGGGCTCCTGGCTCCCCTGTATTTTCCCTTTGCCTTCCCTAGGCAGCAGGGTCCCACATAAAAATCCCCATTTTATTATGGAGTACTTCTGGGCACCACCATCCCCATTAGAGTGTGTCTCTGATGTCACCCCAGATATCATGGGTGTTTCAGATTTCAATCATTTTGTCCATCATTCACAGCAGAAGCTTCTGTTAATAGTGTCAGATGACAAGGTAGTAGATCCCCTTCAAATGGAAATTCTCTTGTCCAAACTCACAAAAGCTGTCCCTGGGAGGTGCTCACAGGGTCTTGAGAGAGGTACAGTGTTCTCACCACAAGGGGCTATTGCGGAGAGAATCGTCCCTTCCAACACCCAGCTTCTAGACTACACTGTGCGGGCTCAGGCAGTCTTCCTGGCTCCCATTTCACACGTCCAGTTAATACGGCTTGAAAGGTGGGTGACATGCCTTCTGTTTTACAAGGCTTGGGAGGATAAATGTTTCCTGATCAGATACAAATCCATCCCCACAGTACACCAGTAAAACAGATACAATCATTTCACATATTGCCTGTTTCTGACACACTAATTCCCCTCCCAACTTTTACCATAATTCCATCAACTCATAGGTCCCTTAGCTTGGCTTCCATTAAGCTGTCCTCTACAGGTTTTGGTTTTATAGAATTATGATGGGGAAGATGTTCTCTGGCCACCCACAAATACTATTCCCATAATTATCTAAGTAAAGGAGATATAATGTCTAATACTTGCGAAAAAATTCCAACTTTCCTAATCTTATCAACCATTGTATTTTACTTTCTCTCAAACTAATTTAATCTGAGTCTTGGCTTGGTCAGTGAGCTTTTGTTCCACAGTTCATTGGATTTCCCTATCAGGGAGTCCTAGAAAGTTCTTTTTTCTACACCTGACAATTTTACCTACTCGTATGGAAGAGGCTTTGGGATTGAGCCAAGAGACTCAAACCCTTTAGTCAAACTTTAACTTGATAGATGGCCTTTTAATGCTCAAAAGTGATTGCTGGTCTAGTTTCACATTGAAGATTTTGCTTTCTAACTTTTAAAATCTTTCCAAACTAGGGTAAACAGGACAGACCTATTCGGGTGCCTTAATGTTGGGGGACAAGAAGGAATTCCCTTTGGCCCACCCAACTTTAGGTAGTGCTGTAATAAAATCATCCCTTAAACCCCATCAATGTCTGTTTCATTTATCCCAATTCCCAATAAACATCTAAAAATTTCCACCATGCTGGTAGTTGTCCTATAACCCCCTCTCCTCCTTTTCTGTTTCTGCTTTGTTTGGTTCTTATCAGTTTTCACTTTATTTACCTTGTGTCTTAATAAGGTGAATAAAAATTTTCACCTGTTGGGAGGAATCTCTCAGCTCTCCCCTTTGCCTCTTACAGGTGGTCTCTAGTTAATTAAGCTAATGTTTTTATTTGCATCTGTAAAACCCATGAGAGAAAGCTGAGATAGCAAATCTGGTAGGTTTTCTGGAACCGTTCTATTTTGTATCAGTAGAATAACATGGGGCGCCCATGCAACAGGACCCCCCCCCCAATCACAGCATTTACTACATCCTGGGTAACAGGCACGTTCAGCGGGTGAATAACCTGGTCATCATAAAGTCGGTCCTGTGGAGCTTGCATGTGAAGCATAGCAGCTGCTTCAACTGGGGTCTTCCTTTTGGCATTTAGGGAAATGGACAGCTCCCCTTTCCCAGGTAAACAGATCTGACAGTGGCTTTCTTCCAGTCCCCCAGGCTGGCTGACCCCTCAGGAATAACCTCCTATGGGTCTGGATGAGGTACAGCCTCCTGTGATTGCTCAACAGGGAGCTATGGGCATTTCATCCACCTGAACGTGCTCTCCCATGCTGCACCATTCAAAACCAAGGACAGAGCCCCCAAGTTAGTTGCAAGCATAATCCTTGTCCGTAGAGATTCTTCATGGAAGCTCGTGAGCCCAAGGTACAAAATGAAACATCCCCCCCCCCTCCCAGTTTCAGTAGTTTCTAGGCATTGCCCTCCCTCAACATTGACTACCTTCTTGGTGACCAGAGGTCTCAGAGGCCCTTCCTGTGGCTGTGCATGTTTTCCCTTTTAGGTGACTTTGAAGATAATGGCCTAATCAACCGAAATCTGAGCTTGGTTTAGCAGTGATACAAGGCAGTGATACAAAGGGGTTGAATATTTTGCCTACTTCTTATTAGCTGGCCTTTCTTCATGAACCCACTGAACCAACTCCCTGGAAGTCAGATCTATCCTTAACTTCCTCTGGCAGCTGTAACCTTTAGTAACTGAGAGCAGCACAGTGTAGCTTCTATTCCATACCACGAGTGACACCATGCCACCCAGGAGTCATAGGCTACCCTTTCATTCTCATCCCAAACCACAGGTTTCTATGAGCCAGGCCCATTCTAGCAAATTTCACTTCACTGACACCAAATAAATTGGGGTCCTGAACCCAATTCCAATGATGGGAAGCTGCCCCCAGACCAACAAACAATTCTCAGACACCAGCTGGGTAACCAAGGAGTCAACTCAATTCTGACACTATCTACCTGGGATCAGCATCAGATTTCAAAGGTTAAGGGATTAGTCCTATGAGGCTGCCGGCAGGTGTCCTCTGACCACACACTTCAGATGTCAGCTGCAAGCACAGAAAGCCTGTATCTGGAAGAGATGCCCAGGGCAAGGTGTGAGAAGGGCGTGGAGCTCCAATGCTCTCTCTAGGCACACCCCTCTCCCTGCATCTCCATCTGTTCACCAACCCACTTCTCTGAACCCTGTCCTCTGGGGCTTGTATGGAGGCTCAACACATGGGCATGATGAACTCATTGTCCATTGGTAATGGAGTCAACCTTCAGCCCCTCTCTTCTTCCTTGAAGTTGGGGTGTGAGACTGAAAATTCCAACCTTCCAAGCACCTGGTGAGTTCTCCAGGCAAGGAGTCCCAATCCTTAGCTTTTCAAAAGTCACCTAATTAGTATAACAAAAGGCACCCTTTTCACTCTAAACACTTAGAATATTACAAGAGTTCTAGGAGTTGTGGGACAGGTTTTGTGGGTGCAGACCAAATGTACGTGAACAAGGAATTTGGTCATCTGAATGACCAAATGTGACAATATCACAATGTATTGGAGACATACTGAGGTATTCAATAAACTAAGGAAACTACTATTAGAATTTATATTTTACCACCAAAATAACCATCCAATTTAAGACAAATAAAATATAATCTGTTTAGTAATGTTAACATAGGCAGGTAGCTAGATATTAATGGGGAAGAGAGCAAAGGGAGTTGGCTATCACATTTATTAAAGCTTGGAAAGCCTGCTTTAGTGAGAAGCTTCAGTATTTCATTTAGCTTAATTTGTTAGGAGACTACAGCTTTCACAGAGTAATTAGTCCATTGTGTCCTCACTCAGGTCTTCAGACTTAGGTTTGGGAGAAGTTTCTCCCACACACTGCCAGTTGGTAGTAGGGGGCAATTCTTCCACTTTATGGCATGTGCAGTAGCCCTGGCTAGGTAGCTCTGTTGGTTAGAGCATCATCCCAATATGCCAAAGTTGAAGGTTCAATCCTCAGTCAGGGCACACAGGAAGCAACCAAAGAATGCATAAATAAGTAGAACAATAGATCAATGTTTCTCTTTCTTTCTGCCTCTGTCTGTCTCTCTCTCAAATCAATTAAAACAAAACAAAACAAAAACAAAAAACGGACATGCTTAGCAGAAGCCAGAATGGTGACCATAGAAGCCTGTCAATCTAGAAGAAAAAAATCTGATTGGTTAGTGGATGAGCCAGCACAAGCTTGTAAAATTTTAAAGAAACTAATTGGTTAGCTTAAGGAAAGCAAGTCCTTCCCAGCCAGAAAAGTATCAACACAGGCTTAACAGAGATCTTCTCTTTCTACCCTTTTCTCTTCCTTCCTGCTTAGTCAAGACGCTTGACCTGTTTGCTCCTATGCTGCGTGGGCTGGCAGCCCCACTGTCTGCAAAGTACAGGCTTTGAGCAGCACCTGGGCTGGACTGAACTTTGATATGGGCTAAACCACAATGCAGAGTGTCTGGACTTTATACTGAGCTTAATGGAAACACAACTGGACTTTTCCTTGGCAAGATAGTTGAAGATAAGACATTAGGAGCCTGTGAGCACCCTTCTATTTCAACTTTGAATGAATCTCACTACAACAACCTGAGCTTCTCCAAATGAAGGTCTTATAAAATGCTTTTCACATGACACGTCACAAAAATCACACCTCCACTGGCATCGGTAACAGAAAAGAAACTACAAAGAATATTTCAAAATTTTAGAAATGTATTCTTTTGTAAGTACTTATGAAAAAGAGAAACAAAATAATGTTATAGTATCAGAAAGCTGAAGCCATAATAAGGCTTTAATAATCATGAGTTTTCATCTGATATTGCAACACTTAAAATGGTAAAACAGAAGTACAAAAAAAACCTAGAGAAACATTTTTTTCAGTCTTTGCCACATTGAGTAGACTAAAATGAATAAGAAAACCATATTTTAATGCACATGTTATTTATGTACAAAATAGTATACTTTATTTACCCAGAATTTATATGGCTATAAAAATGCATCTCTAAAATTGCTTGTAAAAGCCATAAGTTGATTAAATAAAGATTTCTTCAATGTTTCTGGAAACAAAAACTGACTAGTGTAAAGAGAATTTTTTTTCCTGCACAATTTATAGGTTTTTAAATTATATTAAAATAGAAACCACAATGAGAAATTAAGGAAAAATAAAAATTATGGATCCAAAGTTCATTTTGATAAATTTAAAGAGTAAAATACCTAAAATTGTTGAAGAAAAGATAAATAAGAGGGCACTTGTACTCTTATTTACAACTTGTACTCTTATTATGTCAACTCTTACATAATATTATAAAACTAGTAATTAAAGATGTGGAACTGGCACAATCAAGGACAGATCAGTGCAGCAAAGAGATATCTCTGAAAAGGAATCTACATGCAAACAGCACAGATGAAGGCATGCATACCGATATATTTTTATTATTGTGAGATATTTAAGATATTATGTGGGAGGGGGTGGAAGGAAGGCTACCTAGGAATTAATAAATAATCAATTCAATTGTTCATTTCAACATATACTGAGACAAGTTCCAATGGAATTGAAAGTGAAATGTGAAAGAGGGAGACCATCAAACACTGTGGAAAGAAATCAATTTAATATGGTAACTGATTGTGGGAAAGTCAAGATCTTTCAAAACACAATCGTAATGAAAACAACACAAGAAAACACTGATCATTTTGAGCTTAACTTGTAATATCTATTTAAACATCATATTGAAACAAATATTAATGCTAATATAATAAGAGTTACTGTGAGAGATTAGAGTTGATTCTAATGAGTGACAGTAAACCATAAAGAACAGAGGATGATAATCCAATTTAATGTTGGATGATAATCCAATCTAATATTACAGTTGTTGAAGGCGGAGCAATCAACCAAGTCAAGGGAGTGAAAGCTTTTGTAAGAGTTTTATACTTATTAGCATATCTATTCCTCATGATAGCTCACTGATAAATGTGAAATTATTGTCCACTGTGAAAGAACAAAGAATATAAGGAATTTACAAAGGGTAACACAAGCCAATAATGAGAGACTCAGGCTTAGAACCCAAATGGTCTGACTTCAGAGCACATTCTGTTAACTAGTACTTCATCATATTACAATGAAAATGGAAAATACAAAAAATGTCACTGATATGATAGAGCAGTTAATATTATACCATGACTCTTAAAAAGAGAAAAAAAACATTATTCAAAAATGCAATATAGAGACATTTTAACAAAATATGAATTTTTAAAAATAATTAAATGTGAGATTGATATTCTCATATAGGATGTCAATTTCTGGAAATTTTCTAGAAAGTGATTTGATTGTATAGTATGAATCAGTAGGCTTAAAAAAGTTTTAGATTTGGCCTTTGGTCCAGGGATCTCACGTCTGAGAGATAGCCTAAGGAAATATTTAGGAATGCAGAATGTAAAATGTTGCATTATTTGTCACACTGCTAATTTGTATAAATACAGGGTAGGGCAAAAGTAGGCTTACGGTTGTTCGTAAGGAAAATAATAAAATTAATAAATAATAGAAGAATAAACTCTGTGTGTTTCATGAACTCACATCTATAAACCTACATTTGCCTACCTCATATAGAAAGAAATCACTCTAAGCTTGATTGTCACAATCTCCTGTAGAGTTTCTTCCTAGAATCACAGATTTGTTCAGAATTTTTTTAAAAGGCCAGTTGGTGAATTGTCCCAGTCATAAACATAAAACTATGTCATTATTTACATTTAAAATATTAATTTTACAGTTTAGGAAACAAAATAGTAATATAAATACATTGGCTCATATTGAGTAAATATGCCACTAAAATTTATCCTGGTTTACATGTCATTGGGAGACAAAGCTTACACAGAAGATAATCATTTACTTTAGGCTCAGTTCTCTCACTGTTAATTTCATAGTCAGGGAACATTCAGTTAAGGGCAGGGCTTTCATCTTGGGAATCCTCAAATCTCTAGCTACTAACGAACTGTTTTGCAGAGTGTCAGTGTTGGCATTAAAAAAATTGATGAATTAATAAATGAATAAGAGAATGGGTAAGTGCATGAAGAAATAAATATGAAATCAATCATAAAACATATATTATGATATGCTTGGAATGTTTGTATATGTTTTCTCATCATTTATTTTCTAATATGAATTTCCCTACTCTGGCTGGGAGTAGAACTTTCTCTGAGTAGTATTTTTCCTACGCTTTACATTAAAAATATTAGTATCCTAAAATTATACTATTTCTCTGTTGAATTCCTAATTGCTTTCTAGTCTTTTTCTAAGTTTTGTATACTTGAGTTTACGGTCAGAATTTTCTATCAAGTATTAGAATTGCAAATAGGGCATACTTGCTTTGTATTAAAAGAATAAGAACAGAAGTTAATTAGACAAAACAGACAATTAATTATATCTTATTAATGTGTGAAAGACCTGTGACAAATTGAACTAATTGCATAGTCTTCTACATCTGAAGAGGTCAGGCTACTTTAAAAGTATGTTGTTAATGGAAGACAAATGTATTTTTATATGCTTGATAAGAATATTATAAACTACATTATTTATGACTCCATTGAAATACTTAATAATTTTAAGCTTTAAATAAAACTGCTCATTAAATAGGAGAGCTAGTGCCAAATTCTTAAAATAAGCCATAAAAGCTGGCTGCAGTGTAAGATAAATTTGATGGTCTAACATTTCCTGAGAATGTCTTTATACCCTTATTTTAAAGTGACTGAACCCTAGTATGTTCAACTGATCTTACTGAGCCCTTAGTAAAGGGGAGAATTCTTCCATTAACAGCATTCACCCCAAAGACATGATTCATGTTTAAAGGCCCTCAGTTGTTTAAACTCCAATATATGCCGCTGAATATACTCATTACTTATTGTGCTATATTTCTAAACCAAAAAAGTTGCAAAGAAAAAAGAAGTAACAAAGTCATGGGTGTGTGTTTTTTGCAGGAGATTAAGGAAATTTTAGGACATGGGTACAATTAAAGGCAAAGAAATAGTGGCAAAGGAGTATGTTAGAAAAGGTGGACAAAACACCCAATAGAAGCTTAGACAGAAGAAAAAAAAAAGAGAAGTAGATAGAAACAACTTAAAAGGAGGAATGTGCCAGAGTGGCCCTCACAGGCAAATAATTACACAAGGGTGCTTTAGTTTCTTTCATTGAGTACCTGCCAAAGGGAGGGAACACTAGCAGTTCTAGAAGAAATTGTTTCTATTTCAGTTAACAAAACTGGATGCTCACTCAGGGCTCTCAGAGGGGCTTCCCAAATAATGTAGATTACTTTCCTGTTGTTCTCCAGAACCGAAGGCATTCCAAAATGAACTTGGCTATCACCACACGATACATGTTCACGGTCGGTGAACTCAGTTCATCAAACACACTGTGCTAATGAAATCCCTTGCCAAGTTTCACTCTACCAGGAGTCCGGAAACCATACATAGGCTTATAGATAACAGGGACAAGGATCAAAGAGGAACTCACACCTCCTGCTCTCAATACCCAGCCCAGCAATCTTTGTACATTTTTATTGGGCAAGGATATCAGATTACACCAGAGCCCTTGTCCTTGTATGTATAAGATCCGTATGTGATCAAAACACCTGAACATGAATTATTTCAATGTAAGGCTCACAGAATTTATTTACTTTTGCTTTTCCATGTTTTCTACCTGCTGTTTGTAGACTAGACTCACATCAGGTAACAAAGCTTTAGAAAGTATCTATAGTAAGGTAATTTTTAACCTAATACATGTAAATAAAATGGCCTATGATCATAGGCAGGCAAATAATAATCATAGTTGAACCTAAATCTGACTTATGGGCAAATTAATTACAGAAAATTTAACCCTGTGATATTAGTAGAGAATAGTGAGATTTATTAAAGTAAGTAGACAGATGACCTCTGAAATTAGAATGGTAAAGTCATAATGGAAGAACATATCACATTCATGGGCATGACCCGTCCTACATTTCAGCAGAACAACTTTTGGATCACCAAGAAATCTATTATAAAGTCATAGATTAAATTAATTGTCCCAATATATGGAGAATATTATACATGACCTAATCATAATCATGATTGCTTGAGAAATTCTTAGTATATCTTCCATATTAAGCACTTGGTAAAACTAAGTTTTAAATAAACCCATCTCTACCACACTCTTATTTCATAAACATTTTCCTGGCAAAAACTGGCCATTATTGTGAATTGGTTTTCAGAATACTTTTTAGATGCTAGCACTTGTTTACATGGGTTAGACCCTGGATACCATGAGGCCAGTACAAATTTAGCTAAGTTGTTAAGGTTGAACATGGGTGAATGTGAGAGGGCCAAGGGTTTGGGAGTGGCACAAACAAGGAGAATTTGCTCAAACTGAGAGGTTCTTCCACAAAGATCTCACTGTGAGTTTATGACAGAAAGGCAGGCAAAGACCCAAGAAAAACTCGTTTCTGGTGCATAGCAGGGAAAGATACAACATCCTCTGGCCTCTATTTCTCCTATGACACCAGAAGCCTTAAGCCACCAGAAGCAGGGCATTAAATCATATCATCCTTAAGGCACAGGTGAAGACCCATTCCAGCCTGGGGAAAAGAACAGAAAACAATCCTCTTACCCTATGGGGAAGAGACAGGAATATATCTGGGGCCCAGATAACCAGAGGTCTGCTAACACCAGATGGAGATGGCCAAGGGGACTGGGAAGGCTCCACAACCGAAAGTCAGCAACACAGCCCCACCTGAGAGAAGTGGAACCAGAACAAGTGAGAAGCACTCCAGCCCCTTCACCAGCAGATTAAGTGTCTGAGTTATAAGCAATAGCTGTCTACTGCAGGAGGAAGGTCAAGGGCATGGAAAAGAATCATCTCTCAAGTGCAATTGAAGGGGACAATTTTAAGTTGTAAATTGAACAGACATTGAGAAAAAACTCCTGCCACATCCAACCCAAACAAAAGAAACAAGCACCAAGATGACTGGAAAGCGTTTGGTACCCAGTGATAAACATAGGATGATAGGCAGAATCCTAAAACATCCCTCTGCCTCCTGAGGTCACAGGGATTTTCATGTTGCATAGAATGGCAGCCACTTCCGGTTCCTAAGAATGGCTGCCAGCAAGACAGGGAGGAGTCTTACAGTCATGAGAAATTGTATTCTGTCAACACCTGAATGAGCATGGAAGGGGCTCAGAGCCCCAGATGAAATTGCAGTCCTGCCCACAAACTTGATTTCAACCTGGTGATCCTGAGCAGACACTGTGTCTGGACTTCTGACCAAAAAGAACTATGAGATTATAAGTGGGTGTGTTGTTTTCACCTCCATTTTTATCACCTTCAGTTGAATAGGCTCTAATCAGCTCCTGAAAAGAATGAAAACCCTTGGCTTGATAAATTTTTAAAATAAAAGTCATTATGTTAAAGTGCTCAATTTAGTGGAATTTATTTTACAACATTATGCAATTATTACCTGTATTTTGTGCTTAAAGTCACTAGGTTTGTGGTAACTTGTTACACAGGAAAGGAAAACTAAATCTGAAAGAAATGAAGGGCACCCTCTCAGAGAGGCATAAATTAGTATAAACATAAAATTTTTAAAAATGTTTTCATTGCTGGAGAACACAAGTGTCTAAAACAATAGCAATTTATTGTGAATTGATAAAAATTGGAAGTATTTACAACAATATCATTAAGAATGGAAGGGAGAAATTGGGATCTATTATTATTAGGTCCTTAGAATTCACGTGAGTGTTAGTTTCCTGTTGCTGTGTAAACATGTTACCAGCTAACTTGTTGCAGTCTGCCTTTAATTATTTAAAAAAATATATATTGTATACTCTAAGGCCAAAAGCCTTTCATAAAATGTATGAACAAGTCAGTAGGGGAAAAATAAAATCATGACATTAATCCAAAAAAGGAAGAAGGGGGGTGTAAAGAAAAGATAAAACAAAGAAAGATGGACATTTTAAACAATTATATCTATGACTACATTAAATATAAATGTCATAAACACCCCAAATGAGGGACAGAGACCCCACTAGATACTATGTACTAGTAACCTATTTTCAATTGAATTGAAAAGTTTTATTTTTTAAAAATCTCATGTGAATGTAATGAAAAGAAAGCTGGAGTAGCTATGTTAATATCAGAAAAAAGTAGACTTCAGAAGGAATATTACTAGAATAAAGAGAAGTCTTACATAATGATAAAGGTGTCAATTCATCCAAAAGACATAATAGTCATAAAAGTTTATGTACATAAGAACAGAGCTCCAAAAATATAAAGTAAAAGACATAGAACTGAGAGGAGAAATAGATTAATCCATAATTATATTTTAAAATAAACACTTTTTAAGTTATCAATTGAACTAATAGGTAAAAAATAGTTTATTAGAAGAGCTAACCAATATTTATTGAACACTATCCAACAGCCACAGAATACACAGTCTTTTTTTTTTTTTAATAATTTTATTTTTATAATGGGGTGACATCAATAAATCAGTATACATATATTCAAAGATAACAAGTCCAGGTTATCTTGTCGTTCAATTATGTTGCATACCCATCACCCAAAGTCAGATTGTCCTCTGTCACCTTCTATCTAGTTTTCTTTGTGCCCCTCCCCCTCCCCCTTTCCCTCTCCCTTTCCCCCTCCCCCCCGTAACCATCACACTCTTATCAATGTCTCTTAGTTTCACTTTTATGTCCCACCTACGTATGGAATAATGCAGTTCCTGGTTTTTTCTGATTTACTTATTTTGCTTCGTATCATGTTATCAAGATCCCACCATTTTGCTGTAAATGTTCCGATGTCATCATTTCTTATGGCTGAGTAGTATTCCATAGTGTATATGCGCCACATCTTCTTTATCCAGTCATCTATTGATGGGCTTTTTGGTTGTTTCCATGTCCTGGCCACTGTGAACAATGCTGCAATGAACATGGGGCTGCATGTGTCTTTACGTATCAATGTTTCTGAGTTTTTGGGGTGTATACCCAGTAGAGGGATTGCTGGGTCATAAGGTAGTTCTATTTTCAGTTTTTTGAGGAACCACCATACTTTCTTCCATAATAGTTGTACTACTTTACATTCCCACCAACAGTGGATGAGGGTTCCTTTTTCTCCACAGCCTCTCCAACATTTGCTATTACCTGTCTTGCTAATAATAGCTAATTGAACAGGTGTGAGGTGGTATCTCATTTCAGTCTTGATTTGCATTTCTCTAATAGCTAAAGAAGATGAGCATCTTTTCATATATCTGTTGGCCATTTGTATTTCTTCCTGGGAGAAGTGTCTGTTCATATCCTCTTCCCATTTTTTTATTAGATTGTTTGTTTGTTTGTTGTTGAGTTTTATGAGTTCTTTGTATATTTTGGATATTAGGCCCTTATCTGAGCTGTTGTTTGAAAATATCATTTCCCATTTAGTTGGCTTTCTGTTTATTTTGTTATCAGTTTCTCTTGCTGAGCAAAAACTTCTTAGTCTGATGTAGTCCCATTCATTAATTTTTGCCTTCACTTCTCTTGCCTTTGGAGTCAAATTCATAAAATGCTCTTTAAAATCCAGGTCCATGAGTTGAGTACCTATGTCTTCTTCTATGTACTTAATTGTTTCAGGTCTTATGTTTAGATCTTTGATCCATTTTGAGTTAATTTTAGTACAGGGGGACAAACTATATTCCAGTTTCATTCTTTTGCATGTGGCTTTCCAGTTTTCCCAGCACCATTTATTGAAGAGGCTTTCTTTTCTCCATTGTGTGTTGTTGGCCCCTTTATCAAAAATTATTTGACTATATGTATGTGGTTTTATTTCTGGACTTTCTATTCTGTTCCATTGGTCTGAGTGTCTATTTTTCTGCCAATACCATGCTGTTTTGATTGTCGTGGCCCTATAATAGAGTTTGAAATCAGGTATTGTAATGCCCCCAGCTTAATTCTTTTTCTTGATCAAGTGGGATTCATCCCAGAATCTCAAGCATGGTTCAACATACGTAAAACGGTTAACGTAATACACCATATCAACAAAACAAAGAACAAAAACCACATGATCTTATCAATAGACGCAGAAAAGGCTTTTGATAAAATACAACACAATTTTATGTTTAAGACTCTCAACAAAATGGGTATAGAAGGAAAATATCTCAACATGATAAAGGCCATATATGATAAACCATCAGCTAACATCATATTAAATGGCGCTAAACTGAAAGCTTTCCCCCTTAAATCAGGAACAAGACAGGGTTGTCCACTCTCTCCACTCTTATTTAATGTGGTGCTAGAGGTTCTAGCCAGAGCAATCAGACAAGACAAAGAAATAAAAGGCATCCATATTGGAAAAGAAGAAGTAAAGGTATCACTTTTTGCAGATGATATGACCCTATACATCAAAAACCCCAAAGAATCCACAAAAAGACTACTAGAAACAATAAGCCAATACAGTAAGGTCGCAGGATACAAAATTAACATACAGAAGTCAATAGCCTTTCTATATGCCAACAATGAAACAATTGAGAACGAACTCAAAAGAATAATCCCCTTCACGATTGCAACAAAAAAAATAAAATACTTAGGAATAAACATAACAAAGAATGTAAAGGACTTATATAATGAAAACTATAAACCATTTTTAAGGGAAATCGAAAAGATATAATGAGATGGAAGAATATACCTTGTCCTTGGCTAGGAAGAATAAATATAATCAAGATGGCTATATTACCCAAAGCAATATACAAATTTAATGCAATTCCCATCAAACTTCCAATGACATTTTTAAAAGAAATAGAGCAAAAGATCATCAGATTTATATGGAACTATAAAAAACCCCGAATAGCCAAAGCAATCCTAAAGAAAAAGAACACAGTCTTTTTAATTGCACATAATATGTGAGTTCCCTAGACAATATCCTGGACCATAAAACAAATCTTAACATATCAAAAAAATTAAAATCACAAGTATGTCCTCTGACCATAATGGAATTAAACTAAAAACCAATAGCCTAGAGATCTTGAAAATCCTCAGATATGTGGAATTAAACAAAATTACTTAAATACCTTATGGGTAAAATCAAAAGTCATAGGGAAAAGTAGAAACTCTTCATTGAATGAAAACAAAATACAACATTTAAAAATTTGAGATGCAGCTAAAATAGTGCTTAGAGAACAATGTATGAATTAAAAGCTTATACTGTAAAAGAAGAAATGCATCAAACTAATGATTTAAGATTTTAATTAAAGTAGAAAGGAAATGCAAATTAGATCCAAGGCATGCAGTAGGAAATAATGGAAATAAGAGTGAAAGCAATAGAATCGAGAAGAGAAAAATAAAAGAAAAATTACTTAATCAGAGAATTGTTCTTTGAAAAAAAAAATGGAAAACCCCTGTCCAGGAAGATCAAGAAGTTAGATTTTATCCTAAGTACAATGGGAATCTATGGAAAAGTTGTAATCAGGAAAGTGAATTAGTCAGATCTACATATTTAAAATGATTTTTTTCTGATTTCTCTGTAGAAAATACCCTATTTCTCCATGTATAAGATGTTCCCATGTATAAGATGCACCTGTACTTTGGGCCCAAAATTTGAAAAAATATGTATTACATAAAGTTATTGATCTCACATTTTATTCATCATAAAATTCGTACAACTCCTTATCTGGGAAATGCAAGTAAAAATATCTACAACCACTGTACAAAACGCACCCAGTGATTAGACCTCAAATTTTCTAAAAAAGGATGCATCTTATACATGGGGAAATACAGTAAATTGCATATGGGCAAGAACTAAAACCTGGAAATTAGTAAAGTGGGCATTATTGCTGTTCAGAAAAATGCAGTGATGTACTACACTAGTGTAGTAGCAGCAGAGTTTTAGAAATGTGGACACATTTGAAATGGTGTAGTAAAAAATTAAAGGCTCACTCAGGTATTGGACATGCAGAGAGACATTGGCTTGAGCAACTTAGTAAGTTACTAAATTGGAGAAGACTGAGAAATGAGCAGTTTTCTGGGAGGAAATCGATAATCTGATCACTTATGATTAATTTTGTCAGATAGCCAACATCGTAGAAGAAAACATCAGAAAAAGAAGCCTTAGAGGAATGGCCAAACACATTTGAAAAGACTCAGAAAAGCCTATTGGGATAGAAGCCAAAAGGGGAAAGTGTTTCAAGAAGAAGAGAATAGTCAACTGTGTTCCACAGAGTTCTGTGGGAAAGATTTAGAAGAAAATCCATCTAAGGGAGATCACTTGTGAACTTGGCTGTCACATTTAAGTGATGTGCTAATGGTGGAAGCCAGATTGAAATATGTTAAAGAATGAATACATCAACCTGGGATGCTGAGGTCGCCAGTTCAAATCCCTGGGCTTGCCCGATCAAGGCACATATAGGAAGCAACTACTGCAAATAGATGCTTCCTGCTTCTTCTCCCTTTTTCTTACTCTCCCTCTCTCCCCTCCCTCCAAAAATCAATCAATAAAAAAAATAAGACAAAAAATGAATGAATAAATAGTAAATATTTGACACAACATGAGTAGCCAACTCTTTCAAGAGTCTAGAAACAGATAAATAGGGAAATAGTGTAGTGGTCCAAGAACATACAGGGTAAAGAAATGGTATTTTAAGATGGAAGATACTGAGGCATGTTTATAAAAATGGAAACTGATACTATAGAAAAGGAAATAAGTGAAGAAGAAACTGTGAAACAAGGAAGTCTCCCCTAGGCTAAAAAATAAGCCTGTCTAAAGCTATCTTAGAACAAAGGCTTCCTAATAATCAGGTGTACATTTTAGGTCAGAGGGAGAAATCACCTTCTCGGGGACCCTGTCTCTTCACTCAGGTTCAGGTTCAGTTTTTTTCCAGCCCTTGAACCTGTGCTCTTTCTAGCTATATGCATCTGATGGGAACACGTGGTTTAAAGGCATCCTAACTTTCTAAATTTCTTGCCATTTGACTAATGTCCTCAGCAACATTGTTTTAAGTAGTATGTTCCTATAACCTAAGTAAGGTCACCAGTGGTTAGAAGTGTTAAAAACACAAATAGATCCTAAGGCTCCCTGGGACACATTTCTCAGCCTTTCTCTACCCACAGTCATAATATCGTCCCCAAGACAAGTACAGTCTCTTCTAGTCCTAATCAAGAGCAGAGGAATTCCAACAGGAGGATGAATCTGGAAACCCAACTCAGGTAACTTAAGAATGTTGCTGGATTAAGGACGATGCAGTTTCTCCATGAGCATTGGCTTTCTTAGTCAGAAAAAGCTCAATGGAAGACTATTTATTATGCTTACGGCAAATACTACCAAGATGCAGGATAACCCGCCTTTTTCCTATACCGGCAGTTCTCAACTGTAGTCTTAAACAATTTATACTCTTAAAATTATGGAGGATCCCAAACCCCAAAGAACTTGTGTTTATGTGCGTTATAGCCATCAACACTTATTGTGTTAGAAAACTGAGGTCACTTTGAAATATTTATTAATAGACATTAAAAAATAAATCCTTTATATCTAAATGTAAACAGCACTATGAGAATAATTATATTTTCCCTAGTAGAAATATTTTTGAGAAGAGTGACCCTGTTTCATGATTTTTGTCAAGCCCTTCAGTGCCACCCTAAGGTGGGAATCTGGGTTCCCAACTCTGCATCTGCATTCAGCCTGTGTTGAGTGTCATTTTGGTTGAAGTAGCTGAAGGAAATCCAGCCTTGCCAAGACATGTACTTGGAAAAGGGAGGACTACATATTTTAACAGACTTTCAGATGATTGTACATATTCTCCATTGACAAATGATAGTTTTTTACAGATTAGCTACAATGTGAAATCGGAAGCCACCCATGAATTTTTGTACTGTTACACTAAAATCCATTCATAAGTCAGGCATTTTGAATGGATTGTTTGCCCATGTATGATTTTGTACTATCATGAACTGGTCATGGAAAAATTGATTCCTTATGCTACACAGATTTTCCAAATGCTGATACTTATTTTTATACAATAATAAAAACCACATTGATTATTATCATCAATCTCATCAGAAAGTCTTTTAAATATTGGGAAGTCATCAAGCCCACAGTTGTGGAGACAAGTTTTCCAAAATTCTAATTTTCAACTGAAATCTCACATTGTATCACTGGTAACAAATAGTCAGTTCTTTTTTTCTTTGATATAACAGGCCACTAAACTTACCTTCAAGAAAGTATCTGTCAGGTACTATAAAGTCTGCATGACCATTAGCATGGAAACCATTTATTTAAATACAAATGGCGCTCTAGGACAAAATGGCCAGCTCCCCTCACCAATCCGACAGTCATACAAGTGCTTTTTAGTCAAGCACCATGTATGTCACTCTGCCTGGAGCTTTATGGGTATTTTCCATTTTATCACACAAAACATTAAGAGGATCTATACCTAAGGGTTCAGATTTAATACTATGACTAATTTTTACTGCGTAACCAAGTCATTCTTAATTGAAACCGTTTTTGTTTTATCTGCTAGTGAGCAATACATTGACTGCTAGCTGTTTGGCACCAGTGCGTTTCTTGAGTTGTGCTCATAAAGGTAGTAAAAGTTTTATATGGATTTTTTATGATCATTGCAGTTGTCAACACAGTGAAACAGCAAATCACAGTATCATTATAAAAGATAATTTTGATATCCTGGTTCCCCTGGAAAATAATTTGGGCACTCCCAAGAGTCCAATGGACCACACACTGAGAATAACTGCCTTACTACAGAGATACACTGGTAAGAATAAAGTTTAGGAATATGCTTACTATAATGGCTACACTAAAAAAGGTGTTGGCAAGTTTTGTGAGTTAAGGCTATATATAATACATTTACTTAGTCGCTCTTATCTAAAACCATTTCTAATTAGCCTCCACTAATATATGGCTCTGTAAAAGGCATACACACATCAAAAATAAAAGGGACAGCATACTTTTTCATTCTAAAAGTGAAACTGAGAAGTGTTTATCCCCTACCCTATCCTCCCTTTCAATCCCATCCTAACTTGGAATGAAGACAGCTGCTACAGACTACAGACAGTGTTCTTGACACAAGAGCAGCCTTGTATTACATTGTCCTTGAATTTAAATTACAAGGAGTTCGGTGAAGAAGTCACTTATACATATAAGAAAGCAATCACCCATATATACTAAGTATAAACAGAAGATACAATGGAAACAAATAACTCTTTGACAACTCCCTAAAAATGTAAAATTTCTAGCAATAAACTTAATATGCACCACCTCTTAGAAGAAACCTACATGAATTTACTGAAGGACATAAAAGGAGACTTGGCAATAGGTGGAGGCATACCATTCTACAGATAGGAAGAATAAACAATTATAAGCAATGTAAATCTTGCTCTATTTTGACTCAGATTTAACTGAATCACAATGAAACCAGAATGTAAGTTTTTCTTTGGAATTTGACAATATGATTTCAAGTTGTTTCTCCAACAGAATAAATCTATGATACTAGACAGAATAATTTTTAAGAAACTAGGAAATTCTTAGTTTTTAAAGATATATTTTAATGAGTGTAGCCTTGATATGCATATCGTCCCTCCCACCCGATAATTCTATACTGCGTGGTGCTAGACTCCTGCTCTGTTCTCCAAGGGAAAACTAGGGTTTGTGTTTCTAGTATTCTACCAGACAATTCTCAGGTGGTGCTATCCCATTCCTTCTCTTCAAACTTGATTTTTTTTTGAGGCTAGAATTGGAGGGTGGTTGGAACCTGCCAGTTCTGGTTGGGCGACTCTTTGTTCTATTCTCATGTGACACATCACCATTACCCCTTGAATCTAATTCCTTATGGGTTTTGACACCATGACAAGAAATGGAGTGAAATTTCCACACCTCATTTTTAGAGCCTCAGAGTTGATCTATTTTTAATATCCTTCTCTAGAACAGTCACTTCTGTTAGAGTTCTGACCAAATTCCTTTGAAGTAGTCAGTCTTTAGTTATGTCTCATTTATTACTCTTGCCATGCTCCTGTCACTGTTACTGCATTAGAGAGGTTTTTTTTTTAATACTTCTTAGCCGTTAATAAGCCTCCTTTACAATCTATTGTACCTATGCATTTTTTCATGGTCAGAATGATAAAAATTAAGATGCTATATTCTCCTTCTTACTCTTAATTATCTTAGTTTACAACTCCAGAAGTTCTAACCATAACTTTAATAGTTTTATAATAAGCTCTTGAATAAATAAATCATCATCTATTCTCTGTTGTTGGTAAACCCATGGGTCAAATCCTGTATTTGTGCATGAAATTTTATTGACAGTCATTTGTTTACACAGTGCCTGGGACTGCTTTTGTATTACAACAGCAGAGAATAGTTGTGACAGAGACCATATGGCTTGCAGAGCATAAAATATTTAGTGTCTGCCCTTTCACAAGTAAAGTTTGCTTTTGATCTATGTTATTGTGGAGCAGCTAGAGATGATAAGACTTTCCACCATAAAAACTACCCAAACAGGAATAATAAAACATTTGAAAATATTTGATAAGTGAAAAAGTTACGGGATAAGAACTGTGGTGGCATGAACAGGGAGTAAGATCCTTTAAACATCTACTAAGCAAGACAGAATGCTATCTATATTAACTGTCTTCACTCACAAAACCCTAATGATCTTGTCTATGTCTTTTTTTATAGTTTCAAAGGGAAACTTCTTCTGGTAAGTTTTAGAGGGAACAGGAATTATTTCTTTTCATAGTTTCCTCTTAATCCGGGGGAACTCCAATGTTTCCCAAAGTAGCCTGGCTTCTGAGAGTTTTGTTTCTGTTCAATGCTTTTTTATTAAGGTCAAGTTGTGACTCTTAGAAATATTAAATGAACACCTGTCGAATATTTTAGTTAACTCAACTGATGATGGAACTAGTGAGATGTTATTACCAATTGAAAGGAGGATTTAAAGAATTCATTTATAGTAAGAAATGCTAAAATAAGCTTACAAATAGGTGCAAAAATTGGTCTAGCCAGAGGCAATAATAATTCATCTATTGGACATGACAAATTTATATTTTTAATGGAAAGAGTCACTTGTATTATCAGTTTTCTACATCTTATAGAGTTGTAAAATATCTCAAAAACAGTGAAAGGCAGGGAGAGCATAGGTGGAGCAAACTCGGTAAGACCCCTGCTAGCCTTTTTTGGGCACATCTCAGTCACAATTTTTCTTGACAGCTCAAACGGCCCACTGATTTATATCCTTGCCTGTTTTATTACCAATATAGAACCTTGACTTTTTTTTTTTCTTTGTTCTTGCAACAACATGGTTTTCATATTCCTTAGGGGCCTCATGCTAAGGTCAGAAGCAGATTAAGGTCGGTTGAGGCCCCGGGCACAGAAGAAAATACTGGGCCCCTTAAAAGAGAGAGAGAGAGACAGAAAAAATAAAAATACATGTTAGCCATATTTTTAAACAAATAAAAATTATTATGTACTACTGTTAAAATTGCACCTATGAAACCAAACTTGGTGTTATTAGAAAAAAGTGTAAAGTTGGTGCTTTGCGGGGCCCTTCAGAAGTCAGGGCCAGGGTGCACACCCAGTGTGCCCACCGGTAAATATTTCCACCTCTGGATAAGGTACTTGCTTACGAAAGCACAGGAAAGGAACAACTTAACATTTAGAATTAGACTTTCCTGTTCAAAGACCTCAGCTACTCTTTTCTCTTCTGAGTAGATATTTCTACAATTTCTACTGCTGTACTTTCCTCAGCCATCTCTCTACTTCAATGGCCTATGGAAATTCAATATCCCTTACTTGATTATGCAAAGAAATTCAACGTTCTCTTTATCTTGTCCTTGGGTCTGACTATGGCCAAGAAGAGGCCACTGGTCGATTGACAATTTCCATTGAGATTGATCAGGGTGTTTTCCTAGATTAAAGAACCAAAGAACCAGCCTCCCTGCAAGGTAAGTATTATGTTAGTTCCCTAGAGAACAAAAGTGCCTTTAGTCAGTTTAGCTTTCAGTTCAATAGAAATTTCCTTTCTCAAGGTAATGAATAGGTAATTAGGGGGAAAAACGCAGGGTAAGTAGTATGGACAGTTCTGAGTGCTGAGATGAGTTTGCTACTCTTGAGTTGCTAGGGATGGCCTTCCTGGTAAGAGATTTGGAGGAAGTGAGAGAGGTCCTGGGGAAACAGTTTTTAGATAGGGGACCAGCTAGTGTCTAAACCGTAATTGTCAGTGATTTAAAGAAGAGCCAGGAAGCCAGGGAGCTGAATAGTGTGTGAAGAGGCCAGTGTTAGGTTATCAGAGGGTGTGGTAGAAGCCAGCTCATGTAGGACCTGATTGGTGGGCATTTGTAAGTCACTTTGTCCAAAGGAGTTACAGTTTTGCCTATTTTCCAGCTTAATTGTCTATTGCTGTTTTCTTTCACTTTCAAACATGTTTCCAGATAGATAATTATATTGTCAGACTACCTATATATCACTGTAAAAACTTAAGCTATTATTTTTAAGTAAAATCATAAAAAAACCACTGTAGAATTTTAAATAGAGACGTGACATGAAAACACGCAACACATTTTTAAAAGGAGGAAAGTAAGAAATCAAAAGAACATTGGGATCATTTTCCTGGAGACTGAAATCACAGATAAGCATCTTAGGAGTGAAAGTTACATTAAGGTTATAGACAGATCAGCACGAGAACAGCCATACAAATTCATTTAAATTGTACATAACATAGCTTTCATAAAAAAATATACCCCCCCAATAAAAAAAATGGTTAAACCTGAACACTTTCATGCTAGGTTTGATGAAAATTGGAAAGTCAAGAGAAAATGTGATAGAACAAGAGGAAAAACTAAGAGGAGCAAACGGAGAGACACATAGCAAGGTTTGTTGGTTCAGAGTCCCCTCTGTGTCGTTCTTTACTTGGCAGTAGATTGCTCCTGTCTTCTGGGTATACAGAGGACACCTCTAACATGAGAGCCGGTGACCTGCTTCAGAGGAGACGGTCGGAGAGTCCTTCCTGCACCTGCCACTTCTCAGATCCTCTCTGCTTAAAATATTCACTATGCCACTGTGCCATATTTGAGGGTAATGTAATGTGCCCTGAACCCCATCAGAGCTAATTGCTAAAATCTTAAGAGTAAGGAGGAGTACTCCATAGATACCCAAACATAGCAGGAAAGGGAGGTGGCGGACGATACGGCCTTTAAGGGCAAGTGAGCTTCAAACCTGGGGTTTGGTGGAGGACAATATTCCTGGAAGCAGAACTCAGGAGTAAGGAGGGTATCTGTCCCACCTCTGGGTCCACTAGTAGGTTTTAGGAGAAACAGTGGTTTTAGGAAACAGCCAGACTGCACGTAGAACAAGAAGGTAAAAGAAAGGTGTGTTTTCTGCAGGTCCTTACTATACAGTACCTTGAATACAGTGTGGGTAAGGTCTCAGAGCATAGAAACTGAAGTCAGCCTTGACATTGAATTTAATTACCAACTGAAGACTTTGAACTTTGTTACCAAGTGAACTAAAGAAGATGCTGAAACTTTCTAAGTCTCATTTTTCTCTTTCTCAAAATAAGGATGATATATTTATCTAATTTTTTTTTTAAAAAAAGAAGACTTAGTTGGAATAGCAGGGACCAAGTACTGTATCTAGCATGGAGTCTGGCATATTATAATTGTCCAATAAATAGTAACTCAGATGCTTGAAAAGTTTGTATTAAATGAATGACTAGGAGTCTGTAGCCAGTTGCTGAGGCAAGTAATTAACTGGATCACATTATCACCATCATCAGAAAACATGTGCTGAGCACATGCCATGCCTCAGTTACAGAGCAAAATGAACCAATTTTTTTAATCGCCTCCTTTAAAATGTTTTCACGTCATTCTTATGTTCAAGATTCTATACCACTTCTTGATCTCACTTAAGATAAAAGCTAAAGTTTTATAGAACAAATGTAACCTTTTTTTTTTTTTTTGCAAATGTTATTTTAATATACTTGCTGCCTTTAAATAAAGATAGAATCAGGACTTCCACTTCGGGAAAAGATGAAATGACATGGACTGGATTTCCGTCTCACTGAAAACAGTAAAAACAAAATCAGAAAATTAGCAGTGATTTTTAAGACACTGGGTATTATTAAACAGAAAAACAAAACAAACAAAAGAAACCCCACAAAAACAATCCTTGCAAGAGCAAGAGGAGAAAGCAATGAATGCAGGGCAGGGAGGTTGCACATCTCTCCATGGCCCCAGGCTCCTTTCCTGAGACAGTTTCCAGCACCAGGGCAGGAAGAGGGATCCCAGTGGAGCCGAGAGTCTCTGCAATGAGGGAACAGAGCTGAGAGTCCAAGACACCAGGGCAGCTGGAGTTCACAGAGCCCACAGGAGAAAGCAAACAAGTGCGTATATACAAAAAACGAATGGTAGAAATACGAAAATTGTGCAAGTTAATCCTTTGACAACGTAATGTCAATAACTTGTGCTCTCCTACAATGTAAACCAAACCAACTGGAATTAAAGCAATAGAAACTGGATAAAGGGTCACTGCTCACAATCAGTCCTTCCATTGCAGACCTTCATAACTACCATCATTTAATGCCTAGATAGAGGATTTCTGAAGCTATGAAGACAATTAGAAACAACTTACAAACAAAGAAATTCCTCGTAAATCATCTCAGATTACAATTGCCAAGGAGAGAATTGATGTTGGAGATCTACCAATGTTGACTAGCATCTGAGCAAGATGCTCTCTCTTCTAGTCTCCACGTCCTTTGGCTATTATTTTAGAAAACTGAAAGGGGCCAAGAAAGTTAAACTGTACATAGTGTATTCTTTGAGGCATTTTTCAATAATAGAAATGGAGCCTTACAATCACTTAAAGGCAGGCAGGCAGGCAGGCAGGCCAGAGAGGAGCAGCTCATCGTTAAGGAGGTCACTGAACTGGCGACAGGCATTTTTAATCTTTCTGCATCCTGGTACACCTAGGAGCTAGACAAGCACGATACAGAGACTTTGACTTGAGAACAAAATACGATGTCCTTTGTAAAACTGGTCTGGGTGAACTAAAGGGTGTGCAATTTATTTCATTATGAGATTTGTGAGATAGTGACATAGCCCTCCCCGATTCTGAGTCCAGCCAAGGTCCAATGTCAGGTGCTAAAGGTGGTAATGTCCTCCCCACTCTGTCACTGTCCCTACTTAGCAGCTCCCTACCAGCTGCTCAATGTGCCTGGGATTTGGCAGGGCCTCTGGAGTTCATTATGCGCTAGTGCAGCTTAGAAAGGCTATTTTCCCTTTATTGCCTATGGAATGGAATGAAAAGATCAGTGCTTCTAAAAATTTATTCAAGCAATCATTTGCTTCTCATTTATTTCCTTTGGGAAAGAGGCTTGTGGACTCTGGCAGGCATTCTGTCTTTTTCATTAGGCGCCTTTCACTGAGAAGTTGAAAGAAAATGTTGCATCGTATGGGAACTCAAAGAATCTCTTGTAAAAATTCTCCCACTGATAGCTTGGGTATTCTCGCTTTTTAAAAGCTAAGAGGTGTCTATCAGGTTATCCAACCAGATCAACTGTCTAATTTTCAGGTGATATAGCAAGATGATTTAAACAAAGCCCCAGAGGAGGTGCAAAAGATGTATTGTGAGTTTAGTGTCAGGAATCAGTTATGACAGACTGTTGTAAAAATATAGGATAAGAAGTGTTATTTGTTATATTTTGGGAATAGTAAAAGTTTTTTAGCTTGGATATAAAAGAGAAGAAAAATGGGTTTAAAAAGAGTTTGAGTTTTCAAGTTTCCCTTCATTCCTTTTGTCTCTCCTTCTTTCACCCCACCTGTAACAATCGAGGTACAAAGACATTTCCTGGGTGTAGTTGATATCTAGATTTAATTATATCTTTATAATGATATAATATATGGTTTCCCAAAACTTGGCCTCTGAAATGTTGCTGTGAAGGAATTTCAAGCTCATTTTGTAATCTAGGGAGGTAGTTTTGTGGATGTGTGGCTATATATTCTGTAGTTGCTTTTTAAAAAATGTCTGTGCTCTCAATTTCATTGACAAAATGCTTATTGAGAGCCAAGGATTTGTAGAGCACTGCTAAACAAATGACAAGCAAATTGATTAGAGATGGCTTCTGCAACTTGATGGAAGGGATAGTTACTTGCAAAAAATACAAGGCATTCAGAAAAGCACTGAAATTGATTCATTGTTACCTTTACTGAGCTCCTATTAAATGGCAGGCACTACACAAAGAAATGGCCACACCAGACAGAAAGACTGTCTTAAGGAACCTGCATTCAAAATTTAGGTACTTAGGGATGCATTACAACTATTGCCTATATTAATTGCTATGAAGAACATAGGTGCACACGCCACGATGCTGACCCTATCTACATCAAAGATGATATGGACTATATCAACAAATATGTGCCACCATTTCAGTGGCAGACATGTAGACTGTAACACTGCCAAGCTTGGACAGAGCTCTCAAATTCATAGTATTCCAGGCAGTCCCTATGATATATGTAGCAACAACAGAAGAAAGCTGTTATGCATTCCTTATGCCCACCTATCCGTCTATCCATTAATTTTCTCTCTCGTTCACCACAAAGCACTTTATCTTATACGTCAGGATGCACAAATCATTATTTTCAATCATAATCTCATTCTGGCCCAGCCTGCAGTAGAATAGCTCTACTATTCTTTTATCCATACTTCAAAAAAACCTATGCATTTTTGTTGCTGTTGTGGTTCCTCTGCACAATCTCAAGTACATATTATGTTCTCACTCTTCTTCCTATTTCCTGCCGTGTCAATCACCAGTCCCCATGCATCCCTTTCATTGCAATGCATGAGTTCTGGATCCCCCATCCAAAGCTAGATCTAGTTTTTGGGGGTTTTTTTGCATTTTTAATTTTAAAATTAGTTTACTTTCAATATTATCTTGTATTGGTTTCAGGTGTACAGAAAGTGGCTAGACCATCATATACTTTACAAAGTGTACCCATCCAGTTCCCAGTACCCACCTGGCACCATACTTATGACAGCATAATTGACTCTATTCCCTATGTGGTACTTGATACTCCTGGGACAATTTTGTAACTACTAATTGGTACTTATTAATTCCTTCACCTCTTTCATCCAGACACCCCACCCCTCTTCCCTCTGGCAACCACCAGTTTGCTTTCTTGGGCTACTTCTCCCGTGGCCTTCGAGCTGGACTCCTTGCCCTAATCCCTTTAGTTCTATAACAGATGTCTACAATGCTCCGCACGTTACTCCCAGTTTGACCGTCAAAAGTATGTTTCTGTTCTCCACAAGTTATAATCTTAATTCTTCACTTTAGCAGTTTAGGCTCACCCTGATTTCTCTAACAGGAACAGCACAATCAACATGCACAGCACTGTAAAGTTTACAAGTTACATTCGTTTTATGATCATGACACGAATATCGACAGATAGGTCACATGCACTGTTTTCCTGAGAGAGAATGACTTTCTGAAGCAACAGGGCAACTGATAACACCCAAATTTGAATTGAGATCATTTGCCTTTAAATATGGATCTTTCAAAATACAATGATTAATATAGCTATCAAACGTCCCTAAAGTGACATTTCTCTACCAGAATAGGTTACTTGACCACATTAAAAAAGCTCTTCAAAAATATTGTGACTATCCTTCCACTTGAAATGTTTTTTATTTTTTATTATTCCATATCTATTTTCTCAAAACACCAACTCATCTCTTTATTCTGGATAAAATTTATCTTACTTTTATTTACATTAAAAAATTAATTGTTGGCCCTGGCCGGTTGGCTCAGCGGTAGAGCGTCAGCCTAGCGTGCGGAGGACCCGGGTTCGATTCCCGGCCAGGGCACACAGGAGAAGCACCCATTTGCTTCTCCACCCCTCTGCCGCGCTTTCCTCTCTGTCTCTCTCTTCCCCTCCCGCAGCCAAGACTCCATTGGAGCAAAGATGGCCCGGGCGCTGGGGATGGCTCTGTGGCCTCTGCCTCAGGCGCTAGAGTGGCTCTGGTCGCAACATGGCGATGCCCAGGATGGGCAGAGCATCGCCCCCTGGTGGGCGTGCTGGGTGGATCCCGGTCGGGCGCATGCGGGAGTCTGTCTGACTGTCTCTCCCTGTTTCCAGCTTCAGAAAAATGAAAAAAAAAAAATTAATTGTTGTCTATACTTATTTATTCAGATTTTACTCTACTACCTTCACTTGCTGTATTACTTTAGTTTCATATTTGTATATTTTGTTTCCTTTAGCTCTTTTAGGGCATACTAAGTCTCTGACACTTTAGAATATAATTCTTAGTAAAACCCTTTGCACATGGCAAATGTTCACTGAATGCTTGTTAATTGATTACTGGTCTTTCCCACTATAAACTTATTAGGACCTTTTTGCCAGACTCTATACCTAGGTATGGTAGGCAGAATAATGTCCTTCCAATGTTGCCCACGTTCTAATCTCCAGACACTAGAAGGAATTAAGATTGCAGATGGAATTAAAAGTTTTCATTACCTTGACATGAGGAGGATTAGTGGGTGATTTCTTAAAATTAAGGTAGGAGAAGGAACCAGAGGGTTGGCAGCAGGAGAGGATTCACCCAATATTGTTGGCTTTGTAGAATCAGGAATGAGCCATGAACAAGAGAAGGTTAGTGGCCTCTAGATGCTGGAAAATGCAAGAAAATGGATTTCCCTCTAGAGCCTCCAGAAAGAAGGGCAGCCTGTCAACATTGTGGTTTTAGGCTCAGTAAGACCAATTTTATACTCTGACCTCTGGAACTGTAAGATAATAAATGGGCTGTTTTAAGCCACTAAATTTGTGACATTTTGTTATAACAGGCACAGGAAACAAATGCACAAAACAAATGCACAACTTACACTGTTTATTTTATTAAAATATTTAAAATGGGCTTTTATGGAAAAAAATCAATTGAGATTTTTCTGTTAAGTCATATGAGACTATATTCTTACCCAGTTCATTTTCCACAATTGTTTTCTCAATGTGTGTATGCAACCTGATTATTAAATAGCACACTGCGAAATGTCAGCTAAATGTGAACACCTTGGCTTGATCCCTGCTAACCTCAACGGCATCTGTTGTTAATTTCCTGGTTTGAGAAACATACCACACTCAACTACTTGCAGCATTCTGAAACAGCTGAGCTATCCCTTAAGTTCTGGCTTTTTCTCATTGCCTCCTCTGCCCTCCACACATTTAAGTTTTAAAACTCCACTTGGCTCTCAGAACCTTCCTGCCACTAGTCTGGACCTCACTGCTCCAGCCTCCGGGACATCTCCCATCCTACCTGCCTGCACAAGCAACAAAGAAAAAAAAATCATGTATTTGCCCCATACACACTTTCAGGCCAGCAAGAAGATTAAAATTTGAACCATGAGGGAAACAGTGCACATCTGGGCTGGCCAGTGTGGCAAGCAGACTGTTGACAAGTTCTGGGAGGTACCGTATTTCCCCATGTATAAGAAGCTCCCATATATAAGATGCACCTTAATTTGGGGGCCCAAAATTTGTAAAAAAAAATAAAAAAAGGTATTACATACAGTTATTGAACTCAAGTTTGATTCATCATAAAATTCATACAACTCCTCATCACTATCAAAACTCCCATCCATTAGCTTGTCCTCATCTGTGTCTGGTGATGAATCACTGTCTTCAACAATGAGCACAAAAACAAGCACGAAAAAGAGGGAAATGCAAGTAAAAAAAATCAACAACCACTGTATAAGACGCACCCAGTTTTTAGACCCCAAATTTTTTGAAAAAATGTGAATCTTACATATGGGGAAATGCGGTAATCAGTGATAGGCATCCACCCCACAGGCACCTGCCACAGGGACAGGACCTGCATCAGGAAGCCACACCCGCAGAACAGGAGGAGTATTTTGGGGAGGAGGCTTGAAGCCACGCCCCTTCGCTCAGGCTTCCGAGTTCTCTCAGCTTTCTGCCCTAACTGCCCCTTTCCTCTCCTTCAGAATTTGCATTTTCTGCCTTTATCTTTTTTTCTTTGGGGGAGGGGAGGAGTTGTTCTAGAACAGTGCCTGGCACATAACAGGTGTTCAATAAGCATTTGTTGTGTCTCTTTTCCGCTGGGAAATCTAGACTTCTGCCATTCTGGGGAACTTGTATTTCTTTCTGCTGCCCATTTCTATCATCAGTCCAGTTTATAGTTCCCTGTGTTCAAGATAATTCTCCAAGAGGCTGGGTGTCCTCCAGATCCAAGTTAAAATATTTACTGAAGACCCAGAGATTGGCCCATACCCGGAGCCCATGACGTAACCCACGGGGGAAGGAAAGCTTGCTGACTGCAGCAGGCAGAAGTCCCTACAAGGAATGGCTGGGGTTTCCCCTTCCTGAGTGGTTTTGGAGTGTGGGATCCGGTTACTAAAGGCCTAGGTTCCGGGGCTTCCCCTGCTCCTCTCTCCGCTTCCGAGGAAACTTGAACAGTACTCTCTCCATTCTCAGTTTGGCTCTAAGCTCTTGTCCCGAGCTGTTTCCCTTTTTGGGAGTCCGCCCCTCTGTCAAGTGGGCTGCTTCCCTCTTCACTGAGTTTTAAATCGAGATGTGTTGAGGGCAGGGGGCAATGAGAAAAAGCCAACATTTCAAGGGGGAAGGGAGAAGTCAGCCTTGGTCCCTAAGCCTCCAGAAAGCCCCTCACTCTGCCATCCCTATATTTTCCTACTCCCAATATAGGTCTAACAGTCCTGCTGAATATGTATGAACAGGTATGTCCTGCCACCTTGAAGTCTGAGTCATTCCCCAAAGGAGAGTGGACAGGACGCCTTCCCTCTTACCGCAACGTCTCGTCTCTTCTCTTCCTATTGCCCCCCACCCCCCAACACACCTCACAATCCATTCTGTCCTGTCCTATGCTTCAAATTTCTATTTTGTGTTGAGCTTGGCATTTTTTCATATTGGAAAAAATGATGTTGTCTCTAGAGCCAAAAACAAATGGGAATTGGAAAGCAAAGACTCTGGACATCACTCCTAGTTAAGCTTTGCTGCCCCCCCTCTGACCCTTTGGTGTTTCCTTTGCCTGACCTGCTCACCTTTAATGCACAAATTACTTGCTGTGGTCTAGTATAGTCTTCCTCTCTAGATGGTAAAGAGACCTGAGGGCAGGTACACTGCTTTCGCTGTTCTTGGAACCCCAGTCTTTGCAGGGCTGTTCCCTGCCAAGTTACTCTGTGATATTCTGCACAGCGAACTGCTCGAACTACCCTCAACAACATACATATTTCAAATCACTTCTGCGTTGGATCCTTCGCTGACACCTGTGCCTCCTTTGCTGACATTTAAAATTTCTCCTTTCAACTCATAAAACTCAACAACAAACAAACAAACAATCCAATAAAAAAATGGGAAGAGGACATGAACAGACACTTCTCCCAGGAAGAAATACAAATGGCCAACAGATATATGAAAAGATGCTCAGCTTCATTAGTTATTAGAGAAATGCAGATCAAGACTACAATGAGATACCACCTCACCCCTGTTAGATTAGCTATTATCAACAAGACGGGTAATAACAAATGTTGGAGAGGCTGTGGAGAAAAAGGAACCCTCATACACTGTTGGTGGGAATGTAAAGTAGTACAACCACTATGGAGGAAAGTATGGTGGTTCCTCAAAAAACTGCAAATAGAACTACCTTATGACCCAGCAATCCCTCTACTGGGTATATACCCCAAAACCTCAGAATCATTCATACGTAAAGACACATGTAGCCCCATGTTCATAGCAGCACTGTTCACAGTGGCCAAGACATGGAAACAACCAAAAAGCCCTTCAATAGAAGATTGGATAAAGAAGATGTGGCACATATACACTATGGAATACTACTCAGCCATAAGAAATGATGACATTAGATCATTTATAGCAAAATGGTGGGATCTTGATAACATTATACGGAGTGAAATAAGTAAATCAGAAAAAAACAAGAACTACATGATTCCATACATTGGTGGAACATAAAAACAAGACTAAGAGACATGGACAAGAGTGTGGTGGTTACCAGGGGTGGGGGGAGGGAGGACGCAGGAGGGAGGGAGGGAGAGGGGAAGGGGGAGGGGGAGGGGCACAGAGAAAACTAGATAGAGGGTGACAGAGGACAATCTGACTCTGGGCGAGGGGTATGCAACATAATTTAATGAGAAGATAACCTAGACATGTTTTCTTTGAATATATGTACCCTGAATTATTAATGTCATCCCATTAACATTAATAAAAATTTATTAAAAAAAAAAAATTTCTCCTTTCTCTGCCATGTTCACATTCCCTTTCCCTGCTTCCTTTTATTGCCCACTCCTGAAATGTGTGGCTCACCCCTGTGTGAAGCTTCTGCTCACTTGCCCCTTCTCCCTGGCCTGTCTGGCTTCTGAAAGCATCCTGCCACTGGCATGACTCTCTTAATCCCGCCACCTGCCTACCCAAACTTAATAACCTTTGCTCAGTCTGCGTTCTATTAAATCTCTCCAGTTCTTCAGACTTCTCATTGTCCTTGTTCATCTGCTTTTTTCGGCTCGTTTCCCTTTCTCCATAGCTGACACTTTCCCATAAAAAAATCCATAATGGTGGTTTATACCCTCATTTGCTCCCGTGTCCCCTGCTCCTCTCCTGAAATAGTCACATGCTGTGTCCTCTCATAGCTTTAATGCTGCTTTGCATCCCGCTCCCTGACTTTTCACCCGTGCTTCAGTCCCATTTGTGCAAAACGAAATGGCAACAAGTTTGTTACCCTGACATTGTTGGAAGTGTAACCTTTCCTAGACAAATACTACGTTGACTTGAACCAGTCACCCTTCTACATATCCCTGTTGCTGCCCCAGTAACCTCTTCAGTTTCAGTTCCCTGTCTTTGAAAACTTGGAAGCAGCATTTTTTTTATTACTTTATCCATTGGATTCAATCATTCATAGTTTTCTTACATCTATGATACAAATTACATTACAATATCCACAATTTGCTAGCTCTCTAATGATCATTCACTCATCATTTCCTATAAAAAAAACATTTAGACATGATTTGAGTACAAATCCTGACTCTGCTGTATAGGCAAGGGTAGATCGCCTAACTTCTCTAAGCTTTGGTTTTCTGAGTTTGTAGAAAAACGATTATAATACTTGAAATATTGGTTATTCATAGACTTTGAGAGCAAATTAATATAAACATTTAGCACAATTTCTAATGAGTGAAGAACTCACTAAATAGTTGATATCATTGTACTCACTAGTAGATATTATATTCATCTATTAATGACATACTTTTTCCACATTTTAACATATCAAAAATAAGGTTGTGTTTCATCATCAACAGTATGTCGCAGATTGTATGCCAGAGTTTATTTTCTCCTGATTCTAGAATAATCAATACATGATAGGCATCTTTCAATAGACAATGTCTAAGATTCAGTGAATTGTGTAATAGTACTTCTGTTATTATCTATCAACCTTTTAATGGGTCTTTATTTCTTTTAACTTTCTGTGTAAGACATTGCTGTCTGACTACTTTTTGTAAATAAAGCATTTTACTCCCAGGTTGCTTATGTGGTTCTTTCCCAGTGTTTTCAGCTTTCAATGCTCTCTGGAACTGGAGTTCCCACCAGTGTCTGGGCCACATTAACTCCAGCTCCTCGTGAATCTGACAGTTCTTCTCACAACTACCCCCCAACTCGCAAGGCAGTTCCCACCTCCACATATTTGACACTCTTTGACTCTAAGATTCTCCTTTTAACTATTTAAATACTACCTACCCTTATGGATCAAACTAAGTTTTAGCCTATTAAACTATAGTGTGTCCATAAAGTCATGGTGCACATTTGACCGGTCACAGGAAAGCGACAAAAGATGATAGATAGAAATGTGAAATCTGCACCAAATAAAAGGAAAACACTCCCAGTTTCATACCTATTCAGTGAAGTTCGATGTGGGCTCACACACAGATTTTTTAGGGCTCCTTAAGTAGCTATCCCATATAGCCTCTAAAGACTCGTCACTGACTAATGGCCTACCAGAACGGGGTTTCTCCACCAAACTGCCGGTTTCCTTCAACTGCTTATCCCACCAAGTAATGTTATTCCTATGTGGTGGCGCTTCATTATAAATGTGCCGATATTCACGTTGCACTTTGGTCACAAATTCAAATTTAGCAAGCCACAGAACGCACTGAACTTTCCTCTGTATCATCCACATCTCGACTGGCATGGCCATGGGCTGCTCCACTGTATACATGGTGTTACATCATCAGCTGCACATGCACACATGCTGCCACATCATCCTACAGAAACTGGGAGGGTTTTCCTTTTATTTGGTGCAGATTTCACATTTCTATCTTCTTTTTTTTTTTTTTTTTTTTTTGTATTTTTCCGAAGCTGGAAACAGGGAGGCAGTCAGACAGACTCCAGCATGCACCTGCCTGGGATCCACCCGGCATGCCCACCAGGGGGCGATGCTCTGCCCATCTTGGGGCATCGCTCTGCTGCAATCAGAGCCATTCTAGCACCTGAGGCAGAGGCCACAGAGCCATCCTCAGCGCCCTGGTAAACTTTGCTCCAGTGGAGCCTTGGCTGCGGGAGGGGAAGAGAGAGACAGAGAAGAAGGAGAGGGGGAGGGGTAGAGAAGCAGATGGGTGCTTCTCCTGTGTGCCCTGGCTGGGAATCGAACCCGGGACTCCTGCATGCCAGGCCAATGCTCTACCTATGAGCCAATCAGCCAGGGCCTTCTATCGTCTTTTGTTGCTTTCCTGTGACAGGTTAAAAGTGCACCATGACTTTAAGGACACACTGTATTTTCAGTTTGAGAAAAATTTACCAAAAAGTTATGCATAACTGCTCTTATATATATGTTCCAAACAAATTTTGACATATGTATAGATAAACACAGCAGGATTAAACAAGCTCTGAAATTTTCTTTCCAGGTTTCAATGATTATGTATTCAATCTTGGGCTCTCAGCTAAGGTCATAGCATCATAAAGCCAGACAATGGCTCCCTTCATGACTTCCTGAAATAATTGGCCTTTCTCCTAGAATCAGAAGAGGGCAGTATCATGGCCTCCCTCCTTCTATTGTGATTATTTCAACATTGGGGCATTTCTCCAGATGTAGGTAACCCTCATCTGTGTCCCTTTCACATTCGTTTCTGAGAGCTGATTGAGAAAGGGCTCCAGCCAAATCCTCACCACATCACCTTCATTTTTCCTCTACCCTCTTTCTACCAATTCCTATGAAATCCTTTTTTATATATTGCTTGGTTTTGAACTAAGTAATTTTTGCTCATTAGTAAGTATATTTCTTTCAGTTTTCTCTAGAACTATGACTATATTTCTCTTTCATTATCAATCTTCTTTTTATTTTTGTTTGTATTATTGTTTTTCAAATAAATCTACTCTCACAGTTATAGACAAATTTAAGTTACAGAGTTTACTGAACATGTGAGGGCCACTTAGTGTTTCAGATTCCAAAATAAATTTAGAAGTATTTTATTAGAATAATAGAGCATTACACAGCCCACAATAATCAGAACATTCCTTTTAATGATTGACAATATTTATATTCAAATCTAAATCTTTCCTCTGAAGATAACCAAAGGTGCCCCAGAGGTGTTACTTATACAACCAAATGAATAGACTATGAAATTGTTACTTGACTGAAAAAAACAACAACACCTCCCAGCATTAATTTTATTTCTGGTTTGCCATTGTTGTATGAAGACTTGACTTTGTGGCTTTAAGCTGAAACTTATAAGAAGGAGAAATATTTTAGTATGAATATGTGAGAGGAGAGGCTCAAAAGAGCATAGTTTAAAAGGGCATTTCACTGAAAAATGGTAAAGAATTAGAAGAAGGTAAGGGAGAATAGAAAGGCAAGGAGAAAGGGTTTTATTTTCATCCAAAATCAGAGAGAGAGAGATTTTGTAGATTTATTGGGAATTGTCAAGTTTTACAAAATGAGAAATATCTTACTTTTTATAATGACACATACCTTCCAGAAATAGACAGCATTTTTACGATTAAAAAAGACCCTACAAATGAAATGTTTTCTATTCTGTAAAATGACGGGTGGATATCCGCTGCTGAGCAAAGGCGCGTGGAGCGCAGCCTCGCAATGCCCTCGAAACTAAGGCTTGCGGCCCAATGTGAGAGCTGGCTACTTCTGCGGGGTTGGGGCAAAAACCCAGAACAGGTGGAGTTCTGCGACTGAGTATGGGCATGTAGCCCCGCCCAGCCCACAAAGCTGAGGCTTGTAGCCCACCTGCGAGTGGGCTCCTCCCGTGGGGTGAAAGCCCGGAATCATGTGGAGACCTGCAGCTGAGCAAAGGTGCTCACCCCTGCCTGCGGATCTGAGGCTTGCAGCCAGGGCACTGTGCATAACTCCACCCATGTGGGCAGGGCAAAGGCCAATGTCACTGAGGCTTGTAGACCTGGGCACGTGATCACAGCCCCTTCTGTGAAGGAGAGGCAGAAACCACAGTGACAGCCCCAGCAGGCTGGCACCAGCAACGCCCATACCCAAACACCCTAGGCAGCAGCAGCAGAGGGGGTGGTGGGCCTACAGACAGACCACACCTAAAGAACACAGAGGCCACACCCATTGGACTCCAGTGTCCAAAACCTTCTTATACAAAGACAAAATGGGAAGGCAGAGAAATGCAACACAAATGAATCAAGGGAAATCCCCAGAAAAGGACCCGAATGAGTCAGATATAACTAAATTACCAGATGCAGAGTATAAAATAAAGATTCTTAGGATGCTCAAAGATCTTAGAATAACAATAGATGGTCATTACAAACACCTAAATAAAGAGATAGCAAATACAAAAACAAACATTGAAATAATAAAAAAGATTCAGTCAGAAATGACAAATACAATATCAGAAATGAAGACCACAATGAAATGAATTAAAAGCAGGATGAAGCTGAGGATTGAATCAGTGAGTTAGGGGACAAGATAAATGAAGGCAAAGAAGCGGAGCAGAAAAAAAAAAGAGACTCAAAAAGTCTGAGGAAACTCTAAGAGAGCTCTGTGACAACATAAAGAGAAATAACATCCGCATCATAGGGGTTCCTGAAGAAGAAGAGAAAGAATAAGGGATAGAGACTTTGTTCAATCAGATCATAGGTGAAAAAATTTCCTAAATTAATGCAGGAAAAAGTCTCACAAGTTCAAGGAGCACAGAGAACTCTATTAAAGAGAAACCCAAAAAAATTTACACCAAGACACATCATAATTAAAATACCAAAGCTAAGGGATAAAGAGAAAATATTAAAAGCTGCTAGATAAAAAAAGGCTATCACCTACAAAGGAGCCTCCATAAGGATGACATGCAACTTCTCAACAGAAACAATGAGTCTAGAAGTGTATGGCAGGAAATATTCAAAGTAATTCAGAACAAGAGCCTAGAACCAAGTATACTTTTTCCAGCAAGGCTTTCATTTAAAAGTGGAGAAATAAAAAGCTTCCCAGGCAAAAAAGAAACAAAAACAAAAAACAAAAAAACTCAAGGAATTCACTACAACCAAACCAATGCTGCAAGAAATCCTAAGGGGCCTGTTTTATACAGAGCAAAGAAAAAAAAGAATATAGCAAAAGAGAAATACAGCTTTAAAGAATAAAATGGCAATAAACAACTACATATTAATAATAACCTTAAATGTAAATGAATTAAATGATTCGGTCAAAAGACATGGGGTAGCTGCGTGGATAAGAAAACAGGACCCATACATGTGTTGTCTACAAGAGATACACCTTAATACAAAAGATGCACATAGACTGAAGGTAAAAGGATAGAAAAAAAATATTTCATGAAAATGGAAATTAAAAAAAAAAAAAGCTGTGGTAGCAATACTTATATCAGACAAAATGGACTTTAAAACAAAGGCTATAGTAAGAGATAAAGAAGGTCACTACATAATGATAAAGGGAGCAATCCAACAGGAGGATATAACCACTATAAATATCTACGCACCTAATATAGGAGTACCTAAATATATGAAGCAGACTTTGATGGATATAAAGGACGAGATCAACAGCAATACTATATAATAGTAGGGGATTTCAATACCCCACTAACATCACTAGATAGATCCTTAAAAAAGAAAGTTAACAAAGAAACAGCAGACATAAAGGACACACTAGATCAACTGGATTTAATAAATAACTTCAGAACATTTCACCCTAAAGCAACAGAATATACATTCTTTTCAAGTGCTCATGGTACATTCTCTAGGATAGACCACATGTTAGGGCACAAAAGTGGTCTCAACAAATTTAACAAGATTGAAATCATATCAAGCATTTTCTCTGATCACAATGGCATGAAACTAGAAATCAACCACAACAGAAAAACTGAAAAATACTCAAACACTTGGAAACTAAAAAGCATGTTATTAAATAATAAATGGGTTCACAATGAGATCAAAGAAGAAATAAAAAAATTCCTAGAAATGAATGATAATGAGCATATACCAACTCAAAATTTATGGGACACAGCAAAATCAGTACTGAGAGGGAAGTTCATAGCATTACAGGCATACATTAAGAAGCTAGAAAGAACTCAAATAAACAACTTAACCCAGTAGCTAAAAGAACTAGAACAAGAACAGCAAGTAAAGCCCAGATGTAGTAGAAGGAAGGAAATAATAAAGATCAGAATGGAAATAAATGACATAGTGGCTAAAGAAACAATATAGAGGATCAATGAAACTAGGAGCCCATTCTTTAATAAGGTAAACATGATCGATGAACCTTTAACCAGACTCACCAAGTAAAAAAGAGAGAAGAATCAAATAAATAAAATTAGAAATGAGAGTGGAGAAATAACAACTGACACAACAGAAATACAAAATATTATAAAAAAATACTATGAAGAATTGTATGCCAAAAAACTAGACAACCTAGATAAAATGGACAAATTCCTTGAAACATATAATCTTCCAAAAATTAATCTGGAAGAATCAGAAAACATAAACAGACCAATTAAAACAAATGAGATTGAAACAAACAGTTATCAAAAAACTCCCAACAAAGAAAAGTCCTGGGCCTGATGGCTTCACAAGTGAATTCTACCAAATATTCAAAAAAGAACTAACACCTATCCTTCTCAAGCTATTTCAAAAAATTCAAGAGGAAGGAAGACTTCCAAGCTCCTTTTATGAGGCGAGCATAATTCTGATTCCAAAACCAGGCAAAGACAACACAAAGAAAGAAAATTATAGGCCAATATCCCTGATGAATTTAGATGCTAAAATCCTAACAAAATATTAGCAAACCAGATCTAGCAATATATGAAAAAATCATACAGCATGATCAAGTGGGATTTATTCTTGGGAGGCAAGGCTGGTACAATATTTACAAATCAATCAATATGATTCATCACATAAACAAAAGGAAGGAGAAAAACCATATGATAATTTCAATAGATGCAGAATAAGCATTTGATAAAATCCAGCACCCATTCATGATCAAAACTCTCAGCAAAGTGGGAATACAGGGAACATACCTCAACATGATAAAGGCCATCTATGACAAACCCACAGACAACATTATACTCAATGGGAAAAAATTAAAAGTAATCCCCTTAAAATCAGAAACAAGGCAGGGGTGCCCCCTTTCACCACTCAACATAGTCCTGGCAGTCCTAGCCACAGCAGTCAGATAAGAAGAAGAAATAAAAGGCATCCAAATTGGAAAAGAAGAAGTAAAACTATCATTATTTGCAGATGCTATGATATTGTATATAGAAAACACTAAAGTCGCAGTAAAAAAACTACTGGACCTGATAAATGAATTCAGCTAGGTGGCAGGATATAAAATTAATACTCAGAAATCAGGCATTTTTATACACTAACAATGAACTGTCAGAAAGAGAAATTAAGGAAACAATCCCCTTCACGATAGCAACTAAATAAATAAATTACCTAGGAGTAAATTTAACCAGAGATTAAAGACTTGTACTCGAAAATTATAAAACACGGATAAAAGAAATCAAGGAAGATACAAACAAGTGGAAACATATACCGTGCTCATGGTTAGGAAGAATAAACATCATTAAAATGTCTATGTTACCCAAAGCAATTTATAAATTCAATGCAATACTGATTAAAATACCAATGACATACTTCAAAGATATAGCATACATATTCCAAAAATTTATATGGAACCAAAAAAGAACATGAATAGCCTCAGCAATCTTGAAAAGGAAGAATAAAGTGGGAGGTATCACACTTCCTGATATCAAGTTAGACTACAAGGCCATTGTACTCAAAACAGCCTCATACTGGAATAAGAACAGGCATGTAGATCAATGGAACAGAATAGAGGATGCAGAAATAAACCCACACCTTTATGGACTACTGATATTTGACAAAAGAGGTAAAAGCATACAATGGAGTAAAGACAGCCTCTTTAACAAATGGGAAAATTGGACATCTTTCTGTAAAAAAATGAAACTAGACTACCAACTTAAACCATTCATAAAAATAAACTCAAAATGGATAAAAGACTTAAATGTAAGCCTTGAAACCAGAAGCATCTTAGAAGAAAACATAGGCAGTAAGCTCTCCGACATCTCTTGCAGCAATATATCTGCCGATTTATCTCCACGGGCAAGTGGAATAAAAGACAGGATAAACAGATTGGACTATATCAAATTAAAAAGTTTTGCACAGCTAAAGACAATAAGAACAGAATAAAAAGACAAACTACACAATGGGAGAACATATTCAACAATACGTCTGATAAGGGGTTAATAACCAAAATTTATAAAGAACTTGTAAAACTCAACACCAGGAAGACAAACAACTCAATCAAAAGATGGGCAAAAGAAATAAATAGACATTTCTCCAAAAAGGACATACAGATGGCCAATAGGCATATTAAAAAATGCTCAACATTACTAATCATTATAGAAAGGCAAATTTAAACCACAATGAGATATCAACTCACACCAGTCAGAATGGCGCTCATCAACAAAACAACACAGAATAAGTGCTGGAGAGGATGTGGAGAAAAGGGAACCCTCCTGCACTGCTGGTGGGAATGCAGACTGGTGCAGCCACTGTGGAAAACAGTATGGAGATTCCTCGAGAAATTAAAAATCGAACTGCCTTTTGACCCAGCTATCCCACTTTTAGGAATATACCCTAAGAACACCATAGCACTGTTTCAAAAGGAGATATGCACCCCCATGTTTATGGTAGCATTGTTCACAATAGCGAAGATCTGGAAATAGCCCAAATGTCCATCAGTGAACGAGTGATTAAAAAGCTTTGGTACATATATACTATGGAATACTACTCAGCCATAAGAAATGATGACATCGGATCATTTACAACAACATGGATGGACCTTGATAACATTATACAGAGTGAAATAAGTAAATCAGAAAAAACTAAGAACTGTATGATTCCATACATAGGTGGAACATAAAAATAAGACTCAGAGACATGGACAAGAGGGTGGTGGTTACAGGGCGGGGGGGGGGGGGGGAAGGGAGGTACACAAAGAAAACCAGATAGAAGGTGACGGAAGACAATTTGACTTTGGGTGATAGGAATGCAACATAATTAAATGTCAAAATAACCTGGAGATGTTTTCTCTGAACATATGTACCCTGATTTATCAATGTCACCCCATTAAAATTATAAAAACAAAACAAAAAAATGATCCTACAAATTAAATGTTTTCTATTCTATAAAATGATCACATAGAATTAAATTTCTGTTTAGGCATTTTATTAAGAATTCCAAATACTGGAGAAGTAATTTGCAAACATTTTTATTTCTGCTAATATTGTGATTCTTAAAATAGATAAAAATGGTAAGTTAAAATATTTTCAAACTCTATAAGAATTTTAAATTTAAATTACTCATCACTAAGTATTGAACTATCTTCCAGGAAAAAAGAAAGTTTTTTCACTGACTCATTCAAAATGTCAGAACAGATTTCCTAAGGAGCCTTTGCTATTTCAGAATTTTCCCTTATATTTCAATGGTATAATTCTTAACTAGCAGACTTTTACCTGGGGCTAGAGAAGACACAGTATTGGCCTGTATCCACAATGGCTTTGACCCATATGAAAATTATTAGAAAAGTCTGTGATATAACATCTTTAAATGATGGCAACAACAGAATATAGCATCACAGACTTTTTAAAAAATAAATATTTTTGTAAATATCTGATTTACAAAAGACATTCATTAACAAAAGAAGAATTCTCACCACACTCCTACTCTTTCTTCATATATGTGATCCCCAAAAATACATGAACTTTCTTATTGGCATAGTAACAAAACAAAAAGAAAATTTATATTTTTTAAGACAACCTATGAAATACTCATTTCCTATTAATTTGCTAAGAAATTATGTATGAATTATGTAGACCTTTGGCATGCATTGGATTATTTAGTTGTTAGTTTTTATTTACTTTTAATTACCTCTTTGTAAGTATGTGACTAAATAAATATTTAAGAAAGGTTTTAGTAAAGCCATCAACAGAGTAACAATGAGGACATTTCTTTCCTTCTACACATCTGCTAGTCATTACCTAAGCACTCCCAAATTTATAAAATTATATCTGTCTAGCCAATTGGGCGATATTTATCTAAAATATTCATTTCCACCATTTATACCTTACTTAACATGTATATGATGTCTAGCGTTAACAGTGGTGAACATTATGAGTGTCAAAGTTTTAACAAACTCAGAAGGGAGAACCCAGGCTCCAGTCAGTGAATGAAGAATGACATTGGAAAGTGACTAACCTTGGAGTGCCCAGCTCCACTCTGTTTTCCAAATTGGTGCAATTATTTCTATGACTCCATCTCTGGATTCTGAATTATTTATAGCTGGAATTTGTCTCCATTCATGAAGGTACTAGAAGACAAAATAAAAAAAATGTGTTATCCAGACTAGAAGTTTAAACAGAAAATTTAGAACTCATTGGCAAATATTTTGATTCCTATCCCTTTTTTCTTTTTTTGACCATTGCCTTCTTGGTATTTTTTTCCCTTTGGACCTCATACTTGGTTTTAATTTTGTCTATTCCAGACTATCACTAAAATGCTTAGATAGTTCCAGACTGTATTTCTATGCACTTGGTCACTGAAGTATGAAAACATGGCTTTATCCATGTGCCTCCCTATTTGTGCACCAAGTCTTGCTTTGGTGATCCTGATTGGATGCTTTCCTCTATATGTGCATCCCCCTTATGCCAGACTATTGCCTTAGTGATGAGAAGGGGGTTTGCTCTTTATGATAAAATAAATCTTTCTCAATGTTGTTTAAAGGTCAATATCTCATTGTGATTAGTTCAGTTTTTTAGAGGAAAGAGATTTTACTTATTTTTAAACAAAATTTTGAGTTTCTTAAGTCACCCATTTTGTTTATTTAGATTAGTTGTTTTTAACATCGGCTGAACAATAGAATCATTGGAGAAATTGAAAAGCTATACTGATGCTAGTGTCTCCCTCAAGATTAATTAAGGAAAATCTCTATGAGCACAGCTATTTTTTATATGTCTTAGATAATTCTGATGTGAAGCATGCATTAAGAAACAATGTACTAGATTACTTTGATTACTGTACCTCAAATCATTACTTTGATTACTGTGCATGTAAAAATCACTTGTGATTTGATCAGACTGTAGATTCTAATTCAGTTAAACCTATGAACCTACATTTCTAACAAGCTTTTTGATTTCAAGAGCGCTGGTTCACAAACCACACCTTGAGTAGGAAGGATCCAAATGAAAGTTGTTATCTACCTAACTATGTGATTATAATTAATATAATGAAGAATTTATGGGACAGCTACTGCTTAACTAAATGCCATGTGTATTCTTTGGGTTGTTATAAATATTTTAGGAGACTTCTTTGTCTATGGTCACCTGACATTATCATTACTCTTGATGTTGTACTTTGTTTTAAATTCTCCTGTTAAATAATCATCACTTGCTTTTTTTCTCCAAGTGTTCAGGATTTTAGAAATTCTTCTAAAATAGAAAACACAATATGTTTGATTTGATTAATCTCTACATAGGAAGGCATAAGTTTGTATGAGTGTTTGTGTATAACAGAGCTTGATAGAATTTTCTGTCTTATTTGAACGCTCTCCATTTAAGTAGCTCATTCACATCTCAACACTAAGATGACATTACTGTTCTGTAACTATGCCAGTGAAGGGGAGACCAATCTCATTTTGTCATGAGTCTTAGTCTTACTTTTGCCTTAAATCTTTTTTGCTCTTTTGAGCACTATAGATGTCCAAGATATCAAAGGATATATACCCCAAGAACACCATAGAACGGCTCCAAAAGGAGAAATGCACCCCCATGTTTGTGGCAGCATTGTTCACAATAGCGAAGATCTGGAAACAGCCCAAGTGTCCGTCAGAGGATGAGTGGATTAAAAAGCTTTGGTACATATATACTATGGAATACTACTCAGCCATAAGAAATGATGACATCGGATCATTTACAATAACTTGGATGGACCTTGATAACATTATACGGAGTGAAATAAGTAAATCAGAAAAAACTAACAACTATATGAATCCATACATAGATGGGACAAAAAAATGAAACTCAGAGACATGAACAAGAATGTGATGGCAACGGGGGTGGGGAGTGGGGGGAGAGGGGGTGGGGCGAGGAAGGAGAGAGGGGATGGGGGAGGGGAGGGGCACAAAGAAAACCAGATAGAAGGTGACAGAAGACAATTTGACTTTGGGGGAGGGGTATACAGCACAATCAAATGTTAAAATAATCTGGAGATGTTTTCTCTCAACATATGTACCCTGATTTATCAATGTCACTGCATTAAATTTAATAGTAATAATAATAAAATATATAAAACACCTTGGGACTATCTGTGACTGTATGAGTGGGTGGTGATAAAAATAGGACGTGTGGTTAAAAATGTAATTTTAGAAAAATTGGGATAACAACTAAACTAAGTCTTAAACATTAAGTCTAGAGATACTTTGTTAAGGGGAGAAAACATACAGGTTTATTCCTCAATATGGGGACACAGTATCCATTGAAATTTTAAAATTGAGACTTCTGACCATCCTCACTCGATCTTGTCTTTCTTTCTGCCATCAGGTAGGATTCTCTGCCATTCTGAGAACACTTGTTATTGTTCCCATTATTAATTCATTACTTTTCTCTACTCCTTGCCTCTTAGTGCCACAAATCATCTCTGTCTTCCACTCTCTTTGTCCGGGTTATAATGGCCAACCTTCATAGGCTGTTGACTCTGTGCCAGCCAATGAATGTTCTATCTACTTCCTCTGTGTGTGGTGGTCCACTTGACCTTCCCAGAACTCTTGAGAGGCAGCCATTTTTTCCCTACTTTACTGAAGACGAAACAGACACAGAGTGGTTAAATAACTTCCCCAAGGAAATACTGCTTGTAAGTGACAAACCTGTATTCAAGCCCCTGAATCACTTTATCTGTAACAGGACCAATTACAGCCCTTTCTCACACCATTACTCTGAGGACTGCATGCATCCCCATACAGCTCCCTTGGCAGAACATATCAGACGTCTCTGTCTATCCTAAAGCATAGCCCGCCACCTGGCAGTTGGAATGAGGGACAATATCTATTTATTTAAAAACAGCTAACACAGGTAATGTTTACTGTACGTTCAGTTCCAGTTATATGCAGGTCTTACAACAAGCCCTCTGCCCTTGGAGTTAGCATTCCTTTGTCTGCATTGCAAGCGAGGAAACCGAGTCACTGAGAGGTGGGAGCCACCATGCTAGCACAGCCAGAGGCAGATGGTGCAGGAGCCCTGGCAGATGGTGCAGGAGCCCAGGCCGTCAGTCAGGCCCCGAAGCTGGTGCTCTAAGCCACCTGGCTTTGCTTGTCCCGGGGGGATGAGGATGCATTCACCTTCTCTCTCCCGGGTCACTCTGCCGAACTCTTTCCGAAGGGAAGATCCACAAGCTCCCCCACGCTGCTTAGTGATTTATGAGCGAGCAGTTTCCTCTTAGAACTTAGACATGCTTCCCACGGGTAGCGCTATGGAATGATGGCATGCCTGCTTGCATGCCCTAGAGCTTCTTTAAAATTCTGACCACATCTTGAGTTAGGGAATATGGATGTAAGGTAAATAAAAATCTCTACAATCTTTGTAAGTCAACCTTAGAACTGACGGGTTGAATAAATATGTTAAATTATCATTTTTTATAAGCGATATAAAATGTGACTGGTAACGGTTTAGAAAAGCCAAACAGTCTTTGCAGTGGGAGTGACGGCCCATATGGGCTGGCTGTGGAATTCGCTCCCCTTCGGGGCAACCGCGCCTCCTCCAAAGCCATGGGCATGCGCGCGGCACTCACCCCCCTCGGTGTGGATGTGCCAGCAGACTGCTCTGCTAGGGCCCGGGCCCTCAGACCGCGTGCTGGTGTCTGGCTTTGCTTTACCCTTTCACAAAGGTCATTTTTAGTGAGACATAGGCAATTAACCAAAGATACTCTATTTAATTTCATTTTCACCCTTACCGTGGTATGCTAATTTAAATGAGTATAAATTCCACCAGTGTATAGCGATACTCCTAGGTACAATGTAGTGAGTTAAAAATGTTTTTTCCTTTATCAATTTTTTTTATTTCAAGAGAAAATCGGGTGTTACTTTTTGAAAACCTTAAGAAAAAAAAATCAAGTGTAAGTGAGAAGGCTGAGATTTTCTATGAAAGTAAAGTTAATTTAAATTATAGTTAGAAGAATATGAGATGCTTTCCTAAACAAACACGAAGACTTATGTAATGCTCTATTTAACTACTTTTCTTTGAGGTATAAGAGTTTACATTTGAAAGAAAATGTTTGAAAAATTATTTTAACTATCATTTCCATCTATAATGACTTCTATACATTATTAATTATTAATTCTATACATTATTAAGTCTATACATAATTAATTATACATATTAAAAATTGTTTACATATGACAATTACCAATTTTAGAATAAAGCTAATTTGAAGAGATAGTAACCTTAGGCCCTGGCCGGTTGGCTCGGTGGTAGAGCGTTGGCCTGGCGTGCAGGAGTCCTGGGTTTGATTCCTGGCCAGGGCACACAAGACAAGCACCCATCTGCTTCTCCACTCCTCCCCCTCTCTTTCCTCTCTGTCTCTCTCTTCCCCTCCTGCAGCCAAAGCTCCATTGGAGCAATGTTGGCCCGGGCACTTAGGATGGCTCTGTGGCCTCTGCCTCAGGTGCTAGAATGGCTCTGGTTGCAACAGAGTGATGCTCCAGATGGGCAGAACATCACCCCCTGGTGGGCATGCCGGGTGGATCCTGGTCGGGTGCATGCGGGAGTCTGTCTGACTGCCTCCCCGTTTCCAACTTCAGAAAAATACACACACACACACACACACACACACACACACACACACACACACACAAAAGAGAGAGATAGTAACCTTAATTGTTCAAAAAAAGAATGATATTTACTTTAAGATAACTGTTACTATGAAAAAATTATAAGCTAATCAAATGCCAACTTCTAAATATCACAAGTTTGCATGTAAGATGCACACTGGTTTTTCAAGAAATTGTTGTGTTTCTCTAATGTTAAAGAATAAGCATTTTGAGCACTTTTCCTGAAGCTTAACTGTACTTTGAACCCTCTCACATATCACCACACACAAAAATAATAACTGCTACCAAATATCGTACCATTCATTCATTCATCTTCTGACCAACATCTTACATTATGTCAGTATTATTTGGGTTGCTTAGTATACCACAAATTCTATGTAACTGCATATACCTATACAGCTGAGCATTCTGAGTCTCTGACAACAGGGAAGTCTGAGTTAATATTGAGTCTTGCTGTACTGAAACTCTCTCATGACATATAAACTCCATAGTAATCAATATGTTCTGTGTTATAGCGATTAAAATCCATGCTAGGGATTCATGGGTTTATTCTTTGTCAAATAACTTCATTCATCTAAACCACATCTATAAATGGAAGAATAACAGTATTTCTTTCTTATGGCTGCTAAATGTAGTACAAATAACAAATGAAAAGTGCTTAGCTTATATAGCAAGAGTCCTCAAATGTTACACTATTTTAAAACAGTTAAGAGAAACTTTAAAATCATGACCTCTAATCTGTGTTTTAGGAGAAAATCACTAGGGGCCTTGGTTGTCAGCATTAGGATGGCTTTTGTTGATATTATGAATGATGGACTAAATTATCATCAAGATTAGCTTTGAATAATTTAAAATTATCATATGCCATTTGCATTGTTGCCTAGGTATGCTTCTTAATGTGGGACCATTTTGAAAAGAGCAGTTTACAGATGGAATCAGACTATTATTCATTTATATGTTCTGTTCTCACTGACCTTGATTTTTATTATCTTAATTGGTTCTTTATAGTCAGGCAAAAACTAATCTAGAGTGTCAATATAAAAAATTTAATTGTATAATGCATTTGAGTTACCATGAGGCAGTCTGATATTCTCTTTAACTTTATTTTTAATATGAAGTAATAACATACCACTTCTTGGAGTTTGTCAGCATGATCTGAATTTCATTGTAGTAATATGCACACTATACTTCTTGTGTAGGGCCAAACTACATAAAAACTAATGTCATAGTTTTAAACACGAGTCACACCAGTTTTCCCTTAACACCTTTCAGTGATGTTCTTGTTTTCTCTACAGAAGCTAGGTCCTTAAATTTTCTTCCTATTGATGTCCTGGGTAAAATATTAGAAATACACATTAACTAAATCTATGAATTATATGAATTTAAATCAGTATCACACACCATATTTTTATCCACAGGAGTCTGCATGAAGATAATATAATTTTCATTTGATAAATATTAATGCTCACCATGTGAAAATCACTTTCATATAAAATTTCAAAGTACATAGCAAATGTTCAAATGTTCAAATTACTCATTATAACCCTCCAGTATACAAGAATTATTACTCTCATTTTATATAATATTAGACTCTAGAAAATAGGCATTAAAACACTCAATGGTTGAGAAAGCAAATAAATGAAATTAGAACAGCAGTCAAATAGAGAAAAATAAAGAGATGCTAATTATCTAGCCCTGTATGTCAAATGAATACAGTATTATAGATTCTTACAATAAAATAATCTTCTGTGTTACCAGAATAGGTTTATTAAGATCAACACTTGAAATATTAGGTATCATAGAAGCAAAAACACCAACTTCAAGTTTCAAACATATTGATCCCACTCCTGATTCTACCAGCCATGTAGGATGCCTACTATAGTCTGGGAAAAGGCTTTATGGCCAGAAATGTAACATCTTTTTGCAAATTGTTATTTATTTTTCTTTTACACTGTACATCTAAATTTGCCAACTACTCCCACAGTCAGGGAAAAACTTTTATAGGTTATTTTTACAATATAATTTTTTTTTTGGACTGACTTTCTGACTTTGAGTCATTTCTTGTGACATTTTGATGAGATTTCTTTCTATTTAATGGATCCTTGAAATTATTCCAAAACTAGTTATTTGGTTTCAGTAAATCTTTAAGAAAATTGTGTTGGGAAATTTGGGTCGGCTGTGTAAAGGATGTGCAAAACCTATTTCAATATGAGCACAGTTTCGAAACAAAGCCATATGTTGCTGGCAGAGCTTGGATAGTAGTATTTAAAATCTGTTGGCTTTCCATAAGCTTCACATTCTAGAAGAGAATGTTCAGTTATTCCCTTTAACACACAAACTTAGGAAAATTATTACTTTTCATAAGTAGTGCTTTATAAGATCATGTCAAGAAATAAATAATGGGAAAAGAAAGGAAAGAAGAAAAAATGAAAATTTTGTGTTTTTTTTAAAGCATATATATCAATGAGCAAAAGATAAAGAGTAATGAAGGTGTCTGAACCCTATTCTCTGTTACTAGGCTATAATTTGGCAAAAGCTTCATTGTCCCTGGTAGAGGCTGGGTTTTGGTGGCTGAAGCCAGGACTGAAGTATTACTTTGAAGGAAGTCCAGAACTGAAGAATCTAGAATGACAGGTCAATTAGGGAGAATCTATTATGAAATTCTAGGAAGACCAGGAACACAGACTCTACACATGGAACTAGAGGTAGGGTTCTGGAAGGTGTTGATCCAATAGTTTGAACTAAATTAGAGACTCTGTAGACTCGAAAGTGAGCATGAGACCAGTGAAGTGGGCACAGGGCAGTTATTATGAAGAGCCAGAAGGGAGCTGTGATTCTTTTTCATGTTCGAATGCTGAGTGTCTCAGGCAGGAAGGAAGTATGAGAGCTGAAGGGGAGGGAGCTTGCTGGAGCAGGCAGAGGCGCAAAGCACGTGTTAAGCCTTCCTAAGGAGCAGACTTTCCTTTCTGAAATTATAGGTAAGAGAAGAGGGACAGATGGAAAGAAGAGGAAATTGTAGCAGGTGTGAATACACTTCCACTAGGTGGAAATAAGTGTTGGTGGAAGGTGCGGGAATTGGAAGCCATATCACACTTAATGCACACTGAACTTAGAGCCATCTAAAACAAATGAGTATATTTTTTTGACAGAGATACAGAGAGAGTCAGAGAGAGGGACAGATAGGGACAGACAGACAGGAAGAGAGAGAAATGAGAAGCATGGATTCTTCATTGTGGCTCCTTAGTTTTTCATTGATTGCTTTCTCATTTCTGCCTTGACTGGGGGCTACAGCAGAGCAAGTGACCTTGGGCTCAAGCCAGCAACCTTGGGCTTCAAGCCAATGACCTTTGGGCTCAAGCCAGAAACCTTGGGCTTCAAGCTAGCAACCTTTGGAATCAAGCCAGCGACCATGGGGTTATGTCTATGATCCCATGCTCAAGCCAGTGATCTCACACTCAAGCTGATGAGCCCGTGCTCAAGCCAGTGACCTTGGGGTTTCGAACCTGGGTCCTCCGCATCCCAGTCTGACTTTCTATCCACTGTGCCATTGCCTTGTCAGGCTCAAAGTGAATATTTTTATTCCCTTGATTTTAGCTATATATTGTTGAGTTGGATATGGGTTTTGAGGCAGAAAAATAAAGGCAGGATTTCTCCTAGCTTTCTTGTCTAAATAGCTCAGTGAATAGCAATGACAAGTTTTAGGTGGATTATACAAACAGTCTTTGATTCATCCAACCCTGGAAGTCCCCGAGACACTTGAAGTGACTCAGTGGAAAAAAAAATCATTTTCACAGTTATTCTAATACATCATTTGCCTTTTTAATCCTCATTCTTTCATGAGCGTTTAGTGGAATTTTTCAGAGACTATATATCATGTGATAATGTCATTGCTCTATTGGTCAAGTGTATTCTAGTTCAAATGCTTAGTATAATTACTAATTCAGAAAGATAGTTATAATTCTTATAAGAAAAACTTTTTAGAGTCCTCCACTATTTAAAAAACATTATGACAAGACAGTCAATAATTAAAACGAAATGGAAAGTCCATGAAAGTAAAAAAGCCACCAAAGCTCTGTTAAAGAGAAATAGATGGCTGGAATAGCTCTCTATATATGCAATAAATCAAATTCATAGTTAAAAGCCTTTCTATAAATAATATTACAGGCTGAAATGGCTTTACTGTTAAATTATTTCCAACATTTATGGAAGAAATAATACCAATTTTATATAAGTTCTTTATAAAACAATAGAAAATAGGAACAATTTTCTACTTATTTTTATGAGGTCTGCATTATCCTGACATAAAAACAAAAGATACAAAGGTATTACAAATAAGAAAGGAAAGAGAACTCCAAAGCAATATACTTCAAAAATACAGACACAAAAATTCATATCTATATATCTTCTATATTCAAGTGAAGTTTACCCCAGGAATGAAAAAAATGGTTTAATATTTGAAATGAAATCATTTTAATTCTCCACACTAAGGTTCTAAGGGACAGAAATCACATGATTATCTCAATAAAATCAGCACACTGTCAAAAATATTCCTCAGCAAATTGAATATTGAAGAGAACTTCCTGAATTAAATACTACTCAGCCATAAGAAATGATGACATCAGATCATTTACAGCAAAACGGTGGGATCTTGATAACATTATACGAAGTGAAATAAGGAAATCAGAAAAAAACAGGAACTGCATTATTCCATACGTAGGTGGGACTTAAAAGTGAAACTAAGAGACATTGATAAGAGTGTGGTGGTTAGGGGGGGGGGCAGAGGGAGAAGGAAAGGGAGAGGGGGAGGGGCACAAAGAAAACTAGATAGAAGGTGACAGAGGACAATCTGAGTTTGGGTGATGGGTATGCAACATAAGTGAACGACAAGATAACCTGGAGTTGTTATCTTTGAATATATGTATCCTGATTTATTGATGTCGCCCCATTAAAAATAAAATTATTAAAAAAAAAAAAAAAGAACACCGACAAAAATTCCATGGATGCCATCAAATGCTGAAATACTGTATTCCTTATCTCATGATCAGAATAACAGGAAGTATGACCCTTATCACCACACCTATTTGATATTATACTTGAAGTTATACGGTGCAATAAGGCATACACATTGGAAAGAAAATATAACAATTTGTATTTGTAGAGAAGATAAGCTTTTATATACTAGAGAACTACTAAGTAAGGTTACTGCAAACAATCTTTTCCCAGAGACGTTTTCCAAAACAATCAGTAGCCATTCTTAAATATTACAAAGCAACTGGCAGCAATTATTGAGTAGGGGAAAGATCAATAGCAATTGGAGTATAAAATAGGCTAGCCAAAAGCTTAGAAGGGAAACCTGTGTAATGATATGTCAAAAAGCTACAGCATATACCTAGGAATGCAGAACGCTACACACATGTAAGCTGCTTTTCACATGGTCAGGCAGTGTGCATGCCCAGGAAAAACTGCCCCAAGCCCCAAGGTCTCACCTCCAGCTGGTCTGGAGACTGCAAAAAGGAAGTGAAGGCTAAGATGTCAGTGTAAACTCTGCGTGCGTTTTGAAGTCATGTCCCAACACATACAGAGCCCATTGGCTAAGACTGGGAAGCATACTCATTTGAGGCATCTAAACCACAGTGAGATACCACTTCACACTTACCAGGATGACTGTAATAAAAAGACAGATAGTATCAAGTGTTGCCAGGATTTGGAGAAATTGGAACCCTAAGTATGTTGGTAGTGGGAATATAAATGCTGTAGCCATCTCACAAAAAAGCAGTTTTACAGTTCCTCAGGAAGTTAAAAATAAAGTTGCCATATGACCCAGCAATTCCATGCCTATGTATAACCCAAGGGTAATTGAAAACATAGGTCCACACACACACTGGTATAAATGTTCATAACTGCATTATTCATAATATCTAATAAGTGGAAAAAACCCAAATGTCCAGCAAGTGATGGATGATTGTCTAACAATATAAAGCCTATCCATACAATGTATTATTCAGCCATATAGATTAATCTTTTCAACTAATTAGATGGGTAACTTAGATATCCATATGCAAGTAAATTGGTAAATAATTAAAATTGTACAATCTGTATCTCACAAAAATATAAAAAATTATGTAAAAATTTTAACTCAGAGTGTATAACTGAATATATCTGTGTAATCTCAAGTTATAAAGTTCTAGAAGAAAATATAGAAAAAAATCTTTGTGGCTTAGATAAGACACAAAAGAGCATTAAAAAGTTGATATTAAGGCCCTGGCCGGTTGGCTCAGCGGTAGAGCGTCGGCCTAGCGTGCGGAGGACCCGGGTTCGATTCCCGGCCAGGGTACACAGGAGAAGCGCCCATTTGCTTCTCCACCCCCACCCCCTCCTTCCTCTCTGTCTCTCTCTTCCCCTCCCGCAGCCGAGGCTCCATTGGAGCAAAGATGTGGCTCTGGTCGCAACATGGCGACCCCCAGGATGGGCAGAGCATCGCCCCCTGGTGGGCAGAGTATCACCCCATGGTGGGCGTGCCGGGTGGATCCCGGTTGGGCGCATGCGGGAGTCTGTCTGTCTCTCCCTGTTTCCAGCTTCAGGAAAGATGGAAAAAAAAATAGTAAAAAAAAAAAAAAAAAGTTGATATTAAATTAAACCCTTTTGTTCTTCAAAAAGTCAGCGAGCCACAGTTTGGAAGAAAATATTGTAAGATATATCTCTTCTAAAGAGCTTTTATGTGTACTGAAGAACTCATAACTCAAATATCTCTAAGGACATGAGGGCTTGTGTCCCATCACTAAATGGTGGAAGACCAGGCTTGTCTTTGGGATACAGGTGGAAAGCCCTAAATATTCTGGCGTTTGGACACATTTCAAGGTTTCCTGTTGTAACATCCTGTTTCTGATCCCTGTAATGTAAATTTGCCACTATATTTCAGTTCTCCCCAGGAAAGGAAATATTGAATCCATGAATTTGAATTTTATTCTAGATGGAAGGAGTCATTCACCCTACATCCATCTTCAAAAGGTGATGCAACCTGGGTCGAGGCAGGATTATGTCTGTCATCTATCTGAATTATAATTTTATTTTACAATTGTTCCATAGGTAGCTTCGTGGTCATGCTAACAGGAAGCCACATTCAGACCAGCTGATCCTTGAAATTCTTCAGGTAGATCAGGACAGGAGAATGAGGGGACCGATAGTGGGTGCTAGCTTCTTCTTCGTTCATAGCACCCGCATTGATACAGCCTTTTATTATCATTATCATTATCATTATCATTATCATTATCATTATTATTAAGAGACTGTTTTAAAGTTGCTAAAGTGTTTCAAATGTATAGGTACACTGGAAGTGCTTAATGAGGCTATGTCTAAATCACTAACCCAAAAGCCATTTTGTTTCAGCTTTCTGACTTTTAGTATTCTAATTATTTTTTTCTTATTTTTCCAAGTGAGAGGAGGGGAGATAGAGAGACAAACTCCAGCATGCGACCCAACTGGGATACACCCAGCAACCCCTGTCTGGGGCTGATACTCTGCCCATCTGGGGCCATGCCTGCAATCAAGCTATTTTTAGCGCCCGAGGTAGAGGCTCCACAGAGCCAACCTCAGAGTCCAACACTGATGTTCTTGAACCAATTGAGCCATGGCTGAGAGAGGGGAAGAGAGAAAAAGACAGAGAAAGAAAGAAAAATAAAGAGAAAGGGTAGGTGGAAGGGGTGGAAAAGCAGATGATCACTTCTCCTGTGTGTACTGACTGGGAATCAAACCCAGGACTTCCACATGCCGAGCTGCACTACCACTGAACCAACCAGCCAGGGCCTTAGTATTCTAATTTTAAAATAGAAATCGCACTATCTTTCTTCCATTTGTCACAAGGATGTCATATATGTTAATATATGCAAGTGCAGTTTGTAAATGCCAATGTGAAATATGTTTATATATTTGTTTCAAAAAAGGTCTCCTTTTTATTCTAAAATCTCAACCTCCATTTCGCTTTTCTTAAAGACTGTATAGTAGACATTGGTTGGCACTCTTCCTCATTCACGTTCCTTTTCTTAAATTGTTCTAGTCTCTCATGAGGCAAACCTACAAACCAATGTTTATACCCAGTGACTGCACTGAGCAGGGTCTATGATCCAGGCTGACTCTATCACCTGTCTCTTAGAAAGCTTAATGAAGTGGCACAAAGTGTTCTTCAGATGATGTCCCTGGAATCACAGAATTGTATTAATTTGTGGGTAGAGTTGGCTCAGTGTTTATCCACGTCCTCTGGTAAACTGAAATTGTGAGAAAACTGAAAGTCAGAACCTTGCAGATGAAGGTTTTCTAGAGAGAATGCAGGGGCAGGAAGCAGAGCCTGACCACCTGACACTAAGGCTGAGAGGAGAGAGTCACTGCCTCAGGAGTCCCTGGATCTGGGGTCTGCGATCTTGCATTCTTCACACGAATCTCCCTTCACTTATGATAGCTGATATGGCTTCCGGTTCTGAGCCACCAAATAATTCTTGACTAACTTGACCAGACAGTTCACCCATTGTATAAAGCATTCCTTGACCCACTTCAAACTATGTGACAAACAAAAACACCACTAACCTTATCTCTCACTTCACTCTTATAATTACTACCTTGACTTTTTCAATTTTAGTGAGTGTTCAGAAAGAAAGATTTTGTCCATCTTTCAATATAAGCTATCCACTATACTGAAATATACATACACCTGTATTTAATACACATATCTAAATATACATATTATAATGATTACTTTTGTAGATATAGAAAATAAAAATAGATTATTTCTTGAAAATAAAATGTTACGATTCTAGTATTTCTTTTGCTAGTAGTGCAACTTATTTCTCTATTCCTAGTTTTCTCTTGCTTCCAAGTGTTATGCTTTAAAGATTGTGCAGCTAATGCAGCACTTGCTGGGAAGTTGAGGTATTATCTGTGCTACTTAAATATTTATGAGTAAAAAGGAACTACAAGCTGAAGGGTGTGCCATTTATGAAAGCTATAATGGATGTAGTTTAGACCCAACTGAAACCTGGTTGGGGAGCACAACTGCATTTGTTTAATGATACATGAAAATATGACCCTGTGCTTGGCAAAGCGTCAGCGAGTAATTGGAAAGCAGAAAGTGCCTAACTGTGGTTGGTGAGACTTTTACTGCTGGAAGAAAAACTGCGATGATTACAGCAGAAGACCATGTTAGCAAAATAATCGTGCTTCTGGGGCCTAAACGCGGGTAATATTATTGCACATATGTCATGACAATGCAGTCCCTGTCTCAGTAAGTGTGGGCTTGGTCCCACGTGGGCAGTGGTGAGCAAATACTGGATGGCGTTGGCACTTGGCAGTGACACCTGCAAACACAGACGTCAGTGGCAAATATTGCACTTATTCTAATTCAGAAACACGTTGGCTTCTAATTAGACTTCTGAGACACAGTGTGGTGGTGGATATTCACAGCTTACAATTAGACTTAGGAGAAAAGGGAACAGGCATGTAGGGAGGTTATGGAGGAGTCTTCGCATTTGTTTAATTTGCACATACTCGACCTATCATCCAACCCTTTTTAAAAATATTCTTTACCTTGAGAGACAAAGACCACCTTAGGCCGAAAGAATATCAGTGGTGTGTTTCAAGCCTGGATCATTCACAGTTGATTGAATGTGCTCTTTTGTGTGTGGGGGTGGGTAGAAAGAAGACAGAGAGAAGAGAAGAGAAGAGAAGAGAAGAGAAGAGAAGAGAAGGGAAGGGAAGGGAAGGGAAGGGAAGGGAAGGGAAGGGAAGGGAAGGGAAGAGAAGAGAAGAGAAGAGAAGAGAAGAGAAGAGAAGAGAAGAGAAGAGAAGAGAAGAGAAGAGAAGAGAAGAGAAGAGAAGAGAAGAGAAAGTCAGAGCCACACTGCAGGGGGCTAAGGGTGACAAGCATCAACTGGGATATCCTGTGTAGTCTGCATGGAGGCAGTCACCGCCATGAAAACCCTTTCCTGTTGCCCAGGAAAAGGAACACTCTGGAAGTACTTCAGACTAGAAGCGTTTCAGCAATGACCTCGCCTTGTCAGCTTCCGGTCTTCTGGACCAAATTGGAAAGCATGTCGATAACTACAAAACATCTGTTCTGAAAACAGCCCGTACTCCTCCCTCATCAAACAACCCTAATTATTATTAAGTAATTAAGCTCACTCTAATTAGTTAATAATTAAGAATTTAATATGTGATAACAATGATTTTGAGTTGATCTCATCAAGCATTAAAAAGATCCATAGATTGTAATATATATGTATGTCATATACGTGTGTACATCTAAACACACACATGCTGTAACTTTCTTTTTCAGTTTAATGTTATGTGCATTAAAAATTATAAAAGTTACACATGCACAGTTTCAACTAATTCTATAGAGTTGAAAAAGAGCAACAGCATCTTTTTTCCCTTTCCCAAGTAATTCCCAACTCTCCCCAACCCCCTCACCTCCAGACACACCATTTAAGACTTTAGTTATTTCACTTGATATTTATTCCATATGTCTAAAAACATGCTAATACTGTCATGTCTTGATTTTTTTTTTTTTGGCCCATTGCTGTCCCCTGTGGAAGAATAGAATCTATTCTTTCATTTGCACCCATTAAAGAAAAAATTATTCCAATACTTGGTAAAATGGCAAGAATATTTTATTCGGGACTTTTCTGATAGATGTCAAGACTAGCACACAGTGGAAGGAGATCAGCTTCCTCTCTGAATATAATGAAGACAGCAGGGGATTTTTTGCCAGGGAGCCAGGTGGAGGGGTCAGTGGCTGGAATATTAGTTAGGAGGAAACATCAGGGTTAGGAGGATTCTTGTTAAACCACCTAACAATATTTGCTGAAGACAGGTCAGGGTGACAAGATGCCGAGAGTGAGGATGACGAATTTCATTAGGTATCAAGATGGATCACATATTAAGGCTGGGAGAAATTCTTGCTAATATGATTCAGCAGGATTCTTGCTAGAATTTGGGCAAAGCAAGCTAGAGACAGGACTCAAGAAAGAGGCCTAGCAGAAAGGGGCTTAGAGGAGCCCATCTGAAGGAGAGTCCTCGTCATACTCTCTGCCTCAACTACACCTGGGTACCTTCCTCTACCCAGGTGGCTGTGTCATCTGTAGTTCAGCCAATAGGTAATGTTTGCCTTATGATTTCACAAATATCGTCATAATGCACTTTAAGGCTCAGTGATGTTGAATGGTTTATTATGATTCTATTTTCTGCCCTTTACAACCTATTGATTTCCCTGAGCTTAATAATGACCTCAGTTATCTGTTTTCCATAACATATTATTCCCCCAATCTTCTTCGTAAGTATAAATCTCCTCTGGAGGCATTCAAACACCAGATTATCTTTCCTTCCCTTGCTCCCTACCTTTTTTCCTGTCCCTTCCTTTCTTTTTCTATCTTTCTTCGTCCCTTTCTGCTCCCTTCCCTTTCTTTTCTTTGTCTTCGTGTTTATTTTATTTACCCAAGAGCAATACCGGAGTGATGGTGTTGGGATGACCAGGCACTGTGTGGGCACACAAAGCAGGGATGCTGGGACCTCAGAGAGTAGAACTCAGGCTGGTGCTGATGGTAAAATAGGAGCTCTCTTTGCACGGGGCACTTCACATGAATAGGGCTTTGATATTAAAGTTCTATTTAGGATCCCATTGTTTATTTCCCCCTCAATTTATTTATACAGTAGTTTCTGATGCTTTATTTGTAACATTAAAACTGTCAGTGGTCTCATGTTTAATGAGTGAGATTAAATTTTACCTAACAATGGCATTTACTTTTGTAAAGCCCTTTATATTGCACAGAAGACTACACACACACACACACACACACACACACACACACACACACACACACAGTGTGTCCGTAAAGTCATGGTGCACTTTTGACCAGTCACAGGAAAGGAACAAAAGATGATAGAAATGTGAAATCTGCACCAAATAAAAGGAAAACCCTCCCAGTTTCTGTAGGATGATATGGCAACATGTGCGCATGCGGAGATGATGACATAACACCGAGTATACAGCGGAGCAGCCCACGACCATGTCAGTCCAGATGTGGATGGTACAGAGGAAAGTTCAGTGTGTTCTGTGGCTTGCTAAATTCGAATCTGTGACCAAAGTGCAACGTGAATATCGGTACATTTATAACGAAGCACCACCACATAGGAATAACATTACTCGGTGGGATAAGCACTTGAAGGAAACCAGCAGTTTGGTAGAGAAACCCCGTTCTGGCAGGCCATCAGTCAGTGATGAGTCTGTAGAGGCTATACAGGATAGCTACCTAAAAAGCCCTAAAACATCTGTGCGTGAGCCCACATCGAACTGCACTGAATAGGTATGAAATTGGGAGAGTTTTCCTTTTATTTGGTGCAGATTTCACATTTCTATCATCTTTTGTTGCTTTCCTGTGACCAGTCAAAAGTGCACCATGACTTTATGGACACACTATGTATGTATATCATATAAATATAGTCTTCTCTCTCTATATATATGCTTATACTTATGTTTATATATAATACATTGATATATATTCTCATTTAGTACTGAAAAATCTCTCTCTATAGCTGAGAGGCTAGTAGTGTAATTATTGACCCAATTTTAAAGATAGGACAACTGTGGCTTAGAGATGATAGTAGATATGCTCAAATTTGTGGTGTCCAAATGACCTAGGTCTTGATCTCAAATTCTCTAACTTCAAATCACATGCTCTGCTACTTAATTGATTCACTGTTTGTTTATTTATTTATTTATTTATTTATTTATTTTTCTTAAGTGAAAAGTAGGGAGGCAGAGAGACAGATTTCTGCATGTGCCTGACTGGGATCCACCCGGCATGCCCACCAGGGGGAGATGCTCTGCCCATCTGGGGCCATTGCTCTATTGCTACCAAAGCCATTTTAGTGCTTGAGGTGGAGGCCATGGAGTCATCCTCAGTGCCTGGGCCTTTGCTCCAGTGGAGCCTTGGCTGCAGAAGGGAAGAGAGAGATAGAGAGAAGGGAGAGGTGGAAGGGTGGAGAAGCAGATGGTCACTTCTTCTGTGTGCCCTGACTGAGAATTGAATCTGGGACATCTACACGCCAGACCAACACTCTATTGCTGAGCCAAATTGCCAGGGCCCTGATTCACTTTTTATTGCTTAACAATATGCCTTTATGTATTAGTTATTTGTCTGGCTGAAACTAGAATAGTTCACACAATTATCAATTTATATGATCTTATAGATTTTATTCCCAGGGAGAGACAGATCAAAATCAATGATATAACAAATCATTTTTTTTTTTAAATATTGGCAGAGATTTCCAAGTGAAGATAGCATTTTGAACATGTTCACCTGCATTTCTCTCTCTCTAAACTCCACTAACTACTTTGAGTTTTGTTGTTGTTATTCTGTTTTCTTTGGCTTCAAATTCAGTGATAAGAAAGCCTTTCCCCATGGAGGAAACATGAGCTAAGACCTGAGTATGGCCACTGTGGATGGCCCACATAACCAGCACTGCAGTGTAAGGTTTGAATTATACGAAAGATCCAGATATTTCAAGCTTAAGAAGAAGAGTATAACTGGAAGAGGGAATAGTATTAAATGCATAGGAGTAAGCTCTTATAACGTGCTAAGACACAAGTAAGTTTCAGCTAAGACACAGGAGTTTTCAGCATGGTTGGGACAGAAGACAAAGGAGATGTGTACAAGGAAGTAAAGGTACCAGACGGGGAGCACTTTATAAACCAGAATCAGAAGTTTACCCTAAGAGCCCTGGTAGGTTGGCTCAGAGGTAGAATGTCTGACTGGCGTGTGTAAGTCCTGGGTTTGATTCCAGGCCAGGGCACAGAGGAGAAGTGCCCATCTGCTTCTCCACCCTTCCCCCTTTCCTTTCTATCTCTCTCTTCCCCTCCCACAGCCAAGGCTCCATTGGAGCAAAGTTGACTTCGGTGCTGAGGATGGCTTCATGGCCTCCACCTCAGGTGCTAGAATGGCTCCAGCTGCAACAGAGCAACGCCCCAGATGAGCAGAGCATTGCCCGTGGTGGGCATGCCAGGTGGATCCCAGTTGGGCGCATGCAGGAGTCTGTCTGACTGCCTACCCACTTCTAACTTTGGAAAAATAAAAAATAAGTAAATAAAAATAAAAAGGGAGAAGTTTACCATAAATGCAAAGGTTCTCAGCCTGAGATCAAGATTCGAAATGATGATAAGAGGTCACTGGAGTAAAGTATCTAAATTGGAAGGTGTGTATAAATATATACTCTGGTCTACATTTTTCAAAGAACACTCTGCTTGTTGGGTAGAGAATTGGGTGAAGGGGGGACTATATTTTTAGAATACATTTTGGAAGTTCTGTCATAAGATTTGCTAGTTGATAGGATGCTATGGTGAGAGAAAGGGAAGAATCAAGAATGATTCTTTGGTGTTAGTTTGAGCAACTAGGTAGGTAATGGTGGCGTCTACTGGTACAGAGAAGAAAGCAGAAGAAGCAGGTTTTGGAGTAAAAAGAAAGGTTTTTTGTTGTTGTTTTGGTTCTGTTAAAATTAAGATGGATTTCCCATCAAATGGACCACTTGGAAATGAGTCACAGACTTCAGTTATAAAGAAATAGATTTTTGGATTATATAGACATCATTATAAGTCACTGCTCGTAATGAGATTCATTACCTAGAGGAAACAACCTTTATCAGAAGCAGAGAAAGGGGCTTAGAAGTGAGCCCTAAGGCACTGCAACACTTACTTGTCTGATGGAAATAGAAGAAAGCAAGCAGCAAAGCGGTTTGAGAAAGACAAGCCTAAATAAAAGGGGGTGAAATAAAAACAAGAAGAGATTAGGGCTGAAGTCAAGAGAAGAAAATGTTTTAAGACTTGTCAACTGTGTTGAATGCTGTTGAAAGATAAAGAAAGACAAACTCAGACAAGTGGTTATTAAATTTGGCAAAGCAAGCTACTGTGTTCACAGGGGCCTCTATAATGTGCGGGATGTGGAGTCATTTTGAAATGATTTTAGGAGAAAAATGGAAGATAAAATGAAGATGTGATTAAAGACAGGTTTTTCAAGTTGCTCTGCTATAGAGGGGATTAGAGAAATGTAGCAGGAGATAGGAAAACTGAGATTCAAGGACTTTTTTTACAATCAGAGATTTAACGCATGTTTCTATGTTAACTGCACTAGTAGAGAGGAGAAAGAAGCAGGCAAGAAGAGTTAATCAAGGAGTGAAATTCCCTGAGAAGGCTGAGCAGATGGCGCCCAGAGCTGAAGAGGTTAGTGACACTTCCCAAAGTTGTAACCTGGAGGGAGGCTGAGTTATATACGTATGCAAATGAGCCAGGAGCTTTAACGGAGGGAAACGAGCGAGTTTATGTTTGATTATTTTCATAACATCATTAAAACAGAAGCGAGGTTATGGGGTGACGCACACATTGGCGTTACTATCTCCAACCTGAGACTTGGACTGGGTTTAGAAGGAAAAAAAAAAAAAAGCTCCGGAAGCAAAGTGCTTATCTCGGTATCACTGCAGCATATGCCAGCAATGAAACACAAAGATTTATGGTCCTTGAAATACACATCCCTAACCATGAACAACTTTTTACACAGACATAAGTCCTGATGTATCGCCTCTACTCACTTCACTCCAAAGTTTCCATCTTGGCATTTAAAATATCAGCACACTGATGGTATAGCTATGTTAAATTATGATCACCAGTAGAAATAATTTAAGTCATCGTACATTCTCCGTACTGTGTAAAACAACATTTGCTTCTATTTCTGGCATATTGACAGAGTATAAACATCTCCCACAGTGCACACAGGCAAGGGATATAACAGCGAGAGGGCTTAATCTCCACGTCAGCCTGTTTCAGTCATCATCACCAACCTGTATTTAATAAGCACTAAGTGCTCTTAGGAGATATTTCTGTTACTAGATCCCCAAAACAATGAGGTATCTAACTATTGAATCCTATTTGAGAGAATGTTTTATTTTCTCAGGAAAGCCTCTGAGACATTCCATTAACACAAAGGGAAGAGGTGCCTCAGGACACAGGGAATGTTTCCACACCCCGACTCACAGTTTGGCTGGTTAGGATGCGAACACTGTAAAACAGAAGACCAGACGGAGCTGCACAATTTGGCCAAGTGACATTTACTTCAATGAAAGACACATTTACCCATTTTCCCCCCTGATAGTGTTTGTTTTGAAATTAAAAAGAACCAAGACAAGTCACATCTAGGTTTTCTACTAAAGGAGCTTTTTAGGAGAAAGTAAGTTATTTTCATGAAAGTACATCATAGCATCTCATTTAGTATTTTAAGGAGAAGGCTATCATTGGGGAATAAATAAAAAAGTTTATCCATCTGTATGAGACTTCATCATCTATTTGGTCAATGAGTTAATGATAAATGTACTTATGGCCTTATAGATCAACAGTAAATAATCCTCAATTATAACATGCAGATTATCTTTTTTTAATTAAATTAAAAAAAATTTTATTTTAGTGAGAAGAGGGGAGTCAGAGACAGACTCCTGCATGCACCCTGATTGGGATCCTCCCAACAAGCCCACTAGGGGGCAATGCTCTGCCCATCTGAAGCTCTTGCTTTGTTGCAACAGGAGCCATTTTTGAGGTGGAGGTCATGGAGCCATCCTCAGTGCTCAGGGCCAACTTGCTCTAATCGGGCCAAAGTTGCAGGAGGGGAAGATAACAGAGAAAGAGAGAGAAAGAGAAGCAAGAGGGGGAGGTGTGGAGAAGCAGATGGGCACTTCTCCTGTGTGCCCTGACTGGGAATCAAACTCAGGACATTCACAGGTGAGGTCGAGACTGTACCACTTAGGCAACTGGCCAGGGCCAATAACATGCAGATTATCTTTTTAAATGAAGTAACTTTATTAGGTACACAGCATTAAAATATGCTTCCTAAACTTACAGATCTTTACAAAATGTTCATTAAAATTATCATTTTGAAATTGAAGATTTTAGGTGAAAAAGAATTAATTAGGTAAACTGAAGCCATATCAAGATGAAATGCCTATGCAACATGAATAAAGAAATCCTCTTTGCATTATCTTCTCAGACTAATCACTGTTTTACCTCACGTTCATTCCAAGTAATTTCTCCAACACATTTTTCCCTTATCTCATCAAGACCAAGCATCCTCATAGAAAATAAATAAACTCAAAAAGAAAAACAAACAAGATGAACACATAATCTTCAGAAAACCATTGCAGAATGCACATATCTTGCTTACATGCCCGTTGACTGTCTTTCATAAACATTTATCATGGATAAGCTTATGGGGTCAAAGCACACAGGTCATTGTCACTTTTGGTCATATCTTCTTTAATTATGAAATGAGATCCTTGGAATTTCTGATCTTTAAGAGTCCTCTGAGCTGTTAGCTTCTATCCCTGGAATCATATTACGTAGTGGAGCCATTGAGCCCTGAAAGGATGATGCTTGGGCTAAGGTAGAATTGATTAGGAGGAGGGGGTGACAGTAGCAATCATACCATTACAGCACTTGTCATGTCTCATTACTGTTAGTTCATTCACCTGAACATCGAGCATTTGGAGAGCTGTCACTCCTTTGCAAAGTCTTGCCTATGACTGCTACAAAATCTAGGGAATTCAAAAAATGCTTGTTGTATCGAATTGGACTGTATCGGCACAACACAACTTATCCATATTGGAGAGGTCAGGTTTGAGGTGAGAAGGCCCCGGGGAGAGGAGAAGGCACTATCCTAACAAATGGTATCATTAGCCTCTTGTAATGTTACTTTCTCCATCTCGTTTTGAAACCATGGTAATCTAGCTATGGAATTAACAACACCCTTTGAACTTTCCATGTAGATAGATTTAGCCTTGCACAGAGAAGTGAAGCTTGAAATGAGTTTAAAGTACAGACTCATAATTCTCAGAAAGTTATTTAAAACCAGGTATTGAAAATGTTACTGGGAAGTAGCATAGAGAAGGTGATAAGGTGAGTAAGGGGGGGGGGGTGTTTGTCACTTTGATTTCTCTTTAGTTTCTCTCTCTCTCTTTGCAACAAGTGTGCTTTCGTAACTAAATAACTAAGTGGATAGATAGATAGGTTGGTAGATAGATAGATAGAACCAAAAAAGCATTCATTGGGAATATCAAATGAGTAAAGAAATCACAGAGGAGAAATTACTTTAGAACTAAAATAGTTATGTTTTCTTTTTATTAATGATCTATCAATATTTTTAAGTTCCCTTTCTTACACTTCTTTTAATACCCTCATTCCCACAGGTATGTATGGCTCCCTCTTCTTCTGCAATCCTTCTTAGTTTTACTTAATGGCGGTGAAACCAGCCCACCTCCCTACCCTAGGCAATATTTGGAAACACGGTGTACGTGCTGAAAAGCGGCATTTTCCATCAATGAGCGACTATGGGACATTGCCGCTATTTGGTAGAAGGAATGTCGAGTATCCTGTAGTGCAAGGGGCAATCTCACGCAAGCGAGAACTGTTGTGGCCTCAATGCCAACTGCACATCTGCTGAGAAACAATATGCAACTTTTTGTATTATTATCCTTCAAATGATATGTGATTTTCTATAAAAATCCAAAATATGATTCAGATCAGTATTCCTTTTTTGAAGTAACCTTAGGAATATTTATTACATTGAAACCCAAGAGTATTTTTCCCTATGTATAAAACATGCATCTTTATATCATGGTTATTTTGTGTAATTAAAAACATTTTTTATTGTTGGAATTATGAAATAAAAACATTGGCCCTGGCGGGGTAGTTCAGTTGGTTAGAGCATCATCCCAATATGCCAAGGCTGTGGATTCGATCCCCAGTCGGGCACATACAGGAATCCACCAATGAATGCATAAATGAGTGGAACAACTAATCAGTGTTTCTTTGTCTTTCAAATCAATCAATCAAATAATAAAAACATTAACTTACAGGCATTCCCTCATGCTTCCACATTCTTGATCTTTTTGCCTCACTTAGGATGGATACTTCTCTTGTGCTAACCTACTATGTGTTGGAAGCTCTGTAAGTAGCATTTTCATTTAGTGCTCACAACTCTAGTTGCTTTAATGCTATGAATCTGTAACTTATGGTCATTTGGGAGTATTCAGACTGCTCTTGAGCAACTGACCCATTCTCAGCTGAGGACTCACCTTCTAGAAGCTAAAAGAAGAATAGCATGGAAGGGAGAAAGAGAAAAGCACAGAAAGAGAGAGACACTTAGTTTTTTTCTGTTACTATTGACAATTTACTTTCTGAAATAGCAGGATTGCTGGTCAAACATTCAATGTAAGTTTTCATTTCTTTGGATGGTTTCTTTTTAATCAGTTAAAATAAAAGCTAGTCCTCACTGTTTCCTTCCTGTTCCAATTCCATTGACATTTGAGGTTAAGCTATCCACGTACGTGGTCTTCTTTTTTGGTAAGATTATTACAAATATAATTTGGCATTTACCAAATCTTTATAACCACAGTTTGTCCATGTAGTAAATATGTAAATTTAATAAAGCAATAGTTTCCTATTCACTCTCACTTTAAGAAATAAAAAGGCTAGTCCTGGCCAGTTGGCTCCGTCATACATTGTGGGCCTGGTGTGTGGAAGTTCTGGGTTTGATTCCTGGTCAGGGCACACAGGAGAAGTGACCATTTGCTTCTCGACCCCTCCCCTCATTTCTCTTTCTCTCTCTCTCTCTCTTCCCCTCTTACAGTCATGGCTTAAATGATTTGAACAAAGTTGATCCCAGGCACTGATGATGACTCCATGGCCTCACCTCAGGTGCTAAAATAGCTCAGTTGCTCAGCAGTGAAGCAGCAGCCCCAGATGGGCAGATCATTGCTTTGTAGGGAGCTTGCCAGGTGGATTCCAGTCCAAGCGCATGTGGGAGTCTGTCTCTGCCTCCTCGCCTGTCAATTAATTAAAAAAAAAAAAAAAAAGGTAAGCAGGCTGCCTGAACAGCTTATGGAGCAGTGGATAGAATATAGATCTGACATGCCAAGGACCCAGGTTCGAAATCCTGGGGTTGCAGGCTTGAGTGCGGGCTCATCTGACTTGAGCATGGACTCACCAGCTTGAGCACAGGGTCGCCGGCTTGAGTGTAGGACCATAGACATGACCCAATGGTCGCTGGCTTGAGCCCAAAGGTCACTGGATTAAAGCCTTGTGCTTCTGACTCGAAGCACAAGGTTGCTGGATTGAGCAAGGGGTCACTGGCTCAACTGGAGCCACCAGCAAGGCCTGTATGAGAAAGCAGTCAATGAACAACTAAAGTGCCTCAACTATGAGTTGAAGCTTCTCCTCTCTCTCCCGTCTGGTCTGTCTCTTCTTGCCTGTCTGTCTGCCTGTCTCTCTCTCTTGCTTAAAAAAGAAGAAGAAAAAAAAAAAAAGCAGGCTGTTTTTATGCAAATCATGCATGAGTTCAGTAAAACCAAAAAAAAAAAAAAAGAAAAGCCAAACATTTTTTTCCTTTGTCTAAATTGTGTTTTGCCAAATAACTGGCTAGACAAAAACTTTTATTTTTAAAAGGAATTCAGTCACAGTGTACATCTGTGGTTGAAAATACGTTTGCTTTTATATCACAGTTGTCTTAACTGTGTTGAAAATCATTCGTTACTCAAAGCCGCACAATATGTGCTCTTTGGTGTTTCCAGGGGGGAAATACATCATTAATTTTGGCAGTAATCCTATATATCAGCAAGTTTATATTTAATGAACCTCACTTGAAAGTGTACTTTTTAAACACAGGCAACTATAAAAAATCAGGAATAAAATAAATTTTATTACTTAAAAGAACCTACAAGATAATGATACCATATATGTGATCACAGTGATTTGAAGCAGTACAGATTTATAATACAATAGATATGGAACTTGGCCTCTCAGAACCTATACACTTAGAATTTATTTCATATAGTTTTACATTGCTTAAAAAGTGTGTCTCCTCTAGCCTCATTATCTTGAAAATCTCCAGTAATTTACCTTTTTCTATTGAGTGCCCTTTATTCCAAGGCAAGTGTTTGGTAAAAAATTGAATGGTGAATGAATAAATTATGGATGGGAATAGCTGGAGAAACAAAAAAATCATTGGGTAACTAATATGCACTTAACTTGAGGAAAGACACTCAATTTACTCTAGAGGCTTAAAAGGATGCCTAGAAGTAGTTATAGGGTCTAAGCTTTGTTAAAGTAAGATCCAATGCCTTGGGTCAATTTCTGCGTTTGTGCCTTTGAGAGATCTTTGGACATAGTCAGACATCTTAGAGGAATGCTGTCCAGTGGATCTTTTGGTTGTGTTGAAAATATTCTAAATCTATGTTACCCTATATGTGGCCAGTCTATGTGGCCACTGAGCACTCGAGATGCGGGTAGTGTGACTGGGGAATGAAATTTTTAGTGTTGACTACATCCAATTAATTTTCAACTTAAACAGATGTATATATTTGTCATGTTGTTCTAGAGAGTTCCTTGTAATGAGAAGCAGGTATGGAAGCAACAAGAACCCCACCAAAAGTAACTAATAATGAAAGTAAGCAGAAGCAACCCTCCTCTATTTCTCATCATTGTTGGTCATTCATTTCTTCAATGAATACCTAGACACAAGTATCACGTTAAATGCAATGTCAACAGAAATCACTTATTACATAGGCAAAAACTTACAAATTATGCCACCTGTGAACATTTCCTGGAAAATGTGCATAATGAATACTCCAGCTGGGAGACAAATCAGCCAAATAAGCATAAATATAAAAAATTTGCTGCTACTAATGAAGCAAGTAGCATCTCAACAATGGCTTTATATTTAGTGATGGAACAATGCATATGCCAGATGAACTTGCTTTCTTTTTATAACCAGAAGAAAACAAGTTTGCATGCACTTAAAGTGGTGTTACATTTTAGATACATTATTTTGGGTTAAATGAAGGTACTCCATTTTCTGAGGTTGTTCTAGCATAAAACTCAGAGAAAGAGAGAACTCTTTTCCTGTTTGTTCTTTTAATATAATAAAAACAATGTTCTTTGGAAGTGTGTTCTGAGGCATTTAAAAATTGATTCTTATAACACTGAGTTTAGTAAGGCAAGCATTATTATTATTACTATTTTTCAGAAGCAAACAATGCAGAGAATTTGTGGAACTAATCCAGTACCATATAGTTCATAAATGGGTAGAACCAGGACTTGAAATGGGTTCTTGGGATATGAGGGCAGTGCTCTTTCTAGTATATATTCCTGGCTCCCTATTAATGATGATGATAATGAATATAATAGCCATAGTGAGCAAATAATGGTGTTGATGCTTAGCATCATAAATAAGGACTGTGGATATTCCTTATAACAGATTACACACATCATATTATTCTCAAATTGATGTAGCTTCTTGACTGATAGTACAATATTTCATTTGTCACATGGGATATGTTGAAATCATAGTCTCCATTTAAAATTTTATGGTATAGTGAAATAAGATTTTGAAATACTATTATATGTATCCTCCACTCTCTACTACTTGCTCGTATGTTCAGGTTTGCAGTGTCTTCTTTTCATTCTGCTTAATCATACTGATTTTTGACAATGATCTTTTAGTCAGGGAATTTTTTAAAATTTTTATAAACAGCTTAGGTACAGATTAACTTTATACAACTTAGAAGGCTGAAATATAGAATCTATGCCAAATGATTTTTAAATCTCTTCCAATTGATGAGTTAAGTATTTAAATGTATTCTGTTTCTCCAAAAGCATGACTTGAACAAATCAATTGTTGATGGGAATTAAAAACTACCCAAAGCACATAATTATTATGGTGTCTGTTACATCAATAATTATCTTTGTGATGACCTTTTGTGTCTTTATCATTTACTTTTGACAAGATTTAACATTATTTCTCATTACATTTATTCTGACACGGGTTGCTAATATTAATGTAATTGACAAATTGAATTGATGAATTAAGGAACAGAAATTAATTACTTTTTCATACTTAATAATACAGCAATCTTCACCATAAGAGCTTTTCTGCTTTAACATTTTTAAAAGATTCTGAGTAATTTTAAATAATGGTTATTTTCCTGAAATATCAAATCAAATTCAATTGCAAAAAAAGTATATTTGTTGAGAATTTGGAAAGTAAGTGTCCCTAAGTTTTCACATAGGGATATATTAAGTGTTCTTATAATTATCAAATAATGAGGGTATTATATTGCTGTTTGCCATAGTGGAAATATTTACTTTGTTCAAAAATATTATGTTGAAAACACATAAATGTAGGATTACTCTTCAGGGGGTTAGAAATCATTAAAACAATATTAATAAATCAGAGGAACCCAAAATAAGTTTAAAAAAACACTGAAAATGAAAGGCATTTTCATTTTTCCACCTATATACAAAATAGGAAATAAAATTAAAGATGGAAAAAGAGTAATTCCATGAAGTTAGTAGACTGAGCAACTTTCCAACTTCTCAATACAAATTATTTATCTATCTATTTATCTATCTATTTGTCTATCTATCATTATCTATCTATCTATCTATCTATCTATCTATCTATCTATCTATCTATCTATCTATCTATCTATCATCTATTTGCCTGTCTGCATGTATCTTCTAAATATTATAAAATAATTAAATGTAAAGCTGTATATATAACATCAATATAAAAGAATTCCCCAGTACCCGAAATGAAGAGGGAAGCCAGGGGCAGGGAAGACAGTGCAGGAACCAGGAGGACCAGTTGCTGACCTTCATGGACAGAGCCGGAGCTTCATGCCTGTACAAGGACTGATGAACAGGTCACAAATCCATGAAATGTGAGCAGCTGACATTGACATCCTCATAGAGGCCCAGAACACTGGAAGAAGTTTCTACAGAATGAATAGTGAATAAAAGGCTAGAGATCCACTGTCCCCTGGCTCAGGGTGGTGGCAGGGGAGTGTTTCGCCATTCTTGGGGCTGAAGACATAACTAAAAACAGAAGCCTGGAGTACATGATATTGTGGAGTCAGGATTCAGAGCACCTCAAGGCAATCCCAAAGCTAAAAATTTAATACTCCCAAGAAGACCAGATCAAGCCCAGTTCAGGACTAACCCTTTAAGATGCCCTGTAGAGACAAATGTACACTGCTCATCAAGCTTGAAAATGTCTCATCTCAGGTTCTATGTGAATTTCACAGGAAAACAAAACACAACTAATCCTTCTCAGGCCCTATAAGCCCCCTTACTTCTCAAATACACATTCACACTAAAACCAGCTGCTAATAAGCTAAAAGCTAAAAAAAAAAAAAAGAGAGAGAGAGAAAGACATATTTATTCTAAAAAGAAGTGAGTGGCAAACAAAATAAATATAAGTATAGGCACTCACACCGAGAATTTGAGATGACAGAACAGCCTTGAAGGAAATATAAACCTTATGTTTTAAGATGCTCAAAGATATGAAAGAAGAAATACAATCTATAATAAAAAAATAAAGCTTGTTATGAAAAAAATGAAAATATTTGGAAAAATACTGGAATGTCTAGTAATAAGACAGGTAGTCATTGAAGTTAAGATGCTCTGAATAACTTAGGTGAGATCGAAGTACACTATAGAATAATAGTGTGTAGTAATAGTAATATCCAAGAGTCTAATGATAGATGCATATTCCCTGTGAACCTATGCTCTGGGACTGGGACCAGATCCTTGAGGTCTTCCACCCTATAGCCACAGGGATCTAGAGGTGACTTCAGCTCGACAAAGTACGTTTTCCAGATGTCCCCAACTTCATCAATCACCTTTTGGAGGGAGTCATGTTTTCTCCAAGCAATCCTGCCAGACACTAGCACTGGGATTAAAACCAGCCTTCTTTAATTTAGGCAGCACAGATCAAAGGCGAACCTTTGAATAAACCTGTTATAACCCCAACAGAAAGTAAGAGTGGACCTTAAAAAGTAAGTGGTTTTGGGACCAAGAGCATTCATAAAACCATTTACTCCCAATCACCAGGGGCCAAGGGGGACAATGCATTTAGAATAAAATCTGATTTCCCCAGATATTCTTAACTAGAATGAATGTGGATCCCAGTTTATATAAGGCACTCTCAGTTTAGGCTTGTTGTCCTAGGAATTATATGCATAGTGCCTTCTTTGAGTCCCCAACTATCCAAGAGTGATCAATATATTAATTGATTACCCTAACTAAACCTCATCAACACATCCTTTGAATAAATTGATTTCTTCTCTGAAAGCTAACAGAAGTAAGACTGTTTTGTTAATGAACAATTGCAAGTTTTTCTTGTAGTGTATAACACTGATTCTTAAGTATTTTGAAGCAGAGAAATATAATTAGAACTAGTTTATATTCTCATTAATGTCTACCAATATGCACATATGAGCAACTATACTCAAAACAGCTATTTGTTATTATGTAGGTAAAGTTGTAAGTTAATAGAAGGTCTCCATAATATTTTTGGTAGTTAGCTGCAATTACCCTAATTTACAGATAAGTTGTTCATAATATAAGTCTTGGGAGAGGAAATATTAATATTATTTTTACTATGTTAGATTTTTCTAACATATCTTTTCTTAATAATTCTTTTCTCTTAATTACTTCAACTTTTTTTTTTAAGTGGGAGGAGGGGAGATGGTGAGACAAACTCTCCTATGCACCCTAGCTGGGATCTACCCTGCAACTCCCATCTAGAGCCAATGCTGGAATCAACCAAGCTATTTTTAGCACCTGAGGTGGATGCTTGGACCAACCAAGCTACTGGCTATGGGAAGAAGAGAGGGAGAGAAGGCGGAGAGGAAGAAGGTGGTTGCTTCTCATGTGTGCCCTGTCCAGGAATCAAACCCAGGACATCTATGTACCAGGCCAATGCTGTATCCACTGAGCCAACCGGCCAGGGCAGCTATTTGAAATTTTGAGCTAAAAAAATTCTGGACAAATTTTAGAATAAAGTTTTAAAATACTATATGTAGTGATAACAGTAGAGTAACTTTCATTCACTTTGTGCTTTTTAAAAGTTTTATAACATTGTCTTTTTCTTTTTCATATTCAATACTTATTGCTTTTGTCATTAGAAAAATATTGCTAAAAATTCTTTGCTCAGATTTCTTGTGAATTTATATCAGGCCTTTCACCTCATTCTCCTTGCCTCTGTCTCCTTTTTATTCCCATTTCCCACTTGCCACAACTTTCCCAAGTATCTTTGCCATCCACCTGCTGGAAGCACCATTCACCGCCGTCTACAGCCCACATTGCTCACTCATGGTTTATGTCTTTAAAGACCATGTCTGTGCTCACAGCATTAACTATGCTGATGAATCCTCGTAGTAAGTGGGTTGACAGTCCCCTGCCAAAATCAGCTGGCAGGGATCATGCTCTCTATCCTCTCATATTGGCTCTGCTCGCTTCCCCATGCTGACTGAAACTGTCATTTTCAGGAAGCCCCCATTGATGCAAATGAGGTATTGCTGGCAGAACTTTCTAGGCTGTTCTCAGGCATTAATTTATGATCTGTGCATCTATTGTTTTTTTTTTTTTTTTTTCATTTAAACCAATACAGCACAGAAGATCTGAGTTTCAGCCCTTAACTTGTGTAGGTGAATTAATCTTACATAACAAAACAAAACAAATCAAAACAAACAAAAACAACATTGTGCTTGTTTTTAGCAATTTCTGCTATCTTGCAGTTATCTTCACAGGAAAGGGTAAATATATCTTCGCTTTTTTTCCTAAGTGATCTCATTTTATTCACAGAATTTGTTGGGATTATATACAGAAAGAAGGTGTCTTTCTGCATCTAGGTTTATCCCAATAGTAATACTGGATGACTGATGGTAGCATTCACAACACAAAGGGTGGGGATGAGATTGAGATACAAACGTTTCTCAATTTCAATATTAATTGTTTAGGGATCTGATAAAGCAAATTAAATGACTCTAATAGAAAAGTGCTGAATCTACTAAATCTATTAGCAGGGGCTCTACATTCCCCTATTTATTTACTTTTTGTTACTCCTTAAGAAATACCTTAAATATTTCTACTGGCCAAAGAAGTTAGTTTAAGTCAATATTGATTTATCATACTATGAAAATAAGAAGATAAACATACACAGCAGATGTTCAATAAACACCCTGTTGATGTGAACTCTGGAAAGATATAACTATTTGATGAAGAAACTATATTATATTTATCATTCCTAATTACACTGGGGAGTAAAATTTTTATTGCATACAAAAAAACACTTGTTCTTACCTAATTCGAGTGTGCTGATCTCAAATCTGAGATTAGTTTTACTCTGTAAGCTTCAGGGTTTTTTTGCAATTCAAGAGTTTAGGTTTTCATTTTATTGTAAAGTTTTCAACATTTAGTTTAACATAATGAAGTAGAATGTCTTCTTGGGCATCGTGTTTGTAAAAATATAATAATTTATATAATGCAGTAAATATACTAATACACTAAAAGATATGATTGCATCAGAATTTGTCTACAATTTCAAAATAGAACATATTAAAACACTTATTTTAATTATAAAATTTGCGCAAAACTTATTTAAATTCTATTCAGGCAAAAATTTGCATTTGTAGCTCTTGCGTTAGTATATTTGTTGAGAACAATCTCGTTTGATGCTCCAGCAATAGTCTGATCATCACTAACAGCTCCAAGATTTTCGGGAAACTTATCAAGGTGACTGTTCAGGAAGTGAATCTTAACATTTGTGTTACATCCAATGTCGCAGAAAGCCAACAGCATCCTTTGAACCAGAAGTTCATAGTTTTCTGCTTTTTTGTTGCCAAGGAAGTTCTTTGTAACTGCCACAAAAGACTGCCATGCTGCTTTCTCCTCCTTATTCATCTTCCTGGCAAATTTTTCGTCACATATGAGGGTTTGAATTTGAGGTCCATCGAATATACCTGCTTTTATCTTCTCAAAAGACAAGGCAGGAAAAGCAGAAATAATATGTTGAAAGCATTCACTTTCTCTATTCAAAGCCTGAACAAACTGCTTCATTAAGCCAAGTTTGATGTGAAGTGGGGGAAAAATGATTCTGTCTCGATTAACTACAGGTTCATTCACAATATTTTGCATCCCTACTTCCAGAGCTTCACGTTTCGGCCACTCCTTCTGTGTCCAGTGTTTCTCCCCGATCTCGGCTGTCCCACAAACACAGAAAGCAAGGATACTTCGTGAAGCCTCTCTGTTGTCCTAGCAGGAAATTTATCATTTTAAGATCCACACAAATGATCCAGTTATGCTCCTCATACTTCAGAAAGTCGAGGACAATTTTTATGTCATTATATTCTTCTCGCAGATGAGTTAAATAACTAACTGGAACCGCTGCATAAACATTACCGTTGTGGAGGAGAACACATTTCAGACTTTGTTTAGAGCTGTCAAGGAAATAGCCGCCATTCTGTTGGACTGTAAGTGGTAACACCTAGCTGGCTGAGAAGACTACTGATATGACAGTAAACAAAGTGTTTGTCTTCAGAAAAAAAAGTCCACAAAAATTTGTTCATGCTCCCTGAAATGGGATACTTTAGCTGACCGGTGAAGTACTTTCTTTTCTTGAAGCCTAGAGGCTAATAACTCCACTACTTGTTTTGATAGTCCCAAATCTCTTACTAAGTCATTCAATTTGGGTTGGCTAAACTGCTTAAGGGGTTAATGACTGCTTGGCATCAGAAAAAGACCCTTCAGATTCTACAACCATATCCTCATGCATCTTATCAAAATACACTTGATATCCATGTTCACTTTCTTCGTCCTTAGAAGAAATAAAACCATTAAAAACTGGAACCGGGAGTGTCTCAGAGTGTGGGATAGGTCGTATTGCTGAAGGAATATTAGGATATGCAATCATATGCCATTTTTTCAGATATATTTTTTTATCAGATAATAATTTTTTAAATTTAAAAACAACTACAATTATGTAAAAGTGATGTTTGTAAAACATTAATTGCCTTGTGGTTATGTTCAGTCCAAGAGTCATTGCCCTTTAACTCTAATTTTAAAACCAATGCATGCCATTAACTGTAACAAAAAGAAATTAAAATTGCATAAGACTAGATCATGCATCAAAAAAAGGATTTCAGATTTAGAATCAGCAATGTAGAAATATATAGAAACAGTTCTAAAACCTCATGCAACAGAAAAAGAAAAAAAAAATCTTCCTCAGTGTTATCAACCCAATAATTCTCATGAAAAGTTCAGATTTCACAGAACCGCTGATGTCAGAATAGCCTTCAATGTCAAAAAGGGGGTCTCAGCATAGACTCTCTCTCTCTCTCTTATACATACACACACACACACACACACACACATATTGAAATTATGAATAAATATTTGAATTTTCTCTTTTCACTCACTTATTAAACAGGGATGTATTAGACCAGGTGACACTAAGTATTCTGATATAGATAGGAACAGCATGGGCAAAGCCCTGTCTTATATTCTGGTGAAGAGCTTTCAGATGAAGCCCATGTTGGGGTGAAATATAAAAATGTCACATTAAAAGTAATGGATTGGGTCAAAGCCTCGAAATCATTTAATTCTTCATCATGGATTAGTAGAGATTGCTACTTACTTAATCTATGCCCTTCAAATAAACTAAGTGTGAGAAGGAGTTTACCCACTAATAGCTGAGTGTTTATTCATGTTATCCAAAGCAAGAAAATCTATTCCATATTAATAAAATATCTTAATAAAGATAAAAATTACTATATTTTTCAAGATGGCAAATGCTATCTAAATAATGGGATGATGAATTTACAAGCATGCTAATTCTGTAATCCTATTTAATATGCCTCATAGGTATTCAAAAAAACATTGTAAATAAACATTCTGTCCAGCATGTGGTTATTTTGAGAGAGTCATGATTTTTTTCTACAGTTCTTCAGTACATTTTTAAATACAAAAGTCTGCCTTGTGGTTCTGCATAATAATCAAAGCAAACAAAAATATCACTCTTTAGGCATATACCATGCATTAAGAAACTAGCCTCCCCTAGTCCCAAGCTAGGAGAAAAAAATAACCTTTTTGCAGGTGTAAGTTAACACTACCAATTTTAAATGAAGTGCATTTGAAGGCTGGGTTATATATAAACTGTAAGTATAATAGAGCAATTAACACTTCTCCCAGGGCAGAGAAATAAATTGCTGATGTAAGCCTTTGTAAATGCTGTCACTAAGAACCAAGAGATATGATATATGCTAAATAAGCTTGTATCAATCTATGTAAGTGTATGTGTGAGTGGAAACACACACACATACATATACAGCAGGCCACCTATGCCATTAGGCAGAGCTCTGCTAGGTTTCATATGGTGACGCATGGACAAGTGAGGGAAAACATTCACGATAGTTTACTTCTTCTTGCAAAGTAGCCCATCTTTTGCAAATGTATTTATACTTTGGCCTTATCTGTCTAGCCGAATCAAAATTTAAGTTCTTTCTTTTTTGCCCCCTCAGTGATTTGAGAAAATGCTAAAAGCCAGCTGATATGGTAGAACACAGCCCTGGTGCTTCTTATGGTGTGAGGATCTTGTGTATAAGGTGAGCAGACAGCATGTCTAGCAGAAGGCATGTGGATGAGAGCAGATTGCCACTCCAGTTCTTGCTTTGAGATTTTTGCCTCTATTTACAAAGGAAGCATCTGGAAGAAGAAAAAAGATACGTAGATTTTCTAATATATAAAGCTCCAGGGAATTGTCTGTTTACGAGCCAGTCTCTTGCTATAGAAAAATAAGAACCAGCATTTCTCCTTCCTATAGTGGCCTTCTGCATCTAAGGGGCCATGACACAGGGAAGAGGGAGTTGGAAGGCTGAGGGACTGAACTGGCTATGGGAGGCCACCTACAGAGGTCAAGTGGCTCTCTCCAAATAAACAAAAATACTTTCAAAACTTAGTAAAAACAATGAAAAGCTCTCTCCCTGTAGAGATAATTAAGAGGGGAGGGGGGAGAGAAAATAGTATTTAGAAGAGAGTTCATTGGCAGGGATCCCCAAACTTTTTACACAGGGAGCCAGTTCACTGTCCCTCAGACCGTTGGAGGGCTGCCACATACGGTGCTCCTTTCACTGACCACCAATGAAAGAGGTGCCCCTTCCGGAAGTGCAGCAGGGGCCAGATAAATGGCCTCAGGGGGCCACATGTGGCCCGTGGGCTGTAGTTTGGGGACACCTGGGATGGAGTTTAGGATGCTATATAAATGAACAATACCTAGGAAAGAAAGATTAACCTGAGCAAAATAATAGACTCCCTGATGACTAGTTGGGGACTGGGAGCCATTATAATGCACACATTGAAATCAATGTCAATTTATTTTTACCCCAAACTAGTAAAATTATGTATTTTCTTCACATATATGTAAGAATCACCTGAAGAACAGAAATTATTGGTCTGACCTGTGGTGGTGCAGTGGATAAAGAATTGACCTGGAATGCTGAGGTCGCTGGTTTGAAACCCTGGGCTTGCCCAGTTAAGGCACATATGGGAGTTGATGCTTCCTGCTCCTCCCCCTTCTCTCTCTCTCTCTCTCTCTCTCTCTCTCTCTCTCTCTCCCTGCACCACCTCTCTAAAATGAACAAATACTAAAAAAATTTTTAAAAACCCAGAAATTATCTTATAAACTGCCCTCTCCCAGAAATGAATCTTTTAAAAACTATTCCTGTCTACTAAATACCTGTATTTACCAATTATTTTTATATAGAGATTTTGAGTTGGTTTGTTAAAATATTATGGGTATTGTTGTCAATAAAGATACCACACCAATTTAGTCTTTGAGAAGGGGAGAAGTTTTTGTTGGATGTACATCCCTAGCTCTTGTGGTGCAGAATAGGGAAAACACTTTGATTGTCGTGGTGACATGAAAGTGAGCTAAAGCCCTGTTTCTGTTGGCAAAGGGAAGGGAGCTCAGACGCTAATGAGAAGAGTCACAGAATGAAAATGTGCTCAAGAGGAGGCCTGAGATTTGGCTCTCTCGAGGGCGAAGGAGAAAGCTGACAGTGAACAAGAGCCTACTATTGTCACCATCTGTTAGTGGTTTATTTCCCTTCTCTCAACTTGACATATTTTTCTTTTTTTGTCTGGGCCAAATTTTGTTGTTTGACCTACCCAGTACTCTCTTGTTCATTTAGTACTTCTGTGACCCGATTTTCCCCCAGGGATCCACTCATCTCTACCCTCAGATTATGTGGCTTAGATGGGAATGAACTCACAGCCAGTTCCAGGGGTGAACACATGACCTCCATTTAGTTATAAGTGTTAGTTTAGGAATGAGTCAAACAGCCTAGAACATAGAAGATGGTTCTAAGACTTTTCCTGGAGCCAGGGTGTAACCAGGTCTTTTGTTTTCTGTTTGTTTAAAATGAGAGGAGGGGAGATAGAGGGACGGACTCCTGCATCCACCCTGACCAGGATCCACCCAGGAACCCTCGTCTGGGGCTGATGCTCTACCCGTCTGGGGCCGTGCTCACAACCAAACTGTTTTTATCACCTGAGGGAGAGGCTCTATGTAGCCAAACTCAGTACCCAGGGCAATGTGCTCAAACCAATCAAGCCATGGCTGTGGGAGGGTGAGAGAGAGAGAGAGAGAGAGAGAAAGAGAGAGAGAGAGAGAGAGAAAGGGGAGAGAGAGGAGAAGGAAAGAGAAGCAGATGGTCACTTCTTCTGTGTGCACTGACTGGGACTCAGACCGGCGACTTCCACATGCCCAGGCTGTCACTTTACCACTGACCCCACCGGCCAGGGGCCAGGCCTTCTGTTTCTACTGAGGGCCTGTAAGCTGGTAGTGGTCTGGAGCTTTGAAAAGTGTTTCGGGAGAGAATCCTTCAGAACAAAGTCTATGGAAAAGAATCATAGCCAAAATATAAAAAGTGTAAAAAAAAAAAAAAAAGAGAAAATTCTGCTGTATTGTTTGAAGTTAACACTGAACATTTCAGTACTGTGAACCATTTACCTCCCTGTTTTGTTTAAGATAGACCTATCTGTATTTCTGTTACTTATAACCCCCAAATTGTGTTAATATACCATAGAACTGATATACATAATGTCAGATTAAAATTATAGAAAGTTGTCTCTAGTTAAGTAAATTAATTAATAAAATAAAAAATAAAGGAACCAAACCCAAAGAAAAGTAATAACGACACTGCAGAGTAACAAAAAGCAGAGTGATTCAGGATATCACCATTGACTAGAGAGAGGGCACAGGAAGAATTTCCTAATTTTGCAGTTTTTTGTCAGAGTGCCCCTAGTGTCTGCCACTTAGGGTAGCTAAATCTCTGCAAAAAGCCCACAGTGTAGGCCCTGGCCATTTGGCTCAGTGGTAGAGCATTGGCCCGGTGTGTGGAAGTTCCAGGTTCGATTCCCGATCAGGGCACACAGGAGAAGCACCCATCTGCTTCTCTACCCTTCCTCCTTCCTTTTCTCTCTCTCTCTTCCCCTCCTGCAGCCAAGGCTCCATTGGAGCAAAGTTGGCCTGGGCACTGAGGATGGGTTCATGGCCTCTGCCTCAGGTGCTAGAATGGCTCCAGTTGCAATGGAGCAACACCCCAGATGAGCAGAGCATCGCTCCCTGGTGGGCATGCCTGGTGGATCCCGATCTGTCACATGAGGGATTCTGTCTCTTCCTCCCCACTTTTCACTTCAGAAAAAAAAATCCTACAGGCTTTCCCCTTTCAGGCAAATACAACTTCTGGAAAATGAGGGGAAAATTCCAGAAAAGATGGAGTCCTAGATAGAGGCCTTACATTCCACGTATAAACTATGCTGAAGTCTCTCCCTGACCCTGGAACCATGCATTGGTGGGATAGACTCTTAGCAGCAGGAACAGAAATGAAAGTACCAAATTGAGATTTGAACTGCCAACCAAGAGAGTTTGCAATTTGATTCCAACCAAATTAATTGATTGCTAGAAGAACAAAGACAAGAAAAAAAAATACATTTCAGGAGAATACAAGATAATCCAGAATTTTTGCAGCATAATATTCAAAATGTCTACAAGATAACACAGAATTTGACCTTCAAATGAAATCAATGGGAGGGTACAAGATTTTTGAATTTGTAGACTTTAAAGTAGCTATTTAATCATACTCATGATGTCAAGAAAAGTATGCTTGTAATGAAGAGAAAAATTAATAGAGAAACTTAAATTGTAAACAAGAACTTAAAAACATTTATTGTGAGGGAGTCAGAGGAGGATTTCATAAACTAAAAGAATAAGAGCTAAAAGGGTAGAAAATTCAACAGTTCTTATATGGACTGGGAAACATTTTCTTTTTCAGCAACATTTAATTATGATCAGTATATTCAGGTGGTTAATTTATATTTGTTAGATTCTTTATTGATGCATAGTGAGCCCAGCAGTCACTGAATACATTAGTCTGAAAATACACTTCTAACCTTATTACCCGAGTGTAAACATCACAAAGAAATAAAAGTAAAATTCATTTAAGTCAGAACATGTTTTAATCTTTGTCATTTTTTAAGTTTATTTAAATCCATTTTATTATGAAATAAAAGAGAGATAAGTAAATATTTTAAAGCAACATTAGAGGAACTAATTTTAAAATGCCCCCAAATATGAAAGGACATAGTGATGATGTAGTTTCTCTCTCTCTCAGACAGTATACATTTTGAAACATTTCAGAAAAAAATAAATTTTAACAATTCCACGGGAGAGGAAAAGCACTGTGGTTATAAACACATAGGCATTAGAATCAAAGTTATAGATTTACATGTGCTGGATATATTATTTATTGGCTATCTGAACTCAGGCACATTCATTAGGTATTCTGAAATTCCTATAGCTCATTCTCAAAATGAGAATTTTGACTATCATCCTTACTGTTTTCTTTTTTCCTGTTTTTATGTTCATTATTTTCTCATGTTTCTTATAGCTTCAGTCACTGATACTGGAGGCTATGTATATTTTCATTTCACTATCAATTATTTGGGGGTATATTATTTGCCAGTGATAAAAAATTATATTATACTTTTAAAAAGAGGTCATTATGAAAATAAAGTAAGGCAATATATATTTTTTTCAATCAGAGTATACATTGCAAGCCACCTCCCCTTTTCAACTACCAATAAATTATTTTATTCCTTGTTAAAAAGAATTCACTGTGTTTTCATTGCTAAGGAATATGACAAAAGTGAATCCAGTTTCAGAGATGAGAATTTCCAGACATATATACTATTTTTTTCCTAGATTTTGTAATTATTAAAAAAATAAAAAATTATACTTCAGTTTGCATAGTTCCTCATATAGTAACCAAATCTCACAAATGTCCTTTTGTTTTTGAAGATAAGCCTTTCTTTTTATCTACTGAATAAAAACAACTCATAAAGTATCCCGGTTCCATTTTCTCTACGTGCTCCTGGCTAATTCTCTAGGGATTCCTTATGTGCCTCTACTTTGGAATCCCTTACAGTATTCTTTTCTCTTTGCCAGTAATTTCATTATCCTGCCAATCCTCCATCTGGCATGGGAAGTAGAGAGTTGTTCTGTTCAAGAACACTCATCAAAGGAAGAGCCAGAAGACTCATCCCTCCCTGACAACCAGAAATTAAAAAAAAAGAAAGAATTATAGCCTAATGAAAATATACAAGCTGCTTGAGATTTTCAAAATTCTAGCCATAGTGTTGAAATGGCATTCCTTCAAGTCTCTATGAATCATCATGTTTGTAGAGAAGAAAAGGAGACGGGCAGAAGGGGATATAGTACTCTCTCTGTGAAATGACCCAGTAGTTCAGCAACACCCACATCCTTTTGGTTCCTTTATTAGAACTCTTCAATCAAATACAATGGCTCATTTGTTCCTTCCTTTCCATTGGATGATTATCAACAGGGCCCTAGAGATTTTCTGAGGCATCCTTATGTAAATTGGAAACATAGGTGGCAATGAAATTGTCTTAATCATCAAAAGGGAGGCAAAGATTGAAATGTGACCCTAAGGAATGAACCTTTCAACAGATCCCTTGACTCTATAAATCTATACTCATAGGCTGGCTGAACTCTAGACAGAGCGGTTGGAAGTTTTTATCTCATCATGATAAGGCATAACTTACAAAGAGCATCAAAAAGCTCGCAGCAGTATGTTTTAGAATATTTCTGTGTGCATGAGAATCCACCTGTTTGTTATAAAACCAACTAATTGAAACTACTTGAATCATATACATAAACATGTGCATGTGCAACACACACACAATATTAACTATTTATATTTATTTAATATTAGGTCTGTGTAGGGTGTAAAGGTCTGGGTAGATGCAGGGATTGTCAGTGACTGAGTGGTATGGCTTTGGGGGGGGGAATATGCCCCCCTAACTTTCCCAGGGACTTTTTTTTTGTACAGAGACAGAGTCAGAGAGAGCGATAGATAGGGACAGACAGACAGAAACAGAGAGAGATGAGAAGCATCAATCGTCTGTTTTTCGTTGTGACACCTTAGTTTTTCATTGATTGCTTTCTCATATATGCCTTGACCGTGGGCCTTCAGCAGACTGAGTGACCCCTTGCTTAAGCCAGCAACCTTGGGTCCAAGATGGTGAGCTTTTTGCTCAAACCAGATGAGCCCGCGCTCAAGCTGGCGATCTCGGAGTCTCGAACCTGGGTCCTCTGCATCCCAGTCTGATGCTCTATCCACTCTGCCACTGCCTGGTCAGGCTCCCAGGGATCTTGATGTTATCTCCCCCTCTCTGGGCTCCTACCAGCTCCACCCTTCTGACTCCTGCTGGCCTAGCCCTGCCAAGGTCTGGGCAGAATCCAGGACAGACTGAGTTGCATGGCTCTGAGGCAGGGACCTTATGCTCCACTTTCCCCCAAGCCTGATGGACACCTTCCTTTAATGGAAGATCCACTAGCCCTACCCTCCCAGCTCCCAGCAGCCCTGCCCTGTTGAACTCAGGGTCCTGGCAGAAGCTGGAATAGGCCTAGAAGTGTGGCTCCAGAATGGGACAATCTTCTCCTCACATGCTTGACCAGTGCAGAGCCCTCCCTGCATGTGGCCAAATCTTGGTCTGTTTGGGCCTGATAATCTCTACCGACCTCAACCACACCATGAAGGTCTGTGGGCAGCTGGTGGGTGGTAGCTAGACTTGGTACACCTTGGGACATTTGCTTATTGGCCTCAGACCCAGCACTGGCATTACGTTTGAACCTGTATTGATCTGGTGACCACCACTCACCCCTATCTGGTGACTCACTGAGAACCTATCTCATGAAATTCAAATACCACCAGAAGATCTTCTAGTGACTGAGCCTATCAGACAGCCAGCATGTGGAGGTAGTCAGAGGAGGATCTCAGGGGACCCCAGGGTGCCATGGGACTTTGGCTGACCTGCCCCTGGACTTGTTGCTGGTAAAAGCTAGCGTTGTGTAGACTTGGTCCTTCCTGTGCATACCTAGGCCCAGCAGAGGCAGCCATAAACTGTGGATCACTTTGTACCTCCAAAGAGCAAACAGGTTGCCCAGGGCCAGTCATAGGCAGTATCTGACATTGGCTGACACCAGGGTCCCTCCCAAGAGGCACCTGAACCAATGTACTTAGTGGCCAGCTTTAGACAACATTACAGCAGGATCCAATTAGCTTTACAAGTAGAATATCCAACAGGAGGAGATCTTGACAGGCTCCAGACCCTGTTGAGGTACATTGCACTTCATGTGATGTGCACCTGAACCACAGCTCATACACTGTGGTCAGGGTCAGTCCTCACAGTCAGTCAGCCTAGGGGTGGCCCCACTCATGAACAGGCCAATAACAATCAAGACAATTATAACAGGAGGAACCACATAACTCACACAAGAGACATTCCTGGAGCATACAGATTAGGTGATCAAGAAAACTTCAGTACTGGGTCCCACAGGACCCTTAGTACATAAGACCACCCTATCAAGAATGGGAGTCAAAGAACATCTACCAAATACATAAAAACAAATGCAAAGAGGCACCCCAAATGGGTAGTCAAAGAAATATGCCCCAAATGAAAGACTAGGAGAAATCTCTAGAAAATGAACTAAATGAAATGTGAGCAAGTAATTGAGTAAAAACAAAACAAAACAAAAAACCCCACACAGTTTAAAGAATACTGAAGGAACTTAGTCAGAACTATAAAATATCTGGAATAAAGAATACACTAGAAGAAATAAACAATAGGCTGGATGAAGCAGAGGATCGAATCAATAATTTGGAAGATAAAGTAGAAAAAAACCTAATCAGAATAGAACAATGAAAAAATAATTAAAAAATAAAGATAGTTTAAGGAACCACAAAGACACCAAATAGCTCTAGTGCTCTTGATAACAAAGAATGAACTTAAGGAGTCGTGCTCCTTAATATGAAGCTGTACTATAGTTCATAGTAAGCAAAACAGCATGGTACTGGCGTAAAAACAGACATGCAGATCAATGGAACAGAACAGAGAGCCCAGAAATAAACCCACAGCTTTATGGTCAATTGATATTTGACAAAGGATGTAAGAACATACAATGGGGTAAAGATAATCTATTCAACAAATGGTATTGTGAAAATTGGATAGATATGTGCAAAAAAATAAAATTAGACCACTTTCTTCCACAAGAATAAACTCAAAATTGATTAAAAACTTAAATGTAAGACTTGAGAGCTCACTTCAGCAGCACATATACTAAGATTGGAACGATACAGAGAAGATTAGCATGGCCCCTGCGCAAGGATGACACTCAAATTCCTGAAGTGTTCCATATTTTGAAGAGAAAAAAAAGACTTGAAACAACAAAAATCCTAGAAGAAAACATAGGTAGTAAAATCTCATACATTTTACATAGCAATATTTTTTTCTGATATGTCTCTTTGGGTAAGGGAAATAATAACAACAAAAAATAAACAAGTGAGACTACATCAAACTGAAATGTTTTTACATAGCAAAGGAAACCATCAACTTAATGAAAATACAACCCACTAAATGAGAGATATTATAAATATTTACCAATGATATATCTGGTAAGGGGTTAATATTCAAAATTTATAAAGTACTAACACAACTCAACACCAAAAAATCAAACAATCAATTAAAAAATAGGCCAAGGACCTGAATAGACACTTCTCCAAAGAGGACATACAGATGACCAATAGATATATGAAAGGATGTTCAACATCACTAATCATCAGAGAAATGCAAATTAAAACCACAATGAGATATCACCTCACATCTGTCAGAATGGCTATCCTCAATACATCAACAAACCACAAGTATAGGTGAGGGTGTGGAATAAAGGGAACCCTCATACACCATTGGGGGAATGCATACTGGTACAGCCACTGTGGACAACAATATGGAGTTTCCTCAAAAAATTAAAAATGAAACTGCTTTATGACCCAGGAACTCCACTTCTAGGAATATATCTGAAAAGAACTGAAACACTGATTTGAAAGAATAAATGCATCCCTACGTTCACTGCAGCCCCATTTGTAACAGTCAAAATAGGGAAGCAGCCCAAGTGCCCATCAGTATGTGAGTGGATAAAAAAGCTATGGTACCTTTACACAATGGAATACTACTCAGCCATATAGAAAAGAAAAGGAAAAAAATAAAAAGGGAAGTCTTATTTTTTGCAACAGCATGGGTGGATCTGGAGAGAGTTATCTAAGTGAAATAAACCAGTCAGACAAGGACAAATACCATATGATATCACTTATATGTGGAATCTCATGAACAAAGTTAACAAACAAAATGGAAAGAGAATGACTCAGAGATACAGAAAACAGACTGATAGCTAGAGAGTAGAGGGCTTGGGGGTTGGGTTGAAAAGTTGAAGGAATAAAGAAAGCAAAAAATAAGCAAACAACCCTCCCCCCAAACTCATAGATACAGACCATAATATGGTGATTACTGGATAGAGTGGGGGAAGTAGAGGAGGGTAAGGGTGATATAAGAGGGTGATGGTGATGGAAGGAGAATTGACTGTGGGTGGTGAACACACAGTACAATACACAGATGATGTATTCTAGAATCATAAACCTGAAAGCTATGTAGTTTTATTAACAAATATCACCCCAATACATTTAATAAAAATTAAAATAATATAATGTGATTCATATCTTTCCTGAACTTTTTATTAGCATACAAGTATACATATTATTTTAAAAGCACATGCTATAATGGTTTCCAGATTCTCTTAAATTACCATAACTAAATATACACACATATGTAAATAACCATTTTTTTAATTAAAAAATGTTTATGTGCTGATATACAACATCTATTTTCTTCACCATTACATGGATATCTTCCTGATTTTGGATTCATTTTATTTATTTATTTATTTATTTATTTATTTATTTATTTTTTTGTATTTTTCTGAAGCTGGAAACAGGAGAGACAGTCTGACAGACTCCCACATGCGCCCGACCCCGGGATCCACCCGGCACGCCCACCAGGGGCGTGATGCTCTGCCCACCAGGAGGCGATGCTCTGCCCCTCCGGGGCATCGCTCTGTTGCCACCAGAGCCACTCTAGCGCCTGGGGCAGAGGCCGAGGAGCCATCCCCAGCGCCCGGGCTATCTTTGCTCCAATGGAGCCTCGGCTGCGGGAGGGGAAGAGAGAGACAGAGAGGAAGGAGAGGGGGAGGGGTGGAGAAGCAGATGGGCGCTTCTCCTGTGTGCCCTGGCTCGAATCGAACCCGGGACTTCTGCACGCCAGGCCGACGCTCTACCACTGAGCCAACCGGCCAGGGCTTGGATTCATTTTATTGCGTTCCATTTCACGACTGATGTACAAATTATGTAGTTAGTATCAGTGGCAATTTGATTATGTATATTTTTACTTTAAGAATTGCTCTATATTTAAAAGAAAGTATATTTGAAATTTTGACATTATCTAATTGCTCTTCTAAATGAAGTTTATGAGTTCATGGATGCCAAAATGGCCTATTTCTGTAGATCAGGGGTCGGGAACCTGTGGCTCACGAGCCAGATGTGGCTCTTTTGATGGCTGCATCTGGTTCGCAGACAAATCTTTAATAAAAAAATAATGTTAAAAATATAAAACATTCTCATGTATTACAATCCATTCATTTCCTACCACTCATGTTCATGGTTGTGGGTGGCTGGAGCCAATCATAGCCGTCCTCCAGGACAACACCAAATTTTTATTGAGTAATGCATAACGTACACGGGTCGTTGTATGGCTCTCACAGAATTACATTTTAAAATATGTGGCGTTCATGGCTCTCTCAGCCAAAAAGTTTTCCGACCCCTGCTGTAGATCTTTCTTACCGTTGTTCACTGACATTTTTCACTTAGGTTAAGCTGGAAGGTAATAAATATCTCAAATGTATTTTCTATATGTATTTCTCAGATTATTATTAAAAGCAGAGGGACCTGGTATGTGCTTATTATGATTTCTGTAAGTTGTTTATTTTACCTACTTTTCAATATATATTTATCTAAAAAATAAAACTACCTAATTTTCTACATAAAAATTGATCTGATACACACAATAATTAATGCTGCTCATTTTTCACTGAAAGTGGGTGATAAAAATTTGATATCAGTTAATTCAGTGGCCATTTGTTTGTTTAAAAAACACCCTTATTGAGCATTGATCTTTCCTTAAAAGGTATTAAGTGCTGAATATACAAATATAAATAACTCCAAACTAGAATTAGGGCAAACCTCTCTTGAAAAATTTATTTCTCACTTTACTTGAAGTAACTATTTATTTTTCCTGAGTTGCGTAACAGAACCTGAAGAGAAGCACAACATTTAATTTTGATCTTTTATTGGTGTTCTGTGGAGATTGTATACAAGGCTCAGACACTCTCTACTGCTCTCTGCCTTTCTGGAAATGTATAACCTTCCCTGGAGTTTATAATGTATAAAAATGTGTCTATTGCAATATCCCAGCCAGGCTCAGTCATTACCTGGGCTCTGTACTAGGAAGTGTGGCCATTGTGTGAACTTGGTGGTGAGGCCAAGCCATGAGAACTGGAGTCCTGCATGATTTATGCCCCTCATAACAGGAGATCTGAGCGGTGAACCTTCATGGCTGCAGGCAGATGCAGCCTTGGTGTTGGCTGTATCCTGAAAAGGTGAGACAGTAGGTTCAAAACAAAGTGGCTAAAGTCAAAGCATGAGTCCAAGATTTAACATGATTGTTTATATGGGACAGCAGGTAGTATTCTCCCATTCTTCAGATAGGTCTGCTGAAGACATTTATGATGGTCCCCATTCAAGCTTATATGGGTAAAACTGTATAGAAGATGGAATTCAATAGATAGGAATTGGTAAGGGCCACTGAAAGGCACCTTTTAGCGTAAAGGCAGTCAAACGTACCTAACCTACTGAGGAATAATCCTATTCCGAATATTCTTTCTCTTGCCTTCTGGTGGAAACAAGTTCTCTTTTCATTCTTTCAGTTGTCATTTTGGAGCAATCCAAGTGATAGGAGTGGGAGCAGGGTAAGAGAGTCAGCAAAATGCCTTACATCTACCAGTTCTAGGGTGTAAGTGAATCTATCTATCTGTCCCTGGTCGCAGTGGTAAATGGAGCTATAATCAAGTCTAGAATGGGTCTTCCTAGTTCCAGAGAATGATGGCTACTCTTTATTCTGAACACGCTATCCATGCCCTCTCCTTGTTGAACTGAAGTCAATGGCACAACATGAACACTAGGACCCAGAGTTATGTTCCTAGACTTAATTATTTAAAAAAAACACCAAGGCATCTGTGCTCTGCCATTTTACATTATATGAATTCAAGATGACAACTTCTTTGGTGACACAGTTTTCTTGTTGTCATACTTGCATACTGTGTCCTATGGTGATTATTGTAGACATTATTTCCTCCAGGGTGGTCCACAGTCATTTAACACCTTAAATCACTTTGGATCTCTGGGTAAGGATTTATTAATTAGGTGGACAGAAGATAAATATATCTGTAACTATGGCAAGGAGCCAAGGCTTACTGCTCCCAAGCATCCTAAGAAGTTGCTAGAACCCAATTTATCTTCAGAGAATGAGTAACATGGGTTCAAGAGAAAAAACACTGACATGAAAGAATGCTATTTTAAATAATCATTAAAATGAGATAATTTACTTTTTTAGGTAAAATTCTTTTAAATAAATCTCCCCAAAGAGTTCATAAGCAACAATTTTGGAGTACTTCCAAATTTGTGCTGATACAGTTTCCTGGAAAGTCTAGCAGATGTTTTTTGGGGAGGGGATCCCATGTTAGGGTCTTTTTATTATTTTTCAGCATCTAACAGCAATGAAGGTGCTCATAAAATATACTAAAACTGGCATTCATTTGGAGAAAATTAGAGGTCCTTTTATGTCTAAGAAATGAAATTCTTTGAACAAGAAATGATTTCACTCACATGTTTCTCTTTACTGAAGTTTTTTGAGAAAAAAAGTATATATCATAAGTATGCTCTTTTTTTTTAACTGTCCATGTCTGTGATGTTCTGAATCAATTTTTGTTTGAAGAACAGGGCAACCATAATTTGATTTCTTTTCTATGAAGTTTTCTTATTTTTTAAAGATGTCTCTTCAAAATAAGGCTTTCCCATTTTATAGGGTAACTTGTACATCAAGTGGTGATCATGAAAAAAAAAGTGAAAAATGTCTGTTTAGAACATTGGTTGGGATAGTGCATAAAAATAAAATGGGGGGGATTTTGTAGATTTGTGTATCTCATAAACATATTCTAAATCATAAACTTTACTGGAACAAGTTGTAGAAAATCAAATTAATTTACCTAAAAATGTCAGCCATTGGGAACATATGGCACTGCCATAGCAGAACACGCACAGAGACACCAGATAGATTAGGGGGATAAACGTTGCTTTGCTGTTCAGGAGTACATTCTTCTTCTTTGCCTTACATTTGAGATATAAACTAACATGCTATTGAAATGCTGCTGCGATCAGGCATTCATTCTTTTTTTTTATTTTTTTTATTTTTAATGGGGTGACATCAGTAAATCAAGATACATATATTCAAAGATAACATGTCCAGGTTATCTTGTCGTTCAATTATGTTGCATACCCATCACCCAAAGTCAGATTGTCCTCTGTCATCTTCTATCTAGTTCTCTTTGTGTCCCTCCCCCTCCCCCTTTCCCTCTCCCATTCCCCCCTCCCCCCGTAACCACCACACTCTTATCAATGTCTCTTGGTCTCACTTTTATGTCCCATCTACGTATGGAATAATGCAGTTCCTGGTTTTTTCTGATTTACTTATTTCACTCCGTATAATGTTATCAAGATCCCACCATTTTGCTATAAATGTTCCGATGTCATCATTTCTTATGGCTGAGTAGTATTCCATAGTATATATGTGCCACATCTTCTTTATCCAGTCATCTATTGACGGGCTTTTTGGTTGTTTCCATGTCCTGGCCACTGTGAACAATGCTGCAATGAACATTCATTCTTAAATGTTGTCAATGAATCAAGTACCAGGAAAAAAAATGCTATGCTCAAAAAAAATCCTCATAGCGAGGCCCACATGTGTATCCTGCCCTCTCAGATGTTAGTTATGCAGAATTGCAAACAGCCTGTGTGTTATTGTCAAGGGATATCTATTATGCCAGCCTCTTTGTTTCACTTTTGCTATGTCTTGTTTAGCCGCCAGAATAAAAACTGCAAAGGATTAGCAATTGCTTGCCAAATGCTATGTCTTCCCCAGGTATTTGAAAATAAAACATCTCAAATTTTTATGGCTTGCCATTTTTAGCACTTTCCAATTTTATTTTGAGATGTGTGTGTGTGTGTGTGTGTGTGTGTGTGTGTGTGTGTACATTTTAACCAGAGAAGAAGTAATATCAAAAAAGTCATGATGTTTAAAACTTCTCTTTCCCTCTCCTTTATAAAGAGCCACTTTTTGGAAAAGAAATCATATTCCTCTTTTTAAAAGTACCTCTGGAAAAAAAAAGTACCTCTGCATTTTCCTTTTGAAGGAGAGTTTCCATTTTTTTAGGCGGCCAATTTTGTTCTTACAACTATATGACATTGTATCATTTTCTTTTTATTCCTACCAGAAGAGATGCCCTGGATTAAATTGTCTTTGGCTGATAAAGCACACGTGGAAATCAAAGCAAGCTAAGAGATGTTTCTCAGATATTTTCTGCCTTAGAAACTAGGGAAGGAGCAATGTTGCAAAAGATTCCAGAGAACTCTGGGGGTCAATCGGAAGAAGAAGCTCAAGGTTAAGAGAAATAAGAGCTGGATTTTTGGGTACAAAGACACAATAGTCTTTTTATATGATAATTTGTCATATATTAATTTAACAAATATCTGGTCAACTCTCACTTGGTTTCAGGTGCTGTGTAAGCACATGTTCTCTAGTTATAAAATATGTGTTTATTGTTAATAGTATAGAAAAATGAATGACATTAAATATGTAGTCAATCACAAATATTTCCCATTTGTTAATTAGGGCATTAGATAAATTTTTTCTATCAAGGTTTTAGAACTTGGATTGTTAGTGAAATTTAAACCTGTTGATCATTCATTAACATTTAAGAATTACATTTGTTGTTTATTAGTCCAGAAGTCACTTTCCATTTTAAGTATCATTATGAAGTATGACATATTATTAGTTTTACAAAATTATAGTAATTAAAAAAAAGAGTTAAAATTTTTCTGATGAATTTGCTGTGAAATTCCTATCAGAGTGACTTTGCATATGTCTTGTTTTATATACTTAAAAGCTTATTTGATCTGAGTATCAACCAAGGACAACACACTTAAAAAAATGGTTTCCCCTTGGGTTACATAAGCAGCTAAACAAACAGCATATACATGTTCCATTGGCTTTGTTTCATAGGCAAACCAGTTACTAGAAGTATGCATATCTTCAGTCTCTGACCAGAGTACAATGTCCCATATAACTGATATTTAAAATTCTAATGTGGCCCTGGCAGGTTGGCTCAGTGGTAGAGCATTGGTCCAGCATGTGAAAGTCCCAAGTTTGATTCCTGGTCAGGGCACACAGGAGAGGCGCCTATCTGCCTCTCCACCCTCCCCTTCTCCTTCCTCTCTATCTCTCTCTTCCCCTCCCGCAGCCAAGGCTCCATTGGAGCAAAGTTGGCCCAGGCACTGAGGCTGGCCCCATGACCTCTGCCTCAGGCACTAGAATGGCTTGGGTTGTAACAGAACAATGCCCCAAATGGGCAGAGCATTGCCCCCTAGTGGGCATGCTGGGTGGATCTCAGTTGGGAGCATGTAGGAGTCCGTCTCTCTGCCACCCTGGTTCTCACTTCAGAAAAATATGAAAGAATAATAATAAAATAAAATTCTAATGTGTACAATGCTCAAATGCACAAAAGTACAGTGGAACTCTTCCCCAATATGGTTATCTCTTATTTAGTGGAATGGATTATTTCATTATAATAGAAATCCCAATGTTTTCTTCCTACTCCATTTAACTTTATTCTCTCCATCTTTGAGCTAATACTGCTTTTTTGTTTGTTTTTCTGTTTAAATATAATCTAGGTAAGAACCTTTTTTTTCCTTTTTAAATAAATTAACTGAATAGTTTATCACCATTGCTGTTGGTAGTAACCCAGAACTTTTTCTTGGCTTTTATATTATTCTCTTTAGGTCATCTTATAATCTACCTATTTTTTGCTGAACTGTGGACTTAGTGTTACTGATATTTAGATCAATATCTCTTTTGCAGGGGTGTCTTACTTTTCCTTCATCAGTGTAACATCCAATTGCCTTACAACACATCTACCTATGTACATCGCACCTGTTTGATCTCATGTCTAAGACTAAAGCCATTACCTTCCGTCAAGTGGATCAAACCTCTGTTTCTTCCACTATCATATATTTCTCATTTTAATTTGTAGCCTAACCACAATCCCTGGTCACAAAGCCGAACTACTAGAAATCATTAATCTAAGTAAGGATGTCGCTGTCTAAGTTAATTGACATTACTGATAAAACTCTCAACCTTAATGACTTAGTTCAATATAATTCATTTCACACTCTCATTACTGTCAAAAACGGGTATTCCTGGTTGGTAGCCCTCCTTGCAATATTGACTCAGGACTTCAGTTTTTGCCTCTTTTTCTCCAACTTTTTTCTCTCTCCCTCTGAACAATCACAATGGGCATTTTTTGGTCTATAATATAGGATGATAATAGCATCAAAATTTCAAGTTTAAGGCCTAAAGTTGATCCATGTAAACTTCCTTGCATGTAGTAGTGTTTACTATACAGTAGCTATTCATTATCTTCAGATGCTTCATGATTTGGTCCCCTGGTAGACCAGGAGAAGCCTAAAGACATGAACTTTATTGTCACTTCTGTATCCATAATGTCTGTTTTTATAAAATTTAAAGTTTTTTTTGCTAGTGGACACAACACAGTGACACTCGGGTGAGAGGGAGAACTCTTTTGTTACACATCTGCAAAGGAAAGGCCACACAGGCTCTTGCTCCCAAGGGCTGAGTAACAGCTGTCTGGAGCCCCAAGGGAAAGCTTCTGTGTGGCAAGTGAGATGGTTTAGCCAGGTTTTTTGTTTTGTTTTGTTTTGTTTATTTATTCATTTTAGAGAGGAGAGGGAGAGAAGAGAGAGAAAGAGATAGAGGAGAGACAGAGAGAGAAGGGGGGGAGGAGCTGGAAGCATCAACTCCCATATGTGTTTTGACCAGGCAAGCCCAGGGTTTCGAACTGGCGACCTCAGCATTTCCAGGTCGATGCTTTATCCACTGCACCACCACAGGTCAGGCAAGCCAGGTTTTGAGGGCTCCCTATATCTGGGCTAATTTGAATAACTTTGCGGGCTTGGGGGAACAGAGGCTCTAGTTTTCTGACACCTGATCTGGGGCAATGACGACAGCTTCATTGTGGTCTCCGGAGCAGGACTCCGATAAGGGAAGTCATTGAGGTGTAGGCTTCATCAGCTGCTTAAGGATATTTGACTGGTCTCTGCTCAGAGCTTTCAACTTGGGTCAAGAAAGAAACAAACTGTATATAAATGCCTCTTAGAGTCCTTAGAAAAAGGAAGTACTTGTTTTATCTTTGTTAAATAGAATGGAATTAATATCCTGGGAAAATATCACCTAACAATATTTCTTAGGTCTTGTGCTTAGTATTAATGTTTGGTTTTGGCTATACTGACATCAATGATGAATTTAAATAGCTATTCTAAAACCTTTTATTACAAATCTATAAAGAGATAGTGATATATTGCATCATTGTGTTTAATTCCTCTTTGTAACCTTTTAATACTAAGGAAGTTTTTGAAAATAGTAAATTTTCAGATCTGACCATAATTTGATTCATGCCTTTTTTGTATCATGTTAGATATGGTCTCCAGATTCTCATCTCTAACATCTGATGGAGGAAACATTGTGTGCAAAGTTATCCTTCAAGTTTATTGAACTCAAAAGTATTCATACTAAATCTTAATTTACCCTGCTTTTTATTTTGGTGGTCATTAGCAATGCAAACATAGTCACTCTCTGGTCTCAACACCTGTGAAATGTAATGCACATTCAAAAAGAAAACTAGCAGTTATTTTGTTTTACTGTGTACAACGTATCCATAGTTTGACTATTTTTTTATTCTTAATCATTGGGGCTGTCTTGCACAATTCCATCTGCTCTACAGAGCTGGTATGGCATTCTCTTTGAAATCATATGTATTCCTATTATGTCTTCCTCATCTTGAAAGCAGAGAGAAGAGTAACCATTTTCATCTCTCGTAATGCCAGACACCTGCTTCCATTGTCTGGTTTGGTTCACTCAGCTCAGTCATTTTCCAGATTATTATAAGCTTACATTGGGAACAATTCCAGCAAAAGACAGTTTCATCTGAAGCACTTGCTTCTGGTTCTACCTTTGTATTCTCCCAGTCAGTCTCCCGTTGCTTCTAGCTCTTTCTTTCCCCTTTTCATCAGTTTTTTTTTCTTGTCAATTTTCAGTACTGGTCTTCCTACATAAGAAGAAATCCTCTAAAGGTTTTCTTGGTTCACATAGATATCACCTCCTCTGGTAACAAGGAGATTGAACTGAATAGATTAGGGGTTAGAGTAAGGCCAAGAAAACCTTGATATTACTCAGCAACTGATAAACATCATGGCAGCCTTGCTCGCAATAATATTATCTGGGCGGATATGATACTTTTATACAAACTCCTTACACATACATTGACTTATTTGACTCTTAGAAAACTTTGGGAGCTAAGCAGGTCAGTTATTCCCATTTCATAGATCACGATGACTGAAGCTGAGAGAGGAGAAAAAAGCTAATGCAACGTCATAGTGTTTTTCAGCTAGCACATTTTTATTTTTACTATGCACAAAACCATGTTCAATTCTTTAATATCTTGAGAAATCTGAGGTACTTGAGCAAAATTGTTTTTGAAATACTGTAATATGCTCCAGTAAATGTCAGAAGAAATAGCTAAAATGGAAATTCACAATTCAGAATGATTCTTAATATGACTTAGTCAAAAAATAAATGGAAATTATGTTTTTATGATAGTTGTCTAGTGTCTTTGGTTAAGAGTAAGTTATAATTCTATATCTGAGTTCCCAGTCCCACAAATGCCAATCTTATATATTTCTTTGATATTAAAAAGAGAACACAAGGAAATAAAAATACAGTACCATTTATTTATTTATTTATTTATTTATTTATTTTTTAAACTTTTTATTTATTTATTTATTTTATTTATTCATTTTTAGAGAGGAGAGAGAGACAGAGAGGGAGAGAGAGGAAAGAGAGACAGAGAGAGAGAGAGAAGGGGGGAGGAGCTGGAAGCATCAACTCCCATATGTGCCTTGACCAGGCAAGCCCAGGGTTTCGAACTGGCGACCTCAGCATTTCCAGGTCGATGCTTTATTCACTGCGCCACCACAGGTCAGGCCAGTACCATTTATTATAACTCAGATTAACTGTCAATGAATGTAATTGTTGAGATATTTTTACTTCTAAATTTTTATGATGCTATAATTTATTCATGTAATTTATGAAATATTATTTTTGAACAAACCTGTCTTTTATATAATATAATCAGATAAAACCAAGAATTTTTAAACATATAATTTAATAGGATCTCTGGAATTGTAAAAGCTAATGCTAGGTCAAAAGCTTATTAGTAGTAAACACTTGAAAAAGAGGAATAACATTAGTTAATTTGGAAATAAAATTTTCTTATCCATCTTTTTTCATAGAAAAAAATAAAAATTTTAATAAAATCTAGCTAGTAAAATATATGTGTCCATGTGACAGTCCTTGATTAAACTCTCAGGGCTGTATTAAGCCATCAATCTAACAAATAAGTTATAGACAATAATGGATCAATTAATTAGTTGTGTCAGTAACTTCTAAAGAGAAGCCAATAGTTTGTTTCAAACATTGTCTTTACCAATGAATATAAGACTATCAAGAAAGCAAGTGAAATGAGCCAGTCAGAGAAAGAAAAATACCATATGATTTCATTTATATGTGGAATCTAATGAACAAAATAGAAACAGACATATATATGTCTCCCCCAAATCTCATAGACACAGACAACAGTACGGTGATCACCTCTATGGAGGTAGAAGAGAGTAAAGAGGGGATAAGTGGTGATGGAAGTAGACTTGACCTTGGGTGGTAAACACACAATGCAATATATAGATGATGTATTATAGAATTATACACTTGAAACCTATATAATTTTATTAACCAATGTCACCCCAATAAATTCTATAAAAAAATTTAAAGAAAACCAGAAGTCCCAAAACAATGAAAAAAAAAAAAGATAGTTCTTACTATCTTTAAGTTTGCTGTGATCTTCAAGGAAAGTTCTGGCCATTTCATTACATACAAAATTTCAACTCAGGAGAATTCTTCTACCTATGCCACATCACCTTACTTATTTCCAGTGTTAGAAAAAAATCTTTCCTATCCAACTTATTATAGTTAATCTAGTCTGTGATACAAACCACCAGACAAGTAACATCTCCTAAGAGGGTGGAATTTTTCTCTTTCGGATATTAGTCTGCTCAGGCTGCCATAGCTAAGTACCACAGACTGGGCGGCTTAAACAACATACATTTATTTCCTTACAGTTCTTGAAAATAGAATCCAAGATCCAGGTGTCAACAGGGTCGGTTTCTTCTGAGGCCTCTTTCCCGGGTTTGAGGGTGGCTATCTTCTTCCTGTACTTTCACCTGGACTTTACTCTGGTCATGTCTCTGTCCAAATTTTTTCTTATTATTATGCACCAGTCATGTTGGATGAGAGCCTACTCTAAGGACCTCATTTTAACCTAATTAGCTCTTCACAGGCCCTCCAAATACAGTGACATTCTGAAGTACTAAAGATCAGGCTGTCCCCATATGAATTTTGAAGAAAAACATTTCTGTCCGTGAATTATGCATAAATGGACCAATCATGAGATACACCATGGATCTGACTAGGGAGCTTCTCAGACCTGATTTCTTACCTTCCAAAGCTTACGAAATTTATTTAGGCTTTGGCATTTCATTTGGAAACATTAAGCATCACCATCGTGGAATTCCATATATGATAGTGATTGTATTAATCTGCACTGAATTCTTTGCTGTGTTTTTATTTAGATTGCGTTGTACATCATACAAGGCAGCAGCATTTTGGCGTACTTTGGAAACTACGTCCCAGGTATTTAGAAAAGCCCACGTCTCTGCCACTCCCAGTACTTTAACCTCAAGTCTCATGGAAGGCTGACCTCCTCTCATTTCCTTAGCGGAGGAAGAAAATTGTATTTGATAATAAATTATCTTAAATTTAAAATAATAAATATTTTAAATTCCCTGATCACTTAGAAACATTTGCATGTGTTTTGTATGTGTGTGTGTGTGTGTGTGTGTACTTCTTGACTAGGATTTTCCTTTTATAAGGAAATTAGCTAGTCTGCTTTTCACTCCAGTCTCATTAAATGACAGAGCTGGGCTGCTTAACCACTCCCTTTGAAAGACTAACAATTTTCTGCCTATGTTTAGAAATTGACCATTTTCTAAATGAGGCCTATAATCTTAAGGTAGTTCAAGAAGTACTCTTCTTGCTTATTTTAAATATTTTCCTATTCTCCATTCCATCTTTTTAGTATGTTCATTGAGAGTTGCATAATTTTTTCACAGTAAGCAACTATTTTCACACCCAATATTTCTTCTCATGAGTTTAAGAATGTAAACATTTATATCATCTTATCTGTTGAAATAAATAAGAATTTTTTTTATGTTTTATTTCTCCTTTCAGATTTTAACCAGTTGAAATAATTATTTTGGCCTTGGCTGCTTGGCTCAGTGGTAGAGCGTTAGCCAGTATGTGGAAGTCCCAGGTTCGATTCCCAGTCAAGGCACACAGGAGAAGTGACCATTTACTTCTCCACCCCTCCTCCATCTCTGCTTCTCTTCTCTCTCTCTCTTTCTCTCTCTCTCTTATCCAGTCCTGCAGCCATGACTCAGTCAGAGCAAGTTGGCCCCAGGCACTGAAGATGGCTCCATGGCTTAGCCTCTGGCACTAAAAATAGCTTGGTTGCTGAGTAACAGTCCAAGATGGGCAGAGCATAGCCAGGTAGGAGGCATGCTGGGTCAGGGTGCTTGTAGGAGTCTGTCACTTTGCCTCCCTGCTTCTCACTTCAGAAGAAAAAGAAAAAAAGGAAGTAATTATTTCAATACCTTTCCCTTATATTTTTATTTTAATTTAAAATATATATATACTTATAACAGTAAAGCTGCCCAAAATGTTTAATTATCTCCATTCATTAAGGAATATACCGCACAAAGGTGAAGGCAGTAAACTTTCAAGCATCCTGAGAGTGGCATTGGTTTTGCATACTGGCCACTTGTTTGGTTTGTGTTTTATTTCCATATTATTCTTAGACTAGTAAATTGAAGAAGAAAGTAATAGATATGAGGGAAACCAGATCAAGAATTCACATTAGTTATTTTTTGGAGAATCTCTCAACATATTAGTAGGAGTTCTAGCCAACTATTACTTTCCCCAAACAACCCTAGTATTTAGCGAATATCCACTATGATAACTTTAAATTTGAAGTATGTTTATAACACCTCGTATTTCTTATCAGACAGATGAGTTCTCCTCAATGAATTGCTCACAAAAAGCATCTGAAGTGTAAAGTACCCTCTGAGCCACCATCTGTTTTCTGCGTTCTTGCCTCCCCGCATAGCTCCTGAGGAAGCATGCCTGTACATTGTTTTTTCTGCTTCTATAGTTTGGCATTTTATATTCCCCAGAGTGTTGCTCAATTCTGCAAGGGTTCCTGGCAACCTTGGATTTTCATGCTAGTTCTTCTCATTCCCAAAATTATTATGCCAAATTCAATATCAGGAGTTAGAAATATTTCATCAGCTTCTCCAATTAGATGATCTTATCACTGTAGTATATTGACTTCAAACTTCTCTTGTTGTGGGTGTACGAGATTGAATTTCCTGATACAGAAATGTTGTCTGTTAGAAATGGAAACTTGAAAGGTCAGGAAATACTCCAGCAGGCTGTCCTTGTGAGATGCTATAATACAAGTTTGGTTGTTGCTGTTGTTGTTTTGGTGCCCTGACCTGGGATCGAACCCACAACCTTGGCATATCAGGACAACGCTCTAACCAACAGAGCTACCCAGCCAGGGCAATAGTACAGGGTTTTAATGGACTGGGGGGAAAAAAATCAAGGTAATGACATCTGTGTAACCATTTAAGTTTGACAAAAATCGTTTTCTCATTATCTCCCCTTTTGGTTGAAGAAATATCTCAGATCACTGAAGTGAACTATTATAGCCCTATCGATAGAGCAGAGGTTTGAGGCAATGTTTCCTGGCTATATTTAATGCTGGAAAATGGAAGCTGTTGTGGGAGAGGCAGAAGCATGGCAAATGGTATAAATGAAGAATTATTATCCACTTTGTTGTCTTAGACATTCAATCTCAAAAGCATGATCCCATTAATAAGGGTTTGAAATAAGACCTTACCGTATTTATAGTAAGATATTCCTTCTTAATTTCTCTCTCATGAAGGAAACAAACTGATGATATGCGAATGAAGTCAGGCCAGTTTTTCCCAAATAATGCCTTCCTGTCTGAGATGGAAAGACAATATTCCAAGGGTAGTATTAAATTACCAGCATGGCTCAGTGCACTGTTCAACTTTCAATTCATTGTCAGATGCAATTGGTATAGTGTCAGAACCCATCAAAACCCTAACAAAACAATCTCTCTCAGGAGAAACATACTGTAACTATTACAAGGCACTTTTAAGGTTTATTGATTTGGAGATAGGAAGAATATCTAGATGTGAGGCAGGACAGAGATGAAGTACATTTCTCAGACAAGCATAATAAACATGCTTCCAAATCAGGGATCATATAAATATGAAAACTGAGCAACACTCTGTATATGTTCTCCTTTCATAGCTATACTTGTGCCAGATTAGAAATATCCAAAAGACAAAGGTATTGTTTTTCAGTGTGTTGGTGCCAATATAGTAGTTGCTTTATCTCTGATAGGAAAATAAGAATGACAGTTTTTAAAAAGTCTAGAGAGTCTGAAGATAAAGAAATCACAGGATAGCTTGAGGGCTCTATAGTATCATGATTTCAACTTCAGAAGAATTCAGTAAATTGACCTGCTAGTTTCCCACATTTGTTTAACCCATATTTAGTATCTCCCTACAGCATGGGACCTCTTTAATACTTTTCTCGGTAAAGGTGACTTGATTTTTCCTAGGTGGAATTATAAATGTAATTATGCTTGTTTACAGTACTAAAAATTGTGCCAAAAAAGTACAGTATGTTCTTAAATAGTCTCTATTCAAGAATATGTTACTTGTTTACATAGGTTAAGTAATGCCTACTCAAAATGGTTTGATTAAATGTGAATTCTATATTAAAATTGGCAAATGAAACAGTGGCTTAAAAGCTATTTTTTTTTTTTTTTTTTTTTTTTTTTTACAGAGACAGAGAGTCAGGGTGAGGGATAGACAGGGACAGATAGACAGGAACGGAGAGATGAGAAGCATCAATCATTAGTTTTTCGTTGCGCATTGCTACACCTTAGTTGTTCATTGATTGCCTTCTCATATGTGCCTTGACCGTGGGCCTTCAGCAGACCGAATAACCCCTTGCTCGAGCCAGCGACCTTGGGTTCAAGCTGGTGAGCTTTTTGCTCAAGCCAGATGAGCCTGCGCTCAAACTGGCAACCTCGGGGTCTCGAACCTAGGTCTTCCGCATCCCAGTCTGACACTCTATCCACTGCGCAACCACCTGATCAGGTGCTTAAAAGTTATCTTAACAGATGGATAACCACTTCCTAATTTAAGGACACCATAGGACATATTTCATTGTGTTTTAATATCAAGAATACTATTTTATATTTATAGCTAAGCATATTATATATATTATATATACTGATAATAATAGATTAAATCTAATTCAGTATTTTACATATTTGTGAGTTCAAATAAAAATAGCATTGCAGATGAAGAAACATGACAAAACCCTGGATGAAACGGCTAAGAGTTCTAAGGATGCCAATAAGCACAAATAAATCCATATTGTAATATACTCTGAACAATACCACAACAGGAATTTGTTTGAATATAATTATATTTGAAAGGGAAAGTGAAGATAAATATCCTAAATAATTTTGTAAAAAGTAAACAATGTAGGAGATACATTTTCCAAGGTTCAAAACTTACTGTGAAATGGTAGGAATTCAAAGAGCAAGTAATTAAACTAAACAAATAAGAAAAGCCAGATTAGAATTCTACAAATTGACTTGTCTATATCCGAAAATTTGCCTAAAGGTAAAGGTATGTATGCAAACCGGAAGGTAATCTGTGTTATTTAGTAAATGTTCTTCTATTTATTCAAACCATATAGAAAATTCCAGATAGATTAAAACTAAACTTTAATTCATTTAGAATTGTTGTATTGTTTAATATATATAAGTGTATATAAATATTAAGAGTATATAAACAAACATTTATGCTGAGGAACACAATTTATAAATATATTTTGGGTAAAGGATTTCTAAGTAAACACTAAATCTAGAAATCATAGAAAAGATTATTGATATGGCTACAAAAATAATTCTCTATTGTAAGTGTCATTATATTTAATGTTGAAAAGTCTTCTACAAATCAATAATAAAATTTTTAAAAGATATACAACCTACTCCTAGAATAAAATATGACATAGGCCAACACATCTATAAAAGTATGACATAACACAATTATTAAAGAAAATTTTAGTAAAGGAACACTGAAATGCCAATTTTTTCATTTAGATATTAAAATTGATTTCAGGATATAAATATGCTACTGCATTGTTAATAATATGATAAATTGGAACAGGCATTTTAGTGAACAATTTAGAAGTATGTAGTAAATTTAACATGTTCAAATATTATACATTGACCTAGCAATTTCATTTTTAAGACTTCCAGAATATTTCTGTGCTCTACATAAAAATACATTTAGCTAAATCTTAATTGTTGACACATGTGAAAATAATTGTGAAGGACCTCTATTTTCATTGTCAGTGTCTGCTTTAATACATTATAGTGCATCCTCATGATGGCAGAACAATGTTGATCTCTACATACCAACTTGGTATGCACTCCAAAGTATTTTGGTAAGAAAGCAAAAGAAAAGAAAATGTATAAAAAAAATACATTCATTTATGCTAAATAAAAAAAGTTACAAAACCCAAGTACATATTTTAGTTCATAGAACATGTTAGAAAATAATTTCCCTGGCCAGTTTGCTTGGTGCTAGAGTGTTGGCCTGGCATGTGGATGTCCTGGGTTTGATTCCCAGTCAGGACACACAGGAGAAGCACCCATCTGTTTCTTTACCCCTCCCCCTCTTGCTTCTCTCTCTCTCTCTCTTCCCCTCCTGCAGCCATGGCTCGACTGAAGCAAGTTGACCCTGGACCCTGAGGATGGTTCCATGGCTTCTGCCTCAGGCACTAAGAAGAGCTTGGTTGCTGAGCAACAGAGCAATGCCCCAGATGGGCAGATCATTGCCTGGGAGGGAGCTTGCTGGATGGAGATCCTGGTCGGGGTGCATGTGAGAGTCTATCTCTGCCTCCCTTCCTCTCATTGAATTAAAAAAATAAAATAAACAGCAAACTTTTAGTTGTGATTGACTCTAGGAACAGTAGTGCCTGAGAAACATTAAGGATAATAGTATTGGGAAACTGAACATTTAACTAAGTATACTTATCTATTGTTTGACAGAAGAATGTATTTAGGTATTACACATAATTTGTCTAAATAAAAAATAAAAGTTTGATAAAAGAAACTGACAAAATCATAAGATCTACAGTAACCTAAATTTATATTTGTCAAAACTAAGGAAAGAAAACTTTCTAAATTTTAGAAAAAGTGTAGAAAATAGCAAAGCCAAGAAGGAAAACATTGATAAATGGAACAAAAATAAATAAAATAAATCATTTTCCATATTAAGTAATAGGGAAAAAAATTAAGTAAACAATAAACTAAGAGTATGCTTGAGATGACTACATCAGAAAAAATGGGTAACATTATTTAAAATGAAGAATTTGAACAAGGGAGTGATAAAATGTGATGAATCCCACTGGCAATATAGAGCATAAAGAGACAACATGATATAAAAATACTAGAGGCAAAAAACATTAGTAATATGCAAAAGATGTAAATTTAAGCAATAGACTATATGTCAGAGAGAGAGAGAGCAGAGAATGGTCCCACCATTCCCTACCCCAACACCAGAAAAGTCTAGGTCAAACAAACCCGTTGATTTATTTATCCTGCTGCCTGTCCACAGCAGAGTTCCAAATAACAGCTGATAAAGGAGATTGTACAAAATTTTGTTTGGTTGTTGTTTTCCATAGAGATAAAGCTGAGGTTGCAATCTGAGTGGTGTTGGGGGATGAGTTTGGAGGCGGGGCACAGGAGGATGGGTGAAGCAGGCCAGGCTAAAGTGGCCTTTTTTGGGGCTTTCAAGCTTGTAATATTCTGGAACACCCTGTGGTTTGTGTGTCCAAAGCCAATTGTGGCCTCAGAGCTCATTTTTGTGAGTTTATAGTCTGTAAATCTTCCATTTCTCAGTCCTGAAAGATACAAAGCTGCAGGACAGATAACGTGTGTTGAGATCTCTCTGGAAAGTGGTTTATTAGGAGGAACTAAATCAGACACTGCTCCTTGGGTCACGTTAACTCATCTGGTCCTACAGACAATCCCCCATACCCTCAAGCTTCCCTTCTCTGCTGAAGGACTTCCTGTGTCTAAAGCCAATTATGGCCTCAGAGCTCATTTTTTGCGAGTTTATAGTCTGTAAATCTTCATTTCTCAGTCCTGAAAGATACTCCAGATGAACATGCCACCTAGTCATTCCAGGTCCTCATCCTTTCCTGTATATCCACACAGTCTCTATCTTTATTCTTTTACTCATACATGACTTAAAATAATAATAATAATAATGCAATCTCCCTATCTTATCTAGGCAAGTTAGCTCACTTTGTAACTCAACTTGTGAATCTTTAAAAGGGAGATAAATACAGTACTTCTATCAGGCAGTCATTGTGAGTGTGAAATTAGTTTAAGTAAAATATTTAGATCTATGTCTGTTAACTAAAAATAATTATAACAGCAGTTATTACTACCATATTCATAGTTACTGTGATTACTTATTATTCAAGTTTCCTACATATATTATGACTCTAAATTTCCCATTTCCTCAACCAAGAATATCATTCAACCAACCTTTAACTGTTCTCTATTAACCCCTTCAAAAATTTGCTCAAAGTACTTCTTTAAATAATGGTAGGTTAAATTCCAAGCTAATTATTTGTCATGTTCTCAGTACATTAAGGATTTTTTGAACTATAATATACAGAATAAAAATTCTTATACTATTGCATACCTTGGAGAATTATCCAAAAATGCATGCAACCATAAATCAAATACCCAGATCAAGAAACAAAATATGCCTGACCAGGCAGTGGCAGAGTGGAGAGTGCATCAGCCTGAGATGCAGAGGACCCAGCTTCTAAATCCCAAGGTTGCCGGCTTGAGCGCAGGCTCATTCTGCTTGAGCATGGGTTTGCTGGCTTGAGTATGGGATCACAGGCATGATCTCATGGTCACTGGCTTGAGCCCAAAGGTCACTGGCTTGAAGCCCAAGGTCACTGGCTTGATCCCAAGGTCACTGGCTTTAGCAAGGGTTCATTGACTCCGCTGTAGCCGCCAATCAAGGCACATATGAGAAAGCAATTAATGAACATCTAAGGAGCCACAACAAAGAATTGATGCTTCTTATCTCTCTCCCTCCCTGTCTGTCTGTCCCTATCTGTCCCTCCCTCTGTCTCTGTCTTCTTGCCAGCGCCGCTCCTTGTGCCAGCATCTGTAACAACATCCTTCAAGGATAACTACTATTCTTTTTTTTTTTTTAAATTGAAATGTAGCATTTCTTTTTTATTTTTTTATTTTTATTTTATTTTTTTTACAGAGACAGAGAGAGAGTCAGAGTGAGGGGTAGACAGGGACAGACAGACAGGAACGGAGAGATGAGAAGCATCAATCATTAGTTTTTTCGTTGCGCATTGCGACACCCTAGTTGTTCATTGATTGCCCTCTCATATGTGCCTTGACTGCGGGCCTTCAGCAGACCCAGTAACCCCTTGCTGGAGCCAGGGACCTTGGGTCCAAGCTGGCGAATTTTTGCTCAAACCAGATGAGCCCACACTCAAGCTGGCGACCTCGGGGTCTCGAACCTGGGTCTTCCGCATCCCAGTCTGACGCTCTATCCACTGCGCCACCGCCTGGTCAGGCAACTACTATTCTTTCTAAAGGATGCGCAAAGGCTTTGCCTGCTTTATATTTTATGTTAATTAAATCATTGATATGAGTCATTCTTTTGTGTCTGGATTCTCTCATCCAATCTCTTGTTTGAGAGATTTATGTACATCCCTCGTGCTTTCTAAATCTATTGCTATCTCTGCATTACCACACAAAACTATTCTTTGTAATTCTCTTCTGTAGACTACCACTGCCATCTCCCCCAAGCTCCCTAGTCTTTGCAAATATATTTACATCATGATGCATATCTATTTATTTATTTCAAAAATGCATGTAAAATTTTGCTTTTAAATTATAGTTGACATCCAACATAATTTAAGAAGTAGATTTATAAAATAAAAATATAAAGAAATATTCAAAACTATACATTAGAATGAGACAACCTAGCATGACCACTGGTATCATGCTCTTACTGAAATTGATGCTCATGTTAACTTGGCCACAGATTTTCTTTCTTTTTTTTACATTTTCATTAGCTTAACTTTCAGGTGTCATTGAGTCACCTTTCGTGTCATCTCTCTCTTTCCCATTACTGGATCAAATATGGGCAGCTCATGTTCTTTATTATGATATCATTCATCATCTTTAATTGAAATTTCTAGCTGGTTGATTAAGAGATATTTAAGAGATATAGGGAAAATTGGTACATATTTTTTTTAACTGGCCATTTCTTATAGAAAATTCTACCTTCCTTTTTGGACCACTTTTAAAAGTTTTTTAACTTAGTCCAGCTTTGGACTACAGATTTGATACATTTCTCAACAAGTTTTTATCTGTTGCTTCCTAAAATACTTTTTACAAGCCCTGTTGAATTTTACAGAGGCAAGTCAGGGAGAGCCAAAGATGGCAGTGAAAAAATTACAACAAAAACAGACTCTAGTTTTTAAAGAAAAGGAAAATTTAAAACCATCTGGCTGAAGGGCAATTATTTCCTTTTCACTCTTTTTTGCTCAAAGAAGAGGTAGAAGTGTTTGAAGTAAATGGAAGTTATTTTCGTTTACTGTGAACATAACAAATACACGACCCGCAAGTCTGTTAAAGCACAGATAAAGAAGTTAGTTCAAAGTGACAGGGGGGAAAAGGACCATTAAGATTTCATGACTCTGCTACCAAACTAGCATCCCAAACACCTGGTGAACTTGCAGATTTGAGGAAAGGTAGAAAGAACTACTAAAAAGGAAATAGAAAAACTTCTGATTGCTTGCAAATGTAGCAACTACACTATGAAAAATCTGTGATTTTAAAAGTGCACAAAATTCTTGGAGATTAGGTAGTCATTACGTAAATCATTTGAATATTGTAGAAGCTCAAATTTACTCAAGTTGAGGAAAAAATAATTTTTCTTTAAATTATTCTTACTGATTCTTTTTTTTTTTTGTATTTTTCTGAAGCTAGAAACGGGGAGAGACAGTCAGACAGACTCTCGCATGCACCCGACCGGGATCCACCCAGCACGCCCACCAGGGGGCGACGCTCTGCCTCTCCGGGGCGTCGCTCTGTTGCAACCAGAGCCACTCTAGCGCCTGGGGCAGAGGCCAAGGAGCCATCCCCAGCGCCCGGGCCATCCCCACTCCAATAGAGCCTTGGCTGCAGGAGGGGAAGAGAGAGACAGAGAGGAAGGAGAAGCAGATGGGCGCTTCTCCTGTGTGCCCTGGCTGGGAATCGAACCCAGGACCTCCGCACGCCAGGCTGACGCTCTACCACTGAGCCAACCGGCCAGGGCCCTCTTACTGATTCTTTTAACTCACAAATTCGACAGGTTTTTGTTCATGTTTATGACTTCTGAACCAGAAAAAGAATTTTTCAAATTGAGAAAAATATCTACATGCATAATATGTGTGTGTATAAATATTGAAGAATAGACAAATGGTAATGTTTATGTTATTAATAAAAAAAATCAATGTTTAGGGCTTTTTGTTGTTGTTCTTATCTAGATATTTCTAGAAGCGAAGAGTAAAAACATTGGCGTTACTTCTCTAGTGAGAGTTATCCATATGAGTGAAGCTTTTCCATATTTATATTAGGCCTGAAGTTCAAGATGCTTATTTCTCATTTCGGATGTATTTATGTTTTGAATGTATACAGGGATGATTGACCCCTGTGTTCTTTGAGGTAGCTTTGAAATGCACACTGACTTGAACTTCAAGTAGCTGCAGTTCTTCCTCACAACTTATTTTCTCCCCAAATCAACATCAAAAACAAGGAGATGAACTCTTCTCTGTAAATACTGACTATTTGTTTAACTGCCAAATACAGTGAACTTTCTTTCTGTCAGGACCTTTCTAGTCAGATGCCTGCAAGAATGTACCCCGGTTCCAAAACCTTCACGTTCTGTTTCTTATCTAGCTACTACCTTCACATGTTCAAAAAACACTGAGGGTATTAGTTTTTTGTTTGTTTGTTTTTAAACAGGGAAAGCAATGGAAAAATAATCATTACTAAACAGTTTGAAAAATTTGTTTGAAGAGTCTAACAAGAGATGTCAAAGGCAGAGATAACCAACTTGTTTTTAAATTTTTCTCTATATTTAGAGAACATTTTTTTAGAATGGAGTTGTCAGCCTCTGAATCAGTACATTTAGTTATGTCAGTACACAGCACGCTAAATGGTTATACAGCTTACTCATGGCCACTCAGCTTCTCACTCTTAAAAGGGAGTGCGTTTGGGGCCCTGGCCGGTTGGTTCAGTGGTAGAGTGTCAGCCTGGCGTGCAGAAGTCCCAGGTTCGATTCCCGGTCAGGGCACACAGGAGAAGCACCCATCTGCTTCTCCACCCCTCCCCCTCTCCTTCCTCTCTTTATCTCTCTTCCCCTCCCGCAGCCAAGGCTCCATTGGAGCAAAGATGGCCCGGGCGCTGGGGATGGCTCCTTGGCCTCTGCCCCAGGCACTGGAGTGGCCCTGGTCGCGGCAGAGCGACCCCCGGAGGGGCAGAGCATCGCCCCCTGGTGGGCAGAGCGTCGCCCCCTGGTGGGCATGCCGGGTGGATCCTGGTCGGGTGCATGCGGGAGTCTGTCTGACTGTCTCTCCCCGTTTCTAGCTTCGGAAAAATACAAAAAAAAAAGAAAAAGGTGGGGGGGGAGTGCGTTTGGACCCTTAAGTGTGAAAAGAAAGGATATTTTCATGCAACACACTGAATTACGACTCTGCATGGTGAGTTGGTACAATACTACAGTGAAGCTTGTTTTACAAGGTTTTTGTTGTATCAGGATAAAAATAATCCTCTGATTTAACATTTGAACTCGGAGCTCAAATCAAGTGTCTTCGCTTACTTGCTTTCACAATGGTCTGTGAGCTTGCTGTGAATTACCATGGAACCTCTCATATTACTGGATTACTCCTATTCAAGGGGAGGGTTTGTCTTTGTTTAAGTTAAGCACATTGCTAGATACATCCCAGGACACGGAGGCAGCCGTAGGGACAGCCCCACGGGTTTTCTGAGTTATCAAGATGACCAGATCTATACTAAGATTAGTATAACCTGAGTTGACTGAATATAGTTGAATATGGAGGTGGAGGATTGAATAATATATAGTATATGTTAGAAAACCAGGCACCTAATAGATATATCATCATTTTATTTTTACTACTTTTATTTTCACTTTTTCAAGTTACAGTGTAATGGTTGAGAATGTTCCAACCAAATGGCTTTGTGACTTTTAAAAATTACTTACATGTAATGTCTCAGGATCCACACTTTTTAAATTGGCACAGAAAGTATCTATTTATCTTATAATTGTGAGAAATTTAAACAACTTAATATAAGGCCTAGCATATAATAAAAAGTAACATGCAATAAAAGCTATCATTTTTACAACACCTTCTTGTGACTGTTTTATCATAGCTTTTAAAACTCTCTCAAATCATGTGGTAACTAATAGTTTATAGGAATCTATGATTCTAGAAGAAGGGTGCTGGTTACTATGTGTGTGTTTTGTATCCCTGTAATTCCAAGCATATTTTTGGCACAATATAGATATTTAATGAACATTTGTGCAAGTGAATAATAACCCCCCAAATTGTTTTATGTCTACCAGATTCTAGTGCTAGAAGAACTTGATTTAGCATGGGTCTGGTTATTGTGGTTTTAGGAATAACCACCATAATTAAAAGAAAAAGCTATTTTCTTTTAAAAAAAAAAACTATTAAAAGAAAAAGCCTCACCATTGATATATGTTTTTTTCAGGATATATTTGAAAGATAATTAAGAAAATTATTATTCTATTTATTAGTTCAATGATTCAAAAACTAAAAGAAGTATGATTCTATATTTGGTGAGTGCATATTGGCTGGGTCTTACACTAAGTGTAATCTGAATAGGGCTGTTGGTGCTTCAATGTTACACATCTATACATATATAGGGACTAAAACATAGAAAGCATTTTCAAAAGATCTCCTTTAGAGCTCTATGGCTCAGTAGTAGAATGTCAACCCAGCGTGTGGATGTCCCGGGTTCAATTCCCAGTCAGGGAACACAGGAGAAATGCCCATCTGCTTCTCCGACCCTTCCTCTCTCCCTTCTCTCTTTCTCCTTCCCAAAGCCATGGCTTGATAGGTTGGAGTGTGTTGGCCCCAGGTGCTGAGGATGGCTTGCGGAGCCTCTGCCTCAGGCACTAAACATAGCCCAGTTGCGAGCATGGCCCCAGATAGAGCAAAGCATCAGCCCCAGACAGGGGTTTCTGGGTGGATCCTGGTCAGAATGCATGCGGAGTCTGTCTCTCTATTCTCCCCTCCTCTCACTTGGAAAGAAGAAAAAAAAAATCTATAAAATGGTCTATGCCTCAGACATTTGACATTTCAAGCACCTGAACTGAGACCTGGTGATGTTTACAAGAACCCTTCTTTGTTTTGAGCCCTGAATTCCAGAGAGAACATTTCCCCAAGAGAATGAGTTTGTAAAAAAAAAAAACAAAACAAAACAGAGTTTAGCTTTTCTAGCCTCTTAATAAATGGTTTCTGTTTGGTGTTCCGCCCTTGTGTTCCACAGACACAGTATTTGGCAAATGCCTAGGGGAATAATTGCAGGCAGAATGTTACACTCACTTCTCTCTGATGTCTTTTTCTAAAGGAACCTGGCCCCTCAAGCCCTCCCTTGTTTCCCAGCCCATCACCCCCTTCAAATCTAGCTGTCATAGTTTTTCTTGGTTGGAGACTTAGTTTGCACAAGCTACTCCAATTAGCCTGCAACAGTCAACTGGTGATATGACTTTTTGTAAATGTTAAATGTATAGATTCCTTATATCAGGGCAGGGCATTTAAAATTGGGCTTCCTGTTGAGATTTCGCTTTTGTTAGGGCCAAAAGAAAGGTAAGAGCAGTCATTCTGATTATTGTTCTAGAATCTGGGTGAAAGGCCAGCATCCAAGGCCACCATCACAGCCGCCTGGCCCATGCAGGTTTGCATTGGATTCGGACAGACAGTAATGAAACAACAGAGACATGAACTGGTGGGCCATTATCTTTAATCCTAGCTTGCACCCAGCAGGCAAGAAATACACACAGTGGGAAAACACTTCCCTTTCCATTCAGGTCTCCCAAAGCCACTGACTTATCCGAGTTTCCTAGAATCAAAGTTTCTACCTCACCAGCCTCATTCTCCTTCGTTTCCCATCTCCTTCTCTCTGCACAAACTCTGCACAAACTTGCTTCTCCTTTAGAACTCCACCATCTTGGCTGCCTCTCCTCTCCTCCACGTGACCTTTCTTTGCTCTCCTCTCTAATGCTAATCTCAGGAACCAAGAGAGGAAGCTCCTGGTCTTCCCCTTTTATAGTGTAGAAATCAAAACCTTTAATCCAATATACAAACAAGGAAGTCTCTGATAAAGTCACTTATCTGAGGCATAATGGGATTCCTCACGAGAGTGCACCACCCTACATCAAGCAATGGTCAAGGGTGTGGGGAAAAGCTTAGTCTTAAAACTAAGCCTCAGGCTATAATGACCCGGCCTGCTTACAGCCTGTCGCCCACACACAATGCAAACTATAAGCAAGCAAACTTATATATCATATTTACAAACTTATTTGATCAACACTGGGAAAATGATTTTATCCTTGGATATTAAGGTTTTTTTATAGTTTTCCCCCAAATTTAAAACACCGCACGCCTTTATGGAAAGTCCTCACAGCTGAGGGAGAAAATATCCTTTATCTCCCAAATCTGCAATGTCTCTATTGCCTGGGACTTATGCTCTGGACAGCATGGTCCTTTGGTGTCTCTAGCACAATTCTGTAGTCACTGTCCTTCCTGTAAGTTAAAATTCCTTATAAAGGGAAACACTTATGCCAATGTTCTGGAACCTAGGGCATAACTTCATTACTTTTAGTTTATAACAGTACTTTTTTTTTTCTTTTATTAGCATGTGAGAGAGAGAGAGAGAGAGAGAGAGAGAGAGAGGTGGGGAGCAGACACAGTGGAAGGAGAGAGATGAGAAATGAGAAGCATCAATTGTTCATTGCGATACCTTAGTTCTTCATTGATTGTTTTCTCATATGTGCCTTGAAGGTGGGGGGGTGGAGGGCTCCAGCAGAGCAAGTGACCCTTTGCTCAAGCCAGCAACTTGGACTCAAGCCAGCGACCTCAAGCTTCAAGCCAGCAAACTTTGGGCTCAAGCCAGTGACCATGGAGTCATATCTGTGATCTCACTCTCAAGCTGGCGATCCCTCACTCAAGTTGGTGAGCCCATGCTCAAGCTGGGTTAGCCCACCCTCCAGCCGGTGACCTCGGGGTTACAAACCTGGGTTCTCTGTGTCCCAGTCTGAGGCTCAATCCACTGTGCCACCACCTGGTCAGGAGAAGCCAGCCCATTCTTAAACACTGTCTTCCTGATCTATGTATATAATGCAGATGTGCTAGAATGAGATAATGTGTTTACAGTGTTAAACATCTGTAAGATTTTCTAATATACGATATATGCAAATGTTTGAAGTGTTTTGACTGAAAATGTTTTCTATACTTTATTAGAATTGTATTAAAGAAAAACTCATGGATACCATATGTTTAAAAAGCATTTCAAATGTATAATGCCCATGATCATTGAGCAAAATGATAACCCTCTATCTGCTGCTCAAGCCTGATTTATAAACTAGATGGAAATTAATTCTTTCAGAGGAAGACAATAGCATTCAGAGACTGTAAATTTCTTCATATTCAATGTCCAACCACCATTTAAATAAAAAATGCAGAAGATGCCATAAAACAGAAAAAATAACTGTAGGACAGAAAAATTACTTGTTAAAAAACTGTACAAATATAAAAATATTAGAGTATATGGTATGGACTTTAAAAATATGATGAAAAAGTTTTTTAAAAGATTCAAAAAGAGAATTCTTCCATGTGCTTTATAAAAATAATCAACTACAAGTCATCAATGTGAAAAATACAATAAATAAAATTAAGAAAGTAACTCTACAAATATAAACATGAGGGAAAAGAATGAAAAATACAGAACGTGCATTAGAGCTATATGGGCTAGAGTGAAAAGGTCTACCATGTAATTGGAGTCCTATAAAAAGAGGAGAAAGACAATAGAGCAGAAGCAATATTTAAGAAATGTTTAAGAATTTTTAAAACTGATGAAAGACACCACTCTACACATTCAAGGAACTTGGTGAACCACATGAAGAATAAACATAAAGAGAACTACATCTAGGCACAGCGCTGAGAAACTACTGAAACTGAAGATAAAAAAGATAAACTGAATAGCTGACACGATAAAAGACATGTCACCTTCAGAGGGCAACAGTGGAATTTATAGCTATTTTTTTTCAAGATAAGGTGTTAGTGGAGTTCAGTGTTCAACACACATCAGAGTTTCCCAAATAGCTAGTGCAGTAGCTGAAAGCTGGGTTTTGATTCATCAATCCTTTTAATTCTTCAGTTGAATTGTCAACTCCCTGTCATTTTGGCCCTTTCTGCCTGCAGGCAAAGTAGGGTGGAGGAGGAGAAAAATTCCTCAAGCAACTACTTGCCAATGCTTACTGTTGGAAGCCTTCTGGTAGACAGTGTTGGCTACATGAGATTGAAATGCATGTAGACTTTTTCAAATGACAAAAATGGCATGAACACAATAAATTGAAATTAATAATTTTTTTTAAATGGCATGAACACAATAAATTGAAATTAATAATTTTTTTTTAAATGGCATGAAATGAGGGAAAAGATAAATGGAAGAAAAGTGTTATAATGTCCTTGCATTGCCCAGAATATGGTAAAAGTATAATTTAGAATAGCCTGCAAAAAGTTTAGAATACAGTATACATTAAATAATAACTTAAAATAATGAAAAATTAAGAAAATAACAATAAAAGAATTATAGCTAGTGTGATAATGCAGGGTCAGAAATGAAATAATAAGTAATGATTCTAAAGAAGGCAAGAAAGGAGAAAAGAGTAATAGCTGATACAATTATAGATTTAAACCCAACTATTTTTATGTTAATGTAATTCGACTGAATGTTACAATTAACTATATCAAAGAAAAAAAAACACAATCAAAAAAGAACAAGAAACCAAATTGTATATACTGCTATAGCAGGCATAAGGTACATATATAAATACAGTATGTGAAAGTAAAGTAACAGTTCTACTGTGCAAAGACTAACCACAAGAACAGCAGTCTTTTATATAAAGTAGGTGTAAAGCCAGCAGCAGAAGCCAGGGCCACCATCACAGCAGCCCGGCCCACGCAGGTTCGCATTGGATTCGGACAGTCGGTAAAGAAACATTGGAGCCAAAAACTGATGGGCCATAGTCTTTAATTCTAGCTTGCACCCGGTGGGCAAGTAAAAATACACACTGGGCTCCAAAACCCAGTCACATTCAGTGCTCACAAAGCCACTGACTTATCCGAGTTTCCTAGAATCAAAGGTTTCTAGCTCACCAGACTTATTCACCTCTGTTCCCCATCTCCTTCCTTATCCCAGATACAAACTCTACACAAACTGGCATTTCACTCAGCACTCCACCATCTTGGCTGCTTCTCCTGGCCTCCTCCACGTGGCCTTTCTCTGCTCTCCTCTGCTCTCTCTTCTAACCTCAGGAACCAAGAGAGCAAACTCTCGTTCTGCCCCTATTTTATACTGTAGAAAACCAAAATCCCTTAATCCAATATACAAACAAGGAAGTCTCTGATACAAAGTCACTTCTCTGAGGCATGATTGGATTGTACCACCCTACATCAAAAAGGGTGGGAAAGGCTTAATCCCAAAACCAAGCCCCAGGCTACTAGGATTCTCAACACACATTAATATCACCTGGGCGATGGCCTCACGGGGGCAGCGTCATCTTTAACAAAGTGAGCATAATATATTTTATCTGCCCAACAGTAGGCTTTAAAACACCAAATATTAGTAGAAATAAAAAAAGTGACATTTTATGGAAACAAGTGCCACTTTATAATATCAAAACCAACATAAATTACCGTATTTTTCGCTCGATAAGATGTACCTGACCATAAGACACACCTAGGGTTTTAAGGAGGAAAATTAAAAAATATATATCCTGAACCAAATGCTGTGTTAAAATATTTAATAGAATACCGTATTTTTTGCTCCATAAGGTGCACGGGCATTTTCCCCTCCACTTTCTTTTTTTGGGGAAGTGCCTCTTATAGAGTGAAAAATACGGTACCTACTTTGACAATTTCTTAATTGACACCTTTGAAATAAAATCTTTTCCAATGAAATTAGAAATAGTCTATTAACTTTTAACAATCAATAGCGTAATATTGTCTCGTTAATATTTAAGCATGTTTCCTATCGCAACTAGGTGGTCTATTCTTGCCCTCAATTTCACTGGAGAATGTATACTGTTGGTATGTCCTGGAACTGTCTGTACTTTGAATAAAGAAAGCACTTAGAATTACTTCCCTTCAAGGTTCCTGTCTTATTTAAATTTCAAATTACTGGGCTTAGCACTTTGCCAAATAGAAGGAGCTTCCTATTTTTAGTTCCTTTTAAATTTTTACCATCATGGTGGAGAGAATCCTACCTGGATTTAGAATCAAAAAAGCTAATTGTATTAGAAAGCCACTTAGAAATCATGTCCTAATTACAAATGTAATTTTGATATGCTAAAATACAATCTACACAGAAGTCTCATGTTTAAATTTTACTAATTCCTAAAAACCCAGGTTAACTCACCCTTGTAAGCCAAGGCTTTTCTTAGACCTCAAGTAGATGTGATCATTGCTTCTTTTGTACTTCTCTTGGGAGAAGGCTCCTGTGTGTCATGCATGTCACCATCTTATTTAGTTACTTGATTATTAATTCCTAGGACATTAGTTCCTAAAGCAGCAACATTTGTAATTGGTTGAACTTTTCATTTCCTAAAGTAGCTTAAATTAGACCAATTGATTCTCATTCATAACCTGCTGGAACAAATACTCAGAAAAAGTTGACCCAGGGTACCTAGGGAATAGACAGACCCCCTTTAGAAATGCTGAATGTTAGAGAAGTCACTTATGTTAGGCTGGAAAAGGATAGTATCAAAAGATTTTTCAGTATTGTGTAAAATGTAGGAGTAGGGTCTAGTCTGATATTTCCTAAAGTATTATTATAAAAGATGGTTACCAATACAGAATAAATTTTGGAAGTCATGTTGACTTTATATCCAACTCTCTAATCATCCTGTTTGGAGATTTGTAATGAACAAGTAACATTAAGATATCTGAGTATTTCAAAGTTCTTGGAAAATTCTGCATTAAAGAAAACACTTTAATTTTTTAAAGTTTTTTATAAAGCTATGTATAAAGCTAATTAATGTACTATACTTTTGTTCCTTAATATTTATATCCAGCAGAATTATTTTATTGGCTGCAACACAATTTTACGTATTTACTTAAGCCCAATCATATCAATTGACAGATGAAAATTACATAATCCTTGGAAGTTAATTTTAAGACATACATATTTAGTGGTATAGATACTATTAGAAACAAGATGTCCATATTTCCCACAATCTCATTTTGTCACTTTAACACATATTAGGAATATATTTTGTATTGATCATTGAAATACTGATATTAGAATATTCATCTGTATTTGAATAGAAAAAAAAGCTTATATCAACATATAATTATGATATATACCATGGAACTAATTTGTACTATCTTATATTAAAAAGTTTTCATAAATATTCATGAAGTTATCATTTGGATATCTAATTCTTCATTTCATCTATTGGGGACCAAAGAAAGTCAAATTGATCATTCTTTTCTCATTAAGGCTACATGACAAACTGAACTGTGGTTAATGGACTTTCATCAGATTATTACCATTCTGGCCTTCTGAATGCTTTTACGATTTTATGAACATATGATGCAGTATACTTGGTTCCCAAGGTGGTCATAAATGTGGGTTCTGTAAAAGAATAACCAGTTATATTCATGGACATTTATTTTCATTTGGTGTCAGTTGAGGGTGCATAGATAGAATATCTTCTTAGTAGTCATTTCTGAGTGTCTAAATTGGTCAGGGACATTTACAGAAATGAAAGGATAGAAATAGTCAAAGCCACAGTGCACCTGCATATTCTACCAAGTAACTTTTCAAATAGTGTTATAACTAATTAATATTTGCCCCAATAATAAAACCTAATAAAATTGCTTGAAATAATTGCATACCTAGCTCTAGAAAAAAGAGCTTTGCTATATTTTCATAGAGCAGTAAAAGATTTTGCCTAAACTTGGAAGAATTTATTGAGCAGATGGAGAAAATTGTTTCTCTCACTTTTGGCATTGGAAGATAGTTTATAAAACAAAACAAAAGAAAAAGAAAAAAAGCTTACTTACAGGCAGCAGTGAAATTATTTCAGTTCTGAGTATGTTGACTCATATTGCTCATTCTCTACCATATCAGTATTTTTTTTAGTTAATTGACTTTTTTGTAGGAATACGCTATGAAAATATGCAGAGTTAAAACAACAATTAAAGACAGTGAGATTCCTTAGGGCAGAAACCCTGAGTGGACAAGAGTCAGGCGCCTCTCTGACCCTGTACTGAGAAAAGCAAAACAATAAGATGAGATTCAGTAATAGAAATGTTTAGGCTCTCAGGACAGAGATTAGACATCAGCATGTTCCTTGTCCTTGACCTCACCCCCTGAAAACTTCTGCTGTCTGCTTCCTCGAGTTATCTGTACTGTCTGATAAATATCTGAGCAAGGCTGGGGACAGGGCTTCAACCGGGGCTGTTGCCTTTCCTTGGCCCCTCGGCGGAGCATTCCACTTGTCTCCAAGCAATTGATTGTCATGGCAACAGACTTTTCATACCATTGCATGATCACTCGAAACCAGGCTGACTTAGAAAGTTTTGAATAATAGTAATTTATATCCTGTTTTCATAAAGAACACTCTGGCTCTTTTATTTGCTTTCCTTGCCTCTTCATTTCCTCTTTATTCTGTCAGGTTTACCTTTCCATCAGAGTCCCCTGCGTTAGAATTACTACTGTCTCTTAGCTTCTTATCACAGCAAACCCAAATCTGGCCTGAATTTCAAGCCTCCCCACGTACGTCAGCCAAGTCCATCTGTATCTAGCTTTGCTCTCCAACACATCCACTTGCATTGATCAAGTTGATCATCTATAATGCTCAGCCGATATTTGTACTTATTTCTCTTTGCCCTCCCCCCTCCACGTTTATGGCATGCGTGTCCATCAGTTAAGGGGGAACAATTTCTTCCCCTCTTATTTATCTAACTCTTACTACCTTCCAAATTCTGTTCCCTTAAAATCACCTCTAATCATTCCGACATTTATTTATCTTACCACTTCTAACAATTTATGGCATTTTGGTCCTTTCAAAAGAAATCACCCTTTTGAGACTATGTTCTTAACTTAGCTAATTATTTCATATGCCTTGTTTTTATCTCTTCGGGGAGACCTGCATACTTTTTAAGTTCGGGTCTATGTCTGGCAATTCCTCTATGAATCTTTTAAACATTCCCTTGCATCGAGCACAGTGATAAGAAAATGATGTGTGCTCAAAACCCGTGTTGATTGATTGAAAAAATTGCCTACCATCGAGTTGGTTTTTGTCATTAGCTGACAGAATCAAGTTTTAGACATCCAGCGAAATGCCTGCCTATCAACCTTCTGAAAGCTGATGCAGACGGAAGTCATCATCCCGAGAGTCAGACAAGTCATTAACTTGAAAGGGACTGCCATATACTAAAAATTCTCTTTATGGGTCAGGATGAATTGCATTACATTTGATTCATTCTTTTGTATTCAAACTATATTTATGATATATCTAGAAATAACATTACTTTTTAAATGTATTTAACAACTGTCACTTATTTTACTAGAGTTGTCAGTTTACTGTTAAAAAGTTTAAAAAAGAAAATCGCATGACTTTAGCCCAAAGCATTTTCTACATAGTGCAGAAGTTGAATGATTTTTAGGAAACCTAAAAAATAATAAGTTATTGAGATGATGATATCCTTGTTAAATAAATATCTATATAGCAAATTGTCTTAAATGGAATTGTAGCAGTATTCTATTTTCTAAATATATTTTCATTTCTTTAGATATGTGACATTAAAATATATATATAATAGTGTGAATGATTTGCATTTTAAAAGAAAGGACTATCACAAAACCTGGCCATATGATTTTTTGATTGATCTTAACATATTTTTGGCATATGTGGATAAAATTAATAAATCTAAATTTTAAATGAGATTTTATATTTATATATTTAAATTTTAATTAAAAATACAGCATAATGAAGGTGTACTTTTTATTTAGCTTCAATTTTTTTTTTTTGGTTGCTTGTATTCTCAATTCTCAAAGATTTGCCTTTTCATTGATTGAACTGTATTAATTTGCTTAATCCCACAGCTGTTTTATTTTAACTCTGGGAATAGTTTCTGTGTTTTGTCCTTTATCTTCCCCTAGATGCTTCACTACTCTGTTAGGAAAAAGTATCACATTTCCCATAGCTTCAAGACTCCTGAAAATAATGCATCACACACACACACATTCACACACAGAAGCAGGAACACACACAGGCACTCATTCAACAAAGGAGTAAGAACATTTGTCTTGTTTAATAGTTCTCAACTATTACTAATACATTTTCTATTTTAACTAGGGCTTCATTTAATTCTTCTTTTAAAAAAGAAAAGGAGAAAGGAAATTATTACCCCATAGGATGGTACTTTATCAGATTGTGGCCTTTTGGGGAACACACAGGAAAAGAGGGTGGTGAATGGGAACATGAGAATTTGTGTTCCAACTTTCACATTGGAAGATTGTCACACTCTTGATGAGTGAGCATTGGACTTTTCAAGTAAGCTTATCGTATGTTCTGTTTTGCTGTTGATTTAGACAGCCAGAGCCCTTAGCTGGTTAGTGTTTGTTTTAAAAGCTGAAGCTTCAATGAAACTTGTAACTCGGCTGATTGGGGTGTGTGAAGATCGTCGATGGTACATAACAAACTGCATGTTTCCATGACCGGAAGTGTAACTGGGACTCGGTTGTGCAGATGGTGGATTCAAGTGTTGAGGCTATCCAGCCTCTGTTGCAGAATGTTAAGTAATTCCTGCTGTCTTAGGGCTCCTACTTCCTCTTCAAGTGATGCGGGTCAGCATAGCTTGATGCTATTTTTTGCTTTTGGTGGTGATCCAAGAATATAAAAGGAGAACATCTGGATTACTGTCAGTTCCAGCCAGGCTGAAAAACTCTCTGTAGTGTGTGTTTGTTTTTATAGATTCATACACATTCTCCAAATATTATTTTCCAAGGCAGCCACATTTCAAAACCATGAACTTGGTCTCATTAAGTGCTAAAACTAAACAAAGTGCCCGTTAAACACCCATGTGAAGCCCTATTTCTGTGATTCAAGTCACTTTTCAAAACACATGTTTCATGCTTGATGTAACTTTAATTCTGCTTTTTCTAGGGAATCATGATTTGACTTTGAGAAACAGTCTAAAAAATGTCTGTATTCACTGTTTAGATCATCAACAACTCTTGGGTTATTTTTACAGTTTTTAGGGAAGAAAAACCCTTTTTAAATATTAAATGTAATTTGAAACCACTGGCATTTCTGAAATATAAGGTAGCTTTATTCACAGAAGGGAATGGGAAAATAAGGAGAAGTAATCTAATTATTTATTCAGTTGATAACAAATTCAAACTGGTAATGAGAAGTTTCTAGGAAAATTTTCTAAAGTCTCAAATTCCTGGTGATTTTATAAAAGCTTTTAATTTATCTTTAAACAAGGACAGTCATTTAAGATGGGTGTTTGTTTTGTTGTTTCTCCAAAAAATGAATGAAAATAATTCTAATATTGATAATGAAGTCACATCCTAGGGCCATCATTGGCTAGGCCATCTTTGGACTGTGTTGACTAGGTCAGTGTGAAATAGAGAAAACCAGGTTAGAATGTTTTCTAACACACTTCCGAATCCCTACACCATGGGTTGCCAGCTTAAAGTTTTCAATATTTTAACTTCAATCACATTTGAGTTTTTTTAATTTAGATTATAAATCTAAGGAAAGCTTGGTTTTAAATCTCTCTGTGTATTCAACCCCAGTTGAGAATAAATTCATTATCAGCTGTTGGTGAGTGATAAACAAGTATTAATTTTCCTAATATATCTGAATAATCTTTTCCATTCCCTTAAACAATTTTGCAAACATGATCACTATCATTTAAACATATTGAACACTGTTTCTTGTTCATAACTCCTAAAAAGAAATGTCACTGTAAAATATCATTATTCTTTTCTCTTCCATTCAAAGCACTCTGTGATCATAATACACACACACACACACACACTTTTAATTAGGTTGTTAAAGTGTTTCTAAGCGGAGGGAAAATGTCCCAATTACATTGAAACTGGAGTGATGATGTTCTCACTAACATCCTTGCACCTGTCCCACGCCAACCACATATGTTAACAGAGGTCCATTTGAATCCTGTGTAACATCTTGGCCTGTTTGGTCCAAATTTGCAGCCAAACATATGGTGAGCGGCGCTGGAGAAGTGTCTTCAAACTAGCAGGCTGCTGTTGATGTCTTTGGGCTCACAGGCCCTGTTGAAGTCGTTGTGGTTCCAAATTGGAGCCTGCGCCTTGTCTACTTGTACTGAAATGTGAGGAGGTCCAGATTTTTTTACAGCTTCTAAGCCTCCCAGACAAGTATGATTATCAGCACTCCAAAGAGCGAGGAATATAAGCCAAATGCAAACAAATTAGGGAGTGAGAGGAGAAGAGCTGCAGCTGTTGGGTCAAGCTAGGTGCAAAATGGTTTAGCATTTTCAGAAATCGGAGAAGAATGTCACCACTGTGAACTTTCTGTGATAAAATGGACTTGTTCTTAGCACTTTTCTTTCCAGTCTTGTAGGAAATCAGCTCCAGAGGAGAATAGCTATTAAATAAGTAGAGATGTGTGGCCAGGGTGGTTGGGCAGACATGGTAGAACTTCTGATCAGGTAAACATTATATGATAATTTGGTGATTGCCAATTTTCTGGGAGGGAGGGGGCATGGCATAACTGATAATAATAACAAATAATTATTTTAAAGTTTATATTCTGGGGCCAGAATTAGGAAGCCTACTTAATCATAAAGATTTAAATTAAAAAATTCTACTAAAATTAGAAAGCCTACTTGAATTTTTCTCTCACTTATAGTGTTTATTGTATCACTTCCCTTCTAAATGCATGTTTTCTGATTTCCTGTTTCTTTCTACTTTCCTGTCAATCGTTTCCTAGCTAGTCTTGCTCTTTTCTTGAAACATTGCTTGCACAGTATGAATGCAAATGAAGGACTTCAGTTAAACACCCACTGCTATATTGCACAGCATGTATAGTCTAGTTTGGGACATGTTTTGTTCTATGATGTCTCTGATAGTTTCCCTTCCACAGCAGGGGGGCTGGCCAGATTCCTGGGTATCCAGAAAGGCAGTGAAAGAAGCAGGGATGACCTCAGGAAGGGGGAAGGATGGTGGTGAACTGGAAACCATGTGTTGCTTCTGAAGGAAGCTTCCACTACTCAACCGCAGCTCAGGTTTATGTTGTTAGGTGGGCATGAAAACCTGAGAAATCAGAAGACTAAGGACAGACAGAGAAAAGGAAGAGAGAAAGAGACAGAGACTCAAAAAAAATATTGATCAAAAAATAAAGATGTGGCCCTGGCCGGTTGGCTCAGCGGTAGAGCATCGGCTTGGCGTGCGGGGGACCCGGGTTCGATTCCTGGCCAGGGCACATAGAAGAAGCGCCCATTAGCTTCTCCACCCCCCCCTTCCTCTCTGTCTCTCTCTTCCCCTCCCGCAGCCAAGGCTCCATTGGAGCAAAGATGGCCCGGGTGCTGGGGATGGCTCCTTGGCCTCTGCCCCAGGCACTAGAGTGACTCTGGTCAAGGCAGAGCGATGCCCCGGAGGGGCAGAGCATTGCCCCCTGGTGGGCAGAGTGTCGCCCCTGGTGGGCGTGCCGGGTGGATCCCGGCTGGGCGCATGCGGGAGTCTGTCTGACTGTCTCTCCCTGTTTCCAGCTTCAGAAAAATACAAAAAAAATAAATAAATAATAATAATAATAATAATAATAATAATAAATAAAAAAAATAAAGATGTATGATTTTTAAAATGTTGAAAAATTATTTTCTACTCTAAAGAATGCTGATCTTCCTTAAAGTGTTGCCAATACAATGTTATAAACAAGCTGTCTGATGGCCACATTTAGCCCTATGACCATCAATTTACACATTTTTCACTAAGACAATCAATCCTTTCCAGAACAGATGCTTCTTACAAATGCTTCTTACAAAGCATTCAGAAATTTGAGTTTGTTCTAAGGAGACTGGCAAATATCTCTTCTATGACCTCAGCTTTTCTTGATACATTCTTCCTAGGAGCTATCCTCAATACCTCCTGCATGGAATTCAAGGAGAGGCCTAATCTCATCAATTATACCATAAATACTCGTAAATCTCTGCTGTCTTCCCCACCTTTGTTAACCTTGTTTTCCATTAGGCTATCATCAGCCCTTGATTGGAATCTCACTAGTGATCTTTTTCTAATACTATCATACTACTCCCTCTACTTCCCCCTTAGGTCGAATTTATTATTCCTTTGTTTTCGCAGCACCTCCCTTCCAGACTTTTATCATGTCTATTAAACCTCTGTTCCTTGCTCTTGTTAAAAACAGCAGCAGGTATAAATCTCATTTTACCAACTCAGCATCAGAAACTTCATTTCCAAAATTTCCTATTGAGCTCCCAATAACAGTGAAGAATTCAACTTCAGTTATCTTGGAGCTCTTCTGTTCCAAGGTTGTTGCCAGGTTTCTGGAGGGCTCTAACATAGTGCCAAGGTGTGGTAAGTCTCCAAGTCACCTGTCATTTCAGTGTCCTGCTGAACCATCCTTGTTTGATGTTGTTGGGCGGAATCCTTGTAGCCTGGGGCTTGGTTTTGGGATTAAGCCTTTCCTACCCTTTTTGATGTGGGGTGGTGCAATCCAATCATGCCTCAGAAGGTGACTTTGGGTTGGAGACTTCCCTACTTTGTATATTGGATTAAAGGTTGTGAAGCTACACTATAAAATGGGGGCAAAACGGGACTTGGCTCTTGGTTCCTGAGGTTAGCATGAGAGAGCGGAGAGAGTAGAGCCAGCAGCTAAAGGAGGCCACGTGGAGGAGGCCAGGAGAAGCAGCCAAGATGGCGGAGTGCTGAGTGAGATGCCAGTTTGTGTAGAGTTTGTATCTGGGATAAGGAAGGAGATGGGGAACTGAGGAGAAGAAGGCTGGTGAGCTAGAAACCTTTGATTCTAGGAAACTCGGATAAGTCAGTGGCTTTGTGAGCACTGAGTGTGACTGGGTTTTGGAGCCCAGTGTGTATTTTTACTTGCCCGCCGGGTGCAAGGTAGGATTAAAGGCTATGGCCCATCAGTTTTTGGCTCCGCTGTTTCTTTACCAACTGTCCGAATCCAATGCGGACCTGCATGGGCCAGGCGGTGGCTGTGATAGTGGCCCCAGCCCTGCCTGCTGGCTTTACAGATGTCCCTTCTGTCCTTAGGTGTGTCGCCTCTGCTGCTTCTGCGCTGAGTCTGGGACACAAGTGTACTAGAGAGGAAGGGAGATGGTGTGGGATTCCCAGATTTGGTCCATACCCTAGACCAGTGTTTCTTGACTCCCCCTTGCCCCCAATTATTTTCTCTACACAGCTACACCATCTGCTAATATTCTGTTGTGGCTTGCTGGGAGGTCACGAAGAATTATAACATCTAAAAATATTTTCACTCTTCAAGAACTAATTTTTGTCCTTGTGGAGCAATGTCACCCTTGTTTATGATGTATACCTCAGGCGCACTTGGTAGCCACCTTTCTGTGCTTCTGCCACGTCCTTGAGTCACAGCCAGGGAAGAGGGCCCAGGATGCTGAAGTTGTAGAACAAGATGTATCTTCCCAGCCTGCCTCCCGACCAGGCTGATCTCTTACTGGTGTTAGGTGGGCACTTTTCTGGCACTTTCAAGTTGCTTCTCTTCTTCTCTTAAATTACCTTGTTGTTGTTTTTTTTTGATCATGTCCTTTGATAAACCATTACAATGAGATACTAAAGTATTTGTACAGAAATTCTGTTTCTGTTTTTTAAAGCAAGAGATGCCAAATCACAAACTTTCCCAGTGGGAGAGAAAAAATGTTTGCTTTTTATTTTCTCATATAGTAAACAAGAAGAATCAGGTGGACATAGACATTGCAACTGTTTGAAAACTGTACGTGTAGCATATTCTGCCAAAGGCGTGTCTCTTTCCCTCTGCTAGACTATAAGCTGAGATAGGGAAGAAATGACATTCTCATCTCTGTAATTCTAAACCTCTGTAAAATTCCTGCCACGCTGTAAGTGTTCAGTGTTCCTGAATAAATAAATGATCTAGGCTAGGGGTTAGTGTATTAGTATACTCAAGTTGCCAAACAGAAAACCACAGAGTGAGTGGCTTAAACAGCCGAATGGTATTTTCTCATAGTTTTGGAGGCTGAAGGTCCAAGATCAAGGTGCCGGCAAGGTTGAATTATAGTGAGGCTCCTCTCATTAGCTTAGAGACAAAAGAACGAGTCAAAAACCTCAAATAGCAAGTATGAGGTTTGAGTCCGACTGAGGAGAGTTTATATTTAGTCTCTAAATTTCATGAGTGGTATGACCTTGGACAAGATTCTTATTTCCTGTACTTTCTTTAGCTCAAAAATTGTGATAGTTGTTGTTATGGAAATTATATGAAAATATATACAGAAAACATTTATCACTACATCTGGCTCGTAGAAATTGGCAAATATATGTGTAAGAAATAATGTTTGACAACCTGTAGATCATAGCTTCCTTGACGTATTTGAATGTTCCAAGATGAAATACTTTAGGACCAGACAAATCAGAGATATGATTTCTAGGGAAATATTTGTACCGGTATTAGGGAAGTTAATAAAAAATCTCTGCTCTCTCCTTTCCCTAAAGTAAGTCAATAATTTTAACTGAACCCCCAGCTCAGTTTCTTCCACTGCCAGTTCCACTTTAAAGTGAAATGTGTTACAGACAGACACTTTTACCTTCTGCTACCACATGTGTACAAGCCACCATCACCTGTCACCTTGGCAACAGGCTTCTTCTGCAGGAGACTTCATATATTAGCTCCCTGCTTTCATATTACTCAATACTGAGTTTTTAAAAAAAAAAAAAACAATTTTAAAGGCATTAAGTTAGTTCATTTGTCCTTTGTTTAAGATCTTCACTAGCTTCTGCACTTCACATAAAATCTAGACTTCTCACCATGGCTCACCTTGACCTCGATCCTGACTGCCTATCCACTGTCATCTTTTGTCCCCACCTCTGTCTCTATCCCTGCTCCAGCCACAAAAGTGTCTTGACTTGTCTTCAAATGCATGAGGACAATTCCTGCCTTCAAGGCTTTGTAGAGGATCTTCCTCTGCTCTTCAGAACACTAACTTCTGTTCCTCCAGGACTCAAGCTAGAAGTCACTTCACTGCAGAAGACTCTTATTCCTTCCTTTTAAAGTAGGTCCTCTGTTGCTGACTTCAAATTTTGTCCTCTTTGTAGTCCTTTTTCATGTGTCACAGATTGCATTTTATATGTGTTAAATTATTTACCTACATTGTTTCCTCACTAAGCTATACACTCCATAAAGAGAGGGTCCACATGTGTGTAGTTTATAACCATATACCTAGAATCTATCCCATGCCAGGCAAAAAGTAATTATTCAGTAAATATTTGTAGGATGCATGCACAAAGTAATACACGAATGAATAACAATAGAAAATAGGTTAGAATCTGATTTCCTTAATAATTTATCAAACTTTTCTTAGACTTGTGGGAGATGGAGGAGTATAATAAATGTTTTACAATGCCTTCAGTTTCATTTCAAGTGTTGACTTAAAAATGAATAAAAATGTATGCATAGCCACATAAAAGGATGACTCTTGGAATTTCATGCCTTGAGGGCTTGTTGTTATTTTACAGATAGCAATGTGCCTTGTGCAAAGTAGGTACCTGACAAATTCTAGTTGAATTACAGATTGTCATGAAGAAAATATTCTAAAAATACAAGATGGTTTTTAGGTACTTCTTATTCTCAGCTCCTTTTCAAAAATGCAATTCCATCTTATTGAGGTAAGATAGTGATCTAATATCTTAAGAACTGGAATAGGAGTTGTGTTGAAGTAACATGTTTTCATATCAAAATAATTCTAAAAATCCTAACTTCATGTGGCTAAAAGCGCCTTCGTCATTGTTGTCCCATTCATTATTTAAAGCAAAACCCTGTGGACCAAGTTTTATTATTTTAAATAAAGAATGAGACTCAGGAAAGTTTTTAAAAAACTTGTTGAAATCACATGTAAAGATAGGGCTAAGAATGAAACTCCAAACAGACTTTATACTCTGTGTTTATTCTTCTGCATGCCAGAGCTCCTTCCCCATCATACATCATACATGCACACCTTCCCTTGTACATGCAAAGCATCTGTGTATCACCGAGGAGAACTTCAGCCTGGTTCTAAAATCAGCAATTCACTTTGTCTGCGCTCTGCCACACTGCCTAAAGCCCGCTGAATGTCCTGACAGATTTTCTACGGGGCTATCAGTTAGATAACAGCCATCGTGTACATAGTTTGGAAAAGGTACGATAGCCTCTCAGCTATTCTGGATAATGCAGAAGACAGAAAAGAAATATGAGCCACAGATGCTGCATTTGATATGCGTAAGTTGCATTAATTTTGATTCTCTCAGTGTTTGTTGTTTCATGTTATATGCAAATCACTAAAGAAAGTGCTATACCCATCCAAGAGAAACATGGCGCTTGCCAAAGGGCTCATAACCCAACTGGGAAACAAATCACAAATATGTGGTACTTCCAAACAAGACCATATGTCAGTATATAGATATTTGAAAAAAAAAATACTGCAAACTACTGGGGTTAGGGTATTTCTGTGAAAACTCAAGAGAGGGAGAGATTAATATGAACTGTGAGGGGTGGTGTGGAATTTGAGTTATATTCTAAATATATATGGGGAACGTGTCTAGGTCAGTGGTCCCCAACCCCTGGGCCATGGACCAGTACCGGTCCGTGGGCCATTTGGTACCAGTCCGCAGAGAAAGAATAAATAACTTACATTATTTCTGTTTTATTTATATTTAAGTCTGAACAATGTTTTATTTTTAAAAAGTGACCAGATTCCCTCGTTACATCTGTCTAAGACTCACTCTTGACACTTGTCTTGGTCACGTGATACATTTATCTGTCTCACCCTAAAGGCCGATCCATGAAAATATTTTCTGACATTAAACCGGTCCGTGGCCCAAAAAACGTTGGGGACCACTGGTCTAAGCAGACTAAAGAGTGACTCAACAGTCTATGTGGTACCAGATATGAGTATTTCCTATTAGGAACTGTGGAAAATTTAGTTTAGAGTATCTCCTAAGTTTGACAGAGTACCAACCAAACCAGTTACAGAGTGCTATGAGATAGTATATACAAGTAACTCACATGGGGGCTGCATCATATCAAGTTGGTAAAATTTGGGTGTCTTTAGAATTAGGAATTTTAAATGTTAAAATGTAAAGGGGGGACAAAAATATGGCGATGGGAGGCATACAACATAATCAACAGTTCAAATACTATGGAGATGTTCACCTGAAACCTATGCTCACAAAAATTAGGGGATATTTCAAAATGAATATGAAGCAATAAAGTATCCCCTAATTTTTGTGAACAGAATATGTACCTTTGTTGATCAATGTCACTCCACTAAATTTAATTTCTACATTAAAAAAATAAAAAAAAATGTTGTGCTACTGATGTACCTTTAATGGGTACACATTCCTGTATAATGTTGCATTTCTTGATGTCAGCTTTCAGTTCAGGGAGTCATAGGAACTCTATGATAAACTACCAAGATTTTAAATCTGAGTCCCTAAAGTTATGAGGCTGCAAAAGGAGAAATAAATGCACATAGGACAAACATGTTCAGTAATGACCTATCTATAAAATTAATCATCCCAGTAATCTCAATATATTTGTGAATCTGTACTTTGCTGATGGTAGACTATTGTACACTGTTGAAAATACAGTGGGAAAATCATGCAAGTTGGTTGCTAGGTAAGAAATGCTCATTTTGAAAACAATGCAAAGTTTCATGAAGCCAATAAAAAAGGCTGGACAATTGTTAAGATTGCATACAGACTTTCAGCACACAATGCAAATACACATGGAATTCTCTATGTTTGTATATGTAACTATAATTTATACATTGTGCATTCTCAGCATATTTCACTGTAATATCTACACTTTCATAAATGACTTACCAGGTTTATGATATTTTATAATATATAATATATAATAAATATCAATATATATGCATATATCATATCAAGTCATTTTATACATTAAAGTAAGATATGTAACCTATTTAGAAAGAATTGAAAGGATTTGAACAACACAAGCTGTGATCCTAATATATTATAACATAATAATCAATTTACTAAATGTTCATGGGAACAAGAGAAGACATAAGAATGTATTCCTATGTAAGTCCCAGCACATACCTATCTATTACCAAAGAATAATTTGCTAAACTAATTCATCTTGTTTTATAAGATTAAACTATATCCTACAGACCTTAAAACATTATTTTTCATCTTTAACTGTCCAACAGTAAGAAAAACAATAGAGTGTGTGGATGTGGAAGTGAGTGTGCATATATGTGTGCATGTTGTAAACTTATTCTATGAATCCTGAGTCATCTTTAAATTTTTATAGTTAATGGGTTTGTTTAAAGTGATAATACTATCTTCTAGGTACTACTTATGTGTTTATAAATATTTACTTATTTAATATTTATAACAAGGAATGAACTGGTTTCTGTTCTTATCTTCATTTTACATGTGTCAAAACTGAGGCGCAGAAAGGTGAGGAAACTTACACAATAAGATCACAGAAGTAAAAAGGAGCAAAGTCAGACCCAAGCTCCTTGCTTGGGGGCCCATTCTCTTCATCACCAACCAGTTCTCTGACAGAGTAGTTTACTCTGAAAAGTGGCAATGATGAATTCCACTAGCTCCTTTTGTTACAGATTAAATTGAGGACCAAGTGCTGCTCTAAGAGATTGTTTGAGTCTCCAAAGTAATTGGCAAGTTTTTGGAGTTCACTTCAGGGCCTGGTGTATGATAAGCTGAGTTAATGAGTTAATACGTTTCACTTTACTTAGGTGAGAGCTACAAGAAAATATGATAACCCTGTTCCCAAGATTGATCTTTCTATTTAGCTTCATAAATTGCTTGATGTCAGCAGGACATAAATACAATCTGTAGGCTGCATGGAAGCCAATATCCTGAATACATTTCCAGCGGCCTTTTACAAAATAATGAACTATAATACAAACTTGACTTCTCTTTGGTATTTGTAGGCAGACACTGAAGGCAAAGACTTTTACCAACTCAGTGGTCCATACTCTCTAAGTCTTTCGGTGCCTTTCCAGAATTACAGTGAGAAATTTCAACTTTCTGGGACATGCCCAGTGCTCCCACCACCCTAAGTGTAATGAGGGGCTCAACAACACTCCTCTTGTTTCAGTTACTCGGTGGCTCTTCTGAGCTGTCAGCACATTCCCCACACCCTCAATAAACCTCACCTTCAACAAGTAGCATCCACTTTGCCCCAGATAAGTAAAGACACTCAGGGTGACCTCATTTTATTTCCTGCCTCTGTCTCTAAACGTTTTTGTAAATGGCCAACTTACCACCTTCTGTGTCCACCAAGGAGGTTTGAACTGTGGCTTAAACTTCCCCAGAAGCTCAAGATTCCAGTTTTTTCTATCTTTTCACAACTTGCCCATTACATTCCTCCCTTTCTAGTTTTCCTCACTTTCTTTTCCACTGGTTTCCTTCCTTTAATCCCTAAACCTGATTTCTTTCATCTCAGAGAAGCAAACTCCTCACTGGACTGGGCAGTCTCCTCTGCCTATCTCTGCTCTCTTTCCTCTAATGATTCTGGAAAGTTTGTCAACAGGTTCTGTCATGCCTTCCTCTCTTCCCACTGAATGGTGATTCCCTTATGGTTTGGGTTTCTTCCTCAACTCTTCAGTGAAACAGTTCAGTGTCCAGAGCTGCTTCCTTTTCAATGACAGTCACATAAAAATGCCACTCTCTGAATTCCCTCTTTACTTCTTCAGTTTTGTCCTTCTAACAAACCTTCTCTTTCAACTCAGGCTGAGACTTTTATTTCCCATTGTTCCTGAAATATTTCCTCCCAGAAACCATATCCAATTCATGATGTCCAAACCAAACATACCTTACAGATCTGCTTTCAAAGCTACATCATTTATTCCTTATCTCAGTCTACAACCATCTCTCCGTTTCCTATCGTAGAAACCTGGGATTCACCTTCAATTCTTTCTCTCCCTTAATCATTAAACCCAGTCATACACACAAACTTTGTATTCTAAACCCTCCCCCTTTTATTTTTCCACTTGTAACTCTCCTTGACTAAAATAACAGTTTCTTGTAGTTGATTGAATAGTGAAACCCTGTCCCCCAATTCATGTCACCTTGAACCTCAGGATGTAACTTTATTGGGAAATAGAATCTGCAGATATTGTTTGCTAAGGATCTCAAGATGAACTCATGCTGGATGTAGGGTGGGCCCCGAAAATCAGTGGCAGGTGTCCATATAAGAAGTGAAGAGAACACAGACACACTCACAGAAAAGAATCCTATAAAGACAGAGGCAAAGTTCAGAGTTATCTTGTGTAAGCCAAGGAACACCAGGGGCCTATAGAAGCTGGAAGAGGCAAGAAGGAGTCTTCATTGTCCTATTGATACCTTGATTTCAAACTTTTTGCCTCTAGAAATGTGAGAGAATAAATTTCTATACTTGTAAGACACTCTGTTTGTGGTTACCTTTGTTAGTGCAGCCCTAGGAAAAGCTAATAAATTTCCTAAGTGGCATCCATAACTTCTTCTAACACCATGATTCTTTATGAAATGCTCTAATCATCAGCTCATCAGCTAAAGGCTAAGGAACTTCTCCGAGGAAGGATGTACAAACATTCAACTCAAAGTTTCACAAACATTTTCACAAGTCTTCAGAACCTGTGGATCTTCTTAGTATCTATGGAGCCAGTTAAGGGCTCCTTTCCTGCACAGAGTATCCATAGTTAATTTACTACAATACAATTCTGATTATGCTATTCTTGATTGAGAAACATTGACATCCTTCCTGAACTACAAGGTATACAGTATGACTTCATTCTTATATATTACAGAACCCTTGCTGAAACAGCCTTTGTTCCTGTTCCTCCAAATGAGTGTCTATCCACAGCAAAATCTGCTTCTGTGCCTGGTACGTGCTGTGTATGCTGCCTGGAACTCCCTTACTCCTACCTACATCCAGCCATCTAACAAAGCCCTAGTTGTTCTTAAAGTTTTATATTACCTATCTCATAAGTGAATCAAATGATCACAGCAAAGTATTACGTTGCTCTTGCAGAAGTGATTCCCGTCCTTAACTCTGACATATTTATGGAATACAAGGTGTTTTACATTGAGTGAAGTGATTTTTAATAATTATGCTATATTGTAGTATTTTGTTTAAATCTAAATCTATCTACTATTTCCAATTCTTTAAAGAAAATAATTCACTATAATTATATAATATATAATACAGTACTAAATATACTATAGTATTGAACTTGTAGGCTTTTATTCTAATTGGTGTAGATTGGTGTGGAATCTTAGATTTTTAACTTGAACAAATGTTTAAACATAATATATGCCAATTTTGTTCTCTATAAAGTGGTAAAAAAAATTCTAAAAAATGCTTCACTCATAGGACTGTTTGTTTTAAAGATTAAAGAGAAAAAACTCTAAATACTTATCACAGTTTCAGATATTTAATAGGAATTAACTTTGTATTAGTTACATTTAAGAATGCCTTTTAGTTTATAAGATTTTAAGCAATATTTCTTAGTTTCAAGTAATATCTCCAACCTTTCCTTTCCTCATAATTTATCTATTGAAGAAGCTGGACTCTATCTCATGTTCATGGTCTAGTTCGATATGGCCCTTTTCTCTGTACTCCCTGTCAATGCCACCTGGATCCAGAGTTTTAGATACCTTTGGCATGATTATTCACAATGTTTTGCAAGATCTATAGAAAGCATATACTATCTGGTTGTCTCTTGGTTTGTGATGCTAGTATCCACTGATGCCAGTGCCTATAACTATTAATTCATTGACAGGAAATAAAAAATGATGGTATTCTCATTCTGGTACTTCTATTGTTATTGATTACTGGGGAATACTATTATAAAGAGGCACATCTCACCATCAATTAATTATTTAGTAATTCCCATGCACAGTTCATATGGGAATAGCAGTAAAATTTTTTTTTTCATTTTATGAGTAAGTTCCTATTACCCTCTAAAAGTGACCTGTTCTTTTTTAACTAAAAATATGAACCCATGAATTTATACACATCTGATGAGTTTATATCCTTTGCAATTATTATCATCATTAAAACTCAAATTGTCTCATTTTTAGCCTCTTGAATTTGACTCCTAAGTCCATCTGGCCTAAACCTAATAAGTCTTTGCTATCTGGGATGTTAAGACATGGCTCAATTTGAACATACCTTGTCTGAACCTGGAATTAGCCTATTTTCCAGGAAACTTTTAATTTAGTGAGAAATGTTGTTTCAAGACATATGAAGTTGATGCTAGAGACATTTGTCATTACTACATTGGTCATTGTTTCTAGGTTTTTTTCAGTGGACCAAGCAAGAAAACATTTATGTATATGTATGCAAAGACAAAGTATCTCATTAGATTATATTAATATTTCCAATTCAAAATCAAAACTAGGGAAGAGAATGAAGCTGGAGCTATCATACTACCTGAGTTCAAATCACACTACAAAGTGATGGTAATCTAAACAGCATGGTATTGGTAGAAAAACAGACACACAGACCATTTGAACAGAATTGAGAGTCCAGAAATAAAACCACATATATTTGGGCAAATAATTTCTGACAAAGGAGCCAAAAATATACAATGGAAAAAAGAAAGCATCTTCAATAAATGCTACTGGGAAAATTAGAAAGCTATATGCTAAAGAAAGAAATTAGACTACTGTTTGTCCCCACAAAACTTAATTCAAAATGTATTAAAGACATAAATATAAAATCTGAAGCAATAAATTACATAGAAGAAAGCATGGGTACTAAACTTATGGAACTTGGTCTTAGAGAAGATTTTATGAATTTGATCCCAAAGGCAAGAGAAGTAGAGACAAAAATAAAAACACGGGACTATATCAAACTAAAAAGCTTCTGTACAGCAAAGGGAACATCTAACAAAACAAAAATGCAACCACCTGAATGGGAGAAGATATTTGCAAACAGCAGCTCCAACAAGGGGTTAATATCCAAAATATATAAGGAATCATATAATTCAACAACAACCAAACAAATAATCCAATTAAAAAATGGACAGAGAACCTGAATAGATACTTCTCCCAAGAAGACATACAAATGGCCAACAGACATATGAAAGGATGCTCAGTTTTACTAGCTATTTGGGAAATGCAAATCAAAACTCTAATGAGATATTGCCTCACACCTGTTCAAATTGGCATTATCAACAAGACAGGTAATAACAAGTATTAGAGAGGCTGAGGAGAAAAAGGAACCTCATTCACTGCTGGTGGAATATAAACTGGTACAGCTGTTATGGAAATCAGTATGGCAGCTCCTCAAAAATTAATAATTGAGTTACCATATGATCCAGCAACACTTCTTCTGGGTATCCACTCAAAAAATTGAAAACATTTATTTATAAAGATGTATGCACCCCTATGTTTATTGCAGTATTATTCACAATGGCCAAAACATGGAAACAACATAAGTATTATTGAATAGATGACTGGATACAATGTGGTGTATGTGCTGCTCACAAAAATTAGGAGATATTTTATAGTTTCATATTCATTTTGAAATATCCCCTAATTTTTGTGAGCAGAACACACACACACACACACACACACACACACAATGGAACACTATCAGCCATAAAAAGGTGAAATACTGTCATTTGTGACAACATGGGTTGATCTTGAAAATACCTTGCTAAGAGAAAAAAGTCTGTCAAAAGAACTTAAGAACTTTATGATTTCACTCATATGTGAGATATAAAACTGAAAGTAACAAATGAACAAACAAGAGAAACAAACAAAAACTCATAGACACAGATAACAGTATAATGGTTACCAGAGGGAAGGGAAGGTGGGGGGTCGTAAAAGGTAAAAGGGGCCAAATACATGGTGATGGAAGATGATCTGACTTTGGGTGATGGGCACCCAATGCAATATGTACATCATGTATCACAGAAATGTACACTTAAAATCTATATAATTTTATTAACCAGCATCACCCCAATAAATTTTATTTAAAAAACTAGGGAGCCTTTATCATCTCTCTTCCCAAAGACATTTGTGTCTTTCCTTCTAAACCAAGTATCCTGGTTCTCAATAGTGTACACAAATGTTTGGTTGTTCAGTCTCCAAATTACACACATTAGTAGCACAATGATTAATAATCATACTTCCATTAATGTGATTATGAAAACATGACAATTTTTGCATATACTTTCTCTTTTCTTCCCTCATTTTCTAAATAGTTGTGCTTTACCAATGTTATCAGAACACACAGTGGTTAGCACTGCATACCATCATACTGTGCTCACTTCTTCTTAATGTCCATTTAGTTTTCTGTAGATCTCGGCCCAGTTCCTGTGTTAAAGTCTCTCTAGTCATTCTGGTAACCTGAAGAGTACTCTCTAGTGACTTTCTGAGAAGGTCCTCAAGGTACAACGTTCCCCATCTTGCATGACAATAGTCTTCCTGTGTCTTCTATGCTTGAAAGTCAGTTTTGTTGGATATAAAATCCTTGGCTTTCATTTTCTTCCCTTAGTCTTTATTAATACGTTTCTTATTTTCTTCTGGCATAACATATTTAGTGTCCAAAGTCTAAATAAAAATTATGAAGTTGTTTGATGTGTGAAGAAGGATTATTTTTCCTTTCTCTGAAAGACCAATCATTATATGAGAATGTGTCGGTGCTGGCACAGAGAGCTCCATCGACATCTTTTGTTTCGGGGAAGTTCACTTGAATTATGGTTTTAGTGATCCACCTGTTGTAGTGTTTCACTCAGGGACCCTTTCTGTCATTACTGTTGTGGACCGTTAATGGCAAAAAGCCATTATAGATTCGAGGCTTGGCAGGGGGCTAAGTTCTCCCCCCTCCATCTCCATATTTGGCTTTGATGCTGAATGTTTGCACCCACTCCACTTCCTTCCTTGGGTTGCAGGAAGTAATATACATGCCCTTCCTCTGACTCTTTGTTTCAGATGTTTGTAAATTTCACTAATGTATCCTGTTTTTGCCTTGGGAGAGTTCCTGTCTTAGCCTTTGATGTGCAACTTTGTATCAGGGTCCTTGATTTGCATAGGTCTATATAATAAAGCAAACTGGGGCTGTGAGGCACTCAGATACTGCCAGGCAGTTTGAAGAGTCCTCCCAGTCCCATTGGTTTTGTTTTGACAAGTGTGTTTCCTCAATTCTGCACCGTTATTTGGAGCCGCGCTGGTCCGCGGCACATTACATTGGCAAACTCTTATTATTTTCTCCCCTTACCACACACACACTTTCAAGGTAGTGATATGAAAATATATAGTAGCTTGTTTTCTGTGATTTTCTGGCTCTATTCCCTTTCAACACTAGTAAAAACCCTGTTTTTACTTCACTTCAGATATATGTGTTTTGTTCAGTTTTGATTTTATTCACTGCCTTTCCCCTTCCTTCAAAAGGAATCCTGATAGGTTCGTTTTTAAAGGCTCACAGAGACCCAATAGTTCCAGGCTCTTCAGTCATTCCTCCCATCAGCCCCTTGCATTCACTTGCTGTCAAAGGGCCCTCTGGCCCCATGCTAGTTTCAGCCCCACGGGCTTTTTTCTAAGCTGATGTTCTGTTTTCAGATACATGGGACATGACCACGTGTGGCTTCCTTTTTTTTTTTTTTTTTATTTCACAGAGGTGCTGATGTTATGTAGGTCTTGTTCCCACTCATTTAAGATTATGGTGCTTATTTGAATTCCTTGTCATCTAATTTTGTTGTAAATGTTGCCCAGGTGATTTTTACTTTGCTTTGTAATGGGTTTGTCTCCCATATATGGGTGTATTCATTCCCTGTTGGTGCTCTAACAAATTACAACAAACTCAGTGGCTTCAAATAACACGAATTTATTATCTTCAAGTTCTGGATGTACGAAGTCCAGAATTATTTTCGCTGGGTGAAAACCAAGGGGTCCGCAGGGTTGTATTCCTTCTGGGAGCCTTAGGGGAGAATTCATTTCCTTGCTTCTTCCAGCTGCCAGAGGCTCTCCACATTCTCTGGTTCAGGCTTCTCTCTCCATCTTCAAAACAAGTCGGGCAGCCTCTTCGCATATTTTACTCCAACTTGGATACTCCTGATTCTTTCCTCTGTGATTACTTGGTCCCACTGGATAATGCAGGATGATATCCTATCTCAGCACCTGTAGTTTAATCATATCTGCAAAACCCTATTTGACATATAAAATAACATATTCACAGGTCCTGGGGATCAGAACACAAATCTTTGAGGGAGAGACACTCTTATTCTGTCTTTGACAGTGGGTATATTCAGTGAGATTAAAAGAGAGAGAGAGAGAGAGGGAGAGAGAGAGAGAGAGAGAGAGAGAGAGAGAGAGAAAAGATGTTGCCATCATCTTCCCAAAAACTTCTCCAGAACTATTATATTTTTCTCATCATAACTAAATACTAATAATGCTAGACAGAATTCAGAAAGAATATGAATCTGAAATATCACAATTCTATCATGCCTCCCCCACTTACATAAAAACAATTGTTTGGTTTAATGTGTACTACTTTTACCTTATCATATATTACACCAGAAAATATTTTCAACAAAGATAAGGGGAGTGAGATGCTAGGTATGTTAGTATTGGTGTGTGTGCTGTGGTACTTTTCCATAAAAAGAGATAGAAAAAAGAAGCAAAGAGAATGGTTCAAGTTTGTAAGTCACTAAATCAGGACAACAAAAGTCATTATTTCCTCGGCATGTAGGTTACAGACGAGCGGCGATGGAGAAGCGGTACCCCTCCCGTCTGGTCCGAATTAAAGCTTCTCTGGAGGAGGATGTGGGAGGCAGTCAGGCTGGCCCGTTCTTCAGTTTCTTTTAGGAAGGCCTGCACAAAGTCAGAGCGGTGGAAGGCAGTCACAGGCTTCCAGGACTGCGGAGTCCAACAGCTGGTTCCAATTGCCTCACTGCAGTGTGACCGTAGGCAGAAATGTTCAGCTTTTTGTTTAAGTTCATGGTTTTTTTTTTAAGGGAATTTTTATAAAATATTGAGAAGTACTGTGGCCCTTGCATACATTTGCTTCTGCCCACTTGACATCTTCTGGTTATATTCCAATATACGGATAAAGCAGTTCAAATTCAAAATAGAGTCTCAGCTGGCAGAAATATTTTTAAAATTTAAATTTTAATAAAAATGCAAAGTTTTATTTAAAATTCATTTTCAAAAACAAACATTTTCAAGAAACATTGATTTTTAAGGTAATCATTTAACAAGGATATCCAGCAAACTTGCCTTAGTATATAGACAGGTTGGTAACTTTTAGAATCAGCTGAATAAGATTGTGATTTGGCAGTTCTGACTCTAGTGACCTTTACCAAATCATAAGTTCCCTCTCAAATACATCACATTAGACTAAAGATAACAAGTATGTATGCCGAATTGACCTTTTTAATGGCAATCTGAAGTTGAAAAATCACACTTTTTCTCATTATTTTTACTTGAAGTTAAAAGTAGACTTTTAATACTACAGTTGTCTCAGTTCATTTAAATTCTAAAGCCTTTTTTTGGGCCAGTATGCTAAAGGCCATTCATATTATTTGCAGTAATGAGTGAAATATAACTAGCATGGTTAAGGAAGTATTCACTAACATTGGAACTTATTATCTAATGTGTACCTCAGTGGCATGTACCTTAATTTTTTAAAATGGGAATATAGCAACTTGTTCTCTTTAGAAATACGTATCAATTCTTTAAGTTAGTGACAAAATGACAATAAAATGCTTCTTCTGATTAACTAAATGGCATTCTGGATAAGTAAAGGAGAAATAATGCACTGCATTGAAAAGAGAATGTGTACCAAGTTGAAAAATAAACCAGTGTGGTCCCGGTTGGGGTTGGGTAGCTCACATGGTTAGAGCATTGTCTGGACACACCAAGGTTGTGGTTTGAGCCCCGATCAGGGCACATAAAAGAATCAACCAATGGATGCATGAATAAGTGGAACAACAAATCAGTGCTTCTCTCTCTCTTCCCCTCCTCCTTTTCCTCTGTCTAAAATCAATTAAAAAAAACAACAAAGTGAAAAAGAACAGATAAGTACCATAATCACCCCTGCCACAATCCTCCTGTCTTATAAGTATTTACTATTTAAACAAATGTGTTTCTGAAGAAAAAAACTATATATGTATTTAGGGGTCTAAATTGTAGCTGTAATTATATTTTATAGAAATAATGGTGGATGGATACTATTTAAAGTGTCCCTACTGTTAATTATGATTTATTAGTTTACATAGTCTGGAAAAGGAGAAATGTAATAATCAGGCCTTCTTTTCAGATATTTTTTAGTTACTATTAATTTGGAGGCCAGGAAGTGAAAATAAATTACTGCAAGACGAATAGATTCCCATTTGTGTAATTTGAGTTTTGTTCATTTGCACATTTTCAATCAGCCTGATAGAACATATTATACTGTGCTTACTTTTTATATAAACCTTTGTTAAACTGGATGAAGACTATTTATTAAAGTTCCACTATCTAAATTTTATTAGAACTCTTCTTTGACCTTCATTATTAACAGAACAGAAAATTAGTTGTCTAAATGGCATTAACCTGTTCTGGGAATTCTATTCAAAAAAGTTTCAACAATCTAGCTGCACCATATTCAAGCATTCTGATGGATCACACTTCCCTGGCTTCTTCAAGAGCTAGAATACTAATTCACTTGGAAGTATTGGGCACAATGCCATTCCCAAGGCTGGAAATGTTTTCTGCCTATTTCCCTAACATATTGAATTTTTGTTGTTAATAAAAGGCAAATACCATTTAATATAAATTTTATACTGGAGGTTATTAACAATCACTTAACCTTTGAACTTTAGCTGTCCTGAACCTAAACAGGGAGTAGAATTCCCACAGCTCAAGGAGCCTACAATCCGTAAAATTCAATATGACTCTGAAAGCTGAAAGGGCCTTTTAATCATCAACTCAATCTTCATCGTGCAGCAGACGTGTGAGCATTCGTGATCTATTTAAGATTCACTGTCAGAAATATTTCAGGTTGATAGAAAAAAGCACCTAATATTTTCACATTGGTATATTTCAGTAATAGATGACTCAACTTCAGCTAATGTGTCAAGCACAATATTTAATATTCTTCTGGGAAGATTATTTCAAATTATAAATCAAAATTCAAGTCAACAACTGTGCTTCACTTGAAAAATCATAAATAACTGTCAAATATCAACCAATGGTTTATTATACAGATGTCAAATATTGATAGATAGGGAGACATGCACATTTGTTATTGCTATTTTCAAAGCTGTTCATGCTTAGAAATCTCTCAGTGTGATCAATAAGCATCTCAATAGGGTGACCAAGATCATCAGAAAGATATTATTTTTCTTTTGCCCCACATCACTATTCTTATCTACATTCCTTGTTATACTTTTCTATTTCCTATTTTTAATATATGTATGTCAAACAGAGACTTCAACTACTTATATCCTAAAGGAAAAAACCTACACACAAATTTGGAATAGCTGTAGTTGTAAATCTAAAGGGCACTGCATGCTGTCCCTTCACCCAAACAGTAAGACAAGATGCTATGAGACGATGATGACCTGCCACCTGCAGCCTCTCAACAACTCTGTGCTATCATTGCATCTCACTGCAAAGCAGAGTCTATTCACACTTACATTCTGAAAAAAAAAGTACTATCTTTGGAAAGAGAAGATCTCTGCCTTGGAATGATCAAACTGTCCAATCTGTGCAGTATTGGTCCTTATCACTTCCTTCTAATTAATTTTCATCATGAGACCGATCAGATCACTGGACAGATCAAATAGTTCTTTTTATGAAGTAAAATGTCTAGTGATGCAGGAAAAGTGGTGTTATAAAATAACATTGTATATAAAACTCGCAGAGAAGGAATTCTTTCTCTCTCTCTCTCTCTCTCTCTCTCTCTCTCTCTCTCTCTCTTTGTCTCAAAGGGAGTTACAAATGGCTCATAAAGAACAGCAGGAAGTAGAAATTGAAAAAGCATCTGAAACATTGCCCACCTTCGCTCCCATACTGGAGATGTATAAATATATTGACGGTATCTATCCACCTGTGTTAAAATTTTAGTTTCACCGAAGTTGCCACACTCTGTTTTGGATATGTACTCATGAGCTGGATCACCATTCAAATCAATAAGTTCTCGATTCAAGACTAGTGGGCCTGACCAGGCAGTGGCACAGTGGATAGAGCATCAGACTGGGATGCGGAAGACCCAGGTTCGAGACCCTGAGGTCACCAGCTTGAGTGAAGGCTCATCTGGTTTGAGCAAGGTTCACCAGCTTGAGCCCAAGGTCACTGGCTTGAACAAGGAGTCACTAGGTCTGCTGCAGCCCCACAGTCAAGGCACATATGAGAAAAATCAATGAACAACTAAGGTGCCTCAACGAAGAATTGATGCTTCTCATCTCTCTCCCTTCCTGTCTGTCCCTATCTGTCCCTCTGTCTGTCACACACACACACACACACACATACACACACATAAAAACAGACTGGTGGAGTTGAATGGTAAAAGAAACTTTGCTAGCCAAGCTCCACTATAAGAGTCTCAGAATTAAAGCAGGCAGAAGAGCCTTCTTAGAAATCAGTAAGAGTGATAGCTTGTTGCCTGAGTGCATTTCCACAGGGCTGAATTTTCTAGAGTTCCTTTGAGGGTATGCATTTGGATCTATTCTGTGCTGCATTCACAGCCCTATTTTTCTTTGCACATTGGGAAATCCACTATTCTCTGCGGACTATTTATTGGAGGAAAAAGACCTTTACTGTAAACGTAAAAGAGTTACATATATTGAGAAATGTGGATGTTTGAAAGTGGAGAGGAAGAACATTGGCATAGACCCTCAGGCTAATATTTAGTATTAATAACCTTCAATATACAAAAGTTGAATGCAGTATTTTTAAGCTCCTAGAAGAGCTAGTTGCTTTTTGAAGCTTTGATCTCAATTAAATATTTTGAGATATGGCTCTGTTTAAACATTTTCCTAGTGCAAAATACTTCCCATTCTAAGAAATGTCTCTCCTTGGGCGAACTCAACTTAACTCAAAAAAAAAAAAAAAAAAAAAAAAGCACAGCAGGGAAATTTTTATGAGGATTTTTCCCTAGAATAAAAAACTCATTAATAGGAATTAACTTGCCCCTGAGCCAATCCCAGGATGGACTGTTACATCTTAGTATGTGACACTGTGCTTTAACTTAAACCAGGATTTTCAAGGTTGGTGGGGGTCTACTCATAACCACTGCCTTGCAGGTTTAGAGTTACCAAAATAATGAAGATCCTTCTGAGGAAAAGGAGAAGGGATAATTATACTTCAAATGAAGTCGAAGAGCAGAACTAAAGGCACTTTGGCTGGTTTAAGCTGTAGCAAACTTCATACCAGTGTTTTCCTCCATAGATAAATCTGTGACCCAATCTTTAACTGAAAAGGGAGTAAGGTGAATCACAGATACAATTCTTTACATGCTCACTTAAAAAGGGTGATCTTTTCTGTTCATTCTAGCAAAACAGTGTTAAGATAGTAAAGTGCAGATGCAATCTGTTCAATATCTGTGCTGTGGAACTCGTCAATAATTGTATAAATAGAAAAGGGATCATTCCTTTCACATGAACTCGTTAAAGTCAAAAGTGTTAACTTGGTAATGAAGCAACAGCTTAAAAGTAAATATGTATGAGTTCCTTTGTATTTTCTTTTTGATATATTCTTATTTCTTTTCCTTCTCCCTCTTCTTCCTCCTCCTCTTAATCTCCCTTTCTCTTCCTGTACTGCAGAAATTGCTGTTTTTTCTTCTTCCTGTTGTTGGATATGAATGGGAAAGAGGATATGGGAAAGATTATACAGATAGTATAACATTTTCCAGCTTCTTATGGTCCTGAGAATTCCTTGGCTGATAACACAAGTTAGGTGGGCTTGGCTAATTCTTGTGGTTAGTCCCATAAGGCTAAAAGCCAGGTGTCAGCAGGGCTGTGTTTCCTTCTGGGGGCTGCAAGTGAGAATCTACATATATTCTGGCTTCTGCAGGTTATTGGCAAATCCAGGTCCTTGCAGTTGTAGGATCGCCTGTCAGCGTGGCCCAGTCTCAGCTTCTAGAGGTTGCCGCACATTCCGGTGCTCGTGACCTTGTCTTCAGACAGCGGTGGTCTTTCTTATGCCGCCACTCCCCTGTCTGTTTCTGCCACACCTCCCTCATTGACTCCTTAGCCTTCCTCTTCCATCATTTCTTTTTTTCAGGGCAGAGAGGGGTGGAAAGTGAGTTGGAAGAAGCAAATGGGAGCTATCTAGCATACCATGTGACCCCTTCAAGTGATTGTTACAAGGAAAAAAAATTAAAAATCTATGTAAACGTCATTCCATTATAAAGGCACTAGAAAACCTGGCGGTCATACGAAATGACCGCTGTTCTAGATATTATAAATTGTAATTAAAATGATTTGTGCAAAGGTGTCTGCTAATTCAAACTGAATTACCCAGGGCAGGTGGTGAGGACGCCCCTTTGCTTACTGCCTCACGGGGTTTCCCCCTTCTACTTGCTTAATTGCTTAAAGTAGAGTGCAATGAAGGAAACCACTGGCAGTATATTTCTTAAGAGCCACTGCTAGCTCAATAAATAAAGGTGATTTTAAATAATAAAATGTTAATTCACATGTCAAAGATCTCTTTGTACACAACATTTCTTGTGTAGATCTTTCCATCATTTTTAAGCTCGCCTTGCAGAGGACCATCGATTATTTTTAATTTTACATCCGTTTTTTCATGAACTCTTGAACAGGCAACATAAAGTTGACCGTGTCCAAATGCAGGCTCAGGTAAAAAAATGCCAACACGCTTAAGCGTTTGGCCCTGAGACTTATTGATGGTCATAGCAAAGGCAAGTTTTACAGGAAATTGTCTACGTCTCAATTGAAACGGCAACCCTGTTTGAGATGGAGCCAAATCAATTCTTGGAATGACATGTATTTCACCTTTAGAGGAGCCAGTCAAAGACTTAGCTATTATGACATTATTTTTCAATTGGAGAACCTCTAGTCTTGTACCATTGCAAAGACCCCTTCTGGTGTTAAGGTTTCTTAACAGCATAATAATTGCTCCAATCTTTAACCTCAATTTGTGAGGTGGCTTGCCAGAAGGCGGGACTATTTGAATACCATGGCAACTTCACCCCATTGGCTAGAACAGTTACACAAGCAACCAATAAGCTATCGGGGACAAACAGATACTTAAGCCGCATATAATAAAGATATGTGATTACCTGGGCCTAACTGACAGCCCAGGATAATCTCCTTAATTTAAAGTTAGCTGATAGCATCTCGACTTCAATTTGCAAATTTCCTAAAACTAAATCATAGGTAACATATTCACAGATATAACAGCAGAGAATGGAGACAACATCCTGCCTACTATAGTACCCTTGTGCTGTCAGTGTAGCAATAGAGCCCACGCTTTGGGAACCAGATGGGCAGATGAGTTTGTAAACCTTCATGAAAAACCAAGACGCTTACTCTAGCCTCCTTCACAAGTCCAGAATTTACAGAATACCTAAAAGCAGAGCCAGAATTTTTTATTTTTTTAAGACTTTTTTTTCTGGTCCAGTTCAACATATGAGTAATCGCTTTAGTTTCTCAAATTTTATTCAGTGGTGGATGACTGACATATTTTGGCCTGGGAAAAATTTTAATGTCATGTTATTAGTTAACTATTACAACCCTAGAAAAGCTTTAACATAGCTTTCAAGATAGTTAATTTGGGCAACATTTCTTTCCCTACTCCTATCAAAGTGAATTAGTTACAATGTGAAGTATATAAATAAAACTAACAATCTCTGCTTTACATAAGATAGTGATCAATTGAACTTTGGAAAATAGTTGTCAAAAGCTTTATGGAAGCTTTAGAGTAATCAGTATTAAGCTAATGTTTTTGAGAATATCCATTATTTATACTGGCTCTTTATTAAGGCATTAAATTGTTTCATATTTTTTACAAGTATTTTAATGACCACATAAATCTCTCCAATAATGTAATATTTTCTAATCCAGTTCCTTCTTCTTGTGCATTTTAAATTGTTTTCATTTTTAAATTTCTGAACGAGGACTATATTAAATCTCTTTTTCAGGCATTGTGGGTTGTTGTTTTTTTTACCATCTTTGAATATTTTGTATTCCTTCTGGTACATTTTAAGCAATGAGATAACTTGTTCCAAGTGAAATGAGAAAGATTTCCTAATGGTTTTCCAAAATCGATCAACATTATCACCAGTGAGGTAAGAGAACATCAGTTTCTCTGTATCTTATCACTCTACCACTATCGTTTTTTTTTGACATTTTGCCAATTTTTAAAGTGTCTTTATTTAAATATGGTAAACTTTATATGTAATAAGTTCCTGCTCTTTTATCTTGTTTTCATATATATATTTAAATTAGGATTCTTAGAATAGAGACAAGAGTAGATGGTTTCCTTGAGGAATTTTATATAAATATCTTCCCTAGACTAAAAATAGTTATGCATCCCACAGGAAGTTGGTTGACTCAGGCTTAGAAATGACTAAATTAAACAATGTTTGTCACAGCCTGAATTTTTAAAGAACTATCCTATCCTCAATATAAAAAAAAGTGCTTTTTAAAAATATATAACCTTAATCTGCACAATGATATTAGAAGAAATGAGGTAATGTCTCTAAAAAGCTTTTTATTTGTATGATAGAAACAATTAAAAGTATGCTAGTAATATTTTGTTTTAAATTTGAAATAAAATTATTACCTAAGGATTTGTGCCTCTGCTTTATTTAAACTTAATAAGCCTAATTTCTTTCCATTTGTTTATTTTCTCTCAAAATCATAAAATATCAAGGAGTAATTTTCATAGAAAACTAAACAAAAATAAAAATATTGCTTTTTTTATTAGGTCACTCATTTGTACAGAAAATATTTTTCTAAAACATAAACACAAGTTGACTTATTAACAAGACTGTTAATAACAACTGTAGAGTATTAAATTTGCTTTTGTATATACTTTTGAAGTACATTTAAACTTTCACTCATTATACTTATTACTGGTTTGTAGAAAGTCAGGCAGGGGTGGTTATTCTGAATTTTTAAAACAATATTTTTACTCTGGAATCACTTTATATTTATAGAAAAATTTTCAAGATAAGGCAGAGAGTTGCCATATACTGAATACCAAATTACCCCAACTGTTAACAATTTACCTTAGTGTGGTATATTTATAATAACCAATAACCAATATTGGTAAATTATTAGCTAAAGTCCATACTTTATTTACATTTATTTAACTTTTACCTACAGTCCTTTCTCTACATAAATGACTTGGAATTCTTCTGCAAGGGAGATTTATCTCCCATTTATTTATTTATTTATTTATTGAATTATTTCTTTATATTAGTATAGAGTCATGGATATTAATTTTATACCTTGGGCTATAATCCAATATTATCTTATTTTGTTGATCAATTTCTCCTTTGGCAACTGAGAACTTTTCTTGTTGGCACCTGTGTACCTTTGATGTATTCCCATTGTTGTTACTGTAAGTTTGTTTGTTTGTTTTTAGCACTTCTTTACTTCTGGGCACTATGACATGCTTGAGTCTAGGTTATCCTGTATATTCCCTGGCCTACCCCTCAACTTCCCAGTAGACTAGTTCCTTTTATTGAACAATGATATTAGAAACCAAGATCTGAGTGGTAGGCATCCCAGGGTATTTTTGATATCTAAGTCTATCTACAGACAGAAACTCTTGAGACCATTCTCCCACACATATCTTTGATTAAATATCCAAATTGTCCCTCTGATTGATGTTTCCAGCTTTGAGCAAATATAAGATGTCAGCCCACAGAGTGTAATGGTGGTTTGATGGTGTCTTGATACTGTCAGTTATGAATATATATTGGTGCATCAAGTCTATAATGTCCCAATATTGTCCTTTCTTTTCTGAACCATCACATGGATTATGGAAGGTAAGATTGATGAGAATGAAGGGCTTAGATCACTTGCTGACTAAATATCTAGCTCCCTCAGCTGCTCCTCGGGCACCTCCCTCTGGGTGCCAGGTACAAGAATATTCACAATTCTGGTGCTAGCCAAACTCACAACAGAATCACTTACAATGGCCGCAGTCTACTCCATTTATTTAATCAAACAAAAACTGATTGAGCATTTACATTGTTTCAGCTCTATCCAAGCACGTTTACCTAGAGTTGAACATGACAGGACAGGCCCATGCATCATTTTAATGGTAATATAGGCAAAATATTGGGTTGGGGAATAAGTTCGTAGCGTTTTTACCGAAGACTTTTATTTAAACAAAAAACAATAATTATATCAATAAGTTAATCAATTATATATTTGCTGTTGCTATTTACAACCTCTTCCCACCTCTCGGCCAATTTGTTGATGCCGTTCCACCAAAAATCGCCTGGTCTGGTGTCAAAGAAGTTGTTGAGCCAGTTTTTAAGGACCTCTTTGTTATCGAAGGTAACGCCCTTCATATGGTTTGACAGGGAGCGGAAAAGATGGTAATTGGTCGGTGCAAGGTCCGGAGAATACTGCGGATGCTGAAGGACCTCCCATTCGAGCTCTTGGAGTGCGGCTTTGATGACTTGTGCAACATGGGGCCTGGCGTTGTCGTGAAGGAGTATGGTTTGACCATGTTGATCAGGTCTTTTCAGTCGAATAGCCTCATTCACGCTGTGTAGCTGGGCAATGTAGAGCTCCTTGTTGACCGTGGCATTCTTTTCGACCATTTCCCAGTTCTTTATCGAATTCAGAAGGCCTTCCGCTGCGGCACGTGTCATCAATGTCAAAGTCGCCATTTTTGAACTTTGCAAACCATTTCCGTGCTGTAGACTCGCCTATGACACCTTCTCCGTACACGTCGCAAATGTCCCGGGCTGCTTCGGCAGCTTTTTGACCTTGATGAAAAGCAAAGAAGAGCAGGTGTCGAAAATGTTGATTTTTGCCTCCTGGGTATTCCATTTCTAAGCCTCAAAACTAATAAAAAATTAAATAACTCAAAAATACAATTAACATAGTTTTGTAGAGCAGAAAGAGTTTTATTGAATGAATACTTACCCTTTGCCAAACAACAAACAAATCGTTGTAAAATAAAAGAAAATATAAAAATGCTACGAACTTATTCCCCAACCCAATAATAAATAAATAAAATAAAATGTAAGAGAATTTCAACTAGTGAGAAATATCATTAAAAAATAAAACAATGGTGTATTTTATATGTTCAGGAAAGGTGATGTTTGGACTAAGACCTAAGTGACAGGAAGAATTCAACCAATTAACAATTTTATGGATAATAATTCTAAGAAATAAACAGAGAAAGTACAAATAAATAGAGCATTCTTGATGTGTTAAAGAAATAGGTTCAAGGCTGGTAGGACCAAAGCAACATAAAAAGTGACAAGTGACCCAAAAGGGGGACGATTAGGTAGAGGAACTGTCTCCCTAGTAAGTAGTGGAGCCAACATTGGAACCCTACTAAATTTGCAACTATTCCATAGGTTCAAATTAAAAATCTAAAACTATGTGATTAAGTGAGTTCGAAATGTTATGTATTAAAGCAATATTACAGAGAGGATATATTTAAAGTGTGATCTCAAATAACAGGAAGGTGATTTGAACTAGTAATACCCACAACACTTCAGTTCTGCCCTCAGCCAATACAACTTTATTCACAAGACTTGTAAGAGGGATATTATTAGCAAGAGAGAGGCAGAAAAACAGTTTGTCGTTCAGTCATTTTTTTAGATCCTAATGAAAAAGTTGAGAGTGCTAGTTTGGGACATATGGAATCCAGAACCAAGCGTCAGAGTTAATCACTGTTCTGCCTAGAGACAGAGAGGAAGAGAAAGACACTTGCTGGTTCCAGTTCTTGGCACTGCCCACACCATGCCTTTTCGGGTTGGGAAAGCAGTCAGGATCAGTGTTTACCGTACAATGGTTAGCACTTTGTAGGAGCCGTTCAAGACTTTCTAGGAGGAAAGATAGGATAATGATTACACTCATGTGCACTCTTTTACATTGAAATTTTTATTAGTAGATAATGTGGCTGAATCAGTACAGCACTCCTTTAGGATGGAGACTGTTGTCTTTAACACTGACTCATAGCAGTGGAGCTTGGGCATAGAGTTCAATACATTTGTAGACTGATTGCACAAGATTAACTTATTGAAGCCTCTAAGATTAGCAGTAAAGACTTTTGCTTAACTTCATTAACCCATCCTTCTGAAAAAAAAATTAATTAAAAGATTTCCTTATTTACGTGGCATCTATTAACATTCTGTAGAAAGGAAGTGCTAAGTCTTGGCTGGCTGGCTCAGCATTAGAGTTTCGGCCAGTGTGTGGAAATCCCGGGTTCAATTCCTGGTCAGGGCACACAGGAGAAGCGACCATTTGCTTCACCACCCTTCCCCCTTCTCTCTCTCTCTCTCTCTCCCCTCTGTCTCTCTCTCTTTCCCTCCTGCAGCCATGGTTTAAATGGTTCGAGCAAGTTGGCCCTGGTCACTAAGGATGGCTCCATAGCCTTACCTCACGCACTAAGATAGCTTGGTTGCTAAGCAATGGAGCAGCAGTCTCAGGTGAGCAGAGCATCAACCTGATAGGGGGCTTGCAGAGTGGATCCTGGTTGAGGCGCATGCAGGAGTCTATCCCTCTGCCTCTCCGCCTCTCACTTAATAAAAAATAAAATAAAACAAAATAAAATAAAAGGAATGCTATGTATGCACATGGAGAAATTTTGCCTCATATCACCAAGGACAAACTCTAAAATTTTGTCTCTTGAAGTTAAAGGCAATTCAGGTCAAAAGGTGCCTTCTCCAGCCAGTTGCCAACCTTGGGCAGACAGATGGATCCCATGGTCTCATTTTCTCAGAGTAAAGCTACTGTTTGTTAATGTTGATTGAGAAATATGATACATGAAATTTATCAGCACGAAAACTGATTAAATTGCCAGAACTGAGTAATAGTCTTCAGTGTTGGGAAGAAATGGAGGGACTGCTGTCCCTGTCTGGTCTCTGGCACAATGGGCTAGAAGAGTGTTTGCCCTGGGTTGAGAAGTGACTTCTGAAAGAATTGGGAAGAAGAAGTCGTAAGCCCTTGGAAGGTAAAGAGTGGTAGGCTCGCTCCAAACTTAAGGTGGAGAGCTTCCTCAACTTCATAAAACACAAAGAATTTCCCTCAATTTCATAAAAGGTAAGTAAATGTTAAAAAAAAAAGCTGGGCAGGATAATAATTTTTTTTTTGAGTCAAGCAAATTAAAACAACAAACATACATACAAACAACCTACAACATCATTAGGAAGTCACCTTCCCCGATGCAGCTAGAATAATATCTTCAGCCATTTTTAGTATGGGAATAAGAGCAACAGATAGATACAAGTGAAAACAAGATGTGTGACGTTCTAGCCAAATATAAGAAATTAAATTATAATAAACTAATAGTCATGATATTGTGAGGATGTTGATAATTTGAAACATATTTTTATAGCTTTGTGAAACTTAATTCTTGAATTTCTCTTATAAAGTTAGACTACCTTGAGACTTCTGATATTTAAAGCTAAGAATTACCTAACTTACAACACAGTCAATAATTTGAAAATAGTTGCATGTCTTCTTACCTCACTAAAATAAAATACTGATATCCAAAAGTTATTTAAATTTTATGATATAAAATAAAATGAGGAGTGTGTTTCTGCCTAACAATAGGTATTTTACATGGAAAATGAGCTTAGAGAAGACTTGTTTTGTGCTAAAAGTTCAGATTGTATTTCATTTTCCTTTTGTTTTTCAAAATAAATATGATAAACTTATAAGCACTATCTCCCTGAAGATAAAAACAAAATTCCTCTAAAATTATTTGTCTGTTCATTCTCTCTCTAGCCTCACATTATTTCTCTACCCTTTTCTTTGATAACTAAATGTTATAGCAATATACTCTCACGGTATCAAAGTGTGTGGTTAAGATGTCTTTTGATTATGATTAGCTAATGGTTTATGTCAAAGCTGAGAGTGACTGGATGTCAATAGCCCTCAAGTTTTCCTTGTACTGAAGTTGAAGGTTAATGTTATTTGTTGTCTGTTTTCCAAAAACAATGCAACAGTTCTTGGCTTATGACATATTTTATTTCTGGAATATTATTTGATACTCAATTCAGTATATTGCATGTAAATCTTACTGCTAGATTGACCAGAATTTCCTTGAAGCGAGAGATCACTATATTTAGTATGATCTATAAACAAACTGAGTCCCATGCATGTCTTCTATAGTACATCTATATGGTAATTTTGAATGAAATACAATATTTTCCATAGTATTCTCTCTCACTCACTCTGTATATATAAAATCACACATACCTATATGTTTATGTATTTATAGTTATATGTATGTGTGTAAATAAATGTCTATGTATTTTTTAGGAAGTGAGTTTAACTTTTACGACAGATAGTTACAGGATAATTATTAAGCAATGGCTACAATACATATAAGGATTGTTTTAGATATTGCATGTTGACAAAGAAGCATTTGGATGAGTTTAGTGAACTGCTCTTTAATGAAACACTTGCAAGCTTTCAGTGCCATATGTGTGAGAAAAACAGAACACTCTTAAATCAAGAATTTTGGTTTCAGTCAAAAAAAAAAAGTGATGGCAGAAGAGGCAGGAATAACAGTAGCAATAGACTTATCAAAAAGGACAGAATTAGTTTGCATTTATATTCCTATATAAATATTTGAGAACTTTCTACATTAAAATGAAGTTCCAGAGTGGGCCAAAGAAAAACAACCAAACGTTGCAGATGTAATCGAAAGGGAAAGCGTATCCTTCTATATTAGGAAATGGTCTTGAGCATGTGCTTATAGTAAGGAGTGGACTGTGATTTGCAGTTTACATTTGCTGTACAACCAGAAAGTTGTGGAAATTCCAAGCTGCTGTGCCAATGCTATGAAAAGGCAGAACGCAATGAGGAGCTGTAAAGAATGTTGTGCAAGAAAAGAAACAGACCCCAAACCCTGGCTTGGCTCCTTTGGGATAAGCCCTAAGCTACACAGTGAAGCCAAGCATTTAATGCCTGGTGGAGGTCTGCTAATTTTGCTATACTCCTTGAACACAAATATTGCCCCTTTCCCTAGCCAGCCCCTTAACAAATTCACGCTATTTGTCACAATAGGAACCAGACAAGTGAATGTATGTCAACCTGGAACAACAGTTTATCAACAATTCTTATTATTTTGTACAAAGAACATAACCATATACTTTCTATTATACACTTTTTTTTCTGTTTACAAAGGATAGCAGGATAGATTCTGGGAAAAAATGACATTTGATATTCTAAATATAAATATTTTTTATATTTTTAAGTTATATTTTCCTGCCACTTTATGTGGTACAAAACAGCTTTGGTTTTTGTGATTTTTCTTCATAATGAGAATATGAGAGATTTTATAAAGAAATCTCTGGTTTAATATTATTTATATATTAATAGTAAATATGCATTTGGTGTATTTCAGCACAGTAGTTAATGCTCTGGGATTTAATCACATGGCCTTATCTTCTTCCCCATGCCTTTGCAAACAATATTGAAAAAACATTAATTTATTCTACTGATAGTTATTAGGTCCCTCCCACTCCAGAGACTGAACTGGTTTCTGGTTATTTAGTAATAAATCTAGGCAGGCATATATTTTGTTTGTTTATTTTTTTACAGGGACAGAGAGAGAGTCAGAGAGAGGGATAGGTAGGGACAGACAGACAGGAACTGAGAGAGATGAGAAGCATCAATCATCAGTTTTTCATTTTGATACTTTAGTTGTTCATTGATTGCTTTCTCATATGTGCCTTGACCGCGGGCCTTCAGCAGATCGAGTAACCTCTTGCTGGAGCCAGCGACCTTGGGTCCAAGCTGATGAGCTTTTTGCTCAAGCCAGATGAGTCCGCGCTCAAGCTGGCAACCTCGGGGTCTCAAACCTGGGTCCTCCGCATCCCAGTCCGATGCTCTATCCACTGCGCCACCGCCTGTTCAGGCGGCAGGCATATATTTTGACTTCAAAGAGCTTATAGTCTAAATGATAAGAAAGATCTTTAAATACAACACAGAACAAAATCTTATTGAATAGTGCCATAATGAAATCCAGTGGATGAGTCAGCAGCAGAAGGACTTGGATGGTATGTGTTCAAGTGTGATAGAATATTCTGATATGTAGCCATTCTCCTTACGTGCGATACATTTCATTCGATCTGGATGAGCACAGACCTAGTTATAGCATACAACTCTTACAAACACTTAGGAAGAAAATATATTCCACAGGCAGGCTGATTGTTTCAAATTAAGGCTTTTGAAATATTAAAGATGATCAAATATTAATGTGATGTTGGCATCTACTCTGGATTTGCTAAGGGCACAGAATAAAAAGCACATGCCTACTCAGGGATCCGAACTTCATTCTGCAGCAGAGAACTTCATTCTGCAGCAGAGGAGCTCCTCGACTTCCTGCTCACATTCAAACACAATTAAGGTGTTGCTCGCAATCTGGAAAGCTTTATTGTCTGAGTCTTCCCTGCCTGAGGGACCACTTATCTGCCTCCCACACAGCAAAGTTAGGAGCAGTTCTGCTGATGGCTCCCTGCCTCGGTTCTGGGGGCCGGAGAGGAAGCACCTGTGATGGCAAAGTGCTGAAATTCGGATGCTCCTGTCCTTCTGCCGTTATGGCCCTATGGCCAGTCTCAGATGTGAGAGGACATTGCACTGCTGCTTAAATAAGGCTCGTAAACAAAGAAGGAAGTTGTTGTTTTCCGGTTTTATCTCTGGTGAATGGCATCTCACCTATCTCTAAGCATTGATAAGTAATAAGTACATATATGAAATATTATTTGTTAAAATATAATGCTGTTTAAATAATTTGAGAAAGTTTAAATTTAATAGTTATTGCCCCCAAATTCAAAATGAATGTAGAAATTTGCTTATAATCCATGTTAGTCAGAGAAAATAAATGTGTGATACTATCACCTCAGAAATCATGAACCACTAGGTGTTTTTAGTAGCATTGTACATTAAACTAATATAAATAACCAGTGAGAAAGGAAGGAAGGGAGGGAGGGAGGAAGGAAGGAAAGGAAAGAAGGAAGATACAAGTAGAACTTTTTGCCAAAAAAACCCCAATTTCTCAGAGGTTGGATTCAGGCATCATGCTTGCTGGGTGAAAGCAGGAGGAGGCAGGCACCTGGTGTCCTCCATTCTCTGTGCGAATAGTTCAGGCACAAAAGGTTGGCGGGAACATGTCATGGAGAGTGCGGTTCATCTAAATGACACTGGAAATTGAAGAAAGCCACCCTAAAAAATTATGCACTGAAAATATATACAAATACTTTAGGAAGATTAATCTGTTCGGTAGATTAATTTTGAGAAAGCCAAATTGGGAAAAACCTGTTAGGTGGTGATGACAACTACTGAGGTTTTTACAAATGATGACTAACTGATAGTAAGAACATCAGCATGCCCTGCTGTGGAGGCTGAGATAGGGAGGGCTTACATAACTTAATCACGGAAAACTAGGGGAGGCAGAGCCAGGATTCACACCCAGAGTGTCTAAGTCTAAAGCCCTCAATATTGTATTGTTTTTTAAGGCTAAGGATGGAGATATATTATAGATTCAAGTGAGAAGGACTGATAGGAATTGATCACTAAAAGGATCCAATTAGTGAGGGTGAACCACATGCTGGTATGTTTATTTGGGAATCCTTAGTATATTTACTGTCCAGCAAATGCCAAGGAAGAGCAGTGGGCAGCATGTGTGGACTAGAAAAAGCTACATTGAAAAATGGTACCCTAGAAAATCCCAAAATTCAAACAAACTATTCAGGGATAAAGGGAGCCTATAATGGTGACTAACACAGAAACAGTAATGTCACAAAAACCAAGGGAAGATGAAGTTTTAAGGAGGGTGCTGTCAAGAGAACCAAATTCTAGGAAAGTTTTAAGAAATGCATACTGCAAGCTGCCTGTTGCTTTTAATAAGGAAGTCATTGGTGACTGTGGAAGAATGATGTCTGGGTGGTAGATGCTTGATCTAATTAAGTCTTAATTAGATCTAGCATAGACTTGAAACTGAGCCACACAATTTATACCTTGGAGAGTCGTAGGCTAGAAAAGGTGTAACTATGTATTTTGAGTGTATGCTAAAAGTAGGTGTCACCTGGGAAGGCAAAAAACTTTCTTGGGAGAGAGAATGAAATCTTAAGACAGAGTAGGAAAGGCTCTATTAAGTAATAGTTTGAAAAGCAGATATATATATATATTTAAATAGTAGAAAATGACAAAAGGAGCCTGAAGAACCATGACACCGAAATCACTGCTCAAATGTGCATCGCATGGTATTGGTCTCACCATGTCTTCTCTCGGGCATTTCTCTCTTTTGAAAAATAAGTTCCTTTTTTTTCAGTCATTGTTCCATGTCACTTTGGAGTTTCCCAACAAGGTCTGTACTGATATTTCTTGTGGGTGAAAAGAGCACTAATTTTCCTTCGTGTGTGTGTGTGTGTGTGTGTGTGTGTGTGTGTGTGAGTGAATGGGTGTGATTGTAGGAAAAGGATTTACATCATAAAAGTTAGGGTGAAGTGCTGTATTTTATGACATAGCCTTTAAAAGTCACAATTACTTGAAGTCTGTTTCCAGAGTTAGAAGAGTTTGAACCACACTGTGTTCTAAATACTCCAATTTGGTATGCTGCTTTATGGCAGGAAGCTGGCCCTTCAGAGCAGGAATGCATGTAAACAAAGAAATGTGGCTCACAGGAAGGTGTAGTTAAATTAAATCCCGACGGCTGCTCCCACTCCAAGCATCTTTCTGTATCTTGATCATTTGCAGATGTTGCCCATGAAGTGGGAGATGAAACCCAATAGCGAACCACCCGAAACCACCAGGGCAGCTCGCAGTCCGCTCTGAGTGGCGGCCAGCTAAAGCAAACAAGCAGAAGGAAGGAGGAAATGTAATGCCATCCTGCTTGAAGATGCACGGGGCCGGGGGGTGGTATCCTTTTCTCCCCCAGGAATCAAACCTCCAGACTGGACTTCTGCAAGAGAGACCGAAAATTCAAAGCGTGCAAGTGTGCGGAACCATCACTCCGGACGTGAAGGGTTAACATTTGTCATTGTTGGGCCTTTGAAATTGTTATGAAATCACAGGCCTGCTGAGCTTCAAATCCTATTGTCTTGTCAGAATTACGTAGCTCTGACTTTCTTTGCTGTAAAAATGCTAAGATGCCAAGGGCTGCAAATTGTCATTTATTTAATTGTCATCGTAGGAACTTCATAGAATAAAATAGATAAAGAAGAAGGGGAAAAAAGGCCTTGTTAGTCAGTCTGAGAATGTCTGTCTGTATGAAGGAAAGCAGAAATGTCTCCGCCTGCAATGCCGCCTGATACGAGGATGTAACCCCGTTCCTCCGGAGGCTCGGGGCTGCTCTCTTCCCCAAGCAGAGTCCTTACGGAGAGTCACAGGGAAGTGATGCTGGTGTCGCATTCTGGGAAAGCGGCCGGTGCTGTGCCTTGTGCTCAGGGAGCAGTGCAGAAGCAAGCTGCGGGCATGCATCCTGGAAAAGGCCTGGTGGAGGGCCAGGGGCAAGGACCACCACACCCCTCCCCCAGGCGTGCCCACTGCCCAAGTGGTATGGGCGATGGATCTTGTAGTTGCCCCCAGCCCTTAGAATGAGCCCCCCCCCTAGAGACCAGAGATGCCACCGGGGGTCCTCGGTTTTGCTGAGTCTGCTGTGGAGAGGATTGCTAGGGAGACTGCCCACCTGCTGGGTTCTGCAGGAGGAGCACAGTGAAACCCTCAAGGGACTGCCAGCGTCCTCAGGCTGCTGCAGAGAAGGGAGCCCCCATCTCCCAAAACTGAGCCTGTGGACACAGGGCCAGGGTGGTGGGCAGGGAGTGGTCTGGGACGGAGGGAGGGGAGGGAGACATGCTGCGGCTGTCAGGTAGGTGAGAAAAGATCTGTGTGTTTCTCTCCTCTTCTGCTCACTGATACCTGAGTATCCAGCATCAAGAAAAGAAACTAGGAAGACCTGACCAGATGGTGGCACAGTGGATAGAGTGTCGGACTAGGAAACAGAGAACCCAGGTTCAAAACCCTGAGGTAACCAGCTTGAACACAGGCTCACCAGCTTGAGCAAGGGGTTGCTGGCTTGAGCGTGAAATCATAGACATAACTTCATGGTTGCTGGCTTGAGACCAAAGGTCACTGGCTTGAGCCCAAGGGTCGCTGGCTTGAAGCCCAAGTTCACTGGCTTGAGAAAAGGGTCACTCACTCTGCTGTAGCCCCCTGGTCAAGACCCATATGAGAAGTAATCAATGAACAACTGAAGTACCACCATAAGGAATTGATGCTTCTCATCTCTCTCTCTTCCTGTCTGTCTGTCCTTAGCTTTCTCTCTCTCTGTCTCTGTCACCAAATAAAAATTTAATAAATAAATAAAAAGAAAAGGGACTAGGAAAAAGTGTGAGGGCCTCATTAAACCCACCTCATATGGTAGACATTACAACGTTAGCTCATGCTTAACTAGAAGAAAGGAAAGGACTCTTTATAATATTAAATAAAGATTTAAAACAAACAAGATGAGTCATACAGACTGAGAAGAGACTGAAAAACTGAGAGTAGTTGAAAAATAATGCTATTGGGCCAAATTATCAACACATGTGGCTTGTAGCCAGCAAGAATATGAGCTTCAACATTGTATAGATGTGGGCAATTAAGGTAAAAAAAACCCCAAAACATTTCATATTTACAACTTGGTCATCTGAGGTTGCTCAATACACTCATTACACATGACAACTCAGTTTTGGAATGACTGCATTAGACTTAAAGTATTATGGGATCTCATTTTTGTGTTTTCTATTTATTGATATTGAAATTAGTGAGTTCTTTATTCACCAGTAGGTAATGCATTTCTATTTGGACATATCCTGAATCTTTAAGGAAAAAAGATGGATATTCTATTTTAAAGATAAATTTATTGCCTTTCTCACTGTTACATTTAAAAATTTTAAAGCCTTGGAGCTTATAAGCAGTTATGACCTCACACTCTACCAACTCTACATAATGCAGATTTATTTCTATATCCCTGTGCATTTGCATAGTGCACTGGTGCATGCACACACATTCATACTTTCCTATCTGATCTCACACATGCACGCTGTTTTAACTGCAGCTCCATTTCAGAGGGGTATGGTCCTTATTGCACAATGGGAGGAGAGAACATACAGAGCAATGTGTGACCTGACTCGGGAGGCAGCAGGCCTGGCCTGGCTTTGGTGCCCCCCCCCCTTTTTTACAGGGACAAATAGACAGTCAGAGAGAGGAATAGACAGGGACAGACAGACAGGAACGGAGAGAGATGAGAAGCATCAATCATCAGTTTTTGTTGCGACACCTTAGTTGTTCATGGATTGCTTTCTCATACGTGCCTTGACCGTGGGCCTTCAGCAAACCGAGTAACCCCTGCTTGAGCCAGCGACCTTGGGTCCAAGATGGTGAGCTTTTTGCTCAAACCAGATGAGCCTGCGCTCAAGCTGGTGACCCCGGGGTCTCGAACCTGGGTCTTCTGCATCCCAGTCCGATGCTCTATCCACTGCGCCACCGCCTGGTCAGGCTGGTGCCCTTTTTCTATCAGTAAAAAATTCACTTCCCCAAGAAGACTCCCTACTTCCTCCCTGAGAAGAGGCCTTGGTCGTTGTGGGCCAAGTTTTATAAAACTCGGTATTTTTTCCACCGTTAGAACTTTTTTTAAAACAACCAGAACATTTAAAAGAATGTATTGACCATTCAAATCTGGTACAGAGCTTGGGGCTGGAGGGAATGGTCACACATAGTCAAAGTTTCCAAAAGTTCTCTGGAGATCATCAAGCAGTGGCTAGGGATATAGTTGTGCCAACAAAGCTTTGCCTCAAATGTTTGATTTGGATGAAATGATAGAAATGTCAAAATGGCATTTATTATTCTAATTCTTTTCCTAAAGGAAAATATTTTACTTCTATTATGCTCTAAATTTTATTGTTTCTATAATTATCTTAAAAACAACATACTTTAGTTTTTCCATATGTGAATATAAAATATCCAATTTTATTAATGCCAAAATTTTTCTCTTTTTGGCAACATAAAATGTTCTTTTCCCCCCCTTAATTTGATTTGTTGAAGGTGAATTCTCATTAGTAAGCATGTCATAATTATGTACTATTATTGTATTTTCATCTCCACTAGAAAAAATATGCCTAATAGTGAAGTTGCTAAGCTTGGACAATGGTAAGATTGTACACAGAGTTTTGGGGGAACAAAAGGCAAATTATTTTAAGTGAATATTTATATTGAGATGAAAATGAGCTAACAGATCTGTACTGGATGGCAAAGTTAAGCTAGAGTCTACCCTGAAACACCCCATAGAATGAAAACTGCAGCTGGGGGAGTAGTTCTTCTCCTGGGGTCACCTAGTTAGATGCATATCCAATTCTCCTCTGTCTATGCCCCATATTCTGATTTTTAAAATAGTTTTGCTCTCTTTTTTCCTGAATTAACCAACAAATTACTTTGGACTGCACTTGACCGGATGTGGATATTTAATAAAGAATGGGAGGGATTCTAAGAATGAGAATAGCTGTGTGACGCCACAGACGTAAGTGTGGAGAAGGTAGAAGTAATTATGACTTCAGCAGGTGAGGGGTCGTACAGTACATACTGAGAAAAACAGCTGGAAAGGCAAGTTTGAATTCTAAGTGCCATTCCCTAAACATGTTTTGGGGGGGGGGCGGGGCAAAGTGGAGTCATTGGGAAATCTTGAAAAAAGATTTTCTTTGGAATCAGAAATTTGGCAACAAAATTTCTAAGCTTTGGGACAGGAGCTTCATTGAATAGTGAGGACTGGAAATGCTATTTGAGTCATCAGCATAGAGGAAATACTTAGAGCTATGAAAATTTATGAGTTGTCTGAGGAAGTAAACTTAAAGGGTCATTGGTAAATACAGAGTCACAAAGAAACTTAGACATATGAACTGGTAGAGGGGAGAGAAGAAATCAAAATAGAGAAAAGCATAAAAGTTGAAAAAGGATTCAGTTTTCCGTAATGTCAGAGTTTAAGGAATGAGATAGTTCAAGGAGGAAAACATCTATTAAATAGAAAATTATAAAACACTATATCATATCTTTGGATTTTGTGAGAAAAACCCCTGTGGACTCTATATGCAGTAAGCCTCAGCTTTTCAATTGTTGCAAAGGAGAAAAGTGAGTTAAATTATTCATTTATTCAATAAATATTTATTGAGCAGCTACTATGTGCTAGGCATATCCTATTGATGCTTTGCATATTATTTATGATCAACTCCTAGAAAATCCCCTCATCCTTGACTTTTTCCAGCATGCTTATCTCTAGTAAGTGTGTAAAGACTTCGCCCCAAGCAGAGTAATATCATAATCACTTCAAATCAGGGCAGGAACCCTCAAACGAAATGCTCTTTGGGACTATATTTTGGTTTCAGTTGGGGGAAAAATATTTAAGGATCTTTATGACATTCTTTTAATTAGTTGCAAGAACAATTACGGTGACATGTAGATGAGAGGTTGTCATTTTGGTATGTACATATTTAGTAAGAATTTCAGAATGCGAACCTTTGTTCTCCATGTCCTATAACTTTTTATTGGGTTTGGGAAGTTCTGACAGGCTAGTAGAACAAGTGGCAAGAATATCCCCTTAACTCCCAGAGCAAATACCTGTTGGATGTTTCTCAACCTCTGGGTCAGTGTTTCCAAGAGGCGCTGAAATTCTCTTAGAAAGGGAAGAATGAGAAAGCACAGTTTAAGATCATAGGGAAAGGATAATAGAAATATAAGTAAGATTATTCTACTAAAATTGTTTCTGGTCCAAACTCTTAGGGGACCAAGACCAGGCTTCTCTGCCAAGGGACGTCAATTGATTCATCCATTTCACAAATATTTTTTGCGCAACTACTAGGTTCCAGTTATCTGGGCCAAAGCAAGGAACAAGAGAGACAAGGCTATTTTTAAGTGGCTCTTATTTTCTAGCATGTGGAGTTACATAATAAATAAGTTAATAGTTTTGGGTATTCTGAAGTACGGTGAAAAAAAATAAAAATACGGAGAAAAAAAGTCAAGTGTGCATGTGAGGGACAGAGCTGGGAAATGGCTCATTCTGTATCCTGAAGCAGTGACATCAGAGCCTAGACTTGAATGAAGTGAGAAAATGAGTGAGTAAAAGATTTGAAGAAAGAAGTTACACAACACACACAGATGCATACACACACACACACACACACACACACACACACACACACACAAGAGCAACGTCCTGCAGAGAGAATTAATGAGGGGCATGTTTGAGAAACTAGAGACATGGTCGGAGGGAGTCACAGAAATGTACTTAGAAAGGTATTTAAGTCACCAATGTGAGGTCTTAGCCGTTAATTGGGATTTGATTCTAAGGATGGTGGGAAGTCAGTAGAGGGTTTTGCACAAGGATGTGCTACTACATGCTTGTGCTACTACAAGACAGCTGCTTGTATAAAGTCAAGTGCAGTGGGACAGGAGAGGAGAGGAATCAGTGAGGTTGCAGGAGCACAGGAGAGAATACACTAGACTAAGTCGGAAGCTGTGGCAGGTGCAAGTGGTCCAGGTTAGGATGTAAAATAAAATCTCTAGTAACTCAAGACTTGCAAACCCTTTTTAAAAGTATTTTAGCAGGTATATTACAAATAGAGTATTTCTTCTTATGTCACTGTAGTGACGATTGGACCAAAGCAGAAGAAGTGCTGTAATCACGTGAACGTGGGCCAATAGAAAGAAAAAGAGCCAAGGAAAAAGTAAAACAGAGCCTTCTTACTTTAATGTTAAACAGACAAGAACAACAGGACTTCAGCTGATGATAAAAGGATGGTAGAATCCAGAAGTACCAAAATTTTTGGATTTTACAGACCTTAAAAGGAAGGACCAATATTGTGCTATCTTCCTTTTATTTCAACTAAGCATATTTTAGAACAGGAACAGAAATGCCGTACCTTCTAAGGTTCATTAATTTCATTATATTTTTAAACTTCATTACAAACTCAAGTCTTATCTGAATTTTTTTCTCATTCACTGAAAATAAAAATTTTTTTTCATTGGCAGAATTTTACTGACAAATGAAAACTTTCATGGTCTGTCCCCCAAATGCAATACCATTTTCTAAAAACTAACAACAAAGTTCAAGGTTACTTCATATAATATTAATTTGGGAGACAAATTATTTTGCTGCAGAGTAACTCACGGCTTTGCTGTTTTTTTAATTTTAAATTTTTGCACCAAAATCAGGGTTGACAAACAAATATGGGATCCCTATTTAGATCTAAATTTCAGATAAATAACATATATGTTTTATTAGTATGAGTGTGTTCTAAATATTTCATAGGGCACATTTACACTAAAACCATATTTAAAATTTACCTGAAATTAAAATTTAAGGCCCTGGCCAGTTGGCTCAGTGGTAGAGCTTTGGCCTGGCGTGTGGAAGTCCCGGGTTCGATTCCCAGCCAGGGCACACAGGAGAAGCGCCCATCTGCTTCTCCAACCCTCCCCCTCTCCTTCCTCTCTGTCTCTCTCTTCCCCTCCTGCAGCCAAGGCTCCATTGGAGCAAAGATGGCCCGGGCGCTGGGGATGGCTCCATGGCCTCTGCTTCAGGTGCTAGACTGGCTCTGGTCACAACAGAGCAACGCCCCGGATGGGCAGAGCATTGCCCCCTGGTGGGCATGCCAGGTGGATCCCGGTCGGGCACATGCGGGAGTCTGTCTGACTGCTTTCCCGTTTCCAGCTTCAAAAAAAAAAATACACACACACACAAAAAAAAATTTAACTCAATAGCCTATATTTTTATCAAATCTGATAACCCTTACCCATGTTCCTTCCAGAAGTTTCTATGTGCATTTTCATTTATAGTTTATACTGACTCCCCTACTGTCTAATGCAGGGGTCCCCAAACTACAGCCCGCGGGCCACATGCAGCCCCCTGAGGCCATTTATCCAGCCCCTGCCGCACTTCTGGAAGGGTACCTTTTTCATTGGTGGTCAGTGAGAGGAGCATAGTTCCCATTGAAATATTGGTCAGTTTGTTGATTTAAATTTACTTGTTCTTTATTTTAAATATTGTATTTGTTCCCATTTTGTTTTTTTACTTTAAAATAAGATATGTGCAGTGTGCATAGGAATTTGTTCATAGTTTTTTTTATAGTCCGGCCCTCCTACGGTCTGAGAGACAGTGAACTGGCCCCCTGTGTAAAAGTTTGGGGACCCCTGGTCTAATGTATCTGTACTGTCACCAAGAATATCTCAGTGTGTTACAATTTCTAGACTCTGAAAAAGAGCATTTTGCTCATTCCTATCCCAACTTCCATTTCCTTACGCCCATTTTCTAGTTATAAAAATAATGTCATTTGTTTACCGAAGTAGAAACATCTTAGCATCTAATAATGTCAGTGAAAGGTGCAGAGCTTGGCCCTGGCCGGTTGGCTCAGCGGTAGAGCATCGGCCTGGCGTGCGGGGGACCCAGGTTCGATTCCCGGCCAGGGCACATAGGAGAAGCGCCCATTTGCTTCTCCACCCCCACCCCCTCCTTCCTCTCTGTCTCTCTCTTCCCCTCCCACAGCAAAGGCTGCATTGGAGCAAAGATGGCCCAGGCGCTGGGGAGGGCTCCTTGGCCTCTGCCCCAGGCGCTAGAGTGGCTCTGGTTGTGGCAGAGCAACACCCCGGAGGGGCAGAGCATCGACCCCTGGTGGGCAGAGCATTGCCCCCTGGTGGGCGTGCCGGGTGGATCCCAGTCGGGCGCATGCGGGAGTCTGTCTGACTGTCTTTCCCCATTTCCAGCTTCAGAAAAATACAAAAAAAAAAAAAAAAAAAAAAAAAGAAAGGTGCAGAGCTTATAATATTGAGGCATACATATCGATTCCTCTGAAGCCTGTAAGTCAAAAACTTAAAGGAAAAGCATCCTAATCTTTTTATTTTTAAAGGGGAATATATTACTTTCAGCAGTTTGGCCATACTTGTAAGTGCAATAATATATTCTCTTTGTTCTTGGATTCTGTATGCATAACATACACCTTCTGCAAGTCATGAGGGGACTGGATGCGTGGTTTTAAATAATTTCAATAAGAGTGAGTTTTCTTCACTCCTGCACTCATGATGGTCCTGCTACTGTACCGCCTTTGGTATTGCTTTTGTATACTTCCTTACATTAAATGCTAACACAATGGATTATTTAGTGGTATTTTCAGCTCATGGATTGCAAAGAGCCATGATTCTTACAAAGAAATGGTTCTAATCCAAATGCACTTCTGCATTGTTATGCCTGATTTTGCTTTCTGTACTTCAATGGAATCTTAAATGATCATATAGAAGCACTCCTTATCTCCACTGAAGCCCCCCTCTTTTTTTTGGTCGAAAAGGAGAAGAAAGATTCTTCTTTATATTAGACTCTATCAATCTGAAACAGATTCAGGAGGTAAGTCTGGAAGTCTTTTAAAAAGAGAGACAGAGAGAGAGAAAGGGAGGAAGGGAGGGAGGAAGGGAGGGAAGGATGGGTCAAAAGAGGGAAGGAAGAAGGGAGAGAAGAGAGGGAGGGAGGGAGGGCAGGAGAGAGGAAGAGAGGGAAGAAGAGGGAGAGAGGGGAGGGAGGGAAAGAGGACAGGGAGAGGGAGAGGGAGAGAGAGAAGGAGAGGGAGAGTGAGAGGGAGAAGAAGAGGTGGACAGGGAGAGGGAGAGGGAGAAGAAGAGGTGGACAGGGAGAGGGAGAGGGAGAGGGAGAGGGAGAGGGAGAGGGAGAGGGAGAGGGAGAGGGAGAAGTGCAGAGAGATTTTGTACATTTATATATCATCTTTGTCATTGGAGAAACTTTTGGTTTTTTAGTTCAGATTCTCTTTAAAAAATGGACAATGACAAGTAGAGAACACTTATTATGAGGCAAAGCTATGCAGTCGAGTAGGTAGAACTTGGCCTTCCAGACGCTGATTTTTAAGTGTATTGCATATATGTGTTGTCTATCTGCTCTACACAAGACATAGCAACAGATGCCAGTGATGCAACAGGCATGCCATGCACGTTCCTATCTGGCAACGCAGAATTCCTAGACTTGAGGCCAAACAAGGGTAGGTCCAGTTCACTGTGAGACTTTATGTCAGTTACTCAACTTCAACCTTAGTTTCTTTTTCTAAAAAAGAAAACAATAACAAAAAAAACCCAAAGATAGTCTATTTGTATAGACTCTTCATTTGATAATATTATGGGTTATTCATGATGACTTTTGACAAATGTATACAGTAGTGTCACAACCACCACGACATGATTTAGGACATTTGCGTCATTCTTAAATCATTCCCTTGTGCCACCCTGTAATCATTCTTTCCCTGAAGCACAAGACCCTGGAGAACTTAGATATGCTTCCTGTCACTATAGTTTTGTCTAAGATTTCATGAATAAGGTTAACCATACCTTCCATACTCTTTTATGTCTGCTGTCCTTCACTTAGCAGAACCCTTTAGAATGTACTCTTGGTGTTTTGTGTATCGGTACCATTCCTATGTGTGGACCTTCACAGGGTGCTTAGATAATTAAGTTTATGTAGAGCCTGTCAAACACTTCTGGATTCACAGAAATTGCTGAATTTCTATGGGAACGATTAAATTATTAAATGACTCTCAGACTTTAGACATTTCCTGTTGAGATCTGAAGGAAAAATACCACATTCAAGAAGTAATATTTGGGATTAATACACAGAAGTTCTAGTTAAGAAAATAAAATGAGATACCTCAAAATTTAGACACTTTCTGGAAAATGAAGCTTCCTTTGATTTAGTTGGCGAGCATGTTCTTTAGACTGGTATACCGAGTTACCTGCCTTGATTCTACTTTCATTCTGTATGTGCCAATAATACCCTACTTAGAAATATATAATCTCCGAGGATCAGTCTTTATTGTTGCAGACATGGCAATTTATATTGTTGCAATCCCAGCAATCAGAGTCTGTTAATAGCATCATAAAACTTGACACACCATTTTTCCCCCCACAGAGAAGAAAATTAGGAAGTCGAATTTCAATACAGAAATGGCACTCAGAAAAGTGACCACAGATAAATCTGGAGCTATTTTCAGAAAGAGGTTTTATTTCCTATGTCTTATCCACCAAAAGCATGTCCCTGAAATTAACTCATTTTTTTATGTGTGATCAAAATCCGAAGTAATACTACTCAGGTTATAATTTCTCCCACCTCATGTCAAGTTCTATTCAGTGCCTGTCACTGGGAGGCAAAATTTGGGAGGTGGCTTGACCAATGCTGCTCTTCTCACTCAAGAGAAAATCTACCCTGGCTCATAACTTGAAATTTGAATTTGGATTTTGCTTCTGAGAAGTAGTGATTAGGATTTACAGTTTGCAACCTCAACTCTGAAATGAATCTGGGACTTATGACTGAGATCAGTAGACAGTCTGTAAAGGCAACCCCTAGGTTTTCTGCTTACACTTAAGAATGACTTAGCTGAAAACGGCTTAAACGGAACTTGTGGAAATGCCATCATGTGTTGTATGTAAAAAAGTTACCCCATCATATACTGCATTTATTTATACTATATTATTTTATTTAGTTTTTCTGTTTGTACACTATTATTAAAAATTGTAAGCCCAAATTTAGATTTTTTTTTAAGCCTTGGTATGCTACTGGTTGACTGAAGATAGTCAATGGTCATAGAGTGCCAGCCACCCATTCCCAGGGTGGCAGCATGGATGCACGTGTTTTCTTTTAGTTACATACTCCAGGTGTGCAAAAGGAAAAGGGGATAACAGCAGGCTGAGAGACAAGGGATGCAGCCAGTATCCACCCGCATTCCAGTACAGATCCATTTCACCTGGCTGAAAGGGAATTGTTCATGAGTTTGTGATGCAATGCTTGGAACTATCAAACCTTCTTCTTCCCTCTTGAACAAAGGCATGAGGAAATACCAAGAACTTTTTCCTCATTTTTACACGAATAGTCCCCCCCACCACCACTTATTCACAAGGGATACACTTCAAGACCATCAGTGGATACTTGAAGCCATGGATAGAACCAAACCCTATATAAACTAGGTTTTTCTATATGCACATATCTATGATGAAGTGTAATTTATATATGAGGCACAGTAAGAGATTAAAAATAATGAATAATAAAATAGATTATAACAATATATTATAATAAAATTTATGTGAACATGGTTTATCACTCTCTCTCTCTCTCAAAATAGAGTGTGTCTCTAAAGTCATGGTGCACTTTTGACTGGTCACAGGAAAGCAACAAAAGACGACAGAAATGTGAAATCTGCACCAAATAAAAGGAAAAGTCTCCCAGTTTCATACCTATTCAGTGCACTTCGATGTGGCTCATGCACAGACTTTTTAGGGCTCCTTAGGTAGCTATCCCGTATAGCCTCTACAGACTCGTCACTGACTGATGGCCTACCAGAACAGGGTTTCTCCATCAAACTGCCGGTTTCCTTCAACTGCTTATCCAAGCGAGTAATGTTATTCCTATGTGGTGGCACTTCATTATAAATGTGCCAATATTTTGTTGCACTTTGGTCACGGATTCGAATTTAGCGAGCTACAGAACACACTGAACTTTCCTCTGTACCGTCCACATCTCGACTGGCATGTTCGTGAGCTGCTCCGCTGTATACATGGTATTACGTCATCATCTTCACATGCACACATGCTGCTACATCATCCTATAGAAACTGGGAGGGTTTTTCTTTTATTTGGTGCAGATTTCACATTTCTATCGTCTTTTGTTGCTTTCCTATGACCGGTCAAAAGTGCACCATGACTTTACAGACACACTGTACGTATCTTAGTGAACTGTACTCACCCTTCTACTTAAAGAAAGCACTTTACACCTTCTTTTTGACATATCCGAGTTCTCAGCATCACTACTCTGGCACTTTGCGGTCATTAGTCAGTAAAATAATGGTCACTTGAACATAAGCACTCTGATACCAGACAGTGGATTTGATCACCGCACCAGCTACTGAGTGACTAACGGGCAGGTGGCACTACAGTGTGGAGACGCTGGGCAGAGGGAGGGTTCTTATGCTAAGTGAGAGGGAGAAGAACAGTGCGAGACTTCAGCATACTACTCAGGATAGTGTGTAATTTGAAACTTATGAATTGCTTATTTCTGGAAGCTTCCATTTAATATTTTTCAACCACAGTTGACCACAGATAACTTAAACTACAGAAAGTAAAACTAAAGCCCTTGGCTGGATGGCCCAGTGGATGGAACGTCCTCCATGAGGTTGAGGTCAGGAGTCAATCCTGGGTCAGGGCACATGCAAGCAGCCACCAATGAATACACCACTAAATGGAATAATTAAGTGGGACAGCAAGTCGGTGCTTCTCTCTCTCTCTCTCTCTCTCTCTCTCTCCTGTCCCCTTTCCTTCTCTCACTCTTTTTTCCTCTGTCTCTGTCTCTCTCTTGCTCTCTTTCAAATCAATGGAAATACATGCTATGGATGAGTGGGACTGCTGTACCCTCAGGAACCACTGGGGGTTGGTAGTGACGGCGATGGTATTCTTCATATACTTCATTCTTTTTTAAATTTCTTTTTGGCTCAGTTTGTGGGTGATGGAGGGAAGTTATGAACTGTGAATTCCAAAAAAGGCATAAGTACTGTAAAAAGAAAGGTGGGAACATAAAGATCGGAAGAAATAGATCTTGTCTCTCTAGAATTCTAACTATTCCCATAAAGTAAAGCTCTCTGGACAGCTTACCAGGATGTATTTAATTAACAAAATTGCCCATTTTACTATCTTCCCATTTCCAAGGAAATTTTCTATGAGAATATTTTGTATTTGGCCATCAACATATTTCTTATAAAGATAATTTGTTTCATTGTCTTCCTTTTACTTCACATAGATAAATTTCTGAGGTAATTTCTATAACCAGTGGCATGAAAACATTTATTTACTGTGACAAAATAATGTATGTTACATTGCAACCACATACACATATAACTTAAAGTTATAACATGGCTCAAATAAAAGTTAAACTATAGTTTTATGAAACTATACTTATCCTTACCATGAGTAATACACTGTTATTTTGTAATCTAGTTTATTATAATTTTCAAAAAATGCTCTTCATAATTTACTATATTGATCTCACAACTCATTAATGGTTTGCAAACCACATATTGGAAACAGTAATGGTTGCATTCTGCAATAGCTTTAATACACTCTATGTATACCTGCAAAAAGTTGAATTTAGACTTTTTGAATATACTTTCCTTGTAGTATAAAACTCTGTTAAGAAAAGATAAAAAATTGTTAAGTTTAACTAATTTTTTTCACATTGAGCAAAATTTTGCACCTAAACTATTATATACTATATATAGTATATATAGTATATAATATTTTTCATGTAGGAATCAAGAAAGCTGGCTCTTATTTTTGCCTTCCTGACAATTAGTAAAATGTTTTGGGGCACTGGTTTTACTTAAAGGGACCTCAAAAATTATTTCTCTCTCGTTCTCTTTTTCTTTCTCTCTCTCCCTCTCTCTCTCTTAATGTATATGTATGTTTTTAATATTATGCATATGCATGTCTTTCCATTTTTGATATTTTTATCATGTGCTCGTGCTGTTTTGATAATATAAAGGAAAGTAAATTGAATTGGATAACTTTTAAATTTCTGTTTAAAAAACAAGTATTCTATTACTTGCCACCAGTAAATTATAACTGTGTAATTATTTAGAGATATAGAACTTGTGCAAAAACTAGACATAGAACTAGAGAGAGGAGGAAGCAGAATTGCCCAGCTCTGTGGGCTCTTTGATTCATTCTCCTAAGAGACTTGAGGCCCATATATTTTTTTAGGACAACCAATCAGAACTACTTCATGGTCCAGGTGGTGGCTTGGAAAATTGCAAGCTTTATGAAGAATCCAACACATCATCTCTGCTTCATGTCTACCAGTAGTCTCTAACCCGAATTCTATATCTTAACGTATTAAAAAGTAAAAAGACCCATATGTCTATGTCTTAACTGAGGTTTAGGACTTGTCTTAAGACTTCTCTATATGAGACAGTAAAATGTGAACTCTTCATCACAATGCTTTCTCCCACTGAGCTAATTTTTCTGCAGCAATTAGTGCCTAAGAGATGCTAAAACGTGGTGCATCTTTAATAACCCTTAATAGTCATTGTTAAAAATAATTCAAATTAATTGGTAAAATTTAATTGTATGTTTTAAACTGTTCAACAAAGGTTATATTCAATTACATGCAACATAAAGCCATGCAAACATAAAATCCCTTGTCCTATGTTATCGCAGACCCTCACTTAACATGTTTTTCTCCAGAAGTTTTGATGTAAAAGCTTTCTGATTTTCTTCTGAATTATACTTTAGACATGATGAATAAGATGTCTTGGTTAAACTTGTTGATCCTTTTTTTAGACATATATTGTCAGACCGTTTCCGTACACACACACAGTGACCCTCACTTCTGTGCTGTGTGTTCAAGCCGCTTCAGAGATCCCAGACCTGCTTTATACTGATGTGAATTAACTATGGGGTTAAAGAACAGCCTCCTGGTGGGGCTAAACGAAGCTCAAAGGAAGGGCTGAGCGGCTCTGTTTCACCCTGTCAGACAGTAGACTTCATATGTGGCACCATGAGACTCTCTCCTGAACAGCCTTCATTTCATGTGTCTGCTGGCGTGAAATAGGCTGTCTCAACACAGGCTAATAAAGTCCTTGGTCACTTTTTTTTCCCAGGTCTACAGATAATTTTATTGAAACCGAAGAAATAACACAACAGAAGTCCTAGACGAGGGGCCGCCCCTCCCCATACCATTTCCCATACTCTTCAAGCACATAAATTATACAATGAGAAAAAAAATGTAAAGTCATCTCTACATAGAAATCAGACTCTGCCTCAATAATATCATGGAGTAGACTAATTACAGACTTTCACGTTTTACGTATTCTCTCCTTCCTGTCCCTCGCCAGGGGCCTCCATCCCTCTTCCAGACTGATCCTGAGGGATGGGTATACCTTTGGGGGAGGGGTGGTAGGCTCAGAGCTGTGACACCAGGTCTAGGGTACAGTTCCTCACCAAAGGGGTGCAGCTGGGCTCCTCCCCATGGTGCGGCAGAGGCTGCCACCAAGGCAAGGAGGATCAGATGGAGGAGGTAGGCTGGGACAACCACCCATTGGCCCAGACATCCACTGCCTTTCCTGGTCCCCATTTATGCCTCTCAGCTGGGGGCGGGGAGGATGACAGCAAGGGACAACAACCAGGTGCACTGGGGAGGGATCAGCCCAGTCTTGGGCAGAGGGAGAAGCCTCCCACACCAATCCCTACTTCTGTTCACAGGCAGCAAACTGTTCATCCAGCTGGGAGTAGGAACACACCAAACACAACAGCAGGTGGTTAAAAGAATCAGGCTTTGTTTTCCCCAGCCTCTGTCTGCCAGAGGAGGAGTCTAGGATGTTTGAAGCTAACATGTTCTGTCCGAGGGGGAAAGGGAGTGAGGAAGATGAAGTTCCCACCTGTGTACAGCTCCCTGGGGTTCTACACGGGTGGCTGGAGGAAAGCAGCCTTACTCGGGAAGGGCGGCAGGTAGCCCCGAGCAGAGTTAGGCCCTAGGCAAGCTTGGAAGAAAGCAGGCTGGGCAAGGGCCCAGGAACAGGGCGCTCCCGATCGACAGAGGCCTTGTCAAGCTGCCTGTAGGGATTTGGGGAAGACGTGACAACTCTGCTCTTAGCCCTCACTAGCCAGGCCACCTCTCCTCCGCAGACAGACCAGCACCCAACCAACATTGCTGGACACCCCAGCTCACAGCTGGAGGCTCCCAGCCAGGGGAGTTTCTGCAAGGTCTGTTGATGGAAGCCACACCTTGAGCCTGAGGGTGTCTTGCTGAGACAGGAGGTGCTTATGCCAGCCACCCCCAGGCACATACTTCATAGAGCATCATGGGAAAAACATGGGGAGATGAGGATTCAGGCTTTTATGCACTAGCCTCAGCTCAGCCGCCTCTACTTCTGCCAGATCATGATGACGATGGTCTCCTCTTAGAATTTGTGAGCCAGATCCCCATGTCATAGAATGTAGAGTGATGACACATGAAGCAACTGCTGCCAACAGGCCACCACCCCACTCAAGATGAAGAGCCACAGGCCCTGAGCTTTGGGGCTGCCGGCACATGGCCCACCCTATAGGCCTTCACCTTCACAAGGCTGTCTGTGGACCACCACCATTCTGAGATTGTTACTACACATGCCTATACCTCTTGGTCTGCAAGGGTAGAGAAATTCAAATCTAATTGGAAATGTATATTGAATGTTTGCTCTTGTTTTGAGGGTAAAGTTTTGAATTATTGTCTTCATAGCACTAGTTACATAAGAGCTATGTCCTAGCCATGACTGTCCTAATCAATAGGAGAGAAGATGGGTAACTGCATGTTGGAATTTTGGGGGTTGCAGAAGAGGTATGTTTCTTTAACTGAAAATATTTATCTCACTATAGAATTACTTTTATTCACTTGTAAATGTCCTGTGTATCATATTCAGTCATGTTTTACTTGTAAAACAGTCCAACCCATTAGAGAAAAAAGTAATAAAAATAGAATAACCAAAGTGGGCATAATATATAATCGGTACTAAACTAGATTCTTGGCCAAGGGGACATCTAAGACCAAGTTTTAGTCATGGATAGTCATCCCAAATGGTGATTCTGTTAGAAGTGAAAGGAAATGTAGGAAGTGAGAAGTTGTAACAGGAATTCTAGATTGAGCTACTCTAACTTTATTTATTTAAACACATCACAGAATCTGTGAAACTTTCTATTCTTTGCCAAAGATTTCTTTCAGATAAGAAAGGTATAGGTAAGACCAATAGCATTTGAGACTCTACAAGTCTAATGCAAAACCAGGGAAAGTAATATAGATTAAAAACTTAAAGTATTAAAAAATGTTCATTACATGATCTAACTTATGAGTCAATTACAATAAAATAATAGTAATTATTAAACTGATTAATGTAATGTTAATTAGATTATTGTTATGTATCAATATGTTATGTATCATACAGGAACATTTAGGAAAACAGAAACTACATTAGGAAATTTAAACCGTGGTTTTTGTTTTTGTTTTTCAGTATGTGCGAGAGAAAGACAGAAAGGAAGAGAAATGAGAAACATCAACTCATAGTTGTGACACCTTAGTTGTTCAGTGATTGCTTTCTCATATGTGCCTTGACCAGGTGGCTACAGCAGAGCTAATGACCCCTTGCTCAAGCCAGTGACCTTGGGCTTGAAGCCAGTGACTTTGGTCTTCAAGGCAGCAACCTTCGGGCTCAAGCGATCAACTATGGGGTCATGTCTATGATCCCATGCTCAAGCTGGTAACCCAGTGCTCAAGCTGGTAATCCCACATTCAAGGTCAATGAGCCCGCGCTTAAGCTGATGACCTTGGGGTTTCAAACCTGGGTCCTCAGCATCCCAGGCTGACACTCTAATAACTGCACCACTGCCTGGTCAGGTTAAACAGAGTTTTGACACAGGAATTTGGAAACTTAGAGAAATCAGTGAAAGGGTGGACACTGGGATGCAGGTGGGACGTCACTAGGTTTCAATCTTGTTACCTCAGTTTTAGTTCCGAGTGTCAAACACTTGTTGCTTCTGGGAAGATATAACAGAAGCAAATAACAAAACTGACCACTAGCCTCATAGGCTGGGTATGGACAGGGGAGGTGTAGTCCAACTGCCACAGCAAAATTTCCCACCTGACTCACTGAGGCTGCAACAAATGTGATAAGGTGACAGTATGGTTGGCATGCTTGTGCTTGATATATATTTAAGAAACCAAATATGCTTAAAAATATACTAGAAGAAAATTCACTAAATTATTCAGTGTCTCATCTATTTTGTGAGAGTAAATGAGATTTTGGTCTTCAAAGTAGGTTTTTTTAATGGGATTGTATAATTAGTAACAATTCCATTTCTACTGATGTGTTCATTTCCTATTACTGCATAGCAAACTACCACAAACTTAATGGCTTAAAACAACCCACTTATTATCTTAGAGTTTTTACATGTCAGGAATGTGGGCACAGCCTCACTGGGTCCCCTACTCGGGGTCTCAGAAAACTGCTATCCATTATCAGCCAGGGTTGCGATCTCATCCGGAAGCTTACCACTTCCAAGATTATCAGATTTTTGGAAGAATTAATCTCTTACAGATGTAAAACAAATGAGACCTTGCCTCTTGTAGGCTTCTTGGCACTCAGGAGAAACCCAATTCTGCTTTTAAACCATTTAAAATGGGCCTGATTAGGTCAGACCCACCCAGGATAATCCATCTTTTTATTAACTGACAGTTTGCTGATCAGAGTCCTTCCTTAATTACATTCTTTAATCTTGCCATACAAAGTAACATAATCTTGGGAGCGATATCCCATTATAGTCACAGTTTCAGCCCACATACACAAATATACAAGAGCAGGTGTCACTGGGGATCATCTTTGAATCCTGCCTATCATGGTTGTGAAAAGAGAGATCTTACACTACTGGGAATTTTCTGCTGCACATTATCGGACACAGCCTTTCCAAGTTGTTCTTGAACTGGCTCCATTGGAGGACTAGGAGAGGACATTTCTGAAGCAGGAAGTGAGGGAGTCATAAAAAGTATTCCTTTTCTCTAGAGCAGCATGATGATTGGAATTGGTAGAATTTAATTCCAGAATCTTAGATTCCATCATCCCAGAATAGAAGTTGCCATAGCATGAATCGTGACAGTTCCTATCATTTAAAAAAAAATGTAAAAAGAACCAGAACCAGAATATGAGCTGTCCACTGTCCTAGCTAATTAGCATCATAGCTAGAATCATAGCCTAGGCTTCTTGACCTAACTCAGGGGTGTTTTCATAATACCAAACTATTCTGGCCATGAGATCTTTATGAGTAAATTTTTGTATTAGCATTAAAAAAGTTTTTCAATTTCAATATAAAAAAGATGTCCAATTCTAATCGTGTGTCTATTGATTGTTCTAATTGTTGTGAGGTCTTGTGATTGTTCTATTTATGTGACACCAAGCAGTGGGTATTTAGAGCGTAGCAACACAAAGAACAGCAGTATCAACAATGAGAGAGATGCAGGGGTTACTATCTCTTCCTCCCCTCTTATCTCCATGGTGTGATTTCTCATCTCTTTTAGGCCTTGACCCAATGCCACTGTACTATTTAAAATGAAACACTCTCCCAGTTCTTCCAGTCTCCCTTTCCTCCAAGGAATTAATCACTAATTTTGTTGTTATTGTTTGGTTCTGGTCTCCATCTTCCCAGCAGACTGTGGGCTGCATGACGGCAGAGATTTGTATCTGTTGTGTCCACTGTTGTATCTTTGGTACTTGAAGAGTAATTGGCACAGCACTAAGTGCTCAACAAGTACGTGTGAAATGAAAAAAAAGTAAAAGGAAGAATAAATGAACATTAAGGTATAAGAGGTCCAACTCATCCTGGGAAGCAACAATTCTCAGAGAACATGTGGGAAATGCACCCTTGTGCCTGGGAAAACAGGGGTGCTTCTGTCATTAGAATACTGAACAGGTTGAGGTGTAACAGAGTTTGGGTGGTCTAGGACTTCAGACTCACTGCTTGCGATAACTAAAACTATCACCCTCTCTGATGTGTCTTGATTAACAGTTTAGAATACCAAGCAACAAGGTATTCCAAAGCAGTCGCCTCTAATTCTGCTGTTCAGGTCCTAGTTAATGTCTAGTGAAGAGAAATTGTAATAGGATAAAATCTTAACACACACATTAGCTACTTATACCTTTGCTATTTCATATACATGATATATATTACAGATATATCTGCCCAGAGTTGCAGCAGTTCTTTAGACACCCACAAAACTATTTCAACTTAACAGAGTAAAGGTATAGATCTTTTGTTTCCTAAGAATCAATGTGAGTACTAGTTCTTTATGTTCTAGTTTTGTTTTCGTTTGCTTTTTGAGAACCTGACATAGAATCATGTATATTACACAGTACCTTCTAATTAATGCTTAACATTTTTTTTTAATTTAGTAGTTGGCTAAATAAATAAATAAATAAATCGTGAAAAAAATCCACATACCAGCTTCCACAAGATAATTGATATTGATATCTTTAGTTCCTCATAATGAGTTACATGTGAAATAGTGACTCTTCATCTTTGCCTTGGCTGCCAGGAGGTTCAGAACTCTTATCTCAGGGTGAGTTGGCCTGGCTTGCCAGGGATTGTTGTGTCTTGAGACATAGGTGTCCAGTACTAATAGTGGACACATTCAGGCTAATTAGAAGATTTGGTCATACCACTTTTGATTATAAAAAGAATATATTCTTGTCTTTGAAACTTTAAAAATAATAAATTTATAAAAATGTATGAGATACATACATTTTTATATATTTACAAATTTATAAAATTAAAGAAATTAAAAGAGCTGTAGACACACAGTTTGAATGGAAAATTCTACTTGTCTGGTCGGATTAAGGAACCAGAACTGAGGGTGAAAGAGTGTGACTGAAGGGAAGGATTTGAAAGTCACTAATGTGGAGGAACAGATGGCCCTTTTGTGTGCCCTCTTGAGGGATGCAGGACATATACTAAAGTGGTAGGGAAAAAAAAGAAGAAAGGAAAAGGGAAAAGAGGAAGGGAGCCTTCCATTTTCATTATTGACTAAAACTCTTTTATTTATTAATACCAAGATTTTATGTTCCTTGATCAATTTCTTTAAAGATTTCCACATTTTTTGAAGACTTCCTAGTCTTTAAAGAGTGTAAAAAATTAATGAACTAGGTAGATGCTAAACTAAAAGAAAAAGAAGTCTAAGCTAGGATACTGATTTAAGAAGTTTTTAAATAACTAAAACTTATAATAACTTAATAACTTAAGATACTGATTTAAGAAGTTTTCAATAACCTAACTATTGCTACTCTGAAGTGACAGAGCTCTGAGCAGAGATGTTTTGGTTGGAAATGACGCCAAAAGAATTGCAGTCACTGCCACATGTTGCAAAATACGCCCTCCTGCTCGGCATCACCCCTTTCTCATCCTGTGCTAACAGAGTCTTCTGTCCAAGTCGTTTCAGTAACACCCACAAAATCCCCAACAGTGACTCAGTCTCACATAACACCTGGCACAAAGTCAACTCGATAGGAGCAAAATGGCATCCCAGCATTGCTACCTCTGAATAAAAGATCCTTTCTCCACATTCTGAGAGAGGAAAGGAAATGAGGAAGCCCATGGTTATGAAATTAAGAACTCATTAGCTTCTAAGTCCAAGACAAAAATAAATAAATAAAACATACATATTTTAGAACCCGTTTCCAGCATCACAGAGGAAAGCGAAAAGATAACAATTCTACCGAGGCAGCATCTGGGTGATAGCAGCAGTTTAATAATTAAAATCAGCTTTTTCCGAAGAGGTTTTTCCATAAGATTCAAGACGCATTCGAGGAGTCTTTCCTACGTTCCAGGGACGTAGGAAAAAAGTCCTTACATTATTAAATTCTACCAAACATCGAGGACCCGTAATGTTTTACGTTCACTTTGCATCATGCTATTATTTTATCCTCTGCGATGTAAGTTGATCACTTGACTTAGCGTACCGGTCGATGAAAGTTTCATTTTTGAGCAAGTAGGGATATAAGAGAAAGGAAATGATTAAAGTGGACAAAACATTTGCACTATTTTGATGTGTATTTTTTTAAGTCAATAAATTGCTCTGTCACATGGAAACCTAGTCACCTAAATGTCGATTATCATGCACGAGACTTGATGCCCACAAATCCCATTACTAAATAATGGGATCTACGAGGCGTCTTTTTAAAACGTGCTCCCTGTGGCGCGGGCTGGATTTCGTCACGTGCACTGTTGGATGAAGAGCCTCAATGTTGGCTGCATCTCCACTAGCTGACTGCTCAGCCCGGCTCTGGTGCAGTGTGTTTTTGTTTTGTTGTGTTTTGTTTTTAGGTAGAGTCTTTAATCACATTAGAAGCTATTATAACCCCCCAGCCAATCAGACAGCTCGCTCTTGGAGTGGCCATTCTTCCTGGGGCCCCAGTGCTTTATGAGTAATGGCTTTCCATGACATTGATGAGATGACATTATCCTCTCAACATAGTTCCTTTTTGTTCAACCATTGATGCTGCCTTTCTGTGCCAACAGAAGTCTAGAATTGCATAGGAGAGTGTTCAAATGGCTGAATAAACTTTCTCTCCATGCATTTTTACCTAACATATTGTTATGTGTTCTGTGAAAACAACTCTCTCAGTATCAACCCACTTTTCTATTTTTTATACTAAAATGGAAAAAAATAACCACTTAAAAATATAAAGCTACACTCATACCACTCTATGCAGTGTTGTGCCCAGTTCTGGGTATTATTAAATCACAATGGTTTTAAAAGTGGCCTATGTCATTAACTGACCCTGGTTTCAGAAACTGGTTCTTCTTCTTCCTACCTGTGTGACTTTTGAAAATTGACTCAAACTTTCTAAATAGGTGTTTACCCATCTGTAAAGTGTAACAGAGAACGAGCACCTACAGTTCAGCATGTTTTGAGGCATTGGGAAGTAACGTAATTATGAGTTAGTAGTGTGCTTGTCACGTCACTACTGGTTAAATTGTTGTCACTGCTGTTATTAGATGTTAGAAAAGGAATTGACTTCCATTACACAGCTAGAAAACTAAGATAACATATCCACAGCTTTAATAAATATAATATATATATATATATATCTTCTATGGTAAAGTATACATCATTTAAAGGTCACACAAGAACACACATGCAAAGAAATATAGACTCCCACATTAATAAAAAGTATTTTCATTCTGGAAAATCTATTCTTATAACATCTACTGATGTTATTTCTATAAATCCTCTTAAAACCTCATAATAACCAATACTTTAAAAAAGTGGTGTTTGTGAGGCAAACTACTTTATGGCATATTACACAGAGAGACCTTTTTCAGCATTTGCTCCAGACACACATGAATATATACTTAGGGGCTCTTCATACAACTAACATATTGGGAAGATAAGGGAGCAGATCTCCCTAGTAACTTCCAAGGGAGCTCAAATTGTACCCAGCAGGAATGAAATAGAGTTCTTTAAGCACAGGAAAGCACCTGCAAAGATTATGACACATAAGTCACTATTCTCTTTGTTCTCTGACAAATGTAAAAAAAAAAAGATTACACCTTTTCTGAGGGGCTCTGGCACCACACATGCAAGGGACTGGTACTGATTTCCAATTCCGGGCTAGACCTGGCGGCTTTCAGCACAGAACCACGTGTCTCTTAGACACAACACTATCAGGAGCAACAGTGAATTGTAAGCTCTAAGTCCCTATCCCCTGAGGCTAAGTAAATAACCCCCACATAGAAATTTCATGGCCACTGGTATTTAAAAAAAATAATAATAATATGAATATTCCTTAAGATAGGCCTCTTTCTGACCCATTCTGAGAGGTAGATGCTGCCCAGGACTGGGGTGTAGAGGTAGGGAGGTGCTTATGCAGCAGATGCTCGTGTTGAGCATAGAAGATACAGAAAAATCAGTCAAACTGGAACACTCACCTTCCTTCTCTAGCCTTAATTTTAGGAAAAATAGCCATCACTCCACCCCCCAACACACACGTACCCATTCCCAGTATGTTTTCCTTTTTTCTTCTATTCCAGAAAGAACTCGGAGCCATCTTCTTTCTGCAGACAGGGCCTGGGTAATCAGCCTTCTTTGGGCAGGCTGATTCTTGGAGAGGCCCAGGGGGCTCAAAGCCTTGCCCGGGGAAAGCAGTTGTGTTCACCCCACATTTCCACTTCTGCTGGAACTCTAGCTCTTGTTTGAGACCCCCCTCGAAAACACGGCATACCTCAGTGATGTGACAGTCTCTGTTCCAGACCACCGTAATAAAGTGAGGGTTGCAATAAAGCGAGGTATGCTTGCCTGCACAGGGACCTTCAAGTGGGAGCCCGGCCAGATTGGGGCCCCAGGCAATAACATTTGAGATTTGAGAACCAATTATATAGGATAGTTATTAGGATCACAGAGAGATATGAAAACAGTTGCAGAGCTAGGGAGGCAATTGAGAAGAGGTACACGAGTATGGTTCTGAACGACTCTGGAACGAAGTGACCTTAATTAGGTGGGTTTATGTATAATTTGGAATGATTAATCTCAGGCTTTCTCATAGAATGGGATTATTTAGAATCAATTGACATAATGCATGAGATCATTTCATAAAAATTGAAGCACATCTGAATGTGAAGTTTTTGTCGGTAAGTTATTACAGCTCTTTTACCAAATGAAAGGCCTTGGGGACACAGAGGAGGTTTAAATTAATAGGTTATTAATTATTCTATAGTTCAGTCATTTTAAACTCCTCTTCTTGTTCAAAAGAAAAAAAAAAGGAGAAAGTAGTGTCTGAGATGTAAGGGTTGAAAACTCCATTTGCCCAAGATATCACATCCCTCTAAATCTTTTAACGAGCACAGTCTCTGCCTCAATACCTCTTTCAGTTTTACAATCTCTACCGCCATTGCCTGGGGATTCCTCAAACCTTTGGAAATGGAGTATTTTTCACAGAGGTTGTAAGACTCAACTGGTAAGTCTTTCAACTTCCTGGCCCAGAGTGAGATAATTCCTTCATCTTCTCTCTCCAGTCCGAGACTCTTTGGGCTATATAAATATTGCATTACTAACCCCAAAGCTTGACTTGTTCCAGTGTGTCTACTCTTGACCACACGACTTTGTGGTTTCTACTACTAGAGAGATATCATCTATTTTGTTTTCTCTGACTTCAGGCTTGGCCATGTGATTTGTTTTGGCAAATAGGACACGGCAGACACAACAGAAAAGATGGTTGCTAAGTCTGTGTCCATGCCTCAAGGGACCTTGCAAGTTCCAAGTGGATTTCCTAATCCTCTGCCCTTGCTAGGAAAGGAAAGAAAATTGCCTTGGATATCCAGCTCATCAAAAGGAGATGACAGACATGTGGAGAAGAGCTGCCCCAGATGAGTCTAATCTAGGTCAACCACACCCAAGATGGCCTACAGATGCATGAGCTAAATCAATTCTTATGTGATGCGCTGCTGAGAACCCGTGGTCACAAGTTTACAGGACTATTGTAGCCATAGTGAGCTGACACACTGACTCGCCAACATGAATCACTCTGGCACCCTGGAAGTGCAGTCAGCACCGAACCTTTCAGGCCTCCATCCCTTGGGCTCTGTTTTTGTTTGTCTATGTTCTCCACCCGGCATCAACACAGTCACTCTCCTAATCAATCTGCACAGTCCTTTTCTTCAGCCACAGTTAAAAGAAATTCATTTAAAAACAACAGTGGGGAAAAATACAAAGTCACTTTTGATATAAAAATACGGAGAACCCATCTTTGGGAATATTCAAATATTCAACTCCACTTGCACAATCCCTTTACACCTGAACTACTGTGAAGCTTATAGCCAGTGTTTAAGACTATCCATATGCGTAGCCACTCAGGCATCAGACTTCAGACTTGCCATTGACTTAGCAATCATGACTCTTGGGTTGATATAAATTAAGATAGTTTAAGAATGACTGAACTGTACTCTTGGATGAGCATGGACGTATCTTTGGAACTAGGTAGAACCTGGTTACTAAAGAAGTAAGTTTTCCAAACATCTCTGTTTTTCTTTGCCAAAGTGTAGATAATATCTACTTTCTAAGTTTATAGAGAGGGCTAAATGAGAAAAACACATTTAAGGCATTGGGCAAGTTATAGGTAGCCTCCTTTTTTCCCCTTTTCTAATCAAACAAAGATATATGTCCCATAGGATCCTTATTTTTCCTTCTTTATTTTTGTTCAAACAGTGATATCATATTGCATGGTCATTAATACTACTAAACAGTGTGATTTATCTATAAGGTGCTTATTATTGCATCAGATGGATCTGTGTGGAACTGAGCCATACATAGAGGCCCAGAGAACATAAAACATTTTGCCTCTGTTCTATATGACCATGCTCAGAGGACAAACCCCTGGTGGTTTAACTTCGTTTTTGGCTTCAAATAAACCTGGAAATTCAAAATAACACTCAGAGAAGCATATCAAGTCTGTTTTCTTCTAGTTATGATTTTATCTCATTTCTCTCCCAAGTTCATAAGGAACAGCTAAGAAGTTAATACTGTATTTCTTGACCACTTGAAAAGTTCCTGATTCTCAATTAGCCTTTGGACCCATAGACAGACTTCCTGCCTGACCACGCGGTGGTGCAGTGGATAGAGCGTTGGACTGGGACGCGGAGGATTCAGGTTTGAAACCCCAAGAACGCCGGCTTGAGCGTAGGCTCATCTGGTTTGAGCAAGGCTCACCAGCTTGAGCCTAAGGTCGCTGGTTGGAGCAAGGGGTCACTTTCTCTGCTGTAGCCACCCCCTTCCCTCATCATGACACATATGAGAAAGCAATCAATGAACAACTAAGGTGCGCAACGAAGAATTGATGCTTCTCAACTCTCTCCTTTCTTGTTTGTCTGTCCCTATCTGTCCCTCTCTCTGTCACAATAAATAAATAAATAAATAAATACTCCCTCCTCCCCACAAAAATTCAAATTGATGAGATTATCTTGGATACCCACTGTGGGCAAACAAAAACTATGTTAAGTATATAAAAATTAATAAATATTAGAGTATTTAAAATATATTAATGTGATGTTGCTTTTTCTAATAGTTTAAAAGTATAGTAAAAAAATGGGTTAGTTTTATTTTCTGCCTTAGAGCCTTTCTTAATAAGCTAAAAAAAAACATGAATAAGTGTATTTCAAGATTTTTCTCTGTAATATAATCCCTCCTTAGATGCTTTCAGACACTAAAGAATTTTTCAAAGATTAACCTTTGGAAAATGTTCTCCTTTAAGAAAAGAATAAACAAAAAAGAAAAATACATTTCCCAGAGAAGCCCCTCCTAATTTATACTAATGGATATACAAGTCATATGGAAAATTAAACAACAAAATCGAAATTTTCAGGGCAAGCGAATTTATGCACACAAATCCTATTACCAGTTAATGGGATTTGTGGGAATCCCTGGTGACCTATTTAGAAAATTTATCCCCTGATGTTCAAGATGAATATATTATGTGAAGGAAACCCAAACATACAGACTCAGTGTGGGCTATAACCCCCCCCCCCCCCCCCCCCGTGATCCCTCTATGTGTTCTGACAGATGCTGGCAACCATACCAATTCGCACATCAGACTGAAAGTGCAAAATGACATCTATATTTTCTCTTTTAAGTTCTTTAAACTTATTTTACATATTTTAAAGGTTTCTTTTTTTCCTTCATTTTTCCTTTCCCTTCTTTTTCCTTCTTTTGTTTTCTACTTTACCTTCTCCTTCCTCTTCCTCCTTCTCTTATCTCCCTCTTCCTTTCCTTTCTCCCTCCCACCCTTTCCTTTTTTTCCTTGTTCTTGTTTTATTCTTCAAGGTAGAAAAGAAACAAAGCAAGAATTAATGTTCTCTTTTTGTCTACACTGCTGATATTGCATTCCTCTTTGTACAATATTGCTTTCCCAAACACCTATGCTCTCTGGGACATGGGCACTAGCTGTTCCCATACTAGCTGTTCACTGACTGGAGACAGAATCACTTTCCAGATGGCTTTTCCCCATCCTTCAAAGGGGCACATTACTACTTACCAGCCAATAAAACATCTGTTTCCTCAAAGCATAAATACTGATTTTTTTTCAGAACATACAATCTGTATATACTACATCAACCTAATGCACAAATAAATTATCCCTCCTTAACTATGTGAGTTTCCAGTATGGTTTTTATACCTAAAGGATTAAACTTTGTTAATGATGAAATACCCGAAAAAAACCTAGACATATTGCTAAAAGGATGTATGACTCCATTATTTTATGTTTCCTGCCCAAATTTACTAGATAAAAACCATAGTGTCTTGATACTATTATCAATACTTGATAATTTGTTATGCCTAAATTTTGATTAAAATTTTAATAGAAGTTAAAATTCCAATTTAAAAATTCTACAGATTACCTGAAAATCACTTTCAATGTTTTTAAAATTAAATAAAAACTCTCCATTGGATCCAGATAATAGTTATAATTACCTAGTTTTTTCCTGGCAAGTTGAGGTTTAGTTGCATATATTCTAAATGAGAGAGCTTATGTGTTCTAAATTAAAACCTTCTAGCAAGCCTAATAAAGGTGCACTTCCATATCTTGACTTCTAGTGTTAAGTTAAAGGAAAGAAGGGGCTCAGAGGTTGACGGCTGCTGGCCTTGGACTTTGCAGGATGTGAAAAACAGGAGGCTAAGGAGCCAAAATGAGACAACAACGATTCTGGAGTGACCTACATTTTTTTTCTAAATATATTTGTGTTTCACAATTTTCTGTATTTATTTCACATGGAATATATTACTGTTGAGTTTGGCATTTGAAAGACAAATGATCAAGATAGCAACTAGGCTAGTTTAAGAACTTTTCATTAAGACTTTAGGACCCTAATCTACAGTTCATCCCAGAGCAGCGACATTGACCCTGGTGACAGCAAGAACATAATATAAAAGGATGCTTTGTTGTTCTATGAGTATGTGCCAAACCAAAATTTCTGTTGGTCATTCACATAACCAATTCTCAAAACCAGCATGTCAGTTCAACTATAGTACACATATATTTTTGCTATTTGTAGACCTCTAATTACTTGTATTTAGCTCATAGTTTTATCTTAGAAAACAGCCATAAAAATTCCTTTGGTTGTACACATAGGAGTAGGACTCATTTATGCTGTTGAATAAAATTTGTCAATCCCATTACATTAACCTGAAAGCCATACTAATTAGCAGAGGTCTAGATGCACTAGTCCTTTTGATTATGTGTTAGTAAAACATATTCACCAGGTCCCCAGTCCCACTCAAGTGTAGAAAACATTTAGTTGTACAGAGAGCTCAGTTAAATCTCATCTACATGGTCTCTACTCATTAAGCTCTCCCAGCTGTGAACCATCAGTAGAAGAAGTCAATTCAATTCAAAGATTTTGGGTAAGAGTGGCCTGGCCCAGTCTCTTAGTTCCTGTTGTAAAATTCTAGCCTTATTTTTCATGTGGCCCAAATAATAAGCTTCTCAATGTTCCTCTGTCTTAAAGGAAGCAAACTGAGAGTCTAGTCTTGAAGCCATACTCTTTACTTCTCCTCAGTTCTTTCGATTATTTATACAAAAATTTAACTTTTTGGTTTATTTGTTGTTAAGACTTTTTGTGCAATTTTAGGTTCATATCAGAATTTAAGGAAAGGTACAGAGATTTCTCAGATAGCCTTGGCTATCACCGAAAGTCCAATAGTTTACTGTTCACCCCTGATGTATATTCTATGGGCTTAGACATATGTGTAATCACTTGTATACATCATTTTGGTATGAAACAGTATAGTGTGTCCGTAAAGTCATGGTGCATTTTTGACCGATCACAGGAAAGCAACAAAGATGATAGAAATGTGAAGTCTGCACCGAATAAAAGGAAAACCCTCCCAGTTTCTGTAGGATGATGTGGCAGCATGTGCGCACACGCAAATGATGACGTAACACCGTGTATACAGCAGAGCAGCCCATGGCCATGCCAGTCAAGATGTGGACAGTACAGAGGACAGTTCAGTGTGTTCTGTGGCTCGCTAAATTCTAATCCGTTACCAAAGTGCAACGTGAATATCGGCGTGTTTATAACAAAGTGTCACCACATAGGAATAACATTACTCGGTGGGATAAGCACTTGAAGGAAACCAGCAGTTTGGTGGAGAAACCCCATTCTGGTAGGCCATCAGTCAGTGACGAGTCTGTAGAGGCTATATGGGATAGCTACCTAAGGAGCCCTAAAATATCTGTGTGTGAGCCCACATCGAACTGCACTGAATAGGTATGAAACTGGGAGAGTTTTCCTTTTATTTGGTGCAGATTTCACATTTCTATCGTCTTTTGTTGCTTTCCTGTGACCAGTCAAAAGTGCACCATGACTTCACAGACACACTGTATTTTCACTGCCCTAAAGATCTCTGTACTCCATGTAGTCACCCCTTCCCATGCCTGGATCTGATTTCTAAAGGAAGCTCTAGAAACAGAAAAGAGGCTGTGAACTCCAGAATTACACCAAGAGCTTTCAAGGGGAAATTACGGGCAGAACCCGTGTCTCAGGCAGCAGCGGCACAAGGGAAAATCACTGCACCTAAGGAATGGGGCCTGTTACACACAGCCAAGTGACCTGCGCTAACATGGGAGGCTTGTAGCCACGTGGCACATGCTTGTTAAAAGCTGTGTATGCCAATGCTGTAAACAATTTAAAAGGTCCACTTCTCTATGCAAGAATATTCCCTTCAGATGACACGGGCCTACCCCTCCCAGGGTGATCTGAAGGTCACCTTACTTGTAAAATGGCATAGATAACATTAAGTACCCCCAAATCCTTCACCTTACAATGTCCTCTTTGTGGAGCTGTCTCATTTTTTAATCAGGTTGTTTGTTTTCTTATTGTTGAGTTTTAAGCGTGTTTTGTTTTCTTTGATAACAGTCCTTGATTAGTTGGATGTGTCTTTTGTAAATACTTATACTTTTTCCCAGTCTGTGGATTGTTTTCTCATGTTTTTGCTTATAATTGGACTTAAAATTTTTATTCTCCAGTGGATTTTCTACAAAAGATGATATTTATGGAATAAAATTGACATGTAGGTAGGTGTACTATAGCAAACAATATAGATGAACTTTTTTTCCTATTTTAAGCAATAGTTTTGAGGACTTACTATGCATTATGTTTTATGCTTTTCTCCGGAATAGAGTAGCCAGTGTTGGGAAAAACAGCTGGTAGGCTTGCTGTTTGTGCTTGCCTGTTTAGTGCATGAGCGCGTGGCAGCACCACGTGTGTATAGTCTATGTAAGGCTGCAGGCACCTGTCCTCAGGGTGGGTGGAGGATTACAGATTGCCTGCCCGCCACTTTGAGGGGTCATTTAGCTGTTTGCCTGAGAAGCAGTTTTCCCCTGCCTATTTACTTTTCAGACGCTGAGAGAATTTATTCAACAGCAATAGCCCATTGCTTTCCAGTTCCACAGTGTTTCTACCATTTGCCCAAATCTATTGTGGACCTGCCTAGCCTTGGCCACCAGTATTACCAAGACCTACTATGCATCATGTCTTATGCTTTTCTCCTGGGATAGATAGAAAAATAAAACCAATAGTCAGAATGACATGGTAGGTGTGACAATAGAAGTTTATACAGAACTTCAGCATTCTTTGGGGTCAGGAAGGAAAAAGCATAAAGCTTTTATGGGAGTTCAAGTAGGGATTCACAAGGAAGGTGATGATTATTACGATAATATTGTTTTAGTCATGTGTATTTGATTTTTCTTCCATTGATGTGGGTCATCCTTTCTTGTCCGGCTCTTGGTATTTGCCTTTACTTTCAGACAGGAGCTGCCTTTCATGAAATTCACATAGTACCTCAGTCCACTTATCTTGAAATGGCCCCCTTTCTATCAGTGGCCTCATCCTTTGCAGCAGTTTAATGAGCCTGCAGAGTTATCATTCCAAATCCATTTTTATATTTTATAACTTAGGAGACATTTACTATTTATAAATGCTTTAAGGTTTATCCAGATTGCTCTTCTATTTTTTAAAGTTTCATAGGTTTGATAGGCAAGTCGAATGCATGTTGAATTCACATCTATTTGTATGTGTGTGTTTCAGCTTTCAAAGATTACCGAGTGCCAAGTGCCGTGTGTAGAAAAGAAATCAGACAAAGGCAAGCTAATTAGTAGGAAAGAGCCTAGAGGAAACAAACCTGGTCTTAGCCTGCGGCCAACCAAAAAAAGCAAATGTCATCCTACCACAAAATTTCAAAACGTTCTTTTCTTTTTCTGAGGATCTCAGGATCAAAAGAGCAATTGCTGCAAAGGTAAATAGAAATCCATGTAGCCAGAGCAACTGCTGTTTGTGTAGAGCAGACTCAAATAACCACATTGGCACAAGACTTGAGCTTTTTAATTGGAGACCAATTGTGCACAATTAAAGATGTCTTAATGAGACAGAACCACAAAAGAAAGGTCCATTAACATAAAGTTTGTTTATAAGTCAGCTGGAGATCATTATTTTTACAGGAAGGGTTCCAAATTGTGTCATTTTCTACTAATACTAGATGACTGCTAAGTAGTTTACAAATAGAAGAATAAGAATAACAGTGCCCTGGCAATAGTGTAGAGTTGTGTTTTTGAAAAGTTTATCAAAAATTTCAAACAAAACTACTGTACATATGAATATACAAAGTCTGCCCTTTGGGGGACAGATGCTTTCTTGTTACTGCATAATAAGATATAAGACTGGCGGCCTCCTTTCCCTTGTTGAAATCCATAGTTCATCTGGTCAAGGCTTTACTAGCATTTAATCCATTATAAATATTTGGGGAGATTTTGTTCTTTCCTCTCTCATACAGAGAAAGATTTAAAATCACTTTTATTCAGTGGAAAACAAGCATATGCTATTTTAGGAAACAAAGTAAACGAAATAGCTTTATCCCAGTTACTACTCCAGAAGGCTTGTTTCAGTGTGGCCTCATTTGAACAAACAGCCTATTCAATGAATTTGACCTTATTTACTGAGTCTTAGAAAATAGGAGGACCTGGGGGGTAATGGGAGCCGCTGTAAAGAATTTGGTCATTCCCTCTTTTTGTCATTGTCATCTTGGAATATATTTCATTAGTGTTTTCTCTTTTAGTACTCTTTCTTTACTTGTCTAGAATGGGAAAGTCATTGTACTAGTGAAAAGGTGTTTTTACTTCAAGGTTCAACTGAAACAAGTTTGCAACTAGAATCTCTTTGGGACAGGAAGGTTTGACAAACTCGTAAATTTTTCATTGTGTTCATCTCAGGGTATATAACAGCAAGAGCCTGTTATTTTGGAGAATGGAATTCCTAATAACTTAGGTTGGGAAGAAAAAGGGGGGCACATGGGGTGTCCACTTTGACTCTACAGCAAAATCAACTTATTTAAGTCAAAACAGACATTGGCCTAATGCTGATGGTTTCTAGGTCAACAAAGATATTATATATAAATATCTATATTATATATAGGTATATAATATATATTATATATAGTGGATCATAACAACTCTTCCAATCTGCTCTTTATTGTTTAACCCTTTGAGGCTGTTTACTGAGAGAGCATAATTTCCTCTTGTATGTACTCCTATTTCTTAGCATTAAATACAATTTGTTTTAAGAACTGTTAATAAGCATTTTATATAGCTCTCATGCCAAATGGAACATTGTAGTAGAAAGATATGGTGTCATATACATATTGTATATTGAGTCCAGCCTAACAACTTTTGCTGTGTAGGTGTTGAAGAAATGAGAGGAGATGGCTCTACATTTAAAAAGTCACTTAGAGTTTGATAAAGACTTAACAAAAAGAAAATTAATGTACTCTTCCCTAAAACACCACTTCCCTGAAAAATTTTGAAGTCTTATTTTGCTTAGTTGTTTAGATGCAACTAATCAACACAAACATGAATATGTGATGCCATCACTTCTTGACAATTATTTTTATTATTTATCAGAATCACCAGATAGATAACTGGTGGTAGATTGTTATTCAGGAAACAGAACATTCTATTCCACATTAACTTGTAAAATAGAAAGTAGATAAAACTTTTTAGCAGCACAAAATAAATTAAATAATATCTGAGATGCAGGTTAGACAGTTTTTAAACCCATGCGATTTGAGATGCTAGACAATAAGATTTCTAAATGTTTTATGTTTCCCTCCACTTAATAAAACCTTTTCCCCCAAATTTTCTATTATTTTTAGGTTAAAAATGTGAAAACCTAAAGGTAAGAGAAAATTAAAATCAGCTGAACTAGCTGGTTTTCATTCGTTGCCCCCTCCCCCACTTCCTTAAATGAAGATGTCTGCAGAAATAGTAACATTTTCATAAAAAACAAGGGACCCCAGAATGAAACCATATGTCCTGCTGAGGCTAGTCCTTAGCTTAGGAAATACCAATTATCTTTGTTGTTTTTTCTTTTAACTCCTAAAAAGGACGACATGGTTTTGCATTCCAGTTTGGCAACTACATGCAGTTCCTCATCAATGTCACTTATTTCCGTGCCTTTTATCCTTTTCTTATGTCTGATGTTTCCTCAAAGAAGTTTTCCTTTTTTCTCTCAATGAAAAGAAAATGTGATTTTAGTTCAGTTTTGTATCTTTCTTCACATAATTTAACCGACTGTACGCAAAATTGGAAATATCTTCTGTTCTCTGTTAAAACTGAGTTTTATGGCTGCCAAAGACTGATAATCACTTTCTTGTGTGTGTGTGACAGAGACAGTGAGGGACAGAGAGTGGGACATTTAGGGACAGACAGACAGGAAGGGAGAGAGACGAGAAGAATCAATTCTTCATTGTGGCACCTTAGTTGTTCATTGATTGCTTTCTCATATGTGCCCTGACTGGGGGGCTACAGCAGAGTGAGTGACCCTTGCTCAAGCCAGCGACCTTAGGTTCAAGGTGGTAAGCCTTGTTCAAACCAGATAAGCCCACACTCCAGCTGGTGACCTCAGGGTTTCAAACCTGGATCCTCCGTGTCCCAGTTCAATGCTCTATCCACTGCACCACCACCTGATCAGGCTGATAATCATTTTTAATTTTGCAAGTTTTTTTTATGGAGTAGAAAGTGGTGTTTCTTGAATACCAAATGTACCATAAGTTACTTACATGCCAGTTCTAATAAGTCATAAAAAATTAGATTTAAAGAAATATATCACATTGCTACATCTTTTTGGGAGATACTTTACAATCCTCTTTCCTGATAAAATTTCCTGGCTAATATTCCTGAGTTTACAGAAGACTGACCTACTTCTAAGTTTTAAATTTTTTTATGGACCACAGTTATTCATTTATTCAGAAAATATTTATTGATTAAAATATAGGATAAGATGATAAATATATCCTCACCCCTATGTGGTCTTCTATCCTGTGCAGGAGTGTCATTGGACAGCGAAGAGCTTTCTTTTTCCTCCCATCATTTGCTCTTTTTCACATAAACCAACAGGTGGCAAGTGACTGTTAGAATTTTTTCCGCAGGCTACTTTTCTCCTGTTACCACTACTAGATTTCAGTGTTGAGTTTGCAAAAACGTTCAAGTTTGGTTTGCATGTTTGATATCAACTGTTCAACAATTCAGAAACAACCAAAGCTAATGGCAGTCACTGATATCACTCTAGCGCTATGTTGTTTACTATTTGCTCACCACATATAGTAAGTAGTTGATTTAATTCTCACTAAAATTGTGCACTTATTGGTTCACTATTCTTTCCCTTTGTCAAAGTGAGTTAATATATACAGGTAAGCCCTGGCCGGTTGGCTCAGTGGTAGAGCGTCGGCCTGGCGTGCAAGGGGTCCCGGGTTCAATTCCCGGCCAGGGCACACAGGAGAAGCACCCATCTGCTTCTCCACCCCTCCCCCCTCTCCTTCCTCTCTGTCTCTCTTCCCCTCCTGCAGCGAGGCCTATATATATATATATATATACAGGCACATTAATACCTATAGGCAAGGTCACCCAGCTGGAAGTAGGGGAATCAAGACTGAACGCAGTACCTCTGGTTTTTGAATATTTTATTTAAGTATCTACTCATGAGCTCCTCCTCTGTTTCTGCAATTCTGTACTACACTGAGACAGTCTAATAAAATTTTAAAAAGTAGGAAAAAATAGAATTGTGGTATATCTTCATAAGTATATTTAAAATGCAAACCCTTTTTACTTCAATTTTTCACAATATGTATGTAAGCATAATCATTTTAAATATACATCTTTTATATCCCATTCATCATGGATCAGATTATAAACCATAGAATTTTAGGAATACAAGGAAGAATGGAGATAATCATGATCATAACTCATTCTTATAAAATTGTACATAAGATACTGAATGTATACAATGCAATAAAAGGCAATTTGGCCTTTGTGTCAGCAGGGTGACAAAATACAGTCTGTGGTGTGCAGGGAATTTCATGTTTTTCTGTGAGCTTCAGTTTTTGGTTTTTGTTTTTTTATAAAAGAGTGGTAATGATAATTGCCTTGCTTTTCTTTAGTTTTTTTGTTTGTTTGTTTGTTTGATTTTTTTTTTGTGGCCCTGATGAGCTAATGGGTGTAAAACCTCTTTCTAAAAGGTCACAAACATATAATCTGCTAGTATAAAGTATTCACATAGTAAGATTTCTATAACATTTTATTTGTTGATCATATGTTTATTTCTTAACATTACTTCCAGGAAATATTTTTAAAATAAAACATTTTCACCAAAAATTACTTTTTTGTGTGTATTTATAAAACAAGAAGGGAAACCGACATTTCATAATGAGCAGAACTGGGGAAATAATCCAGTCTCCAATTCTCCTGAGGAACTTATTTTGTGTGTTAAATTTACTCTAGAAATTAATGAGAGAGTTGGCGTTTATAGTTAGCCTTCATTAGAACTCCAACTGGATGGACAAAAAAAAAAAAAAGGACCAACTGCTCTCTGTACGCCTGTTTTTCAGATTTCTGTCTCACAAGACAGATTTGAATCCCTAGGTCTTAAAGAAAAAAGATCTTCCAAGCCACCAGCCGCTCAGAGCTGTACAAAATGAAATGGAGGTGGGAAGACAAACCTTTCAGGATGGAGCAGAGGCCATGTAAACAGATGTGAGCGAGTGAATAGAAAAGGTTGAATAGTGGCTTTGTTGCCTGCTTTCTGTGTGTGCCACAGAGGGTCCTCTCTATACAAATCTTTCTGGCAGGTGATGTGCCACATACCTCTTCCTGTGTGTAGAAACACCCCGAACCTGATCTGTGCTGAACACAGGCACACTGAGCTCTTGGCTCTGTTTATTCTAATGAATGTTTATTTTAATGAAGGTTTCATGTCAGACCAAATATTTCTGGTAATTTTGAAAGAGAATTTATAAAGAACATAACTGAAAAGGCCGTGTAATTTTACTTTTTTAATCTAGTGACAGATAACCATCAGTCTCCAACTGCATTGTCCAAAGGAAAAAAAAAAAACCACTATGAATTTTTAAAAGTTGCCTTTCTTATTGACAGGCATTAAATGACATTACAACTAGAGGAGAGAGGGAAGCTATATTCACAGTAAAAACATTTCTGAAAAGAAGCCCTGTTATGAATGTAAATAATGTGTTGAAACGAGCAACACAACCTTCCCTCTATTCTTAAAGACTCTGGTAGAAAAATACATGGCATTGTTGAAGTCCTCTACACATGTCCATTGATTTATTTCATGAGGAACTGTTATTGTTGCTTACTTGGAAAAGGTCAGACACCAGAATCTGGAAGCCTGCCCAGGTTCTTTTAAATAACCCCAGGGACTTGGCATTTTCTGGTTCAGGATGCCTCGCTGGGTGGTGTGTAGGTGGGCAGTGGCTGAGAGAGGTGGGGGCCTTGCCTGATCTACCTTTTTATTATCCTCTTATTTTGAGTCAAATAAAATCAACACCAGCCTCTAAGGCCAGTAGTAGCCTACAGCAATAAAGCATAACATGTTCCTTCGTAAATGTATATGGTCATATTCAACTCTTCCCCTCTAGTAGATTTTTATTTCATATGGAACGGAATAAATGAGTCTCCTGAAATCTGGTGGATTTACAGCTTGAGTTTACTTATTCTTCTAACTTGCTGTTAACTTCACTGATGAAAATGTTGTGTTTGCTGAGCAGAACTCCTCCATGGAAACAGACCACACATATCTAAGCTCCGGAGAGTGAGCTGACTTCGAGAAGAACGTGGAAGAAGAATGAAGGAAAACATTGGGAATGTGCCCCTACTCTCGAATGGCATAACACGTAATAATAAGTCATAAAAGGCATCCTCTCAGAAACTGCAGTCGACTTGGTCTAATCAGAGAGAATTCTGTTGTCAATGCCTGGATCCTCTTAGCGTATCCAGATGTTTTTCTTTCAGGAATTACCTAATTTCTGTCAGTGTGTAGGCTTATTCTCCAGGAGAAAGGGGAAAAGGATGAGGTCGTCTTGAAATGTATCCGCACGCCCCCGCACCTCCCCCCACGTTCAAATACGAGTGTGTAACTCTTTCTGTGCCCTTTAGAGATATTTAGATGTCTATAAGGAATATAGCTTGCTTTGATTTCGGGTTTTGCCACACACTCTGACTTCGTCATGAATAAGCTCAGATGATTTGTGCACAAAGCTGGAAAGAAAAGGAGAAGGAATAGAAAGAAACTGTAAAACGGAGGGAAGGAGAGGAAGGAGGAGGACAAGGAGAGCAAGTCAAGTTTCACCGTGAGGCCCCAGAGCCCGGTCCTTGTCCCCACAGAGCCCAGCTGTGGGCCTTCCCTGCGCCCTCTCCGCCGCCTGCGGGTCCCTCTCCCCTTGACTGGGTCTCCTGCACTCATGGGCCGCTGTGACACCGCGGCCCCTTTGTTCCGAGCCAGGTCACCGCTCCCCCCACAGCTGCCATATGGTGCGCTGGAGGCCTGCGGACAAAGCCGGGCAGGGACAGCGGAGGCTGCAAGAACCGGGCCGAAGGAAAGCCCGAGAGCGCAGGGGACTGAGATACTGGCCAGTCAAGAGGGAAGTCAGCGCAGGCGGGCTCGGGAGTGGGAGGGCCCGGGGGACGCGGGGCGGGGGCGATGAATGTCCTCGGAATCTGAAACTTCTCGCAGATAAGCAGCCGGGCTGTTTCCGTTGACAAGCACCCTCCGCTTCTCTTCCAAATATGGTGCTTACAGCAGAGGACGTCCCCTGCGCTGTTTATCTTTGTTCTCAATCTTTAAGTTATTGTGATACTTTCTAATGGCCAGGGCTTACATTATTTGTTTTTATTAGAATGATGTAGTTAGTGTATTGGCCGTATAGCTCCTTTGCTTCAAGCGTGGTCCCCAAGCACAGACGCTGCTGGTTTGATCCCAGGTCAAGACATGTACAAGAGCAGATCAATGCCCCCCCCCCCCCCGTAAATAAATAAAAATTAAAAATAATGATGTAGTTAAGAAAACCAAATACATATGTCTTTGCACATATTCTCCATATCTGCACGGTGGTCAGGTTTAGTATTTGTAGAACAAGACTAGTCTTCTAAGAAAATTGTAATGTACGTGACTTTTCTACTTCTGTGGGAGATGTAGTCCCCCTGGTTCCACTAGTCCACTTTCTATTTTGAAGACATTTGAGGACCTTACTTTTTCAGGGGTCTAAAGCAAATTCTGTCATGACATAATGCACACCTTTTTGTTATAGCACATGAACACTCCTAATTTATAGATTTGTATATAAAGATTTTTTTAGATTGTAAAATCCAAGTGGCCCGAATACATAATGCTAATAATACATTTTGATACTTTCAAAAAAATCTATGCTAATTACGGTGAGACACTGGATTTCCCCTCTGTTTATTTTCCATATAATATAAATACAGTATACTGCCAGATTTATCATGTTTCATAAGTCAGAAGTGACAGAAGGTCAGCCCTTTGTCCACACAAATAGTCTGATAATTTTATTTCTCCATTAAGTCGTTCAGTGAGTAATGCTGCTTCCCGGTATTTCATATGTAATTCTGACCTGATGATGTAAATAGTATTATTTCACAGACAGCAAGGCATATTTAAATAGTCAGAAATTACAGAATTATACATTATCAAGTATTTATTTCAGATATAATTGTTCAACCTATTATGAAGAATACAGCCTGAAATTCTGTTTTCCACTGAAGTCCAGTAAACCACATTCTACTGGCATTACTCCTACATGTCTTCAGTGACTTCCCAGCATGCACTGCTGGTTTTCCTAATCTCCTTCTTGAAGTTGAAGTGCACCAGAGCCTCATCTTTGGATTTCCTTTTATCTCTACACCAGTCCTTTGGAGATCTTATCTAAATCTCATGGATTTAAATACCATCCTTATGATGACAACATGAACATTCACATCTAAACTCTACCTGCATATTTCAATCTGCCATCTCAGCATGTCCTTGTGTTTGTCTGGTAGGCAACTCAAACATACTGTGTCCGAAACAAAATTCCTGGTCTGCGCCCATTATCCCTGCTTCCCAATCTCAATTAATGGCAACTCTATCCTTGTGGTTCCACAAGCCAAAATTCTTGAAATCATTATCATATTCCTGTCTTTGTGCCAGCTCTTCTTTCTAGAATGTTCTTTGCTCCCTTCCTTTAGCTTTTGCTTGCAATTCCATCTTCTCAGTCATCACCCCTGACTCTCTAGTTAAGGTTTCAGTGCTCCTCTCAACCCATGCTATCTGCCTTACTTGTTATATTTTTTTCTACAACACTTTTTACTAATTTCCCCCCAAAATATCCTTCTTGTGAGAGTATTAGTATGAGGCACCGGAATCATTGAAAATATATAAGATTCTCACAAAGTCTAGATTATAGTTATGTCTAGTTACTTTCAGTGATAGATTTAGGTGGACACAATAGTTTTATTATCTTCTGTTTAAATACACACATTTTCCACAAATATATTTATATATTCAAAAAATGAAGAATTGCTATAGAGGAGATGCCATGCATTCCAAGAATTGGCTGAGGATAGGTTTTCTATTGAAAAAGTACTGAAAGCATGAAAATAAAACCATTTGAAATCAACATAACCAAATGAAATCATTAGAAGTTATTTTCCCACAATTGCTTCTCGACTTTTGGACTAAGATCAAATGTAGAAGCTATTTCCCATGGAAGGGCCATGCATTCTAGAGTCAGCAGCACTGGTCAATATCCCAGCTCCAATGCTGAGTTGCTTCCATATGTTAGTCAAGCTACTTAATTACTCTCAGCCTCTGTTTCCTCATCTGTTGTATGAGCATAATAACTACCTCAAACCATTGTGGTAATGGTGGTAATTAGTGCCTCTAAGACATCTTCTGCCACATATAAAATACAAAGAGTACTTTTATTAGCAGTACTACTATAATAGAATATTAAGTGATATATAAAAGGTAGAGGTATGTTTAATAGCATTTCAACCCTTAAAATGTAGAAGTCATGATACTTTTATTTAGTTTTACATAACCTGCTATTTATGGTTTTAACTGAAGCAATAAAAAAGAGAGAGAAAGAGAGAGAGAGAAAAACCGTGGTTAGTAATGGGAACACCCAGCACCTTGATCACCACTATTATGTTTCTTCTCAAATAAAACTCCAAACATACAGAATCTCTACTTGAGAGCTCATGAAGACAGAATTGCATGCTCTCACCCTAAAGCTAGTTTTAATAGGCACAACTTTGTTTTTTTAATTTTTAAAAAATGAGGGTTACCTAGCACCTTATGGGGTGAGGGCTTCAACATATGTATTTGTGGGGCCACAAACATTCAGTTCACAGCACATTGCCAAAAAGCAGAGGACGCAAAATACATTTATGAGCTGAGGAAAATTGTTATTGATAAGAATAGCGATACTGATTTCAGAGTACAGATTCCATCCTGAGATGGTTTCTTTCTTTGCATGTCTGCTCTTTTTGCTTTTGGTTCTCACCTAGATTCTGCCTAATCTATCTACCGTGTTTATCTGCTGTGGAACCCTGCACTCCTGCTGTTTTTCAGCACTCACCACATTACTTGAAGCAATACAGTGCCAGCTCATACATCTTCCTTTCCCTCTCCCTTTTTGTGCTGGGTTTCATTTTTTTCACTCTACATAAACTATCTAAGTAGCCATGGTCTAACCTTGGCAAATAAGCAGTGGTAAAGATGGCAGATGGACTGGATCCCATGGCCTTCTGACTGGGCAAACACCACCAGTGGCACATGACACAGCTCTATGTACAAGGTATTAAGCTAGGCATTTTTATTGACTTCCTCTCACATAATAGTTCTGTTAGCTTGCAAGATTTACAGTGCCATTCCCATTTTTCAGCCACTGAAACTATATCTATTGTGATGAAAATATCTTGTCCCCAATTACACAGCTATTATAAACAGAGCCAGAATCAAACAGATATCTTGTGACTTCAAGTATAAATAATTGCATTGCAATAAGTCTGATATCAAATAGGGCCAATGTATGATACAAATTTTATTTTATATTGACAAAATCAGATGCTTCAGTTGTTTGGAAGGTTGGATGCTAACAGCACATTACAGAAATGAACTCTGGGAATCTTGTTTTCTCCCTCTAACAAAGCACTCTGGTCCTCTTGGCTTACTGAATATTCATTTCAGACAGTGCATTCTTACATAATATGTTTCTAAACAAAAATGCAATAACCTGATACATAACATTATGAATTTAAACCTTTAACTATCTTTAATTTCACCAAACTATCTTTAATTGTAACCCAAAAAAAGTTCACTTAAGCTAAGTCTTGGAAGTGAAAAAGGACTTTGCTTGTGCTGAGGTAATGTCTTTATGCAAGTCATCTGAGGGAAATGCCCTTTGAATTTTATATTGACCCACGAGGACTCTATCTCCATCTGTTTTGGGATGGTGTGAAAATCTGCCTTTCTTATTCCTCTGTGCTTCCTGGGGAGATCACAAGCACCCCCAGATATTCCTGAGTCCATCCCTCAGTAAGGAAGGAATGAGTGAGAAACGAAGCAAAAATTGTTGGGCGGTGAAAATAGCAGAGATCAGGGACTTGGTACACAACAGAGAATCATAACATAGAGATAGAATCCTCTGACTCAAACCCTAGGTCTGGCATTCATTAATAGTAGGACCTTGGGCTTCTTTGAACTTTATTGTCCTTATGTTCAAAATATGTGTCTCTATTGCACTTACCTCAAAGCGTTTTTACAGTGCAAAAATTAGCCATTGTGTGTGAATATGTGACTGAAGTATAACAGGTGCTCAATAGTTATTCATGTTTTTTTGTTTGTTTGTTTGGGGTTTTTTTTTTGTATTTTTCCGAAGCTGGAAACAGGGAGAGACAGTCAGACAGACTCCCGCATGCGCCCGACCGGGATCCACCCGGCACGCCCACCAGAGGTGACGCTCTGCCACGACCAGAGCCACTCTAGCGCTTGGGGCAGAGGCCAAGGAGCCATCCCCAGCGCCCGAGCCATCTTTGCTCCAATGAAGCCTTGGTTGCGGGAAGGGAAGAGAGAGACAGAGAGGAAGGGGGGGGGGTGGAGAAGCAAATGGGCGCTTCTCCTATGTGCCCTGGCCGGGAATCGAACCCGGGTCCCCCGCACGCCAGGCCAACGCTCCACCACTGAGCCAACCGGCCAGGGCCTATTCATGGTTTTTTTATGTGAGTTTATTTATTTTCCCAAATAGAGTATAAATTCCTTTAGACCAAGGTCTCCATTTTAGCATTCTTTATCAAAAAAGGCTTAGCATGGTGTTTGTCATGTAATAGTCACTCAGTAAGTGAAACAACATAGAAAGAAAAATAGAAGAAAAAAGGTGGTTTGAAAAGAAATGAAGGTCGACATGCTAGGATATTTTCAGTAGACAGCTCTGAAATTTCTCAATTTCTGGACAGTGCTTTGCTTCAGGTATATTTTACTTTCAGCATAAACTTCTCAATCATTAAGTCTTTTTCCAATCTGTTCAATAATGGGTTCCATTCCATGAAACGAATTATTTTCTTGAACTGCACACTCTAGTTTTTTAGTTTATCGGAATCCAAACATGGGACCATGTGTGCTATTAACCAAGAGACAATGATTCTCATACTACATCGTGAGTTTCCTTTCTCTCTCTCTCTCTCTCGCTCTCTTTCAAGCTCAAACTTTTAACACATTAGTATATTTATTCTTCACACAAATATAATTTGAAATTTAAGCCTTATTGGGGATACTCACAAATTAACTGGGGTGACATAATTGCTTTCACTTTCTCTTGTTTTTCCAAGAGGACCGACACATGCTGGGATGTCGAAATATGACCTTCAGCATGTGTTTTCCATGAGGAATATGTTTTTTATACAGTCACTGAGTTAAAAGTGAGCGTCATTCCCTGGTGCACAGAGGTAACTTGGAAAATGAGCCAGAGGAGTCAGGGCTGCTATTTCTCAGTCTGCTTTAACCATTGACAGACTATTTTTATAACAACTGTAGAGATATTCAGGTGAGGCAGACACCCCGGAGAATACCAGGGAAACACGCTCACATAGGTATTACGTTATGCTCACTAACATATTCTAATAACATAATTCCTGTTTCCAATTTTCACAGCTTTTAGACTATTTGGTACAGTGCCCGAGTTTGAGCCTTCTTACAACATCCACATTTCTCAGAAAGGACAGCCACTGCAACATTTCCTTCACAGTTTCTTGGATCCAATTAAGGTAACGCTATCTCTGTATTGGGTTCTGATGAACTCACTGAGATATCACTTTCTCTGACAAATACCCGGATATTTTAACAAGGTCAATGTCGCTAGTTCTCTAACTTTTTTTTTTTTTTTTTTTTTTTTTTTTATTTTTCTGAAGCTGGAAACGGGGAAAGACAGTCAGACAGACTCCCGCATGCGCCCGACCGGGATCCACCCGGCACACCCACCAGCTGCGAAGTTCTGCCCACCAGGGGGTGATGCTCTGCCCCTCCAGGGCGTTGCTCTGCCGCGACCAGAGCCACTCTAGTACCTGGGGCAGAGGCCAAGGAGCCATCCCCAGCTCCCAGGCCATCTTTGCTCCAATGGAGCCTCGGCTGCGGGAGAGGAAGAGAGAGACAGAGAGGAAGGAGAGGGGGAGGGGTGGAGAAGCAGATGGGCGCTTCTTCTATGTGCCCTGGCCGGGAATCGAACCCGGGACTTCTGCACGCCAGGCTGACGCTCTACCACTGAGCAAACCGGCCAGGGCCTCTAATTAACTTTTATTTTCTGGAATTCACGCACTGGGAGTTTCCACTAGGACATTGATGGGGTTCAGGACACACTACCCCCACAATATGGCACTGTGGCATATTACGTATGTTAAACTGAAGGAAACTGAGAAAAGGCAGCTGCTGGAAGGACCTCTCTGACCTTCTGCCCTGAAGCATGTCATAGACCCTTACCTGAGAGGTGCCTTCCCTATATCCAGAGTTTCTCCAAAGACTCAGGGACCCAGACCCTGGGAAGAGTCTGAACCAACCAGCCTTGCTGAAGTGACCCTTGTTTACTACACTTAGCTCCTACCTTTATAGTCTTATGTCAGTTTCTCCCCAACTTTCCATCTGTTATCTCACCTGGCATAAAAATGTTGAAGTTTAACCATTGCTTTAGTCTTCATTCCTTCATGAAGGCTCCTGTGTCATATAAAACAGAGAGACATGTACTTCTTTTGCATTGGTGGATAAAGGATAGTTCATAGTATTTACAGCATGTAGAAATGATATGTCAGGAACAAGATCACAATGAGTGGTTCTGTGGTCTCCTGCTCCGGTGCTGAGCTTGTGGCCCGAGGGGTCTGGAAAAGGAGATTATTCAGGCTTTGTCTTCGGTGCAGAAAGACAATACATAGGCTCACTTAATGTGAAGATCGACTTTTGTCAAAGAAGCACAGGCCTAAGATATGACTACTCACCAGGGATGACTTTTAGTTAATAATTTTTGTGTTCAGATCATCCTATGTAGTTACATTTTTGTCTCTGGGTTTGTAAGGCCTGTCACACTGGCCTCCCCTGAGCTTGTCAGGTTCTGTATGTGGTCTTTTTTTAATCTATACCATGTAGAGAGAGCAAAGTATCCTCTGGGTATTTGAATAATTTTATTTATCTAGCATTTGTTCTCTTTGATTATGAATCTCTATAGAAGACATTTAAGACAGTTTAAATCCAAAAGAAAGAACAAACCGTTTTTTAAAAGAATGCTAATAGCCTCCTGAGCAGGTGTTTTTCCTCTTGAACACACAGATAAGCATTTCTACACTCTACCCTTGACATAGTTGCATGTCGAGTGCCTGGAATTTTAACATATTTTATCTAATGGGTAAAATCGGTCACACTAAGAAAATTTAAAAGTGAAGGGACTTTGGTATGATGAAAGTCACATTAAAAGTGTGTGCAACTTTTGCAAGCATACATTTTCTCCCTTAACTACAGTTCATACAATGAGGCATAATTGAGGATAATATAGATGGGGTATTTTCCCTCTTCCTCCCCCCCTTTTTATTTTTCTAAAAGATTTCACAGTTTTCAATATTTCTAATGTCATTCTAACGCAAGCTGCTTGGTCAATGGCAGTCGTGGCCCAGGCTTGCCTGCTGTTCATTTGTTGGCTTAAGGCAAGTGCAAGGAAGTAGTGCTGGAAATAAGACTTCTATTTCCTTAATTGATTCTTAACAATAAACTCTGTCTGTCGCAGCTATATGCCTGACACATGGTTTTCATTACGGAAAAGAATTTAATAATATGTTTGGATAGATATACAATGGTATAAACATGTACTTTCGGTCTCGCTTTTAATGCATTGCGGCTCACCTGAGCTCTGGATTAGCGTATGTTAGGTCTTAATAATTGAAAGATTTTTATGCCTACTGGCCATAAATTATTCTTTTCTTAGACACTGAGATAAAAAAAAAAAACAGACCAACTTCTTCAGATAATTGAAATTATTTAGTTACTTCAGTTCCTTTAGCTGATTGAGACCCACGCAGTAGCCATGCTTGACTAACAACTTCCTACCCCCACTCCACAGCCCCTTCCTCCTCCTCCCAGATTTAAACTAAAGGAAGATTTTAAAAAATAGGAAACCAATACATTAGGGATGAACTTTGCTTCCCATACAATATAAATCTACTAGAAATGCTGGTAATGGTGATTCATGAGAAGGAGAATTGCCTTTCTTTGGCTTATAGCGTTTGATGTTAAAACTGAAGCCAAGTCATTATATTCTTCATAAAACTACAATTTAGCGACTTCTGACCTTTTCTCATCCGGTGCCCAAGTATTTCTCATTCCAATAGTAATAGCATAGGGGACAAAAAAAAAAAATAAGACCCAAGAATTTTGCTTCTGGAAAGTATCATTTTAAAGAATTCACTTCCTGCTCATGGTTTATATGACCTGTCTTCCCAGCTAGTTCTCTCCCTGCGCTCCCCCCACCCCTTCATGGCAGCCTGTGCTTTAACTGTTACATTCACTGCTGCTTCCGGTCTCCTTTGCTTTCTATTTTCATATCCATGGGAAAGGGATGGGCTCTGAACCATCAGGCCAATATCCGCACCAGCCACCAGCCACCATTGACTTGGAGAAGCTCTAACATCATTAACAAAGTAAAACACATCATAAATATTATCAAAGTTAACCTTTATATTGTGTTTTGGGGTATTCCTTGTTTTGTTTTGTTTTTTTAAGCTGCTAATTCCAAAGAAAATCTTGACTTATGTTAAGGTCTAATTTTCTTTTAGGCACAAAATACATGGTTCTTTTCTTAAGTAAGGAATAATTATATATATATATATATATATATATATATATATATATATATATATATTTAATACCAATTTGTATTTTTTATAAAATATTGTTTTCAACACCCCATACCCTCCCCAAAATTCTCACTTAGAAGTCACATATATAAAGGGCCAAATTTTTATTATTCTGTCAGGAAATTGGAGAATTAAGTTTGAGGCAAAAAACAAGAAAAAACAATTAAGTTAGTGCAGTTAAAGTTCAGTTTATAAAGTCAATACTTCCTGTAAACCTTAGGAACAACACACAAGAGAATCACACTGGTAAATGTGGATAATATTTTCAGTTGTTTTGTTTTTAGGTAAATAGAATTTCTAAGTAATTTCTCTAGCTTGAGAAAATTTCCAATTAAACATACTTTCTTCTTAAAATTGCATACTTTCTCCTTAAAAAAATTAATTCAAAAGGAAAAGAACAACAATTTAGCCTTGCAAGTATGTTAGTTATATATTTTATATTATCTACACTAGCATTTTTTTTTTCAAATGAGAGTTCTAAAACATCTGTTTCCAATAGGGTGCAAGAGAATACAATTCACTCTATAGTGTTTTTAGTCTTAATTAAGTGAAAGGAAATGAACTTTTTTTCTCATTTTAGTTTTGTTAGTATGATCATCCTCTTTTCTTCATCCCTGTTTCTTATTATCTATTTCTGCTACTGTGTGTGCCAATCCTAACATTTTTCACTCAAATTCCAGAGAAGATATATAGAAATAACTCAGCATGTTGCGATCTTCCCTCTTAGGCATAGTTTCCCGATTAAGACATTACCAGATTTGCTGACCTGTGTTCCTCTCTCTGGAGAAATGAGTGGTCCTGTTCTTCTGGGTTTCCCTGGGTTCTCCTTCTTCAGCAGGTGTTTCCAGCACTGTAGCTTCCCTGAAAGAAGTTGGGTGGACACAGGAGTTGAAAATCCACATGCATTGAACAGTGGAGAGACTGTGGGGGTAACCGCACATGGTTTTTTGGGCCAAAGCAAAAAGTGTCACTGGGAAAGGAAATGGTGGGGATGAGGCAACAGAGCCACGTGAAAGACCTTAAAGGCCTCATTTGTCATGATGTCCGATCTGAAATTCACCCTAACCACTAGGGAGGTTGCTCTTATTACCCCACATTTGTGTTTGAGGAACAGATTCATATAGGTTAAGTGTGTTTTTTGAATTGTATGCATTGAATAAATAAGTGTCAGATCCAGGACAAAAACCCACTTGTCTTTCTGCTAAGTTATAATTGTGTCAGTCCTGCAGTATCTGCCAATACAAAATGCTGTATATCAATAGTTCTTTTCTATACTTAATAGAAGTTTCTAACGATATTGTTTCTTTTTAGTAAGTGATTTAAGATATTCGGAATTACAGTCATATAACAAGTGTTCTTATTCTTTCATTCATTCATTCATTCATTCATTCACTCTTTGCTTATAATTTAAAAAAGAAAATTTTCTGCCTTACCATATTCTGGATTGATTGAGATCAATGCTTTGTGTGTTTATGTGTGGTTGAAACTATATCTATCTCTATTCTACAGGTGGTCACTCCCAAATTTAACAGTTTTATTCAATATTTTTTATTAATGTCTAGAATTGATCAGACTCCATAGCCTTATACATACTACAAAATAAGAACTTAAACAAGGTGTTAAAAGAACCTCCCCTAAACAGGTTATGCTAAAACCACCTGAGAATTTACCTCCAGGAAATTATTTAAATTTCTTTCAAATTTTAATAACATTTTATTTCCATTAAACTTTATAGCTTCATTAATAATAAGACCTCATAAATTATATATTTTAATGCCATATAGTAATCCATTTGTTATAATAAAATATCGCTTATCTATTTTATGATATAGTTATTGTAAATAATATCGCAATTGAATTAGAATCCCTAGATCAAAAGGCATAAATTTTAGTTAGAATAAATATAACATGTTTCCTTACAAAAGTAGTTATAGAAATGTAACATGAGATTTTCCAATATAATCTTTAAAAATCTTTTCATATGATGATCTACCATTCATATTTTTGTCTTCTGAGAATTGTCTAATCATATCCTTTAAAACATCTTTTTAAAATACATTTGTGTTATAATACATTCATTTAGCCTATATGGTCTTGTCTTATTTATACTGTCATTTTTCACAGTGAAGTTTTAGTATTAACAAGGTCATAGTACAGCAATGGTAATATCATCATAATAATATTGCTCTTTTTGTTTTATTTTTTATTTTTGTCATGTTAAAACTATTGTGTTTTACCTGGATACTATGAAGATATATATATATATATTCATCTTGAATTTATATATTTTAAAATATATAGTTACTCTTATAACATACTATAATTTTGTGATGAATATTTATGTTTTTTTACTTCTGGAAAATTTTTAACTATTACATCTCCAACTGTTGCTTCGCCTTTAGTCTTTATTCTGCATTCTCATACTCCTGTTAGAACGTGTTGGCTTTCCACTCCATACCCTGTGTCTATCTCTTTCACATCTCTTCAGTTCTTTTTGCAGCTTCTAGATAGTTTTCTCATATCTCTATTCAAGTTCAGCAGTGCTCTTTTCCTAGTCACCAAGAGTGTGTACTTTTCATTTGTACACTGTCACTTTTAAAAGATTTATTTGGTTCATTTTTTTCTCCCATCTGCCTCTTTGTATTCAAAGCATTTTGCAATTTGGTTTAAAATCTTTCTTGTAGCTTTGTAGTTACTTTACAATTACAATGATAAATTATAGAAGTATCTTTATATTGTTTCTTAGTTCAAATTCTTGGAGAGCTTATCTTGGTACTGTGTCTGTGAAACCTGCTTTATGGGAACTTACTTCTGTGGTTCAGAAGCTTTAGGAGGGATCACTTTAAAGGGTTTCCCCTTTTCTGCTGGCAGCTGCCACTGCTCTGGATGGTTGAAGCATCCTTATAGAGCCACATGGCATGTTTACTTTTTCCAGTAAGCAGCTCAAGATGGTCTTCCCAAGATATGTGTTATGGTTATTTCTTGAGTGTCAGTTTTTATATCATGCAATACACTAATTTTGGACTGACTCCCATGCAAAGCTTTGATTTTATTTTTCATGGGAGATTTTTTCTTTATATGGAGCTATGAGTAGAAAAAACCTGCTTTTATAGGTTGTTGGGTATTTTTTCTTGTCTTTTATTTGAAGAGGCTACATTCATTCAGTGTATTGGCTTTTTGTAACCGTGTCCATTCCAATTCTATGCCTCTTCTACTGTTTTGGACCTAAAAGCTGCAGCCTTTAAATGAAAGTCTTTATCAGATCAGGTAACCCTTGTGTTACTGTGAGTTTTATCAGTTGCTTAGTAGTTCTTTCCTTCTGGAATTTGTGGATTTTTCTTTTTTTAGAAGATCAATTTCTTCTTATTTTTCTTCTTTTTTATTCTCTTGTCTTTCTCTTCCCTTCTGTTTTCTTCCCTTTCCTCCTCCATTTCACACCCCTCTCTCTCTCCTCTGTTCAGATTTTCTCTTATTGTAAGAGAGTCTCAGGTCTCAAGATGATATGTTACTGAATATCTTTTAACGCATTTTGACTGAACTATTTCAATATATTCCCAGCCTTTATTCTTGTCTCCATCCTCTGCCTTCTCTTATCCATGACACAAACAGATTCAAGTTTCCTCTTCCTAAACAGTACTGTTAGCATGCCAAGGACCCTGAATTCACCTTTGTTTTTTGTTTGTTTGTTTCTATGATCTAATTTGTGAGGCCAACTGCATGATAAAAACGAGCATGTAGTTCAATGTACCTGCAAAGGTGTTTTTAAATACAGAGACTATCGCATTCCTTCTTAACTATGGAACTATCATTAAGCGGGTAATGCACTAAATAACCATAATAGGAAGAAGATTATTTATAGCTATAACAGTTGAGATTCTACATCAAAGTAATGATTAGCAATTATTGCCTCTTTGAAGACTGTACTTAAATTTCATTGACTCTCAGGCAACTATCTGGAAGTATCTCATTGGTGATATAATGGCCCCTGTTACTAAATCCTTAGAAAATAATAGTCTTAACTCTTTGTTATTTATCCTAAAAGAAAGAGTGAAAAAACTAACCAAAAAGAATTTGTATTTTTTACATAAGAAATTAGCCAATCTTTTGTTAACATACAAACATGTTTTCTGATGTGATTTCCTTCCATCCAAGTTTAAAATTGGGTTGCATTTCCTGAGAATACACATATCAGTCTTAGAGGAAGGAATGAAGACTGATTGTGTTCTCAATGAGAAAGTCAGCCATACATGGAAAAATGTTCATCACTAATGTGGTCAGTGAGGCATTTACATCCATTAAGATGGAAATGAATTTGATTCTCCTTCTTGATAGGGGCTCTTTCTCTTAGGCGGTGTTTCTCCAGGGTTGTGGATCTCTTCAGAGGATGTTTTATCATTCTACCAAGTTTGTATTCTTCGGGTTGAATCATGACTTATCAGAGGGTTGTATAGTTTCATTCATAAAATTTTAAACAATGGGAGAGTACATGTACTGTAGTCAAGTCTTTCTGCTTTGTGCATCAAGTTACTGTTGAAGTTACTTGTCCAAGATCACACACCTGAAAACAGTGCCATCAGGACTTGAATCCGACACTTTGCTGACTGCTCCCTTCCACTTGACAATTGTGTTATGCTGTTTAGTAGTTCCAACTGGTCTTGCTACCATGTGAGCAAACTGCAACTGTTTAGTGAACAGAATCATTTGCCTTCAATGTAGATATAGATCTAGTCTTTATTAAATATTTCCAATAAACAGCTTACTGGTATGCCTGTGTTTTTTGTAGAATTTATTTTATTATTATTCATTATTTCCAAAAGCATTGACAAAATCTCTTATAGAAATAGTTTGCTTACTCAGGAAAATAAGTTTCATATTGCGTTTAACTTATGACACCAGGAAAAACTGATTAGAATATTTAGAAATTAATCCATGAATGTAATTAAAAGAGAAAACAAATGGTTAATTGTGTTAACATACTTTCTTCTTAAGGACCTGCAGATGTTCACAAAGTAATTGAAGAGATAAATTTTATCTCTCTGACTGATAAAATGTACTCACCACTAGTTTTCCTGTTGCTACAATGTCTAAGGGCTTTTATTTTTCTGACTGTAGGCATTGGGAACTGATCCACCATTATGAGAAACCTCAAGCTAAATGGAAGAAAACATATTTTCTAAATTCTAGAACTGAGTTTCATCATCACTCTGATAAAAACAAGTAACATTTGCTATGTCAAATCAATGTGTTTAAAATCACCAATTATAATGTTTAGAGACATGCTTGTCATTCTCACATAACTCAAGTTGCATAAAATATGATTTCAGTTCTCTAAAGAAACATTACAGAATGTGGTATGTGTTAGCTTCTTTCAATCCCAAAAGGTGATTAGAAGAATGAGGGCTAGAAAAATGGTGTGCTTTGAAAATCTTTGAGTTTCACATCTCGTTCTTCATTTTTGCATTTAAATTGATCATTTACTGGCAGCAGATGGGTAATAGGATGAAAGTCTTCAATATAGTGTGGTGGGCATATATATTTCCAGGCACAACATGAGAGTGTACAAAGCTGCGTTCTTAATGTGATTAACAAAGAGGCATGGGATCTGCTATCAATCTTCCTTGTTACTGTCATAGCACTTCCCAGGACTAAGAGAAACTTTACAATAGCTGAATGCCTGTTACACATACAAATGGGGAAGTAAGTGCCTCAGGCAGTTTGGCAAAAGTTACTAGTGATTCGTTTTTGAATTTCTGCCTTGTGAGTCACCATGTCATCTGAGTCTGACATTTTTATCTCAGAAGTTCTTCTAAATATTGGCGTGACGAATAAAGACTTGGCAGTGTCATCATTTCACAGTATTTGCTGATTTTTTAAAAACTTTCTTATTGCACAATAAGCTTCACTAAGATAGATTAACACTAAATTATAAGATGAAAGTTTATTTTAATCTATTTCGGGGCTGTTATGTTTGTTTTACCCTTTGGTTTAGGGAAATACCTTTCTCAGTTGCATTTTTTTCTAATTGTGGAAATAAAAGAAAGCATATTTCTATCATGAGAATTTTTTTGTGAACAATATTCTAATTGATATATTATTTTCGTAAGAAGATGTGAACAATTTATTTGAGCCACTATTTTCAGTGTATTGTTAATTATAAAAACAAAAGACATAGGAATACTGTTGAAATTAACATCTATATTGAGGGAACTTTTGTTTCCTTAGTGATTGTTCAAAATGGCTAAGATTTCTTGATGAAAGTCTTGTTGTAATAATATTGACAGGATTTCGAGTTCCAATTTGGCATAGAAAGAGGAGGAAATTAAGAGCCAGGTGGAGGGTCTGGTCTTCATTTAGAAAGATAGAAAATGAAAAAAAAATGAGTGACAACCAAGATACATTTTAGGTGAAACAAAGAAGTTAAGGGACACCATTTTATTTAACATTAATTGTAAATATAGAGCAAGAAGATAGACTACTTTTAGAATGTGTATTGAGTTTAGGCTAAAATTAAGGAAACTTGAAAACATTTGAAAGGAAAAATAACTGAAACTGGGAAATCCCAGTTATTTAGCAGTGATGCAGACCTACATGTGATTTGGTAACTTGGATTTGCAATGTATCCCTTCACTCTCTTTTGTTAGCTTTCCCCAGAAGTGATCAGAGATTAGGGAGAAGACTAAGGGATCAAAGGACAGTTATGATAGAAAGCCAAGACTTTGGAGATGCCTGGAGTCAAGCAGAAATATGGAAGAAGGTCAAGTGTCTGGGCTGTTGATAGACTGAGGACAAGATTCATTGTATGAGAAAATGAGATACCTCAGATGAGATCAGGGAAGGAAATTTCATAAATGATGATTTTAGAAGAGGGAGAGATTAGAGTGGTCATGACACCAAATGTGTGGCCTGTTTATGGCATAGATATTGTATCATTATCAAAATTCAGGCACTGAGCAATCAAGGAATTATAAGGTCTACTTATGAAGGTACTGTATTTAAATAACATTGGATGGTTATTTTTAAATGTTATACATATTTACAAAGTTTCAGACCTAATTATCAAGTGCATGCTTGAATATTAATTTCACTAAAAGGAGTGTTTTAAGGGCACAGAATTATTCTCAGACATCTATTTTTCCCCCATCTAAAGGTAGAAAACCAGCCTTATCCATTTCCTAATAAAGGAGTCTTTCCAAATTAAGAGATATTAGGTGTATGGAGATTACTTTTTTTTTTTTTTTACATAGGAAAGGGCAGGTTCAGACATTTTGTAAGCTCTTTAAAAATAAAAAAGTCACCCTCGCTTAAGTGCATATTTTTTATATTCTTGTCTCCTTCCAAAAAATGTTGGCTGTTTTGTTTTTATACATATATTCATTAATAACCATTTGCAAAGTAATTTACTTTTTCTCATCTTTTTTTTTCTTTTTCTATTTTCTATGACACTTTAATCCTGCTGACATCTTTCAGCACGTAATGAAAAACAGCTCTGCCTTTTCCCAGTTTCCTCATTCTGAATACTATGGCAACGGATGCCAGTTGACATAGTAAAACTTGAAAATGTCACATTGCTCTTCATTCTTTGATGAATGCACATGCATGAATACAGCTCGATGCAAAAGCAATTAAAGGCAGTCTTAAAAAGCACCAGAACCAAAGTCACCCTCAGATGACAGTCTCCACATGTTGAATTCAAAGAAAAACATGGCAAGCCGTTCCTGATATTAAAAAGACACACGATATCTTTTTTGGTCTCTGAGAATAATTAGCAATTACCCTTAGAAACATGTTTTATGAAACACAAGGATTTCTGCAAATAAGTCTTAATTCCAAATCACTGAATTTACTAAGAATAGACTCTTTCCTTCAAAACTAGTGAAATCCATTATAAACATAGAATGAGGAAGGAACTAATAGACAAATTAATTAACACACACATCAATTGCAACTTCAACCTAATTTCATTGACACAGAAAACACACCCACACAGACACACACACATACTCATTTTAACTAATTTTAACAAGAAGTTGCAAAACAAAAACATTTAAAAATGGTTTGCTGTGTAATAACAAAGTATCCTCTCATCAAAGAGAGACTGACTCCAACTTTAATAACCTACCCCCAAAACAGCTGTATAGAATTATAGTAACAATGATAATACAGACATATAACACACCCCTTGATGAGGATACAGTCTGAGAAACGCATAGTTAGGTGATTTTGTCATTGTGCGGATATCATAGAGTGCACCTGCACAAACCTAGTTAGTATACTCTACTACACACCCAGGTTATAGCCTATTGCTCCCAGGCTGTGAGTTTGTACAACACATTACTGCACAAAACAACATGAGACTAAATCAAGCGCAAGAGAAAACGGTGTGTTCAAGAGAGGCAGTAAACACGGGATAGGAGAAGCTTCTGCCAGCAGACCACAGTGTACTGTTTTACAGGAAACTTCATTTTTTAATGAGTGGAAAGAATAACTCTGAAATAATGATAAAGTGTATGGTATAATAAATGCGCACACCAGTAATATAGTCGTTTAAGTCATTATGAAGTGTTGTGTACTATATGTGATTGTATATGCTATACTTTTTTACTGTTTGCAGTGCAGTATGTTTGTTTATACCATGAAAATGCCATATCTGAAAGAAGCAGAAGCAATGTAATGATAATTATGCTCAAGGCTTGTTCACAACTATTAGTTCATTAATAAAAAGCATAATAAAATATACAATAAAGTTTTTAGGGGGAAAGCTAACTTTTAAAATAAATAATTGCTATATATCAAGGAATGTCATTCTATTGAAAGCCAGCATTTAGAGCACCTACAGCAGGGAGCGCAAAGAAAATTTCTTTTCTGCCTGACCAGGCAGTGGTGTAGTGGGTAGAGTATCCGACTGGGACGCAGAGGACTCTGGTTCAAAACCCCGAGGTCGGTGGCTTGAGCACAGGCTCACCAGCTTGAGTGCAGGGTCGCTGGATTAAGCATGGGATCATAGACATGAACTCATGGTCGCTGACTTGAGCCCAATGGTCGCTGGTTCGAAGCCCAAGGTTGCTGACTTGAGCTCAAGGTTGATGCCTTGAGCAAGGGGTCACTTGGTCTGCTGCAGCTCCCACTCAAGGCACATATGAGAAAGCAGTCAATGAACAACTAAGGTGCTGCAACGAAGAATTGATGCTTCTCATCTCTCTCCCTTCCTGTCTGTCTGTCCCTATCTGTCCTCTTCTCTGTCTATCTCTCTTTTTGTCTCTGTCACACACACAAAAAAAATTTCCTTTTGACAATTTCCAGTAGTCCAAGGACAGACAAAAGGCTTAAAGTGAATCTATAACAAAAGCTAGAAAAATGGAAATTAGTGGTTTTAAAAATTCTCTGCAGGAAGAGGTCATAAGTGAGGTTCATGTGAGTGAAACTTAAACAGTGTGAGCTTCCAAAAAGAATGCAGCTGACCACATGGTCACACAGGGGACTTACTGGGAAGCTCATTAAATTGAGTGCCAAGACTCAACAAGCAGTGGTAGTGAAGGAGTTAGGAGTGATAATTCTGAAACAAGACAAATTGGCTTCAAAGCTCAACTCTCCAAATTTCTACTATGCAAGCTAACTAAAATGTTTTAACTTCTGTTGTCCTGATTTCCCCATATGTAAGATAGGAATAATAATAGTAACCGATATCATGGGAGGGTTTGGGAAAATGTATGTGTACATGGAGTGAAAGCAAATAGATTATTTACTTGAGCCTCATCAATAAAAATATTGTCAGTCTGTGTGACACTCTGGGGACAGTCAATTACTGGAACAGCTGTCAGCACTTGGTATTTCCTCAGTAACTCCCCACTAGCTTGCAAAGTAACTAGAAAACCATCTATTAGATCTCATTGAATGCATTTCAAACAGTATACCAATATCGGAAAATATGAAAAGAAAATGGAGTTGACTATATAGAGCTAAATATGAATGGCTAAAATACCATAAACAAGAATGAAAAAATAAAACATTAGAGAAGAGACATTAAAATAAGTAAAGCAAAGAAGTTTGAACATCTTCAGTATATAAAATACATAAGTCACTTAAAATAGAAATAAGGAGAGAAGATGCTTTATAAAATCTGGAATACAAATGAGCAGAAAGTTATAAAAAATACTTCAACTTTATTATAAACCAAAGGTAAACATTAGAATCACTAAAAAAACCATTAATTGAAAATTACAGGAGATTTGTCTTTGGGTGGTAAATACACAATGCAATATACAAACAATATATTGTAGAATTGTGCAACTGAAACGTATAATTTTATTAACCCATTTCACCTCAATAAATTTAATTAAAAATAATGTCATTCCCATCTTTTTTCATTTTTCTAATTAGTAAAGCAAACTTCTTCAACACTCAAATAAATAAATAAGTAAATAAATAAAAACAAAGAAAGGAAAATTACAAATGCCAGACTTTAAGACAAAGAGCCAATAGAAAGAAAGCTATAAGGCATTCTCATAGCTTGTTGGTACAAATGTAGAACTGACAAACTGTCTCAATATCAATGTGGTAAAATAGATTTTGCAGCTCCACTTCAAAGAACTTCAAAATGGTGGTTGAAATATAACAGGATAGTGTTTACTGCATTTCATCTGTGAGGCAGTGATCCCTTTAAACCATAGTCTAAAATGGTTCATCTTCCTGGAATGTCATTGTGCTCCAGGATTTTGAAGAATAAGTGAGTTTTTGTGCTGTTAAAATGTTCTTGGAATATAGAAGCATCTTGTCTCAAAAATACATGCTTCTGGATTTTTCGATTTGTTCACTAGCATGACTCAGAAAAAAAATCAATGGTGGGTGCTCTTTGAAAATTCATATTTTTAGACATATTGATAATACTATAAATGAGATTAATTTTAAATGCTTGCTTTTCCAAACACATGCAAGCTTGCTTAGGTAAATACATATTGCTAAGGCAGGTTTTTAAAGCAGGGTTAGATGATCAATTTTTTTCAAGAAGAAACAATTAGAAACAAAACCACAAGTATATATATATTTTTATATATATGCATATATATATACATATATATAAATATATATTAAAAACTGGTTTAACATAATTGAAAACATTTTAATGGAAAGAAGTTCAAAAAATTACATTTAGTGAATTTCATTTTCAGAGCTAAACTATTTTTGCAAGTAGCCACCAATTGCAGAAAATAAGTTTAAAAATGGATAAAGTTGAGCAGATGAGTTATTTGAAATGTTCAGTTCACTTATATATTGACAAAATAGATAGTTATTAGTCATCTTTATAGGCAGAGAAAGTGTTTTGACAAGTATTTCCCTGAAAAAAATAAATAACTGGAGCCCTGCCTGGCTGGCTCAGTGGATAGAGCACCGGCCCAGCGTGCGAACATCCCGGGTTCAATCCCCAGTCAGGGCACATAAAAGAAGCAACCATCTGCTATTCTCTCCCTCCCTCTCCCTCTCCTGCAGCCAGTGGCTCAACTGGTTAGTTAGAGCATTGGCCCCAGGCGCTGAGGATAGCTTGGTTGATTCGGGCATCATGGGGGTTGCCAGATGGATCCTGGTCCGGGCACATGTGAGAGTCTTTCTCCCTATATATCTCCCTTCCTATTACATAAAAAAAAAGAAAAGAAAATAGATGGAGTGACTAGTGGATATATGCTAATCAATTTTCAGCACACTGTTCCTCTTAATAACCCTTCCACTTTGAAATGAATTTCATTAGTTTTTAACTCTTTGAAAGCTACAGTAAATATTTAGTATAAAAATGTTACATTAATGTTCATGTGGGGATTCAATACTATAAAAGGATCAATAACGTTTGTCATTAATATAGACTGTGTACAGCCTCTGTGACTTTTGCAAATTGTCTCTCACCAAGATGATATTTAGGAGGTATTTGTTGGATGATTGAGGAAGTATGGAGAAAATAAATAACCTAGATCCTATCTCCTGCAAACTCAACCCGCTCCTCAACCTTGGTTTCCCTCACCTTACAGCTTCCAGTAGAAGAGAAAAGACCTTATTCGTATCAGGTTTCTTACTGGCTTAATGTAGAATTGGGTTATGTTGGTCCCTTGACTTGCAGAATGTTATAGAACTAATTTGTTATCAGGAATGATATTAAACTGTTTTTGTAAACCTCAGGATTGATATGGAAGTCATTCAATAGAGCATTTCTTTTCTGTTCTCTGACATCTCGTAACTTTATATTTCACTGTAAATACAACAGGTAAAGTCATAAGTGTAAGCTCTACCAGGCGTCCCCAAACTACGGCCCACGGGCCGCATGTGGCCCCCTGAGGCCATTTATCCGGCCCTCCGTCGCACTTCCGGAAGGGGCACCTCTTTCATTGGTGGTCAGTGAGAGGAGCACTGTATGTGGCGGCCCTCCAACGGTCTGAGGGACAGTGAACTGGCCCCCTGTGTAAAAAGTTTGGGGACCCCTGCCGGAACCATTGTAATAGCAGATACTCCTCTCTCACCATTATTTTTTGCCTTTTCCTAAGCTAATTACTTTACCACCTGATTTAAGAATAAAAACATCTACCAATCTGTGACTTTAGGCAAGTCATTTAATGATGTAAGGTGTCTGTATCAGGAAAAAATGATCAGTGTGTCCAGATAAGAAAGTTGAGACAATTAAATGGAATAATGCACTTGAAAATACTTTATTAATTGTAAAGATCATATATAATAAGTTGGCAATATGATGAATTTTTTACCATTGCTTTTTCTTTTCATTCTGTGATCTAAGCATATTTCTATAGACCTTTATATTATACTTTTGTTGTGTAACACCTTATATGAAAAACTATTCTACATTTTATTTATGTATGAGACTGTGGGCAGGATACGACGTTTCATTCAGAAGTACTGAATGAAACAATACCACTGTTGTCTAGTTCTGGTTATTCACTTTAGCAAGTTGCTTATTGAGAAGAATGATTTCACATGAAAAATGACTAGACTTTTATCAGTTATGCTTCCACAAAGAATATTTAAAAAGCAGTAATTTAAAAGCCGATGTGGGTTATTTATAACCTCCCCTTATTCCTTTTGCCTTAATGGTAACACAATATATGATATTTTATAACCCCTGTAATTCCCATTATCAGTCTGCAACTCTGCATTTTTTTTATTTGTTGACTCATACATTTTCAAATTATTTATTTATCCCAACTTGCAGTTTAAAGAAAAGAATAATGTCAACGCTGAGTCTGAGTAAATGTGACTCCATAAAAGGCACATAAGTCTCTTCTTTTTCTCCCCATGTCTTGAATTAGTTCCAAAATTTTAAAATAACATTTGAAAATACTGAAAAATTATTTCTGTGAATGTAGTGTCTACTTTCTTATCTACCTGCTAATGTAAAGTCTACTTCATTCTCAGTTCCAGGGAGGGTTTAGCTGTGTTATAAATATTTTATCTTTTTGAAATTTCCCATGAAAGATGGGATTCTTCTCATTTGGATGTTTGTTTGTTTTCATAAATTTAGTATTTCACAGGAATTTCTTTTTAGGAGAACATATCAGGATGTCTTTCATTTTCTTTAAGAATATTGTTTCTGTAAACTTCCCTAGCCTTTATCTTGTTTGTTTCTTCTTAAAACAACTGGTTTCATTTGATTAGTTTAACTTACTATCTATTTGATTGAAGGTCATTATTCTCAAACTTTATTTCCTTGAGAACTTTTCAGTTTCACATATTATGTTTATAAGGCTATAATTGACTTTCTTAAGATTATCTAATAATACTATTATACTTTTCAGTTACAGAGCATTCACAGAATACTGAATCCAAAAATTATTTCTGTACATAAGGTATTCTGTGTCAGTAAGAATTTGTCTGTGTATTAATATTAAACTGACTCTCAAACACAAATGAATTAGTCTAACTTGCTGTTTATGGTCTTCATAAAAGAGAGCTATATATACGAGAGTGTGATCAAAAGCACTAACCCGTATTTGACTATTCTTAACATTAAGATGACCTACCTGCATGAAGCTAATATAATATTCCAGTCACAAATGCTAAGTGTTAATATATGCATCCTTAAATCAAGTCCATTTTCTCATTTATAATGAACCACCAATATATAGGTGAGCAAAGCATAATTTTAGGATATTAGCTAGCTGTAAGTATTAAGAGATACAGTGTACACCATAAACATTCTGGTAGTGGGAGTCACAAAAACAAAGGCCTGAAAGATGTTGGATTCCACACAGAATATAAAAGTGGTAGGTGTTATAGGACAGTACAAAGAAGAGGAAAAACATCAGATTTAATCTAACTAATGTTACGAGGCATCTCTTATGCACAAGACATTTAATAAGAAAATGAAGTGAATGTAACGTAAAGAAGATGCCCTGGCTGGTTGGCTCAGTGGTAGACTGTCACCTGGTATGTGGATGTCCCAGGTTTGATTCCTGGTCAGGCCATACAGGAGAAGTGACCATCTGCTTCTCCACACCCCCTCCACTTCTCCTGCAGCCATGGCTTGATGGACTCCAGCGAGTTGGCCTCTGCTTTAGTTGCTAAAAAAAAAAAAATGGCCCCATTGCGGAGCAATGGAGCAACAACCCCAGATGGGCAGAGCATCACCCCCTAATGGGCTTTCCAGGTGGATCCTGGTTGGGGCATATGTGGGACTTCTGTCTCTCTCTCACTAAAATTAAAGAGGTTACTGCCTCTGTTCCTAAGAAACTTTTGGGGAGATAATACATCAAACTTTACATTGTACCATAATGAAAGCTACTGTAGAGCAGCTGAACAAGTACAATGAAAGCAGAGTAAAGGGAAAAAAATACTTAGAAGAGCAATGTCCTACCTATTTTGTCTCATGGCACACATAAACTAATTACTAAAATTCTACATTCTAAATTACTAAGTTCTATACTATATTTTTTGCTAGTCTGACAAAGAAAGACAGTATAATTATGATTCCTTCACACTGGATGTCTATTGTTGTGTTGGCTCTTTTTTTGTTTTTTAACTTGACAATCAAAGGATAAAGAGCTCAGTGTCCTGGGTCGATAGTCAGGTATTGCATGTTCTAAAAATTCTTGTGTCATACTAGTTGAAAACCACTGACTTAGAGAATCAGGAGAGGCTGGAGATGGGTGTATAGATGAGAATCCCACCAGCAAAGGAGGAAGAGACGGTCTTTTTTTAAGACAATGGTGGTAACACAGGAAAAGAACTGACAACATAAAGAGTGCATTAAAGAATGATGAGAAATCATGAGTGCCTTAGGAAATAGTATGTGAATGACAGGAGTTTTTGATTCAGTTATGCACAAAAACTTGAATGATGATAATGTGTGAATTTGTATACATAATATGGATTCAAAAGTTTCAAAACAGGAAAGATAATGGTCAAAATTTTGCTTCAAAAATACCACTCTAGAGCCCACACAGTAGATTAAATGAAACACTATGGTGAAGAAATGTATTCGAGAGACAACTGGAATAATCTAAATGAGAGATAATGACAATGTAAGTAAGAAACATGGCAGGTTACATTGCAGTCAAACATGTTAAACTTGCCACATTTATTTAACAACCTTCTTAGATACCACTGAAATAATAGTAAATAATTTTTTTTTAATCTAAATCAATAAGATCAATGATGTTTGGAAAGAAGACAATATAGAAAATATTTTGAAAGACACATGGCAGATAGAAGATAGCTTTACAATCAAAAGGGTGAATGAAGGAGGGATGACACATTGGCAAGTTAGTTTAAGGAAGAAGAGATTTCTCTTCTGAACCAGACACAGAATTCAGGTCACAAAATTTCCAGGGTAAGGCAAGGATATTGGAATTTAATTTTGGATGACACTAAAATAGAAAAGCTTAGAATTTAGGGAACTTTAGGTTTGTAAGGGAGTAATGCTGAGGAGCTGGCCAATAACAAAATGTGTTAATTGGTGGGCTACCCACACAGTAGAAGTTAATGGGAATGGTCAGAGAAATTATAGATAGTCAATATTAGATAAAAGACTTAAATGATTAATTCAGGAAGTTAAATATCTAAGTAATTAAGACATCTAGAAAAAGAGGCCAGAGCAAATAGATGGAAGGAAATTATCAAAGACACAATACAGGAAAATTTCCCAGAATTGAAGAACACAAATCTTCATAATAAAAAGAGCCTAGATCCAGACAAACATGGAATTATCAACATGAAGAGCACAACATTAATAATTTGTATGGTAAAGGGAAAAAGGATAAAAAGTAAATAAGTACCCTAAAATCTTTCAAAGAGATTACAATAGGACAAAAATGAAAGAATTTTTAAAAATGGCATTGAACTTAATAGCAATATTGGGCCTTAAAGGAAAATAAAAGACTTTACATTTATGACTAAAATATAATTTTCAACCTAGAATTCTACATTATAGCCAAAGTTTTAAACTATGAGATAGATTTAAACTCTACATAGAATAGATTTTTTATATATACAATGACTAAGAAAATTGAATCTGTTTGATTAGGAATCTAAGTGAGAATATGGTTATCACATTCTATAGGAGGAAGCCAGCTTGATTTCATCTGTGGGCTTAATCAAGTCACTTTGGTGATAGCCTCTCAGGCTGACTCTGCACTTGGTCAAGTGACTTGCTTTTAACAGTAGGGTAATAGTACATTTGCTGCAAGCAGGAATTTGAAAGAGTACATACATATTTTCCTTTGGGTTTTTTTTGTTTGTTTTTTTGGGGGGATTTTTTGCTTCTAAAAATTTCTATGAGACTATGTCAAGAGAACAGGGCTATTCTCTGGAGGACTCAGAACTTGTGTATGTGAGAAATCCTGGAAAGGCAGTTGAGTCAACCAGCTGAGACCATAGTAGACCAGCATATCCCAAGCTGACCTAGAAAAGTAACATCAATATATGAATAACAACCAAGATCAGCCAAGTTCTGTCAGAAGATGCCCCAGCCAAATTATAGTTATAATAAAAGCTTCAATTCATATATATATATATATATATATATATATATATATATATATATAGTAAAATGGGTTAGCCTTTGGGGAGTAGGATTGAGGGTGCATTGGGTAAGCTTTCGTTCATTATAGATTTTTAGTAGTCAATAGTTTATTGTAAAATCAGGGGCATGTTTTAAATTTTTGAAATGATGACAGATAGGGCTCTACACAGATGGTTTTATGTCAAAGAAGTTTTATTATTTATGTTGTTGTTATTTTGTTTGATTTGAATGAGAGAGAAAAAGTAAAAGTCTAGAAATGTGTTTAGGTTGGGGTAGGTGAATATTAATGCTGTCTACTGGCCTCAATAAACATAAGGGTCTAGAATAATACATTACTGATGAGAACTTAGTTCCCTCAGGAAAAGGTACAGCTTTCAGGGCAAAGATTGTAATTGATTTAGTTTATTTTCTAAAAAACAAAGCTCCCTGGAGGAAGCATAGGTTATTGTGGGTATGGGAGTTTTGGAGACAGAAGTTGACAGGACGTTTTTTGTTTGTTTTGTCTTTGACTGAGAAACTGATCATGGAAGGTCTGAGTCACCTTACTTGGCTTCCCAATTCTGAACCCATCTCTTTAAAGCATTTTAGGGTGTGAGAATTAAATACCCCAGATTTTCCTGGCCCTGTACTTATGCAGAAATTTTACAAAGGAAGAGTACACCATGAAAAAGTAAATTTTAGCTCAGGCCAATTTCTGTATCAACCACACTAAAATATATGATGCTGAATTAATAAGCCGGTGTCTGTACATGAATGCATGCACTACAGCTGTTATCTAAGGAAAATGCTTCTTTTAAGACAGTGAAAATAGATGCTTTTCCTTTATCTGAGGAGTCTTTGGGAAGAAAATGCATGAATGGAAATTTAAATACATCATTTAAGAAAACAAAGTTAGGTTTAAAGTCTCATTTAACTAGAGGATAAAACTTTTAAGTATAGTGTGATGTAAATACGCCTGAGTAAATCACTATGCTTTGATGGAACAAAGATTATCATTAAAAGTGAACCTGTTTCTCAATCCCTTCACCTTTCTCGCATTTAGAAAAGAAAAAAAAAGGACTCACAAACACAGACAACAGTATCATGATTACCAGAGGGAAAGGGGGATGGGGAGAGGTAGAAGAGGGTAGAGGGAGATAAATAGTGATGGAAGGGGACTTAATTTGGTATAGTGAATACACAGTACAATAGACAGATGACACATTATAGAAAATACACCTGAAACCTATATAATTTTATTAACCAATGTCACCACAATACATTCAATAAGAATTAAAAAAATACTTTTTTCTCCTTTTGTAGGAAACAGACATTTCAACAAGAGACAAGCAAACTAACAAGTCATTAAGTGATGGTGAAAATGTCCAGTGATTCTGTATTTTATGAGAATATACTGACAGTAACTTTGTGTGTATCAGCCCCTCACCAGCTTCTTCAAGCCCCACTCAAGTTCTTAAAAAACGCTTCTATCTCAGTAAACACAGGAACATACAAGCTCAAGACACATGGACTCCTCTCCACAGTCCTCATTCCCACACAGAGTCCTTCTCTAGTCATTTGTGAGTATAAAGAGTGATTGCTCTGCACACCTCCACTCATTATCCATCACACTGTGACCCCCGACCCTGTATGCCTGCATGCATGCATGAATGTTTGTATTGAAAAACCACTCTTAATCTCTTTTGTTTTTAATTAACCCCTATGTGATCATCCAAATTCTGTAATTCACATTGATCTATAAATTCTTAAAATAGCCAATGCTTTTCAACAAAAAGCACTTGAGCAATATATCATAGTTACAAGAGTGATGGGGGACTGCACTTCTTTGTAACCTATTGTCTGCTAACCTGTGAATTCCAATGGCAGAAATGTAGAAAACTGTGAATATCTGTTTTCCTAGTAAGATGTTTAATGAGATCCTGACTCTGGCAAGTTTTAGTGGATGCACAGACTAAAGTCAACTAATGTGTATTAGTCAGTCTTCTGAGAAAATAAAAGATGATCTCTGTTTCTATATGTAATTCTATATACATGAAAGGTGGAGTTGAAAATATAACTATTCTTTTGTGGTAATAATGTTGAAAATGATGTTCATAAGAATTCAAGTTCAGGGTCAACAAAAATCAGGTCTGAATATATATAAAAGTGCAGAACCAGTAATTTCTGTTAATGAGATTGGAAAAAATAACAAGAAATGGGGCTTTATTCATGGATCTAGAACAGTGGTAGTCAACCTGGTTCCTACTGCCCACTAGTGGACATTCTAGCTTTCTTGGTGGGTGGTAATGGAGCAACCAAAGTATAAATAAAAAGATAGATTTAACTATAGTAAGTTGTCTTATAAAGATTTATTCTGTCAAACTTAGCGAAAATCCAACATAAAGTACTTGGTAAGTAATTATTATATGCTTTAACTTGCTATAACTCTGCTTTATAAATTTTATAAAGTAAAATTACTTCCCTACTTTATAAATCATCATTACTGTGGAACCGGTGGGCGGTTAGAAAATTTTACTACTAATAGAGATACAAAAGTGAGCAGTAGGTATAAAAAGGTTGACTACTCCTGGTCTAGAATATCTACAGAGAGAAGGTGAAGGTAGCTCATTATCCAGTCATATGACCTAAGCAGAGTTAAGAAGTAACAGATGACCCAGAACACTTCTCAAACCATCAAAAGAAGGAAATCTATAAATTTTAAGATAAAATATAAAAGTGAAAAATTGTGGTTTTATTTTTTGCTTCTGAGATCACAATAACACACAAATCTCAACTTTGCTTAAAATATACCTGAATTTAACATGGATTAGTGTATAATGAGTATGCTGGGAATTTTTGGATTTGCCTAATTAAGTATATGGTCATAAAGCAAGAGTAAATCATCATTACATCATTATGTAAAGAACCTACTCAAGATTCTTGTGTTTTTGCATATCAACCTGGGCATAATGCAATTGTTGATTATTTCAAGCTTTGGACTTTCAGACTCTAAAATGTGCAAGAGCTGTTGATGTAGTGCTGTGTAGTCATACGTTATTTCCTAATGATCTCATGAAAAATGTTGACCAAGGAGAACCGTAGTAAGACATGGCTTACTAGTTTTACTATTGGACTTGGTTATGCCTATTAATTATCATGGCACAAGTGTTCAGATTTTCTTTTTCATAGACTAATTAAATTATTTTAACAATTGGCAAGGGTGGGTGAGGGCACCCTCACTGTGTGGTATGCCTGGCTTTGTGTGTCTGTATGTGCAAAGAGGTTGTCTAAGGAGGACACAGGGAACAGAACTGAGCTATTGTCTAACATACTCTTCCCCTAGAAGAGGGCATTTTTGCACCACAAGTAAGACTATATGTGTGCGTGTATGTGTGTGTGTGTGTGTGTGTGTGTGTGTGTGTAGATACTGTACCTATATAGTAATTTCAAAAATAAATACATTGATTTAAAATGCACCGTATTCATCTTATTTTTCTAGTTGCACCTCAAACCAGTGACTACTTGATCTACACAGTGACGTGGAGGCACGTCCAGGTGGGTAGTCTCATTTGCACCAGTCTTTCCCCCACTGACAGAGAGAAATGGACCTACTGGCATGACTGTAACCTGAGCAGACCCAACAGTTCCATCACAGAGGGGCATCACATTGCACGGGTGGAACTTGTCATCACATCATGTGGTACGCAGGCATATATTATATATCAATCATATAATCTTACTTTGAAAAAAGAGAACAAGTAAAACCTCATAGGTTCTGATATGATAATGAGGAGGGCTAAAGACAACCATGGGGGACGTGGCAGAAATAGCTCACAAGGAATATTCATAAGCACTGGTTTATACTCTCAAACACAAGGTTATATCACACTATTCAAAAATATTTCCAAATGCACCCTCATCGCTGAGAATGCTATCTTACGTTTCTTTTAGAAATTCCCAACTTTCTCTGCTCTGTTCTACATATATTTAGATGAAAAGACTGAGCTGTGTGAACTACAAAACAGCCATGTTCACATAGAGTTCAGTCGCAGGGGAGGAATTTTGCCAATTCCTCTAGGCCTGAACAACTTAAGGTCAAAGGAAAGAGCTAAAGGAACTAATTTATATGAGAGTATTTTATTAAAAAGAAAACAAACTCTCATCGTTTAATCTCTCAGATTTGATGACACCACTTTCTTCATTTCCTTGCAGTAGTTTCCGGCTTTCTTTGGTTTTGATCTATTCCAGCTTTCTCAAAGCTCAACATTGACAATCCTTAAAACGATTAAATGGCAATTAACGTGCGGGGTTTTCATATTGTACATGGATGTATCACTCTATTTCTTTATTGAGATTTACTTGATATTTTCAGTCATGGGTTATGGATAAGTGGAGATTTTAAAATATTGCATCATTAGTTTGGTTTGTTGTTATTCAGCACCACGTTTTTACAAAGTGAGAGAGTAAGCAGGCCCACATCAGAGAGGGAAGAGTCTGCTAAGCCCAGCTGGCAGGAAAAGAGCACTTTAATGATGCATCAGAAATTGGGAACTGTTCTTTCTTTCACAGTCTTAGGATTTATCACTTTCCTGGATTAATTAATTAAGCTTTCTGTATAGAAAAGATAGAATTGACAGCATATAAACCTGGAAAACTAGTTTAAAAAAATGTTTATGAACTGTTTTTTTCCTCTTATCTTCCTTTCAAAATATATTTCTCCTGCCTTAGTTGACTCAAGTTGAGCAAATGAAAACTTAATGGAGAGCACAGAGCACAATGTGTCTTCACAATAATAGTGTTTTCAGAACAAATTGCTCCACTTCTGCGGCTGGAAATAAGAGCTTAGAAGAATCCTAAACATCAGGAAACTACAAAGTGAAGGCACTTTTAAATGTTTAGTTTTTTGTTTTGTTTTGTTTTTTTCTGCTGGGCATTAAGTAATCTCATGATCTGTCTCATTTTCTTTACTAATTATTTTTAGTCCACACATTTCTGAGAACCCCAATAAACCAATTAAAAGTATGTTGAGATGTACAGATATGTTGAAAGAGTGATAAATATTTAAATTAGTTGATGATTATTATATCCTTCCAAATTGCCTTCATAATGAGTATAATATCTAACTAACCTTAAAAAATAATTTCAGTTTTCAGAGTATTTTATGTTAATAACACTTTAGAAGCCATAAGCCAGTGGAGTCAAAATGATCAATGTTATTATTATAAAATTGTCTGTCTAAGCTATTCACCACATAGCAAGTGTAGTACACAGATTTAAGGTCATGGAATGACAGTGTGGTTGCCCAGAGTGCTGCGTTAATAGGTAACGTGAAGCTGTCTTTTTCTTAACGAGTGAACGCTAAGATTGATAAGCAGTACCTGCCACAGGAGAGCATAATAACACCCCTGCTTCAGATCTGTCATTTCTGACTCAAAGTTATGCTTAGAATGATTTATTATATAGAAAGTAAACCATTATGATCACTTTTTATTAAAAAGATTTCTATATTTGCCGCAATATTTTCAAGGCCTTCCTTTCATGGGGGCTTTTCTCTGTGTCTCCAAGTATTTGCTCATTCAATTCAGGAGAACTTTATTCACTTATACCTATGGCTCTATCCTCGTAGTTTTTATTACCTGGAACCCCTTTACCCTCCCCAAAATTGCAACGTATCCATCGCAACCATTCTCTCCAACTTTCAATCAGTCATTTCCCTTGGAACTCATGAAGACTCTCCATCTGTATTGCCATGTTTTGTCCCACTCATTGGCCCTCTGAAAAACCATGCTTTCCCTATGTAGATTATTAGGTGCTGAGACCTCTCATTTGAAATATGATTATGCCACAGAGAATGCAGGCTATCTGGACGATCAGCTTCCTTTCCCAAGATTCTGTCCCTTCCTCCAATTTTGACATTTTGTTTCTTTGTACCCATTCTTATGTCTTGCCCTCCTGACCTAGGGAGAACACATTCACCTTACTCTTTACAGTCTGTTTCCTAACTGTACTTTCGAGATGGGGTCAAAAAGCAGGTTGTATAAATTCTCCTACTCCTTCTGTATTTCTGCCAATGTATTGCCCTCAGCAAAAAAAAACATTCTCAAATTGACTCCCTCTTTAAAAAATGACAGCAACAAACACAGAAAACTTTCTTAAACTTTAAATTTTACTCTGATTATAGGCGTGTCTCTTACCCTCCTTTCTCAGGCAAACTTTTCCAAAATAAAGTTTATATTCTCTGATTTACCCAAGAGGCAGTCTATCATGATATAAATGATAGTGAAGCTTGAAGTCAGTGTGAGATGGAATCCCAAGCAACCAATTTCTTGCCATACAATATTGGACAAGTGACAAACTGTCTTTGAATGTTCCCATAGCTATTTTCGTATACACAAGAGATGGCTTTCATATTATCGAGTTTATTCTTATTTTTTCCACATCTTTTGTCCACTCCTAGTGAAGCCTTCAGGCAGACTTCCATCTCTTCTCACCAGATTGTTCAATGACTTCCTAGTTTGTACTGTTGCCTATTACGTTTCTTCACCCAACTACCAACGTGTTTATTATTTTCAAAACAAATCTTCCTTGTTACCAACCTCGTTACCACTTTGAAAGGATTTTCCTTACCAAGCAGTGTTTCATAAAATTTTACCTAATTCTTTGCATCAAAATCATTTGGGATGATTGCTAAAAATGAATATCACAAAGCTCCACCCACTGAATCAGTACCTTCAGGCAATTTTTATAAAATGCTGCCTTCCAGGTTGGATTGCCATTTATTCTGTATTAGGCCCATTATTATTGGCCACAGTACGTTGCATCATACTGAACTTCTACTGATGTTTCCCAAATATGGAACATTCTCTTGTGTTGTATTGCCTTTATACATGGCTCTCCAGTGATCTACAATATTTATACCTTTGTTTAGTTATTTTTTTCAAGATTTCCCTGCTCCAAGAAGATTCCATTGACCATCAACTTCTATCTCTTTGCCCATGTTGCTGCTTATGCTTTTGTCTATCATTATATGTACCTCATTTTAATGTGGTTTTTTTTTTACAAAATGTAAGAAAATTACAAAGAAGGGTCTTTTAACTCTGCATCCTTAGCACCTAGCACGTTGTATTGTTCATGATAACTGTACATTGTTTGTCTCTGTCATCAACCTAGTTACTTATCTATCCATCTATTTATGTAATTGTATATTTATTTATTTGTCTATTTGTTTATTTATTGTTCATAGATTTATTCTAGTAAGAACAATTAGTTTATATAAGTAGATAAAAATATATGGTAAATTATCAGCTATGTAAAAGGGAACTTTACTGAAGATAATGTACATCCAAGTCTATTCTGCTGACTTATAGACAAATGGGATTTGTCCTTTACACAATAACTATTGTCTATAAGAAAATCAAAATTATCAAGGTGCTCAGTGAGAATCCTTCTGGTGCTCAGAAATATTGAAATCAATAAAGAACACCATCTTCTATGTGCTGTGCTATGTTTTAACACAAGTCCACCTCTTCTCTGTTACCCAGCAGTTAGACAGAGCCATCTGATTTCTGTTCAGTGTAACATGGAAAGAAGTAAGCTTTATTTTACCTAGCCATAGGCCCCTAAAATACCTTTCATAGAATCTTCCATGCTCTCTCTCCTCCCTGTGGGCCAGATGGGGAGCATCCACCAGAGGGTTTGAGACCCTTGTGTTGAGAAAGCCACTAGATAGAATGAGTTTGAGTCTCTCAGTTACCCAACAGAAGGCTGCCCTACTATACTCGGATGAAAGTCATAGTAAGTTTTTATTGTGTTAAGGAACTAGAATTTGTTTGCTTGTATTTTTCATCTTATAGCAATTATTTAATTTCAGCTAAAAATAAGAAGGTTTCACAGTAGATCCCTCAATGAGTGTCTTATATCTTTTGTGTTTATCACGTTTATCCTAAAGTAATGGCAAAATAAGATGCATTTTTTTTTGAAGTACCAATAAAAAGACTAAGTACATGGATTTCTGGTGCAATCAAAGACTATCCTTCAAGTATATGGAAGAGTTAATGGACTGACTATATATTTTTCAAGTGATTATCTCTTAGTAGTATGTCTATCATCTTGGCTTTTGATAAATATTCAGTGAATGTGAAGTAGTGGGTATCCCTTAAGTTTAAATGAAAGAGTGAATTAAGTTAATACATGTAATTTTTTTCCTGCTGCTCTAGTTAAGAGAGTAAAAAAAGAGTGGAGGTTACAAATTTCCATGCATGAAGATGAAGCACCTGGTTTAAACTGATTTAAGGACAGATTTTTAGGAATGGTTTTCCAATACCTTAAAGCTGTAGCATTAATCTTGCTGCTAATTCTGATGCCAACTCTAACTTTAGTGTAAGCTCTAAAATGTCTTTAGGCTATAGAGTGACATTAAACACAAATGTAGCTAGTGATTGGTGGTACATAATTAGATTTCTCTTCTACTAGTAATCCAAATGGTAGTATACACATTTAGATATTGGGCAGAAATCCTAGAAATGGCAATATCTTTATGCTGCTTTGTTCTGAGATAGTTTACAGGGTGACTTCTGTATTTGGGAGGATATTGATGACTTAAAAAAAAAATATAGAGACACAGTCCTCAAACAGTCACTGTAACACTGTAGAAATCAGAGTTGATGAGATAATTGGTAGGTAATCCTTTTACTGAAGATTAGTGATTTGGTTCAATATGAGTACAGACTGAATTTTATAATCTTAAAGTATTTTACCACAATCATCACCTCTTTCATCAGAATGCTCTTGCAATTCTGATTTTCTCATGAGATTCCGAGTACTTCCTACTCACAGTTAATAATCTGGGTGTGTAATACGAGGTTCTTCTCAGGTTCCTCCCCCTATTCTCTTGCTCTCCTAGAGGCTAAGGAAGGGTTGAGGCATGTGAAGATGAAAAAAAACTAATGAAGAAATGCCCTGGCTGTATAGCTCAGTTGTTTAGAACATTGTCCCAAAGCACAGGAGTTGCCAGTTCGATCCCCAGTCTGGGCACATACAGGAGCAGATTGATATCCCTGTCTCTCCCTCCCTTTCTCTCTTTCTCAAAACAATACAAAGAACATTAAAAAAAAATACTAATAAAAAAATTAATGCTAATAAATATTTGTTATGTGTTGAGTTTTTGAAAAAGTCAAGGACTGGGCCGACTTTCAGTTTATTGAATGTAAATCTCTCCTTAAATTAAAAAAATATATCAGCTGCAAGGAATGTATGAAATCACAATAAACAATGCAAGTTTACATGATGGGACCTGCCATCCTGTTACCTTCTTTATTTATCAAAATGGAAAGGAAGAACCCCTATAAATTCTTTTCTTTAAAAAAAAATGCTATAGCTTCAGTGAATTACCTAGGCCCTATGTAAGCTGGGTATATAAAGTTGTGAAAGCAGTTTCCATAAATCGTTTGTAGGAAGCAGTCTTTTCACCTTAGTCTCCCGGCCCTTGCCTTGAGGAAATGAAAACAGCTACAACTCATTCTCCGCCTTGTCCATTCTCCACCTGTACCATTCACGATCATTACCTTACCAGTCTGTGTCTCATTTGCATGTGTCTTGGCCTCAACATCATTAGGCTGTCAGGATCAAGCTCAAAGGATATGTCAAATACACTGTATTTAAAGCTTTACAAGTTTTGAAAGCTTTTGCAACTTCTTTCTTTTGTTATTTTCATTGCTGTTATTCTTTTTCCTTCCCCCTTGTTTTGTTTTTGATTCTATTACCTCTAGATTACTGTGTTGGGAAGAAGATTATAAGTGATAGTTTCCCTCTTACATCCCACCCCTAATTGTAAAAAGAGGAACAGTAACCATATTTCTTAAAAGGAAACTTACAAAAGGGTAAGTCTCTCAATCATATCTATCAATGAGCCGCAAACATGAAAGTGCTTTGAAAATCATCCCAAATGTGTACTTACTTACTTGGAGGAAATAAAAATAAGTTCAGTAGCTTCAAATTGTTGTTTTTTTTGTTTTGTTTTTTTTTTTGTTTTGTTTTTTTTACAGGGACAGAGAGAGGGATAGATAGGGACAGACAGACAGAAACGGAGAGAGATGAGAAGCATCAATCATTAGTTTTTTGTTGCGACACCTTAGTTGTTCATTGATTGCTTTCTCATCTGTGCCTTGACCACGGGCCTTCAGCAGACTGAGTAACCCCTTGCTCAAGCCAGCAACCTTGGGTCCAAGCTGGTGAGATTTTTTTCCCTCAAGCCAGATGAGCTGGCACTCAAGCTGGCGACCTCGGGGTCTCAAACCTGGGTCCTCCACATCCCAGTTCGACGCTCTATCCACTGCTCCACCGCCTGGTCAGGCAGTAGCTTTAAGTTTTTAATTTTTATAGGCAGTGACTCGTGATACATTGTAAGTAACTATTATCAGTGGGAGTCTATAAATTCTGTCAAACTATCAGAGTGACTCAATCCCTCTACAGAATGAGACAATAAAGGTTATATTTCTAGATTTTATTTACCAGAAATAATTTCCTAAGCAAAATCAAACTAGGTTATACATTTCTAGTTGGTGTCTAGAAATTTTCTTGGGTCCACTATTCTTTCTAATACATGGACCTTTTTAATAATATCTCAGAAAGAATGCATGCAGCCTCTTTGTCATTCCCACTATTAAACTAAAAAGCAACACAGAATTAAAGCATTTAGATGGCTGCCAGTCTGATGGTGGCCTTCCTGTGAAATCCACTGTAGACTCCATTTCTGTTTTAGAATTGAAATGACTAATGAAGCTCACTGCTCCTTGTCCCCACAACTTCTCTGTGCTCCTGGCCCATTCATCCTGAAACACTTATTTGAAGTTCACATGGTCTAGGGACGGGTAGGTGCTAGGAGCACACTGATGAGCAGCACCAAACTTACCCTACCTTTAAGAACCTTATAGTTTAATTGGGATGCAGAAAGATGTGGGCTATTACAAAATAATATAAAAATAATATGATTTGTAATATGATCATGTTATATACAGATAAGTATGTGAGTATATATAAAAATAATATCTCATTTTGTGCAAGAGTTTTGGGGAGAAATTCCTGAAGAAAGAATGATGCATGATCAGTTTGCTATGTGATGAGTAAGAATTAGGAAAGGGAAGAGGTAACACACACACAGACACACAAAGAACCAAAGACATGGCTGAAACTCAAATTTAACATGACTGTTTCATTACTATGCTAAGCACTTTACAGTGTTTCTATGTTGATTCATTACAGTAGTCTGATACAGTAAAAATTCTTATATCCTCTTTATAGGTAAGAATACTAAGACTCAGAAATAGATGTAGAGTATCCATGGATCAACAGCTCATAGGTAAAATATCCGTCTGATGAATACATTTCTCCCTTATTGAACTGTAGTTTCCAGGAACAATGGAAACACTGTATGCACTCAGGTTTTGATTATTAGATTAATAAGCAGGTGAATGATTCCAGCACATTCCCTTATTGTTATATTATGCTTTTATTTTACTAGGCAGAGAAAACAGTTTGTATAAATGCCTGCAGGCAAGGTAAAACAAAATTGATGCTTTTAGAGATCTGAAAGTGCTTTAGCTTAACCAAAACTTTTATTTCTTATTTACACATTCCCAAATGTAATACAACATATTCTTTTTTTTTTAAATTTTATTGACATTGCATGGTAAGACAGAAGCCTGTTACATATTATTAAGTGTCTCCCTGCAAATGTGATTTGAAATAAAAAGTTAAATTTGAATTTTAGCGGAGACATTTACTAGATGTATGATCATCAAGAAATAAAAATATGAAACTTTTCCCATGTGTAAAATGCCATAAAATAATATCTCTCCCACAGCTAATTGTAGGTTTAAGTTGGACTGCCTATGTATAATCTCTATTACAATAAATGTTAGTACTCTTTCTCTTGGCCAATTTTTAAATTCAAGTTACTGCTTTCCATGAGTTGCTACTATTTTGTTATATCAATCTCTAAATCAGGTGTTTCCCCCCATACAATCATTAATATAAGGTCTAAACTTTGGTGGTAGAATATTACATTTGTAGAGTTGTTGTATTATATTATATAAACATTAACTTTGATATCAATTTATAGTCATGTGATTTGTTAGAAGGGACACTGCAAATTTTAGCTTATATGTATTTTTTGTAAACAAAGACCACAAGTAATAAAGTAGGGGAGAAAAAAGGGACAAATATATATATGGTGACAGAAAATGATTTGACTTTGAGTGATGGGCATACAACACATTCAACAGTTTCAATGCTATAGAGATGTTTACTTGAAACCTATGTGCTCTTATTGATCAATGTCACCCCATTAAATTTAATTTCTAAAAATAAATAAACTATTCAGCTTCTGAAAACCATTTACTTCAACAACTGCCTGTTTCATGCCTCATTGTTATAGGGCACTGTACAAGGTGCCCTCCCCAAAAAAATCTCTGAGCCTATAATCTAGTAAGGGTTGTTAATTACTGTGTGTTGAGAAGAAATGATAAAGTGAGGGTGGGAAAGATATTTTGAAATTTGGAATCACATTATTTAAATATGGATTTATTAAGTTTGATTTGAGAAAGTAAAAAATTAAATATAACTGAGGTTTTACACTTGAGAATAGGAAGAATGTTAAGTTCGTTAAGGAGAAAGGGAACTGAGAAGATAAAAGGTCTCAGGGATAATGATGAGCTTAGTTCTCTACATATTGGACTATCCACAGGAAATGGATATTATACAAAATTACACAATTTTGTGTTCTTAATTATACAGAAAGCCCATGTGGAGTTTGATCTAGAAATGAGAATCTCATCATTGCTTAAAGTGCTTAAGTAGCAAATGGGATTTCCAAGGGAGAAAAATAGATAATGAATTCGTAGGTAAGTAGGTACAAAATAGGGATAGGTAGACAAATAGATAGACTGATAGATTTTTTAAAAGCCACGGATGAAACAAAAATATTTGTAATTTGAATAAGGAAGCCTAAAGAAGAACCATCAAAGGAAAATAAAAGAGCAATAAAACCAAAAAAATAAAAATAAATGAAAGGATGAAAGAAGAGGAAAAAAAAAGGAGTCAAAAAAGAAAGGATTATTAGAATTAATTGAAGACTGTAGAGAATTCTAAGTTAAAAACTAAAAAGGGACCATTGGATTTGGCAAATATATTTTTGACATTATATAGTACTCAGTTTTTACTGCTTACTTCATACTGTTTAAATAATTAAAGTTATCAATATGAGAGACATTCAGAGATGTTTGCAAATAGCCAAGAGTGAATAATCCTCATTATTATTTATTTTTCATATTTCTTAAGTAAAGAGGGATAATTAGAATAGATTCTACTTACTTTCATTGATCTAACTTTCGGGAACTCTAGGGAAAATTTCAGGAAAATGGGTATTTTATATATATAGAATAAGTTTGTCTGACAGTGTGAATCCCCTTATTTTTTATTTTTTATTTTTTCTGAAGTTAGAAACAGGGAGGCAGAAAGACTCCTACATGTGCCCGACTGGGATCCACCCAGCATGCTCACTAGGGGGCAGTGCTCTGCCCATCTGGGGCATTGCTCCATTGCAGAATCGTTCTAGCACCTGAGGTGAGCCCACGGAGCTGTCCTCAGAACCTGGGCCAACTTTGCTCCAATGGAGCCTTGGCTGCAGGAGGGGAAGAGAGAGATAGAGAAGAAGGAGAGGGGTAAGAGTGGAAAAGCAGATGGTGCTTCTCCTGTGTGCCCTGACCAGGAATCAAACCTAGGACTTCTACATGCCAGACACTCTACCGCTGAGCCAACTGGCCAGGGCCTCCATTGATATTTTTATGTTAATTTTTATGGATTGAATCTTATTTTTATTAGAATTTTTTCAATTTATTATCTTATGATATGATAGAATTAAAAAACAAATGTTAACACAGGTCAAAGTCAGGATAAACAGTTAAAATTACAATGTTAATCATAATTAAAGCAATATCCACTTGATTCTTTGATACATCTCAATTAAATTACATCTCATATCCAATGTAAGAATTTTTTCTGTTGGTATTTTAAAGAATCGAACTTTATGTAACTTTGGCCAACAGTTACAAATTATTTCATTCTACTTTATCACTTTGATTGCTTAGCAAGATTTTTCTTCCCATGAAACTTATGTTTTTCAATTCTTTTAAATAAATTTCCCAAACATGCTTTCTTTCAGGAGGTTAGAGTTTTTAATTTGTTGCCCTGCATTATTAATACTTGAGGAATAATTCAGATAATCAGTTTAGAGGATTTTTTTAGCTAAGTATTCTCCAAAATTGTGATTTATTTAAACTAAAATCTTTTGGTTTACATAACAACTTTCATTGTTAGAAATTATGTCATTTTTTACTATGGAGAGGCAGGCAAACACCAAGTAACAAATACATAGATAAAGCAATTTGAAAGTATAGGTAAGTGCTCTACAGGAACTAAATGTGGCATAGAGAAGACATGAAACCAGCAGCGTCCTCTCAGATAAGGTGACCTCTACATGAGATCCCACTGTTGGGAGGGAACCATCCATCAGAGATCGAGCAAAGAATGTTCAAAGGGTAGAAAAGCACACACAAAAAGCCTTGTGTCTTGAATTTCTTCATCTGTTATAGAGGGACCACAGTAATCTTTACACACACTTTTATTTATTTATTTTTATTTTTCAGAATTAAATAACAGAAAACATATGCAGGACTAAGTATAGTCCTAGGAATATAGCAAACATTAAATAAAGGGGACAACACTCTCCTAATTAGTGGAACTGCTGAGAGAGGATGTGAGTTCTACATCAGTATTCTGAGCACTGGTTGGATTTAGACAGTGTTCTGGTTGTGAAACCCATGCCTTCGTATACTACAAACTTTTAACTTTGGGCAAATTGCTTATTAAGATCATAGAATTTCAGATTGGTCTTCTGAAAACTGGGATCCGTTCTGGAAGGTCAGCCTCCCAGGCAGGGAAGACAAGGGCAGAGACAATTGAGGGAGCAAAAGAAAATAGGCAGCACAAGGTCATTAGCTCAGCTTCACAGATGAGGAGGTGGTGGGAAGAGACTTGACATAATTTCAAAGCAGTAGAAGTAGAATCTGAATCCGAAGTCCATAATAAATCATATGACCGCCTGTCATCCCCTGTGTATTTGAACACGTTAAATTCGCCTTATAGTAAAACTTGACAACAAAACTGTGGAGATGACCCTCTATCCATTTAGGAAACATAGACATTTTATCAGACTTTAAGATAGAAGTTCACAACCTAGGACAGTGGTATGGAGGGGTCTCCCAGGGGACCTACGAAATACGTAGAGACCTATCTCATCACAATGAGGGTGAAGAGGGGAAGAGTGATAGAAATTAGTTTCCAGTGCGTAAAAGCCAAGGGCACTGTTAAATACGCTATATAATCCCCAGGACAATCCCCTACAATGAAGAATTATCCTGCTCAGTATGTCACTAGTGTTGAAAAATCCAGAGTTAAGAACATAAAGATGTATCTACTTTATTAATAATGGAGGAGGTGGTGTATAAAACAACAAAAAGTTATGAGTGTCCTGAAAGGGGTGAGATACAAAGATTCAAGGATACACAGAAAGTAGTTCCCTTCACCATAATAGAGAAGAATTTTAGTCATCCCTGGAAGCCATGATCTATAATCATGGCATGAGGGATGACCTCTATAAATAACTGCTTTTTGAAGTAATTCACCCTTGGAAATATGATATTGCTTTTCAGAAACTGTAATATGGAGGCAGGAAGTTTTAAAAACTAGAAATTTTGCAAACTCACACTTTTTATGTACAGCTTTTGAAGTGTGTGATGCCAAGAAAATGAAAGATCAATGAACTGTCTTCCACAAAGGAGAGGTAAAAATTCAGAATGCCTACACTAAATCCTGTTGATATTTATGCTCCTGATTAGGAATTTGAAAAAAATTTTAATAATGAAAAACCTGGTTTTCTTCCTCCAGTAGTGTTTCGCCAGTTTTTGGTCATAAAAAAAAAGAAAAAGAAAAAGAAAAATTCTTTTATGCCCTTACATTTGAACAGGGCATCTTTTGGTGGAATCCATCTCTTTCAAACATTATGGGCTAGTAAGATGACTCCTCTGAAACCATGAGTCATAATAATCTAAGTAGGTGTCTAACAGGAAGTAGGAAGAACCTCAGTTAGAGTAGACATCTGCTAACCTTGAGCTGAGGCATGGTTAAAAGCATGAGCTCTAGAGGAAGGCTTCCTAGATTCAAACTCCAAAGACATACTTTTACTATCTGCTTTTCCTTATTAGAGGAGGGCCTAATACATTTTTATAAGTGTTATCTTTATGTAGGAGTGAATGGTCACTTAATGAAAAACTAGTATATATATTTCAATGTATTGTACTATAAAATCACATATGTAAAACATGTCTCTTCATAGGGATGAATCCAAATTAAAGCTGTTGAATATGTTATTGTATGAATGGCTAAACAAAATCTTCTGGGATTTAGCAATATTTATTAACAATGCAAATGGATAATCTTTTCTAACACATGGACCAAAAAGAAGAACCAATGGTAATGTGGTCTCAACTGATTTGAAATCCAGGGCTCTTAAAAAGAATGATATAACAGGTGAAAATGGACTATGCACATTCTAATATGGGCTCCTCCTTTGCAAACTATCTTTATGTACACCAAAGAGTTCTTCCTTTGAACAGATTACATGGATTTGCCTAAGTAACAGCAATGTTCCAACAGATTAGTTTGGAAAGGGATAGGACCTTCCTCACTTAATGGAAGGGTAAGATATGCTTTGGACTAGGCAGAAGAGGGCCATAAAACAGTTGTCTCTTGGTGTTTACACCAAGAAACATGTGAGATGGAGAGGGTCAGGCTCTCTTGTATGTTCTCGAGTTAGGGAGCATTTCATGCTGTTTCCAGCTGAGCTGGGAGAATTGGCTATTTAGTGATTCAAATACTTTTAGTTGTCTCTCTCTCAAACTCTCTCCATGTTTGGAGAGGGGCATGAAAAGCGTGTGAACATCTTACATCAGATCTAGATGCCTGGATCATGTACCTCCCTTTTAGGACACAGTTGGAGAAAAGAGAGAATTCATTATTTTTCTGTTGAAAGCAGAAAGAGTGCTTGGACCCATTACAGAGTATTGACACTTTGGTCATAATTTTGCTGCTGATAACAGAGAATAGATCTTACCCAAAACACAAAGATAAGCAAATTGGCCAGCAGCAGGAGAATAGGAAACTGGCAGAAAAGGCAGACAATAGAATTCTAAGACAGAAGACTGGGTCAGCAAGTGCTAGAAGAGTCCTGTGTGGCCAGTTTGCTGGAAACTTGGAATCACACAACCAGACTTCTGGATACAGTACAAAGCTGTGTGTTTTAATTTAATGGCTATAGTGCTTGGACTCATAGCTAGGATTAGTGCAAAGGGTTCTGACAATAGAACAGTAATGAAGCTAGCACCAATGTAATGAAAATTACTTTCCTTTTGCTTTCCTCTGAATTAGAAAGAAAATAGGAGTGAGCAGTGACTCCGTGATGAATATAGAACATCACAAAATCACTTCCCATCTGCTAGCTAAGTAGACAAATAACTGTAAATCTTTTAAATGATAAAAACAAAAAAATGTAGTTCATAAATCATGAAAACTCTTTGACACCTCCTATCAGAAACCTAAAAGAAAGTAGTTGTATAATTTCCAATGTGCTAGAGGTTTGTGTTGTTGTTGTTTTTTGCAGTGAAATTAAAGCTAACATTTAAAAAAAGAAAAAATATTATGGATCAATGGAGAACTTGAAGTGTTTCCTAATTACAATATTCTCTAGGACAGATGCTTTCAGATTGATTAAGATGTCTTTGCTTCACGGTTATACTGACAATTATGAGCAACACTACTATCTATTTCTCAAATAAAAATGTAAAAGGTTTTCACATTATTTCTTTGCTTATGCATTTACTTTTAGTTTACATTTATTAGGTTTAATGTACATAACTTTCACCCTTTGAGTTTATACTTCTAGTAGCTTTAGCAAGCGCAGACATTTGTGTTTTCTAAACATCTTAAAACTGGCTTCTAGAGTATTTAGAGAGAAAATTGTCAATAAAAGAGAAAATCATACATTTTCAACTTTTAAAAATTGACTCTGAAGCTCATCTAAAAACACTTTAAAGAATTTCAAACTTACTCCTTTCAGAGACAATACATTTATTCAGTCTTCTCATAAAACTAGGCTGAAGAAAAATACATATGTGCATACTAACACTAGAAATATCTGTTAGTGGCTCCCCAAGCATCATACTTGGAAAATGGTCACTAATTATATTTGACTTTAAAGTTCTAATCATTTTAAACTTGTAATGACACAATTATATACTTTTAAACATTTTAATAATATGTCAATAATTTACTCTTTTTTGGTGAGAAAGAGAGAAAGGGAAAGAGGGGGTAGACATCAACCTGTAGTTGTATCACTATAGTTGTTTATTGATTGTTTCTCATATGTGCCTTGACTAGGGGGTCCAGGTGAGCCAGTGACCCCTTGCTTCAGGCAATGATCTTTATCTCAAGCCAGCAACCTTGGTCTTCAAGCTGTGCTCAAGTCAGCGACCTTGGGATCATGTTGATGATCTCACACTCAAGCTGGCAACCTCGGGGTTTCCAACCCAGGACCTCAACATTTCAGGTTGACATTCTATCCACTGCACCACAACTGGTCAAGCTTACTATAATAATTTAATACACATTGACCTAAGAAAATTACCTTGTTTTAACTAAATATTGCTTAATTATTTCCCCAATATACTTTAACTTTATATGTTAAATATTCAATACATGTATGTGTAACTTAAAATAAAATATATCTTTCTGAGCTTAATGGTCTTTAGAAAAGAACACACATTCTTTATTAAAATCCATAAGTGATAAAATTGATAAATTTTTTCAATGTTTTAGGTTGGTTGCACAAGAAAATAATAATAATAATAATATGATTTTAGCATAATTTGTATATAATGGCAAACTAATAGCCTCCAGGGAGCTCAACTTCCATTAAATTCATTTCATATCTTATCCATTATGGAGGATCTGTGAAATATAGTTTACTACTCCCCTTCTGAGATCTTTGGCAGTGCCAGGCTGGCTCATCAAAGAGATTAGATATTGTCATTTTCAAAGGCTAAAATCTGTGAAAGCTGTTTTCTAATTTAAGAAATGTCTGAGTGATAAAAACCCCTTTATGTAAGTAAAATGGGAATAACAAAACCTAGTTTTCTCGGCTTTCAAAATAGATATATTCTTTTTGTTTTCAGCTGCACACTTCTCAGAAGGGCCATTTCATACAATGCACACAATCAGGAACATATGCTCACATAGATGGTATTTTCTTCTTGAAGGCTTTCGTTCTTGGAGTTGGATATCCTTCTTCAAGAGAGGACTTTTAATCTTTTCTGTCATCAGAATTTTAAGCCCAGGTTGTATCCAGGATTCTAGGTGGTAATGCTGAGATTCACAAGGAATAAAGTAATTGTCTGTATTCTATCATTTCACTCTCAGATTTAAATTTAGTTGCCAATTGCCTAATAGGATTGATGGCTCAAGGGCTTCTTTGAACTCCTGAAACACCATGCAAAAATATCAACAGAATGTGCACTTTTGCATGTAAAACAAAAGCTTTCATTGGATCCCCATGAAGGAGTTTGTAACCAATATAATTCAAATGCCTTTTCACAGGTCCTTTAGAAGATCTGACGACCTTGCATATTTCCTTGTTGGCCTAAATTGACAGTTTTACCCTCCACAAAAGACACTTTTCCTGGAAACTGTCTTCCATCTGGTTTTCTGCTGACTCCTTCTGTTACTTCTCTACCTATACAAATTTTACACACCCTCAGGGCCCAATTTATATATATTCCATGAATTAGTCTGTGACATTTCTAAAAAGAATTAACTCTCTCTGCTCCTATTGCTTCATTCCCCAATGAAAGCCCAATTAACTCTTGTGTTTTGTGTTCCTCTCTTATGCACATCTTGTCCCACTTTGCTCTAGTGAGCACCTACAAAGCTTTGTTTATTTCTTGTCTCTTTAAAAGTCTAATTCCTAGCCTTGCACAAAATAAATCACATGTATTGAGAGAAATCAAGATTTTTTTTTTCAATTTGTTTCAAACTATCTACTCCCCATACATTTCTTGAAGTGAGGGAAGGAAAAAGTAAAATAAGGACTATTTCATCTGAGCCACACTTGCTGGCCAAACTTTCTTAGATTTTTTTTTTTTTTCTGTTCATCTAGGAATTCCTTTTTTTCTTCTTCTGCTACTTTCTCCTTTGGGCAATGCTTTGGAGAGAAACTTTTCATAAATGCTATTTCTCTTTTTCATCTTCAAGTGTCTTGTGGGGAACAGCACAATAGCTTATTTGATGGAAACTCAACACTTGACATGTTTTTTTTATTCCTTGAAATTAAGTTGCAACTACAAGATTGAACACGCCATAGTTGGTTTTGTTGATTTTCTTTCAGAATCTCAGATGTGAAAATGAAAATAAAAATAGTAGAGAGGTTCTTACTCATTTGTTACTTTGCTATAACTTTCATGGCTACAAAGGTAACATAAGTCCAACTATATATTTCTATATGTGCTATCACTATAATCTGGGATTTTATTTCTCTACAAATTTGAAGACTATTTTGCAAAAGTTAGACTACTACTGGGTCAGTAATTGTCCTTATCTCCCCACAATGCACATCTCCCAGATCAGTTCTTTCTCAATTTCATCACGTTATACTCTGAACTCCCTCCTCCCCCACCAACTCTTCCATTTCTTATCTCCATTTCAACAGCTAGAAGTTGTTTTCTCTTTATGTGGCCCCCTTCCATCGTACAGGAAATTAACCTCAGATATTTCATAGAATGACATCTGAACTTCCTTGGCATAACTAATACTAGCCTCTCCTTAAAACTGTTACTTTGTTTACAAACCCCTTGACTCTACAGTCCTCATTTTTCTGTGGTTCAGGTACATTTGATTGGGAAGTGATCTTGGTATTCTCTTAAGTCCCGCAGACACTTCCACACTGCTAGTCTCCTTTTTCTCACAAACCCTTCTTCTTTAAGGCTTAGTTATTGATTACATTGAAAATAATAATATCACTGTCTCTATTGTTTCTGTCTATGAGTATTCTAATTTCTCCCCATCATTTGCTGAAATCTTTTGTACATTGAACCTTTGATTCTTTTCTAACTGAACTCCATCCATTACTAGACACAATTTTATGTCCATATAGAGGTCCCCTACCACTAATTTAAAAGTTCCATGAATTTCATTAATATCTACTCCACTTTTATATACTCTAGGATGGTATAATTGTTGGAACCAGAATGCCTACTATAAATTTTGACTAAGATCTTGGCCATTTCACTGAGGATTCACATTTTAATAAAACGGGGATATGTATACTTGTTCTGCCCAACTTCTATACTTGTGAAAGAATCAAGACACATAGCATGTGAAAATGCCCTGTACACCATGAAATCTTCATGAATATAAAGTAATATAACTTTGAAAACTTTCATTCAGTCCAGTTTTCACCAATGTGGAAGTATATGATACGATTTTTGCTGGTCCATGGGAAACCTTGATTTTTATTTCAATGATTATGTGAGCTATTTGTTGAATTTACAACCTAGAGAGAAGTGTTTATGTCCAAATTAAAGATCTCATGTGAACATAATGGTGCACCAATACTGAAATGGCATTGCCGGAGAGGATTTGACACACTCAAGAATTGAAAAGTCAAACTTCTGAACAACAAAATCACTTCAAAAATTTCTCTCTTACCTGAGAAAGCAAACACAACCTCTCAAAAAATATAGCAACATCGTAAAAGTTACATCAAATTGTCATCTGGCTGCTTATCAAATTCAAATTTAACATTGTTAGAGTGGAAAACGCCGAGTGAGAGGAGTAAAGGGCATGGTTATCCTAAATATGTATATATGATTTTACCTCCTTATGTTTACAAAAATGCGGTAGAAGTACATTTATTCCTCTTTATTCACTTACTGAACAAAATATATTCTGCACTTATTGTGGGGTGGACATGATACTAATTGCTGAAGACAAAATGTTATTCATAATCATTCATAATCACAGCCATCTTAAAACTTAGAAACTAATGGGAGGGATATTAGTCAGATTCACAAAATGAAAAGATAGTCACTATTTAGACAAAGCCTATAATAAGGCAATTTGATTTGATCAGAGGAATCAGGAAAGATTTCTTTGAAAAAAGGTATAAAAAATAAATCATCCTTAACTGAGTATAGAGAAGGAAAAAGAGTATACAGGCAGGGGTAGATAGAAGTACAGTTATGAAGAATTATGAGAAGTACAAATATTTAGATTCCTGCAAAAGAGGGGGGGGAAGTATAATGAAAGAAGAAGCTAGAAGCGTAGTAACTAAGGTGTGAACCATAGAAGGTCTTTTAAAAGTTCAGGATGGAAGAATATTGATTTAGTTATTATATTATTTGTATTTTAAAATAATGAATTGTTTTAATAGAATTCTTCAGGCTGAATTTAGATCATCCAAGCAAAGGAAGGAACGATACTGAGAAGAGTCTGTTTTGAACTTAACCCTCTCCTCCATGCACCCACAATGTCTTCCTTTCTCATACTCTTGAACAATTTGTTGTTAAAAGCAGGGACGTACATGATTCATTCTGGTGTATCAGTGGTGTCACTCACTGAGCGCTGACGGGGCGTCAAGGGTCGTGCTATATTCTGTACATTTGTTATCTCAGTCATTCCAGCAAAATGATGAGGTTTAGATTTCATTACCCCTATTTTAAGATGAGATCACTGAGAATCAATGAGTTTCAGTAATTTGGGAAAGTCAGCATGACCAGTCTGTGCCAGAGCTGAACTGTGTGAAATGCAGGAAAATGGAACTCCTTCATATTTATGATATGAAGATGCTTGCTTTTCTTTCAATCTTTCTCTCTCTCTCTCCCTCTCTCTTTTTCTCTCTCCATCCTTGTCACTCAAATACACACACCCATTTCCACAAAGTCATGTATACCCATACATATATATAAATACATATAGACATTTATAAAAATAGAAACTTCTGGAAAAAATATCAGCAGATGTCTTATAAATTCATGATCTTGGTGGGTAAATGAAATATATAAAGAAGAAGCTTAATTAAAAATGAATATGCTCCAGCTGTCATTTACCATTTTACTCTCTTGTGGGCTAGTTACTCTGGGATCTATTTCTCACCTATTAATACACAACATCAAATGTTCATATTTCTACTGACCAACACACAAAATATGGCCACCAACAGCCTGAAAATGACTTGTCAGCATGTAGATCAATGAAAGATGATAAATTCCTAGTACCTTCAGGTTGTAAGTCAGATTCAGGAAGGACACTTGCCAGAAAGCCACATTGCTTGGACCAATTTCTGAATTACGGGCACTGAATAGTGTCATATTGATTTATTGATCAAAACAACAATTATCTACAAGCTCTAGTGGCATGTGAAATAAAGGAGTGATTTCTAGTGCTATTTATTATGCAGGTAGATTTTTCTGCATCTAAAATTATCACAGTACATTTAATTACTTTTGTAGAGATGATCTTTTAGGGCGCTTCTCAGAACAACTCTAAGGGTGGAGGTGATGCTTTTTTCTTTACAAAATTGATTTTTTTTTCATGAAGGCTCTTGAATCAAACAATAAACCAAAATACCATTATCACATATTTAAAAATAAATTCTTAATATTATAAAAATTTCCCAATTATTTAATTTTCTTAAGTTTATTTTGTTTTCTCAAAAAAGGGAGGGTGTATTTTATGATTAATTAAAATGTCTTTTAATGCAGAATTTACTACTTCATCTCTTTAATGTTTTTTATTTATTTTTTTGTTGTTTAAGATTCATGTTATTTTTCTGTAGCATTTTCCACAATTCAGGGGTTGCTGATGGTATCCCACCAGTGTCTTGTATGACTTTCCTTCCCTGTCTGTCCTGTGACTTGGCAATCAGAGTTCTTTTCAGTCTTTTTTGGCAAGTGTATTTTCTGAGTGGTATTTGTTTCCATAAGGAGGCACATAATGTCTCTTTATTTTTGTCATATTATTTGTCATTGATGTTCACTATTTGTGTCCTTTTATTTCATTATACATTGAAAAATGATGATATTCTAATTTTAAATTTTATCTTATTTTATCATAGATAACAGTTTTTTTTTTTTAAAGAAATACTTCATATGAAGTCTGGTTAATTAGAAGTTATTTAGAAAAGGCAGAATAAACACCAATTGTTTCCCTTTATTTACCAGATATTTGATTCTTTAGTATTTTAAAAAGGTGACAATACAATTTTTGTTTTTTATTGTCATTATGAATTCATGAATTTAAACATTTTAAATATATTTTAATACATTGCAGTTATCCTTAGCATTGCTCAAATGATTTTATCTTTGGCTGGTCGGGGTCTATACAAATTGCTCCTGAACCCTAAAGACATTATCCTTCTAGGCTTTGCTGACATTTTTGCTTTCTGTTATGACAAGGTGATCCAAGCTTGTTTTATACATTTCCTGTCTCAGACCTGGAAGCAAACTGTTATTGAAAAACCATGATTAAAACACTAAAAGAACATATCCTGATTTGATTGGTTATTGATTCTTAATCTTTTCAGTGGCAAGAAATGGATATATGAATGCATATATGTGTATTTTAAAAAAAATAAAATACATATTAGGTTCATTTCTAAATGATATTTTGATTTTTAAATATTTTTTAACTTACTTCTCTTTTATAACTACAGAGTCTGTTTACATAATTTGAAAGCTCAATAGGTAAGATAACATGCAAAATATTCAACTTAAACCATTCTCACCTCCATTATATTCTCTCCCTTCTCTATTGAAAAGCTTTTTACAAATTCTGTGAAGTGTACCTCTGAGATAACCTGCCATGGAGTCTACACACTTTTCTCTACGTTCTGATGGTCATTCCACAGAACTGGCCCACATTCTGGCTTCACAGTCTTACACAGGGTGGATTTTTTCATTGTTTACTAAAACAATACACTACTGATAAGTATTTTAGTTATGTCCTCTATAAATTCTTTTGTTGTTATTATAAATAGTGCCAAATAGCTTAATCCAAATAATTTATTTTGTATGATTACCATTCAATGACTTTATTTTTATAATAATCATTTTAAGGTACATATTACTTCATTTAATCAGGAAAGATAACTATTAGTCAGAAAACAAAGTGCTAAGAATATAATTTTAATTGATTGAGCAGTTGATTGATTTATCCAGTCAAATATTTGTAATGCATACGATAAAAGAAATTAGGACAGAGAAAGGGCAACTTTTCCCCACACTAAATTTGTCAGGTCAAATGTCAAGTCAATGACAAAGCCTGTAATAAAGCTGACCACCCACCACATGGTGGCCTATAAACATCTTCTCCAGGTGAGCTCCTCTCTAATTCTCTGATATCATGCCTTTGCTTTCATTGTGTTCTTCTATTTTTTTCTTTTTTTGGCATTTACCCCTTGCCCTTTGCTGTCAATTTTTTTTGTCCATAACACTCCATTTAAGAGAAAAATTAATGTTTAATAATTTCAGTACTTGCGTTATAGAGTGAGCTATCAATTTCACATTCTTCAAGTAACCTGGCACATGCTTAGAGTACTAAACAGACTTCCAGGGACTCCTGCATAGTGATGGGAAACAGGAATCTTTCTAACTCTTTAAAACTCACCTGTCTGCCATCCCTGCTCACCCTGCCTAGGCTAGATAGCCTTTCTCCATACATCGACAACCTAATCCATTTTCCTCAAAGAATCATTGTGCTTAAATACATGTTTCATAGGACCATGGAGCTTTCCAATTTGCCTCAGAGAATCCTTATTAGCTCTCTTTCATGACATTTTAAATTATGTAGATTGTCACATTTGTATTGTAATATCTATCACTATTTCTCTTTGGGATTGCCTCTGAATTGACAGTTCATTTTTCAGGGAGAGTAAAGGTGACTTTTTATTTAATTTAATTTATTTATTTATTTTGTCACAGTGACAGAGAGTCAGGGAGAGGGACAGATAGGAAGGGAGAGAGATGAGAAACATCAATTCTTCGTTGAGCCACCTTAATTGTTCATTGATTGCTTTCTCATATGTGCCTTGACCGTAGGCCTTCAGCAGACTGAATAACCCCTTGCTCGAGCCAGCTACCTTGGGTCCAAGCTGGTGAGCTTTGCTCAAGCCAGATGAGCCCACGCTCAAGCTGGTGACTTTGGGGTCTCGAACTCGAACCTGGGTCCTCCGCATCCCAGTCCGATGCTCTATCCACTGCACCACTGCCTGGTCAGGCTGAAGGTGACTTTTAAGCCGGAATCAAGAATCTGATTTTCTTTTTTTTTCTTTTTTTTTCTTTTTTTGTATTTTTCTGAAGCTGGAAACAGAGAGAGACAGTCAGACAGACTCCCGCATGCGCCCGACCGGGATCCACCCGGCACGCCCACCAAGGGCGACGCTCTGCCCACCAGGGGGCGATGCTCTGCCCCTCTGGGGCATCGCTTTGCAGCAACCAGAGCCACTCTAGCACCTGGGGCGAGGCCAAGGAGCCATCCCCAGCACCCGGGCCATCTTTGCTCCAATGGAGCCTTGGCTGCGGGAGGGGAAGAGAGAGACAGAGAGGAAAGGGGGGGTGGTGGAGAAGCAAATGGGCGCTTCTCCTATGTGCCTTGGCCGGGAATCGAACCCAGGTCCCCCGCACGCCAGGCTGACGCTCTACCGCTGAGCCAACCGGCCAGGGCCAAGAATCTGATTTTCATACTGTTAGAGTGCTTGAATGGAAATATGAGACATCATGTATGAATCTGAGTCCTGACTGCTCTTTGGTCAAGCAGCAATTCCTTTCTAGAGAATCTCTAAAGGCAGAGTTTGTATCCAATTTAATCATTTTACTTATTTATTTTTAACACAACAACAAATAGCTATTATTTACTGCTGGTGTTTTGCTGTTTTCCTCCTTCCCAAATATGCTCATTGATATATACTGTGTACTCTTATATGGATCACGAGAAGATCAAGGATTGTAAGGTGGAAGAGTTGCACAGTTACGCTTTCCCTCACCATATCCTTGACTCCCTCTATCTCAAACCTGCTCCCTCTCTTTTCCTGCCCTCCTGCAGATGTTCCTGCCCTTCCCCCCTTTTCTCCTCCCCAGGACCAGGGACCTTGGTGTGCCTCTTCCATCACTATACTCAAATGTAAAAAAGAAATATAAATCACACCAAATCAGATATCACTTTGCTTGTGTCAATACTTCATGCATAATACAGACATAATAATATTCTTTATAGTTAAATTGCTTGTATTATTTATTTTTTTCAAACTGCTTACTTTTAGAAAGAGTCTATTGAAATGATTCTCGACTTTGACTGCCAGTTACAATTACCTACGAAGCTTTCCAATAGCCCAGAAAGCAAGACAGACAGTTAAGTCAGAATCTCTGAGGGTGAGATCCAGGCATCATTATTCTACAAAGCTCTTCAAATGTTTCCAATATCTAACCTATGGGAGAACCATTGGAAAAAGGCATTTATCTCAGGCTCCTACATTTGCAGTTGAGAATTGCCACTTAGCAAGGAAGTCGTGGCTATAAGAAAGTGTGTCATGACCCTAAGCAGAAAGAATCAGTGTCATTAGATCATTCATCAAAACCTCATTAACAAATCTATTATTTATAATTGAAAAAATATGTTAGGTAAAATACTATTTTGACGATTAAAATATAAACTGCTTTTATACTCTATTTTTTAAAAGAGTTAAATGCTAATATTTAAGCTACCTTTTGAAAATACAGAATAAAAACCCTAGAAATAATGTGTCGCTTACCCAAGGAATCTGACTAGGGTAGCATTCATAATAGTTATCCTCCAAATCCATTTAGGCTCTGATATTCCATTTTATAAAGTTTTACTTTTATCCACATATAAACTTCTTTAATGGAAATTACCCATATTCCATACAATGCTTGGTTGGTTTATTTTACATTTGCTTAACAGCTTTATTCCATGATTTAAGAGGACTTTTGAAAGGGCAAACAGTCAAATAATATCTTACTAACATGATGGCTTTAAAAGGGCACTCAAAGGCAAAACATGAATATGACATTTTTTACATTGATTAGTAACAAGAGTATAATGCAGATATTCCATCTAAAAATGAAATTCAGCACGTCAATTTTGTTAGTGTCATACACAGATTTTTCCTATGCAAGTGGTACGATTTTGTTTTTTATAAGAAAAATAACTTGTTTTCACACATGAAGAATAAGGTAGCATTTGTGTATATTGATATGTATGAGTTTGAAAAATTACTTTCAATTCACATCATGAAAATATTAAAATTTGTATATGTTTAATTTGTAAGAGGTGGTAGCAGCTGCTTCATTATGCATTGTCTGTTTTCAGGGACTTACGCGCTTAGAGCATATGCTTTTTGGAAAATATTTTAGTAAATGTTAGGATCTTGTCATAGTTTTAACTCTGGAGAGAAAATGCACTCTATTGTTTTAATTATATTTTAGTATGTGGCTTATGTTATTATATTTTTAGAGTTACATTGATATATGACTATTATATGTAAGTAAATAATAAAGGTATATGTGAATATACACATATTTATATGTACACATATGCACTCATATTATCATCTTTAGAGAAAATATAGAAAATATCTTTACTATTGTATATAATAATTATACCCAATTTTTACTTCCTTTAGGATAGTAATGATTTAATCTATTATTGAAATGAACTTGATTGACAGATTCTGGCTTATAGATCCAGACTTATTCTAGTTACAATTTAAAAAAATTATACCTGAAACATCACTAACATGATTCACAAAGATAAGACACAATTTGTTGCTTTTGAAGGTTTGTTTTGATACCAAATATGCTTGTATTCCATTATTTTTAATCATATTTTATACTCTTGACTTCTGCAATACCTGAAATCAAATTTAAGTAGTCGGCATGTGTTCAGTTTCTATAAAGTTCACATTTTCTGTAATGCATTCATAAGTTTCTGTAATGCAGAAATATTTCTAAAATCCCATGCAGGCTACGGATGTGGACAAGCATGGCAAACAGGGTTTGGTTGAGCATGTGCAGCACGGGGCCATGAGGGGAGAGAACCTGTAAACAAAACCTCCTACTGGAGCAGAGCAGAAGCTAGGAGAGTCATCTAGAGCGCTGGAAGAATACCCAGTGTAGTGGGCACAACATCAGATGATCTGGCTGCAGACCACCACTGTCACTCTGTGAGCACTTGGCAGAATAACAGATCATTGGTACTTTCACAGGAAGGTGGGAGAAATGATGAGGATTCACGGGAAGACTCCCAAAAGAGTGTCTACAGCACAGAAAGAATTTCACCAGGTGATAAAAGGGCAACAGCCATAAAGAGTATGGGGCAAGACTGAGTAACTTGGTGTGGACTAATAGAAGACTAAAAGTAGCAAAATTAAGGAGGATCTGAAGGTCAACTATTAGAATTGGGACAGTAAATGGAGATGGTATATCAAGTAAGGTCACAGTTATTGGTAAGAGTCAACATTCAAACATATTTTTTGACTCAAAATGAGATTTGTTCTGGATACACTGGGGCAGACTTCTAGGGGTGAAAGGGCAAAGTTGAAGTGCTCTGGGATGGGAAGCAAGAGAGATACAAAGGTTGTGAACTAGAAAGCATTCCCATGAATACCGGAATTCAAGAAATATGGATGTAAGTTAAACTATCTGCAATCACCATTCCGTAGAGTAAAGGCCGTCGGGATTTGGGTCTCTAGCCTTCCTGTCAGAGCCTATGTGGGCACTCAGTATCAGAGACAGTTATATTAGATGTGTAGCATACAGAAATAACTTCAAGTATTTTTTTACTCTATGCCATCAAGGTATATAGTTTCTTGATGGAGTGTTACCACATATATCAAGACAAGATATAAAGAACTCACGAGTCACTTTTGTCTAAGCAGCCTGGGGGCAGTGACTTTTCTGCATATCCAACTACACAATACCTATTCTCCAGTCATGAATTACAACAAACAATAAGCACTAGAATACCTAAAGTCGTGTTTTTTCTCCATTCACATGATAGCAAGTTTGAATTATGTCACATCCAAATATTTATTTTATTTTCTCTTGTATTTTACTTTAAAAAATGTGCACTTTGTAAGGGCACTATAGAATGGTATATAAAATTAAGTAACACACTTATAATAAGAAAGTTATAATCTTAAGGAAAATGTCTTTATTCTTAATGTCAAATATAAAAGATATATACAATTAAAATTGTATGTTTTGACTTATGGTATTCAAAGGAAAAGTATATTCAGGTTCAATAAGATTGGTTTTCATTTCTAAGAAAATATAAAGTTCAATAAATGCAAAATTTTCAACACTGGTAGAGCAAGTGCTATAATTTTTTCCCAACTGTACTTATTAGAGCAAAATTCTACCTATTGCAGTAAGATAGTTTTGTAAACCTTCTCTTTCACATCTTACATTTTTCATAAAAGTACAAATAACATTTCATAGCTTTTACTGCATAACACAACTTTCACAGCTTTTAACAGTGTTGTTATTCTTTTGTTGTTCCAAACAAAAAAGCTGTCTTCCATTTGAGTCAGATTATTTTAAGTGCCTTTTTTTCAAAATTAAATTTTATCTTTAAGAGAGGGTGCAGTTTTCATAATCATGTACTGAATAACAAATAAAGGAGGTTTTCTTTCAACCTCTTTGTAGTTCAAATAAAGAACAGACTTCTGCTATTTATGCCACAAAAATTATAATTCTGGTCCAATGTAAAGTTGTTAATAACTGCAGTTTATGAATATTTATTGTGAGACAAAGTGCTTAAAGGGACAATACAGCTTTAATTTTCAGGTAGCATTTCTAATAACTGATTTATCTGAGTTTTAAAAATATAGGCTTGCCTGAATGAGTAATACTTTTTGTGAATCTTTTCTTCTTTTCATTTCAAAATGCCTTACACAATCTTTACTGAAAATTACTCAAAACCCTTTCTGCAGACAGACTTTTGGTCTTGAGCAAATCTTCTGCCGGATGCAACATTAGAGCTGGAATTGTTGAAGACACTTGAAATAACCATTGTTAACTGATCATGATTCCTTAATTGAAAATACTAGAAGACCAAACATGGGCCTTTGAAATATGATCCCGTTGTGACAAATGTGGCAAGCTATTAGAAAGTGAAATAAAATTCCATGTTTCAGAACCAGGGCCTTCCAGGGGTTTGGCTGGTTTGGGGCCTCCGCCATTCTTCCGCTCCGCACCTCTGCACTTCTAGTGCATTCCTGTGGGTGATCTATTTTTTTCCCCGAGAAAACTTGCCAACGGAGTGGAAAGCCTGAGACCTCATAAGTTCAGATGAATGATACTGAGCAGTGTTGGAGAGGCGGTAAAATTGAGTCCTTGTTTCTGGCCGCTGAGCTGAGAGCTGCAGGAGTTAATTGTGTAAATGGTAATGAGACCAGGGAAGCAGCAGATGCTCGCGTGCCTTTACAATCCAAATCCCACCAACCAGTTCCTCCCGCAGAAACTCTGAGGGACATGTTGGCACCCTGGAGATGGAGAGAGACCCAGCCACAGCCACATGCCACCTGCTAGACCTATTGTAAAAAAAAAAAAAAAAAAGCCCATTACAGTAACAAAGTTGCTTGCTGTCTTTTGCAATGACTTTATGGCTCTGGTTTGACCATAGAAGAATGTAAGGAAACGGAGGATCTGATTCTTTACAGAGAAACACTTGTACCCCAAACAGTTGATAACCTACATGGGAAGACTGAGGTTTGTATATAATGCATATTCTTCTGATAAATTATACCTGCCTTTCCTCTTGTAATACCCGGGTGCGTGTGAGGGGGGACTGTTTATTCTGCATCAGCCTTACAAGGCCAAGTGGTTTTCGATGACATTAGGAAAAAAGGCCATTCTTATCCCTACAGAAAAATTAAAAGAGAAAAAGGTTACGATGTTGAATTGTAAGGAATATCTATTTCTTAATAGAAATAAAATCCCTTTACTTTTCCGAACAGTCTTAGCCAAAATGATTTGATTTTAGCAAGTTAGTGTTGCCGCTCACGGACCCGTTAGCTGTTTTAATTTGTTCACTATCTAAGACTAGGAAGGCCAGACGGCCCTGTTTAAGGAACTGAATGGGCAGAATAGAGGCGAGCAAATTCAGAAGTGATTCTCATCTCCCGGGCGTCTTAGGTGTGTGTGGGCGGCAGTGTTTTCCGTTTGGAGGTGAAGGACGCCCCAGGAGGACAGCAACGCAGAGCGGCTGTGACAAACTATTGTCACTTACTTCAACTTCTGAGGATGTATATACCTGCTTTGCTGAAAACTGGACATTATAGTCCCTTGTAGGAAAAAGTGGACCTATTTCTACTATCGGCAAGTAGGGTTTGGTTGAGTGGTAACCGCGGAGATGGCAGATTTCTCACGTTTATGCTGCCCCGGAAGCGCGGTTCGCTGACTCTCTGGAGGTTCAACAAAAGCTGCTTCCGTTCCCACTTGAGTGGGGCTGGTTGGCCCTCATTATTATAAAAGCAGTTGGTTAGGCCGGAATTTCTGAATTCATTGTGGACAACCTTTGATGAACTTGCATTATTAATATAGATTCCAGATTGAAATATTTACATGCTTTGTAAATTTATATCAATATTATAAATTCAGGTTTTGACTGTATAAGCTCTGCGGTGCCGGATTATGCTGTTTGTAAAGACACAAGATCCTATAGTAAATAAAACACTGTGTTCTTTTCATAATAATAAAATATGTGCTTTTGACTTACTGAGAAGTCAGATATGGAAGCCGGTGAGAGAAATATGTAAATGCCAGGCAAGCTGTTTATACTGGGATACGCTCCTGCATAATAATCATAATCCAATTCTAGCAGAAACCGTTTGAATTTAAAACATTGTGGAGTTACAGCAAAACAGAAGGAACCTCAGCAAATGTTATAGTTGCTGATTGTGAAAAAGCTAAAATACGTTAGTTTTCTTTTTTATTTTTTCTTTTCGCAAACCAGGGATTTCTATCAGTTCAACACTATCCAGCAAAATCACTCTTAGACAATCTTATTGTGCTTTGGTGAACTGCTTTAGGTAAAAATGAGGGGAGGGGGTGAGATTTGTTTTTTAATATTCCTATTGCTGAAAGAGCACCTTAAAACAGAAATGTGTAGCCATTTTGTTCAAGAAAATTAGTATTAGAGGTTGTGGAGATAGTGACTGTTATTTTATTATTGTATTAAGTGAACATTAGAAATTTTGTGCAGCCTTAATGATATTGCAGACTACATATGCATGTTCAAATTTAAAGAAAAATTTCTCTGTTGTCGTTATTTCTTTGGATGATTAAAGTCAGTACTTTGGCTGCGCAAGAAAAAGCACATTTGCTTGCTTTAAATTATAGGCATTCTTTGCCAGAAATGTTCATGTCTTTCATTTAGGCTCACAACAGAAAGCAGAGATTCAAGAAAAGTGTGTCAAGATGAGTAATATACTCTTGAGTACTCAATGTTAGCAGGATATCCAGGTGCACTTTTTATGTCTCTTTCTTAAATTTAGGATTCAATACATTTTACAGAAAGAAAAATATTTGTGGAGAGTGACTTATTGCTGGGAACACTGGTGATGGAATGAACCTTGAGCCAATATCAAAGAGTTGCTGAGTTGGAAGTGGGCTTTTTTTTTTGTCTCTGGTCAGTATCCTTTGTACTGCATTAAATCACTCTCTGCCTCTGTCCCTGGTTAGCTTTTGCTCCAACACTGAAATAGTTCTAATTATCACATACACGTGGATCTAAATGTCTACTCTCCTCTCAGTTCCCTAGACTGTCTATTTGCACCTTTGGATCTGTAGATGATTCAATTGTGTTTCCATCTGGATGAGCCTGATCTCAAAGCAATAGCACATGGTAGGTGAAGATGTCCTAAGGGACCTGGGATATTTATTTATTTATTTCCAAAGTGAGAAGTGGGAAAGCAAACAGACTCCTACATGCACAGGACCAGATCCACCCTGCATGCCCACCAGGGGGCGATGCTTTGCCAATCTGGGACATTGCTCTGCCACAACTGGAGCTATTCTAGTGCCTGAAGTGGAAGCCATGGAGCTGTCCTCAGCGCCTGGGCCAACTTTGCTCCAATGGATCCTTGGTTGCAGGAGGGGAAAAGAGAGGCAGGGAAAAAAGAGGGGGAAGGGTGGAAAAGCAGATGGGCGCTTCTCCTGTGTGCTCTGGCCAGGAATTGAACCCAGGACTTCTACATGCTGGGCCCACACTCTATTGCTGAGCCAGCTGGCCAGGGCGGGACATGGGATATTTAGCATCAGAAAATTATCACTATTGCTTTTCACTCTTCTCTTTTCCCCAGATCTGCCTAAGAATCACAAAATTACCAATAGCTTTGGTAATTTTCAAGGGTAACATCTAAAAGACAAAGCAGTGGTGATTTCTGCATTGCATGGGATGCAATATTTTTCCATGACAAAATTTTACCTCAGTGTGTGCTGGTATCTTTCCATGTAACTTAATGATTTTGAAAAAAAAAATGACTTCAAATATGAGACAGACTTTTCATTTAATATCTAATAAGTAATTATTATATAGAAAGTAGATATTTGCAGGAAGATATACAAATCCAGCATCAGCTATATTTTAGCCATGTAAAAATATATTTAAAATTTTAAGTCTCTGTTTCTTTACCATAAAATGCTTCTAGGATTATTGTGGCAGACAACACATTCTCTTTCCACTTATCATCCACTCTCCTCTCAATTTTGTTAAATGGATCCCCAATTGTAACACTTTGTCTGAACTGAAGGAGCTATTCCTGTAAGTCAGGGATAAAACTGTACCATTAGTCTAGGCTAGTCATGACAATTGCACTCTCCCTTTTAGAGACTGACTAATGGTCATATGACACAAATCTAACCAATGAGCTTTAAGTGGTTATCAGTGGAAAGCTCCTAGAACATATATATATGCAGAACCTGTGCAAGAAGGTTAAGGCAGCACATTGAAGAGGTTTATAGAGTAGGAAGATGAAAGAAACCTGGTTCTTGGTGACATTGCTGAGCAGCTTAATCATTTAGTGTTAGAAATGTCCTATCTCTGTGTGTCTGGTGTCTTGAGACAATCAACTGCTTTGTGTTGACATTGGCTGGGTTCTCTGACTTGTATCCCACATGATTCTAGCAATTATAAACATGTCATTATTAATGTCATAATATGAATTAAATAAGAAAAAATATATAAAGCACTCAGCACATAATGGCTTTGAATGAACCATTATCTTTATTTTTATTGTTTTCCAAGACCTTAACATTTAATTGCAAATGTGAGATGTTATAATTTAGATTTTTTTTTTTGAGTAATTCATCTAAATGTAAAACTCCTAAATTTGCCCTCTTTATTACATTTGGGGTAGAGATTTGCTACAGTGTTTTCTTGCTCAGGGGGGCAGGGACTTTCCAATATGCTTTCATGTTTCAATGAGAATCTTTTTGGAAATTAAATTCCAAAATTTAGAGAATATTGGCTATAATTGATTAGTTTATTTTAACTAAATTAACTTACCCAAAATAAATACTCGGTAATAAAGAGGCACAATGTTGTTACAAATGGTAGCCTGCTATGTGTGTTAGAGGAAATAGACATTATTGTTAATGAAGGGCTAGCAATTCTCCTCAGTTTTGTCTCAACTGAAACATCTCCTATACAATTAATTTGCATTTATTACGTGAAAAGTATGCAAACTCTTTATTTCCTTTTTAGGATGGTAAAGGAAAGAAAAGTATACATATTTCCAGAGAACAGCTATATAGCTACAGATATATATTCTATTAATCATTTATTTACTTTATTTTATAAAATTTCACTTATTCATGATAAAGCTTGCTATTTGACAGAATACTTTAAATCTTTCATTTTCCTTGTAAAAGGAAGCATCCCACAATTTGATTGCTCCTAGCATTCTATAAATTCTAGATTGTTCTTTATCAAATGTGTTTCAGCTGGTAGATGGTAACTGTGAAGTGAATAATTTCCCATAAATTCTAAATAAATAAGCAACAGGACACTGAAGTTTTAATTAACCTAAATGTATTTATTAACACAAAATTCTTTATACATGATTGATGCTAATATTCAATAAACATTTAGTTAAGCTTAACATACTATGTTAAAAGTTCCTTTCACATAAGTTTTAATATAATCTAAATTAGCTTAAAATAGTGCAAATTTGATTTTCATTATTTAAGTGAAGGCTCATACTTCTAAATCATGTTAGATTTCCATTACACTTTTAGGAATTTCCTCTTAAGTGTAAGCACTAGTTTATATATACTGGAATGCTCCTAGTTGGAAAAAAGTGGTTGAATAAATGAGATATTTGTTAGGAGTATCCAGAAGTATTTTACATGAAATGGATTTCAACATGAACACAAAAGATTCGATCATCAGCAATGGATTTTTTTTTTTTTTTTTTTAGAGACAGAGATAGATAGGGACAGACAGACAGGAATGGAGAGAGATGAGAAGCATCAATAATCAGTTTTTTTGTTGCAACACCTTAGTTGTTCATTGATTGCTTTCTCATATGTGCCTTGACCGTGGAGCTACAGCAAACCAAGTGATCACTTGCTGGAGCCAGTGACCTTCGGTCCGAGCTGGTGAGCTTTGCTCAAACCAGATGAACCCACGCTCAAGCTGGCAACCTCGGGGTCTCAAACCTGGGTCCTCCGCATCCCAGTCCAACGCTCTATCACTGCACCACTGCCTGGTCAGGCTCGGCAATGGACTTTTGATCACATTTCAATTTTTATTCTAAACCCTGAGCTAGAAATAATTAAGGATAAATGCACAACCTACCAAAGATTTGCTTTACCTCACCACTGCACGAAATATCAGCGTGACAAAAACATAAAGCAGACTTACCATATATATACTGGACGGATGCAAAACACTCAGCCAGATATCCCTAAGAATACAGATATGTACAAATATATGTATACATAATAACTATGAAATATTTTTGCCTGAAGATAGAGCTTTTCTAAAAGAACCAGAGATCTTTCTGCGAAGTAGTCCCTCCTTAATGAAAACTCTACTGCTTAAATGGAGGACAGGGTGATAAGTGATATAAAACACTGGATCCAAAGATGTTACAAATTTCTTCGTGGTTCGGACTCGTGAGGCAAAAGACACACCAGGTTTTATATACACCAGGCAGAGGGCTGAAACTCTTACGCAAAATCAGCCCTGAAAAACAGCACCTCTGCATATTTATTGAGTTCCAAAAGCCATAGCTCAGCAATTAAAACTAGAAAGTTACACAAGCCTTTTTCCCATCCATTTCATCCCCATCCCTGCATGTCTACTGTTTCTTTTCATGAACACGGACACAAGAAGAGTCAGAGTCTCAGAGCTGGGTGGTAAATCAGGTGTAGGTTCAGGATCACGTACAGATCTATTACCTTTAAATCTGTATCCTTGTAAAAAAAACCAAACTTTTTTTTCTTCTCCTTTACTATTATTTTTTACAATAGAGAGTCAAGCTTGAGCTTCTATTTTTAAACAATGTGGTTCATGTCCTATACATATAGGTAATCACTCAACTCCTGTTGTATAATTTTCTAATTTTGTGCCTTCTTCCATAGGTGCTAAGGGATCTCTATCATCAAAAGTTCCTAGAAGCCAATTAGAGTCATTAACAGAAATAGGAACAGCACTGTCTTCCCAATGATTAGCTCTGCTTAATGGAGAACTAGGAATGCATGCCTAATAACTAAAATTTTCAGCTTTACTTATCAGAATTGTTACCAAAGCAATCATTGCTAAAAACAGATTAGTAGCATTTTGTTCTTTACTAGTAGCTTGTAGTATTTTTTTTTTACCCTCAAGGGTCAGCTTTTTAAATTGACCCCAACTTGATATTTTAGTCTTTTCAATACCAAGCATCGGCACCTTTAAGATTCTTCCTCCGAAGTTCAGTGTTTCCATCTTGGCAATGGGCAGATATGGAAAGAATTTATTTTTCTTATTCATGTTGTTAGTTTAATTCTGCAAGCAGGGATTTAAAGGACTTCACAGGATTCTGCAATGACACAAGCAAACCTTCTTTCCTAATGTTGCACTATACCAGGTACTCATTGATGTAATTTATTTTTATAATGCACAGGTTGATTAATCTTGGAACTATTATTTTTTGTCCAGTGTCTGTTTGCAGCTGTAAAATTATCTTCTCTTGTATTTAAAAAAATTAAAGTAAATAAAGCTTTGTGTAACATAATTCTAGGGGATAATCTCCTTCCTTCTCCCCCTTTTTCTTTAAGGAACATATTTTTTAAAGTGCGATTACTGCACTCAGTAATCACTTATCCTTGTGGAAGTAATGCAAACTTAGTAAGAATAGTTAGTTCTGCTTATTGTTATAGACACAACAGCTAACATTTCTAGAAACAGAGTTAAGGATGTTTTTGAAGTCTTGTTCCTAATTAAAACATTTTTTGCCCCCTGATTAAGTTTGTTTAGTTGCCCCTAAGTAGGCAGTTCAGCTTTTTGTGTTGTAGTTGTCTTAATTCTTATTTCTCTAATAACCTTTGGCTAGGCTTAGTCTCTATTTCTTCTTCTGACGACTCATACCGAGGCTTCAATCTTCTGGAAGGTATCTACTGCTCTCTCATGTCTGTGGAGATAAGAGTAAATCCTCACCCCTATATTTTGCCTACATTGCTGTTGTAAATTAGTAAACTGTCCCTGTCTAAAAGTTCATCTTGTGTAATATTAACAGAAAGGTTAGCGTTAGCATTCTGATTAGCTTAAATACAAGCCTGGTTCTCCTACTAAGTCATAAATTGTAACTATTCCACTTTTGAAAGAACAGTCCGAGCTAACATCTCTAAATTTTTTGAGATAAAACATTCAGAGTCCGCAAAGGAGGATAGCAGGTCCTGCATATAAGGACAGTTACTTCTATACTGGGAGCAAATCGTTTTTAACTCTTTAAGAGTTTTGACAGGGATTTGGTTATACTGAGTATAAAAACCTCTTTGTTAGAAAGTTTAGACTGTAATTTTAAAAGTTGCTCCTTGAATTATTTACAAGATAAATGTTTTTCTTCATCAGAGACCAAATGACCCTTGATATCTTCCCATTGTAAAAAAAAAATCTTAGAGTTTTGTTAGGGACTTTCCCTGAGCCATGTAGCTTAGTGACTACTACTTAAGTGGGCCAGGAAGAAAACCAATGTTGCTTAGTAATAACAGATGCATTAGCTTCTATATCTAAAAGTCTTTTGTACTGTTAAGTTTATTTTAGGTCATCAGAGGAGGCAAATTCCCACTCTCCTTGGGAACCCCCTTTTTTTTCAGGATGTGACCTTACAAGCAGCCAACTGCCTGAAGCAGCTTGAGATAAATTCTTAAAATGACTTAATTTTACTTAAGTCCTTAGTTTTACAGATCTGAGCATGTCTTTACACACAAACAATTTTCAGCACAGAAACACAAGTATAACACATAACTTTGATTAATCCTAATACTTTGAATACACCATACAATGCATTAACCAAATTAGCAAGTCTTAAGGATCTATATTATATTCAATTTAAATTTAAATGAGCACTCCTTATAAGGTTTAATTTTAAAACAAAAATATATGAATAAAACTATTTTTTCAATATAAGAGCCAGCATTTCCAATTTTTGCATGCAAGAACTTAATTTGGGCCTTAAAAATTACATTTTAGACAACATCAAACAAAAACTAAACAAAAATTAGAATCAGACAAACCAGACCAGACAAACCAAAGAGAAACCCGGGATTTCAGAGTACAGTCAGACTTAAAAGATGCCTGCCTGATTTTAATCAGGGCATTTTCTGACAGAGACTAAGGATGGATGAAACTAATCAAAATCTCCCGAGAAGAAAATAAAACTCATTGGCCACTAAGAGATTTTGTAATCAGATCCACCAGGAGTCACTCATCTACATTTCCAGGCAAAGAACAAAAAAGAAACAAAATAATAACTCAGAAGATCGTAGCTAAAACATTAAAGAAAATCAGTAAGCATTCTCCATTTTCTAGATTTTTTTCTTCATTACAAAGACTGGAGAATTTTAAGGACATCATGATTCTTCTATATGTCCTAATTCTAATTGAGTTTGTACCAGTTGATGTAATGCTTCAAGCTTCTCTCCTTTTAACAGTTACTGCTCAACCTATATCAATATCAGACTTTACCTGATGAACTAGAGACCATGAGGATTCAGAATCTGACTGTAATGGCTGCAAAGCTAAAGAAATTAAATTACAAAGAGACCAAATAGAAAGAATAGTGTCTCCTTGTTGATGATCATGCCATAAAGCTCTCATTACTTGGTTCCAGATTTTTAAACTTAAAGCAGTTTTTCCTTGTAGCTGAAACCAGTAACAATGCTTTCTTATATTTTTAATTAATAACTTAATATTTTTACTATTTACAGTTACACCATAACCCTCTAATAATGTTTGCAGTAGTTTAACATATTTTGGGAACTCCACTGAGGAATTGGTGTGAGAATTCCCCATCACTCTGCCTAGGATTCACTTACCTACAGAGCAGTCTTATACCCCCTTCAGTCTTATGTTCACAAGACTGCAACCTCTGACTTCTTCGAGCCCCCGTGTCGCGAAATTGTGCCTCACGTTGGACGCCAGATGTTACGAATTTCTTCATGGTTCAGACTCGCGGGACACACCAGATTTTATATACACTGGGCAGAGAGCTGAAACTCTTATGTGGAATCAGCCCCAAGAAACAGCACCTCTGCATATTTATTGAGTTCCAAAAACCATAGCTCAGCAATTAAAACTAGGAAGTTACACAAGCCTTTTTTCCATCTGTTTCACCCTGCATGTCTACTGTTTTTTTGTTTTTGTTTTTGTTTTTCATGAACAAGGACACAAGAGTAGTCAGTCTCAGAGCTTATCAATCACAAAGTACATCTTGTTCATGCAGGCATTCCTTCAAGAATCCTGCGCATATGCACTTGAGTAACCCAGGCCAGTGTCTCTCCATGGCCAACACACTCCTAGATCTCCTGTTTCCAATTAATCCTTGCTCTTCAGTTAACTGCCCTTTATACTGGTGCAGAGTCATCTCCTACATAGAGAGAAGGTTCATTTCCTTTCACTTTCTTATATTGCTTCTACTTATATACTTGAATGAATCGTATCTAAACCTTGGCCCTTTCTATGATAATCTTCACCATATGCCAATTGTCTAAACTGCCCCAAGAAGCCAGATCTCACAGCATATAAGACGTGAGTCCCATCGTGTTAGGATTTCTATCACTATAGAGTCAATTAGATTACTTTTCATAGTAATGTCTCTCAAACTTTATGTGCGTAGGAGTCAGCCAAGGATATTATTAAAATAAGGAGTCTACTGGAGCATGTCTGCAGTGCTATCTGAGAGCCTACATTTCTAACAAGCTTCCAGATCCTGCCCACCCTGCTGTTCTATGGACCATACACTGTGTAGCAATGCTTTTAAGGTAAGAACTCAGACTCAACTCACTTGAGGCCATACCACTCCTGTAAGTCTCTCAGATCTACTCAGCAGCAAAATTTGAGAACACAATTTATAGACCCAGTTTTCTGTATCAAGACACTGCCCCAAGGAAAAGGAATTTAAATGACTATACTGGTTCAGATGATTATTAGGACCGAGAACAACCTTTGATCCAGTTGAACTTTAGAGTAGGCGCCCAGTATGTGCTCATTTTCAGAATGTTAGATCTTAGGTGCCTGCCTTAGTCTTTCCATTATAACCTCCAATTCCATAAGCTACTGGATCAAAAGGCTTGAAGTCCTAAAATGCACAGCAGCTCCCATGCATACCCTACATGGAGTCTCAGTTGATTGCCTGTTGCTAGAGCCAAAGTCACTGGCTGGAACTTGGTGTCCTACTTTTGGCAGGACATCCCAGGTACTGATTTCCCATTCAGACAGAATGAACCTAGCACCCATCACTGTATTTCATGGATTCCAACTCTCCTGGACCCCAGTGATACCACCTCCTGGCATCTGCCCATCCAGCTGTGTTCCCCCCCTGGGGAAATATAAGCCATTTCATTTTGACCAAAATTCTACTAACATCTACTTCTATCCTAAAAATCTAAGGATAATTTAGAATCCATTCTCATTTCCCAACCATTGACCTTATGTTGATAATGTTGTTCTAAGAAAGGGTTTGTATTGTTCAGTGATTTTTCATTATTATATTCATGAATAGATTAGGAAATGGAACACAGGGAGAACATAAAAACGTGTAATATGATTGATATAAAAGGTCTCATAGTGCTTTTTTAAAATGAAAATCTTACTTGATAAGTTTTATCTCTTCTTGTCATTGCCAATATATCATATCAAATTACATCTTTTTGTCTTCCCAATATAGTGTGACATGGTATGAAAAAAAATTTATCTCACAGCATTTGAGAACAGGCAAATACCAGATGTGTATCTAACACAATATATAAGAGAAAATAAAGCACTTGGTATAGACTTCCTTTAACTGTCTTATTAAATGTGTTCCCATGGTTTAGAGTCTAGAGGTATACTTAAGTAGAGCTGATCAATCTTTTCAAATTTTCTTTAGCGAACCAGCATGTTTTCAGTATCATTATAGATCAGTGTTGTTCGTTTTGTCGATTATGTTTCAAAGGTGACCTTCATAAATCAAAACTGGGGAAAGTTTCATCTTCCCAGCATATAATTATATAAGCATCTAAACCAAGAGTTTGAAAAGCAAAAAGGATGGTGAATATACTTCACTTTTTCCTTCCTTCAGTGGATGGTAGGGAGAAAGAGATGCACAGAGAACAAGGAAAGGAAACGAACCCTGGGCCAGCTTTTGTGGAATGCTCCCAATTAAAGGGAAACTTCATTTCATTACACTTTATTGCACTTTACAGATATTCCTTTTTTTTTAAAACACATTGAAGGTGTGTGGCAACCCTGTGTCACACAAGACTATCAGAACCATTTCTTCCAACAGGCTCAGATAATGGTTAGCATTTTTTACAAAGAAATTATTTTTAATTATGGTATATACATCTTTTTAGACATAATACTCTACCACACACAATAATCTACAGTACAGTGTAAATATAACTTTTATATGTGCTGGGAAACCACAACACTTATGTGACTTGCTTTTTTGTGATAGTCACATTATTGTGGTTGTCAGGAACTAAACCCATATCATTTCTGAGTTACTATTCCCAGAGGACCAGACAGACTTGGAGAACTTGACTTATCCAGGATTCCACAGCTAACACCAGGTGGTACCTGCACTCACATGTGTGTTAGCTCATATAAAAAGTCAAACTTTTTGTCTTAAACAGTTCTGGTGTGCTGGTATTTCTTAACTGTACCAACCTTTTTCTGGTAAAACTTTGGCTGTTGTACATAATTTTCCAAGACACATTGCGATTATTTAGACTTGTTACAGACACATGGTGTCAAGTAGGACCATGAGTTCCCCAACAGGCCATTTCACAACAAATACTATGAGGAATGGTTACAGGTTGCAATGTGATGTTAGTTTACAAGAAGACTGTGGCATCTCATACTATTCTTTTGATGATCGGGAAGATATGATATGGTCAAATGGATGTGAATATTTATTCTTCTGCCTGTTTTCGTATTTCATATGCTCTAATGATATACAAATTAGTAATTAGAAATTTTAAAACAAAACACACAATTGTTTTAAAAAAAATTTTAGTGACTTTAATTTTGAATTCCACTATCAAACAAACTCAAACAAACAAAACCACCCTTCTTTACATCTTGGAGAAACATTTGCACTTGGCAATTGTGTCTTACATTTTCCTTCCTCTTCAGTAGAAATAAAGACATTGAAGATTTGGAAATATAAAGATTCATTTTTTTTAAAAACAGGATTAATCAAAACAAATGGCATAAGAAAAGTGTTACTAGAGGTGACAGGATATATTGCAAATGCCAGCTGGTATATCTCGTCTCTAGGTTTACCAATTGCCAACCAATTTAAGCTAAAGTAGTAAAAGGAGCTCTGTGGATTTAAAAATAATAATAAAAAGGATGAAAGTAGCTAAGATTTTTCAAGATTCCCTTCCAGGGGCTAAGGAGAACTTTGTTCTGGTGCCTAATTGCACCTGGAATGTCACAGTTCTCCTGGGGTAGAACTATCTCCATATCATTGGTGGATGAGCTTCAAGGAACATTGATTCAATTCTTCTTCCCTGGGTATTTGAGAAGCTGTTTGAGAGGGTCTACCCTTTCTTTCAAACTTTGTAAAATTCTAGAAGAAGGAGAAAGTTCAATGAAATCACTATTAGATGACAACCTACAGGAGTATATCGGCCTTTCTCCCCTAATAGAAGCCCTTTCACAAAATAGCAAATTATATGAAGGAGAAGTTTTTTGTTTGTTTGTTTTAATTTTCTTTTCAGGGCTACCAAATAAGGATATTTTGAATAGCTGCAACTAATCAAAACTGCAGAGGAAAGAGTTATTTTCTACTCTATGCTTTTTGAAAACAAGGTTGAAGAACAAGAGTACTGTCATATATGCTCAGGATAAGTCAGAAGCACAATACTATCAAGTAGGCATGTGTTATTTCTCCCGGAGAGATTGGCAAGATGCACATGAAATGATATTTGATGAGGATTCTATCGTAAGTGAAAAATACCATCCTCCATCAAAAGATTCCAAGCTCTTCAAAGACTTACCCAGAGAAAAACATTCTTTATGGATATATGTATTAATTTACAACCTATTTTAAATATTTCAGCAAGTTACTTGGAACTCTTTCATATTGATTAATTCTGTTCAAGCTCACTGTCAGAAATAAAAGGTTTTAAAAAATATTTCTACTTTTTAAGCATTAGGAAAAATGTTGTCTGCATTAAGGTAATCAAAATCAGGTTCATTTTTGGGGGAGGTGATAGACTTATTAAACCCACAGAACTCACCTAGAACTAATGAAATTAGATTACCTTTAATTCTCACCCCAACTTTGAATAGTCTCTAAACCTGTCTTTGCTCTTTTGGTGTTTGCAAAAAGGTTTACTAAAGCCTGAATTGATATAATTATTGGCTCAGATTGTTAGAGATATCTAGGCCAGATGGTTTCAGGGTTCTGAAGTCCTAGTTGCTGTGGTAGTTTTCCTAGTTTGCCTATAGGGTTTGGGGATCAGCCATTTGAAAGGGCTACAAACGTGTAAAACAGTATTATCCATGGGGGCAGAATGTTCATTGGCATGACCCAGTACTAAATGCATTCATTATAGGCATTTCTATTCTACACAATTTGCCACACAGCACTGGTTTCTGGAGGGGGAAAAAGACAATGGCTTATAAAATGCCTTTGAATGCCTAAGAAGAAGGAGAGTTCATGCTGAGACGACTCTGCTTTCTTTTTTGGAAAGAACCTTCTCAGTGACTTTAGTTGAGCTATGCTGAGAGTTAGCAAAGTGGAAAAATCAGAAAATTACTTTTTAAATATGTTTCTGGGGGGCAAAATAGAGAGTGGGAGAAAATAAATGGTAAAAAGTGACAGCAAGATTATGGGAAATAGTAAATATGCAAGTGGAGGAAGACAGCTGAGGAATAATGCAAGAGATATAAAAAAAAAAATAACCCAGCAAGAATACAGCCACGATGATAAACTTAAAAGGAATTGCAGAGTAGAAAGAACATCATAAATAATCATATTTTCAAATAAGAATACCATATCAGTTTCTGTGACCTGGAGAGAGCCCAGCCTCCCCGATAGCTTGCTAGCATTTTGATGCACACAAAATGCAATTTTCAGCTCAGGCAGTTTATTCTTTAATGTAAACAAGCTTTGGGTTTTTTAAAAAAATACATAGCTGAAAAGTGTTTTTCCTAAATAATACATACATTATATAAAAAAATTGACTCGTGCAGTATTGAGTTTGTGTCCCCCAGTATTCATTGTGAAGACCCACTGTGTGTGTGTGTGTGTGTGTGTGTGTGTGTGTGTGTGTGTGTGTAGTACTTTTTGGTGAAAATTGGCATGCTAAAGCATGAAATGTCTTTTACCTAAGGTAAACAGGATTTTTTTTGCTTGAAGTACAAGACAAAGAAATATCATAGCCAGTTTTGCCCAAACTCAGGGAAAGAAGTGATGTAAGGTAGAAAGGAGTATATGGTTCATTAGTTTGAAATCCTAAGGTGTTCTTTTAAACCTAGCTCATTATAAAAAATCGAGAGTAAAAACATAACCTTTTTCTTGTCGTCAAAAGCTAAAGATGAGAGGAAAACAGAGAATGAAACATTCTCGCTGGCTCTGTTCTTGAAAGCACAGCCCCAAGAAAATCCGCTTGGGCTCAGGGAAGGAGAAAGCCCCAAGTATTTACGAGGGGGCGGGGGCAGGAGGCGGGCTGAGAAGTCTAATTAGAAGCAAGTTTTCAAATTTTATTAAATCCCTCCACCGACAAAATGCACTTAGTGGTATTTTAAGTTAAACCAGTACTTAAAGACTATGAAAAGCAAGATGATTACATGTTTGTGGAAGTAGAAAGGGCAATTAAGAAAACCAGAACAGTTTTAAATGCCGTATAAACACAGGCGACCAGAAGTTGATTTAAAGTTGTTTTTTTTTTCTTTTTTTTCTTTTCCATCTGTAATTTGTCTCCCCTTTGTCGTGGCACGCTCAGAGAAAGTGAATGCAGGAGATGGAAGGGAGGAGGGAGCGGGGAGGGGAGGGGAGGGAGGCGCCGGAGGAGCTGCTTCCCACCCTCGGCTGGCTCCCGCGCCCCCAGCCCCCGCCTTCCTCCTGCGGGTCCTCCTCCGGGTCCTCCTCCCGCTCCCACCCTTCTCCGTCGCCCGCCCTCACTTTGGAGACTCCATCAGCTTTTGATTTGGAAGCACGCTGATTGGCTGGAAGCGGTTCAACACTCGCCGGGCAAAAGCGCTTTGTCTGAGTTGAAGTGAAGTTGTACAGATTTTAGACCCGAGTCAGCAATCACGGGTGTTTAGTCTGCAGCCGCGCAGGGGAAGGGAGGAAGGATCGCGCGGGGAGGCTCCGCCGCAGACCCCGCCGGCTCCCTGCCCTGGATGGATGCCGGCGACACGCAGGGAGGACCGCGGAGGTGACACTCGCCTTCTGCCTGCAGAGCGGACCCACAGCCCGGCCGAGGCGAGGGCTGGACTCCATGCCGACGGCATCTGGAAGTCGCGACACGGTGTGTATAAAACAAAAGTTTGCGAGCTGTGAATTGCTGCTGTGTTATTAAGAGCCTCTTGCAAGTTTCAAGTACCAAAGGTAGCTTAGCTTTTAAGTTGCCAAAGGAAGTTGGGGGAAATTGCTTTGCCGTTGCAACTCGCTTTTGTGAGAGGAGCCTCCTCAACAGACCGAGGTGCCAGATGAATGCTAAAATGCACTTTAGATTGGTTTTTGCCGCCCTGATGGTGTCTTTCGACTCTGGTGTGTTGGGCAAGAATTTGAAATACAGGATATATGAGGAGCAGAGGGTTGGATCAGTAATTGCAAGACTATCAGAGGACGTGGCTGATGTGTTAGTGAAGCTACCGTACCCTTCTACGGTGCGATTTCGAGCCATGCAGAGGGGCAATTCTCCTCTCCTGGTAGTCAATGAGGATAATGGGGAAATCAGCATAGGGGCGAAAATTGACCGGGAACAACTATGCCAGAAAAACTTGAACTGTTCCATTGAGTTTGATGTGATCACTCTACCCACGGAGCATCTGCAGCTCTTCCATATTGAAGTTGAAGTGCTGGATATTAATGACAATGCCCCCCAGTTTTCGAGATCTCTCATTCCTATCGAGATATCAGAGAGTGCAGCGGTTGGGACACGTATCCCTCTGGACAGTGCCTTTGATCCAGATGTTGGGGAGAATTCCCTCCACACCTACTCTCTCTCTGCCAATGATTTTTTCAGTATCGAGGTCCGGACCAGGACTGATGGCGCCAAGTATGCAGAACTCATAGTGGTCAGAGAGCTGGATCGGGAGCTGAAGTCAAGCTATGAGCTCCAGCTCACTGCCTCAGACATGGGGGTGCCTCAGAGGTCTGGCTCCTCCATACTAAAAATAAGCATTTCTGACTCCAATGACAACAGCCCTGCTTTTGAGCAGCAGTCTTATATAATACAACTCTTAGAAAACTCTCCCGTTGGAACTTTGCTCCTAGACCTGAATGCCACTGATCCAGATGAGGGCGCCAATGGGAAAATTGTATATTCCTTCAGCAGTCATGTGTCTCCCAAAATTATAGAGACTTTTAAAATTGACTCAGAGAGAGGACATTTGACTCTTTTCAAGCAAGTGGATTATGAAATCACCAAATCTTATGAGATTGATGTCCAGGCTCAAGATTTGGGTCCTAATTCAATCCCAGCTCACTGCAAGATTATAATTAAGGTTGTGGATGTTAATGATAATAAACCTGAAATTAACATAAATCTCATGTCCCCTGGAAAAGAAGAAATATGTTATATTATTGAAGGGGATCCTGTTGATTCATTTGTTGCTTTGGTCAGGGTTCAGGACAAGGATTCTGGGCTGAATGGAGAAGTAGTTTGTAAACTCCGTGGACATGGTCACTTTAAACTTCAACAGAGTTATGAAAACAACTACATAATCTTGACGAATGCCACACTGGATAGAGAAAAGAGATCTGAATACAGTTTGACTGTAATTGCGGAGGACAAGGGGACACCCAGTCTCTCTACAATAAAACATTTTATTGTTCAAATCAGTGATATTAATGACAATCCACCTCGCTTTCAGAGAAGTCGATATGAATTAGCAATCTCAGAGAATAACTCGCCAGGGGCATTTATCACCACCGTTACAGCCACCGATCCTGATCTTGGAGAAAATGGGCAAGTTACATACACTATTTTGGAGAGTTTTATCCTGGGAAATTCCATAACTACATATGTGACCATTGACCCATCTAATGGAGGCATCTATGCCCTCAGAATCTTTGATCATGAAGAAGTGAGTCAGATAAGTTTTGTGGTCGAAGCAAGAGATGGAGGAAGTCCAAAGCAACTTGTAAGCAATACCACAGTTGTGCTCACCATCATTGATGAAAATGACAACGTCCCTGTTGTCATAGGGCCTGCATTGCGCAATAATACTGCAGAAATCTCCATCCCCAAAGGGGCTGAAAGTGGCTTTCATGTCACCAGAATAAGAGCAATTGACAGAGACTCTGGTGTGAATGCTGAACTCAGCTGTTCCATAGTAGCAGGTAATGAGGAGAATATCTTTCTAATTGATCCACGGTCATGTGACATCCATACCAATGTGAGCATGGACTCTGTTTCCTACACAGAATGGGAGCTCTCAGTTATCATCCAGGACAAGGGCAATCCGCAGCTGCATACCAAAATCCTTCTGAAGTGTATGATCTTTGAATATGGAGAGTCAGTGACAAGTACAGCAATGACCTCAGTAAGCCAGGAATCTCTGGATGTCTCCATGATTATAATTATTTCCTTAGGAGCAATTTGTGCAGTCTTGTTGGTTATTATGGTGCTGTTTGCAACTAGGTGTAACCGAGAAAAAAAAGACACAAGATCTTACAACTGCAGGGTCGCGGAATCAACCTACCAGCACCACCCAAAAAGACCCTCTAGGCAGATTCACAAAGGGGACATTACGTTGGTGCCTACCATAAATGGCACTCTACCCATCAGGTCCCATCACAGGTCGTCTCCATCTTCATCTCCTACCTTAGAAAGAGGACAGATGGGCAGCCGGCAGAGTCACAACAGTCACCAGTCCCTCAACAGTTTGGTGACAATCTCATCAAACCATGTGCCAGAAAATTTCTCATTAGAGCTCACCCATGCCACTCCAGCAGTTGAGGTAAGATCATACGTTGCACCAATTCACTGACTAAGTAGCTGTTAGTGTTCAGAAGTTGTGTGTTAGTTTTGAAGTGTTTCTGTTAAGAAGTAACAATACTAACAATATGCAAACTAAATAGGATGCAAATTACCTTATGTATACTTAGCAAGTATACACATCTGGGCATACTGTTCTAAGTTTTTCTTAAAGAATTTACTTGCATGTACTATGTATAATATTGAAAAATAAATGTGAAGCTCACAAAGGACTATCTGATTAGAATTCCTGTACTTCCAAATTTAAGATACTGGAAGCCAAAAATAAGGGCTTGCTATATTGTCATAGGTATGGTCTCTACTAAAAAAGGGGAAAAATAGCCCAAAAAAACAAACATCAACAGAAAACCCCAAACCCTGAGGCTTCCAGAATCCTATCTCAATGCATGTTTTATTGATTCAGCTTTAGAAAAATTTCTGACGTTATTTTAGCTTACATCTGTTAGAATGTTGTACTACTTTAGAGCATTTCCTATGTATTTTTATAACTGATTGCTTTAAATTGAACTCTAAAATAAAGAAAATCCACCTGTTAATTATGAAGAAGTCAATTTTCAAAAAGAAAACCAGTTGCATTCGATCAGTCACATCTCTCTGGGGTTGTATTCAGTTATTTCTGGTGGCTAGCTGCATAGTCTGCCCCAGTTCAGCACCTGTCACTCTTTACGAGATAGAGAGAAGATGCTCATTGTTTTTCCTTGCTGAAAGCTCGTGAATATTGGGGCGTTTGTTTCCAGGAATCAGTTCTGTCTATTTGGTTTCCAGCAGGTCTCCCAGCTTCTTTCAATGCTTCACCAGGGGCAGTATCAGCCAAGGCCAAGTTTTCGAGGAAACAAGTATTCTAGGAGCTATAGGTATGGATTATCCTTGTTTTGCTTATTAAGTCTCTAAAAAGATGGATGTTAAAGAATAAGAATTATGCATTTCTTAATTTATCTTTCTAGATATGCCCTTCAAGACATGGACAAATTTAGCTTGAAAGACAGTGGCCGTGGAGACAGTGAAGCAGGAGACAGTGATTATGATTTAGGGCGAGATTCTCCAATAGACAGGCTGCTGGGGGAAGGATTCAGTGACCTGTTTCTCACGGATGGAAGAATCCCAGCAGGTAAGGGGGCAGTGACAGATAAATCCTTATTTTCAGGTCTATTACACCTGCCAAGAGAACAGTTTTTCCCCCGCTTCTATTCTCTGTGTCCTCTGCACTCAAGTCTCTATAACCTGCCCACTATGAACAAGGAACATAGACTGAAACCCGTTAAAGTTATTTTCTTAAAAGTCCTGTTAAGCAGTTGGTAGAGGAGGAGTAAGCATGAGAGCTTAATGAGACAAGAAGAAAGGAGTGGGCGGAAGAGGATAGAACACCACACCACGTCCCTGCTCTGCCCACCCCATCCAGTGCTCTTGAGCAACTCTGTGTAAAATTATTGGGTGGCTGTTTTCATTCAGACAGCCTGTTTGGTCCATGGTGGTGAACTGGGCTATAATTTAGCAGACACATTTCCTGTGATGGGAACCAACTCACTGAATCAGAGTTTAAAATATACTAGGGAATGGTATACTTTAATCACTAAAAATAGGAGAGAGAAGACATCTATGTTGGTGGTAAGCATAGACTGTTTCTGGTCACCTTTCATTTTATGTCTGCACTAAAGTGGAAGAGAAACAGAGGTCTGAGAGAGGAATTCCTAAGTGCACAGCTGGATGGGGAAGATCCTAGTAAGTTAGGGGCCACTTTCACCCTTAGAATCCTTCTCTCTAACGGTGCAGCAGAAACTCTCTGAACCGGTGGGTAAAGACTGAGTGCATCATTGAGGTTACCCTGTGACTCAAGACTGTCATATTCAATCAACTCTAAGGAACACGTAAATGTTCCTTTGGCTACCTTTGTTTCTAAATTCTACTGAATGTTGATCTAGTGACTGCCATTTCGTAAATAAAAGGCAGAGGAAAACTGGATTACCCATCTGAGTTCCATCAAACGTCTCTTTTCTAAATACACATCAGTAAGAGGGTTTTGGAAGTAGACATGAGTGAGCTTCACAGGACCACAAAAATTCAGGCGAAATCAGTCAATACAAACTCCAGCTCTCATAGCCAGGCGGTTTGTACATAGTGCAGGCGAGATTTGAACCAATCCCCATCCTCTTGAATACTAATCTTAAGAGTAATATGACATAACAGGTTTTTGCCATTTTTTAAGAAAAATAGGTTGAGAAGCATATTTATTCTTACATTTTAAAACTTACTGCCCTCCATGAAAGTACTCAATGCTGCTTATTTAATTGTTATGATATGAATAGATACCGCATTTCCAGCAGAAATAGTGAATGGAAAGGATTTCTAGTTCCATGAAAGGCTACGATGTACATGAGATTCCATGTTTGCACACTCACCTGTGGTGTCTTTGTTTTTTGGTGTTTTTCTTTTTAACTCATAGATTTCCTTGACCAATATAAAGAGAAAACTCTGAAAATCTACTGGGATATATATGATTTCAGACAACTTGCTGAAAGAGAATCAGTTTTGCTATATTTACCTATGAAATGGAGGTGTGTGTGTGTGTGTGTGTGTGTGTGAGAGAGAGAGAGAGAAAGAGAGAGAGAGAGAGAAATGGCTGAATTCTTTAGTTTCTGACACTACAGAACTCTACTTTTGAATACTTATCCCTAATTTTGAATAATCTAATTTCCCAAATTATACTATTTCATAAAACTAAAAACTATTTTAATCATCATAAGGCCAGTATTTCATTGTGTGTTATTTTGTAGATCATATGAAGTCAATTCATAGATACTTTAATTTAGGAGCATAGTGCAAAAGTGAATGACTACCCCACTTACATAGCCTTGACATTCGTGGGCCTAAATGCTGTCTCCATTCCTTTTAAATTCTGAAATTGTAAAATTCTAATAGCTGATTGTGGTCTAACTTAAAAAACAAATATCAAGACTTCTCTTTCACTCTTCCTTGTGTATTCAAAGTTACCAACACCAGATAGTCATGGCAAGAGAGTTATCTAATGCTTGAGTTAAAGAACTAAAATTAAAGTTAATGTTAAAGAATACAGACATTGGGAAATGGTGAATAGATACAAAGTCTAGATATTAGTGAGTCCTGTTTAGTGAGTGACTGCAGACCTAAGTTATACTTCTTTTCAAAGTTAGAGGCTCCTTTTAATTTATTTTATCATTAATAACACCACTTAATATATAGACAGACTTTAGGAAAGAGTTCCATGTTTATACAATCATACTTAATCCAAGTGTGTAGGGGAGAGCTGTATTGTTGGTGGTTTTGTGGGACAACTGATTGTGTTACAGCAGATACATTACTGCCTAACTTCCCTGCCTTCCTGTGGGGATATCACCAATGATCCATAAAATATTGTAAGCTTTCCTCATGTTTGGGTATCATGGAAAGAAATGTGCATATTGAGTATCTATACAAAGATAACCATCTTTTAATTATGATCATCATTCTGATGACACTTCACCAATTTTCTGTTTATTCACCGTGGCAGCTTCTGCCAGCACATTAGGGTATAAAACTTGTGCTTTGTAAACTTATATTCCCAGGAAATATCCCACATAGAAAAAAACAAAGTCCACATCTGTATGCCATTAACAGAAACCAGTATAGTTTTCGAAAGCATGGATATTTTTAGGGCTTCAGTGTCTTATTCCAACTGTTTTTCTGCAATAAACTGTGATCAAATATAGATTAGGTTATGTTGCATTGCCTGCCAACAGGGTCATTTCTGGTCATTCATTCTACTAATTCCCACAGACATATCCTGCATTCTGAGCAGGAAAATCAGCATACATTTTTGTCTGTTCGTCCGTGTTTGTCAACATACTTTCTTCTTTACTCGTTAAACTTTGAACTATATTACTACCCATCTCCCTGCAAAATCTTTCATTCGGAGTTCTCTTCGTTTTCATAGCTGGTATCCTGGTTCTGACTTGTGTCCTGTGGCTGGTTTCCGTTTAAGCATGCGACATGATATCCTCTCTCTAGTAACCCCTCTCTTTACTAAATCTTTCATAGAGCTCAAACAACTTTTTCATAACATTTTAATTTACCTTTTTTTTTGGTTCAAGATTAATAATTGACTTTTTTTGTCCAGTAACACCTGATGAAACCTACTTATCTTGGCATTCTAAGGCTAGTGAAGTCTACTGCTAGCTTATTAACTCTCATTTTTGGCTTTTTTGTGTGTCTTTTTCAATGGGTGGGACCATCTCCTCCTAGAGCACACTGATCCTTCGCTCATGCACTTTTCTACCTAAATAAACTGGCATCTCTTCCTATTGTCTGTCTAAGTCCTGTTCATCTCTCAATTTCCGTTTTAGATTTCCCTTTAAAAATTCAGCCTCCGTGTCCACTTTTTTTTCTTCCTTTTCTCGACATGCTCTCAGCATCGTATAGTTGGGCACTCTGACTGGGCCTTTAGGGCCTCATTTGCTACCCTAGACTCAGAACTCAATCTGAAAGCATGTGAGGGAAGGGCGTTACCATTGCACTTCACCTGTGAGAGGCACCCAGCACATCACTGATTGATCACTCATTAACTAATGGGCTGGTAGAAGTTAGGCACCTTTATTTTTTTATTTGATACTTGCTCCCTGGCTCCCTATAAGGGTCATACAATGCAGTGACAAAGTTGATAGTGAGGTCCTATGAAAGAAGTTCTCTTCTCCGCTCAGAACTACCCTCCCCCACCCCAGGGGAAACTAAACCACCTGGCAAAGCTTTCAAGGAGGGACAGAGAGAGACACTTGCACCACTTACAGCCAGTCCTGTTCTTTGGACATGGTATGGAACCTCTGTGGCACTGAATTACATGCACACTGAAAATGTTTCAAACAGTTGAGTCTCCAGAGAGAGTTGACAATGTCGGTGAAACCGACGGACGCCCTTGTCAGCATCCCTGCCTTCCAGCTACATTAGTTTTTGCCATCCTTCTCTCCATGGGTCTTTCTGTGTCAAGTTTTCATATTTTCTGAATTTTTAAATTCCAAAAGTTGTGTGTTAAATGATTATTTTAGAATGAAAGCCCCATTTGTTTATTGTGAGGTTGTAAAATATCATTCCCTTCTATGAAAAACAATCCCTGTGACCAAAAACACTTTTGAACATGAACTCTCATTTTAATCACCCAGATTGTGTTTTTTGTTTATATGTTCATTTAGCTTTGGGTCTCTAGAAATTTCATCATGTTCAGAATTCTTAGAAGCTTATGTTATATATTTTTTCTCCCTTTTGTCATTAAACATTAAAATGAAACAAAGTTGATCAAACCATGAAGTCCTTCCCCAGAGTTAAAGGCCAGAAAATAAATAAAGGGATTATCAGGTCTGCTCCTCTTCCTTGTAACAGGATGTGAATAGAACAATATAGACAGGTCTCCTTTCCATTTACAGGGACCTGGGGAACTAAGAAATAAATTCATTACCACTCTGGTAGTCATCTCACTGCTTAGAAAACCTCATGGCTATGAAGGCATTCCAGTTACTTTCATCTTCTTTTGGTTTTGTTCACATTAATTGATAAACAATAGTTGATAAGTATCTCCGAGTTGTAATAATGCATTAAGTGAGTGCATCTAAACATGCTTTTATTCTTAAATCATCCTTTCTCACTTCAACTCAACCTTTCTTCACAGCAAAATCACACAAGGATTCTCGATGTTCACCCTCTTTCTTTGCCCCTCAGGGGTTCCTATGGAATCAGCATTCCCGCTCTCTCTGCATTTTCTCTTCTTCCTTTGTATTTTTAGCTTTTCTAGAAATCAGACCTTATTTCTCACTCACAATACTTGCTCTCATTCTTCTGCATAAATGTCCAGAAGTAGGACTTCTGGATAACATGAAAGGCTTATTTTTAATTTTTTGACTACCTTCCATACTGTTTTTCCATAGTGGTGGCTGAAACATTTTTGCATTTCTAACACAAAGTACAAGGATTCTGTTTCTGCTGATCCTCACCAACCCTTCTTATTTTCTGTTTTCTTATAAGAGCCACCCTGACAGGTTTGAGGTTATGTCTCATTGTAGTTTAAATTGCATTCCCATGATAATTAGAAAATAGTAGTGAAGGCTACTATTTCCTCAATATTTAAGGGTGGCTAATATCAATACAGTTTTCACTCAAATCTAAGATAATTACTTTATATTTTCTGCTTCCTTTCATTTGCTCTAAAATGACAATTGTGATGATAGAGAGACCTAATTGTCATCGAAAGAGATGGGTGAATACACATCTTCGCATTTTCTGGTTGCTATGTAGTTTAGTTATTGCATTTTCCAAATTTAGAGATTTTGTCCTCTTTATTTTTCTGCTTTTCTCATATCATCTACTATTTCTGTGAGTGTGGCCACTTGCATTCCAATAGGGCATCATAACAACTGAAAGAACATACCCGTGGGTTTTTCATATTCTTCATCTTTTGATGACTTTCCCATCTATGTGAATTTCAAACCTTTAAAAGACTTCTTAACAGAGTAACTACAGGTGCTTGAGGATAATTTGCACTGCTATTTTAAATAAATCAATAAATAACCTAGAATATCTTTAAGATTAATAAGTATAATGACCTGATAACTTATTACATTCTCAATGCTTCCATTAAACATAAATAGGTCAGAGAGACCTCACTCTCTAGAGTTACTGAAAGCTCTTATTACTCAAGGGTTATCTGGTAGCCTTATAAAGTTGTGGATTTCACCTTACAACTGTGGTGTTTCTTAGAATTTACCTTCAGCCAATGTTCCATCACCCACACCTTAACCCTTTTTCAGTCATTCTCATGTATAAGTTTTCAACCCATTTTCTCATTACTTTAGTAGCAGAAATGATTTTCCTGGGAAGTATGAGTCATAACCCTCCTTTCCTTAGCTGATGAACAAGAAAAAAAAATATGTAGGCCGGGTCCATAAAACATTCCAATCACATTCATCATCGTAGTTCCTCTCATGTGTAAGATAACGGGTTAGTATCAGGGTAGACCTGTCTCATGCTCTTTCTTAAAACGTTGAGTACCCTTCCCCATCCTCCTGAACCCTGCTGAGTTATAATGACGAACCCCGTTGTTCCCCCTGCGCGCAGCCATGAGGCTGTGCACCGAGGAGTGCAGGGTCCTGGGCCACTCGGACCAGTGCTGGATGCCGCCGCTGCCCTCGCCATCCTCCGACTACCGCAACAACGTGTTCATTCCGGGGGAGGAGTTCCCTGCACAGCCCCAGCAGCAGCACCCGCACCCGGGCCTGGACGATGACCCCCAACCTGCCGACTCCGGGGAGAAGAAGAAGAGTTTCTCCACCTTCGGGAAGGACTCCCCCAGCGAGGAGGACCCTGGCGACAAAAGCACGTCCTCGCTGCTGTCGGAAATGAGCAGCGTGTTCCAGCGTCTCCTGCCTCCTTCCCTGGACACCTACTCTGAGGCCGGCGAGGTGGACCGGTCCAACTCGCTGGAACGCCGCAAGGGACCCGCGCCAGCCAAGACGGGGGGCTACCCGCAGGGTGTGGCCGCCTGGGCGGCCAGCACACACTTCCAAAACCCTGCCCCCAACGCCGGACCGCCCCTGGGCACGCACTCCAGCGTTCAGCCATCCTCCAAGTGGCTGCCGGCCATGGAGGAGATCCCGGAGAATTATGAAGAAGACGACTTTGACAATGTGCTCAACCACCTCAACGATGGGAAACACGAACTCATGGATGCCAGCGAGCTAGTGGCTGAGATTAACAAGCTGCTCCAAGATGTCCGCCAGAGCTAGGAGATGGCAGCCAAGCATATTTTGTCTGGTTTGTTTGCTTGTTTCCATGCCTATGGAAATAGAGGACAGAGGAAACCCTGAAAGAACTGGCATTGCCAAATATTTGCATTTATCATAAATGTGTCTGTGTATATTGAATATTGAATACTGTATTTTCGTATGTACACGATGCAAGTGTGATTATTTTAATCTGTATTTTAAAAATACATTTGTACCTTATATTTATGTGTAATTTAACAGACAAATTTTATTTTTTTACTCCCATGACGACCAACATGTCTTTCCTAATCACGTAGAAAGTAGCCACTGTTCAATTCTGATATGCTATTCAATCGTATAGTATAAAGGCACTGCTTAGATTAGTTATGTTGGGGAAGAAATTGTTATGCTGTAAGAACAACCCCACTAAAGCATTATAGAATTCTTCTATTAAGGGATCCAACCTTTTGTTTCAATACTTTTTTTTAATTTTTAATTAAGCATCAATAAAAATGTTAAACTATTTTATTATTGCTATGATTATTTTTTAACTGTTCTCTGCTAGTTCTGTCGGTTTAACTTTTACAACAAAATGAAAACGTGAGGTGAAATTTCATTTCAGAACTGGGCAGTCTCTTTCACAATGAATGATGAAAACAGGGCTAGAGTCCATTTTCCCTACCTTCCAGGCCCCTGCTATTCCAGGAGGAGATCACACTGGCCTGCTCTTAAGAGTATTTCACCTAAAGTGTTATTGTCTATTTCTAATCAAGGTAAACAATGAATTTCATTCCATTCTTGTAACAGATGAGCTCCAAGAAAATGGAAATCTGTCCTTGAAATGGATAACAGTATGTATTCTAACAGCATGGAGTATTAATGGACAAAGACAATGATGTCAGTATCCCTCCTGGGGTAGTAAATATAATCGATTTATCCTGAAACTGTTCTATTTGAATCTTTCCCTCTCCTCTCACAATACTTGAACATTTTTATCTTTACAATTTTTTTTGCTATAAATATTCACTTTTAGCTTTTGTCTCCAGTGCATGATTTCATATTTTTTGTTTTTATATTTAGTATTAGAACATTTATAAAATTACATTTTTGCTATTGCAATTCTGTTTTATTTGTTGTGTGACAAATGACAAATTATTTATTGTGCTGTTATCTCTGTGTGGAATGCTTTGGTAAAAGAGATCGTTATTATGACTGTTCTCATTTATGACCAAACTTCAATTAATGTTATTTCTATGAATACACTATCTTGATTGTACTCTGCAGAAAATATTACTGTCAATGAAAATAAAAGAAAAAGTAAAGCTATAAAACTGTCCATACATCTGAGTTCTGTTCCTATGTATACGTTCAAAAGCTTTGCATGAAGTATATTCTTTGTGAAAAGATAATTCAGTGTTAGGTGTCAGAGGAGAGAGGGAGCATTCCACTGGCTTGGAACACAAGAACAACACAAAAAGAAGGAATTTGAGACCTGTAAAGGAAATAAAAAAAATTCTACAATTTTTCCAGTAGATTCAACAATTTAAATACATGTGAAGTATAAAGAAAGTAAAAAAATCAAATAGTAATTGTTAGACCCTTAAAAAAAAAAAAAAAGAAACAAACCTGTCTCAGAACATTTTGTATTAACTTGTGTCAGAAAAAACACTTACAATGTTTCTGCATGGAAGAAAATTTCCTTTACCCGCTAAATTCTTTCATCTGGCCTAACAATTAAATCTATGTGAGGTTGATTAACAGGAGAAAATGACCAAACTTAATTATGTGTGCATGGGAAGCCAATATACCTGATAGGTTCAGAGACAGAAAGGGAAAATGAGGCATATATGACAGTCTGAGCTACAGATGAGGTTAGGCGCCTTGGGGTTTCAGAGAGTCATTGCAGGACAATAAGAAAATAGATGTTTAGTAGTTTGCCCTGCCGTAGGGATGAGGCCAAAATTAGGTTATATCTGATAATCTCGTAGTATGGGAAAGGCCCCTAACTCAAATTCTTCAAGGTAGTTGGGGCTGAGGGAAATGGAAGTTTCTCTTGGGCACACAGGGTCCCAGCTGCATTTAGCAGAAAATAATACACCTACCACAGAGGCACATCTTGGGCACATTCATTCTGAACCTCTCCATTTCCAAGAGGTGAAAATATTACCCTTCTTGTAAGGATAGTAAGATAACGATCCTTATCTTACTTACTAGAGGGGATTGAAATACTAGAAAAGTAGAATAACCGTTAACTCAGATAGTTTAATTCTCAAGTGACTATCAACCACATCAAATAGATGTGTTATGTCTTCCAAAAAGCACATTTTTCCTTTCTAAAAGGGATTGCAATTTTAAGTAAAATTTCAGGTTATTTTTCAATAGCTCACACACACAAATGCTAACTACATTTAAAGACAGTCTGCTTTTCAAATTCACTCTTTTACCACATATCATTAAGAAAAAGACTCATAATTTTATGAGTTCTTAAAGTGCCAACAGTAATTTAGGAAGCAAAGCTGTAAATCAATGTTTATGTGAAGCACATAAAATGCAACACTATTTCAACACAAAAACTGTTTGTACAGTAAGCATTCCATGTCTCAAACTTCCTGCTTCTTCATCCTTCTTCACTTTTTTTCATTGTTTTCCATGCCTCTAGGTCAAGGGATGTTAGCACAAGGTTTCTGCTTTTCGTCCCTGTCCCTTTCACAGGTGATATCATCTCAGTGAAAGCTGGAATGAGTGCTGTCATAGCACCCTAACCTCTCTTCAAGTTTACCTCTTCCCTTCTTTACTATCACGCTCTTCCTCACATCAAAACAACCAAGAAGCACTTAAATCAAAGAGATTCTTTTCTCCGTTATTATTTCTTAATCCCTCTGGCTTCATTTGATTCCTTTTAATGGTCTTCAATGATAATCATTTATTAAGGGAATCATCTTCTAAAAACATAATTCAACACCAAATCGGTTGCTTAGCAAATCTTCCTTTTAAATATTTATTTATAGGATGATTAAAATTGGCTTTCTTCAAATTCTTACAAGTTGTTAACATTGTTATTCTTTTATCTTGTCTTTCTTTCTTGGTATTTAGCAGATGGGTCTTATAACTTTGTTAATCATGTAAATTCTTCTACCTCCTGTTACAGATGTGCTTGATTCACCACTCACCAATAGATAACTATTAACACAAAAGATGGTGAATTATTGTCCTGTTGGAGTCACTGAAAAAGTCTCATGGGCGCAAATCAGCTTTGCTTCTTCATTTCATTCTTTTGATACCAACTAATGTCAGAAACTATTCAAACTGAGTATAAATTTTTAACACATTGTTATAGTAAACATAAAATCAAATTAATATAAAATGTAAAAAGGAAACAAAGAGTGATTTAGGTGTAACCAGTTTACACACTTTTGAGATAACTCCATATGTTTTAACTGTGTACCAATACCATGCGTGAAGTAAGGTGATTATCGATATTTTATGTAAAAGCCCACCGCTATTTAAGGCCCAATTATCAAGGTGTAACAGGTTGACTCCCTTTTCTGGTCACTCCATCTGTCAACCTAATTAAGCCTATGTGTGACTTATGTTTGAAGTGTGATAATGTGATGACGTGATGACTGACCAAATCAGATATAAGTAGCTGGGGTAAAGATCATGTTAGTCGCCTGAGACTCCAACACAGACTCCACATTGCCCACCATGATCATTTGGCAACAGCTGTGAAACACTCCGCCTCTCCAAACATGTTCATCGGGCCTGCCAAAGCGAGGACCTAGGCTTAGCTGGCTGTTCATCTTCACCGTGAGTGATTCAAGTCTACGCTATTTAGCTTGCTATGAGTGTCTTTGCCTATTCAGGCGACTCTTAATTGACTTCATTTTACTTTGTGAACTATGTAACAAACCCAGCTATAACTTAATTATAACCAACTAGTTTGTCACGGCACACATTAAAATTAAAATATTTGTGAATCTATTTTAAATGTAGTTGTATGAGTGAAAAAAAATCTATTACCTGACACAGCAACTTTCAATCTTGCGTGAACTCATAGAACTGACCCAAGACAATTAAGGTGATTTGCCAAACTATTGAAAGACTTCAATGTGTCTGTTCCAATTCAATATATCTAGAATTGGCTCTGTCATGTCACAGTATCAAAGATGAGATACATAATGAACTCTGAATTGGTAATAAATATAGCCATAGAGCCTGACCAGGCAGTGGTGCAGTGGATAGAGTGTTGGAATGGGATGCAGAAGAATCAGGTTCGAGACCCCCAAGGCCGCTGACTTGAGTCAGGGCGTATCAGCTTGAGTGCAGGGTCGTTGGTGTGAGCATGGGATTATAGACATGACCCCATGGTCGCTGACTTGAGCCCAGAGATTGCTGGCTTGAAGCCCAAGGTTGCTGGCTTGAGCAAGGGGTCACTTGCTCTGCTGAAGCCCCCCCAAGTCAAGGCATATATGAGCAATCAATGAACAACTCAGGTGCTACAACAAAGAACGGATGCTTCTCATCTCTCTCCCTTCCTATCTTTCTGTTCCTGTCTGTCTCTCTCTCTGTCTCTGTCACACACACACAAATATATATATAGCCATATAAAATTAAATTGAAATCATACAAAAGCCTTAACATTTAATATTGAGTTTTAAAAGCAATAAAAACAGTGTAAGCATTTTAAAAGAAAAAGCAGATTGAGTTCCTTAATTATAGGTGAAATTTACAAAAATAAAACTATCTTATATGTCTAGGCTGTCTTTATATTGTGAAAGTATAAGATGCCATACTGATTGTAAATATTTAATATATTAGAATGTGTCTGTCAATGATAGGAATAATTCTCTACATAAAGTTTTAATTTAATAAGTAAAGCTATTTGGGCCACTGAATTATTTATCTCACTAAGTATATAGTTCATAGAATAAATAAGTCACTTTTTAAAATAATTGAATGATATCTAAAGGGCTACATTGCAATTATTAAAATATTATTGCCCAAATTGTGCCTTTATTCTTCATGTGTCTAACTGGGCTCATAGTGAACTATGCACACACTGTAGAACAGAAATAATAGGAGCTGTGATATAACCTAAACCAAAAAAAAGGACACAGTATAATAGATTCAAATATGTGTGTATATATGTCTCATTAATTTATATTTTTATTATGCTATAGCTTATACAACTTGTGGAGTTGTTAAAAGAATTATATGGAGAGCTGGCATTGCACAAATTGCTACCAAATTTTACACACTTCCTGACTTTTAAAATCACAATACTGCATTCTACCCTGCTACTTTAAAATAATAGTTTTCTATTTCCTTTTATGACTCTGCAAGTTGCTCCTAACTCTTGTTTGCTTTTCCAGCTTTTATCTCTTCAATTTATTTATTTTATATACTCCTCCCTGATCATTTATCTGACTGTCCACATTTTATAGCAATCTTCTCCAAATTTTTGCATGTTTCTAGTACTTTATATAACTGCCTAGATTTTATAATTTTTGGACATACTTCTTTATTCTTAGTACAACAGGGATCATATTTTTGAGATATGAAGCTAATCCCTTTTCAATCTCAATAAGCCTTGCTCCTCTAATTCACTAGTTTAATGAAGGGGTAAATTTATACAATTCAGAATAAAGGGGCTCTTTTTCTGTTGTTGTTCTGTGTTTTAAATTAAAAAGTTTTTGAGTGCATAAGGAGACACCAGAGTAGAAAACTAGACTTATTGAGGGAAGAAATTGTTTTTTTCCCCCTAAATAAATGCAATTCTAAGTTAATGTATTAAGAATTGGGATGGGTTGGAAAAGGTGAGGTTAAAATTTTACTATAAGCCAAAATGAAGTGCAAGAAAATGAATATTAAGTAAGAAAGAACTGTTGCTACAGAAAAGAAAGATAACTTAGATAATTGTTAAGAGTATAAAGCACAAGAGGTGAATAAATTGGGAAGGGTAAAATATAAGATGTCAGTGTCTTCGTTTTTCCCACTTCTGATGATCTTTAGAAGCTGTGGGAATAAGCTATAATTTGGGGAAAGCTGTATCTCCTTTCTTTCCTTGACTCTCCCTGCCAAGGAGTGTGGACATACAAGGAAGTGGTACCCAGGGGTGTGTGTCTTTGGACAGCATCTCACCTCCTAATTGCCATTGGATAGACTGTAGAAGATTCAGACTTTTTTCAGGGACCAAATGGGGAGGAGCTGATATTATAAAATATGTTCCATTTCTGAGTGCTTTTCTCTAAATAAAGACAGACTCTCTAAAAAAGTTCCAAGTACATTCTTGTTTCATTAAAAGGTACATTCTGCTGCTTAAAATAGCTAACCACAAAATATTCTAGACAGAGGAAGCATGGACTTATTCTTTGGAAGGTGATCTTTGTGTTAGAGTTTTAGGTTCTAAATAATCTATACACTTTCAGTAAATCTTGTTACATGCGATGTAACACATTAAAAAATGCAATTATGAATGTTTTTTGAATTTTAACCGGAATAATATTTTTGCCAGTCCTTGACTTATCATTTGGATCTCTTGTGCAAACTCATGCCTGGAGGCTGTCAGTATGGACTTTGTGAACTACCTTTACAGATTTTCAGTCATTGTTGAGTGTATGTTTGAAAATACAGGAGAAAGCTACCTGGGAATGAACAAAGTAGGAAAAGAACACAAAGGACCAATCACTACAACTAACTTGGTCTTTCACTACTTGTCCTTTTCTCTTTCTCTTCACTTTCTCTTTGGTAGCATCTGAGAGGGACAATCTATAAAACATTCCTTAATTCAACAAATACTTATTGTGCACTTACTATCAGACATGACAGCAAACACTGTTTTCAGTGTTTGAGATACCTTGATGACTAAAACAGACATAAAAGAGATGAAGACCACTATACACCTATTCTGCTCACAAAAAATTAGGGGATATTTCAATATAAATATGAAGCAATAAAAAAGAGAAGCATTTGATTTATTTTTTATTAAACAAGAACATCAGAAAAGCAAACGACAAGTCAAAGAAAGTTGTTCGATTATTCAAATGCGATGCAAAACCAACTTTGATTTCATTGGTGAAAATGTACCAGACAAAAGGCTGAAAGTACTGGAGAGTCTGCATGACCCCTGGTCCCCTCATTTTCGTGAGCAGTATATTAGAATAGCCAAAATCCTGAACACTGACAACACCAAATACTGATAAGAATGTGGAACAACAGGAACTCTCATACATTGCCGGTGGGAATTCTAAAATGGCAAAGCCGTTCTGGAAGACAGTTTCTCAGCTTCTTACAAAACTAAGCATATTCTTACCATCCTGCCCAGCAATTGTACTCCTTGGCACTTACCCAAAGGAGCTGAAAACTTATGACCACACTAAAACTTCCACACAGGAGTTTAAAGCAGCATTATTCATAGTTGCCAAAAACTTGGAAGCAACTCAGATGTCCTTCGGTAAATGAATGGATAAACTGTTGGCAATGCAATGTTATTCATTGCTAAAAAAGAAACGAGCTATCAAGCCCTGAAAAGATGTGGAGGAAACTGAAATGCATATTAATAAGTAAAAGGTGCCAATCTGTAAAAAGCTACATACTATAGGATTCTAACTACATGACATTTTGGAAAATTCAAAACTATGGAGACAGTCAAATGTCAGTGGTTATAAGGGTTCAGGCAGTAGGGAGGAAGAGGCAGGCCACAGAGACTTTTTAGGACAGTGAAATCATTTTGTGTAATACGCTGATGATGGATACATGTCATTCTACATTTGTCCAAGCCCATTGCATGTGTGACACTGAGTGGGCCCTACTGTAAACTGTGGACTTTGATTATGATGTGCCAGTGTAAATTCATCAGCAGTAACAAACCTATCAATCTGGTAAGGAATGTTGTTAAGAGAGGAGGTTTTGCATGTGGGGGTTCAGGGGTACATGAGAAATTTCTGTACCTTCGTTTCAATTTTGCTGTGAATCTAACACTGCTTTAAAATAATAAAGTTGAGAGAGGTGAGAGAGAGAGAGGGAGATAGGTAGGTAGGTAGATAGATAGATAGATAGATAGATAGATAGATAGATAGAGCACAAAACCAGCAGGGTGAAAGCGCCAGGCCACAATTGTCATGCCAGGACTGGCCGCACAGAATGCTACCAGGACAGACAGACAGCTCATATTGGGCGCAGTGAGCAAGGAGAAGACAGAACGGAGAGAGGTCTGCTTTCTGAATCAGTACATTTCTGGTGCCAGAAACTGTAGCTGGCCCATTAGAGATGCTCAGTAAAAATGTGTTGAATGCATAACGATGGCATGTTTCTCTTTGAACCCATATGCTTCCCAGGGAGAAATACTGAATAAAAAATACTACATTAATACCATGAAAACTGAGTTATTACCCAAATATACTTAGTATCAACTCTCAAGGAGCTAAGACAGCATAAAATAAAATAAAATTTAGTGTATCCTTTGGTCAGCAATTGGAATTGAAAATTAAGAAAAACTGAGACCAGCTCTGAGTGCAAAATTTCACTTTTTTTTCACTTTTCTTGGGATCATTTAGAAACTTTGGAATATTTTTCCCATTCCCTTGGGTATTCTTTTTTTCTAGATCAAGTGGTGCAGTCAGGATCTCAGAGCGGGCGCTCCAGAGCCATGCCCCTCTGGCAGTGGGACGTTACATCAGCCACAGAACCAGGACACAATGATTTCGCTGCACCTGTACTACAATGTTCGTAATAGTAACACCACCACATTCCTCAAGCGAAACAAATAGTGAAAGCTTCAAATTAGAAAAGTGGGAGTATTTATAACAGGAACAATCTGTTTTATCATTTTGCTAGAGAAGAACTCATCAGCTCAGGTGCAGACACAGAAAATTAATTAGTAAGTGTCTTTCTGTCTATTTTACCAGATGGATGAAAGGCAAAAAGAATTTTATATGAAAAAGAGAAACTGTCACTTATATTAATATTAGTGGGGAAGCTTAATCATTGTAAAAAAAACAGCAACAACAAAAAAACAACTCAAAATGATAACTTCTCCAATGTGACAGAAGTTTTTTCTCTATTAATATAGTCCTCAGTTTTAGGTAAAAGTCATTTGAGGACCAGTCTCAAGGGGACCCATCATCATTAACCTCTCTTTTCCGTGGCTACTGTGGGAGAGGTCTTCTTTCCAGCCAGATACAAGGGAGCTCATTAGAGACCAGGCCTGAAAGTGTCTCTATGTCAACCCCACGGAGAGCTTATTGGCTAGAAAAAGTCGCAGAGTCACAAAGGGAGGCTATGGAGCACTGACGTCTGTACTTCCATGAGCCACACAGTCTCTGCCACACCATCTCTAGGAGTTCTTTATTTCAAATGTCGGTACAAGCCATTCCTATCACTTCCACAGTCACTGTCAGTTTACTCTTCCAAGTCCCACCCTAGAGTCTGGGTAAACACAACAGAGGAAGTGTATGTTCTTATATTTGATTTATTTGTGTTTCTCCACAGAGAAGTACCATTTTGACCTGTCAGAGAAGCTCACACTATGAATATGTAAAAAGAGAGAAAGAAGTAACATTTAAGCCCTACAAAAGTAATCCTTAATGGCTGGGGTTGGGGACTGGGCAGGGAGTGTGATGGAGGGGGAGAAGGGATGGGAATTATTTTCATGATCATGATCAACCTTTCTTCAAAATAAATATGACCATTCTTTCTCCAATTCTGATAGATATCAGAAAAAGTATTTTCATAGTTGTTGAAAGTGGGGAATGGAGAAGGTGGGGATTGCCTACAAAGTAGGTTGAAGCAACACTTTAGGGCTTGATTGGGGTGGTAGATTATATTTGCCAAAATTCATCAACATTGTATATTTTATTTTTTGTGAATTATACCTCAATAAAATAGAAAAAACTCACAATTTAAAAATATGGCTGAGAAGCAAAAATAGAGTAGTATGTGGTTTTCTCTCTGAATCGAACCAAATACATTTCAACATGTCAATTTAAGCAAGTCCCCAGTGGAAGTCTAGAGGGTGCTACATTGGCAGTGACTTGGTTCTGTGATCGAGCTGTTGTCTTCTTGTTTGGACTTCAGGTTTTTTTGAGAAGAAAGCATTTGTTTAGGTCTAATCATCTAAATCTACACAATCAGGTATGACAGGGGAAACAGTATAAAAAAGCCATTGTGAACACTGAAGACCAAACCTATTTAAGGAGATGTACCATATTTAGTAAAAACAACAACAACAAAAAAAAAAACCTTGTGATTTTGTTTTGTGTTGACAGAAACCCAAATTGTCACACAGGGAAGAAATCTGTGTGCATTACCAGGGTAGAAAATACTGTGGGAAAGTAAGTGTGTATATAGTGTACTATATATAATGTATGTAACAGGATTCGTTCTTAGTTTTCTGACAGTGTTTTTGGAGTGTTTTATTTCAGCTATAATGTAACAAAAATCTGAGACTTACCCAGAACTACACATGAAGATTTTGAGCACCAACAGGATTGTTGCTCCAAAATTACAATAATGAAATAGCCAGAAGAACTTTCAGAATGACCCTAGCCTACCAGTATAGATTAGGCAACCAACCAGCCCCCAGAGCATTAGAGCAAACACAGGAAATTAACAGAGATGCTGCTCACCAGTGGAAAGGGTTTGCAGAATCCTTCTCTCCCATTGAGTGAGTCATTGCTAAAAGATTTGTGATTCACAGCATTACCTCTTATATGAAAATAAACAAGCAAATAAATAAATGGCAAAACCAAACAAAGCAGAACAAAATCATGATCTCCTCCATATTCCTCAGTTTTATGACGATGAATTCAGTCTAATAAAAGCAAAGACATGCCATACATTAAACTAATGTCCTACATGAAGGAACACAGGTTGCAAATGACTAACAGACTATCTGCCCTTTCATAGAAGAATCTCTCTACTTTATAATTTCTTTGAATGTAAAGGGATGCTATCTATTCCTTTAGCATGAAAAATATCCATTGATATTTAACTTTCTGAGTTTTAATAAAAATATATAAATTCAAAACAGACACACTGCATAATTGCTTATAATTTTGATGGTGATTTAGACTGTGGCTCAGAATTATCCATCTTAGTCTATGATAGAACAACTTTTCTTAAATAAATTGATTTTTATTCCGTGTGTTTTTCAATTTTCTTTCCTCTGCTCAAATGCCTTCCAAAAGTTAACCACTCTTTAGGATATTATATCCTGGATGTCACCCCTTCATATGAAAAGAAAATTTTATTTAATCTCATCTCTCACACTTCCCTCATTCCTATTTGGTTGTAGTCAGGCAAAAAGCTAGCACTGATAAATGTTCTCCTTCAATTTGTATAATATATATTTTTTTCTATAGAGCTCTCAACTGTTTTTCATTTTAAAAAATATTTTGTCTAAAAACATAAAATATGAATCATTCAATGTTGAGAAATTGATTAGTCTCAGATTAAAGATAAAACAACAATAATAAAAATATCAATGCTTGTAGGGCTTAGGAGTACATAAATTGCCTCTTTTTACAGTATCAGGCCATTTCAGTTATTGTAAGATTAGAATGATGGGCCTAGAGAAACATAATTCTCTTTCTTTTTTTGTCTCTCTATTTTTAGGACATTTCTGAATATTTTATTCCTATTTTAACTTTGAAAATAATTCATCTGGTATCCAAAAATATGCTGTTGCTATTTTTTACTAGGATCATATTACATTTATAGATTAATTTTAGGGAGAATTGACATTCTTATGATGTTGCATTTTCTTTTCCAAGAACATGTCTTTCCTTATGTGAAAGGAAGCCTACTTTTGTGTTTCTCAGTGGCATGTAAAGTTTTCTTCAAAGAAGATTTTATATGTTTCTTGTTAAGTTTTGTATTTGACCTTTTGGCATTGTATTCTAAGATTTAGTCTTTGTCTATATGAAAAATCTGTTGATACATAGAAATGTATCAACCTTGTACCCAGCCCTGTTACTGCTGTGCCTTATTATTTATAATAGCCTTCTGATTTATCTTTCTAGATTTCCCCCCCCCCAAAAAAAAGTATTTCTAAGTAAAATAATTTAAAATTCTACTTCCCAATTTTTTGTTTCTAAATTTATTCCCTAATATTACTGACTAATACTGAGAAAATTTTATAATCAAAATGTTGATAGCAAATTTTGTTGCTTTATCACTGATTTAAAAAAGATTGTTTCTGATGGTTCTTCAGCATATATCTGCTCTTTTGCATGTATGTATAAACATAGACATATAGAAACTATCTTACATTATTATGATTTTAAAAGTCAAGAATAGATGTGAATTTGATGAAAAGCAATTCATTAGATTTAGTAAGATTTATATGACTATCTCTTGACTTGATAAATACAATTTATAATTATAGCTATCCTTTTTAACCACATTAACATTCCAGAAATAAACTGTACTTGTTTTCCTTGTTATTAAGTAAACAACTGAATTTATCTATCTAGTTTTTTAAAAAAAATGACTTGTTTTAATACATTTGCATGTTCTGTTAGTGTCCTTTTATGTGTATAACTTTAATGAGAATTTGGTATAAATGTGCTGCACACATTCATAAAAGAGTTTGGAAAATTTCCTTTTTTTCCCTCCTATTCTCTGGACAACTGAAGTTTAATTGCAGTTATCTACTACTTGAAGTTTTGGAAAAATTCCCTTATGAAACCATCTGGATAATAATTATTACACAATTTTATCTCTTGAATGTTAAATAATGTGTGTAGTCTTCTATATTAACTTTTTGGGGTCAGTTTTGGTAGCTTATGTTTTCCAAAAAAAAAAAAAAAAATATTTCATTCATGTTCTTAAACTCATTTGCAAAGATTTGACAAAATTGATTAGATATTTACTAATTTCTACAATGTCTGTGAATTTTTATTTATTGTTATTAATGAGTTCAGGGACTTGTCCTTTTTATTTATGTTTTCAATTTTACTTACAAGAAAACAATAGGCTTTACTTATTGACGTTAACCTTTGACTATTTATATTGAATTAATTTTGCTTTTATTTTTATTATTCACTTTTTTTAACTATTTTGTCTTTTCTCAAACTTTAAAATTGGATGTATACTGCTTTTAATATTATATATTCATTGCCTCTTCACACTATTTTAGCTGTAGGCATTTCGTAAGTTTAGAAATGTATATTTTGCTTGACATAATTTAATAAACATTTAGTTTGATTTTCTGTTTTATATAAGAGGTGTGCAATAGAAAAATTTTACATTTCCTGAGCTCTTCCAGAGCTATTTTTCATTTGTGGATAGCTGTCTAATTGTTCTTTGTGTGGGGGGGCGGAGGCAAGGGTCTCTAATGCTACCACCTTGGTAACATTATTCCTTCTCTCATGGCTCTTTTATTCATTTCTGAGTGATATGCAAAAAAGGGGAAGACTCCTGTGTTTATGCCACTAATATTTAAAAACTTCCTAGTATCCTTTTTTTAAAAAAAAAAAACCCATGTAGTTCAACTTTATAGAGGTAATATAATCAATGAAGTAGACATACTTTAACTCTCAGAATGCAAATTCATCTCCAACTGCAACCATAACTTTTTTTTTTTTTTTTTTTAAGAATGAATAGTTATGTCCCACCACTTTTTTGTAATCTTCTGTCTCTGGGGATATTGACCCATTGTTTTTACCTAGTATTTGCAGACTTGTTATTTATTCTCTCTACATACCAAATCCTACATTATAAATATATTATCTTCTCCATTTCATCTTCAGTAAACCTCTCTGGAATAAGTCTACCAATACTGCACTAGTGGAAAGAAAATAAAAAAAACAAAAACAAACAAAAAAATGGTCCTTATGGAAAAGAAGTAGCCAGAGAAGTCACAAAAAAGCCTTCCAAATGTGATTAGAAGGCTGTATTAGTTTTTTGTTTGTTTGTTTGTTTTTTAGTAGTTTTAAAACAAGTCCACAAATTCTTCGATGTTCCTTCCTTTAAGAGATAGAACTTAGTTCCACTCTTAAGTGTGGCTGGACTTTGTGACTTCCTTCTAATGACTAGAATAAAGCTGAAGTGATATGAGGTGATTTGGGAGATTCAGTCTTAAAAGCTACTGTGGCCTTCTTGTCACTCACTCTTTCTTGAATCACTGTGAGCAGCCATGCCATGCTGTGTGGAGAGATCCACAGAGTAAGTATTGTGATCTCCATTCGGTAACCATGCAAGTAAATTATCTCGGGAACAAATCATCCAGCCCCGATTAAGCCTTCAGCTGACTGTAACCTTTGCTAATATCCTGACTGCAACCTTATGAGAGAGCCTAAGCCAGAACCAACATCCCTGCCCCTCCTGAATTCCTAACATACAGAAACTGAGATAATAGATATTTATTGCTGTAAGTCAATAAGTTTGAGGGATAAGTTGTTACATACAATATATACTTATTATAAGAGCCAAGAGAACAATAAGATTTAAAGAGAAATGGCATACTTGACAATGTCAAATATGATACAAGGTAATGTCAAATGAGAACCAAAGAGCTTCCACTGGCTTTATCAACTTGAGATGCTAACTAACTATAGGATTGGTCAGTTTCACAGAAAACTGTGAATGAAAAGTCGAGATCATCAAGAGGTACAAAGTCAGAAAATGTGGCTAGTAAGTAAGAAAAAAGTATTTAAAAAATTTTTTTTACTTTTATTTTTTTATTTTTTTTACCACTCAGACTGCGTTCTCTCCGTCTTACTCTCCCAAAGGAAGAGAAGAATGATCATCAATGGCAAAAGGCAGTTGCACAAGCAACACCAAGAGCCGCCTTCACACTCAGGAGAGAACACTGTAACTCCTCCTCGTGGTTTCGGGTACTCTACACGGTCAGAGAAATTTCTCTAGTAACAAACTGTAGAAATGATCTCTGAAAGTATAATCTTAGTATTTTAAAATTTTGATTGTGGACATATAGGGGGAAGTAGGTGGTAATTGCAACCTACTTCAGAGTGCAGTATTGGTAGACTTCAGAGATTGACTCCTCATGCTGTTTGACTGTCAGTCCATTCCAGATAATCAATCCTGATATTATGATATGTAAATATATAAACTAAGGAAAACACAAATTATCATTGTAGTTTAGATTTGTGTACCTAAAATAAACAACCCAGGCAAATAGTATTCTCACAATGATTCTCATCTTGGGGTATGAGGTTTGGATAGACAAGAAAAGTTGGGGGAATATCATAGATGTTTTATTTAACTGAAAAGGCATGCATAGTTTTAGAAGACGTATTCCATCATTTATTTCATTTTGTTTATAGTCACAATACTTACTCTAATTAGAAATTTCAAAACATTGTAAGAGAATCTAGACTCTACTTTTTCATTTTTGTTGTTTATTTTTCAAAATGAGACATGAACTAGAATAGTTTGAAAAGCACTGACTTAAAGAACATTGCTTGCCAAGGCTAATTGCTTTTTGAGAACATTATGAAAGCAACAATATGTTGAAGGAAATAATAACAATTATTATGCATACTCGTACTTTTTGTCTAAAGAAAATGGGGAGCGCTTAATGAATTTAGCCTTTAGCATTGGACAGGAAATGTCTGAAGTGTACAAATTGTTTAATAGTAGAGAAAAGGGTGGTTGGCAAATTATTGTTAAAACCTTTGCCTCCCTGTTCTCATGTTTTAATGCTATGGCATCTGGAAATCTTAACCTTTTCTCCTCGGGTGATATTTTGTCTTGGTTGACTGGATCCCTGTAACTTTATGAGAAGATCACTATCCATTTGTCTCTTTTCAGTGAATTTTCAAGGAACACACGTCTCAAATGTGTGCTCCAGACCAGCCGTGGTTCATCAGTTCTTTCACTTTTGCATGACTAAGCTGCTGTACATCATCACTCGAACTGTAGAACCCACGTTACTCATCTGAACATGTCTGTTTTCTAAGTGGGTTTATTTTCTTCAGTATAAATACCAAGGCAAAAAAAAAATTGTCTCTGTGTGCACTAATTGTTATTTTTTACTTTCTCCAGGTTCAAAGAAAAATAGTAAAGATTTATGCCAAAGTAGTTCTAGCAAAGAAAAAAAAGCAAAAACAAAAAAACCACAAAAATGCTTCAGCTGGTGTTGTGATTTATGATTAATGCATTTTCCCCCTTTTGCATGAACCACCATGGAAATCTTAGCTTTTTAATTTTATTTCAGGTATAGAATAAAAATGGCAAGAGGTTATTTCAGGGCAAAATTTTGGAAAATAATTTGAATTAGCATAAAGTTAACATTTCCTAAATGGCTATTTTCAGAAACTAGACCATTAACCTTTAGAAAAGACGGAAAAAGAAATATACTAGAATTTTGCATTAGCTTTACTGCCTTCAGACAGAACTTGAAATAAGAAACATATCTTTGGGACTTATTAAAAACAGTGCTGTTTATCAGAAACTAATAAAACTTTATAATTAAACACCCCTACCAATAAGTTAACCCCATTCAATATAATATATTAAAAGCTATTTTATTTTCTAGAGTTATGAAATAAAATGGAATAAAAAGATAAAGTATTTTTCAGTTTATATTAGAAAATTTCTAGAGAAAATTAAAGAGTCTGATAAAAGGGGGTAAAATATAAGGAAAAATGTAAATTTAGGTAATTAACAAATTTATACAGAATGATAAAAACTTCTAAAATGATAATATCTCTTTCATTAAAAAATCACATTGAAGAAATCTAACTATGTGGAGCCTTCTAAACAAGACCTAAATAATCTGGGTTGTTTTTTTTAATTTATAATAATTTATTGGAATGCCACTGGTTACTATATAGGTTTCAAGTGCCCGATTCTACAACACATTTCTGTATACTGTATTGTGTGTGCACCCACCCAGGTTAAGTCTTTATCCATCACTATTTATCCCCCTTTTAACTTCCTTCACCCATTTCCCCCATTAAATTGAACCTGGACTCATGTATATCAATGAGAATGGGCAGCATTGCAGTGTTTGCAAATAGCTAACATGGGTTTCAATGGTAAGGGCTACTAATGGAATGGGAAACAGAGGCCATCCTTGGGGATCTGGGGCATTGGCTAGGAGTTAGGAATGAACCTGTCCAAGAGGAAATTGGCCTCTTGAAGAATACTTGAAAATTGAAATCTGTGCTGTTAAAAGCAGCTGTAGACTGAAGTGCTAACAATCTATTCTAGTCAAGTGCTGAGATGATGGATCAAAGATGGAAGCCGCTGGCACCGCCAGTGCACAGAGCTACAAACGCAAGGCTGTGTGACACTCTTGATCAAGCTCTTGGAATTGTTGGTACCTCCTCTAATATGATGCTTCATAAGCCCCCAGCACAGAGGAAGGAATATCACTTAAAGAATCTAATTCTAGTTCCACTGTTATACACAGCCTTAGAGTACAATGGGCAACAGGAAAACTATGTCATTGCTTCCCCTCTTCTTTACTTTTCTCCAAAACACTGCTCTGGGTCTTGTGTGTCTATTTGCTAACTGGCCTTCTTTGCTTCACAGCCCTATTGGATGAGTAAGTGATATCCTTGTGCTGCTCAGTCCCTCAGAAATCATGTGTGTTTGTACCTCATGAATGAAATGAGAACATGTCATTATATGAGATAGTGTTACTATGATGTTGCAACAGTTACTCCTAATTATCATGTTTTCATTATAAGGTTTTCAACTCTTGGTGCAAAGAACTGCTTTATCCACTGGAGGAAGTTAGTGATTTTCATGTTATGTCTGCATGTAAGCTATAGTGGTGGACAGAGGTCAATTATCTCTGCTTTCTCTTGTGTTTGCTTTTGTACAATCTCCCTTGAGGGTCAGTAGGGTCTGTGATTTATAGCAAACCAATAGAATGTGACAAGGATTATGGAATATTATTTCCTTAAAGATATCACCCAAGATGGTATCTTTCATCTTGCTAGTGGACACTTTCTCGTGTCACTTGCTGGCTTTGGTGAAGTAGGCTGCGGTGCAGAGAGGCCTAAGTGGCAGGGAACTCAGGGGCCTTCCACGTGACAACAGGGAGGGAGCTGAGTTGCTCAGCTGCACAGAACACAATGGACTGGGTCCTCCTAAAAACCATTTGTGCTTAGAAATGGACCCTTTTCACTTTTGTGTCAGCTGAGACCAAGCCGTGGCTGGTGTCTTAAGCACTGAAGCAGGGATGCCAGGCCTATACTCCTGACCCACAAGGACTGTACCAATTTATTGTGCAGCAATAGCCAACTCATCCCACTGCGCACATGTAGGCATACTACGCTTCATCTGTTGTGCTTTGTTTTGTGAACTGACTGATCTTTCTTGATACAAACTTTATAACTTCCTGGATGCAAATAAATAGAGATATTTGTTATTCAGTAATGTCAGACACAAAGAATGTTCCATTCATGTAAACCAAGCAAAGAACAAAGAGCATGGGCTCAGCTATGTGTTGGAAAATCAAATGAGTTTCCTAATATTAGCCCTCAGGCTCATATTTCAATACTGTAGGTACAGGTAGAAATCAATGGACCAATTCTAGGTCCTTTCTGAATATTCTACATTCAGTCACTACCTCTCAATTTAAACTTGTCTTGACATTAAAAAAAAAACTACTCCTCATTAAAATCAGTAAATAAATGCATAGCACACTTTCGTAGGTCCCTCTCCTTCACCCAGGTCTGCAGAATCTAAAGAAGAGACATTTGTTTTGTCTGCACATGGCTGATGGCAAGGGAAATACTTTCATGTTGGGGGGAAGAAGTTTAAGTGTAGCAGAAGGAGACATTACAATAACCATAAATCAGAACAATTTATGCTTTGTCCAAACCAGAAGAACAACATTTCTAGTACACGACCAACACGAGTCACTCCTTGCCTTGCCCCATGCCTATCTATATTATACTTGACTCAACTTAAAAATTAAGGCCAAATCATACTATTAAATAATTTTAAGTAAAAATAAATAAAGAGACAGAACCATCCATAAGGTAATAAACATACTTTGAGTCCCAAATTATGTCCTCCTGAGGAGGGTACAAAATTATTTTACTTTCAGGTAGGTCAATTCTGTATCTATTGCATTCATTGTTCTGAATTTTATTTCTCCAAGTTTGAGGCCTTAAATATTTTATATTTTTTGTTCCTCAAATTTATACTCAATAAATTAAACAGATGGTCTTCATGTTCATTCAGATTGCTTAAAATTACCTGGATCATTTCTGGGTGTATTTCCTCTCAGATCATTGTGCTGGTCTGTTCCTGAAACTTCTCTTGGATTGCAATAATCAAATTATTCAAATACAGAAAGATCCAGATGCTCCTGGCCATTTATACCCTTTATGATGACTGACTAATGCAGGAGCACAAACCCCAGCTCTCCTGCTTTGGATAAAGATAAATTCTTCTGTGCAAATATGCCAGCAGAACTCCCCAGAAGGCTAGAGCTGAGGCTGAGGCATGGCTGGAAACCTATACCATTTGCTTAGCTTCTTCTGCCTTTCTTTCCTGCTTCTTTCTCTATCTCTTGGTGGGTTTTTCTGGGATGATTTCCTTAATAAGTTGCTGGCACGAAAATATAGCTCTTGAGCTCCACATCGAGGAAGCTTGACTTAGGACATAAACCATGAGGAGACTATTCTACTTTGGCAGAGTCTGTGCCATTCCCTGGATTTAGGTATGTACTGCTGGAGGCTCGAAGGAGCAACCGTGTTTCTACAGGGTTAGAATGGAAGCTCTGTAATTGCAGGGATTTTGACTGTCTCCTTTATCACCAGATCATAAGAGGCTCCCACAGGCCTGATACATAGAAAATGCTTAATAAATATTTCATGAATGCTTTAAAGGCTATATGTAATGAAAACCTGGTCAAAAAAGTAAACTAATAAATTAAAAGACAAACTAATATGCCATATGAAAAAAAGGGCATGACAACATATTCTTCTATGTTAACTGTCTAGTGAGACATAATAACCTATCCGGAAACTTAGTAGTGCAAAACAACAATGGTCCTTTTATTACTTCCTGTGATTCTGTGCTTCAGGAACTTATAACAGTAGGAATGGCTTATCTGTCTGGGGGAGGACTGAAAGACTCGGGGCTTGTGTATATTGTCTGAAATCTCTTTAGAAAATAGACCTGATAGTTGTTGTCTGACAGTTGATGGCAACCTGGAAGGGGAGACAGAGAAATGAGAGAGAGGAGGAGACGAAGAGGAGAGAGAGAGAGATGAAGGATATATATATATAGAGAGAGAGAAAACTGGCAGTAGAAGCTGTGTTACCTTTAAGAGTTAGCTTCAAAACTTGCACAGATCACTTCTGCCACCCAGGCTCAAGGGAGGTAACACTGACACCACCTCTTGATAGGACATGTTAATGTCGCATTGCATATTTGAAGGTCTGCAGTGAGATACACATTGGTTAAGCTGTCCTAGGGGTTAAAAAGTCTGCCACATTCCAAATATAAAAAGTAAATATTTTTTTCTTTAAATATATAGAAAAAGAATACCAGCTTCTAAATCAGGCCAGAGACTGATTTCTTTCTCTAGAATTTTTAATTTACTCTGTAATTTTTATTAAACTTCTCTTTGTAAATGTTTCTTTCTGCATCTGTAATAAGATAACACTTCCAGCTCTGGTTTCTAATATATTTAAATATATTCATAGTTGAAATATAATGGCTAATTCTCAAGGTAAAGTTTAATAAGGGTATTGTGGTTTTAGACTATGAATTTTGGAAATCTGAGTATATAAAGAGAAATAATTTTTGGTACTAGACAATCTTCAAGTTACCTTATATGAAAAGCCACAAAATGTTGGATGTTCATTAAGAGGAAGGGTTCTGAAGTCAGCTTGCTAGGATTCAAACCACAGCTCCTACCTGTGTAAATGGGACAGACACTTCACATCTCTGCCTTTGCTTCCTGATCTGAAAAAGATGGCATAATAACAACTAATATTTAGAGCTGCTCCTGCGAGGAGAAATTAAGTTGAAAAACAGTGAGTACTGAATTCTGCAGCACATAACTAAAATTAGAATGATACAGAGAAGATGATCACGGCCCTTTGAGCAAGGATGACACACAATTTCATTAAGCATTCCATATAAAAAAAGTTAAAAAGCAATTCAATATATGTTAACTATTGTAGTAACTATTGTTATCCTGAACCAATTTAGTTGGATATGCACCTATATTGGAGAAGACAGAAAGTAGCCTTAATTACAAAAAAAAATATGTAACATGACTATTAAATTCATATATTGCACAGTATAATGGCATGGGTAGTGACAGTAATTGCATTGGTTTCCCAAAAGATATAGCCACATCCTAACCCTTGGAACGTGTAGATGTGAACTTGTTAGAGTGTTTGCAGATGTAAGTAAGGGAAGGATTTTGATATGAGATCATCTTGGGTTATTTGTGTACTCCCTAAATCCAATGACAAGGGTACTTATTAAGGGACGGAAGAAAAGAAGACATAGAGAAGAGGAAAAGGCCACGTGAAGACAGAAGCAGAGGAACTCCCGGAGTCACGAAAAGTTGGAAGAAGAAAGAGAAGGACTCTCCCCTGGATATTTTGGAGTGAGCACTGCCTTGCTGACACATTGATTCTGGACTTCTGGTGTCCAAAATGATGAGAATAAGTGTTTGTTCATCTAAGCCAGCAAGTCTGTGTAATTTGTTAGTTACCCTAGAAAATGAAAATGGGAGGAGACCCGGCGGTTCTTCCGTTTGATACCCAGGGTGCATTACTTTCTGTTCTCTGCTATTTTGCCTGGAATAAAACTGATGGCAGGCAACAGCTAACATTCAATTTCACAGACTAGTAGCTGTATCTGCTAAATGTTTTTGATTAAATTGCTATGTGTGTTTATCATTGGACCCAATTTTAGAACTAGAACTTGGGGTATTTGGCCCACCACACAGCCTCTAAATTGTCCTTGGTTCAGTAAGTCAACAATTATAGACAGTGAAGCAAGCAGGTAGCATGAGGGGTGCAGGTCACCGTGAATGTGATCTGCTTAAGAAGTTTTCATACCCTTAGAGAACTGGTGCTTCTATTCAGAGATGTTTATTTTCCCATAAGAAAACCAAACATTTATAAATATGTTTTTAAACTGTTCTTGATCATTCTTTCTTTCCCCAAACAAATCATTCTGTTAAGGATATATGACATCTTTAGTTTGAAATTGGCTATTAATGCAGCTAGAAAATGTGTTTCAGAAGCCCAGTTGGGTGTACCATCATTCATATTAATATTCTTAATACATGTATATTACTGCCTGAATGTTTAAATTTAGAAGAAAAATCAATGTATGTCTCTCTGACACTCTCAAACAATTTGTAGTTTAATTTACCTCCATGCATTATTTACAGAGGTTATTTGTAGAGTTAGGAACTCTGTTTTCTTTTTTCCTTTACATAAAAACTGTGATCAATTTTCCTTTACATAAAAACAAAGTTACAGAACCAACAGGACTGCAGAAAGCCCATCTATAAAAACGAATGGCGAGGCAGGATACAGTTCCCTCAAGCTAACTTATACCTTAAAAGCTGCTCTCTGGCACAGGCTCTAGAAGAGCACATGGAATCTTTTTGCTGACCAACCTTAATTGTGGTTACTGTCCGTGTGCGGTCCTGTGAAAGCATTCTAAATCATATTTAGAAATAAATATGCTGTCATCAAGACCTGAGGGTTGCTTTCAATTTATTATCATATGTTATCAACTAGTGCTTGATCTTTTCTCTTTATATCCATATTTTCTGTGCTATATTCACAATAAAGTGATTGGGACTATTTTCTGCAATTATTACAATGTGAGGAAACATTATGTGTTTTAATAAATGTTTGTTAAAAAATGATAAAAAAAACAATTTATGTAGCTGTGTCCGTAGTACGCTTCAAAATAATTTGATAGCAATGTGTGAATATGAATTTTAAATATTGACTTAAAAATGAGGTTTAACCAGACAAAATACAGTTTTTATATACAACATTATTTTTTAATTGTAGAAACATCATTTAAAGGTAAGTGCATGTTTAGATGAAGTGGACAGGCTTATGTCTTTTGTTTTCCTTTCTAATTTATTTATATTTTACATTTTTTTTTAAATTACAGTATTTTCATTAGTGAAAAAAGACTTTTTTGTTTGAAAAATAAGAATTGATTCTGTAATTAAATTAGATATTAAAACTTTACAAATGTGTAAAACTTTAAAATAAAGAAGTAAGATAACATCCTTTTCAATAATTCTAACTGATGACTTGTTAATCTCTTACTTTTCAAATTAGTATACTAGCATATTTATTTTTGCATCAAAAATTATTTTTTTCTTAAAACCACAGTCATATTACTGACTTAAAAACATTATTAGAAAAAAAGTCCGTGCTTAGTGTTGGATTAGTTTAAACTGAGCTCAATTTAAACATTTAAAAAAATGATAGTGTTCATATTGGGCCATTTTATAATATGATAGTATCAAGAATAATTTATACGCGCAAATAAACTTTATTTGGAAGATGAATAGACACTAAAATCAGTTAAAAAAAATCACGATCTTAACCAAAATAATAAGGTTCATTTCTTTCATACTTAAAATTGGGAAAGCTATCAAAATGGTTTTTTAAAAACATAATCTGGCCCTGGCTGGTTTCTCAGTGGATAGAATGTTGGCCTGGCATATGGGTGCCTTGGGTTTGATTCCCCGTCAAGGTACATAGAAGAAGTGACCATTTGTTTTTCCTCGCTTCCTTTTCTCCTTCTCTTCCTCTTACCCTTCTCTCTCTTTTCCCCTCCTGCAGCCAGTAGCTTCATTGGCCCAGAGCCCTGAGGATAACTCTTTTGAAGTGCATTAGCCTCAGGTGCTAATAATAGATCAATACTCAAGCATTGGCCCCAGACAGGGGTTGCCAGGGGTATCCCAGTTGGGGCACCTGAAGGAGTCTGCCTCATGATCTCCCCTATTCTCATCTAAAAACAAAACAACTTCAACAAAACAATCTGTTGGGATGATGTTTTGGAGATGGTTAGTGGTGATATTGCAGAACAATGTGACTGTATTTAATACCACTGAATTGAACACTTAAAATTAGTTAAAATAGCAAAATAATATGTATATGTTAACATAGTAAAAGAAAAAAAGAAAGAACATATCTCTGTCTCATTTTATCAGTAAGAAAAATTTATTCAGAATTATGCTACTATACAGAAGAAAAACCATAAAGTCAAGTTGCTTACATAATACAAATGTTTTGTGACATCATGTTAAGAACACCCCACACATCCATTATAACCAAAGGGAGATGGAATTCTTGAGATAGAGTGATTTTACAACTGTAATTTCAGCTATGTTTTTCAACTTACATTTCATTACATCAACGACTGTTCACTTATAAAATCTAGCAAAATTCCAAAGTAAGAAATCAAATGTCTTTAAATAAGATGTCAGGTTGACTATAAATTGGAATTTTTTCCAGTTTTAAATTATTTTTCCAAATCTAGCCATACTTTAAAATATCAATTCTCTAATAAACCAATATCTTAAGAGTTGTTTGTCTTACTGGATCTTTCCTTTTTGTAATATTTGTGTAATCATTCAATTTTGAAATGGGAGTGGGATGGGGAATGTGCCTCACCTCCTCCTCTTTCCTTCTATCCTGGAACCAGATTACACAGTTTGTATGTCCTGTTTTAAAATATTTCAAAAACAAAAACCTTTTGTCAAGTCCTGCGCTCTGTGGCGCTTTAAATTCTAAACCTGCTATGGTTGCTGGGATAATTTACCATGAAAGGAAAAGAAATGCCTTTGGTATATAAAAGAAAAAAAAAACAGAAGAAAGAAAAGACATGAAAAAAAGAAAAGAAATGCTGAGCTCACAAACAGGCTGGAGCTTAAGGAGGTGCCGTGATTAGTTATATTTCATAATATGAAAGATCGGGCCAATTTGGATCTCCTTGCCTGGTAGGATCAATCCTGTCAGTCCATTTGTTTACAACCCCTTGTGATTTCTGTATCCCACAACACTTTTGCATGAAAATGAACCATAAAGGCAATCAAAACACCTGCTTACTGACAAGACCGATTACTGCTTTGATTTATCCTCTAAGTGTGAGCTAGTTTGCTGCTACAAGGGCCTTGGGTTGGCATATAATTCGTCAGATTTGAAAGTCTCCTATATCCCAGAGTTTCAACTGTGAATGTCTTTTGTATAAGCTAGAAAGTTCTGTTAATCCCAGAACCCTCAGTACAAAGTTTTTCTACCATATTGGTTCAAGTATCTTAAGTTACTAAGTGACTGTACATTATCAGACTAATTTGAAAGGCTTCTGGTATACCTTAAGACAACATTTCTCAGCACCCCACCAAGCTCCAATAACCCAGTTTAATTCTCTTCCTTTGTAGTCTTCCAAAGCTGACATGTCATTTTTTTTATGTGTGTTATAAACAGATAGGCTTGAGGGAGATATTTACATCACTGATGCAAGACAAGACAACCTCTCTATTTCTGGATTCAAGACAGTGACTCAGTCATTAAACTGGGAAGCGTATTGATATCACGGGGCATAGTTGTAGAATTCAGTAAGGTAAGCTAATCTTATACAAAAAGTCATAAATGTGCCTGAATTCAGAAGGCATTACCTGGCAGAATACTTCTTTCCCCTTTTCATACCTGAAAGAGCAAATCCATTTTGCCTTTCCCAGCTGAACTGTTTATATACATTACTTTTAATGAGAACTGGGAAAAACATTTTCCCCCCATTTCACTCCAAAACCTTTCAAGTGTTTTATGTTTGTTTGTTTGTTTTCTTGAAATTTGGTACTTGAGACCATGTCACTTTAGCTTAAATAAAACTGAAAAGTTATTTCATGAATGCTTTACTAATCAGGGTACTTTATTTACTGTGAAAGATGAGCCTTCTATCCAATGATGGTGCAAAATGATACAGGCATTAGAATGACAACTGGGGTGAAGGCTAATTCTCACTGGAAAAAGAAAGAAAGCCATAGAACAGAGAAAGAATTTTAAAACATTTAAAAAATGAACACCTAAAAGGACACACTTGTGAATACAGGTAATGCATGTCAATGTGCCAAGAGCAAAGCTATTTGTTGATAATCTGCTCTATTCCAGAAACACACACACACACACACACACACACACACACACACACACACACACAGACCTATTAAGCGACAATAAAACTGAGGATAAAACTTCACTGATTTGCCAGAACTCAATGTCAGCCCAGGCTTGCAAAGCCACTCAAGCTCCAAAGCTAACTTTCTTCCACCATCCCCCATAGCAATGCATAGTTTAGTCATAGACATGTGCCTTAGGAGAAGTCAAGTAATTGTAGTTCAGAGACCATCTGTATTTTTCAGCTTTTATACAGTGCTAGTGTTCATAGTTTCAAAACCTTCTGCAGCTGGTCCTGTTCCTGCAAATGTGTGTTTCTGCTGAGAATTTGGCTCCGCTCCAAGAACGTGTACAGATAAAACCAAGGTCTGGGTACAGTCTTCGCTTCAAGTCAGTTCAAAGGTCTGAGGAGACGTCCAATTTGTTCTGTATTTATGTTTAGTTAAAGTGACCTGGTTTAAAGTACCCTGTGGCTCCCCAGCAGGATGTACTTTGTGTGGATTAATCAGTCAAAAAATAATAATAATAAAAATGCACAAAAATTTTTTTCTTCTTTTTTGCTTCATTTCAAATTGAATTATCAATAGACAAATAACAGAGTTTTGCTACAAAATCATTTGTGGGATTTCTTTGTAACCAAGTCAAGAAGAAATACTTGTAACTAAAAGCAGAATATTGGCTGAATTTATGAATCTCTTTGCATTTGAAAGTCTAAAGAAAATGTTGATAGAAAAGAGACTGGAGTTAGTCAAAGTCTGGTGACATTCATGAGACTAAAGTATGAGTATTAGCAGGTCATTGATATAAAAGAGTTGAATCAAATTCCTCTGAGAGTAGGAAGATGTATCCATAGTTGTTATGAACTTGAACTCAAATATGAGATTGTCTGGGTATGGTTCCTAGCTACACTTTTACATTATTTATAAAACCTTAATCTAGTTTTTGAACTACTCTGATCCTCAATGTTCTCTTCTGTAAATAAGAATTCTAATATGACCCACTTGAATTAGATCATTTTAATAGATACAAGGTGACTGTTTCACAAGAAACAGTAAACATTTCTATTGTGATAAATACAAGTTAATATGTAGTGAGTAAAATAAGAGATTTTTGTCCCATTTTTAAAGATAAAGAACAGTTATCTTTTTCTGATGCAAAGGGAATTCAACATGTACAAAAATCTAACCAAGGTATTCACTAGCCTTACCAAACCACAGAGTTATTTATCTTACTGAATAATAGAGCAAAAAAAAAAACAACAACCAAATATTCAACCCTTAACCATTGATAATTACCAAAAGCTGCCTGACCTGTGGTGGCGCAGAGGATAAAGCGTCGACCTGGAAATGCTGAGGTCGCTGGTTCGAAACCCTGGGCTTGCCTGATCAAGGCACATATGGGAGTTGATGCTTCCAGCTCCTCCCCACTTCTCTCTCTCTGTCTCTCTCTCTTCTCTCTCTCACCTTTCTAAAAAAATGAATAAATAAAAAAAAATTACCAAAAGCTTTTATAATCTAATCATCACCGCTTTCTATGTATTATAGCTCTTAAAAAGCTCTTCATCATTCTGATCAAGTCACCATTACATTTCATCTGGATGACATGAGACAAATGACCACTGGCCCATCCATACTTTATATTGTCAATTTACAATCCAATCTCCACTGTGCTGTCACAGTGGCCTTTAAAAATTCTATCAGCAGGTCATTTTGGTAGGAAAAGGGGTTTAGGGAGGTGGAAGGTGGTTAAGGGGAGATCAATGGTGATGGAAGGAGACTTGACTTGGGGTGAGGAACATGCCATGCAGTGTTCAGATGATGAATTATGGAATGGCACACCTGATACTTAAATAATTTTATTAACCAATGTCACCTCAATAAATTTAATAAAAAAGTAAAATCTGTTGTGCCTGAAAAAAAATTCATCCACTGCTCAAAATATTTGATGCCTTGCAATTATTCCTAGTGTGAAAGCAATATTCTTAACCCAGCCTGAGAGATGACATGGCCTCTGTTTCCCAAACTCCTAGCTTCAGTTTTGCCCTCACTCTTTCTCCACTCACAGGACAATTATTTAGATTTCTGTCTCCACTCCACTCCTCTGTAGTGTCTGCTCCATCAGCCAGCAGTGCTCTCCAGTCCTCTCTTAGTAGATTCCATAGTGTAGCTCTCAAGATTTTACTTTCAGTTATCCAATACTGGATAAATAAGTTGGTGTTATTTTGATGTTCCACTTCTAATTATACAGGATCTATGCCTATAATGTATGGGCATAAACATCTTTCACATGAGGACTGATTTTAATATGCCTTCTCTCTTACTTTTCAGTGTTTTATAAAGTAAACTTCAGAGGAGCTCTGCTCAGTCCTTTCCAGTAACATTAACTTAGAAACTAACCTGTAGGGTTGCGTTAATTTGAGTGAATGTCTGCCATGTAATCTATGGTGACAACCTCTTTGGTATAGCAGCAATAACAACAACAAAAGCACCAGTTTTCACCAGATTTGAACAGTTGAGGAAGAGAAATAACATAAAAGCAGAAGAGAATAAAGAACAACATTTTTAGAAATATCATTCAGTTCATGAATAATGAGATTTTTTTAGTTATTTTTATTTATTTATTCATTTTAGAGAAGAGAGACAGAGAGAGGGGGAAGGGCAGAGGACCAGGAAGCATCAACTCTTATATGTGCCTTGACCAGGCAAGCCTGGGGTGTTCAACCAGCGACCTCAGCATTCCAGGTCAATGCTTGATCCACTGTGCCACCACGGGTCAGGTAAGAATGAGAGATTTTAGTTCCACAACACCCTAAGAGGTTTGACTGATTAAGAAGTTAAATAATAGTTTATGCAGTTTTCCATAGTGGTTGTACCAATTTGCTGTCCCCACAGCATGTATAAGAATTCCCTTTTCTCCATATCCTTGCCAACACAAATAATTTTTTGATTTTTGATGCTAGCTAGTCGATTAATGTGAAGTGGTATTTCATTGTGGTTTGATTTGCATTTCCCTGATGATTAGTGATGAGCATCTTTTCATACGTCTTTTGGCCATTTGTATGTCTTCTTTGGAGAAATTTAATATATTGAGCTGCCTCAAAAAATTAAAAACAGAGCTATTATATGCCCCAGAAATTTTACTTTTGGGAATTTATCTGAACAAAACAAAAACACTAAATCAAAAATATGTATGCATCTTTATGTTAATTTTCAAGAACTTAGATTTGGAAACAAGTGTCCATCAATAGGTGAATGGATAAAAAATGATGTGAAACACACACACACACACACACACATACACACACACAATCTTGATATTAAAACAACATAGATGGAGCTAGAGGATATTGCACTGAGTGAAATAAATCAGAGAAAGACAAATACAGTATGGTTTCATTTATATATGAAAACTAAAAAATCCCCAGTACAAAATGACCAAACAGAACAAACAAAACAGACTCATAGACAAAGAGACTAAAGGGGTAGTTGCCAGGTGGGATTGAGATGGGGGGGATGGGTAAAAAAGGTGAAGGAAATATAGTTTATAATATTGTGATTAGTTTGCATAGTAACAGATGATTACTGGAATTAGGTATATAAATGTTGAACCTGATACTGTATACCTGAAACTAATATAATATTGTACACTACCATTTACAAAATGCTCAGATCATGGGTTATTAGTTAGGTTGCTGGGGCTGTATTTATATACCATGAGGGCACCTTTAAATGATTCTCTTGAAAGAATCATTCAAAATGAGAACAGCAAAAGCCTTATCATATTTCTCCTGAGAGTACCAAATTTAGTGTTATCTAGTTCAATCAAGCGAAATGGCATAGTAAATGGATGATGATTAATAAAGAATCATCAATTCAATATCATATGCAGTATAAGTTTTAAAAGATCCATTTATTTTTGAGTTAATTGTGCCTTCCTAGAATATAAATAAGAACTTTGGTCTCTAATTCCAAGATATGCAGCCCATACATAAACTACAATTAAATGTGCTCCCAGGTCTCAGGAAGGTCCTAGATTGAATTTTTGGAATTGTTTTCTAGTAGCATATGATATTGGCCTTAAGTGCAGTACCTCTCCCTGCTATCTTTGAGTTGGTAACATTAGAGTTTGCCCTTTTCACTGGGAAATTTAGCAAACGATGTAAAAATCCTCCATACGCTTTGGCTTGGTTTAACTGAAAATCTTCTATACTGCCAATGCCTAAATTGTTGTTAATAATTGCTATGCTGTGTCATATAAATGTGAGTACACATGATAAAGCTCAGGATTTCTGGCTAAATAATATATAAAAAGTTAAAGTTTTATTATACATGCAAGATATAAAATTTATCTCAGTAAAATACACATTTTTTCCCATTTGAAAATACATTTTAAATGGTACAGAAGATTGTTTTCTAATGCAAAGCAGGGTTTCATTGTGAATTTTAAATACCTTTTCTATGGTATATAACAAAACTAAGAAATAAAACACAACTGATTTGAATAACGTTTGCTGTTTTTTTCATTCTTAATATATTACCTAATTTATAGGGCATAGTCATAAATCCATATAACATGTGCTTCCAAATGCAAAATTATTAGATTGGCTATTTTCTTTCCATAATTTATGATTCACCTGCATTAACTTTATTCAGACAGAATATGTCCTCCACCTAAACCCCACCAACGCTAGTAGCAATTCAGCAATTTTTGGTGTTGTCATGTAATTTTTGTAAAACTTAATTTAGTTAGACCGTGAGTTATTTCAAATTTCAAGAAGTAGAATGTTTCCCTTTTCATTTTTCTCTTGGTTATACTCATTCTACACCTTCTACCTCCAATCCCCGGATATAGAAGAGTAGCCTCCAGTATTATGCTATTCCTGATGTATAGCAATCACCTGAAATCCTGAATGGATATTCTTTGTGACATCCTCTCCTAAATCTCTTTCCCCAGAGTTACGGTCTACAGGTGGGATTTCACTTAGAATGGGTGAAAAGAGCAGATAAACAGCTACCCATTCAGAGATGAATTGTTGAGGGAAGTTTTTCTTATTATTATCCTTGACAAAATATATGCTTAATTTCTCACAAGTTGGAAAGGAGAGAGTCATTTCATGGTGAATTTCATTTGAAATTTTGAACAATATGTTTAATCATGTTCATTTCCTGTTTCCTGATCTTAACAATTAAGGCATAACACACTGCTCTTTTTTAGATTTGATTTACTCATTAATAGGAAGCTTGTAGAAATTCATTGTAGCCACATATAAAAATGGATAAGTAGTGGACTTGAAAAGCAGTAACATAGTGCTGGGTGGTATTATAAAAAGCAAAGAGATTGTGACATGTTTTAGATTTGGGGCTGTGCCAAAATAGGTCATTCTGTTTTTGGATTAAATCTATGTTTCTGTTGTTACTATTTTTTAAAGAAAACTCCTGAAGAAACAAAATTAAAATTGTCACTATAGAAAGAAGAGAAATTATTTGGCCTGTGTGCTTTACTAAATTGAAAGTTACATGTTTTATGTTAAAAATGAGACAAGACTGAAATTTCTTGAGATTTTCAGAGGAAATTTGGCAATGAAAAAAGATTAGAGAAGAACCATTAGGATAGTTGAGAACTAGAAACCACTTCATAAGAAGTATGTTAATACAGAGGGTCCTCAGGTTATGACAGTCTCAACATATGTTTCGAATTTATGATGCTCACTTCCATAAGAACTTAAAAAACATGAGTGTTTCAGCTTACGCCATTAGTGTCATACCTACAGACTACATGAGTGAACTACTATAGTTTAGTTGCATACGGCAGAAGAATTCACAGTAAAGCGACATGTTTGTGTTTTCATGTTCTAGATTATGATTTTACAACTGTGTTAGAATAGGTAAGTGACCTAGGCTAGGGTGTATTTCAACTTACCTAAATTTACATCACTGTCATAGAAACAGAACTGCATTGTAACCTGAAGACCACCCCCTCCCCCGTATACTGAACATGTTTCTTATTAAAGATGGTAGAGTCAGGACTATGGAGGGAAATGATATGGAGGAGAGTTTGGACTCAATTCTATCTTTCAGCAATGCAATGGAATGGAGAAACAGTAAGTAAAGAGCTCCCCAACTGCTATTTTTTAGCAATGGTCAATGACAACTAGAAAAAAAATGATGCTAAGAATTTGGTTTATTAGGTAGAAATTTTCACTATTTGACATCTCAGAAATTTTCCAAATCTAAGACTGTATTTTTTCCAAATAATTTCTCTTAGGGGGAGGTGCTTTCTGAAACTGTTATGTTGATAAGGTTATTTGTTCTTTACAGGGAGAATATTGTGGTTATTGCAAGCTAAGAGATGTGCGTTTTTATTTTTAGCTTTATTTATACTTCAGACTATGTAATATTACATGTGAAATGAAATAATATGAGAAGATATTCAGATCCATCCATCTACATAGGATTTCATTATTAAAAGACAAAACAATTAATTTCAACATTTCCTTCTTCATGAAAGTAACTGTAGAAAGTTATTTAAGATAAACAAAGTGCCTGACCTGTGGTGGCGCAGTGGATAAAGCGTCAACCTGGAATGCTGAGGTTGCTGGTTCAAAACCCTGGGCTTGCCTGGTCAAGGCACATATGGGAGTTGATGCTTCCTGCTTCTCCCTCCCCCTTCTCTCTCTCTCTCTCTCTCTCTCTCTCTCTCTCTCTCATTCTCTCTCCCCTCTAAAAATTAATAAAAGTAAAAAAAAATTAAAAAAAGATAAATAAAGCAAATACAATAGTAATAATAATTCTAGAAAAATATTAATGTGAGCAAAACAACTATTAATAAATTTTAAAATGAAATCACATTTTAAAATATGTATATAGTTAATATTTAAAATATTTATTATATTATCTATGAGGTTGCATTGTGACAATATGTAATTCAAGAATAAGGCAGTCCCACGTACTTTTGATTGTAAATATTTTAAGAACAACCTTACTTCAGTTTGAACAGTATGGTTATCTAAGAAAAATCTTGAGTAATTCTTACTTTTAATGTTGAAAAAGATCTTGGATATGGGCTGGAAATTATTTTTTAAATAGTAAAACACTGCAAAGAGCTTAAAGTGCTTATAAAATTATTCAGTAAATTAGAAAATAAGATTAACACCTAACTTTCTTCCAATAATACTAGTTGTAATAATGTTAATAGCTAACCATTGACATAGAACTTATTTTGTGGCAGGTGCTTTTCTTAGCACGTTACACAATTCAACACACTTATTCTTTTTTTTTTTTTGTATTTTTCTGAAGCTGGAAACGGGGAGAGACAGTCAGACAGACTCCCGCATGCGCCCGACCGGGATCCACCCGGCACGCCCACCAGGGGCGATGCTCTGCCCACCAGGGGGCGATGCTCTGCTCCTCTGGGGCTTCGCTTTGCCTCGACCAGAGCCACTCTAGCGCCTGGGGCAGAGGCCAAGGAGCCATCCCCAGCGCCCGAGCCATCTTTGCTCCAATGGAGCCTTGGTTGCGGGAAGGGAAGAGAGAGACAGAGAGGAAGGTGGGGGGGGGGGGAGGTGGAGAAGCAAATGGGCGCTTCTCCTATGTGCCCTGGCCGGGAATCGAACCCGGGTCCCCTGCATGCCAGGCCGACACTCTACCGCTGAGCCAACCGGCCAGGGCCTCTTTTTAATAACCTCAAGAAAAATATTGTCCCAATTATGTGTGCCCACGAAGTGGCACAGTGACTTCCTGAAGGTTATTTGGGAAGGAAGGAGGGGCCTTGAGTTTTGAATCTCGGGCAGGCTGGTCACAATCTGCATTCTGAACTATAACACAGTTCTGCTTCTTCAAATTAAGATTATTTTGGAGGATTTTTAAAAAAATATTTATTTATAAAATGTTTGAGGATATCTACAGTGAATGGGAGTTGGCTAAGGAATTTGTTTTGTGTGATTCAAAGATGCTGGATAAGGATTAAAAGATGTTTCGGGTTCTTGACCGGGCAATTACCCTGAGCAGTGCCTCTGCTCAAGTCCTGGACCTCGAAGACTATGCTGCCCCGGTAACAGATTAGACCTCTGAGGTCTAATTTTCTACACAGAAGCCCCTGGAAAGTTATTTCAAATGCAAACATGGTGTTGGCTGTTTGGAGAGGGCTGAGAGAAGCAAGTGGAAAGGCTGAGAAAGCCCAGAGAGCAAAGGTAGAAGAATTAGTCAGCATGTATTAGTATCACGGTGATAGCTCAGTCAGTTCATGTTACCAACGAGAAAACGCTGCCCTGTGATCTCAGACTCTAGGGCTTTTAAAGCAGGCTCTGAAGTCTCCTCCTTTGGCTCCAGAAGTTCGGAGGCAGTAGCACAGAATATGGAAAGAGAAGTCAACTGAGGAAAGGAAAGAGTTATATAATAGAAGGTTCTAAAGAAGACAAGAAAGGTCTCGCAAGTTCAGCAAGAACATAAATCGTAGCCATAAATTTCAGGGAGTGAGTTGCAATTCCTTACTGCAGTAGACAACTAATAAACATAGAAAGAGATGCGGCTCTCCGTGTCAGTTCTCCAGAATAAACAGGGAATCCAAGAAGATGACACATGACTCAGAGTTAGAGATGAGAATAAAAACAAAAGAAAGATACAGACTTAACCATGCTGTGCATGGCCCCAGGGAAATCAGTGCTTGGTGGGGAAAGCCAGGTGGTTAAATACTTGTGATTTTGGTTTTACTTGTTTTTTATTTTTGTTATTGTTTTTTATTTTGTTTTTTCTTTAGTGTTTGGAATTCTTTTTCTGATTGGTATTTAGGCATTTTTTTTTTTTTTAGTTTAGTTGCATACTGCTTACCAATGAATATAGTCTTAATCACCTCAATTAATTCTTCTGTAGCTTTTAAAGGCCCCTAAATATACTGAACCTGAAATACCCATCAGGGATTATAAGCAAGTATTCAGTAATTTGTTTACTAGCATACAGTTACAGAGGGGCCTTCATAAAATGATAATTAAGTGCATAAATTTAGATTGTGTTCTAATATAGATTACTGTGCTTGGACATGGGCTGTGAGCTTGGCTTTTGCTACCATTGCCGGAAAGACTAATTCTATGAAGACTTTACTTTTCTAAGGTATTTTCTAACCATACCTTTTTTTTCTCCCCTTTTTCTATAATTTTTTCAGAAACTTGGCTTTATGTAGAGATTGCAGTTTTCTTGTTTGGTTTGATTTCTCCACTAAGTATTTGCTCGAGGGGGTGGGTAGTCACTGAATTATCACTGAGAAAGTTACCATCAGAAACACTGGAGAATGAGTTAGTACCACATGCCCTTCTGTCTTGCAAGAATTCGCTTCCACATACTCTTCAGTTTGTTGCTCAGAGAGAGCAGCGGCATGTTCAATTATTCATGTTTTCTAATTAAGCTCTGCTGATGGTGCCTAAATGGAAATTTTGTTTTGGAGTGAACGTGTTCTTTATGTTGCTCATTACAACCATAATGTGTCTGATGGTGACATAAGTCTCTTCAGGGTCCTAAGTAGCCTGTTGTTTGGGTGTAGAACTCACATGTCGATATTACCTGCCCCGTCAAAGGTCTCCAAACTGTTTCTATCACGTCTTGTTTAGAGATGACACAGCGTTCTGACTTTTTTGCTAATGACCTTTTACTTATGGTCTGTAGTGGAAATACCAGGAAATTACAAAGCCATATTCTGCTGCTGTGCGAGTTATAAAGCAATTGCTGTATCAGTTGCATTACTTCCCAAGCAAAGTGAAGTGAGGTGAGTATTACACTTAGAACCCTATGTCTTCAGTTTAGTTTCTGTGTGGATGAAAAGTATATCATAGGTAAAAATCTGTGAGCCACCATTAGTTTGAGCAATACTGATCCTGCCAAAAGTTTAATTTTACACTGAACATTTCCTCATTATCTCTTCCCATTGTACTCCCCCAGGATAAATTTTCCAAAGTTTAATTCATGTATGATACCTCAAATCACTGAAATTTAGATTATTTTAGCCCCCTGTCCTTACTGTAATTATATTTATTTTTTGCCATTCTATTCTTAGGTTTCCTTAACTTTTATGATCTCCTTAGTATACTTTTTGTTTATCACATCTTATTTTAATTAGTAAAACTATAGAGTGAATATATTAAACTATGTAAATCCACTGAAAGTACTTGCATAGACTTTTGTATATCAATCATTGAAAAGTCTGAAATATCCTCAGTCTGAACAAAAAAACAGTAATGATAGGATGAATTTCTGAATTATTCATTTTGGCTAACACTATTAGTCAGATTACACAGAGATGTTGCCACTTTGTTACTTCATAAGAAAGTATCCCAACTTCAGTGTTTTTAAAAAGTAAATTCTTATTTATAAACTATGTTTTTGTTATTTATTTTATTTTATTTATTCATTTTAGAGAGGAGAGAGAAAGGAAGAGGGAGAGAGGAGAGAGATACAGAGAGAGAAGGTGGGGAGGAGCTGGAATCATCAACTCCCATATGTGCCTTGACCAGGCAAACCCAGGGTTTCGAACCGGCGACCTCAGCATTTCCAGGTCGACGCTTTATCCATTGCGCCACCACAGGTCAGGCCTGTTTTTGTTATTTAATAAAGAACATGTTTTTCTTATTTTTCTCTATAGAATTTATGGCTATTAAGATGTATCTTAAAGTGGTAGATCTTAATGAAAAATAAAACTTGTAGATCTATTTAATATATAAATATCTGTTACAATTACAACATTCAGATTTATATTTTTATAACTACATATAACATGAGATATTGAAAAATAATAAAAAATATCTTTGGAAATTACTCAGGTTTTATCTAAATTGGGAACCGAAATTTAAAACAATTCTGCATATGTTATTTTTCTATACAAGTTAACATTTACTTTTCATAGAAAATATCAATCATTTTATTTATAATGATAGGAACACAGTTGGAAAAAGAATTTCAAGGTTTTTTGTTTTTTTTAAAGAGACAGAGAGAGAGAGAGAGAGTCAGAGAGAGGGATAGATAGGGATAGATAGAAACGGAGAGAGAAGAGAAGCATGATTTTTCGTTGCAACACCTTAGTTGTTCATTGATTGCTTTCTCATATGTACCTTGACTGTGGAGCTACAGCAGACCGAGTAACCCCTTGCTCAAGCCAGCAACCTTGGGCCCAAGCTGGTGAGCTTTTGCTCAAACTAGATGAGCCCATGCTCAAGCTGGCGACCTTGGGGTCTTGAACCTGGGTCCTCCACATCCCAGTCTGATGCTCTATCCACTGCGCCACCACCTGGTCAGGCGATTTTCAAGTTTTGGACAGATCTTTATATATGACTTTAACCAGTGTTTAACATATATTTTTAACAATTATGATATGATATACCACTTTTGAGGAAAGGTATAAAATAATGTTTTGTATGTAACATAACACAAGAGAAACAAAAATACTAGAATCAAAGTTAAATATGGGAGCAGATAGAATTATAGTTAGAAATATATTTCTAGAGTAGTTTCAAGAAGACATGATAGATTTTCTGATAATATATTTATCTCATGCTTCATATGTATAATGATTCTTTGATTTAATCTTGAAATAGCACATACTTCCACTTAAGAAATAAATGATTCTTTAAATTCTACTTGACAAAGAATTTCTTTGGAGCAGAATCAGTTTTTAAAATATCTAAGAAATGATTAATTAAGTACAGATTGTGTTATGGGTGATTCTGAAGAACATGAAACACTTTTCAATAGAAACATTGTAATGTTGAGTGGCATTTTCAGAAATATTGACTGACTGAAATAGGACTACATATTGACAATTATTCACACTATTTTAGGATGTCTATAAGGCAGCCATTTTCAACCAGTGTGCTACAAAAATTTTTTTATTATTATTATTTTATTTTCATTCATTTTAGAGAGGGGAGAAAGAGAACGAGAGAGAGAAAAGGGGAGAGGAGCAGGAAGCATCAATTCTTACACGTGCCTTGAGCAGGCAAGTCTAGGGTCCCAAACCGGCAACTTTAGCATTCCAGGTCGACGCTCCATCCATTGTGCCACTGCAGGTCAGGCAAGAATTTTTAAAATATGCAATACCTGACTATTTAGTCAGGGCACTGACCTCTTTTCCCTTTGATTGTCAAATTAAATAAATAACAACAGACACCACAACAAAAGCTATCCAGTGTGAATGTCCTGTCTTGAATCATAAATACATGTAAAATATAAAATGATGTGATCTTCCTAGTTCAAGTTCATTACATCCTAGCTATCTCCCAAGTCTTTATGACCTCTCATCCTCGCATTTAATGAGGCCCAATGATTAATAGATTATTGGAATTTCTTCTCTTTTCTAGAAGGAAAATTCTAGGTCTTAATTTCTCCAACTATGTACTACCCATGGATACAACCTTATTTATTTCCATCTATATGTCCTTTGAAATATATAACTCACAAGTGAGTTGGGTTAGACTTAGAATACTCCAGTGTCCATTAGTGAAGTTCCTTCCTTATTAAAACTGATTCTTTTACTTGGTTTTTTGTTTGTTTGTTTTGTTTGCTTTTTTGTTGTTGTTGTTTTACAGAGACAGAGAATCAGAGAGAGGGACAGACAGACAGGAATGGAGAGAGATGAGAAGCATCAATCATCAGTTTTTCATTGCGACACCTTAGTTGTTCATTGATTACTTTCTCATATGTGCCTTGACTGCGGGCCTTCAGCAGGCTGAGTAACCCCTTGCTCAAACCAGTGACCTTAGGTCCAAGCTGGTGAGCTTTGCTCAAACCAGATGAGTCCACGCTCAAGCTGGTGACCTCTGGGTCTCGAACCTGGGTCCTCCACATCCCAGTCCGATGCTCTATCCACTGCTCCACCACCTGGTCAGGCTCTACTTGTTTCTGTATCCTCTTACCTGATTTTTTTCCAACTGTTCTGTTGGTACCATCGCATCTATTTTATAGACCATTTTTATATGGCCATTCTATTACAGTTACCTCTCAGGGTACAATTCTTGGATTTATCACTTCATTAGATATGTTCTTTTTGAGTTATCTCATTAACTACAACGAGAGATTCAAATTGCCAATTGTGAACTCAAACTTCTGTCCTCTTCTCCAGATTCATATTCTAACTGTTTAGGCATATAAAAAAAAAAAATATGTCGAAAGCCAAATTTAATCATGTCTCCTTTATTTCTTTATGCTTTTGTATTTTCTACTCAATAAATATAACTGTGTTCATTGCCAAGTCATACATCCTAGAGGTACCTTTGACTTTTTACTATTCTATTAACCAATCAATTAAGTAGTTTGTTATTGGACTAAATTAGTATTAGAGCTGCTTAATGTGTGGCAACTCTTCTCTACATTGAGGATTCAGTGGTAACATTTTCTGCTTTCTTGGAAACTTTACCCTAGTTGATGACAGATATCAAACAAATAATTACATACAAAAAAACATCTAATGAAAATTCAGCTATGTTAAATACTTACAATAAAAGACTTGGTTCCAAAGATAGCAAATAACGAAAGACTTAACCTAATCAGAGAAATCAGGGAAGGCATTTCAGAGGAAGGGAAACTTGAGCCTAGATCTGACATGTAAGCATTGAGTTAACTGACTTATGAGATGGAAAGGTGAGAGTTCCAGGTAGGGAATCACAAGTGTCAAGTCTGTCGGGTCAGAGGAAGGACAGCCAGTGAGAGCAGCTAACAGAAGGCCGGAATTGCCACAGGGAAAGGAGACTGAGGCAGTGTGATAGTGTGAAGGCAGATGAGCAGTAAGAGAATAATAAAGGAGCAGCACCTGTGTGTTCTTATAGAACTTTTAAAGAGTTTATGAAAAACAGCTATTTCTGGGTTTTAGACAAAGAACAGTATAAAGAATTTGCTCTTTTACAAATTTACTCACATCTAGTTAGCAATTCCTATATTTATTAACTCTTGAGTATCTCTTGAATTGGTTCCCCACTTCCTTTGTCATTGCTTTAATATAGACCCTTCTTAATTTTACCTGAATTACTGCAATGGTATCTGACTCATTTTCCTACCTCTTCTCTTCTTGTGCCAATGCATCTCTTCGCTGTGCTTTGGGAGAAATTACTAAATGTGGTTCTGTTACACAGAGTAATGTTTCCTAAATTTCTTAAAGTATATTAATCCCTGAAGATGTTCTGAGAAGAAAATATTTCGTGGTCAATATAAGTTTGGGAAGTACTCAACAATCTATCCCCCACTTGGTGATTAGCAGTGCTAATTTCAAAGAAAATACTTTCATTACTTTTGCCTAATGAGGTATTTCTGAAGGCTATTGATGGTAGTCTTTTTATTCTTCCTAAAAAATACCAATATTCCTCTATACCAATGACCTTTGCAACTTGGTTTTGAGTCAGTGCATTCAACATGAAGTCTAAGCTCTCCAGTGAGGCATTCTGGACTCGACTTTTAGGGCTTTTTTTCTTCTTTCCCTTTATAGCATGAACTCTTAAAACACCCCACTCGCAACATGTGCTGAACTATAGATTTGTAGAGCTCTTTGTACTTTCCCAAACTTTTCTCATGCTATTTTAATGCATTTCTCTTTACTCAAATGCTCCTATGTTGTAGAAATATGCTTTGAAAATATGCAGAGTTAAGATGACAATTAGAGGCACCCTAAGTAAGGCAAAGGCCCTGAGCAGATGACAGTCCAAGAGCCTCTCTGACCCCATAGTGGAAATAGTGCGTGCTGGAAACAGCAAAACAGCAGGATAAGATTCAGTAACAGAAATGTTTAGGCTCCCAGAACAGAGATTAGAAGTCACCATGTTTCTTGTCCTTTACTTCACCCCATCAAAACTTCTGCTGTCTGCTTCCTTGAGTTATTTGTACTGGATGGTAAATATCTGAGTAAGGCTGAGGATGAAGCCTCAGTCCTTTGATCTGCTGACTGAAGTTGTTGCCTCCCTCAACTCTTCAGAGCACGTTATCTGGTCTTCGAGCAGTTTATTGTCACCACGATAAGTGGTGCCCCATATGAGGAACGGGAACCAAATAACAGGTTTGCTACTCTGAGTGGTTCATTGTCGTCATGACACTCTCATTTTGCACTTGCCTAGTCTTTATCCAGGACAATTCAGTTACCAGTCTCACAGAGACTCCTTCTCTTATCAATCAAACTTTGTAGATGTTTCATCTTCTCTTGGTTATACACTTATTTTAAACTCATTATACTTTACTGTTTATTTTTACAATCAAATACTAAAAATTAAAGTCCTTGAGAACAGAGACACCCTTTCTTTTCTTTGAATCCTTTTTTCTAGCATTGTGCTTAGAATGTAGTGAGCTGCAAAAACAGTTGCTTGGTACATAAATTAAAAAATGCGAGGAACCAAGCCAGGACCAATAGCAGATAAAGGAGAAGTAGAGCAAATTTCTATTTCTCAGTAAGCCTGCAATTTAGTGAGAGTAGAATACAAATGACTACAGCAAAAAGAGGATTATGAGAGCTAACTCCTTTACTAGTTAGTTCAGTTGGTTAGAATATCTTCTAGAGACTCCAAGATTGTGGGTTCAATCCCTGGTCAGGTCACAAACAAGAACCTATTAATGCATAAATATTTGGAACAACAAACCAGTGTTTCTCTCTCTCTAATAATAATAACAATGAATGAATGAATAAATGCCTCTGAGGAAAGTGTGTAAGTTCCCATATGACTGGATGAATTGGAAGAAAATTCCTCGAATAGGAATTATTTTATATGGGCGTGTGACATCCTACAGCATTTCTACAGGAAAAAGGTGAATAGTTCAGGTGAAACTGGGAAGTACAAATGTATAGATTCTCAGGAGACTAAGTCTATGCCAGAGTATGTGAGGCACATGTATCTTTTAATAGACTCAGGATTCTATGTTTTATCTGTCAGTAGAGACAAAGTAGGGATGTGAGTATGAGTCCATCATGAATGTTGACCTTTTAAGAAGATTCAACTGACAGAATTAACTTTAGGAGAATTTGGGTGTGAGGAGAGTAGTTAGAATGTATATAATAGTATTTTAGGTCAGAGGATGACAAATTTCTATAAAGGGCTAGATAGTAAACATTTTCAGCTTAGTGGGCCATACATATGGTATCTGTCACAACTACTCAACTATATTGATGAAAAATGAAAACAGCTACAGACAATATCAAATGAACCAGCATGGCTTTCTTCCAATAAAAATTTATTAACAAAACAGGAAACACCCCAGATTTTGCTGAGGGACCATAGTTTGTTAGGTGGAAGTTAACAAAATTCTATACTGGACTGATCACTATGAAAATGGAAAAAAATAGAATACCTTTAAGGAAATCCTACAAGTGGAATCTATAGCACTGATGACCTCATTGCATGTGGGTGACAAAGGAGAGATAGAGCTAAATATGATACCAGGAGTTGAGACCGTCACTGAAAGGCTTATAGTGCCATTAATGGAAATAGACATGTTAAGAAAGAGGTTGTTTGGGAGTGAAGGTGATGGACTGTGTAATGGAGCAGCTAGTTAACAGAGAAAAGCTATGTAGTATCAGGAGCAGTCCCATTAATCTGTGAACAACACTGAGAATTTCAAAAACCTGTATCACTTGGCAATGAGTTCTAATATATTTGTTCCAACACTTCAGTTTTTACATGATAAATAATAAAAAGGTATATAGGTTTTCTGAATATTATAGCATGCCCAGTGAGGTTTTATTAGTATTCTGTTAAGAATACATTGCTCTGTTGCCCATCTATCTGGGATATAAAACAAATTGTGCTATTTTAGAAAGCATTTGTTTTATACATAATAATCTATTCTTTGTTATAAATAAGTCAACAATGTATGTTGTTTGACAAATGTGACCTTATTCTTTTTTCTTTATTCAAAATTCAAGGGGATTTAATTTTGATTTTAAGCAGTCAAACTGAAATAAGATGAACTATAAACTATTTTTCTCCATTTTTTTTTCCTGAGCAGGCAGATGTTACTATGAATTTCAATTAGAAATATACTTGTCAGGTAGAAAAAAAGGAGGAAATAAGTGAGCCAACAATGGAGTAGGACAGGTTTCTGTTCTGAGTCTGCTTGCTGAAAAAAAAAATGAAAAGAAAAAAACCTGAAAGATGTAGAAATGAATTATTCAAAGCCATGCTGAAACTAGTCAGCATCATTGAAATAGGGCTCAATACACCTGAAACCTGTTTAGAAGAATTATTTTAACTTCGATTTCTTGGTTTCTATAAAATGTCCTTATTAAAGCGAAAGCCTTGCTTTAAAATTCCACTTTGTTATTAGGGGCTTGCAAGTATAGCTATTATTACTCTCTCTGGCATAGAAAGTGTTACCAGAGTTAAAAACTGTGCTCCTAGCTATAACTCATATCCCTGAACTCAGCTGCTCATAGCTTTTTAAAGTTTTCTGTCTCTTATTTTCTCTAGTACAATTCTATCCCATTTTTAGTAACCTCTCTCAAAGATCTATTTGGATGTTAGGAACAATACTTCTATTCCAAATACACTCATCTAGATCAGGGGTAGTCAACCTTTTTATACCTACCGGCCACTTTTGTATCTCTGTTAGTAGTAAAATTTTCTAACTGCCCACTGGTTCCACAGTAATGGTGATTTATAAAGTAGGGAAGTAACTTTACTTTATAAAATTTATAAAGCAGAGTTACAGCAAGTTAAAGCATATAATAATAATTACTTACCAAGTACTTTGTCAGATTTTCACTGTTTGGCAGAATAAATCTTTATAAAACATCTTACTATAGTTAAATCTATCTTTTTATTTATACTTTAGTTGTTCCACTACCGCCCACCATAAAAGCTGGAACACCCACTAGTGGGCGGTAGGGACCAGGTTGACTACCACTGATCTAGATCTAGAATGTTTTCTTCCTACTTATGAGGCAAACTGAATGCTTCTTCAGAAAGACCTAATATATTTTAAACACTAATGGAAATGTGTTCTCTTTGGAATTTTTAAAGAAAAAGTATAAAACAACTGTTTGTTGTGCATTTGAAAACCTCCTGCTGAGCATGGCTAGTGAGTTTCCAAGCACCATTTTAACGATGCCTACCTGTCATCTTGTTTCTTTTTATTAGATGAAATACAACTGATCATTTATCAAATTTGGAGTGATGGTAGGTTATAACTTGTCCTGGTATTCTATAAACAGATCTGAATATACCTGATATATTAACTATACTAAGGAAATATTCAAATTGAAAAAGACAATGAAAGTAATGCCTGTGCTGGGGAAGAGAGGACAGCTGCTAATGTTTAATAGGTCTTTTGCATAGTGTCACCCCATTAACATTAATAAAAATTTATTAAAAAAAAAAAGATAACTGTAAATGGCTTCCAGGTTGTACTAAACTTGGATGATATGTTTAGGGTAACTAAAATTACAGTGAGTCAACTTGAAATAGAAAGTGAAACATATTACCAGTTGATAGGATGTGGTGTTTACATTTTCCCCCAAATAATTAGATTAATTATAAAAACTTCTCAAAAGAGTTTAAGTATAAACAAGAGCTTCAAAATATCTTTATTGTTATGATCATCAAACTGGGATATGACTACTCTGGGTGGGGTGGATCAGGAAGATTACCAAATTGGTAAAAGAATGTAGGTAGTCTTAAGAATATCAGTTTCCAAGTCCTGGCCGGCTGGCTCAGCAGTGGAGCATCAGCTCGGTATGTGGAAGTCCCGGGTTCTATTCCTGGTGAGGGCACTCAGGAGAAGCACCCATCTGCTTCTCTTCCCTTCCCCCATCCCCTTCTTCTCTATCTCTCTCTTCCCTTCCCACAGTCAAGGCTCCATGGGAGCAAAGTTGGCCCAGGCACTGAGAATGGCTCCATGGCCTCTGCCTCAGGTGCTAGAATGGCTCCTGACACAAAGGAGCAATGCCCCAGATGGGCAGAGCATCACCCCCTGGTGGGCATGCTGGATGGATCCTGGTCAGACACATGCGGGAGTCTGTCTGACTGCCTCCCTACTTCTTTTTTTTTTTTTTTTTTTTTGGTATTTTTCTGAAGTTGGAAACGGGGAGACAGTCAGACAGACTCCTGCATGCGCCTGACCGGGATCCACCAGGCATGCCCACCAGGGGGCAATGCCCTGCCCATCTGGGGCATTGCTCTGTTGCAACCAGAGCCTTTCTAGCAACTGAGGCAGAGGCCATGGAGCCATCCTCAGCGCCCGGGCCAACTTTGCTCCAATGGAGCTTCAACTGCGGGAGGAGAAGAGAGAGACAGAGAGGAAGGAGAGGGGGAGGGGTAGAGAAGCAGATGGGCGCCTCTCCTGTGTGCCCTGGCTGGGAATCGAACCTGGGACTCCTGCATGCCAGGCCAATGCTCTACCACTGAGCCAACCGTCCAGGGCCGTCTCCTCACTTCTAACTGTGGGAAAATGCAAAAAAAAAAAAAAAAAATCACTTTCCAGATCTTCAATCACCATATATATTCTTTCCAATAAGTGAGGTGACTGATCCTGTATCTTCTCTTTCTATACTTCCCCTTTAATAATTGCTAGACATTCTGCCTTACAAAAGAAAAGTAAATCTCTCACCAATTCTACATTTGGTTGCAATGATTTTCATTTAATGCCCTCAACTTGTCCTTTGCTTAACTTAAGTCAAATAACACGTTGCCCATGAGGAAGAAAGCAGCAGAGCATTAGACCATCAAGCATCAAACTCACAGGGAGGGCATGCTTTACCTATCCATGTATTTTAGTCCTTTATGTAAGGATATACAGGACACTCCTATTTCCACATAGAAAGAAATATCTTGTGTTACTATAATGCTCCTTCTTGAGGGGAGGCCAGAAGATCTGGGTAAAGTATGACAATATTCTGTTTGAAAGAATTTGGAGGCTGCTGAGACAAGCAGGGTTGAAGAGGCGGCTAAGATTCCAGAGAGAAAGAAGCTATGTTAAAATTGGTCATCATTCTTCGTGTCCTTTTTCTTCTTGTGGCATTTGCCAACGCTTGCCTTTGTGTGAGATGAAAACACAGGCAAAGGGCCACAGGCAAGGGGCAAAAAAGCCAGCATATGAAATGGAAATAACCAAATGGCTGGAGAGCCCAACATTTGACCTCAGGGCTGCCAAGGCAAAAGAGATTTGATGGGCAAGATCCTAGAGAGGTACAAACAGGGACGCGAACTGTACAATGTTGTCACTGTTTGCATTTTTGTGAGCGTTTGCAGAATTTTAAAGCTAGCAAGAAAGAGGCTAAAAAACTGTACAGAAAACCACTGATCTGTGGGGTTCTCCACTCATAAATCTGGTATTCCATTAGTTAGTGGGCTGCATGAGGCTCCGCAGGGAAGCATATAAAACCCATATCCAGTGAGGACGAATTGCTGGCTCTTTCAAAACAGAAGGGGTTCATGTAACAAACTTGTTACTGAGTGGCCAGTTGATTTCCTTGAGAAATAATAGGATGTGGAAGGCTCTGTTTTATGTCTCTGTCGCTGGCAAATGGAAAATTTGAAGGTGATAGTGGTCAAATTGGCCTGGGTAAGTAAGAGAACATACTGTTGGGCCATGAGTAGACTTTACTATGTCACCATGATGGGCTCAAGTGCCCATTGATCTGGTTCTGGAGTTGGCCATTGACAAAATCAGCCTAACATCTGCTGATGAAGTTATTTTTCTTTTTGTTTTTTTTAGTACCTCTTCCATCAGGATTACATTCTGTTAGGTGTTAATGTGTGATACAAAAATCTTCCCTCTTCTTGCCCATAACCATATCCAAATTTGCTTGTGCCTATATATGGATATATCTATCAATTTGTTTCTATGCCAGATTTCATTCAGTCTTACAGTATGTTTCTTTCAGGACCCTGCACAACTGACCAGGTCATTGGCCAATGCATACGAACCTGTACAGTCTTAGCTAGGGCTGCTTCCACTTCCACCAGAAGTGTGACAGGTGTACCACTTACACATTTGCATGCCAGAAGATTTTCATTGTTCTGTCTTTCAACTCACTCCCTGAAGAGAACTGTAATGCAGCCATCATTCCTTTTTGCTTGCATCCGCTCATGAAAGTGACCCACCCATAAACAAAGTAGGGCTTTTCCCTCCTCTTTCAGCTGGCCCTAAGTACCACCTACATAATCATACCAACAAGGTGGAGGATGGGCATGAATATAGTTTGGGTAGGTGTAAAGAAATCTAGTCTACCTGCTCATCTACTTACTCATGCCATCTCATGATTTCTTGGATTGATCCTTGATGTTCCATTCAAATCTAAACTAGTAATAGACTAGTAATCCATTGCTGGTTATCTCTCACTTTATGACTGGCCAACCTGATAAACACAGCTCATAATAAGGTATTTATGAATGAATGTTCAAGTGTTGCCACCTGGACAGTCTTCTCTTTCTACCAGGGATCAGTAATATTCTGGAGCTGTGTCTTAAAAGGTGTCTAATTTTCTAGGGTAGATCGCATGGCTTTGGATTCAAGACTCAAATAACTGCATTATGATTCTTTCACTGGATCTTGTAAACACTACACTTGTATCTTCTCACCACTGGAATCTCCCACTTCACAGAATTTGCCAGATACTATGATTCAAACCAAGAGCTGCTTGCCCTGCAGCCAGGGCCAGTTATAAAGCCTTTTCCTGTTCAGAATCCCACTGAAGCCTAACAGCTGTCTCAGTCTCCTCATATGTGGGCCAAAGCAGTCATTTTAAGTGTGGAATGTGTTGCCTTTGGAATCCTAGGAGGCTCTTTTGGCATTGTGCCTCTGTTTTTGTGATAGGGATGCAAAATGAAGCAATCTAACTTTTACAGTGCATACTATGCATGTTCAAAGTAACTTTTTCTGTTCATCAGTGCAGCACATTAATATTCCTTAAGGATAACCACCTAAATCCATTGCTCTTATAGCATTGCCCCAATCCAATCTCCACATCTCCACGCCCCTGCCCCCATCATTCAAATGACTGGATTTTCATACCAGCAAGGGTATTCCCTTCCACTAAGGCATTTCCCTAAGTCACTACCAGTGAAATATTCAGCAGTCACAGCACCACTTTTTGTTCCATGTTTTCTTCAGGACTGGAGTCTCTATGACATCCAGGCAGCAAGTGAACCAGTTCCTAAATCTATCTCTGCTCCTTTTCTTGACCATTCTCAGTAGCAATGCTATCTGTTCACATTATCTGAGAAGAAGGTATCAAGATATGATTAGACACAAATAAGATTTATGTGAGACATGCCTACTAAGGTTAAAGAGGGAGGAGTCAATAGTGGTAGAAAGAGCCTTCACAACGTGACATAGGTCTGACACCTGTGAGACGAGAGAGAAATGGAAGAAGTTTGAGAGAGGAAGGCTCATGTTGTAGAATTACCCAGAGAATGTTGATGGAGAGAGACTGAGCATGGTTTCTCATTAAAGGAGTGACATGTTGGGCAGAAATGGTACATCTTTAGTAACCTTGACATGTCCAGATATTATCTGGCAGTAGCCTGATGGAAGTATACCCTCAGCATGAGCAAAAGAAAATCTGAAGGTGTACCAGTTAGAGGCTCCCACTTTTCTGAAAGAGTAGGTACCCTTGTAGGGATGTCTGAGTGGTGCTCCCCCAAAACTGACACCACAACTGGTGTTTAAAAATCCCCCCAAATCTAGTAATTTGATAATTTATCATGGGTTCTTTTATATATATAAACTATTTTAAGAGGAAAAATGAGCTAAAGAAAATAAAAAGGAAGCATGGCAGGAAAAATTGGCAGGAAAGAAGCAAAAGGTGAAGTTAAAGAAACTTCAAGCTAGATGAAATAATAGATGTAACCTAAAATACTTAATTTCTTTAAAGAGAAAGTTAAGAATGGCAAGATGAAGATTCTGTCTGCTATATATATATTTATTTATACCATTTATGTTTCAAAAGGATTTTATATGAATGACAGCTAGTTATTTCACAGAATTGGAAATACAGTGTGTCCATAAAGTCATGGTGCACTTTTGACCGGTCACAGGAAAGCAACAAGAGAAGATAGAAATGTGAAATCTGCACCAAATAAAAGGAAAACGTTCCCAGTTTCTGTAGGATGATGTGGCAGCATGTGCGCATGTGCAGATGATGACATAACACCGTGTATACAGCGGAGCAGCCCACGGCCATGCCAGTCAAGATGTGGACGGTACAAAGGAAAGTTCTGTGGCTCACTAAATTCGAATCTGTGACCAAAGTGCAATGTGAATATTGGCGCATTGATAACGAAGCGCCACCACATAGGAATAACATTACTCGGTGGGATAAGCAGTTGAAGGAAACCAGCAGTTTGGTGGAGAAACTCCGTTCTGGTAGGCCATCAGTCAGTGAAGAGTCTGTAGAGGCTATATGGAATAGCTACCTAAAGAGCCCTAAAAAATCTGTGCGTGAGCCCACATCAAACTGCACCGAATAGTATGAAATTGGGAGAGTTTTCCTTTTATTTGGTGCAGATTTCACATTTCTATCATCTTTTGTTGCTTTCCTGTGACTGGTCAAAAGTGCACCATGACTTTATGGACACACTGTAGATTGTATATACTAGATTTGTGCTTCTATGTAGTCATTACATTCCCTTACATGCATATCTTTTTTTATGCTCCGTGTTCTATATCAAGGATTATGACAGAAAAAAAAAAAAAAGAAACTTGGATGGCTCTTAATAGAAGAGTGCAGCTAGCTGTGAAAATTAATGAGACATAGGAAACGTACTGAACAGAAGTAATGAAGAACTGTAAAAGTAAAAAGAGATCGAAACTACTTTGTGTGAAATTATGTTGATAGCAAATCTTGGATCTGTATAAAACTGTTAGGCCTAAAGATATTTTCCCACAATGGCTGGAATATGGCAACCTGTGTTGCATGTATACAGCATGGCAATGGGAAGTAAGATTCAAAATAAATATAGAATGTTCTTCCATTAATGACAACATACCTTCCACTGGACTACGCTTGCCTGGATAGTAATTATAAATATTGGAAAAAAATAATAAATAATTCTTTGTTTTGGGGAACACTGACATCAGCAGGCAGAAACTGGAGAAAGGTCCAGGCTGCAAACTCCTGGCATAGGTTGTATCGTCAGTAGTAAAGGGTCTGTCATTATATCCAAAGCAGCAGTCAGGATAATGGCAGTCAACCCTCTGATCACGGTGGCCCGATAGAGTCATCATGGTATAATCTCCGTCAGGAGTGTTTGCTGAAGCCTAAGCTATAAAAGACGCTTTAGCTGGCCAGAGTACAGAGGGTAAAACTCACAGAACTCACCCTGTATGTTTCTGAGTGTTGAGCCTTATTAGGAAATCTTCTCTCTTCCGCCATTATATATAATGACACTTTGCTCTCAGTTGAGAACAACAAAATGGAATTCCAGTGGTAGCAGAAGGGTGAGGGGTCAAGGCTGCAGATTGGTGGGCTGATTTGGCATGAGCTGTGTCAACCCAGTAGAACAGCAGCAAGACTGAGCCATAAGTTGGCCAGATCTGTGGACAATAGAATTGCCTCCTGGATTCTTGGAAATATTTAGGAAGGAGTTTGTTGTGATATATTGGACTTCCTGGAGCTGTGCAGTAGAACTTTCAGAGCATTACAATTTTGAGATAAAGGTTACCATGCTGCTTATTCACAAGCTGGGAAGGCCTATGCTATATACAAAGTTCAATTACTGTGTATTATTTATAGAGGCTCTTAATGTTGTTGTTGATCAATTTTGTGCAAAGTACCAAATCTCTGAAAGGAGTTTCCAAATATTATAATTATGAATATTAATATTGACATAGGTGTTTTCAATTGAGTTTTATTGGTGAAAAGAGAAAGATTTTGAAAGCAATGCTACCTTTTCTGCTGTGTAGGTTGAAAGAATGCTACAGAATTATTTTTTAAAATCTATCTGGAAATAAAATGTATAATGGGATTGGAGTTGGGAAGAAAGTGACTAGAGTCTCAGATTTGAATGCCAAAGGATGGCTCTAGGACAGCCCAGAGGCAAATATCTTGGGATCACTGGTACTCAGAACAAGGGTGCCGGGATGCAATAATGGTCAGGAATGTATTCAAGTGCCAGTTAATAAAAGTGTTAACTCTAGGAAGCATGTATCAACTATTGGGGTGAGTTGCAAAGACAACATCTACAGAGCGGAGTGATTATATTATAAGTAAGTTTCCCAAATTAGTTCTTAATTTTAAAAAGGTGGGGGGAGGTGCGGAAGAAAGAAAATGCAGAGCTGGAGGGAAATAACATGCATAGGAAAAAAAAATTAAATTAAATTAAAAGATAGAACAGATCATACAAAAGTTAAAAGGAATATCAGTGCTTGAGTAAATTGAAGATATGAATATAAAGGGACCTAGACAAATCTCCAAAGGTGAGAGAATTTCAGGTATGTACATAATCACAAAAATGTGTTTCTGTATGTTTGTTTCATAGAGTTATTTTTTTTTGGGGGGGGGATATGTTTCTTAAATATGTGATGTATGACTTCAGAGAGTATAAAACTATGAACTGCATAAATGTTTAATTACGCCAGTTATATTTGCTCTATTTCCTTTAATGTTGTCAAAGTAAGAAACATTCAAACTGTAGAAGTTTTATAAGAATTTATTTGAGCCTAACTGAAAATTGCCAGGAAGCAAGATCTCAACACTCTGGTTTTGCAATTTCTTTTATGCATTTGAAATTAAGGGAACATAAGGAAGATTACATGGAGGTGGGAGAAATAAGGGGGAATGAATTACAGGAGAGTGAACAGGATTACGTGCTCTCTTGAGGATGACTATACTTATTTCAAAGGTATATTAACCTAGATACACAAAAACAATGGACAGGGCTTGCTTATGGCAAAGAAAAAACTTTTACTAAAGAAATTATGGCCCTGTCTGTTTGGCTCAATAGTAGAGTGTCGGCTTGGCTTGTGGATGTCCCTGGTTTGATTCTTGGTCAGGACACACAGGAGAAGCAACCATTTGCTTCTCTACTCCCTCCTCTCTATTCTCCCACAGGCAAGGCTCAATTGGTTTGATTGCATAGTTCCAGGCACTGAAGATGGCTCTGTGGAGCTTCTACCTCAGGTACTAAAAATATCTTGGTTGCGAGCATGGTCCCAGACGGGCAGAGCATCAGCCTCAGATGGGGGTTGCTGGGTGGATCCTGGTTAAGGCGCATGAGGGAGTCTGTCTTTATTTCCCCTCCTCTCACTTGAAAAGAAAAAGAAGAGGAGGAAGAAAAAAATAGAAATTATATGCCTGTGGTGTGCCTACCCATCATGACCTACCTAGTTAAGAATTTATAATCAGATCACCTTGTGTGTCTACTTTCTGTAGAACTTCCATTTTACCCATAATTCTAAAGATCAATAAAGACATTGAAATAAAATCATAAATACAAAGAATAAATAGATCCAAGATAAATATCTGTTTTTCAACATTTTGTGCATCTTACTTTGTCCATTAATTATAAAATAGAATCTTCTGTTATTCATTTGCAGAGACCAAAATTTCCCATAATGATAATTATTTTTAAAAATACTAATTATAGTGTTTCTAATTGGTATATTTAAAATATAAATTCTAATGTGAGAAAACATACAAATGAATGCAAAAATAAAATATAGAAATATAATAATTAGCTTAAAATGACCAAAAATATCATTGTAATATATTTTTAAAAACATAAAAATGAAATCATCCTATTAACAGAATATTATTATTATTTAAGATTTTATTTACTGATTTTAGTGAGAAGAGAGGGAGAGAAAGAAGGGGATGGGGGAAGAGCAGAAAGCATCAACTTAGTCCTTGCTTCTCACATGGGCCTTGACTGGGTAAGCCTGGGGATTCGAACCAGTGACCTCAGCATTACCAGGTCAGTGTTTTATCCATGGTGCCACCACCCATCAGGCTAAGCAGTGTATTACTTTAAAACCTTGTTCCATTTACAGTTAGTTCTTCTTTATGACAAAGAAACTGGAAGATTACATTTCTGTCAGAGTTATGTTTCAGTTTATTTGAAAGTATTTTCATTTTTATAATAGGGAAAGCTGATTGCTGTGGAGAATAAAAAAAAAAAAGGACTAACATATTCTATCAAAAAGATGGTACATTTACAGCCAAAATTGTTCACTGATATTTCACTGTTTTGCTAAGGCATTTGTCCCCTACCCTACCCCTATTCTTATTCCAAGAGTGTCGTTCCATCGCTTAGTCACAGTAAGAGAACCACAATATACTTAAATGTAAAACCCAAATGGTTCTTATTGTTTGTGTTTCTGTCAAGAGCAAACGCGTTTTCCTGAGTTATCTAGCCATTTGTTTCTCTTTAACTTTTCTGGAGAATATCAAACTTTGAATGAATACAAATCAATACTTTTGCTATGGGATTTTCTAAAAAAAAACATCCATCCAATGCCTTGAAATGGCTGAAGTTTTAACCAACAGTTTTAAATTTTAAAAATAAAGCTCTGCCTGCCAGACAGTCTCACATTGGGGAACTCGGCTCTGCTTCACAGATCCTGGCATGTGAAGTAAAGTTTCCACGTTCCCAGAAACCTAATGATAATTCCACATGGCCGTTTCTCTCTGGGGGTTCAGCTGCATGGATCAAATTGCAACCTCTCTCTGAGTTCATGTTCATTTGAAAATCTTTCCCCACCTTGAGCTTTATTTGCATTTCTCATTCCATACTATTTTTCGTGAACTCAGCTTTCTTTCAGGGAAAAGAATTTCTCTTTATGCTATTGCTTTGCTAATTATGAAAATCTCTGACTTAAAATTCTGTGACACCAGTGGCAGGGAATTTGTAGAGACATATCAAAATAAAGGAACTTATATAGAAAGTTAGATTTAAATTAAAAATTTCTCCACTCCACAAGACCGTATTCTGCTTTAGACTTCTCTTCTTATAAGAACATTTCTGAGAGATGACGTCAGAGTAATGGCGGGGTAGGAAGCGATACCGATAAATCTCCCCCCAAACTCAACAAGATCTTCAACCAGAAACAGAAAAACCTATCCTTGGAGCCTCCAGATGTTTCGCAATACACCCGAAGTTATGGTCGAGCGAAAAATTGGCTAATATATAACCAAGCCCCGAAGGAAATAGGGAGTAAGAAATGCTCCGCCTTCCTCACTAACCTAAAAATGGCGCCTTTCTCTGGGATTCCTGAATATAGAAACTGAGGCGGGCAAAGAGGGTGAATAGATCCAGGCCGCGGCACAAACGGCCAAACCAGGCTGTGGCATGGAGATCCAAGCTGAGAAAAAACTGATCCTGTGGCAACCCGGGCAATACAAGCTAACACTAGCGCCAAACCCAAACAAAGAAAGACAAGCGGGGCAGCCATTTTACCCGATCTCCTGGTCGGTGCGCGCAGATACTGGGCGAGAGATTTCTTCCTAAGCCCCGGGAGTGGGTGCCCATGTTACCCCACAGAGAGGCAGAGTCAGAGGCCTTTCTGTGGGCCGAAAACGGAATCTCTGGGCAACCCCAGCGCTCTGGGAAAGCCGCGCACAGGAGGGAGCAAGAACTAATTCCAACGGTGGAACTTTTCCATGCTGGTAGGGGATTCACTCAGAGGGAAACGCGGCCGGCCTCATATCCTGGTCTGCGCGCGCAGATAGTGAGCGAGAGATTCCTCCGAGTGCCTCGGCAGTGCACTCCCGTGTTATCGCACAGAGGGGCAGAGTCAGGGGCCTTTGTGTGGGACAAAGCGGAATCTCGGGCTGCCCCAGCGCCTTGCAAAAGCCGCGCACGGGGACGGAGCAAGAGCCAATTCCAACGCTGCAACTTTCCCATGTGGTTGGGGGTTTCACTCAGAGCGTGAGACTGCTGGCCGGATATCCTGGTCTGCGCGCGCAGATAGTGAGCAAGAGTTTTCTCCAAGCGCCCCGGGATTGGGCGCCCGCCTGTGTTATCGGACAGAGTGGCAGAGCCAAAGGTCTTTGAGTGGGCGGAAAGCCCGCCTGATTGTGCTAGCAGCTCTGACTGACTGAGCCTTACCCAGAGCCCTGTGCTGAGTGGAAATAGAGTGGGGAGTTGCCAGCTCTTTGAGCCTCTTACTATCCAGGCAGAGGCAGCAGCAACCCCATAGCTGGATTCTCAGGCTACTAATTGAGGAAGGAAAGACTAGGAGAAAGGCTCCAGGAACACGGACTCTCTCACTGTCGGAGCCTATAAATGCTAATGAGCCTCGACTGACAATGAGACTAAAGCACAATACATGACATTGCCATAGAGACTTATCAACTGCAAACCTCAACCTGAGCATGCCAAAGGGGCAGAACCCGGAGTACAGAGTCACCGACCAGGAAGAGGGAGAGAAAAGAAAAAGCAAGAAGATAACCTCTTCAAAATCAAGAATAATCTGCAGACTTTATAACCTATCCCATTTTATTATATTTGTTCGTTTGTTTCTCTTATCTTCATTCTTGATATTTTTTTCCTCCTCCAATTTGGCTGATTAACTCTCTGCCGGTCTTACTCTCTCCTCTCCTTGAACTGCACTACCCATAAGTGTTACATCTCCCATTATCTTTTCTCTCCTCTTCCTTTCTCTCTATGAGGGTTGCACTCCAAAACCCTTAACTCTCTCTCTATCTCTCTCTCTCCTCTCTTTTTTCTTCTTTTAGTGGTTCCCTCTTTTTTTCTCTCTCTCTCTTTCTTTTCTCCCTCTATATTAGTTTCTTCCTTTCTCCTTTACATCTCCTCTCATTCAAACCTCAATAACAAACAAATTATCTTATCTGGGACTCAAACTTATGTTTGTGGCATTTTGGGGGGTTTTTACTTCACCTTTTTAACTCACTAGCAGTGCTCCCATCCCTGGCTCTCCATTTTATCTAGTTCTTGTTCCACTAAATACAATAGTAATTTTTTAATTTGTCCCCCCATTTTTCTGTTTTCCTCTTATTCCTCTCATCATAATTCTTAGTCAACCAACACCTAAAAGCAAATTATTTTATTCTTGACCCAAATTTTTTACTTATTTGCTTTTTGTGGGTCCATACCCCCCTTTTTTTTCTTTTTTTTTCTTTTTTTTTTTTTTTGCCCCTTTATTACTTTTCCCCAATTCAGGCCCTCCATTACAAGCATTGTTTGTAATAATTCACAGTTCACCACAAGATTTTCTCAAGAAAGAAGGGAGAGGAGAGGAGAGGAAAAAAGGAGGGGGGGGAATAATTTCCTTTTTTTTAAAATTTTTATTTTATTTTATTTTTCTTTATTTAATTATTAATTTAAAAAAAAACTTCGATTTTTTATTTTTTTAACTTTTTATTTTTTATTAAATCTCATTAATACTATCAACAAAACCACCCTCAGATGCCATTAAGGAAGAGAAAATCGAATATCATGGATACAAAAGAAAGAGAGGTAACACAGCTAGATGAGGAAAATCTATGGAGAAAAAATTTAATATATTGGAAACCTTGGTGCTAAATGACAGAGAATTCAAGATAGAAATCCTAAAAACCCTCCAAGATATACAAGAAAACACAGAAAGGCAATTTAGGGAGCTCAGAAAACAACTCAATGAACAAAAAGAATATATGTCCAAGGAAATTGAAACTATAAAAACAAATCAAACAGAGATGAAAAACTCAATTCACGAGCTGAACAACGAAGTAACAAGCTTAGCTAATAGAACAGGTCAGATAGAAGAGAGGATTAGTGAAATAGAAGACAAGCAACTTGAGGCACAACAGAGAGAAGAAGAAAGAGACTCAAAAATTTAAAAAAATGAGGTAGCCCTACAAGAATTATCTGACTCCATCAAAAAGAATAACATAAGAATAATAGGTATATCAGAGGGTGAAGAGAGGGAAAATGGAATGGAGAACATACTCAAACAAATAATAGATGAGAACTTCCCAAGCCTGTGGAAAGAACTAAAGCCTCAAGTTCAAGAAGCAAACAGAACTCCGAGTTTTCTTAACCCCAACAAACCTACTCCAAGGCATATCATAATGAAATTGACACAAACCAACAGCAAAGAAAAAATTCTCAAGGCAGCCAGGGAAAAGAAGAATACAACATATAAAGGAAGACCCATTAGATTATCATCAGATTTCTCAACAGAAACTCTACAAGCTAGAAGAGAGTGGACCCCAATATTTAAAGTCCTGAAAGAGAGGAAATTTCAGCCACGAATACTATACCCATCAAAGCTATCCTTCAAATATGAAGGAGAAATAAAAACATTCACAGATACAGAAAAGATGAGGGAATTTATCATCAGAAAACCCACACTCCAGGAATTACCAAAGGGGGTTCTCCAATCAGATACAAAGAACAAAAAAAAAACAGAGCCACAAGTAAAAGCTCCAAGAAGAACACAATAAAACCAAATTTAAACTGTGACAACAACAAAAAGAAAGAGGGGGAGAAGATGGAGATTGACAGTAGCAAAGGACGATGGAGTGCAAAAGTACTCACAAAATAGTTCGCTACAATGAACAGGGTAGGGACCCTTTTCATTACTCAAAGGTAACCACCATTGAAAAAACCACCACAGAAGCACATGAGATAAAAAAGATAGCAACAGAGGAAAGATGTATGGAATACAACCAAATAAAAACAAAAGATAGAAAAACAAAAGAGAAGGATCAAACAAGACACAAAACTAACAGAAAGCAAGATATAAAATGGCAATAGGGAACTCACAAGTGTCAATAATTACACTAAATGTAAACAGATTAAACTCACCAATAAAAAGGCACAGAGTAGCAGAATGGATTAAAAGAGAAAATCCAACTGTATGCTACCTACAGGAAACTCATCTAAGTAACAAGGATAAAAACAAATTCAAAGTGAAAGGCTGGAAAACAATACTCCAAGCAAATAACATCCAAAAAAAAGCAGGCGTAGCAATACTTATATCTTATAATGCTGACTACAAGACAGCAAAAGTACTCAGAGACAAAAATGGCCATTTCATAATGGCTAAGGGGACGCTGAATCAAGAAGACATAACAATTCTTAATATATATGCACCAAACCAAGGAGCACCAAAATATATAAGACAGCTACTTATTGATCTTAAAACAAAAACTGACAAAAACACAATCATACTTGGAGACCTCAATACACCGCTGACGGCTCTAGATCGGTCATCCAAACAGAGAATCAACAAAGACATAGTGGCCTTAAACAAAACACTAGAGCACCTGGATATGATAGACATCTACAGGACATTTTATCCCAAAGTGAATGAGTATACATTTTTCTCCAGTGTACATGGATCATTCTCAAGAATTGACCATATGTTGGGCCACAAAAACAACATCAGCAAATTCAGAAAAATCGAAGTTGTACCAAGCATATTTTCTGATCATAAAACCTTGAAACTAGAATTCAACTGCAAAAAGGAGGAAAAAAATCCCACAAAAATGTGGAAACTAAACAACATACTTTTAAAAAATGAATGGATCAAAGAAGAAATAAGTGCAGAGATCAAAAGATATATACAGACTAATGAAAATGACAATACGACATATCAGAATCTATGGGATGCAGTAAAAGCAGTGATAAGAGGGAAGTTCATATCACTTCAGGCATATATGAACAAACAAGAGAGAGCCCAAGTGAATCACTTAACTTCACACCTTAAGGAACTAGAAAAAGAAGAACAAAGACAACCCAAAACCAGCCGAAGAAAGGAGATAATAAAAATCAGAGCAGAAATAAATGAATTAGAGAACAGAAAAACTATAGAAAAAATTAATAGAGCAAGGAGCTGGTTCTTTGAAAAATCAGCAAAATTAACAAACCCTTGGCAAGACTTACCAAGGAAAAAAGAGAAAGAACTCATATAAACAAAATCCAAAATGAAAGAGGAGAAATCACCACGGACACCGTAGATATACAAAGAATTATTGTAGAATACTATGAAAAACTTTATGCCACTAAATTCAACAACCTAGAAGAAATGGATAAATTCCTAGAACAATACAACCTTCCTAGAGTGGGTCAAGAAGAAGCAGAAAGCCTAAACAGACCTATCAGTAGAGAAGAAATAGAAAAAACCATTAAAAACCTCCCCCAAAATAAAAGTCCAGGCCCGGACGGCTATACCAGTGAATTTTATCAAACATTCAAAGAAGACTTGGTTCCTATTCTACTCAAAGTCTTCCAAAATATTGAAGAAGAAGCAATACTTCCAAACACATTTTATGAGGCGAACATAACCCTCATACCAAAACCAGGCAAGGATGGCACAAAAAAAGAAAACTACAGACCGATATCTCTAATGAATACAGATGCTAAAATACTAAACAAAATACTAGCAAATCGAATACAACAACATATTAAAAAATAATACATCATGATCAAATGGGATTCATCCCAGAATCTCAAGGATGGTTCAACATACGTAAAACGGTTAACGTAATACACCATATCAACAAAACAAAGAACAAAAACCACATGATCTTATCAATAGACGCAGAAAAGGCTTTTGATAAAATACAACACAATTTTATGTTTAAGACTCTCAACAAAATGGGTATAGAAGGAAAATATCTCAACATGATAAAGGCCATATATGATAAACCATCAGCTAACATCATATTAAATGGCACTAAACTGAAGGCTTTCCCCCTTAAATCAGGAACAAGACAGGGCTGTCCACTCTCTCCACTCTTATTTAATGTGGTACTAGAGGTTCTAGCCAGAGCAATCAGACAAGACAAAGAAATAAAATGCATCCATATCGGAAAAGAAGAAGTAAAGGTATCACTTTTTGCAGATGATATGATCCTATACATCGAAAACCCCAAAGAATTAACAAAAAGACTACTAGAAACAATAAGCCAATACAGTAAGTTCGCAGGATACAAAATTAACATACAGAAGTCAATAGCCTTTCTATATGCCAACAATGAGACAATTGAGAACGAACTCAAAAGAATAATCCCCTTCACGATTGCAACAAAAAAATAAAATACTTAGGAATAAACATAACAAAGAATGTAAAGGACTTATATAATGAAAATGATAAACCATTGTTAAGGGAAATCGAAAAAGATATAATGAGGTGGAAGAATATACCTTGCTCTTGGCTAGGAAGAATAAATATAATCAAGATGGCTATATTACCCAAAGCAATATACAAATTAAATACAATTCCCATCAAACTTCCAATGACATTTTTTAAAGAAATAGAGGAAAAAATCATCAGATTTATATGGAACTATAAAAACCCCGAATAGCCAAAGCAATCCTAAAGAAAAAGAATGAAGCTGGGGGCATTACAATACCTGACTTCAAACTATATTATAGGGCCACGACAATCAAAACAGCATGGTATTGGCAGAAAAATAGACACTCAGACCAATGGAACAGAATAGAAAGTCCAGAAATAAAACCACATATATATAGTCAAATAATTTTTGATATAGGGGCCAACAACACACAATGGAGAACAGAAAGCTTCTTCAATAAATGGTGCTGGGAAAACTGGAAAGCCACATGCAAAAGAATGAAACTGGACTACAGTTTGTCCCTCTGTACAAAAATTAACTCAAAATGGATCAAAGATCTAAACATAAGACCTGAAACAATTAAGTACATAGAAGAAGACATAGGTACTCAACTCATGGACCTGGGTTTTAAAGAGCATTTTATGAATTTGACTCCAATGGCAAGAGAAGTGAAGGCAAAAATTAATGAATGGGACTACATCAGACTAAGAAGTTTTTGCTCAGCAAGAGAAACTGATAACAAAATAAACAGAAAGCCAACTAAATGGGAAATGATATTTTCAAACAACAGCTCAGATAAGGGCCTAATATCCAAAATATACAAAGAACTCATAAAACTCAACAACAAACAAACAAACAATCCAATAAAAAAATGGGAAGAGTATATGGACAGACACTTCTCCCAGGAAGAAATACAAATGGCCAACAGATATATGAAAAGACGCTCATCTTCTTTAGCTATTAGAGAAATGCAAATCAAGACTGAAATGAGATACCACCTCACACCTGTTCGATTAGCTATTATTAACAAGACAGGTAATAGCAAATGTTGGAGAGGCTGTGGAGAAAAAGGAACCCTCATACACTGTTGGTGGGAATGTAAAGTAGTACAACCATTATGGAAGAAAGTATGGTGGTTCCTCAAAAAACTGAAAATAGAACTACCTTATAACCCAGCAATCCCTCTACTGGGTATATACCCCAAAAACTCAGAAACATTGATACGTAAAGACACATGCAGCCCCATGTTTATTGCAGCATTGTTCACAGTGGCCAGGACATGGAAACAACCAAAAAGCCCGTCAATAGATGACTGGATAAAGAAGATGTGGCACATATACACTATGGAATACTACTAAGCCATAAGAAATGATGACATCAGAACATTTACAGCAAAATGGTGGGATCTTGATAACATGATATGAAGCGAAATAAGTAAATCAGAAAAAAACAGGAACTGCATTATTCCATACGTAGGTGGGACATAAAAGTGAAACTAAGAGACATTGATAAGAGTGTGGTGGTTACAGGGGGGAGGGAGGAATGGGAGAGGGAAAGGGGGAGGGGGAGGGGCACAAAGAAAACTAGATAGAAGGTGACAGAGGACAATCTGACTTTGGGTGATGGGTATGCAACATAATTGAACGACAAGATATCCTGGACTTGTTATCTTTGAATATATGTATCCTGATTTATTGATGTCACCCCATTAAAAAAATAAAATTATTATAAAAAAAAAGAACATTTCTACAAGTGAAAGTATATAAAGGAGAGGTAAATGAACCCTGACACTCTTATATTTTATAAATTAGAAGTTCAATTATTTGTATTAAGTGTGACATACAAATATAGACTTAAATATTTAACAATGTATTAAATTTGGATTGCAAAAGTGAAGGTATCTGCCTATATTGATAAACCACTGGAAAATTGCAATACAGATTTCTGACTTACTGTGCATTCCTATCATACATACAGTTTGTCATTAATAGCCCATAGTTATATCTAATCAACTTCTATGTAAGCAAATGCAACCATGTTAAGTGGAAATGTATTTTTTTAAATGTTTCTGATGATGATAATGGTGAAAGGATGAAAGACTAACTGAATTAACCTTATTTATATTTTAGCAAGTTCAAGTTAGTTTAGGCAAAATTGATTATAGTAATTAGAGTATTTCTCAGCAAACCTATTGTGAATTCTTAGACACACTTTGTTGTAAGCTAAATGGACTCTTCCATTGACTTCTGGAATGTGCTCTATGAAAAAAAATTAAAGGGAAATTTATGTTTTTGCAATAACCTTTAAATATCAAAATAGACAAAGAGTGAATAATCACTAAGAGAGAATTCTGTCTACTTGATACCACTGCCAATACAGTCCTGTATAAAGTTAGAGAAAACAAATTGTAGCAAAAGTATGATGTAAAGAATTATGGAACATGAACAAGCATTTCTGTCCCTCCCCTGCCGAGCTGAATACTTCTGCAGAGTTTATATCAATATTACCATAGACCGCATTGCCTTATTTATGCACAATTTTATTTGCTTGCTTATTTCTTCTTTGTCACTATACTCCTCCATCAGGAGAGGTTGCTGCCAGGGTGCACATTATTCTTATAGCCTGCCTTAAGGTATTAAAATCAGTATTAATGAACCCAGTATTACAAATTTTCAGTTCAGTTAGGCAGCATTGCCTGAACTATTATAGAAAGTGTGTTTTAACTTATCTTCTTAGGTATACTGCTGATGAGCTTTCTGGATAATGACATTTATGAGCCATGTTCTTTTTTATTGTTGTTGTTTTATATGTAATAATAGATTTCATCAGACCTTTTTCTTTTTGAAACAAAAATGGTGGGTTTTAATGAGGTAAATTCACTAATATGCGACAAGTGTAGTCTAAACACAAATAGCTTCATTTCTCATTTTCACGGAGAAGATGTATCAAATGAGTCAAAATGCAATAGTATGTCTCAGCCAAAAGGTTTCAGTAGGAGAGTGATAATTTAAAAGGAGGCCTTGGGGGATGGGCCCAGAGCATCCCCCTTGACTACCCCTACCTGCACCTGCCCTTCTTGTACAGCACTCACTGCTGAGAAAAACTGGGCTGCTTTCTTTCTTTCTTTTAACAGCAACAAAGAGAGAGACAGAGAGAGGGACAGATAGGGACAAGCAGGTAGGAAGGGAAAGAGATGAGAAGCATTAATTCTTCGTTGCAGCACCTTAGTTGTTCATTGACTGCTTTCTCACATATGCCTTGACTGGGGTGGGGGTGGGGGCTACAGCAGAGCAAGTGACTCATTTCTCAATCCAGGAACCTTGGGCTTTAAGCCAGTAACTTTTGGGCTCAAGCCAGTGACCATGGGGTCATGTCTCTGACCCCACACTCAAAACAGCAACCTCGTGCTCAAGCTGGTGAGCCCACACTCAAGCCAGAAGAGCCCACACTCAAGCCACAACCTTGGGGCTTTGAATCTGAGTCTTCAGCATCCCAGTCTGATGCTCTATCCACTGCACCATCACCTGGTCAGGCTGTGCTATTTTCTATATGTAGAAAAACTCTCTGCCCAGTTCAAAGAGCAAAGGAGTAAATCTGTTGGTCAATAGTTAGGACTCTTCTGAATAACCAAACATAATAGAGGTCAAATGTCTGTTTCCTCTGTAGGGAAAGATTATAGAGAAAGAAACTTTGCTGTATGTGGTCATGACGGGCTAATCACCCTTGCCAAAGCTTTCTAAAACCCCGCTGTTTGTGCTATGGTGAAAGTATCAACTTTTAGGACTCAGGTATACTCTGTTAAGGTTAGTAGAATCAGAAAATATGCATTACGGTACCAAAGCCACTACTGATTAGTGAAGCAGTAGTCTCAGCTGCATGGATTGCCCCAACCACACCATTAACAGAAATTTCCTGGTGATTTTGGAGGAGGTAGAAACACTTCTGGCTTGCTGAATTTTTTGAGATTTGATTTTTATGAATTCTGATAGCTGCCATATTTCACACCCGACTCAAGAAAGAACACCTTATAGAGATTTATATACATTACAAACCACACTGCTCCATAGTGAAAAACTCAGTAACTTTTTCCACCATCATAGACCCTGTGACAGTACCTGTAAATTTTATCTAAAGAAATGAGGTGATAAAACCTGAAAGTTTAATCTTCACTAAAGATTTTGAAATGATTAAACTTCTGTTTCTGAGTTTGATTCTTTTTTTTTCTTTGTAGATTCCACATAAATGAAACATCTGCATTTCCCCATGTATAAGACACACTTTTTTTCAAAAAGTTTGGGGTCTAAAAACTGGGTGAGTCTTACACAGTGATTGTCGATCCTTTTACTTGCGTTTTCCACTTTTTCGCGCTTGTTTTTGTGCTCATTGTTGAAGACAGTGATTCATCATCAGACACAGATGATGAAGACAAGCTAATGGATGGGAGTTTTGACAGTAATGAGGAGTTGTATGAATTTTATGATAAATAATACTTGAGTTCAATAACTTTTATGTAATACATTTTTTTTCAAATTTTGGACCCCAAAATTAAGGTGCGTCTTATACATGGGAGTGTCTTATACATGGGGAAATACACTACGTAGTATTTGTCTTTCTCCACCTGGCTTGTTTCGTTAAGTGTCATTGACAGTATTGCATCAGTGATGGGTTCACTCTCTCACCCTCTTCCGTTTTCTGAAGAGGGCTATACAGCCTGGACACACCACATGATATCACACTGATCCATTGAAACAATGATCAAATGGATCAGTCAGGATGAGCAAGAAGTGGTTAAGTTATTTTAGCCTTGATGCATATGCTCCAAGTGGCTGAAAGATCACAACAAAGTCTCCTGAAATTCTGGAACAAAGCCCATATACCCTTAGCAGATTCTTGTGTGCCTTTCTAGAAGTAACTCTTCTAGAACACGGTAGGCCACCAAGTGTTACATATATAGGACTGCTCCTATATAATTATGTCAGACATTAAGGTATGATATAAATGTTTGTGTCTACCCAAAATTCATATGTCAAGCTGCTAAGTCCCAAGGGTGATGGTATTATGAGGTGAAGTCTTTGTAGGGTGATTAGGTCATGAAGGTTTCACCCTCATGAATGCGATTCATGCTATATTAGGAAAATTCCAGGCGGGTCCCTGGCCCTTCTGCCGCATGAGGATACAGTGAGATGTCTGCAACCCAGAAGAAAGCCTTCACCTGACCGTGAACTTTTAGTCTCCAAATCTGTGAAAAGTAAATTTCTGTTGTTACTCAGTCAGTGGTACTTTGTTATAGCAGCCTGAACAGACTAAGACACCCTTCAAGTCATAAAGTTGGATGGGCCCAAATAACAGTTCGTCCTAAAATGGAAATTGTAGATCTGAGGCTGAGCATTAAAAGTCATGTGGACCAACTGAGTAAGCAGGTATCCCAGACCCTCTAAAGTTGCCCCAGAGCCTGTTTCTTATTCCTTACTAATAATCATATGAGGGCAGGGTAAGAAATCTAAGTAGCTAACAAAAGGAGGAAAATTCCCAACTCCTGAATTTTGGATAGATCATCTCCATTTGTAGGCAAAAGCAAAGAATGGATGGTTCTTACATAATAGTCACATTCACGGGTGATTTTGAAAGACAGTGAGGGAAATAACTTCTCATTGGGCAGAACTATGAGTAGTACACCTGACCACCTGCTTCATGTGGAAGAAAAAGTGGCCAAAGGTAAGAATATGTGCAGATTTTTCAGTGACCAGTGGCTTTGTTGCCTGGTCATGGGCCTGAAAGGAAAATCATATGAACATCAGATATCTAAATGTCATAGTTTATTAAGGATTCCGTATTCAAAATTACATAGCTTTTAACTTGCAACGAAAGGGACACCTAATAGGCTTATCATATTTAAAGACTTTTCTATATGCCAACACAAATTTCCTTTGAAAAATTGCAGTTTCCAATTTGGATTTAAAAATATGTATCTTTAAGTATATTATAACTTTCCAGTTTCACATGGCATCATTTATCACTGTATGTGTTTGCAAGTAAAAAAAATAATCATAATCTTTTTCTCCTCTTGATAGTAAAAGACAGTTGCCATAAAACACTATGTGCTTGAATTTATTGTGCTGTAGAATCTTAAAAAGTAAAATGCCAGAGTGTGATGGAATATATGTTGCCTTAAAATTCTTTCTTTATTAAATTTGTTCATGAAGCTGAATATTTTCTTTTAAACAGCCACCCCAGAGTAGGATCTCGGTAATCCCCCAAATTAGACTTCCCTCAATATGCTTAATATGATGATTTCCTTAAGCATCTGTTAAAGTTTCTTTTTTTATATAGTTTAATTTTCTTGTTAGTTTACTTTTTATTAGTCAGGAGCATTATTTTCAGTGTTTTAGAGTTGATGTACCTACAATATTTTATACAACTACCCATGTTTTCTGTAAGTCAGATGGTGAAATCACGTATTTTTTAGAGCATTTTCATCCTCTTGGTGCATATTTTCATACCACCTGATCATACATCCCTGGACAGACTGAAGAAAGGACATGTTTTTTAAAGGACAACTGTTTGCTGTTTTAGATGCCTAGTGTGACGGTACCTAATGTGAAATGTTTGATTTTTTCTGCATACCCTAAATGTAGTGATTCCTGCAAATTCTGAGGTTTGAAAGATTAGTAACACTTCTCTTATGAAACGATTATGTATGAAGTTTAGCGGGGCAGTTTTGTGCCTGTGTAGGCTTTTGTTTCTATACTGGAGACAACTGATCATTGCTCCTCAATTTTCAGAAAAGAGATTAAACTATTGCACTAACCTAACTTGTCCTTTAATAGTCATTTTCTCCCATTTAGGCTTTCAAACTTATCAATTCCTAATTAGACCTCTTAAAGTGTGTGCCTAATGACATCTTAATACATCCTACAAGGTAAAATCCTTAGCCTGGCATTTAAGAGCATATATGAAATGTCCTCAGCTCACATTTCCCCAGAAACATTTATTATAATTGGATATTTTATATGATAGGCGAGTGAAGGCCAGTACTTTACCTGTGTTTCTTCTACAGTACCTCTTATAATAGATTGGATATAATGGGCATATTCATGGGATGGCTTTAATCTAGATAGTTACCTATTCAACTGCATGAAAACACTATTACAAAAATGCAGATAACCAAACAAAATCTAAGAACTTTGATTCAAGTCAATTTCTTATCAAAGATTCCGCATTCCGGTTGAAGCACACTTTGATGGGAGGAGAGTCTCAGCCCTTCAGAAAGGGAAAATATGTGGTTTTGAGCATACCTCTTTCAGAATAATAATTAAATGCAATTGAAATAAAACTTGACATTATAATCGGATTTTTATGAGTAGAATTGCCTTTTTGTGACCTGCTTGGAAAAATGAAGAACAGTCCACAATACTACTTCTATAGAAAAAAAAAAACTCCTGAGTTCCAAATGACTGAATTAAAAGAAAATTTTGAATATAAACTTTTTTATAGGATTGGGGTTGTCTATGTTTTCAATAACACATTAAGATAATTACATTTTTACCTAAAGATAGTTGTATGTGATGTTTTTGTCACAGACAGTATGACAAAGGCCACTGAGAAGCATGTCTACACACTAAAAGTTAACTCTAAAGAGAGCTTGAGTTCTTTGCACTCAAGTAGTGATTCCAATACAGGGAAAACAATAGGTATCAGAAGAAGAAGGTATTATATAGATGCAGATTTAATAATAAAGTGGACAGCTTTGTAGATTTTTTTTAAATGACAAAAAAGTGTTTGGAAAATTTCTAAGGAGTATGAGACCTAATGTTGATCAGAGAAGATTGATGAATAATACTATGTATTCAACTAAGTGAGGAAATCATGAGTTTTTAAATAAAATTACTTTTATCTTATGCCACTCAACTTTTCTGGTATAAGATTATGGATATCAAATATTAGAATCAATTCAGAACTAATAAATTGAATGTTGATCTCAATAGATTAATTTTCAAACTATCAGTTATCTCTGTTTGTGTATATATGTGGATATACATATATATGTGTATATTTATATATTCATATACACACATATATCATATAATATTCTATCTTCTGCTTTCTCTCATACACATATGTATATGTGTATATATATGTGTGTGTATGTGTGTGTATGTATGTATATACATTCATACACATATATTACATTCAACTATTTAGTTTGCCAAAAAAGGCTTATTTGAGAGATCATGAATAATACTCAATAATACTTGCAAGAAGTGTGTAAAGAGAATTTTAATATACATTTTACTTGGTAATATGTTTAATAAGCAGTGGAGTTGGAGAAAAATAACTCTTTGGATCACTAGTCCAGAGCAATTTCAACTCTTCTAGATTTGCTTTCATCCATCTGCCTATAAAATTTATTTTTTGTTATCAGCAGGGTATGGTTAATGAATGTTAACCAAAGAATACTTTAAAAAAGGAACTGAAACTCAAATAAGCCACAGGATTTGAAAAGGCTCAGCATGCAACCTAACACATGAATGTGTTCATTATTCTTTTCTATCATTTTTTTTACTTCTTTGAGAGAATTTGCTGAGACCACTGGAAAATGAGGCTTTTGACACCGTCAGAACCAAGTGTCTCATTTAAGATATTTCCTAGTCTTTGATCAGTGAGTCACAGAAGTTCTGCAAAATTATAATAATATTGCTAATCTTAACATGTTTTTCATATATATTTTATTATTTAAGCAAATCAGAATTTTCATCATTATTTTTAATTTTTATTCCAAACCTATAATAAATCTCTTGATTGGGGGTACTTCCTAATGAAAGGAGAATAAAGACTATTGAATCATGCACATTAGTATGGCCTTGTTGTAAATCATATACATTTGGAATTATTTGCAAAAAAAAAATGTAATGGCTTTGTTAATGAATTTTAAGATAAAATGTCAAATTTTGTTGGGGAAGGTATCTAGGTCAAGGCTGTTAATTATAAATAATAAAAAGCCTAAAGCTGAACTTTACAGTTCTAGCACTTTGTATAGCCAAAATATTTTAATCAAGCACAAATTTAAAATCACATATAGTAAACATATCAAAACACTTATTAATCAAAATTACAACAGTATGGAATTGATCAAACCAAGAGTATCTTCTTGTTATAATATTCTACATACATTTTCAGATTTAGAAGAGTTCCTTAAACAGTGCTTCTAAAACCACAGTGGTAACAGACCTTTCCATTCGCCTTCCTGCCTTATTCCTCTAATACAGGGGTCCCCAAACTTTTTACACAGGGGGCCAGTTCACTGTCCCTCAGACCATTGGAGGGCCGGACTATAAAAAAAAACTATGAACAAATCCCTATGCACACTGCACATATCTTATTTTAAAGTAAAACAAACAAACAAACAAAAAAAAACAAACAAAAAAAAAAGGGAACAAATATAATATTTAAAATAAAGAACAAGTAAATTTAAATCAACAAACTGACCAGTATTTCAATGGGAACTATGCTCCTCTCACTGACCACCAATGAAAGAGGTGCCCCTTCCGGAAGTGCGGTGGGGGCCGGATAAATGGCCTCAGGGGGCCACATGTGGCCCGCGGGCCGTAGTTTGGGGACCTCTGCTCTAGTATAACATAATGTTCCAATTACTCTACCCTCCAAGGGAGTGTGTCCTCCCTGCTGTTACATACCTGCTATGCTGTCAGGAGACACATACATCTCTAAAATCTAGGGCACCTCAAAAGCTTTCAGACAATTGTCAATCCTGTTTATTTAACTCTGTCCTAAAGGGAATGGAGGTGATGTCTGCACATTTGTTTTCTAGGCTGTCTTTGTCAGTAACTTTATTTTATTGTTGTTAAAGAGTTGGCATACTCAGCCTATTTCTTCATGTGAGAATTAATCATTCAATATGAGATCCTTACATATCTCCGTACAGTCTAGTCGTCTTAAAATATGCATCCATAGTCTATCCTCATTCACCATCATTTCTTCTTATCATAAGTCCAGCTGTTACCGCAGCCAGATCAGTCCCAGGGATGAGAATTTTCTAGAGGTGTGTATTAAATTGTATAATGTTTACCTTTGCTATTGCTTCATCTTGTTACACAGCCCTTTATTTTTAACTCTACTTTATTATTAATGTGTTCTTATTAGTTTTGGAGCAGCAGGGACTAAGTGATAATGGTTGCTTAATTTCTTTGGTACATTGTCTAGTAGAGTACTGGTGTATTAAGATGATAAATAAGCATTGTCTGTTTATTCGATTATGTTGCAGTGTTTGTAATATTCAGAAAAAGCAGAGGAACCTGAAAGAAAAATGTCTTCTATTGAGGTGATACAATACTCATTGCTTCAAAAGAAAGCAGTCTTCAGTTTGTCTCAACTGCCAAATGGCTATGCATTCTATCTAAGCCATATTGGGGCTCTGTATGGAATAAACTGTACAACTCAGATGTTTTAACCTCTAATTAGAATTGAGATAGCATGAACCAGAAAAATATCCAAATTAACAACACATGATGAAAGTATGTATGAAAAAAATTGGAAAAGCAGCTGCAGCTATAGGAGATAGAAAACACCATTTTCCCCCTGAAAATTGAGTGATGCTATTGTATTTATTCCATTAAAACACAATTTATATATTTTTAAATATGTATTATCTGCATAAATTATGAAAGCAGTATGTATTTATTTAAGCTAGCAAATCAATCCAAAGTGCAAAGCAAATATTTTTACTCTCCTTATACCATGCTGAATTAACCAATAATAATAACATGACTTGTATATTTTCATTTCTTTATAAATTCTCATATGGGCAAACATGGACATATGCACTCATATTTGCTACGTTAGCTTATTTAATTTGTTTTCTCTGACCCTGATTACTAAAATTAAGTGTCTTTTTTCAGATGTTTGTCATTTAGATGCCCCCTGTATGTGACTTGCTACATACATTGGATGATGTTAATGTTTATTAGGTTTTTAGTTAGTTTGCATTTGTTATTTTTGTGGCAAGCATTTATCTCTGGTCTAACATTTATGCTGCAAGTATGTCCTAGTTTAACATTTTTCTATATGGTAGTTTGTGTGTGTTGTGTGTGTGTTTTGATACAATTAAATAAATTATATGTGGTGTCATGTATGTTTTATTTTGCTTATCTCCACTGACACTCTGGTATTGTTTCGGATGATCTACCCATTTCTAATGTTTAAAAGTTTTTAATAAATGCTGATAAAATTATAAATCTGAGGCAAACAAATTTATAAAAGAGTTTTTGTGGTCTTGTGTTAGAGTTGAGTAGTCATGTGAGCTTGGGGAACTTGCAAAGACACTTGGTAATTCCCTTTCTTGTATTTATTTTTCTAGTGCTTCAGATTAATAATAAAAGACAACATGTCTTTTTCTGGAAGCTAAATGTACTTTCTCTTCAGTTAGGGTTCTTTCCAGCCAAGAGAAAGACCTAAAGGTATCTTGAGACGTCTTCATACCTTTCCAGGGCTTTGATTGATCTACATAAATTATCCGTGAAATGGGATTAATGTACACAAATAGAAGGGTTTTGTGTATAATTTGAGATAAAGTATTGCATAAGTGAACACCATAAATGAATATGAAATTGCAGAAATTATGATCAAATTCTCAGCTTATGTAAAGTAAAAACTAACTTGTATTATACCAGAATAAAAAGACAAAAATTACAAAATAATCTAGATTGCAAAGTTGGACCATTTCTATTTATATGCCTATGCTTATATCTACATCTATATGTATATACGTGTATATCTATAATCTATATCTTTATCTCTCTATACCAGAAGCAGTTACTATGTTCCAAATACTGCACAACCGCTTTCATAATAATTCTTAAAACAACTATAAAATCCCTTGAATTGCTTTTTGGTGAATTCACCAATATTGGAAAATTTGACAAATTTCACCAATAAACGTGATAAGGATCCCCACCAACACTAGGTAAGGGGATTGGCTGCAACATTTCAATCTTAATTCATAAGTGCAATTAGCAGATAGAGCAAACCTCATCAGAACCGAATGCTTTAGTTGCTCACTCACAGTGGATCTAAGTGTTTTTAGTTTGCGTGATTTTCTCATGATATAAAATAGAGATTTCTATACCCTATCTTGTTCTCCCCCAAGTATTTCATATTTAAAGTCAAATGAGATTTAGCTTCCTACTACATAAACATAGTTGGTTATATACACAGCAAGGGTAAGCAAATAAAACTGTAATAAAGCGTTGCAAATTCTGTCATTCTCTATTAAAAATATTTCAATGTTTCTTCCTTTCATATTTAGAATAAAATACAAACTTCTTACCTATATTTTCTATCAACTTCTTATCTGTCCCAATGGTATCACATTGCTCTCCTTTATTCTCAGTCTTCTCTAGATAAAAGGTCTTCTTTTAATTCCTCAAAAATACTAAACTTGTTCCTTCTGAATTTCCTGACTTCCAGATGATTCTTATCATATACCAACCTAAACACCTCCTCCTCAGACAAATCCTTCTTATTACTCAATCTGAAATAGACACCAGTCACTTTCTACTGCTTATTTTAATTTCCAGCATGACAACGTATTTTTATGTGTGTGTTTTGTCTCTTCCAAATAGATTCCTATAAGTTTTCAAAAGAAGAATTTAATGTATTGCCCAGAATTTCTCAAGTAAGATACAGACCTGGAATTCAAACACATGTCTCCTGTAATAAATCTAATGCTGATATAGTAACCAGCATTTTGTATGTGTTGAGAAGAAGGGTGTGGTTGAGAGTGTGAGATGCTGTCAAGAGTAGTTGAGTGAAATGCACTCTACCTGGGGTTTATATAGGTTAGTAAAAAGTCATTGATGTTTGCGGAAGCTGTTTATTTCCCTGACATGGTGGGGACAGACACTAAATTCTCTTCAACTGAGGACTGAGGAGTAAATAAATTTTGAGAGACTCCATGCAGTGACAAACTTTGTCAAGGAATGAAGGGAAACATCTCAGATAGAAAAGACCTGAGTCTTAGATGTTGTTGGGAAGGAGCCAAAAGGAGATTTTGAGGTTAGAAGAGTGCTGAGAGCCAGGTTCTCATGAAGATTGAAGGAAGGATTGGAAGTAAATAGAAAGAGTCAAAGATCAGATTTACATTTTAGAAGACAGAGTTTGACATAGTGATGAAGTAATTTGGAATGGAACAGACCTAATTTAAACTTCAATTAGCATCAGTTTCCTTTACTGCAAAACAAAAGTTGTAACAACTACTCTGAAAGCTTATTGTAGCAATTAGAGAAAATCAAAGTATACATGCATATATGCTTAAGAACTCACCAAGTGGTAGCTACTATTATGATATATAGTAGGTCAATAGCTTGCCCAAAGTCATTTCTCTGGTGAGTGCTTACCAAGACTTGAATCTCATTACAAAGCCCAGTGACCTCATCACCATCTACTCCACACTCCAAGATAAAGTGCTCCTTAGATTTCTTCGTGTACATCTATCTTAAAACTAAGTGTATTTTCTCTTACCTACAAATACAGATGTGGCAGCCCTGTCAACATTATTGGTATAATACTTCACCTGATGTGTGGAAAGGAAAAGCAGAACATAAGCAAATATGTTCTAGGAATGATTCACCTAGGATATCATCAATATTAATTTTAGAGGAGGACACTGGACTCCTATTTATCAATACTGCAGGATTAATTCATGCCACATTATCTGACGGCAACTATGTCACATTTCGAAAAATTGAATCAATTGTAGGTTATCACATATGTCCCTGTAATAAATACACAGCTGGTGGCAAAGGAGATTTACTCATGAAAAGAAAATAACAACTAAGTGTAAACATTAGAAGGTAGTAAATATGTAGCATATTCCACGTCTTCTTTAGCCCTGCTTTAGTCCTACTTGTGATTCTAACTACTACATAAACATTTTTCCTTCTTTCTAAGAGCATGGGCTTTGTAGTCAGTCTGACCAGATCTAATCCTTGATCTGCACTTTGTAAATTATGGAGAGTTGTTACATAGCCTGTTTGAGCCTCAGGTTATTCATCTGTAACAAGTGAAAACAAAACCTTATCATAATGTAGCCAATAAAGCAAAATTGAATAATGCAAGTTTCATGCCTTGTATCAATATATAGCACAAAGCAGGCAGGAAGGCCTTGAACAGAGCTGTCCAGCTCATTTAATCATGGAATTTTATCTATGCCTTCAATAAAGACAACTCTCAAATGTGTATTCCTAGTTTTATGTTTCCAATTGTATATGTTTTTTGTTCTTCAAGACCCAAAAGAAATGATATACTGCAACTATAACCTTTAATTAGAAAATCATAACAAACTTCCCTACTTTGAATCATCTGATATCTTAGTTTTCTCATATTTTTCATTTTTACCCAAACCCCTCTTTCCAGATATATATTGTGTAAATCAGAATCTATACTCAGGTAATTTTTAATCAGGCATAATTATAAATCCAGTGCCTGCTACCATTCCAAAATGGCATGCAAGAAATGCCTTAACTGAAGTAGTTACATAAAACATAAAAAATATGTTTATTAATTATAGTTATTAACCAGAACTAAAAGGTAGAGTTTATCGATGGTTTTGGCAGTTATTGATGCATTAATTAGACCCACAAGATCACTATTGAAAATACTTTGGAATATTCCAGAGACATATATTCAAGGGAAAAATAAGACATTGTACATTTTGACTGCTGTTCATTATTTATATGGGTTAGTTTTGTTTTATTTTAATAAAAACCAGGCACCCTGTTTTCATAATCACATAATTTTGAGATAGAGCATATCTATTGTTTTCATCAGTAAAATTTTTCAGAGAAACTAATCTCTTTTCGCTTGTTTCCACAATGTCATATCTAGAATTACCATTCATTTCCAAAAATAACATATTTATTTTCTGTTCATAATTCTTTCTTCATCAGCTCATGATACATTATCAGCATATTTTATATTTATCAGCCCATTATATTACCATTCATAAGAGTTTAAAAAATTGCATTTTCACTTAACCTTATCAGCCAAGAATTCCTTTTATATTGATGGTCAATGTCATGCTACACATGCAAAGTCCAACAAATTTGTATGTGACATGCTCATCCTTAAATCTATATTGCATAAGATAGTCATCAACTATTTTCTGATCTCTATCTTCATTGTAGACATTTTTCTGCCACGTAAAGTTTATAAATAAAGTGCCTTCTTTATAAATACACTGAAGAAAAAAGTTGCATATATAGATGATATTGAGTAGTTATTCTAAGTAGAAAAACTTATTTTAAAAGAGGTTTTTGGAACTATATATATATTTTGTTTAGTAGTTATCCAACTAAACAAAAAGTTCTTATTTAGTAAATATTACAAGTACTACTTATTTTCTAAAGTTTAATATATCTATTATCATATATTAAAATTAACTCTAGTCCCTTATTTAAGTGTAAAAAATAAAAGGAATAAAAGATTTATTTTTACCAAAAAATCTTTTCTTCTTCCTAGAATCAACTTGCACCATTTTCAGATTAAAACACAAAAAGTGTAAAAAGAAAAAAAACTATAATTTTCTTTATGACTGCATGAAATTGAAAGTATAATGAGAAAAATTTCCTTACTGGGTAAACATTTTTATTGGTTAAAATAAACATGAAATTAATGGGGTTTTTTAACTGGTTTTATTAAACACAATAATTTATTGTTTGAAATGTTAAAGTCGGAATCACCAGACACCTTTCCTAATTCTTAATTATTAGTAAGGAATAAACTTAGTATCTCTGAACATATATCATTAAAATAGTTAGAGTCTTGATTATCAAAGATATCAATTAAGTGCAAAATATTGGCTTCAACTTTGTAAAAATAAAGAAATTCTACTGTAAAAAACCAAACAAATGGGTGAAACACTAGGTTTTATTTGTTTTGTGTAAAGAAGCAAAAATTCTAGATATAAATTAAATTTCTGAAATTATATTTAGGCCATAGAGTTGGTTTCTCTCAAAACTAAATATATTATTATATAATCTTAATCTTAATAAAAATTCTTCAAAATAGTTACATATGTTTTATCATTATAAATATCTATTTGAAAGACAATATCAATGATAATACCATTGGCTTTCTTTATATCTAAATGAAAATTTAGATAAACCTGAGATATATGGTTTATAATAGAATAAAAATACTCGTAAATAATTTATTTTGATAAACTATGAGATCTACCCACAAAGTAATGAAGTCTGTTCATTTTTGGTTTTACAGTTATCACTCTTTTGGTATTATGTCTAAAGCAAATAAGACACTTGACAAATATATATTAAATAAATATATGAATGAATTAAAAATGATGCTTCATTTATTCTGATTTTATTAATAAAGGATTTTTAGTACTTTATGCATTCTATGAAGCCCCAATTAGTCTTGTTAATTCATTAATTAAAAAGAGAAACACAAAGATTAATAACCACCTTAAGTAAGACTTAATAAAGAACTATGATTCAAAACATCCAGTGGTCAAGTCAATATGGACCCAAACTCAGGAGACAAAGAAGCCATTTCTGAAGATATATAATTAAATATAGTTTCAGGAAAAGCTCTTATTTTCTAAGGAAATAAATTCCACAAAATTACAACTGTCCGTTTATAGCTGGCTTTACAGGCTCTTTAGGAGGAATTACTTTTTGTTGGGTTTTCTACAAACATTTAGACTCAATTTTAAAATGTCACTTTTGCTTCTCTAGCCCCCAGTTTAAGGCAGTAACTGAAAAACCAAGATGTATTTCTTCAAGTTTTGTATTTATAATCAACTTTCTGTTTTTAGGACAAACGCTTAGTTCTTGCCTACTAGAATAGAAAGGTACTTACGAGCTTACATTGATTGTTTAAGACTTAATAATTCCCAGGCTAAGAATTTTAAGTAGCACTGTAAATATTAATTTAATAAGGCAAAAACCAAGTTATAAGATCACAGGGAAAAGCATTTTGTTTTTCAAACAATTCTTTTAAAAATTTATTGCTAAGATAATTTCATGGTGTCACCTTTGGATGTCTTAGAGATCTCTGACAAGTCATACAACTTCCTCGAAGACAGACCCTGCCCCAGTCCATTCTCATAGCTCCTTAGTATTCCTAAGTGAAGTACGAAGTATGACTATAAATAATAGCTTTTTTTCTTTTTGTTATAAACACATCTGTTTTTACTGCATCAAAGTAGTGTAGACCTTCAAAATGGACATTTTGGGAAAGGGTCTATTTATCCCATTACACAAAGAATTTGAAAAGCCTCTTTTTTTATTGTGTTTTCTTGCAAATATGTGGGTAATGCAGAAACAAAGGTCAATCTTAGAACTATTAGAATACATGAACTATCTTTGAGCTAAATATGGCACAGCTTAATTCTATGACTTACATTTTTCATGAGTCTTAGTTCCAAATAAGCTGCATGTTTTTTTCTCAAATGAAATCCAAATTTTAGGTATAAAAGTTTAGTGCTTCTAAGTAGAGTGAGTCAATAAAATATACCACAGACTTTAAAGCCACTTCCCATAGAAATTCTCCAAAATGCCTAAAGAGATAAGCCCATCACTGGATTGGGACTATAAACTCGCACATGACTAATTGCATAAAGGCTTAAAAAATCAACCATACATATTTTTTAAATTGTACTTCATAAGTAATGAGTGTACAATTTTTAATTTTTTTTTTTTTAGTGAGAGTTTGAGAAAGAGAAAGGGACAGAGGGACAGACAGGATGGAAGGGAGAGAGATGAGAAGTACCAATTCTGCATTGTGGCATCTTAGTTGTTCATTGTTTGCTTTCTCATATGTGTTTTGATCATACAGCAGAGCAAGTGACCCCTTGCTCAAGCCAGTGACTTTGCACTCAAGCCTTTGGACTCAAGCAAGCAACTATGGGGTCATGTATATAATCCCACGCTCAAGCTGGCGACCCGTGCTCAAGCTAGTGAGCCCATGCCCAAGCTGGCAACCTCAGGGTTTCGAATCTGGCTCCTCAGCATCCCAGTCTGATACTCTATCTGCTGCATCACCACCTGGTCAAGCAAGTGTACATTTTTTAATGCACTATATAAATGATAAGCATACAATAAATGCTAGAATCTCTTACCCTTTTCTTGAATTCTAAAATGCATACTACATAAGAAGATGGTACTCTAAGAAATAATTTTAATTTGTGAATCTCCATGCACCAACTGATCAGTGACTATAGTTTTGAACTGGAGTCAATAAACAAATGTTTGACTCCTTATTGTACTCACAAAATAAATCAGAAGCAGAGCTACTGGATGACAAAAGGGGTCTTAACTGGGGCCTGTGTTGAGCTCTTTGACAAGGTATTGGGCCCTTCTATACAACTTTAATATGGTCAATGTAAGGAGAAATTTCTGACACTGATAATAATCTACTCCTAATATTTTAGATAAATTAGTAAAGTCTCACCAAAGGAGTTTAAAAGGAATGGTTCATGTTGGAAAATAGGCAAGGAGTCATGGATAGCAGGTTATAACAATGAAAACTTAAGACTATTGTCAGAGAAAATAAAATCATACATTTTCTCCTTCCTTGAATATAACTTTAAATTAGAAATCAAACTGTCTTGAAGAAGTTCCAACTCCTCCAGTCAGTTTTCTTCAAATATTAAAATCAAATGATTACAGGAAATTATTGATTTTTATTTCACTTTCAATTGCCAATAACATAGGCAAGTCTATGTCTTTTTCATATATTTTTCAGATTTTGAAATGGTTATATTTCCTAAAAGTAAACTGTAAATATAATTGGATAAATAATAATCTTAACATATGCCAAGTTAAGTTTTAAACAGATCTGAATTTTCAACTGACCTACTGAATGTCAAATATTACACTTACATTAATTACAAGGATACCTTATACTGAGAAATCATGGGCACAATGATCTTACCAGTAGTATAAACATTCTTAATCTCATTACTAAAAATTCCCTATATTTCTGCCACTCAGCCTCAGAGAAGCATAAAATCAAATGCTAGACTTTTAAAATCATCATGCACACCTGACCTCTGGTGGTACAGTGGATAAAGCTTTGACCTGGAACCCTGAGGTTGCTGGTTCTAAACTCTTGGCTTGCCTGGTCAAGGCACATATGGGAGTTGATGCTTCCTGCTCCTTCTTACTTTCTCTCTCTCTCTCTATTTTCTCTCTAAAATGAAAAAATAAAATCTTTAAAAAAATCATCATGCATAAATCACATAATCGATCAACAATATAGTTTATGATCTCAAGGATTACAATATATAGAGTTGTTAAAAACAAAACAAGAAAAAAAAACCTAGCATGCATGAAGTCTATAAGGTTCTTTCTGGCAATACAGTGCTCTGAAACCATGTAAAAAATTGAGTTTCAAAACAGGGTCAGTAGAACATTAATGAAGATATCAAGTGAATGAGAGAAGTACTATAAACTGAAAAACATTTAAAATATTTGTTTCTGTCCCAAACACTAGCTATTATGACATTATTTCCTAAGGATGAATTACATCAGAAACTGAAGAATTGTAAGCTTTGCCCTGTCTATTCAGTATGTATTATAGTCTTAATTCAGTGAAGAAAAAAAAAAGGTTAAAACATAGACAATACTAAATGATTCAACTTTGGACAATGAGTTATTTTATAACTAAAATCCAAACATTTGTTACAATGAAATAACTTCAGAATTATCATGGTATTAAAATGACTGATAAACATTAGAGAATTGAAACATATTAAAGAAGAGAATATTTACGTTTTTTTATTCAGTGTTCGAGGGTAAAAAACAGGCAAATTTTTTCTTCTGTTTATAGTCCCAATTATTCTAAGTACTTGGATTAATTTGTTTTTTTATTATTAAATTTATAAATATAAAAATTTGATAAAAATGTACATTTCTGTTAAATGTTGATTATGAAGCAGATTTATTTAACATATGGGATTTTTTATTGAACTGATAGTTTATACTTTTATTGAAAAATGTAAATGTTATCTCTTGTATCCAAAGAATTAAAAGAAAGCTTACTATGTTTACCTATTTTATAAAAAGAATGAAGAGTTATTTAGTAAAGAACATACATACAGATCGTCAGAATATTAAAGTCTGAGTTGTTCAAAACAAAACCCCAAATTGATAGACATATGCGTTGAGTGTGGGTCAGAAGCATCTTGACATTTCTGAAAATTAAAAGTAAATCTATACGATTAATGTAAAGTTCTGTTTGTGATCATTTAAATTTGGAGGACATGAAGAAAGGGCAAGACTATGTTTGTTATACAAAATTTATAAAATGGGACCACAAAGAAAGAGTATAATGCTTTTATGGGAAGACAAAACTGATTATGAAAGTACTTATATATTAGTATCTAGTATTAATAAATTTTATTTTACTAAATAAAGTCCCTGAATCTGTAAGAATCCAGCCTCTGCTTCCAATGAACAGACTTAACGTATGTTAACCATAGAGAAAGAAAATAACTTATTTCTGGTGTAAGAACTTAAGTTGTGCTTTTGATTCAAAGATGGGGGAAGACACCACATGACCTGTCTGAAAGCACAGGTCAACTGCTGTGACCCCTATAAACTGAACTGCTTCTGGGTATTTGTGTGATGGACTGAGGCTCTGCTAGACCAGCAACTCTCAACTGGGCATGATGTGCCTCCATGGGACATTGGAAATGTCTGGAGACATTTGTTTACTATTGGCATCTACTGAGTAGAGACAAGGAATGCTGAAACATCTTACTGTGAAGGAGACAGTCCCTCACAACAAAAAAATTATTTGGCCCCAAATGTCAATAATGCCATGATTAAGGAACTCTGTGAGCAGATCCATTGTTTTTGCCCCACTGACAAATTGCTGAAGTTGTGGTCCCAACTACTGATAAGCTGTGGTTCATAGTAAGCCATATTACCAGTTAGCAAAATTCAGCAAAGATATCCAACACAAAGGTGACTTTATCCAGAGACAACTTACAGTAACTACATTATAATTACACATAACAGATGAGCTTGCAAAAAATACCCAGCTTTCTCATGTATGTTGTCTTAGAAACTCTTGACTCCTTTTACTCCGCTTCTTTTCCTAAAATATAAGCAGTCCTTATAATTTTACCCTGTACCATTAATCCCATTATATTTGCCACATTCTCTCAGAGACATAAAAAATGTGAGAAATCACTCAAACAAATATGTTTAAGGACAAAGATGTTGAGCAAGGATAAAATGGCAAATACAATCTTGTCCTTTTTTACCAGTAACTCACTACTCTTTCTTTCTTTCTTTTTTATATATTTATTGATTTTAGAGAGAGAGAGCTAAAGAAAGGAGGGTGGAGAGAAGCAAGACGCATCAATTTATAGTAATTGCTTCTCTATGTGCCTCGACTGGGCAAACCTAGTGTTTTGAGCCTGCAACCTCAGTGTTACCAGGTCAATGCTTTATCCGCTGCGCCACCACAGGTCAGGCACATGACTCTTTTCTTAATCACAGTAACAGAAGAGTGGTTGGCAGGTAAGTAGTGCTCCATAAATATTAGTTGTATGAATAAATGGCTCATTATCCAATATATGAAGTCCCCTTTAGAGAAGCAACATCCTACCTTTCTTTTACGCAGTGTGTTCAAGCTCAGACTTTTCTTTCTTCTTCTTCTTCTTCTTCTTTTTTTTTTTTTTTTTGTATTTTTCTGAAACTGGAAACGGGGAGGCAGTCAGACAGACTCCCGCATGCGCCCGACCGGGATCCACCCAGCACGCCCACCAGGGGGCGATGCTCTGCCCATCTGGGGCGTCGCTCTGTTGCAACCAGAGCCAGTCTAGCACCTGAGACAGAGGCCATGGAGCCATCCCCAGCGCCCGGGCCATCTTTTGCTCCAATGGAGCCTTGGCTGCGGGAGGGGAAGAGAGAGACAGAGAGGAAGGAGAGGGGGAGGGGTGGAGAGGCAGATGGGCGCCTCTCCTGTGTGCCCTGGCCAGGAATCGAACCCGGGACTCCTGCACGCCAGGCGGACACTCTACCACTGAGCCAACCCGCCAGGGCTCAGACTTTTCTTTATTCGTTTTTTCCTTTCTCTTCAGAATGTGCCTCTCAAACAATTTCTTCTTTGCAATGGTTTCTTGATTTGTCCTCATGTCTTTAATATTAACATCCTTTTAACTACCTTGCTGCCAAATTACTACTTTTAAAACATACCTTTTTGTGTGCTTTCTAATATTTTAGCACATTTAAAAGTTTCCTGTTACCTAAAAGGAAACTTTTAAGTATAACAAATTGTTGTTTGTCACTTTAATTTCACTAAGTAGCTTGAAAATTTACAATTTATTTAAGCTAGTGTATATTTTTAAAAATACTATTTGGCAAAATAGGTAAGAAGGCTTAGAGTAGAATTATCATTAACTAGGAAGTAAGAGACTTTGTTAATGTAGGTTTAATATTAGTTATGTGAAATTCGATACATCACTTAAATGATATCTAAAATATGTCTCAGTTATACAATGTGACTATGACTTTGAAGGAGGGAAAGAATATAATCTGATATTTGAATTCCAGCAAAAAAACAAACAAACAACTTTTTGCTCAATACTTCATAAAAAAAAAATATTAAGACGCTAAAATTTGGAGATGTGATTCCCATTTGTTGCTTTGCTACAAATAAGTCTAATAGATTTTATTACAGAAAATACCAGAAGGATGAAAATAAATCATTTGCCATATTGTTAAGGGGAAATTATTCTTCATAAAGAAAAAAGATGTCTTTCCCACTCATCCTAGTTTCAATCTGTCCAGCTGCCTTTTCGCAGTCAAGCACCCTATTATGACTGTCATTGTGTGTGCATCACCCTGGCCTGGAGATGAGCTGTCGGAGGAAAAGGCTGGAAAGAAATACATACGTACACATTGCATCATTCTTCAGCCTCTTCTTTTCAGTGGCATTGCTTTCAAGTCAAACTGGCTCTGGTCCAAAACTGAAAAATAAAAAGCACCAGTTTAACAGCTGGTACCAATTATACTAACTTCAGTGGGACTACATGCTTAAGTGTCCAAGAATCAAACTGGATCAATGATATAATGGACTTGTTATTTTGTAACTTGCCCATGGTGCTTAATGCTCCGTTTGAACACTGGGTCCTATTTAAAGTAATCTCCAGAATAACATACCTATACCGTCACAACAAGCAAAGGTTATTATTTTTTTATGTTTTTATAAGCTCATTAAATTAATACTTAACTTTATATGCACACCAGGGAATCTTATTTTCTGGGGAAGAAAACTGAATAAACTAGTTATAAAAATTTGAACAAATACCTATCTGATAACTAATACTATATTTTGAAATTAGTATAGGGATATGGAACTTTAGAAAAAGAAAAATACTATAATAATTAAAAAAATAAAATGTATATCACAGATTATTTCTTAGTCTCAAAAATATTAAAAATATAGTTCCTCTCAAACTCCTTTGTACAAAAGATAGAAAAACTAAGCATATTATTAATTCATTTTTAAAATATTTATTTTTAGAAGATATCCTAGTACATTTCCTAAGATATTATGAGACTTTATCTTTTATAGATTTGCCTAATATTTTGAGGAGCTTATATTGCAACTCTAGCTATCTGGGATCCTACTCTCTTGAACCTGGAGGTAATTGTTGGCAATATTAAATTGAATTTGGATAGGAAAATGGCCAGCTCATAATTTTGGTCCTAAAAAAAGTACAAGTTCTAAATTTGGCAAGAAATACTGATTTTAATATGTTCTACTCTGAAATAGAAACTCTTTTATGTTTACTTTAGGAAAAATAAAACCCATTGCTCTCCTTCAAGAAAAGCATCTCGCAAATCACAAAGAGGATTTTGTAACTAGGCAACCAAGGTCAGCGAGACTGTGACCAAGGAGAACCAGCTGAACACACACAGCAGGAAGAATGAGAAAGCAAGATTCAAGGAAGAAAATTAATGTATTTTGAAGCAATTCTTTTTGAAACCTATCATTTCCTAACACTATGCAGGTGTACTCTCTGAAAAACAGCCAATAAATCTGCTCTAGAGCCACATTTTGAATACTAAAATTATATTTCATTCAAAAGTCTTTCCATTATGAATATAACCTGATCAGCCAAGAAGCGAGAAAACAAACACAAAACCCTTAAACAGGCCCTTTTTTTGAATATAGGTGATTTCATGGAATAGAACATGAATACTTGATTTTCCTAGGCAAAGAAAAATGCTCATAAGGAAAGGGAAAATTTGCCAACTTTTATAATTGAGAATGTTAAGACGAATGAAATAGTTTCATGAGTTCTCATAAAGTTTTCCAAGAAATGGCAATTGATGTTTATTTATTTATTTTTTTATATTGACACAGAACATAGCATATTGGTCAAAACTACAAAATTATATCACACTTATCAGAACAATTCTAGAAAGTAAAAAATACGACTAAAAAACACATATTACTATTGATTTTAAGTTGATTGCAGAGTTGTTAGCTACAGAAGCTCAAAATTGTCAGAATCCCATAGCCCCAAGTGACTGTCAGAAAATTATGTTGCATGTTGCAATCATTTGCACTGTTAAACTGTTAGGAGTGTCTCATGGAGTAAGCAGTACTGTGAGAGCAGCTTTAAAGCTTGCATGTGACTTCCTTTTTTTTTTTTTAAGTGACAGAAGGGGAGATAGACAGACTCACTCATGCGCCCCAACTGGAATCCACTGCCAAACCCCTGTCTGGGGCTGCTGCTCAAACCAACTCAGCTACCCTCAGTGTACGGGCTGACATGCAAACCAATCAAGCCATTGGCTGTGGGAGGAGAAGAGGGAGAGAGGCAGAAAGGGAGAGGAAGAGAAGCAGATGCAGATGGTTGCTTCTCATGTGCCCTGATCAGGAATTGAACCCAGGAGGTCCATATGCAGGACCTATACTCTATCCACTGAGCTAAGCAGCCAGGCAGGGCCACGTGTGACTTCTGAGGTCTTCTCATTCTCAGCTGAGTAGATTTGGTAGACAATTTGGATACAATTGGCTATTTTTCTGTTTGCTTACATTCCATCCATTTTTCCTGAAAGACATGTTCATATCTATGAAATGAGACTACCATTGCTCAAGTGTGCACCAAAATGCTCAGAGAAACTACTAAGTTATCCAGGTTGAATCAGATTGACATTTATTTTTATATTTCATGTTTAACTTCTTTTAATCTAAACCTCATGATGAACCTCACGATGCCATTGTAGCAATTATGCACCTTATTTAGAAAGTACACTACGTTTTTCAAAAGTATGAAAAGAATGTAGGATGTATTTGTGGACTCAAAATTTCAAATTGTTTTCATGTGTTGGAAAAGCACTGGAGCCTGACCAGACAGTGGTGAAGTAGATAGACCATCAGACTGGGACACAGAGAACCAGGTTTGAAACCCCACGTTTGCAAGCTTGAGTGCGGACTCATCAACTTGAGCATGGGGTCAATGGCTTGAGTGTGGGATTATAGACATGACTCCATAGTAGCTGGCTCGAGCCCAGAGATCACCAGAAGTGTGAAAACTGATGTTTCTCATCTCTCTCCCTTCCTGTCTGTCTGTCACTATGTCTTTCTCTCTCTAACTCTCTCTCTGTCTCTGTTAAAAAAAATAATAAAAAGAAAAAGAAAAGAAAAATGCTGGAAAGGCACAGATAAGCATATACATTTTATTGTGTATTTACATCTTTTAACTACTTTTTTCCACTTCTGTTTTTGTCTATTGCACCTCTACCTCAGCTCAATGAGGCCATAGGTAGTTTTGATGATTTGAAGAGAAACCTGTATATCAGAGTAAGGCTGTGTTCACTGGATCTTAATGTTATCACCTCAGCACAGACATCTTTCTATGTGATATTGAAAAAATACAGCTTGTGTGACCATAAGCTCATAGGTGAAATCATAAGCAGCTTGGTTCAGCAGTATGTTCTGAACTTACAAGCTTTCCCTCTTAGCTGACCCCCAGGAGGGAGTATGCTATTATATTCATTAGGATTCCAGATACATTTGAAAATTTATGCACCAATGAGAAGATCATAGGGAAGAACGATTCAGTAATTCAGGCCCTGGATGATAACTGACTGTATCAGAAGAATATCAGGCTCCACATCACAGTTCACTCACACACTACATTATCAGCCATATTGTTTTTAGTGCATAATAGTTGTGATAAGAACCAAGATATGGAATGTAACCATCTACCTATTATTTTTTTTACAGATTTGTTTTTATGACTGGCTGTATGGATGTCATTTTCAAGGTCTAATTTTGCCATTTTTAAAATCGAATCTTTAAAAATGTGATATTATTAAAAGCCAAGTTTAAGTGGAAACAACAAATATTGGAGAATCTCCAAAGAGAAATTTTTATAAGCCATAAATTATCAAGAACGCAATTAAATGAATAAGAGTTTTCCCCTAACATAGTCATTTTGTATCCACAAGTTTCATATCTGTACATTCAACTAATCTTAGCATAAAAATATTGGAAAAAGATTTTTTTTTACCTTCTCGCTTACCTTACCATGGATTTTCACCCTATGATGATTATATCTGTACTGAGCAAACCCAGACTTTTTCTTGTCAACAGTTATTTGACAAGCACAACAACTATGTACATAGTGTTGACTTTGCATTAAGTATTTTAACTACTCTAGTGATATATAGGAGGTTTATAATATATAAGAGGTTACTTTATGTGTGTAGGCTATATGCAAATACTAAACCATTTTATGAAGGGACTTGACCGTCTACAGATTTTGGTATCCACAGGGGTCCAGGAATCAATTCCCCTCAGATACTGAGGACCAATTGTATCTCCATATATCCTTTTAGTAATAAAAGTAAATTTTAAAAAAGTTTTTACTCAAACATTGTTCTTTGACCTGGTGAGAAAAATGTTAACTATTGTTTGAGATAAGAGTCACTAGTTGAAAAAATTTCACAGTAACTTACAAAAGTTTTAGATTTTTTAAATATGTAAATACATTCTCTTTAAACATGTCCATAATATCTACTAGGCCTTTTATCTCATCATAAAAATGAATGTTTCAACATGGATTAGTCATAAGGTTTTCATACATTGCTAACTTTCATAATAAATGACATCTGTGCACCAGATGGAAGTAATAAAAAAAAAGTCCCCTTACATCCTGTATGGCTCAAGAGAAAATAACACTGTTTATTTTGACCTCAAAACAACCATAGTTACTGTCTGCATATTATATTGTTTGTCACATTTGCTTCTAGAACAAAATAATGTTCACATCAATAGCTTCTTCAATTGATTGTGTCTTGGTCTTGAAGAATTTGAAGAATTAAAGCTTTTCAAAAAACAGTACCTCCTGAAAGAAAATTTTCATTCTAACACAATAATAAACTATCTGTGCTTCCATTATAAACCAAACTCTCTTACCACAATTTTACTATAACTCTGGTAGACAAATGACATGAAGATAAAGCAAATATTAGCTCAACTTTTAAATTAAATATTAATAGTTAAATGCAAAGCTTTAGAAATTACCTAAAATATCAACTAATATGAATTTTATACTGGAAAAACAAAAAGGATTACCTCCACATTTTTCAACTCAGTTCACTTGGTAAAATAATTTTTAGCATAAATAATCTGACTAACACATTTAGCACTTAAATTTTTTGGCTTGTTCTAGGCATAAGCAAAGCAAGTAGACAACAGATATAATAATGTACTTACTGTCAACACAATAAATTAAAAATAAAAATTAAAAAAAGAATGCACTTACTGGAGACAGTGCAACAAACAACATGAAGAACAGAGAGACAAAAACTATGTCATTTTAAAAAAGAAATTTTTTATGAAATTCCTTGCATTTGCAAAGGGAGGAAAGTGAGAAAACTATATAAGAAAAAATTTTATGGGTGTTGAGACTCAATATGAATATGTCTTTATTTCATTTTTTTTTTTTTTTTTTTTTTTTTACTAAGTGAGAGGCAGGGAAGGAGAGACAAATTCCCACATGCTCCCTGACCTGGATCCACCCAGCAAGTCCCTTATCAGATGATGCTCTGTCCATCTGGGGCTGCTGCTCCGTTGTTCAGCAACCAAGCTATTTTAGCACCTGGGCGAGGCCATAGAGCCATCCTCAGTGCCCAGGACCACTTTGCTCCAACCGATGGAAGGGGAAGAGAGAGAGACAATAGGGAAGGGTGGAGAAGCAGATGGTTGCTTCTCCTGTGTGCCCTGACTGGGAATCAAACTAAGACTTCCACATGCCTGGCCAACACTCTAACACTGAGCCAACCAGCCAGGGCCTCAACACTGAATGTTTCACATTGAATGTTTGCAAGTCAATATTTCCCGCCAGACTGGAGTCTAATAAGGAAGGTATAATGCTTTATTCATTTCTGTAGCCTAAGAATTTAACAGACTCTTTGAAACTCAGTATTGAAACAATGCAAGTTTGATAAGTGAATGAACCTCTTTCATTAGTCCCATCATAATCATCTGTCTAATTATTGAATAATTAATTAAAGAACAAGTTTTAAATAATGGAAATCAATAATTCTTTGTCAAAAAATATATGTAGTTGATGTTTGTCTTACCTAATCTATTAGATGGAAAACACTAAGAAATTATTATTAACTGTGCTATTTTATTTATAAACAAATTATAATCAAGTTGGTCTGTTTTCTCACAATTCTTTGATACTTTATTTATATACATGTTAATTTTTTAAAAACTAAAAATATTTTATGATAAATTGTTAATTATATCAATATAGTACAAAATACTATCATATACTGATTTACTTATTTCACTCAGTATGTTATCAAGGTCCATCCATGTTGTCATAAATGATACTACGTCATCATTTCTTATGGCTGAGTAGTATTCCATAGTATATATGTACCACATCTTCTTCTCTAATCCTCTACTGAAGGACATTTTGGCTGTTTCCATGTCTTGGCCACCATGAACAATGCTGCGATGAACATGAAGAAGCTAAGAACTCTATGATTTCATACATAGGTGGGACACAAAATTGAGACTCATGGACATAGACAAAAGTGCAATGGTTACCAGGGGGGAGGGAAGGGTAGAGAGGGATGGGGATAGGGAATGGGAAGGGGCTTAAAAAGAAATAAAATATAGGGTGACAGAAGATGATTTGACTTTGGTTGATGGGTATACAGCATGATTGTTCAAATGATGTGGAGATGTTTTCTCTAAATCTATTTACTCTGGTTGACTAATATCACCCTGTTAAATTTAATTGTCTAAGAAAAAATACTATCATATACTTAACAGGTTTTGAAGTAAAGAAGAATACAATGCTAAAAAGTAAATCATATTGTAAACTTGACAAGATAGAATGACATGTCATTATAACTTATTTTAGTCTTTTGTTCACAATTTTGAAATAAGGTGAATATTTGACTTTAAAGGAAATAGAAATTATGTCAAAAAAAGTTAGTTTTTTTTGTTTGTTTTTGTGATAGAGACAAAGAGGGACAGACAGACAGGAAATGAGAGAGATGAGAAGCACCAATTCTTTGTTGCAGCACCTTAGTTGTTCATTGATCGCTTTCTCATATGTGCCTTGATGGGGGGTGGGGGACTATAGCAGACCAAGTGACCCCTTGCTCAAGCCAGTGAGCTTGGGTTCAAGCTGGTGAGCTTGCTCAAACCAGATGAGCCTGCGCTCAAGCTGGTAACCTCGGGGTTTCGAACCTGGGTCCTTCGCATCCCAGTCCGACACTCTATCCACTGCACTACTGCCTGGTCAGAGTATATAGTTAATGTCTTTATTGAGTAAGTCATTCTCAAATTTAGTGAAGGATTCCAAATTAGTTCAATAGAATTTTCACAAAAATTCCTCACTGAGCATACTCACAAAGTCTAAGTGGCCTAAGTTGTCCAATAGTGTGTGTGTGTGTGTATGCACATATACATACATATGTTTATGTGTGTATGTGGTCTATCTCTTTATCCTTTCCTATCTTATCATCTGTCTATTCATTTTTTAATAGTATTGAAAATCTTAACTGTATACTGTTCTTCATACTGACTTAAACAATACTACAGACAGTCTATGCAACTTAATACCCCACCTTAGTTATCAAATTGTCAATATTTTTCTTTAACTTGTAACTGTTTTTTCCTATAGAGTTTATAAAGGAAAAGAAATGAATTTGCTCCAGCAATGCTTAATGCAGTTGTTAAATTTTATACATATTATATTTATAAATAATTATGCATAAAAATACATACACATACAATAATGATCTATTATCACCACTAGATAAATGAGAAGCAATATAATAAAATTGCTTAGATCTAGAAATGTACCTATACCCACAATTGTAAATTCGAAATCATGTTTTTCAGATTTACTTTATCCTGGTTAATGTATTTGCTGATGGTTAAGCAAACTCACTAACAAAATTTATAGTGAAAAGGAAATACATATATTAGAGTTAAAAATTTAGCAATATACATCTCTAGGACAGTATTATTTTAAGTTATTACAGAATGCATGGAGCACAAAATGTAGATAGATAGGTGTGATGAAATTGAAAAATAATGTGTGGATCCCCATCTTGAAGGACAGGCACCAGGTAGTATTGAAAGATTCCCTTTAAATCACAAAATTTTCATAATGTCTGTTTTTTACCACCTGTCTTATTTTTCAAGGTATAATCACTCCTCTTTATAGCAGGCCATCTAATATCTAGCCATAAATGAAGACCAGCCACACAGTGTCCAACTCTACAGTCTGCAGTAATTTTTATGTTCATCCTTTAATTTTTCCTCTTACCATTTTTTTGTGTTGGTTTGGTTTTACAGTAGAGCTGTACTATGGTATTCTGGCAAAACAGCATTGCCCCGTGGTCTGACTCATACAGCATGATTGCTTCCAGAAGTGCAGAGACATGATTTCATTTCCCCTGTCTTTCCTCCCGCCTTTCTTTTGTTACATCTATATGGTGGGTGAGTTTGAGATGTATTTGATATTTCCTATAATGAAATTGAAAAAAAATTGCATGCCGAGGAAAAGAAAAGACAGTTATAGATGATGAGTTATCATTTTCTATCTTCTTTAAAAATGTTAGTTTTTCAGTTAATTGTGTGATAGTCTTGAGAGTGGCAATTGAATATGTAGATAAGATTCCAAAATATTTCCTTGTCCCAATATTACCTCCAATTTGCAGAGGATGGTATAACCTTATACATTTATACAATCTGTTTTCATACTATATTCAAGTATTAGCAATATTAGTCTCATTTATTAAAATTCACAGTATAAGTGCCCAGGGTCATACTGTGTAGCTATTTCTAATATGAAGGGTTTGTGCTTCAACAATCAGAGAGTTTATGCTTCAACAATCAGAACAATGAAGCAATTGAACTTTTGCAAAATTTAAACATACATAACTGATTTAAGATAGCCATATGGTTTAAATTTTTCAAATTAGCCTCTGCTTTTTCAAACATGCAGATCAGGGAATCTGGGTTTGGCAAACTTTTTTCTTAAAGGAACAGAGAAAATATTTCAGGCTAGTGGGCATAATGTTTTTGATTACAATTACACATATCTTCCGTTATAATATGGATGCCACTGCATACCCGTGATGGCAAACCTTTTTATAAAAACTGCCCACTTTTGCAGTGCTGGTCAACCTGGTCCCTCTCGCCCACTAGTGGAAGGTCCAGCTTTCATGGTGGAAGGGGGGGAGCGGAGCAAGCAAAAGGCACTGCAATTGACCCACCATGGAAGCTGGAACGCCCACTAGTGGGCGAGAGGGACCAGGTTGACCAGCACTGCAAAAGTAGGCAGTTTTTATAAAAAGGTTTGCCATCATGGGCATATACTATGTAAATAAAGAGATGTGACTGTTTCCAAATAAAACTTTATTTACAATAATGGGTTGCTCACTGTAGCTTGCTGACCCCTGTTGCAGATAATTGCTTAGTGTTATTGGATACATAGAAATTGATATAAATATTTGTGTTAAATTTTTTTTCAGAAAAATTACAGTTTTTAAAAATAGATGAAAGAGTGAAGTATTTGAGATATGATTCTGATTTGTAGTCAACATAATCAGGAAGCCAATATTCAAACAATGAAAGTTTGTGTCCATAAACTCCAAACAAATACTATTCTAAATAAAAAATTTCCAGTTTTAAGCCTGTACTTTATTTAAACAATGTATTTTATTTATTATATACTTGTTTAGTATGGCATCAGAAAATAAAAGCAAAGTATCAAGAGAATAACAAGCTCTAAATTTTCATTTCTCAAATGGCACTAACTGGCCTTCTACAGATTGAAAGAAGCAACTGCTCTGCTAAATGTTTCTGCAATTGTATGATGCAAGGTTATATCTCTGTATAGATTAGATCAAACTGCTTAAGCATAATATCAAATTTCTTATGTTATAGTTAATGTTTTTGTCTGCATGTCCTATCAGTACTGTTAAAGGTATGTTAAAATTTTCCACCTCAATTTTAGAAATGCCTGTTTCTATATTTTTAGTTCTGTAAACTTTCACTTTATATATTTTGAGGCTAGGTTACTAGGTTGACACCAATTTAGAATTGTAATACATTTTGGTGGATTGTCTCTTTCATTGTCACGAAATGTCACTCTTAAAACTTGAAGTTCACAGTGCCTCTTGCCTCTGTGACTTAAGGTCATTCATTGATTTTAGCAAGTTCTCTTAGCACTTCAAATATTGATTCTATACAATCATGATTCTCATTTCCTTCTAAGACTGCAAATTACCGTAAACGTACATTATACTTGTTAGTAAATACCATATCTTTTTTTTTTTTTTTTTGCATATGCCACCTTTTAGTCTCTATTGTTGAGCTTGCTGCAATTTGTGGAGTGATTAGCTTCAGTACTTCAGTTGTGGTACTCTCAGTTCTTTGCTAAACTTCAATCTATATCCCACAGACATGGAAACATCAAGTTGGCTATAGAGTCATTTTATATCTTTGCCAATAGTTATAATGGAAGTCATTTTTATATTTCTCATATAGTTTATGTGAAGTGTGAAGTGGTATCTTATTGTATTTTAATTTTGGATTTTTCTGGTTGTTAATGATATGGTGCATTTTCTCATGGATTTATTGACTATTGATGTATTTATTTGGTGAAATCATTGCCTGTAGCATTGTTGGTGTTTTACTGAGCAGTGAATGTTCTTTGGATTCAAGTCTTTAGCATAAATATATATTGCAAATATTATCTTGTATTCTGTGGCTTGATTTCTTAGTTTTCTTAATGACAACTTTCAAAAAGGTAAAGCCTTAAAGTTTGAGAAAATTTTATTTTCTAAAGGCTCATGCTTTTATGTTCTATTTTAGAAATCTTTCCTTACCCCAAAGTATTAATAATATTCTATTTTGTTTTCTTCTAGGCATTTTATATTACTAATATTTACTTCTAAATCTATGATTCATTTTAATTTGATTTTTGCACATTATGTAAAATTTATGTCATTGTTTACTTTTCTATTATATAGATATAGCTATTATTTCAATGCCATATGTTGGAAGACTTTTCTTTCCTCAATTGAATTGCTTAGAACTTTTATTTAAAAACAACTTCTAATATATCTGCAGGTCTATTTTCTGACTATCCATTCTATTCCATTGATCTGTATGTCTATCCTTTCACTAATACCCTCTTTTGATTACTATAACTTTAAATGCCTTGAAATCAAATGATGTAAGCTCCCCAGATTTGTTCTTGTTGTTAACATTACTGTTGTTGTTCTAAGTTGGTTTTGTTCCCACTTAATGCTTCCTCAGTACTACTCCCTTCTGTGTGCCACTAATAATCCAGAGTCCTCCCTCCTAAACTCAGACTCAGAATCTCTTTCCCAGGCACCTTGACTTGCAACACTTTTATTTTATATATGGTAAATTTGAGACTTTAAAAAACTAAGTGAAGATGAATCAAAAAGCTTGTGTGTTTCTTTCACAATTTATTTATTTATTTTGTGTGTGTGTGTGACAGAGACAGAAAGAGACAGAGAGACAGACAGACAGAGGGATAAGAAGCATCAAGTCTTTGTTGCAGCTCCTTAGTTGTTCATTGATTGCTTTCTCATATGTGCCTTGACCGGGAGTGGGGGCTACAGCAGACCCAGTGACCCCTGGCTCGAGCCAGTGACCCTGGGCTCAAGCCGGTGAGCCCTGCTCAAACCAGATGAGCCCGCGCTCAAACTGGTGACCCAGGGATTTCGAACCTGGTTCCTCTGCGTCCCAGGCCGATGATCCATCTACTGTGCCTGGTTACGCTCTTTCACAGTTTATATTTTAAAAATTATTTGTCTACTTATTTTGGCTTTCTTCGATGCAAGGGAAGATTATGCCTATCTTGCTGCACTGTTTCTGAATCTGCAGTGATTTGCAAAACAACTTGAAGATAGTAAGGTCAACATGTGTTGAATTTTAAAAAATATACCTAAATCTTTTGATATCTCTGGAATCCCCGCTTTTCTCACTCTCTTTTAACACAAACATTTTCAGTGTTTATTTATTTTCCTCAGGCTTCTTTGTACTTTGCCTCTGAAATAAGACGTAGCACTGTTGAACAAGTCTTCAGAGTTTTATCCTCTTTCCTTCTTTGATTCCATATTTTCTAGTCCTGCTGCATAATCCATAACTTTGACATTTTCTTCACTCTTTTTTTTCTGTGAGTCTGTAAATGTGGGTATTCCTTAAAATGTCATTCTATGACCAAATCCATGGATTTGAGCTATTGCTCAATCCAGTCTTCTCAGACTCAGGGTTTTAGTCTGCTTGACTAAATGCCATAGATTGAGTGGCTTCAACAACAATCATTTACTTCTCACAGTTCCAGAGGCTGGGAAGGCCCATATTCTAGGTGTCAGCAGATCTTGTTCTTTATTTTTTTATTTTATTTTTTTTACCGAGCCAGAAAGAGAGTCAGAGAGCGGGACAGATAGACATGAAGGGAGAGAGATGAGAAGCATCAATTCTTCATTGCAGCTCCTTAGTTGTTCAGTAATTGCTTTCTAGCAGAGCTAGTGATACCTTGCTCAAGCCAGTGACCTTGGGCTCAAGCTAATGACCTTTGGGGTCCTGTCTATGATCTCAAGCTCAAGCCAGTGGCCCCTTGACTGAGCTGGTGAGCCCGTGCTCAATCGAGATAAGACCACGGTCAAGCCTGAGACCTTGAGTTTTAAACCTGGGTCCTCTGCATCCCAGTCTGATACTCTATCCACTGCACCACTGCCTGGTCAGGCTAGATCCGGTTCTTGATGAGGGCCTTTTTTCTGGCTTGCAAACAGTTGCCTTCTTGTTATATCTTCAATGGCAGAGATAAGAAACTCTGGTGTCTCTTCCTAAACTTATAATGGCACTGGTTCTATCATAGGGACTCCACTCACATGACCTCATCTAAACCAAATTACCAAAAACATAAAGACATAAACCCTAATTATCTCCTAAAGGAACCACCTCAGATTGGAGGTTAAGGCTTTAACATAGGAGTTTTGGGGGGACACAAACATTCAGTCCATAATACTCAGTTTCAAGGTTTTATCTTCAACTGTCATATGGATATCACTACTAGGACCTAGTGGACAATTCAAACTCAATGCCCTGTAAACCAAATGTTGTGCTTTTTAGATTTTCATTTTTAACATGCAGCATTCTATGATCTAGTGTCAACAGCTAACAAAAAGTAGAGCCAGCTACTAATTATTAAAAAACTGATAAAATTATCTTACAGGCCAAACTGCTCCTTCTCATTCTTCTTTTACTTTTATCAATGTCACTAGTTTCCTTTGTTTAGAGACTTTGGGGTCACCTTTGACTTTTTGTGTTTCCCTTTCTACATGATGTCCACTTCAGCAATATTTTGCTAAATTCTATATATTGAAATTGAAAGTGCTTCTCACAGCTATAAATGTCTTTTCTATTTTGATTTCTCCCTATGAGTATCTTCCTTACACTCATGAACCTGAGAGGCACATCTTGTTCTCAGAGCTCCTCCAACACTTTGCTCACAGCTTGCTACCAGTGCCAATCACATATAAGGCTGAGTATACCTTTTAGCGAAGTTAAAAATGAAAATGTATTTTCTCCCCTATCCTTTCTATTTTTTTAAAAAAGATTTTATTTATTTATTTTAGAGATGAGAGAGAGAAAGAAAGGGAGGAGAGGAGCAGGAAGCATCAACTCCCATATGTGCCTTGATCAGGCAAGCCCAGGGTTTCGAATTGGTGACCTCAGCATTCCAGGCCAACCCTATCTACTGTGTCACCACAGGTCAGGCACTCCTATCCTTTTCAAATTGCACCTTTTGAGAACAAGGACTGAGTCTTGTTCATCTTTTTAACTATCACATGTGACGCACATACACAATGCCAACAACACTCCATATGATGCTTAGTTGACTAATGAAAATGAATGTTTACATATATAACTCCTATCAAGTTTATTTGATTTGTTGTTTTCTTTAACCAATCAACATTCTCCAAGTTAAGAAGAACTAGATAGGAAAAATTAACCCAGGATATATCTACTCTACTTGTGTCAACTAAGGAATGTTTAAACTGTGGGTAAAACAAGAAGGTATATCTTATTTTATTGAGATTTAAGAATATTACTTTTACACAATACTATGTGAAAACTAGAAACTACTTTTAGCCGAAGCATGATAACTTTAATCTACAGCCTAAGGATTTCCCCCTTCCTCAGATGACATAAGCTTCAAACAGATAAAGAAGAGAGAAAAATAACATTGCCAACATAGGGTTGGCTGGTTTATTTGTTTCTTAAGAGGCAGTAATGCAGACAGCTAATTTTTCCACTGTTAACACATCACTAAGCTTGTCTGTTCATTCTTATAGCTTATTTACAATGTATCTGCTTGACTTTGCCCTGAGGTTACTTCCCTGTCATGATGATTCACTGAAGCTAATCTGTTTTATTAAAAGCAAATTTCCAATGGTATTGATAGTTACCACCACCATGCATCTTAGTTTGCTGTTTATAGGTTTGGAAGAAGATACAAAATCACACTCCTGTAGACCACATCTCTACATTGTGATGTCAAGTGCATTATTATTAACCACAGATTTCTTCATGTATCTGACCAATTAATCTTATTGCACAACCTTTTATAATATAAGATAACGTGTAAGAAAATATTTTGTTCTGAGCATTTCAGAAAGTCATTTTTTTACTAAACAAAGAGCTCATACAAAGTAATTTAACACACATGATGTTACCATATATAAAATGGTACTTCTTAAATAGATTAAAAATTGAAGAACATATTCATAAAGGAAATCTCAGTTTCATTAGAAATTGTGGAAAAGGAGATTTGATGATTAATTAAACTGATATTTATTGAATATATGTGGCGATTACTATACCATGGATAATATATTAAGCAAGCTAATAATAATGCCTCTGCCCTTATATATAGTGCATTTTAGTGAGCAAAAGAGAAAATTTTTTAAATATTAAGTACTTGAAGACTTTTCTAGCAACATATATGCTGTGGAATATAGCAGGCTGAGATGGCTTACAAGAGAATAAACTGCAATCTAGAGCAGTGATTTCCTGCCTTTTCCATCTCATGACACACAAATACTAATTACCAAAATTCTGCAACACACCAAAAAGTGTTGTACTTTTTGCCGATCTGACAAAAAATAGGTATAATTTAGTTCATTCACACCAGATGGCTATTGTTGTATTGGCTGTTGTCATTTTTTAAAGATTTCATTTATTGAATTTTAGAGAGAAGAGATAGAGAGAGAAAGTGGGGGAAGAATCAGGAGGGATCAACTTGTAATAGTTGCTTCTTGTACGTGCCTTGACAGGGCAAGCCTAGGGTTTCGAACCAGTGACCTCAGCATTCCAGATCAACACTTTATCCACTGTTCCACCACAGGTCAGCCTGATGTCATTTTTTTATTTGACAATCTAAGGTAAAAGAAGTCAGTGCCCCAGACTAAATAGTCATATGTTGCATGCTGTAAAACTCTTAACAGCACACGGATGGAAAATAGCTGGCCTGGGGGTCTGGGAAGTAAGTCATCCTAAGGAAATTATATTTAAGTTCAGAGCTGAAATATAAAGATTTCTTTAGGTAAATAAGGTAACTATCCCACACCAACCAACTCACAAACAAAAGAGCCTTATGTGTATAAATGTCATCCAACCTTATCTATAATTACAGAGGAAGAAAAAACTAACAGTCCAATAAGAGATGACGGATTAAGTTATTGTACAAACAGCTGATAGAAACTTTGAAGTTATTAAAATAACTATAAAATTTATGTTGATCTTATTAATACCTATATTGAATCAAAGATGATTATTACATGGGACCCCACTTTAAGAGAGCTATTTTTCTCTTGGAAGTACAATCTGGTATCTTTCTCCCACTCTGAGGCTGGTCTACCCTCTAAAACAGTGTTTTTCAACCAGTGTGTCATGACACACTAGTGTGCCGTGAGACATGGTCAGGTGTGCCGTGCGGAAATTAAACATGGGTTCCCAAACTACGGCCCGTGTGCCGGATACGGCCTGCGGAGGCTATTTATTTGGCCCACCGCCAGTCACCTCCATCCGAACATAAACATTCCCCTCACAATCCCTCCAGCTATCTGCGACAGGAAGAGTGGAGGCACAGGGACCTCTCACTGGCCAATCACCTTCTAGGATTCATCCCCACCACTAGCAGTGAACCAATAGTAGGCCGCCTCTCATCCACACCCAGGAAGGTCCCCGCTCGGACTGCCGCGCACTTATCATTGTGTGGCCGCGGGGAGTAGTTGAAGCTGCTACTCCTCCCCATAGTCCGGATTTCTAATCCTGGTCAGGACTGGAGGTAAATGTTGCCACCACTAGATGAAGCCTCAGCCTCAGCTGGTTATATCTATCCTGATGGTGTATATAGATATTTTGACCTTTTTCTTTTTAAAAGAGGCCCCTGCAGAGGGTGATATACAATGCATCACAATGTTATCTAACTTTAAAGCTAAAGTTTGCTGATCTTCCTTAGGACAGTTTTTGGTTATCTGTTGCCAAGGAGTTCCCCATTCTGGCCAACAAAGCTATTTTGACATTGCTCTCGTTTTCAATCACATATCAATGTAAGCTGAGCTTCTCAAGCTTGACTGGGATAAAAACTAAAAACAGAGAGAGACTGAGAACTGTTGAGGAAGAGCTTCGTGTGTGTCTTTCTACCATTCCTTTTGTGTTCATCGAAACAGGCCCAGGTTTCACACTAAGTGAGTATAAATACATTTAGAAACTATATTATTAACTATTGTATGTATAATATGTACTGTGTTAGAGTGTTGTTTTGTGTCATTTTGGTAGGTGGTGTGCCCAAGGATTTTGTAAATGTGCCGTGACTCAAAAAAGGTTAAAAATCACTGCTCTAACAAACAATAAAAAGCAGACAATTTTCATAGCATCCAATAATTTCATTTATTTCTTGATTATTTTTGACTGCTTTAATTGGCCTTATGTTGCCTCTTTAAATATTTATACTACACATTATTAACTGCCTATTTTTATGACATCAAAGTTTTGGGGTGCTAACATTTTTGCAAATAGTATTGAATATTTTGAAAACAGAAACAGAAATATCTATGAATTTTAAAAAAAGAACCTTTTATTTTACAGAATGTGAAACTAATATTCCAATATACGTTTTTCAAAACTACCAATTTGGAAGCAAAAAATTATTCAGATTGATTGTTTAAATATCCCCAAATAGTTCATTTTCATTTTAACTTCAATCAGTGTGAAGCTAATTAGTATAAATTATTTATTAATATAGCACAGGTATTCTAATCAAAATGGGACACTTGGTTAGTCTTTTAAACTGCTGTAGTCCCTATTCACCCTCTTGTATGCTAGTGAAAATGGTTAAAAGACAATTCTTAAGATGTCTGCAAAGTTGAAGATACTATTTTCCAGCTCTGATTTCTAAAACTCTGAATTGTTGACAAGTGTAGAGAACATCCTACACTCCTTTCTCCTCTTACCTTATAAAACCCTTGCCACATGCATTAAGTAACCCAAGTTCTAACTTTTAGAATTTGAAAAAAAAAAAAGGCAACATCTGTTTATTCTGGCACATTGTATGTACTGACCTCTTTGCACCTGTTCACTCCAATTGCAAAGTATCAAACCGCAGGTCACGGAATGTCATTGTTTCATTCAACATCATTTTGTTATAATGTTGGTGAGATGGTTAGGAACTTAACTTGTGTTTGTATGAATTAGCCGGAGGGAAAATTGGTTTCCATTTCCTTTAAAGTCACAGACCTTATTGATGACCTTAAGTGAGGACTCACTGTAATACAATGTGTGGCATAAAGATCAAAGTACTTGAAGTCAGCTACTCTCCAAGCTGAGTCTCAGTGTCCTGGTTCATCAACACAGGGAATACAAGTCACAAGTAGGATAGATTTGGAGATGGGACCAAATATCATATGTTCATTTGCAGGATTGGACAGGCTACTGAATACTAAATGAATGGTAGCTGTTAAGAGGAGAAGGATGAGGAGGAAGAGATGAAGGCAGCCACAGGTGAAAGGGAAAAGGGGGAAAGGGAAGAGATTAAGGAGATAGGAAAAGGCACAGAAAACCTCCCCATACACCTGCACATTTACTGCTCTGCAATCCTTACAGAGATGACATGAACACTATAATGACCTATTTTAAAAACAGCCACAAAAATTCTTTTTCAAGAATTGTTAAATATTTTAAAGAATTTTAGAAAATTGATATCAATTTTAATCAGCGGAAACTTTAGATTTTGGATTCCTATATATGTTTCTTTCCTTTCTTTTGTTTATATTTGTAACAGCCCTGGTTGTATCACTGCCTGGTTCTAGAGCTTTGGACAGATCACTCATCAGATGCCTTATAAGTAATAAGTAATACCTCTGTGAATTTAACTGTCATAAAGGTTCAATGTTCTTCATGTGGGTTTTTTTTTTCATTTAAATTGAACTCTCAGTTAAACATTTTAAAATGAACTCTCTTGACTACATTAAGCTTTGAATAATTTCATTAAGCTATTGTAGATTGCTAAAGTAAATACAGTTGAAAGATTTAAGCACCTCTATCTCTTAATTTATTTCCTTTCAGCTGCTCTCTCTCTTTCTCCCCCCTTTGGTTTTGGTGATGTAGACAGAGAGAGACAGACAGAGAGAGGGACAGATAGGGACAGACAGACTGGAAGGGAGAGAGATGAAAAGCACCAATTCTTTGTTGCAGCACCTTAGTTGTTTTATTGACTGCTTTCTCAGATGTGCATTGATGGAGGGTGGGGGAGGCTATAGCAGAGCGAGTGACCCCTTGCACAAGCCAGCGACCTTGGGCTTTAAACCAGTGATCTTTGGGCTCAAGTCAGAGATCACTGGGTCAAAGATATGATTCCACACTCTAGCCAGAGCCCCATGCTCAAACTGGTGACCTCAGAGTTTTGAACATGGGTCCTTTGAGTCCCAGTCCAACACTCTATCCACTTTTCCACCTTCTGGTCAGGCGTCTCTTTCTCCCATTTTGTTTTCCTTGTATTTGCTCCTCTTTTTTTTTTCTCAGATACATATTCAGAAAAGTTGATTTTTTAAAAATTTTCAGTTTCAATACAAAAAAAATTTCAGTTTCAATATCTGTAACACCAGCCTTTGCGTATGCATATCTGTGTTCATAATTTGTAAATCAGCATAGCTGAGTGTAGAACAGAGCCCTGCATTTCCGAACCTATGTTAATGTCATAATTTCTTTTTTATTTTTTTGTATTTTTCTGAAGTGAGATGCTGGGAGGCAGAGAGACAGACTCCTGCATGTGCCCAACCGGATCCATCCGGTATGCCCACTAGGGGGCGATGCTCTGCCCAACCGAAGTGTTGCTCTGAGGTAACTGGAGCCATTCTAGTGCCTGAGGCGAAGGCCACAGACTCATTCTCAGTGCTGGGCCAACTTTGCTCCAATGGCTGTGGGAGGGGAAGAGAGAGACAGAGAGAAAGGAAAAAGGGAAGGGTGAAGAAGCAGATGGGCGCTTCTCCTGTATGCTGTGGTCGGGAATCGAACCCAGGACTTCCACATGCTGAACCAATGCTCTACCACTAAGCCATAATGTCAAAACCTCAAAATTCTTCCAAAAGTGATGTGTTTATACTATTTTATTTGTTCAGAAAACATTTGAAAGAGAAACCTCTTTTTAAAAATATTTTATTTCTGCTTAAAATAAAAAAGATATGAAAGCATTACTGAAAAATAAAAGAGAACAAAAGCTCATTCTAAGAGAAGGACTGCAAATGAAACAAAACAAAAAACAATTCAAACTACCTTCCAAGTGCCTTTCATCATACTCTGCAAGGTACTGAAATAGAATTTTCTATTCCTGTCACATCCAGCTGCAGGATTTACCAGAAGTGGACCTTGTTCCAGTTAGATGAAGTAAGATTATACTGAAAGCTGCTGATCTGTTTGCAGAAGAATTGTTACAATCCTTGAGAGAAATTGCTTAGAGTAATAGAATTTTAGCAGAAATGAATCTGTTACAAGCTGAGAGGAAAAAACTGTTATAGGAACAGAGACTTGAGATGCCAAACTTGCAATTTTGATCATAGTCTATGAAAGTAGGACTTAGACTAGGGAAATGCAGTGAAAAAACGTTTTATTTATTTTTTTCTACAGAAACTTAAATCTCAGTGAATTTTACCATCTCTTTTTTTCTCTGGATAGACTTCAGAAAATAGTTATTACTAATCCTAGCAGTGAACTTCACTTGCATGTCCCTTTACAGTAATACTTCCCTCTTCCCTGCCTAATCCAAACAATAAAAGGAAGGCAGGCGTGTAGGCTATTCTCTTTGGTGAAAGCTTTATCCTGAGGGACTAAATTTAAAAATTGATGTTTGATTGCAAACATGAAATTGATCAGGCATCAATCCAGAATAATTGATTAGGATCCATTAGTGTCTTAAAAATCACTCCAGTTCACTTATAATTCAGGAAGGTATTTTTTAAAGACATTAATTGCAGTCACACACCATTTAGTGAGGGTGACAGGTTCTGAGAAAACTGCTTCTGTGCAAACATCATGGTACGAGTGCACTTACATGAACCTGGATGGTAGAGCCCACTACTATGGTTGTCTGTGCTATACTTTATACCATGGGCAGCACAGCAGGTTCTTTTGCACTGGTGTCACCACAAACACTGAGGAATGGTAGTGCGAGCCCTGACTGTGGGCTTTACTTTTTGTGACGCACGCATCTGATTTCAGCTGCGGCTGCCAGGCTCAGTTAGAGCGGGCTGTCGGAATCCACCGTGCAGCAGCTCAGGGCTGGGGACAGAGCCCAGCTGCCTTTCCCGCTGAGGCTCCCTCATTTCAGAGACCTTGGTTGATTTCGACCATTTATCAGGGCTACTTGTTCTTTCTTCCCGCACTTTCAATTCACACTCTCAGGTTCTAAATTCACCGATGAAGAGAAAGCTCAAAACGCTAAGCCCCACCCATATTTCAATAAAAGCAGAAGCCCAGGCCCACGCATGCGCGTTCTACCCAGCTCTATTCACCTTGCTCTGGCGCTCCTGGCGTGCATTGCAATGAATGCACCAGGGTTTCTAAGTAACAAACTTTTTTTCTCCAGTTTCCTGATGGTTATCACGGAAAGGCGTCATGCAATCTTAAGAAAAACCATAGGGCTTGGATCCAGTTGTATCCCTGGTTTTTAAAGGGGAGACGTCTGTTGAAAGCTTATGGGGGCCCGATGAACCCCCCAGGCATTTCAGCATTTCTAGTCCTTTGCAGATCACTGCTGATTGAGTGAGCTAGACTGAACCTGCACATTCAGTAATTAATGCCTCACACTATGACGTGAACAGAGGTTATGATGTCACTGGGCAATAGCAAGTTTTCAGCTCCATTATAATCTTATGGCATCGCTGTTGTATATGCTATTTGTAATTGACCAAAATGTCATTATGCAGCCCTTGGCTGTACATTTTAAGTAATTATATTAAGGTACATTGTTGTAGGCAAGACAGAGTTGGAAACCAAAGGCAGCATTTAACTATAAACGAGAAATATGTCATTTATACACTAAAGCAGTGGTTTTCAACTGCGGGTCCACCAGAAATTTCATGACGCTTGGCAGAAGAGTGAACCACCTCAATGTTGTATGAAGATTATAGAACCATTATCGTAGATTCTATAACCTTCATACAACACCAGGATGGTTAACACTTTTGCAGACTGGCAGGAAATTTCTGGTGGCTGGGCACCTGACACCTAGCACACTAAAGGCAACAAAAAAATTACATACAAAAATGAGAAATTGAAATTTATGTCCTTAGTTTCATGTTAAAAAGTGCAGAATTTGTTTGTTCATATTTATAACTGTTGCAATCTGTACAGGCTGCTGTAACACCATCATTTAGACCAGTGGCTTTCATTGGCCAGTGCACAGGCCATCTGCCGGAAATTTCCTGCGGATTGGTGAAAGAGTTAACCACCTTGATGTTGTATGAAAGTTATAGACCCATTGATTATAGACTCTAGAATCTTCATACAACATCAGGGTGGTTACCTCTTTTGTGGACCACTGAAACCATGGATATAGACTAGTGATTTATTGCTCGCAGTTCTGGAGACCAGAAGTCTTCAAATCACGGTGCCAACATGATCAAGTGAGGGCAGCCATGATCATGGGAACGTTTTGTGTCTTCCAGTGGCACAAGGAGGTGGGGAGCTTTGTGGGGTCTCATTCTTGCTGGCTCCACTCATGGCCTATTACCATCCCAAAAACCTCATCTCTAATACTATCACATTAGGCATAGGATTTCAACATGCGAATTTGGGAAGACACATTCAGACCATAGCTATAACAATGAGACAAAATAAACCACAGAGTTATATAATTTTTTAATGTATGTGAAATGTAAAGGCAATCTAATCATCTCAATTCTTTCTTTGCTACTCTCCACTAAAGATGTGAATTAAGCACAATCAAATCAATAAAAGCAGTTAGTAAGGTTTTTCTTTCTTTTTTTCTTTATTGATTTGAAAGAGAATGGAAGGAAAACAGAGAGGAACATTGATTTGTTGTTCTACTTATTGATGCCATTCATTGGTTGATTCTTGTATGGGGCCTGACTGGCACTGAACCCACAACCTTGGCATATAGGAATGACGCTGTAATCAACGGAAACACCTGGCCAGGGCTAGGTTTTTCAAACTAACAAGAGATTACTGGGAATGCAAAGTTGATCATAAGGCCTATGATGTAAGAAACTTGTCCCTTCCTCCTCTTCTTCCCGTCTACTGTGGCTACTACTTAACTTGCCCCATGTGATTAGACTGACAGCTGAATGTCTTGCACCCCGCACCAGGGAATTATAAGCCAGATGTCTGCAGGGTTAAAGCATTTCCAAAGAACACACAAAAAACTTTCCAGGAGTAGACTTGCTTCATCTTGTCAATTATATTCTTCAGTTTATAAAGAATGACAAGTTTATAATACCTTCAAGTGAAATGGAATTTATAGTGCCGTATGATTATTAACTTAAGATTTATTCCATTCTTTTCTTTTTTTTTTTTTTTTTTTCTGAAGCTGGAAGCGGGGAGAGACAGTCAGACAGACTCCCGCATGCGCCCGACCGGGATCCACCCGGCATGCCCACCAGGGGCGAGGCTTTGCCCACCAGGGGGTGATGCTCTGCCCCTCCGGGGCGTCGCTCTGCCACGACCAGAGCCACTCTAGCGCCTGGGGCAGAAGCCAAGGAGCCATCCCCAGCGCCCGGGCCATCTTTGCTCCAATGGAGCCTTGGCTGCGGGAGGGGAAGAGAGGAAGGAGGGGGGTGGAGAAGCAAATGGGCGCTTCTCCTATGTGCCCTGGCCAGGAATCGAACCCGGGTCCCCGCACGCCAGGCCGACGCTCTACCGCTGAGCCAACCGGCCAGGGCCCCATTCTTTTCATTTTGATGGCACAAAATATCTTGACCTCAAGAATGTAATAATGCTGACTTTATTTTTTTTGCATAGGTATTTTTGAAATACAGAAATTACGAATGCTTAAACTTTAGAGCTGCATAAGTGAAGTAAATACTTGCAAATCCTTTTCTGCTTTCTTTCTCTTATATACATCAACCTTGGGAAGGTCAAACTCTAAATTTGTAGAATAGAGGGGAGGCAGTAGATATCAGATAAGTAAGAGATGAAATCAATGCATTTTCCTCCTTTATAAGCTACTCTATTGGTTAATACTTTATCTATCAGTTGCAATACAATTATTGAGTAAAGGGACATACACTTATCTAATAAGTTATCATATAATCTGTTTTCTTTCTCCTTTTGAATTTTACAAAGATCTATACACAAGTGGATGTAATTATGACATTCCTGATGATATATTTGCCTTCACACTTTTTTTTATTTATTGATTTTTAGAGAGAGAGGAGTGAGAGAGAAAGAGAGAGAGAGAGAAGGGGGAGGAGAAGGAAGCATCAACTCCCATATGTGCCTTGACCAGGCAAGCCCAAGGTTTCGAACCGGCAACCTCAGTGTTCCAGGTCGACACTTTATCCCACTGTGCCAACACAGGTCAGGCCTGCCTTCACACTTTTTGATAACCCTGAAGATAAATAAAAAATAGCATTTTCAAAAATATATTTTTATAATGATTGGTTTGGAAATCTGTGTTTTCTGATTGAATATTTCTATGAGAAATAGTGCAAAGCAAAGAGAATTAGACCATGTCCTACAATTTATTAAAGCATTGAAGCATAAAAATAGAATAAAGATTAGCAGGTACAAAAGCTATATACCATCTTGTCATTTTTCTAGTAAATGATAGCATGCTTATATTCATTCAGACATAAACCATGTAAGCAGATGTTTTCACACGGAAAAGGAAACCCTGTATTGTTCTGGTATAACTGGGCTCCAACAGACACTTGAGGGTTTAAGAAAGAACATCATGACCAACAAATCCAGACAAACTTTGAGCTCAACTAAACCAAATAGAAACTTTCAAATACATGCTTTTACCCTAGAGATAGCTTGACTTCAATAACTATTTGCAATTTTGTGAGGTGAAATAAAAATGAATGTACCATGTAAAACATGTAAAAAATAACATATTGGATTGAAGACATTTGTTCCAATTTTTATAAGGTTTCATTTCTTTCCTACAAGTTGGTTTAACCTGTTAAAAGAATATTTCCCTCTAAATATCTATCTATCTATCTATCTATCTATCTAGACACACACACACAACTTTCTTCTCCTTAAAGATAACATAAATATAGTTAACCAATATCGTCACATTTTTCTGAGACTTATACTGAATAAAAGAGGGTATTGTGTGAACAGTTAGCAATTCTTTCTCTGCTCAATACACCTATGTATGGCCAGTAGCCACAGCCACCATCACAGCCACCTGGCCCATGCAGGTTTGCATTTGATTTGGACAGACAGTAATAAACAATGGAGCCAAGAACTGATGGGCCATTAGCTTTAATCCTAGTTTGCACCCAGTGGGCAGAAATACACACAGTTGGAAAACACTTCCCTTTACATTCAGGGCTCCCAAATCCACTGATTCATCTGAATTTCCTAGAATCAAAGGTTTCTACCTCACTAGCCTTATTCACTTCTGTTCCCCATCTCCTTCTCTCTGCACAAACTCTGTACAAACTGGCTTCTCCTTCAGCACTCTGCCATCTTGGCTGTCTCTCCTCTCCTCCACGTGGCCTTTCTTTGCTCTCCTTTCTCTGCTCTCCTCTAGCATGGGATCCTTTGCCCAATTTTATTTTATTTATATTTTATTTTTTTTACACAGAGACAGAGAGAGAGTCAGACAGGGACAGACAGACAGAAACAGAGATGAGAAGCATCAATCATTAGTTTTTTGTTGTGCATTGCGACACTTTAGTTGTTCATTGATTGCTTTCTCCTATGTGCCTTGACCGTTGGCCTTCAACAGACTGAGTAATCCCTTGCTCGAGTCAGCGACCTTGGGTCCAAGCTGGTGAGCTTTATGCTCAAACCAGATGAGCCCGCGCTCAAGCTGGTGACCTCAAGATCTTGAACCTGGATCCTCTGCATCCCAATCTGATGCTCTATCCACTGCACCACCGCCTGGTCAGGCTATTTTTTTTAATGTTAATTTATTCACACCAGATTTATTGATTTTTTTAAAAATATTTTTTAATTAATTAATTAATTATTACAGAAACAGATAGTGAGTCAGAGAGAGGGATAGACAGGGGCAGACAGACAGGAATGGAGAGAGATGAGAAGCATTAATGATTAGTTTTTCATTGCACATTGCAACACCTTAGTTATTCATTGATTGCTTTCCCATATGTGCCTTGAATGCAGGCCTTCAGCAGACTGAGTAACCCTTGGCTTGAGCCAGCAACCTTGGGTCCAAGCTGGTGAGAGAGAGGGAGAGAGAGTCAGGAACAATGAGCTGTTCCTGTGTGTACCCTGACCGGTGATCAAAATGGCAACTTTGATGCACATCCAACACTCTTCACAGAGTTAACCGGCAAGGGCAGGTCCTCTGCCCCATTTTATAGTGTAGAAATCAAAACCTTTAATCCAATATACAAACAAGGAAGTCTCTGATACAAAGTCACTTATCTGAGGCATAATGTGATTCCTCATAAGAGTGCCCCATGCCCTATCATGCAACAGTCAAGGATGTGGGGCAAAGCTTAGGCTTAAAACTAAGCCTTAGGCTATAAAGACCCTGCCTGCTTACAGCCTGTCCCCCACACCCAATGCAAACTATAAGTGAGCAAACATATATATCATATTTACAAACCTATTTGACCAACATGCCAACCCTTTTGCTCGCTTCACTATCTAAAGCACAGGTATTCCTGCACAAGAAAATTACGCACATTACACAAATTACAACAACATGACAAAGCATACAATTTCAACAATTACAAAGGTACACATTTCACCAGTCTCTGAGCACTTTGCCAAAAGCACAAAATGTCCTTGAGCTTCTTTCTAGCTATAGCAAAAGCTTACCGGGGCAGGAAGAGGGCCTCCGGAAAAGCCACCCCCACCCCCATCAGGGTATTTCACATTGTCGAAAATCCGTAAGTCCATCCAACAAAGGAGCCAGTGCCCATTTCAGTCATAGTCCAGGAATCAGTCCACACACATGGGGCCTCAGCAACTTCCCTCATCCCTGCCATCCTGGCAGGTCTTACACTGTACCAAAGAGGAGCACGTGACAATGGCAGTCAGCATTTCCATCTCTGTTCTGGAGAGCATGATGGCGTGCACTCCTATGTCCCAAAATCGCAGACCTGGGGCTTTTGAAGATGGCAGCGGAGTAGGTGGACACACAGACGCCCAGCTCTCAACACCAAACTGGAATACAAATCAATTTAGGAAAAATCAGCATGAAAAACCAACACTGAACTGCAAGAACAGCTCTCAAAAACCAAGGAGCAAAGAGGAAGCCACAATAATCCTGGTAAGGAGTGCCTGAATCTCCTCTGCTTACAGGAACGGCAGGGGTGGGGGTGAGGCTGAGAGCCCAGAGAGGATTTCACAGAGGAAAAAGAGCAGAAACTACTGCTCACAGCCACTTACCTGGCGACCAGGGAGCAAGGTGGGTTGAAAAGACCAGCTTATCTCCCAAGTGGAAAGGACAAGGAGAGGGACAGACTGTGAGGGGCTAAGGTATGCAAGAAACGAAATAAAAAAGCTGACTCATTCATGCTGGAGGTGGCTATAGCTGGGGGAGGGACTGAACCTTTCACAAAACAGAGCTGAAGTGCTTCCGGATCAGAGATCTCTGGACATCTATCCAGCTCCAATCAGCGCAACAAGACACAGCTGAAAACAAGAAGTGGGGAGGAGGGGCAGTAACTCAGGTCTCCATGGAGATCTGAGATACACCTCCCCCTACTGAAGCTGAGAAAAAACCCTGCCCCCAGTAAGATTAGTTGGTGGAAGAGACCTTCAGCGTCTCAGGTTACACCCACAGCATTCCTGGTTACAGTTTCAAGGAAGCCCCCTGCTGAGATCAGTTAACAAGACTATCACCTGTTAAGAAAACAAACAAATCAAGACTTCAAAGCTGCCCAAATCCAAAAGTGGATTACAAATAATAGCTGATACCAACCCAAGAAGACCTAGAAATAACACAACTGAAAACTGGAGGCAGACAACACCAAGCCTAGACCCAACCAACTCTACAAATAAAACACCATTATGAGAAGACAAAGGAGTGCAACCCAAATGAAACCACAAGAGACACTTTTGAGAGAAGAGCTGAGTGATATGGAAATAATCAAACTTCCAGATGCGGAGTTCAAAATAATGATTGTAAGGATGCTTAGGGATCTTAGAACAACAATGGAGGGGCAGTTTGAAAACCTAAATAAAGAAATAGCAAGTATAAAAAAGGATATTGAAATATTAAAAAAGAATCAGTCAGAGATGACAAATACAATATCAGAAATGAAGACCACAATGGAAGGAATTAAAAACAGGATGGATACAGCTGAGGATCGAATCAGCAAGTTGGAGGACAACTGGAATGAAGGCATGAAAGCAGAGAAGAAAAGAGAAAAGAGACTCAAAAAGTCAGAGGAAACACTTAGAGAGCTCTGTGACAACATGAAGAGAAATAACATCCACATCATAGGGGTTCCTGAAGAAGAAGAAAAAGAACAAGGGATAGAGACTTTGTTCAATCATATCATAACTGAAAACTTCCCTAAATTAATGCAAGAGAAACTCTCACAAGTCCAAGAAGCACAGAGAACTCCATTAAAGAGAAACCCAAAGAAACCTACACCAAGACACATCATAATTAAAATACCAAAGCTAAGCAATAAAGAGAAAATATTAAAAGCTGCAAGAGAAAAAAAAATTATCACCTACAAAGGAGCCCCCATAAGGTTGACATCCGACTTCTCAACAGAAACACTTGAGGCTAGAAGGGAATGGCAAGAAATATTCAAAGTAATGCAGAACAAGAACCTACAACCAAGACTACTTTATCCAGCAAGGCTATCATTTAAAATTGAAGGAGAAATAAAAAGCTTCCCAGACAAAAAACAACTCAAGGAATTCATTACAACCAAACCAACGCTGCAAGAAATGTTAAGGGGCTTGTTGTAAACAGATCAAAGTTGGAAAAGAATATAGCAAAAAAAGGAATACACCTTTAAAGAAGAAAATGGCAATAAACAACTACATATCAATAATAACCTTAAATGTAAATGGATTAAATGATCCAATCAAAAGACATAGGGTAGCTGCGTGGATAAGAAAACAGGACCCATACATATGTTGTCTACAAGAGACACACCTTAGAACAAAAGACACACATAGATTGAAGGTAAAAGGATGGAAAAAAACATTTCATGCAAATGGAAATGAAAAAAAAGCTGGGGTAGCAATACTTATATCAGACAAATTGGACTTTAAAACAAAGGATATAGTAAGAGATAAAGAAGGCCACTACATAATGATAAAGGGAGTAATCCAACAGGAAGATATAACTATTATAAATATCTATGCACCTAATATAGGAGCACCCAAATATATAAAACAGACTTTGATGGATTTAAAGGGCGAGATCAACAGCAATACTATAATAGTAGGGGATTTCAATACCCCACTAACATCACTAGATAGATCCTCAAGAAAGAAAATTAACAAAGAAACAGCAGACTTATTGGAAACACTAGATCAATTCGATTTAATAAATATCTTCAGATCCTTTCACCCTAAAGCAGCAGAATATACATTCTTTTCAAGCGTTCATGGTACATTCTCTAGGATAAAGCACATGTTAGGGCACAAAAGTGCTCTCAACAAATTTAAGAAGACTGAAATCATATCAAGCACTTTCTCCAATCAAAACGGCATGAAACTAGAAATGAATCACAGCAGAAAAGCTCAAAAATTCTCAAACACATGGAAACTAAATAGCAGGTTGTTAAATAATGAATGGATTAAGAATGAGATCAAAGAAGAAATAAAAAAATTCCTAGAAACGAATGACAATGAGCATACAACAACTCAAAATTTATGGGACACAGTGAAAGCAGTGCTGAGAGGGAAGTTCATAGCACTACAGGCACACTTTCAGAAGCTAGAAAAAGCTCAAATAAACAACTTAACCCTGCATCTAAAAGAATTAGAAAAAGAACAGCAAGTAAAGCCCAAATGTAGTAGAAGGAAGGAAATAATAAAGATCAGAGCAGAAATAAATGACATAGAGGCTAAAGAAACAATACAGAGGATCAATGAAACTAGGAGCTGGTTCTTTGAAAAGGTAAACAAGATTGATGAACCTTTAAGTAGACTCAACAAGAAAAAGAGAGAGAGGACTCAAATAAATAAAATTAGAAATGAGAGAGAAGAAATAACAACTGACACAACAGAAATACAAAATATTGTAAGAAAATACTATGAAGAACTGTATGCCAAAAAACTAGACAACCTAGATGAAATGGACAAATTCCTTGAAACATACAATCTTCCAAAAATCAATCTGGAAGAATCAGAAAACCTAAACAGACCAATTACACCAAATGAGATCGAAACAGTTATCAAAAAACTCCCAACAAAGAAAAGTCCAGGGCCCGATGGCTTCACAACGGAATTCTACCAAATATTCAAAGAAGAACTAACTCCTATCCTTCTCAAACTATTTCAAAAAATTCAAGAGGAAGGAAGACTTCCAAACTCCTTTTATGAGGCGAGCATAATTCTGATTCCAAAACCAGGCAAAGACAACACAAAGAAAGAAAATTATAGGCCAATATCTCTGATGAATATAGATGCTAAAATCCTCAACAAAATATTAGCAAACCGGATCCAACAATATATGGAAAAAATCATACACCACGATCAAGTGGGATTTATTCTGGGGAGGCAAGGCTGGTACAATATTCGTAAATCAATCAATGTGATTCATCACATAAACAAAAAGAAGGAGAAAAACCATATGATAATTTCAATAGATGCAGAAAAAGCATTTGATAAAATCCAGCACCCATTCATGATCAAAACTCTCAGCAAAGTGGGAATACAGGGAACATACCTCAACATGATAAAAGCCATCTATGAGAAACCCACAGCCAACATCATACTCAATGGGCAAAAATGAAAAGCAATACCCTTAAGATCAGGAACAAGGCAGGGGTGCCCCCTTTCACCACTCTTATTTAACATAGTCCTGAAAGTCCTAGCCACAGCAATCAGACAAGAAGAAGAAATAAAAGGCATTCAAGTTGGAAAAGAAGAAGTAAAACTATCATTATTTGCAGATGATATGATATTGTATATAGAAAACCCTAAAGTCTCAGTCAAAAAACTACTGGACCTGATAAATAAATTCAGCAAAGTGGCAGGATATAAAATCAATACTCAGAAATCAGAAGCATTTTTATATACCAACAATGAACAGTCAGAAAGAGAAATTAAGGAAACAATCCCCTTTACAATTACAACCAATAAAATAAAGTACCTAGGAGTAAACTTAACCAAGGAGACTAAAGACTTGTACTCGGAAAATTACAAAACATTGATAAAAGAAATCAAGGAAGATACAAACAAGTGGAAGCATATACCGTGCTCATGGTTAGGAAGAATAAACATCATTAAAATGTCTATATTACCCAAAGCAATCTATAAATTCAATGCAATACCAATTAAAATACCAATGACATACTTCAAAGATATAGAACACATATTCCAAAAATTTATATGGAACCAAAAGAGGACATGAATAGCCTCAGCAATCTTAAAAAAGAAGAATAAAGTGGGAGGTATCACACTTCCTGATATCAAGTTATACTACAAGTCCGTTGTACTCAAAACAGCCTGGTACTGGCATAAGAACAGGCATATAGATCAATGGAACAGAACAAAGAACCCAGAAATAAACCCACAGTTCTATGGACAACTGATATTTGACAAAGGAGGTAAGGAAATACAATGGAGTAAAGACAGCCTCTTTAACAAATGGTGTTGGGAAAATTGGACAGCTACCTGCAAAAAAATGAAACTAGATCACCAGCTTACACCACTCACAAAAATAAACTCAAAATGGATAAAAGACTTAAATGTAGGCCGTGAAACCATAAGCATCTTAGAAGAAAACATAGGCAGTAAGCTCTCCGACATCTCTCGGAGCAATGTATTTGCTGATTTATCTCCACGGGGAAATGAAATAAAAGACAGGATAAACAAATGGGACTATATCAAACTAAAAAGCTTTTGCACAGCTAAAGACAACAAGAACAGAATAAAAAGACAAACTACACAATGGGAGAACATATTTGACAACACGTCTGATAAGGGGTTAATAACCAAAATTTATAAAGAACTTGTAAAACTCAACACCAGGAAGACAAACAACCCAATCCAAAAATGGGCAAAAGAGATGAATAGACACTTCTCCAAAGAGGACATACAGATGGCCAATAGGCATATGAAAAAATGCTCAACATCACTAATCATTAGAGAAATGCAAATTAAAACCACAATGAGATATCACCTCACACCAGTCAGAATGGCGCTCATCAACAAAACAACACAGAATAAGTGCTGGAGAGGATGTGGAGAAAAGGGAACCCTCCTGCACTGCTGGTGGGAATGCAGACTGGTGCAGCCACTGTGGAAAACAGTATGGAGATTCCTCAAAAATCTGAAAATCGAACTCCCTTTTGACCCAGCTATCCCACTTTTAGGAATATACCCCAAGGACACCATAGAACGGCTCGAAAAGGAGAAATGCACCCGCATGTTTGTGGCAGCATTGTTCACAATAGCGAAGATCTGGAAACAGCCCAAGTGTCCGTCAGAGGACGAGTGGATTAAAAAGCTTTGGTACATATATACTATGGAATACTACCCAGCCATAAGAAATGATGACTTCGGATCATTTACAATAACATGGATGGACCTTGACAACATTATACGGAGTGAAATAAGTAAATCAGAAAAAAAAAAAAAACTAAGATGAATCCATACATAGAAGGGACATAAAAATGAGACTCAGAGACATGAACAAGAATGTGATGGCAACAGGGGCGGGGGGTTGGGGAAGGGGGGAGGGGGTGAAGAAGGAGAGAGGGGTTAGGGGAGGGGAGGGGCACAAACAAAACCAGATAGAAGGTGACAGAAGACAATTTAACTTTGGGGGAGGGGTATACAGCACAATCAAATGTCAAAATAATCTAGAAATATTTTCTCTCAACATATGTATTCTGATTTATCAATGTCACTGCATTAAATTTAATAATAAAAAAAAAATCTCTAAAAAAAAAAAATCGCAGACCTACCAGGAGCGTAGTAGGCTTTCATCTTCTGGAGACTGTGTCTTGCAACTCCAGCCTGATTCTCCTCATCCTCCAAAGAGAAACTGAAAACACCAGCTCTTATTGCCAAGCTTGAGCCCCGGACCACAACCTTCTGCTCTGCAGGCCTTGCATCCCTGGCCCCAGCCTCAGCCCCGGCCTCCCACCACTGCTGGCTCTCCACAACATCCAGGGCAATCTGCAACTCATGAACCTGTGATTCCTTCTCCAGCGGCTGCTCCATTTCCAGGCAAATCTCGCAAACCTGGTCGGCCTCCTCCTGTGCTCGCTTCAGCTCCAGGGTTGGCATCTCTTTCTCCCACATTTTCTCCCAGCTCCTTCCACTGCCTGGAAAGCCTCTTCCACAGAGCTCTTGATTTCCTCATGCATGTCTGTAAAAGTTAGCCAGCCTAGGGCTCCCAAAAAGACAGCCATGGGGAACCATAACAGCAGCCATTCCTTTACTCCACCCCTCAAAGGTGGTGGCGGCTCCATACCAATTTGTATCAAATCCTGCCATAGACTACGCCAAATGTATAGCCAGTAGCCATGGCCCCCATCACAGCCACCTGACCTGTGCAGATTCACATTTGATTCGGAGAGACGGTAATGAAACAATGGAGCCAAGAACTGGTGGGCCATTAGCTTTAATCCTATCTTGCACCTGGCGGGCAAGAAACATACACACAGTGGGAAAACACTTTCCTTTCCATTCAGGGCTCCCAAAGCCACTGACTTATCTGAGTTTCCTAGAATCAAAGGTTTCTAGCTCACCAGCCTTATTCACCTCTGTTTCCCATCTCCTTCTCCCTGTACAAACTGCACAAACTGGCATCTCCTTCAGCTCTCCGCCATCTTGGCTGCCTCTCTTCTCCTTCATGTGACCTTTCTCTGCTCTCTCTTTCTTTGCTCTCCTATAGCATAGGCTCCTCTGCCTCATTTTATAGTGAAGAAATCAAAACCTTTAATCCAATATACAAACAAGGAAGTCTCTGATACAAACTCACTTATCTAAGGCACAATGGGATTCCTCATGAGAGTGCAACACCCCCTATCATGCAACAGTCAACGGCAGGGGTCCCCAAACTTTTTACACAGGGGGCCAGTTCACTGTCCCTCAGACCGTTGGTGGGCCGGACTATAAAAAAACTATGAACAAATCCCTATGCACACTGCACATATCTTATTTTAAAGTAAAAAAAACAAAACGGGAACAAATACAATATTTAAAATAAAGAACAAGTAAATTTAAATCAACAAACTGAGCAGTATTTCAATGGGAACTATGGGCCTGCTTTTGGCTAATGAGATAGTCAATGTGCTCCTCTCACTGATCACCAATGAAAGAGGTTCCCCTTCCGGAAGTGCAGCGGGGGCCGGATAAATGGCCTCAGGGGGCCGCATGTAGCCTGCGGGCCATAGTTTGGGGACCCCTGGTCAAGGGTGTGGGGAAAAGCTTAGGCTTAAAATTAAGCCTTATGCTATAAGGACCCTGCCTGCTTACAGCCTGTCCCCCACACTCAATGCAAACTATAAGCAAGCAAACATATATATCATATTTACAAACTTATTTGACCAACACTTGATAAAAGGAATCTTGAAAAATTTTGAAGTTAGAGTTAATAAAATCCGGAAAGCGAGAGACCATTAGCAGAAGCCTCATAACCTTCAAAAAGGCCATCAGTGAGAGCTTTAAGGAAAGAATAATAATTATTGTAAGATGGAAGAAAGAGACCGCTTGTTATGTGGCAGCAGGAAGTTTTTATATTTGGTCACCTGCAGTAATGTGGAAATAGCGCATTTGTCTAATGAACTCAAGCAGGCAACATATTGAAGATGCTTACCTTCTTCAAACTGCCAAGAGCAAAATGTGAAAGAAAAGCATTAGGCTAAAGAAAGACCCATGAGATAAAAGTGAGCTAGAACTTGCTGAGTTCAAAAATTGAAATTGTTTTTCATTTCCTGCCTGTTTAGATAGACAAAAAAGAAATTACTTCTGAGCAAATACCAGATGCAGAGTGCTGTATACGGCCTCTGTAATGACGCACTGGCAGTCTGGGCAGCTTATCCTTTTGCTTTGCAATCTTAAGTGTGTAAATTTATGCTCATGTATGTAAGGACAAGAGATGTCCATTTCATGCACCTGGGAAGAGAGAGCAAAAGGTAAGGGTCACATAAGTTCTTTAGGCAGTTTTTGCTTCAGTTCCAAAATTAGTAAAACAAGGTTCATAATAGTTACTACCTCATAGATTTCTTGTAGTGATGAAGTATGTTAATAATTATAAAGCATTTTGAATCATGACAGGAACATAACTGAAAGGCAGAAACTGTGGGCTGAACCAAAAACACGAGGCTCTTGTGATCTAAAAGGAAAGTTTATTTTAAAAACACCTGGGTGCAGGCAGGCTGAGAACAGCAAAGGGTGTCAGCCCCTGAGGGAGGGATGGGGCAGGGGTTATATAGATTTCTCTGATCTAATCGTCCCTTATCAGCATTCTGCTACAAGAGTAGTCTGAGCCGGATTACTAAATACAGTGGTACCTTAGATATGAACAGATCAACATAAAATTTTTTTAAGATACGAGTTGCGACTTGGTCCATATTTTTGTTCGAGATCCGAGCAAAATTCCGAGATACGAGTCGTGATTTGGGAAGCTGCTGCTTGTTGATTAAATGAAAAATACGTAATGTTAAGTTTAGGTTAAATTTAAAGTTAAGAAAGTGCTTTTTTTTTTTACAATTAAGTTTTTGTGGTTTCATTTTTAAGTAAAGAAAGTGCAGTTTTAGTTTTGTTTAAAGTAAAGAAAGTGTAGTTTTAGTTTACATGTCTACAGTGCCTGTATCCCTTCCTCCCTCTCTCCTCCTCTGCCAATCACCTCCGTTAGCCACACTCGTCTGTCTCCAAGGTAAGAATACAGTACTAAATAACACTTTTTTCTTTTATTTTGTATATTTTGTTATGCATTGGTAAAGTATACATGTGTGTTTCTCAATTAAAAACATGTCTTTTTTCATAATTTAGGATGGTTTGGGGATGTTTCACAGGGCTAGAACGGATTAAGTCTATTTCAGTTATTTTAAATGGGAGAAATTTGTTTGATATACAAGTTGACTGACTTACGAGCTCAGTTACAGAATGAATTAAACTCGTATCTCAAGGTACCACTGTAGGCAAGTCCTTCTTCTTCCTTCAGGCCTTAATTTTTCCTAAGAAAGATGGTGGATGAATAGCCATAATATCTATCAATAATGAGTACTATTAAAACATTTGCTTAGAAGAATAAAAGCATATGCCTCCTGAGTCTTTCTGATCAGAAACACTAGCTTTTAGGAATGCCCTGATTTGTAGAATTCCTATCACTTCTTTATTGTAAGTCCAGTAGCTGCAGCCACCATCATAGCCACCTACCCTGTGAAAGTTCACATTTGATTCAGATAGATTGTAGTAAAACAACAGAGCCAAGAACTGATGGGCCATCCTTCTTCTAGCTCGCAACTGGCGGGCGAGAAAATACACAAGCAGGAAAACACTTCCCTTTCCATTCAGGGCTCCCAAAGCCACTGACTTTCTCTGGTTTTTCCTAGAATCAAAGGCCCACCTCTGTTCTCCTTTAGCTCCCTGCCATCTTGTTCCCTGCCTCCTCTACAACTACGTGGTTGTTGGGCAGATAAATATATAATGCTCACTTTGTTAAAGATGGCACTGCCCACGTGGAAGCCTGTCACTCTGGTGATGGTATTGCTTGACCTTCTTGCTTAGGATGGGCATGATTATATTAATGTGTGTTGGGGGTGGGCTGTGGTCAGGCAGGATATTTGTAGCCTGGGGCTTGGTTTTGGACTCAGCTTTTCCCACCCTTTTTGATGTGGGGTGGTGCACTGTCATGAGGAATCCCATTATGCCTCAGATAAGTGACTTTGTATCAGAGACTTCCTTGTTTGTATATTCGATTAAAGGTTTTGGTTTCTACACTATAAAATGAGGCAGACCAGGAGCTTGCTCTCTCAGTTTCTGAGATTAGAAAGGAGAGAGCAGAGAGGAGAGAAGAGAGAGGCCATGTGGAGGAGGCCAGGAGAAGCAGCCAAGATGGTGGAGTGCTGAGGGAGAAGCCAGTTTGTGCAGAGAGAAGGAGATGGTGAGCAGAGGTGAATAAGACTGGTAAGATTACAAACGTTTGATTCTAGGAAACTCAAATAAGTCAGTAGCTTTGTGAGCACTGAATGAGTGGGTTTTGGAGCCCAGTGTGTGTTTTTACTTGCCCACCTGATGCAAGCTAGGATTAAAGCTAATGGCCCACCAGTTATTGGCTCCATTGTTTCATTACTGTCAGTCCGAATCTAATGCAAAACTGCATGGGCCAGGTGGCTGTAGTAGTGGCTGTGGATACTGGTCCTACAGTGGTTTCCTCCAAAACGGCCTCCTAGCTCCTCTTTTTAAAACTTTTCGGTGCAGCCTGACCAGGTGGTGGTGCAGTGAATAGATCGTCGGACTGGGATGAGGAGGATCCAGGTTCGAGACCCCAAGGTTGCCAGCTTGAGCACGGGCTCATCTGGTTTGAGCAAAGCTCACCAGCTTGGAACCAAGGTTGCTGGCTTGAGCAAGGGGTTACTCGGTCTGCTAAAGGCCCATGGTCAAGCACCTATGAGAAAGCAATCAGTGAACAACTAAGATGTTGCAACAAAAAACTGATGATTGATGCTTCTCATTTCTCTCCGTTCCTGTCTGTCTGTCCCTATCTATCCCTCTCTCTGACTCTCTCTCTCTCTCTCTCTGTCTCTGCAAAAAAAACCAAAAAACTTTTCAGTGCAAAAATCCGTCCTCCAGCACACATTAGTATAACCAAGCCGCTTCCTAAGCATAAAGGTATTCAACCCAATCACCTGGGCAATGGCCATTCACGTGGGCAGTGCCATTTTTAACAATAAATGTGAGCAAACCAGAAAATACAGATTTTACAAACTCATTTGCCACATTTACCAAAAACTTAGTGACATATTTTTAAGTGGGGAAAAATAGGCAATTTTGGGATAATATTGGGGAAAATCATAATGAGCTTTAAAAAAAACCAAAACAGCAATGAACTTTTTAAAGTAACTATGTATTTGTATGTGTATATGTGTGTGCATTTTTTCTTTTACATATATTCACATATTTACAATACCCTTTTTTATATCTGAGTTATAATCTGGTATCAGTTTTTTGGGTTCTTTTTTGCCTTTACACTTTTATAGTTTCTGTTATATAATATGAACACATGCTATGAGATTCTGACTACTGAAAATATATATTATTTTCATTTTTGAATGATAAATTCAATGGTACAAAATGCTTATATGGCTTTTTAAAAAAGTTTTGAATGTATGTTTGAATGTGTTTCAACGTTATTATTTCTGCTGAGAAGCAAGCCATTGTGTTGTTAATGCAAGATAATTGTATGTTAATGTCTTTGTTTTCTGATGTTGGTTTCAAGATTTCTTCTTCTCATTTGGCTTAAGCTGTGCCTTTGTGTCCTTATGTTTAACTTACTTTGGGTTCTTTGAGCTTCTCAAAATTACAAGTTGATAGTTTTACTAATTTGGTGAAATTTATTAGCCACTATTTAATTGATTTTTTTTTCCATTTTCCTTCTTTGCTTGAACAACTACATTGATGTAAGGTGCTTTGATATTGTGATACAGGTGCCTTGGGCACACTTGGTTTTTATTGATTTTCTTCCTCTTTTTTAAAGTTTTGTGTATTTTTATTTATTTTGCTTCAAGATAATCTTCTGTCATATTAAATCATCCTTGCGTCCTCTAGTAAATGTTTCAGATACTCTATTTTAACCTCTAGATTTCTCTGTTCTTTAATAGTTTTCATTTCTCTATTGAGTTTCTGTGTACTCATTAATCTTTAGTTTTTTTAATGCAATTTTCTATAATTTTCTAGCATAGTTATAATAATTACTTTGAAGTCTTTATTGGCTAAATGTAATATCCAGCCCAATTGGCACCAGTTTTTTTAACTGCTTTTTTTTCTCTCCAAAGTATGTCATATTTTCTTGTTTCTTTACATATTAGTTTTTGTTTGAAAATTGAACATTTTTATATCACTTTCTTTACTACACATTCCTTTTTTTATTTCAGAGAACTGTTGAATTTTTATTCTAGGTGGAAGATCGCTGGACTGAATTTAAAATGCAAAATTTGTCTACCCACTGTGATCAATAATGATGCTATTGCTCAAGGTTTTCAGATTCCTGCAACTCATATTTAAGCCTGGCTACCCGGGGGCTTCTCTGTGTTTGCATAGGATAGTGATCTACCTGATGCTGTGATTCTCTTTCTACTAGTAGTTCCCCTTTAAATTTCTAGTTGCTCAATCATTGCTGGGTTCAAATTTCTAGTCTCAAGCCAGTAAGCTTTAGTTTTGTGATTCCCATACTGTGTTCAGGTAGGCAGCAAACAAAGTCAAAGTTGCAACAAACTCTGAAATCTCGATAGGAACAGACACGTCTTTCAAGGATGGAATTCTCCCTAGTGCCTAGAAACTTGTTCTTCAAACTATCAAGAAGCTACCACATGCCTGTGTAGCCATTAGCCAGACAGATTTGGAGAGTTGTATTCAGTCTTGGATTTTTGCCAATCTATGGCTTTCTTCTTCCTTTCCTGAATTCAATAATCTGCCACTTTCAGCTGTTAAGGTAGTGACTTTTCTTCACTGGAGTTGGAGAATTAACCTAGGATAAAAAGCCACACACACGTTTTTTACTCAGTGAAGATAGTAGTGTTTTTTTTTTAACTAAATTTTGTTAGGGTAACATCGGTTAAGATAATAATATGTGTTTCAGGCACCTAATTTTGCAATACATTTCTGTATACTATATTGTGTGTTTAAACCCTCAAGTCAAGTCTTCGTCCCTCACCATGTATTCCTCCTACAAGCAAGACCTATTATATACTGTCTGCAAGAGATCCACCTCAGAACAAAGATACATATGGAGTAAAAGTAAAGGGATGGAAAAAATACTGTTTTAAATAAACTTTTTTCATTTTGTTGGCTGACTTTTGTTGTTACCAGTGATTTGGTAAAGGCTTTATAATTGTTATCTGTGGAATGAGTTGCCCTCTTCACATGGCCATCACTAGGCATTCCAAATACTTTTTTTCCTTTTAATTTTTAATTGTTTTTATTAAGTGAGAGGTGGGGAGGCAGAGACAGACTCCCACATGCACCCTGACTGGCATCCACCCGGCAAGCCTCCTACCAGGTAATGCTCTGCTCATCAGAGACTGCTGCTCCATTGCTCAGCAATTGAGCTATTTTAGCACTTGAGGCAAGGCATGGAGCCATCTTCAGCACCTTGGGCCAACTTTGCTCAAACCATTCGAGCCATGGATGCAGGAGGGGAAGAGAGAGAGGGGGGGGGGTGGATGATGGTGGAGAAACAGATTGTTTTACTTCTCCTGTGTGCCCTGATTGGGAATCAAACATGGGATTTCCACCTGCCAGGCAGATGCTCTACTGCTGAGTCAACCAGCCAGGGCCCCAAATACTTTTTTTCATCACTCTAATTTCTCCTCCTTTTCAAGCTATGTGACCTATGTTTCATCTTTCTCTTAGGATTATTGCATAATCTCACTGTGTATTTGGTGCAGCACAACATACCTATTCACTTGCCCAAGACTATCTAAGGTGGGGTATTACTTTGAAGCACTTATCATGAGCCTTATTATTTATGTCATCGTTATTGCTCAAGTCCTAGGACTAGTAGTTTTCCCAGCCCTCAGTTGTCACATCTCTTCCTAATTGTAGATAATTTATTATCCAATAAACTTTTCCTCTGTCCACCTATTTCTTTTATGACCTAAATATCTAAATGCATATTGCTTTTTTAAATAATAATTCCAATGTCTAATTACTGAGTGAAGACTTCAAAGAGGGCAGGCAGGATTAGAAGCAATTGAGTTATACATTCTGATTTGTCTGTCCATGGTTTTAGTGGTGGAAATGAAGGAGATCCTCATCTGGGTGGGTAGGAGCCATTCCTCTTATCTTCCTTTTCTGTGTTCTCACTTTAGAAAGGGGAAGTATTAGGCCTATGTAACTTGTGTCCATCCAATTAATCACCTCCCAATGAGAATATACAATTCTGTGTAAAGCATTGGTGGGAGAGGGAACACCATATATATTTATTTACCCTTTTTGAAAATATTTGATCATTGTTGTCGTTACATCATGACTTGTTATTCTACAGGTTAGCAAAAAAAAATTTTGTACCATGCTATGCAATGTACATGTCAAGAAAGGTTTCAAGTGTACCTGTTACAAAAGTTTGTAGCTTCAATATTTATATATGTGTGTTTGACCTAATACTACAAAAGGATAGATGAATGAGCAATTCTCTCTGTGTGTGTGTGTGTGTGTGTGTGTGTGTGTGTGTGTGTGTGAGATCAGAAATTTCTGAACATCCTCATCTCAAAATTGTGGTTTAAAAACTTAAAGCCTAAAACACATTATATGGTTTGTTTAAGGGTCTGCCTATACGTTCTATTACTAGAAAACAGAAGAACCTACTGGAGTAGGTGAGAGACCAGTCATTGTATTTCATGGGCTGTGTGGTGCATTCTGACCTCTATTAGAAAGAGGGCAGACACAGCCTTTGTTGGGATTCTTGCATCTTATGATACAAATATCATAAATTAATAGAAAGAATGCTCACTTTGTGCTTTTCTGGTCCTGCCACACACTTCTTCCTCTAGACATATGCCATTAATATAATATAGCTAATGGAATTTTGGCATCAAACCGACTGGGAAGGGATGTGGTGAAGGTGGGGGTAGGCGGAGGCGGGTGACATGAACAACGAAAGCACTTAGTGTTTCTCTGTTGAAGCTGAGGCAGCAGCTCCGTCAGCCTTCCCTTTGGTCCTCCCTGCCGGCTGCAGGCTCTTCCACACATGACTGTGCCTCATGCATTCATGAGCCGCTTTGTCACCACTGCCCCTTTTGTTAAGGTCTGAAAATACTGCTCATTCCTTTCCTTCTTTCAGCTGCCATATGGCTCTGTGGAAACTGGTCTAAAAGGAAGCAGGAAAAAAAAGGCTCTTGAAATAAAACAACAGCAGATGAAATTGATTTATTTTCAGCATTAAGGGATGGGGGCGGACGCCTTTCAGAAACATAAAACCTTGCGCCGAGCAGGCAAACAGGCTGCTCATATGACAGTTCTTGTATACGTTTTTTGTTTTTTTTTGGAGTGGCAGAAAATAGAAGCCTCATTGTTTTACTTAACTACTGTATCCAATTTGAATGAAATGAAATTTTCAAGCTTAAGTAAGCTGACTGCCCTGTTCTCTAGTGCTCTTTCATTTTAGTTGGACAAAATACTTCACAGTTTTGTAATATGTAATGAACATCATTCTTCTAGAAGTTTAGTTTATTCCATAACATTTGCAAATATCCTGGACTGGAATCATTTTATTTTAGTTCTTCTACTTGAAGCTTCTCAATTTAGGCAGTTACAGCACTCTTCTAAATTGTTTTAAAAGCCTGGTAGAACACATCTAAAGAATGAGTTTGAAATTGACATTTTGTCAAGCTGCAAAGATGTGAGGAAAGTGCTGAAAAAACAAAGCAGTGAAGGAAATACGGCAGAAAGGACAAACACAGCTCCAAACAACTTCCTTGCGTTGAAATTTTTAAACTGTAACAATATTTGAGTTCTAAAATATTTTATTAGACAAGACCTTTTTCGTTTGGACGTGGGAAATGACAAATAAAGGTTAGTGTAATTGACAAGTATATAGAAGTGAAATTCCTCTTGTTGCTATTTATGACCTTATTTTCTTAGTTTGATACTCAAGTGTATGTTCTTCAAACACGATACCTTCTGAGATTTTTCTATAATTGTGTAAATAACTCTGAGTACAGGGTTATCTAATCTTGGATTTTGGACTTTTATGTTCAACATACATTGAAATATATCAAGTTCAGCTGAGTACATAGGGCAAAGTAGGTTGTGCATATATGGTTGGAAGCGTCTTACTTCATTGAAGATGTCTACATGTAAGTGATGGGACATTGGGCAGAGCTGCAAGTTGAGCTTTACACTGACACGTTGTTTGACTTGCCAAGGTATCATGCCTTGTGTGCATTTCTTGATGAAACATACAAAAGAAATCTTGCTACAACGCCTAACACTTAAATAGGTAAACTTAGTGTTGCTCTGAAAATCTTTATGTGTCTAGAGGAAGTTGCTCCACGTGGTTCTGTACATCTCCGTTTTGGTTTTGGGTAATCCCTTGGCAACATTTCTGAAGAAACTTATTGTATGATTTGTAAATATATTCATTTCTTTAAAATTGAATTATTTCATGAGGAAAAAAACATTGAGAATATATATTTCTTCACAATATATGGATGGTAATAAGTTTGGCAGAAGAGGATCAGGTCCTACTGCCAGGTCTATGGGCAAAAGGTTTTATTGACTCCAATGGTTATGACTAGATTTGAACTTGTCCGAGGAGAGAGTATTTAACAATTAAAATGGCTAGCTGAGCATTCCATTTTTATGCTAATATTTATATATAATATTAGCATAATAATATTACTATGTGTTTTAAGTAACAGATACTTAAAAGTATAAATATTTAGAAGATAAATTCATTGAAAAGGAATTGAAAAGCAAAGAAAGTAGTCTTCTCTGTTTTTTTCTGCTTAAAGTCAGATTAATTTTTATTAAGACCACATGGTATTTGGCACTGTGGTTTAGCATTGTGAAACCCAAGAAAGGATCATACCACCTGAAATAAAAATAGAGGGGGGAAGAAAAGGGGATTGACATCAAACATCATTAATGTATCAAAAAGAATTTCCAGTTTTAAAAATGTATAACTCCTATTAGCAATGTTTTGTTACTTTAGTCTCTGTAAGTCCTTGTCTGTGGTTCATATTCTGCAGTTGTGCGAAGGGTTCAGGTGTCTTTCCCCCGAATCATAAAGAATTAGTTTCCTCTTTAACAAAAATCTGGGAAGCATATGGTCTTGTGCAGATGTATGCATGTGTAATGCCTCCTTGTCTCAGAGTTCAGACAATGACATGTGGCTCATGGCTCACTATGTGTCTGTCCGGTTTTTGTTCCACATGTTTTTCAACTTGGAGGAAGCAGAAATGGAGCTTCTTCTCACCTCATTCTAAAGAGAAACCGAGAGTGTACTGATTTGAGGGTTTGTATGGTCCTGGTAGGAGTCAGAGAAATCTAAACCTGTGTGATTTTTTTTAGACTTCACAATTTTCCTGCCCAGTTTTAATCATGACAAGCATATATAGAAAAGGAAATAAGCATCTCAGCAGCTAAGTTTGAATACTTAAAATTAGTTAATATCCACCCCCTTGTCATTAAGAATTTCTGGAATTTTGAAAATCTGTTTCTATTTTTTTTTAGTGAGGCAGACTTTCCAGTTTATTTATTTTACTATAAATTTTATCTTTATATTATTAAAACTTTATTTTATTGGAACTGTTATGATTGTAATGACTTCCAAGTGAAAATTTATAATTATCTTATAAGAAAGGATAAGAAATGTTTTAGTAAGCCCTGGCTGGTTGGCTCAGCAGTAGAGTGTTGGCCCAGTGTGTGGAAGTCCCAGGTTCGATTCCCGGCCAAGGCACACAGAGGCAGCACCCATCTGCTTCTCTATTCTTCCCTCCTCTCCTTCCTCTCTCTCTCTCTTTTCCCCTCCCACAGCCAAGGCTCCATTGGAGCAAAGTTGGCCCAGGCTCTGAGGATGGCTCTATGGCTTCCACCTCAGGCACTAGAATGGCTCAGATTGCAAAGGAGCAACACCACAGATGGGCAGAGCATCGCCCCTGGTGGGCATGCTGGGTGGATCCTGATTGGGTGCATGCGGGAGTCTGTCTCTCTGCCTCCTCATTTCTCACTTCAGAAAAATACACAAAAAAATGTTTTGATGAAATATCTGATTGTGAATATCTCACTTTTGAATTTATACTTTGATTATCAGGTAATCATCCTGAAATGGTTAAATGCAGTTATTGCTACACATTTTTTCCTGTACATTTTCTGTGTACTCTGATTAACTTAGTCACCCCATTACATTTAATTTTACAAATAAAGTTATAAAACTTTTTTTCCCCCCAAAATTCACTTTTTGTATCTAAACCCATTGTCTCAAGTCAGGTTTTTACCTCCATCACTATAAATTTAAGTGTACATTTTAATAGATAAGATGATTCCTTAAGACATGATTACTTGAAATGATCAATCTGGTGTTTACCAGAACATTCTTTAAAAGTGCCCTTTATATTTCTTTTAGAGAAACAGTTTCATAGAGAGTGGTTCTGAGGTATATTAGACTGATTGAGTTCAAGGCCACTGCAGCAGTATAAGTCTCAGAGTTTTCTGGCTGCCTACACGGTAACATTTAAAATATTTCACATTCAGGAAGCAGAGAGTCAATGGGGATTTGGAGTAATACAGTTGCTTTAAAAGACAAGCCAAGCATTGAGCAAAATTTTCAAACAAGAAATTTATCTTTGGTGATCTAAGTTATTTTTGCTTTCACTGTTTTAGGCATCCAGTATGGTTTGCACTGCCATGAATTTTCTCTGGACACCATAAACACAAGGAACAGATTCTTAACACCAAGAAAAATACATGCATGGAAAAGCCACTCTTAATTTCTTGTAGCTCTTATCACTCTCTGGGGATATTTGTATTGTAAAACATAGACACATTTAAAGGACAAATGTTTAACTTACATGAGTCACATTTTGTGATGCAAAACTTATTGTCATGTAAATAGGGATACTATTTGGAAGCAGGAGGCAAATATCTTTTCCAGAATCATGGAAGTACCAGAGCCACAACTTGGTTCCAGCCAGGTCTGAAAGGGTCACCTACAATTAAGCTGTGTTTTGCTATCAGAACTCTTGCTTCCAATTATACCTGTGGAACAAAAAATAATTAGGCAGACAAAGGCCCCTTTATTATGAGACTACTTAATCACCACGTCAGTTTGAGCAATAAAACCCTTTCTGAACATAAAGTTTTATATCATGTAATGTGGCTAATTATTCAACCTGTAGGGCTGTTGTAATGATTGGAATAATATGATAAATTATAAAATATTTTGTCTGGAATATATAAGGGGCTCACTAAATGATAAAAATGATTAAAAAAAAAACCCACACAGTGGGCTTGACCTGTGGTGACACAGTGGATAAATGTTGAGGTTGCTGGTACGAAACCCCAGGTTTGTCCAGTCAAGCAAGGCACATAGGAGAAGAAAGTTGATTCTTCCTGCTCCTTCTCCCCCTTTCTTTATGTCTCTAAAATCAATAAGTAAAATCATTTTTATTTTTTTAGTGAGAGAAGGGGAGGCAGAGACAGATTCCCACATGTGCCCTAACTGGGATCCACCTGGCAAGCCCACCAGGGGGTGATGCTCTGCCCATCTAGGGCCCTTGCGACCAGAGCCGTTTCAGTGCCTGAGGCATAGGCCGTGGAGCCATCCTCAGTGCCCAGGGCTAACTCTCTCCAATGGAGCTGTGGCTGCAGGAGGAGAGAGGAAGAGAAGGAGAGAGAGAGAGAAGCAAGAGGGGGAGGGGTGGAGAAGCAGATGGTAGTTTCTCCTGTGTGCCCGGACTGGGAACTGAACCCAGAACATCCACACACTGGGCCAATGCTCTACCACTGAGCAAACTGGCCAGGGCCAATAAGTAAAATCTTAAACAAACAAACAAAAAACAGTGGGTGCCTAAAATTTTTTTCAATTTTTTTTTTTGCATGTGACTATGATACATCATGCATTGTACTAAATGTTAAAACCACAATGACTTATTTAGTATTCTCAACAATCCTGAGTCAGATTAAATCATTATTCTAATTTTAAATGTAAAGAATTTAAAGCTTAGAGATATTAACTTGTCCATGATCTCATGGTTAATACTAGCTATAGAACAGGATGTAAAACCAGGATTCTCTGATAGAAGAGCTCTTAAATATATACTAGACTAACCAACTGCCATTTTCACATCCATCTATCTCTGCTAACTACAGAATTCAATTCCATGTCAGCACTCTTCTGGTTTTGTAATGATATGTGAAGATATACCTTATAAGTTTATACTTGATCATTCTAGCTCAGATATGTAGTTATTACTCTACTTACTAGATTATTGGTGGCCACTTGCATTTCTGAGTCTACCTAGTATGTAATGGGGTAAGCTCGTATGATTCGACAATATAGCATTCTTGTCACCTGAGAATTTAGGTTATTAACTTGATGATTTTATTTTCTTAGCAAAACATAAATCTAAAAGGTTAACGCAAATTCTGCAATAAAGGTATTGAATAACGAGCATTTCACTTTGTACGTGACAATGGCAGAAAGACATTTGACAAACAGGATAACTATAATAGTATATTTATTTTTGAAGCCCTCAGATTTTGATTAGGATTGTCAGAATGCTTCTTTAAATATGTAAGTCTAGACAGAGAGCATTAAGGATAGAAATTCCATCAACTGGAAGCAGGTGAACCGACAATAAAGTGGTAGCAACCACGCAGCCTAAGATTTCTCTGACCATTCAAGACACCAGCTGCTCTGTTGAAAAGCCTTTGAAAGCATTCTTCTCTTAACCTCTTGGGATATTTTTGATTTCGAAACTAGATATTTCCTTGCATAGAAATCTCGGACTACAGTTTATCTTTTTACTGGAAGAGAAACTCTAATTTATGATCCCTAGCTTGGATAATAGAAGATTATTGGCAGGGAGATTTCTGTGGTTGGCCTCTAAGAGCTTTCTCATTCCTGTTTCATCAGTCCCCTGCCTGTTTATCTTTAAGACATAAAATAATATTTCCCCCTGCTCTTTTATTTTGACTTAACCAAGTCTTAAACTTTATTTGGATAAATGATTTATATTCATGTTTAAAAGAAGCAGAGAAATTTTTATCACTAATATGCAGCCTGTAGTAATGGTGTGAAATAACTTTATTTTCACCTCTTGATGTGTTTTTTATGACTCAGAAGGTACCATGGACTTTATATTCTGTTCATCTCTTTATAAAGAAAACTATTATCTTTTAACTCTGAATGGATTATCTTGAGTCTTAATATTTCCTCAGCATGCTAACACTTTTCTCATCTCTTTGAAAACAATATTTATTTAGGGGAGACATACATTTCATTTCTATCAAAAGGTAAAATTTTATATTGTAGATTTATCACATTGATTTCTAAAATTAAGAAGCACACAGATAGAAGATGAAGCAAATTCTGTGAAATCAATGGAAGGTGTAATATAGTCAATACATTTTTATTAATGACATCTATGTCATTAATAACATGACATTAATGATTGTATTGATGTTCTGTATTTAGCTGTTACTTATTACGAACCAAGATAAATAATATATTCCAAAAATTATTATTTAGTATCCATAATTGCATAAAGATTTGAAGGAAAGTATAGGAATCAGATACAAATAATTTTTTTTATTATTATTGGACACAACAATACAACTCAATTGGTTCATATTCAGCAAACTAAGTAGAGATATATGTACATGAAAATATGATAATTATATACATGAAAATTGATGGTTTAAGGGAAAAACATACTTTGGGAAATAAACACTAATACTTAGTCTAATTTTTGTGTATTATATTGTTTGTTTGTATGTTTGGTTTGGTTGGATGGTTGGCTTTTTCCCCTAATTTCTCCACATTGCCAGTTTCCATTTTATCAGAAAAGAATTACTGTATAATCCAGCTCACCTGGCTGGCATAGCATTTTACAGTTTGTAATGAAACATGTCAGTTGTTGAATAGCAGCAGAGTGATTGATTGTATGAGAATTGTGTTACTTTTATCCTCTTAGACTATTGATCTGCCTTATGGCTTTGTGTAATTTCTATAGATAGTCTAAAAACTTTATTGGCTTTTCTCAGCTGTTAGAGTTGACAGGATACAGTATTAGGAATCTCTGAACATGGGATGAACACTCTATAAGAGGAGATTAAATGATAAAGTAATAAAGGATATTAAATTTCCAAAAATAGTAAATAAAATGCTGATTCTTTCAGAAATCTTCTCAAAACTGAAATTGTATAATTATATTGACACAAAACACCATTTCTTAAATATTCAATTTTTTAGGTTTAAGAATAGATTTTTTCTCTTAACATCCCCACATGATTTGAATTAAAGATGGATTAATTTCTATGTAATCACTTCATTAAATAATAAGTAATAGTCCATGATTATTTGGTGTTATTGTCATTTAGTAAGTACTGTTTTCTGTTGTTGTTTTTTAGGTTTTATTTATCATAATCTTGAGAACTCTGTTCTCTTACAAAGAAGATACATAGTCTTTAGTAAATAGTTGCCACATTTGAGGGGGAAAGTATTTACACATCAACTGCCACTTCTCCTTTCCCCTTTAACATAGTAGCAAGCTCCTTGCAGCATGGTTGCCTTAGTTAATAGGGATGTAGGGGAAACAAACAGCATAAAAATACTTTCATGTTTATTCTTGAACTGTTGTCATGGATGTACTAGAAAATCCAAGTAAAGAAAACACAATTATTTAATACTACAAAAGGGGCTATTAAAATATCTAGATGATAAATGAAACATATTGTATAGTTTTACAATTAAAATATATAAGCTACATTAATAAAATTTGCTTTCATTAGTGTAAGAAAGAAAACTGTACTCCTCACTGATTAAGAATGTAATCTAATTTTGAATTTTTTTTAGTTGATAGTAGACTCACGCCATGCTGACACTGAGAAATGTATGCTATATATAATGTATGTTATGGAATAGCCTAAGAATACGAGAGAAGAAAACATCCCCAGTCATTCCTAGGTATTGTGATAAAACTTTATTTTAAAAGTGCTTAGAGCCTCATTTAGCCCAGTTGTTATGGCATCTCACCTAGGCAGACTGGATGGCAAGCAATGACATTCTGCTTTATAGCTGGGGAAAGAGCCACAGACTCCACTGACTCATCAAAAACGAGGAACACTTTATTGCACAAAAAGAAAGTGAGTAGGAAAATATTCAGGAATAGAAGTTCAGATTGATAATCAGAAAAATCGAGACACCCTTCCCTCCCAGAGCGGCCTGGTTCGGCCTCTCTAGTATAAAACCATTCCATCGCTGCTATGACTGTTGTCGGATAATTCCCAGCTGCTGCCTACTTCACCTTACCACCCCCATCTCCAGACTTTGGTCAGTGCTGACGGGCGCGCTTTGACTGAATTCATGTATAATTTTATTCAAAAGTAATTTTCGTTGTATCCTCAGTACTGTGTGCATGCTTTAACTATATGTTGTTTAGATATCATGAAGATACAGGTACAATCACTAGATTTTTCAAACTCCTTGATTTTCCTTTAAAAAACAGGATTTGAAGGTAGAAGACTTAGTTAGCAAAAATATAATCTAAAGAACAAATTTTCAAATTAAGAATAAGGAGAACCTAGCAAGAAAGATATTTACATAGTGACAATTCCTTCTGCCCTTCCTTTTTTTAGAAGGGTTTCTTATACAACTTTCTCATTTCCAGTTAACATGTCTTGCTATATCCATGTCATATATATCTATGTCACATTATACATACACACACACATATGTATAAATTTCAGCAACTCTTACCTAATAATTAGGTAAGCAATCTTATCTTAGCTTCTGAACCCAAAGGTAGGGATTGTTCAACTAATAGAAAATAAAAGAATTCTTAACCTTGTTTCTACAGAGATTCACTTTTGTGAGCCAGTTTTATTAGTTTTATAAACCAAATCTTTTTTATTTTATTGAGATTCACAACTAAGATGTTTAACTATAGAGAACACTGTTTGTTAGTTTTCAACTTTAATAAGCACTATAAAAATTATTTAAAGTGTAAATGAGCGGCAGCTGAAATTGAGCGTAATTGAACTACTTTCTCTTGAATAGCAGTTGCTCTAATACTGCTGCATATCAAGCAACCACAAAACCCCCGTGTCATGTGACCATATAACAATAAATATTTTGTTCCTGATTTGGTCAGCTGGGCCGTTCCACTGACCTAGACTGGGATCGGAGCAGCTCACTCCTGTCTGTAGTCAGCTGTTCATGGCTTTTCTGATCTTGGCTGAACCTTCTGTCATGACTGGTACAATGGGGCCCACTGGACTCTGCAGTCTAATAACAAGGGCAAAGAGCAAGAGGAAGAAGATGGAAGCGCATAAGCCTCCCCTCACATCACAAGCTACCGTAGGCCCATGCATAGAGTCAGTGTGGGAGGGCAGGACCAATTACTGTAAAGTTGATGGTTAATAATCAATCAGCCTCTTGCTAATACAAGTTCTTACTAATACATTTTCTCACCACTATTTTCTCTTTTGTCGTTAAGTGGTGAGCTTAGAAGAAAGAGGAAAAAGTTATTGGGATTTGAAGGAAGAGGTGTAGCTAAATACTAAGTCTGTAGTCTGAGAATACGACATAATTACAAGATCTTTATTTTCTTAGGAAGCAACTCACTCCAGTGATTTCCAGATTTTTTTTTTTTTACTGAGGCTCAAAAAAATTACTATGATGTATATAAATTTCTTTCAATTCAATTCAATTCATTCTAAAATGAATAAATCATCTACTGTTTGCCAGCTTTAAGTACATATTTACTAGATACTTGGTAATAAAATACAAGAACATGTGATAGATCAGTATTCCTTAATTTTAAAAACGTTTGAAATCAGGCCTGACCTGTGGTGGCGCAGTGGATAAAGCGTCGACCTAGAAATACTGAGGTTGCCGGTTCAAAACCCTGGGCTTGCCTGGTCAAGGCACATATGGGAGTTGATGCTTCCTGCTCCTCCCCCCTTCTCTATGTCTCTCCTCTCTCTCTCTGTCTCTCCCTCTCCTCTCTAAAATGAATAAATAAATAAAAAAACTAAGCCTTAAAAAAAAAAAGTTTGAAATCAAAGTTTAATGAAGGTTTTGTTAAAATTTATATTGTGATTCAATGAACCTGTGGTGAGGCAGAAATGCTTAATTTTCAAACAGCTCTTAGGTGATCACAATATTCCTGGTCCATGGAACACCATTTTAAGTAGTAAGATCATAGACTGCACCTCTAAGAAGCAGAGTCTAGTGTGGGTAATGAGAGTGAGAGGTGTGAACAGATGAACTACTCTGTGTAAATGCAGCGACAGAAGCACTAGAAAAGGGACGGAAGGGAGAGGTGTTTACAAGATTGCATATTGGGGGAAGTGCTTCTCTATGGCTGGAGTGTGATGACAAGTGACCAGGGAAATTATTGCGATTGAATCTGTGCCTGATCATGAATGTAGCTGATAGGGGCCATCTACCCATCTGTAGACTTCAAGTAGCTCATTAACTTGATGAGATACACTTTTTAGCACCACCAACATTGTGACCATCTCTGAGAAGGGAGAACATGTAGACATTGAGAATACTCATTTCAATAATGGAGGTACTCTGTCTTGAAAGTCTAATTTAATGCCATGACAGGTAGGATGATGTTAATGTACTCAAGACATATTTAAAAGTTGAAATGAGATAAACTAGCGATAGATTAGTTGAGTAATGAAAAATGGGCAGAAAATGGATACAAAGCTCCGCTAGTTAGCTATTACTATAGATCAGGGGTCGGGAAACTTTTTGGCTGAGAGAGCCATGAATGCCACATATTTTAAAATGTATTTCCATGAGAGCCATACAATGACCTGTGTATGTTACGCATTATCCAATAAAATTTGTTGTTGTCCCAGAGGACAGCTGTGATTGGCTCCAGCTACCCGCAACCATAAACATGAGTAGTAGGAAATGAATGGATTGTTATATATGAGAATGTTTTATATTTTTAACATTATTTTTTTTATTAAAGATTTGTCTGTGAGCCAGATGCAGCCATCAAAAAAGTCACATGTGGCTCACGAGCTATAGGTTCCCAACCCCTGCTATAGATGCAAGGGACAGCACATGGAAGACTTTTATTTCTCACAAGAGAAGGGAGTATTGAGAGGAAAGAATATAAACTATATCCTGGTCAAAAAGAATTATTATGCAAGGAAGTTGTGGCTTCATCCCAGAGAAGAAAACATATTAGCACTTATTAGTAAAACTTTATTCTCAGTGTCTTTTAGTCTTCTTTCCGGGAAGATTTGTTGTTCTATTTTAGAGAATTTTATCATGTGGTCCATTTTTTGGTGACTGTTTCCTCAAAAGATTACCTATCAGTACACCTTTAGAGTTGTTGCTTATCAGTTCCTTATAGTCAATATTAGATGCGTGTCATTTCTGCATGATTTTATTCTTGGAACCATCCCCTCCCACTTAGTTAATCTGTCAATCACATGGTCCATATTACCAACATGGGACCCAGCACCTTTTGCTGAGCCAGTCAGCATTGTTCCTGGGTTATTGGTATTGTCAGAAAAAACCCACTACATTCTCTAAGATCACCAATCCTAAACACCATGTGAACCCAGAGCAGCAACTGCACTTTTGAAAGAAGACAATTCATAGAAAAGAGTCCTTTGTGTTCTGAGATCCTGTATCAGTCCTCCAGTGTGGCTATATAATTCAGTAACTTCCTTTCATAGCATTTAATCTATTTTGAGATAGAGTTTTGTCTCTTGAAAACAAAAGTTTCCTGGCTAACTTGCCTCCTAAAAAAAAATGAAATTTTTATCTATCTATCTTTCCAGTTTTAGTGAACTAAATTTTTATTTGCTTTAGGCACATGGAAACTATCACCCAACATAGTCACATAGTTCATGTCAGGTAATTGTATAACATATATATACATAAAATGCCAGAAATAAATACAAATAAAGTACACTTTTTTTTTGCTAAGGAATGATGGGTTTGTTATATATCTTCTTTTAACAATTTCAGAAATATATATTTTTTAAATGGAGGGAAAAGAAGCATCATAGAATGAGTTTATTTTGTGTCTTAGAGGGGACTCCCTTCCTCCCTCCTTTCCTTCCTTCCTCCCTCCCTCCCTTCCTCCCTTCCTTCCTTCCTTCCTTCCTTCCTTCCTTCCTTCCTTCCTTCCTTCCTTCCTTCTTTCCTTCCTTCCTTCCTTCCTTCCTTCCTTCCATTTCCTTCCTTCCTTCATTCCTTCCTTCCTTCCTTCCATTTCCTTCCTTCCTTCCTTCCTTCCTTCCTTCCTTCCTTCCTTCCTTCCTTCCTTCCTGCCTTCCTGCCTTCCTGCCTTCCTGCCTTCCTGCCTTCCTGCCTTCTTTCTTTCCTTCTTTCCTTTCATTTTTTCTTCTTTATTTAGTTTTTGCTTTAATAGAACAAAATATTCCATCAAATTTCCCAGAAAAGTCTAGGTCAGTGGTTCTCAACCTGTGGGTCGCGACCCTGGCGGGGTCGAATGACCAAAACACAAGGGTCGTGACCCACAGGTTGAGAACCGCTGACCTAGGTAGTTATATTTTCCTTCAAGGTCTCCAGTAAGTTTTAAAAGACTATAGAATGATATATAGCATACCATTTTAATAACATCTATGTTCTATACTTAAGAATTCAAGTATAGCAATAATAAACTCTGTAGTGCTGAGGTAACAATTTAGCCTCCTCCCAATATGACTACACAGGTGTTTAAGATTAAATGTGAATATCACTGTGAGGTCTCCAGACACTTGAAGATTCAATCCCTCTTCATATTTAGACTAAAATCAGCATATTATATATGCATCTGAAAGAAATACCTTTAATATATATGTGTGTTTGCATGTGTGCGTGTGTGTATGTGTGTGTATAGGGACAAACACATGCCAGGGAAAGGTTGCCTGAACCACATTGCTAACACAGTGTTAGAAGCCAATCATTGTTGGAAGTAAAGAAACATGCACAGTCTTCATGTTGAAAGCATCATGGGTATTTCTTCTGTAATGCCATCTACTGGAGTCTCATTCAGAAACAGCTCACCTGTTTCTATCTTGCCCAGGTTTATGTAATATTTTACATTATGAATTCCTAAATATTATAATGGAAAAAAACATTTTAAATAATCAGTAAGTGTAGCTTTCTATATACAGATACTCCCTAACTTAAATAGAAATTGTACTTCACATTCTGAATATTAATTTTTTTCCTGGGATAGCAATATGTAGTATGATAGTCTCTCATTATACTGGGTAGCCGCAGCAAGCCTCAGTTTCCAGTAAACTACGTGGTCACCAGGTAAACGACCAATACTCTGTGTATTGTGTTGTCAGAGGTTTTTGGATAGTGTGCTATGTATTCTCTCATCCTACTATGTCTTCACAATGCCCATCTATCTCCTGGTTCTTATGAAAAGAGGAAAGCAGTTTACTCTTGAGATGAAACTCAAGATATTTGCTCACCTATAGGCTAACATAAGTATTCTGAGCATGTTTTAAACTAGGCTAAGCTCTGATATATACAGTAGTCTAGGTGTATTGAATGCATTTTTGACTGAAGATACTTTCTACTTATGATGAGGCTATTGGGATATAGCCCTATCCTTAGTCAGGGAGCATCTGTACTCTGTCAATTTATGTTCAGGCAGAGATAATCACTGATTCATCTCAAGACTGAAATAATCTTTAGTAAATATTAATATGTGTGTTGCTCTATTATTCTTAGTTTCTCCCACTAGAATCTTGTAAGCAAATTTTAGTGATGTTAGATCATATTGTACTGCCATTTTATGATTCTCAGAGCAGCCCTTTATTCATGCACCCAGCCGTTTATCCCACAGATTACTGAGCTCTCATTATGAGCAACGTGGTGTGGCAGTATTCTGGAACAGAGGAAGCTGAATAATTTACAACGTCAGTGTTCAGTGAGTTTACAAACAAGGGAGACAGAGAAGCTCCCTATAAAATATCTACCATAAAGTAGTAAGATTCTGAAGACAAACGAATCACTGCAACTATCTGAGATCAAGTAAGATTTGAAAAAGAAGGTGGCATTTGAAGTTCACTTTCAATAGATAAAAAAGGAGAAAGGACTAATTATATAAAAGGGATACCATAAGCAAATACATAAAAGCTCTAAAGTACAGAGCATTTGGGGAAACAGATAGAATAACAAGTAGTTGCCTGAAGAGGAGAAAAGGGAGAAAAAGTTAAAATGGTGTATTGTGACCAGAACATAGCAGTTTTTGAATACCAGCTGATGAACAATCACTTTACAGTTTAGAAAATAAAGACATATTAAAAATGTTTGAAAAAAACCATGCTAAGGTCAAGCAATCGTTTTATAGAGATTAGGGTATAAGATGGATTGTATGCTGTTGATCTTGCAGTCAGAGAGACCAGGCTCTTTAAAAAATCTGAGGTAGAGAAATGGGCGTTGAACTGGAGAATTTACACTGGAAATGCAAAGGAGAAGACAGATGGTCAAAATACTGCAGAAATAGAATCGATACATCTTATGGACTAGATGGTATTGAAAAGGCAAAGGCAGGAAAGAAAAAGTCAGTGATAGGTTTGGTATTAAAATCCTAGGTGGCTTGGAATTGGAAAATAATTAGTAAAAATATGTATTTAAGTAGAGATATCTAGGTTGGGACCAGTGGTAAGTAAAGACTAAAGTGTTGAGCATTTCAGGCTGGAAGATTTGATGTGAGAGGGATAAGCGTCTGCTGCCGCCGATATCAGTCCTGGCTGATTATCAGTTATTCAAGGAGATCAAAAGCCAAATAAAAAACTACAGTGACCCACCCCTCCTTGGGGTTGACTGATTAGCTAGAGCAGCTCCAAGAACTCAGAGAACTTTTTACTTTCTGGATTACCAGTTTATTATAAAGAGATATAATTCGGAACAACCTGATAGAAGATATGCACAGGGTAAGGTATGGGGAAAGAGAATTACACTTTTGTGACCTTCTAAGCATACCTCTCTTCCTGAACCCCCATTTATTCACCAACCTGAAGTTCTGTACACCATGTTATTTTTTTCTGGAGCTTTATTACATGGGTATGATTCATTAAATTGTTGGTCATTGATGATTGAACTCAGCCTCTAGCCTCTCTTCCCTCCCCAAAGGTCAAAAAGTAGTACTCAAATTTCTAACCCTCTACTCACATGGTTGGTCTTCCTGGCAGTTAGCCCCCATCCTAGATGCTTTTCAAAAGACAGCTCATTGATGTAACAAAGACCCCTTTATTGCTTCACTCTGATGTCTTAGGAAATCCTAGGGTTTTAGGAGCCCTGTGCCAGGAAGAGTGGATAAAGACCCAATATGTATTTCTTGTAAATCACAATATCACACAAGCTGTAACAAAGATGTACATCTGTAGGTTCTGGGAGCCATCTTCCTTCCCAATATGTGAGAACATCTGCCTGAGAATTACTGATACACAGAAGAGAGCAGAGCCAAGAAATGGAAAGATGTGTTCATGATAGTACAGTTTGATTACCTAGATCCAGCTGTGCCTAAAGCTAGCGTACCCATAAGCTTTCCTGTTACCTGAGCCAATAAATATCCTTTTATGAGGTATCTAGTTGGAGTTGGTTTTTGGTCAATTGCAGCACCAAAAACGTGACTAATGCATGGAAGAAAGGATTCTATGGTGCTTAAGGGAGTATCATTGAATAGGCTGATCATGTTGAGTTATCAATAGAGATAATACATATGTAGAGAAAGATCATTATAGAGCTGAGAAGCAGAGAAGACTAGAGTGGTGACTGGAGGCGGTGTGAGAGGGGGGCTATGGGTAGCACGTTGTGGTTGGGGGTGAAGAAATTTCACTGCATGGTGGGTTTTAGCAGCGGCTGGAGCAGAATGAATGTGCAATGAGGAGCAAGTGTATTGGAGTGAAGAACACCGGAACTCTATGGTGCTATTTCTTTGAACAACTACCATATGCAGTACTTGCTCTCTTTACTCCTCTTCGCTGACTTACACCGCTATAATATCTTTGCCTCCAACAAGTCCCCAAAGCTATTTTTTTGTCTTTGTTGATAATAATCATCTGTTGCCAAAGTCATTTAAAGTATTCCATTCTTAGTCATTATTGCTATATCATTTGAAAGCATTTAACTCTGCATAGCTTTAATTCTCTGTCCTTTTGATCTCCCTGGCCTGGTCTGTTCTGATTTTCTTCCTACCTGTCCATTCTTTCTTAGTCCCCCTCCCAAGCTTCTCCCTTGAAGCTTACTCTTTAAATATTAGTGCATTCAGTTTTTGTTTTTTGATGCCTAGCCCTTTTTCTTTTTCATTATATGCAATTTCTTTTTTCTTGTTTGTTTGTTTTTATGACAGGGACAGCGAGTGAGAGACAGAGAGAAGGATAAATAGGGACAGACGGGCAAGAAGGGAGAGAGATGAAAGGCATCAATTCTTCATTGTGGCTCCTTAGTTGTTCATTGATTATTTTCTCATATGTGCCTTGCCTGGGGGTCTACAGCAGAGTGAGTGACCCCTTGCTCAAGCCAATGACCTTGGGCTTTAAGCCAGTGACTTTTGGACTCAAGCCAGCAACCATGGGATCATGTCTATGATCCAACGCTCAAGCCAGCAACCCCACGCTCAAGCTGGTGAGCCCACATTCAAGCCTAATGAGCCCAAGGTCAAGTCAGGGGCCTTGGGGTTTCGAACCTGGGTCCTCCGTGTCCCAGTCCAATGCTCTATCCACTGCACCACCACCTGGTCACACTCATTATATGAAAGCTTTCTGAGAAATCCTACTCTTTACAGTGAGTTCAATGATCCTCCATAAACTGGAGTCTCCAAGAGGTCTACCTTCAGTCTAGGCCTTGCTTTAGATCTTGTTACTATATTTGCAATACCGATTCTTCATCCCTACCTGAATGTCCCATGGTTACCTAAACATATAAACATCTCAAACTATACTGATCACCAATGTGTCAGGCATTTGCCACCCTTGTCTCCTCTTCCTTAGTCTCCTGCTCTAGTCAAGTTGACTGGCATTAAGAGTTTCAAATGCAGATGATTAAACATGTCTTCATGTTTAAGGGTGGCATTTTCTAGGATGCCCTTATTGCCACACAAAGTTTAGATACTTCCCTAATTGACACTGTTAATGTTTGTGATAACCTGGAGAATAAAATCTCACCTTCTTGTCTCTTAATGCTCTAATTTCTGCTTAACTTCCTGTTTTGAAGATGTACTCTTTGCAGTCCCCAGAACTCCACATGTTCTCTAGTTGTTGCTTCATTTTCCCTTTGCTGTCCACTCTCCTCAGACTTACTTACCACCCTTTGACCTAAGCCCGGTTACTTGTTGTTTTCAGGAACTCTCATAAGGTCCTATAACTAGGGTGGGTGAGGTTTCCTGCGCTGTGTGTCTCCTCATATGATTTGAGCACCTCTCTACGGCCCACACTGGTCTATATGCCTATTTGTGCATTCTATTTGTTTTCAGCATTTTGGAGCCAGACACTCATTCAGCACTGAGAAAAAAATAGAAGGGAAGAGGGAGGGAGGAAGACAAGCAGGTGATGTCAGGCACTTGAATAAGAATGTCTAATTATTCCAAATAGGTAACTGTGCATAATACATAGAGAACTGTGACCTTAAACTTGCTGTCTTTAAGCAGTAGCTGACATAGCCACTGCTCAAAGGAATTCATGGAATGCTTGGATCTCAGTCCCATCTCAGGGGCCTTTCATGTTTCTGGCTCTGACTACCTTGGGCAAGGCACTCAATCTCTCTGTACGCCGGCTTCCTCATAAGTAAAATCGAAACGTGAATAATGCATAACTTACAGGACTATTCTGAATATTACATCAATTTGTATTTATAAAGGGCTTAAAAGAGTGCTTGATACATGGAAACTGTATATGGCTTTCCTCAATAAGTATAGGAGTTTATGTTAGGGAATCACTATAGAAATTGTCCACCATTTCTCTATAACTACTCATTTGGTGTGTGTGTGTGTGTGCTGAAGAGTCCATAATTAAATATAATATTACTGGCCACTGCAAATAGATTTTAATATAAAAGTATTACATTCCATGAAAGGCAAAATTAACAGCTAAGATATTCCATATTAAGCAATTTATCAAGATTTGGAGATTTCTCATATTTGTATTTTGAACACAAACAAGTACTGTATTCCAAAGATTATGATTTGACTTGGAGTAGTGAAAGCCTTCTTCACGTGTGAAGTCATCAGAGAATGCTATTTAATACTGTTCTTTTGTGTGCCCTTCAGATTCTTTGCAATATGAAAGGGAGCAACATTTTTTCATCTTCTCTGCTACCGATAGAATTGACTATACAATTTATAAATTAAAAATATGTTATATTCTCACCTTCATTTTAATTGAACTTAAGTGCAAGTCCAAGAGTTCTGGCAAGCTTTCATAAGCCAGAGCTCTCATTTCTGTGAAGAATGTCTCACAGGCTATGCTTTTCTGCTCTGTTTGATGTCATTTCTAGTTAAAATTGTTCTCTAACAGTTTAGATATGCCTTTAAAGGTAGTCCTCAGACTAGGCATGCTAGTGAGCTGGGTACTGCTACAATTATGGAGGAAACTAGAAAGAAGCCTTGTATAATTTTCCTATAGGCCTCGGGAAGTGATTGCCCTTGATGTTTGAAGCATGCATTTAAATCAAAACAGCAAAAATGAAATAAACTATTCCAAGCATGTTTTGAACTGTCTACCAGAGCAGCTACATAAATCAGTTTGGACCCACAGGCAGAGGCTACAAAGGAATTTAGCTTCAGATATAAAGCAAAGCAGTCTAAAGACAGGGAAGAAATTTTAATTAAATTGAGATGTGAAACAAAATTAACATTAGTCTGCTATGGGATCTCATTGCCGTCAAATGCATCATACCTCAGACAAGAGTAAAATTCCAAAAATGTGATAGAACTTTGGAACATAAAAAATGTTTTCTGCTCATATGTATTTCTCTGTCTTTTTACACTGCCTTGGTAACAACACTGAGAATTAGAAAATAAAACTTTAAGTAAAATTATTACATTTTTTCTTTGAAAAGTTCTATAATTTAATGAATGTGGATAAAAATGATAGTCAAAGTAACAACCAAATATATAGAAAAGAATAATTATTCTTATTGATTGTTTTGATAGTTTTGTTCTGCATATATGTTTTTTAAAGTTTTTGGTTATATTCTACTGAAAATGTGATATGGATTAAATTATTAATATCATATAATTATGTTAGATTACTAGAATATTGAAGAACATTGTTTTTAAAATTATGACTTTATGCATATTTTTCCTTAGAGAATCCCACTTTTTAAAATATGAAGACAGTATTGACTTATTTAAATGTGTCAAAACATAGACTTCCAGGAGAGTTAGATGGAGGAATGAAGAGGAAGGGAGTGCACATCATAATAAAAAGAAAGTGAAATGGTGGACTATTGAGACAGATAAAGGATACAGGATGGAAATGGAAAATATAGTCTAGGAAAATACAGGAGAGATTCAAAAATAGCTGAGCTAATACAACAGATGATATGAGTGGAAGTAGTATTAAGAATGTATTTATGCCTGACCAGGTGGTGGGGCAGTGGATAGAGCATCGGACTGGGATGTGGAGGGCCCAGGTTTGAGACCCCAAGGTTGCCAGCTTGAGTGTGGGATCATCTGGTTTGAGCAAGGCTCATCAGCTTGAGCCCAAGGTCACTGGCTCGAGCAAGGGGTTACTCGGTCTGCTGTAGCCTCCCAGTCAAGGCACATATAAGAAATCAATCAGTGAACAACTAAGGAACCGCTATGAAGAATTGATGTTTCCCATCTCTCTCTCTTCCTGTCTGTCTGTCCCTATCTATCCCCTCTCTCTGACTCTCTCTGTCTCTGCCAAAAATAATAATAATAATAATAATAAAATAAAATAATAAAAAAAGAATGTATTCACATTAGATTTGAGGAAACAGTTAATAGTAAACATGACTTTCAGTACTCAATCAGTGTTATAAAAAAGTTCTAAATTTCTAGTGCTTATTAATTGCTATCCAAAGTCTAATCCCTTTGTCAGGCTCCATTCCTTTTCCTCTGGTGACACGAAACTGGTACAAATGTTTTGTCACTAGATTTTGGAGAAACTCTTTAGTTATGCTTCTTTGTTTCATTAAAATTCATAACATCTAAGCTCAGTTGAGTCTTCTGTGCTAAGCAGTGTTCTTTGTGTTCATACATAAACAAATCCCTATCCATGTGTTAACTGTAGATGTTACAGCCTGTTCACCTCTCTGAAGACCTTAAGGCTACTGTGACCTCTCACTGTTAGAATGAGTTAACCTTGCCTTGTAATTGACAAATAATAAAACAATCTTATATGAACTACTTTAATATTGCTATTCATCCCTGTCTAAATTTTTCTGTACATTTCCAAGATTTTCTCATTATTTCTACTTTTTTATTTTTTTATTTTAATGAAGTGAGAAGCAGGGAGGCAGAGATGGACTCCCACCTGTGCCCAGTGGGATCCACCAGGCATGCCAGTAGGAGGCGATGCTCTGCCCATCTGAGTTGTTGCTCCATTGCAACCAGATGTATTCTAGTGTCTGAGGTGGAGGCCATGAAAACATCCCCAGCACCTGGGCCAACTTTGCTCCAATGGAACATTGGCTGTGGAAGGGGAAGAAAGAGATAGAGAGAAGAAGGGAGTGAGGGTGGAGAAACAGATGGGTGCTTTTCCTGTGTGTCCTGGCCAGGGATCGAACTAGGGACTTCCACATGCTGGGCTGACACTTTACCATTGAGCCAACCAGTCAAGGCCTCATTATTTCTACTTTTAAAGGATGAATTGTTATTCCCCTTTTTCAAGTGAACATCTTCCTGCCCTCCCCAACCATTACATCCCCAGCATATTCTGATGCTTTGTTGTACTAACCTTCCATGATTTTGTTTTATCAATCATTTTCTCTCTAATCTTTTAGCTTCTAATTACTTATCTTCTATTTACTCATTCTCCATGGCTCTCTGCCAAGACTTCCAATCATGGTGAGTTGTAAAATATACTAAAATATTTTTCATTTTTTATTTTTTGTGACAGAGACAGAGAGAGAGACAAATAGGGACAGACAGATAGGAAAAGAGAGAGATGAGAAGCATTAATTTTTTGTTGCAGCACCTTAGTTGTTCATTGATTGCTTTCTCATGTGTGCCTTGAAAGAGGGGCTAAAGCAGAGCAGGTGACCCCTTCCTCAAGCCAGCGACCTTGGGCTTCAAGCCAGCTACCTTCGGGCTCAAGCCAGCCTCCATGAGGTCACGCTTATGATCCCATGCTCAAGCCAGTGACCCTGCGCTCAAGCCAGCAACCCCATGCTCAAACAGGATGAGCCTGTGCTCAAACTGGCGACCTCAGGGTTTCATACTTGAATCTTCTGCATCCCAGTCCGACATTCTAGCCACTGTGCCACTGCCTGGTCAGACAAAAACACTTCTCTTTCAAATTCTGCCACCTCCAGAGTACACACAAAATTATTTCCATATCTTTATCTTTTTAAAAATTTTCAATCACAATTCACATTCAATACAAATTTACTTCAGCTTCAAAAGCACAGCAAAATGACCAGAAAACTATGCGCTCTACAAAGTGGTCTCCCCAATGTCCCAGGCACCCACCAGGCCCCATACATATGGACCATATTCCACACTCTGGAATCCTCATCTCTGTGATATCTTTATCTCTTATTTGCCATTCAGGTAATTGAACTAAATCTCACTTCTACATCACTTTGATTTTGTTATTACATCAAAAGTCAGGTATGATTCTCTAATTGTCATATTTAATCCATTGTTTCTAATTTTCTTACTGGATTTTTGTGGTATTAATGTTACTAATTAGCATATTCTTCTTGAAAATTCTGCTTATATTCAAAGAAAAGTCATGTATTTTCTTTCTCCTGCAAATTCTCAGTCTCTCATTGATACATCTTCTCATCCTGAGGCATGGAGGCATATCCTGTCTCCACTTTCCTTGACTTCTGCTCTTTTTCATTTAATTTATTTGGCTTGGTTTAGGTTTATTTTCTTTTTACTTTTTTAAAGTGGAAGTTGAGATTATTGATTTGAAACTACTTCTGTTTCAATACAAGGATTTTTAAATTACTCTCTGACATTGTTTCATTCCTTTAGCATTTCTTTAGTGCTTTCTCTCTAAGTACTGCTATGGACACACATTTTTATATGTTATTGTTTTTATTCGGTTCTAAGGAGTTTCTATTTTTTTCCTTAATACTTCCACTTCGACCCATGAATTTTTTTAGAGATGTACTCTTTAATATCAATATGTTGAAGATTTTTCTGTTAACATCTTATTAGTATAGTTTAATTCCATTATAGTTAAAGGGTATACTTGGTAATATTTTTATCTCTTTCAATTGGCTGAGATGTGTTTTATAACCTTCAAAATGATCTTCCTCGGTGCATATTCCATGGGCACTTGAAAAGTCTATAAATCTGCTGTTGTTGAGTGTAATGTTCTACCAATACCAATTACATCCAGTTGATTTATGGTGTTGCTTATTCTTCTATGTCTTTACTGATTTTCTGAGTATTGTATCTACTACAGAAAAAGGAATGTTTTCTACTTCAAATCACTGACCTAATGTTTTGGTAACAATGCATTCAGGACTTTGTACATTCTTATGTTTATTGCTGCCTCCTGATTGCTGTCCTCTGGGGCTTCAATTTCCTTCCTGCTGTCTTCTGAAGCCTCCCCAGAGAGCTGCCTGTGCTGGAAACCACACTATGCACAGATGAAGTACTCATACAACTTTAATATAAAAAATACTAAAATTCAAAAATAGGCAGAGGACTCGAATGGACAGTTTTCCAAAGAACACATACCAGTGGCCAACAGGTACATAAAAAGTTGCTCAACATCCCTGATCATCTCTTGTCATTGCTAATCATCAAGGAAATGTAAACCAAAACCACAATGAGATATCATTGCACATCAGCTAGAATGGCTATCATTTAGAAGATAAGAAATAACAAGTGTAGACAAGGGTGTAGAGAAAAGGCAACCCTAGCACACTATTAGTGGGAATGTGGATAAGCACAGCCACTATGGAAGACAATATGGAGGTTCCTCAGAAAATTAAAACTAGAACTACCATACAATTCAACAATCCGACTGCTAAGCATATGCACAAAAGAATTAAAATCAGGATCATGCAGAGATATCTACAGTCCCATATTCGTTACTCTTAACCAACATGTGGAAACAACTGAAGTATCTGTCAATGAGTAAATGGATAAAGAAGATATGACATATGTATCTTCCATTTTTGTCATGCACATACACCTGACCCTGAGAAAGCAGGAAATTCTGCCATTGGGAGAACCTGAATAAACCTTAGAGCATTATACTAAATGAAATAAGTCAGACAGAAAAAAAACAGGTACTGTGTGATACTGCTTAATATGTGGGGTCTAAAAAAGATAAACCCAAAAGAAACAGAGAGTAGAGTAGTGGTTACCAGAGATTAGGACAGTAGGAAAAATGGAGGGATATTTTTCAAAGAGTACAAACTTCCAGACTCTAATGTACACCACGGTGATTATATTATATAATATACTTGAGTGTTGCTAAGAAAATAGTAACATTTAAACTGCATTTGTTCATAAAAAAACCTAATAGAAAGGCCTGGCTAAGAGTATGAATGCTTTTGTCCAAGAGAGAGAAAATAAATAAGATAATACATTTTTTGCTAACTAACCATCAAAATATGAAGTTATTTTCTGTTCTTTGATTATGTATTCATAGATTAAATTGTCTAACATTGAGAATGACAGTAGAAATGACTAATATTTTAACAAAGCTGGTAACAGGAGCTTGATTTTACAATTCACAAGTTTATTTTATAACTCTAATATGTCAGAGTTCTCTGGAAATATAGAACTTATATAAAAATATTTATGCAATTTATGCATATATGTGTTTTACATAGATATATAATTTACATGTATTAAATTATATATATAGTTATATAATTTAAGAACTAGGCTTAGTGATTGTGGGGCTGGAAAATCTGAAATATGTAGGGCAAACTGGCATGGTAGAAACTTAGGGTTTCAAGGCAGAATTCCTTCTTTTCTAAGAAATGTCCATTTTTGCTGCTAAGATCTGCAACTGATTGGATGAAGCTGACCCATATTATCCAGGGTCATCTGTCTTTTCTACTTAAAGTCAAGTGATTTCAGATGTGAGCCAAATCTGCAAAATACCTTCATAGCAGCATCTAGGTGAATGTGATACATGAAACTAACCGTCATATCTGGTCTTTTGTCGTTTGCTTTCTTTTAAAGTGAAATGTATTTTATATATATTACATGTAATACATTATACATTTATATTCCTTGATTCAACAATTAATATTGATATTTATTAATCAAAAGTTAATCAATATTCATGAATGCAAATAATATATGAAGTATTATATACTTTATATTCATTAACTCAACTTTTCTTATTAAACATTTGCTGTGCACAAGGTACTGTGCTATCCTCTGAGATGCCTACAATAAATGTGATATTAGTCCTACATCCTTGAGAAGTTTAAATTTCAATGAGATGATACTTTAAGTCTTGACTTTGTAGGCATACATACCTATCTTCAGTTTTATCAACTTGAAAAAAGCTCTCAAGGATATTTCTTTCATTAGCTGTTACTAGAAATTATATGTGCAAGGCACTGTACAATGTGCTCTTTATATTTTAAAGGGTGAAAAAAGAATGCCCTCCCTCAAAAAGTTTATAATCTGCTGGACATCCATTCAGCTTTCAGTTCTGTCCCTATGTGATACGGACATATTACCGTAATTTGAAGTTCAGTTTTCTTATCGGTGTAATGAGAATTACACTAGATATATTTCAGTAAGATTTCTTCATGGTCCTAAAACAGTATCATTTTGAAGATTCTTTGTATGAGAAAATTATTCTCCAGTGGTAGAAATGTATACATTATTTATGATGATATCATTTCAAGTAGGAAATTAAAAAATGATGGCTTGCATTCAGTGTCCTGAGCTGTAGATATGTTTTCTTTTATTCAGATTCACAGCTAAATTGCCTTCATAAAACAATTAAAGCTAACCAAAAAGACTGATGGAGAAGATGATCTATAAGTGGGAAACGCAGTGACCATAGCAAAGCATGGCTTTTAACATTATGTGAAAATTAAACAAACATTACTGTCTTGAGACACTCAACTGGTTTTGCACTATATATAGAAAAAAGTGTTATGTAAGATAGCTACATTATGTGTTAAAGATTATTATTTATACGTTGTACTATGTTTGGCCTGCAAATGCAAACGTATTTTCAAAATGTGCCATTCAAGACTAAAGGAGTCCCTGCATTATAAAATACATATTACCAAGAGGTAAAGTTATTTTAATGCTTGTAAGAAGTAACTCACTGTAGTTATATTTTTTTTCATAAATAAAAACAATTGCACGGGGCAATAATATCATGATGTTATTAGTAGCATACACATGTTTTATGTCTTATGAATGGGAAGGCAAAGATATACTGTTTTATATATATAATATTTTTCTCTTCATGAGAAAAGAGCAAAGCTTCTAATCTGTAACTGAGCTGCCTGATGTTCTCCACACCAAAGCTTCCTTCTTCAAGTCGGCTTTCTGTTTTCACTGCGATGGGAATGGAACGCGACCTCCGCGCTTGCCGTCATCCTGCCCTCTGCGACCATCGCCTTTGACTCAGGTTCAAGTTCGCCATAACTTGTTATTACAAAGATCCTGAGATGTAGTCTGCCAGCTCAGTGATGTTTTCACTCCCACTCAGCTCATTGTAAAATGGGGCTTCTCACTCTTTCCCCTTTTCAGAGCCTTTCTTGTTTCAGCATGAACCCTTTGAAAATAAAACCGCTGTCATGGAAGTGATTGAAGACAAAAATGCATTTCTGCTCCCGACTTCCTGATTCTGTCTCAACTATTCAGCTCCATAGAGGGCTGCCTTGTGGGTAAAGACATTACCCAACTTGGCGATATTTTTTCAAGGAATTTCTGGGTACAACACACTTTTTGGGTGTTGACCTGGCTCACTGTTTTCATAAACTGTGTTGTGGAATAAACCCTCGGCCTGTACGTCCAAACGCTTGCCTTGTTTGGTAGTAAATCACTGGCATTTTTTGTGACTAAGGGTGAGTCAAAGGGACCATTGCAAGGTTTGAGGGTGGTATTTTTTTCTGACATTTCTGCTCTCCTTTTATGGCGTTGTTTTGCTCTTTACCATATCCATTTTTCACTTCCGTTCACCCACCTGCCCTCGGTGGGTTATTGTAATACTGTGAGTGAATGAGCTTCAGATTTGTAAGCTATCATTTTCTAGCCTTCTCCCAAGTCCTGCTTTCAGTGTCCTTCAATTCATCAATTAATTTCCCCATTGTGAACTTCATGACCAGGAAAGTTATAGAAAGAAATGATAATTAAAAAACATGAACGTATCTTGCTGATAATTCTAGTTTATAGCTTGTGCACTCTGCTGGTTCTCAAACTGCTCTGTGCATTAGAAGCACCCTAGAAGAAGGTTGTCTGAAACCAACCAGACTTCTGGGCCCCAGAGTTCCTGATCCTGCCGCCCTTGGGGGCGGGCCTGAAAATTTGAATTTCTAACAAGATCTTCGGTGACGCCCCTGCTGCTGGGTCAGGAGACCCCTCTTTGGAAACCACCTCTGTAGAACATATGAGAACACTAGACTCTAGTCATTTTGTTCAAATTAAATAACAGGCTGTTATTTGCTGAAGAGGGCACAATTGGCCTGATATTTAAGCAATGACTATGTCTTTTTCTCCTTAATCCATTTTCTTTAAGCTTAGCTCTTGCATCCTGTACATACAACTCAAACTGAAGAAATGGTCTTATTTCTGACAAGTCACGAGGCTTACCAAGGCCAATTTTGTTTGCCTTGTCACTTGAAATATAATTCTACTTACAATTGCCTGCCATGGATCAGTGCACTTTTTTTTTTTTTAATGTACACAATACTTTTTGATGCTAGGAAATAAGAAGCTATGAAAATAAGGTTGATAAACCACTAAAGAGGCCTTTCCTTAAATGGTCACAATCTGCCAAGCGCTGATAAGGGAAAAGGATCCTATAAGGACAATGACAAGAAACTTACAGCCTTCAAACCCATGTCAGCACTGGGTAAGAAAACAAATAGAATTCCAGACAATTCAGAACAAATGCTACAAATCGGAGGCTTTCTCTCAACTTCCTTCCAATCTCACACTTTTGAAAGACAACTAAGGAGGTACAAAGGACATCGGGTGACTCCGCAGTGAGTTTCTCTGTGCCTTTCCTTGTCTTTCTTCTCCTGGTCTCAAGCGAAAGTTGTTTTTAGTAAAACATTTTCCCTACAACGCGTACCAATTCATCTCAAACACGAAATGCTCGAGAAGAGGTGGAGCCAGAGCAAGGGTAAGTTAATTATTGAAATTATGTGTTAATGATGATAAATTATTTCAGAGGAATGAAGTAGTATATAGTAGATTACTGTTGTGTCTTTATGTATACTGCTCACAAAAGTTAGGGGATATTTTATCACTTCATATTCATTTTTGAAATATCCCCTAATTTTTGTAAGTAGTATACTCTGTCCCAAAGAGCTTCGAAGTTATAAAGTGTTACTGGAAAAGGACATTGTCAGATGAAGTTAAAATAAGTAATCATAGGTTTATAGATTCATAGCTATGACAGTATGGTTAATTATTCTTTATATTGATATGATAGCAAGATGTTTTTTTACAAAATGTCAATACAAAGTATCTCAGATTTCTAGTTTTAATGATTTTGACATTGAAATGGGTTACATGAGCAATTTTGATGCTACTTCTGACACACAATAGTTAAAATGAATGGCAGCAGATATCAGATTGATTGGAGTTTGTGAAATATAGTATAAGAAACCATAGTTTAAAATATCTTAAAAGGAGTTGTGCAGCAAAGGTTGATGTGAAACAATAGATAACACTAATATCCGTTTATCACTGGGAGAGGGCTGTGTTCAAGATGCTTTTCTAAATAACCTACAGAGGACGAAATTCACCCTTCTCCCCTTAGCAAAAAGACACAACCAGTCTAGTCTCTATTACTATTCACACTCCACATACAAAAGACAATTTGGAGGTGGGGAGCTGCCTTACATTACTTCCTGGAGTGTGAAATGCACAACAGATGGAGTCCCATCATGTTTGTGGAATCTCAGGTTTATGGAAATCAAATTATTGGGTGAAACTTATGCAAGTACTGAATGCTGATGCTAGAATTTGAACCCATGTTTATTCTTTTAATTTACATTAATGTAAGCTTATATTAAAGCTTTAAAGACCATTTATGTCTAAAAATTTGTTTTGCTAGCAAAACTAACTTAGTGGCATGACTCTGCCAAAGGGGGTTTTATCACAGTTGGACAAAAGGGTAAATGCTGTTGCAACCTGTGGGGTGTGAGGTAGACACAGGTCTTTACTGCACAGGTGTATTTATGCACTCTAGAAACATCTTGCTTACTGTGCGAGCAAAAATGATCATGAAAAATGCAGCTTTTTGTGGAAGGATAAGTAGTAGATCCAGGGTGAGGTAGCTCAGTGACAGTAATTCATTTGAAATATCCATGAAATCAGGAAATAAAGACTCCCTAAAATAGAAAAATGAATACTGCTTTTAATATGTTTTTTTTTTCTTTTCTTTTCTTTTTTTTAAAAATTTTTTTAAAAAGATTTTATTTATTCATTATAGAGAGGGGAGAGAGGGGGGGGGAGCAGAAAGCATCAACTCCCATATGTGCCTTGACCAGGCAAGCCCAGGGTTTTGAACCGGCAACCTCAGTGTTTCCAGGTTGATGCTTTATCCACTGCGCCACCGCAGGTCAGGCTGGTTTTTTTTTTCTTATCCTGTAGTTCCTGTTCTTATTCCAAACTGAGAAATAATATCTGCATTTATAGTCTTCTAAATGACTGTCATTCTGAATTTGCTACTTAACTTGTCAATAATAAAAGGCATTTCTATTGTATGAAAACTGGGTCAGGACATTTGATGGAATGAGAACACTATAAACCAGTTTCCTGGAAAGAAAAATTGAGGAGATACTTTCTGAGGGGCAATGTCTCTTAGTGTTGCTGTGGGCTTGGGCTCAGCTTTACTCATAGTTTTGCAGGGGTCCTGACCAAACTGTCAGCGCCCAGATACACTCTGGCCAGGACTGATTGAATTAAAGAGAGAACACTTAAAAGCACATCTATGTGTTTTTAAAATAATGCCTGTGCCTTAGGAGAAGAAGAAAAGGATAAGATGTACACAGGTTCAAATGATTTCTTCAGAAAAGTAACAGAGAAAACAGAAGAGCTTGAAAGTCAGGATATTTGAATCAACTTAGAAACAGCAGAAAGCTAGCAGAAGGAAGAGAATGAATAAAATCACAATGATGTTAAAATAATAAAAAAGTACAATATTCCAATAATAACTAAGAAGTGGAAAAATTATTTAAAATAAGCTAATGATAAAGATAAGCTTTTCAAGAAAAATGGTAGGTTAAAATAAACTGATGTCAATTTAAAATTATGGGAAAAGAATGATAAAATAGAGATGTAGCTTCACTATCTTATCATAGTGTCCATCATAAATTGGGAAAAACTTAAGTTATAAACATTATGTAAAATATTTGAAATATTTAACTTTAGCTGAATTAAGAAAGATCTCATTGTATGTTTATAACTTTCAAAGGGGATATTTTATTAAGACAACTAACAAAACTATTGCATAATTTTACAAATATATCTATGTAGAGTCAACTGAAAACATACAGCTACAATTTGTTTTTCAAACGAACACTACCATTATGTCAACTTAATGCCCAGAAGTGATTACAGAAATTTTTTCTTCCTTATCTATAAATTTAATAACAATAATTTTCCTTTGAAAAAAATGATGTTAGAGTAAAAAACAATAACATTGGTCTAACAGGAGCTTATACATCTAAGAAGTAATTGTCAGAAGTAACTATGCTGCATTTCAGTTAAGGTTTACTGAGGAAGAATGAACAGATGCCAAATTTACCTACTGTACACGTGAATCATTGAATAAGTATGTAGATAGTGTCTTACCATTAAGTAAGAAATATAGGGAAGGCAGTTTTCTGATGTACTGAATAAAAATACCAATGACAAATATGTAAGTAAAATACTAATATTTATTCATTGATTCTTTCGGTCAATATATTTATGGAATTGCTAATATGGCTATTTTCTCATGGAATTTATATCACTTATTTTCTTGAAGAGATAGCTCTGAAGAATGAGAGAGGCCATTGATTGAATACATGGAAAGGAATAACAGAGCACAGTTGAGATTGGGGAAGATATAATTGACACACGTCAAAATTAAGGTATTTAACCTAGAGCCCTTTTGCAGCCTATTGGTAGCAGTGGAAATTATATATAATATGATTTACTGTATTAGTTTGTGGTTTAACAGAACAGGAGGTGGTCCTAGAAATTTTGTGTGAGTTTAAATTGCACAAAGAATGTAAGAAAAGGGGTCTGTTGATTAATAATGTGAAATTTCCACACCAAAAATATAAACAGAGCCTGACCAGGCAGTAGCGCAATGGATAGAGCGCCGGACTGGGATGCGGAGGACCCAGGTTTGAGACCCCAAGGTCTCCAGCTTGAGCGTGGGCTCATCTGGTTTGAGCAAAGTTCATCAGCTTGGACCCAAGTTCACTGGCTTGAGCAAGGGATTACTCGGTCTGCTGAAGGCCTGCAGTCAAGGCACATATAGGAAAGCAATCAATGAACAACTAAGATGTCGGAACGAGGAACTGATGATTGTTGCTTCTCATATCTCTCCGTTCCTGTCTGTCTCTATCTATCCCTCTCTCTGACTCTCTCTCTGTGTCTGTAAATATATATATATTTAAATTAAATATATATATTTAAATTAATATATATTTAAATTAAATATATATATTTAAATAGAGCCATCAAACCATACTAAGGAATAAAAATGGTAAGAGGAGAGTCATATGAGGACATTAAAAAAACAACCATCTAGAAATTACAAGAGATATTCAAGACAAAGACTACCGTCTCCATTCCTCTATTCTCAATATTGCAGGAAGCTAAAGGTAAAAATACCCGTTGGATTTGTCAAACAGTAGGCAACTGTCATTAAGAAGAGCTGTTCCTGGAATTATACAGGTGAAAACCAGATGATTGTAAAGGGTTAGAAACCAAACAAGAGGTAAGCTGGTGGAAAGAGCAAGCATACGGTAGGCAATATCTTCCATTTTAGCAGATTATACATATCCATGGCAAACTGGGGGCAAAGATTAGGGGATGCCAGGCAAAATCTCTCAGATGTTTATTTCTATGTCTGAATTTTAGCAAGGACTAAGTCAAGAGTGAACTCAGTGCATATGTAGAAATTAATTGGTTTTGCTCTATCAACACTGGCAGTGAAAAAAGTCCCACTTCCTTTTTTATTGTGGTAAAATTCACACAACATAAATTGTACCATTTGAGAAGCATACAGTTCAGTGGCATTTAGTATATTCACAATGTTGTGCAACAAAAGCCTCACTTTTAATAAGCACAGTGTGTTTTGAAACATAAAACTAAATAGCTTGAGGAAATCAGATAGGAAAAGTATTTGACTCTAGAGAACTTACAAGCAAAAGGAAACAATCACAAAAATCAGAAATAGGTATTGGAATGATTTCACTTTTTGTTGATTGATGACTTTATATGGACTAGGTGCTTTGATAAGTAACCAGGTACCCCTCCATTAATCAAGGGTTGTGGCAAAGCCGTGCTTTCCATAATAGTTTTATGTTGCCTTATAGATATGTATGCATGATTTTTCAAGATGTTCTGTTTTATCTTAGAATTATAAATCTTTTAGTGCTTGTTAGATTTGGTGTGGGTTTTGTTTGTGTTTGTGTTTTCTCTAACGAAGCAAGCATCTTTTCTAGACTATTGAAAAACAACATGTAAAAAAGTAATTTATAAAAAGAACTATAAATTGATTTCCCTAAATGTATAATTAGAAAAATTATTTCTAGGAATTATATTAAAGCTCAGGAAATAATTTTGGTGTTTGGAGAAAATTGAGTGAAACGGAAGAACTGCCAAACATGAATGATGAGATTAGGTCTCCAGCTGTTTCAGGAGAGAAAATAGAGGCTGGCGAACAAATGTGGGAAAGAGCAGAGGGCGACAAGCATCGAGGATGGAGGGTCACTGTAAAGGAAACACAGATGTGAAGAGTCCAGATGCTCCTTTTTTTTTTAATAGGAGAACTCAGTGAAGTATTTACACTGCTTTCTTTTATTAAAATCACGATGACCTAAACTACAAACATGAGATCCCAGATAAAATGAAACTCAAAAAAGAAATACTTAACCAAACACAAATAAATGAAAGGAAAGATTCAAGGAGCACAAAGAGTAATAAAAACCAATGTGGTGTGTGCTGATGGCTCTGTAGACCATAGTGATTTCTACTCTATATTTAGGCTTTAACAGCTGAAGCCCAGCTTTCTACTCCACACAGAAGAGAGATGGCCTCAGGCAGCTGAAGGTCGTTACATTCTACTTCCTAAACCTACATAAAATACTGGCTTGAATAATCCTTAGATAGAAAAAAATTCCTCATCTATTAAAAGTGAATTTAAAAAGGCATACACAGAAACAAAGATGTGGACATAAAATGTCTGTTCTGTCTAGAATCTTGAGGTAAAAAACAACAACAACAAAAAACACAAGTTGGACAAAGTCAAAGCCTTGGGGCCAAGCACATCTACATCTACATTTCAGACTTGCAATATGTACCTACAATTTTGTCAGGAATATTGAAACCTATACAGCAGAAATAAGGAAGCTGAAAGAATATAATTGGAGGGGAAGAAAAAGTTTGATAAAATTAGCTTATGAAACTTGATTATTAAACCTAAGAAGGGACCCTCCTTGAGAAAGTCATTGGTGCAAGAAACAGAAATTGACATTAAGATTACACATGATAGAATAAGAAAGAGAGTACTAAATATATATGTTTAAAATTATTGAAAAACTAATAGGAAGAAAAATAAAATAGAATGTTAAATAGTATCTGTATAATAATTGAACTGAAAACTCAATGAAACGACTTAAGAGCTTAGCTAGAGCTAAAGAGAGTATTAGTGAACTAAAAGGTAGATCCAAGGAAATCACCTAACATGACACAGTGACAGGTAAGCCTCTAGTGACAGTGATTGGCAGAGAGCAGAGAAGACTTTCTAGGATGTTTGTGATCTTTTACTTCTTAACCTACAGGCTGGTTATATGGGCATGCTCACTTTGTGACAATTCATAGAGTTGTACAGATAAGAGTGACATATATATAAAAAGGAAAAAAGTTACACACAAGTATATAAAATACAGAGTATATGACATCTGAATTCTATAAAGGGGAAAAATTAAAATTTCTATTAATTTTAGAGAAGTCAAAAATGGAGTAAAAACAAAAAAACATACATGATGAATATATATATAAAATTCAAAATAAAATTATTAGAATGATTTCAAATAGAAATTTACCTCTTTAAAAGGTGCACAGAACATAGAATTTGATAAAATAAAATTTTTTATTTAAAAGCATCATACCAAAACATTATGATTAAGCAAGTTTAAAATTCAAGAAATAAGAAAAGATCAACCAGGTATTACACATATAGTGGTATTACTATGTAATCAAATAGACTTTGGTGTAAATACTTTTATACAGATAAAGGGATTCATTAACTGATTATTTAAAAAAAGAATAATTCATTCAGCATTCAGATTTACCGGAATTATTTGGTTGTTTTCCATTGTTCTGAATTTAAAAGAAGAAAAAAATTATATTGCTTTACTTCTCTTTAGCTCCGTTTTTATTTTGGTTGAGAGTGTGGACGGGATCTATGATTAGAATTTATGAGGAGAAAACACTGTTATCACTGAAATGAGAGAGTCCATTATCTGTCCTTACAATACATATTGTGCCTAATTGCATGGTTCAAGCTTTGATTTAGATTTAAAGTCTCTTAAAATATATAGCAGTAAATATTAGACCAATGGTACTACAATCCATGATGAATAATCATTTTTGCCTTATACTTTAAATACTGCAAAGGTATTTCAGACTCTTTAAAAGGAGTCTGAAAATAAAATATTGGCCAATCCCACTGGCTAAACATTATTTATACAAAAAAAAAACTATTTTGTTGGGGATTTCTCTAGCTATTTTAAAACCTGTGTTTGAGGCAGGGGCAAGGCAACCCACATAATACAGTGGGAAAGGGATGTCTTTGACTCAAGTGTAATAACTGAAAAGTTGATCACTGAATTAGAGCTTGATATTTAGTTACACTTGAGTAAAATGGATCTTCCTGAATAGTGGGTGAGGGGATCTATTACCAATAAAATGTAATAAGGTGGAGAGATAAGAATCATGCTATTGTATACATTATATTTAACTTCAAAGCTGACATTATACAAGTGACTCTTGATCCCATTTTTCTCATATAACAAGTTGGGAATGGAAACAACAATGAAAAAGAAACACACTAAACATTTTCATTGACTTCCAATGGCCATGCCATTGTTGGAGAACCTCCACGAGGAGCCTCTGCAAACTTACATGTATCCACACAGTCCATGCAGGCAAAACCTGAACAATGACTCATCCCGGGGTATGCTGAGACGCTTTCTAGTATTTGAGGAAGGAGGTGTCCTAATTTCAGTCTTACATATTAAAGTGGAAAAGAATGACACTATCGAAAGGAGTTGACATAGCATCTTTAGTGCCTTGGAGTGGTGTACTGATAAGGAGTAGAAGCTGTAAGGATCAGTGGTCCTCTCTTTTTCTCAGCTGACGTTTTGAGAAGAAGAGAATTAAAAAAGAAAAAAATTGAAATTCTCTCCAAGCATTTTTAATAACAAGATATGTTATTATAAAACTACTTTGCGTTACTAAGATAGTGATCTTAAAGTAGGGATAAAGATGATTTTATTAAACCATTTTTAAATAACAAATAGGTTGGCAAGACAACTGCTGACCTGCGCTAACAACCCTTATTTCTGTTTTATTAGGAAATTTTAAAGGGCAATCAAGAACAAGACTAAATTACAAACACATATTTCATCCACCGGAATTAACGGCTAGTAACATTTTATCACATTTAATTCTGATTTGTTTGTTTGTTTGCAGCTTTTCAACTCTGTTTTCACCAAATAATTAGATATTACATACATAGCAAAAATTTATTTTATCTCCTATTTTTTTCTACCCACTACTATCCCCATAATCATTGCTACCACAATAATTGGAAAGGTTGGAAACATGGATGAGATAGAATTTAATTCATGAGGAGAATGATTTTGGCATGTTTTGTTTTCTTTTGTTTGAGAGAGAGATATTGATATTCTGTAATTTTCTGACCACTTACCAGGCAGGGTGGCTTGTGGCTACCTCTCACCTTAATTCAAGAGATCAGAGCATCTGCAAGATTATTTGGAGGTGACAGATTGCGTTTTCTGTACTTTTGGAAATCCAGAGGAAAAGATACCATGCTGGCCAGATACTTGGGTAATGAGTATCTAGAGATCAAGAAAGTGAATAGCCTAAGAAAATAGTATGTTTTCTAAGTAAGTTAAGGGCTCAGGTGTATTTGGCAAAGTGAAACCAACGAATATGATGTGTGTTACCCCACAGCCATGTTCAGGTGCTCAGTAGTCTGCTCAGAGTATGTGAAGATTGGATTTAAACAGGTTTGTGTGATTGCTGGTTTTTGTTTTCCCACAATATGTTATTCTATCATTTGTGTCAGAAAGAAGGTTAAATATGCCTAAAATGTATCCAGTATTTTTACGAGATAAAACAATTAGTATCAAATCTATCTCTGGATAAGCTGGGGAAATGGCAGGTAGCAATGGGAGGGAAGCCAACCTGTATGTTATTTAACATTTTCCATAAGTATGTGTTACCTATTCAATTTATACCATGTCATATGTGCAACTATGTTTATAAATATTTTGATTATAAGATGACAGGGCTGGATAAAATAAATTTTAGCTATAAAAAGAGTATGAAATTTTAATGAAAAACAGAGATATTAAAGGAGACAACAAATTCTTTGTGAAAATGATTAAAAATGACTACCGAAATTAAGAACTAAAATAATCCAACCCAGATCTAAAGATCAGTGCCAATTGTAACATACTATAGTGTTTGTATCAAGAAAAAAATGGCTATTTTCCACTTCTGGAAATGTACATGCAGATGTAGGTGTCCGATTTTAAAGCTATATATTCAAAAGGTAATTGCAGGGATCTATAACTAATAATAAAACAAAAGGGAGATAAACATGAAAGAAAAATGATACATAGAGGCCCTGGCCGGTTTGCTCAGTGGTAGAGCGTCGGCCTGGCTTGCGGAAGTCCCAGGTTTGATTCCGGTCCAGGGCACACAGGAGAGGTGCCCATCTGCTTCTCTACCCCTCCCCCTCTCCTTCCTCTCTGTCTCTCTCTTCCCCTCCCGCAGCTGAGGCTCTATTGGAGCAAAAGATGGCCCCGGCGCTGGGGAGGGCTCCTTGGCCTCTGCCCCAGGCGCTAGAGTGGCTCTGGTCACGACAGAGCGACGCCCCGGATGGGCAGAGCATCGCCCCTTGGTGGGCGTGCCGGGTAGATCCCGGTCGGGCGCATGCGGGAGTCTGTCTTAACTGCCTCCCCGTTTCCAGCTTCAGAAAAAGACAAAAAAAAAAAAAAAAGAAAAAAAAGAAAAATGATACATAGAAAACTTATGAAACTTTGAAAACTGATTCTTATAATTTCAATAATTCTATAAATATAAATTCTCATTTATTTGATTATAATTTATAACTTAAGACCATATGGAGTAAATTATTTTGCCTTTATAAAAAGTAGTGGAGACATCAATAAAGGGAAGACATTAAATATCAAGAATTAAACATGCCTTTAAATTATAAATTACCTGTGTTGTACATACACACAACTGATTACACATATAATTTCAATCCTTGAAGTTTTTATTTCTTTGATAAATCAGAATTTACTAATTTCAGAGCATACCAAATACACATATACACAAACATTGCACAGTGCTATGCATATTGTTGGGTTTTGTATGTATTTCCTTGATAGATCAATTTATTTTTTCACTGATATAAATACTAGCTTATTTGCTTTAGTTGCCATTGCTTTTTATCATTCAACCCGCTATGTCTCATAATTTCTTTTCTTGAACTAGGAGGAGTTATGTCTCTAAAAATAAAAAAACTATGGTTTCTTTTTTTTTCTATTTCTTTGCTTTAGAAGTTAGGTCATCTTGACATTTAGCAGTCTGCTTAAACTATACTGATAATATCTCCAGGAATAAGTCCCTGATTACTAGCATAATTTCTTAATGTTCCCAGCAAAGTTTCATTGCATGGTAAGTTCTAACTCAAGAAGGTGAAAGAAACACATTGTAGTGATTGGATGAGTCTAAGAGAGACATCTGCTGGCTACATTTGAACAGCTTCTCTGGGAAATTTTTATCAGACTTGGTAGTTCTACTTTTTTTTTTTCTTTTTTACAGAGACAGAGTCAGAGAGAGGGATTGATAGGGACAGACAGACAGGAACGGAGAGAGATGAGAAGCATCAATCATCAGTTTTTCGTTGCAACACCTTAGTTGTTCATTGATTGCTTTCTCATATGTGCCTTGACTGTGGGCCTTCAGCAGACCGAGTGACCCCTTGCTCAAACCAGCGACCTTGGGTCCAAGCTGGTGAACTTTTGCTCAAACCAGATGAGCCCGTGCTCAAGCTAGCGACCTCGGGATCTCAAACCTGAGTCCTTTGCTCTATCCACAGCACCACCGCCTGGTCAGGCAAGTAGTTCTACCTTTTAAAGTACCGTGAGGAGAAAGAAAAAAAGATGAAGTGAAAATATCTGACATTATTTTCAGAATCTAGCTCATTCAAATAATGTCAAAAAGATTATAACTACAAGTACACAAAAAGAGGCATAGGTGTATGCCTCTTTTCTGTAGAAAAATTCTGTAACAGTGCTCATTGACCATGTTCTTTTAAATAATAATACATAGACAATAAAGTCATAAAACAGAATCATAAAGAATGGTAAATAAATGACTATAAAATTAATATAGCTCTCTCTCTCTCTCTCTCTCTCTCTCTATCTCCATCTCCCTCTCTCCAGCATCCCCCGCCTTTCCTCCTTGCTTTCTTTTTCCTAAGCTCTAAGGGCCCTTTTGCTTCTGTAATTTGTTTCCTGAGCCCACACAGCCCAGCTGGTTCACTTCCTTCATGGCTCATTTCTTCTACCTCTGCGCCTTTCTAAATAAATTTTTGCTTGTATTTGATTCTAGACTCTGAATTCTTTCTTATCCAGAACTAAAGTACTAGGGTTGCTGAACTGAAGTCCAGTTGCTGGTAACATTCTGGTGCTGTTTCATTGCCAACCACACCAATAAAATGAAATCATTTCTTCTTTCAAACCCAGTGAGCAATGAATTACCAGAGTAAAAATAGGTAAATGCTTCCTTTTTTAAAGTAATTTTAAAAACTAGTATAAGATTTAGCTGGAATAATTATTTATTACAAGTCAAAAAGTGAAAAAAGAACACACCAAATAACAAAATTTTATAAAATACTATTTTTGGATATTAAATTTAATTTTTTTAACTGTCACATCTTTATATATAGTGTATCTTCAGATCTTCCTTTGTTCTGCCATTCAATTTGTTCAGAACTGGTACCAAAAAGCTAATAATAATAATTATGTAGATTTTTTTTTGCTATAACCACTACTTCCAAAGATACAAAGAAATGGGATAATTTAATAATTATATCTGTGTGCCACATACTACTTTATGCATACCTTACTATGAAAGTTCAATCTCAAAGAATAATATAAATGTTAAGATAATTTAATTTAAAAAGCAATGTCTGATACACAGGGTTGATTGAAAGTCTGAAGAAGATTGTAGCCCCTTGACAAGTCATTCACTTTTTCTATGAGTTCTATGAAATAGCTAGTGATTATATATTTAGAAGTGGTTTATTCTTTTGCTCAGCTGAGTAAAAGATAAAAAGAATGCCAACACATTTCTTTTGGTTTAAACTTGTGGCCTATCTTTCTCTTACTGAACTATATTGCTTCATTTTTCTTTCTGTTTTCTCTGAAGATGAACTGCTCCATCAATGACTTTATTTTTGTTTTAAAGAATCATGTCATTTTTTTTTGTTCGGGAGAATAAGAAGGAAATTTTCCTATAATCATTACTTGCTTCTTTCTTGCATTACTATCAGCTTAAGTCATACTGATACTTCAGGGCTGATGTAAGAAATCTCAGTTCTTTGTATACTGAAGCCTCTGATCTCTTTTCTTCCCTCCTCTGTTTAGTAACAAAAATAATTCTTTGCATTTATATAGACTATGATACACAAAATAATTTCACATTTGAAAGAGTTTTATCCTAATAGTGTCACAGATAGGTAGGATTATTTCTCCTTCCTTTATTTAACTTTCCTCCCTTCTTTTTTCCTTTGCTCAGATTAACCTTAAATTAAAAATGATCATGTTATCATATTTACTTTTTAAGTTGTCTTTAAACAACTTCTGGGGGAAAAACATCTAACCAAAAATGGAAATCAATTATTTTTATTTCCGGCTCAGGAAATAGAGACACAGAGAGTATAAATGATATCTCTTTGGGCATGTGTATTTATTTATTTTATATTTATTTCTGTATATTATATTGTCCAACTTGGCACTCTATATTTTTTTATTTAGTTGTATTTTACAAGTTGTTCTCTATTCATTAAAACAAAGCATAAGTTTTCCCTAAATAAATGTCTGGTTAAATTTTAAGTTAGTGTTAATTTTCAGTAATAATTCCGTATCTCCAACTCAATGCTTCTCTAATATTTTTCTTATTATTTAATTGTGATCTACTGACATTTGTCCTTTTGTTATCTTGAACAGTAATCTCAAATCTGCTATGACTGTGCAACCAATACTTAAATGTGTCATGGTTTGCATTTTTAATGTTTGCATATATTTTATATGTTTGCTAAACTAGTATTATACACATACATTTAGACATTATAAAACATATTACTGGCTCAGTTCAGCTACACATTTCTCTGTTTTTAGTCCTAGGCTAGAGCTGGAATTTCTTCCCTTTTTCACTTGAATTATTTTTGTGTTTCTGCTGTGTTTTAAATTTCTATAGCTGTAATTTCAAAGATTCACCACTCTCCTCAAATCCTCTTCCTCACACACTCATATTCTTCTCTTTGTTGAAAATCTTGCCTATGCCTTCACAGGGTGGGGCAAAAGTAGGATTACAATTGTTAGTATGAAAAATGATACAATAATTAGCAAATAATAATACAATAGTAAACTCTTACATACTCATAACTGTAATCCTACTTTTGCCTGACCCTCAATTTTAGTTTACCCATTCACTTAGTAAATATCCATTATGTTCCTCACAGATTTGTATATGTTGCCATGGAAATCAGTTCTAGGTTCTTACATTAGTGATGAAGATTGATGTAGCAGACTCCTAGCTGTCCCTCACCTCCTCTCGTTTTCATTATAATTGAGTTTAATTGGCACATAGCCATTTAATGGTGATTATAGATACAAGGTGCCATGATTGGTATTTTAAATTTTATTTTATCTTTAATTTCTGGCATTTTATACAAATACTCTATATTAGGTGTATAATTCTTAAAAGTCTATGAGAAACAGAAATGAGTGGCTAATGTGTGAAAATGAATAGGTATAGATAACTATGCTGAATTCTGCACACAGATTATCTTGTTTAACCCTGCTCACATTCTCATGAGGATTTGGTGATCGCAAGGTAGACAAGTTTGTATACATAAAACAGAAATGCTGAAGTCTACAAGGGTTAAGTAAGTAACCTTAACAGTTTTGAGCTGTTAAGGGTTAAGTAAGTAACAGTTTTGAGCTCAAGGTCAAACATCCAGTAAGGATATGGACCTACAGTATACATACTATACAAAAATCTGACCAAGAAACACCTATAGTTAATTTTACAAACATAGGAATTTCTTAGTTATCAGGCCATTTTCTTAAATAAAAATTTATCCTGGGCTTTAACTTCTAAACAGTTAATACTAAAATAGCTCTCCCACTTTCATGGCTTACAAAGGCACTTAAAATTAAGAATAAAACATTGATGTGTCTTCAAAGGCTCAGTGAGATATGGTCACTATTTACCCCCATGGACCTCATGTTGAGCTGCTGCTTCCTAGACTCTTAGGTTGCAGCCACTAGGGCTCTTAGCTATGTTTAATTAATGAATGCAGCATGTCCTCTTCTATGTCAAGTCTTTCTGCATGTGATACCCTTTTTATTTTGAGATAATCGTAGATTCCGATGAAATTCTAAGAAATAACACAGAAATATTCTGTCAACCCTTCCCCTTTTTCTCTCCAATGCTAATATTTTGTGTAAACAAAGAAACTAACATTGATACTCCACCAACATTATTTAATTTGCACCAGTTTTGTATGCATTGATTTGTGTGTGCATTTCTATAGAATTTTATCATGTGTAGAGTCATGTGACTACCACCATAGCCAACATACAGAACAATTGCATTGCAAGGATCCTTTGTTATACCTTTTATAACCATAGCCACCTTCCTTCCTCTTCCCTTCATAATTCCTGCTAACCATTAAATGTCCTTTATCTGTACAATATTGTTATTTCAAGTATATTATATAAATTGAACATATGTTTGCTTTAAAAGTTTTATTTCTTTATTTTTTTGGTAATACACTTTTTTATTTTTAAGACACATTTAGATTTACAGAAAAAATTATAAAGATGATTGAGAGTTTTGTATCTCCCATGCTTAACTTCTTACGTGAATACAATATAATTTTTTAAATTAATGAAACAATATCTATACACTATCATTAAAGTAGATGCTTTATTCATATTTCCTTAGTAATCACCTAAATGTCATCTCTTCTTTCCCAAGAACTCATCCAGAATACTATATCACATTTAATTGTCATCTCCTTAGATTCATCTTGACAGTTTCTTAGAATTTTTTTTTTTTTGATAACTTTGACAGTTTTGAAGAGTACTGCTCAGGTACTCTTCAAATTGGATTTGTCCTTCAATTGGATTTGTCTGATGTTTTTTTGTCATGATCAGACTGGGGTTATGGGTTTGGAGGAGGAAGACCACAAAGGTTACTCGTTTTCATTTTCTTCACATCTGACAGGAGGATAGCTATCAATATGACTTAACCACTGTTGATATTAACCTTGATCACCTGAGTTAGTATTCGTTAGGTTTTTCCACTGAAAAGTTATTTTTTCTCCCTTTCCAAATGATACTCTTTGGAAGGAAGTCATCACACTCAGTTCATGCTTAAGAAGTTGGAGTTATGCTCCACTTCCTTGAGGATGTGGTATCTACAAAAATTACATGGAATTATTTCGCTCAGGAAATTTATCTTTTCTCACCTATTTATTTAGTTAGTTATTCAACTATTTCCTTAATCATTATAGATGCTTGGTTACCTGTTTCATATTTTGGATTATATTCCAACACTACTTTATTCTGTTGCTTAAATTGTTGCAGCTTTGGTCACTGAGAGCTCCTTAGATGGCTCTTATATCCTTTCCTCATAACCCGTCATTGTGTTTGTTTGATGGCTTTCCTTGTTGTTTTGACTTTCTCATTTGCTGGCAACATAAAGTGTTCTAGGCTCATCTTACATGTATTTACTTCATCTGTTCTAGAATCAGCCATTTTTGTAAGGAGCCTGGCTCCACTTATTAGAGGATGGTATCAGAAACTAAAATCTGCTAAGTGTGCTCACTATGTATGTATGTTTCAATAGTTTGTTCCATTTTTTTGGTGAGTAATATTTTACTGTGTAGATGTAACATAGTTTGTCTAATCATTCAATTGTTGAAGAATATCTAGTCTGTTTCCAGTTTGGGGCTATTTGTAAAGTAGCTAGGAATATTCATGGTCTCTGGATTAAATAACAAGAGTGTGGATTGTTAGTGCATATTCAGTCCTGTAAAACACTAGCAAAATGCTTTCCAGAGTGCCTGTACCATTTTACTTTTTATTCCCGTGAGCAGTATATGAGTGATTCAGTTTCTTCCTATCCTTGCCAACATTTTGTATTACTTTTAAGCCATTTTATAGATGCATAGTGATATTTTATTTTGGTTATCCTACAAGATTTTATGTGCTACTGAGAAATAAGAAAGGAAAGAAGGTTAAAAGGTGAGCACACAAGAAGGAAGCCACACAACAGAGAGAGAGCAAATCAATTAAGGATGCTCCACTGATTGTGAGCTATGTCCTGAATTCAGAAATCTTAAAATCTGATAGAAAAAAGTGCATTGTAGACTCAGTATGTAGTTAACATCTGTTCCTCCTTCATATCTTATATAAAAGGCCACTTTCTTCCAGAAGCTTTGCTTGGTCCTGCAGACTTGATGAGGTTACCAGCCTACATCTTCAGTAACTCCCTTTTGTCTTCTCCATAGTTCAAATAACACTATAATCATATCGCAACATACTTTCATGGGCCTCTTTCCTCACTAGAGCCTAAGCTCTGCAAGGACAGATTCTTTCTGCTTTGTTTACTACACTCTCCAGCACCTGCTCCAGGTTCTGCTTTAGAGGTCTTCAATAAATGTTGTCAATTTAAATCATAGACATATATTTCATGAATTCCAACATGTTTTGCATCAAGTAGTTTAATCTTCTTAAAGTTCTATTTACTTATTTCTAATACAGAAAATTGATTTAGATCAATTCTAAGACTCTAGACTTCCAGCTACAGAAAGGGGTGATAAATGACAGTGATATAAAGAGATAATTTTTTTTATTTTCAAACTCAATAGTATCAAAAAAATGCCTTTTAAGGGTGTCAATAAAGTATGCTATCTCCATATAGTTTTAAAAGCAAGGCTAAACATTTTTCTTCTTTTACTAAAATTACCCCTCTCCCCAACCCTCAGTGTGTCCAATTTGCTTGGGTTTCTTTGGTTAAGTTGATCTGTCTTTCCAGGAGGCCTCAGTCTCTGAGTATCTTGTGGAAGGAGGTTATGGTTCCTGCTGTATGTATATTCATCTAGAAATTAAGATAATATTAGAAGAATAAAAAATAACACCATAGGATCCAAAAGTTATTCAGTTTGTTGGGCTCTGCCTCTAAGGAAAAACTTGTCAAAACAGAGTGATGTTGAACTTTATTGGTTAATGATCTACAGTTTAACATATTTTAGAAACACTCTTAAATGCTGAGGTCATTACAAATTAATTTCAGTGTATTTATTGAAAACAGTTTCATGACACAAATTTATTGCAAAATTTATGACTAGAGGAATAAAAATTAAATTATGTGCTATAGTACAGGATAGCCAATGCATTAAAATCTAATGTGTTTGACATGTCTCCAATAAAAGAGAATATAATAATTCATATTCAATATAAAATATTAATCAATAAATGGAACCTATGTATTTTTTATAGAAAAGTAAGCAAAAACCAGTAAAAAGGCATGGGTAATGATGAGGGAATTTTCAAATTAAATGGCGAATATTCTTCAAACATTTTCTAATATGTTCAAGCATTTTAAAATCATTTTTTGTGATATCATTGCATGGCCTTAAGTACAGATGAATGGAGCATAATTTAATCTTTATATATATATAAATATATATATATATATATATATATATATGGGATTAGAGGGAAAATGAAAAATTTTATTAGTTTATATGAGCAAGGTAAAAAGTGTAACTAGATAATTCAGGCCAAATCACTTCATATTTAAATAAATAACAATTTAAGTGCTTTTTTCCTTTTCAATTTTGATTTAAGAAACCCTGATGGGTCTTTCTATCCCTCAAGGTCCATTTTTCCTCATTACTTTAGGATAATTCATGTAAAACAATAATATCAGGCATTATTAGTTATTGCATTATTATTATTATCTACATATTAGTTATTGATGTGTTCTGTCTATGAAATATTATTCTATAGAAATGTTAAAATTGGTTACTTCAATGACAATATAAATAAAACAAGGTCAAGATTTCTTTTGAGTTAAAAAATGTGTCCTCAAATTTGACTCTGAATCCCCTGAAGGCCAAAACAAAGTAAGAACATGCTGTTAGTTATATAATTTTGTGTCCATGAGAAAATAGTGTATATGCTAAGAAAGGACAAGAAATTTAAATACCTATACTTTAAAGTAATCTTTGTGGACTTTCAATAAATGCGTGGTAGGCTCTGCATCTACTTCTGTCTATCAGTATAATTTGAGGTGAAGTTTTAAAGCTTAGTGAGAAGAGATCAGTTCTGTAGGCATTAATGACAATGTACAGGCTATATAGTAGAGTAAGGAGGGACAGTGATCTAGCTTGAATCCAAATTTGACCTCTACTGCAGATCCCCAGGCAAATGACTTAACTCAAGCAACTATAAAGTGCTTGACTATCCTGACCTTTTAAATTCATTCAGTGGTCAAGAGTATTTTTAAATAGACTGAGATTATTTGCATTAGTTATTTATACCAGCTTAAAAGCCAAAGTTTCTAGGAGAGTCACAGGAGCCAATTTCTCTTCATAATATGATACAATGGCAAGATTCATATGGCTAAAAGAATCTTCTGCAGAAATAATAGATCTTCATAGGGTATAGGGGACTTGGAAAAGCTAAAGATGCTGCATTGTTCCTAATTTGTATGGTTGTCTTGGTATTTCTCAATTACTTTTTTATTTAAGAAAATGCATTTATTTAAGAAAAATCATTTATCTTTGTCAGTTGATATCTTTTCATGAATCTTTCCATCATCCTCAAAGTTTTGTGTCAGACTATGAATTAGCATAAAGACCCAGAATCTGATTATTAGTTTGATTTGGAGCAATTAAGAACAATAACAACAACAACAACAACAAAAAGCTTAAGAAAGAAGATTATGCAAGAAAACTCAAAATGCACTCAGATCATTCTAAATTAAAACCCGGTCATATTTACTAGTGTGAATGTTTGTTTCAGTAGACTATGACCATTAATTCTTAGCATTTGAGACAGTATGGCATACTGGATGAAGTGGTAGTCCAAAATAGTGGAAATGTATATTTCTCTTTTAGATTCTACAGTCTATTGATTTTAACCAAAAAAGTAGAGATGCCTGCGAGTTTCCAACAGAGACTAATACCATGAAAAACTAGAGCAGGAATCTAGTAAGTAAACAAAATAAGAACTAACACTGCATATCGAATGTTAGTGTGTGTAAATATTTGGGATGTTAGTACATATTAGAAATGCTGGTGGGTCATGGGACACCCTCAACCCCAACTTCTCTGTAATAGAAGTTTGTCATAAGTAAAACAGCTAAGTCCTTTGATTTTAACCACCTCAAAGTTCTCTGCCATGAGGAAAACAAAGAGGCAGAATTCAGAGTAAGGAAAATAAAATTTTCAGTATGGGGATTAGTATTAACTATGTTTTAATATGTTGGAGCAGCTAATCTCTGTTTTGACAGTGTTTTTTTCTGAATAAGGTGTGAACATGCAGCTTGATAACTTATGAAACGAATTATTATCATAAATGTACCTACTATATATATTATAATCATACATAAAATTTATATATATACCATATACATTTTTTAATGTTTAAGAAATTATCTTCAGAGAACAGGATCTCAGAAATAATTTTATATAAATACTTGGACAATATTCCTTCTGAATGTGTAGAGTCATAAGTGTTTAAGTGACAGAATTATCATTGCTAAAATGTATATAACAAGCAATTTATCACCCAAATTTCTATTTGAATGAGTGAATGTATGCTACACATGGCCAGTGAGGGGTATTCTGAGAGTAAATATTTGCCTAACGTCAAAGCGGTGTTACTATTACCAGAGTAAGCCATGATTCTAATGTACACTAGATAGATCTAAAGATATGGTGATCACAGAGTTAACTAGCTTTTCTCCTTCAGGCAGGGCTGTGTTTAAGGGAAGATATTTTGCTGTGCTCTGGCCAAAAGAGATAAGTTGGGGAGGCTGGAAACAAGCCCAGCTTCTCCAATCCCAAGGTCCTTGGGAAACTAACTTATTTCTTTTCTCATCCCCTTGAGGTGTTTTGTTAACCATGGTTTTTTACTAAGCTTTCTTAGCAAGGGAAAGCATCTGGCAAGAAGTTGCTATCTGTCACCAACCACTGTCCCCATACACTCTGACTACTTTTATTCCTTAGGAAACAGTATGTAGGATTAAATATCTTGAATAAAAAGGAAAATTATTATATGGGAAAAAAATTTTTTTGAAGTTAGTTATCAAAATATTAAACTACTAGAAGCTCTGACAGCATTACCGTTGACCAGGAGCCCCCACAACAGAAACCGATAGTTAAAAAACAGCGTTGGGATGGGGGCAGTTTCTGGTTCCACACAGAAGGGGCTTGGAAGCTACTGCTCTGTCCTAACACGTGAAAAATCGGAACAGACTGAAAAATCAACAGCTCTGCCTGGATCTGTAAGAAAGGGGAAGACAGAGAGCAACCAGCTGTCTCCAAGGTTGGAGAGAGACGGGACAGATGAAGACAGGGAGTCAGAACTCACTGAGCAGAGACTTACAAGCAGAAACCTCGAGAGAAGCCAGCATGGGGCAAGAGAATGTGAACTCTAATTGACAATTGTCATTATGTTCCTCTGGAGAGAGCCTCCTTATTTATTTATTCATTTATTTTTGTCCTAATTCTGTCTTAAGTAAATTTCCTTTTTCTTTTCTACAAGCTCCAGAAATATGTCATTCTATGTGAATTACTATTGTATAAGAATCTTATACCATACCCCCAATATCTAAAAATACGTAAAGGGGCCCTGGCTGGTTGGCTCAGTGGTAGAGCATCGGCCTGGCGTGCAGGAGTCCTGGGTTCAATTCCCGACCAAGGCACACAGGAGAAGTGCCCATCTGCTTCTCCACCCCTCCCCCTCTCCTTCCTCTCTGTCTCTCTCTTCCCCTCCTGCAGCCAAGGCTCCATTGGAGCAAAGTTGGCCCGGGCGCTGAGGATGGCTCTGTGGCCTCTGCCTCAGGCACTAGAATGGCTCTGGTTGCAACAGAGCGACGCCCCAGATGGGCAGAGCATTGCCCCTGGTGGGCATGCTGGTGGATCCTGGTTGGGCACATGTGGGAGTCTGTCTGACTGCCTCCCCATTTCCAGCTTCAGGAAAATACAAAAAAAATACGTAAAGGATAGACTACAGACTTAAAAAAATAATAAAAATAACAATTACATTGATGTGTAAAAGCTGAGGAGGTGTTATAATTTTATAGAGAACTGTTCTATGTTGAGGATTTTATTAACCATAAAACTATGGTTAATAAACCATAAAACTATGGAATGTTACAGACTAGAAAGAGAACACAGGACTAGCATAGGAATCCAGCATTCAACTTCTGATTCCTTTGGGAGGAACTTGATAGTTCTAGTCTTCATCTTCTTCAGGGGAACATAATATGGTAAAACAAAAAGATTTTTATTTTCCACCTGTCTCCAATATCATTTTAATCCCTGAAAGTATACACGTGTTTTAAAAATACTAGGTCAGTTTGCATGTATATTTCAGTTTCAGTTGTGTAATTAATGGTCCAGAGGTGGCTGAACAGATGCATCAAAGATAACAGTGTTGTCTATCAGTTGATACCAAAAGGGAGAGAAGCCAAGGAAAAATACCTCCACTGAAACATTTTGCTGACATTCAGCTTGGTAATTATGCCTTGGCTTGTTCATATTATAGAATTATTTCAAGGATCATAATAATTTACAGAAGTTATTTATAAACACTTTACTTAACCCCCCCCAAAAAAACAAAACCCTCTAAGTTTATAACATCCACGTTTATAAAAGTTTTGCAAATAAAATGTAGCAGCAGGTGCTCTTTAAAAGAGAATTAGACCATTCTGCGGATACATTTTATTTTATTTTATTTTATTTTTTTATTTTTTTTTTTAAATAAATTTTTATTAATGGTAATGGGATGACATTAATAAATCAGGGTACATATATTCAAAGAAAACATGTCTAGGTTATTTTGTCATTAAATCATGCTGCATACCCCTCGCCCAAAGTCAGATTGTCCTTCGCCACCCTCTATCTAGTTCTCTGTGCCCCTCCCCCTCCCCCTAACTCTCCCCCTGTCCTCCCTCCCCCCACCCCTGGTAACCACCACACTCTTGTCCATGTCTCTTAGTCTCATTTTTATGTTCCACCAATGTATGGAATCATGTAGTTCTTGTTTTTTTCTGATTTACTTATTTCACTCCTTATAATGTTATCAAGATCCCACCATTTTGCTGTAAATGATCTGATGTCATCGTTTCTTATGGCTAAGTAGTATTCCATAGTGTATATGTGCCACATCTTCTTTATCCAGTCTTCTATTGAAGGGCTTTTTGGTTGTTTCCATGTCTTGGCCACTGTGAACAGTGCTGCAATGAACATGGGGCTACATGTGTCTTCACGTATCAATGTTTCTGAGTTTTGGGGGTATATACCCAGTAGAGGGATTGCTGGGTCATAAGGTAGTTCTATTTGCAGTTTTTTGAGGAACCACCATACTTTCCTCCATAGTGGTTGTACTACCTTACAGTCCCACCAACAGTGAATGAGGGTTCCTTTTTCTCCACAGCCTCTCCAACATTTGCTATTACCCGTCTTGTTGATCATAGCTAATCTAACAGGTGTGAGGTGGTATCTCATTGTAGTTTTGATTTGCATTTCCCTAATAACTAATGAAGCTGAGCATTTTTTCATATATCTGTTGGCCATTTGTATCTCTTCCTGGGAGAAGTGTCTATTCATGTCTTCTTCCCATTTTTTTATTGGATTGTTTGTTTGTTTGTTGTTGAGTTTTATGAGTTCTTTGTAAATTTTGGAAATTAGGCTCTTATCTGAGCTGTTGTTTGAAAATATCATTTCCCATTTAGTTGGCTGTCTGTTTATTTTTATATCAGTTTCTCTTGCTGAGCAAAAACTTTTTATTCTGATGTAGTCCCATTCATTTATCTTTGCCTTCACTTCTCTTGCCATTGGAGTCAAGTTCATAAAATGTTCTTTAAAACCTAGGTCCATGAGTTTAGTACCTATGTCTTCTTCTATGTACTTTATTGTTTCAGGTCTTATATTTAGGTCTTTGATCCATTTTGAATTAATTTTAGTACACGGGGACAGGCTGTAGTCGAGTTTCATTCTTTTGCATGTGGCTTTCCAGTTTTCCCAACACCATTTGTTGAAGAGGCTTTCTTTTCTCCATTGTGTGTTGTTGGCCCCTTTATCAAAGATTATTTGACCATATATATGTGGTTTTATTTCTGGGCTTTCTATTCTGTTCCATTGGTCTGAGTGTCTATTTTTCTGCCAATACCATGCTGTTTTGATTATTGTGGCCCTATAATATAGTTTAAAGTCAGGTATTGTAATGCCCCCAGCTTCATTCTTTTTCCTTAGGATTGTTTTGGCTATTCGGGGTTTTTTATAGTTCCATATAAATCTGATGATTTTTTGTTCCATTTCTTTAAAAAATCTCATAGGAATTTTGATGGGAATTGCATTAAATTTGTATATTGCTTTGGGTAATATGGCCATTTTGATTATATTTATTCTTCCTATCCAAGAGCAAGGAATATTTTTCCATCTCATTGTATCTTTTTCGATTTCCCTTAACAATGCTTTGTAATTTTCATTATATAGGTCCTTTACATTCTTTGTTATGTTTATTCCTAGGTATTTTATTTTTTTTGTTGCAATCGTGAAGGGGATTATTTTTTTGAGTTCGTTTTCTAATATTTCATTGTTGGCATAGAGAAAGGCTATGGACTTCTGTATGTTAATTTTGTATCCTGCGACCTTACTGTATTGGTTTATTGTTTCTAATAATCTTTTTGTGGAGTCCTTCGGGTTTTCGATGTATAGGATCATATCATCAGCAAAAAGTGATACCTTTACTTCTTCTTTTCCAATATGGATGCCTTTTATTTCTTTGTCTTGTCTGATTGCTCTGGCCAGAACTTCTAGCACCACGTTAAATAAGAGTGGAGAGAGTGGACAACCCTGTCTTGTTCCTGATTTAAGGGGGAAAGCCTTCAGTTTAGTGCCATTTAATATGATGTTAGCTGATGGTTTATCATATATGGCCTTTATCATGTTGAGATATTTTCCTTCTATACCCATTTTGTTGAGAGTCTTAAACATAAAATTGTGTTGTATTTTATCAAAAGCCTTTTCTGCATCTATTGATAAGATCATGTGGTTTTTGTTCTTTGTTTTGTTGATATGGTGTATTACGTTAACCGTTTTGCGTATGTTGAACCATCCTTGAGATTCTGGGATGAATCCCACTTGATCATGATGTATTATTTTTTTAATATGTTGTTGTATTCGGTTTGCCAGTATTTTGTTTAGAATTTTAGCATCTGTATTCATTAGAGATATTGGTCTGTAGTTTTCTTTCTTTGTGCCATCCTTGCCAGGTTTTGGTATGAGGGTTATGTTGGCCTCATAAAATGTGTTCGGAAGTATTGCTTCTTCTTCAATTTTTTGGAAGACTTTGAGTAGAATAGGAACCAAGTCTTCTTTGAATGTTTGATAGAATTCACTAGTATAACCGTCTGGGCCTGGACTTTTATTTTTGGGGAGGTTTTTAATAGTTTTTTCTATTTCCTCCCTGCTGATTGGTCTGTTTAGGCTTTCTGCTTCTTCATGACTCAGTCTAGGAAGGTTGTATTGTTCTAGGAATTTATCCATTTCTTCTAGATTGTTGTATTTGGTGGCATATAATTTTTCATAGTATTCTACAATAATTCTTTGTATATCTATGATGTCTGTGGTGATCTCTCCTCTTTCATTTTGGATTTTATTTATTTGAGTCCTGTGCCTTTTTTCCTTGGTGAGTCTTGCCAAGGGTTTGTCAATTTTGTTGACCTTTTCAAAGAACCAGCTCCTTGTTTTATTGATTTTTTCTATAGTTTTTCTGTTCTCTATTTCATTTATTTCTGCTCTGATTTTTATTATCTCCTTTCTTCGGCTGGTTTTGGGTTGTCTTTGTTCTTCTTTTTCTAGTTCCTTAAGGTGTGAAGTTAAGTGGTTTACTTCGGCTCTCTCTTGTTTGTTCATATAGGCCTGAAGTGATATGAACTTTCCTCTTATTACTGCTTTTGCTGCATCCCAGAGATTCTGATATGTCGTATATTCATTTTCATTTGTCTGTATGTATCTTTTGATCTCTGCGCTTATTTCTTCTTTGACCCATTCATTTTTTAGAAGTATGTTGTTTAGTTTCCACATTTTTGTGGGTTTTTCCCCCTCTTTTTTGCAGTTGAATTCTAGTTTTAAGGCTTTATGATCAGAAAATATGCTTGGTACAATTTCAATTTTTCTAAATTTGCTGATATTGTCTTTGTGGCCCAACATATGGTCAATTCTTGAGAATGTTCCATGTACACTAGAGAAAAATGTATACTCTGTCGCTTTGGGATGAAGTGTCCTGTAGATGTCTATCATATCCAGGTGTTCTAGTATTTCGTTCAAGGCCACTATATCTTTATTGATTCTCTGTTTGGATGACCGATCTAGAGCCGTCAGTGGAGTATTGAGGTCTCCAAGTATGATTGTATTTTTGTTAGTTTTTGTTTTAAGGTCAATAAGTAGCTGTCTTATATATTTTGGTGCTCCTTGGTTTGGTGCATATATATTAAGGATTGTTATGTCTTCTTGATTCAGTGTCCCCTTAATCATTATGAAGTGACCATTTTTGTCTCTGAGTACTTTTTCTGTCTTGTAGTCAGCATTATCAGATATGAGTATTGCTACACCTGCTTTTTTTTGGGTGTTGTTTGCTTGGAGTATTGTTTTCCAGCCTTTCACTTTGAATTTGTTTTTATCCTTGTTGCTTAGATGTGTTTCTTGTAGGCAGCATATAGTTGGATTTTCTTTTTTAATCCATTCTGCTACTCTGTGTCTTTTTATTGGTAAGTTTAATCCATTTACATTTAGTGTAATTATTGACACTTGTGGGTTCCCTACTACCATTTTATAAATTGCTTTCTGTTAGTTTTGTATCTAGTTTGATTCTTCTCTTTTGTTTTTCTATCATTTGTTTCTGTTTGTTTGTGTTCCATACTTCTTTCCTCTGTTGCTACCTTTTTTAAGTCATGTGTTTTTGTGGTGGTTTTTTCAAGGGTGGTTACCATTAAGTAATGAAAAGGGTACCTACCATATTCATTGTAGTACCCTATCTTATAAGTATTTCTGCACTTCATCGTGCTTTGCTACTGTTAATCTCCATTCTCTCCCCCCCTTTTTTTTTCCTTTGTTGTCACAGTTTAAGTTTGGTTTTATTGTGTTCTTGGTGGAGCTGTTACTTGTGGTGTTGTTTTCTTTTGTTCTTTGAATCTGGTTGGAAAACCCCCTTTAGTATTTCCTGGAGTGGGGGCTTTCTCATGATAAATTCTCTCATCTTTTCTGTATTTGTGAATGTTTTTATATCTCCTTCATACTTGAAGGATAGCTTTGATGGGTATAGTATTCTTGGCTGAAAGTTCCTCTCTTTCAGGGCCTTAAATATTGGGGTCCACTCTCTTCTAGCTTGTAGAGTTTCTGCTGAGAAATCTGATGATAATCTAATAGGCCTTCCTTTATATGTTGTACTCTTCTTTTCCCTGGCTGCCTTGAGAATTTTTTCTTTGTCATTGGTTTGTGTCATCTTTATTATGATGTGCCTTGGAGTGGGTTTGTTGGGGTTAAGAAAACTCGGTGTTCTGTTTGCTTCTTGAATTTGAGGCTTTAGTTCTTTCCACAGGCTTGGGAAGTTCTCGTCTATTATTTGTTTGAGTATATTCTCCATTCCATTTTCTTTCTCTTCTCCCTCTGATATACCTATTATTCTTATGTTATTCTTTCTGATGGAGTCAGATAATTCCTGTAGGGCTTTCTCGTTTTTTATTATTTTTGAGTCTCTTTCTTCTTCTCTCTGTTGTGCCTCAAGTTGTTTGTCTTCTATTTCACTAATCCTATCTTCAATCTGGGTTGTTCTGCTAGCTAAGCTTGTTACCTCGTTTTTCAGCTCGTGAATTGAGTTTTTCATTTCTGTTTGATTTGTTTTTATAGTTTCAATTTCCTTGGTAATATATTCTTTGTGTTCATTGAGTTGTTTTCTGATCTCCCTATATTGCCTTTCCGTGTTTTCTTGTATATCTCTGAGTATTTTTAAGATTTCTATTTTAAATTCTCTGTCATTTAGCTCCAAGGCTTCCAATATGTTAAGTCTTTTCTCCATAGATTTTTCCACATCTATTTGTGTTACCTCTCTTTCTTTTGTATCCATAATATTCGATTTCCTCTTTCTTATTGGCATCTGCGGGTGGTCTTGTTGATAGCACTAATTAGAATTAATAAAGAGTAAAAAGTAAAAAACAAAAACAAAAACAAAAACAAAAAAAACAAAAAAAAACAAAAAAAAAAAAGAAAAACAAAAAAACAAAGGGTAAAACACCCCACAAAAAAAAAAGCAGTAATAATTTATTATTTCCCCCTTTTTTTTTTCTTTGTTCTCCTTCCCTCCTCTCCCCTCCTCAGGGAAATATCGTGCCTATAATGGAGGGCCTGGTTTGCGGTGAAGAGTTCAAGGGGGCAAAAATAAATAAATAAAAAAGAAAAAAAAAAAAAAAAAAAAAAAAAAAAAAAAGGGAAGAAAATCTTAGACAAGCATAAGTTGATCTGCCTGTGGGTGACGGTCAACCAAGCAATATAATGAGAGGGACAAGAGGGAACCAGAAAAAAGGACAAAAAAAAGGAATAATCAAGAAGAAAAAATAAAAATAATAAGTAAAAATACGTTGTATTAAGTGGAGCAAAGACCAAATACAATGGAGACCTTGGGTTGGGAGGACCCAAAATGCCACAAAAACAAACCAACCAGAAAAAAACAAAAACAAAACCAAAAAAGAAAAACAAAGCCAAAAAAAACCTTGAGTCCCAAATTAACTAATTTGTTCGTGATTGAGGATTAAATGGGAGGAAAGTAAAACGAGAAAAGAAAAAACGAATAGAAAGGAAAAAATAAGAAAGAGTGAAAAACGAAGGAAGAAATAAAAAAGGAAGAGAAAAAAAACAAAATAAGGCAAAAAAAACAAAAGAGGAGAGAGTGAGAATTAAGTTTCCTGGAGTATAACCCCAAAGGAGGGTGAGGATGAAGGAGAGAAATAAAATGTAACACTTATGGGTAGTGTAGTTCAAGAAAAGGGAAGCATAAGATGGGCAGAGAATAGAAGGGCTGAGGTGGAGGAAATAAAGGCAATAAGATAGAAGGAACAAACAACAACAACTACAAAAAAAAAAAACAAAAAACCAACAAACAGTGGAACAAGCTGCAAAGTCTGTGGATTTTTCCTGATTTTGAGATGTCAACCTCTTCCTCCTTCTCCTCTCTCCCTCTTCCCGGTCGGCGACTCTGCACCCCAGGCCCTGCCCCTGCGCCACACCCAGGCAGGGACTTGCAGTTGATGGGGTTCTATGGCAATGTCACACAATTGGCTTTAGTCTTGTTGGTAGTCAAGGCCTGCCGGCGTCTGCAGGGTCTAACGACGAGAGAGTTCGCCTTCGTGGATTCTCTCTCCCAGTCCCCCCCTCCCGAACCAGCAGCCTGGCGATCCAGCCCCAAGGCTGCCACTGCTTCTGCCTGGGGAGTAAGAGGCTCAAAGAGCTGGGAAATCCCCACTCTATCCCCACTCAGTGCAAGGCTCTGGGAAGGGCTCTGACAGTCAGGGCCTCCAGTGTAATCAGGCGGGGGTGTGAGTCAATTGTTGTCAAGGTGATTGTTCAGCGCCTAGCATTCCGTTGGACCTCTCAACCCAGGCTTTCCACACTTTGTAGCCTGTTTTGGCCGGTAAAAAGAGGCACTAGTCTCTGCTTGCGACTAGTGTGGTATAGATCTTATTATCTGCCAAGTCCTTCTTGTTAGCGTTTATCCCTGAATATGAAGGCTCTATCAATCAGAAGTTGCCCCCGCCCCTTTAGCGAGAGGCACCAAAAAATATCACGCCTCTTGTCTTGGGTCGGTGAACTGAGAGAGATCTTATCAATTAGAACCGAGGGTGCGCAGATTTCACGGGTTAAGTTAATTTTAGCAATTGGGTCGCAGCTGTGCTCCCGAAGGTATTTCAGGCTGCCTGCGCGCGCCCCTCCCCCAACACTTGATTGTTAGCTTGAATGGCTGGGTGAGGTGCCCCGCCCGCGGAGAGAATCTCCCAAGTAGGGAATACCGCCCTGGGGCCTCTCCCGCTCCCCGTGCGCGGGCCGCTGGGAACGTTAGCGGTGCTCGGTCTGCAATGCTCGGTCTGCAATCAGACCGGGAGCGCGCCAGCGGCTGTTTGCCGCTGGCTCTGCAACCGACCCACTGCTCGCGGCGGCGGCGGCGGCGGCGGCGGTTTCCGAGTGCGGGATGACTTACCACCGGCGCACTTTCTCGCGGCTTGAATGAACGTCCCTGCGGTAGCTTCCTCCACACCCTCGTCTCTCAGATTCGAGTGATAACAGTCCTTTTGCTTTCAGTTTGCTCCGAAGATAAATTTTCCTGTTTCTAGTTGATAAATTTGTTGTGATTTTGGGGAGATCTGTCGGACGCGCTGCTCACGGCGCCATTTCCGTGACGTCCACTGCGGATACATTTTAAAAGGGAAGCTTCTTCCCTTTATAGAGATTACGGTATATTTACTTGCTCAGAACTTATTGAATAAAAAATTGAGAGAAAATGGGCTACCCACGATGACAAATGAAAGGAAAGCAGGTGTTCAGTTTTCTTTTCCGTTAATCCTTCTGGGAAGTGAAGACACACAGAGAAGGATCTAGCCTTGACAGGAAGGACAGATGAACCAAAATGAAACTTAAATCTACTGCAGGCAAAAGAAGTAGAGCCTATGATTGTTCTTTTTCCTATGCAGTACTGGGGGCTGACAGTAGAATATTTGGTGTATGATACAGCAAGTTGCTATTGGTGGGTTCTTGGGACGTAGGAGTATGAATCATGCTTATTTTTTTATTTGTTTCTCATTTGTTAAAGACTTTTGGGAAGTAATTTTTGCTTCAGAATTTCCGAAGATTCTGATAAAATGGTTAGAAGAAGGAAAATTTAGGATTGGCCTGAAGTTTAGTTTTGGGTCATGCTAAGGACGTTTTTGTTTTTTCCTAAGTTGCTTAACCACTTTTATTGGAACAGGACCAATGGAAAGAAAATATCAGTTTCTGTCTAAGAATAGAAATCATGGAGTTGATCTTTTTCTCCCAGCCCCTATCACCCATTCCCTGTGATAGCTGTCAGTCTGTTCTCCATATCTATGAGTCTGTTTCTATAACTAATGCCATCCTAATGAATTCAATGCTTCAATAAAAAAGATTGTACATATAAAAACAATTATGGAGTTGTTTGAAGCTTCCCTTTTATTTATTATTTTGGAGGCCAATCATTACAGTTGGGTAAGAAATAGATTTGGAATCTGCAGTGTTGTCACCATTATTTCCAAACTTAATCATTAGGTAAATAAGTTTATTAAAATCAGCTGAACATCCATCTGAGCATGAACTGAGCTCCTATCTAGATGCTATGACATTTTTTCCCCTGCAAATAGTATCAAATGTTCCACATAACTAAAGTTTACTTACTAAATTAGTATTTTAATTTTTAAAAATGCTTTTTGAATTTATTGAGGTGACATTGGTTAATAAAATTATACAGATCTCAGGAGCACAATTCTACAGCACAACATCTGCATGTTACATTGTCTGTTCTCCACTTCAAGTCTCCTTCCATCCCCATCTATCCCCACTCTGCCCCTCCTCAAAATTTTTTTAAACATTTTTGTACTTTTGCAACTTCTAAAAGTTCTTTATTTTAGCACTTTCTTTTACTACTGATTACTGTTAGAATGAGAACACACACCCATTTCACTAGAAGCCAACAAATTAATATCAGTAATCAAGTTATTCATCTTTGTTTTCCCAATGTTAAGTAGGGTGATGCAATATAAAAAATGTAAGCAGCCTGACCTGTGGTGGTGCAGTGGATAAAGCATCGACCTGGAATGCTGAATGCTGAGGTTGCTGGTTAGAAACCCCTGGCTTGCCTGGTCAAGGCACATATGGGAGTTGATGCTTCCTGCTCCTCTCTCTCTCTCTCTCTCTCTCTCTTTCTCTCCCTCTCCTCCTTCTCTAAAATGAATAAATTTAAAAAAATGTAAGCAATAATTAGTTTTACTATTAATCCTCTTTTGATTTAATTCTTATAAGGCCACAACTTGATTATCTACTTGTACAAATTTTATTAATCTTTAAAGGCTCATCTCAAATAAAATCTTTTATAAAGCACTTATTTTTCATTCCATCCAAATCAGTATATTTTTTCTTTTGAAACTAACATATTTTATATACTTCTTGTTTTGCTTATCTTACTCTTTCTAGAATTAAATTTGAATGTGTACACTTTATCATTGGCGATGAAGTTAAATAATTTATTTAAACAATTTATTCTTTTCAGAATATCAAAATAACTAGGGTCCTGTTATAGATTCTTGAACTACATCCTTGAACCAAATAGACAAAATGCTTTGCTTGGTAGAAGTTATATTTTAATTGGCATAGATAAATATAATGAATACACTAATTAAACGAATGTTAGAAAGCAATAAATATAATTGGAATAAGAAAAAGTAGAACAGTGTAAGGGAAATGGGAATAACTGGAGGTTGGAGTAACAAAGTAAAATAACGTGATCATCAGGGTAGGTAGACCCCATTTTTGTAAAGACTTGATTGGTGGTTAAAATATTAGCCATATCTCTCCCTGGGGCTGTGAGACTATGAAAAGAAGAATACTCCCTTGGCGCAAGGCCCTAAAGTAGTATCACAGCAGGGAAGGCAGAGGAATAGAGGCCAGTGTAGTTGGGGGGGGGGTGGCTGGGAGAGTGGGCTGCGGTAGTAGATGAGGTCAGGATGACAAAGAGGGGAGGGGCTAGATCTTATGGGCTTTACAAGTCCTTTGGCTTTACAAGTCCTTTGACGGAGTTTGCCTTTTCCTTAGATTAAATATGAAGACAATGCAGGGTTTACAGCAGAGACCTAACACGACCTGTCTTAAAAGGATCTTGCTGTAATTGCTGTATTGAGAATAAATATTAGCCATGCCAGGTGGAGAAGCAGGGACAGTAAGTAGTTAGGAGGATAGTGCAGAAGAGGGATGAGAGTGTCTCAACTCACAGAGTAACTTTGAAAGGCGTGAGAAGTGGTTATATCCCAGGGAAATGTTGATGCGATGTCTGTTAGATGTTCCATGTAGGCTGAGTAGGCACACCTGACTTGCGAAGTGTTATTTACAGTCATTTGCTATATAGAAACTAGCTGTATAAAATGTAAACACCACAATGTTTTCTTCTTACTTCATATAATGGTATTCTTAGAGAATAAGAAAGCTTATGTTTTATCCTAAGGTAGTCAAGTTAATACTTTGTAGCCTAGAGTTTATATCTTTCTTTTTTAATTTCTAATTATTTGATAGAGACTTTACCAAAACTATAATATATAAGGATGTAAGAATTAAAGAAATTAAAACTTTATAGCCCATGTTTTGTAAATTTGTGGAAACATGAAATAGGCAGTATTTTCCACTCTGACAGTTTTAAGGTATCCCTATCAAATTAACTTTCTGGTTAAATGTCAATCCTGAAAATTAGCACAACAAATGAATCAGATACACAGAGATAATGCCTTTGCCAGCCCAGAAAATCTATGTAGTGTTCCTTATGCCTGAGATCCCTTTATTCTTTTCATGACTTATCATGGAAATGTGAGTTGACAGTTTTATGTATGGAATGCAAATCTGGCTGCCTTTATCAATCCCATGCATATTAATATGTATGTATGGTAATTTTTGTTGCTTGTGAAATGGTCTTTAGACACAACTTTCATTCTATGCAATTTTAATAGATGAAATGTTGGAATGTGTGCAGTTCGTGGGCTTGTTATTGAACTAGTAAAATGTTTGTAGATATTTCCTCAGTGAACCTCATTCTTTTATTATATTTCTATACATGATCTATACAAGAAGATGCATTATCATATATACAAGATAATGCATATATTATACATATATAATATATTTACCACTGCAAATGTTGTTTCTATTTATGAAAATTTAATAACTATTTTGAAGTATAAGAGTCATTGAGGAAGAGTAATTATAAAACGAAGGCACATATTTACAGAAAGTTCTAGAAATTATCTGAATTAGTGTAATTATGACCCATCAAGTGATTCTTAGCTTTCTAATTAGGAAAGAAAATAAAACCTCATAATCTGTAATCATTGTTTCCACATATCAGATATCATTATCAGCTAGTGTTGGTTATGAAGATGAATGACCTCTCTCCATCTTTTCCTCTTAGCCTTTCTCACCACTGTACTTCAATGAATTAAGAGTTTGTGCTTTGCAGTTAAGAGAACTTACACTTGAATCCCAGATCCAAGCACTTGTTTGCTGAGTAACTTTAGACACTCCAACTATTAGTGGCAATAACAATAGTAATTGCTTCATAGATTTTAATGATACAAGTCATTGAGATGAAAAAGGGTAAAATACAAAAAAGAGTAAAATATTTACCATTCTTTCCTACAGTTAACACTCAGTATAATTTTTTATCATCTCCTCCTCCTCCTCATCATCATCATACATGTACACCACTTTCCTGTTTGTAGATAATAGGTATATATATAAAGTATATAGATTCTGTATCTGTTTAGAAAACTTATACTTAAAATTAATTATTATTTCTCTCTCTTATATAGTATTCTGTAGCCACACTGATGCATTTCTTTCTGTGTATGAGCAAAACATGTCTAGATATTTTCCCTTAAAAATAATAATAAAACACTCCTCCAATCCCTTCTCCTAACTTGCCTCGCCCTTGAGCTAACATCTTCTTCTTCTCTACCTAGCACCATCCCAAATTCTTGAATTCCATGCTTGATTTCTTTATTTCTCACCTCACCTTCAATTTTTCACTCTAGGTTTAGCTTCATCCCTCCCTTCAAATCCATCTGAGTATCCCATAACATTAATATCTGTAAATCCACTGGGTGTTTCTCCAGCCTTTTCTTGGCTCCTTGAGCAGCATTTGGCAGAATCATTTACTTCCTCTAGCTTCAGTATCTCATTGGTGTCCCACTTCCCTTCCTTTTCTTCTAACCTTTTGGCTGTTTCTTCTTGGTCTCCTTGCCTCTTCCTTCAAAGATTGTCACTCAGTATTCTTGTTTCTAAGGTACTCTTGATGACTTTACCAAAGCTCACATATTTTTAATTCTTTCCATTTCTCAATAAACTAGTGAACAACAACAACACAAACAAGTTCACAACATACATGTTTGATTGTTTGGGCTCCAAAAAGTAGAACTCATATTTGATTTGTTTCTTGCTCTCATATCCAGTACATTGGTAAGTGCTATCACCTCTCCATTTGAAGAACTGGTGAATTTTCTCCATTTGCACCATCCTCATTATTCCACAGGGATACTGTAAAAATAGCCATCTAGGCATCTGCAATGTAACTACATAAAAAATAAAAGAGAATAGATATAATATATAACATAGTTAAGTTTGTTATTTTGACAAGTGCTGTTGGGAAATAAATAAGAAATGAGGGGCACTAGGTATGTTCTAAAAGTTGCTGTGGTTTCTATTTCAAATAAGAAGTTGAATGTAAGCCACATTGAAAAGGTGACATGAATGAATATTTATAATGTGTGTTATTCCCAAGAAATTTGCTTAAATAATTGAAACTGCCTAAATCTGTATAAACTAAGATAAATAACTCAATGACTTTATAATTCAATGTAGATTATAATATATGAAAATTAAATACATGTTACAAATGTTAAATATAATCATAAACTTTCTTGTTTAAATGTGTCAGCCAAAAATCATAAGAGCAAATGTTATGGAAGAAAATTCTCAAGGGAGTTTCTGGAGTATTTATACAAAATTTAAGATATTATATAAAAAAAAAAACTCTGCCAGTATTAACCCATAAGGCCCCTTTGGGCTCTATGAAAGAAATGAAAAACATGTAATATGTAGTTGAAGACATTATAATATAGATCTTCTTTAGACAGAAGGAGTTGGTATATTGTGGGTTTCCTCTTACCTCCTGTGATGAGGCAGTGCTTCCTCCTTAACTCAAGCGAAATGAGAGTGGGCTTTAAGTGAACCAATTATGCATTCAGCTCTGAAACATCTAAATGCAAGAGGCCAAAGCTGGCTTCCTTGGAACAATGAGGTCAAATGGATTGGTATGAGAGAGCTCTACAGCTACTGGCTGCCAAGCAGAAGTATAGGTTTTGAGGTGCTAGTGGAGAAGATAGAAAAAGGAGTAACAGTGAGCCATCACTCAAGTGGACTGCAGTCTAGAAATGAGGTAACCTCCACAGGAAAGCTTGGAATTCCAAATGGCCCATAGGAGATGGAGTGATAAGTGATGGAGACAGAAATGACCACAGGGTGGAAGGAACACCAGCAGCCACTTTAGGAACTCCAGGAAGCTATGCAACTATGAAGAAATTGTCACAAGAGAGTTAGCTTCTGACAAATACCTCACCTAGATGGTTGTAATGCTGGATTGCAACCTTCCTAGGCCAATGAGAAGGCTACGAACCCTTCTCTCTCTACTTCTCTTGCTTCAAACTTGGAGGGTTCCCTAAAGACACACCTTCTGGTGAGGAGATCAAGACAAGGATGTTTTCCCTTTCCTTTCCTTTGACTGCTTATGAGCTGAAGTGAGACATTGTAGATTTGGAGAAAAGTTAAAGATTTGGTGTTAGACTGACAGGTATTTTATATCTAAAAGGAACCAGAAATCACTAAGATCTTCCTGAGATTTGATTTATACTGAGGAAAGAAAATCAATCTACAGAATCTACTGAAAATGGAAGAGGAACAATACATTTTCTCCCTTATCACACCCTACCACATCCAATTATTCAAAAAACTGAATATATGCAATTTTATAAATTTCATTAAGTTCTTCATTGAGTTATTATTGGTTCTGTTGGGAACTTTGTTGATTAAATTTGTTTGTTCTTTATCTAAAATTAAAGGTCAGTACATTTTTTTTTTTGCCATCGTCTCCATTTTATTTTATTTATTTTTTTATTTTTTACAGGGACAGAGAGAGAGTCAGAGAGAGGGACATACAGGGACAGACAGACAGGAATGGAGAGAGATGAGAAGCATCAATCAGCAGTTTTTCATTGTGACACCTTAGTTGTTCATTGATTGCTTTCTCATATGTGCCTTGACCATGGGCCTTCAGCAAACCAAGTAACCCCTTGCTCAAGCCAGCGAACTTGGGTCCAAGCTGGTGAGCTTTTGCTCAAACCAGGTGAACCCACACTGAAGCTGGTGACCTCAGGGTCTCGAACCTGGTTACTCCACATCCCAGTCCAACACTCTATCCACAGCACCATGCCTGGTAAGGCAAGGTCAGTACATTTAATAGGAACAATTTGGCAAATTATTCTCAATGATATAGTGAGGAATAATTGTGAATGACTTTCAAATGCATGCACAAAAATGAGCATTGGGTCTTCTGTCTAGCTCATCCTACACTGTCATTGAGCTATATTACTACTAAATTATAGATATCTGAAAACAAGGGATATGATTTTTTCTCATAGGCATGCAAAATAAATTTTCTTCATTAGAAGTACTACTAGTTTCTTTCTTTTCTCTCCCAAAGTTGTCAGTTTTTCATTTGTTGTTGATCAAATTCATTTCAATATTCCTGACTATTTACTGTGTCTCTTTAATTCTCCTTTGAACTTTTTTTTTGTAGTATCTTACTGGTTCCATCATTAATTGACAATGTTAAACACAAGTTTTGACAGATGTTCACATCTGTATGTGTTATGATTTTATGCTTTAAAAAATATTTTGTAAAATTTTGGAGGTCCCATTGAGAGGCTCCATTGGGTCACCTGGCAGAGCAGGTGCCTGGGGAATGATGCCCTTCATACTGCTGCTCTGCTGGATTATTCTTGACTCCCCGAGTGGAACCCAAGTAGCAATAATAGAACTTTATGTTCAATTCTGTTTTCCTCATTTCTTCTTTTCTACTCATTCTGTGTTTTGTTTAGGTTTATGTTTCACTGGTATATTTTATTTTCTATTGGTGAAAGCAGTGATTGGGAATTTGGTTCTATGATCTGACTAGTGATCTCTTTAGTTGGATGACAGCAATCAATTTTTTGTTGGGTAACAGATGAATAATATAAGGTTTGTTATTCTTTTCTGGTTGCTTTTCTTTTGAAATATAGGAGCTCAAATATATTAATAAGTATGTACGCACAGGAAGGAAAATGGCTCCTTAATATCTGTGTTTCTATGTTTACTCTTTATTTGTGGCCAAAGTTATGCATCTGAAGCTATAAGCACTTTAAGTGTCTATATATCTTTGTGTCTACATTCAGGAAAGCGTTTACCTCTCACTTTGTGTGAAATGTTTTACTCTTTATAGAGGGTATTAACAAATTATATTATGAAGTATCTTAAGTTATAAAATTCTTTAAAAATTTTTTTTATTTATTGCTTGATCCAAGAGAGAGACAGAGATTTATCAATTTGTTATTCCATTTATTTATGCATTTATTGGTTAATTCTTGTATGAGCCATGACAGGGGACTGAATCCACAGCCTTGGCATATTAGAATGAGGCTCTAACCCACTGACCTAGCTGGTCATGGCCTAGCAACTCTGCTTTGATTGGCTTATAGAAACAAATAAGCACTTACATAAATTGACTATTCCTAAAATTTCCTGAAAGTAAGGGTATTAAAATGTTAAGAGTTTAAGTGGCCTAAACTTATATAAAATTTTGTTCATATAGAAAATTAGTAAAAAGTTTTATGGCACCAAATTCACTTCAATAGAATGACCTTTGACAAAAGTAATTAATTTTTGTTTTAAAACCTAGTGCTGGCTCTTTTCTGATTTATTACTATTAAAAAAGATAAAATGCCTTAATTTTATTCTACTTGGGCTTGTTTTTCCAAACTTATGGAATTTCATTGATCAAATTAGGTAAAAATTATTCATGTGTAGTACTTACAATTAATAAAAATTTAAATTTGTTTAACAAAATTGAAGAATTATTTTGCCAGATGTGTTATTTCTATAGTAATTATGTTTTGTCATATCAACACAAAGGAAATTTCTGAGATATTTAAATCTTTTAAAATCTGTCTGATAGTACCTTAATTAATAGATAATCATTATTACCTAAGTAATTTTTAAGTAAGATAGAATTTCAAAACAAGATGACTCAGCATCATTTTAATTTTATATGCTTTTTTACCTTAATACTCCATACATAGGTTATAGCTTTGGGTTATGAATGTATCAGTGAGACTTGTGTGACCTTAGCAAGTTTTATGATGGGTTGCCATGGAATTGTTAGTCTGGTAAATGCTTGTGTAAGACAGATCTCATTTATCCATCGTTCTGCTTTTTCTGTGAGGTAGTACTTACTTTGGTTAAAAGTTATGAACCTATACGAGAAGCTATGATGACAGAGAAATACAACGTGTATGTCTTTTTGTTTAGCAAAGAAAATAGTGTAGGTTTTCCTAATGCAACAGTGTCAGGGCTTCTTAGTCTGAATCTTCTGTATTTATTGGACTCTAAAGAGCTGTTTTGTCTCTGTGTGTTACCTATTTACTTTCACTGTATTAGAATTAGAACCTGACATATTTAACATGTATTAATTCATTTGAAGATAATGATATTAAACACATTACCTTTTGACATAAGCATATCTTGGTATTGCTCTGAAAATTGTTTTGACTTTGCAGACCACCTGAGAGCACCACTGTCCTAAAATCAAGAGTCCTTTCATTCCAGAAACTGAAGGAGCACAATGAAGAATGACATTTGGAATTTGAATGTTATTTGCCTTGGGTATAATACCTTCGTTTCAAAACCAAAGCTATGAACTATGTTAACATTTTAGCAAACTTCTCTCCATTTGGATGGGCTTGTTTCTGTAGTTTATAATTAGTGCCTTTAGGTACAATAGGAAATGCTATTTTTATTTAATGCAATTTACTTAGACAGTAGAAATTCTGTATTGTATCAAATTAATTTTCTCTGCCTTCTGCTGAATTTATAATTTTTGCTACTTAAAGAAAGGAGATAGAAAAGACCTTTTTTTCACTTATGAAAGAGCTATAGATCTTTACCATTGTGTTATATTCTGTTTTGTTAAAACGTTTTGTCACCTTGATTAACTACAAAACCAACTATTGCTTCTCAGGCACTTGTGAGCTTGTCCTAATCAAGTGCCTAAATATCTAATATCTCTTTTATTTCGCCTTTCTAAAATAAACACTGAACTTGTTAAGAAATTTATTTAAATTTTTTTTTGAGATTTTCCAGACAGCACCTGAGAAATAGAACCTGAGAATAGAATATTTCTTTTTCCTCTTTCTATACAGGGAAATGCTAGAAATTGTTAGATTTGTTTGATGTATTGGTAATTTAAGAGTTGTTTAGAAAATTGTCAGATCAGGATATATACTCAGCCTCCCTAAATTTGTGTAAGTTTAGTGTTACTAATATAAATAGTTCAGAAACAGTGTGCTTTATGGGGAGACTCTAAAAATTTGTCAGTGTGCTTCATTCCATGATATGTACTTACCCTTGAGGAGAACACTGATTCAAACTCCTATGGGACGGTTACATCTTATACTGCAGTGCAGAAGGTTTACTCTTCTCTATCTTGGTATTATTGGTTATAGAAATAAACTAGCCACAGCCAGAAATTAATCCTGTGTCATCTACAGATAGTTTTTATTTTACTGTTAGGCTTTTTTTTGGCCAGGTTATGGACAGAGAATGTGTTTACAAAGAACAAAGATGGTTTCCAAGATTTGTGGGAAAGCACTGTATAAGGCACTGCAAACTCGATACTAGAGGATGGACTTGTGGGTATAAACTCCGAGCAGACTAAATCACTTAGTAACGTTGATACCATACCATTGGACCAAAGCAAGATTTCCAGGACTCATTTTAGTCCAGAAGTCAGCCTGGTTAGTGGATGGGTAACTCAGGATCCAATAGAACAAAAACCAATGACATAGTATTGAATGAACTGATAAGAGAAATTACACTTTATTAATTCAGAATATTGTATATAGATGTTGCTTTAATGTTCTGTTTCCCAGACAAATACAAAAATATTTTTTCTTAAGCTATTTACAACCCAAAACAATTCAATAATTCTGCTCTTATACATTGAAATAAATAAGACATTTACAATTGATATCTGAAATTCACTGTCTCCCAAATTCATAAAATCTTACCGAGACTCCTTACTTTTCATGGCAAATGTAAATCACATAGGTTCCATTAGAATAGGTTCCCCTTTTTACCAGGGGAAACTGACAAAGTGTGCAATCTCAGCAATAGCTGGAGTGTCATATTGCAAAAAGATGTTCATTGAATCAGGTGTAACAAACCACTTTTAAAGAATAATGTGGCTTTTTGATAGAGCCAATGACTACAAAGTTCATTTAGAAAAAATAGTCTACATTAGACTCATAGAACTCAGAGTTTCTTGGGTCTGTTTTCCTGTCCACTACATAACAAATAAATAGGAACATTTAAAAGAATAAGCTGTGGTTCTTTATGAAAAATTTCAGAGAGAAATGAATTTTTTTGGCTTTGTGGGTTGCTCAGTACTTAATGGGTCTTGATTTTCAAGAGAATACTAAAGAAAGCCTACATACAGGGTTAGTTAAAACTCTTGCTGGACCTACATAAATAACAAATTAAACCTAAAGAAATCAGTCTGTGACCTGTAATAAACTGTCTTTGGTATGATGATAATCCTAATGTGAGAAAGTTATCAGAAAACTAAGTGTGAATAGATTAATGGAAATAAGCAAAATTATTACTGGGTATCTTGTTTAGTGCACACATCCTATTTACCTCTGTTTCTCATTACCTTTTCACTAATTGACAACTTGGTGAGAAGTAAGTAACTGATAGTGATGCAGATACTTCTTGTCTATATCTATACTGATGCCTTTTAACTAGTAAAGGTATGATTGAGTTCCACAAACCCTATAGAAGGGTCAGAATCTTTTATCTACTAAAAATGTCAGTTTTGGTATTCCTGCTTACCTCTATATGTGCTTGCTTTTAGGATAATCCATTGATCAACAGTAACTTCTTTTATGCCTTTCAATAATTAATGAATTAAGCTACATGTTTAAAATATGTTCATACTATTTTTAGATGAATGTCATACCTTTTAAAAATATTCTTTAAGAAAGCATTTTAGTTTGCCTTTTAAGCTCTTTTTATTTTTCTACTTGTATGTAACAGTTACTATTCAAGTAGATTTACAAGTCTTTTTCATTCTAAGATCCACCTTACATTGTAGGTATCATTTTTCTCATTTTACATCTAAGGAAATAAACTTTCAAGATACTAATTTTAAAAATTATGATTTAAACTGTTTCTAGTGCCTATACATTTACTAAAAGGTTGTTAACTTTTAAAAATCTTTAACAAAACTCCAAAATTTAAATAATTAATAATACTAGTCATCATCTACTTTAGTATAATAGAATTTGGTTAATTGTTTTACCATTCAAAATGTAAGCTACTAAGAAGTATTATTCCAAGAAAGATCTCAATGAGATGGAGGAAGCTAACATATGATGTATACTTTCTGCTGACAATAATAAATAAAAACATAAATAACCCTGAAGAATTTGCTGTTATATCATTCACTCTATACTGCTATAAAATTGGTCGACTACCTAACTTCCAACCTTCCAGCAAGTCTATTAACTTTAGCTGGTATTGTTTTTAGCAATTTTCAGAATCACATACTTTATCACCAAAAGCCAGGAACCGCTTGTTTATTCTTTTTACGTTATTTTCAAGGGTTTTTTTTTTGTTGTTTTTAAATAAAAATAGAATCTTTGATGTAGCTGAATTTCTTACATACCTCAGCAATATGACTTGCTCATGCTTAGATATGAGGTAGCATTTTGGATGTCTTGCTATAAAAGTCTTTTTCTCTTTCTAAATTGCAACGCTTTTGTATTTTGCTTTCTTTTCAAAGTCTTCTGTAGTCTGTAACTATAGGTTTCCAAGAGCTATTTTTGTGGGAACAATAAAATGTTATTCCATACTATCTCAGAATTCTATTACCAAGTATCTACTTGTCTTCAGATATTTGCCAATTTTGGTTTTCTCCTAAATTAAAAAGTCCAAAACAAAAACTTCACCTGGGCTGGATAATAATAGTTCTGGGTAGTTTATATCTTAATTTCTTTGAACTTTTTTGATTGAATGTTGATAATCCACAGAGAGCCTGTCTATCGATTTCTCTATGTCCAGGAATATAAGAGGATCCTGTTGTTTGGGTAATTGTGTCTCTTTCATTCTTTTATTTAACTAAATATTACTGAATAACGTTGTGAGAATTAAATAATTGTGTATATTGGCTAAGCTCCTTTTGAGCACATAGCAAATTTCTATTTTCTCTGTCCCTTCTCATTTTTTCCCTTATGTTTAATTTTGTCTTTACTGCTCAGCCACAAATTATCAATAATACCCTTGATATACCCACTACATTCACTCAGTTCTTATCAGGATTAGCTCATCTGCACATTTCAAAGTTATCTGTCTCCTCTACTTGGATATTTCTTTGGAAAAGTGTGTTCATGCTTTCATAATTCTTAGATCTTTTCTCTTTGTCTTTTATGTGTTTTGGGGGGTTTATCTTTCTTTTTTTTGCCTTACTCATTAACCCCATATTTAATTTGTAAGTCTAAGAATGTTTATTTTACTTTCCATTTTCCTTTTTATAACCATCATACATTCAAGAACTTTAAACAGATGACTTCAAACATTCTCATCCTCTCTTCATCCTGGGGCTTTTAACAGCATCAGGATTTGGGCACCTTTCTATGTAAATTCTTCTTCAAAATTAGCATATCAAGGGTGACTTTATTAGCTTCCCTAAGAAGGTATCAATTGAAATTTCTTGATTCAGGATCATCCTATCACATTACTAATCTCTGTTAGAAAGTAGCACAGGCAGAAAGCCACCCTAGCACTACTCACATCCTAATTTACTCCCCATGTGTTCATACCACCCTCAGTTTCCGCTGCTTTCTCAGGAAAGGATTGTGATTTCACCTTCCCTTTCGGTTCACACAGGTGCATACTATTTTCATGAAAGTCCTTACAGTGGATATTAAGCTAATTGAAATAACCTAATATTTGCCTTCTGTTCCCACCTTACTGTAATAGGTCTTTATCTTAGAACTTATTAAACAGATTTTATTTTCACGTGTTCTTCCTTCATTCTATCATGTTACTAATTATAGTCTTTTCAATTTAAAAGCCCTTCACTTTGCAGTACTCATGAACATATTTAACGATTAAATTATTTTCATTTTTCTCACCTATGTCTCCTTAGTTTGGTTTGTTAATTGTGGTTTATATGCTACACAACCATAAGGTTCTATAACTGCTAGGTCATTTGTCTAGTGCTCAGACAAGTCCAGAATCATCTTTGTTTGCTATGTGGGGACTATAATTTTATAAATCAAATAATACAATAATGTGGGAAATAGTTTTTCTGCAGGGATAGAGTCTCATATTAAAATAATATCTTGAATTTCTTTAGAATTTGCCTTTCATATCTGGACTTAGAACTAGTGAAATCTCATCTGTTCTATCTAAATTGGCACTAAATGCCATTTTCATTCTATCTAGTATTGTAAAGATGAACTTGGTCATATTTTCATTCATTCAATCATCCATTCTTTCATTAAACTTTTTTTTTGAGGATGAACTTTATACCATACCCTTTGAATGTATATAAAAACAAAACATCACTGCACTCAAAATGCTTAGATATAATGGATAAAGAAAATATTATATTGACACACAATGTGATAAGCATCACATTTAAGCTTTTCAGCTCCTTGAATGTATAACTGTTATAAAAGATAAAACAAAAAGTAAAACAAACATTCTAAGACTTAAGAATTAAATATGGGGTCAATAAGCAAGGCAAGAAAGAAAAAGAAAAACCCCCAAAAACCACATAAAAGGAAAAGCTATGGAAGAAGCTTTGGAATATTATAAAGGGAAAAGAAAGGACTGGGTTGTGTCTTTGGAAAGAAAGACAGCACAAACCTTTTAGGCAGAGGGCTCCTTGTAAAGTGTCAGGTAGATGTGGAAAGCAGCATGAGGTCAGGCGCCATGAGGGGTTTGGTATGACTTTGTTTGAAGCAGTTGCTCTCTCCTCCACATTGTCTTCCTTATTTTCCAATATTTCATATGAACTTTCCTTTGTCATCCTTACATTTTGCAGAAGTCTTTGTGACCAATGCTAGGGATGCTTTGATTTCATGAAATGATAGTAACTGTTAAAATTAAATTTGCAAACCCCATATTTCTTATTCTCTATGGACATAACAGTTGAGCTACTCTTTCAAAGTAAACTCTACTTAATAAATGGAAGAGGCACGAATGAATTAATAAATGTCTCAATACGTACATTTCTGCACCTCTATCTAGACCTTCACATGGACAGCTCTAACTGGTTTGGTTCAAATTCAGTTGAGTTCATGCACTCAAGAACACATTTATCAGACACCAGACAGCAAGGCTCCTATAGACAGTCACCATACTGCACAAAAGATGCTGAAAACTGAAATTCTAATTATTCTTGCATAGGGCATTCTAAGGTGTCTTGTGCCAAAATAATGAAAGTTATTTTTTTTGAGGAAACTGAAAAATGATGCATGATACATCTTCAGGTTTCCATGGAAATAAAGTTAAATAAGAAACATGTGGCACTTTCTGATGGATACAGATATTCCTGAAAATCACATCTGCTGGCTAAATAAAGAAATGACTATAAATCTTTTCAAAAGCAAAATAGAGAAAAACATAGCAAATATATCAAGTAATACCTTTATGGCACCATTTAACATGACTCTATAAAAGGTTATTTATAATGGTAGAATTATTTATCATATAGCATTTTTTAAAAGGCAAATTAAAATTATAGATGGGTTACAATGTTTAAATATGATCTAGATGTTGAACATTTCACTTTGCTACTTATAAACATTATTTTTAATCTCTGAAATGTTTAAAAATTTTAGAAATGTTTGCATTTTTGGTTTGTTCTAAGCTTATATCATTAATATATTTTAAGGTATTTTTAACTGACCTATGTAGAAATTTAAGTAGTATTTCCTGACCTTGTATATAAATACATGTAAAAATCCAAATTTTGAAGGAATAGATAAATGTTTTTGTGGAATAAATTTTTATAACTATGTACATATTTCATGAGAAATTTGTATAAAGTTCATAGTTATAAATTTGACACTTTAACACTTAAAAAAATTTTTGGTAACACATCTCTCTCACCATGCTTCATCATTTCTAATAACATACCATTTCATCATTCAAACATAATTATATAAGATTTTTTTATTTTGCCCGCCCTGTGGTGGCACAGTGGGTAAAGCATGACCTGGAGTGCTGAGGTCTCTGGTTTGAAACCCTGGGCTTGCTTGGTCAAAGCACATACAGGAAACAACTACTAAGAGTTGATACTTCCTGCTTCTCCCCCCACCCCTTTCTCTCTCGCCTCTCTCTAAAAATCAATAAATGAAATATATAAAAAAAGGATTTTTTATTTTATTTTTTATTTATTATTATTATTTTTTACTATCTTGACTTTTTTTTTTTTTACAGAGATAGAGAGAGAGTCAGAGATAGGGACAGACAGACAGGAATGGAGAGAGATGAGAAGCATCAATCATCAGTTTTTCGTTGTGATACCTTAGTTGTTCATTGATTGTTTTCTCATATGTGCCTTGACTGTGGGCCTCCAGCAGACCAAGTAGTCCCTTGCTCGAGCCAGTGACCTTGGGTCCAAGCTGGTGAGCTTTGCTCAAACCAGATGAGCCCACGCTCAAGCTGGCAATCTTGGGGTCTCAAACCTGGGTCCTCCTCATCCCAGTCCGACGCTCTATCCACTGTGCTACCACCTGGTCAGGTGGTGTTTTTTTTTTATTTTTTAATTTTTATTTTAAGCCGAACAATAAAATTATTTTTTTATTTATTATTTTTTTAATTTATTCATTTTAGAGAGGAGATGGAGAGACAGAGAGAGAGAGAGAGAGAGAGAGAGAGAGAGAGAGGAGAGACAGAGAGAGAGAAGTGGGGGAGAAGCTGAAAGCATCAACTCCAATATTTGCCTTGACCAGGCAAGCCCAGGGTTTCGATCCGGCGACCTCAGCATTTCCAGGTCGATGCTTTATCCACTGCGCCACCACAGGTCAGGCCAATAAAATTAATTTTTATCATTTCAAGAAATAATGAAAAATGCACACCCATAGAGGTTAGAATATACACATTAATTTATCATTATAGTCTCATGTTTCAAATATACAAGTGATATACATTATCACTATTTAAGATTCTTCATGTGACAAATATAAAAATAAATTCTCACATAGATTCATGTAACAGAAGATTATGACCTTCAAAAAGGCGTGTGTTGCAAATATTTTCATCATCCTCTGCACTCCTGTGCCCCTTAACTCCTAGAAAAGAACTATTGATTTTTTTCATAAGAATTAAATAAGAAAGAGAGGGCTAGAAATGCCTCTTTCATTCTGTTCAAATTCCTCCACACACACCTGGGAAACGGCGGTGTTAGTGGAGGCAGGGGTGCTGTGGGAGTTTTCATCTAGCAGCCTAGTTTCAATTAATGAATACCAAATTTGCTTCTCTGTCTTCCCTTTCACTTCTTCAAATAATTCCCCAGTGGCCTCAGCTGCAGAAAGTGAAGGCTTCAAATTAGACTGGGAAATGAGAAAGGACTGCACAGCGAGTTAAGCATCTGTCTGATTCCAACACGAAATTCTAGCTCTGTGTGTCGTGCTTTCTTTTCTTTTCTTGGACTCTGACCCCTATTAAATACTAGGTTTTGTGATAAAATTCTGGCTTGGTCTGAATTTTCAACCAAAGGAAAGAAAACCATTTCAGGAAACTGCTATATAAGATACTGAGATTTAATGACGTACTTGAAGTATTCTAACATTTTGAAGGGATATCAGAGGCCAGAGTTAAACCCTCTCATTTTCAGATGCAGAGACAAATTAACACTAAGTTTTAATGACTTGTTCGAGATCATTGTTAGTTTTAATTAGAGATAAACTGCAAATTTTATTTAGTTGCCTAACTTGTATCTGGTTCTTCTCAACATTTTCCCCACTGGATGTGAGATTAGTCATATATTGGGATAGGAGTGCCTACTAAGGTAATTCCACCACCCAAGGGAGGGCAGGCTTCCCCTTCCTCTCCTCACAATGCAGACAAAAAGGCTTTCTGTGACAATAATTGTTCTAGATTAGGATTTTAAATAGTTCCCAGCATTCTGAGAGATCTTAAAGGAATGATATGCTATATTGTGATAACGATATTTTTGTACCTAAACATCCTGTCCTCAGCACTCTTTAACATGCTGAGAGAGGGACACACACACACACACACACACACACACACACACACACTTGTAGATAAAGGGATAGCGGTACAATTGCAAGCCACCTGGACACTCTTTATACACTAAGTAAATGTCACTTAGCATCAGCTTCCTCCATAATATCTTGTTAGCTTTGCACAGAAACAGAGCTTGTCCACTTCTTAGTAACAGGAGAAATGGAGGCCATATAGTTCCTTTGTTAAATCCTGATGGTATTTTTAGGAATTATGTTAATTACTTTGACATGAAAAAGAAAACATTTGAAAAGAGGCTTGAGAAATGCACAGAAAGACGTGTCCAAGAGTTTCCGGAGTAAAGTGGTATGTGAAGAATTTTTTTCTACTGTCTAATTTTTAAGTCTGTTCTCTTGGTTCATAGGTATAAAATATTTAATCATATTGGCAGTGGAATAAAGGATATTTTATCTGGTATAATAAGTAGGATGAAAACTGTCCCCTTACCCACATCCCAAGACAAAGTGCTTTGATTACCTTTGACTTGGAATAGAGGGGTAGACAGGACAGAGCAGAGAAAGCAACTTACTATGGTACCTCTGATTCACCGAATATCAATATAGCTTCGCCACTTTGTTAAAAGTGACAGCCTTATTGTCCACCTTTTTGTACATTGCCTAGTCACATTCTGTTTGTGCCTTTTAAACACTTCTGCCAAACTTGTCCTCTGATATGTGAACAAATTAGTATATTTTCTTTTACTTTTTGGGAACCCGTGGAGTGTGGAAGATAATAGTGATGAGAGCCACATTTATGAAACTTTGGATAGTGTGTGTGAGAGTCGCCGGCTTTGGGCAGCACATGGAAGTAAATTAGGTTTTAAATTTCCATTCCATTCCTTTTCATCAGAATTTTATTTTAGAGCTCCCTGGGAAGAGAAGTTAAAATACTTTACTTCAATATTTTAATATATAAAAAGGTCACTATAGCGTAGCTACTCCTCAGGTAGATATATGGCCTGTAGAAGAAAGAACATCAACTTTATAGATGGTTAAAACAAAGAATTTAGCTATATTTAGCATGATAAGTTAGAATTGGACACTTCCAAGGCAAACTGAAAGTTACAGTTCTTTAAGGGTCTCTATTGATTATCCTTAATACCATGTTCAGAGATTACCAGCATATATTTTTGTCTAGTCACTCTCTGACAGCCCTCACCTTCTGGCTGTTAGCAAGGAAAGGTTGGGTGGAAAGAAGGGAATTAGTATTTACCGAACATCCACACTGTGCCAGGCACTATATTACATGTTCTGCATTTTTAAAAATTTAATACATACAGTAATCGTATCAGGTTTGCATTCTTTATTTTGTGGTTCATGCACACAACACACACCCCCATACCACACCACAAAACAGACCCCAGGTTAAGGAAATTGAACATGTGTTTCTGTTCAGATATGAAGTATTTTTTAAAGACTTTAAAGCCATTTCTCTTGACCACTTGTGAGCTATGACCACTAGGTACTACCTGATTATCTGAAGTTCTAATGGACGAGAAATAAATTTCTGACAATCTCTAGATCGTTAGGAAAGCTCGCTGACATTGGTGGCAGAGGAAGAGGGAGAATCATTTCACAGCCAGTTCTGTGTTGCTGAAGGATGTAGCTTGAGAAAATGGTGTCTGACTTAGCCAACTGTGCCAATTGGTGCTCTCCACGCAATCAGGGAACAAAGGGTGAGGAGTGGAGCCACAACTGAAATGCTCTCAGTTCTCCTCAATCCTCTCCAACTCTGAGCAACCACTTCCCTGCAGGCAGCAGAGTCTTCTTTGTTGGAGGACCTCTTACCCGGTTTCACACAATTCTATACGGTGCTCTTCTGATCCAGTCTCTGTAAAAATAGTCCCCAATCTCAAACCCGGTTATATTGTGCAGTATGACTTCTCATTATCCTCAAGAGAAAGTTCATCATTCTTTAACTGTAGTATTATCATCTGACAAAGATAATTTGGAAAATTAGTCTATTTTTTTAGGTGAAAAGTGAATGGGTAATCGATGTCACCAGCTACAGAACAAATATTTCTGTATAAATCTATTGAAATCTACAACTTGCAATAAATTACCCATAACTTTTGTACTTACCTACAGGAAAGTTCACTAGCTCTCTAGAGATGCTAAAGAATTTTACAGAATGTCTGTTTTCCTTTTTATGTTGTCTTAGAAAAAAAAATCTGAGTTAAGTCTTAAGCTCAGGAAACACTATGTGTTAGCAAACTGCACACTATTATTTAGGAATATTTTTAGAAATATTTAAAAAATATTTCAGAAATATTTTTCAGTGTTCAATTATAAAACATAAAGGGGAAATACAGAGCATAAGATATAATCCTGTTCTTAGGAGACAACTAGATGTCAGAGTAATGAAGAAATGGCCAAGGTCACACGATGGGTAAAGCAGAGCATGTCTTCGGTGGCAGTGGCAGAGTGCAGGTATGATTCACTGCTTTGTTACCCAACCCATTACCACCTGCTTTCTATTGACAGATAGATGTCAGAAAACATTTAGATATGAGAATCACCCTTTCTACTCTTTGTTCTGTCAGCCCAATGTCTTGCATTAGAGGATATTTAAACACTTTTTATTCAAATGAGCAATGCTTCTCTGGCAGGTACTTTGGACTAATGATTAATAGGATCAGACTTTAGCATGTGCATGGTGTCCCACAGTGCCATATTATTATTTCACAATTACATGTATATGTGTGTTAAAATAATAAGGAATGGAAAGGGACTTGAGTGGGCTATAAGTAGGTAAAACAGCTGTCGATGCACTGGAAAATGTTTGCAAAAACTGATACGCTTAGTACTGAACCTGACATAAATTTAATGAGTTCTAATCTAATAATACTGGTTCTTTTTGTATGTTTTTAAAGTACAACTTTATGGCTTCTATCAAAGAGAAATTGTCAATACCTGGAAACAGGACAAATGATAATATTCACATGCTTTTCATGTTTCTGTTAAATGTAAGAAGAAAAATTTGAAATCAATAAAATATGAATAAATAACATGCCAGTGTCTGATTTCTTTCAACCATTTTTCAGTTCATGGTCTGCTTGTATCTCTCCACTAATGCACTTTGAAGTGGCAGAATTCTCAGTGATTGGTATGACTTTGATTTAGCACAGCAAGGACAAGCTTAGTTGTGATAAATGGATATTCAATTTTTTATGTATGCTAAAGATCATAGAGTTACACCTGTAATGTGCGGTTCCTGCCTAAGTTAAATCAGCCCAATTGAAATATGTTCTGTTGTTTTAAATAACATCTTGGGCAGGCTACGTACCTAGCATTAGATAGTCAGGAAATATATTTGACATAATCTTATATACTGTTCAACCATAATAATGAGAATTTTATTTTTGAGTCATTATATCCCCCAATCCAAGGCACTCTTTTGTATAAAAATATGAGTGTTAGGCTGCTTCATCTATGCTGTAGTAGAAAGACTATCAGAAGACATATGATTGAATCAGCATTCAACTAATATCATGTGTTGAACTGTTGAAGTGCTTCCTAGAAGATTGAATGCAGTGATGGAACTTTTGTCTTTTTGTTGTTTTTTTAATTACTGCTGATTATTAAGGATTTCATAGTATTATCTCAAATAAAATATCAACAAAAATTTCATAATAAATTAAAAAAACATTTAATCATTTGCAAACTTTATTGACATAAGTATGAAAATCTAAGGTACTATTGAAAATTATGAAAATTAACACTGAATAAGTAAATTTGGATGCAAAATAAATAAGCAAAAATAAGATTACCTAAATTTGGATGCAAAATAAATAAGCAAAAATAAGCTTACCTATCAGCAGCATGAGCCTGACCAGACAGTGGCGCAGTGGATAAAGCATCGGACTGGGATGCGGAAGACCCAGGTTCGAAATCCTGAGGTCGCCAGCTTTAGCGCGGCTCATCTGGCTTGAGCAAAAAGCTCACCGGCTTGAGCCCAAGGTAGCTGGCTCGAGCAAGGGGTTACTAGGTCTGCTGAAGGCCCGCGGTCAAGGCACATATGAGAAAGCAATCAATGAACAACTAAGGTGTTGAAACACACAACGAAAAACTAATGATTGATGCTTCTCATCTCTCCGTTCCTGTCTGTCCCTGTCTATCCCTCTCTCTGACTCTCTCTCTGTCTCTGTAAAAAAAAAAAAATCAGCAGCATGAGAATTATAATTTTAAAAAAAGTTAAATGTGCAAGTGTGGGAAACTGAACTGTACCCTAAATGTTGCTGTGTATTAACTGAGAAAGTTAAAAATTAAAATTGAGTCCCTCTTTGCACAATATTTAAACAATTTGTAGGTAGATGAAATTCTTATGTTAAAAAATCATAATTTGACAAATTTATTCTTTTTATTACTAGGTGTAATGAAGGGTTTCTTAAAAGTATTAAAAGTGTAAACAACAAAGGTAATTATGTACAAATGTAACTATGACAAAATTTAAAACATCTTTTCTGTAAAGGGCCTTATAATATGTACAAAACAAGCCACAGTAAGATGCAAGTCTTTTGCATATTATTGACCAATGGTTAGTATTTGATTCTAGAGAACGTTGACAAATCAATAAGGAGAAACTATACAGTAGAAAAATGGACAAAAGATAGGGAAGGATTTTTACATCAGAGATCATAAATGAACCTATGAAAATTATTTACTTGTGTTAGAAATTAGGAAAATACAATTTAAAAGCACTGTGGGATACTACTCTTCATTCTTCAGATGTGGAAAATATTAAAGTCTGAAAATGACAAATGTTTTAGATGATACTGTAAACCAGTGGTAGTCAACGTGGTCCCTACTGCCCACTAGTGGGCGTTTCAGCTTTCATGGTGGGTGGTAGCAGAGCAACCAAAGTATAAATAAAAAGATAAATTTAACTATAGTAAGTTGTTTTATAAAGATTTATTCTGCCAAATTTAGCGAAAATCTGACATAAAGTACTTGGTAAGTAATTATTATTATATGCTTTAACTTGCTGTAACTCTGCTTTATAAATTTTATAAAGTAAAGTTTCTTCCCTACTTTATAAATCATCATTACTGTGGAACTGGTGGGCAGTTAGAAAATTTTACTACTAATAGAGATACAAAAGTGGGCAGTAGGTATAAAAAGGTTGACTACCCCTGCTGTAAACTAACATAACCAATCAGAAGACAGTATGGTGCTATAGGGTAAAATGGAAGAGAAACAACTTCTGAAGTACAATTTTACTTCCTGATAAAAACCCAGAGAAAATTTTTGTATATGTATACAAGGTTAACATGTAAAAGAAAGATCATTAGATGATTGTTTTTAGTGGTGGAACTTAGACACAAGTCAAAACCAATACTGGGTAATATGAAAATAGAAAAATAGTGACTGTATCAGACACCTACTGATGCCATAAAAATTAGTGACTAGTGTCTTAAACAACAGAAATTTATTTCTCACAATTCTGGAGGCCGGAAGTCCAAAGTGAAGGTGTCAATAGGTAGTCAGATGTCTCCTGGAGTCTCTCTCTTTGGTTTACCAAGGCTATCTTTAGATAGGAAATAATATATGATATTTTTTCTTTAAGAATGAAATAATAAGTGGTAAAATTTTAAGTAACTGCATAAGAATAAACCATTTAAGGTAGTCTTTTCTTTTTAAGAGAAGGATGGTTCAATGGTATATGTATATACTGGGCACTTGGACTCTCTTGTGGCTGGATGGTACATGTACATTTGTTCATAATTCTATTTTTTGTTTGTATGGACATCTACATTCAAAAGTATATACTGTGCAACAGTTTTTGTGTCAGCTATTCCTGTAGTATCTCGTGATACATTGCTGAGTCCACAAAGATGCCCTTCTCTCATGGAGCTTACATTCTATTGTAGGAGACACAACAAACAGTAAACATATTAAAAAGTAAAATGTACCTGACCAGGTGGTGGCACAATGGATAGAGCATTGACCTGGGACGCTGAGGATCCAGGTTCGAACCCCAAGGTCACCAGCTTGAGTGCAAGATCCCAGGCTTAAGCATGGGATCATAGACATGACCCTGTGGTTGCTGGCTTGAAGCCCAAGGTCACTGGATCATTGTAGCCTCCCCCTCCCCAAGTCAAGGCACCTATGAGAGAGCAATCAATGAACAACTAAGATGACACAATAAAGAACTGAAGCTTCTCATTTCTCTCCCTTTCTGTCTGTCCCTGTCTGTTTCTCTCTCTGTCTCTCTCACACAAAAAAATGTATAGCCTTTTAGGAAAAAATAAAACATATGGCAAAAGATATGTATTTTTCAGTATTAGGAATAACTTTATTTTTATAGTCTGCAAGTTTCCTACTTGAGCAGGACTTTTTCAATTTTGCTGCTACAGTTTAGATCCAAAGTGAGAAAATATGAAGGCATTCATTATGTTATGCATTTTAGACTCCACTCTAACTTCTGATAGATCTTGAACTTTAATGCTAACATTCTTATAAGGTGCCTTAATTTTGTCTATAGAAACTTCTGAAATATAAGCAAACACATAAATAAACTAGTAAGATAAAACAGAAATCAAGTAATCCTAACATTTTTAATAGATTGATAAACAAAAAATACATGTATTATTTATATACTTAGAGCAGGGGTCCCCAAACTTTTTACACAGGGGGCCAGTTCACTGTCCCTCAGACTGTTGGAGGGCCGGACTATAAAAAAAACTATGAACAAATCCCTATGCACACTGCACATCTTATTTTAAAGTAAAAAAACAAAATGGGAACAAATACAATATTGAAAATAAAGAATAAGTAAATTTAAATCAACAAACTGACCAGTATTTCAATGGGAACTATGCTTCTCTCACTGACCACCAATGGAAGAGGTGCCTCTTCTGGAAGTGCGGCGGGGACCGGATAAATGGCCTCAGGGGGCTGCATGTGGCCCGCGGGCCGTAGTTTGGGGACCCCTGACTTAGAGCTTAATACATATTTTCTTATTTCAGTAATGTTAAAAATGTTGATCAAATAACAACAGCTCAACTTAAAAAGAAAACAGAAATGTAATATGAACTGCCAATTAAAAAATAATTAATGGCAATAACTGATGAGAATAGTTTGATTATATTAGTAATCCAACAAGTACAAGTTGAAATAATTTAATTTACTATACAGGCAAATATTTATGTTTTACAAACATATACATATGTATATAGTAAAAATTGGAGCAGTAAATTAGTTTTTGCTATAGCATATATATTAAATAAAATAAGGTATATCCATATAATATGTCATAGTTTGAAATGCTAAAACACATAGAAAAGATACATATTATTAACTGCTTAGTGCAGATCAGAAGATATAAAATTCTATTGTGACAATTCTTTGTCCCAATTATATAATAGACACGTGTGCACAGAAATATATAATATAAGTAATGGTTGACATTTAATGAATACTTTGTTTTAGACACTGAGCAGAGGATTTTCTCAAGATTATTTTACTAAATCCTCACAAGACCATATCGTGTAGGTACCAATATTATCTGCGTTTGACAGGTGAGATGAGTTCTAGGGAGATTAAATTCATAAGGCTGCATATTGTGGAATCCCGGATATGAAGTAAAACAGTGAGACTCCAGAACCTTAATTACTATGCCAACTTGGAGGTCAACTGAGGTTATTCTTTATGATAAAACTATAATTAGTTAGAGATTAAAGTCATAATCCAGCTTCTAATGGTAAGGTCAAGGCTGTTCCCAGTATTCTGCAAATTTCCAGGGGCTTACATTAGCTTTACTTTTGATTCATGGAAGTGATATTCATTATAACAACAGAAAGTGTATGAGAAACCTCTATTCTTAAGAGTCTTGGCTCAAGCTGACACTGGAAAAATTGTTGATTGCTCCCTTCTGTTAGACCCCTAACCCCACTATTCTCACTACCCCATCTTTTTTTCTTTGCTCTGCTCTCCCCTGGCTAACTCTATCCTTTTTATGCAGAGTAATTTAACTATCATTTTGTTATTTCCTTCCAATTCATGTTACCTGCCAGTAAACTTTGAAGATGTTTTGCTAAAATGAAGTTTCCAAAAACAGTGATGCCATTAATAATTATTTTTCTGCTGCATTAAATAAATATGAAAATCCAAACAGAAAAATAAATATGTATAATAGGCAATTGCAAGTTGAAATACAAATGACCAGGATACATATGAGAAAATTTTCAGGCTCACTAGGAAGTAAAGAAATGCTAACAGAAACAGTCACAATACCATGTTCACCTCAGTAATTGAAGAAACTTCAAAAATGCAATATGAATGCTAAAAAATAAAGGTGTTTTGGCCATGTTTACTGGTAGGAACTTCACATCACTACTTCGTGCAAGTTACTTGACACAGTATTAAAAGGAATCTTCATACTAAGTGTATACGTTTTTGTTTTTTTTTTAATGTATACATTTTGATCCTATGATTATATGAATATCTTCTAAATGGGAGAATCTTCTTCTGTTCTTTATATATAAACAGCAATTTTTATTGCCTCTTGTCCACATTTACTTAATATTACTTATATCCAGATAATAGAGTTATTATTCTCCAGACCTGTATAAAGCTTTGTTAGATCAGAAAACTGCATATAATCATTACAAAAATTAGTTAGTTATATACATGTTTATACAGGTGAATATATATATTTATATATATATGCACACAAGCTTTAATTTTACTTTTCCGTGCATCATAATTTTCCCATAATTTACATCTTATTTCTTCTGCTCATATTTATATGCATATATGGTCATGCTTTTTTTACTTTATCTCTGAAGTGAATTAGCTTCATAGATTTGCCTACTAGTTATTCACAGAGCCTCTTCATCACCACCACTAGATGACACCACCTCTTCCTCACCACTAGATTTTGTGAGGTTCTATTTCTTTCTTTTAATGTTTTTAAATTTTATTTAGACAATTAATTTTAACAGGGTGACATTGATCAATTAGAGTACATAAATTCAGAGAAAACATCTCCAGGTCATTTTGACATTTGATTATGTTGTGTACCTATCACCCAAAGTCAAATCGTCCTCCGTCACCTTTTATTTGATTTTCTTTATGCCCCTCCCCCTCCCCACTCCCTCCCTCTCCTCTCTTTCCCTCCCTCTGGTAACCACTGCACTCTTATCCATATCCACGAGTCTCAATTTTGTGTCCCACCTATAAATGGAATCATACAGTTCTTAGTTTTTTCTGATTTACTTATTTCACTCAGTATAATGTTATCAAGGTCCATCCATATTACCGAAATTATCCTATGTCATCATATCTTATGGCTGAGTAATAGTATTCCATAGTATATATGTACCACATCTTCTTTATCCAATCTCCTATTGAAGGGCTTTTTGGTTGTTTCCATGTCTGAGCCACTGTGAACAATGCTGCAATGAACATGAGGCTGCATATATCTTTACGTACCAGTGGTTTTGAGTTTTGGGGGTATATACCCAGTAGAGGGATTGCTGGGTCATATTGTAGTTCTATTCTTAATTTTTTGAGGAACCACCATACTTTCTTCCATAATGGTTGTACTAGCTTATATTCCCACCAACAGTGAAGGAGGGTTTCTTTTTCTCCACAGCCTCTCCAACACTTGTTGTTATCTGTCTTGTTTAATAGACAATCTAACAGGTATGAGGTGGTGTCTCATTGTAGTTTTGATTTGCATTTCTCTAATAGCTAGTGAAGATGAGCATCTTTTCATGTATCTTTGGCCATTTGTATTTCTTCCTGGGGGTAGTGTCTTATGCACTGTTCTCTCACCGGGGATGTTCTGGCCTCTGCTCTGTCTTGCTCAGCTCCCCCTTCCCTCATAGGGCTCCTTATATCTGCTTATCTATGTCCATGTCCATTTCTAATCTTGTCTTTTTCTTATTGGTATTTATTCTTGAACTCTTTAGCTACATCTAGAGCATATATATCCACTGTGGCACTATGGCACTATTTCAATGACAAATAATTTTTTTATAGGCAAATAATTGACCTATTCTTTTTTGTTTTTTTGTGTTTTTGTATTTTTCTGAAGCTGGAAACGGGGAGAGACAGTCGGACAGACTCCCACATGTGCCCGACCGGGATCCACCCAGCACGCCCACCAGGGGCGACGCTTTGCCCACCAGGAGGCAATGCTCTGCCCCTCCGGGGCATTGCTCTGCCGCGACCAGAGCCACTCTAGCGCCTGGGGCAGAGGCCAAGGAGCCATCCCCAGCACCCGGGCCATCTTTGCTCCAATGGAGCCTTGGCTGCAGGAGGGGAAGAGAGAGACAGAGAGGAAGAAGGGCGGGGTGGAGAAGCAAATGGGCGCTTCTCCTATGTGCCCTGGCCGGGAATCGAACCTGGGTCCCCCGCACACCAGGCCGACGCTCTACCGCTGAGCCAACCGGTCAGGGCCAATTGACCTATTCTTAATAGTAAAACGTATTCTGATATTCAGTTTGGATGGACTTAACAGGAAACTTACGGTCTTCTATTACTGTTTGGTAGGTGAGAGAAAGGTGAGATTTAAGTTGGAACAGAAACTGATCTTCATTCAAATAACATTCAGAATTCAAACTCTAGAGTACAGTATAAAAGATATAGTCAATAATATTGTAATAACTATGTATGATGCCAAGTGGAAATATTTGGGGATATACTTTGCAAAGTATATGAATGTCTAACTACTCTACTCTACACCTAAAACAATACAAAATAATATTGAAATTAACTGTGATTGGGAAAAAATTGAAAAGTCAGTCAGACCCTAATTTCAAATAACAGAAATACTCACAGGTATTAACAAAAAAGAATATCCATCTTAAATAAGTGAAGAGTTTACCAGTACTTCAGAATTAAGAAACCGTAGATAGTTTTACTTGGGATAGAGAGAGAAGTACTCCCCACTTAAATATTTGATTAATCATTTGCATTTATAACTAACTTCTGAACCCCAACTTTCACATGTCCATGGATCTGGAGAAGCCACTTCTACAGAAATAATCCAGATCTCTGTGCACTGATCTTTCACTTATTAATTAGAAAGATACCAACCTTAACCAGAAACTTTTGCCTTCATATTTCTAGAAATCTCCAAGATTGGTGCAAATGAGACCATGTTACTGTGTGCCAGTTTTAACTGTAGTGGGAGAATGGGTCCCCTGTGAAGGCCTGAAGAAACAACGAGCCCAAGACACTGTAAGTGCAATACTGTCCCCAACATTCCTGATATCCAGGGGCTTGCATTATCTTTGCTTTTGATTCACTGAAGTGATATTCATCATCACTTGCTCTCATTGAGAGCCCCAAGCATTCTGTGTAATATTGCGGAATTAGAAGGCACTGGCCCTTTTCCCTGCAAACCCCTTACCAAGCCAGAAAATCATGAATATTGTAGGAGTTCCAATTAACACACATCATTGCTACTTTTAATGTAAGAGGGTTAAGCTCTCCAAGGCTGTGGGATTGTATTCTACAAAAAATTTCCCAAATACCAAAAAGTACTTCAATAAAGGATGAATCCTTTTTTATTCAGAGTCATAAACACAAACTGAAAGACATGAATATTTACCTCAAAGCTCCACAAGCAGCACCACCAAAATGGTGACCCAGTGACTAGATAACATTTACTCTGACATTGGACACCTTATGGTTTCTCTTTGACTCTCAGCCCATCTTGGTAGAACTTCAATATAAGAACAGAGCCCTGTTTTTAAGTTTGTTGATCTATCAGTTCAGGTTCACATGTAAATGTTTTATATGAGATAGCTTTAATGTAAATTGAATTCAACACCCTTTTATCTCCAAAGAACACTTCAGCTGATAATATAAATGAGCAGATTTAAGATAATATGAAGGAAAAAGGGGAAGAGGAACTTCATCCTGCTAACATTTTCTAGGCATCAAATTCACATATAGATGTTGGAGGTTGGATGCAACAGCCTAGCCAACATATTTTCTTATATCCACATAGTTTATTTCCTGGGTGCCTGTGTATATCTAGAGCTCTCTATGTTTAGTATCAAAAGTAGAGAAAATTCATGTCTACTCAAATTCTATCACCATCTGATAGTGACCATTTTGAATTGCATTTAAAGATACTAGAAGATTGGTCCTGTTCCTTCTTCTGAGTCACTCCACTGAAGTTCCATTCAGAAGTTTAGAAATGAGAAAGGTCCATATTATAAAACTTCCGCAATTTACAAAATTATTACTATTTATAATTTCTGCTTATAAATCATTAGTTTCTAATAGATGATTTTTCCTCAGTGAGTGTTTATATATTGGTACACTAAATGCAAAGAGGAGTTTTTAAGTAGCTTGGGGCTTGTTTTTAAGATTCCAGGTGTTCATTTTATCTGCATATAAATATGACACTCACACAAGTATGCAAGTTTATTCACCTGAGTAAATGAGGCCCCTCTAGCTACACTCCTTGTACTTTCTTCAGAGATCAATTCAGCACAAACCACATTGTTTACAGAAGATGACATTATGATGTTCACTCTCTACAAGAATAAACACATTGATGACGTTAATGCCTGCATCTCATTTTCTGTGGGATGTTTATACTTAAATACAGCAGAGAAGTGCATGGCATTTTTTTCTTTTTTGCATTTTGTGTTTAATATGGGATTATAGTACTCTCTGTATACTAAGCCACTTGTGTAAGATTTTTCAGATTTAATTTAAACTCTTAAATATTATATATACTTCCAGGTTCCTAAATAAATAACCTCTGCATGATTTTTATCATCGCTACTCTTTGATGGAAGCAGATAGTAAACATTTGAGGATATACAGGAATACCAAATTCTATTTTTCCAAAGGCATGCAAAAGGGAAAGTAAACAAAATGCACTGAACAGCATAAGGGGAGTCACGATAGTCATGCGGACCTCTGGGTAAAACAAACCTCCTGAAGAGGCAGATGGGTCTTTTTACAATAAACTGAACGTTTTTATGGTCCACTGGAGCACATACAATAAAGTGGCAATGAAGAAGTTTTAAAAAGTCTATAAACTAAGATTCTGTCTTCAGAAGGAATAGTAAACAACTCTAGGGTGTATCTACAGAGGCTTTTTAGTTCCTGTGACACAAACAATAGATTTAGAAGCCAGCATGTGGCTGAAGCAACATCCATTCTTTCCTGGTTTCTATTAAGACTTTGTTCCTGAGCTTTGGGCCCTAAAAACTTGCTGTTGCCTGTTTGGGATTTACATCCTTTACACAAGTAACTCTTGAGGCTCTTGGCCATGAAGTGATTGATTGCTGATCATTCAATTCTGTGCGTTTCACTTTCTGAAAGAGAAGTAGTTTTCCAGATCCCACAGAGTAGATTTTTTATAGCACACAACAACCCTTTGAAAACCACTGGATAACTTCTGCATCAAAAATTGTGAGTTTTGTAAATTAAAGAAAAAAAAATGTCATAGTGTTTCTCATAGATCTGAGAAAAAGTAAATAAAAGTCTAAGATAGAAAATGTATTTGTATCCCAGATACTTTAAACGAAAAGTGATACCACATTGCTCAATATTGAAATAAAAACTTAAGTATATTTCCAGAATATAGACACAAAAAATAATTTAACAAGAAATAGTTTGTTCTTCTAAATAGAAATTATATTAAACAATGTAATCATACTTAGATGACAAACTCAACAGTAAAAGCTAATTCCATACATAACAAATTATGACAAATAATTATGAGACAAATATTATATAAAACATACCATTAATTTAACTCAACTTTAGAAACACATCCAGAAAGGAGAAAAAGTTACTTTATACTCTAGTTTTAAGAAGAATAACTTTTATTTCTTTAGGAGTGATGTAATCATAAACAATTTCACAAACTAGAAGGATTGCTTAAGTTAGAAGCAAGTTTTTATGGCTATTATAGTATAAAATAATATTCTAAATATATATTTGATTACCTGATAGATAAAACTTACAGTTGGAGAATATATTCAATATTTACAAAACAGTATACAAGGGAAAATTAGTATTTTTGTCACTCTTATTACTTAATCTTTCCCCTCTCAGAAGTGATTATAACATTTTTATACAGTGCTTTTGATATGTTTTCCACATATTATAATGTAGAACAATTCCATAGTGATTAGATAGTTCTGTCTTTTTCTTTTTGGCGACTATAAAATACTTTATTATAAATGTATGTCATGACTTATTTTTAGAGCTTTATGGTTTCCAATATCTTGATATTATAAAAAATGATAATAATTATTTGTATTTGTATGTATTCCTAGATAATATATCTATATATAAATAACACATTTCACCAATGAAAGGTGACAAAAGAGAAAAGCACTGCCATGTAAATAATATGCACCAACTATTATAAAATGCCCTTTGATTTTAAGATGTTAAAATATGTCTTAGAATCAATGAAAGTGGTTAACAGTAGATGCATCTTAAAATCAATTAATTATGATACTAAAAAGTAACATTGCTAAGTTAAACTGCCAATGGCCACCTCTTGCATTCTAAAGAATTTTCATGTCATTGAGAGTACAGCACAATTTCTGATTCCTTTAACCAAAAGAGTGCATGTCACATTTTGAATCTTGGCCTGTCTCATATGTTAAAAATAGTATCATTTATTATGTAGAAATGATGTTGGTATTTCCTATATGCTATTTTATATCCTTGTTGTCTATTTTTTGGACTATAGTGGGAAATTCCTATCTGGTTTTCTGCCACTGATCTCTCCTGTTAAGTCATTCTCCATATTTCTACAAGAAATACAATCTCCAAAGGATTGTTGTTGTTTTTTTTCTCCAAAGGTCTTTTAAAGTAATTTATTTTCTAAAAACTTCTCTTGGTTTGTTCATAACTACAGAATAAAAGCAAGCAGTATTAACAGGAATGCTAGTTGAGTCTTGCTATCACCTGCCTCTCTGACCTCTTCCCCTCCTCACTCTCCCATCCCCATGTAACCACAGTAGATCCTCTTTTAGGAAATCTATATATTTATCATGAAAAAAGGTAAACTTTGATTAATAAAGAATTATTTTTTCTTCTGACAGTACAAAAAATAAATATTGAACCCATATTTCAATGAAAGGATTGTTATTCTCCTGGTAGACTCAATAGGATTAGTCATGAATTAAATAACGATGACAAGGAGAAGAAAACATCAAACATGACTCCAATGTTTGAACTTGGGTGATTGGAAGACAGTGTTCCTGGTAGCAAAATTCAGGGAATAAGCAAGGAGACAGGGTTAGGGATAGCTTATATGTTCAGTTTGCAAATGAAATGCATATGAGGATGCTCTAGGGAGACAACACAGCATAGTTGAAAGTGTGAGCATAAAGATTTGAGGATGCTTTAAGCTTAGATATGTGTATTAAAAGAAATCTACATTAGGGTAAATATTGTGAAACCATTTAAATCACTGAATATTGTATTTATTTACATTTTATTTTATACAAAGAAAAGTCTTTCATTCTGGCATATTTATGCAAATCATAAATTTATGACTCAATTGTTACCTGTCTATATACGTTTTCTTAGACCTACCTCCTGTACTAAAATTATAACATATGTGCCTTTTGAAAAACAAAAAGAATAAGTGACTAGATTATTATTTAAATCCAGAAAAATATTGATACATAATATAGTAGATTCTTTCTGATATTCAAATGCATTTTGAATAGTGGTATGCAGTATTGTGCCTCTTGGTTGTCATGGCAACTGCATCTCAAATTTAGATCATCAAATCTTCATTTTGTATGAATTTTCAGAAGAAGAGAATGTATAAAATAACAAGTTATAAAAATGCCTCCTTCACTATTTACTTTGATGTATCAGATGTAAATGCACTTTACATGTTATAAAATATAGTGCAATTAAAGGGATAACTAATCTTAATGTTAAAAATACTAAATTAGACTAAGAGGTTATTATTGATAAGTATACTTTATCAGTAAATGTCAATTTACTACTGATAAGTACACCAATTTTTAACAGTAGAGTTTTGAAAAAAATGTGAATTAGCTACCAGAAAGTCATTTCCATAGTCTGTTGAATATTAGCTATCTCGGCAATTTGCTTGAGGTTTTCTGATGACATACTGATTATAATTTTGTCTAGTTCTAGTTTGGCTACAATATATCATCTATTAAATGACACTCAGATACCTAATGTACTAAATAACTAGCCTCTGTCATTATGGTTTCCTACATAAAATAATAATTTCTGTACTAGAACAAAAAAATAGCATATGTCAATCTTTTGTTTACTATGTCAAAATATGATCATTTTTCCAACCTCAGTAAGTGCTATTATCTTTAACTTGGAGCAAAGTGATTATATTTTGGCATATAAATGAAGATATAGACCTCTTTTTTTAGGTAAGAAGAGGGGAAATAGTGAGGCAGACTCTTTCATGTTACCCAACTGGAATCCACCCAGCAACACTTTCTGGGGCTGGTGCTCAAGTACAGAACTATTTTTAGCACCTGAAGCTGCCCATTGGAGCTATCCTCAGTTCCTGGGACCATGCTCAACTCTATTGAGCCCAAAAAAAGGGCTGAGGGAGGAGAAGAAGGAGAGAAGGAGGAGTGTAAGGGACGAGAGGCAGATGGTCAGTTCTTCTGTGTGCCCTGACAAGAAATCAAACCTGGGACGTTCATAGGCTGGGCTGACACTGTATTCACTGAGACATCAGCCAGAGCCAGATATAAACCTCTTGAATGGTAAATATAGGTCTAAAGATTTAAAGTATGAAGAAAAAGAATTAAATATTACTAGTCAATCAAAGTGTCTATTTGCTATGTAGGTAGAAACCTACCTTCTTACTGGGAGCATCCATATAGAAGTTGAATAAATATATGATATAGATAATTTCAAAAATAATTATTTGTTTAATTCACCCATGTGGACACTGGTCCTGGTGAACTCTACTGCCCTTTTTTACTTGAAAGCTTTGATAATTCCATGCAGTTATTTGCCTTGTTACAGAATCATGAAAGGAAAGCCACAGCATATAACTTGATGTATTTTAAAAATAAATAGTAGCTAAAAATATTTTAATAATTAATAAGGATTGTTTTATTTGGGAAACATTATAACAATTTTTATATAAGTAATTAGAATATAAATATTGATGCATTAAATCTGACCTTCTGAGTAGTACATTTCTTTTTTCTTTTCTTTTTTTTAATGTGAAAGGAGGAGAAATAATGAGACAGACTCCTGCATGTGCCCTGGCCAGGATCCACCTGGCAACCCTGTCTTGGGATGATTCTTGAGTCCCAAGCTATTTTTAGTGCCTGAGGCTGATGCTTTCAGGCCAGCTGAGTTATCCTCAGTGCCTGGGGCCATGCTTGAACCAATGGAGCCATTGGCTATGCGATGGGAGGAGGGAGAAAAGAGGGATAGGAAGGGAGAGAGAAGAAGATGGCTATTTTTCCTGTTTGCCCTCACTGAAGATCAAACCCAGGATTGAACCTGGGATGTCCATACAACAGACTGACTCTATATCCACTGAGCCACCAGCTACAGCCTAGAATAAATTTCTATGAATATTTCATTCAATGCTGGGCAAAAAAGTAGCAACATTGATTTCTTCCTCACTAAGGAAATAAGTAATGCACACAGTGAGTGACAATGTGCAGCCTCATATTGATGGAGATAGCCTTCTCTTCTATTTGTGATTGGATGAGGCTAGGGAATGGACCATTTGAGCTGAAATGATTAGTTTTGTTACCCTTCTGATTTTGCTGAACTCACTATTTTTAAAAAATCTGAATCAATAAGCTATTCAGACAATTGTACAGATATGACTTTTTATTCTTAAGTCGATTTGACATGTGGTGGATTTTAGTGTGAATTTAATCAGAGGAGAGGCCCATTTCCAAGCAGTCAGCTTCAGGCAAAGATGTCTTTTGTGAATCAGCTCAGAAATCCATGTATTAAAATGAGACTCTGCCTTAACAAAGGGAAAAAAATATCACAATGTTGAAAGGCACCCCCACAAAAGTCAAAAGTTTTCAAATAAACTTGGCCTAAATCATCAAGTACTGTTCATCTTATTTAACTCTGACACTAGAAAACACTGTAATTTGTTTCAATAAGAAAAATTTTTGTCCTAAAGCCATTTGTGCTTTAATAACTTAAAATGTTCAGATTATTCTCTTAAAATTTTGGGAGGTTTGAGTCAGACTATTTAAATGTGATTTCATTTCTTTGTATATACATGGTCTTTGACAATCAAAAATTATACTAAGCTACCTTTATCTGAAAAATCAGAATAATAATTATAGCCCAGAAAGCTGTTATATAAAGAAAAATGAAATAGTAAACCACCTGCTGTCTAGCACAAAGCAGGCATCCTATAAAAATTAACTCCCTCCTTTCTTCCTACTCTGTACTCTGGTTTCAAATGATCATTTACCTTGAACTTTGCCTGCCATTAATGTATAGATTCTGTTTCAACAAGAAGCAAATGAGGGCTAAAGGATGTGTTGAATAGAGAAGTGAAATTTCTCTGGGCAAGCATTTTGAGTAGGTTATAAATATCGCAAAGAAACATGTGTAATGATAGTTTGAGAACATCTGCGCAAACAAAATAACTATCTAAGTAAACAGAAGAGTAGGAAATGTAATTTTTTCCCCTGCAGATATTTAGCTCGAGCAGCTACCTTTTGATTTATGTAATTTTATCAATCTGCTGCAACTGCTTTCATTTTGAATTATTCATTTAACATAAGCTAACAATAAAGGCAATATCTTTCTTCAGCTAATAATTCTCTGACATTACGAAGGCTGTTTAAATGAAACACGGGATTTTTTCCCTCCATTTTATGGTCTGAATAGATATTGGTCTCGGACAAACTACGTTTGGGGGAAATTTATCACAGCTTTTAGGAAAGCTATACGTACACTAATGGAACAGGATTGTCTTTGAGTCATGTCCTTGAATGGCCACTAATTTCTCCTCTTAGTTCCCCGTTTATCTGGAGAGAGTTTCATTGAAAGACCTATAATGAAAATAACAGCACAGATATTGGCTTCTGCTGCTAACAGTACTCCAGATGGTTACATGCTTGTGCAAATATATGTGCTCATATGATTAGTTTTCTCAGACTATGTTTTCAAGTGTGAATTCAAAGAAGAATGCCTCGTTAGTGTAATATTTGGGGACATTACCAATAGAGCTCGTATGAATATATGCACCACACTAACACTGAACCAATTTATTCTTTGTCTTCGGTTACATATTGTAGACCAAAATGCTGATAGGTTATACAATACATATTTTTTGTATAAGACAGCCACTGGTTGTATCACATTGAAATTATATAACTTTTATTATTTAGTATTACTTACTCTCTTATGTTACTAGACATTTAGATTTATTCTTTAAGAGTAAATGAGACAGTCTGCCATAAATCATGCCTGGGGTCTGGTACATAGTAAACTCAATTGCTCATAATTACTATTATTCTTATAAATTTCCTAGTAATTCTAAATCTATCTTACCATAACAAATATATATATATATATATATATATATATATATATGTAAATGATCTATTGTGATGTGCTAGGCACTAGGTTATATGTTTCTCTTTAACCATAATCTCATCACAACTCTGAAATAGGACTATTTATCTCTGTGTTTAAAGTGAGGAAACTATAGCTCAGAAAGTTGTAGTGATTTGAGCGAGACCCACAGATTGAGAACTCGGATCTAATTTTATTTATTTATTTATTTATTATTATTATTTTTTTGTATTTTTCTGAAGCTGGAAACGGGGAGAGACAGTCAGACAGACTCCCGCGTGCGCCCGACCGGGATCCACCCGGCACGCCCACCAGGGGCGACGCTCTGCCCGCCAGGGGGCGATGCTCTGCCCCTCCCGGGCATCGCTCTGCAACGACCAGAGCCACTCTAGCGCCTAGGGCAGAGGCCAAGGAGCCATCCCCAGCGCCCGGGCCATCTTTGCTCCAATGGAGCCTTGGCTGCAGGAGGGGAAGAGAGAGACAGAGAGGAAGGAGGGGGTGGGGGTGGAGAAGCAAATGGGCGCTTCTCCTATGTGCCCTGGCCGGGAATCAAACCCAGGTCCCCCGCACACCAGGCCGACGCTCTACCGCTGAGCCAACCAGCCAGGGCTCAGATCTAATTTTATCTGACACCAAGTCCAGCTTCTCTCTATAGGCTAACTGATGATTCACTGTTAGCAAAGGCTTAGATGAATATACACATTAAATAAAAAAACATTTTTAAGATTTAAGTGAGATCATCTAATTGATTTATAACATTTCAAAACTGAGTAGCATAAAATATCCATTTAGAATGTTCACAGATTCTGTGCATCAAGAATTCAGTCAGGACATACTCAGAGATGAGATGCCAAGATGTTGGAGGCTTTAGTCAGAGGACAAAGAGGCTGGTCTGAGGGGTGGACTCAGCTGAAGGTTCACTCATTCACTTGTATGGAAGTTGACACCCACTTTTGTCAAAGACCCCCCAATCCACATGGCCTAAGTGTCGTGTCGTGCGTGGGTGTGTTCCTGGTTAAGCATACCAAGAAACAGAGCGTGAGGCAGAGGCCACATCCTTCTACTGCCTGTCCTCAGAAGTGACTGAGTGTCCTGTCCTCCATTGTCTATTGGTCGGAGCAGTCGCATGCGCACCCAGGTTCAATGAAAGAGGAGATAAACCACATCTCTTGAAGGGGATTGGCAATGTTCTGAAGTAGCATTTGGGACCAGCACTAGCCTGTGACAATTTTTGGAAAATAGCATCTGCCTCACTCATAATTACTAATTATTTTAACCAGGGAAATGAGATGTCTATAAAATTACTATGTGAAAATGTAATCAATGTCCTGGTGTGCAAAAAATTTACAGTTTTCCTAAACAAAATATACATGCCCAAGATCTTGTACAATGTATTATATTAGATCGATACCATCCAGGACAATTGATCGCCTATGTATCTAATGAATGTACATCTGAGAACATACCAATGAAAAACCCTATTCAGCTGTATGTAGTGGGGATAGAAGGTAAGCAGGAGTTTTGCTCTTAAATTGTGCTTTCCCAGAATAATTTTGATAAGCAATTAAATGTGACAATAATTAAATTAATATTTAGGGACTTCACTAAAACCTGAATTAAAATTCAATTAAAAATAACAAGAACCAGATTTGAGTTGATTTGCTCATTTTCACAAATTGATAGACTGGAATTTAGAAAACCAATCATTTTAATTCTTAAATATCAGGAAAATCCACGCAGCAAAATTTAAATCGAATTCCAGTTTCCATCATAATCCAGCAAGTAAATCTTTTGATTTAGGGGTTGCGATTCTGAGAACATCTCACCATTACATCATCTGTCTGTAATTCACTATCACAGATTCACAAAAATGATCCCATCTGTGGATTTAGAAGGTGGAGATTTAAAGAAAAAGAATGTGGCTAATGTAGCTATTGATCCCAATGATTACTTTAAATTACTAGATCTGTTAAGGTAAGTGACAGAGTCCCCCTGAAGGTGAGTAAACAAAAAAGGATTCACTATTTCAAGAACAAGCCTGCTGCAGGAGAGGGAGTCCTGGGTTCCAGAAGAACTCTCCATCTTAAAGACTCGAGCTCAGACCTTATTACTCCCTCGTCTTTGTAGTCCTGAGAACACAGTGGCCATTGCAGGCACTGCTTGTAGAAAGAAACAGAGCAAAAGAGGATCCCTGTTTTTGTTTCATGTGCTTTTCTGAGAGTGGTTTTTTTTTTCTGTGAGCCCCCCTAATGTTTCCTCCAGCGCTTTGTTTAGGGTTGCATCACGTGCCTTTATTTAAATAGGTAGAGGAAGGGAAATTTAATGATCATGCTTGGCTTCGTCTATTCAACCTCTGTCCCCTGAGGCTGGTAAGGGATCATGAATAACATGACCACCCAGAACGTGAACTAAGTATGGGTCCTATTAGCAAAGAGAAAGCAGAAAGAAGGTTATTACATAGACCAACCAGATCAGGGCCTCTCAAGTTTTCATGCCCTGCAATCGCCTGGAGATAGTATTTTAAAACCCTGATTTTAACATGCCCCAAGGTGATGGGATACTGTTAATTTGTGGACCACATTTTAAATACCAAGGACACAAACTGTGAACCATATATCCTCAGGTGTTAATCTTATAATATCCTCCTCTGTTTTTTATTGATGTTTTCAAATGATGCAGAATGTTGATGTTGACTAAGAAAATAAAAACCACAATATAATCTGAAAAATCCTTGTTAAAACAGATGCATAAATCAAATTACTTTTTTTCAGTGTGTGTAATATTTTATAATTAAATAGCAATGTTTTTATTATCCATGCAGGCACATAATCTTACAGTTTACCAGTGAGCAATGAAATAAAATGTACAAACAATAGTGTAATATAAGAATGAAAAATATCTATGGACTTTTGACTCATAAAGACTTTTCATAGATATATAAAGTATAAGCCAAGACATAGTTAGAACATTTTTTATACTTACCATGAATATTGTAGGAATTACACTATCTTTCAATCAACCAGCCTTTCCTATTACTAAAAATATATTGAATCTTCATGTTACCAACTTTAAAAACTGACTCATCTCCAAATTGGTTTTGCTAAAGGATTATTTATTATAATATAGTAGCCGAGTAATTATGAATAATAACCAAAGTATGTGTAACTCATGATTCAGAAACACAAACGTTATTTAACTAAATTCTTCAACCAGAAACCTGGCACCAACTTCATTAACCTCTAAATATGTTACCTACCATATATCAGAAGGTAATTTCTCGCAAGGAAAATAATTTTGGAATTACGAATTTGACAACTGGTGAATTCTCATAATCAAAAAGCTTATGGTGCCCTGTAGTCTTTTCGAAGTCCACAGGAAGTATGTCTTGAAATTTTGGTTCTTGGAAAAGCACAGTATGTTTAAGGCTGCTTTCTGAGAGTTTGTCTCATCTCAACAGACCTGCTCCATCTCCCTCTGCTGGCTCTGCCTCTGAATGGCAAGTTTGGCCCTTACCTTTTAGTGGGATCCCTTGCTGGAATTGCTAGCTATTCTAATTAATGTTGTTCATTGGTGCCTGTACTCCACCCATGTTCAAAGTAGGCAACCTGAAAATATATATTCCTAAAAAATATCTTCCTGATTGTGTACAGTATAATGTTTACTTAAAGAAAGAGTTCCAGCTGTATAAAATAAAGAAAAAAGGGCTAAGAGAACCACTCATTTATGTATTTTGTTCCCTAATGATTTCCTAGTGCTCAGAACAGTGCCTGGCAAATAGGTGATGTTCATTTGATGGTTGAATGAATAACTCTTTCTGTTTATATAACACCACATTCTTTCTTCATTTTTTCAACCAGATTTAAAAACAATTCCATCTCTCGTTAAAACCCAGTAGACACAGTGATGAGATACCAATAATTGACACAATGGCAGGAGGTTTTCTTTTCTTTATTATAGTGTCCTCTTTAAATAGCTTTATAGCATTTTCTCTGAATAGCTTAGCAATGTTTCACATGCATAGAGCATAATTTTCCTGCTGCCTCAACTGAGTGTCGATGCAAAAAGACTTTCAGAAGAAAAAATATTTATGCTGATTAATAGGGAACTTTGGAATATGTTTTGCAAATACAGCTTTGCAAATGTTTAGCATCCTCTATTTAGACTGTATTCTGCCCCATTATGCTGTGGTCCATGCAATGCAGGCAGTTCCCATTTCTCTACTGTCCACTGTGCAGGCAGCACAAAACAAAATCGTGATGTATGCAAACAAGGTGCTAACTTCCTAAAGGAAGACTTGGCACTGTTATATCCCATGAGCTAGGCCACAGCAGACACAAAGTAAATTTTATAAGTTTTATTGCAAACCTGCGCAGGGACTGCAGGCAACCCATGTAAGGGAGCACTGCAGCCCCCCCAAACCTGTGCAGGGACTGCACGTAACCCACTCAGGGGAACACTGCAGTCTCACAAACCCGCTCAGGGACTGCAGGCAACCCATGCCATCGAAATGACTGGAGCACTGCAGCCCCGAGCTTCTAAAATGGCTCCTTTTTATAGGGTGGCTAACTAGGTTGAGCAAGCATTATACAGAAGCTGATGTGGCTGTTAGCTATTGGCCAGGGAAGTCGTGCGCAGTTAAGGGGGGGGTGGTATTACTCAGTGGAGAATTTCAAACATAAACTTCTGATAAGGGTCTCTGACTCATAAAATGCAGGATGTTGCTGAACTCTTTGTTTTCGGCATCACAGGGGCCCTATCAGCACTCCCTGTTCCTTCAATAGTTACACTCTTGGCAGCCCCAGCATATCAGTACTCCCTGAATCTAACATTCTCCCATCTCTTTTGGGCATAAATCAAACCCTTGATTCTTCATCAGTGGGGAGAATGGTATAAGGCTGGGGCTCATGAGAATTTTCTACTTTAGCTGTAGCTATAAGCTAATTGGGTCAGGGGTCCTCCCTAGTATGTGCTGGCATGCTGATAGTGTGCCCTTAGTACTACAGCTTTATGGACTAATTTCTTTCTGCCTTGTATTTTTCTTCTCTGTACTAACTTCTTACAACTTGCACAAACCTTCTGCAACTTACACAAACCTTGTGCAACTTATATAAACCTTCAACTTTTATGCACTTTCTTATCTAGAAATAACTGGCCTTCATAACAACTTGCTTTTCCTTTTCTTTTCAAAAGTACCTCTACACCTCATACCTTCTGTTATCAAAACCATACAATTCCTTTCTGGTCAGAACTCTTGATTTAAAAATCTTTAACCTTTAGTGACAATTAAGTTGACTTTCTTTTTATCCTAGTTTCCCTTTTCCTAAAGCCTGATTAAAAGAGTCCTTAGTTTTTGGGTTTTTTTAGGCATTAGCCATGCGTGGACCAGTTAACTTCTGGTTTGTGGCTGAAGCAGGGCATGCTGTCCTTCTCAGTCCTTCTCAGGGTCAGCTTACAAGGGTTGGCGGGATAAGTCTTCGCTGTCCACAAAGGTGTCTCTGCTGGGACTGCAAGCTTCAGCCGGCTACAGTGGACCCAGGCGGGTATGCCTTCTACCTTGGCAGTAGTGGGAGTGGTCACCATCATGGTGTGTGGACTCGTCTACGTGGGAGTCAGTCCTTGGGTGGTGTACTGCTAGAAGTGCCTCTTGGACAGTCTTTGAACAGTTTGCTAAGTAACCTATAAAACCTGCAAGTACTTAGGGAAAGGGTGTTACATTTCTACACTTTGCAGTTAGAGTTTAAGTCCTAGTGACCACTGCTTCTAGCTGGAATTAGCAGCAGGTCCCAGCCTATAATAGGCATGGGGCATTGAGATAAGAGAAATAAAGGAGATACTAAACATTAAATAAAGCAATAAAATCAGACTGTCAATACCCACAGTAGAGATCTTTGAGGGATAAATAAAACTTAAATATTCAAGCAAGGCATAGTAGATGGCCCTTGTGTTTACAAGAAATGAGATTAGCTTATCTGCTACTTGGAAGAAATACCTTAGGCTCGTGAACAATGTCCTTGGGCCTTCAGTGGCAATTCCCAGCATGCTGAGCAAGGTCAGGTCACAGGTAGCTGGAGCAGGGCTAGAAGAGACTGAACCCTTCCTTCATGGAGCAAGGGGGCAGCTTACCTTCTCATGTCCCCCTTTCCACAGCACAGATGCGTCAACCGGTGGGGCTGGGAAGCCTGGCAGGCTTCAGTTCAATTACCTTTCTTTCCACTCTGGAGCAGGGCCTTGATGAAATGCCATGAAGCCCCTTAGGGTGCTGGAGCCAAAAGTTGATATTTCCTGACTTCTTTTGGGCCTTATTTGCCTTTTCTGTTACTTCCTTGGTCATTATAGACCTTAAAAGCCATGCTCAGAAGATCTCACTGGGGGGCTTGACTAAGAGAACAAAATTGGGAATCCTGTATTTAAAGAAGCCTATTAGACCGAGGAAAAAAAATATTTGATCTGTGGTGGTAAATCAGGTGGAGGTTCAGGATTATGTCTCTAGAGTTCTCCTTTCTACCTATTATGTTAAGAATTCTTCTATTAAGCTAATCAATAGTAATATTTGTTACTCTGGGTTTTGTGACCTAACATTGAACAATTAACAATTACTGAATTATTATATATCCCCTAATATTTAAACTAAAATTTTAACATCACAGGCTATGAAATAGCAAATGAAAAGGAGAATTAACAAAAGACTATTGAAATAACATATACATTTCTAACATAGAAAATGTTTTTTGCAACAACAACAGATCCTTAGTACAAAAAAGAAGTCTTTGTATTTGACAGACTATACAATTCTATTATGGCTAAAGTAGTGGGTTTAGAAGGGGCCGTATTCCCTAAATCTTCTCCCCAGGTCTGGCTCCAGATAGGAGGTGGGGATTCCTCAGAGCCAAAGCAGAGCAGGGCAGAGGGCTGTAGCAAGGTGATGATAATCTCTAGCTTACTGCACTGTTATCTTTTGCCTGACTAAGCTGTAATTCAGCCCTTGAGCCAGTGCCCAAGGGGGAGGGGCAAGTGCCTGAAACTGTGAGGGGAGCATGCTGCTTCTACTGCAGCCAGCTGCAGCCTGGCTGCCTTTTCTTTCTCTACCTCTGCTGCTATACTGGGCTGCATACTGACCGTGCCACCTGCCTGCGGGTGGGTGCTGGTGATAGTACGCTAAACTCTATGTTTTCTATGGGTCTAGCAATCCTTGGTTTGGCAAGTCTGCTCTTAATTTGGCCATTCTAGTTCACAAAGAGTCCGCAACATGGCGGAATCAACAGTAGTCCCATAGACTCGTGCCCTGCGAGAGAAATCAGAAAAGTTATCAAGCAAGCACTGAAGAGGCGTTAGGGCAACAGATTGCCCCTGACCCATGGCCCTTGACTCTCGAAGGAACCCTGTGAGGAAGCAATGGGTGAAGCAGACAAACAAACTAAATATGCACACAAAACAAACAAAACTTCTACAAATATGCACACAAAACAAACAGAACTTCTACAAATATGCACACAAAACAAACAAAACTTCTAAACCAAAACCAAAGGGAGAAGGCAGTGTCCTGCATTCCCCGACTGACCGGGTGGGGAGAAATCAGGTGGCATCCTGCCTGCTCCACTACGCCCTTTTCTAACCAGAGCTCTGTTTCTAAATATTCAAAGAGGAAGCTTCCTTACCAAACAGTCTCAAGACTCCAAATGTTTCGAATCAGCCAAATTCTGTTTCCAAATGGCAACTGCCGGAGGCTGGCCAGCTACCAACGTCTGCTGCAGCCCACTCCGTGAGGAGGGTTCTTACATGGTCTATCTCGCTGGGGCCTCCATATGTTACATCCCACGAGATAGGCCACAGCAGACACAAAGTAAATTTTATAAGTTTTATTGCAAACCTGCGCAGGGACTGCAGGCAACCCATGCAAGGGAGCACTGCAGCCCCCCAAACCTGCACAGGGACTGCAGGTAACCCACACAGGGGAACACTGCAGCCCCCCTAACCTGTGCAGGGACTGCAGGTAACCCACACAGGGGAACACTGCAGCCCCCCAAACCTGCGCAGGGACTGCAGGTAACCCACACAGGGGAACACTGCAGCCCCCCAAACCTGCGCAGGGACTGCAGGTAACCCACACAGGGGAACACTGCAGCCCCCCAAACCTGTGCAGGGACTGCAGGTAACCCACTCAGGGGAACACTGCAGCCCCCTAAACCTGTGCAGGGACTGCAGGTAACCCACTCAGGGGAACACTGCAGCCCCACAAACCCACACAGGGACTGCAGGCAACCCACGCCATCAAAATGACTGGAGCACTGCAGCCCCGAGCTTCTAAAATGGCTCCTTTTTATAGGGTGGCTATCTAGGTTTAGCAAGCATTATACAGAAGCTGATGTGGCTGTTAGCTATTGGCTAGGGAGGTCATGCGCAGTTACAGGGGGGTATTACTCAGTGGAGAATTTCAAACATAAACTTCTGATAAGGGTCTCTGACTCATAAAATGCAGGATGTTGCTGAACTCTTTGTTTTCGGCATCACAGGGGCCCTATCAGCACTCCCTGTTCCTTCAATAGTTACACTCTTAGCAGCCCCAGCATTATTCTTTGCCTAGTATATAATCTAATGTTTCTTCCTTTCACATTGTTTTGTTTTTAACAAAATTCTACTTATTGTATTACTAAATGACATTAGATCAAAGAAGTACCATAAGAAAACAATAACTGTTGAATCAACAATTCTGTTGAACCAACAATTTCTGTGTCTTATGTTGCTTAATTTGTGGATGACAATATTGTACTAATGTGACTAAAGTTGCTAGCTATTGACCAAAATCTATGGTCCTCCTTCCAGGGTTCAGAGTTCTCACTGAAATGCAACGAGCCTCTCATATTTACTTGTAGCCATGTGAAATGTGAACAGAATGAATACCTTTCTAATGAGGGCATTTAAGGAACATATGGAGCCTCTCCATGGTCCAGAATCAGAGGACTTTAAGCCCCTAGAGGTACTGGAAAGTCAGAAGATGTTAGGTACCAGATTCTCCGAGGCACTACGTAGGCAAAAGCAGTTAGCTCTCTAGGAACATTGGGCTGCATTGGACCATTTCATAAGTGAAAATAAAACATTGTATGAAGCTACTAATATGTTTAAGTTTGCTTGTTCCTCCTGCATTACTATTACCCCAACAGAACCACTCATCATCAAATTCTACTTTATAGAACACAAAATATTGAGGAAAAAATTGAACATGTAAATCAATTATAAAAGCTAAACATAAGTATAATATATATAAGAGGCATTAATAATATAGATTTTTGTTTTTAAATGATGGATAATTAATAAATAATGATAAAATACCATAAAGTGCATGTTATGGGCCAGGACCTAAACAAACAGTCATTTAAGCATTACAAACATCCTGTAAATTTGTTGTTTTTCTTCATTGTACAGACATGGTAACTGAAGCTCAACAAAGGTAATTAGCCCAAGGCTGTAGACTCAGTGTTGGAGTTTGGAATTAAATAGAAGTCTTTGTTCCACCAAAGTTGATTTAGTTCCGTTATTATTTGCCATCTTCTAAAACACCTCTTAATGATTAGTCTCATTTTGTCTCTTTTTTTCACCACTGTTATTTACAGTAGTCTACAGGAGATGCCTCTGTCTTTTGATCAAAATTTACTCTAAGATCCTTTGGATGAGCCTATAACTCTTGTTACTTTGCTGAATCTAGTCAACTCGAATTTTATTTTCTAGTCCTGGCTCTTTGGCTCAGTGGTAGAGCATCTGCCAGTATGTGGATGTCCTGGGTTCGATTCCTGATCAGGGTACACAGGAGAAGCAATCATCTGCTTCTCCACCCCTCTCTTTTTTCTCTCTCTCTTTCCTTCCCATAACCATGGTTCAATTGGTTGGAGCAAGTTGGCCTCCCGTGCTGAGGATGGCTCTGTGGCCTGCACCTCAGGTGCTAAAATATCTCAGTTGCCAAGAAATGGAGCAACAGCTCTAGATGGGCAAAGCATCACCAGGTATGGGGCTTTGCCAGGTGGATCCCGGTCAGGGAGCATGCAGGAGTCTGTCTCTCTGCCTCCTCTCATCTCAGTTCATTAAAAACAAAAAGAAAAGAAAAGAAAGAAAAAAAGAAAAAAATTATTTTTCAGAGATTTAAAAATAATATAACTGATAAGGACCATCCCAGAGAGCTTTTTGTTTAAAGTCACAAAGAGGTTAATCTGTTTTGTGCTACTATTTGTGTAAATGCTAAAATAGGATTAATAATGTATATGCTTGTGTACACAGAGAATGTATTTGGAAAGCTATAGAAGAACCTTGTGATGTTTTCCTCTGATTTGAGATTATGAGGGAAAGAAACTTACATTCCCAGTAGGATTTTTGTGAATTTTAAATAACATATTTAACTCAGAAAATAAGGTAAATGCCTATTTTTTCCCCAGAAAAATATTCACATTTGTTATTCAGATTGCTCCTATATTAGACACATGTGACCAGATTTCTTTCTAGACAATATCTGTTCTTAATGACCATGCTGATTCTTCCACCTGGAATGTCTTTTCTATGCCAAAATCTAATTCATCTTTCATGGTGATTTGAAGTTTATCTGAAGCTTTTCTTGATTATGTCCCCATCAGAGAAAAATCAAATCATATTCTAATGTGTCGTTCTCTATTTGTGTATTTTGTACAATATTGGGCTATTCTGTTATGAGATCTCTGCACATAAAATATCAGATTATAAATTCCTTAAAATTAGTAATTACCTTGTTTTCAGCTCTGTTCCACAAAGTCTAGTCCTATCTGGGATAGAGTGACACAATAAATTATTGAGCTCTGGTTGAGTCAGTCCTCAGTGATATGTGAAGTGACTGACTTCTTCCAATTTACCCAGCCACGATTCAAATCTCTAAGACTTCCATATAACTTATCTCACATTCTCAAATCATGCATCATAATCTCTTTCCCAAGACACAGGCTCTGTTATTTTTCTTACTCACAAGACTCAGGCAATCTTTTCTTCATGATGGTATAAGAGAGTTAGGAGTTCTCATCTGTCTAGTCATCACACAGGAAACAAATAATGAATACAAGATACAGTATGTGTAGATACATTCATTTGTCACTGTGAAAATGGTTTTATGTTTTAATACAAATTTCTAAAAATCTTCAAACTCTTTTAAAGTTATTTTAGTCTTTTTTGCATAAATATTAGCAGAGACTTTTGAGCATGTTTAGTATAAATTATAAAAAACCATAAATAAATGAGTAAATTGGTGTTTGTATTAACTAGAGAACATTCCTAATATACTTTTCAATGGAATTAGCACTTATCTCTGCCTGCTAAATAATAATTCCTAGATTTACCTTAATCATTATTAGCATTTAATTTTATTACCAGTGATGCAATAAAATAAATTGGTGAGTAAAAGTCATACATTAAATACTTCTATTTTTATCTGAATTTACATATTCTTTGGAAAATGAGGATACTACATACAGAGTTAAAAATATAACCCAATTTATTATTCTTTTTTAAATTTCTTTAGTTATAGGTGGGGAGGCAGAGACAGATTCCTGCATGTGCCTGACTGGGATCCACCTGGCATGCCCACTAGGGGGCGATGCTCTGCCCTTCTAGGGGATTGCTACCGGAGCCAGCAGCCATTTTTTAGTGCCTGAGGCAGAGGCCATGGAGCAATCCTCAGCGCCTAGGGCCAATTAGCTCTAATTGAGCCAAGGATGCAGGAGGCGAAGAGAGAGAATGGGAGAGAAGCAAGAAGGGAAGGGGAGGAGAAGCAGATAGGCGCTTCTCTTGTGTTCCTTGATTGGGAACCCAATCCAGGATATCCACAGGCTGGGCCGTAGCTCTATCCCTGATGCTCTATCACTGAGCCAACTGACCAAGGCCTAACCCAAGTTGTTTTTAATAGTAACTAATAGCAACATTGTTCTTGAACCATGTGCAGAAAGTGAAATCTTAAGACAAGGTACAGTTTCACTTTATCAAGAATATTCAATAAGTGTATCCATTTCATAAACTTCTCTGTCAATTCTGAAACCAGCAAAACATGAAAAATAATGATCTGTAAACCGGTAAATTGAAAGAATGGAAGTAAAACACAAAGGCTTATAGCCATTAAAAAAATTTTTATTACGATAGATTTCAAAGTAATGAAAAGTAATTCCCAATTTGAGTGATGTAATAAATGACTAATGCAGATGACTTAGGTCATAGCTTAGACATTTGTTAATGGTATTGGATGAGAAACTATGGTAGAAAAGCTTTCCAGACAAAATTACTGAGATGTGAAAAACACCAAGTGAACTACATACACAATAGCACATGAGCAATAAATCTCCCTCATCCTCCCAGATGGCTGTGTTGTCCAAAATATGCACCATAGATTTATATGCATTCCTTCTATGCAGTGTTTATGCAACTTTAGCTGGGAACCTAGGTCACATTATTAATCTTTTTTTATTGATTTTAATTTATTGTGTTTACATAGATTCTAGTGTTGCCCCGAATGCATCCCCCTCCCCCATATTCCCCTCAACATCTCCCTTGCCCCCTCCCCATCACGCCTTCCCCCCTTCCCTTCAGTTTTATCACATTTTTAATCTTCATGGAATCTTTTCTGTTAATTGTTCTGCACAGCACTTAAGGAGAAGTCTGTGTTGTTATTCAAGTTATATGAGAGAAGCCAAATAGCATATGTGTATGTATAGATTCAGAACAATCAGAGAGATGATATGGCAATCCTGATGTTTTGCCTTTTGTCTCATGTTTTCATTGTATCATTAAAATAATCATGATTGTTTAATTTTTCACCTTAAAAATCTATGAAAATATAATATAAATCCAATAATACTCTCTAAATTATTTTTATGTGAATGGCCTTCAGTGTTTTTTATTCTCCTCTATGATTATTGAGATTAAAGAAGTAAAAACTAAAATGTAACCAACATGATAGAATCCTGATATATTACCTTCCATTTTGGATGGAGTAAAGAACCATTTTCAAAGGTTTGCATGGGTTTAAAATACATTTTGTGAAAATGTTAGTAAACCACTTAATTTTTGGAGGATTCCTTTTGGTTTATGCCTCTGCATGAAGAACATGAACAACTCTAGTAATTGCACTTGCGAGATATACCTTTAGGGAAATTGGTTGGGTGATTTTTCTTTGTTTTGTGGTTTCCCCCTTGAATGTTGAGGTGTTTCCTTACTGTTGAGATATTTGAAGGCAGAAGAAATGTATAATATTAAATTCTGGCTTGTTATATATTAAACTTGTTTAAAAGTATATATAGCTAGCTGGGTTTTCAAAACTCCCTTTATCATTTCCCTATTATGGTATTTTCATGATGCAAAAAAATAACTGGAGAGTAGTGTGAGGTCTGAGTGGGATCTGGGGTAAGACCTGGGGCATGATTCTGATGTGAATCATCATTCTCCCGATTTAGTGACTGCTGCTATTGGTGGTGTTGCTGACTTGCACCTCAGCAAGTGCCCCGCCCACCATGGAAACAGGACATAGCATGTCTGGTCAACATCAAATGGAAAGGTGTGACCCTTCTCCTTTCTGTGCAGCAAGTCATTGACTGGTGGCCTGGGCTCTGAGAGGGAACAATAATCCCCCCACATCTATGACATTCCTGAAGGGACCTAGGCAAGGAATGAGAATATGATGGACAAAATCTATATAAATGATTTCCTGAACTGTTTTATAATGTCAAACGCCAAGGTAAATAATTTCACTAGTCATCATCTTTGCTGAATATTATCTAAAGGCCATTTTGTTTATATTGCTAGGTTGGGTGTCAGCCTCTGGATTAAAAATTGGATTGTTGAGATTTATGAAGTAAACAGTAGGGTGAAATCCTGGATGAAAACTGAAACTAGCCCATATAAATAAAGAAAAGGGCTCATTAAAAGCTTGCCTATTGAAGCGTTCTGTTCCTTTGGAGTTTCGATTTCTCGAGTATGAGTTTGTTAAAAATATAATCATGAGCAGTAACCATAGAATCATCATGGATAGCAGTTGGTTCTATTATCGTTAGAAAAGATCAGGATGATATCAAAATAAAAATGGATAAAGCACTGCGTATCTCGGGTAGATGGTGAATAGTGGTTATTAGCCCTGGAAGGAATGCCTTCCCCCCAAACACCTGTTTTCTAATAAGAAAGGGCATTTAAAAACCTATATAGGTAGTTTCACTCATTCAATGAATATATTATAAATACCTGGAAAGATCTATGATTTTTCAGGAGACATTTTGTTGCTTTATTTTGTTTTCTTTCATGAGAGTGCTTTGTCTTTTACATTAGGAAAATCTCATTCATAAAATGACTGTTAAGAGGTAAAACAATAAAATTTCCAACCAACTTACCTTTTAAAATTTCTTTATTTTTTTCACAGTATAATTGACATACAACATTATATTCATTTTAGGCATATAGCATAATGATTTGTTATTTATATATCATGACTTGATCATCACAATAAGTCTAGTTAACATCTGTTTCCGTACATAGTTACAATTTTTTTTTTCTGATGAAACTTTATAGATTTACTCTCTTAGCAACTTTCAAATATGCAGTACAGTATTATTAACTACAGTCACCATGCTGAACATGACATCTATATAACATTTATTTTATAACTGGAAGTTTGTATATTTTGACTACCTTCAACTGTTTCATCCCCCATCTAACCCCTGCCTCTGACAATCACCAATACATTCTCTGTATCTGAGAGCTTGGTTTTAGTTGTTGTTGATATATTGCATGTTAACAACCAATGGTGATTTGGTGTAGTGAGAGTCACCAGTATAAGAAATAAAGTTGGAACAGGAATGTAATGCTGCTATGAGAAATTATGATTTGGCCTGAATGTTATTAAATATAAGCAAAGTAGAAAAGGAAATAAATGACTTAGAATCACATTAATCAGTGTCTTTCTTTGTCTCACACACATGCTTTCAGTACTGTGTCAATTTACAATTTTTAAAACCATATTTTATGGCTGATACATCAGAAAAAGGGTGATAAAAATAGGTGTAAAAAATAGGTGTTGTCTTCAGAAAGGCACTATATAGACTGTTGAAAAGTACTGAAGAAGCTACTGTTGATAGGAGCTGATTGATATGTTTTATGTCTATTAATACATATAACTATGTTAATAAGCTATGAAAACTGTAGCCAGTAAAGGGTAGATAAATAAGAAAGTGTTATTCATAACTTTTACACGGTGCAATCTAGGAATGGAGGTGTAATTTGAATGTAGAAGGCTGGAGGGAAAGGGAACTATGAACCCCAAAACTTACAATAAAGAAGAAAAGGAGGATTTCAACCCGAGGAGGTCCTCTGATTATTTCATGATATTGTTGTGGATCTAGACATGCACAGTGGGGTCTAAAAAGATTTAGCAGAGATGTGAATAAACAAGATGGAAAGGAGGGGATAAACTAAATGTGTTCTATAATTGATGTAATCAACTGTTTAATCTCAATCCCATTTGCCCCATTTGATTATGTTGACAAGTGAAAAGCACATTCATCTAAATTTTTAAAGTAGTTAGACATTAACCAATATGCGTTATCTAAATCGTATGTTGCAAATAAAAATTAGATCAATCATATAAATTGAAGCAATAAGGAATGACATTAAATTATTCAATGACAAGTAATTCTGTCTAGTTAAATGTCATACACATTTTTAAGAAATTCACTTGTCAGAAAGGTAGCTAACTGCCGAAATGATAAATAATATGACAAATGCAGAAAAAGGTCAATTAGTAATCTTCTGTTTTTGAAATCAACCTTTTCTGGCATTCATTTTATTATGGTTCTATTATTCCCTTTTATTTATAGAATGAAGGTTAGTACCTTTTATGACGTATGCATTTCTCATTCAGACTAAATAGAAATTAGGTATAATATTATATTTAAAGAAATCATAAGGCCCTGGCCGGTTGGCTCAGCGGTAGAGTGTCGGCCTGGCATGTAGGAGTCCTGGGTTCGATTCCCAGCCAGGGCACACAGGAGAAGCGCCCATCTGCTTCTCCACCCCTCCCCCTCTCCTTCCTCTCTGTCTCTCTCTTCCCCTCCCGCAGCCGAAGCTCCATTGGAGCAAAGATGGCCCGGGCGCTGGGGATGGCTCTGTGGCCTCTGCCTCAGGCTCTAGAGTGGCTCTGGATGCAACAGAGCGACACCCCAGAGGGGCAGAACATCGCCCCCTGGTGGGCATGCTGGGTGGATCCCGGTCGGGCGCATGCGAGAGTCTGTCTGACTGCCTCCCCTTTCCAGCTTTGGAAAAATGAAAAAAAAAACACAACCAAAAACAAACAAACAAACAAACAAAAAAGAAATCATAATACAGGGCTAGTCAAATCTTTTCCTTATAAATAGCTATATAGAAAATCAGGTAGTAAAACATACTTGAAAAGAAAAAAAATAGCTACTGTAATATTTATAACACAGAATTTAAATTAGAAAATAAAAAAATTCATCTCAATGATATAGAATTGTTTATTTTGAATATTTTTAGCAGATGCCAAACTATTTTTGAATTCACTTAAATGAGTTCAGGCTGTAATCACAACTGATTTAAAAAGAATTCTCCAATGATACAAGAATAGTGTGCTGTACTGTTATAGGAAGAGAATTGGAGTAATTCTGGTGATATTTTTTTTCAGGGTGAAAAAATTCTAGCTCTTCCTAGTACTGTATAAGGTTTTGAGATTGTCAGTGAAATTGTTTGTTAGATTGAGTAATACCCCTCCTTCAAAGAGACTCATATTCTGTTCTCTGGAACCTGTTAATATGGTATATATTTTAAAAGAGATTTTGCAGATGTAATTAAGATGATAACGTTTGAGAAGGATTGATTAAACTCTGCTAAAGTTAGAAAGAGATGCCACAGAAGGATAATAGAGAAAGGAGACAAGGAATTGTGAAAGGTGTTCTACCTGGTGTTGCTGTTTCTGAGATGTAGAGAACACCTAACCATACTTAGAAAGAGGCCTCTGGGTCTAAGGCTCAGGTGACAGACAGCAAAGAAACAGGGCCTCAGGCATGGTACAGTTTTGCCAACAAGTTGAATGGGCCTGGAAACAAATTCTGCCCTAGGACCACCAGAGAGGAACACAGCTAAACCATGACACTGGCCTTGTGAGACATGAACAGAGAAACTAGCCAGAGTGCGAGCCTTGAAAAAAACAGAGAAATAAATTTGTGTTGGTCTGAATGATGAAGTGTTTGGTAATTTGGAACAGTACTAATAGAAAACAAACATATTTCTTATGTGAAACATTGTTTTCTTATGTGAATTTCTGGTATCAAAATATTTTTTCTACTGGTTTAAGTGTCATAGCAAATACCTCAAGATCATGATGAAATTAGTTTCCCCACGAAAAGAAACCTCAGAGAACTCTCTCTCACTCTCTCTCTCCCTCTCTCCTTTTCTCTGTCATGTGAAGACACATCAAGAAGGTGGCCATTGGAAAACCAAGAAGATAGCTCTCACTAGAACCTGACCATTTTGGCACCCGCTTCTAGAACTGTGAGAAAACAAATTTCTGTTGCTTGAGTTACCCAATCTGTGGTATTTTGTTATGCTGATCTAAGCAGACTAAGACAGGCCATTATACAGATTTTCTGTTTCACTATCCCCAAAAGATTCCTGTCCAGTCTATTTCTGGGAAAATGGTGTTTTTTCAGAAAATCTACCTCTTATAGTCTGGATGTGTTTGCTTTGCATTGCTCTGCTCTTTTTTTCTTTCTTCTTTTTCTGAGTTTCGATAGGTGGAAGCTTATAGTCTTGATTTGATAACATTATTTTCTAATGTAAATATTATAGCACTAAAATTTCTTATCACTGTATTAACTACATCCCACAAAATATATATAATACTTTTCATTTTCATTCAGTTCATTTTTTAAAATTTCTTTTTGATCCACAGATGATTTAGAAGTCTGTATTTAATTTCCAAGTGTTTGAAGATATTCTTATTATTTTTCTTTTGTTGATGCTCAGTTGGTTCCATTATATTCAGATAACATAGTTTATGTATTTTCAATTCTTTTACATTTTCGGGGTTTGATTTTTGAATTCATGTGATCTATTTTATCAGTTGTTTCAGTGGTACTTCTAAAGAATATATCATATGTTCTGCTGCTTTTGGATGAAATGTTCTAGAAATGTTGATTAGGTTCTGTTGGCTGGCAGTGTTGGCCAGTTCTTCTGTGTTCTAGCTGATATTCTCTCAAGTAATTTCTGAGTCAGGTGATTTGATGTCTCTAATAATTATGGATTTATTTTTTTTTCTTTTTAGTTCTATCAGTTTTTGCTTTTAGTATTTTGAAGCTTTCTAGCTGGTGCCTATGCATTTATCTTTTAATTGACATATTTAAGTCATTTACATTTAATGTAATTTGTGATATTAGAACTGAAGTGTGCTTTTTTTTTCCATTTTATTTTATTTTCAATTTTTCTCTCATTCTCTTGGTTTTCATGTTTTTATTTTTTATATTTATATTTATTTTTCTTGTCTTGGTGTGGACTACTTAAACATTTTTTTAGAGTTCTGTTTTTGATTTATCTATAGTGTTATTGAGTGTATTACTTTCTATCACTCGTTTGCTCTAGATATTTAATTATGTATGCATAACTTATTAGAGTCTATTGGTTTTGACATTTAGTGGTTGCCATCTGTTAGGGATGGGGGCGGGGTTTGTGTGACTATAAATGGTAACATAAGGGATCTTTGGGGTAGTGGAACAGCTCTTGAATTTGGTAGTAGTTACTTAAGTCATGTGGTCATGATTAGTTATTTTTAAATCAGGAGATAATAAAAGATTTTAAAGTAATATAAAATATCAGCTAAGTAGTGGTCTTATCTGAACTAATCAGCAAACATAGTTGTATTTGGCAGTTCTTAAATTATTCTTTAAAATAACATAAACATCCAACATGCAGTTAATATTATACTTTCTATTTTTCCCTCTTATCAATAGACATCCTTATTTATTTATTTATTTATTTATTTATTTTTATTTATTTTTTTACAGAGACAGAGAGAGAGTCAGAGAAAGGGATAGACAGACAGGAATGGAGAGATGAGAAGCATCAATCATTAGTTTTTCATTGCGCATTGTGACACCTTAGTTGTTCATTGATTGCTTTTTCATATGTGCCTTGACTGTGGACCTTCAGCAGACCAAGTGACCCCTTGCTCGAGCCAGTGACCTTGGGTCCAAGCTGGTGAGCTTTTGCTCAAACCAGATGAGCCCACGCTCAAGCTGGTGACCTCGGGGTCTCAAACCTGGGTCCTCGGCATACCAGTCCAATGCTCTATCTACTGTGCCACTGCCTGGTCAGGCTTTTTTTTTTTTTAATTTAGTCATCCATATTTATAAGACATGATTTTTTTTTTTTTTTTTTTTTGTATTTTTCTGAAGCTGGAAACGGGGAAAGACAGTCAGAGAGACTCCCGCATGCGCCCGACCGGGATCCACCCAGCACGCCCACCAGGGGGCGATGCTCTGCCCACCAGGGGGCGATGCTCTACCCCTCCAGGGCGTCGCTCCGTTGCAAGCAGAGCCACTCCAGCGCCTGGGGCAGAGGCCAAGGAGCCATCCCCAGCGCCCGGGCCATCTTTGCTCCAATGGAGCCTCTGCTGCGGGAGGAGAAGAGAGAGACAGAGAGGAAGGAGAGGGGGAGGGGTGGAGAAGCAGATGGACACTTCTCCTGTGTGCCCTGGCCAGGAATCGAACCCGGGACCTCTGCACGCCAGGCCGACGCTCTACCACTGAGCCAACCGGCCAGGGCTATAAGACATGATTTTTAATTATTTAACTAGTCATTATCTTTATAGATAATCACTCACTCATTCTAGTTCAATGAGCATTGACTAGACAACAGTAAAATGAATTGTTAGAAACAGAATGAATTTTCATTTTCATATAAAAATCATATTTCTATAGAAATTTATAAAAGGAGAAAGAAGACAATACCATGGTAATTAAAATAACCATGTTATACTTAAGGATTATTATGTTCTATACTTGATGAAATTTTTCACAGAGAAATGGTTGACAAGTATATTTAACTCATATGATAAATTCCTTTTCAAAATACATTTTTATGGGAAGAAAATATAACAATATATGAGTGACATATGCCTCTTTATTTTTAGATACATTTAGTATATTTTTGTATTTTCTTTACAAAAATCATTGTTATTGAAATTTAACATGAGAAAAAGACCTTTTTAATACTTAAAAGGTATTGTCAGAAATACCATCAGCAGTCATACTTTTCAGAAGAGAAAGCATTACTTTCCATTCTGAATTTATTCAAATGTATTATTACATTAAATGTTCAACTAATACAAAGATTTATAAAGATTAAGATAAATATTACATCACTATCTCTAAACTTAATTACTTTTATAAATTTGGTAATTATTGATTTAAAAAATATTTCTTATTTTGTTTTTCTCTTTTCTTTCTCCTTTCTTCCCTTTTATTTATCTGAATACAGACATTTACACATATACACATGTATTTATCAGGTTGCTAAAGTGGGGCTCTTTCTATCTCATTTTTCTGTTAGTATTATGAGGTGTAAAACACCCAAAGTGAGTGTAAAACACTGCTGCTATTCTGTTTAGTGGTCCTATCAGTATCTTAGAGCAGTGTTGAAGTCCCCAACTGTCATTGTGAATGTCTATTTCTCCTTCTAGTTATCTCAGTTAAATGCTTCATATATTTTGAAGCTTTTTTTTTTAATTATTTTTATTTATTCATTTTTTAGAGAAGAGAGAGAGAGAGAGAGAGAAGTGGGGGAGGAGCAGGAAGCATCAACTCCCATATGTGCCTTGACCGGGCAAGCCCAGGGTTTTGAACCGGCGACCTCAGCATTCCAAGTCGATGCTTTATCCACTGCGCCACCACAGGTCAGGCTGAAGCTTTTTAAGATGCATTCATGTTTAAGATTGTCTTCTTACTTTGGTGAGTAGATTCATTTATAATTACACTAATTCTCTTTTAGTCTTTAGTATTATATAGTTTTGCTTTTAAATCTATTTTGTCTGCTTTAATATAACCATTCTAGTTTATTCTGATTAGTGCTTATATGGTCTATATATTTTATACTTTAATTTTAATCTAGTTATATTGTTATATGTGAACTGAGCTTTTTTTTAACAGGATATAACTGAATTATAATTCTATCCAATTTAACAATCCTGGTCTTTGAGTTGATGTTATAAGGTCATTTTTTATCCAATACAATTTTTTTTTTTTTTTTTTACAGAGACAGAGTCAGAGAGAGGGATAGATAGGAACAGACAGACAGGAACGGAGAGAGATTAAAAGAATCAATTATCAGTTTTTCGTTGCGACACCTTAGTTGTTCATTGATTGCTTTCTCATATGTGCCTTGACCATGGGGCTACAGCAGACCGAGTAACCCCTTGCTCTAGCCAGTGACCTTGGGTCCAAGCTGGTGAGCTTTGCTCAAACCAGATGAGCCCACACTCAAGCTGGCAACCTCGGGGTCTTGAACCTGGGTCCTCCACATCCCAGTCCTACGCTCCATCCACTGCACCACCGCCTGGTCAGGCTAACACAATTATGATGTTGAGTCAAATTCTACATTTTATTATCTTTTTCCATTTGTTTCTTTCATATTTTGTTCTTCACTTTCCCCTTTATTGACCTTTAAAAGTAAAATAAAGTTTTTTTAGTATTCAATTTTAATATAAGCATAATGCTTTGTATATAGTTATTTAGTTTTGTTTTTATGTTGTTGATATAGAAGTTATAATATACATGTTAAACTTATATAATATAATATAATATAATATAATATAATATAATATAATATAATAGACTATAGTTTGCAAATTGAGACCTTTGATGATAATGAGATGGGGTGAATATACTTTGCAGATAAAGTAGATATAAATTTTGGAGGCCACAGGTATGATTGTAATGGATTAAATGATGGTTCTTCAAAAGATATGTCCTAATTCCTGAACCTGTGAATTTTACTTTAGTTTTTCTTCCTTTTTACGTGAGAGGAAGGGATATAGAGAAACATACTTCCACATGTGCTCCAACTGGAATCCACCCAGCAACACCTATCTGGGGTCAATGCTTTGCCCATCTGGGCGGTGCTTGCAACTGAGCTACTTTTAGCACCTGAGGCAGAATCTCCATAAAGTCATCCTTAGTGCCTGGCCAATGTGCTTGAACCAATAGAGCCACGGGCTTCAGGAGGGCAGGAGAGTGGGAGGGGGAGGCGTGGAGAAGCAGATGGTCACATCTCCAGTGTGGTCTGACCAGGAATCGAACCTAGGACATCCACATGCCGAGCAGTGCTTTACCACTGAGCCACCCGCCAGAGCCAACATTATTTTGTATATAAACTTCTAAAGATAGAATTAAATATAGGATCTTAAGATGAGGGGATCATCTTGAATTATCCAGGTGAGTCATATGTCCAACAACATGTATATGTGTAAGAATGAGACAGAGGGATATTTTTTTATGCTTAGGGGACATTTTAAACAGCAAAATTGCCAAGGAAACATGCAAAGATGGGAGGGGAAAGAGGTGACAGAAAGTCAACAGTGAAAAAGTCACTTGTTTACAGTATTAGAATTCGAACAAGAAGGGAGGGCTTTGCCTTATTTGACATCAGCTAGGACTATACATGTCAAGAGAGTCAAAGTTTTGCAGTACTTTGTATTGCCACAAATAACCACAAAATGCCAGAAGTATTAATTTTGGGGTTACAAATAAATGTTAGTGAATAGATGATTTTGCAAAAGCAGGATTCATAAATAAAAAAGAACAATTGCATATTCCTCGAGATTAAGCTAAATGCTAAGAGAAGGCATGTGATGATGGTTATGGTTCCGTATAGCACATTTAGCTCTGTGTTGTTTAGCAGATCATCCTACATAGAGTTGGCAGGAGATGTTCAGGTTATGCGTCTGGGTTTCTAGTACAAGGAAAGAATCTGTGTATTGTTTATCTGACACACTCTACATAATTTTTAATTTTGCCATTCCACTGATCCAGAGGCCAGTAATTCAGGAGGAAGTAGAGTCTATTTGTCAAATAGATTATCTGAATGAAAGGTAATCAATTAATTCATATCCATTTAAAAAGAAAAGCAACAAATCAAACAATCCAAAGTTGCTATGTCAGCGAGCCTTATATTTATTATGCCACTTAATCTCCAAACAACTCTGTAACAGATTACATTTCTTTTTTGGCCAAATATGAACTCAAGACTCAGAATGATTCATCAACTGGCACATGATTTCATAGATAAATCTGATGGAGAATGGATAGTAACACTCATATATAACTAACTGCAAAGTTCATGACTCTTCCTTGTCTCATCCTTTGCCCTTTGCCACTTACTCACACCAATTTCTTTGTTTTAACAACAAAATTCTCTTTGCTGCCTATAATGGCAAAATATTGTGCTAATTCCTGCTGCTACAGCTTACTATGTCAGCTTCGGAGCAGAAAACAAAGCAGCTGATATCCTTAAAAGCGTGGTTTTCTGAAAACTTCTGCTGGGGGGTAACTAAAAGGAAAATGTCTTTTACTTTCAGTGTGAAGTATTAAATCACATGGACAACATAGGACAATACAGTTTTGAAATAATTAAGCATAGTAATTTCTTTTATCTCAGCATTGATATATATATATCAAAGAAATTATATATATAATCTCCTAAAGCAGAAAGAGACAGAACAAAGTCAATGGTCACACATTTGTGTTTGCTAATGTGAAATCAGCAAGTGATTTTGTTTCAGTTACAGAGAATTGATTTCATTCTATAAACTTAAATTAATGTTCTTTATGTCTAGGAATTATTCTTATTTAACATAGTTTCAAATTTACAAAAAATTATCAAGCCCAGCACAAAAGATTTTTTTCCCTCTACTCTTTGATAAATTGCCAATCTGCTGCTCTACAAATAACATTCTTGTATAAATCCACAGTACAACTATCAAAATCAGAAAGTCATCATTGATATTTTACTATCATTTTATCCTGAAATTATTTTCAAATTTCACCAATTGTGCCAATAGTGTCCTTTATAAGAAAATGAATCAGTTTAAAATCACTGGTAGAATTCAGTTCCTATATCACTTTAATCTCCTTGAATTTGAACCAGTTCTTCAGTCTTGCCTTGATGGCTGTGACCTTGATACTTGGCAGATTATAGGCTGGTAATTTTGTACAGAGTCTCTGGTGTCAGTTTTTCCAATGATTTTTTTCTTGATCAGATTCCACAGGAATGTCACAAAAGTGATGTGTTTATTCTACTTGCTATGTCTTTATAAATGGCATTCTATATCAGTTTGTGCCACGGCAGTGATATTAATGTCAATGATCTAACTACAATGTTTTAAGTAAGTTTTCTCCACTATAGAGGTAATATCCTTTTCCTGGTCATCAATAAATATTTTAGGGGCAGAAACTTATATACCCTTTTAACATGCTATTTCTTATTGAAATTTTAAATAGTTATTTTCAAATTGATATCTGCATGGACTAAAACTTTCTTAGTTTAATTCAGTATGTTATAATCTGTTACTATTATTATTTATTTAGGTGCCCAAATTGTTTTAAAGTTAGATGTGGTAGCCACTTCAGCCTGAACTCCTGTGGCTTATGTCACATTCAACTATTCTTCGAACTATTTGTGATGGATCCGGAAGTACATAAAGTAGCATGAAGGTCATAACAGTCAAATCTATTTTAACCTGATGTAGTGGGGACCAAACAGTACAGTCTTGGCAATGGACAGTCAAGAGACAAGTACAGTGTGTCTAAGGAAAGTACGGTGTGGAAATGCTCTACCAAAGGTATGCATGGGGTACAATTGGAGCACAAAGTGGGCAAGTAGATTACAGGTGAAGAAACAGTCTAGGAGAACTCTCTGGGGGTGCCACCTTTCATAGTCTAATCTCTGTGTCTGAATTGAAAATGTTATAGGCTCACCCAAGACTTTACCTTATTCTAAGGCCTATCCAAAATTGCTGACATAGTTTAATCTGACAGTGAAAAAAACATTTTTTATCTTTGGAAGATATCTCTGGTTAAGCTATAAATAATTGATTGTGGGTGCTGATATCATTTGCTAACTCCAGATGCAAAGACTCATAAATAGAATAAGTTCATCATCGTTACACATACATTCAATAAGCTAAGCAAATATAAATGAATGGTTATTAATTGTGAAAATATGATGAGCTGACTATATATGTGATACAAAAGAGTGAGGGAGTTGGAATCATGGGCTAGGACCCTACATGATCTATGAAGAGTTTCTGAAGAGGTAAACATATGGTTAAACCGGAAATAGAAATAGGAACTAGTCATGTAAAGAGAAGAATATTTTCCAGGAAGTAGAAATAATGTATCATACTATATACGAAAATGCTGAGGGTTATGATATTCATATTGTATTTTGAAAATATTGTTTATTGCTAGCTAAGGCCACTTCCCAGAAACCAGCTTATCTGAGAAAACTTGGAAGGTGACACAGCTCACATTTAGACCTTGAGGGTTTGCTACTGTTGGAGCAGCAGCAACTCTCTCTTTCCTTTATTTTTTTCCTGCTCAACTTCAAATCTAACTACAGTGAGACATTCGTCTCCACAGGGTTCAGTTTCCTGACAACCCCCAAATAAAACAATCTCTCTTCACAGTTAGTTAAGGGCATTTTATTTTTTGTCCCAATTCTTCAGCAAATGGGGTACATTCTAGAGAATCACTAAAAAAGAAAAACAGAAATACACTTAAACAAATACTAATATTGAGAATAGTTTCCAGGATTTATTTTTAACATGGGAATCTCAACTGACAGTAAGAGTTCTATCACTAACGTCTATGAGGAAATAGTATCAAAATGGTAGCTTTGCATTATTTCAAAACTTGAGGTATTTTTCCACATAGCTTCCACATATTCGTTTAATGAGTTCCTAATTTTAAATCAAAGACATAAAATCTAGGAGGGAAAATGCATATAACTACAAACAAGTGTTTTATATAAGTATTTCATCATAATTCTTTCAGCTAACTTTACAGTGAAGATAAACCAACCTTAGGGAATTCTAGAATGCAAAGTTATATGAGATTCCCAACAGAGTATAATTGTGAACTAAAATACCTTTTACATTCTTGCTTTTTAGTTCCCTTACGGAAGAATTAAAGATATGAAAGCTATAACTCACATGTAAAACATTTTTGAAATAACATTAGACTTTTGTTTAGATATGTGGTCAGATAACACATTATAAAACAAGAATAATTGTGGTATAATAGAATAAGTACATATAGCAATAGTTACAAGATCTTTACAGTTAATACCATGTGGTTTCCATAATTTTCTATATTTCTCCTGATATAAAATAAATATTAAAATTAAAAAATCATTTAACTAAGTATTTAGTGTCATAGACTCAGTTGTGTCGCTCTAAAATTTATGCGTTCAAACTGTAACTTCGCTCCAGTATATCAGAATGCCTGGAGATAAGGCCTTTAAAGTAAAAATTAAGTTAAAATGAGGGCATTAGGCTAGGCCCTAATCTAATCTGACAGATCCTTGTAATAAGAGACAATTAAGGCACACAGAGAGACATCAGGAAGGTATGTGGGCATTGGGAAAAGAACACATAAGAACACAGAGAAAATATGGCCATGGAAGGCCAGGGAGTGAGAGACCTTAGAAGAAACTGAACCAGCTGAAACCTTGACCTTGGACCTCTAGCCTCCAGGACTGTGAGAAAATTTTCGTTGTTTAAGCTATTTTGTCTGTGGTATTTTGTTAGGGTAAACCCAGAAAACATACAGTTTATAAAAACATTTGCCCATAAATAATATAAACAAAAATTATGTTTCCTACAAAATGAATAGATTTTTCACTAAATAGTTTAAAATAATTTGAGATGAATTTCATGTTTTAGTTTATTTCTAGAACAATAGCTCCTCTATTACTTTACCTCCATTGCAGTTAAATAGTTAAAGAAGTTATCCTCAAAATGATTTCAACCAAAATAATATAAAGTAAAAATATAAGAAAGCATAAAAGGAAGATTCTTATTCTATATTAACTTTATGAATAAAATGTTTATATGATATATTATTTTGTAAATGTCATACTTTGATTAAATATATAGCTCACTTAACAAATTATGCAAATTAGCAAGTGAAATGGATAACTTGACCCTCATAATTGCTAATGTATATAAAATTGTCAACAATCTAAATATGCATGAAATAAATCTATAAAATATGTTATATGAGCAATAAAATATATAAAATCAAGAGCTAAAGTATTTAGCTTAGTCAGTAAAACTTGGTAAATGTAGTAATTAAACAATTTACTGAAACAGCAAAATATGCCAATAAAAAAGAGAGAGCAAGGAATCTTGTTTATTAAACTCTAGTATTGGATCATCAATAGTTCCAGATGATTTGACTTGAAAAAAAGCTGTTTTAATGATCTATTCTTCTCCATCAGCAAATTATATTCCTCAATCATTGATCTATATAAAAAATTAATTGGCTAACTATGGGATTTTATGATTGCAACAAAAAAAATTTATTGAGATACTAAAGAGTTTATATGCATAATTTTAAAATCTAAAGTGGCATCTTATAGGTTTTTGCAGCTTCCTACTATTAAATTCCCTTCAGACCTCATCCACATACTTTTTAATTTTTTTTGGCAAGCATTAACTGACAGATTATTATGGGCTACAAAATTAAATTCTTAAATAAAAATAAGTAGTAATAATAAGCTATTTTTGAGGATTTCACATATGGGATGACCTAGTGATGGATACCAGACTATCTCTTCTCCCATATATAACCTTAAACTGGACAGAAAATAAAAAGCAACTCTTTTCAGAAACTAGGCTACAGTGAGTATATGACTGCTATTCCTGAGAACATCTAAACTCATGCAGCGAGCCCCATGATATCCCTAGCTCTATGAATAAAACAATTTCCCAACCACAGAGCAGTAAACTAGGGACCAAGAAGAGAGTAATGGCTTTACTGAGCCGAGGAAGCAGACACCAGAGTTTAAGTCAGTTGGAGAGGAGAAGGTTATTTTGCAGAGAGGAGACCCCAAATTCTGTGTGTGGTTTTCTGTAAGAAATTGGATGAAGGCTGCAGTGCATATTTGCAGGGTGAAACTATAGGCATCTTACAATAGAGTAAATACTATAGGATTAAAAAGCAAGTAGAAATATTAGGGACCAACTAGTTTTGGGGAGCAATTAAGTCCTGATAAGCAAGAGTAGAGAGACCATATTAATGGGCTATTACCTTTTCTGCTTATATCTGATACACGAGAGAGGCTGGGTCCTCTGAGTCATGTACATGCTCTAAAATAAGACCTATTGTATGCCACCATAAGAAAGCCTAAAACCAACAGTGAGACCTGCAGGCATTTGAAATTAAGTACTCACAACTCGTAGGGCTTTGAAAAAGACCTTGGACTTTCCACAAAGCTATCCAACAAAGCATGAAATTGAATTTACACAAGTTTATTAAACAAAATTTCATTTTTCATGAGAAAACAACATAATATAAAATTCTTATAATGTACCATTAATGATATTCACTATATTTAACAGGTTATTATACATGCAAAGAAACTAGAACGTGGAAATCATAGTTTTTGTTTGACTTCTTAAAAGCAAAGAAAGCAATTAATTGAAAATAGCTTTGAGATGGCCCCAATTTAGCAGAAAGATATAGCAAATCAGTGATTCTAAATATATGCATAAAATTAAAAGAAAGTATCTTATAAAATTAAAGAAAAATATGCCAAATAATTTAAATAGAAAAATAAAAATCATGAAAAATCAAAAATTTCTTTAAATGCTTACTTTATTGATTTTAGAAAAAGGAAGGGAGAGAGAGGAACTGTTTATGATATTGGAGATACAGCAAAAATTCTCTGACCTATCATTTCGAAGTAACTAACACATTTACTATCATTTTGGTCACTATGAATGTATGCAGTAAATATTACATAATAGGAAAAATGCTGCAATATTCAGCAACAGCTAGTAAACACTGTAGTCATTCTACTTGGAGAAATTAGCTCTGGGAAAAATAGCCAGTCATGTGTACAAAAGATTTCAGTTTATGATTTTCATAAAGCAGAGAGCCTAAATGTCTCAAAATAATAGATTGATTTAAAAACACATCAGTATAATTAAGTAGTAGTTTCCTCAACTCTGGTCATCAGAATCAGTTGAGGAGTTTAAAATACATGTTAAGCAAAAGAGCAGTACCTAGTAGTATGTGTGTCATAATATAGTTTTTATTAACATACAACACACACAGAGAGAGAAACACATATAAAGTATCATAGAGTAGCTTCATTAACACTAAAAGGAGCAAAACATTTAAATAATAATTACAAATAATATAAATTATGGTGTCATGACTAATATTTAACAATTTACACTTAGAAGGCAATATCAAGATATGCAGATGCTTCTGTTTTTCTTGTTTTAAGTTTAAAAACCTAATTTAGAGAAAGGTCTTTTAAATTGCCTTCCTAAGAAGCCTATATTTTGAAATTGTAGACAGCTGAAGGGGCACACATCCTAAAAATAGAAGACTAAACTACAGTTTCATTGCCTTGACAGATCAGACTTGTAGAGGAATAAGAGGAATATATAATGCCTGCTACTTAGAGCACTCTGGTAGCATAGCTAAATGAATGGCTCTTGTGATGAAGATTCAAATCTCTGCTCTTCGTAAACAAGCTAAGACTATTTACTTGTGCAGAAAGCCATCAAGTATATAAAGTCATTAAGTTGAGATTCAAAACAAGAAAATTTCATTGGAGGTAGAAGACAAAATTCAGATTGAGGATGCTGGTGAAGTAGAAAATAATCTTCAAACTTTCTGATATGCAGTTAGTTATCTGGAAAGAACTTTGCTTAGGCTTTGAAATATGACTGACATTATGGTGGCAGTTTCTTGAAAACTTTATAAACTCTGTTTTATCACAGATATTTGGCATATGTGGCATTCCTGTTTAACAATTTGATCAACAAAGTTTAGCATACAAAAATGTGTAGAATATAATTTTTTAAATTAACATACAACCAATCTTCACAATGGGAAAATAATAATGAACATACCTATACTTGGGGTGAGTAAAACGTACTTCAAGGCACTGTGGTGACTTGGATCATTGTTAAGAGTCTCTGTTCTCCCCGAATAAGTATTTCAGTTAAAGAGGGTAATGAGGATGATTTAAGCACCAATTCTCAGAGACATTACATACTAGTTTTTACTGTTGTATAGTTTTACTCATATTTGTTTTGTTTATAGATTTATAATGATCAGAATTATAAATAAATAGAATTTTTTAGATAGAGGAAACTATGTTGTCCACCCAAGGATATAGTTATTGACAGTTTTGTAGTGTAAGTTAAAAAATGTTGACCACTTTATTTTATAGAATGAAAGAATAAAACAAAACATCAAGCTGACTCATTAGTTCTGAAAAATTATTAGGGCCATGAGAATATTTCTCAACCTTTTTCAATATGGGGTCTGGTGTAGACTCTACAAGGGAGGATTGTTAGATTCAGGGAGTACTGGGGCTGCCAAAGAGTGTAACTATTGAAGGAACAGGGAGTGCTGCAAAGAGTGTAACTATTGAAGGAACAGTAAGTGCTGATATGGCTCCTGAGAGGCTGGGAACAAAGAAGGTCAAAGACCCTTATCAGAAGTTTAGGTTTGAAATTTGCCACTAAGCTAAAACCGGCCCCTTTTGCTATGCCAGCCCCTGTTGCTATGCCGGCCCCTGTTGCTATGCTGCGTGTGACCTCCCTAGCCAATAGCTAAACTGCCACATCTGCTTCTGTCCTATGCTTGCTCACTTAGGATATATAAGGGCCTGGCTGTAAGCTCCAGGTGCGGCTCCCATTTGCAGCTCCTTGTGAGCACGGTGTCTCCGGACATCTCGGGAGTTCGCCCCTGCGCAGGTTAAACTGGCCAATAAAGTAACATCTTAACTCCTGAAAGTCTCCGACATTTGTTCTCATACCTGGCGGATGCTACATTTTGGGGGCTCATCCAGGATTCTCCCTTGGCGGAGTTTTGGGTCGGAGACCCGAAGGACAGCTCGAGCTGAGTAAGTACTCTTTGAGGATCCTCATTTGGTTTTGGTTTTGAGCTCCGGAGCATATAAACCTGAGGTAGTAGGTGGGATGCTGTTGGTAACCTACCCAGGGCTTTCAGAAGTGGGACGCTGTTTTCTGAAAGGAATTGTTAACTCTAGGAGTTAACTTTGGTAGTGACCAGTCACATTAGGAATTCGTTTTGTGCTGCGCTGCGTTTTGTCTGAGCTCAAATGACTGAGTTGAGTGTGAGAGAGACAAGTGTGTTCCTTGTGTTAATAGTGTGTGTTGCCTGTATCCTACCCTTTCTCATTATTCCTGAGTCATCTAGGATGGGACAACAGAAGTCTGTGCCGGGATCCCTGCTTGAGTGCCTGTTGAAGAATTTTTCTGATTTCCAGAAGAGGGCTCAGGGGTACGGAGGTCCGCAGCCGAGTCCAGGTTTCCTCCGGACCTTGAGCCAGCTGGAATGGCCTACATTTAATGTAGGACAGCCCCACAGAGGGCACTTTGACCTTCCAATTTTGTTTGCTGTCAGAGCCATGGTCTATAGGGCTCCCCACCCAGACCAATACCTGTATATAGATGTGTGGGTAGATACAGCCATTTTGCCTCCTCCTCCGGGAGGGCAGCCATTTTGCCTCCTCCTCCGGGAGGTGCATCCATTTTGCCTCCTCCTCTGGGAGGCGCAGCCATTTTGCCTCTCCAGGAGGCGCCGCGGGCACCAGATGCTGGCCCACAGGCGCCTCATCTATGTGCCTTTTTCCACTAGTGATTTATACAATTGGAAACATCAGAATCTCCCATTTTCCGAGAAACCTCAGGGACTAATATCTCTCCTTGAGACCATTTTTAGGACCCATCAACCCACATGGGATGATTGTCAGCAGATTTTACAAACCCTCTTCACTTCTGAAGAAAGGGACAGAATAATGAGAGAAGCTACTAAGGCGGTATTAGGAGAAGAAAGGGAAACTTAGGAGGGAAGAAGGGAAATAGAAGATGTTCTCCCATCTCAACCTCCTACCTAGGACCCTAATACCGCTAGGGGAAGGGACGCGCTCCTCCAGTATCGCCGGGCCCAAGGCAGCAGCTAGAAAGCCAACCAACTTCAGTAAGGTTAGTGAAATCATCCAGGGAAGAGAGGAATCCCCAGCACCTTTCTAGAAAGAATCATAGAGGCTTACAGAGTATATACCCCTCTAGATCCTGAAGCAGAAGAGAACAGGAGATTAGTAAATATAACCTTTGTGACTCAGGCCGCTTCAAATTTTAGGAAAAAGCTTCAGAAGATTGAGGGGTTCGAGGGAGAGAATAGAAGCAAGCTATTAGAGATAGCCCAGAAGGTATATGTCAATAGGGATGATCCGGAGGTTGGCAGGGCGAAGGAAGTTGCCAAAATTCTGATTGCTGCCACTGCCCAGAAACCTCCTCCCAAAGGAAAAGGGGGACAGAGGAAGGGTCAAGGACAGCGAATAGACAAGGATCAATGTGCCTATTACAAGGAGAAAGGGCACTAGAAAAGAGAGTGTCCAAGGTTGAAGGCTGACAGTCAAGGGCCAAGAGGTCTTGCTCCAAACCTTAGACTGACGGGGCCAGGGCTCCATTCCCGTTGGCTCCCAGGAGCCCATGGTCACCTTAGCAGTTGAAGGAAAGCCAATAGACTTCCTAGTCGACACAGGAGCCACCTACTCAGTCCTAAAGAAACCACAGGGCCAGATGCAGAAGACAACTACTAAGATAATAGGGGCAATGGACAAAGCAGAAGCCTACCCATGGGCCACCACAAGAATTACTGACTTAGGTCAAGGCACCATCACCCACTGCTTGGAAGGGACTTATTGCAGAAACTTCAGGCCACTATAACCTTCCAATGGGAGGAAAGCCCTATGGGGAACAAAGAGGCAGAGGTCAGCATGGAAGTAACTGTCCCACTGTCTGAAGAACACTTACTTGCCACCATCCTAGAAGGTAAGGAGGCCAAGGAAAGGGTTCCAGATGCCCTGCGTGCCTGGGTACCTGAGGTTTGGGCGGAAACCAACCCCCCAGGTTTGGCTGCTCACCAACCACCTGTCCTGGTGCAACTGCTTAGCACTGTTAGACTGGTTAGGATCAGGCAGTACCCGGTCCCAGCCCGAGCTAGACAGGAAATCACCCGGCACTTGCCACGCCTGCTGGAGGCAGGCATCCTTCGAAGGTGTCAATCAGCCTAGAACACCCCACTGCTTCCCGTCCAGAAACCGGGGAGCCAAGACTATTATTGTCCAGTCCAGGACTTGCGGGAGGTGAATGCACAGGTAGAGACTATTCATCCCACAGTGCCCAATCCATATACCTTACTAAGCTCATTGCCCCCAACCCATACCTATTATTCTGTCCTAGATTTGAAGGATGCTTTCTTTTGTATTCCCCTGGCACCTCAGAGCCAAGGGATCTTTGCCTTTGAATAGAATGACCCAGATAATAGATTGGTGGGGCAGTTCACTTGGACCAGACTACCACAAAGGTTTAAGAATTCCCCCACCATTTTTAATAAAGCCCTCAGCAAAGATCTGCAGGCTTTCCGCTTCTCCCATCCATCAATCGTACTGCTCCAGTATGTAGATGACATCCTCATAGCTGCCAAGGATGAAGGAGAGTGTGAGGAAGCTACCTCGGACCTGCTACAAGATCTCGGGTGAATAGAGTATCGAGTCTCTGCCAAGAAGGCCCAGATTGTGACGCAAACTGTAAGTTATTTGGGTTATAACTTACAGGGAGGGCAAAGGGCATTATCCAGCCAGCAAATTCAGATGGTCTTGCAGATCCCCGAGTCTACTAACAAGAGACAGGTACGAGAATTCCTGGATGCAGTAGGATACTGCCGATTGTGGATATTAGGCTTTGCAGAACTAGCTGAACCCCTGCACGAACTGACCAGGGGTAAGGAAGAGCAGTTCACATGGACAGATAAGAGGAAGCAAGCGTTCCAAGCGCTGAAAGAGGCCCTGGCGGCTGCCCCAGCTTTGGCCCTGCCAGATCTGGCCAAACCCTTTCAACTATTTATAGCAGAAAAGGGAGGCATAGCCTTAGGGGTACTGAGCCAGGAACTTAGGCCGTAGAAGAGGCCTGTCACCTATCTTTCCAAGAGACTTGATCCTGTAGCCTCAGGATGGCCAACATGTCTGAGGGCACTTACTGCCACCTCCATACTAGTCAAGGACGCTAGTAAATTAACTTTAGGGCAGGACATCAAAGTCACTGAGGAACACTACGTAGAGCAAGTGCTACGAGTACCTCCTGACAGGTGGCTATCTAATGTGTGGCTAATACAGTGTCAGGTTCAGCTGCTGAACCCTCCATCTGTTCAGCTCCTCAAAACTGCGGCCCTGAACCCAGCAACCCTGTTACCAATATCGGACTCCACTTTGGTCCACAGTTGCAAACAAATCCTTGATACAGTGACTGGCTCCCACCCGGACTTAAGGGATCAAGCATACGGGAAGGCAGACCTGAACCTCTTTACTGATGGGAGCAGTTTTATTAAGGATGAACAGCGACATGCAGGAGCAGCAGTGGCCATGAAAAATAAGGTCCTGTGGCAGAAAGCACTGCCCGCAGGAACATCTGCACAAAGGGCAGAGCTAATAGGACTAACCTGAGCCTTACAGACAGCAGGGGGGAAAGACATTAAAAATTGCAATGAAATTCTTGCTCTCCTAAATGCCATTTGGCTACCTACCAAAGTTGCCATCATCTACTGCAAAGGACACCAGAGAGGGGCAGCCACTAGGCCACAAGAAAGCCTTCTGCCATTGCTGCCTAAGCCAATGCTACCTCCGGATCCTAGATATTTCCCAGAAGAAGATCAGGAAGGGATGCAGTTGAAAGGGAAGAAAAATCAGCAGGGATAGATAAAGCTTCCAGACTCCCGGCTCTATTTACCGCAGGGAATAGTAAGAGAAATAGTAGGAAGTATTCATACTAGTACCCATCTAGGACAAAACAAGCTAGAACAACTTATTAGGAAGTATTATGTAGGGCCCAACATCAGGGATATTGTCCACTCCATTGTCTCGAGGTGCAGCATCTATGCCAGAGTAAATGCACAGAATAAGAAGCTACCCCCCTTTATGAGGTATTGGGGAAAGCTCTGGGATAACTGTAGGAAATAGATTTCACAGAGATGACCCCTGGGAAGTCAGGTTATAAGTATCTATTAGTATTATTAAACACCTTCTCAGGATAGGTGGAAGCATTCCCCACGCGAGGAGAGGCTGCTTCCGCAGTCTGCAAAGTCTTATTAAGGGAAATCACACCTAGATATGGCATTCCCCTAGCCCTAGGATCAGACAATAGACCTGCATTCATATCCAGGATATCTCAAGAATTAGCCACTAAGTTAGGTATTAATTAGAAATTGCATTGCATTTATAGGCCCCAAAGTTCAGCACAAGTAGAAAGAATGAACAGGATTCTGAAGGAAACTATAATTAAGGTGAGAGGGGAGACCGGTGAAAACTAGGTTGAGCTCCTCCCTTTTACCCTTTTTAGAACCAGATGTACCCCCTATCTCAATAAATAGACCCCTTATAAAATCTTATTTGGGCAACCTTTGTGCCCCTTTTACCTTGATTGACCAGAGGGGAACTAGAGATTTCTAATCATAATTTCCTCAAGTCCTTGCAGGCCCTGCTCCAGAGTAGAAAGAAAGGTCATTGAACTGAAACCCTGCCAGGCTTCCCGGACCCATCAAGGGACACGTCTGTGCTGTAGAAAGAGGGACATGAGAAGGTTTTACAGGTTACTCAGCAAACTGTTCAAAGACTGTCCAAGAGGCACTTCTAGCAGTACACCACCCAAGGACTGACTCCCACGTAGACGGGTCCACACACCATGATCCTGAGCATCCCCACTACCCGCCTGGGTCCACCGCAGCTGGCTGAAGCTTACAGTCCCAGCAGAGACACCTATGTGGACAGCGAAGACTGACCCTGCCAACCCTTGTAAGCTGACCCTGAGAAGGACAGCATGCCCTGCTTCAGCCACAAACCAGAAGTTAACTGGTCCACGCATGGCTAATGCCTAGAGGAACTAACTAAGGACTCTTTTAATCAGGCTTTAGGAAAAGGGAAATTAGGATAAAAAGAAAGTCAACTTAATTGTCACTAAAGGTTAAAGATTTTTAAATCAAGAGTTTTGACTAGAAAGGAATTGTATAGTTTGATAATAGAAAGTATAAAGTGTAGAGGTACTTTTAGAAAAAAAAAAAGGGAAAAGCAAGTTGTTGTGAAGGCCAGTTATTTCTAGATAAGAAAGTGCATGAAAGTTGAAGGTTTATGTAAGTTGCAGAAGGTTTGTGTAAGTTGCAGAAGGTTTGTGCAAGTTGTAAGAAGTTAGTGCAGAGAAGAAAAATACAAGGCAGGACACGTTCCTTGTGTATCAGCCCTGCAGATATTGCAGGAAAGTAGTTTATTATCTTAAAACAGTGTGTGCTTGTGTACTTTTGCAAAGATATTGTACAAATGTGTTGAAAACATTGTAACCTTGTAGGTTTCGCCTATAAATACCCCTCTCCCCCTGAGCTCATCGCTGACCATTGTGAGAGGCTTAGTAGGCTAATCACTAGCCAGTGTATAAGACCCAATTAGCTTATAGCTACAGCTAAAGTAGAAAATTCTCATGAGCTCCAGCCTTATACCATTCTCCCCACTGATGAAGAATCAAGGGTTTGATTTATACCCAAAAGAGATGCGGGAATGTTAGATTCAGGGAGTACTGGGGCTGCCAAAGAGTGTAACTATTGAAGGAACAGGGAGTGCTGCAAAGAGTGTAACTATTGAAGGAGCAGTAAGTGCTGATATGGCTCCTGTGAGGCTGGGAACAAAGAAGGTCAAAGACCCTTATCAGAAGTTTAGGTTTGAAATTCGCCACTAAGCTAAAACCGGCCCCTTTTGCTATGCCAGCCCCTGTTGCTATGCCGGCCCCTGTTGCTATGCTGCGTGTGACCTCCCTAGCCAATAGCTAAACTGCCACATCTGCTTCTGTCCTATGCTTGCTCACTTAGGATATATAAGGGCCTGGCTGTAAGCTCCAGGTGCGGCTCCCATTTGCAGCTCCTTGTGAGCACGGTGTCTCCGGACATCTCGGGAGTTCGCCCCTGCGCAGGTTAAACTGGCCAATAAAGTAACATCTTAACTCCTGAAAGTCTCTGACATTTGTTCTCATACCTGGCAGATGCTACAAGGATCACTGGTGTGTGACTTGTGAAACAAAAATTTTAAGATTTGGTTACAGGATATTTGGGCATATTAGCAATGTCTATTCAGCAATGAGTGCTGAACAAATGTTGTTGCCACAATTTATTGAGGCAGATAGCAAGTGAATTGAGAAGCAGCTAGAAAACATATTGAATTTAAATCTGAATTTTTAGGTATTTGATCTTAGGAAAACAACTTAGCTTTTTTAGATATCAGTGCACACTTTTGAAAACAACAACAAAAATGAAGCAAAATACAGTACATACAAGGGGGAAAAGCATTTAGGTTGCAAAGTTTTGTGATTATGATTGATAATAGAATCCCAGAAGATTGTTTGACTCAGAATTGGCTTTCAATAAATAAGAGATCTATGTTCTTATTTTGTGGAAGCACAGTGGTATGATAGTAGAAAAAGGACTTCTAATTTCAGTTCTGAAACACGTACGACCTTGAGTAGAAATCACTTACCTTCCCTTTATCCTTTATTCTCTCATATTAAAAGAGAAAAGCTGGCCCTGGCCAGTTGGCTCAGCGGTAGAGCATCGGCCTGGTGTGCGGGGGACCCGGGTTTGATTCCCGGCCAGGGCACATAGGAGAGGCGCCCATTTGCTTCTCCACCCCCCCTCCTTCCTCTCTGTCTCTCTCTTCCCCTCCCACAGCCGAGGCTCCATTGGAGCGGGGATGGCCCGGGCCCTGGGGATGGCTCCTTGGCCTCTGCCCCGGGTGCTGGAGTGGCTCTGGTCGCGGCGGGGCGACGCCCTGGAGGGGCAGAGCATCACCCCCTGGTGGGCAGAGCATTGCTCCTGGTGGGCGTGCTGGGTGGATCGGGCGCATGCGGGAGTCTGTCTGGCTGTCTCTCCTCGTTTTCCAGTTTCAGAAAGGTGCAGAAAAAAAAGAGAGAAAAAAAAAAAAAAGAAAAAAAGCTATGCTCAAACTTTGAAATATTACCTGTATAACTTCACCATTCCCAACAGAGATTTCCTTATGCCTAAAAGTGAAAGGGTTTTACTAAGTTCAGTATATATTTATGAGAATCAAATTTAAAATTATGCATATAGAATTATAATTTAAGTGGTAGATAATATATGTTGTATTTGAACATGTATTTGAACATGTGTTGAACATATATGCAATTTTTAAGGCATTATTGAAAATAGGTAGGTGTTTAATATATGGAATCTTTTTTCTTTTTCCCTTTTCTTGTTAATTTTGACTTCTATAACTGATATCAATATGTTTTAGAGTAAGAAAGCTAGAGAATGTGATGATGTATGCATTTTTCATGTCAGGTTTCTGAAAAGAAAGTAATGTTAAATTTTAAGAAAAGTCCAGAAGTTTTTCAATCTCTTGAAATTTTAATAATATGTCATAAGAATATAAAAAGTCTTTTACAATCATTTTTGTGCCTTAAAAGATAACCTTAGATAATATTAAGTTGGATGAATTTTGATATGGAAATACATTGATAAGAGTGAAGATTCAGGAATAAATCTGGTTTAAAGTAATCATTCTGTACTTTTTGATTGGAGTTCTGACTGCCAATGCTGAGATGTTCCCGTTTAGACCACTGTTCCCTATAGAACTGTCAAATTTAAAGTGATATATTCTTTGTCAAACCTTCCATAGTGATTAAATAAGTAAACATTTCAGAAATATTTAGAACCATCAAACTTTCTTATGTACTAGCCAACCCAAAGAAAATAACTTTAATCTGGCTTTCAGAATAATCATCACTAAATATCACTCTGGGTAAATTGTGTTCCGTTGCTCTTAATGTTTTAATTCTAAACTCAGGGCAATGCCACTGCAATGATGTCACATATTTATACTGCAACAAATTGATATGTTATACTAAAACTCATAAGTAAAATTAAACTGGATTATTCATTCTATACCATAACCTGAGAGGACAAATTCTTAAGTTTTAGAGAACTTTATAACATAACAGCAAATCAAAGTGGCTAGTTTTTATTTTTAAGTGTTTACTGAAGAGAATAACTTGCTTTGTATATACTATTTTAATTTATAAAAAAACAGTTACTTAACCTGCTTGATATAGACTCCTAAAACTTTCAACAGAGGAGCAAAATAAAAACAGTAAAAATGATTTTTAAAGTATTCTGTTCTAAAAATTAATTAAGGTTGATGGAGTAAAGTCAAAAAAGGTCTCATGGCATTATTTGATGATGGTGACTGTGAAGCCAGTATACACGGTCACCATCACAGCAGCCTGACCCATGCAGGTTCACATTGGATTCGGATAGATGGTAATGAAACCATGGAGCCAAGAACTGGTGGGCCACCATCTTTAATCCTAGCTTGCACCAGGCGGGCAAGTAAAAACACACACTGGGCTCCAAAACCCACTCATTCAGTGCTCACAAAGCTACTGACTTATCTGAGTTTCCCTAGAATCAAAGGTTATACTAGCTCACCAGACTTACTCACCTCTGTTCCCCAACCCCTTCCTTCTCCCTGCACAAACTCTGCACAAACTGGCTTTTCCTTCAGCACTCCACCATCTTGGCTGTTTCTCCTGGCCTCCTCCACGTGGCCTTTCTCTGCTCTCCTCTCTGCTCTCCTCTCTAATGCTAATTTCAAGAACCAAGAGAGAATAAGGTTCTGGTCTGCCCCATTTTATAGTGTAGAAATCAAAACCTTTAATCCAATATACAAAATAAGGAAGTCTCTAATACAAAGTCACTTATCTGAGGCATAATGGGATTGTACTACCCTACATCAAAAAGGGTGGGAAAGGCTTAGTCCTAAAACCAAGCCCCAGGCTACAAGGATCCTGCCTGCCCACAGCCCGCCCCCAATACACATTAATATAATCATGCCCATTCCAAGCAAGAAAGGCAACTAATATCACCTGGGCGACGGGTTTCCACATGGGCAGTGCCATCTTTAACAAAGTGAGCATAATATATTTTATCTGCCCAACAGTGATGGAACCATCATAGAAAGGCCTATATAAATACCAGCTAGTGGCTTCTAGAGGTGACAGGAGAACAAAACTGAATGCACTTAAACTTTTTATGTTTGACTTCTCAGTTCCTGGCTGATTTGACAATGTTACAACGCAGTATCTGGCTCCTTTTTTATCCTGTGGATATCAATACCCTGTGTTGGGCAGATAAAATATATTATGCTCACGTTGTTAAAGATGGCGCTGCCCACATGGAAGCCTGTGACCCAGGTGATATTAATGTGTGTTGGCGGTGGGCTGTGGACAGGCAGGATCCTTGTAGCCTGGGGCTTGGTTTTAGGACTAAGCCTTTCCCACCCTTTTTGATGTGGGGTGGTACAATCCCATCATGCCTCAGATAAGTGACATTGTATCAGAGACTTTCTTATTTTGTATATTGGATTAAAAGTTTTGATTTCTACACTATAAAATGGGTGCAGAACGAGAACTTGCTCTCTTGGTTCCTGAGATTAACATTAGAAAAGAGAGCAGAGAGGAGAGCAGAAAGAGGCCATGTGGCCAGGAGAAGCAGCCAAGATGGTGGAGTGTTGAGTGAGAAGCCAGTTTGTGCAGAGTTTGTGCAGGGAGAAGGAAGGAGATGGGGAACAGAGGTGAATAAGTCTGGTGAGCTAGAAACCTTTGATTCTAGGAAACTCGGATAAGTCAGTAGCTTTGTGAGCACTGAATGAGTGGGTTTTGGAGCCCAGTGTGTGTTTTTACTTGCCCACCAGGTGCAAGCTAGGATTAAAGATGATGACCCACCAGCTTTTGGCTCCATTGTTTCTTTACCAACTGTCCAAATCCAATGCGAACCTGCATGGGCCAGGATGCTCTAGTGGTGGCCGTGCCTACTGGCTTTACACCCTGTATATTTCTGCTCTTATGGCACAGTTAATAGAAGGCACACCACTCTCCTCTGCTCTTAACCCTGAGATTTTCAGAGGCTGTATGGCCATCTCTTAATACTGAACTGTTTTTGTTTTTTCTTAATTTAAATAATGCAAATATATGGAAGGGAAGAGAAGATTAGTGTCACTGTTGCTCCACCCTCCTAATTGCAGGGGGCTGTCCTGACTTCAATGCTACAAACTACAGTAGTTGCAGTGGAGATAGAGAGGTGTGACTTTGCCAGTGATAGATGAAAAAAGATGCTCAAAAAACCCAAGACAATATAAAAAACACTTAACCTCCTAGATATTAATAAAAGTTTTTTTCTCTATATGATGATGGCACTAACAAATTCTATGAGTATATTCATAGTCAACTTCAGTGGTATTTATTTTCTTTTCACTTATTAAACAGTGATGCTGCCTGACCAGGCAGTGGCGCAGTGGCTAGAGTGTCAAACTGGGATGCTGAGGACCCAGGTTCAAGACCCGAGGTCACCAACTTGAGTGCAGGCTTATCGAGTTTGAGAAAGGCTCACCAGCTTGGACCCAAGGTCACTGACTAGAGCAAGGGTTTAGTTACTCTGTCTGCTGGAGGCCCACGGTCAAGGCACATATGAGAAAGCAATCAATGAACAACTAAGGTGTCAAAATGAAAATCTGATGATTGATGCTTCTCATCTTTCTCTGTTCCTGTCTGTCTGTCCCTATCTATTCATGTCTCTGACTCTCTTTCTCTGTCTCTGTAAAAAAAAAAAAAAAAAAGTGATGCTTAAGTGAAAATTTCCAATCATTAATATTTATGTTCTGAAGTTGTGTCAAAAAATCATCTATGCCCTGGCCGGTTGGCTCAGCGGTAGAGCGTCGGCCTAGCGTGCGGAGGACCCGGGTTCGATTCCCGGCCAGGGCACATAGGAGAAGCGCCCATTTGCTTCTCCACCCCTCCGCCACGCTTTCCTCTCTGTCTCTCTCTTCCCCTCCCGCAGCCAAGGCTCCATTGGAGCAAAGATGGCCCGGGTGCTGGGGATGGCTCTGTGGCCTCTGCCTCAGGCGCTAGAGTGGCTCTGGTCGCAATATGGCGACGCCCAGGATGGGCAGGGCATCGCCCCCTGGGGGGGGCAGAGCACCGCCCCTGGTGGGCGTGCCGGGTGGATCCCGGTCGGGCGCATGCGGGAGTCTGTCTGACTGTCTCTCCCTGTTTCCAGCTTCAGAAAAAAAAAAATGAAAAAAAAAAAAAAAAAATCATCTATTTGGAGTGACGTCACAGAAATGGCACCGTGAGCAGCGCGTCCGACAGATCTCCCCAAAATCTCAACAAATTTATCAACTAGAAACAGAAAAATTTATCCTCAGAGCATTCCAGAGTTCCACACACACACTGAAAGCAAAAGGACTGTTGCCGAGGAGGGAGTACACCTGTGGTGAGTCAACCCACACGTGCAGCTGCCTGCCCACACTCGGGGATGGCAGCCTGGGCACTGGCGGCCGCCCCTGCATGCCCTGAGAAACCGCGGTCGCCCCCCCCCCCCCGTGCTGCGGTCCGGAGAGTCCCCGACCACTGGCGTGCTGAGAAACCGCGCGCGCGCGCACCCTGTGCCACGGTCCCCGGCCACTGGCGTGCGGAGAAACCCCGCGCGCGCCCCGGGCCGCAGTCCAGAGAGTCCCCGTCCACTGGCGTGCTGAGAAACCGCGCGCGCGCCCCGTGCCGCGGTCCCCGGCCACTGGCGTGCCGAGAAACCGTGCGCACGCCCCGAGCCGCGGTCCGGGAGGGACGCCAAGGCTGTCTTTCCTAGTCAGGAGATTCTCTCCATGGGCGGGGCACCTCACCCAGCCATTCAAGCTAACAATCAAGCGTTGGGGGGGGGGGCGCGCAGGCACCCTGAAATACTTTCTGGAGCACAGCTGCAGATCCAATCACTGAAATTAGCTGAACCCACGAAATCTGCGCACCCACGGGGCTCTAATTGATAAGATCTCTCCCAGTTCAGCGATCCAAGACAAGAGGCGTGATATTTTTCAGTGCCTTTCGCTAAAGGGGCGGGGGCAACTTCTGATTGACAGAGTCTCCATATTCAGGGATATACCTAACAAGAGGGACTTAGCAGATATTAAGATCCATAAAGCAAACAGCGACTAGTGCTCCTTCTTCCCAGCCAAAACAGGCTACCAAGTGTGGAAAGCCTGGGTTGAGTGGTCCAACTGAATGATAGGTGCTGAACAGTCACCTTGACGACAATTGACTCCCAGCCCCACCTGATTACGCTGGAGGCTCTGACTGCCAGAGCCTTACCCAGAGTCTTGCGCTGAGTGAGGATAGAGTGGGGATTTCCCAGTTCTTTGAGTCTCTTACTCCCCAGACAGAAACAGTGGCAGCCTCATAGCTGGATCACCAGGCTGCTAATTCAGGAAGGGGAGACTAGGAAAGAGACCCCAGGAAAGCAAACTCTCTCATTGTTCAACTCTGCAAACACCAACAAGTCTTGACTACCAGCGAGACTAAAGCCAATTATATGACATTGCCATAGAATCCCATCAACTGCAAATTCCTACCTAAGAGTGACACAGGGGCAGAACCTGGGGTACAGAGTCACCGACCAGGAAGAGGGAGAGAAAAGAAAAAAGGAAGAAGTTAACCTCTCAAAATCAAGAAAAATCCACAGACTTTATAACTTGTTCCACTACTTCTTTGTTGTTGTTTCTTTCTTCTATCTTATTGCCTTTATTATTATTTCTATTACTTCCACCTCGGTCCTTTTACTCTCCGCCCATCTTATGCTACCCTTTTCTTGAACTACACTACCCATGAGTGTTACATTTTATTTCTTTTCTTCATCCTAACTCTCCTTTAGGGTTACACTCCAAAAGCCTTAACTCTCACTCTCTCCCCCCCTTTTTTTTTTTTCCTTTCCTTTTTTTCTTCCTTTGTTTCTCTCTTACTCTTATTTTTTCCTTTCTATTTATTTCTTCTTTTCTCCTTTTACTTTTCCTCCCATTTAAGCCTCAATCACGAACAAATTATTTAATTTGGGACTCAAGTTTTTGTGGGGTTTTTTTTTTGTTGTTCTTTTTTTTTCTTCTTCTGCTTTTGTTCTTGGTTTTCCTTTATTTGTTTGTTTTTGTGGCATTTTGGGCACTTTTTACATTGCTTTTTAACTCACTAGCATTCCTCCCAACCCAAAGTCTCCATTGTATTTAGTCTTCGCTCCACTTAATACAACAGATTTTTACTTATTATTTTTATTTTTTTCTTCTTTAATTATTGTTTTTTCTCTCCTTTTTTCTGTTTCCCTCTCATCCCTCTCATTATATCTCTTAGTCGACCATCACTTACAAACAAATCATTTTATGCTTATCTAAGATTTTCTCCCTTTTTTTTTTTTTTGTATTTAGTAGGTCCCTACTTCCTTTTTTGCCCCTTGAACTCTTCACCCCAAATCAGGCCCTCCATTATAGGCAGTTTTTGTTCCATTTAGCATAATATAATTCACAGGTCATCACGATATTTCCCTAAGGAGGTGAGAGGAGGGGAAGAGAAGAAAGAAAAAGGGGGAAATAATAAATTATTACTTATTACTTTTTTTTTTGTGGAGTGTTTTCCTTTTTTCTTTTTTTTTTCTTTTTTCTTTTTCCTTTTTATTTTTTATTAATTCTAATTAACACTATCATCAAGACCACCTTCAGATGCCAATAAGAAAAAGGAAATCGAACATTATGGATATGAAAGATAGAGAGGTAACACAAATTGATATGGAAAAATCTATGGAGAAAAGATTTAACATATTGGAAGCCTTGGAACCAAATGACAGAGAATTTAAAATAGAAATCTTAAAAATACTCAGAGATATACAAGAAAACACAGAAAGGCAATTTAGGGAAATCAGAAAGCAACTCAACGATCACAAAGAATATATTACCAAGGAAATTGAAACTATAAAAACAAATCAAACAGAAATGAAAAACTCAATTCAAGAGCTGAAAAACGAGGTAACAAGCTTAGCTAATAGAAGACCCCAGATAGAAGACAGGATCAGTGAAATAGAAGACAAGCAACTTGAGGCACAACAGAGAGAAGAAGAAAGAGATTCAAAAATTTAAAAAAATTAGATAGCCCTACAAGAATTATCGGACTCCATCAGAAAGAATAACATAAGAATAATAGGTATATCAGAGGGAGAAGAGAGAGAAAATGGAATGGAGAACATACTCAAACAAATAATAGATGAGAACTTCCCAAGCCTGTGGAAAGAACTAAAGCCTCAAATTCATGAAGCAAACAGAACTCCAAGTTTTCTTAACCCCAACAAACCTACTCCAAGGCACATCATAATGAAATTGGCACAAACCAACTGCAAAGAAAAAATTCTCAAGGCAGCCAGGGAAAAGAAGAATACAACATATAAAGGAAGGCCCATTAGCTTATCATCAGATTTCTCAGCAGAAACTCTACAAGCTAGAAGAGAGTGGACCCCAATATTTAAAGCCCTGAAAGAGAGGAACTTTCAGCCAAGAATACTATACCCATCAAAGCTATCCTTCAAATATGAAGGAGATATAAAAATATTCACAAATACAGAAAAGATGAGAGAATTTATCATCAGAAAGCCCCCACTCCAGGAAATACAAAAGGGGGTTTTCCAACCAGATTCAAAGAACAAAAGAAAACATAACCACAAGTAACAGCTCCACCAAGAAAACAATAAAACCAAACTTAAACTGTGACAACAAAAGAAAAAAAAAGGGGAGAAAGGATGAAGATTAACAGTAGCAAAGGACGATGAAGCGCAGGAATACTCACAAGAAAGGGTACTACAATGAATATGGTAGGTACCCTTTTCATTACTTAATGGTAACCACCCTTGAAAAAACCACCACAAAAACACTTGACTTAAAAAAGGTAGCAACAGAGGAAAGAAGAATGGAATACAAACAAACAAAAACAAATGATAGAAAAACAAAAGAGAAGAATCAAACAAGATACAAAACTAACAGAAAGCAATTTATAAAATGGCAATAGGGAACCCACAAGTGTCAATAATTACACTAAATGTAAATGGATTAAACTTACCAATAAAAAGACACAGAGTAGCAGAATGGATTAAAAAAGAAAATCCAACTATATGCTGCCTACAAGAAACTCATCTAAGCAACAAGGATAAAAACAAATTCAAAGTGAAAGGCTGGAAAACAATACTCCAAGCAAACACCCCAAAAAAAGCAGGTGTAGCAATACTCATATCTAATAATGCTGACTACAAGACAGAAAAAGTACTCAGAGACAAAAATGGTCATTTCATAATGATTAAGGGGAAACTGAATCAAGAAGACATAACAATCCTTAATATATATGCACCAAACCAAGGAGCACCAAAATATATAAGACAGCTACTTATTGACCTTAAAACAAAACCTGACAAAAATACAATCATACTTGGAGACCTCAATACACCGCTGACGGCTCTAGATCAGTCGTCCAAACAGAGAATCAATAAAGATATAGTGGCCTTAAATGAAATACTAGAACAACTGGATATGATAGACATTTACAGGACACTTCATCCCAAAGCGACAGAGTATACATTTTTCTCTAGTATACAAGGAACATTCTCAAGAATTGACCATATGTTGGGCCACAAAGACAATATCAGCAAATTTAGAAAAATTGAAATTGTGCCAAGCATATTCTCTGATCAAAAAGCCTTGAAACTAGAATTCAACTGTAAAAAAGAGGGAGAAAAACCCACAAAATTGTGGAAACTAAAAAACATACTTCTAAAAAATGAATGGGTCAAAGAAGAAATAAGTGCAGAGATCAAAAGATATATAGAGACAAATGAAAATGAAAATACGACATATCAGAATCTCTGGGATGCAGCAAAAGCAGTAATAAGAGGAAAGTTCATATCACTTCAGGCCTACATGAACAAACAAGAGAGAGCCAAAGTAAACCACTTAACTTCACACCTTAAGGAACTAGAAAAAGAAGAACAAAGACAACCCAAAACCAGCCGAAGAAAGGAGATAATAAAAATCAGAGCAGAAATAAACGAAATAGAGAACAGAAAAACTATAGAAAAAATCAATAAAACAAGGAGCTGGTTCTTTGAAAAGATCAACAAAATCGACAAACCCTTGGCAAGACTCACCAAGGAAAAAAGACACAGGACTCAAATAAATAAAATCCAAAATGAAAGAGGAGAGATCACCACAGACATCATAGATATACAAAGAATTATTGTAGAATACTATGAAAAACTATATGCCTCCAAATACAACAATCTAGAAGAAATGGATAAATTCCTAGAACAATACAACCTTCCTAAACTGAGTCATGAAGAAGCAGAAAGCCTAAACAGACCAATCAGCAGGGAAGAAATAGAAAAAACTATTAAAAACCTCCCCAAAAATAAAAGTCCAGGTCCAGATGGTTATACTAGTGAATTCTATCAAACATTCAAAGAAGACTTGGTTCCTATTCTACTCAAAGTCTTCCAAAAAATTGAAGAAGAAGCAATACTTCCAAACACATTTTATGAGGCCAACATAACCCTCATACCAAAACCTGGCAAGGATGGCACAAAAAAAGAAAACTACAGACCAATATCTCTAATAAATACAGATGCTAAAATACTAAACAAAATACTGGCAAATCGAATACAACAACATATTAAAAAAATAATACATCATGATCAAGTGGGATTCATCCCAGAATCTCAAGGATGGTTCAACATATGTAAAACGGTTAACGTAATACACCATATCAACAAAACAAAGAACAAAAACCACATGATCTTATCAATAGATGCAGAAAAGGCTTTCGATAAAATACAACACAATTTTATGTTTAAGACTCTCAACAAAATGGGTATAGAAGGAAAATATCTCAACATAATAAAGGCCATATATGTTAAACCATCAGCCAACATCATATTAAATGGCGTAAAACTGAGGACTTTCCACCTTAAATCAGGAACACGACAGGGGTGTCCACTCTCTCCACTCTTATTTAACGTGGTGCTAGAAGTTCTGGCCAGAGCAATCAGACAAGACAAAGAAATAAAAGGCATCCATATTGGAAAAGAAGAAGTAAAGGTATCACTTTTTGCTGATGATATGATCCTATACATCAAAAACCCAAAGGACTCCACAAAAAGATTACTAGAAACAATAAACCAATACAGTAAGGTTGCAGGATACAAAATTAACATACAGAAGTCCATAACCTTTCTATATGCCAACAATGAAATATTAGAAAACGAACTCAAAAAAATAATCCCCTTCACGATTGCAACAAAAAAAATAAAATACCTAGGAATAAACATAACAAAGAATGTAAAGGACCTATATAAAGAAAACTACAAGGCATTGCTAAGAGAAATAGAAAAAAACACAATGAGATGGAAAAATATTCCTTGTTCTTGGATAGGAAGAATAAATATAATTAAAATGGCCATATTACCCAAAGTAATATATAAATTTAATGCAATTCCCATCAAAATTCCTATGACATTTTTTAAAGAAATGGAACAAAAAAATCATAAGATTTATATGGAACTATAAAAAACCCCGAATAGCCAAAGCAATCCTAAGGAAAAAGAATGAAGCTGGGGGCATTACAATACCTGACTTTAAACTATATTATAGGGCCACAATAATCAAAACTGCATCGTATTGGCAGAAAAATAGACACTCAGACCAATGGAACAGAATAGAAAGCCCAGAAATAAAACCACAAATATATGGTCAAATAATCTTTGATAAAGGGGCCAACAACACAAAATGGAGAAAGGAAAGCCTCTTCAACAAATGGTGTTGGGAAAACTGGAAGGCCACATGCAAAAGAATGAAACTCGACTACAGCCAGTCCCCGTGTACTAAAATTAATTCAAAATGGATCAAAGACCTAAATATAAGATCTGAAACAATAAAGTACATAGAAGAAGACATAGGTACTAAACTCATGGACCTAGGTTTTAAAGAACATTTTATGAACTTGACTCCAATGGCAAGAGAAGTGAAGGCAAAGATAAATGAATGGGACTACATCAGAATAAAAAGTTTTTGCTCAGAAAGAGAAACTGATATCAAAATAAACAGACAGCCAACTAAATGGGAAATGATATTTTCAAACGACAGCTCAGATAAGGGCCTAATATCCAAAATTTACAAAGAACTCATAAAACTCAACAACAAACAAACAAACAATCCAATAAAAAAATGGGAAGAGGACATGAACAGACACTTCTCCCAGGAAGAAATACAAATGGCCAACAGATATATGAAAAGATGCTCAGCTTCATTAGTTATTAGAGAAATGCAAATCAAAACTACAATGAGATACCACCTCACTCCTGTTAGATTAGCTATTATCAACAAGACGGGTAATAACAAATGTTGGAGAGGCTGTGGAGAAAAAGGAACCCTCATACACTGTTGGTGGGAATGTATAGTACAACCACTATGGAGGAAAGTATGGTGGTTCCTCAAAAAACTGCAAATAGAACTACCTTATGACCCAGCAATCCCTCTACTGGGTATATACCCCAAAACCTCAGAATCATTGATATGTAAAGACACATGTAGCCCCATGTTCATAGCAGCACTGTTCACAGTGGCCAAGACATGGAAACAACCAAAAAGCCCTTCAATAGAAGATTGGATAAAGAAGATGTGGCACATATACACTATGGAATACTACTCAGCCATAAGAAATGATGACATTAGATCATTTATAGCAAAATGGTGGGATCTTGATAACATTATACGGAGTGAAATAAGTAATTCAGAAAAAAACAAGAACTACATGATTCCATACATTGGTGGAACATAAAAACGAGACTAAGAGACATGGACAAGAGTGTGGTGGTTACCAGGGGTGGGGGGAGGGAGGACGCAGGAGGGAGGGAGGGAGATATTTAGGGGGAGGGGGAGGGGCACAGAGAAAACTAGATAGAGGGTGACGGAGGACAATCTGACTCTGGGCGAGGGGTATGCAACATAATTTAATGACAAGATAACCTAGACATGTTTTCTTTGAATATATGTACCCTGAATTATTAATGTCATCCCATTAACATTAATAAAAATTTATAAAAAAAAAATCATCTATTTGATATAGCTTGGTACTACTATTCCTTTAATTACCTGTCTTATTACAACAATTGGCATCCTTCTCAATTAGCTCTTTTATTCTCCTGTTTAAAATCTATTGCTGAAATGACCTTTGATTCTTATGCAATAACTGGAAAAGTGATTTTTAAAAAAGGTGATGGAGTTATGTCTAATATTAACAAAGTCAATTTATAATTCTGAATATAAAAGTCTAAATTGTTCCTCTTTGGTTATGCAAGTGCCGCCATGTTTTCCAGATTTGAAAACTGCAAATAACAGAACAGTCTACATCCATATCATTTCCGGAAACCAATCTGATGTTGCATAGATGGTAGACATTAAAATCATACCAAAGGGAGGAATATAGTTCTCAATGATTAGTTCTGCTTCTTTGGTTCCATCTGGGGTGATTTTGCTTATTACGGGCTTCAGCAAGCATGCTGGATACTGAGCAAACCCTGAGACCCCAGATGTGTCAAGATGACACAATTAGATTGGGTCATTTATTACCTTGCAGAAATAAGGTCAGGAGACATTTCCACATGTCAGGCACGATTACATGTTTTTAACCTCTGACTCTGGCACAATGGGTAGGGAGGGAGTAAGGTCTCTAAAGTTGTTCAACAAGTGAATGTGTATATGAGGAGTAGACATGTGGTTTTCAGATTAGTTCTTGTTTCTTGACTGAAAAGGGGCCTTTCAACACACTCCAAGATTTACAATTGTTAAATTTTTATTTTGATGAATGCTCACCCAAAACTTGATGTCAAAAGAACACCATGTTCTTCCCCTTACAATCCATGTAGAAAGCAACATTTTAGGATACTCAGTGCCTTTCATTCCCAGTGTGGCTAAACATTGCTCAGATTTGGCCCTGGCCAGGTGGCTCAGTGGATAAAACATCAACTCAGCATGCCAGAGGTCGTGTGTTTGACCCTTGGTCAGGGAATGTAGGAAAAGCAATCAATGATTACACAACTAACTGAAACAATGAGTTGATGCCTCCTTCTCTATTTCTCTCCCATCTCCCCTTCATTCCTCGCTCTCTCTCAAATAAATGAAAAAATTAAACGCTTAGATTTACAGTATGTGTCGACAGAGCCTGTTCTCATGGAAAACATTGCTTGAAACTTCCTACTTTGAAGCTGTCTTAAAGGAGGCAGCAAGTGACTTGTTGGAAGGGCACCCAAGGGTGGTATCATGGTGACTCATAGGCCAAGGTAAAAAAGGGAAGAATAATAAAATAAGAAGGGATTTGGTCTGTCAAAGAGGATCACTTATAGTACTGTATTTTTACCACCATTGCTGTTTCTGTATCCAACAACTACATATCCCAAGTGATGAAATTCACCTTTTAATGCTTAAGCCACAGATGGGTTTGCCTTGGAAACCCCTGCAGATTTCCTCATGTTCATACAATTAGCACATTTGAATATTTCTTTTTGTTTTTGTTGTCTATTTGGCAAAAATTCAGTCAGAGATCTATCCTAAGAATTGGCCCACCTTCATGGTCCAAGGTTCTCAGATTAAAAAACCTGAAATCACTTGAAACATATCTGTCCTTTACCTGCTGGAGTCACCAGAAATGGTTATTCTGGGGGTTTGTGTGTGTGTGTGTGTGTGTGGGGGGGTGTTTCTAAAAAAAAAATCTTCGATTCTACTTTTCTTTCTCTTTATTTTACACTTTGGTTACTAGTTCATTGTTAGCTGTCTGCATCAAAAATATCATCTGCCAGCTTGTGACTTGGTTTCATTTTGTTTTTTTTCATGTTCTGATATATTTCATTAATAGACTTTATTTTTTAGAACAGTTTTAGATTTACAAAAAAATTGAGAAGATGATACAGAGAGTTCTTATATGCCTTACACCTAGTTCATTATTAACATTTTACATGAGTATGAGTCATTGTCTAAATTAATGAATCAGTATTCAGACATTATTCTTTATTGAAGTACATACTTTATTCAAATTTTCTTGATTTTTAAACTACCATCCTTTTTTTTTTGTTCCAGAATCCCATCCAAATACCACATTACATTTAGTTTTCATGTGTTCTCAGGCTATTCTTGACTGTGGCAGTTTCTCAGACATTCTTTATGTTTGATGACCTTGACAGTTCTAAAGAGTAGTGGTTAGGTATTTTATAGGATGCTTCCCTATTGGGATTTGTCTGATGGTTTTCTCATAATAAAGCTGAGTTTATAGGTCACTGAGAGCAAGACCACAAAGGTTATCACATCACACCTAGGGTACCTATTACCAACATGGTTTATGACTGATGATGTTGACTTTGAACATGTACCTGAAGTTGTGTTTGTCAGAATTTTCCAACGTAAAGTTGCTACTTCTACCCCTATCAACACTGTACCCTTTGGAAGGAAGTCACTGTTTAGTCCATGTAGTAGGAGTCAGGATACTGTTATTTTTCATCATATTTCCTGATGGATAAATTCAAGCAAAGGCATCTTTCAGTCTTAAACTTAGTACTGCTTTAAAAAAAATGGATGGGTTCCACATGAAAAAATGTGGTATGCATAATTTAATGAAAACATAAAATGAAAAAGAATAAATAAAGACAAATTACAATCTATTCAATAGTAAAAGGGGTTATGGAAATATTAAAAAGTAAAATTAATGTTTATCCTTGACAGTTTATAAACTATTTAGTGAGGAGAGCTTAGGAAGACATAACTAAAAAATTAAAATAGGGAGAAGACAAGATGGTGATGGAGTAGGCAGACGTACCAACCTCCAACTCCCAGAACTAAAGTGGATTACAAATTAATTTTAGGAACGATCATCTGGAAAAACCAACTTTGGACTAAACTAAGAGGACTCTTCAACCAAGGAACACTGAAGAAGCCATATCAAGACTGGTAGGAAAAGCAGAAATGCGGAGAGGGCTGCCCAGATCCCCGGAGCAAAGGGCACCTGGGAGAGACTAGCGTGGTGGGAAGTGAGTTTAGCAGAGAGGGAAGGGTCCTGAGTCCCAGGAACAAAGCCCCAGCCTGCAGCTCCAGAGTCTAGAAGAGGCGTATGGACAGTATTTAGCTGGAAACAAGACAGGATACTGTTTGTGGGAAAGAGACTGGTTTCTCTGACCCAGGATTCTTCTTATAGGGACCGCGCAGAACACTTCTCTCACAACCACTCACCTGGGGCTCCGGGAGACAGGGAGAGAGGAGAGGACCAGAGTAGCAGGAAGAGAGTGTAATCTAGGAGGCACAGGGAGAAACATTTTGGGAGACAGCCACCCTAGCCCCTGGGACAAGTCACTCCCCAAATCTGAAGTGAATATTTCCCCTGGAAACAGTAATACCAGCAAAGGGAAGCAGGACACCAGCCAAACAAGCTCTCCTGCAGCACTCAGAGCATAGTCGCTTAGAAGGAGGAAGCTTTCAGGATTACAGTAGTGAGTGTTAGGGTCTGAGCTGCAGTGCCCCCACCCACACAGCTGGGGGCTCGCCAGAGGGAGGGCGGCAGCGGACGCAGAAGCACGGTTCTGTCAGCAAGGGAGGTAGCCAGATGGCAACCACTGAGGCCCAGGTGTGAACTCAGCCTTGCCTGGCTAGGGAGGAGGGGACGTGCAAAAGTGGGAAAGCCCAGCTGTGGGCCACCTGCAATCCAGCCTGCAGGGAAAGGGCAGGAAACTCAGAAGGGGTGGAGACCAGCCCTTGAGCAAGGGCGCAGGAGCACTACCCTGCCCCATCCGCTGAACTGAGGCTTGTGGCCTGACTTGGGAGCTGGCTCCTCCCATGGGGGTGGAGCCAAAAATCCAGAACAGGCAGAGTCTCTCTACTGAACGTGGGCACGAAGTCCCACCCGGCCTGTAGATCCAAGGCTTATAGCCATCCCACGAACAGGCTCCTCCTGCAAGGGCGGGGTGAAAGTCCGGAAACAGGCAGAGACCCGTAGCTGAGCAAAGGTGCTTGCCACTGCCCTCAGGGCTGAGCATAATGCCACCCATGGGGGCAGGGCAAAGGCCAAGGCCACCAAGGCTTGTACACCCGAGCATGTGATCACAGCCACTCCCATGAAGGAGAGGCAGAAACCACAGAAACAGCCCCAGTGGGCAGGCACTGGCAATGCCCATTCCCAAACACCCTAGGCAGCAACAGCAGAGGGGGTGGTGGACCTGCAGACAGACCATACCTAGAAAACAGAGGCCACACCCAGTAAAATCCAGTGGCCAAAATCTTTTTTTACACAGAGAAAATGAGAAGACAGAGAAATGCAACACAAATGAATCAAGAGAAATCCCCAGAAAAGGACCTGAATGAATCAGATATAACCAAATTACCAGATGCAGAGTTTAAAATAATGATTTTTAGGATGCTCAAAGATATTAGAACAACAATAGATGATCATTACGAACACCTAAATAAAGAGATAACAAATATAAAAAAGGACATTGAAATAATAAAAAAGAATCAATCAGAAATGACAAATACAATATCACAAATGAAGAACACAATGGAAGAAATTAAAAGCACGATGGAAGAAGCTGAGAGTCAAATCAGTGAGTTAGAGGACAAGATAAGTAAAGGCACAGAAACAGAGCAGAAAAAAGAAAAGAGACTCAAAAACTCTAAGAGAGCTCTGTGACAATATGAAGAGAAATAACATCCGCATCATAGGGGTTCCTGAAGAAGAAGAGAAAGAACAAGGGACAGAGACTTTGTTCAAGCATATCATACCTGAAAACTTCCACAATTAAGGTAGGAAAACATCTCATATATTCAAGAATCACAGAGAACTCCATTAAGGAGAAACCCAAAGAAATCAAAACCAAGAAACATCATAATTAAAATACCAAAGCTAAGTGACAAAGAGAAAATATTAAAAGCTGCTAGAGAAAAAAAGACTATCACCTACAAAGGAGCCCCAATAAGGATGACTTCTGACTTCTAAACAGAAACACTTGAGGCCAGAAGGGAATGGCAAGAAATATTCAAAGTAATGCAGAACAAGAGCCTACAACCAAGACTACTTTATCCAGCAAGGCTATTATTTAACATTGAAGGAGAAATAAAGTGCTTTCCAGACAAAAAAAACTCAAGGAATTCACTACAACCAAACCAAGGCTGCAAGAAATACTAAGGGGCATGTTGTAAACAGATCAAAGGAGAAAAAGAATATAGCAAAAGAGGAATACAGCTTTCAAGAATATAATGGCAATAAACAATTACATATCAATAATAATCTTAAATGTAAATGGATTAACTGATCCGATCAAAAGACATAGGGTAGCTGCGTGGATAAAAAAACAGGACCCATACATATGCTGTCTACAAGAGACACACCTTAAAACAAAAGATGCACATAGACTGAAGATAAAAGGATGGAAAAAATATTTCACGCAAATGAAAATGAAAAAAAAGCTGGGGTAGCAATACTTATATCAGACAAAACGGACTTTAAAACAAAGACTATAGTAAGAGATAAAGAAGGTCACTACATAATGATAAAGGGAGCAATCCAACAGGAAGATAAAACCGTTATAAATATCTACGCACATAATATAGGAGCACCTAAATATATAAAGCAGACTTTGATGGATTTAAAGGGCGAGATCAACAGCAATACTATAATAGTATGGGATTTCAATACCCCACTAACATCACTAGATAAATCCTCAAGAAAGAAAATTAACAAAGAAACAGCAGACTTAAAGGACATACTAGATCAACTCGATTTAATAGATATCTTCAGAATCTTTCACCCTAAAGCAGCAGAATATACATTCTTTTCAAGTGCTCATGGTACATTATCTAGAACAGACCACATGTTAGGGCACAAAAGTGGTCTCAACAAATTTAGGAAGATTGAAGTCATATCGAGCACTTTCTCTGATCACAGTGGCATGAAACTAGAAATCAACCACAACAGAAATACTGAAAAATACTCAAACACTTGGAAACTAAATAGTATGTTATTAAATAACAAATGAGTAAGCAATGAGATAAAGAAATAAATTAAAAAATTTCTAGAAATGAACGATAATGAGCATACATCAACTCAAAATTTATGGGATACATCCAAAGCAGTCCTGAGAGGGAAGTTCATAGCATACAGACATATATCAAGAAGCTAGAAAAAGCTCAAATAAACAACTTGACCCTACATCTAAAAGAACTAGAAAAAGAACAGCAAATAAAGCCCAGAGCTAGTAGAAGAAAGGAAATAATAAAGATCAGAGCAGAAATAAATGACATAGAGGCTAAAAAAACAATACAGAGGATCAATGAAACCAGGAGCTGGTTCTTTCATAAGATAAACAAGATTGATGAACCTTTAACCACTCACCAAGAAAAAAAGAGAGAGGACTCAAGTAAATAAAATTAGAAACGAGAGTAGAGAAATGACAGCTGACACAACAGAAATACAAAGGATTGTAAGAAAAAACTATGATGAACTGTATGCCAAAAAACTAGACAACCTAGATAAAATGGACAAATTCCTTGAAACATAATCTTCCAAAAATTAACCTGGAAGAATCAGAAAATCTAAACAGAGCAATTACAACAAATGAGATTGAAATACTTATCAAAAAACTCCCCAAAAAGAAAAGTCCTGGGCCTGATGGCTTCACAAGTGAATTCTACCAAATATTCAAAGAAGAACTAACTGCTATCCTTCTCAAGCTATTTCAAAAAATTCAAGAGGAAGGAAGACTTCCAAGCTCCTTTTATGAGGCAAGCATAATTCTGATTTCAAAACCAGGCAAAGACAACACAAAGAAAGAAAAATATAGGCCAATATTCCTGATGAATTTAGATGCTGAAATCCTCAACAAAATATTAGCAAACTGGATCAAGCAATATATGAAAAAAATCATACACCATGATCAATTGGCATTTATTCTCGGGAGGCAAGGCTGGTACAATATTTGCAAATCAATCAATGTGATTCATCACATAAACAAAAGGAAGGAGAAAAACTACATGATAATTTCAATAGAGGCAGAAAAAGCATTTGATAAAATCCAGCACCCATTCATTATCAAAACTCTCAGAAAAGTGGGAATACAGGGAACATACCTCAACATGATAAAAGCCATCTATGACAAACCCACAGCCAACATCATACTCAATGGGCAAATATTAAAAGCAATCCCCTTAAGATCAGGAACAAGACAGGGGTACCCCCTTTCACCTCTCTTATTCAACATAGTTCTGGAACCTAGCCACAGCAATCAGACAAGAAAAAGAAATAAAAGGCATCCAAATTGAAAAAGAAGAAGTAAAACTATTATTATTTGCAGATGATATGATATTGTATATAGAAAACCTTAAAGTCGCAGTCAAAAAACTACTAGACCTGATAAATGAATTCAGCAAGGTGGCAGGATATAAAATTAATACTCAGAAATCAGAGGCATTTTTATACACTAACAATGAACTGTCAGAAAGAGAAATTAAGAAGCAATCCCCTTTACCATTGCAACCAAAACGAAAAAGTACCTAGGAATAAATTTAACCAGGGAGATTAAAGACTTGTACTCAGAAAATTATAAAACTTTGATAAAAGAGATCAGGGAAGATACAGACAAGTGGAAGCATATACAGTGCTCATGGTTAGGAAGAATAAACATCATTAAAATGTCTATATTACCCAAAGCAATTTATAAATTCAATACAATACTGATTAAAATACCAATGACTTACTTCAAAGATATAGAACACATATTCCAAAAATTTATATGGAACCAAAAGAGAACACGAATAGCCTCAGCAATCTTGAAAAGGAAGAATAAAGTGGGAGGGATCACACTTCCTGACATCAAGTTATACTATAAGGCCATTGTCCTCAAAACAGCCTGGTACTGGCATAAGAACAGGCATATAGATCAATGGAACAGAACTGAGAACTCAGAAATAAATCCACACTTTTTTGGACAACTGATATTTGACAAGGAGGTAAGAGCATACATTGGAGTAAAGACAGCCTCTTCAACAAATGGTGTTGGGAAATTGGACAGCTACCTGCAAAAAAATGAAGCTAGACCACCAACTTACACCATTCACAAAAATAAACTCAAAATGGACAAAAGACTTAAATGTAAGCTGTAAAACCATAAGCATCTTAGAAGAAAACATAGGCAGTAAGCTCTCTGACATCTCTTGCAGCAATATATTTGCCGATTTGTCTCCACAGGCAAGTGAAATAAAAGACAGGATAAACAAATGGGACTATATCAAACTAAAAAGCTTCTGCACAGCTAAAGACAATAAGAACAGAATAAGAAGATAAATTACACAATGGGAGAATATATTTGACAATGCATCCGAAAAAGGGTTAATAAGCAAAATTTATAAAGAACTTGTAAAACTTAATACCAGGAAGACAAACAATCCAATCCAAAAATGGGCAAAAGAAATGAATAGACAGTTCTCCAAAGAGGACATACAGATGGCCACTAGGCATATGAAAAAAATGCTCAACATCACTAATCATTAGAGAAATGCAAATTAAAAGCACAATGAGATAACACCTCACACCAGTCAGAATGGCATTCATCAACAAAACAACACAGAATAAGTGCTGGCGAGGATGTGGAGAAAAGGGAACCCTCCTGCACTTCTGGTGGGAATGCAGACTGGTGCAGCCACTGTGGAAAACAGTATGGAGATTCCTTGAGAAATTAAAAATCAAACTGCCGGCCCTGGCCGGTTGGCTCAGTGGTAGAGCGTTGGCCATGTGTGCAGGAGTCCCGGGTTCCATTCCCGGCTAGGGCACATAGGAGAATTGCCCATCTGCTTCTCCACTCCTCCCCCTCTCCTTCCTCTCTGTCTCTCTCTTCCCCTCCTGCAGCCAAGGCTCCATTGGAGCAGAGTTGGCCCGGGCCCTTGGGATGGCTCTGTGACCTCTGCCTCAGGGGCTAGAATGGCTCTGGTTGCAACAGAGCAATGCCCCAGATGGGCAGAGCATTGCCTTCTGGTGGGCATGCTGGGTGGATCCCGGTCAGGAGCATGCGGGAGTCTAACTGCTTCCTCGTTTCCAACTTCAGAAAAAAAATCGAACTGCCTTTTAATCCAGCTATACCACTGTTAGGAATATACCCCAAGAACACCATAGCACTGTTTGAAAAGAAGAAATGCACCCCCATGTTTATGGCAGCATTGTTCACAATAGCGAAGATCTGGAAACAGCCCAAGTGTCTGTCAGTGGACGAGTGGATTAAAAAGCTTTGGTACATATATATTATGTAATACTACTCAGCCATAAGAAATGATGACATCGGATCATTTATAACAACATGGATGGACCTTGATAACATTATACTGAGCGAAATAAGTAAATCAGAAAAAACTAAGAACTATATGATTCCATACATAGGTGGGACATAAAAATGAGTCTCAGTGGCATGGACAAGAGTGTGGGGGTTACAGGGTGGGGGGGAGGAGAGGGAGGTGTTTGGGGGAGGGGAGTGGCACAAAAAAAAACCAGTTAGAAGGTGACGAAAGACAATTGGACTTTGGGTGATGGGAATGCAGCATAATCAAATGTCAAAATAACCTAGAGATGTTTTTTTCTGAACATATGTACCCTGATTTATCAAATTAACCCCATCAAAATTAATCAAAACAAAATTAAAATGGATAGTCTTTAAAGAAGAATTTTGTTTTTGTTGTGTGAATTTATATAGAGGGGGAAAATCTTATATAATAGTCCTCAATCTGATATTTTTCAACAGAATCAGTATAAATTCTCTAATTAAAAAACAATCCCTCCAAAAAAGAAAATGAATAAAAACATACTATGGTAATTCCACCAAAGATTATTAGAAGGTTTAGTTGTTTCAGATACATACAAAATTTAGACAAATTAACAAACATATTGAATATAATTATAACAAACTCCCAGTGTTGCAAGACACAGGTATTGACACTGTTCTTACCCATATATGCATTCATTACTAAAAGGAAAACTATATGTTGGGGAAATAAAGAGCAAAAGAAAAAAAAGAAAGAAAAGAAAGCTAAGATCATGACATTTAAGTTATGCCATAGAGTTGAATTAGAAAATAAATATAGGACTATGATTGGAAGAGATGAATGGTGTAGGAATTTCAGGCAAGGCAAATAACAAGAACAAAGATTCAGATGTAGGACGCCCTGTGTGTGGAGAGGCCAGTAAGGAGAGTATCAGTTAATAAGTTCAAGTTTTAGATTTGAGTATGATGGTTATCAAAGTGAACCAAGAAATGTTTTTAATAATGTGGAATCTCTGTAATGTGCCATACAAGGTTCATCAATACCTCACTTCAACCCATGTTTTCAGATTCGTCTTCCACAATTTCTTCATCTGTTACCTATTTACCAGGTATAGAAGCCATTTGAATTAAGACTATAGTAGTAGAAGACTATTCAAAATTCTGGTATAAAACACATGTGAAAGCAAATCATTGTGGCCAATATGCCTTCCAGTATATCAGGGGTCCCCAAACTTTTTACACAGGGGGCCAGTTCACTGTCCCTCAGACCATTGGAGGGCCGGACTATAAAAAAAAAACAACTATGAACAAATTCCTATGCACACTGTACATATCTTATTTTAAAGTAAAAACACAAAACAGGAACAAATACAATATTTAAAATAAAGAACAAGTAAATTTAAATCAACAAACTGACCAGTATTTCAATGGGAACTATGGGCCTGCTTTTGGCTAATAAGATGGTCAATGTCCAGTTCCATATTTGTCACTGCTAGCCGTAACAAGTGATATGACGTGCTTCCAGAGCTGTGACGCATGCGTCCCGTGTCACTGGAAGTAGTACTATACATGAGCGACGCTGCGCTTTGCAGTGCTGCCACATACAGTACTCCAGGAGCACAGGATGCATCCTGTGCTCCTCTCACTTACCACCAATGAAGAGGTGCCCCTTCTGGAAGTGCGGCAGAGGCCAGATAAATGGCCTCAGGGGACCGCATGTGGCCTGCGGGCCATAGTTTGGGAACCCCTGCAGTATATCAATGCCATACAACAGGTTTATAGATTATCAGAGAAAAAATTAAGTCATGAACCAAAAGCAATTATTTATAAATTAACCAGCTCCAATTTTGAGAATAATGTCCAATAGATATGCCTGAAATTAGAAAGTGACTATGAGTCTGAACAGGCAATGGCTCAGTGGATAGAGCATTGAACTGGGACGCAAAAGACCCAGGGTCAAAACCCCAAGGTCATTGGTTTGAGTGCAGACTCACCAGCTTGAGTGTGGAATCATACACATGACCCCATGGTCTCTGGCTTGAGCCCAAAGATCACTATCTTGAAGCCCAAGGTCACTGGCTTGAGTTCAAGGTCACTGGCTTGAGCAAGGAGTCACTTGCTCTGCTGGAGTCCCCTGGTCAAGGCACATATGAGAAAGCAATCAATGAACAACTAAGGTGCCACAACGAAGAATTGATGCTTCTCATCTCTCATCCTTCCTATCTGTCTGTCCCTCTCTCTGTTTCTCTCTGTCTTTGACACAAAAAGAAAAAAGAAAAAGTAAAAGAAAATGACTACAAGCGCAATCAGAGCTCATGGCAAAGGTTTTGTTGGAGCACATAGTGATAATCTTTAGTAGGAAGTGGAAAGGGGAAAAACAACCAAAATACAAATGCTGTGTCATAGTAACAGCAGTTACTCTTACACCCTGACAGATGTTTGAATTCTTCATGATACCTGCTGAGACATTTTTCTTTCCATTTTCTCATTTGACAGTGTATCCTTAGAATATTTCATTACCTGTGTTAACCAGAGTAACTTGACTTCTTTTTTCCTTAACCTTGAAAGAACCAAGGAAAATAAATAAATAAATAAAAATCAAATGGTACAGAAGAGACAGAATCTCATCTTCTAAGAACAGAAATCAGATTTGAAATATTTACAAGATTTAATAATCAAAATGAACTTTGCCTTATAAGGCAAAACATTAGTTTCAAAAAGGATTGCTTGGCTATTTCATTAATTTTTAAAACTATAAAATCATTATGTAGAATGTTAACCATTAAATTTCTCTTTTAAGAACAAACTGGATATTATATATTAGTCTAAAATATTTGCACATATCCTCTTTGAGGGCTTGATCATTTAAGATCAAAACCAAGGGTAGGTCTGAAACTCTGCAAAGAATGCATTTTTTTTCACAGTTGTTTGCTATTTTACCCTTGCAAGAATAATAATAATTTATTAGAAATATTTTTAAAACAAAGAAAGAGTTTAAATTGTGATTGAGGGTTTCTGTTAACCATTGAAACTATCCCTTTGGCATGGAGGAAGTTCTTTGCCATGTTCTTCAGAGTTTCTACATTTAGAGGTTTCTATATCATGTTTGCTTGCTTTAGTCAAGTTTATGAAAAGGAAAGAATTCCTTGAATAGAACTATGACTAACATTTTGGTTAAATGACACAATTTTATCAAAGGGCTGAGACATTGATTCTGATAACAACTACATAATATAGTACTTCTGTCTACTTTGTTTTCTTAGAAAACATGAATATTACTCTCTAGTTCCATGTAATTAGGGACTCAGATTTCACATTTGGGTCTTGAATCTCTTCAGTTGTGATGCCCTGTTTTATTCTGTCTTCTGTTACCTTGTCCTGAATGTTTTCATCTTAATTATAGTTTTAGCCTTCTTTGTATTGGTTGAATGGATATTTTTCTCTGCCTTTCCTTTCTCAGTTACTGAGAAATAGTGAAAATGTTTTCCTTTATTTCAGAAACAGGAACATACAAAACAAAAGGACAAACAAACCAGAAACTCAAACATATGCCTCCTGCTGCTTGTTTGTGTTGTTGGGCTTTTTCACTCGCTTACTTTCTGCATTTCCTCCTTCATGTTTCCCCAGCATTAAAAAACAAAATAAAACAACAACAAAAGAAACATGCTAAAATGAAACATGGTTGAAATCCATCATTTTATGAAGACTGTTCTAATTGCTTCTACATTGACTAATCCAAAATTGGAATGGAATTTTAATGGAACTATGAGATTGTATTAAGAAAAGAGAGCTTCTGGCATTGTTCCTGTGCAAGATCTGATCCCTAATATTCGATCCTGACTTATGTGAGCTTTTGGTTTTCAATCTGCCATCAGATATGGGTATGACTTTTGGATGAAATAGTTTTAAAAAGATTGAAGGGTGAGGGGCTGGTGTGGTACTCAGGACAGAAAGTCTAGCCTCAGAGGAAAAGGTTGAGGTTGCCTTCAAGAAATCCCTGGCCAAGCTACAAAATTAACTGTGCTCCACTTCCTGCATGTTCTGAGTTCTGCTCAAGCAGACTGTAGAGTTATTGTCTCCAATAGAGAGAGGTGCATGTGTCCACCCAGGAGCAGTCCACTGGCTTGCAGTGTTTGTTGAGCTCACTTTTAGAGATTTCTGGATTGTCTGGGGATTTATAACTATTTGTAAAAAGGATTGGGATGGAAGCTAGTTTCTTGCAGAAGACTTATTTTATTTTATTTGTATTTAATTTTGCAAAACATTATTGCACCTAGGTTATTATAATCACAGTCAAGTGACAAAGCCATGGTCCTAGTCTCATCCTCAACTTTTTAATAACTATACTATATTTTCCACAGGTGAGGATGTGGTAATTGGTCATTATGAAATAAATGAACAGATGCATTAGAAAAAAGATCTTCTTGGACTTGTCATAGAGACCTCAACATTACTGTATATACTATCATTTCTCAATGTTGAAGGGGTACTGAATGTCAGAGTTAGGCTTCCGTGGTTTCAAGAAACACTTCCTGCTGTATGTACCATAGCCCAGGATTTGACATAAACAGTAATATTTTTTTAATCCTCTTGTGCAGGGGCCGGGAACCTATGGCTCGCCAGCCAGATGTGGCTCTTTTGATAGCTGCATCTAGCTTGCAGACAAATCTTGAATAAAAAAAAATTAATAACATTAAAAATATAAAACATTCCCATGTATTACAATCCATTCATTTCCTACAGCTCATGTTCATGGTTGCAGGTGGCTAGAGCCAATCACAGTTGTCCTCTGGGACAACACCAAATTTTTATTGGATAATGTATAACGTACACGGGTCTTTGTGCTTTATATAAAAATGGACAATTAATCAAGCATTTTCTGTGGTCACATATTCATCATTCCCTTTCAGAAACCCCATTTTTATTTATGTTCAAGATAGAAAATTTGAGATATTTAGTTTCATTTCCACACACATTCACAAAGCACAGGTTGTTCCTAGGTATAGTTCTTTGTATTGTTATTTACTATTTGCTTAACACTGCCCTGCACACATTCTTTGTAAAACTTCTAGTAAAAGATAAAATAACAGAATTATGGCATCAAGGCAAATCTGACTGATATGATCTTCCTAAAATCATAATATCTCATTGCAGTACAGGAAGTGTTCTTGGTAACACCAAGAAAAAAGGTGTCAATTCCTGTCTTCCAGGGTGGGAAAAGAAAGATAAGCTTTCAACTGATCATCTAAGGCTGACTTTGGCCACCCAGACTTCACTTACAAATAAAATACATAATATATTGCTTGCCACCTACTTAGGAAATCTCTATTGTACTTCCTACCTTTTGAACTCTCTACCTTATCTATGAGATAATTCATTCCTGTGGTAGTTACCTCTCTATACTAGACTTACTGTGATTACCGGTGAGGGAGATTCTTTGATAAACACATGGCGTAGACTGTGCTTTTGACACAGACGTTCATACGAAGAGCTTCCTGAGCACCAGCAAGCTGCAGGATTTCCCAAAGTAACAGAATGTTAAATTAACTCTGCTGTTTCAATGTCTATTGTACAATAGCAGATAGAAGTACTGAACACAAAGCAAACTTAGTTGAAAATGGGGAGGCAGTCAGACAGACTCCCACATGCACCCGACTGGGATCCACCTGGCATGACCACCAGGGGGTGATGCTCTGCCTATCTGGGGCATTGCTCTGTTGCAAACAGAGGCATTATAGCACCTGAGGCAGAGGCCACAGATCCATCCTCAGCGCCCGGGCCAACTTTGCTCCAATGGAGCCTTGGCTGTGGGAGGGGAAGAGAGAGACAGAGAGGAAGGAGAGGGGGAGGTGGAGAAGCAGATGGGCACTTCTCCTGTGTGCCCTGGCCGGGAATAGAATCTGGGACTCCTGCACGCCAGGCCGATGTTCTACCACTGTGCCATCCAACCAGGCCCCAAACTTTTTTATTTATTTATTGATTTTAGAGAGAGACAAAGAGAGGAGGAGAGGGAGAAAGAAGCATTCACTTGTTGTTCCACTTAGTCCTGCATTCATTGGTCTCGTCCCGTATGTGCCCTGACTGGGGATCAAACCTGCTATATTGGTGTTTTTTGGGATGAGGCTTTAACCAACTGAGTAAATCAGCCAAGGCAGGAAGCAAACATTTTTTAAGTAGATTAAAAAAAAAAAAAAAGGTTTAAAAGCCTGTAGCCAGCTCAAAGATATGAAAGAGTAGTAATTGAATTAGAAAATAATTTTTTTGCAGGAAGGGATTGTTGTGCTCTGAGTTTCCGAGTCATGAGGAAGATTCTACCGTCCTGCCTCAGTGTAATGAGGTGCTGGTCCATGGAAATACTTTGTAAAAATTAGCTTAACTTGCTGCAATTGGTTGAGAATGAAAACTCCTGCCTCACAAAAACAAGAAGGCTGAAGCAGACGGTGGGCCTGACATTGATCTGAGCCGGGACTTATGCAGGTCTGGCTTTGATGGCAGAGCTAGGGCAGCCTGAGATGAGAGGCTTGCTCTGTCCAACTGTTACAGTGACGGACAGGTGAATGTTTCCATGGGGCAGAGGTGAACCCGAAAGAAGAGAACTGATGAGGGATTTGAGGGTGTTTTGGCTTTTATTTCCTAGAGCTCCAAAGAGGCAAGGAGTTCTTGGATGAAAGTGCCTGGATAAAAATTACTGGACACCCAATGACTAAAGCAGCTGTGAGTGACCACTCAGGATGGGGATGCAACTTCCTGGTCAGGAGAGTCTGGAAGAGCAGTTCTCTGCAGGTTCTGCGCAGGGCCAGGTCTAGCCTTACCCATACGCCAGGCACGGTGCCAAGCTGCTCAGCTACATAGAAACAAGCCACACTCTCCCACCTCCTTCTTCTTGTGACTTGGAAATACAGCAAATAAAAACTAAAATCAATTGAAGGAAGAGTGAAAAAGGAGAGGGTGAAGAAAATGACCATCTCTCTATTCTAGAGAGAACCAGACCTGAGGTCAATAAATTCATTTACCACACCTGCTTTGGTTTTGAGTTCTTGTGATACTAACCAAGTCACATAATTTGTCTTTATCTTTTCTGATATGTCTATCATACAGAAACTATATTTAAATTCTAAAGAATGTGTTGTTTAAAAACTAGAAAACTGTTATCCATAGACCCACATCGTAATAGTGAATTAATTTCTGAAGGATAAAAAGCAGACATATATATGCTGTTTGTCCGTTTGGGCTACTGTGACTGAAACAACCATAGGCTACTTATAAGGTGGCTTATAAGCAACAGAATGTAGTTCTTGCGTTCTTGAGGCTGGAAAGTGCAAAGTAAAGGCACTGGCAGGTGGTGTGGGTTGAGGGCTGCTTCTTCCCATTTCCTGGCTGTGTCCTCACGTGATGAGAGGGCCAAGGCAGCTGTCTGGGGTCCTAAAACAGGATCTAATCTCATTGGATCTAGTCACACCAGGGTCCTAACTACCTCTGCCAAGCTCTGCCTCCAGATTCTACCAGAATGGGAAGAAGGTTTCAACATATTAATTTTGGGGGAACACAGACATTCAGTCCATGGCATATGTCATTAATGCCATTAGTCGCCAAATATATAATGAAGAAGCACCTTTGCATTTCTCATCTGTTATTGTGGCTGATACTCAGCTGGCATGCGTGGTAGCGGCACATAGTTGGTCTCCGTGCGGCACAGCTTAAATATTTCCTAACTACGCTTGTCTCTAATCATCCCAAATCACAGAGTTCCATGCATGTCAAAAACAGTAGTATATCAGCACATGGCTCTTGAAAAAGGGGTTTGTCAGGTAAAAAATATTCCAATCAAAATGCCAGAAACTTTCCACTTTATATATATACCATTTAACAGACAACCCTTTAATCAATGGACTAAAAGTTGAATTGTAACAAAATATTAGGCATTGACATTCATTTCAAAATGCTAAATTTTATACTGTCAACACTCTCATAGATTATACATTGATACTGTTAATCTATTATTTTATACCACATTTTAACTGTTATATTCGAGCTGATGAATGATCATTTTGAATCATCAAATGGTACTGTTGCCTGCTAGCTATGTTTGTACAGCAGTATTTGTGCAATTATTTGAATATTTTATTGCATTTTCTGTTATTACTTTCAAAATGAGTAGAAAATGGGAAAGTGATAAGAAGCTTACATCTCATAAACTTAATTCCTTTGAGGCAAAGTTAGAAATATTATCATGCTTCAGGCAATGGATCTTAAGATTCATTTATTCATTGTTCTTAAGCTAGTTGGTATTGTATTGTAAAAGAAGATAATAAATTACATGTATAAAATAATAGAAACATTTGAAGGATGTGTTGTTTAAAAAGCAGGATTCACTTAGGGAATTTTAATATTGTGTTTTCCAGATTTGAAGATACCATAAATAGTAAAAGGCACTATCACTGGAAAATGTTTCTCAAAATGGATGCACACTGATGAATTGAAAGTAAAAAATCAATGCAAGAGACATAATGATTTCAGAAGTGCTGGAATGTGAGTCTTAGAATCAGATAAACACATTACTACTTATATTACTAAAAATCTTTTGTCCAACTTTTTCAAGGTTGATTTGATATGTGTTTAGAATGCATTATCTATAAAAGTAATGATAGAAACTATATCCTTTTTCTCCATGTATGAAAGCTCATTTAAAAGTGAGTAATGCTGGAAAATAAAAGACACCATTGGTATATTATGCACATTTCTATTTTTTTTTTTTTTTTTGGTTTTATACAGATCATGATAACAAAGACATGATTTTTTGTCATATATTTTGACTTTCAAACCACATTTCTGTGTTTACCTTGAATGGGGGAAGAATTAAGAACCAAGAATTATTTTCTTTATGATGGTTTATATAGCAGACCTTTCCAAACAAAACCTGTTTTCTTGATAAGAATTATTTAGCATATTTTATACCTCAAATTTATATGTGTTATGTTCTTAAAGTAAGAATCAAAAGTAGTAGGTAATCTGTAAAGTAAATGAGGCACAGTTATTTTTTTTTTTATTTGTTATTTTCTTCTCTTTTATTATACTAACAATTTTTTTTCCAATTCTTTACTTTCATCTTTTATCAACTTTTATGTCGTGCTCATCAAAGTTGCTTTGGTAAAAAAAAAAAAAAAAAAAAAAAAAAAAAAAGGTTGCTTTGGTGTTTGTTAATAGATGGGATTTCTAGCAGCATATTTCTCAGTAAAACTTACTTTATGAAACAAAAGATATAAATATTTGGATCAAGGAAGAACACAAAAAATTCATGTTTTATATTTCTGTTTATATTTGGTTAAGTAACTTGGAGATAATTCTTACTTTTTTCTCTATATGAATTATTCAGTTGTCTTCCCTTGATGTCAATACTAATTATGTGTGTGTGTGTGTGTGTGTGTGTGTGTGTGTGTGTGTTTACTTGTTTAACCAATTTCTGGCTGTTTGTACCTTCATCATGTTTTACAGATATGAGGATGATGGAGTCATTTATGTTATTCAGGTTTCTGATTGGTTAAGTACAGAAAAGGGAATTTTATTTCTGTTTGGAGAATAAAAATGCAGTTAATAGAAGAGAAGTAATATTAGGTGAAAAGTATTATTATTTAACTTTAGACATAGAGAGTGTTCATTTGCTTATGGGAATTTTAAATATAGCTCCCTAATGCCCTGTTGGGTCTGGAATTGCAAGGTGTGGTTTGGAATAGATCTACCATTTTGCAGGTCATCAGCATTCACATGAGACAGGGTATCAGTAGTAATTTATTCAGTAATCAAGTTTTATACAAAGAAGGGGAAGACTAAAAGACCACAGTTAGATGCATGGGGAACTCTAATTGCTTCTCTTCTTCTATGCAATTGCTTCAGTTTTGACCCTCATTGTCTCCTGAATTAACTACTTTATACCTGGTATTTCTACATCATATTCCATACTGTCTCTATATCCACACATTTAAAGCAAATAAACTTTTATATCACAATCCCAAATAAATCTTTATTGTATTTTTTTGGTGCACAGAACAAAGTTTAATCATCCTCACATGGTTAAGTGTTCAAGATCTTTTACTCTTTGGCTGAAATTGGATTGGCTGTGATTCCAGATAAAACTTTCCTAGAACTCCAGTTAAAATGAATTTCTCCCTTATCCTTGTATAATCATCTGTTTGCTATGTTCTTGAAGCTCTTTTTCCATCTAAATTTCAATGACATCTCTGGTCATGAGGTGATAAATCATCAGGGGCATAAATGATTTTAAGTCATTAATACAGACTTTGCATATAATAAATACTCAATATTTTTTCTTGTTAGATTTAGTAAAAGTTGTAAAACATTGTATGTATCTCACTTGATTATTATTCAATTAAATTTCCAGTCCAGACAAATGATCGTTATGTTTGGAAATATCTTACCTGCTTTCAATATTTATCCACGTTTTTTTTATCTCTACTGCTCATTTTTTTTATATACTAAATGGAAAGGCAAATCTTTAGTTTTATACTTTATGTACTTCATTAGATCTCAAAAAAATAAGAATAGAACTACCATATAACCCAGAAATTTCTCTACTGGGTATATATCCCCAAAACTTGAAAACATTGGTACATAAAGAGACACGCTACCTCATATTCATTGCAGCATTATTCACGGTGGCCAAGACATGGAAACAACCACTGTCCTCAATAGATGATTGGATAAATAAGATGTGGTGCATATATGCAACAGAATACTACTCAGCCATAAGAAAGATGACACAGTGACATTTACAACAACATGGATGGACCTTAAGAAGGTTATACTGAGTGAAATAAGTAAATAAGAAAAAGCTAAGAACTGTATAATTTCACACATAGGTGGGATATAAAACTGAGACTCATACACCTAGATAAAAGTGAAGTGGTAGCCCTGGCCGGTTGGCTCAGTGGTAGAGCGTCGGCCTGGTGTGCAGAAGTCCCGGGTTTGATTCCCAGCCAGGGCACACAGGAGAAGCACCCATCTGCTTCTCCACCACTCCCCTTCTCCTTCCTCTCTGTCTCTCTCTTCCCCTCCCGCAGCCGAGGCTCCATTGGAGCAAAGATGGCCCGGGTGCTGGGGATGGCTCCTTGGCCTCTGCCCCAGGCGCTAGAGTGGCTCTGGTTGCAACAGAGCGACGCCCCGGAGAGGCAGAGCATCGCCCCCTGATGGGCAGAGCGTCACCCCCTGGTGGGTGTGCCGGGTGGATCCCCGTCGGGCGCATGCGGGAGTCTGGCTGACTGTCTCTCCCCGTTTCTAGCTTCAGAAAAAAAAAAAAGTGAAGTGGTTACCAGCAAAAGGGGGAAGTAGGGGAGGGTAATGGGGGGAATGGGTGGGGGAAGGTAAAGGTATAAAGAGGGACAAATATAAAGTGATAGAAAATGATTTGACTTTGGGTGATGGGTATACAACATAATCAACAGTTCAAATGCTATAGAAATGTTTATCTGAAACCTATGTACTCTTATTGATCAATGTGACCCTGGTAAATTTAATTTTCTAAATAAAATTTTAGAAAAAGACCACCTTTATAAACTTGAAATAATGGAAAAAACCAAGAACGTATATTTCCTTCTCTTGTGCTTATTATTACTGTAGGCAATTTGATACAATATTTTCATGTAATAGACTATTGCTCTCAATTTGTTTAGCAAGTACTATTTTTGACTAAGCCAGACTTAAAAAGCACAGCCTTTCTCAAACTCTGAGTTCCTGAGTAGCCTTTGTAAATTTATAATGTAAAGTATCCAAATTTATATCTATACTAAACAAATAATCAGATTGGATGTATCGATCAGTCTCTTATATTTTAATTTTGGATCTTGGCTTTTAAAATAATAAGGTTTTCCTGACCTTTACTTTTTCTCTCAGAATAAATTTGACACCAGATATTTTCTCAAATAAAACATACTCCCATCTTTATTTTTTTAAGGAAAATAGGTCACAAAATAGGCTGAAAAAAGATACAGTATTATATTTTTTATTCTAACTAACACTGGGGGACAACAAGCTATTCCTTTGCTTATTTCCGATATCATTTGCCCTGTACCTGGAAGGTATCTGCAAAGAGTGTGTATTAATGATTGAAATAATTAAAGTACAGTGAAAGATAAAGGGAAAATGAGAAAAAGAAAAGGGTGGAAAAAGTATCTGATAGTTTATAAAGATTAAAACATTTACTACTGCTGTATATTTGTATCTACTCATTAAAGACTAAAACATGTATTTACATAAAAAAGGAATATGGGCCCTGGCCAGTTAACTCAGTTGGTTAAGAGCATCATCCAAAACAACAAGGTTGCAGGTTCAATCCCTGGTCAGGGAACACACAGAAGCAACCAAAGAATGCATGACTGAGTAGAACAACAAATGAATGTTTCCCTTTTTCCTTCCTCTTTCTCCTTTCCTCCCTTTGTCTATAAATAAAAAATCCCTGGCTGGACAGCGTGGTTGGTTGGAGCATCATCCTGGAGCATGGAGGTTGCTGGTTCCATTCCCTGGTCAGGGCACATAGAGGAGCAGCTCGATGTTCCTGTTTCTCTCACTCCCTTTTTCTCTCTCAAAAAAAATAAAATAAAAATAAAGAAAGAAAAGAAGAAAAAAATATTCCCAGAGAGAGAATAAAATATAATATTTTCCATTTTGCTGTTTTTTCCATTATTAAAATTGTAGGGTTTTAATATAAATTAATTATTCAGTTGTATTTTTAGATTTTTATAATTATGCAAAATATTTGTCTTATTATAAAAGTTTTATTAAAGGTAATTAAGAATTATATGCATAATACTCTAAGTTGTTTCAGAATAAACCATGTTTTATTTTGATTATGTTATGTCAGAATTCTTCCATCCTTAAGGAAATTAGAGGTTTTCTAGCACCTCTATTAATGTATGCTTGCACAGGGCAAGCACCCCTTATAATCACCTCTGACGGGCAACATGGGGATAGTTTATCAGAAATAATTATGCCCTGTTTTCTTCTAAAATTCTACTTATGAATGTGACAATTTATATAGAGTTCTGCTAAACTCACTATGTCACTTGTATGTTTTAATTCTTATCTTACTAGCTGAACTTATGAGTAAATTATACCATTATTTTCCTATAAGCCTCAAACCTCAAATAATTTGTGCAGTCAAAAATTTCCTAATAACCTTTCTTTTCAACTGAAGAATTATTCATACTGTGTGTCTCAGTTTGACTGAATATGTCTCATTATTTGTAGATGTGCACTCTGTTCTGTTGGTAAGAATAAGCCTGCAGAATAAGCAAAGTCTTAAAAAGACTTGAGGTTTGTTGTACTTGTAGGTGGCTCCTGGCCTCTATTAACCTATCAGTACCATGACCTCTCTCATGGAAACACTAGTTATTTTAAGTCATTTACAAAGACAAGGTTGACTTATGAGTGAGGGGAGAAAGAGATTCTAATCTTCTAAACTCAGGAATTATAGTGATTCATTTGATCATTGTGGAAGTTTTCCAGCAATAATTAGAGACAATGGAAAGGGTATTTAAAAACATAACTATGCCCATCAATTATTAGTCTATATGCCTCCTTCCACCACCACCCCATACACACACTAAACCTCTAACATTAACATTTCATTTCCATCATTATTTGTGAAAGGTCACATTTACACAGTTTTGCTATTCCAACTCTTCTTTTTGAATTCTAATTTTATAAAACCTACGGTTCAAATAAGTTTTAGACACCATCTTATTGACGCCATAGATTCTGAGTCTCAGTAAGGCAAGAGAGGCACATACATTAAGTGGGGCTGAGTGTGAAGGTGGCTATTTAGTAAGAAGATCTGTCAAGTGGATCCTGCAGCTTTCCAGCGGCATTCCAGACAGGGGCATGCCTACTCTGATCAAGAAGACCTGGATATCAAAGAAACATAGGCAAGTAGAGAATAAGAGGAGATGGGGTCATAAAATTGGGATTCAGTTTTTGTAAGCTTTTAGAGCATTGTAAGGCTTTAATACAGGGGTCCCCAAACTACAGCCCACGGGCCACATGCAGCCCCCTGAGGCCATTTATCCACCCCCGCCGCACTTCCGGAAGGGGCAACTCTTTCATTGGTGGTCAGTGAGAGGAGCATAGTTCCCACTGAAATACTGGTCAGTTTGTTGATTTAAATTTACTTGTTCTTTATTTTAAATATTGCATTTGTTTCTGTTTTGTTTTTTTACTTTAAAATAAGATATGTGCAGTGTGCGTATGGATTTCTTCATAGTTTTTTTGTTTTTTTTTTGTATTTTTCCGAAGCTGGAAATGGGGAGAGACAGTCAGACAGACTCCCGCATGCGCCCGACCGGGATCCACCCGGCACGCCCACCAGGGGCGATGCTCTGCCCACCAGGGGGTGATGCTCTGCCCCTCCGGGGCGTCGCTCTGTTGCAACCAGAGCCACTCTAGCGCCTGGGGCAGAGGCCAAGGAGCCATCCCCAGCGCCCGGGCCATCTTTGCTCCAATGGAGCCTTGGCTGCGGGAGGGGAAGAGAGAGACAGAAAGGAAGGAGGGGGGGTGGAGAGGCAAATGGGCGCTTCTCCTATGTGCCCTGGCCGGGAATCGAACTCTGGTCCCCCGCACGCCAGGCAGACGCTCTACCGCTGAGCCAAATGGCCAGGGCCTCTTCATAGTTTTTTTTTTTTATTATAGTCTGGCCCTCCAACGGTCTGAGGGACAGTGAACTGGCCCCCTGTGTAAAAAGTTTGTGGATCCCTGCTTTAATAGGTCACATAGGAAGATGTTTAAAGGAGATATATGGCATGTGCCAAATTATATCTTATGAGAATTGTTATGAATTAAGAACATTGTGATGTGGGTAGACTATGAACCAATTAAGATATTGCTTTAAGACATGGCAGTAATCCAGGTAAGAAACGATGGGGGCTATTAGTAGTAGAGGTGATGAGAAGTAATTTGATTCTCATTATGTTTGAAAGATATGCTGATAAATTTTATGTGTGGTTTGCTGTGAAAATAAAGAGAGGTATTGGAGATAAATTCAAGGATTAGGGCTTAATCAAGTAGAAGAATGAATTGCCATTTGTGGAGGAAAGGCTGTAGAGCAGGTTACAACAGGTAAAGGTGTGAAGTTCAGTTCTGAATATACTAAGTTTAATTTGCTTGTTAGTTAGCTATGAAGGTAGTAGGTATATAATGCTGGCATTTAAATATGTGTGACTGGAATACATGGGAAAAGTCTGCTGGAGTTGTACATTTTGAAGGTGCTTACATAGAAATGCTATTTAATATCCAGGAACTGGATGAAATCACTATAAGAGACAGTGTTTATAGAAAAAAAGAGAGAGAGAAGTGAAACATTTCAATGTTAATTGGTAAAAAAGATGAGCTAGACCCAACCAAGTAGACCAAAAAGAGGGCTGGCAATGTCTGAGGAAACCAAGGACAGTAATATGATCAGAAGAAACCAGTAATAATCAAGACAAGGAAATGTTTAAGGAAGGATGGAGTAATCTCCAGGGTGAAATAATGTTCACATACCAAGTAGGTTGGTGACAGAAAATAGACTATTAGACTTAGCACTATTGACAGTTGCTGATTTATAAAGAAAAAAGTAATATGCTCACACACATAAACTCATGAAATAATTTTGATCAAAATGTGGTTGATTGAAGCTATTGGAATGGTCACAAAAGGCAATGGAAGGGAAAACAGTCAATCAGAGACAGTGTGTATAAGTGACACTTTATTGCAAGCCAAAGTGAGGTCCAGAGATATTTTTTCTTAATCTATAAGAGAAATAATAATATGATTAAATATTTACTGATAGAGTTGCAACAAAGAGACATGAGTTACCAGAGCAATGTTCTTAAGTAGGGTAGAATGGAATAATTTAGAGGAGAGGAGAGTAGAAGATCATATCACAGGAGGGTGGTCAAAATTGTGTGGGCACCACTTCTGGCAGATGGATATATATCAAGTGATGGGATTTCATGGCAGAACTATTTTATCTGCTTTGATTTTTATCAGTATATGGAAAAGTGTTTGCATGTGTGTGTTCCTATACATGGTAAGTGCTTACTTGCTTATGTAATGCATATCTGGAAAAAGTTCAAATTACTTCAGAAATAAAGTCAATTAAAAAATAAATATGACAGGTGAATGGACTGAGGTAGCTGGTGCAGATTGGACGTGCAGGGAAGCTAGGAAGTTTGAACTTCAAGAATGCTCTCTTGCATAAGCTTTTTCTAAGACTGTGGGTGGCCTCAACAATTGTGCATTCATAGTTTCATTTATTTATTTTTTTTCTTTAAAAGAAACTTACCTAGAAGCAGTTTTGAAGCTTGATCTGCCCATGTATCTTCCTATAACTGATTTGGGAAAACCATAGTCTAAGCCTTTTCTGCCAGATAAATTTTGAGCGAGTGTCTCATTGACAGATTCCAACCTAAAACTATCTAGAGATGGAGATTTTGGGAAATGTAGTTCCTTCGCTTTGGAAGAGGCTACGGAAGATGCTGAATTGAAAAGAGACTGTCCAGCATGTCATACTCAGCAAGAAAATGCAATTAAGGAGATTAAGAAGACGTTAAGCCATTCAAAGAACTAGAGCTTAAAGGAAGGAAGCATTTATGTGTTAAGATATCTCTGTCTGAGGAAAGCAGTGGCATTTTAATCAAAACTTGGTTGATACTAAAATAGCAGCGAAGGTTAATGTTCACTTTTGAACAAAAAATAGAGTAATAAGGAAAGTCATGATTGTTCAGGGTCTCTCCAGCAATGTTCAGGGAAGAGCATACCCTGGTTTTAAGACTGTGTTTACCACTCAATAATAAAGCATTCAGCACATTTTTTGATCATTCACAGTAGATACTAAGGATATCATGTAGGAATGGCCCTTCTATTCCAAGGGTTTATGGTCTAGTCCAGCACTGTCCCACAGAAATATAATGCCAACATAAAAGTCACATACATAATTAAATATTTTCTAGGACCTAAGATTAAAAAAAAGTAAAAAGAAACAGATGAAGTTAGTTTAAATTGTTATATTTAACGTGATAGATCATTTCCCCATTTAATCACTATTAAAATAATTTATAATATATTTTACATTATTTTTTGTGGAGTAGAGTCTTCCATCTCTGGTATGTATTTTACACTACAGCATATTGCATATTCCAATTGGGCTTGCCATGTCCAATAGTGGCTGACACATTGACTAGCACACATCTTCTAGACAACAAGCAGTTTAGCCTGAATACGTCTCCAGTAGCATATTGTAAAGAAGTCCAGTCCTGAACCTGCAGTCTGGACCACACATCAGTCTGGCGTGCTCTATCAAGATAATGATATCAGTTTGGCTGGCTTGAGCTTCCTTTATTCAAAAGAATTTACATGAATTGAAAAGTCCTTCATTCTGGCCTGACCAGGAGGTGGCGCAGCAGATAGGGCATCAGACTGGGATGTGGAGGGCCCAGGTTCGAAACCTAGAGGTCGCAGGCTTCAGTGTGGGCTCATTTGGTTTGAGCAAAGCTCACCAGCTTGAGCACAAGGTCGCTGGCTTGAGCAAGGGGTCACTCCCTCAGCTATAGCCCCCTGGTCAAGGCACAAATGAGAGAGCAAATCAATGAACAACTAAGGTGCCGCAACAAAGAATTGATGCTTCTTATCTTTCTCCCTTCCTATCTGTCTGTCCTCTCTGTCTCTCTCTGTCTCTGTCACATACGCACACAAAAAATAAATAAAATAAAAGAAGTCCTTCATTCTAAAGGAGTATATGATGATGTCATTGATAACTAGAGTATGTAAATTAAGTTAATTTACAGTATTTATTCCATGCCACCACTGCCTTTGCAAACATATATTCAATATATATATTGCCATTCCAAAGTGAAGGTTATGTGTGTTTTTCCTTTTTATTAAGAGAGCCAAAGGCAGAGTAGGGATTAACTTTGACTTAATACTTCCCTAAAGGAAGCTGGATTTGGGATTCAGAAAATACTGTACTTCTGAACCTGAAATTATTGAGGGAAAAGGGAAAGTAATTACTAAGAAGTTTAAAAAGCAAGTTTTTTTCTTTAAACCTGATTATTTCAGTATCAGCTGATTTTATATAAAAGTTTCACCTTTTATACTTTTATACAGAAGTTCCACCTTTTAAAAAAATACTATACATTTGGTTATAATAAAACAATTTGAGATCTTCACATGGCTAAATTTGTTTCCTATGAATTATTAAATGATGTAATTACTTACATTTTTAAAAGTTACTTACAACTCTCCAAAATACAAAATGCCTGCACATTATTTGTTTTATTTCTCCAATGTGTTGAGACAGTTGAGGGACAAGATACTTAGCAAAATTCGTAACGTCATCATCTATAAACACCAATATTCGAAATAAAGTGAGAACGATGTCAGTAATGTCTGTCATCTTGAACACAAGGAAATGGAGTGAATGCATACCAACATATGTTAAAAGTAGGAGTAACTCATCTTTATTTTTTAGTTAGCTGTTTGTCTAAACATCTATTTATCATCTATCGATCTGTCTGTCTGTCTGTCTGTCTACTAACTCCATTTCCTCCCAGCCTCATTTGTTGCTTTCTTTCATTGGAAAATGAAAAGCACTTGGGAAATTTCAACCAGGGTAATTAGTGCAAGTGTATGATGAGGTGGGGGCAAGTATAGAAAATTAGTCTTTTCAAACCATCTATTTTCTTTAGTAAACTTAAGAAATTGTGTTTAGATTTTTTTTGTGGGTGTGTATATATAAAGATTGCAAGGTTATAGTTAAGAGCCGCTTGCATTGCCTCAGTAATGCTCACTGTTTATAATAGAAGCTCTATCTGTTTTAGTATGTCAAGGACATAGAAAAATGCAAGTGTTTATAAATTAAGGAAAGAAATGAGAGCCAGAGACTGAGAAATTGTGGAAAGATTAATAATATCATTGGAAATCCAATTTGCCTGCACAGAAAATCATATTTTCTGGGAGAAATATTAATATCAGAGATGTCTAAATGGGTTATTTAAAGATTATATTTCAAAGAATGGAGGAGTAAGAACAAAAGCAAAGTCAGGCAAATAAGGACTAATATTGCAGCAACTTGAGCTCTTACTAATGATTGATTCCCGCTGAGTTAAATATCATATGATGGTGGTAAAATAGAGGAGATTATTTATATTTTTCTATCTTAAAAGTATTTGTAAAGATCATTAAGCATATTTTGCTTAAATTAAGCCCGGGATATTTCAGTTCCCCCATGGGAGCAGATAATAGGCAAGTGTCAGAATAGAATAGGATGTGAACTGCATAGTCAGGCTCTCAGATCCAAGCTCTTCTACAGGAATGATAGGTGTGGAGTTGGTTTCTCCACAGAACATGAACAAGTGTGACCTTCTACCTTTCCATCTGATTTTGCTCTTTTTCAAATATTAGCATATTTTCAGGAAAATCTATGAGGCTATTAGATGAAATCTGTCTCCATGTGTCCATGTATTTATAAGTATACAACTCATGGAATGACAACTCTGAAACAAGTTTTAGACACTGAGCAGATTATGCTTTTCGCTTAATAATTTTTAAATTGTTATAAAGTTATCTATCCCCAAATATATTTTCAGGGTCGGCAGTCATCATCAGCAATTCTCTAGTAGAGTCTATCTGCTTGAGATATGGTACTTTGTAACGGTTGAGTCCAGATTCTGAAAACAGCCTGTATGGTTTGAACTCCAGCTGTATTATTTTTGTATGCAGTCTTAAGAAAGTATCTTACCCTTCCCTGCCTCAGTTTTCTTGCCTTTAAAATAAAATTTTTATTTTTAATGAGGGGAAGGGAGATAGTGAAGTATACTCCTACAGTGCCCTGAATGCAATCCATCCAGCAACCCTCTCTGGGGACAATGCTTGAGTATCGAGCTATTTTTAGTGCCTGAGACTGATGAGCTCCAATGAACCTATCCTCAGTGACCAGAGGTAAGTTCAAATCAATCAAGCCACTGGCTGTGGAAGGGGTAGAGGGAAACAAGGGGGAGGAGAGAGAAGCAGATGGTCACTTCTCTGTGCCCTGACCAGTAATCAAGCCTGGTACATCTATAAACTGGGCTGCTGCTCTATCCACTGTGCCACCAGCCAGGGCCTAAAATGGAATTTTTAAATAATAACACTTATACAATGGATTGTGGATTGAATGAATGAATATATATTCTATTTGTAGTGTCTGGAACATATTACGCTTTAACTCTTATAAGCAAAGGAACATTTGGTCATAAATATTGAGTGGGACCAGAAATAGAAAAACTAGTAAAGGTTCTAAAAAGCATTTCCCAATATTACAGTCTTGTGTCTAGCCCTGTTAATTCTTCTTTGGATTGAGGTTCTTTTTATTACCACCACATCAAAATGTCCTGCTTGCTTCCTGCTGGCCTGCATGCCTCAGTGACAGATATGCTCTGCTCTGTAAGTCACATAGAATGGGGGAATCTTCCTCATAAACCAGGTTCCCAGGTAAGAGAGGTGATTCATCTTGACACGTGATAAAGAGACTAATCAGAGTGAAATTTGCCTGGAAGACGAGTCTCTATTTTCTGTCCCCAGGATTTAAGCCACAGTGGCAAATGCTAATTTATACTTCAGTCTTATTCTTTAATACGATGGCAGTTTTATTGCAGATAGTTATGAGAATATTAATGAAAGACTTGACTATCTTTAAGTGTTGGAGTTAACATCCATGTTGCATTCTAGGGCATCTTATGCAGAATTATGATATTTATTTGCCTCTGTCATCCTAAAGCACCTAATAGAATCAAACAGTAACATTTGTTGAATTGAATTGGACCTTCTGTACTGTGTATAATATTAAGAGAAATTGTCAAATATTATATGTACATTTGGAAATTTTTAATGCAGCTTAAACAATTTCAGACAGGGAACACTGAGAATTACAGGAAAGGAAATATAAAAAAATAATTGGGCAGAAAAACATTCCTTTCTTCTTGAATTTTTGGCTCTTCTTACATTCTTGCAGTGTATTTCATAACGTAAGAGATGTGGAGAAATTTTCTTAGTTAGTTCATTGGAGAGCGGCAGCCCTTGTCTATATGTTGCTGAAATGCTTGTTTTAAGGTTTTGTTCCAAGGTTGGCAGAGTGAAAAAGTGATGTGCAGAGACCTCTAGAGACTGCACAGCTTAACTACATGTAATGCTCTGCTGATTTTGTTCAAGACTGGACTGGAGCTGAACCATTCCGGGAGCTATCCACAGCTGTAAAGAAACCAAGGCACCATTCTTTGCCTAGTGATGTAGTTAAAATCACTGTCCTCAAAAGCCTGTTTTTGGCTATTTATCCCTTAATCAGTTAATTAAAGTAAAATATGCTTTATATTTGCTCTATTGCAAAAAAAATTAAACAACAAATGTTCATCATATATATATATATATATATATATATATATATACACACACACACACACACACACACATTTTCAATGTGTGAAGAAAATTTATTTATTTTTAGAAAAACATAGTAAGCATTTACCTGCTGCCATGACATAAGGATATTCTGTTTTTTTCTTACCTTCTGTGTGTTTGAGGAGGAAAAAGCTGATGTTTTTCACATTTACATTCCTTTTCTGATATATGGGACTCCTTTTGATACTTTGAGCTATAGCTGGAAAACTTCTTTAAATGCCCATTACTAGTTCTATAATAATTCAGTGGAATGAAAATGCCTTTGCATTAGTGTAGACATGTATTATAATCAGTTATGTCCTTACATTAACCATTTTTCCCCTGTACACTATATTGTGGATGTTGAATACTTCCTGCTACGGAGGAAGAAGCAAGGATAGCTTCTCTCTCTCTCTCTCTCTCTCTTTCTCTCTCTCTCTTTCTCTCTCTCTCTCAGACTGTATTATTTATTTATTTATTTATTTATGTATTTTTTACAGAGACAGAGAGTCAGTCAGAGAGAGGGATAGACAGGGACAAACAGACAGGAACGGAGAGAAATTAGAAGCATCCATCATTAGTTTTTCATTGCGCATTGCAACACCATTGATTGCTTTCTCATATGTGCCCTGACCGCAGGCCTTCAGCAGACCGAGTAACCCTTGTTGGACCTAACGACCTTGGGTTCAAGCTGGTAGGCTTTGGCTCAAACCAGATGAGCCCGCGCTCAAGCTGGCAACCTCAGGGTCTCGAACCTGGGTCCTCCGCATCTCAGTCCGACGCTCTATCCATTGTGCCACCGCCTGTTCAGGCTCTCTCAGACTATATTAGCCATTGGTGTATTAGGGTTCTCCAAAATAAGAAATGTGTGTGTGTCTGTATAACAGAGTAATAAACAGAAAGGTATGTATTAGATGTACATATCTAACGCCACATATACACACAGAAGACAGATACACACATATTTGTGTGTTTGTGGGAGAGACAGATTTATTTTAAAGGACTGGCTCGTGCAGTTTTGAGGGTCGGCGCAGCCAGCATTGCAGGGCAAGCTACCGGGCTGAAGTCCCAGCAAAGAGCTGATGTAATCTCTATTTCAAAAACACTCTGGAAGCAGATTTTTTTTTCCCCAATCCTACTTCTCCCACCCTCGAGGGCCTTTCTTTATCGATATCCAGCACACTAAATTCTTTCAGAACCTGCTTCTCGTTGAAACAAAACACTCAACAAATCTTGTTACTTGGCCCACACTTTTGCTTCCTATATTTTGAGGTGAACTTATTTGACCTGTACAATTTTATGCATAGCATGAACTTATAAGACATTTTAAAATTTTCTTACCAAATAACCATTATAAAATCATCTGTGGTGATTTTTTTCTTAAACTGTACTTTGCATGATATTAATTTTATTACCTGTGCCTTATTTTTGTTTATGCCTGTTTATTTATCGGGTATACATTTCCATTCTTTTAGCTGTGTATTTTCCAGGCAGCTTGGACCTCTTAAAAATTTAATCTAATACTGCCCTTTAATAGAGGGTCTGAAATCCTTTATTGTTTGCAATGATAAATTAGATGCTTGCTTGGCATTACTGCTTTTGCACTTGTGTTTCTCTCATTTATTCTTTTTTTTTTTCTATCTCTTGTTATGTGGTTTATGTTGACTTTTTATTCATTTTCTGCAGTGATTTGAGAGGCATATGCTACTATTATATTTGGCACTGGTTAGCAGAAAGTTTAAAGTAGGCGCCTCTGCTTTTCAAAGCCTGGCAGACAGTATGTGGGGCAAATAACTTCATAACCAAAAAAGCGGAAGCAACATCTCTCTGGTGTATTTTAATTTACACTTAATCCTAAGAAACTCTTTATAAGATATTAGGTTTTCAGAAGTTCTTCCTAAGTAACATAAGGCAATGAGCAATTTAATATACACAGAACATTTTACATTTTTGGATCCAAATTTAGTAAGTTTAGAATTTTTTGTTTACATGTTTAAAATGACTAACATTAAATGAACGCAAATGTAGTTTGATGTTGAAAGAAATTGAGCTCAGTTTGTGAGTATTTATGCAGAATCCCTTTTGAAACCAAAATAACTTTACTAAAATCAACCATACTTTACTTAACAACATATTTAGAAAATACTGTGTTTGTTTTCCCAGCAAACAAACCATTCAGAATCCACAAATTTGATGTTTCCGCTAACCTTTTCATCAAAGGCTGTTTCAGAGAAGATATGAGAAGATTAGCAAATGATTGGTTTAAACTTTCTATTTTAGTGTAATCAAATAGTTCACATTTCTGGATTGCATTTTTTTAATTGACCAGTGTTATTTTCTTACTCAGCCCAGCTGTTCTTGACAGGCAGCAGGGTGCAATGTGGGAGGAAGTGGCAAAGGAAGCTTATAATTCAACTCCTGAGATAGAACTTCACCTCTGGCACCCATCTGAGGGAAATCTACAGAGAGTGAAAGGAAATGCCACATTTCCCAGACATGGGACGTGGGGAGCACGTGAGTGTTTGTTTTGTCCGTACCCAACTCACTGTTACAATGAGGAATTTGACATCGTAGGTATATTACAGAGTAAAAAATGCACGTCTGACGCAATCAACAAACAACTTGTGTTTACCTATCTCATAATTTCACTTAATATTATTTCAATTTTTATCTCTTATTCTGACATCGTAATAATTATTTGATACACTCTAGTCTAAGTCATTAATGATAAAATTAGACATGAAAATAATTGATGTAAAATGATCATTGGTTCTTATTTCTTTAAATTTTATAGTGTTTTATTAACATGTATTGTTATATAGTTCTTCAGTTTAATTATTTTGGAGGGCAAGTCATGTAAAAAATCACACAAAGTTAGAATTATATTAAAATATGTTTGCCGTTCCATCAATAAATAGACATTTAAATGATATTAATCTCTTAACAGATACATATGATTTGTAGATATTTCTCCCATTCCATAGAATGCATTTTCTTGATGTTCACAGTGTTTATTGAAGCAAAATGTTTTTAATTGTCATGAAACCCAATTCGTCTATTTTTTTGTCATTCATGCCTTTGTTGTTATATGTAAGTGCTGCATTGTTTTGATTATTATAGCAAATTTGGAAATCAGTAGAGTATCTTCCAGCTTTGTTTTTTCTTTTGAGTATTGCCTTAGCTGTTCAGGTCTCTTGAGATTTTATGTGAATTATAGGATTGGTTTAGCTAACTCTGCATAAGAAATCTTTGAAATTTTGATAGGGAGTACATTGAATCTGTAGATAGTTTTGGGTAATATTGACATCTAAATATTAAATCTTACAATGCATGAACATAGGTGTCTTTTCATTTACTATGTCTTTGATTTTTTTTCAGTAATATATTATAGTTTAAATTGTACATTTTTCCCCTTCTCAGATAATTCCTATTTTATTCTTTCTGATAGTATGTAAATTAAATTTTAAAAATTTATTTTCATATTGTTCAGTGTTAGTGAATAGCAATGAGACTAATTTTTGTGTGTTGACTTGTATTATTCTACTTTACAGAATTTATTAGTTGTAAATTATATGTGTGTATGTGTAATCTTTAGGATTTTATACATGTAAGATCAGATCATCTGTGACCAGAGATAATTTGGCTACTTCCATTCTAATTTGTATAACTTCCTGTGTTATTTTAGACTAATGGCACTGACTAGAACTTCAGTGTTATGTTGAGTTGAAGCCGTAAACTGTTACCCTTTTCTTCTTTCTGATCTTAGAGGTCAAGCTCCCAGTCTTGTAGTATTAGGTATCATATTCACTGTGGGGTTTTTTATATTTGGCTTTTATCCCGTTAAAGTAGTTTTCTTCTTTCCCTAGTATGTTGAGTGCTTTTATCATGAAAGGGTGTAGAATTTTATCAAATTCTAGTGGTGCACAGAGTTGCATTTCCCCACCAGGTTTTTAATGTCACAGCAGCTGTGTCTTTCAAATGTGAATATTCATACAGCCAATGTTTACTTTTTACATTCTCCTGGCTCTTAAAATCATGCCAACTTTGTGTTTACATCTTTTTATTCTATGATTATGTTTTGCAATATTATGATCCACAACCAATACTTTCTGTTTGAATCATTTTTGCTTGTTGATAGAACTATCTGTTATAATATATTTCAGGCATCAGAAGCATCATTTTCTAAAAGTCAGTTTCACATATAGTTTTAATTGACAGAATTTCAATTTGTCCCCATAACGGTATTTTTTTTTAAGTTAACTTGTCACTGCTACAGCTCCCTACTGCTGGTTTAGGAGACTAAGATATGAAGAGAAGTTGAGAATAAAGGCCTTAAGAAAATATATTCATAATTCTTAGGTTTTATTTTCATTTTCTGGAGTCAAGATGTACATAATTTATTTGAGGAAGGCATTTCCATGCTGGTAAATGTTCAGTGATTTTGTATTAATGAACATTTCTTATCAACTGAAAATTGATTACTATTTGGTGGGATACAGAGTTTTAAATTATCTCATTTTTCTATTCTACTTTGAGACCTTGCTCCAATGTTTTTTAGCATCTCTCCTCATTGAGGGAAAGTCTGATGCTGTTCTGATGCTCATTTCTTGGAAGTCTATTTGTCCACTGTTGTGTTAGTGCATTCTCTCTGAAGGGGTTTAGAACATTCTTTTTGTCTTTAATGTGTAACATTCTACAATAATTTGTCTAAGAGTAAACTTTTTAAAAATCCATATTGTTTTTAATTCAGTAGTGATCCTCTTGCACTCTTATAGAATCATTTCCCTTTTGGGCTGATATCTTTTGTGTCCACAGCAGTATTTTAGTTTTTCAAAAGTACTTATTTATACCCTCTTTGTCCCCTGTCCTTATGTTAGGTAGGTAGAACTACTTACATTTCTTGAACATCTTGAGATTCTCTGAAGATATTTAAACACACACATATACACATGCATACACATCTCCTTATGATAAGGTTTGCCGTTGAAGATAGGTTTTTTTGTTGTTGTTTATTCTGGTATTTCCTCCTAAATCCATATACTTTCTAAAACCTTACTTTTAACTATGAAGGCATTAGACATTTCACTGGAAGCTATATGTAAGTTAATAGGCAGACTTGGCAACTGCTGTATTTTTCTTTTGTGTCAGGTGTTGTGATGTTATAATAAAGAAGACTCTAATAGAAGGAGGTTCTACACATATAAACTGATCTATTTGTATCCTCAGAATGTAACTACCTTTTTAAAGAAATGTTTTGTGTTAGGAAGGAGGTCTTTATTTTCATTCTCTTATTGTTATTTGTACATGTGTTTATGGGTACGTACACAGAGTTTGTAGAAGAGAGTGAAATGAACCTGAAATTTCAGAACCACAGTTACCCTTAATTTCCTTTATAGATGCATAATGAATATTTTAAGTGAGAGATCTGTGTTCTCACCTTTTTGTCTACATATCTCTAAATAAAAGAGATTGTGTGTGTATGTGTGTGTGTGTGTGTGTGAAGGTGATATCTAGGTGTTATTAATGCCTCCCTTCAACAATACCATTAGTGTTCTTTTTCTGGAACTATTAATATGAATTATGAGGATTATATAATAAAGTTACACACAGTGGTTTCTCATTTATGGTACAGCAAATCTACAATGGCATGAGGACGATTTTTTAAATGTATTTTCAAACAGCTCACATAATTATATTTAATTCAAAGAAGAAATTATCTATCATTTTGCCCCTACAACTGTGTTAAATTGCCAAGAGTGTCTAATTAGACAAGGATCATGGAAACAGCAACACAGCAACACCTCAGTCCATTATTTATGCAAACATTGGTAGTGCAAAAAATTGTAAATTAATATTATATCAAGTTTTACAAATATTGTCTCAACTAACGTTTACACTTCAGCATTAGATTTTGTGTGAATATTGTTAGCACATATAATTAAAGATCAGAAGGTTTCCTACTTGGTATGTGAAGTAAAAAATGAACAGACAAGAATAAGTTATTTCTTATAATTATCTTTTTAAAAAACTTTCAGTAGAAGAAATAGTTCAGGTAAGTGCAATTCAAGTTTTAAGCTGTAATAATTTAGTTTTAATGACTTTGGATAGGGAGTATTTAATCTATTCTACATTAGCTATATTTCTTTTTAACATGTATATTTCGGATTATAGTTTAACTTTCCAAATAATGAAATTTTAAAAAATTGTTTATTTATTAGTCAGAAGTATATTTAGAATATTTTTTAGGAACTACTTATGGAGCGAACCCTAAAAATTATAATTACAGCAATATATATGTATATATATTTGACTACTGAAATATTATTTTACTGTTAATTGAGAAAGTATCCGCAGTTGGGAGTCCATGGATATGGAGGGCTGACAATATGCATTGATTTATATCACTTTACATGGGGTCTTTGAGCATTGGTTGTTTTAGAATTCATAGAAACTTTCTAAATACATCCTCCGTGAATACCAAGGGACAATTTAAGTTTTGTGAGAGTCAAAATTTATAAATAGGTTTTCACTGAGAGGGGATTATATTGCTCAAGAGCCAACTATATATGTATATATACATCCATATATTTTTTCTTCCACTGGGAAAATGAATATACATATAAAACACTATTAAATAATTGATTAAATTTGTGAATGTATCTTCAAAGTAGATAAAGGAGATGGCTGACATGTAGGCATTGTGATTCAATTGTCCCTCAAATGTATGCTTCAAATGTATGTTTATCTTCATATAAAGAGAAAATAAATACAATCTGAATTTTAAATGTACAATATTACTTTTATATTTGTGTAACAATTGTGAGAAGACTGTTAGATAAGGAAAAATATTTTATTTCTTATACTGTCATCTCAGAGTTACAGTTGCTTATGGAGAAGTGGGAATAAAAGTAGATTTGATATAACAAAATAGAACTACTCAGTAAAAATGAAGGAGATTTTGGTGCTCCTGCCTCTATTTCCCTTGTTTCTTTTCTCTGGAATCTTTGCAGTCATTCCCTCTTAGGCCCATAAAGTACTGCATTTCCCCTTCAGTTTACTCATTCCTTTTTGGGGGGGATTTTAATTACCTCTGTGTTGGGCAAAGAAGTGTCAGGTTTGCTGTCCTTGTAGTTTCCCTGACTGGTGCTTGCCCTCAGGGCAGCAGAATGTAGATTGCAGATTGCCTGCCGCCATTAGGAGGGGCCATTTGTTGCTATTGTTTGCAGAGAAGGGGTTTTATACCCAGGCCTGTTTTGCTAGTGAGTTTTGAGAGAGAGAGAGAGAGAGAGAGAGAAACAGTTTTCCCAGCCTGTGTGCTCATTGTTATTGCAAAACTCTAATACAGGGGTCCCCAAACTTTTATACAGGGGGCTAGCTCACTGTCCCTCAGACCGTTGGAGAGCCAAACTATAAAAAAATCTATGAACAAATCCCATCTTATTTTAAAGTAAAAAAACAAAATGGGAACAAATACAATATTTAAAATAAAGAACAAGTAAATTTAAATCAACAAACTGAGCAGTATTTCAATGGGAACTATGGGCCTGCTTTTGGTTAATGAGGTGGTCAATGTCCAGTTCCATATTTGTCACTGCTAGCCGTAACAAGTGATATGACGCACTTCTGGAGGCCTGACGCGTGCATCTCTCATCACTGGAAGTAGTACTGTATGTGAGCGATGCCACACTTTGCGGTGCTGCCACATACAGTACTCCAGGAGCACAGGATGGGGATGCATCCTGTGCTTCTCTCACTGACCACCAATGAAAGAGGTGCCCCTTCCAGAAGTGCGGCAGGGGCCGGATAAATGGCCTCGGGGCCACATGAGGCCCTCAGGCCATAGTTTGGGGAATCCCTGCTCTAATATTAACAGGATGGCCCACCATTTTCTGGCTCCTTTACCATCTGCCCGAATCCAGTGGGAACCTGCATGGCCACAGCACCTAAGCTTACAGTCTGTTTCTGGCCTTTGCCTATAGAGCGTGCAGTACCTTATAAGAAATTATTTATTTATTGAATCTATGTGAACACAATATATTAAAACCAATAAGATAAAATAAAAAAAGAAAAATTTTAAAAAAAGAAAAAAAATTATATTTCAGACTAAGGAACAGAGATGTGAAGTAACTCATTTAAGGTCTCGTGGCTAGAAAGTGGTAGAACCAGGATTCTATCCAAACAGCTTGGTCTACAATCGGTGCTTTAAAACAGTATACTGTGCTGTCATTCTCAGATTGATTACTAAATCTGTTAAAGGATATCTCCTTACCAAATAAAATTCCTGAACCTAAAATAAAACCTTTTATAAGTCCCTTGAAGGATCCATTTGTCCAATAAGTTCTATTCTGGAATGGGAAAACCCATTGGGGGGGGCGTCATTTTACTTCAGGCAACAGACCTCTGTAGTTCACACACTATTGGATTTTCCTTCAAAAATGCACAACAGGACAAGTACAGATGACTTAAATAAATTAAAGACAGCAAAGCATTTATTAGTCTTTAAATTATTACAATGATTTTTGGCCCAGGAGCAGATTCCAGGAAGTGATGTGATTTAGCCAAAATCTGCTTGCATTGTAAATGGTAGTAGAGCAGTGGTCCTCAACCTTTTTTGGGCCACAGACAGGTTTAATGTCAGAAAATATTTTCACGGACCGGCCCTTAGGGTGGGACGGATGAATGTATCATGTGACCAAGACAAGCGTCAAGAGTGAGTCTTAGACGGATGTAACAGAGGGAATCTGGTCATTTTTTAAAATAAAATATCATTCAGACTTAAATATAAATAAAACGGAAATAATGTAGTTATTTATTCTTTCTCTGTGGACCAGTACCAAATGGCCCATGGACCTGTACCGGTCCGCGGCCCGGGGGTTGGGGACCACTGTAGTAGAGTATGCATCAACGACTTGATGAAAAAAGAAGGAACAGAAGAAAACGGTATATTGGTCATTAGAGAGACAAGAGTATTAAGGGAACAATTTTAAGAAGAAATAATGGAGACTTAAGGAGTGAGAGGAGTAAATGCCACTGAGAAAAAAGAGATCAGATATAGGACAACAGGTATATATAAGTGATGGAGACAGATCTGCAAAGAGAGAACTGTTGGTGTCTTGAGCTACAGTAAAATATCAGTGTCTACAGATTAACAATTCTTTCAACATTACCAAACGTACGGAAGTTAGAGTTTTCTTAGCGGAATGATGGGAGGTGATCCAAGTGTGAAACGATGTTGGAGTGTGTTGTCGAAGATTGAAAGTAGTTGAGGCACTGAGAGCAAGGTGCATTCTGATATTTAATTTTCTGAGCTATATGATAGAAAATAATTTAACTAAGAAACAATTTGAACATAGGGAGTGAGTGGGAACACAAAGTCACAATGGTTCTGAAATTGGAGGATTTAGTCTTCTCTTAGGGACAAAGAAGGGCGAATTTGGGAAGCAGCACACCTACAAAGATGAGTTTCACCTAATGAAAATTTTTATTATGATCAGTCTAGTTCAAGTAATTTATTGCAATTTTAGTGTTCAAGGGACAATCTGAAACAAATACATGTCAAATTGAAAGTAATGTAGCTAATGGGAAAGGATGGGATTTTTCAATGCTATACCAAACTACTCTTAACTGGGGTGGTGCATTTTATTCTATCAACATATAATAGAAAAGTTACCATGACAATTTATCTTCTTGGATTTTGGTATCATAAATTTAGCTTTCTTGCCTGCACTTACTTTCGTGTAATGATACTTTTTTAGCATCATGTATCTTCTAAAAACCGCAATTAGACTCTTTTGTTGTATTCCTAAATAAGTGAATGGTTTTGATAAAGTTGGGAAATTCTTTTAAGAAATATTTTAAAGGAAAAAAATTCCTTCTCAGACTAAATCATTTTGAGCTTTGTATAATTAAAATATTCTTTATTTAAATGAAGGGAAGGGGCATGGAACAAACAATATTCTCATCCTTAAATTCTTCAATATCGTGAAAAAATTCCTAAGCAATTTCTCTGAATGGTATAATAGAAAGTAATTTGAGTGATAAACATTAATGCTCTTATAGCTGACACTATTGGCTTGGGACAGATTAGCAAGACAGCTACTCTATTCCTCTTTTGTTTTAGGGACCCTGAATTCCACACTAACGATCTCCTTAGCAATAGCGGAACCCACTAGAAACTATTGTGAGTGCCTATCTAAATTTTATGTCCTTTGATCACCAGTCTGGTAGTTGACCTCTGTAGCTGTTATTGCTTAGTAAATCTCTGTTCTGTTTTCTGAATGTACCTCTTCACTATCTCCTTCCTCTTTCCTTCTCTCTCTTTCTCTTTTTCTTATTCTTTCTTTCTCTTTCTTCTTTATTTCTTGTTTCTTCATTGTGTTGCCAAAAGGGGTCATCTTGAGATAAAAAGGGGAGCATGTTGATGTGTTTTAGTAATCATTGACAGATTTCTATTTAGTAGAGAGCTAGTGCTATGATAATTAACACTGACCATATAGAAGCTTAATATTTAAACAAAGTTATAGAGAATGTTGCTAAAGACTTACCCTGTAGGTTGAAAAAGGTTTATTATGTTCTATGACGCCATCAGGCACCAAGGTCTTAACAAACTTCTGAAAGTAAGTAAATCAGAATAGTCTCACTATGTTTGTAAGTTTCCAAATCCCCAAAGAACACAGCTGGCAGTTGGCGAAGGAATTAGGACCGGAGATAGAGAAAGTTAGCATTTTATTTAGCACTTACGATCTTCCTGATAGTATAGTTGACGTGCTCTTCTTTCTTTCTATAATTAAATAAAGTAAACATTATTATTACTAATATTATCCTATATGACAAAAGCCTAGAGATTATATAAGTGATGTGAAGTGAGATAAGTTTTCAAACTTAGCCCTGGTGCTGATACTTCTCACAGGGACTGTTGCAACTAACCCTTGATACCTTAATTCCCTGTTATCATTCAGAGTGCAGAGCAAAGATGTCTCCCCTATACCAGCTTGTCCCCAAAATGTTCTGTGGTTTCCTGTTCCTTAGGTTCACCACCCAAAACTTTTCAATGAGCTGTCCTGAACTGCCCATTTTAAAAAAGCAAACTATTATTATATATCCATATCATTTCTTAGAGCAACTCCATCAACTGCTTGACATAATCAAAATTACTCCCAGTGACATCACCCACTCTCCTATGCCTTTACACATGGTGACAGTGTTGGTGAAGATGTAGAGCAACTGGAAATCTCATGCATCACTGAAGAGAATGCAAATTGGTACAACAAGTCTCTCAGACTAGCAGTTTATAAAGTCTATAACCCAGTTGATTATCCTAGGAGTAAAATCAGTAAAATTTTATTTATATTTTTATCAAAATACAGCTACTCAAATTTTATAGTAACATTTATAATAGCTCTGGATGTCCATATATGGTTTAAAATATTTTTATGTCTAGAGTATCCAGATGTCTATAATGTAATAAAATAGATAAACAAAATGTGGAATAATCATAAATAAATTACATGAAACAAAGACAATGAACATCAGACAGCTGCAACAATTTGAATGCATCTTACAAAAATGTCTTGCATGAAATAACCTAGAAATTGTTAAGCTATATATTTCAAACAAAATTGATGACAAATTCTGAAATATGAAACTTCTGGAAAAAGTAATTTTATTATGTTTAAATGAATAATTCTAGATATATTTAAACAATTTTATACTGTTTTTATTTCCATCATTAGTCTCATTTGTGACATAAACATTTGAACAGTGTTTAAAGTCAGTCATTCTTTATAGATAGATATACTGATATGTAGATTGCTATTACTCTGTCCCCCCTTTCCACCCCCCCCCAAAAAGAAGTAGTAGAAAATTAAGTGGCAAAGAGTATGGAGTATTAAGTAGGAGAAAAAATGCAAGGAACAGTAATTCTGTTTATCACATTCTTCAGTGATTATTTTACATTTCAGAAATGAACATATTTAGGGTAAAGTTAACATGGATTCATTTATCTGAATAAAAATATGAATCAATATCACACACAAAAAGAAGATTGGTCAAAATCTCCACCAGAATTTTAATAGAATATTTCCAATTAGCTTCACTGCATATTGGAAAACTCCCAGGTACATTAAATAATGAGCATGGTCAAACAGTCTGTTGATGTCTTTATAGTCAAGTTACTGAACCAAGCCATGATTAAAGCATGAATTAGGACTAACCTGTGGTGGTTTCGTGAGTCAAGTGTCAACCTGGCATGCTGAGATTACTGGTTCAAAATCCTTGGCTTGCCCAGTCAAGGCTCATATGATAAACAACAACTACACATTGATGCTTCCCACTCCTCCCCCACTGCCTTTTTCTCTCTTTTATTTCTCTCTAAAATCAATAAATAAAATCTTTAAAAAAATGTGTGAGTTATATTATTCCCCTTAATTCTGAAGAAATATACTACTTAATTTTATTACAAAAAACTAGATTTTAATAAATATCCTTCAGTATTAGAAATAAGTACCAATTTATGTACACCTGACACTAATATAATAGTGCATGTTAACTTTAACTGAAAAATAAAAAATTAGTTTAAAAATGAGCATTAAAAATATATAAGGCCTTTTGCATTATTAACAATTAATTGATAAAGATCCCAATATTGTTATTGTTATTTTCAAAATAGTGAAAATAGAAACATTGCTAAGATAAATGACTTGGTTAAGGTCAAAGTTTTATGATGTATTTGACATAAAAGTCTAGAAAAATACTATGAAAGCTATAATAAAGATTTAGATTTATGTAGTAAAAAATTATATATCATAAATAAAATGACAATAGTAAAATATGGAAAAATAGGCACTATCATACTGGTAACCTGATACTATTTATTAAATAGAATATGCACATATTTTTTCATGCAACAATTTATCTAATATAAACTTTTTCACATTTATTATAAATTGTAGTAAAGATGTTCATTAATTAAGATTTTAAAGGGTATTATTTATAATTACAATACAAAATATAAATAATACAAAAATATCCTTTAAGAGAGGGCTAATATCATTACTGGTAACCTACACATACTCTAAATGGCTACTCTCTACAATTGAAGTATTAGTCTTTAAGATATATTGTTAAATAAGTTTAAAAAATGAATGCCAAAAATGTGGATAGTATACTCATACCTGTATAAGAATCAAACATTATGAATTATAAGCAAATTCTGTACTAATACACATATCCTTTTTGCTGGTGATTATGTTTTGAGAATAGAATAATTGGTGTAGGTTGGAAAATGGCTCACTTTTTTTAGTATACATTTTTAAAATTTATGTTTTTAATATGTATGAGTTTTTCATAAGAATATAATAATAATCTTAATAAAAGTCATTTTTGTGTTATTAACTAAACACTGTACCAGTCTTTATATTCAAAGCAATTTAACCCTCGAACAACTCCAAGGAGGATCCCTTATTGTCCTTGTTGTATGAATGAGATGAAATTCAAAGGCAGAGAAGTTAAATAACTAACCGCCACTTGCTTAGCCAGAGTTCTGGGTTTAGAAGTCTAGGTATGTCCCACTCCTAAGTTTGTGCTCTTAAGTACTTCTCTCAAATTTTACAAATCAAAATAATATCTAATGGAGAAGAACAGGGCTCATGTGTCAAAACCATGACCTACTTTTTATTTGACCTTATTTTCCTTACACTAATTTGTGGAATGAACAAATGATTTTGTATAAATTAAAAACAAATTAGCATCAGGGGAAATTAAAGAATTCTTTTTTTGTCGGTGGATATAAGCTGAATATGTAGTTTCTTTTCTTTTCTTTTCTTTTTTTGTGACAGAGAAAGACCTATATTGACTTGCAAACTTAAGATTCTCCCATTCCTGAAGTGACTTCCCTGTGAAACTTCTTGATTTGTATCCTTATGGATTTTCAATCCTAATGCAAAGAGCTCAATACATGTTTGTAGTGAAACCAGAAATCATATTAAATATAATTTTTCAAAAATGCTCTCTGTAAAAGATAAACATTTTGACACGTTCATCTGTTCTTAAAAGCTCATCTTAGTAGTGGGAGCATCTGTGAAAAAAACCAAACAGCTGTGAACCTAAATATAGAAACAGATTTAGTCTTTACAGCATAAAGGTTGGAAATGTACTGCTGCTCAATGCATGAGCTATAAAAATGACAACATTATATGCTATAGAAACTGCACTTTTAGAAATTGAACTTAATGCTAATTTATCTCACAAGGAGATGCTTATTATTCATAGTCACATGTATTTTCCTAGTGTGAATATGTGCACATGTGACTCATAATGCAAAAAAAAGTCAGTAAAATATATACTTAGTTTTTGTGTGTTTCATTTATTTATTTATTTATTTATTTACTTTTTAGCAAGAGGGAGAGAAGCAGAGAGAGAGACAGACAGGATGACAATGTTTCCTTTTTTAAAAAAGTATGACATCTCAGTCACAAAAATATTGCTATTTAAAAGGTGTAAAAAATGAGCAAAGATTAAGGATATTTTCGCTAAAACAATCCAAGTAATGTGAACGCAAGTTAAGCACTGTATTTTAGGAAGCACTGTATTTTAAAGAAAGAAAAAGTAATAAAATAATTTTCTTATAACTGTTTTCTGAAAATAAGGTTGCATTAATTCCCAATTTATTCAGTCAACATCTTATATGAATTATGATTGTGTAAAAAATAATTTAATTATGAAAAGTGAAATTATATTTATCATGTTATATTTGTTAAGATAGAAAAATATATTTATATGCTTTAGTAATGGAGATTGAAATAACTTAAAACTATTTTAATCAACTAAAAATAGTAGCTAATCAAATGTCCTGTTTTTCCAATCAGCCAGGCATTTCTCTACAGAAGTGACAATGAACCTCTGGTTTTACATGGTTAACGAATGAGAAATGATATTGAATATCTTTTTTCCTAGGTCTCCTGTGTCCTTCTCTTACTCTCATTTGATAAATAAATAGGTAAAATCATAGCTATGTGTGATGTATACATTGATGTGAAATAGTCACAGTGAAACCTCTTAATATTTTCTTTGTCTTTTTTTTTTTTTGTGAGAGAGACGAAGAGAGGGACAGATAGGGACAGACAGACAGGAAGGGAGAGAGATGAGAAACATCAATTCTTTATTGCAGCTCCTTAGTTGTTCACTGATTGCTTTCTCGTATGTGCTTTGACTGGGGTACAGGGGGCTACAGCAGAGCGAGTGATCCCTTGCTCAAGCTGGTGACCTTGGGCTCAAACCAGCAACTCTGGGCTTCAAGCCAGTGACCTTTAGGCTCAGCCAGCAACCATGGAATCATGTGTATGATCCCACACTCAAGCCAGTAACCCCATGCTCAAGCCAATGACTTCAGGGTTTTGAACCTGGGTCCTTTGCATCCCAGTCCAATGCTCTATCCATTGTACCACTGCCTTGCCAGGCTCTTAATATTTTCTTTACTGGTTTTTTTTCTCCCAGAAATAATTCTTACAGATTTAATCCATATGACTATCAAAAAATATGTTAAAATGAAATCCAGGGGTAGAAAATAATAGAGTAATAAGTTTACCCATTTTCAGTGTAGAGATTATGCCAGAGGAGAGAATCCTGTAATAGAACTATAATGAAAATGGGAATTTTAATTCAAATGTATTTGGTTATGTTATATTTTCATGGGAGAGGAAGACAAGTAAAAATTTATCTATTAGGCAATAAGGTCATTTACCCATTAGGTCAGCAAGAAGGGTAAAGAAAATAATATAGAAGAAATAAATGTCTTCTGCTGTATGTGCTCTATCTACCTGAAAACATTTTTATCCTCTTAGCATTTATTTTATATTTTTTAATTCAAACATAAGGAAATTAAGTATCAAAAAGTTAAGTATCTTGCCCATCAGTAATAAAAAGAGGATTTAACCTAACTCTGTAGCCTCAAAACCCTTCTTTTCTCTATTTCTTTTCATAACTCTTATTAAAACAGCATTGATTTCAGAGAAATTAGCAGTAGGGAACAAACAAAATGTTTTGTCAACTAAAAAAACGTCTAAAACTATGAAGACTTTTTATAAGAGATTTCTTTTCAAACCCAAACCGAGGACAATTTCCAGGAAGACAGAGGAAGACAGATCTCAAATTATCTGGAGAATGAAATTTTGCAGTTTCTTTTATGCATTTAAAATCAAGGAGGGAGGAAAGATTACATGAAGTTGGGAGATGGGAGGTGGGGATTGGATTAAAGGACAGTCACAAAGGTTATGTGTTCTCTTGAGAGTGGTTATGTTTCTTTGAAAAAAGTGTTAACAGATCAGTGGTAGTCAACTTGGTCCCTACCACCCACTAGTGGGCATTCCAGCTTTCATAGTGGGTGGTAGTGGAGCAACCAAAGTATAAATAAAAAGATAGATTTAACTATCGTAAGTTGTTTTATAAAGATGTATTCTGCCAAACTTAGCAAAAATCTGACATAAAGTACTTGGTAAGTAATTATTATTATATGCTTTAACTTGCTGTAACTCTGCTTTATAAATTTTATAAAGTAAAGTCACTTTCCTACTTTATAAATCACCATTACTGTGAACTGATGGGTGGTTAGAAAATTTTACTACTAACAGAGATACAAAAGTGGGCGGTAGGTATAAAAAGGTTGACTACCCCTGACTTAGATGGACAACTACAATGGATAGGAATTGCTTGAGGCAAAGATAAACGTTTTACTAAAAAAGTTATATGCCTGGGATGACTACCTGCTTTGACCTACCCGGTTAGGAATTCATGGTCAGATCACCCTGTGAGGTCCTCTTGGTATACAACAGATCAATTAATGAAAATCTTTGGTATTGAAATGTGGTCATTTAGCGATGATAAAAGTAGTTCTCTAATTTGCTGTTTAAAAACAAACATGTGCACAAATAAATAAAAACAAATCAATACTAAAAGAAAATTTAAATTATTATTAGCTTTATGATTTTGGATAAGACATGATGTCTATGAAATATTGTTGCGTGAAAGAGATTATAGCACTGAATTTATAGTAAAAGCCTCAGGTAGAAATGTACATACATGTTCTTATATAAAAGGCTAAAACAGGTATGTTGAACAAGGATGATTCATATACATACTTTAAATAAATATTTTATACTTGCTTTTCAATAGTTATTATAGTTGTGGTAATGTTTTTTAGCCTTGGATAAAACTCACTCTAGACCTGTAATATTTTGCCTTTCTTTATTTAGTGCAACAATGGACCCCATTTAGGATGGTGGTCCCAAAAAATTAGTCAGGCTGACAATTCCTATTGTGTAGCATGGCAATCATAATGTTGTAACGCAAGGCATTGTATAAATATTTACCAACTGCTTACAGTAGTCAGTGCAAGTATCATGCTGTAGGTGTGTAGCCCAAGAGCTGTAGGACAAGAGAACTTGTCACCCAAAAAATATCTCTTTGGTATAAGAATTATTTAATTGAAGGCTTCAATGGGTCATTGGAAGATGGTAAGAAGAGCAGATGTTTAATAAATAAAAGTTTGCCCTGTTATATAGGTGGCTCAAAAAGGTTATTGCTGATAATCTCTTGTGGACAAGGCCTATAATTCAACTTCTAGGCAGTTAAGCTTGAGGGGTGAGAAATTTCTCCTGAGCTGTTGCTAAAGCTGCAAAACAACCTAAATACCAAGGAGGTACCTCTTGAGATGACTTGTTCTGGACTCCCACATTATCCTCAAACAAAGCATGACTTTAAATAGTAAATCTAGTCATTTAAAAATACGAGTGCTGGCCAGTTGGCTCAGTGGTAGAGTGTCAGACTGGCGTGTGGAAGTCCCAGGTTCGATTCCTGGTCAGGGCACAAAGGAGAGGCTCCCATCTGCTTCTCCACTCCTCCCCCTCTCCTTCTTCTCTTTCTTTTCTCTTCCCGCAGCCAAGGCTCCATGGGAGCAAAGTTGGCCCAGGCACTAAGGATGGCTCCATGGCCACCACCTCAGGCACTAGAATGGCTTCTGTCGCAATGGAGGAATGCCCCAGATGGCCATCGCCCCTGGTAGGCATGCTGGGTGGATCACAGTCCCACCTGAGGTGGAGTCTGTCTGTCTGCCTCCCAGCTTCTAACTTCAGAAAAATACAAAAATAAAATAAAATAAAATAAAATCCAAAGATCCAAAGAACATTTTCAGTCAGTATCAATTTTTTTAAACCAGTTCCAGATTTTAAGCAGCACTTCAATTTGCTTTAAAAGCCAATGTTGGGGGTGAACCTGTGAAGAAGGACGAAGGTGTGGACTTCCTTTTTTTTCCTGCTGTGACTCATGCTAATTGAAGCTTGGCACCTTTGGGGCCTCCTGCCTGGGGAATGGAGGAACCACAAGATGAGGGATGGAGATTTTTCAGTTTGCTGAGAGCTTTATTCTCTTTGGGTCCAGCAATGCTTAATGTTGATTTATCTCACTGGTGCTATTCAGGCTCATTAAATGTGTTTCTGCTCCACTCTTTTGGTCCCATCTCAACCCTTGTTTTTCTGGTTGTCCATTTCTTCCACATTCTAGTTGTTAGTTCCTGACTCCAGTTCTGTTGAGCAATGGTTTGCCACCCCACCTTTTCAACTTAATAGGTTTTAGAAACGTAGGACCTTCAACTTTTCTCAAACCTGATAAAAACAATGGTTTTCTAGGCTTCTAGTTAAACTCTCTGAGTGGTATTATGGAAGCCCCACTTAAGAGGTTTTGGAATCAGGAAGTGATGTGGAGGAAGTGATGAGAAAGGGGGATCATATTCCAACAATGGCCTTCTCCAAAAACTTATCCTTGGAAGTCCCACTTTATCTTCCAAATCTTGATTTTTCCTTTTTTTTTTTTAATTTTGAAGTTGGGAAGTGGCCAAATACTATAAAATCAAGTTACTTATTAATATTATTTATTTATTTGTAATTCAGCATATGAAAAACTGCCTTACATTTTGAGATGTGATATTTATAGTATTGTTACATAAAAGATAAGTGATATCCTGCTATTCTATCCACAGTTCTATTATTTTTTTCATAGCCATATTTTTTTTATTTAATTAATTGTGTTTACATAGATTCTCGGGTCACCCCGAATGCCTTCCCCCTCCCCCCTATTCCCCTCAACATCTCCCTTGCCCCCCTCTCTACAGCACCCTCCCCCTTCCCTTCAGGTTTATCCCATCATATCATCCCCTTTCCCTCTGTCCTCTTTTCCTCTGGTCCCTTTGATCCCTCCTCTGTCTCAATTCTGTTCCTCAGTTCTCATTATTTCTTGGATTCCTCAAATGAATGAGGTCATGTGATATTTTTCTTTCTCCGCCTGGCTTATTTCACTCAACATAATAGTTTCCAGGTCCCTCCATATTGTTACAAAAGGTAATATTTCCTTCTTTTTCATAGCCCCATAGTATTCCATTGTATATATACAGATGGCCAATAGACAAATGAAAAAATGTTCAACATCACTAATCATTATAGAAATGCAAATTAAAACCACAATGAGATACCACCTCACACCTGTCAGAATGGCGCTCATTAACAAAACAACACATTATAGATGCTGGCGAGGATGTGGAGAAAGGGGAACCCTCCTGCACTGCTGGTGGGAATGCAGACTGGTGCAGCCACTGTGGAAAACAGTATGGAGATTTCTCCAAAAATTAGAAATGGAACTGCCCTTTGACCCAGCCATCCCAATTATAGGAATATATCCCAAGGACACCTTATCACCGACTGAAAAAAAGAAATGCATCCCCATGTTTATGGCAGCATTGTTCACAATAGCGAAGATCTGGAAACAGCCCAAGTGTCCATCAGTGGACGAGTAGATTAAAAAGCTGTGGCACAGTTCTATTTTTGGGACATGATGCATATGTGTATAATTGTGAGCAAAATGATGACTATTAATTATCTTCTGATACTATCATCAAATAGTAAAGTGCATTTTGTGATAAAATATTTTTCAAATATTAAATTTTAAACATTTTAAATTGTTCAATTGTAAACAAATTAAAATATTTTTAAATGTTCAATGTTTTTTTAAAAGAAAAAAATGGAATTATGCTAAGTGAATTTTATAGGAATGAAATAAAGGCATATATCATTTTATATACTATTCATCCTCCTTACGTAGAAGTGCAGTTATTAAAGATATTTACCATATAAGTTAAATACACTAATCAGCCATTTCTCTGTAAAATACTTTAATCAATATGGAACAGAATTATCATTAAGCAACATAACAAGACTATTTTCAGCACTGTGGTATTTTTCCTTCCCCTTCTTCCCCTTACATTTTACACAGATGTAATTATTTACCTTAAAATAGTTCAGTTTCTAAAAGTTTGCTTTATTGTCTTTCAGCCCATACACATTGTGCTAGAATGCATGATTGATTACCCATGAAGATAATGTCTCACTGAATAATGCAAAGATATTAATCATGTCCATAAACAAGAACAACCTGTTATTTTAGTAAGCAAAAAGAGAAGATGTAATGCTAATTATATGTAGGATGTTTATGTAATTTTAATACATAATTTAGGAATTTCAAGATAAATGATCTTTGCTAGTAAGTCCAGTTGAGACAATTACTTGGCAAAAGCCATTTGTGATCAGAATGAGTGTATTTTATAGTACTAGAAAGCTTCATGATATGATTCAGTTTTCTCCCTAAGTTTACATAAAATCAAATATAGATTCTATTTTATTCACTTTTGTATATATAAAAAAGTTACAGATTCATAGCAAGGTAAAAAGCATAGTGCAGAGTAGCCTTGAGCACCCTGCACCCAGTTTGCCAGTGGTGAGCTTATATAATTATACTTACAAAATCAAATCCAATAAATACACAATAGTACAATCCTTAGGTCTTATTTAATTTCATCCATTTTATAAGCACTTATATATGTGCAAGTATGTTCACTTCTATTTATTATGAATTTGTAAAGCTTTTACCAAAATCAAGATACAGAACTCCACTTCATGATATGAAAACTGTCAATGAATATGTAAACATTTTTATTGCATCAAAACTACAGAGGTAGATTTGTGTCATGTTTTGCATTCTAAGTTAAATATTATCTTCTCTTAAGCCTTCCCCGAGCATCCTATTTAAACTGAATGTCTTACCATTTATATTTCTCTCAGAGTATTATTTGCTTGTTTATCAACATTTGTGATCTATTTTTGAAATTTATTTAAATTAAAAAATTAACTTTGTCTAGTAGAAATTAATAAAAATAGTAGTTAATCTGTTTATTTCTAGTCACTAACATAGTACTGGAATTATACCAGCCAGTATTTAATAAATACCTATTTTAGGAATAAATGGAAGTTGCTATTTTTGTGTTAAAATGTATTCCGTAAATACATCTTTGAGAATAACTTCTGTGAAAAAAAGGTTGGAGAATTCAGTTGCCACAAGTTGGAATGGAAGTCACTCTGGCCATTAAGAGGGTGGAAAAAGAGTGTAAAAACAAACGAACAACAACAGCATACGTAAAAAGAAACATAGTTAAACCGATGCAACGAGTGATGTTCCGAACATGCTGATCAGATCATTTTGAAAAGGCTCTGTCCAGCTCTGAGAGTCATACTTTTAGAATGATAGAGAATGACACGAGTCTATGGAGTCAAGTGAAAATGCAACACATGAAACCCTTGAGGGGACTTGGAATGTTTGGCTTATAAAAGCCTGGGGGACAACTATAATTGATATCTGTAAATAGTAAATAGCTGTCACATGTACGCTTTATTCCCCTTTATTTTCCTCATAACTCTGATTAGTAACGTCAGCGATTAATTTTACAATTAAAATGGTGCTTCAGCAACGCGGCAGGATTCCTCTAAGGAACAACCTTTTTTTAATGTTTCTGGTGGAGCCTCTTTAGGCTCCTTTGGCTGCCTCTTCCTCTTACACCTGGGATTGGATGAGAGGCTTTCTTTTCACCTTTGGTGTTGTAATTACATTTCCTCTCAGTCATAAGAAGTGGGTCAATTAAATAGTTATATTAATAATGTGCTTATTAAGGTGGAAACTATGTTTTAAGCTCTTGGACGGTGTAAAATCTCAGAGGTGCAGTGGTGAGGAACTCAGGAGACCCCGTTTGCCGTGGATTTTCTGTGCCAGAGAATGCACCTGGGCTCTAGGTCAAGTGAGCGAAGAGGAACTCCATAAATCAATTAAAAATCAGTACCCAAGTTTAGGGCAGTAATACTACTCAGTATGATGCCATAATAGTGGATCCATGTCATTATGCCTTTGTCCAAACCCATACAATGTACGGCCTCAAGAGTGAACCCCGGTGTAAGCTATGGACTTTGGGTGACTGTAATGTGTTGATGTGTGTTCCTCAACTGGAACAAATGCGCCAGTGTGGTGGAGGATGCGGATAACGGAGGAGGCTGAGCGTGCTTGGGAGAAGTGGGTGTATGGGAAATCTCTGTACTTTCAACTTTGGGATGAACCTAAAACTGTTCTTTTAAAATGTCTTAAAAATTAGTATAATAAGGTACAAGCTTTCTTAAATGCCTACTTTTGAAATTTACTAAATGTACATATGCACCAAAAATTTATCTTAAAAACTAATTTTCATATTTGTTATCATATATATTTGACATTAGGAGTTTTGACAGATTTTGAAGATTATCACAGGGTTTTGCTCGGTCAGTTATTTTTTTATTTTTTAAGTATCTGATATTCATAGCAATGTCTGTATATAATTAAGTCATTTTTTATTTTTCAATTTCAGTTGACATACAATATGATATTAGTTTCACAGGTACAACCCAGTGACTAGAGATTATGTAACTTACTACATGATCATCCTGATAAGTCTTGTATCCATGTGGCACCATATGTAGTTAGAATATGATTGACTATTCCCTATGCTGTACTTTCCATCCATCCCATGACTATTCTGGAACAATCTATTTGTACTTCTTAATCCCTTCACATTTTTCTCTCATCCTCTCAACTCCCCCCTGCCCTTGGTCTGGCAAGCGTCCAAATGTTCTCTGTATCTATGAGTTCGTTTCTGTTCTGCTTGTTTGGTATTTTGTTTTTTTAGATTCAATTGTTGATAGATATGTATTTATTGTCATTTAGGCATCTTTCTTCCAGTAAATGCTCTCTGGAATAAGCAACAGCTCTTCAAGAGACATGGCTGACATACCAGTTTACTTGGTTTCAGAAAGTGTATAAATTTTAAGACACTTTTTGGAACCAGTAGCATGTTAACACTGACCCAACATGAAGTTGATAACAGTGCTATTTTCTAAGGTCCTACGAGTGGAATATTTTAGGTTAAATCCTAGTTCCATTTATTTAAACGGATAACTAGGGAATGGCCTTTATGTATAAATGAGCATGTACAGGAAGTCTGCAGAATCACCATACTGTTGTTTTATTTATTTATTTATTTTAGAATATTATCATTGGGCCCCAATGGTGCTTTCATGTCTCTAAGGTACCAATGTTATGCTTCACTCATCGCTGTTGTGACCTGTTCCCCTAGGAGTTATTTCAGAACAACAAAGTCACTGGAGAGTTAAAGAGTGTAGATGAGGGCTGTTAACCACCACAATGCACCTGTCAGAAGTCCAGCTGGCTCACATATAACTGAACATAAGGCTGACTGGCTCTCTGCCCAAAGAAACCAGTGTTCCTGAAGGGTGCCATATTGACAATTATGGATATGCAAAATTGTTCACACATTCAAGGTTAAGAGCAACTTATTTTGAGCTCCTATCTTTATGCAGTTCGTCTGATGGCATATGGGGTCATTTTAAAGCCTAGTCTCTAGAGGGAGGAATTGCTATAGCAACTCACTTGTTTTAAATTATGGTTTCTGTGCAAATAGCTTCAAAATTAATTATCCTTCTAGGTTTTGACCAGAGTATTAAATCATTACCAAGGGAAAATTAGGATATAATGTGCATTAACATCTAAGTAATAAAGAATAAATGTATTGATCAGAACCAGGTGTGACAATGATGGATGGTTTCTGCTGAAAACAATAGCGTCTATTTGATAATGTGTCATCAAATAACATAATGGCATGAGAGTAAATAATTAAAATTTTCCTCCTGTAAATCTTGTAAGAGGATTCTCAAAAAAATAATTAGTTTAAAGATTTCACATTAAACATAAACTACTATAATGTACTTAGTGTTTTGGTAGTTTTTTTCTTATAAGTTCTCTAGTCAAGGTCATTTTTCTGTGTATCCTTGATAAAGACATGTCTTATTTATTTGAAGATCTCATCATTACTTCCTTTTCTTTGGTGTCATAACGTAACTATCCTTTGGGTCAAAAATTTCTTGCATTTTTAGACATTGTCTAAGTAGATTTATGGAGTGCATAATTATTTTTGTGAAAGACCAGATGGTATTAGAAATATCTAGGTTTTACTTATAACAGTAAAAGTCATATTTTTTCTATATCTGAAAACAAATGCATTTTCATCCATTTCCTGTAAAACATAAGGGAAAATATTTGTTGAATTGATTGCTGAGATTATACCTAATTATTCCACATCAGTTTTTCTAGATTTTCCAAATAAACCTGGGTAACATTACAGATAATAACATGATAGCATGAAGAGGTTTGACTGAAACTTTAAAATACCTTTTAATTTTCTTTTTTACCATCTTCTTATTAAAAGAGATGTTGTTCTTTTCCTATGAGCAAAAACAAATTTGTAATAGCTAAGATTGCTCATATAGTTTTGTTTTGATTCATAAGTTAATTCTTATAAAATCTTAGCCTGAAAGATTCCTCTAATTGTTTTATGACTCTTTATTAATGTTCTATATCTATTTCTATTTATCTCTGTGTTCCCCAAATTTGCTTTACTACCTCCTCTATATGTTGTAGATATGCTCTTTGTTGTGAGGATGCTATCTGCTTTTGAGTCCAGTGGGATACTTGGTTAGTCACTAAATCTTGTGGGATATCTACTTCCGGTAAACACGTCAAAAATGTATGGAAAATTCCAAAATGAAGACACCTTCAAATAACTTTTAAAATATAAAAATTAAGGACATTCTTGTGAGCAGGTATTAAAATGTCTACATATTTCTATTTTTATTCATTTTAGACATGTAGAATCATATGTAACTAAACTTATTAAAATTACAGCTTAAAGATAAAGCATTTAATTGAGGTGAGCTACTGTACCTGTTTCTATTTGCCTAACAGGAAGGGATGCTAAACATTAGTCAAGATGATAAATTCAACCAGAAAGCTAAAATTAATCATTATAAATTATGCGGATTATAAAGATAAATAATTGGTTTGCTACTTTTAAATAGTAGAACTGGTAGTTCTGGAATTTCTGAGTTGAAATGAACTTTCCTTTTCCTGATGTGTTTTACTGATATTGGTCGACACGAGGTTTCCCCTTGACTCTTATTTACTTGAGAATACAGACTAATACCTGCTTTCCTATATCTACTTCAGTGTTTCGAGGTATTGGCACTATAAATGAAAGTAATATTAGTGTGAATTAAATACATCAAATGAGTTTACTTGTTTATTTTTCTATGCAAAACTATCTGATCCAACTTTTTCAAGGGACTTACAAACAGTGCAAAAGAATGGGTGGCAGAGACAGGGATGTTAAATATGAAGGCTAACTTTACCTCTAATTCATGTTGTTTTACAGAAAATGTTCAATTTTAAATATGTTAATTAGTAGTTTTTATTTGAGCACTTACTAAATGCACTTAACAATGCACAATTTACTTGGCAGTTCCGTACTCCTTCCTAGATAACATGGGAGTAACTATCCCCACTTTAAAAGTCATTATCAGTATTGTAATGTTGAGTGGAATACCTTCTAGTTCACTCTTTGGTTTTTAAATATGTCTAATTAGTATTTACCTTTATTGTTTTACCATATAGGAAGGACACTCTGTTTAAGATACTAAATTGAATACCTTAATTACTTTAAGTATAAGTTTATTTTATTCCTCCATGTAAGGTTTGTATAAATTCCAACTGACATCTCTGTGGAACCCAGAAATGATTTGATTCTTAAATAATTCCTCTAAATTTTCTTCTCTACCTCAGAAAGTTTTGTTGTGATTGACACTGTTTAAGATAAATATGACTCGTGGCAGTGTTGTATGTATGAGCCAGGCACAGTGGCCTCTAATCTTTTTGTGTTTCCTTCTTTGGCTCAAGTTGGTTCCAATACTGTGTGCCACTGATTCCTGGGGAACCCTTGTGGTCCCCTGTAGTTCTCTCTCTGTGAATATCTCTCCTTTACCATTATTTATCCTGCAAACTCTAATATCCTTGTTCTTTGCAGATTCTAAGCTCCATCTTGACTCATGAAATTGCTTAGGCTTTTTTTTTGTTTTTTTGGTTTGTCCTCCCTGTGAAGAAGACTGGAAACTTTTTCATGGGTATAAACTGAACTAATTGTAGCAATCACTTCTTTTGTTTCCCATCATGTATTTTTGCCTGATTTCTAGTGTCTTACAAAACATCGTTTCATTATTTTGTTTTGTTTTGGTTGCATCAGGTGGGAGGGTCAGTGCAGACCCTGTTAATCCATGTTGGTAAGAGCATATATCTCCATTATTAGTAGTATTCTCTTGAAATTAAATAATCTTCAGAGAAAGCAATATATAAAATAGCATATATACATATGAAGAATAAACATGAAAGAATATACAGATATTCACACATAAAATGGTTAACCTAGTACATCTGTGAGAATCCAGTTAGAAAACATAGGGCACAAATTAAATGTAGAAAAATGAAAGAATAGTGTCCCTCCCCAAACTGATGCAAACCCTAGGCTATTTTGGGCTCTTGGACCAAAGTCTCCTTCGTAATCCATTGTATCAGGATGAGTAACATATAGTGAAAAGAGAAACAAGCAGTGCAGTGAGTTATTGCTATGCTTTGCTTTTTTTTTATTATTTTTTTTGTATTTTTCTGAAGCTGGAAACGGGGAGAGAGAGTCAGACAGACTCCCGCATGCGCCCGACTGGGATCCACCCAGCACGCCCACCAGGGGCCACGCTCTTCCCACCAGGGGGTGATGCTCTGCCCCAGGGGGGTGATGCTCTGCCCCTCTGGGGCGTTGCTCTGTCGTGACCAGAGCCACTCTAGCGCCTGGGGCAGAGGCCAAGGAGCCATCCCCAGTGCCCGGGCCATCTTTGCTTGGGAGGGGAAGAGAGAGACAGAGGAAGTGGGGGGTGGAGAAGCAAATGGGCGCGTCTCCTATGTACCCTGGCCGGGAATCGAACCCGGGTCCCCCGCACGCCAGGCCGACGCTCTACCGCTGAGCCAACCGGCCAGGGCTGCTATGCTATGCTTCTTTCTTTGTATATACATCTTTGAGTCTTTATGACATCTTAGCCTAGGCTAACATATTTTTTTCTGTTACTCTCACCTACATAAAATAATGTGACTGTATCCTTCATTTTGGTTATCACCATCTAGACTTGACTTTCTTGATTCTTAAAAAGCCATGTCAAATGTGTCACAAGACCACACTTTATATACGTAATGGACTAGTGGAGATTCTCTTCGAAAATACAACCTTGACTCTACTAACAGTCATCCCAGTTGATAAACTTTTTTGCATTTCTGGAATCTCTGGGTTTTCAAGTGATCTTCCTGTGTTCTTGAGTATGTTGAACTTAACTAACAGGTTTAATTTGAAGACTAGGATATCCAGGTTTGCCCTACTTACAATTAAGCCTTTCATTTCTTACCAAGTTTTAAATTGACATATTGAGAGCAATTGCTTTTTACAGTGAATTTGTCATATGTATACATACATGTGTATGTGTGTTTGTGTTTATGTATTACAGATATTTAAATAAGATTATCAATGTGTATTATTGTGAAAAGTTGAATGATACAACTGCTATCTCTGTATGTAGTTATGCAAATTTATGCAGTCAAGATATCTTCACCTTTATTAGTGATACTTAGCAAACATACATAACTGGGCCATATCAGTTATGCTCTTAAAAAATAACATATTTAATTATTTGTATTCTTATTTTTAACTTACCTTCTATTTAAATTCAACCTCATTATATTAGTTTTATCTATTACAGAAATAAATCATCATACAAGTATAGCATTAGATAAACTTTAAATTGTATATAAGGATAACAAGTATCTACCTTACTTCATGTCTACTGTTACATACCACTTTAGTTACTCCTCGAATTATAGTAATAGCCCTTTTTAGCATATCTAGTTCTTTTTACTCACATTATGCCATAGCCCCACATTTTAGAAACATATGTTCTATTCATTTGTCTATTCACTATATCCCCTTTTTACGTTCATATTCAAACACATGCACACACACCAAACACAGAGTTAAAATAAAAGCAAAATATATTATTCATCAAGTTTCCCTCGTTCACCCATTTTCAGAAACCAATCTCTTAGAATCTGCATATAACCACCTTATGATCTTACATATTTTATTCAATAGTAAGTACTTAGAGTACATTTTTTATTCCCTAATTCTTATTCTATATTACTTCTCTATAGCCATTATCTTTTTATATGTCAGTCTTCCCAAACACAAGTTAAGAAATTTTGGAGAGCCTGACCATGTGGGGTGGTACAGTAGATAGGTTATCGGCCTGAGATGCTGAGGACCCAGGTTCAGAATCCCAAGGTCACTGGCTTGAGCATGGGGTCACTTGCTTGAGTGTTGGATCATAGATGTGACCCCATGGTCACTGGCTTGACCCCAAGGTTGCTGGTTTGTGCAAGGGGTCACTACTCTGCTGAAGCCCTTGGTCAAGGCATGTATGAGAAGCAATCAAAAAACAACTAAAGTGACACAACTATGACTTGATACTTCTTATCTCTCTCTCTTCCTGTCTGTATGTCCCTATCTGTCCCTCTGTCCTTCCCTTTCTCTCTTTCTTTTTCTCACTGGAAAAAAAAAGAATTTTGGAGAAAGCTATAGAATACAATAATCATTGATTCCTTAATACGTGTTATTATTTTACATACATTAGTAAGAAAAATTTTCTAACTTCCTTCTGACTTAAATTTTTTTGCACTGTTATACTATTGATAAAGCTTAGGTTCAGGAAGATTGCTTTGCAGAGACAAAATATGTAGTATGGCCGGAATTGGTACCAGTTGTATTTGAATCAAATACATACATATATATATTGGTCCTCATCATGTCAGCCAGGTCTTATTTATTATAGCTCCTTCATATCATTTTGCTGATGGAATAACCTCCATGTTTTATTATTAATCCATCCATTTGTTTATCTTTGGGTTCACTTGTCCCAATTACATCATTTAGCTCTTCACTTAAAAGTACTGTATTTAGAATGTTTGGCACACATAAAAAGAATGATAGATAGAAAACAAAATATTTTGTTATATTTTCTAAAGAGCAGATTGGAAGACACAGATTATATATGAAACAAATAATAAGATTCTTATAATCAAGTATCAGAATTAATAGTTACCAACCCAGTCACAATAGCATAAAGTAAAGCTTCCTCGGAAGAAATGTCAGAGAATGAATTATCTCTGTAGATTTTATTACCATCAAAATAAAGAAGCACAGAGATCATCAAAGCATTCCTAGTTAACCAGTACCAAATTTACCAACCATATGTATTACTGCATCTCCAGTAGGCGAGTAAAAAGGTGTAGAAAGAGGCTAGAAATTAAGGTAATTCAGAACCCTTCTTACAGAATAAAACATCACACAGGAAAGAATATTTCTCTAACAGGACTTGATAAGGCTAGTTAATATTTATGATCAGTGGCTGAAAGAAAACATCTGGAAACACGTATACACTAGATTTAAGAGTGATGAACATTAACTATATTTTACTGAAGGAAAAATTATATTTCCAAAAATCTAATACTCAACAGAGATCCATATGCAACAGATGGAATTTTGGAAGACAGAACTATTTTGATATCCTTAAATTTCCTTCCACGTTAATGTCAAAGAGTCAGACTAGTTAAAAGATAGGGAAACTATCCTCAGTACATCTGCCAAGCAATTTCAAACAATCTGACTGATTTCCTTAGGTAGTTAAATTCTGAAAACAGAAACTGTTGAAAGTTATCTGACCTGAATTTATTCCACAAAATTTTATTCCCATCTGAAAGTGTGCCTGTGATTTATCCTCTGTCACTGGTGTATCTACACTAATGCACCATTATGCATAACTGATGTATCAGATGTGTAGCCATCACTCTTCCTGAAGCCAGACTTTATGATTACGTCAGACATTGCCTGGCATAATCTATTTAGCTAAACGATGTTACCTCCATACTTTCTCATGATTCTGGAATAATTACTTAAATATTTACTCTTCTGTGTTTAAAATTTGCTAGAACAAAGAGATTATGCATGCAGAAAGTGTGCAGGAGGGTTGAAGATAACAAATGATACATCGAGCACAGCCTAATGTGGCTTTACTGGAGTAGAAACAGTGGTAATAAATCACCTGCCAATGTTGATAATAAAATACTGCATTGGCCTCCATCAGACACAAGAGAAAGGTTAAATGTTATTTCTCACAATAACCATGTGGTCTTCATAGCTGACACCTCCAATATTAAACCCCATCATTATTTTCTATAAAAAACATTTAGTCTTATTCCTAATGGAACATTTTTATAAAGACCTACTTTGCAAATATCTATTATCCTTAAAATACCTTTATTTATTTTATGGTTATTTTACTCTATAAAAGTATCTCTTCTCGCACTGACCTGTGGTGGCACAGTGGATAAAGCGTCGACTTGGAATGCTGAGGTCGCCGGTTCAAAACCCTGGGCTTGCCTGGTCAAGGCACATATGGGAGTTGATGCTTCCAGCTCCTCCCCCCTGTCTCTGTCTCTCTCTGTCTCTCTCTCTCTCCTCTCTAAAATAAAAAAATAAAAAATAAACAATGCAAACAAAATTTTGAAAAAAAAAGTATCTCTTCTTTTTAGTGTAAATCAAGTTTTATGTAATGGGTAGCTTTGGGCAGTTAAAATTTATTCTGGTCAACTGTAAGTGGCCTTTTAATGTAAATTCATATGAACTCAGGGTGTAGGTTGCAAATTAATATATTATCCCTGAATAAGCTCAGTGATTTATTTCCTAATTTATTTATTAAATCAAATCTCAATTTTGTTCATATTACATTCCAAATTATTTATCTTAAACACTAACCTCATGTTTATATAACAATTATTTCCCTAATATGCTTTCTGTAAAGGATTAATTGTTATTGAGTGGGTTTGAAATGTTGGACTCAAAGGGAAGGCATGAAATGTATTTAAAGAGATGTACACACAAGGCTTATATTTATGAAGTTATTAATATATGCACATAAAACCTATATTTGTGAAGATATTGACATATGTGCATGTAAGCTTATATTTATAAAATAAATGATATTATTAGAGTAGATATCTCCAGCTATGGTTACAAATGAACTCACATTAAGTATTCATGACCCCGCCTACACCTGCATCAGTCCACTAGATATTCCAATATTGTACACTCTTATTTCTTAACATTGTCCAATTGAAAACCTGCTTGTACTTAAAAAGTAGGGTTTTTTGTTTGTTTGGTTGTTTTTTTTGGCTGTAAAAACCATATGGCATCCTTCCTGTGCTTCCTCTGTTCCAGAGAACGTTTGAAAGAAAAGCTCCTGTCAGTGCTCATCCCGAGAACACAAAGGTTCATTGACATAGTTTTATCTTCTGACATTCACCAAGTACCAGTCTTGGAGGTGTCAGAGCAGCCCTGACATGGAGCGAATGCCTCCCTACCCAACCAGTTGCGGAAAGTTGTTACATCGATATCCAAAAGCATCATTGCATGAGACTACTGACAGTTACTCATACCCCTCCCCCGCACCGTAACCAACAATAATTTTTGTTTTTTGACAACTCAAACCAAGAGCTTCCTTTGAAAAGGAACATTTCTTTGATAAAACCATCTTCTATTCACACATGCCTTTAAATCTTTATACACAGTGTTTTTAAACTTGTTGCTGCATAGATACTTGGCCAACCTAACTTGAGAATGCAGTCTTTGCTTTCCACGGGGACTGTGGATGACTTCAGAACAAATGCCATTATCTTTTTCACAGCAGTATCCCCGGGAAAATTCTTGGCACAGGGTAGGTTATATCTCCTGGGCTGTTCCTGGCAGAGAGGCCTTTGCTTCAGTTTGTTTTCTAGACTGAAAATAGGAAGGATCAAATCCATCTTAGTCCTTGCTGTACCCTCAGCACAGTCCTGGCATTGAATATTTTTAAAAATTAATACGTAAATAAATGAAGGACAGTAGGATGGTTTTCCTAATGTGGCTTAGCCTACAAAAAAGATAACTCAATATACTACATCTCATAAAACTAAAAATAATGTATGTATTTGAAATAATAACTCTTCAAGTTTCTCCTTTGACCATCAAGTTTTGAAGTATACAGGGTCAATTACCATTTTTAGGGTAAAAGTCCCTCCTAGTGCTATCAAAATAATGGAAAACAGAACATTTATCCAAAATATAGAAACTAAACTCATTTAAGGAAAGAGATTATCACCCTCTTTTCTCCTAAAAAACTTCTAAAAAATTATCATCCTATATTTTTTTTCTTTTCGATGATCCTTGTTAGGACAAAATATTGACAGATGGAAAAATAATACTCTAGTCCTTATGTTACCTTTTCATTCAGTTGAATCTGTAACTTATTGTTTATCAAGGGGGAGGGGAAGGGAGGAGAGGGAAGAGGTGGTAGGAGGGGCGGGGCATAAAGTAAACCAAATGAAGGGTGATGAAGGACCATTTGACTTTGGATGATAGATGTACAACATAATCAAATGTCAAAATGATCTGGAGATGTTTTCTTTAAATCTATGTGGTCAAGTTGAACAATGTCACCCCATTAAAATTGTCTTAATAAAAATAAAGAAGAAATATTTTTGTTTTATATTTTTCTATATCACAATTTTCTTATTCTATTAATCATGTATGTAAATAACTTGGGAAGGTGAGTTACACAGATGCCCCAAATATACTTTATGCAAAAGAAACAACCTGACATATTGTGAGGCCAGTAGCCAGGGCCACCATCACAGCCACCCGGCCCATGCAGATTTGCATTGGATTCAGACAGATGGTAATGAAACAATGGAGCCAAGAACTGGTGAATCATCATCTTTAATCCTAGCTTGTACCTGGCGGGCAAGTAAAAACACACACTGGGCTCCAATACCCACTCATATTCAGTGCTCACAAAGGTACTGACTTATCCGAGTTTCCTAGAATCAAAGGTTTCTAGCTCACCAGACTTATTCACCTCTGTTCTCCAACTCCTTCCTTCTCTGTGCACAAACTCTGCACAAACTGGCTTTTCCTTCAGCACTCCGCCATCTTGGCTGCTTCTCCTGGCCTCTTCCACATGGTCTCTTTCTGCTCTCCTCTCCCTTCTAATGCTAATCTCAGGAACCGAGAGAGCAAGCTCTCGTCTGCCCCACTTTATAATGCAGAAATCAAAACTTTTAATCCAATATACAAAACAGGGAAGTCTCTAATACAAAGTCACTTATCTGAGGCCTGATGGGATTGTACCACCCCACATCAAAAAGGGTGGGAAAGGCTTAGTCCTAAAACCAAGCCCCAGGCTACAAGGATCCTGCCTGCCCACAGCTCACCCCCAACACACATTAATATCACCTGGGCGACTAGCTTCCATGTGGGCAGTGCCATCTTTAACACAGTGAGCATAATATGTTTTATCTGCCCAACACATATAAATTTCATTTTGCATCATATTTTAAAGATACTAAATAGCCTCAGGTGAAAACACTGTATTGCCAATTATTTAATGTAGTGCAAAATTATTTTTAGATTTCTTTGCATGTTGCTTTCTTTAGTTTTATATAACTATATTATATCTAGTAACAGCATATATAGATGCAGACATTTCTAAATCACAAAATCCTGGTTAATTTTATGTGTCCACTTGACTGGACCATGAAATATTCAGATATTTGGCCTAACATTATTCTGGGTTCTCCTGTGAGGGAGTTTATGGGTGACATTAGCATTTAGATGGGTATACTTTGTAAAGCATCTTGTCCTCCTTGATGTGGGTGGGCCTCATCTAATTATTCAAAGCCCTGAATAGAATGAAAAGGCTGACCTCACTCAAATAAGAAAGAAATCTTCCTGGCTGACTGACTTTAAACTGTGACATCAGCTTTTTCCTGCCCTCTCACTGAAACTGAAGCATCAGTTTTTCCTGGATCTAGCCTCTGCCACCTGCCAGCCTTGAAATAAAACTGCACCATTGGCTCTCCCAGGTCTCCAGTTGGCCAGTTCACCCTGAAGATCTTGGAACGTGTCAGCCTCCATCAAGTGTGAGTTAATTCTTTATCTATCTATCTATCTATCTATCTATCTATCTATCTATCTATCTATCTATCTATCTATCATCTATCTATCATCTATCTATCTATTATCTATCATCTATCTATCATCTATCTATCTATCTATCTATCTATCTATCTATCTATCTATCTATCTATCTATCTATTATCTATCATCTATCATCCATCCATCTATGTATCTAACAGAAATACAAGTTTTGTTTCTCGTTAGACCCCTAACTCATACTGAATGTGATAATATCACTAGCCTATACCTTATCCAGCTAGCAGTAACTATTCAGGGGGCCATAGGTATTTTAGAACTGTTTGGCTCAATAAGCAAGGTATTGATCTTTGATGTTAGGTAATACATTTTGGAAATCTGAGATATTAGCCAAGACTGATTGTGCAGTAAGAGGAAAAACATGGTCCGGCTAGAATTTGAAAAGTTTTAGTATGAGAGTTTACATTATCAATACTAAAAGTGAGCTTTCAAGCTCAATTGCCCAGTTTACTTCTAGAAAGTTCCCATTATAAGTTTACTATCAATGGTTTTCAATCTGAAAAACTAAGGATTCATTTGACATCAACCTTTACCAATCTTTGGAAAGAATGGAAAAGGATTATTTTATGCAAAGACAGTCCATTTGAGTCAGCTGTTATATCCATTGCAGTAAGAGTTCTACATTGTGTCTAAAATAGTTCAGTGTCATAAAGAATAAGTCAGTGCATTCATGCCTGGAGATTCACATCAACAATATTTCATGATGCCAAGCCTAGGAAAACCACAGCAGTGAATGAGGCGTCCCAAAGGGGATTCCAGTGGGACCCTACACAGGATATTTGTGTCAGTGCTATAAAAGGAGGGTTGCAGTGGCAAAAAGCATGCCAGAGCACTGACCTTCAATAGCAGCACCAGGGACAACAGGGAACAGTAAATGTTTCTTTTTCTTTTTTTCTTTTTTAAGTTCCTGGCTTCATATGACCCAGTCAGTTTTCTATATATGAAACTACCAAGAAGTTTTTATTTTGTTTTGTTTTTCTTTTTTAAGTCAAGATACTATGAAACTTAGAAAACTTTATTCTGAATATTGAACGATACATGTATTTTATTCATCATATTTATATTTAGGGAATCCAGGTGGATCTTCAGTAGATTGTGATACTGAGTTTCATAATTCTCCAAAGTTAGGAGACGGTGTAATCTCTTTTGAGTATGTATAAGGAAATGGTTATGATCCTGATAAAATGCTTCTTTCAAGCCCCAGTGTTTACCTATGTACTCTCTGGTCATTCTGTTACTGACTACTTATGGCCTTGCTATTTGCCATCGACATGTTGACATCCTGCTCCTTAAATGAGGGATCATATAAATACTAGATGAAATAGAACTTACTCTTTCTTATCTATGGGTTTTTAGTAATTGAATTTTTATAAACTGTTTTTTTCTCGGAAGGCTTTGTTTTCTAACGTGACTGGATGTTTAGGTTGATAATGATATTTTATCATATAGATATACTTAGAGTTCTGTAAATACAAAGGGTATCTTTTAAACTCTACATTCTCTAGAAAAAGTAACTTTGCTTGGAGTCATAGGTGATTAAAATAAAACTGTCATTATTATTTACAATATACAAGATATAAAAGCAACCGAAAAGCTAATCAATAGTTGAGTGGATGAAAAAAAAAATGTTGGTACAGGTCTAGCCAGATAGCTCAACTGATTAGAGCAGCGTCCCAATATGTAAAAGTTGCAGGTGTGATCCCCAGTCAGGGCACATAGCAGAACAGATTGAAGCTCCTGTCTCTCTCTCTCTCTCTCTCTCTCTCTCTCTCTCTCTCTCCCTTCCTCTCTTTCTAAAATCAATAAAATAAACATTTAAAAAATGCAATAGTATATATACAGAATGGAATATTACTCATTCATAAAAAATGATATTTTACCATTTTCAAGAGTATATTATACTAAGTGAAATAAGTCATACAGAGAAAGACAAATACCATAAGATTTTACTTATATGTGGAATCCAAAGTACAAAATAAGTGAATAAAGAAAATTGAAACAAACTCATAGAGTATAGTCTGATGGTTGCCAGAGGGAGTTGGGGAACTGAGTGAAAAAGGTGAAGGGATTAAGAACGCAAATTAGTAGTTACAGAACAGTTATGGGGACATAAAGTATAGTTTAGGGAATATAGTCAATTATATTATTAATAACTGTGTATGGTGCCAGGTGAGGACTTGAAATATAAGGGATCACGGTGTAAAGTATATTATTGTCTAATCTCTCTGCCTGAAACTAAAACAAAATAATACTGAATGTAAATTGCAACTAAAGAAAATATAATTTAAAACAGTGTTTTTCCACCGTTGGTCCATGCCAGAAATTTCATGCCAGTTGGTGAAAGAGTCAACCACACTGATGTTGTGTAACGATTATGGACCCAGTGATCTTAGTTGAATTTGTTTATGCTCAGGGTGATTTTTGCCTTAGCAGTCTAAAAATTAATTTTCCCATTTTCACTGGTCCCAAGTGTAAACAGTTGAAAACCACTGATTTAAAATTATAATGAAAACAATCTATCTGCAATAAGTGCGTGGCTTATTTTTGGACTCTCAATCTTAGTCCATTGATACATGTAGCTATTCTGGTACCAGTACTATGCTGTACCGATTACTATGGCTGCATAGTAAGGTTCAAAATCAGGTGGTGTATCTCTTCTCACTTTGTTCTTTTAATTTTTTCAAAATTGTTTAAGATATTTAGGTCTTTAACACTTCTGTATAAATTTTAGCAAAAATATTTTCCAGAACTGCAGAAACAGTTTTTTTTAATTGAATTTATTAAGAGGATACTAATTAGCATAATTATACAGGTTTCAGGTGCCCAATTCTACCACATGTCTCTGTACTTGTATTGTATATTTACCACCCAAGTCAAGTCTTTGTCCATCACCATTTATCCCCCCCCCCCCACTCCCGACTATCTCCACACTGTTGTCCATGTTCTTGAGTGGCATTTATTTTTTGTCCTTTTTTGCTCTATCTCTCCACCTTTTTTGCCCAGCCCCTATACCTCACCATAGCTGTCATCCTGCTCTCTCTATATAAGTCTGTTTCTATTTTGCTTTTTGGTTCATTTAATTCATTAGATTCCACATACAAGTAAAATCTACCAGTCAGAGAAAGACAAGTACCATTAGGAAATTTTTGAAAGGATGTATACAACTACACACTGAAAATATACCATCAGTTGCTCTTACTTGCTCTCATGAAATATGGTACTACTTTTGTTTCTATTTTCTCTCCATGCTAATTGTAATCAACTTTTGTTCTTTGTTTTGGATGAATCTGCTCTTTTTAAGACAATTTAATTTACACTGAATGAAATTAATGGTGTATTATAATTTCATAGTCTTTGATTCCTAAAAATTTGCACATATGATTCTCTATTCTTTCTAGGAATTCAGCATTCTCTTAAATTTATGGAAACTATACTGATGTGAGTCTCTGTTGATCCTTAGAAAGTTATTTTCTTCCTTTTAGACCAGTGTTTCCCAACCTTTTTTGTGCCATGCCCCACCTTAACCTTTCTAAAATTTTTATGTCCCCCCTATGTAACATACATAATTTTTAACATTAAAAAATTGATTTGTTCACTTAATAAACATAAATGATAGGTTCTAGGAAGAAATCACTATGAAATTGTTAACAAATCACAGTAAGTAAAATTTCAAAATATATAATGAAAAACAGAAATTTAAATTCCAAATAATTTTAATACAGATTTTTCTATATTAATTTATTATTTTAATTTAGTGTGATCCTTGCGCTTGATGCTTGCTGCACAGAGATTTTATATTAGGTTCCAATTTGGTTAGCTTTAGTCTCAAGTCTCCACGTTGTGTTATATCCAGCCGATTTCTTTTTTTTACCAGTAAATCATTTACAGCACTAAATCCACATTCAGCTAAAAATGAAGATGGAAACGGTAGCAATAGTTTTCTTGCACATTTGGTTGAATTTGGGTATTTGATTTCTGTTTCCTCACAAAGCCATGCCATCGCTCCTTTGATATTAAATAAAGCTTTAACTGACTCATCATTTTGCAATTCTGCGAGTTCTTCTTGATACTGCATATTTGATATATCAGACAAATCCACTAACATTGGCTGCATCATCCATGTTGGGAAATCAATTTGTTTGAAATCAGAAAATCTTTCTTTTAAATCAGCCGATAGAATATTCAAATGATTGACAATAACAAGTAAAGCGGTATCAGTTACTTCACATTTTTGGAGCCAATGAAACTGTTTAAAGTTTTTGTTGTTAATATGTTTCTAACATAACTCAATATTGGTAATGAAACCAAATATCTTTGCTTTTGCATCGACAAGAGTTTTACTTGTTCCTTGAAGTTGCTTATTTAATATATTTAGTTTTTCAAAGATATCGGCTAAATAACTCACAAATGCTTTACCATCTATTGTTAACAGATACTTCATTTCAGGTTTGTCGCTTAAAAAATCACTAAGAGTATCAAACAGTTCCATAAATCTTTTCAAACAGTTTCCTTTAGATAGCCATCTTACTTCAGTATGAAGTAAAAGTCTCACATGGTCTCATTTTGTTCTTCACAAAATAGCTTGAAAAGACGCTCACATTTGGCACTAGCTTTAATAGCATTAACACACTTTATTACTGTATGTAATACTTCATTCAGAACAGGTGAGATGTTTTTAGCTACCAAGTTTTCCCTATGAATAACACAATGCACAAGAATCATTTCTGGATTCGCATCTTTCATCAATTTTAAGCAGCCATTTTTCTTGCCCATCATATTGGGAGCACCATCTGCAGCACAAGATGTTATATTTTTCATTGGTATATCATTGACATCTAAGTAGTTTTTTAGCTTATTATATATATCTTTGGAGGTAGTGGTGCTTTCTAATCTTTTACAGAACAACATTTCTTCAGCAAAATGTCCTTTATCAATATATCTTACATAAGTTATCAATACTGCCTCACTGTCTCTCAAAGTTGATTCATCCATTTGCAAGGAGAATTTTCTTGTTTTCAGCTTTTCAATAAGTTGTTTTTCAATATCCTCACTCATTTCTTCTATTCTTCTGCTAACAGTATTGTCACTGAGTGGCATAGCTTTTACATCTCTGTCATCTTTTTCAAGAACAGTTTTAAGAAATGCTGATATTGACGGTTTTATTAAATTCTCTCCTATAGTGTGATTTTTTCCAGTTTTAGCGATGAATAAAGAAATTTGATAACTAGCCTCAAGAACACGATTATTAGTTGAAGTATGAGCAGTAAATAGAGATGTTAATGTTGTTCTTTTTTCAAAATTTTTCTTTAAAGTTTTAAAGAAACTTTAAACTCAAATCTGAATTAATATGAGCACTATGTTTCGCCTTCAAATGCACCTCAAGACGACCTCGTTTCATTGATTCATTGGTCAAGCATTGCTGGCATAAAAGACAAAAAGGAATCCGCTCATCATGAACAGTGGGTATGAACCCAAATTTTAAATATTCCTCCGAATATCGACGAGTTTTTTTCTTGCTTGCACCACTCATTTTACTATGGGCTATAAGAAATAAAAATAAGATCAATTAAAAACTAATATTAAAATATGTGTTAAAATATATTCAATGTGACATAGAGTAAACGTATACTAAAAATTCATATTTATTTAAATGTATATAACACATTTACTACACTACCACTGCAAATCAAAAGGTATCTATATTTTTCCACTTGACAAAATTTTCTGGAAAGTTATGCTTCTAAAATTAAAATTGTCATGCATGCACTATTATAGCCCCAATAATATTTATAAAACATTAGTGCTTTCTAGCCCCGATGCAAGAAGTACTTAATAAAGAGTTTAATATTGATAAAAATAAAATCAATACTTACCAATTATATCTATACAATATATATATGTATATTTATTAAATCAACGAGCTTTTACAACAGTTTTGACTGACACTTATTTCAAATTAACACCAACTGAATGATGTGAAACACTACAGAAGTTGTGATGGGCCAATTAGGTGAGAATAACTGTGTTGTTTAGAGAGTTTTTAAAACGTCCGGGGTTCCCCGTGGCAGACGGCACGCTCCGCGGTGAACCCAGGATGAAGTTTACTTGATGACACCAATCACCCAGTTGATATTTTGGTCTCGTCAAACAAAATTATACTTAATAATTATTTACCGCAATTATTTAAGAATTGCATTTTTTGTTAAATTTGGCACCGATATCTAGCATTGCATTTAAATGGCCCGGGGTGAAAGAGTTAAAGTCGTGTCAAGTCCATTTTCAAATTGCCCCCCTTAACTATCGAATTGCCCCCCTGTGGGGCGTGGGCCCCACATTGGGAAACACCGTTTTAGAATCTCCCAGTGAAAAGAAAGGGCATGCTCTAAAGCTTAGTTTCTTAACTGCTGCTTCTTTTCATTTCACTGAAGAGTTGTGCTGAATGTGCATTTTAACCAAATGCCAAGTGGCTAAGGGTAAGAGCAGTAATAAGCTGCAGCCAAGGTTAATTCTGCCATAACTAAGGACTTCTGCAATGATATATAAAAATAATTACTAATACAATCCCATTTTAAAAAAATTTTATTAAGCTAATTAAAAAATTGGACATTATAGTGAAAAAAATGGAAAGAAAGTAATTGATTAGGATTGTCAGCTGTTAAATAACTCCTGTCATCATTATATTAAATATTTTCAATGCTAAATAAGGCTGACTTTTAATCAAGATTGGTGAAAAAGTACGATTTGAAGGCTGCCTCTGTCAGAGTAGGGTACTGTTCATGAGTTGCTGACAAATTAGGAAGCTTTCCTTCCCTTTAATACTATGGACTCGGGTGTAAAACTCATATGTAAAATGACTTGTTTGATGATGATGTTGAAATATTCCCTGAAAAATGTAATTAGCTGAAAATTTTTACCCTCCTTGAATTGAATGTTTTGTAAGTATTTTAAGTAGTAGGCTTAAGATAGGTCTCCTTTTGCGGGTGTGAAGTGGGTGTAGAGCAGGGGTCTGTCATGGGACCTGGTCTTTATTTGGTGATGGAGTAATTTTTTTTTTTTTTTCTGAAGCTGGAAACGGGGAGAGACAGTCAGACAGACCCCCGATGCGCCCGACCGGGATCCACCCAGCACGCCCACCAGGGGCGACGCTCTTCCCACCAGGGGGCGATGCTCTACCCCTCCGGGGCGTCGCTCTGCCGTGACCAGAGCCACTCTAGCGCCTGGGAAAGAGGCCAAGGAGCCATCCCCAGCGCCCGGGCCATCCTTGCTCCAATGGAGCCTTGGCTGCGGGAGGGGAAGAGAGAGACAGAGAGGAAGGAGGGGTGGGTGGAGAAGCAAATGGGCGCTTCTCCTATGTGCCCTGGCCGGGAATTGAACCCGGGTCCCCTGCACGCCAGGCCAACGCTCTACCGCTAAGCCAACTGGCCAGGGCAATGGAGTAATTTTTTAACATACTTGGAAGAATCACAAAGTGCCTGAGAATTTTATACCAGTTTGGAGTGACAGGGACAGAAAGAAGATAAAACAAAAGGTTTTCAGACTCTCAAATTTCTAAAACGCAGAAATAGGCTGATAAAACTACCCAGCTTAAAAACACTTGCCACCTTCTAATAAAAGGAAGGATGACTTTGAGGGTGGACCCATAGCCCAGAGGGAGAAGCCCTGAACCCACGGGGCAGAGCCTTGGAACCATAGATGATTATTTACAGGCTTTGAAACCTAATCAAGTTTGACAGGCTGGAATTCAACATTTCTTAGAACTAGTGATCCCTTTTCCCCTCCATTTTCTCCCTTTCTTCATGGACAAGTCTGTAACTATTTTTCTGTGCCTGGCCTACATTGCATTTGAGGAGCAAAATAACTGGCTCCCATTTCTCGGGTTCAGAGGTGCCGCCGAGCTGTGTTTCTGAATGGACTTCTCCTGAGCCTGCAGATTTGGGATTTGCCCTTCTCCATGATTGCATGTCAATTTCTTAAAATAAATCTGTTTCTATATATTGAATACTTACACAGTCTTGTTTATTCTGTTCCTTTGGAGAACGCTGGCTTTGGCAAATACACAACTTAACATATTATATTTCAGATATGTAATAACTTAAAAAGAATTAAATATAGAAATCTTACTACTATATAACCGATCTCTCACCCCTTTAGGTGTGTTATTATTGGTATACACCTATATATGTCATGAGTTGTTCTTGTAATTAATGCTTTATAAATTTTTTTGCTTTTAAAGACATTGACAGAAGAAAGGAAGACAAGTTTGTATTTATAAAGTTAGGTATATTTTCCTTATATTTACCCTTTCTGGTTCTCATCATTTCTCCCTCTGGATTACTGGATTTGTATTACCATCTGGTGTATTCCCTTACCACTACACAGTTTCATTCCCACCTTTGTGCTATTATTGTCTAACATTTTACATTTCTATGGTGAAAATCCCAACAATACAAATATACAAATACTAATTTATGTAATTGTACTATAAAACTGTTAAGGAAAAAATATGAAATTTTATTATCCTTTATTATTACCTAGATAATTTCCTTCATTGATCTCCTTTTCTGTGTGAATCTGAATTATTATCCGGTGTTACTTGCTTTTTGCCTGAAGATTATTGTTTAGTAATTCCTTTAAGGCAGTGGGCTAGCAGCACATCTTTCCTGTTTTTGTGTGTAACAATTGTTCATAGTAGTTAGATTTATTATTGTTAATCTTGACTATTTTGATAAGTGAATCTTTTTAAATTTCAGTTTTAAAATTACTGTGATAGATAATTATAGATACAATACACATAAACAAAGGTTTTGTGGGTTCCCAATAACTTTTGAGTGTAAAGTTATACTGAAACCAAAAAATTTGAGAACTGTTTGATTTCATGGATGAAGAGAAGTAAAATTTCTGTCTTTTAAAGCATCCATACTTTATTAAATTCACACATGTCATGTTCAAATTAAATTTCATAAACCCTTAAAAATTTTTCCTGCTTTTAGGTAATAACAATTTTCTGCTTCTTCACTCCAAATTATTTAAATACTAGACATATTTAGTACATAAATTTGATGAAGATTTCAATTTTATTATGATGGCTATTTTATATAGGACTAATAATTGGCTCATGGTGCCAGAGAAAAGAAATATTTTACATAGTATTAATTTAGTCTTCTTGAACTTGGGATTGTGATAGCTCTATACCGTTTGCTCTGCCAACATGGCAAACAAGGAAGGGAAGTTATATCTGTTAGGGATTTGCTAACAATGGGGAGGTAATGATAGAGGACAACAGAGAGCATAAAATACACAGGTGGTGCCACTTGTGTTGCCCATTTGGAAAATCAATATTTTAACAATAATATTTTATAATACCCTGGATCATGAGTCTATGGTGCTAAGAAAAAACAGATTTTATAGAATTGGAGACTGAAAACATCAAGTGTATAAAATTTCTTAAAAGTTTACACCTTAGAGCTATAAAGAGAGAGCAAAACATACCACAGGTAGAAACGGAACCAGCAATTATCTTCCTACTTTTCACCTCATGTGCATTATAGTTTCCTTATGGCATTTGATACTCCTCCAACAACAATCTGTAAAGTAATAATATTATACTGTGTTATTTAGACTGTTTTTAAAAATCTTGGCTGAAAAATACATACCAATATTGTACAAAAGGTATATATATATATTTTTAGAATCTTTTGGGGGGCAGGGGTAGTAGACCACTTTCTAGGGATTTTCCATGCAGGGGCTCCCCACTCAATGTGACATGCTTTTTGATACTTGGTGTAGAGGATGCAATTAAATTTTCAGGTATGTTGTGCCATAGGCTACATTCAGAGTAACCTATTTCTTTACAATTGATATCTGCAAATCCAGTGCTTTCTTTCTTATTAAGTATTCAAATTTCACACCCAAGTTTCACAACTATGTTTTCCCCTTTGCTCTCATTCTTGTATCAGCAGTACATGGAAAGTATGAAATGCAATGCTGGTGGAGGTGGCCAATGTAACAATTTCACAAAATAATGAAATATTTGCACACCAACTAGTAGTTCATAATGTATAAGGATTTGTGCAACCCAGTGATGATTTGCTTTAAGAACTAAAATATGTCTGTGGAGGCTGTCAGATGTGTACACCCTTCTGAGGTAGACATGTTGACAGTTGTCTTTTGGATGAGTATCAAAAAGAAGACATGAGCAATGGCAAAGGCTGCATCCAAACGACAGAAAAAGTGGCAAAATGTTCAGTTGCTCTAGGTTCAGAACTGGTGATGTTGTTGTTAAAGCATTGGTGTTGGACACTGCAGTGCCAAACAAATGATTCCCAGAAAATGTTCCCCAGAATATGATCAATAATAGCCGACTTCCACAAATCTTATAAGAGAGAATTATTATTTTTCCTCCTGCAGACATTAATTAGTTCATTATATCTTTGGTAGCTGTAAGAGGTGTAAATATTTTTTAGCCCTGCATTTGTGTAACTGCTATAGGACTACAACTGGCCCAGGGTTCAGGTCACCCATCGCCACAACAGCAGGACTGGCTCTGAGAGGGTAACAGGCATCTTTAATAAAGATTGTCAGCAACTTGAGAAGACAGGTGGCCTATCCTAGCCCAAAACCTGCCTTCCAATCTCAGTTGTGAGGGCTTATCATATACTTTTTGAGATGAGGTTAGTAAATGGAGAGCATGCAGTTAGTCATAAAGTAAGGTAGCTGATTCCCAGCATTGAAAGAGTCAATGGAGCAGGATGGCTGGTTCCCGAGATTGTAACTCTTTCTCCATGATATTCTGATCTATCAATAATAGTGGTCTCTACTGCACCTTGGACGCCAGTCATCTCCTCAAGGTAATGGGAGCTTCCAGCTTCAGTAGTTCTCCTGCATTCCTGGGGCAGTGCTCAAGACAATCTAGGAAATAGTTTCCATATGGTACATTAGCAATTATATATATATATATATATATATATATATATATATATATATATATATATATATATTATTAATTCTACATTATATCGATACCCTATCATAAGCATTCTAGAAACTAACAGTAGGCTCTTAGAGGACATCTTCAATCAGTATATTCACACACCTGCATCTGCACAATATTTATATAAATTGTATAAGCTCTCTAAAAAAGAGAAAGCATAGTCCATGTAAATGATGGTGATGATGGTGACCATGATTATAATCTGTAAATTTCAGTATATAGTAAGCTCACAAGGGTATTTAACCTCCTCCTGGGAAGAAAAAAGAAAATTGAGTTTCAGCCCTAGTTTTTGTCTCTTGCCTCTAAACTTAAGAGGAAAATCAGTTTTACATTTTTACATTAGCTTATCAGCTTACATGTTTCTACTTAGCGGAAGCAGCTAAATCCATTTCTGACTTAGCTTTGGGTTATCTGCACTTTTGCTTTTCACCATCATTATAATTCTTATGGCTTCTACCTAGGCTCATGCAAATAATATAATTAAGGATCCAAAATATTCTGCACATGGATACATAGTTGCACCCCTAGTGCCATGTGGTGTTAATGTAAAGTAGAGCTTCTTGTAGAAACTCAGATGCAGAAGAAATACCAGAGAACATGTGATTCTGAAGCTTGAAGAATCCTACAAAAAGATTACCTGGGGTAAACATGGCCAGAGCCTGACCAGGTGGTGGTACAGTGGATAAAGCATTGGACTAGGATGCAGAAGACCCAGGTTTGAAACCCTGAGGTCGTTGGCTTGAGCACAGGCTCACCAGCTTGAGCCCAAGGTTGCTGGCTTGAGCAAGGGCTCACTCGGTCAGCCGTCCTCCCCTGCCCTGCTCTGGTCAAGGCACATATGACAAAGCAGTTAATGAACAATTAAGGTGTCACAACAAAGAATTGATGCTTTTCATCTCTCTCCCTTCCTGTCTGTCTGTCCCTATCTGTCCCTCTCTCTGTCTCTGTCACAAAAAAACAAAATATACAAAAAACAACATGGCCATAAAAATCATGACAAGAATATTACAAAGTAGATTCCAACCCATGATAATTAAAAAATTTTAGGAGACTTAAAAGAGGGACAGGAAACATGTATTCAACCATGTAACAGGTCAAGGAGAAGGCTTTGTTAGGACTCAGCTGCTGGTACCATCCAAAAGGTGTATGTTCTGATTAGCTAGATTTTTTTTTATTTATATTTAAGTCTGAACGATGTTTTATTTATTTATTTATTTATTTATTTTTTATTTATTCATTTTAGAGAGGAGAGGGAGAGACAGAGAGAGAGGAGAGACAGAGAGAGAAAAGGGGGGGAGGAGCTGGAAGCATCAACTCCCATATGTGCCTTGACCAGGCAAGCCCAGGGTTTTGAACCGGCAACCTCAGCATTTCCAGGTCGATGCTTTATCCACTGCGCCACTACAGGTTAGGCCTGATTAGCTAGATTTTTGTTCAACTGCCAAACATAATTCCATAGTCATCCATATGTGACTTTACATTAAAAATATTAAATCAGGCCCTGGCCGGTTGGCTCAGTGATAGAGCGTCGGCCTGGTGTGCAGAAGTCCCGGGTTCGATTCCTTGCCAGGGCACACAGGAGAAGCGCCCATCTGCTTCTCCACCCCTCCCCCTCTCCTTCCTCTCTGTCTCTCTCTTCCCCTCCCACAGCCGAGGCTCCACTGGAGCAAAGATGGCCCAGGCGCTGGGGATGGCTCCTCGGCCTCTGCCCCAGGCGCTAGAGTGGCTCTGGTCGCAACAGAGCGACGCCCCGGAGGGGCAGAGTATCGCCCCCTGGTGGGCATGCCAGGTGGATCCCGGTCGGGCGCATGCAGGAGTCTGTCTGACTGTCTCTCCCCGTTTCCGCTTCAGAAAAATACAGAAAAAAAAAATTAAATCACTTATGAAAGTATATAAGTATTATAGTGATGTGCATACAATAATAGGATGAATACAAACTAAAGGTTCATTGTTTAGTTTCACATTAACAATTAAAAAAATTAAGGTGGGCTCTCTCTATGGAGCACGCCCGTGCCTTTTCCCACCCCCTTCACCTGGGTGTGTTTTTTCTTGCCTCTCCTCTTTTCCCTAAACTCCAAGGGCCCTTCCAAAAAAAAAAAATTGAGGTCTATCTGAACAATGGTCTATCTTTCTCCACCAATCTATCTATTTATTTCCCATTTCTAAATGAACTGATGTGAAAAGAAGTCAGATTCAATAATGTGCCATCTGCTGTCTATCTTTTAATTTATGTAACTGAAATTAACAGATAAAAAAATGAGAGAGAGAGAGAGAGATGCATACTGGTCTAGAAAACATCTGAAATGTAGAGTACATTTGAGGACAGAAAAAAGGAATGTGAATGTGGGAGAAATATTTACTCTTCATCGCATGCATTTTCTAGTACGGATTTTTCACTAGTTTGATGTACGGCTTTATCATTAACATCGAACCCACAAGTGCAAAGATCTTGATTTCTAGTACCATTCTCCAATAAAAAGAATGGAGGTTTCCATAGGGAAATAGCTGATTCTAGGGCCTGGCATGGAAAATCAAGGATGAACATGGGGCATTTTGCAGTGCCAGGAAGAAAAGAAATAGAAAATGATATGGATATTTTAAAAGGAGTAGGAACTACTTTAGAGAGCCCACATGGCCAAAGCAAGAAAATAACTGTCATATTGGATTATACCCCATGGTAGAAAACAAATATTTGTAAGTCCGTACTGATGCAAAAATATGATTAAATAAATAAATAAAATGAGGGGCAGGATAGGCAAATCTGTGCAAAAGAATTCCAAATAATTTATGCAAATACTCTATACTCAAGGAGGTAGCACCTAACTTTCTCTTCTTCAAGTGTGGGCTGCAGAAGTGACTTTCTTCCAAAAAGTAAAGGATACAGATGAATAAAAAAGAAACGGAATTTTGCAGCAGAGAAGCGTGACAGTCACTATGTCTTCTAGATTATGAAAATTAATAACAATAGTGATAAGTGATAGTAATAGTGTGTACCTTTGATAAGGTGTTGAGAATAACAATTTATCTTTATGGTTTTCTTCCCCAAAACAGAGAAGCCTTGTCTAGCATTGAGAGGAGAAATAAAATTGGGCAAACCCAAATGAAGAACAGTCTTTAAAATATTTTATCAGTACTTCTTAACACTCTCAAGGTCATCAGAAAGTCTAAAAAAGGGTGTACAGAGGCATAATGACTAAATGTCATGTTTCGTCTAGGATTGGGTCCTGGAACATAAAGGACATTATCTAGAAATGAAGGAAATCCATATGAAGTATGACTTAATAATAATTTATCAATACTGATTTATTAGTATGACTCAGGGACAATACTAATGTAAGATGTTACTAATAAGGACAGCTGGGTGAGAGGTAATTGGGAACTTTGTACTAACTTTGTAACTTGTCTGTAAACCTAAACCGCTGTAATATAAAATTTTATTTAAAAAATAAGATGTAGGCATACTAGGTATAATATTGAAACCCTTCTTTAATTTCAAAGTAGATAAAAACAATTGTATTCCCCAATAAATTAACTGTATTTTGCATTTACATTTTCCTCAAATATTTTCAACAAAGATTTAATACATTTTAAGGATAATACTGTCAATAAAATAAGCAAAAGTTACATGGACGTATAGTCTTTCTTTTTTAAATACTCTTTAATAAAATCTGCAGGATGATTTATAAGATAAAGAAAACTAATAATATTGAGATAAGCTTTTGCAGTTGTTAAAATGGATAGTCTTTTTTTCCCTTGAGACTTGATCAAAATATCTCATTTTATTTTTCAGCAGAAAGTATTGTACTTAATTCAAAATGCTTTTTTTTCCTGCTATTATGACTTACACAACTGTTCTTGATGCTGTTTTCCTATGTGCCAGCTGTAGTCTAGAAAGAATATTACTTCCCTTGCAACATAAACACTTCACAGCTGAAAGATTTAAAATAAACTAAGTAATTAAAAGTTTCTAACATACCAAAGCAAACCTTTAGCTTTGTCATGTTTGCCTCTAGCAAAATTTCAGGCTTAATTTGATTTAGGACTCACTTGTTTGTCTTTTTGGTGGTCCAGGCAGAGTATCCATAAACTTCCTCCAACACCATATTTCAAATGAATCGTTTGTTTTCCTATCAGCCTTCTTCGCTGTCCAACTTTTGCTTCTGTACATAGGAACTGGGAATACGAGGGTCTTAGCCTTGATCTCTAATGACACATTTTTCCTTTTGATGATCTTTCCTAATTCTTTTGTTGCTGCTCTCTGAGTCACCCTCTCCTCTTGATTTCTTGGCTGAAGTCTCCATGTGAATTGAAGACTGAGCCAAGATAAGCATAATCTTTGCCAATCCCTAAGCCTCAAATCAGTCTCAATAAGGCTAGCCACTATGTTAACTTTTATTACCATAGATTCATTTGCCTACTTTTGAAGTTCAAATAAATGTAGTCATACAGTATATACTTTTTATCTTTGTAATCTTTAGCTCCACATAATGTCTATGAGATTTATACATGTTAAAGCTATAGATAATTTGTCCTTGTTGTTATCTGTACTATATCACTATAGGAAGATACCACAATTTATTTAACCATTATACTCTTCATTGGCATTTGGGTTATTTCCAGTTTCATAGTATTAAGAATAAGAATTGTATGTATAATACATTCCTCTGTATATGCTTTGGGGGACATAAATACTTGTTTGTGTCAGGTGCATTTGTAGGAGTTGAACTGCTATTTCAGAAATAGCTGAATATCAGAACTGAATATGTTTGACCTAATACTATCTGATATGTATTTTTAAAATAGTATCTTTTGATACCCATAAATTACCCCCTATGAACTATTCACCAATGAGTTAATTCTATTTTTAGCTTTCTTGATTCTTCTTCTATATTTTTGGGCATTAATTGCTAGTTTGTCAGAACATGTATACCTTATTCTTATCCCATTATCTCCAATTTTTGCTTTAGTCATAAATCTAAAATTTTATATATCAAAATTCTACTGTCAGTTCTTTTTACTGAAGGTTTCCCAGTCATATCTGTGTTGGGGTATGCTCATCTTTTAACAGATTACTCAAAAAGAGGTTATATTTATGTAAAATTTGCTTCTTATGGGTACAGGGGATTTTTTTCTTTTTTTTTTAACATTCATTTTACTGAATTTAGAGAGAAAGGAAGTGATAGGGAAGCCCAAAAGTGAGAAATTTGGCTTTAGTAATAGTACCTTATAGTTGTAATGAATAGTAAATATGTAAGAGTTATGAAATAGTTCATCTGCTTGTTATTCTCTCTCAATGGCTCTCTTGCCTTTACTTTGAAGTATAACAAAAGGTTTGCAGGAATGTTGGAGAAAGTTTATGTTGTGTGTAGAGGGACCTGGCATTCAGGGCCATTGAATTCACAATGGTTGTTTATAAAAGCCCAATCACAGGATTCACTATGAAAAGTCAAGGCCTATAAATTAATTAGAAACGTAGTTCACCAATCTTTAATCTTCACTAGGAAAACAGCAAGTTTTTTCACAGATATTTCAGAGGCACCAAGTCACAGCCTTTCCTGGGAGACAAATGCCTCAGCTGTCCTAAAGACTTACCAAGGGCCCCAGATAGGATCACGCTGATTGTGTCTGTGCTACATCAGAAGAACTTGCCGAGGAGACATGTCTGTAGCTGAACCCCCGCCTTCTCCTGTACATTGTTATGTGACTAACTGTATGAACTTTTACCTTTCTTTCTTTTGCTCCTGAACCCTATAAAAACCGGCTGCACCAGAAGAGTGTTAAAGCAGCTTTGTGGACAGAATTTTCCTGCCTTCTCAGGGCTACCAGTTTCTCTGATAAAGACACACCTTGTACCTACTCGGTCCTCATCTCTCTTTAAATTGGCAAAGGGGGTGATGAGTAGCTCCAAGTTTGATTTGGTTTTTGGTTACAGAAGGGTGTGAGGGAGAGAGCAACAGGAACATTAATCTGTTCTTGTAAACTAGCAACTTCTGAGCTCAGGGCCAATGCTCTAACCAACAGAGCTATCAGGCCAAAGTGATATTTTTGTTTCTTTTTTTTAAAGTTTAATGATGTTCTTAGTCTAAAAAAAATTACTAGGATATGTCTTACACTCAACTATTGAAGGTCAGTTTTCTCAGGTATATGGTGACTCTTGTCAATATGTAGACACAAATCCTTTAATTATAAAATTTTTTCAAGATGACGTCAGAGTAATGGCGGGGTAAGAAGCGATACCGATAAATCTCCCCCAAAACTCAACAAGATCTTCAACTAGAAACAGAAAAACCTATACTTGGAGCCTCCAGATGCTTCGCAATACACCCGAAGGTATGGTTGAGTGAAAAATTGGCTAAATATATAACCAAACCCCAAAGGAATTAGGGAGTAAGAAATGCTCCGCCTTCCTCACTAACCTAAACAGGGCGGCTTTCTCTGGTAACTGTGAATATAGAAACTGAGGCAGGCAAAGGGGGTGAATAGATCCAGGCTGCGGCACAAATGGCCGAACCAGGCTGTGGCACGGAGATCCAAGCCGAGGAAAAACTGATCCTGTGGCAACCCGGGCAATACAAGCTAACACTCGCGCCAAACCCAAACAAAGAAAGACAAGCGGGGCAGCCATTTTACCCGGTCTCCTGGTCGGTGCTCGCAGCTACTGGGCGAGAGATTTCTTCCTAAGCTCCGGGAGTGGTGCCCGTGTTACCCCACAGAGAGGCAGAGTCAGGGGCCTTTCTGTGGGCCGAAAGCAGAATCTCTGGGCAGCCCCAGCGCCCTGGGAAAGCCATGCACGGGAGGGAGCGAGAACTAATTCCAATGGTGGAAATTTTCAATGGTGGAGAAGGTTTCACTCAGAGGGAAACGCGGCCAGGCTCATATCCTGGTTTGTGCGCGCAGATAGTGAATGAGAGATTCCTCCAAGTGCCTCGGCAGTGCGCGCCCGTTTTATCGCACAGAAGGGCAGAGTCAGGGGCCTTTGTGTGGGCCAAAGCGGAATCTCGGGCCGCCCCAGCGCCTTGCAAAAGCCGCGCACAGGGACGGAGCGAGACTCAATTCCGACACTGCAACTTTTCCATGCGGTTGGGGGTTTCACTCAGAGCGTGAGACTGCTGGCCAGATATCCTGGTTTGCGCACGCAGATACTGAACGAGAGTTTCCTCCAAGCACCCCGGAAGTGGGCGCCCACCTGTGTTACCGGACAGAGTGGCAGAGCCAAAGGTCTTTGAGTGGGCAGAAAGCCCGCCTGATTATGCTAGCAGCTCTGACTGACTGAGCCTTACCCAGAGCCTGTGCTGAGTGGAAATAGAGTGGGGAGTTGCCAACTCTTTGAGCCTATTAATATCCAGGCAGAGGCAGCAGCAACCCCATAGCTGGATTATCAGGCTACTAATTGAGGAAGGAAAGACTAGGAGAAAGGCTCAAGGAACACGGATCTCTCACTGTCGGAGCCTATAAATGCTAATGAGCCTTGTCTGCCAACGAGACTAAAGCACAATACATGACATTGCCATAGAGACTTATCAACTGCAAACCTCTACCTGAGCGTGCCAAAGGGGCAGAATCCGGGGTACAGAGTCACTGACCAGGAAGAGGGAGAGAAAAGAAAAAGCAAGAAGATAACCTCTCAAAATCAAGAATAATCTGCAGACTTTATAACCTATCCCATTTTATTATATTTGTTCGTCTGTTTCTCTTATCTTCATTCTTGATACTTTTTTTTCTCCTCAAATTTGGCAGATTAACTCTCTGCTGGTCTTACTCTCTCCTCTCCTTGAACTATACTACCCATAAGTGTTACATCTCCCATTATCTTTTCTCTCCTCTTCCTTTTTCTCTATGAGGGTTGCACTCCAAAACCTTTAACTCTCTCTCTCTCTCTCTCCTTTCTTTTTTCTTCTTTTAGTGGTTCCCTCTTTTTTTCTCTCTCTCTCTTTCTTTTCTCCCTCTATATTAGTTTCTTCCTTTCTCCTTTACATCTCCTCTCATTCAAACCTCAATTACAAACAAATTATCTTATCTGGGACTCAAACTTATGTTTCTGGCATTTTGGGGTTTTTTTTTCTTCACCTTTTTAACTCACTAGCAGTGCTCCCATCCCTGGCTCTCCATTTTATCCAGTTCTTGTTCCACTAAATACAATAGTAATTTTTTAATTTGTCCCCCCATTTTTCTGTTTTCCTCTTATTCCTCTCATCATAACTCTTAGACAACCAACACCTAAAAGCAAATCATTTTATTCTTGACCTAAATTTTTTCCTTATTTGCTTTTTGTGGGTCCATACCCCCCCTTTTTTTTTTCTTTTTTTTTCTTTTTTTTTGCCCCTTTATTACTTTTCCTCAATTCAGGCCCTCCATCACAGGCATTGTTTGTTATAATTCACAGTTCACCACAAGATTTTCTCAAAAAAGAGGGGAGAGGAGAGGAGAGGAAAAAGGAGGGGGGGAATAATTTCCTTTTTTTAAAATTTTTATTTTATTTTATTTTTCTTTATTTCATTATTAAATTTTTTTTAAAAAAACAACTTTTCGATGTTTTATTTTTTTATTTTTTTAACTTTTTATTCTTTATTAAATCTAATTAATACTATCAACAAAACCACCCTCAGATGCCATTAAGGAAGAGAAAATCGAATATCATGGATACAAAAGAAAGAGAGGTAACACAGCTAGATGAGGAAAAATCTATGGAGAAAAAAATTTAATATATTGGAAACCTTGGAGCTAAATGACAGATAATTCAAGATAGAAATCCTAAAAATCCTCCGAGATATACAAGAAAACACAGAAAGGCAATTTAAGGAGCTCAGAAAACAACTCAATGAACACAAAGAATATATGTCCAAGGAAATTGAAACTATAAAAACAAATCAAACAGAGATGAAAAACTCAATTCACGAGCTGAAAAACGAAGTAACAAGCTTAGCTAATAGAACAGGTCAGATAGAAGAGAGGATTAGTGAAATAGAAGACAAGCAACTTGAGGCACAACAGAGAGAAGAAGAAAGAGACTCAAAAATTTAAAAAAATGAGGTAGCCCTACAAGAATTATCTGACTCCATCAAAAAGAATAACATAAGAATAATAGGTATATCAGAGGGTGAAGAGAGAGAAAATGGAATGGAGAACATACTCAAACAAATAATAGATGAGAACTTCCCAAGCCTGTGAAAAGAACTAAAGCCACAAATTCAAGAAGCAAACCGAACTCCGAGTTTTCTTAACCCCAACCAACCTACTCCAAGGCATATCATAATGAAATTGACACAAACCAACAGCAAAGAAAAAACTCTCAAGGCAGCCAGGGAAAAGAAGAATACAACATATAAAGGAAGGCCCATTAGATTATCATCAGATTTCTCAACAGAAACTCTACAAGCTAGAAGAGAGTGGACCCCAATATTTAAAGTCCTGAAAGAGAGGAACTTTCAGCCACGAATACTATACCCATCAAAGCTATCCTTCAAATATGAAGGAGAAATAAAAACATTCACAGATACAGAGAAGATGAGGGAATTTATCATCAGAAAACCCCCACTCCAGGAATTACTAAAGGGGGTTCTCCAATCAGATACAAAGAACAAAAAAAAAAAACAGAGCCACAAGTAAAAGCTCCAAGAAGAACACAATAAAACCAAATTTAAACTGTGACAACAACAAAAAGAAAGAGGGGGAGAAGATGGAGATTAACAGTAGCAAAGGACGATGGAGTGCAAAAGTACTCACAAAATAGTTCGCTACAATGAACAGGGTAGGGACCCTTTTCATTACTCAAAGGTAACCACCATTGAAAAAACCACCACAGAAGCACATGAGATAAAAAAGATAGCAACAGAGGAAAGATGTATGGAATACAACCAAATAAAAACAAAAGATAGAAAAACAAAAGAGAAGGATCAAACAAGACACAAAACTAACAGAAAGCAAGATATAAAATGGCAATAGGGAACTCACAAGTATCAATAATTACACTAAATGTAAACGGATTAAACTCACCAATAAAAAGGCACAGAGTAGCAGAATGGATTAAAAAAGAAAATCCAACTGTATGCTGCCTACAGGAAACTCATCTAAGTAACAAGGATAAAAACAAATTCAAAGTGAAAGGCTGGAAAACAATACTCCAAGCAAATAACATCCAAAAAGAAGCAGGTGTAGCAATACTCATATCTGACAATGCTGACTACAAGACAGCAAAAGTACTCAGAGACAAAAATGGCCATTTCATAATGGCTAAGGGGACACTGAATCAAGAAGACATAACAATTCTTAATATATGTGCACCAAACCAAGGAGCACCAAAATATATAAGACAGCTACTTATTGATCTTAAAACAAAAACTGACAAAAATACAATCTTACTTGGAGACCTCAATACACCGCTGACAGCTCTAGATCGGTCATCCAAACAGAGAATCAACAAAGACATAGTGGCCTTAAACAAAACACTAGAGCACCTGGATATGATAGACATCTACAGAACATTTCATCCCAAAGTGACTGAGTATACATTTTTCTCCAGCGTACATGGATCATTCTCAAGAATTGACCATATGTTGGGCCACAAAAACAACATCAGCAAATTCAGAAAAATTGAAGTTGTACCAAGCATATTTTCTGATCATAAAGCCTTGAAACTAGAATTCAACTGCAAAAAAGAGGGAAAAAATCCCACAAAAATGTGGAAACTAAACAACATACTTTTAAAAAATGAATGGGTCAAAGAAGAAATAAGTGCAGAGATCAAAAGATATATACAGACTAATGAAAATGACAATACGACATATCAGAATCTATGGGATGCAGCAAAAGCAGTGATAAGAGGGAAGTTCATATCACTTCAGGCATATATGAACAAACAAGAGAGAGCCCAAGTGAACCACTTAACTTCACACCTTAAGGAACTAGAAAAAGAAGAACAAAGACAACCCAAAACCAGCCGAAGAAAGGAGATAATAAAAATCAGAGCAGAAATAAATGAATTAGAGAACAGAAAAACTATAGAAAAAATTAATAGAACAAGGAGCTGGTTCACTGAAAAGATCAACAAAATTGACAAACCCTTGGCAAGACTTACCAAGGAAAAAAGAGAAAGAACTCATATAAACAAAATCCAAAATGAAAGAGGAGAAATCACCACGGACACCGTAGATATACAAAGAATTATTGTAGAATACAATGAAAAACTTTATGCCACAAAATTCAACAACCTAGAAGAAATGGATAAATTCCTAGAACAATACAACCTTCCTAGACTGAGTCAAGAAGAAGCAGAAAGCGTTAACAGACCTATCAGTAGAGAAGAAATAGAAAAATCCATTAAAAACCTCCCTAAAAATAAAAGTCCAGGCCCTGACAGCTATACCAGCGAATTTTATCAAACATTCAAAGAAGACTTGGTTCCTATTCTCCTCAAATTCTTCCAAAAAATTGAAGAAGAAGCAATACTTCCAAACACATTTTATGAGGCCAACATAACCCTCATACCAAAACCAGGCAAGGATGGCACAAAAAAAGAAAACTACAGACCAATATCTCTAATGAATACAGATGCTAAAATACTAAACAAAATACTAGCAAATCGAATACAACAACATATTAAAAAAATAATACATCACGATCAAGTGGGATTCATCCCAGAATCTCAAGGATGGTTCAACATACGTAAAACGGTTAACGTAACACACCATATCAACAAAACAAAGAACAAAAACCACATGATCTTATCAATAGACGCAGAAAAGGCTTTCGATAATATACAGCACAATTTTATGTTTAAGACTCTCAACAAAATGGGTATAGAAGGAAAATATCTCAACATGATAAAGGCCATATATGATAAACCATCAGCTAACATCATATTAAATGGCACTAAACTGAAGGCTTTCCCCCTTAAATCAGGAACAAGATAGGGTTGTCCACTCTCTCCACTCTTATTTAATGTGGTACTAGAGGTTCTAGCCAGAGCAATCAGACAAGACAAAGAAATTAAAGGCATCCATATCGGAAAAGAAGAAGTAAAGGTATCACTTTTTGCAGATGATATGATCCTATACATCGAAAACCCCAAAGAATCCACAAAAAGACTACTAGAAACAATAAGCCAATACAGTAAGGTCGCAGGATACAAAATTAACATACAGAAGTCAATAGCCTTTCTATATGCCAACAATGAAACAACTGAGAATGAACTCTAAAGAATAATCCCCTTCACAATTGCAACAAAAAAAATAAAATACTTAGGAATAAACATAACAAAGAATGTAAAGGACTTATATAATGAAAACTTAAACCATTGTTAAGAGAAATCAAGAAAGATATAATGAGATGGAAGAATATTCCTTGTTCTTGGTTAGGAAGAATAAATATAATCAAGATGGCTATATTACCCAAAGCAATATACAAATTTAATGCAATTCCCATCAAACTTCCAATGACGTTTTTAAAGAAATAGAGCAAAAAATCATCAGATTTATAAGGAAGTATAAAAAACCCCAAATAGCCAAAGCAATCTTAAAGAAAAAGAATCAAGCTGGGGGCATTACAATACCTGACTTCAAACTATATTATAGGGCCACGACAATCAAAACAGCATGGTATTGGCAGAAAAATAGACACTCAGACCAATGGAACAGAATAGAAAGTCCAGAAATAAAACCACATATATATAGTCAAATAATTTTTGACAAAGGGACCAACAACACACAATGGAGAAAAGAAAGCCTCTTCAATAAATGGTGCTGGGAAAACTGGAAAGCCACATGCAAAAGAATGAAACTGGACGACAGTCTCTCCCCCTGTACAAAAATTAACTCAAAATGGATCAAAGATCTAAACATAAGACCTGAAACAATTAAGTACATAGAAGAAGACATAGGTACTCAACTCATGGACCTGGGTTTTAAAGAGCATTTTATGAATTTGACTCCACAGGCAAGAGAAGTGAAGGCAAAAATTAATGAATGGGACTACATCAGACTAAGAAGTTTTTGCTCAGCAAGAGAAACTGATAACAAAATAAACAGAAAGCCAACTAAATGGGAAATGATATTTTCAAACAACAGCTCAGATAAGGGCCTAATATCCAAAATATACAAAGAGCTCATAAAACTCAACAACAAACAAACAAACAATCCAATAAAAAAATGGGAAGAGGACATGAACAGACACTTCTCCCAGGAAGAAATACAAATGGCCAACAGATATATGAAAAGATGCTCATCTTCTTTAGCTATTAGAGAAATGCGAATCAAAACGGCAATGAGATACCACCTCACACCTGTTCGATTAGCCATTATTAGCAAGATAGGTAATAGCAAATGTTGGAGAGGCTGTGGAGAAAAAGGAACCCTCATACACTGTTGGTGGGAATGTAAAGTAGTACAACCATTACAACCATTATGGAAGAAAGTATGGTGGTTCCTCAAAAAACTGAAAATAGAACTACCTTATGACCCAGCAATCCCTCTACTGGGTATATACCCCAAAAACTCAGAAACATTGATACGTCAAGACACATGCAGCCCCATGTTTATTGCAGCATTGTTCACAGTGGCCAGGACATGGAAACAACCAAAAATCCCGTCAATAGATGACTGGATAAAGAAGATGTGGCACATATACACTATGGAATACTACTCAGCCATAAGAAATGATGACATCGGAACATTTACAGCAAAATGGTGGGATCTTGATAACATGATATGAAGCGAAATAAGTAAATCAGAAATAACCAGGAACTGCATTATTCCATACGTAGGTGGGATATAAAAGTGAAACTAAGAGACATTGATAAGAGTGTGGTGGTTACGGGGGGGGGGGGGGGGGGGAGGGAGGAATGGGAGAGTGAAAGGGGGAGGGGGAGGGGCACAAAGAGAACAAGATAGAAGGTGACAGAGGACAATCTGACTTTGGGTGATGGGTATGCAACATAATTGAACGACAAGATAACCTGGACTTGTTATCTTTGAATATATGTATCCTGATTTATTGATGTCACCCCATTAAAAAAATAAAATTATTAAAAAAAATTTTTTTTTCTTGTGTCATAGTTATAATTATTACTTCCTCTTTTTATTTTTCTTCTTCTGAATTTACATATATGTACTTGATCTTTCCTTCACTTCAACTAGAATTATTTTCTCACTTGTACTTTAAAACTCTATCGCCCCTTTCCTTATTTTGGTTTTCATAGTATATTTCTCAATGCCCTTCATTAATTTGGGGTTGAACTTATTTCCTCTTATGAATTTTGTGATTTGATCTTTGTTTCTGATAGAGTTTTGCCTTCTTCATTCTGATCTTATATTCAATCACTATTTTATATTTCCCTGGATTTTGTCAATTTAAGTGTTTAGTTTTTGACATTCTTATTTATCGTGTTTGCCTCCCTTAATATTTCCAAATGCTAGCTGAAGTATGATAATTGAGCTTAAAGTTTACTTTTTAGAGTTTTCTTCTGCTTTTTTAAAGAGGAATTTATCTGTTGAAAAATCTTGATCTTCAATTTTTATTGTCTTTTAATAGTTACTTGTCCAACTTCAAATTTTTGTTTCTGGGGACAAATATTAGCAGATAGAAATATCTTACAAGACTATCAGTTCAAGATTACCCTATTCATTTAGTATAGTGAACTGCAATTTTGTTTTTTAACGTATAACTTTTCCCTTTATTTTTTAATTAAAAATATTTTTATTTTTAATCATAGTTTACTATCAATTTTATTTTGTATTGGTTGCAGGTATACACCATAGTGATTAGACAAGCACATATACAGGGTCCTCAGGTTACGACACAGTTCTGACCCTATGACAGTGATGTAACCCGAATTTTGGTGTAAGTCACTCACCCTAGCCTAAGTCACTTACCTATCATAAACAGTGATAAGACAGTTATAAAATCATAAACTAGAACATAAAAATACAGCTAAGCCACAGAAAAAGGAAAATGACATAAATATACTGTACTGTACACTCACTGTACAGTGTATTCTTCTCCATTGTGCAACCAAACTAGTTTACCCATGTAGTTCAAAAGTACAATGCTAAAAATGCAAGCCAAAACACTCACATTAATTTTTTTTAAGGTTTTATGGGAGTGTCATAAACTCAGAATGTCATAGGTCAAGACTGTCATAACCCAAGGATCCTCTGTTCTTTACAAAGTGCTACCCCAATAAATTTTTCCTTTGGTGATGTTGGCAGAAAGCATTTGGTCTTTCAACCTTGTGGTTTGCCTTTGTTCCTGCAGGATCCCTTAGTCTATGTACTTTGCTCTTTCTTTCTACTCAAGTCTGCATGTCCATGTAGTATTGCTTGATTTTTTTTGTTCACTTCCTAATCTCCCAGAAGCAATTGACATTTATGACTTCCATCTGAGTTATCATAGGTATTCAAGTGTGTTCTTTATCTCCCGCTAAGATCTATCAGATCTCAGACTTGTTTTCAGGGTTGTTTTCTTTTTCTTTCATGTAGTAAAATGAATTTTTCTTCTTGGGATGTTTTTGTCTATGCCCTTGAACCCTCTGATATTGATGCAGTCTATTCGATAGCTGACACTCACACTTCTCTGCTCCGTTATGAGCTATCTACTGGAATATTATCTTTATTTCTCTAATTATGCATAAATTGAGGTTAGAGTAATCTGTATCTTCTGATATGCTGAGGTATTGGTTATGTTTAGTTTTATTTCTTTTCTTATTGATTTGAATGGTTTTATGGAACCTATGAAGAAAAACTCAGACTTATCAAATAAAAATTATTTTAGAATGAGCTAGAATGCACCAATATACATTTTTATTGGAGCAGAAGTTTTGCTCTTTTAAGAAGTTTGGAAAATATAAAACTCAATGAGAAGTAAAATTAAGTAGAGAGATGACTATTGTGGGTATTTTGATGCTTATATATTATTTTATGAAAAAAATACATGTTGATGCTTTTCATCTCTCTCCCTTCCTATCTATCTCTGTCTGTCTTTTATTTTCTCTCACATAAAAAAATATAATTACACTTTTATTAGTAGCCAAAGTATTTATATTAATTATTATTATTATTATTATTATTGTATTTTTCTGAAACTGGAAATGGGGAGAGACAGTCAGACAGACTCCCGCATGCGCCTGACCGGGATCCACCCGGCACGCCCACCAGGGGCGACGCTTTGCCCACCAGGGGGCGATGCTCTGCCCCTCTGGGGCGTCGCTCTGCCGCGACCAGAGCCACTCCAGCGCCTGGGGCAGGGGCCAAGGAGCCATCCCCAGCGCCCGGGCCATCCCTGCTCCAATGGAGCCTCGGCTGCGGGAGGGGAAGAGAGAGACAGAGAGGAAGGAGGGGGGGGGGTGGAGAAGCAAATGGGCGCTTCTCCCATGTGCCCTGGCCAGGAATCGAACCCGGGTCCCCCACATGCCAGGCCGACGCTCTACCGCTGAGCCAACCGGCCAGGGCCTATATTAATTATTAAAAGGTTGTTACCTATTTATTAATATATTATACTTAATTTAAGTAATAATTAAATTTATTATTATTAAGTGATTTATCTTGTGAAAGATCATTTTAAATACATTTGAAAAACCTGGCAAAAAAAGCACATATAACTGCAACAATCAGCATTGCTGTAAAGTTTTAAAATGGATAAAGACTGCTGGTTGTTGGGTTTATTATACCATCTGTTCAATCTATTTTTCATACTATTTGTTTTAATACATTGCTAATATGTCTCCAATGCCTTACTTTACTCTATACCTTACCCACAACAAAGACATAGGTGATGTTTACTGTAAAAACAATTTTTTACAACCCTATTAATTTAAATACCGACTATGGCAATTAGCTCAGGTCTGATAAAATTAGTCATCTTACTATCCTTAAGTAGATGGTCAATAGTGTTTACTCATTATCTGTTTCTGTTAACTGCTTAAAGAATGACTTTCTTACTATTTTCCCATGCCTACTGGGAATCTTCTGTTTTCTGCACTAAGAAATTATATCCAAGTCACAATTCTGCTTTCTGGATTTCACTGGAAAGGATGTGTTGGGAAGAGCTGTAACACTGGCACAGTGGAACATGGTGCATAAATTTAAATGGGACATGAAGTTAAATCATGTTTCTTTTCCTGCTTGAGTCTGTATCTAATAGAGATCCTGGGAAGGGTATACCTTGTATAACTAGGGTAGAGTCTCTCTTAATCTTCATCACATTATGAATGTTTATAAATGAGGTAAGACATTTTTATTGAAAATAGTGAGTTGGTTCATTAGACCCTGTATTATTTTCCCTGTGGCTGTTGTAACGAGTATCACAAACTTATGGAGCAAAGTCTACAATCAAGGTGCTGGCTGGGCTATTATTTCTCTAAAGAGTCTAGGGATAGATCCTTCCTTTCCTCCTACATATTCTGGAGGCTCCAATTATTCCTTGGTTTGTGACTGCTTAATTTCAGTCTCCACCTCTACTGTAGACATAAAATGAATCACACCTGATAATTTTGCACAATTACTTGTATACATTGTTAGATTACACTTGCTAATATTTTGTTGAGGATTTTGCATCTGTATTTATGAAAAATATTGATCTTTAGTTTTTCTTTCTTGTAATGTCTCTGTCTGGGCCTCATAGCCTGTGTTAAGCAATGTTCTCTCTGCTTTTATTTTATGAAACAGAGCATTGAGAATTAGTATTGTTTGTTTCTTGAAAGTTTAGTAGAATTTACTCATAAATCCATTTGGGCCTCATGTTTTCTTTTTTGGAAGATCATTAGTAATTCATTCTATTATTTTAAAAATATAATCTTATCTATTCATATATTTATTTATGTTTATGTGCTTTTGTTAGTTTGAGTCTTTCAAAAAATTTGTTCTTTTAATCTGAGTTATCTAATTTGTGGACCTAAGGTTGCTCTTAATATTTCTTTAATATTTTTAGTGTCCATTGTCAGTTATGACAGCTCCTCTTTCATTTCTGATATTATTAATTTGTGTCTTCCTTGTTCTTGGTTATCTTGATAATGTATTTCTCCATGTGCTGTCGTTTGCTGAGTCCTGTCATGGATCCTTGAGGAACAACGGTTTAGAGATATGCTTTGGTGGGAATATTTTGAAACTGTGTAATTAATTAAAGTAAAATATTAACATTGATTAATTTTTTTTCCTCACTTTTCTCCATCTTTCTTTTTCAATATTTACTTTTCCAGCTCCTTAAAATTATTTTTATTTATGCTTCATCACTGAAAACACATTCACTCCATTTCCTAAGATATTCATGGCTGACGACTTATGCTTAGGCTTCTTCAGAGCCTTCATTCAGTGGGGCTTAGGAATTACTCACCCTTCTAGAGGCTTACTTTCCTTGTCAGACTTCTTCTCCTATGAAATAATAAAATATGTTCTATTTTAACATCAACTCAAACATCACTGTAAGCAGTACTTTTATTTATTTATTTATTTATTTATTTATTTATTTATTTATTTATTTTGGTATTTTTCTGAAGCTGGAAATAGGGAGAGACAGTCAGACAGACTCCCGCATGCACCCAACCGGGATCCACCCAGCACGCCCACCAGGGGCGACGCTCTGCCCACCAGGGGGCGATGCTCTGCCCCTCCGGGGCATTGCTCTGTTGCGACCAGAGCCACTCTAGCGCCTGGAGCAGAGGCCAAGGAGCCATCCCCAGCGCCCGTGCCATCTTTGCTCCAATGGAGCCTTGGCTGCGAGAGGGGAAGAGAGAGACAGAGAGGAAGGGGGGGTGGAGAAGCAAATGGGCGCTTCTCCTATGTGCCCTGGCCGGGAATCGAACCCGGGTCCCTCGCATGCCAGGCCGACGCTCTACCGCTGAGCCAACCGGCCAGGGCAGCAGTAATTTCATTAGCTCAAACACTGCTGCTGAGTCAAAAGTTACTTTTTATAAGATCAACAAAAGAGAAAAAAAAAGAAGTCATATGCCCCCCAACACACACATACACAGCCGTAGTGGGAGTGTATAGGGAATTAAGATTTCTTTGCTTCTATATGTGATTTAACCAAAAATTAAGGAACCCGCCACTATTCATGAGTTCTAACAGACCAAGATAATGTGGGCGTTACAGGGACAATAGGCTCATTACTGCAATTTAAATACATCACAATACCTTCCATTTTATTTTATTTCATTTTATTATTTTTTTGTGTGTATGTGACAGAGACAGAGAAAGAAACAGAGAGAGAGACAGATAGGGATAGACAAACAGGAAGGGAGAGAGATGAGAAGCATCAATTCTTCATTGCGACACCTTAGATGTTCATTGATTGCTCTTTCATATATCTTGACCGGGATGGGGGCAGGGAGGGGAGCTACAGCCGACCTAGTGACCCCTTGCTCAAGCCAGTGACCTTGGGTCCAAGCTGGTGAGCCTTGCTCAAACCACATAAGCCTGCGCTCAAGTTGGGGACCTTGGGGTCTCGAACCTGGCTCCTCTGCATCCCAGTCCAATGCTCTATCCACTGCAACCCCCCTGGTCAGGCAATATCTTCCACTTTAAACACTCTATTTGGTATTTTGTAAATACAAAGTTTTTTTTTGTTTTTTGGGGGGTTTTTTGGTTAGGATTTCTTCTACCCTACTCTTTCCGAAATTGTCACCTGTGTTCAGAGGAAAGCTTCTCTGTCTTCATTGCACTGAGAAAGTGGCTTCAGATCCATGTGTCCTTCCTTGTTCTGTTCTGAGGTAGTTTCTGTGACCATCCATTATATTAATTACTAGGTTCCCTGCCAGCTGCTGCTGGCCAGCTCTTGCTGGCCCTGCAGAATTTCTGTGACATAGTCACAGCTTCCATTGTATTGATGATTTAGGTCATCCTACCCCATAGACTCGGAGGTCACCTCACCCCTGTCTGTAGTGAAGAACTTTCTCAACACCTAGTCCATAGACTTTGTGTCTCCCACACGGAGCACGTAGGCAAAGCTGTCACTTAAACTGCAGGAATTTAGAGAAATTGCATAATCCCCAGTGGTATATTTCTCTGCTGGGTCTGCTCCAGATTAACATAAGGACACTCAAAAGGCTGTCTCCTCACAGAATCTAAAATGGGGGCAGAGAAAACAATTATTTTCTTTTGCTCAGGCTGCCATAGGAAAATACTACAGATTGAGTAGCTTAAACAATAGAGATGCATTTTCTCATAGTTTTAGAGGCTGGAAGTCCAAGATCAGAGGGTCAGCAGGGTTGATTTCTCCCAAGGCCTCTGTCCTTGGCTTGTCAATGGCTTCCCTCTTGCTGCCCTTAGATGGTTGTAGGTGGCTGTCCATCTGTCAGTGCTCTCCTGATATCTCTTACAGTGTCCAGATTTCTTCTTCTTATGAAGTCATCAGTGGGACTGATTGAAGCTGATCCTAATGGCATCATTTTAATTTAATTACCTCTTTAAAGGCTCCATCTTCAAATATAGTCATATTCTTAGGACTGATTAGGATTTCATTATATGAATTAGCCCATAACATCTCCTCTTTCCAGTCACCTGGGAACATGCAGTAAGACAATTTAAAATATATGCTGACAACATTGTAATTACTTTCATGATAAAATATCAGATATAGTAATATTAAACAATCCTTATATTTATAAAATATTTCCAATAAATACAAACTTTCTGAAATATATATATAAAAGAAGAAAACAAATATATCAGCAATTTATAAAACATAGTAATGGCAGATCTAAACTATAAGAAAGGAAAAAAGAGATTTAAAAAAATATTTTATTTATTGATTTTTAGAGAGAGAAAGGGGGAAGGAGCAGGAAGCTCCAAGTCATAGTTGCTTTTCCTGTGTGCCTTGACCGGGAAAGCCCAGGGTTTCAAACTGGTGACCTCAGGATTCCAGGTTGACACTCTATTCACTGTGCCACCACAGCTCAGGCTAAAATAAAGGACATTTTAAAACACATTTTGATGCATTTAACATTTTTAAAGCCCCAACAAATGTTGGCTTTGTTATATGAAAAAACATTATAATACTTATACATTCTTTCTTTAGATAGATAAAAAAGTTCATCTTAGTCACCTGAGTATAATTTCCTATGGTAGTCGACATTTTTCCCCCACATCACAATTGTATCTTTAAATACAGTTTAAAGTTTCTCATAAACTGTGAATTTCAGTAATTGAGTTTTCTCCAAACACTGATTGGCATTGTGTGATAATATGTACAAGGAGGATTAAAAATAACAAAAGGGATTTTTAATACATAAAGCTATCAGATCTAACTCTACAGCAAAATTTTTATCTTTATTGTTAAGTATTGTGCAAATAACTTTGACTGAGTTTAGCTTAATAAGAAAAAAAGTTCTTCCTGTTAATAAAATGAATTCAGCTCAAATGATAACAAAATAATTTTGACAAAAACAAAGCAGAGTTTTAAAAAGGTAAATTTTTGAATCCAGACTAATAAAACAAACTAAAAGATTTTACCCCAAAAAGAGAAATTTAAGATACCCAGTGATAGTTTTATATTACAGTGACAATTTCTGTATACAATGATTTTAATACCATATTACCAAACATTCTTCGGTTTTATATATGAGCTTAAATGCACTTAAATAAAAAAAATCACAGATTACTTATTTATTTATTTTTTTGTATTTTTCCGAAGCTGGAAACGGGGAGAGACAGTCAGACAGACTCCCACATGCGCCCGACCGGGATCCACCCGGCACGCCCACCAGGGGCGAAGCTCTGCCTACCAGGGGGCGATGCTCTGCCCCTCCGGGGCGTTGCTCTGTTGCGACCAGAGCCACTCTAGCGCCTGGGGCAGAGGCCAAGGAGCCATCCCCAGCGCCCGGGCTATCTTTGCTCCAATGGAGCCTCGGCTGTGGAAGGGGAAGAAAGAGACAGAGAGGAAGGAGAGGGGGAAGGGTGGAGAAGCAGTTGGGCGCTTCTCCTGTGTGCCCTGGCCGAGAATCGAACCCGGGACTTCTGCACACCAGGCCGACGCTCTACCACTGAGCCAACCGACCTGGGCCAGATTACTTATTTTTTATCTTTACTAATATAAAGAGTTGTCACAATTGTTCATGAAAATCAAAGTTAATCACTCACAAAAGATCACAGAGTTTTCAGAATCTTTTTTTTTATTTTTTTTTTATGGACAGCTGATATATATTTTTTATTATAATTTTATTTTTTTTAATGGGGCGTCATCATTAAATCAGGATACATATATTCAAAGATCAACAAGTCCAGGTTATCTTGTCTTTCAATTATGTTGCATACCCATCACCCAAAGTCAGATTGTCCTCTGTCACCTTCTATCTAGTTTTCTTTGTGCCCCTCCACCTCCCCTTTGCCCTCTGCCTTTCACCCCTCCCCCCGTAACCACCACACTCTTATCAATGTCTCTTAGTTTCACTTTTATGTCCCACCTATGTATGGAATAATGCAGTTCTTGTTTTTCTCTGATTTACTTATTTCACTTCTTATAATGTTATCAAGATCCCACCATTTTGCTGTAAATGATCCGATGTCATCATTTCTTATGGCTGAGTAGTATTCCATAGTGTATATGTGCCACATCTTCTTTATCCAGTCATCTGTTGATGGGCTTTTTGGTTGTTTCCATGTCCTGGCCACTGTGAACAATGCTGCAATAAACATGGGGCTGCATGTGTCTTGACGTATCAATGTTTCTGAGTTTTTGGGGTATATACCCAGTAGAGGGATTGCTGGGTCATAAGGTAGTTCTATTTTCAGTTTTTTGAGGAACCACCATACTTTCTTCCATAATGGTTATACTACTTTACATTCCCACCAACAGTGTATGAGGGTTCCTTTTTCTCCACAGCCTCTCCAACATTTGCTATTACCTGTCTTGTTAATAATAGCTAATCTAACAGGTGTGAGGTGGTATCTCATTGCAGTTTTGATTTGCATTTCTCTAATAACTAAAGAAGATAAGCATCTTTTCATATATCTGTTGGCCATTTGTATTTCTTCCTGGGAGAAGTGTCTGTTCATGTCCTCTTCCCATTTTTTTATTGGATTGTTTGTTTGTTTGTTGTTGAGTTTTATGAGCTCTTTGTATATTTTGGATATTAGGCCCTTATCTGAGCTGTTGTTTGAAAATATCATTTCCCATTTAGTTGGCTTTCTGTTTATTTTGTTATCAGTTTCTCTTGCTGAGCAAAAACTTCTTAGTCTGATGTAGTCCCATTCATTAATTTTTGCCTTCACTTCTCTTGCCTGTGGAGTCAAATTCATAAAATGCTCTTTAAAACCCAGGTCCATGAGTTGAGTACCTATGTCTTCTTCTATGTACTTAATTGTTTCAGGTCTTATGTTTAGATCTTTGATCCATTTTGAGTTAATTTTTGTACAGGGGGAGAGACTGTCGTCCAGTTTCATTCTTTTGCATGTGGCTTTCCAGTTTTCCCAGCACCATTTATTGAAGAGGCTTTCTTTTCTCCATGGTGTGTTCTTGGCCCCTTTATCAAAAATTATTTGACTATATATATGTGGTTTTATTTCTGGACTTTCTATTCTGTTCCATTGGTCTGAGTGTCTATTTTTCTGCCAATACCATGCTGTTTTGATTGTCGTGGCCCTATAATATAGTTTGAAGTCAGGTATTGTAATGCCCCCAGCTTCATTCTTTTTCTTTAAGATTGCTTTGGCTATTTGGGGTTTTTTATACTTCCTTATAAATCTGATGATTTTTTGCTCTATTTCTTTAAAAACGTCATTGGAAGTTTGATGGGAATTGCATTAAATTTGTATATTGCTTTGGGTAATATAGCCATCTTGATTATATTTATTCTTCCTAACCAAGAACAAGGAATATTCTTCCATCTCATTATATCTTTCTTGATTTCTCTTAACAATGGTTTAAGTTTTCATTATATAAGTCCTTTACATTCTTTGTTATGTTTATTCCTAAGTATTTTATTTATTTTTTGTTGCAATTGTGAAGGGTATTATTCTTTTGAGTTCATTCTCAGTTATTTCATTGTTGGCATATAGAAAGGCTAATGACATCTGTATATTAATTTTGAATCCTGCGACCTTACTGTATTGGCTTATTGTTTCTAGTAGACTTTTTGTAGATTCTTTGGGGTTTTTGATGTATAGGATCCTATCATCTGCAAAAAGTGATACCTTTACTTCTTCTTTTCCGATATGGATGCCTTTTATTTCTTTGTCTTGTCTGATTGCTCTGGCTAGAACCTCTAGTACCACATTAAATAAGAGTGGAGAGAGTGGACAACCCTGTCTTGTTCCTGATTTAAGGGGGAAAGCCTTCAGTTTAGTGCCATTTAATATGATGTTAGCTGATGGTTTATCATATATGGCCTTTATCATGTTGAGATATTTTCCTTCTATACCCATTTTGTTGAGAGCCTTAAACATAAAATTGTGTTGTATTTTATCGAAAGCCTTTTCTGCGTCTATTGATAAGATCATGTGGTTTTTGTTCTTTGTTTTGTTGATATGGTGTGTTACGTTAACCGTTTTACGTATGTTGAACCATCCTTGAGATTCTGGGATGAATCCCACTTGATCATGATGTATTATTTTTTTAATATGTTGTTGTATTCGATTTGCTAGTATTTTGTTTAGGATTTTAGCATCTGTATTCATTAGAGATATTGGTCTGTAGTTTTCTTTTTTTGTGCCATCCTTGCCTGGTTTTGGTATGAGGGTTATGTTGGCCTCATAAAATGTGTTCAGAAGTATTGCTTCTACTTCAATTTTTTTTTATTAAATTTAATACAGTGACATTGATAAATCTGGGTACATATTTTGAGAGAAAATATCTCTAGATTATTTTGACATTTGATTGTGCTGTATACCCCTTCCCCAAAGTTAAATTGTCTTCTTTTACCTTCTATCTGGTTTTCTTTGTGCCCCTCCCCTCCCCTAACCCCTCTCTCATTCTTCACCCCATCCCCCCTCCCCCAACCCCCCGCCCCTGTTGCCATCACATTCTTGTTCATGTCTCTGAGTCTCATTTTTATGTCCCTTCTATGTATGGATTCATCTTAGTTTTTTTTCTGATTTACTTATTTCACTCCGTATAATGTTGTCAAGGTCCATCCATGTTATTGTAAATGATCCGATGTCATCATTTCTTATGGCTGAGTAGTATTCCATAGTATATATATACCAAAGCTTTTTAATCTACTCGTCCTCTGATGGACACTTGGGGTGTTTCCACATCTTCGCTACTGTTAACAATGCTGCCACAAACATGCGGGTGCATCTCTCCTTTTCGAGCCGTTCTATGGTGTCCTTGGGGTACATTCCTAAAAGTGGGATGCTGGGTCAAAAGGCAGTTCGATTTTCAGTTTTTTGAGGAATCTCCAAACTGTTTTCCACAGTGGCTGCACCAGTCTGCATTCCCACCAGCAGTGCAGGAGGGTTCCCTTTTCTCCACATCCTCGCCACCACTTATTCTGTGTTGTTTTGTTGATAAGCGCCATTCTGACTGGTGTGAGGTGATATCTCATTGTGGTTTTAATTTGCATTTCTCTAATGATTAGTGATGTTGAGCATTTTTTCATATGCCTATTGGCCATCTGTATGTCCTCTTTGGAGAAGTGTCTATTCATCTCTTTTGCCCATTTTTGGATTGGGTTGTTTGTCTTCCTGGTGTTGAGTTTTACAAGTTCTTTATAAATTTTGGTTATTAACCCCTTATCAGACGTGTTGTCAAATATGTTCTCCCATTGTGTAGTTTGTCTTTTTAAAATTCTGTTCTTGTTGTCTTTAGCTGTGCAAAAGCTTTTTAGTTTGATATAGTCCCATTTGTTTATCCTGTCTTTTATTTCACTTCCCCGTGGAGATAAATCAGCAAATACATTGCTCCGAGAGATGTCCGAGAGCTTACTGCCTATGTTTTCTTCTAAGATGCTTATGGTTTCATGGCCTACATTTAAGTCTTTTATCCATTTTGAGTTTATTTTTATGAGTGGTGTAAGCTGGTGATCTAGTTTCATTTTTTTGCAGGTAGCTGTCCAATTTTCCCAACACCATTTGTTAAAGAGGCTGTCTTTACTCCATTGTATTGTCTTACCTCCTTTGTCAAATATCAGTTGTCCATAGAACTGTGGGTTTATTTCTGGGTTCTCTGTTCTGTTCCATTGATCTATATGTCTGTTCTTATGCCAGTTCCAGGCTGTTTTGAGTTCAATGGCCTTGTAGTATAACTTGATATCAGGAAGTGTGATACCTCCCACTTTATTCTTCTTTTTTAAGATTGCTGAGGCTATTCGTGTCCTCTTTTGGTTCCATATAAATTTTTGGAATATGTGTTCTATATCTTTGAAGTATGTCATTGGTATTTTAATTGGTATTGCATTGAATTTATAGATTGCTTTGGGTAATATAGACATTTTAATGATGTTTATTCTTCCTAACCATGAGCACGGTATATGCTTCCACTTGTTTGTATCTTCCTTGATTTCTTTTATCAATGTTTTGTAATTTTCCGAGTACAAGTCTTTAGTCTCCTTGGTTAAGTTTACTCCTAGGTACTTTATTTTTTTGGTTGTAATTGTGAAGGGGATTGTTTCCTTAATTTCTCTTTCTGACTGTTCATTGTTGGTATATAAAAATGCTTCTGATTTCTGAGTATTGATTTTATATCCTGCCACTTTGCTGAATTTATTTATCAGGTCCAGTAGTTTTTTGACTGAGACTTTAGGGTTTTCTATATACAATATCATATCATCTGCAAATAATGATAGTTTTACTTCTTCTTTTCCAACTTGAATGCCTTTTATTTCTTCTTCTTGTCTGATTGCTGTGGCTAGGACTTCCAGGACTATGTTAAATAAGAGTGGTGAAAGGGGGCACCCCTGCCTTGTTCCTGATCTTAAGGGTATTGCTTTTCATTTTTGCCCATTGAGTATGATGTTGGCTGTGGGTTTCTCATAGATGGCTTTTATCATGTTGAGGTATGTTCCCTGTATTCCCACTTTGCTGAGAGTTTTGATCATGAATGGGTGCTGGATTTTTATCAAATGCTTTTTCTGCATCTTTTGAAATTATCATATTGTTTTTCTCCTTCTTTTTGTTTATGTGATGAATCACATTGATTGATTTACGAATATTGTACCAGCCTTGCCTCCCCAGAATAAATCCCACTTGATCATGGTGTATGATTTTTTCCATATATTGTTGGATCCGGTTTGCTAATATTTTGTTGAGGATTTTAGCATCTATATTCATCAGAGATATTGGCCTATAATTCTCTTTCTTTGTGTTGTCTTTGCCTGGTTTTGGAATCAGAATTATGCTCGCCTCATAAAAGGAGTTTGGAAGTCTTCCTTCCTCTTGAATTTTTTGAAATAGTTTGAGAAGGATAGGAGTTAGTTCTTCTTTGAATATTTGGTAGAATTCCGTTGTGAAGCCATCGGGCCCCGGAGTTTTCTTTGTTGGGAGTTTTTTGATAACTGTTTTGATCTCATTTGGTGTAATCGGTCTGTTTAGGTTTTCTGATTCTTCCAGATTGATTATTGAAAGATTGTATGTTTCAAGGAATTTGTCCATTTCATCTAGGTTGTCTAGTTTTTTGGCATACAGTTCTTCATAGTATTTTCTTACAATATTTTGTATTTCTGTTGTGTCAGTTGTTATTTCTCCTCTCTCATTTCTAGTTTTATTTATTTGAGTCCTCTCTCTCTTTTTCTTGGTGAGTCTACTTAAAGGTTCATCAATCTTGTTTACCTTTTCAAAGAACCAGCTCCTAGTTTCATTGATCCTCTGTATTGTTTCTTTAGCCTCTATGTCATTTATTTCTGCTCTGATCTTTATTATTTCCTTCCTTCTACTACATTTGGGCTTTACTTGCTGTTCTTTTTCTAATTCTTTTAAATGCAGGGTTAAGTTGTTTATTTGAGCTTTTTCTATCTTCTGAAAGTGTGCCTGTAGTGCTATGAACTTCCCTCTCAGCACTGCTTTCACTGTGTCCCATAAATTTTGAGCCGTTGTATGCTCATTGTCATTCATTTCTAGGAATTTTTTATTTCTTCTTTGATCTCATTCTTAATCCATTCATTATTTAACACCCTGCTATTTAGTTTCCATGTGTTTGAGAATTTTTGAGCTTTTCTGCTGTGATTCATTTCTAGTTTCATGCTGTTGTGATCGGAGAAAGTGCTTGATATGATTTCAGTCTTCTTAAATTTGTTGAGAGCACTTTTGTGCCCTAACATGTGGTCTATCCTAGAGAATGTACCATGAGCACTTGAAAAGAATGTATATTCTGCTGCTATAGGGTGAAAGGTTCTGAAGATATCTATTAAATCGAGTTGATCTAGTGTTTCCAATAAGTCTGCTGTTTCTTTGTTAATTTTCTTTCTTGAGGATCTATCTAGTGATGTTAGTGGGGTACTGAAATCCCCTACTATTATAGTATTGCTGTTGATCTTGCCCTTTAAATTCATCAAAGTCTGTTTTATATATTTGGGTGCTCCTATACTAGGTGCATAGATATTTATAATAGTTATATCTTCCTGTTGGATTACTCCCTTTATCATTATGTAGTGGCCTTCTTTATCTCTTACTATATCCTTTGTTTTAAAGTCCAATTTGTCTGATATAAGTATTGCTACCCCAGCTTTTTTTTCATTTCCATTTGCATGAAATGTTTTTTTCCATCCTTTTACCTTCAATCTATGTGTGTCTTTTGTTCTAAGGTGTGTCTCTTGTAGACAACATATGTATGGGTCCTGTTTTCTTATCCACGCAGCTACCCTATGTCTTTTGATTGGATCATTTAATCCATTTACATTTAAGGTTATTATTGATATGTAGTTGTTTATTGCCATTTTCTTCTTTAAAGGTGTATTCCTTTTTTTGCTATATTCTTTTCCCACTTTGATCTGTTTACAACAAGCCCCTTAACATTTCCTGTAGCATTGGTTTGGTTGTAATGAATTTCTTGAGTTGTCTTTTGTCTGGGAAGCTTTTTATTTCTCCTTCAATTTTAAACGATAGCCTTGCTGGATAAAGTAGTCTTGGTTGTAGGTTCTTGTTCTGCATTACTTTGAATATTTCTTGCCATTCCCTTCTGGCCTCAAGTGTTTCTGTTGAGAAGTCGGATGTCATCCTTATGGGGGCTCCTTTGTAGGTGATAACTTTTTTTTCTCTTGCAGCTTTTAATATTTTCTCTTTATCGCTTAGCTTTGGTATTTTAATTATGATGTGTCTTGGTGTAGGTTTCTTTGGGTTTCTCTTTAATGGAGTCCTCTGTGCTTCTTGGACTTGTGAGAGTTTCTCTTGCATTAATTTAGGGAAATTTTCAGCTATGATATGATTGAACAACATCTCTATTCCTTGTTCCTTTTCTTCTTCTTCAGGAACCCCTATGATGTGGATGTTATTTCTCTTCATGTTGTCACAGAGCTCTCTAAGAGTTTCCTCTGACTTTTTGAGTCTCTTTTCTCTTTTCTTCTCTGCTTTCATGCCTTCATTCCAGTTGTCCTCTAACTCGCTGATTCGATCCTCTGCTCTATCTATCCTGTTTTTAATTCCTTCCATTATGGTCTTTATTTCTGATATTGTATTTGTCATCTCCGACTGGTCCTTTTTTGTACTTGCTATTTCTTTATTTAGGTTTTCAAACTGCCCCTCCATTGTTGTTCTAAGATCCCTAAGTATCCTTACAATCATTATTTTGAACTCCGCATCTGGAAGTTTGATTATTTCCATATCACTCAGCTCATCTCTCAAAGGTGTCTCTTGTGGTTTCATTTGGGTTGCACTCCTTTGTCTTCTCATCATGGTGTTTTATTTGTAGAGTTGTTTGAGTCTAGGCTTGGTGTTGTCTGCCTCCAGTTTTCAGTTGTGTTATTTCTAGGTCTTCTTGGGTTGGTATCAGCTATTATTTGTAATCCACTTTCGGATTTGGGCAGCTTTGAGGTCTTGATTTGTTTGTTTTCTTAACAGGTGATAGTCTTGTTAACTGATCTCAGCAGGAGGCTTCCTTGAAACTGTATCCAGGAATGCTGTGGGTGTAACCTGAGATGCTGAAGGTATCTTCCACCAACTAATCTCACTGGGGGCAGGGTTTTTTCTCAGCTTCAGTAGGGGGAGGTGTATCTCAGATCTCCATGGAGACCTGAGTTACTGCCCCTCCTCCCCACTTCTTGTTTTCAGCTGTGTCTTGTTGTGCTGATTGGAGCTGGATAGATGTCCGGAGGTCTCTGATCTGGAAGCACTTCAGCTCTGTTTTGTGAAAGGTTCAGTCCCTCCCCCAGCTATGGCCGCCTCCAGCACAAATGAGTCAGCTTTTTTATTTCATTTCTTGCATACTTTAGCCCCTTACAGTCTGTCCCTCTCCTTGTCCTTTCCACTTGGGAGATAAGCTGGTCTTTTCAACCCACCTTGCTCCCTGGTCGCCAGGTAAGTGGCTGTGAGCATTAGTTTCTGCTCTTTTTCCTCTGTGAAATCCTCTCTGGGCTCTCAGCCTCACTCTCCCCCCCCCCTTCTGTTCCTGTAAGCAGAGGAGATTCAGGCACTCCTTACCAGGATTATTGTGGCTTCCTCTTTGCTCCTTGGTTTTTGAGAGCTGTTCTTGCAGTTCAGTGTTGGTTTTTCATGCTGATTTTTCCTAAATTGATTTGTATTCCAGTTTGGTGTTGAGAGCTGGGCGTCTGTGCATCTGCCTACTCTGCTGCCATCTTAGAGGCCCTCAGTTTTCAGAATCTTATACACGACCAACAAAGAATAAATTGCCTGAAAGTGTGCCATGTGCAACTATTCTATTTTAGACAGTGATATTGATAGATATCATATATAGATAGATAATAGATAATGAATAGGTAAGTAAGTAAGTAGGCAGTAAAAATGTAAGTAGGTAAACAGATTGACAATAGATAAATGTGTAAGAAAAAATTGAAGTCTTTGAAAATCTTTTAGGAATTATATTTAGCAGTCTTAAATACTTAAGTGTGGTGAAAGGGATAGGAATAAACAACTAGGTGCTGTTTAATTTTCCCCTATATTTGTAATTTTGGCTGCTATTATTAAAAATTAGTAGTATCACCCTGGCCGGTTGGCTCAGCGGTAGAGCGTCGGCCTGGCGTGCGGGGGACCTGGGTTCGATTCCCGGCCAGGGCACATAGGAGAAGCGCCCATTTGCTTCTCCACCCCCCCCCTTCCTCTTTGTCTCTCTCTTCCCCTCCCGCAGCCAAGGCTCCATTGGAGCAAAGATGGCCCAGGCGTTGGGGATGGCTCCTTGGCCTCTGCCCCAGGCACTAGAGTGACTCTGGTCACGGCAAAGCGACACCCCGGAGGGGCAGAGCATCGCTCCCTGGTGGGCAGAGTGTGGCCCCTGGTGGGCGTGCTGGGTGGATCCCAGTCAGGTGCATGCGGGAGTCTGTCTGACTGTCTCTCCCCGTTTCCAGCTTCAGAAAAATACAAAAAAAAAAAAAAATTAGAAGTATCAGATTAAGTATATAAGGACAAGGCTTGATTAAAATTACAGAGACCTTATTCATCAGAGTTTTAGTTCACTTAGGGCTACCTTTTCTCAAGTAATTGTACTACAATAATGTAAGGGATATTTATGGAGAAAAGACCATTTTCCCTGAAGATGTCATTTTTTTTTCAGATCACTACCAACAGTTTCTTTAATTATATAACCCTGCCTTCTTAGTGAAATGGAAGTTTTGATATTTTATGATGGAATATCTAGAATCCAATAAAAAGTCTAGGAAACACTGTCCACATTTCCTCTGCAATGATTATGTAGATTCACTGGTAAACTCTTGCTCACAGGCTTCCTGAAATAGTGATTGAAGTAATGATTTCTGTTGATGTGTCATTTCTCCACAAGTCAAACTAGAGACCTCATGAATAAAACTAATTTCCACCTCTGTGTTGTGAAGACTACCAATGGGAAGTGTCTTAATATGATAAAACAGAGCTCAGAAGGGTCTTTAGGTCTTCCAAAGAATCTTATTCAAATATGGACTTTGGCAATCAGTTGACCTCTTTGGAACTGAATCTTGCAAAATTTCCTGGTTGCTGATTCCTTTACTTTCTTTTTCTTTTTCTTCTACCTCTTCTTCTTCTTGCATGTGCCCTGATGGGGATTCACGGGGGTGGTGCTCTGCCCACTTGGGGTGTTGCTCCATTGCTCGGCAACCAAACTCTTCTTAGCATCTGAGGCGGAGGCCACGGAGCCATTGCTAGTACCCAGGGTCAACTCGCTCCAATCAAGCCATGTCTGCAGGAAGGGAAGAGAAAGAGAGAGAGAGAAAGAAGCAAGAGGAGGAGGGGTGTACATCCACACTGGGCTGATGTTCTACCGCTGAGCCAACCAGCCAGGGCTAGTTTTTCTACTTTCAAATAAAGTTACTCACTGCCTTCCTGCTTATCATTTTTCTGCTTCTGCCTTTTCTTAATATACTTCTGTATGCCCAACATGAGGTTTTTTCCCCCTCTTTACATCTTAAACAAAAATACTTTTCTTCTTTAACAAACTTAAGATTTTTAAAATAATTCTATTTGTTTTTAAGGCTTTTTAAAGTTAGTTTCAGGTTTACAATAAGTTGAGGGGAAGGTACAGAGGTTTTCCATATACACCTGCTCCTTCACATGAGCAGCCTGCCCCGTGATTAACATCCCCTGCCGGGTGGTACACTTTTACAACTGGTGAGCCAACATCGACAAATCGTAATCACCCGAAGACCAGTTTACATTACGAATCACTTGGTGTTGTAATTCTGTGGATTTGGACACATGTATAACAATGTGTGTCTATCATTATGGTACGAAACAGAGTATTTTCACGGCCCTAAATGTCTGTCTGTTCCACCTAATCATCCTTCTCTCCCATGCTACTCTCACCCAACCCCCAACCTGCAAACACTGGTCTTTTTTACCATCTCTATTATTTTCCCTTTTCCAGGATGCCAGAAAGTTAGAATCATATAGTCTATAGCCTCTTCAGTTGTTTTTTTTCACTTAGTAATTTGCACTTAAGGTTCCTTTATGTCTTTTTAGGGCTTAGTAGCTCCTTTTTTTTAGATTTCTTTTTTTTTTTAATTTTTTAATTCATTTTAGAGAGGGGAGAGAAAGGGAGAGAGAGAGAGACAGAGAGGAGAGAGAGAAGGTGGGGAGGAGCTGGAAGCATCAACTCCCATATGTGCCTTGACCAGGCAAGCCCAGGGTTTCGAACCAGTGACCTCAGCATTTCCAGGTCGACGCTTTATCCACTGTGCCACCACAGGTCAGGCCTCCTTTTTTTTTAGTGCTTAATACTATCCCATTGTTTGAACAGACCGCAGTTGATCCTCTCACCTAATCTTGTTTGTTTGCAAGTTGTGGCAATGATACATTAAGCTGCTATACACATCCAACCTTGGTTTTCTACCTACCTAGTTCTGAGCAAACCAATCAGAATTCATAGCTTTAAAAATAGCCAAAATTGGACCTGAGAAAACTTCATAAAATTCAAAAGCATCAATGCCATCCATTGTTAATTCTGACTCTCAAGTTCTGGAGCACGGGGAAGATTTTTACAGGTGTCATTCAAGATGGAGGTCACCCTGCTTACATCTTACCTTAGTGCCCACACCTGCGGGTAAGGTTCAGTCCCAAGTAGCAGGATTGGGAAGGACCAAGAGGCTAGTTCATCCAGGAAAGGACCCTTCACCCCTGTCTGTGGAATCATGAGCTAAGGGGGGGAGGGCTCCAGGGCATCCCGGGAACTGCCTGACTGAAAACTGCACCTTCACTGGTCTCCTTTATTCCTGCAGAGTAGGAGCCTTTTCCACCCAGCTTTCTGGAAGTGAAGGGCAGGGTTAAGTAGCCTGTGGAAACAGCACCAGCATCAGAATTTTAGTCAGGTGGTATGTCAGATTCCTGGCCAAATGGGGCTTTCAGTTTTCACTTCCAGCCTCTTCTCTTCGAGATGCTAACCTCCAGGGCAATCAGCAGCCTCAGCAACTTCTGCCTACAGGGTGTCCGCTGCTCAGGTGAGGCCAGGTTGAGAGCACCCGACCCAGCCCAGGGCACAACTCCTGTAGAGATCGGGGCTGCTTCCAGTCTGTGTCTCCTTCTGTAAGGAACTTGTAAAATACATTTCTTGGCCCAGGCTGGGTAGCTCCATTTGTTAGAGTGTCATCTCAACACGCTAATTCACATAGAGATATCAGCCAATGAATGCATGATTAAGGGGGACAACAAAGCAATGGTTCTCTCTACCTCGCTCCCTTCCTTTCTCTCTCTAAATGTCAATAAATAAAAATTTAAAAACAAAACAAAACAAAAAGAAAACATTTTTTGAAAGATTAGTCTCCTGGCTTTGCTTGTCTTAGAAGGTCTTTATTGCTCCTTCACTTCACAAGGATAATTTAATTGGGTAAGGAAATCCAGGTTTGTGTTTTTTCTATTTTAAATATTTTGTTCTACTCCCTTCTTGCATGGTTTCTGAGAAGTTGGATAAAATTTTTACCTTTGTTCTTCTGTAGGTAAGGTTCCCCCTTCTGCTTTCTGGCTTCCTTTAGGACTTTTTGTTTTACTTTTGGTTTTATGTAATTTACAAATGCTATGCTAAGGTACAATTTTGTTGGCACTTTTTTTTTACTTGGTTTTCTTGGTATTTCTTGGATTTATGGTTTGGTGTCTGGCATTAATTTGGGGAAATTCTTGTGTTTTATTCTTTTCAATTATAGTTGACATTCAATATTTTGCAAATTTCATGTGTATAGTATAGTGGTTAGACATTTATATACCTCACTAAGTAATACCCAAGTAAATCAGTCACACACCTGACATCTATATAGTTATAACAATATTATTGACTATTGTTGCGGACCAGCATGGCTCCTAATAACGATGTGAAATTAAGGAAACAGATTCATTAAGAAAAAAGATGGGACAGGGAGAACTCTTCAAATGCTGATGGCAATATCCGAGTGCCCCATAGCCCCAGTTTGCTTTATTATATAGCCATATGCATATCAAGGAAGTACTTGATACGAAGTTACACATCCCAGGCTAAAACAGGAACTCTCCCAAGGCATAAACAGGAATCCCCCCACCATGCATAAGTGAAATCAACCAATATTTAAACAAACAAAGGGTGGGTGCATCATAGCCAATATGGAGGTGGAGGGGGGAGAACTTAGCTTTTTGCTAAGCCTTGAATCTACAAAGGCCTTTTGCCATTTACGGTCCATACACATTATATTTCCTATGCTGTGCTTTACATACCTGTTACTAATCCTGTAACTGCCAATTCATACTTCTTAATTCCTTCACCTTTATTTCTTCTTTTATTTTTTTTTCTTTATTAAATAGGCTTAATTAACTACATTGACCAGAGGACAGTGCTCTTGAGTATTTCAAAATGGTTCCTTTTTTCTTCCTCCTTCCAGAAGACCAAAGGGATTTTTTATAATAGTTTACTGTGAGATCTGGACTAAATTCCTCCAAGTATATCTTACACTGTTTTGGGGGCCCATCTATGATTGAACGGCCTTGGAGTTTTTAACCTTAGTCTTGTCTACGCTGAACCATCAGCAATTCCCCAATTGCAGTTAAGGTTTTCTAACAACTCTTCTTTCCTTTCTGGTGCTTATGGGGTTTTCATCTTGGGATCTCTGTTCAAGCCAGCCAGGAGTCCCTGTTTCTGTCTCTCTATCCAATCTTGGGGACAAGGGTTTGTTCTGTGTTTTCCCTCTCTTAGGGATCTGAGAAGAATTTTTGATTTTTTGTCTGTTTAGCTTTTACTTAAAGAACACCATGATGTCTTTCAAGGTCCTTACATGCACAACTGGAAAATGGACCCTAAATAAGTAATTTAAAATGAACTCTTTGGCCATCATTTAATGCCTATCTAACAAGATCTATATCCCTCCCTTGTTAGTGATACTGTGAGCCTGAACAAATATTTCTAAAACCAGGAGTCTAAAATCATTCTGGACACCAAGTTCTCCCATTACCTGTCTCACAAGGGAATAGAAAACACTAGAAGAAATGGATATTTAGGGATCTTCTTTCTCTGCACTCAGTTGTGAAACAATGACCTTTACCCTTTTCTCCATATTTATTGTCTGCCTAGAAACTAAGTGTATAGACAGCTCTTGTTTTTAGAAGTCCTCCAGTAAATAGCTAACCATAGTGTGTGTGTGTGTGAGTGTGTGTGTGTGTGTGTGTATGTGTGTGTGTGTGTAAGGAGGCACAGAGCAGACAGGTTATTCTTGTAATATAAATCCTTACAATTGATCCTCAGCTCTCAGCCCACAGCTACTCATAAAATTATAGATCAAATTAATAACAATCCTTTTCACCCCTTCTTTCTTTAACTCTCCTAATAGCTGAGTCATAAACTTGTGAAATATTAAAAGGTGGAACTGCTTCTCTACAGGGGCAGGATAGAGGAGAGAAGAGAAAATTTCTGAGCATAACTGTGAAGTCAAATCTAATGATCCTGTGATTTTATAAAGGTTAAAACCTACATTCTCCATGTAGCAATGCCTCAGAACACAGTCAGCAGGCCTCCTCTATACTGGTCCAATTCCAGCCTGCCCCAAAGTATACTAAAAGCTGTGTAGTGTCTGCTACCAATTACTGAAGAAAACTTTTCTGTTGAAGGATAAATAATTTAGTCAGTCTACTTATAAAAATGTTCTATTGGCCGTGAGTAGATATAATGTCATTATATTATTGGAACAATCATTTAATTTCAGCATTGTAGAATATATTTCTTCACTGTGTGAAAGTTTCATTTTTAACAAAGTTTTATTTGTGTATTTTTGTCTCTCCTTTTCCTAGATTAGACATTATTGTCTGCCTTATTGATTTGCAAAAAGTACTGCAGGCCAACAGCTCTGCACAGTCACCGGTATCCACATGCAATATTTTACTGGACTTTAGGGACCATTTCACGCATTTATCTCCCTGTGCTGCTATTCAGCGAAATGCCATGACAGCGTTTGTAAAGCATACAGAGACCTCAAGAACTCTATGTGGTGTTTTTCTCTCTGATTGATTTTGAGAGTATAACTGCTCTCCAATGGATTAAAAAACAGGAAAGTAATTTGGCTTTACCAAATAGCTCTCAATGAAAGTGGTCATTGTATTTTCTTATAGGAAAAGAAAGGCAGTCCAGGGGATTTTTACAGTGATATCTATTCACTTAATCCCTTACCAAATAACCTTGTAAAAAATCAAAGAACTAATTCTTTCCACTCCCAGTACACACATTTTATTTACACACATCAATAAACCACTAACTTGAAAAAAAAAGTGAACTTTAAAATGTGTATCCATATTTTGTTCATATTCGTATGACCATATTTTAGGAAATAGAAATCATACTGCATGTTTAAATTAGTACATTATAATTTTTACTCATGTCAATATGAACATTTTTTGTATTTCATGTTAATGTCCTTGCTACAATACAGCTTTTCTTCTGGAGTTCTATTAAAATTTATTAAGCTATTGTTGAACATTTATACTATTTCTAATTATCATAATCACAACAATGGCTCAGTGGATATCCTTTTATATAAATGTATCCTCTATCATTAAGTTCATTAGTTTTCTAGATTGTTGAATTTAATATTCAGTTTAATTCACTTTTATATAATAATACAAAATTTCATTTTAACATCCTCTGCTTGCAAAGGATGTTATCTGCCATGTTTTTTGAAACATGGTGTTCACAGTAATATTTTTAAATTAGTCTTTTTCTTCTTTGACCTGCGTATTTCAAGAAAGTGTTTTTGTATTTTGTTGATTCCAATGTTCAAGCAAAACTTCCTAATTTGATCTATAGACTGAATGTGATCTCAAATAAAAATAGGAGCTGTTTTTATTTTAATGTAAATAAGTTGATTTTACAATGCTTAGTTTTCCAAGGGCAGATTCTTATAAGATGCTGTTAGTTCAGATCCTCTAAAAGCAGACACAAGCCCAGGTTTAGATGTGCCAGGGATTTATTGGCATGAAAGGCCTTTAGATGTTAAAGGGGAACAAACTACTGAAGATGGAGAGAACCTTCCGTGTGTCTAATATGTGTGAAGGGGAATGAGGTAAGAAAAGTTGGGAAAAGAAACTCAGATTATAACATAGTTCTATAAAAATTTTGGCCAAAATAAGATAAGTCTTTAAGCAAAAATAACCCATTGGAAAAATTTTATATCCTGCAGGAATGGGCCTGCGTTGGTCATACTGCCACACGCAGTCACCATTCACTGGAAGGTGGCCCAGGGATTATGTAGACTTGGTTAAAACGTGGTTATGAGTCCCAAAAGGTAGCTGCTGGGACCTTGTCATGGCCATCACAGCCCACGCCTGTTGTTGGACAGTTCTACTTCTCTATATAGGTTTTTGCATTGGCGCCATGGTTCTGTGATCTCGCTTCCTGAAAAGAAACTTAGAAGAGGTTAGGATGGTGGTATAAATAATAACCTCTTGCTACATTTGACCTTTAGGCTGAAACTAGTACTTATCTTCTTCCTTCTATACTGTTATCCAAAAATTTTCTCATCCTCAGACATCAGCTTGGTAGATCTTGGGAACTTGACTGGTGCCGTGACCCACATATTTATTTGTGATGTGACTGAGTCCTTGACAATCGTACTGTTTCCAAACCAAGCTGTTGACTTTCCATGCCCAGTTACAGTGGGTCAGTGAGTACAGGAAGTATGAGAACGGATCACCTGGGTTCTCATGCTCTGTCCTGCCATTGTGTTAAGGCATCCCTGATGGTGCTTTCTCTTCTTCTCTGCTGAACCATGGACCCAAGGAGTCTACAGAGATCTTTACATCTGTTGAAAAAGTGTGTCTTTTTGAGGGACCAGTACCTTCATCTGTGTCACCATCATGTTGCCCGCTCCACCAGTTTAAGAAAGACTAATGACAAAGACTGGCTCTCAGCACTAGTCTGAAATAATTCTGTCAACTTAGTCATTTAGTGCTTTTTGTCTGGTGATAATCTCTGGTGAGCATTAGTCGGTAATACAATATCTCCACTCTTTGTGCCCACTCCACATTACTCTTGCCGACTGCCATGTGTGTACTGCTATCAGATCACTTGTCATGTAAAGTAGATAAACAGATGCACCGCTGCAGCTCTGAGATATTGAATATTTTCCTTCTCTACTCTTATGCGAAGTCATAATCATTCTCCAGGATACACCCAGGGTCCACTGAGACCAGCCTGGAGAATGAAATGGAGATATTATAAAGACTATCTACCACCCCTGCAGCTGTTACACTTTAGTGGTGTTATGTGTTAGATCAGTGGTAGTCAACCTGGTCCCTACCACCCACAAGTAGGCATCCAGCTGTCATGGTGGGCGGTAGCAGAACAACCAAAGTATAAATAGATAGATTGATTTAACTATAGTAAGTTTTTTTATAAAGATTTATTCTGCCAAATTTAGTGAAAATCCGACATAAAGTACGTGGTAAGTAATTATTATTATATGCTTTAACTTGCTGTAACTCTGCTTTATAAATTTTATAAAGTAAAGTTACTTCCCTACTTTATAAATCACCATTACTGTGGAACCGGTGGGCGGTTAGAAAATTTTACTACTAACAGAGATACAGAAGTTGGAAGTAGGTATAAGGGGTAGGTTGACTACCTCTGTGTTAGATTATCTCCCCAAAATTCATATGTTGAAACCCTGTTTCCCAGTACTTCAGAATAGGGCTGTACTTAGATATATATTTGAAGAAATTATTAAGGTAAAATTAGATTATAGGGTGGGGCCTAATTCAATATGTCTTTTGTCCTTATAGGAAGAGGAGATTAGGACTCAGACATGTGCAGGCAGAAGAAAGGCTGCAAGGACATAAGAAGGGGGTGGCCACCAGCAGGCCAAGAACAGAGGTCGCCAATGAAACCAAACAACTGACATCTTGAGTTTGAGATTTTTCCCTCCGTCACTGTGAAACAATACATTTCTGTTGTTTAAGCCACTCAGTCTGTGGTATTTTGTCATGGTGGCCAGGCAGACTAATAGGAGTGGTGACACTAACCTCTGCCACTATTCCTGCCAATGCAGTGTTGCATTTAATGCACTGTTTTGGCTAGGGTGGGCAGTGTCAGATGTTTTTATTTGCTATTCCTCAAAAGCCAATTTTTTAATCTATGGACCAATGAACCAATATGAGGTTTAAACAAATCACCAAGTATACAAATTCTAATTACACATTCAGTGACTGGAGAAATAACTGCTAGTTGTATCTTTGGACCCACTGGGTCCAATATGAGTGAGGCTTAGTGAAAATTCCATTTTATTACCTTGCTTTATAAGCCTTCACTCTACTAGTGAGGCAGGATGATGCTTTGGAGCTCTAGATATCAATGTCAACTCAGAAACTATGTACAATATTCTTAAATGTCTAAATACTATGCCTTCTTCGACATGCAATCACCTGAGCGAATGATCATAGGTCTCTTTAAGAGAAAGAGTAGTCATTAGATTTTACATGTGCCACATAACTATAGGTGTCTTCCTCCCCGGGACACAGCCACCTCCTTCTGTTCATGGGTTTTGGATCTGAAGTCAGAGAACTTAATAAGGGACCAGAGCTTGCTTTGGAGGTGGCTGCTCCTTAGTCTACTGCTCCTATATTCTTCTCTCTTTCTGGTTGTTCATACTTAGTAGATTCTGTGGGCTGAATGCTTATTTTGATCTTAGGGATTCCATCCATGCTCTGTCAGTGATTTCCACAATTTTTTGTGGGCAAGCTTTATGGTGATTGTGGCCTGCTGGTTTCTGATCCAGTTCACACTATTCACACTTCTGTTATTTGGTGATGTCATCATTCCTGTAAATATTAACAATTCCATCTTGTGAATTCCTCTCTTCATATGATCTCTGGTCTTCAGAGGGATTCTGTCATTGAACTTCTTAGCTATGCTGGTAAATTTTGCATCTGGGCCTCCTTTGGAACATAAACCTCTAGTGATTTATCTGGGCTTCCTTAACATTTCCACTCAAGCATTCCCTCACCCCTCAGCCTCTTTACCCTTCCCATTTCACTCGCTTAGGACTTCCTTTTCTGTAGGTTTCTAAGAGCCATTTTTTGTGGAGAGTTTACCTCATTCACTGGGGTACTTGCTAGCACCCCCAAATCAATGACTTTTTGCTTCATTCATTCTTACATTTGGCATTCTCAAAATCCGTTCCCATTCATGTACCCTAGGTTCCTATGGGAACATGCTAGCTAATTCTTGTGGCTCTTTTCATGAAAGATGTCATCGGGCCCAGCAGGTTCTTCTGTTCTCATCAGTGTTGTGGTGGGATTGAACTCTTATCTATTGACCTGGCAGTCAGGGGAGGAGGTGAAACCTTTTTAAGTACATGTTGACTTAACAGGAAGAGGCCTCTGCAGTATCTGCCAACACTGGGTATGTTCCTGCTCTGACTGAGGAAGGATGTGTCACCCGCACATCCTCAGAACATCCCCACCGATTTCCCCATTTCATGTTTCAGGATCCCAGGAATTCTCAACCCCACAGCATGATCAAACCATGGCAGACCTACGTTGGCTGAACATGTACATTTTGTTTGTCGGTGGCACCCTGTGGTTCTACCAGTTCCTCAGTCTTTTGCTGTGCTGTGTCTGCTTTCACTGAAGGAGAGAAGAGGCCTCATATTTAGCTTATAAGTGTTCACTAATGTGCCTCAACAGGCATCATCAATTCAACATAAGAGCAACTAGTCAAGTGCACAGTCCTGCTAGTCACAGTTCCCCCTCCCCCATATCTTTGAAAATGCCTGAAATATTACACCTGAGGGGCATTTCTCTATGTTAGGATGTTTTCTCAGGCTATCCTGGGACACAGTAGTTCTTTAGAAGTTTGGCCAACCACCACTTACTAGGGACTCTCAGTGACCACATGCTGCTCGTCCAGTGGTGAGAGAACCAGTTTCAGATCCTCATCCTATTAGTTAGTTCCTTAGGCAACTCTTAGATTGTCTGAAGAGCAGGAAACAAAGATGAGATTACATGTTTAAGAGATGTATATATGGAAATGACTGTGAAGGACAATTAGCAAGAAACCAAAGGTGTCTTGGAGAGCTGTAGACACCATATAGATTTTTTATCAGTGAAGGAGAGAGGGAGGGAAGGGGGCTGGGAGTAGGAGACACAGAGTATAAGACAGTTCCCAAGTAGGTTCAGCCAGGCTGAAGGGGAGTCACTGAGCCAAATCTCCAATTGAAGTAGTTTCATGTCTCACAGGAATGGAACTGCATTGAGATCACTACTGTGACCCCTCATTGTTTGAGAGAAGCCTTTGGAAAGGGTGGCCATAATGTGAGAGAGTTGATGGATCCAGAAAGACAGCATCCGGGACCATCAAGCAGTTATAGTCCTTGTGGCAGAAGATCTGACAGGCATATTTTCATGGCAACAATAGACGCTGTCTAACATTCAATAGATAATTATTTAAATTTGTGTCCCCCATTTCCCAGAGCTTTTAATTCCCTTCAATTACAGACATTTTAGAGAGTCTCTATGAGGTCTTTATCTACATACTTCCTACTTTCTTTTTAAAAAGGTTTGATGTTCTTTTCTTTAATGTCTTTTTAAATTTTGACATTATAGGGATGTAATTTCTACTTAGAGCTTGGGGTAGAAGTGACGCTATTCTGATTTTCACATTTACATATGTGTAAGATTTTATGTCCTTATTTTCTTTGATCATTGAGTGCTGGTTTTGGGAAAAAAAAGTTAGAGTCCCTGATCATGCTTTTATTTTTCTCAGAAGTTCCCCTGATATCTGTTGAATCCATCTGCTTATTCAATCTTTGTGTCCCAATGAATGGTGTATCTTGTCTTTACCCACATCCTACTAAATGCAAATGAATGGTATTTTGTACTGACAAGTTGATTTATTTTAAATAAAATATCTGCTTGGAAACAAGTAAAATGGTTGAATAGATATGCGAACAAATGCATTTGAAGTGAATATTGGTTTTTCAGAAAGATAGCATAAGAGCATGGGTTCAACTAGATCAGGTAGAGAGGTATTCTTCCATGTTTTTCACAATTAAGTATTTCTTTTTTATTATTTATTTTATAGAGGAGAGAGAGAGAGAGAGAGAGAGAGAGAGAGAGAGAGAGAAGGAGAGAGGAGCAGGAAGCATCAATTCTCTTATGTGCCTTGACCAGGCAAGCCCAGGGTTTCAAACTGGTAATCTCAGCATTATCAACTGCACCACCACAGGTCAGGCACAATTAAGTATTTCTGAAAGACTAGTTGTTCATTTGTGGATGAATTAATTATATTTTGAATTATCTTATCTTTTTAAACAGTTAATATGAACAAATTAAATAATTAGAAGTATTAATTCATTTTTCAAGAAGTGCATTGCACATCCCTACATTTAAAAAGAACCAAAAGAACATGAAAAAGAAGCTATTTTATCCTGAAGTCATTGGAATTGAAATAGTCACAGTTTGAAATTTTAAAAAAATGTTTATTTATATATAATAATGATATTTGTTATGAACTAATGATATTCGTTTAAAGCATGTTAATGTACAGTCACTGGCAAATATTTTTAGGTAGAACCCAGGTCTTTTTATTGAAAATGGATTTATACATTTGTGTTTTCATATTCATAATCCAATGTGGTGTCAGTAATTGTATTATTGTTTTAATTAAATGAGGTGATAAATTAAAGAGAAGAAATAAAACAAAACAAAAATTTTATTTTTTTAAATTTATTTATTCATTTTTAGAGAGAGAGAGAGAGTGAGAGAGAGAGGGAAGGGGGGAGGAGTAGGAAGCATCAACTCCTCTATGTGCCTTGACCAAACAAGTCCAGAGTTTCGAAACGGCGACCTCAGCACTCCAGGTCGATGCCCCATCAACTGCGCCACCACAGGTCAGGCAAAAACAAAAATTTTTTGAATTAATTTGTAATTAAATTTGAATACAGATTTTTAAAAATTTAATCGTTTCCTTTAATTTTTTCAGGATTATATCATCACAGCAAATTTAACAACATTTTAAAATTAATTTCCTCTTGCTGACTCTTTCCAAAGCAATAGACATAGTTTTTATGTAAATACAGATACACACACAGAGTTTCTTTGGCACATAGATAGCAGCAAATTATTTAGAACTTAATTAAATTGCCTTGTAACTTTCACAGCTTTAAGTTGCATGATTGAGTTGAAAATAACCTCAGTGGACTCTTGGTAGACACTTCATAGTAACTAAAAGTGACAAGATGTCTTTGTAAGTAACCTGATAGTTGTCAGTGTTTCAAAGGCATGCTTATTAAAAAATATTTTACAGAGAGAATGGAGGAGATAGTTGGAACACAGCAATTTTCTTAATTAGAAGGTGATTAAGGAAGCTTTACTGTATATGCAATTTCCACATTTTTGGCCTTTATTTTTGTGGTTTATTTGTAAATAATATGACAATGTGCTACATTTTTTTTTACAGGGACAGAGAGAGTCAGAGAGAGGGATAGATAGGAACAGACAGACAGGAACAAAGAGAGATGAGAAGCATCAATCATCAGTTTTTCGTTGGGACTCCTTAGTTGTTCATTGATTGCTTTCTTATATGTGTCTTGACTGTGGGCCTTCAGCAGACCGAGTAACCCCTTGCTCAAGCCAGCGACCTTGGGTCCAAGCTGGTGAGCTTTTTTTTGCTCAAACCAGATGAGCCTGCGCTCAAGCTGGCGACCTCAGGGTCTCAAACCTGGGTAATCCACATCCCAGTTGGATGCTCTATCCACTGCGCCACCACCTGTCAGGCTACAATGTGCTACATTAATGTACTCTGTAAGGAAAAATGTATAGTAGTGTCTAGAATAATTTAAAGATATAAGCTATTCACTGCAAATGCTTGATAGGTACCTTAAACAATAGAATTATATTTAATGATTACATAATTATTCTGAATGACAGAAGAAATGAAAAACATAGATGAAAGTGAGTAATACTTTTACTTTATTTCATAATAAAAAAAGTGTCTCTTCAATTTGAGAAAGGAAAGGAGAGAGAGAGAGAAGCATCAGGTCGTTGTTCCTCTTAGCTGTTCTGATTAGTTGTGCCCTTGCTGGTTGCTTTGCCTATGTGCCCTTGATGAGACAGCATTCCACTGTAATAAAAGTATTACTCCACTGAACCACCTGGCTGAATAATTATTTCATAATTATTCACACACATTTTGTAACTGATTTAGAAATGTAAGGATATCTCATTAATTAATGAAAATAATTATTTGCCTAGAAGAAAATATTAGAAATAAACTTAAGTCTCTGGCTCAGTTGGCTCAGTGGTAGAGCGTTGGCCTAGCATGTGGAAGTTCCAGTTCAACTCCCGCTCAGGGCACACAGGAGAAGCAACCATCTGCTTCTCCACCTATTTCCCCCCCTTCTCTCTCTCTCTCTCTCAGTCTCACACTCTCTCTCTCTCTTTCCCTCTTGCAGCCATGGCTCAATGGGCGCTAAAAATAGCTTAATTGTGAGCATGGTCTCAGATGGCAGAGTATGAGCCCCAGATGGACTTGAGTTGCCAGACAGATCCTGGTTGGGGTGCATGCGGGAGTCTGACTCTCTGCCTCTCCTCCTCTCAATTAGAAAAGAAGTAAATAAAAAAAAATAAATTAACATAAAACACTTTACAAAAGAGTACGTGATTTTTACATATGCCATATTAATACTGGTTTTGTATTGGTTAAGAATACTGTACTACAGTACTTAGTCTCTGTTACTTTTGTGTTCACACGGATCTTTGTTATAGCTCCAGTTAAGATGTCTTAATGTTACTGCTTTTAAAACATTTGAAACACTAGCAAATAGAATATCTTACTGAATGGAATCGGTTTTGGTCCTCTGTGGGTAATATGACCTACATCATCTCATTCTTGATTCCAGTGTTTGATTTATAGGAATGTTTCTCCCATGGATTTCCTTCAAGAATTTGAATAAATGGGAAGTACAATTTTTCAAACATGGAAAACCAAGTTCCTGTATATTTCTTGTATCTAACAAATGCTCGTCAATTTCTAAAGCACTATTTCATTGATGTTGGAACTTTAATTTTTTTCTAAATATTATTTATATTTATTAAATTTATCCTTACGAGTACTTTAATTTTGATACATATTTGTGATCATAATTCTGCTTAGTACTCCCATGTGAAACATCCTGCATCTATTAATAATTAAAACTTTAAGTTCAAGCTTTTTGTGGGTGTATATATATTCATGAAAATAAGTTTTCAATTATACCAGGACGTCATGTTTATGAACAATGTAAGTCTAAAATGAACAGAAAAATACTGGCAAATAAATGTCGTTATTCATTTTTATCACAACTTAGTTGCCTTGTGGTGGCTTGAAATAGCAACGCTGAAATGAGGGTGCTCAGTGCACTGGGCATAAGCAAAACTATTAAAATGATTACACGTGATACCAGAGTGCTCTTTTCTGGACCTGCGAGACTGACCCTGCTTGAAAGTTGACAGGAGTTTTAGATTAGCTGCTTAGAGTTTATTCCTATGCTATTGGAGGTGCCCAGCCTGTGCTCTCCTTTCCTCTTGCGCCGTCTTCCTTGAGAACCAACAAGACACTAACAGTGGGAAGAGAGAGCTGTGCTCATCTTATGAAATCATTTCTAAACTAGGTTTTCAAGCAACTTTAAATGTACTCTTTTTTTTTTTAAGAACCTATGCCCACGTCAGCCTAGCGTGCGGAGGACCCGGGTTCGATTCCCGGCCAGGGCACACAGGAGAAGCGCCCATTTGCTTCTCCACCCCTCCGCCGCGCTTTCCTCTCTGTTTCTCTCTTCCCCTCCCGCAGCCAAGGCTCCATTGGAGCAAAGATGGCCCGGGCGCTGGGGATGGCTGTGTGGCCTCTGCCTCAGGCGCTAGAGTGGCTCTGGTCGCAACATGGCGACGCCCAGGATGGGCAGAGCATCGCCCCCTGGTGGGCAGAGCTTCGCCCCTGGTGGGTGTGCCGGGTGGATCCTGGTCGGGCGCATGCGGGAGTCTGTCTGACTGTCTCTCCCTGTTTCCAGCTTCAGAAAAATGAAAGAAAAAAAAAAAAAAAAGAACCTATGCCCAAATATTTGTTTCCATATTGTTCTCCCCGGGTACAGCCCTTCTAGTCAGCAATTGCAAACCTCTCTGCAACATGCTTTAGAGACCGCATTATTCCCACCACTGTTCATCACCCTTTCTAGTACATGCAGACTGTAGGGGGCCATGGCGACATACTTACCTGAGACCTAGTGTCTCCTCTCCTTCACCATGGAATGTAGACCTTGGAACCATCTCTAGTCCTTACATAGTTCTTGTCCCCAGGGCTATACAAAGGTGACTTTACTATTAATGTGCTTACCATGGGGTCCTGCTGTTGAGGCTGGGCTTCCATTATTGACTATGGGTTTGTGGATGGATCTTGTGTATAAGGGCTAGGACCTTCCTATCCATGAGGGAAGATGCAGGGATTGGGGGGAGAGAAGGGGCACAGTAGGTGTTTACATTTGTACTTGAGTTAGCCGGGCAAATACAGATAATTTTTGAAAGAGACTTTCGAAAATGTCTACTTTGTATTTGAAAGCAACTCCTAATTTGAATTTCTTAGTTCTCTAAAGGGCTGTTAGAAGTTTAAATTTTAAAATAATATGATGTCAAAAATAGAGGGGTGGACAAAAGAAGACTAAATTACCCGTCATTATTACCTAAAATATAAATCATATATAAGAATAAAAAATAATAACAATAATAGTAATAAGGCAAATAATACAAATAAATAATATAATTAATAAATAACAATAATACGAGAATAAACTCCATTTCATGTACTCCTAACTGTAAACTTACTCTTATCCATGCCTGTATGTTTTTTCTTTTCAAAATATCATTTTATTGCAATTGAACTAAGAAAAAAATATTGTTAATATCCTTCTTTTTATCACCAAGTGCTCCATAAGTTATTATAGACCCAAATGCTCAGTATGTTTTTATGTATGGATTCATATATTAGTTATCATGGTAATTTTAAATGTATTATATAATATATTTTATTACAAATGAAATATACTTTTATATAATATTTCATATTTGAAGTAGTTTTCTAACAGTGCTATAAAATAAATAATAGTTTGTTAATGATGGCATTTATAATATAAGTTGTGACTCATGGTTCCTACTTACTACATAAGAAAGGAAGTAATACATGGGAGAGATTTTTCATAATAAATAATATGGTCTATTTGTTCTGTGAGTGGTAGGAAGGTTATGGAAAGAGGATGCCTAGTATTTACAACTAGAGTTGCAATCACTTGTCCAATATAACCTCCATCTCTATGCCATCATATAAATCTTTCAAATATACTGCTAATTTCAGAAAGAAAGAATTATGGTTGAATTGAAATCATAAGAGATAGGCTAAAAGCCATTAAGGGCCTATGTCTCAACATAAACTTTAGGCAGATATATTATAAAACATCAGCTATGCATCCTGAATGGCTGAATTCCAAAAATACTAGATGTGAAAGCTATTGGTCAATTATATTTGGTAACATTTCATGCAACTCTCTTCTGTGCTCTTGGTAGGAAATTTACTTACTGCAGAGAATTCTAACAATCTCACCACCACTTCCTCTCCAGCCTGCATTTCCCTGTCTGTCCACTGACAGCTTTACCCTCTGGCCGGACAGCGGTAGCACAGACCTGTGTTTACAGCACGTTTTCTTGCTTGGGAGCTTCATGCTGCATCGAAGCCCCCGTCTGTCAGTGGGTCTCCAAAATAACACGAGGATGCTATTGATCTGCTCTCCCTTCATGTTATCTTTCAGTTCTTGATTTTACTTGACTTTCAGTGAATCAGTTAAAAGCTTCCTGTTGAAGTATGAGAATTCAATGACAGCTCTCAGTGCTGTTCCCTTGTGAAGAGATTTGGCTGCATGTAAGATATGGTTTAGTCTTCAGTCCTTAGCATACAACTGACACCTTAAAATGATCCGTAATCTGTTCCAGGATTACTCATGTGAGAGCTTCTCCGTGGACTGTACCACCTGTTGAGATGTCAGTGTCAATACTGTACATAGAGATCTAACTAGACCTAGAAATATGACAGTTTTCATAGAGCCACGCTGTTATTAAAAATTAAGTTACACCAAATGGCATAACTATCTGAGGAGGTGCCTTTTTCAGAGATAATTTATTAATATGTTGCTTAGAATATTTAATGAAATGATTCATTCAGTTACCATAACAAGCAAATTTGGAATACAGAGGAAGATGTTATCTATAATTTGTGGGCATAAATAAAGATATATTAATATACTGTTACAAATGCATGGTGGGATAAAGGAAAGCTATTTTTATGCTCTTTCCTAGAAATAACTGTGGGAAATTCAAAGTATTTTCAGAAATTCCAAAGGCTAGCTGTGTAAACCAACATAATATTCTGAAATAGCTTATATGGTAAAAGAATAGAAATTAACATATATATAGCTTTGGAAATATTGGGTGGGTACTACAGGCAATGTATATTCTTTGATATTTTGTTTAAAAATAACTAGGACTGTTAGTAATTTTTCTACAAGAAGCCCCTTGTAGAAAAGGGGCACACACTCACATACCCCAATCTGATATTGATTGTCTGTTCAACTGGTCTAATTGCACTAATACCACACAATGACATTGTGTTCATTTTATGCCTCTATGTCCTTTTTTGTATAGTTTCTACTTCTGACACCCACCCAGATTTTACCTACCCAAATTATGCCCGTATTTCAACAATTAAACATGTAGAGCTAGAATGAACATGAATAGTTATTGTTTTCCTGAGTACTCTAACCCTTGATGATATTTATCTTAAATAATATCTTTTGGCATTTATTATCTGTGACAGATTATTTATTCTGTGTGTGTGTGTGTGTGTGTGTGTGTGTGTGTGTGTGTGTGTGTGTTTGCGGGGTGTTTTCCTGCTCTTTTAGGATCTGGGGATTCAGGAGTGAATAAAAAGTTCACAATTCCTGCCTGTGTGGAGTTTACTTCTACTAGAGTTGACACTTATTTGAGCAGTTTTTTCCATATCTTTTGCTTTTCTTAAGCAATACTGTGTGGCTTACCATTTCTTCTCATTGAGACTATACTGTACATGATGAGAGAAACCTGTTCTATATTCTGTAACCCAACCCGCCCAATAACTGGATAGTGCTTTTATTGCCAAACTCAAACAAAAGCTGATTAGATTAAAAGGTGAAGTTTATGTTTCAAGTTACTTTCATTTAATAATTTCAGATATTATTTGCCACATTTTGCCAATGCTTTTGTTTGTAAAAGCACCAAGGGTCTTACAGCTGTAGGTTACTACATAAGTTTCCCATAAAGCTAGTTTCAAGGAAAAGTAAGCACATTTTGACCCTGACATAATGGCTCTGTGGTGCAAGTTGAATAAAGGAGCAGGAAGCTTTGGAGGTAAAAGATATTTGGATGGATTATAAAAACACTACAGCTCCCTTTTTTAAATGTTTTATTTTCTTATAGTAAAAGAAACCAATTCTTTCCTTGGTGAAATTATTGCTAATTAGAAAAGAAAATAGGTGGAGAATGAAAAGAACATATCCTTTTTCTTTTGGTTATTATTATTTTTTTTTGCTTGCATGCAGATGACAAAAATATTCAAGAAGAAAATATACACCCATAAGTCTAATGTGAGTCACTTACAAAAGGATTATTTTCTCTTCAAATCTCAATTGTCTAATTGTGAAATTAAATTTTAAATTTCTAAATCAGTTGTCAAAATGTGTCAATATTATTTATAGGTCAAAAGGGCACACTTCTGTCACCTGAATACCTGAGTTGAATATTATTACAAAAATATATTTCTCACCTTGTCTTATGACTATTTTCACATAAGTTTACTGCCTACCTAATTTGCCTTCAACAAATTATGATGACATAAGCCCAATACTTAATTAAAACGTATATCCTGTGAGCTAATAGTTGGGTGTGACACCTTGTTGCTCTATCCTAACAAGGTTGAGCTTCTGTGAAGATTTTGGCTGAGATTCAGTGGTCACAGCTGTTGTGGTATGATCACTGCTTTGAGAAACCATTTTTTCCCACCTCTAAACACCCTATTTTGAAGTGTAATTTTTCCATAAGAACTTCTTTTATCTTTTCTTACACATAAATGCTTTCCTTTAGGAAACTTTTAACATTGGCTACTACTGCTGTTTCAACTATTACTCATCTGTGATGTCATTATAAAGTGTGTGGTGACTGCGAGGGGGGGGGTGATGAGGAAAAAAAGGTCTGGTGCAATGAATGGTGATGGAAAAAGACTTGACTTGGGGGCAGGGTGTGAATACACAGTACAATGTACAGGGATGTGTTATAGAATATACTTAGGAAATTATTGTGACTGACATTTATGGGATGTTGATTATGTAAAATCTAGAAAAGATCTGGGTTCTTTAATGTAGGTAATTAAATTGTTTTCTGACCCTGCTAAACTCACCTCCATGTGGCACACCAGAGTGCTCAGAAGGGGAATGCTATAGCAGAATTGCACATTTGACACTGGCACCTACATTTCTCATTTGTTCCGTTATGTCTCAGTTTGCCTTGGACCAAACTAATTTTGAGTCCTGATTAACTCTGTTTCCTCTTCTGCTTAGACCATCCTACTTGGCATATCAATTAAACTGTCTTTTTTGCAATCTTTCAACTTGGTCTCCTCAAATTTGAATGATGTCAAATTCTTCCAGTCTTTGGTATGCACTGTCTACTAAACAGAATTAAATATTGTTTAATATAGAGCCACCATCAGCTATTCTAGCACAACATGTGTGTAGTTTTAGATATAATATTATTAATTGGACAGAGGTCTAATATTAATGTATCGATAGCAGTGACCTTGGAGGGTGCATAAAATTTATTTTTTTAAGAAATATGTTTTGAGTGGTAGTATCATTCTATTTTGGTTTTCCTGTAACCTTTTCCTTCTCTGTTGATTCAATTCTTATACTTTACTCAAAAAAATGTGTTACAAGTTTCATCCCTTTTATAACTGGTGTCTATGAACAATGGTCTATCTAGGAATGTTAAAGAATATACTTGTTGCCTGACCAGGCAGTGGCGCAGTGGATAGAGCATTGGACTGGGATGCAGAGGACCCAGTTTCAAAACCCTGAGGTCACTGGCAAGGTCATTGGCTTGAGCCCAAGGTTACTGACTTGAGCAAGGAGTCACTCACTCTGCTGTAACCCAAGGCACATGTGTGGAAGCAATCAATGAACAACTAAGGTGCTGCAACAAAGACTTGATGCTTCTCATCTCTCTCCCTTCCTGTCTGTCTGTTCCTAGCTGTCCCTCTCTCTGTCTCTCTCTCTGTGTCTCTGTCACACATACACACAAAGAATACACGTAGTTCCTTCTTGGTTATATAAAGGTCTAACCGTAAATCATTTTGGACATGGCTGGATTCATAAGTGTAAGACCTCGATAGTGGCATGACCACACTCTCAAATGTGCTTGCGCTTGGTATAATGCTCTGCTGTTCATCTTGAAATTCTGACAAATGTTTTTAGAGCAATTTTACTTTTTACTGGGCTCAGCAAATTATATAGCCAGCCTTCTTTTGAAATTTGGCAAAGACAGTAAGATATCTAGTCATAGGTGGTTCGGGATATTAATTTAGAGAGATAAGAACTCTCAGGATAAAGGGAAAACTTTAATTCAACAAAAGTTATTAAGTGTGCACAATTTGGCAGGCACTGTTCTAGATATGAGGAATGGTAGTCAAGCAAACAGACAAAAACCTTGCATAGTTTACATAGTAGAGAGGAGAGAAATATAATGAGCAAATAGACTATTATGGAATATGTCAGATGATAAGAACTGTGGAAGAAAAGAAAGTGTTATAAGAGGAACAAAAAGTGAGAGAGGCAGAGACATAAACAGATACAACCCACCCAGAGAGAAAAGATAGAATTGTAGCATCAATTTCCCTTAGGACAGACTCTTCTCTCCAACCTTTGATATTTAAGAAGAGCATTAGCTTGTCATTTACATGAAAAAATGGAATTGTTAGTAGATTTTGCTAATTGAAATCAAATTTGTAGTCAATTAAAATCTGTCTCTGGCTCAGAACAAATTCTTTACTGTGGCAAATGGTGGAGGTGAGGGTGTCTATGACCAACGCATTACCCTTATTTCTTTCTGCCAGATAAAATGTTTTTGTCCTAAGAGAAACACAACCAGAGGGGTGATGGGTCTTAGTATTTGTAACAGGAACATGACACCTTTGTAAATATATTTTAAGATTTGTAAAAGCATGTGAAGTTCATATATCCAAGATGATCAATTTTCAAGCTATTTATCAAAAAAAAGCACTGAAATATTAACCTTATGGTATTATACAGCCTATGATTCAAATGCTATATCTCTTAAGAGTGTGTTATTTTTACCTGCACAGATGCAGGGTGTATATGCTAATTTAGTTTACAAATCATAAAACTGTGTCCTGATGAAAGAACACAGTTGTCAACACTTTATTCATGTTACCCTCTAGTTTTACAATAATGAACTATAAAGTCCCATTATGTATAAAAGGTATAGAATTTCACACAATTTACACAAATGATATATTATCATACTTTAAGAGCTCATCTTATAGACCCAGGAAACTGAATTATCTTTGATAGATTCATGTAGCAGGTCAGTAGGTCGCTGATGAATGTATGGCTCTTCAAAAGATTGAACTGCTTTATTGACATTAAACACTTGTGCACTCTTAAAGTTGATAGACAGGATTTCATTTAATAGAAGTATATATTACCAAATCACTGGCTGAATTGTGTAAATTTAGAAATTTGTTCATATTAGCAGTGATGTCATCAAAAAGTAGTCATCATTACTTAAATAGTAACAGTCTTCCTCAAACACTATTGCTTTTGGCTGAACATTCTGCCACTAAATAGTGTATTAAACAGATAGAATCACCTCATTTCTGTATTTAATTTTCTATATTCTTCCTTGGTCATATTCCATTTCCTGTTTTGCATTGTATTAAAAAAAGTAATTTTTATTTTCAAGCTCTACTACTCTTTAAACTTTTGAACAACTTTTCAATAGGATTTGAAACAAAGTACATCAATTTGCATTTTTATTCATTCTGGATAAGTTATGCTCCTGTTAGCCAAGTAGTTTCTAAGATGTGCTTATCCTACCATCTGTTCCAATAACTGGGGGCAAAAATTTTAATGGCAAATGTGTACGTTTATTAGTAGCTCTTTAAGATATTCTGTCACTTTGATGAGCTCAGTGGTGCCAACATAATCATCTAGCTTATTAAAATTTAAGAGTGATAGTAGCAAAAGCTGGAAGAAATGTTTTGGGTTGAAGTGAATTGCACACATCATTCCAAACAATCTTGCTGTCTATTTATTTTCATTTCTTTTTATTTCATTTGTAGAATCTAATAGACTAAAATTGGGACTATGTTCTTAGAAAGGTGGGTGGTATTAATGTGTCATTTTCAGAGAGTTTGAGTAACTTCTGTAAATCTATGGCACTTTATGTGGAAGAAATCAGAACATATTGCATATGGTGTTTACGTTATAGTCTTCAAGCATCTCAACTGACTACACTAATAAAAATGTTGGGTAGGTTTATAACCATCATGAATGTAGAATACTTTATGTTAAAAATCAAAAGCATCTAGTTAAAAATGAACTTTAAAAATAAATCAAATAACTTTTCAAATTATAAGTAACAAATTAAAGCTGGAAAAGTGAAAATTAAAATTGTTAACATTTTTCTTTGTTTTAGTCTATGCATCAAAAATTCTAAAAGTATATTGGCAAACAAAATACCTACTAATAAGATAGATGAGTAAAATGAAAAAAAATATTTTAAACATATATAAGATAATATAAAATACAACTTTTATTGTCTCTGACTTAGACATAAATAACACACATACTTCATTTATATTTGAAAGACCAGTTGAGAGCAGTGATCCAAGGTTGTAATTGGAGGATATCCAGACTTTCCAATTGCTCTCATTGGGAAAGTGAGTCACCTATAGTAAGGTAACCAAGATCTGTTGGCTGGGACTTTGGAAAATATAATTATAGCTTTTTATTAAAACACAGAGACTTCAGAATATTGTTGTGATAATTTGTGCACCTGTTCTTTCTCATCCTGTTTTACATTGAAAAAAAAATCATCAATCTGCCTTAAAACAAACAAGCAAATAAATCAAAATAGCAACAACAACAAAAAACTTCCGGGGTCAAAATACCGAGAATAGATGAGTCCAAATCTTTCTGTATAGTCTTAAACCAAGTGCTTACTCAGTGATAAGAACTGTCTTCAGGGGAGGGATATAATGATAACACAACAGACATGCCTTCCCTCATCCCCATCATTTCTATCAAAAAGAGTGAAGATGTACGTATTCCAGACAGTGAGAGAGAGAGAGAGAGAGAGAGAGAGAGAGAGAGAACAAGTTTATAAATGAGAAAAATATGGGACCTTCAAGGGACTAAAGTGAATTCAGTTATAGTTACCGGATTATAGAGGATAGAGGAGACTGGTTTAAGAGGCAAAGTTGGATAGGGAAGAAGGGACCAGATTATGATGGCCCTTGTAAGTCAGGTTTAGGGTATAGACTTTCTCTTAAAGGGAAATGGAAGCCATTGAAAAGTTGCAAACAGAGAAGTGCCGCAATCAGATACATGTCTCACATGTTAGACAACGGAGTAAAGTACTCTTCACAGGAAAAAGGGTCACTGGAGAGGATGCAGGTTTGGGTGGTGATGAGTTTAGATGTTAACATGTTGAGTATGATGTGTCTGGAAGACACTCAAGCATATATATGCAATAGGCAGTTGAATGTATCTCTTTAGCAAACAAAAGAGGGTATGATTTGAGGCAGCATTTTACCTTTCCAGATAAAAAGATATCAGAAGAAACATACCACTGGAAGGTCACTTATGTGCAATATATATCTTCAGTGAATTTAGGGTAAACAAATAAAATGATTTTAGATCCCAGACTCGAGGGAATTGTAGGTGTAGAAAACTAATAGCAATCACTTATTGAAAAGAAGAAGAAAAAAAGCTGGAAGAAATGTTTTGGGTTGAAGTGACAATGAGTTTAATAGGTTATTTAAAGAATTTTAACTTTGTTATGGAAAAGAGAAAGAAGCAGCTGTATGATGACTGGGTTAAGGAGGGTTTCTTTAAGAGAAAAACGTTGTAATATTTGAAGAACGATAAAAATCGTCCAGGAGCAAGGAGATTTCTGTCTTTCTCTTCTTTTTTGTCTAAATGCAACAATCTTGAGGATGCTTATAAGGACTGTGTAGGTTTTGTGCACATATGTGTTAGAAAAATAACTGAGATTTTTGTTCTAATCCTACTTTGGTATGGACAATATAGGAGAAACCCTGATCAGATGCAAAAGACATGTTCCAAAGAAAGGTGAAGCAGGATCCTAATTTCAGGATGCCTTGGGGAGAGGCAAAGAACTGACTGTGCCTTGAAATTCTTATTGACAGGACAACCAGCCTCTGGCAACCATTTATTTCGGACTTTCTAGCATGCTTCTTCTTGTACTGTGTATATTGTCCCTTGTGTCGCGGTCTCTGCTACAGCAGTGTGGAAAAGTCACCCTATTACTCAGTTTGTGTAAGTTCTGCCTCTGTTTCTCCAGGAAGAAAAGCCTATGGATCCTAGAAACAGTTCTCCTGCTAAGAGTGGGGGCAGAAAGAGAAAATGAAGGAAGGGGGTAGGATAAGAATATCTTACTGTTATTCTCAGTCAGAAATTGGAATTTTTATGTCTCATAATATGACTGTATCTCACCCTTCCCACATAATCTCTAGATAGGAAAATATAAAAAAAATTAGGTTTGAAGCAAATCAGTATAGAGAGTAAATGTCTTTTTTTCAAGATGGATCAAATGGCTCTTAGTTCATTCTTTTCCCAAGGAAAGTTATTGGGTTTCTAATTATTTAAATAAGAAGTGTTGGCATAAATAGTTAAACATATGTAACCAGTTTGGTTCAAAGCATCAAGACTTGTATAACAACACTAAAAAGCCTCAGTTTATAACCTATTAAAAATGCTTTGGAAATGTAAATGAAAGATGACAACATGGAACAGTCCTACTGATGCAACTCCTTTTAATTCTAAAAGTATGCAAGACCATACCAAATTTAAGAAATTTATGAACGATATTTAAAATTTTCTAAAGAATGGAACTTTAAGTTAGTTTATTTCCTAATAAGAGTTGACAAAAATGTTATTAGAAAGAAGCAAGTAGTAAATAGTTTAGACTTTATGGTTCATTGATCTCTGTTATATAACTACTCAATTCTGTCATAGTAGCTTGGAAGCGAACGTACAAAAAGTAATGGGATGGATGTGTTCAAATAAAACTTTATTTACAAAACAAGGTGCCGTATGGATTTGACCCAAGGGCCATAGGTTCTGACTCCTATCCTAGATGCAAAAAATATATAGCTAATGCATATTCTAACTGAATAAAATTATATATAGTAGTGTTTTACATGTGTTTTTGTCAGCATCCTTTTTCTTTTGAGAATCCAGCCATCATTAAAATCATTGTGAGAGATGATAAAGAAGATTTAATAATCACATTTTCCTTCTAAAATGTTGTTGTTTATTAGAGGAAAGCAAGGGTAACCTATTAGATACTGCTTTTCTGGTTTCCCAATAGCATTTAAACAAGTTTAAAATCAGATTAGAAACTAGCTGAGGGTCTCCTCTTGATTATAGACTTTTGGAAACTGGTTATTCAGTTAATTATTTTTAAAAAATGATTAAATACCTTTGTGTGCTAATAATATAGTAGGTACTGAGGATTAATATTATCAAATGTTCATGGACAAACTCTTCTTATGGGATATAGGAGCTACAATAATGCGATCTACAGGATATTACAAGAACTCTAAAGAAGTTTGGAAGACTGGAAGATACTCATTTTCATGTAACTGTTTAGAAAGCAGAGTGTCTTAGCTGAAACGGAAGAAAGGAGATGGAAGAAATGATGCCCACTCAGCAGAAAATGCAATATGGATTAAATTTAGTTTAATGTATTCATCACCAACCATATATTGAGTATCTACTGTGAATTTGGAACTGTACTACGAACTTTAGACATGGTAACAAGTATTTCACCCTTGCCTTGAAAAAGCTTGCAGATAAGAAAGGGAGGAAACTCTGGAGAAGACTGTGATACTTTTTCAGCAATGTGAGCACAGGAAGTAACAAAAGAACGGGGGGGGGGGGGCACTTCATTTTCCCAGAAAAATTTTGCTGGAAAATGGGAGATGCTAGCCCTTCACCAATTAGATAGGACATGCCCCCTTTGTTACAGTGAAGGAGAAAAATGTGGAAAGAATAATCAGTTGTAGTAGTATTTCTGCAAAAGTCTCTTGAAATAAATGGAAAACCAAGAAAATATATATATATTTTAAACATAAGTGGCCTAAGATGATCAAATTAGGATAAACTAAGGTCTTTTGTCTTCTGGTGGTTGAATAGGATGGCTTGTATCATTTTTTATGTAGAAAAAAAATGGTGCCCACATAAACTATGAGCAGCCTTCAAAGTACCATGAAGAAAGTAGCCTAAATCACAGCTAACATTAGAATGGTGACAATGAAACAGAGACCCAATAGATGCTACTGCCTGAGTGCTGCTCTAAACCAGGGGTCCCCAAACTATGTCCCGCAGGCCACATGCGACCCCCTGAGGCCATTTATCCGGCCCCCACCGCACTTCTGGAAGGGGCACCTCTTTCATTGGTGGTCAGTGACAGGAGCATAGTTCCCATTGAAATACTGGTCAGTTTGTTGATTTAAATTTACTTGTTCTTCATTTTAAATTGTGTATTTGTTCCCGTTTTGTTTTTTTACTTTAAAATAAGATATGTGCAGTGTGCATAGGGATTTGTTCATAGTTTTTTTTATAGTTCGGCCCTCCAACGGTCTGAGGGACAGTGAACTGGCCCCCTGTGTAAAATGTTTGGGGACCCCTGCTCTAAACATTTCAATCCTATCAGTCAATGTATTCACTGTATTAAGACTATTTAGGGTTTTTTTTTTCTTTTAAAACAGGGAATGAGATGATACTTTTTAACTGCAAATAAGAGTGATAGAAGCAACTGTCCTGAAAGATGTTTCAAAAGTCCTTTAAAGATTTTTATATCAAATTGCATCAGATATGTGTGTATCAGATTATATATTTTATTATATGTGGTTAATAAGTCATCAGCCCTGGATATATGATTGCATAGTAGTATTCTCAGGAAGCATACACAGTGAGCTCTACTAATTTATTTCACTTCTTATATCATTATGTTCTCTTTTTTTCACATTGAAATATTTCTTGTATGGTCATTGGCAGAGACAATCTGCCTAACTAGATGGGCCAGAAATCTAATCTGGTTGACAAATTAAAGAGACACACAATTGACTATGTAATTCTAGGGTGGAACTGTTATCCATTTTAAGCAACTGATGTTCTCAGAACAACATTATACATAGCTCAAGTGATTAGAATGACGAACTATAGAAATGATCCCTGAAAGTAAAGTCTTTGTGATTACAATTACTATGGGAAATCACTGACTGTTTCGCTAATCTTCCAGTAGGTAATAAAAATTAATGAGAACTTTTTCTAACTGATATTTTACTCCCATATAATGATCTGAGTTTAGCTTTTTTGGTTCAAAATGGTCCTAAAAATAAAGCTAATTTCCATTTCTTTTTTTTTTTTTTTTTTTGTATTTTTCTGAAGTTGAAAATGGGGAGGCAGTCAGACTCCCGCATGCACCCAACTGGGATCCACCCGGCATGCCCTCCAGGGGGCGATGCTCTGCCCATCTGGGGCGTTGCTCTGCAGCAAGCAGAGCCATTCTGGCGCCTGAGGCAGAGGCAATAGAGCCATCCTCAGCACCCCGGCCAACTTCGCTCCAATGGAGCCTTGGCTGAGGGAGGGGAAGAGAAAGACAGAGAGGAAGGAGAGGGGGAGGGGTGGAGAAGCAGATGGGCACTTCTTCTGTGTGCCTTGGCCGGGAATCAAACCCGGGACTCCTGCACACCAGGCCGATGCTCTACCACTGAGCCAACCAGCCAGGGCCTACTTTCAATTTCTTGTGGAGAGTATCCATCTTTAGACATAACATGACTGTTTTGCTTTAAGGATAAAATCCTTTAACTTTAGACTATGTCAAACTGTCCTGCCTGAAATACCCGCTAGCTAGTGGCACTTGCTTTGCTGACTTCAGCTTCTGTTGTCTCCGTTCACCTCCTAAAAAGTAAACTTCCTAAAACCACCAATATCAGTCCTTCAATTTCTGTTGTTCATATACTTCTACATATATTCACCCTGGTTTACTAGAAAACCAAGCCTTTTGAGATTTATGGCATGCTGAAATTATATAGCTGAAAGTTGAGAGAAACTCTAACTAGGCCATGTATGAAGTTCCATACTAATCACTTACTTCCTGGCTTGCATTTTAGGGATCTGATGAAATTTAGCTCAGACTTGGAAATGTTACTCTTTACAAGAGATTGTGCTATACTACTGTTTATTTCTGGTCTTGCATTTCTCCCATATATCACATGTGCCCATCCTAAAGCTTCTTAGAAAATTGGCTCATTCTCCACTTCACTTATTTTAGTAGGTTCTGTATATTTGGCAGATGGAGAGACAGTTCTCGATGTGCCCACGCTTACCATGTGCTTACAATTAAACCACACTTTTCAGCATAGACTTGGAGAAAACAACTTTTGACACAATATTCTGGATAACTCTTTAGCTAAAACATTTAAAATAACCAAGAGGCATTAATTCTTTGTTATGTCTCTAAATATAAAATAATATTACAGCAGGAGATAACAAAGATCCATGGTTATGTAAGATTCATAATGTAACAGTGATCAGATCATTGGAAACACTCTAACGGAATGAAAAATTCTAGTAATGAAGCATATTAACTCACATTCATTTTTTTCCAGGCACTATGTTAGTGTATCATATATGTTAAATTTTAATCTTTTCAAAAACCCCTGCATACTTGATATCATTATCCACTCTTTAAGAGTGAGAAGTTTGAGACTAATGTAAGTAATTTGCCAAATGCTATGTACCTGATAAGAAAAAGAGCCACAGCTCAAATCATGGTTAATTTCTTTCTGTCACAAAATATATAATGGGCAAAAATTAGATACATCAGAGGAAATACATTGTCTTGTTTCAAAAAGGAATGGTGGGGACTTCAGGACCCCAGTGAAGGTAGTATAGACATTCTGTATGTATATTGTATTCTAACAACTGAGGTCTTAGTTCAGGGTTAACCAGCAATGACACTATCTTCAATTAGCCAAAATTTTTTCTCCAAGCAATAAACTGCAACCATAGTATTTGCCATGTGTAAGATAGTTTCATTTTTTTTCTTTTCTGAGTTTTTTAAACAAAATATTTTAGACAATACAAAGAATTTTAATTGTTCAATGATTATAAAATAGTGGTTCTGCAAACTGGAAAAAAATTATAAATGGTTCAAGATAATCTCTGGGATTCATTTGAATACGGTTAACTGGTAGATGTATTCTGGACAGAAATTTAGTTAGTGTGGCTGTCAGAGGGTTTTAAAATAAAATTAGCTTATCATTCTTATATTCTGATATAGCAGAGCTTAATTAGTCTTACAAATTAAAGAAGACTCTTGTCACAGACAAAGGTTATTTGACAAAGCCAAATTAAGGTCCAGGTAGGTCTTGAAACATGGAAAGAATGCTTACTTAATCCCTAGTGAGACTGGTGATAATTAACATCTGACTTGAAAACGATTGGGAATGATGTGGAATGCTTTCATTGGTCCACCTTAGCTGCCTGCAGGCTTTTCTATCGTGGGGATGGTTTAAATCCCTTCTTGCTTTCAGCTAAATCTCAGCATGACTGAGATTTCTGAAGCCATCTTTATCATTTGAGGCCCTAAGGAGAAAATGAATTACACTTCGGCTTTCATCACACTTCGTGGAGAACCATATGTGTTTCTATAATATAAAAGGAGAGCTGATGAAGAAGGCAGGAATCCATTCTAGAGTGAAGGGAAAAAAAGAGGAATGGATCTTCAGGTGTGTACTCATACACAGGACCTGCTTCTTTCCTTTGAAATGAATCAGATAAACACATATTTTATTTTTTAAAAGGGTGATAAAGGATTAGATCACAGAATCACTGGGGAGGCAAATTGGGATATTCATAATCAGTATAAAGCCATCCATTTGCTGAAGCCTAGCCATATTTGTTACTCCTATGGTAAAACGGGACATGAAATTGCTGACTGTTAACTGTATCACTTACATATTTTTATTGTTGCCTACTTTGAATGAAACCCATGGGAGGGTAGTTATGAAAAATAATGAGAGCCATTAAGAGTGAAGATCTGATTGAAGGCATTATCAAATGCAGTAACACTTGCAGCTGGACCACCATGGAAATAGAAATAAATATGCAGATGGTTGAAACCAGTCTGCCCATCAATGAACCATTAAGTCACATTATCCCAGCTGTCAAAAAAATTTCTATTTCTATATTGTAATCATCTTTGCTAAGTGGTAGATAGGTAAATTAATCTGTTTGTTTTGTAAGACTATATTTTTAGAAATTTAGAAAGATGAAATTTTATTCTCTGGGAAGTTTTTGTATTTGTTTGGTGTCTCTCTCTCCTTTTATTATACATCACACTAACCTAATTTCAGACTGTCATTGTATTATTTACTTATTTTGTATATTATATTAATATGTAATGTATTTAGTTTTGAGCTATGTAGTCATAGATAACATGTTGAAGAAAGAAAGTTAAAAATTTCTTTAGCTAGAGAGAAGAAAGGGTAACCATACATTTTCTTTCCTTTACTTTGTTAATGTTCACTACACACAAGTGCACACACACATGCACTTTAATAGGAGTTTCAGTATTTCCACGCAGAGATAAAAACACCAGAAAGAGAGGAAAGTAGGTCCTGCTGTCATTGAGAGTACTTGAATTTCTAATTCTGAACGAGTTATCTGAAGGTCTTCAGTAAGTATAAAGGAAAATTCTTGTCAGTCTGGTACTTAATTGGATACACTTCATTCTATTTGTAATCTCTGAGGAAAAGCCTCTCAAACAGTGGACCCATAACATTTCTAATTAAGATACCACACTTCAAGCTTTGCTTTCCTTTACACTAGGCAGAACCATTCCTTTAAGATTCCTATGAAAATATGACGTTAGCATGAAACATATGCAATGAAATCTGTGTAAGGTGGTGTTTTAGGAAAAGTCTCGTCTTAAATTCCTCTCATTCCTTAATAATTGGTTTTATTTTTATGTAGGAGGAAATTATCCTTTGTTATATCATGTTTGTGAGTATGGTGAAGTATAGTGACATTCTTTTGATACCAGAACGAGTCGAACCTGTGACGGAGAATGTAAGGATATGTTTCTAAGTTGCCCCAAACTCAGGTTCATCTTTAAATAATCAAATGGTTATGAAACAGGAAATTGAATAGCTTTGTAATGCAGAAAAGAAATTATACAGACATGACAACAGCAGAAAGACACTCTGCCAGCAAAGTGCAGGTAAAAACAACTGAAGGAAAGGAAAAATGGGTACCGTATCCATGTGCCACAAAGCACTTCCAGGTCGATAATGGAGCTCACCACTGAAAGGGGTAAAGGCGACATTGCACCTGTAGCCTTTCCAGCAATGTTTCTCTGAAGCCCATGAGGCCACATGTACTGGAGATTTTGACCTGCTGCCTACCCCAGGCTGCAGCTTACAGCCTGGTATATGGCCTAGGCAAAGTGACCGTGAACTGATCCCACTGTTTCAGGTAGGGCGTCCATGCCAGATGGTGAACTGTTGGCTCTAGCTGGAGTCCAGCTGCTTCCACAACAAAGAGGGAAATCCACCCTCTTTCTTATCTTCTCTCAATACCTTGCCTATTGTCAAATCTTTCTCACAACCACCTAGGGTACAGAAAGTCTAAATGTTCTCCCTCTCAGTGACTCGAAAGAAGCGTTGATGTTTTTCCACAATCTCTGCTGGAACCCACTTCAGTTTACAATATGAAAGTTAATTCTTCTTCCTGTTATACATGGGACAGAGAAAAGATATGTTGTACAGAGAAAAAGAACAAGCACAATCTAAAGAAACGTCTTCCTATGACAAAGAATAAAAATGAGTCAAGAAAATATTTAAAAATCTATAATTTTTTTTGTATTTGTAATTTATTAAACTTAATACTACTTCTAAAACACTATGTGTCAGGTACTCTTCAAAGGTGTTCCAAATAATAACATTTAACCACTATAATAAATTTTGTTATAATCCCCTTTTCACAAATTTTATTCTTAATAGAAAAAGAAATCAAGAGTATGTTTTATACAGGAAAATAGAGGTGGCAGACCCAAAGAAGAACCTGAAGTCAGAAAAGGACCATGGCTCCTGGGATAACATGGAACACACAGTGGGACTGAACAAATATTTGTTGACTTGAATTTTATTGGATTTGAAATAGAATTTCTTATTTTAAAAAATGTAAGCAATATATCATATTGATTCATTAAGAAAAAAAATATCAGTACCAAAGTAATAAAGAAACTTTAAAAGTTTCCATATAGTTAAAAATAAATGATAGGGCCCTGGCCAGTTGGCTCAGTGGTAAAGCATCGGCCCCATGTGTGGAAGTGCTGGGTTCAGTTCCTGGTCAGGACACATAGGAGAAGCACCCATCTGCTTCTCCACTCTTCTCTCCCTTCTCTCTCTCTCTCTCTCTCTCTCTCTTTCTCTCTCTCTCTCTCTCTTTCTCTCTTCTCCTCCCACAGACATGGCTTGAATGGTTCAAGCAGGTTGGCCCCAGGTGCTGAGGATGGCTCCATGGCCTCTGACTGAGGCTCTTAAATAGCTTTGTTTGGAACAATGGAGCAGTAGCCCCAGATGGGCAGAGCATTGCCCCCTAGTGGGCTTGCTGGGTGGATACCAGTCAGGGTGCATGCGGGAGTCTGTCTCTGCCTCCTTGCCTCTCACTGAATAATAATAATTAAAAAAATGATAGGGGCAAAAATGAAAAGAAAGGAAATAAGGATGAATGAAAAATTAAGAACTTTTAATAGTATTATAAATAGAATCCCAGATGAAGGGTAGATGATGATAAGCAATACTGAAGAAATAAGGAAGAAGTTGAAGTTATATTTCTTTTTTTTTAATGTAAGCATTTGCCATATACTAGATTACATGGATAATGGTGATGATGATAACTGACATTAATAATAACCATTAATTTTCAAAGTGTTTTGTGTCTTTCAATTCATTTAATGTTCAAAGTTATTAACCCTATTTAGCCCCTTTTAAGCAGTACCGTTATCAGCATTTTGCAGCAGCAGAAATTGAAGTGCAGGATGAAAGTTAAAGTGTGGATTCAAACCCACAGAGATTTCCCCTGAGCCCTTCACTCTAATCACCTTTATACTGATTCTCATGATGAAAAGACATCTACATCTTAGTCAAGTTACTGCACTTCAAGAGTAAAACAAAAACTACATTTATTTGCACAGAGATAAAAAAACAAATACTATCATAAAAGAAAGAAAGAAAGAAAGAAAAGAAGAAAGAAAGAAAGAAAGAAAGAAAGAAAGAAAAGAAGAAAGAAAGAAAGAAAGAAAGAAAGAAAGAAAGAAAGAAAGAAAGAAAGAAAGAAAGAAAGAAAGAAAGAAAGAAAGAAAGAAAGAAAGAAAGAAAGAAAACTTGGTGCCTAGTAAGAAAGACATAAGAATTGTCAAAGACAAAAATAGGTGCAAAGACAGTGAATTCATTTCTATGGAATTTTGAGTAAAACAGATTGTGATTAAATTATGGTGTCAGGCCTAGAAAAATCTCAAAAAAATTATTTCTTTCAAATAAAAGTGCAACTCAAAGACATACCTGAATCCAATAGTGAGGTAGGTATACCTCCTCATTTAGCTTCCCCTATTATTAGTATATTATATTACCAAGTTATGTTTTTCACTACTAAGAAACCAAATATGTGCATTACTATTAACTCTACTTGAGATTTTGTTCATACTTTATTAGTTTTTCCACTAATGCTCTACTCCTGTTTCCGAGATCCAAAGAAACACTAAATGCAATAAAAAAGTTGTTGTGTAAAAACATCATAACTTCAATATAATAAAAATTAACATACTTATTTTTATACAACAAAATAGAGCTTAGAAATAAAATATCTTCATAATGAGAAATCTATATTATAGTGCACACCAATGTACAGAAAGACGAGGTGACTTTTTGTGTTCTCAATATAAAGAGATCTCTTGAGAAAACTATTTCTCTTGTTCTACGTATAAACCAAGGGAGAAATAAAGAATTCCAAGGAAATAAATTGGGTTATTATATTAGCAAGAGACTCTGCAAAGGGAAATGAAAGAAGTCTGAAACACTGTGTTGAGATATTTGCACCAAAATTTAAGAATGAGAGAAGACAATGCAGAGATTTTAATTCCAAGCTGACTGAGATGTGGTTCAAATAAACACAGCAGTAGGGATCCATATACAACATGTGGGTAAAAATCTATATGTACTTGCCTGTGATGTTTACTAGGTTATTTTTCAGCTCCTTTGTTGATAGAGCAACCCTCACCATGCGCCAAACACAGATCTAACTGTTGGGAATAGTGTGATAGGCAACACTGACTTACCCCTTCCTTAAGCTTACAGTCCTGACATGGATAGTTGACATCTTTGGAACAAATCCCTGTTTAAGCACGAGTGAGGGTCTCCTGAGCTCTCTGCTATGAAATTACTGGCTCAGTTCCTTGTGCTAGCAGATAATGTTGTTAATTTTCCTACAGAGCATTTGCTATTCTTGATTAAGATGAACCTATTGCAACATTTGTCAGCACATTCTAGGTACTCCAGATGAGTAGAAGAATTATATCTTGAGCATATTCTAATTTCCTTATGAAAATGGGAGAGACTACTGCCTGGATTTGGAATCATATTAGGAACCTAACATTTCACAAAAGAATGTCAGTTCAGCTGCCTGAGTGTCTGAAATATAAAACATATGGATAGTTTTATCAACAACACAAAATATTGGCATTTTATGCACTCATTAAAAATGTCAATTATAAATTAACTGGGATGCCAAAAACTTGCTTGAGACATCTGATATTTGAGAGATAGGATCTAAAAGTTATGTGAAGCATTCATTTCTCTAGTCAGGCAATCAGGAAACGGAAGCTCAGATTTTTATTTCATTTTCCAAATTTCATGACTTGAAAGAACATAGAAGTTGCTCTTTTCCTTTTACCATTATGCCTGTGCTTTCAGAGAATAAAATATAATGGTTTAATGGGTATGCTCATCTATTCATAAATATTTATAGACTCATTGCTACCCATTATGCCAAGTATAAATATAAAGGACATATGAGATAATAAACTTGCTTTTTTTCATAAAAGAAAAAAGTGTTGTAACCAAGAGTTTTCACTCTATACTCAAGCTAACAAATTTTGGTTTCTCCTTTCTGACTAATAAACTATGTCTTCTTATGTGAATTCTATTTATTTTCAAAGCATCAATGTTTTATTTGTGAAATAGTAATTAATAATACAGTGTGTTCGTAAAGTCATGGTGCACTTTTGACCAGTCACAGGAAAGCAACAAAAGATGATAGAAATGTGAAATCTGCACCAAATAAAAGGAAAACCCTCTCAGTTTCTATAGGATGATGTGGCAGCATGTGTGCATGCACAGATGGTGATGTAACACCGTGTATACAGCGGAGCAGCCCATGGCAATGCCAGTCGAGATGTGGATGGTACAGAGGAAAGTTCAGTGTGTTCTGTGGCTCGCTAAATTCGAATCCATGACCAAAGTGCAACGTGAATATCGGCGTGTTTATAACGAAGCACCACCCCATAGGAATAACATTACTTGGTGGGATAAGCAGTTGAAGGAAACCGGCAGTTTGGTGGAGAAACCCCATTCTGGTAGGCCATCAGTCAGTGACAAGTCTGTAGAGCAGGGGTCCCAAACTACGGCCCGCGGGCCACATGCGGCCCCCTGAGGCAATTTATCCGGCCCCTGACACACTTCCGGAAGGGGCACCTCTTTCATTGGTGGTCAGTGAGGGGAGCACAGGATGCATCCTCTCACTGTATGTGAGTACTGTATGTGGCGGTGCCACAAAGCGAGTCGTCACTCACATGCAGTACTATTTCGGGTGATGCGGGACACACGCATGCGTCACGGCTCCAGAAGTGCATCATATCACTTGTTACGGCTAGCAGTGACAAATACGGACCCGGACATTGACCATCTCATTAGCCAAAAGCAGACCCATAGTTCCCATTGAAATACTGGTCAGTTTGTTGATTTAAATTTACTTGTTCTTTATTTTAAATATTGTATTTGTTCCCATTTTGTTTTTTTACTTTAAAATAAGATGTGCAGTGTGCATAGGGATTTGTTCATAGTTTTTTTTATAGTCCGGCCCTCCAATGGTCTGAGGGACAGTGAACTGGCCCCCTGTGTAAAAAGTTTGGGGACCCCTGCTGTAGAGGCTATATGGGATAGCTACCTAAGGAGCGCTAAAAAATCTGTGCGTGAGCCCACATCGAACTGCACTGAATAGGTATGAAACTGGAAGAGTTTTCCTTTTATTTGATGCAGATTTCACATTTCTATCATCTTTTGTTGCTTTCCTGTGACCGGTCAAAAGTACACCATGACTTTATGGACACACTTTATGTGCCTGTTTCATAAAATTTGCACAATAATAGAAAAATATGTCATACACACACACACACACACACACACACACACACACACACACTATATATATATATATATATACCTGGCAAGTAGCTACCATGATCATGGTCATTAAGGTCTGATTATCATTAAGAATCTTTTTTTTTAACATTTTTTATTTGGAGTAATTGTAGATTAATGTATAATTTTCAAAATAAGTTAGAGCAAGTCCATATAAATTTTAGCATGTTTTTCTTTGTCTTAATATCTTGCATTCACACTGATAGTATAAGCATGAAAGAGACATGATAACTCATGGCCTTATTCACATTTCACCAGTTTCATATACACTGAATTGTGTGTGTTTATGTGTATTTGTGTGTATGTATTTAGTTATATGCGGTTTTATCATAGATTTGTGAGGCCATGACCGTACTCAAGTTATAAAACAGTCCCAAAAGAAAGATCTCTCTTGACGCCTTTTAGAGTGACAGCTACCTCTGTCCCTCTCTGGGCCCCTCTCTACTACTTGAAAGCCACTTAGCTGTCCTCCATCTCTAAATTTTGTCATTTCAAAATGTTATATGAATTCAATCATATATAACCTTTTGAGATTTTTTAATCACTCAGCATATACATATTTTTAATTTATCCAAATTTTCACATATAAGGATGGTCTGTGGCTTTTTCAGACTGAGTAGCATTCCATGGTTTGGATGAATCACAATATATATCATATAAGTATTCATTCTTTGAAGGACATTTAGTGTTCCAGACTTGGACTATTAAAGCTGCAATGAACAGGATTTTGTTTGAACATAAGTTTTTATTTCTCTGGAATAAATGACCAAGAGTGCAACTGTTTGGTCATATGGTAAGCACACTTGGTTTTATTTAAGAAACTGTTATGCTTTTTCCAGAATAGATGCCCTATTTTACATTCTCACCAGTAAGGTGTGAGGGATCTACTTTCTCCACATCCTTGATGGCGCATGATATAATCATTATATTTTACTCTAGCCATTCTTATTGGTGTGTAGTAAACACTATGATTTTAATTTGCATTTTCCTTATGACTTACAATATTGAATATATTTCCATGTGCTTATATGACATATGCATACCCTCTTCAGTGAAATAACTGTTTAGTCTTCAGCCCATTTTCTAACTGGCTTATTTATTTATTTATTTATTTATCTATCTATTCACTGTTGACTAGAGAGGTCTTTATATATTCGAGATAGAAAGAAATTTTTTTCTTGGATATATGACTCACAAGTATTTTTTTCTCCATTTGTAGTTTAATTTTTACCCTCTATAGAATCTTTCATAGAGAAAAGCTCTTTTAATTTTGATAAGGTCCAATTTACTAGATTTTATTAAATTTTCCTTTTATGAATTGTGATAACAAGTCTAAGTAGTTGATACCTAGCCTAGGTCCCAAAGAATTTTTCTATATATTTTTCTGAAAGTTTTACAGTTTTATGTTTTACATGTAAGTTCCATGATTTATTTTGAGTTGTTTTTGTGTAAAGAGTGATATTGAGGTTGAAGCTCCTCTTCTCCTACATTCCTTTCTGGCTGCCTATGAATGTCCTGTTGCTTCAATACTGTTAATTGAAAATGCTATACATTTTCCATTGAGTGGCTTTTGCATTTTGTCAGTCTCCATTAGGCACTAATGTGTGGGTCTGTCACTCAGTGCTCTATTCTATTTCATTGATCCAAGTGATGCTTTTCTACTAATACCTAACTGTCTTCATTACAGTCATCACTATATAGTAAGACCTAACATCAGTTGGAGTGATGTCTCACACTTTATTTCCATTTCTCAAAAGTTTTTTTGTTTGTTTGTTTGTTTGATCCCTGGTCAGGGCACACACAGGAAGTGAGCAATGAATGCACAGCTAAGAGGAACAACAATGAATGCTTCTCTCTCTCTCTCTCTGCCTTCCTCTTTCTATCTCTCTAAAATCAATCAGGAAATAATCAAACATAAACAAATTTTAAAAATGGTTTTACTAAGCTCCCCTGGGTTCTGTGTCTTCTCATGTAGATATTATTATATGCTTGCATAGGCTAAAAGAACTTGCTAGGGTTTTGATAGGAATTTCATTAAACCTATAGGTTAATTTGAAGAAAGGTAACATTTTTATCAAATTGAGTCATCCAACCACAAATGTGATTTGTTTCTACATTTATTTAAGTCTTTTTTGATTTTTCATCAGAGCTTTGTAATATTCAAGATATAATTCCTGAAGCTATTTTATTGCACTTATACATAAGTGTTTCATTTTCTTTAAAGCAACTGTAGATGACATTGTGATTTTATATTTCCATTTCCATGGGTTTATTTTTAGCATATAGAAATGTAATTTATTCTCATGTATTGATCTTTCATCCTACAAACCTGCTGAACTCACTTCTTAGTTCTAAGAGGTTTTTTATAACATATGGACAGTTTAATTTCTTTCTTACCATTCAATATGCCTTTTATTTCCTTGCCTTGCCTTAAAGTACTGGATAGAACTTCTAGTACTGTTTTAAATAAGAATGGTGGATGTGGCCATCTTTGCCTTGTTCCTGACTTTGGTGGGAGAGTGTTCCATCTTTCACCGTTAAGTATGATTTTAATTGTAGATGTTTTATGGATGTTTTTAATCAAGTTGAAGAAACCTTTCACTTGTCAGGGCTGCCAAACAAAGTACCACAGATGGGGTGGTTTGAACCAGAGACGTCTATCTCCTTACATCCTGGAGACTAGAACTTTAAGATCGAAGTGTCAGCAGGGTGGCTTTCTGCTTAGGCTCCCCATTGTCTGGTGGATAACTGTCTTCTCCCTTTGTCTACATGTGGTTTCTCCTCTGTATGTGTGGTCTTTGTTGTGTGTGTGTGTTCTGCTACTTTTGGTATCAGGGTAAGAATAGATTCATAGAATGAATTGGAAAGTGTTTACTCACTTTTATTTTCTAGAAGACATTACAGAAAATTAAGCTAATGGATAGAATTCTCCAGTGAAACCATTTGGACCTATATTAGATGTGAGACTGAACAAGGTTGTATTCCTAAGAAATTACCCCCAAATTAAGTGTTTTAAAACAAACATCAGTGGTTATTTCACAATTTCTGTGAGTAAGGAATTAGGTGTATTATCTGAGTCCTGGGCTCCAACATGTTCCAGAGGCTGCAATCGCATCTGAAGCTCATGTATGTGGCTGTTGACAGGGTGCAGTCCCCCACACCTTGATTGTTGGTTGGCCTTTGAGTGAGCAGGTGAGCGAGAGAGAGCACCCAAAACCAAAATCACCTCTTTTTATAACCTAATATTGAAAATGCTGTCCCTTCCCTTAGCTTCATGATACTCAAGCACATAATAAAAAGGAGGCAGGACTCACTGGGGGTCATAGTAAAGGCTTCCCCGGCGTTGTTAATAATGCTGATGTAACCAAATTATTGTCTTTGAAAACCCATTTGATTCTTTTCTCTCACACTGGTGATTAAAGAAAATACCTGTAAATGAGCAGGAGACTAGACACACCCTCAAGATAATCCTCTTTTGTCAATGTGAGTGGCTATGAAGTAAGGTGAGGAACTAATATACAAGAAGAATGATGAATTTTAATTCTACAAATGCACTTTCAAACAAGATATTTAAAATATATATATATACATATATATGATATATCAACAGATTCCACTAGTATTGATAACTATATTTAAAATTCAACAAAAGACAACCAAACTTTGAATTTCAGATTTTTAAAATAATCATGATAGCATGGATTTTCTCATATTGGAGTAATATATATGCAATTATGATCTTTTGTCTTTGTACCAAATTGTTGAAAAAAGAAACAGTGGATAAAAAAATATAAAATGGCTTTGTATAAAATGATAGGGATTATTTTCTTGGTAAAGAACAACATGTACACAATTTAGAAAATAAAGGTGATATTTTTATTTTTTCTGTTTTGTTGTTGTTTACTGTTACTTCTTAAATAAAGCATAAAATTTTCCCCTGAAGGAGCCACTGTTTAGTTTAGTTAATTAGAATGCCAATTTATTTATTATCAACAATTTGCTTAAAGTGTCCACTATGATAGCATATGACTAGAATTACAAATAGCCTGTTGTGATACATTTGCTTTTTCTAGGACTTCAGATTTTAGAATCCAATATTACATTGCATTGAGTTTTTGCAAAAATCCCTTGTCATTGTTGTATGCAATATTGAACCATTGAATCTTTTCCCTGCTGTGGAATTAGATGTGTAGCCATTGTCTAATAATGACTATGCCGCTTAACAATGGACTCCTTTATAAACACAACAATAACATTTTGAATTTCATCATTATGAAAGATTGGAAATATACAATTTAATTCCCAGGGTTTTAGCGTTAATGCAATACCAGCTAAAATATTTACATTTCCAGTGCCAGTTTAATTAAGCATATTCATTGTCTTGAATCAAATATAATTTGCACTGGGTTTAAGTATTTCAGCATCATGTCTGTACAGAGTCTGAACACTGTCACAGAGGGTCCGTAGAGTTAATTTTAAACTCCAGCAAATGAGTCATTTTAAGCGAACCCAGGAGAATTGGTGCTTTGCAACACAGCTTTACATTTCCTGACAAATTGAATTCCAGCCAGGTGTCACTCTTTAGAATCCCCAAGGTTTATCTCGGCCCTTTCTGCTCTGACATATGCTTTTGACATCCCCAGAAAATTGTGTGATAGAAACCTGTGGAGTGGTAATGCCCTCTACAGCAGGGGTCAGCTGTAAAGAACCATTAATGAGGCCTCCCATAAACAAACTGTTCTGCGCAGGAATGGTGGCGGAAGAAACGAAAAGAGACATGATCTACTAATGCATGTTTCATGTAAGCAAGGCTTCTTGTATCCTATTCTTTAGAGGATTTTTCCAGAAATTGAAAAGCAACTGATTTTTTTGGTCTATATTTCCCATGAAAAATTTATTTGATTTTATTTGACATTTTCTTTTTTTCCTCTTAATTTCAGAACTACCTAATATTTAATTGTATTGATGTTTCACAGTGAATATGTCATCTACTGTCTGTCTTCATTAAAAAAAATATCACTCTTTGCCCTGGCCAGTTGGTTCAGTGGTAGAGCATCGGCTGATATGTGGAAGTTCCGGGTTCGATTCTAGTTAGTGCACAGGAGAAGCATCCATCTGCTTCTCCACTCCCCCTCTCTCACCTCTCTCCCTATCTTTATCTCTCTCTTCTCCCCTCCTGCAGCCATGGCTCAATTAAAGTGAGTTGGTCCCAGGCACTGAGGATGGCTCCATGGCCTCTACCTCAGGCACTAGAAAATGGCTCTAGTTACAAAGGAGCAAGGGCCCCTGATGGGCAGAGCATCGCCCCCTGGTAGACTTCCTGGGTGGATCCCGGTTGGGGCTCATGCGGGAGTCTGTCTCTGCCTCCCTTCCTCTAGCTAAATAAAAATTAATTAATTAATTATAAACAAGTTGCTCTTTGAAAATGTGCACCCAAAGCATTTGAACCGAAATCAATTCATCTTTTACCTTTTGTAAAATATGCTCAATAATATTCCAGTTTTGAATGATTTGCTTATGTTTTTCCTTCTGACCCCAAATATGAATAAATGAAATAAAATACAGTGACATACGAGATTATGTCTCAGCACCACAGAATGAAATGCTGACTTATGGAATAGAGCTATGAAGGACTCCACACTCCATCTCCTTTCCACATCACATGTCTCCTTGATGACTTGAACTTGCCTTTCAGTTCAGTCTTAACTCAAGTTCAAGGACTCTGTATAAAAGAACCTTTAATGGGCCTTGCTTCCATTTCTTCAACCCAGTTCTAAGGTAGCAATGCTCATAAGCTTGAGAGGCTGTATTAATGTGATAAGGTAGTATGTGTGTGTGTGTGTGTGTGTGTGTGTGTGTGTGTGTGTGTGTGTGTGTATGTGTGTGTGTAAACAATTCACATTCAACTGCACTGTCAATGACTTAAATATAGGAACAAAGCCTTATAAATTTCCCCTTTGGGGAAAAATTCAAGTTATTTAATTTTTGTAATTCCTCAACAGTTTAAACAGTCTTTCATTAGATGGGTTTGAATAGATTTGAATCAGGGTTAACTCTCAAATACGTTTTTGTTTTTTTTTTAAGTTTCTCTGATTACCAGTAACAGCAGCTATTGAATAACTGAATAGAATTAGAGATATCATCTGCTCTGGGAGTGTGAAACTATTTTCTTTTGTGCAAAACCATTTTGTGTGTGTACTAGTTGCAAAACTAAGCCCAAGTGTCATGTGAACTATTTCATCCTTATGTCTGGAACTTTTCTCTTCTAAATAATTCTCTGTATCTTTAATGTGCTATGTAATAAAAAGAAAGAAAATTATCACTGGACTCTTCTCATCTGAATTACAAAAAACACAGTGATAGAGAAAATTAAGAAACTTTGAGAAGGTGTTCATTTAAAGATACATTGCTCTACAGCAGTGGTTCTCAACCTTTCTAATGTCATGACCCCGCAATACAATTCCTCATGTTGCGGTGACCCCAAACCAAAAATTAATTTTGGTGGCTACTTCATAACTGTAATTTTGCTACAGTTATGATTCGGAATGTAAATACCTGATATGCATTATGTATTTTCCGATGGCTTTAGGCACCCCGCTGGGGTCAAGACCCACTGGTTGAGAACCGCTGCTCTACAGGCATTATTTGGAAAAGCTTAGAGTAGCCGAGTCACCTATGTTTAATTCTAATTCAGAGCAGGCACAAAATAGCATAGAATAAAGTTAGTTTTGCCTGACTATAACAACTACCCACAGCAGGTTGGGCAATTTGTGTGCTATCAGGATTTTTTTTTATTAATTTTAATGGGGTGACATTGATAAATCAGAGTACATATGTTCAGAAAAAACATCTCTAGGTTATTTTGACATTTGATTATGCTGTATTTCCATTACCCAAAGTCCAATTGTCTTCCGTCACCTTCTAACTGGTTTTCTTTGTGCCCCTCTCCTCCTCCAACCCCCTCTCTCTCCTCCCCCCCAAGCTGTAATCCCCACACTCTTGTCCATGTGTCTGAGTCTCATTTTTATGTCTCACTTATGTATGGAATCATAGTTTTTACTGATTTACTTATTTTGCTCAGTATGTTATCAAGGTCCATCCATGTTGTTGTAAATGATCCGATGTCATCATTTTTATGGATGAGTAGTATTCCATAGTATATATGTACCAAAGCTTTTTAATCCACTCGTCCACTGACAGACACTTGGGCTGTTTCCAGATCTTCGCTATTGTGAACAATGCTGCCATAAACATGGGGATGCATTTCTTCTTCTCAAAGAGTGCTATAGTGTTCTTGGGGCATATTCCTAACAGTGGTATACCTGGGTCAAAAGGCAGTTCGATTTTGAATTTCTTGAGGAATCTCCATACTGTTTTCCACAGTGGCTGTACCAGTCTGCATTCCCACCAGCAGTGCAGGAGGGTTCCCTTTTCTCCACATCCTCGCCAGCACTTATTCTGTGTTGTTTTCTTGATGAGCGCCATTCTGACTGGTGTGAGGTGATATCTCATTGTGGTTTTAATTTGCATTTCTCTAATGATTAGTGATGTTGACCATTTTTTCATATGCCTATTGGCCATCTGTATGTCCTCTTTGGAGAAATGTCTATTCATTTCTTTTGCCCATTTTTGGATTGGGTTGTTTGACTTCCTGGTATTAAGTTTTACAAGTTCTTTATAAATTTTGGTTATTAACCCCTTATCAGATGCATTGTCAAATATATTGTCCCAATGTGTAGTTTGTCTTTTTATTCTGTTCTTATTGTCTTTAGCTGTGCAGAAGCTTTTTAGTTTGATAAAGTCCCATTGGTTTATCCTGTCTTTTATTTCACTTGCCTATGGAGACAAATTGGCAAATACATTGCTGCGAGAGATGTCAGAGAGCTTACTGCCTATGTTTTCTTCTAAGATGCTTATGGTTTTACGGCTTACATTTAAGTCTTTTGTCCATTTTGAGTTTATTTTTGTGAATGGTGAAAGTTGGTGGTCTAGTTTCATTTTATTGCAAGTAGCTGTCCAATTTTCCCAACACCATTTGTTGAAGAGGCTGTCTTTACTCCAATGTATGCTCTTACCTCCTTTGTCAAATATCAGTTGTCCATACAGCTGTGGGTTTATTTCTGGGTTCTCTGTTCTGTTCCATTGATCTATATGCCTTTTCTTATGCCAGCACCAGGCTGTTTTGAGTACAATGGCCTTATAATATAACTTGATATCCGGAAGTGTGATACCTCCCACTTTATTCTTCCTTTTCAAGATTGCTGAGACTATTCGTGTTCACATTTGGTTCCATATAAAATTTTGGAATATGTGTTCTCTATCTTTGAAGTAAGTCATTGGTATTTTAATCAGTATTGCATTGAATTTATAAATTGCTTTGGGCAATATAGACATTTTAATGATGTTTATTTTTCCTAACCATGAGCACGGTATATGCTTCCACTTGTTTGTATCTTCCTTGATTTCTGTTATCAATGTTTTATAATTTTCCGAGTACAAGTCTTTAATCTCCCTGGTTAAATTTATTCCTAGGTACTTTTTTTTTTGGTTGCAATGGTAAAGGGAATTGCTTCCTTAATTTCTTTTTCTGACAGTTCATTGTTAGTGCATAAAAATGCCTCTGATTTCTGAGTATTAATTTTATATCCTGCCACATTGCTGAATTCATTTATCAGGTCTAGTAGTTTTTTGACTGCTACTTTAGGGTTTTCTATATACAATATCATATCATCTGCAAATAATGATAGTTTTACTTCTTCTTTTCCAATTTGGATGCCTTTTATTTCTTTTCTTGTCTGATTGCTGTGGCTAGGACTTCCAGAACTATGTTGAATAAGAGTGGTGAAAGGGGGCACCCCTGTCTTGTTCCTTATCTTAAGGGGATTGCTTTTTATTTTTGCCCATTAAGTATAATGTTGGCTGTGGGTTTGTCATAGATGGCCTTTATCATGTTGAGGTATGTTCCCTGTATTCCCACTTTGCTGAGAGTTTTGATCATGAATGGGTTCTAGATTTTATCAAATGCTTTTTCTGCATCTATTGAAATTATCATGTGGTTTTTCTCCTTCCTTTTGTTTATGTGATGAATCACATTGATTGATTTACGAATATTGTACCAGCCTTGCCTCCCAAGAATAAATCCCACTTGATCATGGTGTATGATTTTTTCATATATTGCTGGATCTGGTTTGCTAATATTTTGTTGAGGATTTTAGCATCTAAAGTCATCAGGAATATTGGCCTATAATTTTCTTTCTTTGTGTTGTCTTTGCCTGGTTTTGGAATCAGAATTATGCTTGCCTCATAAAAGGAGTTTGGAAGTCTTCCTTCCTCTTGAATTTTTTGAAATAGCTTTAGAAGGATAGGAGTTATTTCTTTTTTTGAATATTTGGTAGAATTCACTTGTGAAGCCATCAGGCCCAGGACTTTTCTTTTTTGGGAGTTTTTTGATAAGTGTTTCAATATCATTTGTTGTAATTGGTCTGTTTATATTTTCTGATTCTTCCAGATTAATTTTTGGAAGATTATATGTTTCAAGGAATTTGTCCATTTCATCTAGATTGTCTAGTTTTTTGGCATACAGTTTTTCATAATATTTTCTTACAATATTTTGTATTTCTGTTGTGTCAGTTGTTATTTCTCCACTCTTGTTTCTAATTTTATTTACCTGAGTCCCCTCTCTTCTTTTCTTGGTGAGTTTGGTTAAAGGTTCATCAATCTTGTTTACCTTATGAAAGAACCAGCTCCTGGTTTCATTGATCCTCTGTATTGTTTCTTTAGCCTCTATGTCATTTATTTCTGCTCTGATCTTTATTATTTTCTTCCTCTACTAGCTCTGGGATTTACTTGCTGTTTTTTTTCTAGTTCTTTTAGAAGTAGGGTCAAGTTGTTTATTTGAGCTTTTTCTAGCTTCTTGAGGTATGCCTGTAATGCTATGAACTTCTCTCTCAAGACTGCTTTTGCTGTGTCCCATAAATTTTGAGTTGATGAATGCTCATTATCGTTCATTTCTAGGAATTTTTTAATTTCTTCTTTGATCTCATTGTTTACCCATTCGTTATTTAATAACATGCTATTTAGTTTCCAAGTATTTGAGTATTTTTCAGTTTTTCTGTTGTGGTTGATTTTTAGTTTCATGATATTGTGATCAGAGAAAGTGATTGATATGATTTCAATCTTATTAAATTTGTTGAGACTGCTTTTGTGCCCTAACATGTGGTCTATTGTAGAGAATGTACCATGAGCACTTGAAAAGAGTATATATTGTGCTGTTTTAGGGTGAAAGGTTCTAAAGATATCTATTAAATCAAGTTGATCTAGTGTGTCCTTTAAGTCTGTTGTTTCTTTGTTAATTTTCTTTTTGAGGATCTATCTAGTGATGTTAGTGGGGTATTGAAATCCCCTACTATTATAGTATTGCTGTTGATCTCACCCTTTAAATCCATCAAAGTCTGCTTTATATATTTAGGTGCTCCTATATAATGTGAGTAGATATTTATAACAGTTATATGTTCTTGTTGGATTGTTCCCTTTATCATTATGTAGGGACCTTCTTTATCTCTAACTATAGTCTTTGTTTTAAAGTCCATTTTGTCTGATATATGTATTACTACCCCAGCTTTTTTTTCATTTCCATTTGCGTGAAATATTTTTTTCCATCCTTTTATCTTCAGTCTATGTGCATCTTTTGTTTTAAGGTGTGTCTCTTGTAGACAGCATATGTACGGGTCCTGTTTTCTTATCCATACAGCTACCCTATTTCTTTTAATTGAATCTTTTTATTTATTTATTTACTTTTTTAGATTTCTTTTATTCATTTTTATTAGAGAGAGAGGGGAGAGAGAGATAGAGAGAGATAGAGAGAGAACAGGGGGAGGAGCAGGAAGCATCAACTCCCATCTGTGCCTTGACTAGGCAAGCCCAGGGTTTTGAACCAGCGATCTCAGCATTCCAGATCGACGCTTTATCCACTGCGCCACCACAGGTCAGGCCAATCAGATCATTTAGTCCATTTACATTTAAAGTTATTATTGATATGTAATTGTTTATTGCCATTTTATTCTTTAAAAGTGTATTCCTCTTCTGCTATATTCTTTTTCTCCTTTGATCTGTTTACAACAGGCCCCTTGGCATTTCTTGCAGCCTTGGTTTGGTTGTAGTGAATTCCTTGAGTTTTTTTTTAATCTGGAAAGCTTTTTATTTCTCCTTCAATTTTAAATGATAGCCTTGCTGGATAAAGTAGTCTTGGTTGTAGGCTCTTGTTCTGCATTACTTTGAATATTTCTTGCCATTCCCTTTTGGCCTCAAGTGTTTCTGTTGAGAAGTCAGAAATCATCTTTATGGGGGTTCCTTTGTAGGTGATAGTCTTTTTTTCTCTAGCAGCTTTTAATATTTTCTCTTTATTACTTAGCTTTGGTATTTTAATTATGATGTGTCTTGGTATTGATTTCTTTAGGTTTCTCTTTAATGGAGTTTTCTGTGCTTCTTGAACATGTGAGATGTTTTCCTGCCTTAATTGAAGGATGTTTTCAGCTATGATATGCTTGAACAAAGTCTCTATCCCTTGTTCTTTCTCTTCTTCTTCAGGAATCCCTATGATGTGGAATAACATGTTATTTCTCTTCATGTTGTCACAGAGCTCTCTTAGAGTTTCCTCAGACCTTTTGAGTCTCTTTTCTTTTTTCTGTTCTGCTTCCGTGCCTTTGTTTATCTTGTCTTCTAACTTGCTGATTCAATTCTCAGCTTCATCCATCTGCTTTTAATTCCTTCCATTGTGTTCTTCATTTCTGATATTGTATTTGTCATTTCTGACTGATTCTTTTTTATTATTTCAATGTCCTTTTTTATATTTGCTATCTTTTATTTAGGTGTTCGTAATGACCATCTACTGTTGTTCTAATATCTTTGTGCATCTTAACAATCATTATTTTAAACTCTGCATCTGGTAATTTGGTTATATCTGATTCATTCAGGTTCTTTTTGGGGATTTCTCTTGATTCATTTGTGTTGCATTTCTCTGCCTTCTCATTTTCTCTGTGTAAAGGAAGGTTTTGGCCACTGGATTTTACTGGGTGTGGCCTCTGTTCCCTAGGTATGGTCTGTCTGCAGGCCTGCCCCCCCTCTGCTCTTGCTGCCTAGGGCATTTGGGTATGGGCGTTGCTGGTGCTGTGGTTTCTGCCTCTCCTTCACGGGAGTGGCTGTGATCACGTCCTTGGGTGTACAAGCCTTGGTGGCCTTGGCCTTTGCCCCGCCCCAGTGGGTGGCACTATGCTCAGCCCTGAGGGCAGTGGCAAGCACCTTTGCTCAGCTGCGGGTCTCCGCCTGTTTCTAGGCTTTCACCCCGTCCTTGCAGGAGGAGCCCACTCATGGGACAGCTGTAAGCCTTGGCTCCACAGGCCAGGAGGACTGCGTGCCCACGCTCAGTAGCAGGACTCTGCCTGTTTTGGGCCTTTAGCTCCACCCCCATGGGAGAAGCCGGGTCCCAAGTCAGGCCACAAGCTTCGGTTCCACGGGTGGGGTAAGGCTGTGTTCCTGTGCCCCTGCTCAAGGGCTGGTCTCCACCCCTTCTGGGGCTCCTGCAGGCTGGATTACAGACAGCCTGCAGATGGGATTGACCACTTCTGCATGTTCCCTCCTCCCCAACCAGGCAAGACTGAGCTCACACCTGGGCCCAGTGGTGGCCACCCGGCTTTCGCCCTTGCCGACAGAACCGTGCTTCTGCATCCCACTGCTGCAGGCCCTTGGGCGAGCCCTCAGCCGTGTGGTTGTGGGTGCTGCAGTTCAGACCCTAAGACTCACTAATGTAGTACCGAAATCTCCTTCCTTCTAAGCGCTCTGCTCTGAGTGCCATGGGAGAGCTTGTTTGGCTGGTGTCCTGCTTCCTTTTGCCGGTATTGCTTTTTGCAGGGGAAATATTCACTTCAGATTTGGGGAGTGACTCATCCCAGGGGTTAGGGTGGCTGTCTTCCAAAATGTTTCTCCCTGTGCCTCCTAGATTACACTCTCTTCCTGCTACTCCAGTCCTCTCCTCTTTCCCCGTCCCCCGAAGCCACAGGTGAGTGGTTGTGAGAGAGGTGTTCTGTGCGGTCCCTTTATGAAAATCCTGGGTCTGAGAAATCAGTCTCTTTCTCACAAACAGTATCCTATATTATTTCCAGCTAAAAACTGTCCATATGCCTCTTCTAGGCTGCAGGCTGGGGCTTTGTTCCTGGGATTCAGGACCCTCCCTTCTCTACTAAACTCACTTCCTGCCATGCGAGTCTCTCCTGGCTGCCATTTGCTCCAGGGAGCTGGGCAGCCCTCTCTGCATTTCTGCTTTTCCTACCAGTCTCAGTGTGCCTTCTTCAGTGTTCCTTGGTTGAAGAGACCTCTTAGTTTAGTCCAAAGTTGGTTTTTTCAGATAATATTTCTTAAAATTAGTTTGTAATCCACTTTGGTTCTGGGAGGTAGATGTTGGAACGTCCATCTACTCCAGCGCCATCTTGTCTTTGCTATCAGGATTTTAACTCATTTAGATAAAATGTGGTAAGTAGAAGGGAAGGATAAATAAATGAAATTTTTTCCCCTTTGCATTTTAATTAAGCTGTGGAATTATATCTTTGTGGAATTTGAAATCACTTGGTATAAGAAGTTGATATAACTTGATATAACAAGATCTAAGTTGACGATGTCTTAGCAAGACTGTGTGTGAAAGGTAAGGCTATAAATTATACAGGGAAAGGCAAAAATAGGTTTACAGTTGTGAGTACATGAAACACAGTTTATTCTTGTTTGTTCTTTATTATTGTGTTATTTATTGGTATTATAACTGTAAACTTACTTTTGCTCACCCATATATTTTGAGACTCATCTTACCCAGTGGGTATTCCTTTATCTTTATTTACCATATTTCATCTTAAAATTGTAAAAATAAAATTGATGTAATTAGATAGTATAATCAATTCCATCCATCCTCTCTCCGCCTGCTTTCACCCTTCCTTCTCCTTACCATGTTTCAACAAACAGGGAAATGTAGCTTCTGTGTGTTACTCAATGCCTCGGGAAACAGGTCCCTTGTGGGTGACATTCACCGTCTTTTCACAGTAGGACATGTTTTTGTAGTGAGAGACTGATGTTCATACAACTCTGTAGTTGAGTATTGGTGCTTCTCTTCTACTACCAGTCTTCTAGCTTTCTGGGGTCTGAACATTCACACTATGAATAAACTTCTGGAAGTATCAAACCTAAGAAAGAAGTACTAAAAGGTACAGAAGGTTACATAGGTGCAGTCTGGTGATATTTTGTAAACCACTGGCTGCCCAAAGCCTTCTTCTCATCTATTGGGACAGTTTGTAACTGAGTCTAGCAGGCCCCAGGGTCACTGAATGCACACACAACACACAACACACAACACACAGGGGTGACTTCTGTGGTTCTTCATCTTTTGGTTTGTTTGTTTTACATGAGTGCCCTGACTCATTCCTCTGAGCAGTTTTATGCATACATTCACATGAACTTCAGGTTCTCAATTTATCTTCCACATGATCAGCAAAAAGTGAAAGTTATGATAGGAAATATATGAAGATTGTTATAATAATAATAATGGAATAGGAGGAGATACTAGTACTATTATCCAACATGTGGAATGATTAAATTATATTGAAATGCTTAAAACATTTAGAACATGATTAAATTTTATTTCTCTTTATCCTGTATTGAAGTCATATTATTCAGATCAACATCAAAATAATCAGTTTTATTTCTCATATACTTGCATTTTCACACAATTGTTAAAGCATCGAGTCTTTAAGGGAATAATTATCATACCAGTAATTAAAAGAAATACAGATTGGTTCTAATGTTTGCTGTTTTACTTTGCATTAGTTAATATCTCTTGATAAATAGATATACTTCTTTATACTGATTTATAGTGATGAACTAAAATCTTTTGAAAGGTTTATTGCCAATGTATTAATATTTGAACTGCAGTTAACTTAGGAAGTGCATTACACTCAATGAAGCTTTAGGTTAACATTCCCAGATGACATAACCACAAGATTTAAGAATTTTATTTTCTTTCAAACTAAGGAATTCTTATTTAGTGTTTAAGGGATTCCAATCCAAATAAATATTTTATTTATTTGTATATATTTATTTATACACAGTATGGTTTCTGTTATACCTACCATAGAACTTGTGGGGCTTCTTTACCTTTCTAGAAACAGAAAGGGCTGACAGTCTTTCCTCCTCAAGTTCTAGACCTAATGATGAAACAATGAAAGGTTTCAAATAGAAACACTTCCTTTGGTTAACACATCTTTTCTAATCATTGCACCAGAAATGTACCTTTACTCTGGGGAAAGTGGCATGTGCAATTCTGCATGGTCCTTTCTATGGCAATGACAAACCACAGGGTTTGGGACTTGGTTCATGAAGACTCAACCTAAATTTTGGAGAAATGATGGGAATCTTAAATTTATGAACTTTTAATTCAGTGATCCCATTTCTGATGATCTGTCCTTAAAAGTGAGTTGAGGCCCTGGCCGGTTGGCTCAGTGGTGGAGCGTCAGCCTGGAGTGCAGGAGTCCCCGGTTCGATTCCCGGCCAGGGCACACAGGAGAAGTGCCCATCTGCTTCTCCACCCCTCCCCCTCTCCTTCCTCTCTGTCTCTCTCTTCCCCTCCCACAGCCAGGGCTCCATTGGATCAAGGTTGGTCCGGGTGCTGAGGATGGCTCTGTGGCCTCTGCCTCAGGAATTAGAATGGCTCTGGTTTCAGCAGAGCGACACCCCAGATGGGCGGAGCAGTGGGCATGCCGGGTGGATCCCGGTCGGGTGCATGCAGGAGTCTGTCTGACTGCCTCCCCGTTTTCAGCTTCAGAAAAATACAAAAAGGAAGAAAAAAAGTGAGTTGAAAATACAGGCCATGTTTCCTTTTATACGGGAATGTAAATTTATGCAGCCACTCAGGGAAACAGTATAAGAGATTCCTCAAAAAGTTAAAAGGACAGAATGTTGAAGAAATAACTACACTCCCGTGTTCATTGTAGCACTATTCATTCACAATTGCCAAGATGTGAAAATAACCTGTGTCTATCAATGGGTGAATGAATGCAAAATATGTAGTATATTTACAATGGAATATTATTCCCCATAAAAAAGAAGGGAAGCCTGCCATTTGTAACAACATAGATGGACCTTGAGGATATTATGCTAACTAAAATAAACAAGACAGAGGAAAACAGAGACTAAGCCTACGTGGTATTATATGTGGAATCAAACAAACGGACAAAAAAGTCAAGCTCATAGACATAGAGAGTAGAAATATGGTTGCCAGGAGTTGGGTTGGTAAAAGAAATAGGGAGAGATTGATAAAGGGTACTAAATTTTCACTGTAAGATGAATAAGGTCTAAAAAGCTAATGTGAAACAGGTGACTATAGTTAATACTGTATGACATATTTGAAACTTCTAAGAGTATAGTACTCTACATACCCATACACACAAATGAGGTGATTGATATGTTAAGTAGATAGTGGGAATCCTGTTATAATGTACATGAACATCAAACATCATGATGTACATATTAAGTATCTTGCAATTTGGTCAATTTTGACTCAATGAGCTAGATAAAAAAGGTTTTATAATATCATTTCCACATTATTTATAGTGAAAGCAAATTTAAAATAAATTATGTACTAAAAATTAATAGTATATTATGGTTGAAATAAAATATTTGTAGAATTTCTAATACAATGAAAAATGTTTGTTCAATTAGATAAGATAATTAGCATGAACATTAAAAAAATAACTGCTTTCTTAAAACCACAATAAATATTGAGGATTTACTTTCTACTCAATATAAAACTGAAGAATATGTTATTTGGATAATTCTAATTTTATTTTCTGAATCATGACCAAGAAAGTTTAGTTTCAAAAAATTCTTTCTACTGTATTTCTGGAAAAATTAAGATAAAGGTAGCATAAAAGAAAAGAACCCTAAAGGGTGATATTCGCATTTCTCTAGGTCTCCAAATGTCATCTTAAATAAAATTAATCTTTTTAATTCTAGTTTAAAGGACATTTTATTTACTTAAAAAGTAATACATGAAGGTAGTCCTTAAAAGCTGCTATAGAGATGACGTCAGAGTAATGGCGGGGTAGGAAGCGATACCGATAAATCTCCCCGAAAACTCAACAAGATCTTCAACCAGAAACAGAAAAACCTATACTTGGAGCCTCCAGATGCTTTGCAATACACCCAAAGGTATGGTCGAGTGAAAAATTGGCTAAATATATAACCAAACCCCGAAGGAAATAGGAGTAAGAAATGCTCCGCCTTCCTCACTAACCTAAACAGGGCGGCTTTCTCTGGTAACTGTGAATATAGAAACTGAGGCGGGCAAAGGGGGCGAATAGATCCAGGCCATGGCACAAACGGCCGAACCAGGCTATGGCACGGAGATCCAAGCCGAGGAAAAACTGATCCTGTGGCAACCGGGGCAATACAAGCTAACACTTGTGCCAAACCCAAACAAAGAAAGACAAGCGGGGTGGCCATTTTACCCGGTCTCCTGGTCGGCGTGCGCGCAGTTAGTGGGTGAGAGATTTCTTCCTAGGCCCCGGGAGTGGGTGCGCGTGTTGCCCCACGGAGAGGCAGGGTCAGAGGCCTTTCTGTGGGCCGAGGGCAGAGTCTCTGGGCAGCCCCAGCGCCCTGGGAAAGCCACAAACGGGAGGGAGTGAGAACTAATTCCAATGGTGGAGATTTTCCGTGCCGGAGGGGGTTTCACTCAGAGGGAAACGCAGCCGGTCTCATATCCTGGTCTGCGCGCGCAGATAGTGAATGAGAGATTCCTCCAAGTGCCTCGGCAGTGCGCGCCCGTGTTATCGCACAGAGGGGCAGAGTCAGGGGCCTTTGTGTGGGCCAAAGCGGAATCTCGGGCCGCCCCAGCGCCTTGCAAAAGCCGCGCACAGGGACGGAGCGAGACTCAATTCCGACACTGCAACTTTTCCATGCGGTTGGGGGTTTCAATCAGAGCGTGAGAATGCTGGCTGGATATCCTGGTCTGCGCGCGCAGACAGTGAGTGAGAGTTTCCTCCAAGCGCCCTGGAAGCGGGCGCCCGCCTGTGTTACCGGACAGAGTGGCAGAGCCAGAGGTCTTTGAGTGGGTGGAAAGCCTGCCTGATTATGCTAGCAGCTCTGACTGACTGAGCCTTACCCAGAGCCCTGTGCTGAGTGGAAATAGAGTGGGGAATTGCCAGCTCTTTGAGCCTATTACTATCCAGGCAGAGGCAGCAGCAACCCCAGAGCTGGATTATCAGGCTACTAATTGAGGAAGGAAAGACTAGGAGAAAGGCTCCAGGAACATGGACTCTCTCACTGTCGGAACCTATAAATGCTAATGAGCCTCGACTGCCAATGAGACTAAAGCACAATACGTGACATTGCCATAGAGACTTATCAACTGCAAACCTCTACCTGAGAGTGCCAAAGGGGCAGAACCCGGGGTACAGAGTCACCAACCAGGAAGAGGGAGAGAAAAGAAAAAGCAAGAAGATAACCTCTCAAAATCAAGAATAATCTGCAGACTTTATAACCTATCCCATTTTATTATATTTGTTCGTTTGTTTCTCTTATCTTCATTCTTGATACTTTTTTTCCTCCTCCAATTTGGCCAATTAACTCTCTGCTGGTCTTACTCTCTCCTCGCCTTGAACTACACTACCCATAAGTGTTACATCTCCCATTATCTTTTCTCTCCTCTTCCTTTCTCTCTATAAGGGTTGCACTCCAAAACCCTTAACTCTCTCTCTCTCTCTCTCTCCTCTCTTTTTTCTTCTTTTAGTGGTTCCCTCTTTTTTTCTCTCTCTCTCTTTCTTTTCTCCCTCTATATTAGTTTCTTCCTTTCTCCTTTACATCTCCTCTCATTCAAACCTCAATAACAAACAAATTATCTTATTTGGGACTTAAACTTATGTTTGTGGCATTTGGGGGTTTTTTTACTTCACCTTTTTAACTCACTAGCTGTGCTCCCATCCCTGGCTCTCCATATTATCTAGCTCTTGTTCCACTAAATACAATAGTAATTTTTTAATTTGTCCCCCCATTTTTCCGTTTTCCTTTTATTCCTCTCATCATAACTCTTAGACAACCAACACCTAAAAGGAAATCATTTTATTCTTGACCCAATTTTTTTCCTTATTTCCTTTTTGTGGGTCCATACGCTCTTTTTTTTTTTTTTTTTTTTGCTTTTTTTTTCTTTTTCTTTTTTTTTTGCCCCTTTATTACTTTTCCCAAATTCAGGCTCTCCATCACAGGCATTGTTTGTTATAATTCACAGTTCACCACAAGATTTTCTGAAGAAAGAGGGGAGAGGAGAGCAGAGGAAAAAAGGAGGGGAGGAATAATTTCCTTTTTTTAAAATTTTTATTTTATTTTTATTTATTTCATTATTAATTTTTTTTAAAAAAAACAACTCTTTTCGATTTTTTATTTTTTTTATTATTTCTTTAGTTTTTTTAAACTTTTTATTCTTTATTAAATCTCATTAATACTATCAACAAAACCACCCTCAGATGCCATTAAGGAAGAGAAAATCGAATATCATGGATAAAAAAGAAAGAGAGGTAACACAGCTAGATGAGGAAAAATCTATGGAGAAAAAATTTAATATATTGGAAACCTTGGAGCTAAATGACAGAGAATTCAATTTAGAAATCCTAAAAATCCTCCGAGATATACAAGAAAACACAGAAAGGCAATTTAGGGAGCTCAGAAAACAACTCAATGAACACAAAGAATATATGTCCAAGGAAATTGAAACTATAAAAACAAATCAAACAGAGATGAAAAACTCAATTCACGAGCTGAACAACGAAGTAACAAGCTTAGCTAATAGAACAGGTCAGATAGAAGAGATGATTAGTGAAATAGAAGACAAGCAACTTGAGGCACAACAGAGAGAAGAAGAAAGAGACTCAAAAATTTAAAAAAATGAGGTACCCCTACAAGAATTATCTGACTCCATCAAAAAGAATAACATAAGAATAATAGGTATGTCAGAGGGAGAAGAGAGAGAAAATGGAATGGAGAACATACTCAAACAAATAATAGATGAGAACTTCCCAAGCCTGTGGAAAATACTAAAGCCTCAAATTCAAGAAGCAAACAGAACTCCGAGTTTTCTTAACCCCAACAAACCTACTCCAAGGCATATCATAATGAAATTGACACAAACCAACAGCAAAGAAAAAATTCTCAAGGCAGCCAGGGAAATGAAGAATACAACATATAAAAGAAGGCCCATTAGATGATCATCAGATTTCTCAGCAGAAACTCTACAAGCTAGAAGAGAGTGGACCCCAATATTTAAAGTCCTGAAAGAGAGGAACTTTCAGCCACGAATACTATACACATCAAAGCTATCCTTCAAATATGAAGGAGAAATAAAAACATTCACAGATACAGAAAAGATGAGGGAATTTATCATCAGAAAACCCCCACTCCAGGAATTACTAAAGGGGGTTCTCCAATCAGATACAAAGAACAAAAAAAAAACAGAGCCACAAGTAAAAGCTCCAAGAAGAACACAATAAAACCAAATTTAAACTGTGACAACAAAAAGAAAGAGGGGGAGAAGATGGAGATTAACAGTAGCAAAGGACGATGGAGTACAAAAGTACTCACAAAATAGTTCGCTACAATGAACAGGGTAGGGACCCTTTTCATTACTCAAAGGTAACCACCATTGAAAAAACCACCACAGAAGCACATGAGATAAAAAAGATAGCAACAGAGGAAAGATGTATGGAATACAACCAAATAAAAACAAAAGATAGAAAAACGAAAGAGAAGGATCAAACAAGACACAAAACTAACAGAAAGCAAGATATAAAATGGCAATAGGGAACTCACAAGTATCAATAATTACACTAAATGTAAACGGATTAAACTCACCAATAAAAAGGCACAGAGTAGCAGAATGGATTAAGAAAGAAAATCCAACTGTATGCTGCCTACAGGAAACTCATCTAAGTAACAAGGATAAAAACAAATTCAAGCCCTGGCCGGTTGGCTTAGCGGTAGAGCGTCGGCCTAGCGTGCGGAGGACCTGGGTTCGATTCCCAGCCAGGGCACACAGGAGAAGCACCCATTTGCTTCTCCACCCCTCCGCCGCACTTTCCTCTCTGTCTCTCTCTTCCCCTCCCGCAGCCAAGGCTCCATTGGAGCAAAGATGGCCCGGGCACTGGGGATGGCTCTGTGGCCTCTGCCCCAGGCGCTAGAGTGGCTCTGGTCGCAATATGGTGACGCCCAGGATGGGCAAAGCATCGCCCCCTGGTCGGCAGAGCGTCGCCCCATGGTGGGCGTGCCGGGTGGATCCCGGTCGGACGCATGCGGGAGACTGTCTGACTGTCTCTCCCCGTTTCCAGCTTCAGAAAAATGAAAAACAAAAAAACAAAAAACAAATTCAAAGTGAAAGGCTGGAAAACAATACTCCAAGCAAATAACATCCAAAAAAAAGTAGGTGTAGCAATACTCATATCGGATAATGCTGACTACAAGACAAGAAAAGTACTCAGAGACAAAAATGGCCATTTCATAATGGCTAAGGGGACACTGAATCAAGAAGACATAACAATTCTTAATATATATGCACCAAACCAAGGAGCACCAAAATATATAAGACAGCTACTTATTGATCTTAAAACAAAAACTGACAAAAACACAATCATACTTGGAGAACTCAATACACCGCTGATGGCTCTAGATCGGTCATCCAAACAGAGAATAAACAAAGACATAGTGGCCTTAAACAAAACACTAGAGCACCTGGATATGATAGACAGCTACAGGACATTTCATCCCAAAGTGACTGAGTATACATTTTTCTCCGGTGTACATGGATCATTCTCAAGAATTGACCATATGTTGGGCCACAAAAACAACATCAGCAAATTCAGAAAAATTGAAGTTGTACCAAGCATATTTTCTGATCATAAAGCCTTGAAACTAGAATTCAACTGCAAAAAAGAGGGAAAAAATCCCACAAAAATGTGGAAACTAAACAACATACTTTTAAAAAATGAATGGGTCAAAGAAGAAATAAGTGCAGAGATCAAAAGATATATACAGACTAATGAAAATGACAATACGACAAATCAGAATCTATGGGATGCAGCAAAAGCAGTGATAAGAGGGAAGTTCATATCACTTCAGGCATATATGAACAAACAAGAGAGAGCCCAAGTGAACCACTTAACTTCCCACCTTAAGGAACTAGAAAAAGAACAAAGACAACCCAAAACCAGCCGAAGAAAGGAGATAATAAAAATCAGAGCAGAAATAAATGAATTAGAGAACAGAAAAACTATAGAAAAAATTAAAAGGAACAAGTAGCTGGTTCTTTGAAAAGATCAACAAAATTGACAAACCCTTGGCAAGACTTACCAAGGAAAAAAGAGAAAGAACTCATATAAACAAAATCCAAAATGAAAGAGGAGAAATCACCACGGACACCGTAGATATACAAAGAATTATTGTAGAATACTATGAAAAACTTTATGCCACTAAATTCAACAACCTAGAAGAAATGGATAAATTCCTAGAACAATACAACCTTCCTAGACTGAGTCAAGAAGAAGCAGAAAGCCTAAACAGACCTATCAGTAGAGAAGAAATAGAAAAAACCATTAAAAACCTCCCCAAAAATAAAAGTCCAGGCCCTGACGGCTATACCAGCGAATTTTATCAAACATTCAAAGAAGACTTGGTTCCTATTCTACTCAAAGTCTTCCAAAAAATTGAAGAAGAAGCAATACTTCCAAACACATTTTATGAGGCCAACATAACCCTCATACCAAAACCAGGCAAGGATGGCACAAAAAAAGAAAACTACAGACCAATATCTCTAATGAATACAGATGCTAAAATCCTAAACAAAATACTAGCAAATCGAATACAACAACATATTAAAAAAATAATACATCATGATCAAGTGGGATTCATCCCAGAATCTCAAGGATGGTTCAACATACGTAAAACGGTTAACATAATACCCCATATCAACAAAACAAAGAACAAAAACCACATGATCTTATCAATAGACGCAGAAAAGGCTTTCGATAAAATACAACACAATTTTATGTTTAAGACTCTCAACAAAATGGGTATAGAAGGAAAATATCTCAACATGATAAAGGCCATATATGATAAACCATCAGCTAACATCATATTAAATGGCACTAAACTGAAGGCTTTCCCCCTTAAATCAGGAACAAGACAGGGTTGTCCACTCTCTCCACTCTTATTTAATGTGGTACTAGAGGTTCTAGCCAGAGCAATCAGACAAGACAAAGAAATAAAAGGCATCCATATCGGAAAAGAAGAAGTAAAGGTATCACTTTTTGCTGATGATATGATCCTATACATCGAAAACCCCAAAGAATCCACAAAAAGACTACTAGAAACAATAAGCCAATACAGTAAGGTCGCAGGATACAAAATTAACATACAGAAGTCAATAGCCTTTCTATATGCCAACAATGAAACAACTGAGAACAAACTCAAAAGAATAATCCCCTTCACGATTGCAACAAAAAAAATAAAATACTTAGGAATAAACATAACAAAGAATGTAAAGGACCTATATAATGAAAATTACAAAGCATTGTTAGGGGAAATCGAATATGATATAATGAGATGGAAGAATATACCTTGTTCTTGGCTAGGAAGAATAAATATAATCAAGATGGCTATATTACCCAAAGCAATATACAAATTTAATGCAATTTCCATCAAACTTCCAATGACGTTTTTTAAAGAAATAGAGCAAAAAATCATCAGATTTATATGGAACTATAAAAAACCCCGAATAGCCAAAGCAATCCTAAAGAAAAAGAATGAAGCTGGGGGCATTACAATACTTGACTTCAAATTATATTATAGGGCCACGACAATCAAACAGCATGGTATTGGCAGAAAAAATAGACACTCAGACCAATGGAACAGAATAGAAAGTCCAGAAATAAAACCACATATATATAGTCAAATAATTTTTGATAAAGGGGCCAACAACACACAATGGAGAAAAGAAAGTCTCTTCAATAAATGGTTCTGGGAAAACTGGAAAGCCACATGCAAAAGAATGAAACTGGACGACAGTCTCTCCCCCTATACAAAAATTAACTCAAAATGGATCAAAGATCTAAACATAAGACCTGAAACAATTAAGTACATAGAAGAAGACATAGGTACTCAACTCATGGACCTGGGTTTTAAAGAGCATTTTATGAATTTGACTCCAATGGCATGAGAAGTGAAGGCAAAAATTAATGAATGGGACTACATCAGACTAAGAAGTTTTTGCTCAGCAAGAGAAACTGATAACAAAATAAACAGAAAGCCAACTAAATGGGAAATGATATTTTCAAACAACAGCTCAGATAAGGGCCTATTATCGAAAATATACAAAAAACTCATAAAACTCAACAACAAACAAACAAACAATCCAATAAAAAAATGGGAAGAGGATATGAATAGACACTTCTCCCAGGAAGAAATACAAATGGCCAACAGATATATGAAAAGATGCTCATCTTCTTTAGCTATTAGAGAAATGCAAATCAAAACGGCAATGAGATACCACCTCACACCTGTTCGATTAGCTGTTATTAGCAAGACAGGTAATAGCAAATGTTGGAGAGGCTGTGGAGAAAAAGGAACCCTCATACACTGTTGGTGGGAATGTAAAGTAGTACAACCATTATGGAAGAAAGTATGGTGGATCCTCAAAAAACTGAAAATAGAACTACCTTATGACCCAGCAATCCCTCTACTGGGTATATATCCCAAAAACTCAGAAACATTGATACGTCAAGACACATGCAGCCCCATGTTTATTGCATCATTGTTCACAGTGGCCAGGTCATGGAAACAACGAAAAAGCCCATCAATAGATGACTGGATAAAGAAGATGTGGCACATATACACTATGGAATACTACTCAGCCATAAGAAATGATGACATCGGATCATTTACAGCAAAATGGTGGGATCTTGATAACATGATACGAAGCGAAATAAGTAAATCAGAAAAAACCAGGAACTGTATTATTCCATACGTAGGTGGGACATAATAGTGAAACTAAGAGACATTGATAAGAGTGTGGTGGTTACGGGGGGGAGGGGGGAATGGGAGAGGGAAAGGGGGTGGGGTGGGGCACAAAGAAAACAAGATAGAAGGTGACAGAGGACAATCTGACTTTGGGTGGTGGGTATGCAACTTAATCGAACGACAAGATAACCTGGACTTGTTATCTTTGAATATATGTATCCTGATTTATTGATGTCACCCCATTAAAAAAATAAAATTATTAAAAAAAAAAAGTAATACATGAGTTTAAATTAATGTTGTGTATAAAAAGTGAAGGTAGATATTGTGCTAGCCTCAGTATATTTGATAATACAGTGTTTAAAAATATGGACAGTCACAAAAAGAGGGGTAAGAAACATAGAAGTAATAGATAATGAGAAATAGAGACAGAAATTGAGAGAAAATGACAAAGAGAAAGGGGGAAGATATGTATATCGTAACATGAAAAAAAGAAGTAATTTGGTTCTTATCAAAGGTTTAAGTACCACACAGAGCATGAAACATTTAGGAGAAATGTGCGAGTTTGCTTTGTTAAAGGAAAATTAAATTTTAAGCAAGTGTTCAAAAAAATCTTTCTGATGAGGCAATCTATTTGATTAAGGTTGCAGGGGCAGAAACATTAAAGCGAGGTGGTTCAAAGCACACAGGCTACCTCAGAGTGGCTTTGTTCTGAGAGTAAGCACAGAAAGTATTTGATGCACCCTTTCCAGTTCCAATGTCTACAATTTGCATTTCAAGTGAAAGTCAGGAAATACACACATCAAGATCTATTGCGTGGAACACAAACTATGCCAGCCTAAATTTTTTTTAAATGTCTGATTACTAGTTTCCTCTCTATTTTTATGTTTTCTTTTGACTTATTGAATGAGGATTATATATATATATATATATATATATATATATATATATATATATATATATATATATGCGCTTGTTTTGGATATGACAAATTTTAAAAGAATGAGAACCATGTCCAAGGACCCCATTATCACACAATCGGGGGCTGGGGCTGGTATGGCACAAATCCATCAATGTGATTCACAGCCAGTGTGTAATAGCAGGATAACACCTTAACCACTGCATGCTCTGCTGTGCCTTTTCTAACAGAAATTATGAATTAGAGATAAACAAATGGCTACTTTCTCAGCAACTCTGTAAGAAGCTTAGATGTTAATGTTTCTAACAAGGAGCTTAGAGCCACAGCTATTTTAGAGACATCAATGCTAAAAACAATAAAATGAAATGAAAATGTATTCTTAGCACTTACATGACTCACTTTTAATGGAGTTGGTCATTAACTAGGACTTCGGAACTCTTTTTTTAAAGCAGTAGTATATATCTTGGCTTCTAAAGCTAAATGCTTTGTTTCTGGGAGTCCAAGAAAATACATTCATTCTGTTACTGTAAAGGAATAAAATACTGGAACATTGATCACAGTATCATTGATGTTTTCCCCTTAGAAGGACTATGAGAAATGTGGTTTGTTGTTTTTTTTGTTTTTTTTTTTTAAATAAATTTTTATTAATGGTAATGGGATGACATTAATAAATCAGGGTACATATATTCATAGAAAACATGTCTAGGTTATTTTGTCATTAAATTATGTTGCATACCCCTCGCCCAAAGTCAGATTGTCCTTCGCCACCCTCTATCTAGTTCTCTGTGCCCCTCCCCCTCCCCTAACTCTCCCCCTGTCCTCCCTCCCCCCACCCCTGGTAACCACCACACACTTGTCCATGTCTCTTAGTCTCATTTTTATGTTCCACCAATGTATGGAATCATGTAGTTCTTGTTTTTTTCTGATTTACTTATTTCACTCCTTATAATGTTATCAAGATCCCACCATTTTGCTGTAAATGATCTGATGTCATCATTTCTTATGGCTGAGTAGTATTCCATAGTGTATATGTGCCACATCTTTTTTATCCAGTCTTCTATTGAAGGGCTTTTTGGTTGTTTCCATGTCTTGGCCACTGTGAACAGTGCTGCAATGAACATGGGGCTACATGTGTCTCCACGTATCAATGTTTCTGAGTTTTTGGGGTATATACCCAGTAGAGGGATTGCTGGGTCATAAGGTAGTTCTATTTGCAGTTTTTTGAGGAACCACCATACTTTCCTCCATAATGGTTGTACTACTTTACAGTCCCACCAACAGTGGATGAGAGTTCCCTTTTCTCAGCAGCCTCTCCAACATTTGCTATTACCCGTCTTGTTGATAATAGCTAATCTAACAGGGGTGAGGTGGTATCTCATTGTAGTTTTGATTTGCATTTCCCTAATAACTAATGAAGCTGAGCATCTTTTCATATATCTGTTGGCCATTTGTATCTCTTCCTGGGAGAAGTGTCTATTCATGTCCTCTTCCCATTTTTTTATTGGATTGTTTGTTTGTTTGTTGTTGAGTTTTATGAGTTCTTTGTAAATTTTGGATATTAGGCCCTTATCTGAGCTGTTGTTTGAAAATATCATTTCCCATTTAGTTGGCTGTCTGTTTATTTTTATATCAGTTTCTCTTGTTGAGCAAAAACTTTTTATTCTGATGTAGTCCCATTCATTTATCTTTGCCTTCACTTCTCTTGCCATTGGAGTCAAGTTCATAAAATGTTCTTTAAAACCCAGGTCCATGAGTTTAGTACCTATGTCTTCTTCTATGTACTTTATTGTTTCAGGTCTTATATTTAGGTCTTTGATCCATTTTGAATTAATTTTAGTACACGGGGACAGGCTGTAGTCGAGTTTCATTCTTTTGCATGTGGCTTTCCAGTTTTCCCAACACCATTTGTTGAAGAGGCTTTCTTTTCTCCATTGTGTTTTGTTGGCCCCTTTATCAAAGATTATTTGACCATATATATGTGGTTTTATTTCTGGGCTTTCTATTCTGTTCCATTGGTCTGAGTGTCTATTTTTCTGCCAATACCATGCTGTTTTGATTGTCGTGGCCCTATAATATAGTTTAAAGTCAGGTATTGTAATGCCCCCAGCTTCATTCTTTTTCCTTAGGATTGTTTTGGCTATTCGGGGTTTTTTATAGTTCCATATAAATCTGATGATTTTTTGTTCCATTTCTTTAAAAAATCTCATAGGGATTTTGATGGGAATTGCATTAAATTTGTATATTGCTTTGGGTAATATGGCCATCTTGATTATATTTATTCTTCCTAGCCAAGAACAAGGTATATTCTTCCATCTCATTGCATCTTTTTCAATTTCCCTTAACAATGCTTTGTAATTTTCATTATATAGGTCCTTTACATTCTTTGTTATGTTTATTCCTAGGTATTTTATTTTTTTTGTTGCAATCGTGAAGGGGATTATTTTTTTGAGTTCGTTTTCTAATATTTCATTGTTGGCATAGAGAAAGGCTATGGACTTCTGTATGTTAATTTTGTATCCTGCGACCTTACTGTATTGGTTTATTGTTTCTAATAATCTTTTTGTGGAGTCCTTCGGGTTTTCGATGTATAGGATCATATCATCAGCAAAAAGTGATACCTTTACTTCTTCTTTTCCGATATGGATGCCTTTTATTTCTTTGTCTTGTCTGATTGCTCTGGCCAGAACTTCTAGCACCACGTTAAATAAGAGTGGAGAGAGTGGACAACCCTGTCTTGTTCCTGATTTAAGGTAGAAAGTCCTCAGTTTTATGCCGTTTAAAATGATGTTGGCTGATGGTTTATCATATATGGCCTTTATCATGTTGAGATATTTTCCTTCTATACCCATTTTGTTGAGAGTCTTAAACATAAAATTGTGTTGTATTTTATCAAAAGCCTTTTCTGCATCTATTAATAAGATCATGTGGTTTTTGTTCTTTGTTTTGTTGATATGGTGTATTACGTTAACCGTTTTGCGTATGTTGAACCATCCTTGAGATTCTGGTATGAATCCCACTTGATCATGATGTATTATTTTTTAAATATGTTGTTGTATTCGATTTGCCAGTATTTTGTTTAGAATTTTAGCATCTGTATTCATTAGAGATATTGGTCTGTAGTTTTCTTTCTTTGTGCCATCCTTGCCAAGTTTTGGTATGAGGGTTATGTTGGCCTCATAAAATGTGTTTGGAAGTATTGCTTCTTCTTCAATTTTTTGGAAGACTTTGAGTAGAATAGGAACCAAGACTTCTTTGAATGTTTGATAGAATTCACTAGTATAACCGTCTGGGCCTGGACTTTTATTTTTGGGGAGGTTTTTAATAGTTTTTTCTATTTCCTCCCTGCTGATTGCTCTGTTTAGGCTTTCTGCTTCTTCATGACTCAGTCTAGGAAGGTTGTATTGTTCTAGGAATTTATCCATTTCTTCTAGATTGCTGTATTTGGTGGCATATAATTTTTCATAGTATTCTACAATAATTCTTTGTATATCTATGATGTCTGTGGTGATCTCTCCTCTTTCATTTTGGATTTTATTTATTTGAGTCCTGTGCCTTTTTTCCTTGGTGAGTCTTGCCAAGGGTTTGTCAATTTTGTTGATCTTTACAAAGAACCAGCTCCTTGTTTTATTGATTTTTTCTATAGTTTTTCTGTTCTCTATTTCATTTATTTCTGCTCTGATTTTTATTATCTCCTTTCTTTGGCTGGTTTTGGGTTGTCTTTGTTCTTCTTTTTCTAGTTCCTTAAGGTGTGAAGTTAAGTGGTTTACTTCGGCTCTCTCTTGTTTGTTCCTATATGCCTGAAGTGATATGAACTTTCCTCTTATTACTGCTTTTGCTGCATCCCAGAGATTCTGGTATGTCGTATTTTCATTTTCATTAGTCTGTATATATCTTTTGATCTCTGCACTTATTTCTTCTTTGACCCATTCATTTTTTAAAAGTATGTTGTTTAGTTTCCACATTTTTGTGGGTTTTTTCCCCTCTTTTTTGCAGTTGAATTCTAGTTTCAAGGCTTTATGATCAGAAAATATGCTTGGTACAATTTCAATTTTTCTAAATTTGCTGATATTGTCTTTGTGGCCCAACATATGGTCAATTCTTGAGAATGTTCCATGTACACTAGAGAAAAATGTATACTCTGTCGCTTTGGGATGATGTGTCCTGTAGATGTCTATCATATCCAGGTGTTCTAGTATTTCGTTTAAGGCCACTATCTCTTTATTGATTCTCTGTTTGGATGACCGATCTAGAGCCGTCAGCGGAGTATTGAGGTCTCCAAGTATGATTGTATTTTTGTTAGTTTTTGTTTTAAGATCAATAAGTAGCTGTCTTATATATTTTGGTGCTCCTTGGTTTGGTGCATATATATTAAGGATTGTTATGTCTTCTTGATTCAGTGTCCCCTTAATCATTATGAAATGACCATTTTTGTCTCTGAGTACTTTTTCTGTCTTGTAGTCAGCATTATCAGATATGAGTATTGCTACACCTGCTTTTTTTTGGGTGTTGTTTGCTTGGAGTATTGTTTTCCAGCCTTTCACTTTGAATTTGTTTTTATCCTTGTTGCTTAGATGTGTTTCTTGTAGGCAGCATATAGTTGGATTTTCTTTTTTAATCCAATCTGCTACTCTGTGTCTTTTTATTGGTAAGTTTAATCCATTTACATTTAGTGTAATTATTGACACTTGTGGGTTCCCTACTGCCATTTTATAAATTGCTTTCTGTTAGTTTTGTATCTAGTTTGATTCTTCTCTTTTGTTTTTCTATCATTTGTTTTTGTTTGTTTGTGTTCCATACTTCTTTCCTCTGTTGCTACCTTTTTTAAGTCATGTGTTTTTGTGGTGGTTTTTTCTAGGGTGGTTACCATTAAGTAATGAAAAGGGTACCTACCATATTCATTGTAGTACCCTATCTTATGCGTATTTCTGCACTTCATCGTCCTTTGCTACTGTTAATCTCCATCCTCTCCCCCCTTTTTTTCCTTTGTTGTCACAGTTTAAGTTTGGTTTTATTGTGTTCTTGGTGGAGCTGTTACTTGTGGTGTTGTTTTCTTTTGTTCTTTGAATCTGGTTGGAAAATCCCCTTTAGTATTTCCTGGAGTGGGGGCTTTCTGTTGATAAATTCTCTGATCTTTTCTGTATTTGTGAATGTTTTTATATGTCCTTCATACTTGAAGGATAGCTTTGATGGGTATAGTATTCTTGGCTGAAAGTTCCTCTCTTTCAGGGCTTTAAATATTGGGGTCCACTCTCTTCTAGCTTGTAGAGTTTCTGCTGAGAAATCTGATGATAATCTAATAGGCCTTCCTTTATATGTTGTACTCTTCTTTTCCCTGGCTGCCTTGAGAATTTTTTCTTTGTCATTGGTTTGTGTCATCTTTATTATGATGTGCTTTGGAGTGGGTTTGTTGGGGTTAAGAAAACTCGGTGTTCTGTTTGCTTCTTGAATTTGAGGCTTTAGTTCTTTCCACAGGCTTGGGAAGTTCTCGTCTATTATTTGTTTGAGTATATTCTCCATTCCATTTTCTTTCTCTTCTCCCTCTGATATACCTATTATTCTTATGTTATTCTTTCTGATGGAGTCAGACAATTCCTGTAGGGCTTTCTCGTTTTTTATTATTTTTGAGTCTCTTTCTTCTTCTCTCTGTTGTGCCTCAAGTTGTTTGTCTTCTATTTCACTAATCCTATCTTCAATCTGGGCTGTTCTGCTAGCTAAGCTTGTTACCTCGTTTTTCAGCTCGTGAATTGAGTTTTTCATTTCTGTTTGATTTGTTTTTATAGTTTCAATTTCCTTGGTAATATATTCTTTGTGTTCATTGAGTTGTTTTCTGATCTCCCTATATTGCCTTTCTGTGTTTTCTTGTATATCTCTGAGTATTTTTAAGATTTCTATTTTAAATTCTCTGTCATTTAGCTCCAAGGCTTCCAATATGTTAAGTTTTTTCTCCATAGATTTTTCCACATCTATTTGTGTTACCTCTCTTTCTTTTGTATCCATAATATTCGATTTCCTCTTTCTTATTGGCATCTGAGGGTGGTCTTGTTGATAGCACTAATTAGAATTAATAAAGAGTAAAAAGTAAAAAAAAAAAAAAAAAAAAAAAAAAAAAGGTAAAACACCCCACAAAAAAAAACAGTAATAAGTTATTATTTCCCCCTTTTTTTCTCTTTCCCTCCTCTCCCCTCCTCAAGGAAATATCGTGCCTATAATGGAGGGCCTAATTTTGGGTGAACAGTTCAAGGGGCAAAAAAAGGGGAGTAGGGACCTACTAAATGCAAAAAAAAAAAAAAAAAAGGAAGAAAATTTTAGACAAGCATAAGATGATTTGCTTGTGAGTGATGGTCAACTAAGAGATATAATGAGAGGGATAAGAGGTAACCAGAAAAAAGGACAAAAAAAGGAATAATAAAGAAGAAAAAAATAAAAATAATAAGTAAAAATCTGTTGTATTAAGTGGAGCGAAGACTAAATACAATGGAGACCTTGGGTTGGGAGGACCCAAAATGCCACAAAAATAAACAAACAAGAAAAAAACAAAAACAAAAGCGAAAAAGAAAAATAAAGCCAAAAAAAGCCTTGAGTCCCAAATTAACTAATTTGTTCGTGATTGAGGATTAAATGGGAGGAAAGTAAAACGAGAAAAGAAAAAACGAATAGAAAGGAAAAAATAAGAAAAAGAGAAAAACGAAGGAAGAAATAAAAAAGGAAGAGAAAAAAACAAGATAAAGCAAAACAAAAAACAACAAAAGAGGAGAGAGTGAGAGTTAAGTGTTTTGGAGTATAACCTTAAAGGAGGGTGAGGATGAAGAAGAGAAATAAAATGTAACACTTATGGGTAGTGTAGTTCAAGAAAAGGGAAGCATAAGATGGGCAGAGAATAGAAGGACCGAGTTGGAGGAAATAAAGGCAATAAGATAGGAGAAACAAACAAAAACAACAACAAAAAAAATTAGTGGAACAAGTTGTAAAGTCTGTGGATTTTTCTTGATTTTGAGATGTTAACTCCTTCCTTTTTCTTTTCTCTCCCTCTTCCTGGTCGGTGACTCTGTACCCCAGGCTCTGCCCCTGTGTCACACTTAGGTAGGGATTTGCAGTTGATGGGATTCTATGGCAATGTCATATAATTGGCTTTAGTCTTGCTGGTAGTCAAGGCTTGTTGGCGCTTGTAGGGTCCAACGATGAGAGAGTTTGCTTTCCTGGATTCTCTCTCCTAGTCCCCCCTTCCTGAATTAGCAGACTGGTGATCCAGCTATAAGGCTGCAACTGCTTCTGCCTGGGGAGTAAGAGGCTCAAAGAGCTGGGAAATCCCCACTCTATCCCCACTCAGTGCAAGGCTTTGGGAAAGGCTCTGGCAGTCAGGGCCTCCAGTGTAATCAGGCGGGGGTGGGAGTCAATTGTTGTCAAGGTGACTGTTCAGCGCCTAGCATTCAGTTGGACCTCTCAACCCAGGCTTTCCACACTTTGTAGCCTGTTTTGGCTGGGAAGAAGAGGCACTAGTCTCTGCTTGCGACTAGTGTAGTATAGATCTTATTATCTGCCAAGTCCTTCTTGTTAGCGTTTATCCCTGAATATGGAGGCTCTATCAATCAGAAGTTGCCCCCGCCCCTTTAGCTAGAGGCACTAAAAAATATCACGCCTCTTGTCTTGGGTCGCTGAACTGAGAGAGATCTTATCAATTAGAACCGAGGGTGCGCAGATTTCAGGGGTTAAGCTAATTTCAGTGATTGGGTCGCAGCTGTGCTCCCGAAGGTATTTTAGGCTGCCTGCGCGCGCCCCTCCCCCAACGCTTGATTGTTAGCTTGAATGGCTGGGTGAGGTGCCCCGCCCACGGAGAGAATCTCCCAAGTAGGGAATACCGCCCTGGGGCCTCTCCCGCTCCCCCTGCTGCTGGTGGCTGGGGCGCACGGGGTGCAGGATGATGGGGCACCCTGGGTGTGCGGGCCAGCAGGGCGCTCTGGGCGCATGGAATGCCCAGGGTACACGCGCGAATGGGGTGCCCCGGGCACCGGTGGCTGGCGACTCTCACTCGCAGTGCGCGGGCCACTGGGAACGTTAGCGGTGCTCGCTCTGCAACCGGACCGGGTGCGCGCCAGTGGCTGCTCGCCGCTCCGGAGTGTGGGCGGTACTCGCTCTGCAACCAAACCGGGCGCGCGCCTGCCGCTGCTCGCGGCGGCTGCTCGCGGCGGCTGCTCGCGGCTCCCAAGTGTGGGCTGACTCACCACAGGCGCACTCCCTCGCGGCTTGAATGAACATCCCTGCGGTAGCTTCCTCCACACCCTCGTCTCTCAGATTCAAGTGATAACAGTCCTTTCGCTTTCAGTTTGTGTGGAACTCCGGAATGCTCCGAGGATAAATTTTCCTGTTTCTAGTTGATAAATTTGTTGTGATTTTGGGGAGATCTGTCAGACGCGCTGCTCACGGCGCCATTTCCGTGACGTCACTCGAGAAATGTGTTTTTATCATTAGATAAGACCACCAGAAAAATAGCAGGATTGTTTTGGTGTGTAATAAATACAGAATCTAAATATTTTTCACCCATGTTTTGTTTTAAATTAATGAATAATTATTAGTATAATTCTCATATTAGAATGTTAGGACTCTATTATGAGCTGGTGTAGGCATTTATTAATTTTGTAATTTTTTTTTAATAAGGAAATGCAACAGCTTGTATGGTCTAATCACTTGACCAGTAGGTGGCAGCATAGCTCTTTGGTTACTTGGAAGAAGTGGTTTAAATATAAAGTAGTCAAAGAACTCTCCTTTCTAGTGATTAAAAAAAATGTTACTATATGCCTCATATGTTTATTTTTACTCTATATTCAAGCATGGATATCTATTTTTAGGTCTTGGTTTTACAGACCTAAAATTAGCCCTTTTATATAGATTCCGGTATATATGCTATTATTTATAGTTTCCTTTCCATTTTTAAATCATAACATTTTAGAGCCTAGAGAAATATTGCCAAATCCTCTGCTTCACCCTTATCATATCACAGATTAGAAAAGCATAGAGTCCCAGGAAGATGAAGTGATGAGTCCAAGTTCTACCACAGGGAGTTTCATGAATCAATTCACCTTCCTTTCTCAATAAAAACTTACCTGGAACAAATTCTCTTTTGCAGAAATGTTGAAATCTGAATTAGAGAATATAAACAGCTTCTTATGTTTTATTTTGTTCATATTGTGAAGTAAAATGTTTCTTCTTCTTCTTCTTCTTAGTTTGGTAAGGTTGGTCAAATTGTATGGAAAGGCCATTGATAAATGGCAGCATTTTAACTCACCCCTGATATTCATTTTATTCTTTTTTCTTTTTTGTGATAGATACACAGAGAGAAACAGAGAGAAGGACAGATAGGGACAGACAGACAAGAAGGGAGAGAAATGAAAAATATCTATTCTTGTTGCAGCACCTTAGTTGTTCATTGATTGCTTTCTCATATGTGCCTTGACCGTGGGGCTCCAGTGAGCCAGTGACCCCTTGCTCAAGCCAATGACCTTAGGCTTTAAGCCAACAACCTTTGGGTTCAAGCCAGCGACTGTGGGGTCATGTCTATGATCCCACACTAGAGCCAGCAACCCTGTGCTCAAGCTGGCAACCTCGGGTTTTCAAACCTGGGTCCTCTGTGTCCCAGTCTGACACTCTATCCCATGTGCTACCACCTGGTCAGGCTCACCCCTGATATATTTAATCCAACCACAACGTTAGATTGGGTGACTAGGTCAATGCCAACTGGTCTGACCATTTTAAATGATGAGATACCATCTTAGTAACCACTTGTTTCCAGTTTTTCAGAATTTTTATGATTGTTGTTCAGATAGTATCTCTTTAAGCATAAAGCTGAAGTTGTGACCAGGGGCAGGGAGGCCCTACACAAACCACCCCTCTTCTCCTTTCTAGAACCTTTTCAGGCTACTCCTTCTGTGCCCCTTTACTCCCAGCACATGGCTGGAGGCAGCTCTGACAGGCGCTGAAAGTGCTCCAGGCCAGGCTCAAGCTTTCAGTCACTAAAACACTCTGACCCCAGATATTTCAAGGCTTGCTTGCTCTTCGTCTTTAGATCTTGACACAAATATTACCATCGCAGTGAAAGTACGTGAGGTTTCTGGTCATCTTACTCAAAATTGCAGCAACTGCTCCCTTGCCCTTTTTCCTCCAAGTTCTCTGACTTTTAGTAGTTCTTGTGGTTACTTTAAATTTGAGAACATGGCCCTGGCCGGTTTTCTCAGTGATAAAGCATCAGCCTGGAGTGTGGATGTCCCGGGTTCAATTCCCAGTCAGTGCACACAGGAGAAACGACCATCTGCTTCTCTCTTTTACTCTCTCTCTTCCCCTCCCACAGCTATGGTTCAGTTGGTTTGAACACATTGCCCCCCCTCCCCCCGGCATAGAGGATGTCAAAGCTTAGTTGCTAGCATGGCCTCCGATGGGTAGAGCATCAACCCCAGATGAAGGTTCCTGGGTAGACTTCAGTTACGGCACATGTGGGAGTCTGTTTCTCTATTTCTATCTCACCTCCTCTCACCTGAAAAAGAAGGCAAAAAAAAAATAAATAAATAAATTGAGAACACTTATCCCAAGTTACCAAAGAAGTATATACTGTTATCAAAATTGGCAAACAATATATATTCTTTGTTTATTTATTTGTTTATTGTCATCCCTCTAGAATATAAGCCTCAAGAGGCCCTAAATTATAGCTATCTTTTTTTTTCTTTTCTTTTCTTTTTTTTTGTATTTTTATGAAGCTGGAAACGGGGAGAGACAGTCAGACAGACTCCCGCATGCGCCCGACCGGGATCCACCCGGCACGCCCACCAGGGGCGATGCTCTGCCCACCAGGGGGCGTCGCTCTGCCGCGACCAGAGCCACTCTGGCCGGGAATCGAACCCAGGTCCCCCGCACGCCAGGCCGACGCTCTACCGCTGAGCCAACCGGCCAGGGCCAATTATAGCTATCTTTTTTCACTCTGTATCTCTAACACCTAGAATAGATCCTGATAAATAATAAAAACTCAATAAATTGAATGTTGACTTTATTATTTGTAACAATTGTGGGGTCCTTCAAAGGGAGTTATAAACCAAAGTGAATGTGACTTTTTAAAGTCTGGTTAGCATAGATCTTAATTCCTGATTTTTTATAGTTCATAGAAAGTATCATAAGCCTTGCTTTCTTGAATTACTTCATCTTTGTAAGTAATTGATGATTATTGCAAGTAAAAAAAGTGAAAACACTAATAGTCTATTCCAGATACCTGGTGAATTTCTTTTTTTCCTTCTTTTTATTCTATTTCTTGTTTTCCTCTTCTGTTGTTTTAATAATTATATGATAAAGTACATGAATGAATTAAAACTAATGAAGACTGAGTTTGCAATCTTAATAATCTTGAATTTAGATAGATAAAATAAATTACAGGGTTTGTTTTTAATCCTGACTTATGGTATTGACCTTGACAAATTTTAAATGTGCTACCCAAACTAAGGTGAGCAACTCTTCAAGTTTTGTGTGCATACTTTTATATGACTAGATGAACTTTTGATAGTAAGAAGGCTTATTTTCATGACTAATTGCATATCATTGGTACCTTGTGACTTTGTGACTGTACAACCCCTCACCTAGGCTACATATCAGTTACAAGTGATGTCAGAAGAGATAATGCTATTAACACGTGAGGCATTTTTTTTCTGTTAAGTGAATATTGATTCAGATTTTGTAGGGAGATTTTTTGTTACATGAAATACTGTTTTAGGAAAAAAATAGACTCCAGAGCCTTTGCTTTGGGGTTATTCAAGATTCTCATTAATGTAAAAGGCTGTAACCTATAGCAATAAAAAGATGTTATGCAAACCAGACCAGTTTACATTAAACTCACACCACACTATTCATTTTCTGTAAGTTCAATAATATGAACATTTTATTATGAAAGAATGAAATTTTACATTCAGAGACACTACCTATAAACACATTAATTGTTCCAATCATGGAACAATTCCTTTCTGATGCTGTCACCAAGAAAGAACTAATAAGAACTCAATGTCACAAAAATTAAAACAAAATATTGTATATTTCCTCATTAAAATCATGAACATTAATATTGCTCACAGTAAACTATTTTTGCTAAAAATGGTAAGGAAAATGAAAAAGTGGATCAAGGAGATGACAAGCAATTTTACATCCTTAGGCATATATGACTACTTCCTTCAGAAAACAGAAAAGGAGAATGAGAAATGAAGACATACCAAAATCTTTAAAATCATTCTATCTTGCCTTCAAATAAGACCTGAATACTTTGTATAAGAATGCAATCAGCCACTAGCCAGTGTCTCAGAATGTTGAAGAAATATGGTGCAAAAAATACAAATGACAATAGAATAAAAAATCCTATTATTATCTAAAATTTGAAAATAAAATGAATTTAAGAAGAAAACATTTATATTACAGAGACATACTATTTTTGTGTTGGTATCTACCATGTAAATGATCATATGGTACATTGTCACTTTAAATATTTTAGAGGTAAGGTCTGAGTAAATTAACCATATGATGAGGAAAATGCACCAGTAGACTACCTGTAGTTTTGTTTGTACAACAACAACACACACGTAGAACTGATGCCTCTTATTTTAGTCATTACAATCTGTAACACCTCTAAACATAAAATGATTATCCATAGATAGACTCCTTCAGTTCCAGCTATGCTAAATCACAGTTCTCTGGGAACAAAGTTTAAATGGCACTTGGACTCTGCATGACAGAGATCATGCAAACAATACACTATTTTCTGAAAATTTTAAATATTTCAGACCCCTAGCATGAAGCTTTCCTCATACAATAGCAATAATAATTTCTTTAAATTAGGAACTTTAAGTCAGTTATGACTTATATAATAAAGTTATTAAAGATTATATTTCTGACCAAATGTAGATATAACATTTATTGAAGAAATTAGGATTTTAATATATTTTAAATCATGTTGCTTTATTATTTTTTATTTATACTAGTGTAGTACTCAACTTTTTTTATACTAAGGATTTGTTTGTGTTTCTACACTTTCCCATCCAATACACTGTGACCTTGTTGGGCAAAGAAACCATGGCTTTTGCTAACTTTGTATTTCAGTAGCTAGAAGCGGCTGGCATAAGGTATTATTCAATAAATGTTATTAACCATATCATAAATATTGTTCAGTGTGTATTCCCTGTCAAATTTGTTTGAAGTGTACAAAGACAAATAACAAATGAAATAACCATTCAAACTATTTTACTTTATGTGATAGTTATAAAGTTTTAAAAATTATTTAATCACTTGCTTTTTATTTCTTTCATCTTTATTATTAATGACAATACATAAAAAAGTGAAACCAGGTTTTGAAGACATGCAATTTAAAGGGCTTCTTCTTCACAGTGATTTTATAAACATTTATAAGAAAAATATAAAAATACTAGGGATTATATTAGGACATTTTGAAAAACTGATTTATAGTTGCTAGACTTACTCCTTTTTAAAAAATTCTTTCTGACCAGCAAGCAAAGACTTCTGAAATCAGGTTTTGTGCTTTCTGATGTTTCAAATTACAATTAAAATAAATACATACTTTTATGTTGCTTGCCAAAAAATAACACCAACATAAAAAAGATTTGTTTCCATCATGTTTTCTCTAAAGTCAAGACCCTCTGTCATCATATTTCTGTGTAATATCCAAAACACAAATCCAAGTGAGGAAATGATCACATTTCTTTGTTAATATACTATTATTTGGTTAAAATAAACCACTTTTTTTTATAGAAATATATATGTAGATATAGGGTCTTAAAAAAAGAGGGTCTTGAGAAAACTAAAAAGGAACAGAGTATATGCTTATATCATTACACTACTTTTAAATGCCATTTTAAAAAGAATGAACACAAATTCTAGAGATGAAGAATAATAAAGAAAGAACTAGCAAGCACAGGAAATAGAGTGGACCAAATAGATGAAAAGATTAGTGATATCAAAGATAAAATCTAGAAATGATACAGAGGAAAGATAAGAGAGATTTGAGCATAAAAAGAAATAAAATAAATCTATGAGAAATGTAAGAATAATATGCATATAAAAAAAGAAGAGAGAAAAAGGAAAAGAGAGGCTATTCAAAGTAATAGTTTTTGAGAACTTCTCAAATCAATGGAAAGAGCTACATTCTTGAATCCAGGAAGCAAATAGAACACTTAGTTATCTCAATCCAAAGAGGCTGTCTCCAAGGCAGCTTGTATTAAAACTGTAAAAAATTAATGACAAAGAAAAATTCTCAAGGCAGCCAGGGAAAAGAAAATAGTAACCTATAAAGGAAAACTAATGAGGTTAACATTGGACTTCTCAGCAGTCTACAAGCCAGAAGAAAGTGAACCCAAACATTCAAATGTTGAGAGAGAGAAATTTCCAGCCAAGAACAATATATCCAGCAAAGTTATCTTTTAAATATAAAGAAATAAAGACATTTCCAAACATACAGAAGCTAAGGAAATTTATCATAAAAAAACTCCATTGCAGGAAATACTCAAGAGGTATTCTACTTGAAACAAAGAACAAAAGGTCACAAAACTATGAATAAGATGACCAGCAAACTTATAGCCTAAACAGGAATAATTTATGACAACCAAAATATAAAAGGGGAACAAATAAAGGTATGAATTTGCAAAGGAGAAGGGAGATTAGGTAAATTAAAAAGAAATAAACACAACTACATATATTAATCTCTTTTTTATAAACTTAATACTAACTACACACACACCAAAAAACCCCAAAACTTAGACATTTAGCTTAAAAAAGAGGAAACAGAGGTAAAAAGAATGGAACACCATCAAACAAAAACAACATAAGAACACAAGAGTAGGGAACCAATGGTAGCACAGAGCTACCAGAAAACAGAATATATAATGACTACAGGAAATCCTCACATTTCAATAATTACCATATATATAATTACCTTAAATAGGCTGAATTCACTAATAAAGAGGCACAGAGTAACAGATTCGATCAAAAAGCAAAATCCAACCATCTATTGCCTTCAGGAAACATATCTAAGCTACAAAGACAGGTTAGACTCAAAGTGGAAGGGTGGAAAATGATTCTCCAGGCAAATAATATTCACAGAAAAGGAGGTGTAGACATACTTATAACTGACAATACAGATTTCAAGATAACAAGAGACAAAGATGGGCATTTTATAATTATAAAGGACACATAACACTTTTTATGATATATGTATCCAAACAGGAAACACTGAAATATATAAAGCAACTATTAACAAAATTAAAGGGAGAAACAGACAACAACACAATTATACTTAGGTACTTTAATTCAACCCTAGATATATCATCCAAACGAAAATGAATAAAGAAATAAATGACATATTAAACTAGATGGACATATTGACATTTACTGAGCCTTTCATCCCAGAATATCAGATTAAACATTCTTCTCCATTGCACATGAAATGTTCTCAAGGAAAGATCATGTATTTGGTCACAATACTATCCTTAACAAATTCGAGAAGATTGAAATTATATCAATAATTTAAAAATCAATTACAAAAAGGTAATAAAGAAACCCACAAATATACAGATATTAAACAACATGCTACTAAAAATGACTTTTGTTTCAAAGAGGAAATAAAAAATGGTACCAAAAGATATATAGAGACAAATAAGAATGACAATATAACATGGCAAAACTTTTGGGATGCAGCAAAACCAGTAATAAGAGGAAAGCATATATCATTACAGGCCTATCTCAAGAAACAAGAGAGATCCCAAGTAAATAACCTAACATTATATCTTAAGGAACTGGGGGAAAAAAAACAAAGTAACTCAACATCATCAACAGAAGAGAAGAAATAATAAAAATTAGAACAGAACTGAATGAAATAGAGAACAAAAAGACTACAAAAAATTAATACAACAAAGAGCTTGTTCTTTGAAAATATTAATAAAATTGACAAACTTCTGGCTATACAAACTATGGAAAAAGTTAGAAAAGACTCATATAAACAAAATAAGAAATGAAAGAGGGGAAGCTACCACAGATATCACAGATATACAAAAGATCCTACTAGAATATTACACAGGCTGTACTCCACCAACTTCAATAACCTAAAAGAAGTGGTAAGTTCCTAGAAAAATATAATCTTCCTAGAAAGACACATGCACCCCTATGTTCATTGCAGCATTATTCACAATGGCCAAAACATGGAGACAGCCAAAGAGTCCTTCGATATGAGGATCGGACAAAGAAGAAGTGGTACATGTGAGTACTGTGGAGTAATTAAAGCATACTATACGCAGGGGTCTCCAAACTTTTTACACAGGGGGCCAGCTCACTGTCCCTCAGACCATTGGAGGGCTGCCAAATATAGTGGTCCTCTCACTGACCACCAATGAAAGAGGTGCCCCTTCCAGAAGTGCAGTGGGGGCTAGATAAATGGCCTCAGGGGGCCGCATTGCGGCCCGCGGGCCGTAGTTTGGGGATGCCTGCTAAAGTTTTACATGTCTTTTTATCTAAACCTAAAGATGAATAAAACTTTGTGTTTTTATATAAACTTACAATTCCTCCTGTCTTAGCAGGTCAGGTCTGATATAATATTGTTGTGATCTTGTTCAGCATATCCACTGCTTCTGTCTTCTGCTAATCTTTTCCTGCTTCCACCGCCAACTCATATTTTCTGTGTCTGTTACAAAATGGTTACTTCTGTTAAGTCTATTTGTTGTCACTTAGAGGGAAGACGTTAAAAACAATCATTTACTTTATTTCTGAATAGTTTCCTCCTCATGTTATTTATTTTACTGAAGGAATTCTAGAAATTAAAAAGGTGTTTTGTAGATTATAACATGTATCTCTTAGAAATTTGAAGTTGTATGTTGCTTAAAAATGGTTTGAGTACCTGACACTTGCTTAAGAAAACTATCAAAAACTAACTTTAAAATCATTGTTAAAGGCAATGGCCTGACCTGTGGTGGCACAGTGGATAAAGTGTCAACCTGGAAATGCTGAGGTCGCCGGTTCAAAACCCTGGGCTTGCCTGGTCAAGGCACATATGGGAGTCGATGCTTCCTGCTCCTTCTTTCTGTCTGTCTGTCTGTCTGTCTCTCTCTCTCTAAAATGAATAAATAAGAAATATTTTTTAAAAAATCATTGTTATCATTATCCTTGTCTCATTAAATTTGATTTTCTTTGATGGCAAAAATATTGACTGAGAACAAGTTCATAAAATATCATGAAACTACAAATACTTATATCAAAGGTATCCATGACTTACAAATAAGAATTGCCAACAAATTAAGAACTATTCAAGAAACATGACTTTCAGGTTTTCTTGGAAAGCAAAATTAATTGAGACTGTAGTATGTTAACAAAACCACCCTGACACTAAAATGGTTAATGTGTGAGGTGGGAAAAAACATCAGCGCTGCTTAGTGTCCTTAAAACACAAGTGCTTTAAATAAGAGTATTTGGGCCATGTCTTCTCAATGTATAACCTAGCAGTTGATTTTATTTCTTTATTTTTCATTGTATCTTTAAAAAGATTTACTTAGCCATTTCATCTCTGTATTTGGCTATGCATGTGTGATTGACTGATGGTTGGTGACAACTCATAAATTGCAGTTCATGTCAAATCGGGGTAAAGTGAAGTAGAAGGAATCTTGTCATTATTACTTGACCTTTAATACAACTCATCAGGCTGCCACTTCATTTTGGGAAATACTGAGAAATGCAGTGCCTGCACTCAAATTATATTTGAAAAAAAAATAAAAAAAGAGTTCTCTGTTAGCACACTTAATGTTCTTGTGTAAGTCCTGGTTTCCTTACGCTGTTGTATCTATTTGTGATCATATAAAAGAATTATTCTTGTCCGTGAGTTTTTCCATCTGTAACAGTAATTTCCACATTACTAGTGTGTAAGTGGAGGGACATAGCTTGACTGACACACTGTCAGTTAAAGTAATAGGAAATGACTAGAAACAGCCAATAACAGACAAGAAGGGTTTGCCAGTGCCTCAATGCTAAAAAAACCACAAGTGTTTTACCTGTCACATGTAAAAATATAACTGGGAGAAGTTTAATCATTTACTCATTTAGATTCATTTCCTCATTTTCAAATCAGTAAAATATATTTCAGTATATTGGAAAAAAGGGAAACAATCATTAAGTTAATTTTGTGGGAATCAGATTGCAAGAGTATTTAATAAATGTAAGTATATTTTAGTCTAAGTTATTTACAATAGTAAAAGTTGATGCAACACTGGTGATAACTTCTAAGGAATGAGACCTAAGCTAATAACCTCTCTACCCAGAAGCATTAATAATAAAATTGTGAATAAAACATTTGTCCAGTATTTTTACATAACTAAATAATACTTCAGACAGTTACTGAAAAATAACATTTTCAAACGTACAATGAATCGTTTTACATCTGTTTATTTTTAAAGAGATCAGAATATAAATTTTTATTTAAAATTGAAGAATTCAGTATTTCTCTAATGGCCACTATACATTAAATGGAACTAAATTTGCCTTTTCGGTTTGGACAGTATTAAATTGCAGAAAAGACAGGCGGCGAAGGTTTCCGCACTTTGGATCGCAGCTTGTGGCTGACTGAGTTAGAGAGAAAGAGAACAAGCAGGGGATGCCCCACACACACTCAGGCTCTCTGGCTGGGAAAGCCTGCCCCAGTGCAGGAGGACGAAGTCAGATCACAGAGCAACAGGGCCACTGAAGTGGTCAAAATCAGTACAGCAGGTCCTTGGGAGAAGAATGTTCATTGGGAAACGTCTCAAAGATCTGCAGGTGGTTCCCAAGCTTTCGTGACTGAAGGACCATTTGCACAGTGCAAAGGAGACTCCTAGAAGGATAGGAGGGAGTCATTGCTTCGGGTGGGCCAAGAGCTGAGAAAACACCAGGGACTGTGGAAACAAAGACATTGCTGTGCAAGGCCAACCAGATGGCGGGGACCACCCAGAACTCCTTGGATATTCAGTTGAGACTTTTAGACACTTCAAGTCTTGGGAGAAGAGAGTATAGCTTTGAGTATGAACTATACCCTAGGGTTAAGGAAAACACTAAAGTAGATAGTCTTTAGGCAGCCCCAGTAAGCATTCTACACAGAGCTCCCTGTTTCAGAATGTTTCCAGGAAAACCCATGTAGAACATATGAACATTAAAATGATATGTGCAGGAAGGTGGCTTTTCAGGTATATTGTGGCTATTTTTGAAAGGGCAAACTTTTCAGTGGACTGAGTAGTGGATCTAAGAGAATGTAATGTAAGAGAGTGTCTGAAATGGGCTAGATCATGAGAAAAAAATAGAGAAACTGCTGAATTTAAGTAATGAACACCTTTATGAAAAATATGTTTCAGAAATGCACTTTAAATCACTTAATCGGAGGTCCAGTTCATTTGTAAAAACACTTATTTGAAAAGAAAGTGGAACAGAATCATTTTACAATTTGACACCCAGATCCCGTGGCTGCCAGGAATACCCTGACATTCCAGCATGGAAGCCAATGTACATTTAAGGAGAGCCAGGGGGCCAAGCTGGTGCAAGAAGAATGTTGGCAACTACTTTAACTGAACTCTTATGCCTGTTTGCTTTTGCATCATAAGAAAAAAAAGAGAAAGCTAAAAATAGACATTTACAGGAGAAACACTTCTGTTGTGATATCGTGTCATCTGTGAACTCATAATCCTTCCCTCTGGGCATGTGCCCGTGCCCTCTTTTCTGAGACAAGAACTCTGGAGTCAGCTTAGAATCTTGTTTGCATAATCCTCATATATGTTCACTACAGTCTTCCCAAACTGTCTGCCGCCTCTGTGTTAACAATTTTTTTTTTTTGTATTTTTCTGAAGCTGGAAATGGGGAGGCAGTCAGACAGACTCCTGCATGCGCCCAACCGGGATCCACCCAGCATGCTCACCAGGGGGGCGATGCTCTGCCCATCTGGGGCATTGCTCTGTTGCAACCAGAGCCATTCTAGTGCCTGAGGCAGAGGCCATAGAGCCATCCTCAGTGCCCGGGCCAACTTTGCTCCAATGGAGCCTTGGCTGCAGGAGGGGAAGAGAGAGACAGAGAACAAGGAGAGGGGGAGTGGTGGAGAAGCAGATGGGTGCTTCTCCTGTGTGTCCTGGCTGAGAATCAAACCCAGGACTCCTGCACTCCAGGCCGATGCTCTACCACTGAGCCAACCGGCCAGGGCCTCTGTGTTAACATTTAAGTTTCATCTTTCCCGAAGTCTCACTGTCCTTTCTAGGTTCTGGTTATCCTTGTTGGCCAGATTATTTCACAGTTTTCTGAAATCAGGTATCTTCCAAACTAACCTCAAAATTGTTCAAAGAATAAACCATCTCAATGCGCATCTCATCACGTGATCTCCCCCATAACATACGTGTTCAATGGCTTGCATTTTAAAGACTCATCCAGGTTCCCTTGCACAGCATAGAAGGTGCTAGTACTGTCTCCCTGGGCATTTGTCTTCACATCAACTCTGTGGCCCAACTCTATCATCTACTAGTTCTAGTTTTCTCAGTGGTGGGCCTACTATGCAACAACGCCTCTTTCTAGACAATCTACTACTGCTGGTCTCAAAAATTAGTGTCTTTAAGATTGCTGTTTAGAAAGAAATTGTACTACTTTGGGACCCCTGAGCTTTATGATGTGCAGGCAAGGTGCTTAGCTTTATTAGTGTTTTTCTCACAAACTCTTGCTCAAACAGATGCAGCGCCCTGACTCTGTTACTCTTAAGTCTCCTTCTTAAGAGCTCCTATATGTCCCCTAAATTTTTTTATAATAGCATTTTTTTTGCAACAGAGACAGAGAGAGACAAACAGAGAGAGACAGACAGACAGACAGGAAGGGAGAGAGATGAGAAGCATCAAGTCTTCGTTGTGTACCTTAGTCACCTTAGTTGTTCATTGATTGCTTTCTCATATGTGTCTTGACCAAAGGGGCTATAGCAGAGCTCACAGTGATCCCTTGCTCAATCCAGTGAACTTGGGCTCAAACCAGGGGCCATAGGGTCATGTCTATGATCTTACACTCAAACCAGTGGCCCTGCGCTTAAGCTGAATGAGCCTGTGCTTAAACCGGCAACCTCAGGGTTTCGAACCTGTGTCCTCTGCGTCCCAGTCTGACATTCTATCCATTGCACCACCACCTGGTCAGGTTAGAATAGCATTTTTAAATTAATTTCTTCTCATATTATCTTTATTTTTCTCCTTGATGACATTTAAAACATAAATATTTGAACATATCTGAATGAAAAATTGATGTCCATCCAATTTTTTAAATATTCATATTAAGCTCATCTATGTAGCACCATTTTATTTACTATATTAATGAGTTACTTTAAAATGACATTTAATTTAGAACAGATAAATCTACACTATCATTTCTGTATTATGGGCAAATTTGCCCTCTAGTGAATATTTGCAGTGCCTGCAGCTAGAATGAGGGGTGGTGGAGCTACTGGCATCCCGCAGATGGAATCCAGGGAGACTGTTAAATATCTTGCAATGTACAAGAGAGTCTCCTACAAAAATGACTTGCCCACCCCTCTATGTCAATAGTGTTGAGGATGAGAACCCCTGATCTATAAGGAAACAAGTGACTCTTAGGTTCGGCATTGACCTGTCCAGGTTCAAATCCTGTCTCCACGTAGAAAGTCTCTGTGTTACATTGGGCAGTTTACCTGTTTTTCAGTTTTCTTTTAAAAACTGGACGTAATGACTCATACACAAAAGCTTATCAGAATTAAATGCTTAGAATAGTACCTGTACGTAGGTAACAATTAAAAATGCTAATTATTATTGTCATATATTATCAACAACATTCTTGCTTATGAATATGTGTGATTCTTTTAATCAGAAAATTGTAAAATTAAAGCAAATTTGCCAGAATTCAGTTGTTTCAATATTCATTTATATCTGGTTGTGATTTTCTTTTGTTTTAATTAAATGCCACCTATGTTAGCCAAAATGAAATTCATTGTGTTTTGTTCTTCTCTTATCTCCAGCCATACCATCACTAGGTATAAATTTTTAGGACTTCAGTTGACATAACAAGCAAAAGCTGTACCAAAAAGATGAAACATCTGGTGTTCACAGAAGGCAAAATAATATATAATTTGAGCTAGGCTGAAAACCTGACATAGTTGTATTAATTCTGATGAATACCATGAGATTGCAGAGATTATTTTTAATTTTATTATTTTATTTTTTTTAACAGTAACAACACTAAATTCCCAAGCAAAGAAATCATTTGCACTTTTGGTTACAAAATATAAAATATAAAAGTCTGTACTCAGCGTATTTTCAATATTATAACTGCTGGCCCTGGCCGGTTGGCTCAGTGGTAGAGTGTCAGCCTGGCATGCAGAAGTCCCAGGTTTGATTTCCGGCCAGGGCACACAGGAGAAGCGCCCATCTGCTTCTCCACCCCGCCCCCTCTCCTTCCTCTCTGTCTTTCTCTTCCCCTCCTGCAGCCGAGGCTCCATTGGAGCAAAGTTGGCCCAGGCACTGAGGATGGCTCCATGGCCTCTGCCTCAGGCACTAGAATGGCTTTGGTTGCAACAGAGCAACGCCCCGGATGGGCAGAGCATCGCCTCCTGGTGGGTGTGCCGGGTGGATCCCGGTTGGATGCATGCGGGAGTCTGTCTGACTGCCTCCCCGTTTCCAGCTTCAGAAAAATACAAAAAAAAAAAAAATTATAACTGCTGTCTTGTTTTTCTAGTAGTATTAAAGATCCTATAAAAGATATAATTTCCTAGAAAATGCTTGCATACTCTGGTATGAACAGATAAACTATTACAAAACAAATAATTTTGCTCTCACACAAGTACTTACTAAATTAATATAAATTTAAAGTTAAAGTTCTCCTCCCCTGAAATAATGGACCCCATGGTATATTTAGCTTTGTTTCTACTTGGAAAAAAATATATAAATTTTATATATATATATAAAATTTACTGGCTATTGTGGCATTGGGTACAGGAAAGAAAAAAATGTTTTTGGAACTCTTTTTATAATAAATATGCAATTTATCACATTTTAGAGAATTTCTAGGGAAATATATATATATATATATATTATACACACACATATATATCTTTCTTAATAGTCAATAACAGAAACAATGAGAACCATCACTTAACTTTGAGTGAAGTTTATTGAGTGCTATGTGAGAAAAATGTGGGTCATTTCTCAGCCTTTATTAGACTGCATTTTGATTTAAAGAAGCTTTACCCCACTGGAACAGAAACATTGTGTTCTAAAAGTGATATAGTGCGTTTGACCATTATATCATTTAAAAAAACTATAGATGACAGACAAATATTTCACAGGACTATCTAGTATATAATAGATATGGCTAGATATTTGACATGATAAATTTTTTATCATCAATGTTGATATTCCAAAACTATAAAACTTTACGGACACAATGAACAAATAGAAAGATGACATTTGAAATAAGAACAGCAACAACAAAAAGACCTAATGGCATAGTTTTTTTGTTTGGTTGGTTTTGCTTTTTTTTTTTTTTTTGGTCCAGAGCTCAATATATGGACATAGCATTTATGTTTCCTATCTCCCCAAACCACTCTACAATTAAATTTAAAGATCACTTGCTCTGAAGCCCTGGCCTGTTATCTCAGCAGTAGAGCATTGTCCTGGTGTGTAGATGTCCTGATTCAATTTCTGGTCAGGGCATACAGAAGAAGCATACATGCTTTTACACCACTGCTCTCATCTCTCTCTTTCCCTCCCATAGCCATGGCTCAAATGGTTCAAACATAGTTGGCCCCAGGTGCTGAGCATGGTCATGGCCTTGCCTTAGGCACTAAAGTAGCTTGGTTGCCGAGCAATGGGGCAGTGGCCCAGACTGGCAGAGCTCGGCTGGTAGGAAGCTTGCCAGGTGGATCCCAGTTGGGGTACATGCAGGAGTTTGTCTTTGCCTGCCCATTTCTCACCTAATAATAAAAAAATAAATTAAAAAATCACTTGCTCTGAGCAAAGAAAATGTGATGTGGAAACACTCAGCCTAATGAGAAGCTCACGTAGCAAAGAACTGAGGCTTCTCTTGTGACTAGCCATTGAAGTCCTGGGGCATCCTGCCAATAGCCATTAAAGTGAGCCATCTTAAAATCAGATTCTTCAGCCCCAGTCAAGATGATGTAACCTTGCCCAACATATAGCCGCAAACTCATAAGACACATTGAGTCAAAACCACCCAGTTAAGCTACTTCTGAATTTATGACCCACAGAAACTCTGAGATAATAAATGTTTGCTGTTTTAGCATACCAGATTTGAAATAACTTGTGACATGGTCATAGCTATTCAAGACAGGAATAAAAGAAGAAAACATCACTGCAGATGGAAGCTGGTAACATAATTTAAAAACTGTAAGGCAAATAAACAAGGGATACAACATAGAATATAGGTGGGATTGAAGAAAAAATAAATAATTGAAAGTTAATTAAAGAACTTAGAGTCTAGAACATCCTCTCCCTAACCAAGAACAGAACAAAACAGAGTGTTGTCCCTTGTCATTCTGATAGAAGACGGATGGCTTGCTGTATGGAAGACTGGTGGATTCTAGGACCTGAGGCACAGCTGTGAAAGGAGTGACAGAATTAAATCAGTCATTTAACGGAAGCTTACTTGGTGATCAGCAGGAATCCAGTCTGAGTTTCTTGATCAGAGGGTCCTCAGTTACAACACAGTTCTGTTCCTACAACAGTGACATAACTTGAATTTTGGTGTAAGTCGAAACATGCCCTAGCCTAAGTCACTTACCTATCCTAACATAGTTGTAAAATCATAATCTAGACATAAAAACACAATTGAGCCACAGAAAAAAGAAAAGGACATAAATATACTGTATTGTACACTGTACTATATATTATTCCGTCATGCAACCAAACTAGTTGGCCCATGTAGTCTGTAAGTACCACACTAACAGTTTAAGCTGAAACACTCACATCTCTTTTATTAAGTTTTTATGGGAGTGAGCATCGTAAACTCGAAATGTTGTGTCAAGACTGTCGTAACTCTAGGATCCCCTGTAGTCTCCCAGAATTTTTAAAAATTTAGAGTTATAACTTCTACCCACCAGAAAAGATAATTGAATGTTTACTTTCTTTTGGAATCATTCACTCAGCACAAGAGAAAGAATACTTTTGGTGGAGTATACAGTTTCACAGTGAAATGACCTCGATTGTTGGATCACTCTACTCAGCTCGAGACTGTGGTAAGCAGAATTCTAAGATGACTCTTGATGGCCCACAAGTGTTTATAACCCCTTCCTCCGAGCCTTGAAGGGATCTGTGAGTGTTATGGGCTATCACTCCAGTGATAATATTGCCTCATTTGATAAAGGTAAAATGATTTTGCAAATGTAATTAAGGCATCTAACCCACTGACTCTGAGTTAATTAAAAGGTAGAGTCTCCTGGGTGGGACTGACCGAAACAGATGAGCCCTTAAAGAAACTTAAAGCAGCCTCCAAGTGGCAAGCTGCCATGTTGTGGAGAAGGCCATGTTTCTAAGACCCAAAGGCGGACTTCAGGTTCTGAAAGCAACCCCTAGTCAGCAACCATCCAGAGAACTTGGACCTCCATTCTATAACAGTGAGTATTTCTTCAGTTGAATAATGCTGATTGTACAAATGAGCTTGAAAGGAGGTTCTTTCAGAGTCAAGTTTGGGCAGAAAACAGCCCAGCCAACACCTTCATTTGAGCCTCGTGAAACCTTGAGCAGAAAATCGTCTGAGCTGTGCTCATAATTTCACCTACAGTACTGTGAGATTATGAATGGATGTTTTTTTAAGCTGTTAAATTTGTGGAAATTTGCTGAGTGACAATAAGAAAAAGAACTGAAGGTACACACTGTTGGACAATTCTGCCAATTCCAACAGAACTACCATCTAGTGCTTTGCTTCTGTTTAATCTGAATAGGTAATAAAAAATTATTAGACTTTAAGACAGACATTAATCATAGACAATGAAATTATTTTCTCAGAATTGAAGTATATGAGTGTTCACATTAACAAGTTGTTGGTCAAATAAGTTTGTAAATATGCTGTATATGTTTGCTCGCTTATAGCTTGCATTGGGTGTGGGAGACAGGCTGTAAACTGGCAAAGTCCTTATAGTCTAAGGCTTAGTTTTAAGACTAAGCCTTTCCTACCTTTTTAATACTAAGATCTTTTCAACATTCTTATAATACTAAGAACTTCTCAAAACTAAGCTTTTCCCCACACCCTTGATTGTTGCATGATGGAGGGTGGTGCACTTTTATGAGGTATCCCATTTATGCCTCAGATAAATGACTTTGTATCAGAGACTTCCTCATTGAATATTGGCTTAAAGGCTTTATTTTCTACACTATAAAATGAGGCAGACTGGGGGCACTCTCTCTTGGTTCCTGTCATCAGCATTGCAGAAGAGAGGCAGCCAAGATGGCGGAGTGCTGAAAGAGAAGCCTATTTGTGCAGAGTTTGTGCAGAGAGAAGGAGATGGGGAACAGAGGTGAATAAGGCCAATGGGGCCTTTGATTTTAGGAAAACTCAGATGAGTCAGTGGCTTTAGGAGCCTGATGGAAAGGGAAGTATTTTCCCACTGTGTGTATTTACTCGCCCACTGGGTGTGAGCTAGGATTAAAGGTAATGGCCCACTAGTTTTGGCTCTGTTGTTTCATTACTGTCTGTCCAAATCAAACGTTAATCTGCACTGGCCAGGCGGCTTTGATGGTGGCTGCGACTACTGGCTCTACACAAGTCTATGAGGTATCTAGTACAAATGGACAAGATCCAAACTAAATCAGTATGTTATAAAATTTCAGAATACAGTGGATAAAGAGAAGATCAAACTAAGCTGCATTAGATTTTCAATAATGTATGTAAGTAGAAGATAAGAGAACAAGTACTTCATATAACGAGAAAGTAGCCACCCTGTACCCTGAGTTTTATACCCAGGATATTACAAAGTTATATCCAAGTTTATACCAAACTAAGAATATTGTATTATAATAGAAGAAACAATTTTTTGTGGTGGTCATGAATCTATTCAAAATATTACCTCCTATTCTAAGGGAATGAACAGAAACTGCAGGGATCCTTCATAATATTATGGTATTATATTAGTAATTTTATATCATATACAGGTTTATTTGTATTTAGAAGACTGGAAATGATTATAAATATATATTTATCTACATTGTGCTTTTCAAATATCTTACTGACATGGAGTTTTTCTCTCAATACAATGATAGACCAAAATATATGCAAATTTATTATAGTTTATAAAACATGTATATATGTATATGTTAAAAAAACCTGCTAAAATATATATAATAATATAATACATATATAAACTGTTACATGTATATATAAATTATATGTTATAAATACATATATATACACACAATAAATGAAAACCTACTGAAATATTAACAATGATAATCTCTACTGGGTAGTATTACTGATAGCATTTTTAAAACCTCCATATTTTCAAAATTTCTGTAATGATCACTTGCACTTTTTTTTGGTAGTAAGAATAAATAAAATAATACTATTTTCATTGTAAAATAGTCAAACAATGTTGAGATATATTTTATTTTAAGAGATGCATTTCTGAGACATTATATAAATATATTGAAAGTTTACATAATTCAAGTCTAATATAATTTAAAATTTTCTTTTGTAGAAAAGGCAATAGAGAAATACAATCTTAGAACTTAGATACATAGTTATATCTTTTTTTTTTTTTGCATTTTCCTGAACTGAGAAGCAGGGAGGCAGAGAGACAGACTCCTGCATGTGCCCAATTGGGATCTACCTGGCAAGCCCACTAGAGGGCAATGGTCTGCCCATCTGGGGTGTTGCTCCTACACAATTGGAGCCATTCTAGCACCTGAGGCAGAGGCTATGGGGTCATCCTCAGTGCTCAGGCCAACTTTGCTCCAATGGAGCCTTGGCTGTGGGACAGGGAGAAAGAGGTAGAGAGAAAGGAGAGGAGGAAGAATGGAGAAGCAGATGGGTGCTTCTCCTGTGTGCCCTGGCCGGAACTCAAACCTAGGACATCCACATGCCAGGCTGACACTCTACCCCTGAGCCAACTGGCCAGGGCCAGAACATAGACATTTTTTATCATAGCACCTTTATCTCCTAAATGTATATTTTCTCTAACGATGTTTCTTACTTTATCTAAAATAAAACTAACTAAATTAAAAGTGTGACCTTTTTCATAGAAATTTAGCATACCTAATTTAATTCTAAAGTATTTTTTGTTGCCTGGCAGCACTTTTCAGAACTAACATTGACTATACTATTTAATGAATTCTTAGATGATATTGTCATAAGATATAGCTATTTTCAAATTATAATAAAAGTGAATGTCAAAATAACAGCACAGGTATTATAAATTTTTTCTGGAAATTCTAATGACTATTAAAATAAGTATGATTTAAAAGATGTACTGAAATATAAATGGTGTTGGGAAAACTGAACACAAATATGAAAAAACTGACCCTAGACCACTTTCTTAAACCATACACATGAATAAACTAAAAATGGATTAAAACTTACATATTAGATTTGAAACCATAAAAATTCTATAAAATATATAAGCAGTAAAATCTCAGACATTTTGCATAGCAATATTTTTTCTGATATATCTCTTCAAGCAAAGGACACAGAAGAAAAAATAAATAAATGGGACTCCATCATACTAAAAAGTTTATGCGCAACAAAGGAAACTATCAACTAAATAAAAAGACAAACCATTGAATGGGAGAGTATATTTGCTAATACATCTGAGAAGGGATTAATAAGCAAAATTTATAAATAACTTATAAGCCTGGTCTGTGGTGGCGCAGTGGATAAAGCGTCAACATGGAACACTGAGGTTGCTGGCTTGAAAGCTTGAGCTAGCCCAGTCAAGGCACATATGGGAGTTGATGCTTCCTGTTCCTCCCTCTTCTCTCTGTCTCTCTTTTTACCTCTCTCTCTTTCTCTCCCCTCTCTAAAATTAATAAATAAAAAAATATATAAAGAAGTTACAAAACTCAATACTAAGAAAAATCCAGTTGAAAAATGGGCAAAGGACTGAAATAAACACTTTTTTTTTAAAGAGGACATACAGATGGCCAATAGATGTATGAAAAGATACTCAACATCACTAATCATTAGAGAAATGCAGATTGAAACCACCATGGGGCCCTGGCCGGTTGGCTCAGTGGTAGAGCGTCGGCCTGGTGTGCGGGGGAACCAGGTTTGATTCCCGGCCAGGGCGCATAGGAGAAGCGCCCATTTGCTTCTCCACCCCCCCTCCTTCCTCTCTGTCTCTCTCTTCCCCTCCCGCAGCCAAGGCTCCATTGGAGCAAGGATGGCCCGGGCGCTGGGGATGGCTCCTTGGCCTCTGCCCCAGGCGCTAGAGTGGCTCTGGTCACAACAGAGCGACGTCCCGGAGGGGCAGAGCATCGCCCCCTGGTGGGCGTGCCAGGTGGATCTTGGTCGGGCGCATGCGGGAGTCTGTCTGACTGTCTCTCCCCATTTCCAGCTTCAGAAAAATAGAAAACAAAACAAAACAAAACAAAAAAAATTAAAAGTGGTATTATCTTTTGACCCAGAAATCTCACTTCTGGGAATATATCCTAAGAATCCTGGACCACTAATTTGAAATAATATTATATATAATGTTCATTGCAGCATTATTTACAATAGCCAAGCTCTGGAAACAGCTCAAATGCCTTTCAGTACATGACTGGATAAAAAAATCTGTAGTATGTTTACACAATGGAATACTATGCAGCCATAAAAAAGAAAAAATTTTTTTCTTTTGCAACAGCATGGATGGACCTGAAGAACATTATGCTAAATGAAATAAGTCAGGCAGAGAAAGACAAGTACCATATGATTTCACTTACACATGGAATCTAATGAACAAAATGATATACTGAGCAGAATAGAGACAAACTCACACAGAGAGAGCAAGCTGACAGCTTCCCAGGGGACTGGGGTTGGGTGAGTGGTATGGAGAGATTGTGCAAAAGGGACCAAAGAAAAAGTTAAAAATTCATGAACATGGACAACAGTGTGGTTATTACAGGGCAGGGGAGCTAGGGGAGGGTATAGGGGGAATGAATAGTGATGGGTGGAAACTTGACTTGAGAGGGTGCACACACAATATGGTGTATTAAGATGTGTTGTTGAGTTGGGCACCTGAAACCTGTATAATTATGTTAACTAGTGTCCCTTCAATAAATTCAATTGAAAGAAAGAAAGAATGAAAGAAAGAAAGAAAGAAAGAAAGAAAGAAAGAAAGAAAGAAAGAAAGAAAGAGGGAGGGAGGGAGGGAGAGAGGGAAGGAAGGAAGGAAGGAAGGAAGGAAGGAAGGAAGGAAGGAAGGAGAAGATAAGGTAAGGTAAGGTAAGGTGAGGTAAGGAAAGAAAGAAAGAAAGAAAGAAAGAAAGAAAGAAAGAAGAAAGAGAAAGAAAGAAGGAAGGAAGGAAGGAAGGAAGGAAGGAAGGAAGGAAGGAAGGAAAGAAAGAAACGAAAGAAAAAGAGAGAGAAAGAAAGAGAAAGAAAAAAAAGGAAGGAAGAAGAAGGTAAAGTAAGGTAAGGTGAGGTAAGGAAAGAAAGAAAGAAAGAAAGAAAGAAAGAGAAAGAAATAAAGAAAGAAAAAGAAAGAAAGAGAAAGAAAGAAAGAGAAAGAAGGAAGAAGGAAAGAAGGAAGGAAAGAAAAAAGAAGGAAGAAGGAAGGAAGGAGGGAAAGAAAGAAAGAAAGAGAAGAAAGAGAGAGAGAAAGAAAGAGAAAGAAAGAAAAAAAGGAAGGAAGGAGAAGGTAAAGTAAGGTAAGGTGAGGTAAAGAAAGAAAGAAAAAGAGAAAGGAAGAAGGAAGGAAGGAAAGAAAGAAAGAAAGAGAAGAAAGAGAGAGAAAGAAAGAAAAAAAGGAAGGAAGGAGAAAATAAAGTAAGGTAAGGTGAGGTAAGGAAAGAAAGAAAGAAAGAAAGAAAGAGAAGAAAGAGAGAGAGAAAGAAAGAAAGAAAGAAAGGAAGGAAGGAGAAGGTAAAGTAAGGTAAGTTGAGCTAAGGAAAGAAAGAGAAGAGAGAGAGAAAGAAAGAAAAAAAGGAAGGAAGGAGAAGGTAAAGTAAGGTAAGTTGAGCTAAGGAAAGAAAGAGAAGAGAGAGAAAGAAAGAAAAAAGGAAGGAAGGGGAAGGTAAAGTAAGGTAAGGTGAGGTAAGGAAAGAAAGAAAGAAAGAAAGAAAGAAAGAAAGAAAGAAAGAAAGAGAAAGAAAGAAGGAAGGAAGGAAGGAAGGAAGGAAAGAAAGAAACGAAAGAAAAAGAGAGAGAAAGAAAGAGAAAGAAAAAAAAGGAAGGAAGAAGAAGGTAAAGTAAGGTAAGGTGAGGTAAGGAAAGAAAGAAAGAAAGAAAGAAAGAAAGAAAGAAAGAGAAAGAAATAAAGAAAGAAAAAGAAAGAAAGAAAGAGAAAGAAGGAAGAAGGAAAGAAGGAAGGAAAGAAAAAAGAAGGAAGAAGGAAGGAAGGAGGGAAAGAAAGAAAGAAAGAGAAGAAAGAGAGAGAGAAAGAAAGAGAAAGAAAGAAAAAAAGGAAGGAAGGAGAAGGTAAAGTAAGGTAAGGTGAGGTAAAGAAAGAAAGAAAAAGAGAAAGGAAGAAGGAAGGAAGGAAAGAAAGAAAGAAAGAGAAGAAAGAGAGAGAAAGAAAGAAAAAAAGGAAGGAAGGAGAAAGTAAAGTAAGGTAAGGTGAGGTAAGGAAAGAAAGAAAGAAAGAAAGAAAGAAAGAGAAGAAAGAGAGAGAGAAAGAAAGAAAGAAAGAAAGGAAGGAAGGAGAAGGTAAAGTAAGGTAAGTTGAGCTAAGGAAAGAAAGAGAAGAGAGAGAGAAAGAAAGAAAAAAAGGAAGGAAGGAGAAGGTAAAGTAAGGTAAGTTGAGCTAAGGAAAGAAAGAGAAGAGAGAGAAAGAAAGAAAAAAGGAAGGAAGGGGAAGGTAAAGTAAGGTAAGGTGAGGTAAGGAAAGAAAGAAAGAAAGAAAGAAAGAAAGAAAGAAAAAGAGAGAAAGAAAGAAAAAAAGAAAGGAAGGAGAAGGTAAAGTAAGGTAAGGTGAGGTAAGGAAAGAAAGAAAGAAAGAAGAAAAGAAAGGAAGAAAGAAGGAAGGAAAGAAGGAAGGAAGGAAGGAAAGAAAGAGAGGAAAGAAAGAGAGAAAGAAAGGAAAAAGGAAGGAAGGAGAAGGTAAAGTAAGGTAAGGTAAGGAAAGAAAGTAAGAAAAAAGAAAGAAAGAAAGAGAAAGAAAGAAAGAAAGAGAGAGAAAGGAAGAAAGAAAGAAAGAAAGAAAGAAAGAAAGAGAAAGAAAGAAAGAAAGAAAGAAAGAAAGAAAGAAAGAAGAAAGAAGGAAGAAGAAAGGAAGGAAGGAAAGAAAGAAAGAAGGAAGAAGGAAGGAAGGAAGGAAGGAAAGAAAGAAAGAAAGAAAGAAAGAAAGAAAGAAAGAAAGAAAGAAAGAAAGAAAGAAAAAAGAAATAGAGAATGAAACAGAAAGAAAGAAAAAAAGGAAGGAAGGAGAAGGTAAAGTAAGGTAAGGTGGGGTAAGGAAAGAAAGAAAGAAAGAAAAAAGAAAGAAAGAAGAAAGAAAGAAAGAAAGAAAGAAAGAAAGAAAGAAAGAAAGAAAGAAAATAAAAGAAAGAAAAAATGTACCAAAATAAAAAGGAAGGAAGTGGATATTTCTATATATCTGCTAAAGTGATACTAGTTAGTGGCAATCAGAAAAGAAAATATTTACAGTAAAGCTAGTTTGCTAGCTTTTACATTCAAAAAATTTTAATATTTAAAAAGTCATTTTATCTCCTATTGCTTTGTAAAACACCGTCACACTGCATGTGCGGAAACCACAACTCTCGCCTGTCCCTCTCGCACTCACATTTCCTTACTCTCTTTTCTCCATCGTGTGTCCTTCCCCAGTTTACCACTGAATGGTGCGTGTACTTACTTACAGTCAATGATTTTAGGATTTCATATGGGTATATACATTGAATTGCCCATGAATAAGGAAAAAATACACTAAAATGTATATAAATTATTTTCCCTCAACCCACATAATAAAAGTCACTTTATTATAATACTTTATTCAGAAGAAAAAATCTCTAAGTGCACCATAACAATTGATTGGCTCCTAAATCTGTTCCAATGATCAGAAATGAAGAATTTAGTCACAAGGAAATTCTCCTTAGAATCTGTTCTGAAGATCTACACAATTATTTTTGTTTTATTTAAATGTGGATGGAAACATGTTAACAGTATGGAATTTCATAAATTCCTATTACTGTCAATATTTCTCCTAAAATTAAGAGAAATGGGAAAGAGAGAAAAGTCCACATTTTCTTGTTGATATAACCTAAAACACTTGTTAGTATAGTGTTTTCCTTAAAATATAAGGGCCAGCTATCTACTGAGCTATGCTTTTGCCTCCTTGGAAGCAATTTTAAAAAAAATTATGGAAAATACTTATGGATTAGGAATAAATTAGTATCTTTGTGAAATGATGGTGAAAGATTATTTTCTTAAAGAAATAAACAGAACAAAAGACACCAATTAAAAAAATTAGTTAAGTATTTATGGAAAAAATCTTATTTACAAATTTCTCCCCAAAGAAGCAATTTTAAAACTTGTGATTCTATTTCCTTAAAATGTTGCCTCTTTTAACTTTTTTGCTTTATAGGAAACTGTGTCCTTGTAGCTATAATTTTTTCCCTATATTTAGTGTCATCAGATTAGTTAATTATCAGACAACTGCTATTTCCACAATTAATAACTTCCTGTCTAACCTTGCAATTTTCCATTATCATTTTGGTCTAATACAGTAATTCTACCGACAACAATATATTATAGACAGAACAAAATAATTAAAAGGATCCAAAACTTTTCTAATGACCAAAAAAAAAAAAAAGTTTAAGACATAAGCTTATTGCTATTGACATTGATGGCAAATTCTTATAATGATGATACCACAATTTTACTTAAAAACAAATATTTTCAAATATATTAGCTTTGTAAAAACTAGCAAGATTTTTTTTAAAGTAGAAATTTTAGAAACTTGAAAATTTTGAATTTATAATATTAATTGATCTGAATTGCTTTTGTCACATTTTTCAGTAAATCAACCCACATTGACACAGTAGATAGAGACCGCTGTGCATGTGTGTGTTACCAGGCTTTTTACTTTTGAAAGAAAAAGGTGCTTAACAGATGGAGCAATATTAAACTTCACTGAGAGTTGCATTCATCTTATGCACAAGTCCATGCAACAAGCAAGCCAACTTGACAGTTGAATTCCACATTAGGATAATGTTTGGAAGGGTAATCCTATTCACAGGCAGGATTAGGAGGCCTGCATCATGGCTTTGGCCTATAAAATTGTTAGCTACAAATTCAGAGCCGGCATTATCGGCTTCTTAACTCTTAAACCAGCCTTTTCTTAGCATCCTATTGCCAAGAGTAGATTATTTGCCCCATAAATCCATCTAACTCACTATATTTTTTTCTTTATAAAATCATTTGGCAAATATACCCAAAGCAATCAAATCTGCTTTTCCAAAGGATTATTTTATTCTAGATTTAATAATCACGTGTCTGTTAAAAACACAGAGCAAGTTATAAATGAAGCAGTTTTGTTTATGTGTATATATGATACATATTTAAAGAGAACCAGAAGAGTTTTATTTTTGCTGTATTTAAGGGTAAAAATATTAATCAACTGCTCATCGGAGTCAAGGTGAATGTTCTCAATTCTTTCTAGGGAAATCAAAGAAGAAATGGAAATGCCTCTGTCTAGTTAGATTTTTAAACTAGCACTTAAATCTGATTCAGTTTGTGTACTTAGTACGGGAGTTTACGTAGTAGATTAGTGGGTGTTTGTACTGAGTCACGGTGGAGCGGCGGGACCCAGGCTGGAGGGGTTAACTCTGAGGACGCTTGAGAGGGGTCCACCCTGCCTTCTCCTCTTAAATGTCAGCTAGAAGTCTGAAGTTTCAAACTGAAAAATGTGAACAAAAGTGCTTAAAAATCCAAATGTGTTTGCTGTTAGGTCTTAGTTTTCCAAATGGAGAATAACATGCCTTGAACCCTACGTCCGGGCTGGAATCTAACTTCAAAGTCTATGGATACCCGCCGTCTCTTTCCGCTGAGAGAGGCAGGTTGTCTCTGAGAACAGGTTCAAAGCCCAGGAATGCTGTCCTGCATCCAATTTGTAGCTTCCTCTTTGAGATTATTTCTTCTTTCAATTTCTCAGTGTCTTAAATTTTTCTATTTTAATATTATATTTTATTGGAGCTCAATTATTTATGACCCATCTTCAATGTTGTCCTGACACAAAATCATCTTATTTTTAATTTGGTCATATGTAATAATCTATTGACTACATTAATATTTTTAAACAAATTATTTTTATAGAGAAGTTTTAGCTTCATAGTAAAATTGAGTGGAAAGTACAGAATTCTCCTTGCTACACACATTGACTATACTAATTTTTATTCTTGTTTTAATTATATTTTTCAATTTACACATCATCAAATGTTGTTCTCATATTTCTACAGAAATGAAAATGTTTATAATGGCTATAAATATAAGGATCATCTATATTCATTTGTAGTAATTTATTGCAAATGTCAACTTTAGTGGAAGGGACAGCCAGGAATTTTAAACTCAGAAGGAGTCTTAGACTCTTTTAAGACACAGTAGGGCAGTTCCATGATGCATCTGATGTCTGCCACGGGCAGAGGGGGTAATGGCAGCCTGTGGGGCACGATTTTGCCAACCCTGACCTATCGCCACAAAACAGAAGACCAGGTTTTTCTACCCACACTGTGTTAGTTTCTTTGTTCAAAGCAGAACTTCCTCCCTCAATATTGCACACTTGTAAAAATATTTTTTAGAAAATCTAAAAGACTGGTTTTTTTCCATTACTTAGATTAATATTAAATGGCTGTACATTGTCATCTTACTTAAACAGCTGTAGTTTCTCTTTTACCACGGCTTGTGTAAGATGATATCAAAGTCACCATTTCCATCATGCATGGTCATTCACAAGGGATAACTTTTCAAATGATAATAACATTAATAGCACTTGAACTTTATTTTAATTTAGAATTTCTATACTTTTTGCATACGCTAATTCAACTAATTTTCATATCATCTGGTAACAAGTATTTTTATTCCAGACTACTGACGAAGTCACTAAATCATCGGATTAGTAAGTGATGGTGACAGAATTGCAATGTAAGATATGTGGCTCTAAAGCCCATACTCTTAGCCATGACATATACAGAGGTGATAGAAAGGAAGTCAGAGCCATCAGTCAATTCTGAATCTTCTAGTCTTCTAGTCTTCTGAAAAGAGCCAGTCAATAGCCATGTTTGTCCACTTTTTGTTACTTCAGTATGTCTCCAACATATGTGTTTTATTGGTCATTTCTGTTCAGTGCAGGCAGGGTTTATGACAACTGAGGATCTAAGAACAAATTCTCAACTTCTACCAAACTATAAAAAAAAATACTTAAAGAATTTTGATTGAGATTATGCCAAATATATGGATGCATTTGGGGATAACTAAGAAATTCATAATATGGACATTAGAATTGCTCTCTAAATTTTAGGTCCTCTTAGATTACTCTCAGAAATATTTTTAATTATTAGTTTTCATATATTATCAGAGATTTTTGTTATTTTTTTGTACTATTTTAAATGGTATTTTTATTTTATTTTCTAATTGTCAGTGTATAAAAATGCAACTGGCCCTGGCCGGTTGGCTCAGTGGTAGAGCGTCGGCCTGGCGTGCGGGGGACCTGGGTTCGATTCCCGGCCAGAGCACATAGGAGAAGCGCCCATTTGCTTCTCCATCCCCCTCCTTCCTCTCTGTCTCTCTCTTCCCCTCTCACAGCCAAGGCTCCATTGGAGCAAAGATGGCCCGGGCGCTGGGGATGGCTCCTTGGCCTCTGCCCCAGGCGCTAGAGTGGCTCTGGTCACGACAGAGCGACGCCCCGGAGGGGCAGAGCATCGCCCCCTGGTGGGCAGAGCGTCGCCCCTGGTGGCCGTGCGGGGTGGATCCCAGTCGGGCGCATGCAGGAGTCTCTCCTCATTTCCAGCTTCAGAAAAATACAAAAAAAAAAAAAAAATGCAACTGATTTTTAACTAGATTTCTTTGGCTATTCCATCACCTATTAAATCTTGCTGTCTATGAAAGAAAATATTTTTTGCATCATCTTTTGCAATAAGCATGATCTGAACTTCTTTTTCTTTTTTGATGCATTAGGTAGAACCTCCAGGAAAATGTTACAAAGAAGTGGTGAGAATGGAGATCTTGCTTTCCTAAATTAGAAGGAAAGTGGTCAGCCATTCATCACTAAGTATAAAGTTAGAAGTAGGTTTTAAAAAAGTGTTCATTACCAGAATGGAAAATTTCCCTTTTATTCCTGGTTATTTGACAGTTCTTATCATTATTAGATATTGAGTTTTGTCATGTTAATTATGTCTCTGATGATGTCATCATGTTTTTTCTTCTTCATTCTGTGAACCTGATAAATAATATATATTCTTTTGACCTTCAAATGCTAAAGGAAACTTGAATTTCTGGGGGAGAGAAAACTTTTCATGCTATATTGTTTTTACATATTACTCAAATGAATTTGTAAACATTTTTTTACTAAATATTTTTATGTCTATTTTCATAATGCTCTCCCTAAATACAGTTTCTCAACTCTGTAAGACCACCATGCATTGATCTGGTGATGCTTTTCCTGCTCTGGGCCCCAGAAAATGCCACTGAGCAGAAAGCCTGGCACTGTCCATGAATCATAGTCCTGCTGAGATGGTCAGGAATAGTTGTTAGAAACAGAATCAGTTCGACCTTTGATGTCTTATGTCTACAAACACCTAACTATGTCACTTACAGGGCAACCAAAACTAACTTTAAAAAAAACCCAGAAGTTAATAAGAATCATATTTTATTTCCTTTACATGTGATCTTTTCAATACTACTTGCAAATGCTGTAGAAAATCACTGTTTCCCATGTTTTGTCACCAGGAGTTTTGACTTAATTGTTCTATTGTCACTTAATTGAATATTTATTTATTTGCTTATTTTGTTTGTTTTTAATCTCTTCAGGTGATTCTAATGTAAAGCTGCTGTTGAGAACCACCGTTCTGAGTTCTGAGTAAGTACAGTGACTTTTGTAATTGGTTTTCAGAATTGTTTCTTCCCTATGAAGGATGTTAAATGATCTGTGCAAGTTCACATATAAAATGAATAGATAATCCTTATCATCCACTGATTGCCAGTGTTTTGTGTTCTTCTATGACATAGTCAAATGCAGCCACAGGGGAAGACAGAAATGAGGCTCAGGAAACAAACAGGTTCATTACACTCAGATGTCCTAGCCAGGAAACATGGCCTGCCATGCAGGGACACACTGGAAAGACACCAGGGAGGCCAGGAGGTAGAAGACAGAAACAAAGGGGATGGTTAAGCCAACAAGTTTCTTGGGGTTTCCACAGGAAAAGAAAGGCAGCAGAGAAGGATGAGCAGTTTTGGATTGGCTAGTTTGAATAGTTTGGGTGGGTTTGGGGATACAGAAGTAGTCCTCAGTTGCTTTGCACCCAGCCCTTAGATGATAAAGGTAGAGGAGTAGTGCCTATTGGGGGCAGAGGCCAAGTAGGAAGAATGTCTCTGGACTGGTTAGTTTGCATATAAAGGGGCATATTCCTGGTGGAGCCCTCAGCCACCTCTGTGAGAATTGCCTCATGCAAGGAGGGGCCGTCTTCCCAAACAAAGGGGGAGTTTCACCATGTCAGAATATCACAATATACAGAAAATTAAAATTATTTATAATGCACCAACATTCCTGTTCTTTGCACTTTGGAGTAATACCTTCTCAGGCCAATATTATGATATTTTATTCCCTTAGTATAGTACCATTTTTATTTTTGTACTTCTTAGTCATATAAGCTGGATGTGCTTTCAAAGGTGAAAAGTGGCCTCTGAAAGGACACCGAACACCTGACTTTGGTCCCTACTATATTACGCAATATTATTTCTCCAAATTTGTCCAGAGAGAGACCTACATCCTGTTATCTAATACCAAAAAAATTATTTCATATAGTTGAAATTGATTTCTAGCATAATTAGAATTTAACTTCTTAGAGAAGTCTGTAGGTCAAAGCCCTTTGTTGTAAACAACCAAAACGAATTTGTAGTCATTTGACAATAAAATTTATTAATTGAAAGAATATTGACTGATGCACAGGACTGATGGGCAGGAAGGAAGGTTATACGGGCTGAGAAAATAGGCGTGGTCTGAAGGAGACTCAGAGCCCGTGTAGCACCCAGACTCAAACCACAGGAAGCCTCTGAATATTGGAAGTGCCGCTAATGTTAGACACTGGAGACTGAGGTTGTCATCTCTGGCCCTACCAGCACTGGGCAAGATTCCTCCAATGTATCTTCATTACCACCTTCCTTAATATTTCTCCGTTGTTACTGCGACATACACTTAAGATTCTGTGTCTCAGACCGGATGATCTCAACCACAGGCCAGTGCTGGAGCTGCTGAGTAGGCAGGAAGTATGGGAGGCAGGAGGCTGGGCTTCTCTGTGGCAGTGGTCCATTCTCCCTGTTCACCTCACACTGGGTGAGAGGTCAGCTTGGGGTGAAAGCAGGTTAGCCCCACTCTCATTCATCCTGGTTGACTTCCAGGAAGGGGAGAATGTCAAATGAATGTGTCAGGTTGTCATGCTCACTACTATGGCTCCTTACTGAACATCATCGCACAGGACTCGGGCCCTCGTTAAGAAATCAGTCTTGGCCCTGGCCGGTTGGCTCAGTGGTAGAGCATTGGCCTGGCGTGCAGGAGTCCCATGTTCGATTCCCGGCCAGGGAACACAGGAGAAGCACCCATCTGTTTCTCCACCCCCCACCTCTCCTTCCTCTCTGTCTCTCTCTTCCTCTCCCGCAGCCAAGGCTCCATTGGAGCAAAGTTGGCCCAGGTGCTGAGGATAGCTCCATGGCCTCTGCCTCAGGTGCTAGAGTGGCTCTGGTTGCAACAGAGCAACGCCCCCTGGTGGGCATGCCGGGTGGATCCTGGTGGGGCGCATGCGGGAGTCTGTCTGACTGCCTCCCCATTTCCAACTTCAGAAAAATAAAAAAAGAGAAAGAAATCAGTCTTAATGTGCCTGTTTTCTAACTCGTATCGAAAGCCCAGTTTAAAGAAATGGTGTAAAGGAAGTTTTTTAATTTATGCTTTGAGTCTTTCCTCCATATAATCTAGATTCTACTTTTGAAATGAGTTCATTCTTTGAAAAGATACATATTCTAACTGCATTAGTTTTGTGCTTATAAAGCTATCATAATTGGGTCGTGTTTTATTTTCTGCCCTTTCCTGTTCTGTCCTAAAATTATATGGAAATCAAGATATATTTTGCATTTGTTGTAAAAATAGAGTTTAAAATTTTCTCACATCAATTATAAGATTTATTTAAATGTTTATGGAAGTGAAGGGCTATGTAATTTAGTGCAAGAAAACTAGTAATTTATTCTAAGGAACTGATACCATACCTCATTGTAAATAATATTGGAAAGCTCAGGTTCAAATATAAAGAACAAATATATTATCATTATCTTTATATAGGTTCTAAACACTTGTTATTATCTTAAAAAAACTCCAAAGATATGTAAGTTTAACTGTAAGTTCACTAAAAAAAATGATATAAATTGTTATACATGTGTGTCTTTGTGTTCCTCATAAATCACCTAAAATACTCTTTAAATATATGTGGATTATAAATGATACCTAAAGATGTCAGATGAAACAAGATAAAACATCAACTAATACACAGTGGAGTTTATTTACTGCACAGAAAAATCATTAGAATTCACAGCAATTGATAAAAAACTTGGGACTTTAACATTATAATTGCAGAGGTTTATGTTAATACTAACAAATTAGAGCTCTGGCCATTGGTTCAGTGGATAGAGTGTCAGCCCTGCATATGGACATCCTGGGTTCACTTCTCAGTCAGGGCACATAGGAGAAGCAACCATCTGTTTCTACACTCCTCCCTCTCCCTGTTCTCTCCCTCTTCTCCTCCCACAGCCAGTGGCTCAATTGGTTCGAACATGGCCCCAGGTGGGGTTAAGGATAGTGTGGTTGGAGCACCTCAGTCTCAGGCACTAAAAATAGCTATGTGGTAGAACATCGACTCTAGATGGGTTTGCCAGGTGTATCACAGTTTGGGCACATATTGGAGTCTGCCTCATTATCTCCCTTCCTCTCACCTAAATAATAATAATAATAATAATAATAGCAACAAATTAGAAAATATAAATAGACCAAATTAATTAAAAGTAAAAATTATATTGGAAATCTCATCACCCAGAGAGACTTGAGTTTTTGAATTAGCTGCTGAACCTTATATCTGTACAAGAATACCATTGAAATTTTTATAATGTTGAAGTATTCCTTAGAGTGAAATAATTAGTTGATAAAAACAATGAAACTCTCTCATCTTTAGAACTATCAGTTTATGATTATCCATTCATTCACATTAATTAAGGAAAATATAATGGGATATGAAATCAATACAGAAACCAGAGGAGGTTTCTACTGGCAAATGTAAAGTGCAGTCTAATTTTTGTTAGATTTTCAGGTAAGATTTCTAATGTATGTTTACTTATTTATGTATATCTGTAGAGCAATTAAATTTTTGCAATTTAGTAAGGAGGACAATGAATAATGAGGCATTTAATCTAATTATAATATTGTGTGGCCTGAAATGAACATTTTGTATCTAGGGACTTGGCCCAATCCTAATATTTTCCAGTTAATTATCTTATAGATTTTTAAATTTAAAGTCTGTGATGGATTCCTATCAATACATTATAGTTAACATTTCCCCATCTTTCAAATTTTATTTAAGTTCATTATTTTAAAATATTTTTCACAATTATTTTTAGAGTGAACAATGTATCAGTATATATGTGTATTTAGTGTAGCTATTTGGGAAATAGATTGAATCAAGCCAAATATCTTGTTCTCAAATAATTTTTCCTTGAGCAACATGGATCACCAAGAAGACAGGTTAAGAAAATGTGAATGAATCCATGAAAATCCATCACCATGCTGGAAGCCACAGAGAGTGCATTACTCATGGGTATTGTGTCAGTATTATCATCTGTGTTTACAAAGGACAAAATATAATTAGAATCAAATAAAATATTTTTGCTAATTTGCTCTACAACTCAACAAATTAGTTGCTAGATTGAAGTCTAATGGATAAAGTAAAAAAAACACCATTCTATTTTATTTCTTTGTTGTTTTCTGCATAGGACTTGTAATTTTTTTTTTTTTTTTTTGCATTTTTCTGAAGCTGGAAACAGGGAGGCAGTCAGACTCCCGCATGCACCCGACCGGGATCCACCCGGCACGCCCACCAGGGGGCGATGTTCTGCCCATCCGGGGCGTCGCTCTGTCGCGACCAGAGCCACTCTAGCGCCTGGGGCAGAGGCCAAGGAGCCATCCCCAGCGCCCGGGCAATCTTTTGCTCCAATGGAGCCTCGGCTGTGGGAGGGGAAGAGAGAGACAGAGAGGAAGGGGTGGAAAAGCAGATGGGCGCCTCTCCTGTGTGCCCTGGCCGGGAATCGAACCCGGGACTTCCGCATGCCAGGCCGACGCTCTACCGCTGAGCCAACCGGCCAGGGCAGGACTTGTAATTTTTAAAATGACTGCTTAGCTTATCATGCTAACAATATTAGTGAATATACAATGCATAATTTTAACAATATTAAAATGAAGAACTTTTTTTTCTTTTTTTTTTTTCAGAGACAGAGAATCAGAGAGAGGGATAGATAAGGACAGACAGGAACAGAGAGAGATGAGAAGCATCAATCATCAGTTTTTTGTTGCAACACATTAGTTGTTCATTGATTGCTTTCTCATATGTGTCTTTACTGCGGGCCTTCAGCAGACCGAGTAACCCCTTGCTCAAGCCAGCTACCTTCGGTCAAAGCTGGTGAGCCTTGCTCAAACCCGATGAGCCTGCGCTCAAGCTGGCAACCTCAGGGTCTTGAACCTGGGTCCTCCGCATCCCAGTCCGACACTCTATCCACTGCGCCACCGCCTGGTCAGGCAAAATGAAGAATATTTTTAAATAAATTTGAGATTATACAGAGCAAACAAAATTATGGTTAATGAAATTAAAAGAAGTGAGATTTCAAAAAACTGGGTGTTGTTTGTTTTACTGTTTTTCAGAATTCTTATACCTATTTAGGTATACATAAAACTAAACACACGGCCCTGGCTGGTTGGCTCAGTGGTAGAGCATCGGCCTGGCGTGCAGGAGTCCCAGGTTTGATTCCTGGCCAGGGCACACAGGAGAGGCGCCCATCTGCTTCTTCACCCCTCCCCCTCTCCTTCCTCTCTGTCTCTCTCTTCCCCTCTGACAGCCAAGGCTCCATTGGAGCAAGGTTGGCCCGGGTGCTGAGGATGGTTCTATGGCCTCTGCCTCAGGTGCTAGAGATGCTCTGGTTGCAACAGAGTGGTGCCCCAGATGGGCGGAGCATCGCCCCCTGGTGGGCATGCCAGGTGGATCCTGGTCAGGCGCATGCAGGAGTCTGTCTGACTGCCTCCCTGTTTCCAACTTCAGAAAAATACAAAAAAAAAAAAAGAAGAAAGAAGAAACAAACTAAACACTAGCCCTGGCTGGGTGGCTCAGTGTCGGCCTGGCATGTGGATGTCCCAGGTTCAATTCCCGGTTAGGATACACAGGAGAAGTGCCTGTCTGCTTCTTCACCTCTCCCCCTACCCTTATCTCTCTCTCTTCCCCTTCTGCAGCCATGGCTCGATTGGAGCAAGTTGGCTCCAGGTACTGAGGATGGCTTCATGGCCTCTACCTCAGGCGTTAAGAAGAGCTTGGTTGCTGAGCAATAGAACAATGCCCCATATGAGCAAAGCATCTTCCCGGTAGTGGGCTTGCCATGTGAATCCTGGTTGGGGTGCATGCAGGAGTCTGTCTCTGCCTCCCCTTGTCTCACTGAGTAAAATAAAAAAAATTAAATAAAAGAATAAGGCTAAACACAGATGTCTTCTTAATTTTATTTTTATATTGGTCTGTAATTATTTGTTGTAAGATCAAGTTCCCACAATGAGATAGAGATTGAGAGTGAGAAAGAGAGAGAGAGGTTGACCAATTATAACTCAGACTTTAAAAGGATGATCTCTTAAGCAAAAAGACAAAAGTTCATTTAAAAAACTGAATTATGTATATAAATATCACTTTACAAATCAGTGTTAATCTCTCTGGTTTAAAGGATTCTCAATGAGAATCAACATTAGTGACTACTGTAATTATTTTATTCAAGCAAAGATTATCAATGAACGTTAAAAGTCATTCACACAGTTTTTAAGCATCATCTATTAAATAAATAGATAATGCAAATAGAATAAATTTTTCTGTCTAATGGAAAGATGAAACAGGCAACACCAGAAAGAAAATGATCAATATGGCATCACTGATAAGGACAAAATGGCATTATGTGCCTCATAATGTTACTCCCAACAAATATTTTCAACACCCAGAAAATAATTAATTCAAATCTGATTTATGAGGAAATAATTAGAAAAACCCATAGTATATGATTTTCTATATAATATTTGGCAGAGACTCTTAAAAAAAAAAGCTTATGTTCCACATCCTACCTGGCTGAAAGAAATCTCTGGCATTATTGTGACCACTCATTATAGTTGGTCACATATAGAATTGATTTCTCACTGTGAGAAAAAAAAAAGTGTTTGAGGTGTAAGCTATCTGGTTATATTGACTCAAGCTCTCATCTTGACTTTCCAGTTCAGAGACTTGCAATGATTTCTACCATTATTGTGAATGTGTGAATTTCATGTCAGGTTCACTAGCCTCCTCATCCCTCTCACTTCACTTCCAGGGATTTCACTTACTCCCCACCCAGCACCCAATTCTTTTTATTGTCCTGGGGACCTCAGGATTAACTAGGAGGGCGTGAACATAAACTTCATTGTTTGTCTTTCATGGAAACCAACCTCTTACCCCTGCTGGCTCCCACTTCTCTTTAAAACAACCACATCTGTTCTTTAGTCTGACTGGGGTGTCAGTCCCTTGGACCGTTCTTTTCTTGTCCCCAGTGTCTGAGCCTGCAGCTTTTCTCAATTTCATGACTTCTTAGCACTGGTCTCAGAACTTATACTTGAACTGCTTTTTTCTCCAAACCCTTACCTTCTCCTCTCCCTGGACTTGACACATATACGTTCAATTGTGGATTTGTTCATCCCATAAAGTGAGCATTATTGAGGACATTTGAACCTTAAGATAAATAAACAGATAGTATTGCAAGTTCTTTAGAATGTATATCATCAAGGAGAAACCACAAATGATAATATATATGTCTGTGTGTGTAAACATATAATATACACACACAGACATATATATAGTAGAATTCACTTCTAGTTAATAATATAATGTTTAATGTAAAAACTAATGAAATGCTTTTTTACCAAACATAAATGTATTTTTAATGTGACTAAGCAGTAGGTAATTTATTGAAAGCAAAGAAAATCATGCTTTCTTTTTTTGTCTGAAAAGTGGGAATTTAAACTGATTCTGTTTGGGGGAAAAATTTGCAGTATCAAGATCCATTTGAAATTTTATGTATTTGATTCAGTAATTCTACTGAGAACATACACCAAGGAAAAATCCTGAAATGCTATAAAAATGCACTGAATGTTAAGAATAATTTAATTTATTACCTAAACTTCTCAATACTAAGACATTAGTATATAAATTAACTTGCTGGCACATGATGGGATATTAAAACTATCACAACTATTTTTACAGAGTTTTATAAAGACACAAGAAAGGATTATGCATATATAAATGAAAATAAATATTTCCCTATATCTGTATCGGATTCAAATAAATTTAAAATACTCAAAATGAAAGTACCACACATTAACAATCATAGTCTCTGAGCAGCAAGAGAGTGGGGATCTGTATTTGATTCTTTGCATTTTTCACATCTTCTAGTTAATTATAATGAGGAGGAAACATTCTGTCAGGAGCTTCAGTATGTAGAATAAATCTTGTCAGTGACATTCCTAACAATATTTGCATATTCTCTTTTCCAAATGATTTTCTTAAATGTTTTATTGAATTTATTGGGTTAACACTGGTTAATAAAATGGTCATTTCAAGTGTACAGCTCTATAATACATCATCTGTATTTTGTACTGTGTTCACCATCCCCAAGTCATTTATACCCCCTTTGTCCTCTTCTCCCTCCCCCCCACCCTTTTTCCTCCTATAATCCCATACTGTATCTATGAGGCTTATTTTCTTGTACTTAAACCCTTCACCTTTTCACCAGTCCCTCTGACAGCTGTCAGTCTGTGAAATCCAGCATACTGTGCATTTGCAGCCGTGTTACCCCCGATGGTATTTGTGCAGGCGTGGGATTTTGCTCCTCATTGATCCTGTCTGCTGAACATAGATGTGTAGATTTCAATGCATTTCTGTGAGATCTGGAAGGCCCTTGCTACACGGTGTGACTCCTTTGGGACCAGCCACAGGCCACTGGGTTTCTGGGCAGGAGGACGGGAGGCATTGCTAAGTAGCATTGCTTACTGTCAAGTGAGCATGATAATTTGATGTCAGAACTTGATCAGGCTCCTAATACCTTTCAGGTATATATCTTTCCACATACAGACACTGAAACATAAATTCAATCTTCAAGCTGTGACTCACTACACTTTACTCTGTTTCATATAAATAGAAATATTAAGACTTACATAAAGCTAAAACTCTAAATGTTTATTAAAACAGTTAGATTCTTACCTCTCCCTCTTTTTCTCTTTCTTTGTTTATATGGGTAAGCAATTCTCTTGGTGTTTACAAACTTATAAAATCTCCTGTACTTCATAGTATTGTAGTTGTTGTTTCATGGTGGCAAATGTGGTCTGAGTTCATCACAGTGTAATGCATTAAGATCTCTCCGTTGACTAAGCACCAGCAAATGGCACAGCAGCTGGTTAGGCAATATTCTAGAAAAACCTGTACATTCTGGAGAAAAAAATGAGTTGCTAAATGTTGTGACTGAGTCAGGTGTTCTTGTCAGATGTAATTAGATGAACATGGCAGCAGGTTGGTGGACAGACTTACTTGTCAGCATCTCACCATTGGCAATTGCTTTAGGGAGGCAAGAATCGCATGACTTAAACTCAGATTGAAGGAAAACTAGGAAAATAGCAATAGACCTTTCATAGCTCATGGCGTTAAAAGATCGGAACACAACAAAACACAAACCTCTTGTTACTTAAGCTGTCTTGGCAACAGTGTTCTAGTAGGATAAATTATCAATCTAGGATACATGGATGGTATGGAAATCAAATGTGTTTGCAAAATGTGTCCAATGCAGTCACTGATGATTGAAAGCATGATCGTGTTCACATTGGCAGTTACCACCTATAAAGTAAAAAAATAATCCCTGTAATACAATCATTTCTGCAGTGACCTTGTAACAACAACGATATTAGATGACTTCTGAAATTTAAAATATGACTCTCTGAGGTTCAGCACTGGCACAATGTATGTTAATTCTTATTGACACTTTTCTTCTCTTTGCAAAATATGTTACTTGCCCACAGAGGTGCCATGTATATCTTTAAAATGTACTCTTCTCTCCAGAACCTACATATGATGATTATTCACAAAGAAAAATAAAAATGTAATTGTATGATTTATGGCCACCAGAAGGCTGCAGACCTCCTGAGGACCAAAAACTCCCCAGAAGGAATCAACTGCGTCTGCCTTCTGCTCAGGGTGTTCTGTTAGTATTTATACTGAACTGGCGTATCCTGCCTCTGACTCGTTTTATAATTTCTTTTAAGAGTTTTATCATCAAGGCAACCTTGGTTTCTGCAAGTCAACAATGGAGTACCAAAGCTAACATTCAATGACCCTATCTTTATAGGTAATAAACAAGAAAGTTTTAATTTGCAAATATTTTAGCAAGCTTTAATATGCACATTATTTTCATTCGTATTTTTTTAATGAAACACCTATAGATAAGGTCACCAATTGTCCTCCTTTAGAGAGGACAGTCCTTCTTTTGTAAATTTCATCCTCCCTTGAAAAGTGTTCTCCTACATGTTCTTCTTTTCGATATTGGAAGACTCATCTATAAATGTCCGTATTCGATTGATGCGCAGTCGATCCACTTCGTGTGATGTGACGTATTTGTATTTGACATGACGATTTGTCAAGGATCAGTACAGTGCAGCAAGACGCGATTATGAGTCACATGCTTCCGCACAAGAGACCTTGAGAGAATGTGCAATATACCGAGCGCGCAAATGGCTTTGTGTACTTCTCTCTGAAACACGACACGGCACATACAACATTGTAGACTCACGATTCTTTCTTTCTCAGTGAATATTTAATCATAGACAAGTAAGCACAATTTACATTTTATTAATTCATTATCTGTTTAATAATTTCCAAATACATACAATTTTATTTACAAGTATTTTCCCGAAATTCGTGTTTTAAAGTAGAAATCTAATCTCAAATCATATCTATTAATAACACATTTTGATTAAATAGTTGCATAAAACAGACATTTTAATTAGAAAATGATAAATACACCTGAATATCACTCCAAATTAGTGGTTTTGTTTGATATTTAGTTTTGTTAATTTAGCTTCTGGAAAATTTGCCTACCATGATGTAACATTTTCAGTTCCTAATGTGCCAGCATCATTCATGTAGCTCTATATTTTATTTTTAATTTTAAAGTTCATTTAAGGTATCGAAAAATCAAAGTAGAGAAAGTGCCTTTCAAAGATAAATTGAAAAAGGAATTTCCATTCCTCATATCAAAGAAAGATACCATTGTATTCTGCAGTATTTGCAGTGGAGAATTTTGTATTGCTGTTGGGGGCAGAGCAGTGATAACAAAACACTTGACCACCAACAAACATATACAATCAGTAATGCATCAGCTTCCAATTGTAAAGTAACAAGTTTTTTTTTAATCTTCAAATTATTCTGAAGATGAAAAACAGTTGGCTGCAATGGAGGGAACATTTGTGTCTTATACCATAATTCACAAAGTTTTAGTAGTATGGATTGTACAACTAAATTATTGAAAAAGTTTCACAATGCAAAAATTTCATATGCCAGGACAAATTTGTGAGGCTATTTTGAAATCAGTATTTAAAAATTACTGTGACAAAATACTTACAAAGGACTTGAAAACTGCAGCATTTCTAACGATTTTATGTGATGCATCAAATCATAATGAAATTAAATTGTATCCAATAATAGTAAGATATTTTAAATTATTTTTTTATTTATTCATTTTAGAGATGAGAGAGAGAGAGAGAGAGAGAGAGAGAGAGAGAGAGAGAGAGAGAGAAGAGGCGAAGGAGCAGGAAGCATCAACTCCCATATGTGCCTTGACCAGGCAAGCCCAGGGTTTTGAACCGGCGACCTCAGCATTCCAGGTCTATGCTTGTTCCACTGTGCCACCACCAGTTAGGCAATAGTAAGATATTTTAATGTTACCAAGGCCATTCAAGTAAAAAAATTAAATTTAGAATCCATTGAGGGCAAAACTTCTGAAATTTTGTGAAACCATCTGTACAGAGTAATAAATGAAAACAATTTGAAATCCAAAGTTGTTGCACTAACGGCTGATAATACAAATACAAATTTTGGTGGGCGAAGATGCAAAGGCATGAATAATGTATATGTAAAATTACAAGAGTTACTCCAAAAGAAAATACTAGGAATAGGTTTTGTAATGCACATATTTTGTCAAATGCAATCAACATAGCATCATGTGCCATGCCAATTGATATAGAAGTAATAATAACTATAATTTATGCATTTTAGTCATTTTACCATTCATGTTGATACTTTAAAACAATTTTGTGAAGAAGCAAATGTTGAATACAAAGAACTTTTAGGCTATTCAAAAGTTAGATGGCTTCCTTTAACACCTGCTATAGAGCATGTTCTACAATTATTTGAGCCTCTGTTTATATTTTTTTTAAGTTTAGACAAATGTCCTAAAATCCTGGAATTGTTTTTCAATAATAAAATATCTGAGATATTAATATATTTTGTACATAATAAAGCATCTATTTTTCATAAAACAATCCAAAAGATTGAAGGTGAACACATTTCAGCTATGGAAGTTAGTCTTATTTTGAATAACTTTATCCTTCAATATAAATCTCATTTTGAAGAAAAATTTCTTCCTTTAATTATAAAAATAAAATTGTTAGACTTAGAGGAATTGAATCTGGGCATAACAGAAAAATTTATCGAAGAAGTGCAGAATTTTTACCAGACATGTTTTCAATACTATATCGAAGAATGGTTTGAAACAAACATCACAGGAAATAAAAGTTTTCAATGGTGTTTTTTTACTTCATCGCAAGTATATTGGACAGATATTGAATCTTGTCTTGAGCTTTTATCTAAAGAAATGCCAGACATCAAAATAGATGACAATTGTCTCTTTTAAGAAATTAGAAGACTGAATGTATATATAAATTCTAAAAACTTAATACAATGGGAAAATGAACACATTGAAATTAATAAAAGATGGGTGGAAATATTCAGCCAATTCAAAAATGAACATATTCCATGTGAAATTTTATTTATTCTTGTTCAATTTACATTGTGTTACCTTGGAACTAATGCAGCAATTGAAAGAGTTTTTTCAATTGCTAATGATTTTTGAAAAAGTGAGAAATCAAGATTGAATGTTGATACTTTAGCTGCAGCACTTGCCATAAAATTCAATATGAAAGATATTTCTTGTTCAGATATTTTTAATATATTGTTATAAGATGATGCATTGACAAAAAATATTTATTTGATGGAAAAGTACTTTTAGATAATATTATCTAAATGAGTACTATTTTCTTACAATTATTATTAAAATTAATAGGCATGTAAGCATAATTACAATATAAAATATTACTAATGTTTTTATTATGCATTTATATATTATAGTATATTATTGTTGCATGAATAAAATGTTTCTTTTATTTATGATATTGTTTTCTTCAATTTATTTTTGTCCTCCTTTTCATTGTAAAAAATTTGGTCACCTTACTACGGAGTGGCAGAATACAAGTGAGAAGAGTCTGGGTTCCTGAATGACTGCCTGGAACAGTGTCGCCCTGTTATACCTGCACTGCCTGCTCCCAGTTTACATGTAGGAGACATGAGTTTCCCTCTAGGTGAAGCTAATGTTGTTTTGGGTACCTGTCCCATACACCATACATCTAAACCGGTATCCTAATGTATAGGGATCCCGTTCCTATTGTCCATAACAGGATTCTGTCCAACAAATAGCAGATAGAAAAAGTTATTCAGTGCAAAGCCCTGGCCCTCAGCACAGAATCTTAGCGGGGATTTGGGGATGATAGAAGAAGTAACTCTTTTTAGGCTCATGATGACATTTCTAAGTTGTGTTAAGATGCACATATCAGAAAATTTACCTTTTTTTTTTTTTTTTTTGTATTTTTCTGAAGCTGGAAACAGGGAGAGACAGTCCGACAGACTCCCGCTTGCGCCCGACCGGGATCCACCGGGCACGCCCACCAGGGAGCGATGCTCTGCCCACCAGGGGGCGATGCTCTGCCCCTCCAGGGCGTCGCTCTGCGGCGACCAGAGGCACATACATCAGCATATTTAATACTATACGTAAAATTAAGAAATGTGTGTTTTATAATTTTACTGTATAGCAAAAATCCATCCTGCGCCTGGGTTGCAAACATCTCTGGACTTCTGGAAATGAAGTGACCGAGAGATTGCAAGCCCTTTGGAAAGAAACAGTCAAAGTCTTAGGGAAAATAAAACTAACTCAGGGGAGTTTGTCTAGACCAAGTGCCTAGCAACACAAGATTGCAGACTTCCCTTACTCTGGGTTTGATACATGTTTGCTCTTGATTAAAATTCACATGTGTTTTCCACCTTGGGTATACTATGTCCAGACTCCCATGGGCTCATGACTGACTTAAGACTGAGACAAGGTTATAAGTAAAAATGGAAAATTGTATTTTTGTTAAAATTTATTATTTAGTTACATTCAATATTTTTTTGTATTGATTTCAGATGTACAACATAGTGGTTAAACAATCATATACTTTACAAAGTGATCCTCCTGGTATTTCAAGCACCCACCTGGCCACATACATAGTTACTGTATTTCTCCATGTATAAGATGCACCTTTTTTTCAAAAATTTTGGAGTCCAATGGTTCTTATACAGTGGTTGTAGATTTTTTTTACTTGCATTGCTTGCTTTTTCATGCTTGTTTTTGTACTCATTGTTGAAGAAAGTGATTCATCATCAGACACAGATAAGGACAAGCTAATAGATGGGAGTTTTGACAGTGATGAGGAATTGTATGAATTTTATGTTGAATAAAATTTGAGTTCAATAATTTTGTCACACTTTTTTTTTTTCCAAAATTCAGGTCCCAAAATTAAGGTGCATCTTATACATGGGGAAATACGGTATTACAATATTATAGATTATCTATTTTAACCTGTAATTTACATCTCTGTAGTTATTCTGTAACTATCAATTTGTAATTCTTAAACCCTTCACCTTTTTCACCAAGCCCCCTAACCCCGACCCTCTGGCAACCATCCCTCTGTTCTTGGCATCTATGAGTCTGTTTCTATTGTGTTAGTTGATTTGTTTTGTTCTTTACATTCCACATATACGTGAAACCATATGGTATTTGTCTTTCTTTGCCTGATTTATTTCACTTAGGATAGTGCCTTCTAGGTCCATTCATGCTGTCACCGAAAGTAAGATTTAATTCTTTTTTATGGCTGTGTAGTATTCCACTGTGTATATATAAAGAAAAATTAGTAGTGTTTTGAAACTCATACAACACAGTATAACAGCAAAATACAAGACAGGTGTTTTTCATGTATTGGCATAAAACACAATACTCTATTCAAGAACAGACAAGAATATATTCTGACTTACCAGGACCCAGCACTCTTTGGTCAGAAGCATAGGTGTCAATCTCATTGGAGAGTTTCCTGGTAATAATAGTGTCCCTAACAACAACAAGGAGGACAGATCCTAAAGGCAAGTGTCACTAGTTGAGTTTCTGTTTTATAGAAAGCAGTTTAAAGACAAATGCTGATGATCATCTTCAAACACATTCATGGACCATTAGCTTTAATAAATAGGAGTGGGAGTGGACAAAAGAATATTTGTACTGTGAGCCAAGTATTTTTCCTTTACTAATTGACTTTAAAATTGTTGTTTTTAATTCTATAAATTCCAATTTTCTGTAAGTTTAAGTTAAAAATACTTTATGCATTTAGAGCAATTTTAAGTTTACAGCAAAACTGAGAGTAAGGAGCAGATATTTCCTACATAACCCCAGCTCCTCCCCATATGTAGCCTCCCTCATGATCAGCTTCACTCACCAGAATAGTACAGTTTTCAACCAGAATTAACAAACGTTGACACGTGCTAATTATGCAGTGCGTATAGTTCATTTTAGGATTCACTCTTTGTGATGTACATTCTGTGAGTTTGGGGAAATGTATAATGACATCTATCCATTCTTATACTACCAGAAAATAAAGAGTATTTTCACTGCCCTAAAAATCCTCTGTGCTCCCCTGAGTCATGTCTGCTCACATCCACAATCACTCCCACAACCACTCGTCTTGTCATTGTCTACATGGTTTTGCTTTTTTCCAGAATGTTATGTGGTTGAATGTAGGCCTCTTCCAACTGGCTGTTTTCTACTTAGTCATATGCAGTGAATGTTCATTACTTGCTAGCTCATTTCTATTTAGCTCTGAATAATATTCATTGTCTGCAGGTATCACACATTAAGCATTCATAAATCTGCTCTAAACATCTGTGTGCAGGTTTTTGTGTGGAAATAAATTTTAAACTTCTTTGGTAAAGAAAATACCAAAAAGCATGATTTCTGAATCTCGCGGTCAGGGTATGTTTAGATTTGTAAGAAATTGCCAAGCTGTCTTTCAAAGTGGCTATATCATTTTGCGGTCTTGTTCCCAAAAATGAGTGAACATTCTTGTTGCTGCATGTTGTTGTCAACATTTGGTGATATCTGTGTTCCAGGTTTAGCCATTTCTTAGGTGTGTAGTGGAGACTGTTTAACATTAAGGTAGAGCTATTTAACAGGGTGTTCATACACAGGCATTTTTGAATGGTGCCCAAACAGATGATTTGTCTGAACTGTTTGGTTGTTTTGCTGTCATGCCAACCCCTTGGTAAAGAGGTTCCATGTAAAGTCTGTGGCAGTAATTTTTAACCTTTTTTATCTCGCCGCACACATAAACTAATTACTTAAATTCTGTAGCACACCATATAATATTTTTTCCTGATCTGACAAAAAATAATAGGAGTAATTTTCATTCATCCCCATCAGATGGCTATTGTTGTGTTGTCATTTTGTTAGTTGACAGTCTAAGGGGAAAGAAGTCAGTACCCCTGACCAAATAGTCAGGTATTACATATTTTAAAAATTCTCACGACATACCTGTGTGCCTCTTGTGCCACACCAGTTGAAAATTGCTGCTCTTTTGTGATTAAGTTGGGTTATATATTATTATTTATATATAATTATATGTATGCTAGCCACATATATCCATATATGCAGTTGACCATTGAACAATATGGAGTTGAATTGTGCGGGTCCACTTAGATGAGGATTTTTCTCAATAAGTACTGTAAATGTATTTTCTCTTCCTTGTGGTATTCTTAATAATGTTCTCTTTTCTCTAGCTTACTTTATGGTAAGAATACAGTATTTAATATAACACAAAAATACATGTTAGTTAAATAACTGTGTAGGTTAACAGTAAGGCTTCTAGTCAATAATAAGCTATTAGTGAATAGTTAATTAGTTAACTAGTTAATAAGCTTATTACTTAATATTAGGCTACTAATAGTTAAGTTTTCAGGGAGTCAAAAATTATATAGGGATTTTTTACCATTCAGGGGGCAGCACCCCTAACCCCCTACATTGTATAAGAGTCAACTGTACATAGAAATTTAATATAAAGGCATATTAAATTTTAAACACTGATTTTTATCTACCAAGTTAAGAGAAGTGTTGGGTCATGCATTTAAAATAAGGAAGTAAACATACAATTTTTTTGTTCAAACGTAACACCTGTATTTCAGCTGTAATTTCTTGTCCACATTTAATATTCTCTAAAGAAGGCAATATAATATACTTCATTGAGGCAATAATTTAATTAGTTGTATCTTTAACCTCTAAGCTTAACAAGAACCCAACAGGTAAGCGTAGCTAACTACAAAAAAAAAAATTCAACATGTAAGTAATCAAATATTGTATATAAGCAGTGGCTAAGCCTCTCTTTTGGGGAGACAGAACTAGTTATTAATAGTATTCCTATTTTGCTTTCGACCTGTTAAGTTGAGCAAAATAACACGAATGAGGTTCTAGCTGAGGTTATTTATCCAAGCAAAACCAAATTAGAAAGGGTGGTGACATACATCATTGCCACTGTTACAAACAGCCTCGAAAATTTAGTCTCAGTTGAGTGTATTAAACTCTATGAATGACTGACTGGGCAGGCAAAATTATAGTCCACTAGGATAATTACAGTTCACAGTCATATCTAATGGGATCTGCATAAATCAGGGTATTGTTTGCCACAAAGTGTATTTATACTTGTCATATGATTGTAATTGGACATTTACAAAGGACCATTTCAATTTATAAACATGACTTTCTAAATGAATATTTATAAAGCACTTGTTAAAATAAATTCACTCAGGTAATTCTGAACTGTGATTTTGCAGCATGTAATATAAAGCCATCTCTTACTAAGAAAAACATCTCCTAAGCGTCTGTTGATGAGAAAGCTCAAAGTAAGATATAGATAGATAGGATCCTTTCAGCAGTTCACAGGGCAAAAATATTTCATATCTATGTATCATCAAAAAACAGTAGAGTCAATTTAAATTCTAAGCTGTGGGGCTAATTTTTTGTAGAGGGAATAACACTAAGATGGTCCATGTTGGCATGCAGGCATGAACTTATACCTGTCTGTACAAGTTATATAAAGCCTGACAAATAATTCTACTTATATTGTAGACTGTCATTAAAAAAATTGAGTAATAATTTATAACAAAAATTATCAGGAATTATGAATTAAATAAAACTTTTAAACTACCACATATTCAACTCTGGAAACCCCATTTTTTATATTCGAATATTTTTTTCATTTTACTCAGTATTTTATCATTCATTAGTCAAATTAATATTGCAAAATATACCCATTCAGAAAGCCTTTGACCATGATAAACATGAACTGTTTGGGGGGTGTAAACAACCTATCTAAAGGCCCAATTCCTTAAAATCTTTGACTAGCTACCTCCTCTCTGGCTACTTTTATTAATCTGATAATTAGTCTGTATATTGGTGACAACATTACTGGAAAATGCCCTCTCATTTGTTCCTGGGATATGGTCCATCCAAGTCTTCCTAGTTTCTGAGAAGGGCTGGACCACCAGAAGCTAAGATGTCTCCCACAAAAACAAACCCACGACAGAGAAACTTCGGTGGCCAATTCCTGTCTCCTTTCCAACATGTGGTCTGCGTGGTTCCTCTTTGGTCATCCAAAGTTGAATATCTCCCCTAGCATACTCAGGACTACACTAACATACCAGCTGGTAGAGATGGAACAAAAGCATCCAAGGGCAAATGATATGGGTCAAAAGAACATATGGCCCTTTCATTTCTATGTATAGTCCCTTTATTCTTTTTGGAAAAAAAAAATACTCCTCTACCTGACTATACCCAAGTAGTGTGGTCTAGTTTTACTCTTGAGAAATGCATTTTCTGCTACATGTACAACAAAGCTTTATCTTTTTAGGAGGAAACATCATTCTGAGATTCCTTTAGAGGTTGGAATATCTCCCACCTCATCCTAACACCTTCTATATATTATGGGTTGTTTGTTTCTTCCTGATAGGACCATATGCATTCACAGTTGTACTTAGCATTTCCTCTTTCTTCTTAGAACGTCTTTCCCATTTGGCTTTGACTTCCTAATGTAATCTTCTAATTCAATATTCAATTAAATTCATATATTGTCTTTAAACCGTTTTTTCTCTCATTCACAGTCTGTATTGTACTCTTCAGAGGAGCTCTTACATGTATGGGCCAAACTTTTTATAATATACTTAAAAAACAGTATTTCCAACTTCACTGTGGGATCCTGTGTCTGGAAGCTTGGGTATTAAACACTATAATCTTACTGCCTACATCTAATCAACATATTTTCAGTCTATGAAGGTATGAGAGGATTCTGATAACTCTATGAAAGCTCTGAGTCCTTAAAAAAAATCCTACTTGTTTTAAAACTTAAATATAGTTCCTATGTTGCATTAATCAATTAATAAAATTTGTGTAGGTCTGCAGATGAGGAAAGAAAAATATCCGATTCAGGCAATGTACATATGGGCAGAGAGCTGGAAGGGAAAGTTAGATCATGTCATCTGTCTGAGCAGAGCCTCCCAGTGCCTTCCCATATTTCAATCTGTAGTTATCTACATGCCTTTCTATCCTCTCTCCTCTCTCCTGCCTTACAAAGAATAGAAGCCCTGGTACTATATTTAATCAAACTCTTCTTCTTCAGGGCCCCTCAATGTGATTAACATTCTATCAATCAGATATACTTACATGGATTTTTTTGAGCTAGAGAAGAATAAAAAGCCATTGCTGTCTTTTGCAGTTGCAGTACACAAACATATAGGTTTCCCAGACATGACATTTGGCAGTGACTTCTAGATCTTTCCTCCATAAGCGCCTTGGGACACCATTACAATAAAACATTCAGAATGTCAAAGAAGGTGGTGGCCTTTACCGAAGCACTGCAAACACCGAGGGGAAAATAATCTATATCCAACAGGTTTATTTTTACAAGGACAAATCTCCGACCCCTTCACACTGAAGAGGATCTCCTGTAATTATCTTGCCACCAGGTGACTGGCTTGTTCCCTTGGGACACAAAGCCCTATTAGTGAGCCAGTGTTGACCTTTGCTGTTGGCTGGTTAGACACTTGACAGCAGTGGTCATGGCAGGTGAGCCCTGATAGAAGGAAGTTCACATTTCAAGTCTAAGTATAAGCCTCCCCAGGACCACCACGGTCTCACTGAACGTGAACCAACCCAGCACACTCCAGGGTAGCAACATGTTATCAATAAAATCAGGCCCTGTCAGTTCGGAAAGCTCATCTCAGACTTTTATTTTGGGGTCTACTTCCTGGCACTACTGTTAAAACACTGTATTCTGCAGAGTCTGGCAAAAAGTCCAACACCCTATTGCTTGAGAACAGGGACACAGAGTCAGAGATTTGAAACTCAGGAGACTGTCTTGTGGGGGGCTGCCTTTTAATATTCCCTGAAAAACTGCAGCAACTCACTAAAGACAGGATCAACAGTGTCCACCCCATTCATGAATGAAGATTTCAATTGCACAAGCTAGATGCTGGCTGAGAGGAAGGACCCAGTGAATAGTTGTGGAAGGAAAGAGTAAAAGAAAAGGAAAAAGGCAAGGCAAGACAAACTATAACTTCACGACCCATTACAGAAAAAAGAAATTGAATGACTATATAATTTATAACTTTTACTTGCTTTATGTACATCTTTGTGTATATTGGTCGACCTTGTAGCTTCACTCTTCACTTACTAATTCACAAACAGTATTGTTGGTTCATGTAAATTATACTTAAATGTATCAGAGGGGTTGCTAGTGAATTTAAGGAAGAACTAATATTACTTAAGGATGGGGTTGGTGATTGATGATATTTGATGTCCCTAATTTGGGGGGAAAGATTGGGAGATCTTTGTTTACAGAATAGCTCTATTATATTAGAAGGAACTGTGTTGTTTTCCCCATTACTGCAAGTGGAGACATTAACAATTGGCCAAAGTGGTGTGTACTGTACTGCTAGAGTTTCTTTTGTTCCCCTGTATTGGTTCCTAACTTCTCCTGTGCTCTTCTTTCTATTATAAGAACTTAAAGCATGGAAATTAGATTTTTCAGACTCCCTTATTATACCTAGGTTCCAGTATGTGATTCATTTTTTAACAATATGATTTTATATTTTGATTTCAATCTTTAGTTCATATGATTATCTAACATAAAATAATTTACTTACCTATTTTCAGTTTCCTACACGAGAATGAAAATTGTATAAGGCAGGGTTCATTTTTGTCAGTTTTTTTTTTCACTGTAAGACCTTTGATGCCTAAAACAGGATCTGGCACATATTAGGGGCTTAGTAATATTTGCTGATTGAATGATTAATAAATGACTGAATGTTATAGCTAAGGGGACTACAGGAAAAAAAATTATTTGATGTGATTTTGCATACTGAAATTTTTTTTTCTTTTTTTTTTTTGTATTTTTCTGAAGCTGGAAACGGGGAGGCAGTCAGACAGACTCCTGCATGCGCCCGACCGGGATCCACCCAGCACGCCCACCAGGGGGCAAGGCTCTGCCCATCCGGGGTGTCGCTCTGCTGCAACCAGAGCCATTCTAGCGCCTGAGGCAGAGGCCACAGAGCCATCCTCAGCACCTGGGCCAACTCTGCTCCAATGGAGCCTTGGCTGCGGGAGGGGAAACATACTGAAATATTTTAAATGGAACAAGAATTATCTCGAGCCTTTGGTTGCTAACACATGCAGAGACAGGGGCAAGGCTAATTTTTGAGCTCTGTAATTGTGTAAAAATATTCAAATTATATCAAAACCTCTAGCATTAAAAAAAGTACAAAAAGAAAATAAAACAAACCAGGTGAATGTGAACAAAAAGAAAAAAATTTAAATATGTGAAAAAATGTTTAAGGAAATGAAGCACATGAATTGAAAAATGGCTGTGGTTGCATCCATCATTGAATAAAAGTTAATGATTGTATAGGGTTAATTACATGTGACTGACATCTGTAGTAAAGCAGGTTGGGAGTGCAGTTTGTTGCCTGTAATCTTCTAATTCTGAACAGTGGATGTTGTTTTACTTTTTCCCTTTTACCCACATTAAACATGTTTTCCCTCTACTGATGTATGTCTTTTTCTCCAAATTCAACTCCAGTTGGGCAAAGCCCATGTATTGGTTATCTTGGTATCTCTTAAGGTACGACATAGTTCTTCTTACAGAAGAAGGAAAACTTTTTATTGGATCAAATGAAAACATTTGGTGTGCCTGAACAGCTAACTAGAAATCTACTGCACTTATGGAGTTTAATTTCATAAATGTTAATAGCACACTGATGAAGGTCATATAAAAGTACCATTAACTTAAGTAAAAGAGTAAGCTTTCAAAACAGAATCATGATTAATGTATTAACTAATTATTCTTTTCTATGGTGAACTTGTGATACCTCTCAGTATTGCCTCTCAACCAAGCACATCCTTGTAAAATAAGCATAAGAATTATTTCTTTCAAATTGTTTAAATAATTCTTAAATTAAAACATTTTATGTTATAATTACATTGTTAGTCATTTGAAAATTTCAACATCAAGTGGATATAGGTAATTTAAACAGAATTAACCCCCAAAACTGTTATTCAAACGTAATAAAAAATTCTTCATTTGGACTTGAAAGAGGGAAAATAGTACATAGCCATTTATATTTTATTATCTAACTTTTGACCTTATTTTACTTAATCATATATTTTATGTTTATTATGAATCTCTTTTAATGTAGATCAGTCTCTCTCCCCTGTAGTAACTCATTGAACTGAAAGTTTTGACATTTCTTCTTCAATGAAGCAAGCATAAAGTGTCATCAAAAAATTTAATTTACAACTCTCCTACATTTGAATGCAACTGTTTCTACATACTTAATTTAAGTTATACCACTTGTTAAATAAATCTGAATGTCATATGTGAGATTTTTGTTGATGAGATGTATTCCATGAGAGACTCAATTGTCAGTGTTAGCTTCATCAACCTGAGATTTCAAAAGCAAAAAATCAAGAACCTTTCTTATTTCACTTTTTCTGAAGAACAATTTTTGAATAACAGTTGTTAGATAGCAAGAATTACACTACTCTTCCATTTCAGAACAAAAGGCATTACTAAATGGTGCAATTTTAAGAGCAGACTCAGTACTGTTATATTTTTGTAGAAATACATCTTTAAATATTACCAGTTTTATAAATGCATGCAGTAGCTATCTATGATGCTATAACGTGTGTCACTTGGTCCTGGAGTATGGTAAGTATCCATCTATTTAAAGTTCACAGAAATGTTTTGTGTATTGTGAGGTACACAAAACATATAAAGGAGCAGTGCTGTATCTCTGCAGAAGTGCAGTTCGAGGTTTGAATTCTGAACTGGAACTCCACAGACCAAAGGGTAGAGCAAGGGTTTGGGAATCCAAGAAAAAAGAGCCTCCAGCTGGAATTCAGAGGGATGAAAAAATGCAGATTTGTTCCTCACTCGTACACATGCTCTGATCTTCTCATACCTAACTTCTCATCTTAGCTTTGGATGTCTCAACCCAGAAATCTCTGGAAATTTCACAGCACTTTTTATTTTTTCACCATGTTGAGTCATTTTCCAGGTCCTATCAATTTTATCTCTGGAAAGTTGCTTTTTATTATTTAATACAAAATATATGTAAAGTCTATATTACATTAATATTTTTATTGATTGATTTTTGAGAGAGAGAGAGTGAGACATTGATTTGTTGTTCCAATTATTTAATTATTCATTGGTTGAGTCTTGTATGAACTGACAGAAGATTGAACTTGCAACCTTGACATATCATATGATGCTCTAACCAATTAAACAACACGGCCAGGACCAGGGTTCTACATTATTGTTTAAAATGGTGTTTCTTAATTTTATCATGTGTACCTTTATAGCATGATGTTTTTGGAATCCATTGATCTCTGAGTTTACCCCAAACCCCAGCTCAAAAAAAAAAAAATAGTCCCATTGTTAAAGTAAAATACAGAAATCATTTCATTCTACAATACAATGTCATCAGGTATATACATGAAAAAAATAAATAAAAATAAATTTAAAAGAAAGTGGCAGAGAAATCCAGCACTATGTTAAATGCCATTTTTCTTAACAGAGAATATTCATGCACTGTCAAGGGGATGCAATAGATGAGTTAATATGTTTTTACATATTTAATTTATTTGATCCTATGAGGTCTGACAGTTATTAAGCCAGTAATTAAGAGACATTATGTAATTACATTTAACTTGTTTTCATATATGATGTTTAATTTAAAATGTGATTTTATTATGCTTTTTATGATAGATATTTAGAGTCAATTTCAAGAGAGAGTGAGTGTGAATTTATAATATGACTTCTTTTTTTTAATGTTATAGTAAATTTATTTTTCTGTATTACATGAACTCTATAATGTCCACAAACTACAAACAGATATGCACACATATAAGATAGTTCATATTCTCTCAGGCATCAGAGAACTTTGAATATTTCTTTGAATATGCTTTTTAATTTTCTGTTTTTATTTTAATTTATTTTTTTATAAATTTTCATTAATGTTAATGGAGTGACATCAATAAATCAGGGTACATATATTCAAAGAAAACATGTCCAGATTATATTGTCATTCAATTATGTTGCATACCCATCACCCAAAGTCAGATTGTCCTCCGTCACCTTTTATCTAGTTTTCTTTGTGCCCCTCCCTTTCCCCTCCCCCTTTCCTCCTTCCCTCCCGCGCCCCCCTCCCACCCACCCCTAGTAAACACCACACTCTTGTCCATGTCTCTTAGTCTCATTTTTATGTCCCACGAATGTATGGAATCATGTAGTTCTTGGTTTTTTCTGATTTACTAATTTCACTCCTTATAATGTTATCAAGATCCCATCATTTTGTTGTAAATGATCTGATGTCATCATTTCTTATGGCTGAGTAATATTCCATAGTGTATATGTGCCACATCTTCTTTATCCACTCTTTTATTGGAAGGCTTTTTGGTTGTTTCCATGTCTTGGCCACTGTGAACAATGCTGCAATGAACATGGGGCTGCATGTGTCTTTACGTATCAATGTTTCTGAGTTTTTGGGGTATATACCCAGTAGAGGAATTGCTGGGTTATAAGGTAGTTCTATTTTCAGTTTTTTTAGGAACCACCATACTTTCTTCCATAATGGTTGCACTACTTTACAGTCCCACCAACAGTGAATGAGGGTTCCTTTTTCTCCACAGCCTCTCCAGCATTTGCTATTACCTGTCTTGTTGATAATAGCTAATCCAACAGGTGTGAGGTGGTATCACATTGTAGTTTTGATTTGCATTTCTCTAATAACTAATGAAGATGAGCATCTCTTCATATATCTGTTGGCCATTTGTATTTCTTCCTGGGAGAAGTGTCTGTTCATGTCTTCTTCCCATTTTTTTTATTGGATTGTTTGTTTGTTTGTTGTTGAGTTTTATAAGTTCTTTGTAAATTTTAGATATTAGGCTCTTTTCTGAGCTGTTGTTTGAAAATATCATTTCCCATTTAGTTGGCTGTCTGTTTATTTTGTTGTCAGTTTCTCTTGCTGAGCAAAAACTTTTTAGTCTGATGTAGTCCTATTCATTTATCTTTGCCTTCACTTCTCTTGCTTGTGGAGTCAAATTCATAAAATGCTCTTTAAAACTCAGGTCCATGAGTTGAGTACCTATGTCTTCTTCTATGTACTTTATTGTTTCAGGTCTTATATTTAGGTCTTTGATCCATTTTAGATTAATTTTTGTACAAGGGGACAAGCTGTAGTCGAGTTTCATTCTTTTGCATGTGGCTTTCCAGTTTTCCCAGCACCATGTGTTGAAGAGGCTTTCTTTTCTCCATTGTATGTGTTAGCCCCTTTATAAAAAATTATTTGACCATATATATGTGGTTTTATTTCTGGGTTTTCTATTCTGTTCCATTGGTCTGAGTGTCTATTTTTCTGCCAATACCATGCTGTTTTGATTGTCATGGCCCTATAATATAGTTTGAAGTCAGGAATTGTAATGCCCCCAGCTTCATTCTTTTTCTTTAGGATTGCTTTGGCTAATCGGGTTTTTTTATAGTTCCATATAAATCTGATGATTTTTTGTTCCATTTCTTTAAAGAATGTCATAAGAATTTTGATGGGAATTGCATTAAATTTATATATTGCTTTGGGTAATATGGCCATTTTTGATTATATTTATTCTTCCTATCCACAAACAAGGAATATTTTTCCATCTCATTGTATCTTTTTTGATTTCGCTTAACAATGCTTTGTAGTTTTTGTTATATAGGCACTTTACATTCTTTGTTATGTTTATTCCTAGGTATTTTATTTTTTGTTGTTGCAATCGTGAAGGGGATTATTTTTTTGAGTTTGTTTTCTAATATTTCATTGTTGGCATAAAAAGAAGGCTATGGACTTTGTATGTTAATTTTGTATCCTGCAACCTTACTGTATTGGTTTATTGTTTCTAGTAATCTTTTTGTGGAGTCTTTGGGGTTTTTGATGTATAGGATCATATCATCTGCAAAAAGTGATACCTTTACTTCTTCTTTTCTGATATGGATGCCTTTTATTTCTTTCTCTTGTCTGATTGCTCTGGCCAGAACTTCTATCACCACGTTAAATAAGAGTGGAGAGAGTGGACAACCCTATCTTGTTCCTGATTTAAGGTGGAAAGTCCTCAGTTTTATGCCATTTAATATGATGTTGGCTGATGGTTTATCATATATGGCCTTTATCATGTTGAGATATTTTCCTTCTATACCCATTTTATTGAGTGTCTTAAACATAAAGTTGTGTTGTATTTTATCGAATGCCTTTTCTGCATCTGTTGATAAGATCATGTGGTTTTTGTTCTTTGTTTTGTTGATATGGTGTATTACGTTAACTGTTTTACGTATGTTAAACCATCCTTGAGATTCTGGGATGAATCCCACTTGATCATGATGTATTATTTTTAAATATGTTGTTGTATTCAATTTGCCAGTATTTTGTCTAGTATTTTAGCATCTGTATTCATTAGAGATATTGGTCTATAGTTTTCTTTTTTTGTGCCGTCCTTGCCAGGTTTCGTTGGACTCATAAAATGTGTTTGGAAGTATTGCTTCTTCTTCAATTTTTTGGAAGACTTTCAGTAGAATAGGAACCAAGTCTTTTTTGAATGTTTGATAGAATTCACTAGTATAGCCGTCTGGGCCTGGACTTTTATTTTTGGGGAGGTTTTTAATGGTTTTTTTCTATTTACTCTACTAATAGGTCTGTTTAGGCTTTCTGCTTCTTCTTGACTCAGTGTAGGAAGGTTGTATTGTTCTAGGAATTTATCCATTTCTTCTAGGTTGTTGAATTTAGTGGCATAAAGTTTTTCATAGTAATCTACAATAATTCTTTGCATATCTACGACGTCCGTGGTGATTTCTCCTCTTTCATTTTGGATTTTGTTTATGAGTTCTTTCTCTTTTTTCCTTGGTAAATCTTGCCAGGGGCTTGTCAATTTTGTTGATCTTTTCAAAGAACCAGCTCCTTGTTCTATTAATTTTTTCTATAGGTTTTCTGTTCTCTATTTCATTTATTTCTGCTCTGATTTTTATTATCTCCTTTCTTCGGCTGGTTTTGGGTTGTCTTTGTTCTTCTTTTTCTAGTTCCTTAAGGTGTGAAGTTAAGTGGTTCACTTGGGCTCTCTCTTGTTTGTTCATATATGCCTGAAGTGATATGAACTTCCCTCTTATCACTGCTTTTGTTGCATCCCAGAGATTCTGGTATGTCAGATTGTCATTTTCATTTGTCTGTATATGTCTTTTGATCTCTGCGCTTATTTCTTCTTTGACCCATTCATTTTTTAAAAGTATGTTGTTTAGTTTCCACATTTTTGTGGGGTTTTTTTCCTCTTTTTTGCAGTTGAATTCTAGTTTCAAGGCTTTATGATCAGAAAATATGCTTGGTACAATTTCAATTTTTCTGAATTTGCTGATGTTATTTTTATGGCCCAACATATGGTCAATTCTTGAGAATGTTCCATGTACACTAGAGAAAAATGTATACTCTGTTGCTTTGGGATGAAATGTCCTGTAGATGTCTAGCATATCCAGGTGCTCTAGTGTTTCGTTTAAGGCCACTATATCTTTATTGATTTTCTGTTTGGATGACCGATCTAGAGCCGTCAGCAGTGTATTGAGGTCTCCAAGTATGATTGTATTTTTGTCAGTTTTTGTTTTTAGGTCAATAAGTAGCTGTCTTATATATTTGGATGCTCCTTGGTTTGGTGCATATATATTAAGGATTGTTATGTCTTCTTGATTCAGCATCCCCTTCATCATTATGAAATGACCATTTTTGTCTCTGAGTACTTTTTCTGTCTTATAGTCAGCATTATTAGATATGAATATTGCTACGCCTGCTTTTTTCTTGGATGTTATTTGCTTGGAGTATTGTTTTCCAGCCTTTCACTTTGAATTTTTTTATCCTTGTTGCTTAGATGTGTTTCTTGTAGGCAGCATAGAGTTGGATTTTTTTTTAATCCATTCTGCTACTCTGTGTCTTTTTATTGGTGAGTTTAATCCATTTACGTTTAGTGTAATTATTGACACTTGTGGATTCTCTATTGCCATTTTATAAATTGCTTTCTGTTAGTTTTGTATCTTGTTTGATTCTTCTCTTTTGTTTTTCTATCATTTGTTTTTGTTTGTTTGTATTCCATACTTCTTTCCTCTGTTGCTACCTTTTTTAAGTCATGTGCTTTTTTGGTGGTTTTTTCAAGGGTGGTTACTGTTAAGTAATGAAAAGGGTACCTACCATATTCATTGTAATACCCTATCTTGCAAGTGTTTCTGCACTTCATTGTCTTTTGCTACTGTTAATCTCTGTCCTCCCCCTCCCTTTTTTTTTTTTGCTTTTGTTGTCAGTTTAAATTGGTTTTATTGTGTTCTTGGTGGAGCTTTTACTTGTGGTTTTGTTTTGTTTTGTTCTTTGGATCTGGATGGAAAACCCCCTTTAGTATTTCCTGGAGTGGGGGTTTTCTGATGATGAATTCTCTCATCTTTTCTATATTTGTGAATATTTTTATTTCTCCTTCATACTTGAAGGATAACTTTGATGAGTATAGTATTCTTGGCTGAAAGTTCCTCTCTTTCAGGATTTAAATATTGGGGTCCACTGTCTTCTAGCTTGTAGAGTTTCTGCAGAAATATCTGATGATAATCTAATAGGCCTTCCTTCATATGTTGTATTCTTCTTTTCCCTGGCTGCCTTGAGAATTTTTTCTTTGTCATTGTTTTGTGCCATTTTTATTATGATGTGCCTTGGAGTAGGTTTGTTGTGGTTAAGAAATCTTGGTGTTCTGTTTGCTTCTTGAATTTGAGGCTTTAGTTCTTTCCACAGGCTTGGGAAGTTCTCGTCTATTATTTGTTTGAATATATTCTCCATTCCATTTTCTCTCTCTTCTCCCTCTGATTTACCCATTATTCTTATGTTATTCTTTTTGGTGGAGTCAGACTATTTCTGTAGGGCTTTCTCATTTTTTTAAATTTTTGAGTATCTCTCTTCTTCTCTCTGTTGTGCCTCAAGTTGCTTGTCTTCTATGTCATTAATCCTACCTTCTATCTGGCCTGTTCTATTAGCTAAACTTGTTACCTCATTTTTCAGTTCATGAATTGAGTTTTTCATTTCTGTTTGATTTGTTTTTATAGTTTCAATTTCCTTAGTAATATATTCTTTGTGTTCATTGAGTTGTTTTCTGAGCTCCCTAAATTGCCTTTCTGTGTTTTCTTGTATATCTCTGAGTATTTTTAGGATTTTTATTTTAAATTCTCTGTCATTTAACTCCAATGTTTTCAATATATTAATTTTTTTCTCCATAGATTTTTCCACATCTATCTGTGTTACTTCTCTTTCTTTTGTATCCATGATATTTGATTTCCTTTTTCTTAATGGCATCTGAGGGTGGTCTTGTTGATAGCACTAATGAGAATTAATAAAGAATAAAAAGTGGAAAAAAATAAAAAAAATAAAAAAATTAAAAAAAAAACACAAAAAAACTCCAATAATAATTTATTATTCTCCTCCCTTTTTCTTTCTTCTCTTTCCCTCTCTTCTCTCCTCCTTAGGAAATTATTGTAATAAACTGTAAATTATATTATGCTAAATGGAATAAAAACTGCCTATAACGGAGGGCCTGAGTTGGGGGGAACTTTTCAAGGGGCAAAAAAGGAAGTAGGGACCCACAAAATGCAAAAAATGAAAAAATTTGGGTCAAGTATAGAATGATTTGCTTGTAAGTGATGGTTGACTAAGAGATATAATGAGAGGGATAAGAGAGAAACCAGAAAAAGGGGGAAAAAAACAAACTATTGTATTAAGTGGAGCAAAGACTGAATAGAATGGAGATCCTGGGTTGGGGGGAATGCTAATGTGTTAAAAAGTGAAGTACAAAGCACCAAAAATGCCACAAAAAAACCCAAAAATATCCTTGAGCCCCAAATTAAATAATTTGTTCGTGATTGAGGATTGAATGAGAGGGAAATTAAAAGGAGAAAAGAAGAAACTAGTAGAAAGGGAGAAACAGGAAAAAGGGGAAAAGGAAAGGAAGAAAAAAGAAAAAAAAACAAAAAGAGAGAGAGAGAGAGAGTTAAGGGTTTTGGAGTGTAACCCTCATGAAGAGTAAGAAAGAAGAAAAGAAATAAAATGAAACACGTCTGGGTAGTGTAGTTCAAGAAAAGGAAAGAGTAAGATGGGCATAGAATGAAAGGACCAAAGTGGAGGAAATAGAAATAATACTAATAAAGGCAAGAGGATGAAACAAACAAACAAACAAAAAAAATAGTGGAACAAATTATAAAGTCTGTGGATTTTTCTTGAATTTGAGAGGTTAACTTCTTTCCTTTTCCTTCCTCTCCCTCTTCCTGGTTGGTGACTTTGTACCCCAGGCTCTGCCCCTGTGGCATGCTTAAGTAGGGATTTGCAGTTGATGAGACTCTATGGCAATGTCATATATTTGGCTTCTGTCTCATTGGTAGTCAAGGCTTGTTAGCATTTGCAGGCTCCAACAATGAGAGAGTCCATTTCCCAGAGCCTCTCTTCTAGTCTCTCCTTCTTGGATTAGCAGCCTGATGATCCAGCTATGAGGCTTACGCTGCCTCTGCCTTCGTCTTCAGGGTGTGGAACTCTCAGATGCTCCAAGGATAGATTTTTCTGTCTCTGGTTGATGAACTTGTTGAAATTTTGGGGAGATTTTTCAGTCCGTGTCCTCACGGCGCCATTTCTATGACGTCATGACTTCATTTTTTACAGCATTTCTTACATAAAGAAACTAAACACATTTATAATTCATACTGTGGTGAAATCCTCCTAGTTTATATTTTCCAAAATAAAATTTATTAATGTATATTTGTAATAAAAAAATCTTTTGAGTTTTGAATTTTTTAAGTCCTTAATATCCTTAAGAAGAAATGTGGTCAGTGCTTTAGAGTGTGTCTATTGAACCTAATGGAACAGAGCATAACATTATTCTGTCCGTTTAGCCTACTTTAATGATTAAAGCATTAAACCATATTGTGATTTGCTCCTCACTCTTACACATGCTCTGATCTTCTCATATCTAACTTCTCATCTTCACTTTGGATGTCTCAACCCAGAAATCTCTGGAAATTTCACAGCACTTTTTATTTTTTCACCATGTTGAGTTATTTTCCAGGTCCTACCAGTTTTATCTCTGGAAAGTTGCTTTTTATTATTTAATAAAAAATATATGTAAAGTCTATATTACATTAGACTTTAACTTTTACATCATATTGTGAGCTCTTGATGCTAGGAATTCATTCAAAAGTCTATAAAAATAATTACAATGTCATAATCTTGTTTAAAAGTCACAAGCCATTTAAATTTTAAATGTTTTTTAACTTGAATTTATAATTCTTGTGATACATTCAGTATCAAAAATTGTAGAGGTGGGCTTTAATAATTTAGATTTTGTCGTGTGCTAAGTGGAAGGAGACTCACGGGAGAAATGCCTGTGCTGTTTCCCAGTGTTCCTCCTCTCTATTTCTCAATTCTATCACCAAAAGTTGAAATTGGAGGTTATTCTTTGTCTGCCTCATTTGATTTCATTTCTGGACTCTGTGCTTGGCCTGTTCTGAACTTTCTCGTCCCCTTTAATTTGGGGTCTCATTGCTTCTGAATTTTACTCTTGAACGAACTTCAGAGCCTCTCGCCAACCCATACTTCCTCTGCCACTTTCTCATTAGTTTCAGTACTTTTAAAGTCAATCTTTTACTCAAAAATCTCTTTGCTTTCCTCTAAGCCTCACTTACAAAATAAAAAAGCTTATACTATATCCTAAAAGCTCTACCAGTCCTACACACACACACACACACACACCACACACACACACACACACACACACACACACACACACACATCAAGAGAAAAAGAGAGAGAGACAGAGGGAGAGAGGGAGGAAAAGAGAGGGTCTGGACTCAGTTGAGCTTTGCAGCTTTACCTTTTGCAATACGTCTCATATTCCTTCTATTCTAGGAACACTAGAGGACCAATTCCAACAGGTGGTTAAATGTCACCATTGCTATGTTTTGCTGCTGGAGTCCTAATAATGGAGTTCCTCTCCTCCTCCTTCTCACTCTCTGCCAAACTCAGCCTGTTCAGTTTCTAGGTGGACTTCACGGGCTTGCTGGTTCTCTTCACAGAGCCCTTCCTTTCTCTCTCTGTATTCAGAATTAATTTTCATCTAATCCGTACTCCTTCTGGCTTAGGGGTTAGTCTGTCCTGCTTCAATTCACATGATTATAGTCTGCATTATTTTCTCCACTATGTATCAATATTTGTGAGCAGAGAAGATTCCATATTCATTTGTATTTCTTCCTCCTTAATACTCAGAGGAAGGATTTTATGGAATTTAATATAAATAAACATTTATTGAAGGAAGAGAGAAGAAAAGAAGGCAGTATGATTTCCTGATTTTTCCTCCTCAGATTAATTTTCTGAATTAATGAATATGCTTTAAAGTTCTGATAATTTATACAAATGTCTCACTGCCTATACATAATATTTTAATCATGACTTTAGGAGGGATCAATTGCCTATCCACAGCCACACTCCTTGCTTTTGGAAATCTGGTATTTGTTGCAAATGTTTGTCTTGTTATCCCATTTACTTATTTGTCCTGAGTTGAATTCTAAGTTTATAAGAAAGTTCTCGAATGCTCTCATCTAAACTAACCTCATAGAAATCCCTCGACGGGCTCTGCACAACCGAGTACAAGGCCCACTTTTATCTGAAGGACCAGTAAGAGCACTTTTTTTTTTTAAATTTTTTTTTGGTACTTTTTTTTTTTTAATCTTTATTTTCATTCATTTTTTAGAGAGGAGAGAGAGAGAGAGAGAGAGAGAGAGAGAGAGAGAGAGAGAGAGAAGGGGGAGGAGCAGGAAGCATCAACTCCCATATGTGCCTTGACCGGACAAGTGCAGGGCTTTGAACCGGCGACCTCAGAGTTCCAGGTCGACGCTTTATCCATTGCGCCACCACAGGTCAGGCAAGAGCACTTTTTATTTTCTCATCTGGAGTATCTTATTTAATCAGGACCCAGTCATTCTTCTACTTAGAATTTCTTTGAAAATTATATCAAGACCCTGTAAACCACTCTCTCATATGTGGCTTTCAGATGGTTCTTGAGTTCTTTTTCTAAATATATGACACTGCCACATAACAAGAGTTAAAAGAAGCTTTTCTTCTGCTTCTGTATTTATTGCAGTATACATCAATGTGAGTGAAAACAAAAAAGCAATTTAATTAACTCTTACTATTCTCCAAAATTCAACTAGTCCCTGCAATTTTATGCAAGAGATTTAAATGCATTGCTTGATTCAGTTATGATACTGACTTCATTTTTTTGGCTCTCATTATAAAAGCAATTAATTTTTAAAATATTTTTATTAAAAACCGTATTTTAGGAAATAAGCAGTCATTTCTTTTCTCCCCTCTTGTTAAGAACTCCCCATTTAATCTGAAAGAAGCCAGTGGTGACCCTCGTTAATAAAAATTTCTGCTATAATTGCATGAATTGGAAAACCACTGATATGAACAAATTACAGTACTCACACTGGCTGAAAAAGTTTTTTTTTTTTAGTATCGCCAACATAATTCTATGTACTAAGAATTGTAGTATACCTTTTAACATTAAAAATAGCACTCTTTCCTCGGCCAGATAGCTCAGTTGGTTGGAACATTGGCCCAAAACACAGAGGTTGCCTGTTTGGTTCCTGGTCAGGGCACCCAGGGGAACAGATTGATGTGCCTATCTCTCTCTCATTCTCTTCCTCCTTCGCTGAAATCAATAAATAACATTTAAAAAAAATAGTAGTCTTGCCAGGAGATATCAGAAAACAATTTTTTTGGTCAGAAAAAAGTCATAATTTTAAGAGAACGGCATCATTTGTGTGCAGAGTAAGGATGAGGAGGCAGCTACGGCAGAGAGAAATTGCAAAGGGACAGTGGCCTTCTGGTCCCTGGGCTGGAGTCTCTGTGTGGTGTCGGACAAAGCCCTTTTCTACATTTGTGAGCTGCTGATTATATGTCTTCTAAAACGTGGATAGCAGTTTGTAACTCGTGGGATTGCATGACAGAGTTACATAAAGTCATGTGTGTGAAAGCCCCTAGGACAAAGGTATTTTATAACAATGATTACAGTTTAATGAGTGCTTTTTACATACCATCTTCTCTTTGGAGAATTTGCATACATTTTCTTAATGATTTTCAAGCTTTGTTTTTAATATTTTGACACATTGAGGACATACATTTTTTTTGCTTGATTTCTTTATAATTAAATCATTTTTTCTTTTCTTTTCTTTTTTTTTTGTTCTATGAAATTATGGATCTCCTAATCTTACCTCTTTTTTTTCTGACCCATATACTCACACACACACACATATTTATCTTTAGTTTTGCCACCATAATAATAGTTTTCAGTCCCAGCTTAATGCACCTCATATACCATGGCTGTTACACATTTCTGCTTTGAGAAAGTTTGACCTATGAATGTTATTCTTATCACAACATGCAAACTCAGAGTGGAAGGGTTTATATTCTCATCCTTTTTTTTCTTTTACAAATAAGAAAACCAAAACAAAGAAAATAGAAGTAGCTTTCTCAAAGCAACAGGGAGGTGTAGTAAGTGGCGGAGAGCCAGGTTTCAATCCCATTTCTGCCTAACTTCAAGTTCTGTTCTCTCAACACAAGGACAATGCTCTTTCCCGTGTATATCTTATGAATATAACAATGAATATTCCTGCTGGAATTATGTCTCATTTTCTTCTGACCTTAAGTTCACACAATAAAGGTATGTGCTTAATTTTTATTATTGTATACCTTAATAACAGAAAGGGTTGCCTTATCTAAGTATGATGAATAAAGACAAGAAGTAATGATTTAACATCTTTGAGGTGTCAATCAGAACACTTTTCTTCTAACAAGAACACCAATATCAAGAAAGGGCAGACCCAAATTTAATTTTCTTTAAGTCCCCAAGATCTTCTCTCAGATTTCATACTCCAGAATAAAGGTAATTATTCTAAGAAGGAGTTGACAAATGTCCACCTGCGAAAACTAGACTGGGACAACTTCGAAGGATGGGTTTGCCTATAGCTTTATCTGCTGGTCTGCTCCTGAGCCTTTCAGAGCACAGTCAGTGGTCCATCCCAGGGCCCCTTCTCTGTCATTCTCAACATAGCCAGATAACAGGAAGTTTTGTTCCTGATCATTTGCCTACATACTATGGAAAACATCCAACTAATATCGTATAAAGGCTGACTGTATTTCGTTTTGCTGTACACCAGTGCTGTCAATAATATTTCTAGCCTTGTCAGGAAAAATTATTTGAAAGCACCCATTCTTTGGGGGTCATTCTCTATTTTACTATCTCCTAAAAATATGTGGGAACTATTCTACTCAATTCCTTAATATTCCTGAGAATTCTTTGAGGGTAATCTGGAGAGATAGTTTATTCCTTTGATTTACTCCAAATTTTTGCTTTCTGCTTAGGTGTTTATTTCATATTAACTTACCAGTTCTCTGCATGTATACTTAAAACACTTTCTCACTTATTTTACACAATGTCACTGACTTTAGATTTTTATTAAGAGACTGATTACAATACAGAAAAGTTACATAAAAACAAATAGAAGTAAAAAAAATATTGAAAACTAAATATTACTCTTGCTAAATTTCTTTAATATTCTTCTTCAACCCAAGGAGTAGATCATTTACTTTTATAATTGTATTTTCATCTTAGCCTTTGCACAGGTGTTCTGACCTCATCTAGAACATTTACCATCTCTCTTCTTATCTACTTACTGTTGTTATTCACAACCCCTTGGGAGAAGTGAAGAAAAAACTCAAAGAACTTTCTTTTTTAATTCGAAATTCTACTTTAGAATGTTTAATAATGTGTTTTACAAACAAAATCTTCATCTTCCTTTGATGCAATTACCTATTCTCTTAAATTTGAAAATTCTGTGACCATTTACTTTTCTTAATTTTCCCTGCTTTTGTATTGAAATATTAATATTATTACTTCATGGAATTCAGCACATTGTGAAAACAGTAGAAAAATGTGTGGGAAGGATTACACATTTTCAAATGCACTTTGAAATGATAACTATATATATAGATTAATAACAAACAGCAAATGTCAATTCTAAAATCATTCTTTATTTTTCATCACTGAAGAATTGATGAGACCATTGGTTTGGCTAAAAAATGCTAATGATCTAGTTTAGCTGGGTCTTTGTTTTTTCTGTTTCCTCCTGTTTTATGTCCCCTTCTGAGATTTTTGCCTCTTCCCAGAAAGCATTTAAAACTCATTCTTTGATAAAGAGGTCTCATCATTAAAGTACTCAATGTTTGAGTTCCTGCAATTGTAAAGTTGCAAAAATAATAAAATAGTTTTATAATGTGAAATTATTTAGTACTGAAATATCAACTCCTGAAATTAGTTTCTAATCAAACATCTACTCTTCCCTTCCCAAAATACACACATACACACTAAACATAGGCATTTATTCCTGGAAATACTTTGCTAATATTTGGATGCTTTGAACATCTCATGGCAGAATGAAAATAAAAAAGAGAGTGATTATAAGGTAAATTTGAATATATCTTGGCCAAGAAGCAGAATTTCATAAGTCAATAAAGTGAGATATTGAGAAAAATTATTTATCATTTAAAACCATTGAAAATTGTGTATATGGTGTAGTTCATATGTTTGCAATTGAAAGAATCATTTCTGGATCATAAGGTAGTTCTATTTTCAGTTTTTTTAGGAACCACCATACTTTCTTCCATAATGGTTGTACTACTTTACATTCCCACCAACAGTGTATGAGGGTTCCTTTTTCTCCACAGCCTCTCCAACATTTGCTATTACCTGTCTTGCTAATAATAGCTAATTGAACAGGTGTGAGGTGGTATCTCATTGCAGTTTTGATTTGCATTTCTCTAATAGCTAAAGAAGATGAGCATCTTTTCATATATCTGTTGGCCATTTGTATTTCTTCCTGGGAGAAGTGTCTGTTCATATCCTCTTCCCATTTTTTTATTGGATTGTTTGTTTGTTTGTTGTTGAGTTTTATGAGTTCTTTGTATATTTTGGATATTAGGCCCTTATCTGAGCTGTTGTTTGAAAATATCATTTCCCATTTAGTTGGCTTTCTGTTTATTTTGTTATCAGTTTCTCTTGCTGAGCAAAAACTTCTTAGTCTGATGTAGTCCCATTCATTAATTTTTGCCTTCACTTCTCTTGCCTGTGGAGTCAAATTCATAAAATGCTCTTTAAAACCCAGCAATCCCTCTACTGGGTATATACCCCAAAAACTCAGAAACATTGATACGTAAAGACACATGCAGCCCCATGTTCATTGCAGCATTGTTCACAGTGGCCAGGACATGGAAACAACCAAAAAGCCCGTCAATAGATGACTGGATAAAGAAGATGTGGCACATATATACTATGGAATACTACTCAGCCATAAGAAATGATGACATCGGAACATTTACAGCAAAATGGTGGGATCTTGATAACGTGATACGAAGCGAAATAAGTAAATCAGAAAAAACCAGGAACTGCATTATTCCATACGTAGGTGGGACATAAAAGTGAAACTAAGAGACATTGATAAGAGTGTGGTGGTTACGGGGGGGGAGGGGGGAATGGGAGAGGGAAAGGGGGAGGGGGAGGGGCACAAAGAAAACAAGATAGAAGGTGACAGAGGACAATCTGACTTTGGGTGATGGGTATGCAACATAATTGAACGACAAGATAACCTGGACTTGTTATCTTTGAATATATGTATCCTGATTTATTGATGTCACCCCATTAAAAAAATAAAATTATTTAAAAAAAAAAGAAAGAATCATTTAAAAATGATAATAAAGAGATTGTGAAAGAGAAATGATTTAAATAGCAAATGTTGATGAGAAGGATTGAAGGAAGGCAAGAAGGCATAGAACTCACTCTAACTAACATGACTTAGAATTAACTATTTGGATCAGAGGTAATCAACCTTTTTATATCTACCACCCACTTTTGTATCTCTGTTAGTAGTAAAATTTTCTAACCGCCCACCAGTTCCACAGTAGTTGTGATTTATAAAGTAGGGAAGTCACTTTACTGTATAAAATTTATAAAGCAGAGTTACAGCAAGTTAAAGCATATAAGAATAATTACTTACCAAGTACTTTATGTCAGATTTTTGCTAAGTTTGGCAGAATAAATCTTTATAAAACAACTTACTATAGTTGTTTAATCTATCTTTTTATTTATACTTTGGTTGCTCCGCTACCGCCCACCATGAAAGCTGGAATGCCCACTAGTGGGAGGTAGGGACCAGGTTGACTATCATTGATTTAGATGATGACTTTTCATATGTAGTTTCGGAATTCAGTCTGTAAAGAGACACTATTTTTTAACGACCAAGTTCTATCTTAGGCAAACATTAAATATTAGAATTGTAGGTAGACTCCAAGTACCATGATCACTAGATATTGTTTTCACCTTGTAGGAAACATTCATGTTATTACTCAGACTGTTACCTCCAGTAGTTGAAAAAGTTACAACAGTATCAAATTTATTAAAGGAAATGCTTTATGAAATTTCTGGGTAAAGAGCCTGAATCATAGTAGGAACTGAAAAATTTAAATTCATTCTCCCTTGAAAATAGCAGAAGACTTGATAACAGTTTACTGATCCCCAAAAATAAATAGATTGAGCACATAGGTCACATTTAGATCCTAAAGAATTCATGGTGAAAAATCCAGCTGTTACTCTATTTCCTCCCATTCTCCATCCTTCTCTCAATTTTCAGAGGAGGAAACCTTAAAATGTAACTGTAAGGTTATACTTTAATAATCCTGAATCATTACCTTTCAATTTTGACCTCTAATTTACTTATACATATGGTTTCTATTTTTTCTAATTTAACCAGTTTTACCAATTTATGGATATCCTTCTGTACTGTATTTTTATATTATGTAATTTTATATAAAGAGAAATAAAACATTAATTTCTCAATTTAAACAATCTCTGACATATAAATATCAGGTTAGGAACTGAAACACTTACTCAATTAAAATAAATGTAATGACAGTTTCTTGAAATGTATATTCAGCTCTGGCCAGTTGGTTCAGTGGTAGAGCATCCACCCAGCATGTGGATGTCTGGGTTTGATTCCTGGTCAGGACATAATGGAGAAGTGCTTATCTGCTTCTCCACCCCTCCTCCTCTTGCTTCTCTCTTTCTCTCTCTTCCTATCTTGCAGCCCTGGCTCCTTTGGATTGAGTTGGCTCCAGGCACTAAGAATGGCTCCGTAGCCTCTGCCTCTGGTGCTAAGAAGAGCTCGGTGGCTAAGCAACTGAGTAATGCCCCAGATGAGCGAAGCTTCACCCGCTAGTGGGTTTGCTGGTAGATCCCAGTCAGGGCACATGCAAGAGTCTGTCTCTGCCTCCCCTCCTCTCATTGAATAATAATAAAAAAAAGACATATATATTCATACTCCAAATAATAAAATTTTAAGAGAATTAAAAAAACATTAAAAATTTATTTCTGACTCTCCTGACAGTTATTTTTAACCAAACATTACAAATAAGCATTGATATCAGAGTACTGAGTTGTTGAAAACAACAAAAACAAAAATACTTCTTTTAGGTACAGGTAATATACAATGAATCTGCTAAATAAACACTATTGCCTAGTCAAAAATTGCATTCTGCCAGAAAGTCAATGTATTTAATATTGCTGTCCAATTGTAAATATTTGGAGACTGTATTAAGGAAAATTATGATAATCTGATATTATTTGATATGCAGTTGTATATGTTTGTGTGCAGTATTTTATAGAATTTATATTGCATCAAAAATGCTAACAAAATCAACATTTTATATTATTTAAGAATTGTAATGCTGTTCTGTTGATTGATGAACACATTCATTTAACATATATTTTAGTCAAGTGGTTCCTTTTGAAATTATAAAGCCTGTTTTCAGTCATTCTTAATAATAGTAAGTCATTCTTGACTTTGACAGAGGAAAAAGTGATTTTAGGGAACTGTTTTCAGTCAAATTATTTTAGCTAGATATATAACACTTTACTTCTATAAGTCTCAGACGATCCAACTTTTCTTCCCTCTCTTGTTTAGTCTGAGAAACTAAAAAGAGTGCTGATCTTTCATCTGACTATCTGGCAGATAAGTTTTTAGGTGAAAAGCTCTTCAGTATTCCCTTGATATATATTTATCTTCAATTTTGCAATGATAAATTCTAAAAAGAAGAAGAAGTAGAAGAGAAAAGCTTGTTCAATACTAGTCTCTGGATAGATGTCAATGTCTTTATTCTCAGCTCTGGTATTCCAGAATGGCACCAGTTATGTCTGAGAGCCCATCTCCTTCACCCCTGTGGGCCACTTTCTACATATTAGATATGAGATGGACGCAGAAACTCCTCCAATGGAGTGATTTAATAAAACCATGAACACTCTATTCATTTTCCTTCTCTTTCCTAGCCTTTAGCCGGAAAACCCAGGGACTTTTACACAGTGCTTTGCAATTGTGTGTTTCAAGAATTCTCAAACAGTAAACAGAATTGGGTTGAACACATATTTGATTGGTCTTAGCCACTTGGGAAGTCCTTGGGTCATTATGGCTGTTCATGATGAGAAAAATGTGAACAATGTTGGTTTTGAGTGAGAGGTTTGAGATAGTCAGAGATTCCAGTTCAAAGACCTGTTAACTGGATTATTTGAGGGAATTTATGATCGGTCATTGTACTTCCTGATATCAGAGAGGACAAATAGTTTTAGCTCAGGAAAACTCAATCGCTTCATATATAGAAATAAAAGATACTTTTAGCTAATCGATGTGTGTTCTATATCAGTATTTTTCAATCGCTGTTCGGTGAACCTGTCTGCCAGAAATTTTGTGCTGGTCCACGAAAGAGTTAACTACCCTGATGTTGTATAAAGATTATAGATCCAATGATTTTAGTCAAATTCACTTATACTCATGGTGATTTCTGCTTTAGTGGTCCTTAAATAATTCTCTTTTTTTACCAGTCTCCAAGAGTAAAAAGGTTTAAAACTACCATTCTACATCATTTAAAATGTTTTTCTGATTTTTAAAAGATTTTTTCTTCTCAAACACACCATTTTTATCTAATTTTTACAAAACAAACAAACAAACAAAAAAACCTGTGCAGTTTTATGTTTTTTACTCAAAGAGGATTTCCTTGACTATGTCATCTTGAAGTTGGTACATTCCAAGTGATTGATATATAAGCATTGACTAATGTTTTAATAGTACTACCCGTTATGCTTTTCAGGTAGGAAATATTTTTGACATAATAAAAATACTCTGATGATGTAAAATGTCTTTAGTGTGCTCACTTTCCACATATAACTTAAGTTACAAAATATTTAAAATCAGTGTTTTGATGGCATTGAGGTAGACTCAAAGGGCTCAGAAATTGTGGAGATCAGACTTTAGAAAAAGAGGAAGTGCACTGGATCTAATTGTTCTTACTTTCTGGCTAAGGGTGTGCAGTACGCTCTTAGGTACATCATAGAAAAGTATCAGTATTAATTACCTGAGCTGTCAAAATGCGAGGTGGAAGGAGAAGAGTGTAGATTATAAAAACAAGAACTAAATGAGCAGAAGTCCAAACAAAAGGGAGACATCGAGGGGCTAAGTGCTAAAATTTCTTTGTAAACTCTCCCCAGACCATTGCTGGATTATTGAAGTGTGTACGTGGCAAGGAGAACAAAGGGTATCTGCGGTAACCAGCAGTGTCATCTGTCAGAACCGACTGGAGGTTTCAGCTGCATTCCACCCCAGAGGAAACGATGTCTGAAGTCAGAGTCTAGACAAGTTCATATCCTCTTAAGACAAAACTCAACCTTCCTCAAAGCAATATAACTAAACTTGGGGTGAAATTCTGAAATTCCAGAATTAAAAAATGCAATCATTGAAAAAAAATTACTGATTGGGCAGAACAGGAGTGCTTAAAGTGCAAAATAATGAATGACCTGAAGAGGGATCAGAAGAAATTACCAAGTCCAGGAAACAAAGATAAGAATGATTTCTTATAAAAAAAATAAAATTGAGTCCAGGAAGAAATGAAGCAAAAATTTTAAGGTGTTGAATGGAAATAAAAATGTCAACACAGCAATTTATGTTTAGTCTTTAAATTGAAATTGAAATAAAGACACTTTCAGATAAAAGAAAATAGAAAATTATTTTTCAGGAGAACTGAACTACAAGTCATACTGTAGAGTGTGTTTTGGGCTCAAGTGAAGTAAGATAAGACAGAAACTCAAATCTAAAGCTAGAAATAGCCTGGCCTGTGGTGGTGCATTAGATAAAGCATGGACCTGGAATGCAGAAGCCATTGGTTAGAGATCCTGGGCTTGCCTGGTCAAGGCACATATGACAAGCAAACAATGAAAAACCAAAGTGAAGCAACTATGAGTTGGTACTTCTCACTGTACCCCACACCCCTCTGTAAGATTAATCAATACATAAAAATCTTTATAAAATAAAGTTAGAAATAAAAATCAAAGGAAATAAATTATGTGTGAAATATTTTTAATTTTGTAAAATATTTTTTACAAAAATGGCGCAATAAATAAAACATCTATCTGAGGACCCAGGTTTGAAACCTTGAGGTAATGGACTTGAGCACAAGCTCATTCAGCTTGAGCTCAGGCTTACCAGCTTGAACACAGACTCACCAGCTTGAGCGTGGGCGCACCAGCTTGAGAGCAAGGTTGCCTGTTTGAGCATGGAATCATAGACATGAACCCACAGTCGCTGGCTTGAGCCCAGAGTTGCTGGTTTGAGTAAGGGGTCACTGGCTCAGCAGGACCTCCCCAGTCAAGGCACATATGAGAAAGCAATCAATGAACAATTAAGGTGCTGCGACAACAAATTGATGCTTCTTATCTCTCTTCATTCCTGTCTGTCTGCCCTTGTCTGTCTGTCTGTCTCTCTCTTGTTAAAAAAAAAGACATAGGACTATTGAAAGTTAAAATTATTACACAAAATGCAGAGTTTATACCAATAGCACAAAGAATGGGGAGGTAATTAAAATATTATTATAAGGTTTTTATATTCTACACAAAGTGCTACATTTGTTAACTCTAAGTAGACGATGATGAGTTAAAGATCTATATTGAAATCAAAAGATTTTTTTTTAAGGTAAAGATTAACTTTTTTTATTTATTTATTTGAAATCACAAGATTTTATCAGAGCTATTTAACTGAATAAAATGCAGGAAATGAAGGATGGAGGAACAAAACAAATTATGAGACAAAGAAAATCAAATGGTAAATGAGAGACCTAAATTGAACCACATCAATAATTCCATTAATTACACAAAACACTCCATTGAAAAGACAGATAGCCATTGTAGATTAAAAAAAAGAACAGACCAAGTGTATGTTGCCAATCAGAGGTACACGATAAATACAAAGACATGGAACTGTTCAAGATGAAATGAAGAAAAAATATATACCATGAAAACATTAATTATATGTTAAGTTAGAGTGACTATATTCTACCAGACTATGCAGACTTCAGTATAAAGACTGTTACCACAAATAAAGAGAAAAATGTCAAATTATATTAGGGTCCACAAATCATTAACATTATAAACAATTATAAGTATGTATACACTTAATAGATTTTCAAAATACGTGAGTGTACATTGACAAAACCAAAGAAAGAAAATACAAATACACCATCATGATTGTAGATTTTAATACATGAGGTTTTAAAGTTTCTAATAATTGCTGTGGGCGTTTATTAATTTCTTAAACATTTAATTTTATGTAGGTTATTTCCAGAAACTGCATCTCTTTTATAGATAATTGATACCAAAGAAAAGAAAAAGAAAAAGAAATGGCTCTATAATATCCCTCATTGACAATATGGTTAATTAATTACCACATTCATTTTTATTTATTTATTTTTAATATCATTTTAATTATAAGATTTAAAGTAAAGCTTGGCAAATGGAGGGAGTGTCATGGTCTAGTTTAATACCATGTAAATTTTGGAAATGCCATTCATTTAGTTGAACCAACTAAAGTAAAGTATGTCACTGGAATGTGGCGGCTCAGAGGACAGATTAGCAGTGTGTTACATGTACATTTAATAGAGCATCTAGGTATATATACCAGTTCTCACTTTAGTTAACATTGAAGAAGTTACCTGTTTGTTATTCACATATGTCTACTAATTAGAGAAACTACTTGCTGATAGAAAATGAATTATGTTTTGGAATGCTTCATGTCTACGTCCAACTTTAAATAAACGTCTTTGAATGTGGCTGTTAATCTTATAGAAAACGAGTTCTTAAATTTAGAAAATTGCACCAAATTCAGGCACACATCCATGCCTTTGTTATTGATGAATATAACTTGACAGAAGGTTAGCAGAAGAGCTTTATGTATCATTATTTCAATTGCATCACTTTTCTAAGGAAGGTACATTTAGCAATGTGAAATGTTAGTGATCATGGGTCTCCTCTTTACTGAGGATGGCAAAGTTATCTTCTTTCATCCAAGACACTGAAAGCACTTAAAAGACATTATCTCATTATCTCTATAACATCTTCTGTCAGAATTGGCTCGTAGTATAATTCCCATTTTATTGGTGGATAAAGTCTTGCACATTATGGTTTTATAATTTAGCGAGGCAGCTGGTCTGTCCCGGCAAAAGAGCTTTCAGCTTTACTTCATCTTGGAAATCTGTCTCATTTATGTCTTCATATTTCTAGTGCAGATATGACCTTAATGTTCCCAGAAACCAAGTATTTAAGTGGTCATTTGTCCAATGACTTTTTATTCCAGAAGAAATGTTTCTGAATTATACTTTATTTCATTTTGACATGGAGAAGAAATGAATAACTTTTTGGATAACTGATAGAAATTGATTTGAGTCATTTTGTTGATTCAAATGAATAACAGAATTCTTTGGTGGTATTTTTTGCTAGTATTAAATGGCTCTGGTTACTTTTAGTAATCACTTTAAAACATTTAAATGCATAACTTTTATAAATCAATTTCACTCAACTCTTTATGAGACATGTGCAAATTAAATCCATGACACATATGTTTCTTGTGCATGATTTCCCGAGGAGATAATGAAAATTATCTTAAATTTAGTCAAAGATAAGCAGACTAAAGCTATGATGACATAAGAGTTTTAATTAGCAGAAGAATGCCAATTTAATGCAAATTATTTAATTGACTCAAGACAGAGGGTTGTATCATCTTTCATTAAGTTTTACAGTTATTGTACTTTTTAAAGCAAAAGTAAAAGGCAACTCCAAAATACATTTTTGTAGTGATTACAAAGGTTTACATGACTTTGGGTGATGGGTATGCAACATAATTGAACGACAAGATAACCTGGACATGTTATCTTTGAATATATGTATCTTGATTTACTGATGTCATCCCATTAAAAATAAATAAAATAAAAAAAAAACAAAAAAAAACAAAACAAAGGTTTACAAAAGATACAAAAGCATTTACAGAAACCTGAATCATGTATTGTCCAGGAAGGATTGGGAAGACCATACAGTTTATATTGGAGAACATTATTTATCATTATACAGTATGGGAAGGAGTAAGGTGAGTATGAACAGAAAACTGGAACATTTGAGCTGCAGTAATTATTCTGTGCCTCTTCTGTATCTCAATTTTTTTTAAGGAAAATTATATTAAATGCCTTTTTTGTATGAAGTATACTTCAAAAACTAGTTATATACAAATGTAATTCAAACATAAGCCTGTCTTTCAAGGAGGAATGTATGTATGTTACCATAAAAAATTTAAAACAAGGACCAGTCAACACAGTGAAAAGAAAGTATATATCAATGTACAATTTCTTAGACTTTAATTTCTTTTCTGATTACCACAGATCTCACAAATCTATTATGGCCCAAAAAGGAACTGTTACATGTTCCGGTATGACAGAAAAATATGGAGTGAAATAAAGGTAAGACTTTTTTCTCTTTAAAAGTAAAGTTAGAATATATGATTTATGAGGAAAGCATTTATGTATGTAATGAAAACTCTGGACTTCATTTTGTAATATAAAATACTGAAAAGATTTTTAACAGATGTTTAATTTTGACAGATAAATTATGATTGAGTGCTAAAAACTTGGGACTTTGATCTATTATTAGGAAAATGCATTAATATTTTCAATTCAGAACTGTAAGTTTATAATAGATTCCTTTTCCACTCCAGAGAACCATCCAATTAAAGTTTTACTCTCAAAGAATAATATATAACATTTTAATTTAGGTTCAGAGTAAGCATACATAATTTTTTTTAAAAATTTTTATTTTAAAATTAGTATCATTCAATATATCTTCTCTTTTTCATATTGTAAAGGTAGAAATTAACTCTGTATTTCTTGGAAATAAACCAAAATAAGGCTTTGATACAATTTCAAATCAACATAAAAATAAATAGAACCATGTCAGTGTATACTTTTACTTTTTTTTTTTTTTTTTTTTTTGTATTTTTCTGAAGCTGGAAACGGGGAGAGACAGTCAGACAGACTCTCGCATGCGCCTGATCGGGATCCACCCGGCACGCCCACCAGGGGCGATGCTCTGCCCACCAGGGGGCGATGCTCTGCCCCTCCGGGGCGTCGCTCTGCCGCGACCAGAGCCACTCTAGCGCCTAGGGCAGAGGCCAAGGAGCCATCCCCAGCGCCCGGGTCATCTTTGCTCCAATGGAGCCTTGGCTGCAGGAGGGGAAGAGAGAGACAGAGAGGAAGGAGGGGTGAGGGGTGGAGAAGCAAATGGGCGCTTCTCCTATGTGCCCTGGCCAGGAATCGAACCCGGGTCCCCCTCACACCAGGCTGACGCTCTACCGCTGAGCCAACGGCCAGGGCCTCAGTGTATACTTTTGACCCAAACTGTACTTACTAAAGTCTTAGAATAAGTCATATGCCTGTAGTAAAAAATTTGCTTTTGAGTCAGAAAAATACTGATTATTGTTATTTTTGTGTTTAAAACATTATCCTGAATATAATGGCTCACTGTATGCACTGAATAAAATCTAACATTTTTTGAAATATTCAATTAATGACGATCAGTTTCTAAAAATCTGCATTAAAGAAGATACAATGCTGTACAAAATTCTCTACATCTTTGAGTAAGCCAACTTGAAAGAAATGTTTGTTTTTTTGCCAGGAGGGTCAAAACTGCTGGGATTCCTGCTCACACACAGACAGGCGGGGGTTCCAAGGATGACTGGGGGGTTCCACCGTGTAAATCTGGGAGCAGTCTGACAGACGTGCATCAGTTCTGACCTTAACTCCTGCTGATGCCTTGTCCCTGGGAGAGAAAACCTCTCTTCTGCTGAACTGTTCAAAATTCATTTCCAATATGCTTCTGCTCTGCTCTGCTGTTTGAAAATATACACAAAGTTGATTGACAGCCCTCCAGTCACTGTGCCATGAAGGCTGAAACCAGTAAGCTACCACTCTAATTCACTGACAGCCCAGAGCTACAGGACGTAATTTCTGAGGTTCGTTCTAATTCGCTACTCATTGTCTCAAGAGGAAAACAAATAATGAGGATTACAAAGGACTAATGGAGCTCTGTATAGGATAAGGGTGTGAATATGGAAATATATAGCAGTCATGAATTCTGCTCCTCGGAGAAAAAAATTACATTTATTCAAGTAGTTCTCACAAAGATGGCTGATAAAATCATTTTGCTTACAAAAAAAAAAAAAAAAAAAAAAAAAAAAAAAAAAAAAAATTCTTTCCAAGAAGTAAAATATCTAGGGCACAATTTCCTTATCATTTAACAGGAAGTAAAATATAAAATTATTCTTGAAAAGATACTGAAATTCTGGCATAAAGTGTCAACTGGATCACCGAATATTCAACCCTGGCACCATGTTTTCTTCCTATCTCTCAAATTCTGGTTAAGCAAGCCCCCCTTGTGGCCCGTGGCATTCTGTGGAAGTGTTCTGCTTAAGAAATTGCACTCTGAGGTTGACTCGTGCTTTTTCTTCCCTCCTCCTTCCCCCTTCCTCCTTCCTCACATAAGCATGGAAATGATCGTCAGGTGCAATGACTCTCTTCTAGTTATGAGGCAAAACTCTCCTCAAAGTGAAAGCATTCAATTTGAGCATTATTGACCCACTAATTGTCTATCTCCAAGCCCATGTACCTGAGGAGAATAAGGTCCTTACTTTGGCCACTGTGCTGTGTTGAAATAATGGCTTTCCCAAAGATGCTCTCATCCTAATCCCCAGAACCTGGAACCATGACACCTTATATGGCCGATTGGCAGATGTGATTTAAAGATCTGCTGATGCCTGTTTGGGATTACTGCAGTGAGCCCAATGTAACGTTGAATGTTAAGTGGAAGAGGGAGGTGGAAGAGAGAGGATGGACGTCAGAGAGAGACTTAAAGGTACCATACTCTGGGCTTTGGAGATAGAGGAAGGAACCGTGAGCCAAGTAATGTACACACTCTCTTGAAACCAGAAAGACAAGGCAACAAATTCTCTCCTAAATCCTCCAGGAAGAAATAAGCTTGCTGACCCATGTTAGACTTCTGAAACCCAGAACTGTAAGTGAATGAAACGTGGGTTGTTCCACTGTGCTACTAGTGACTTTTTCATAGCAGTTATCAAAAACTAAGCCAGGCAGATTTCTGTTATTTGTAATATGTTTCAATCTTAATTAAAGTGGTTGTTTAAGGATTTTTAGCTATCGAGAAAACATTCCAGAAAAAAATGTTGAAGAGAAACCTATAAAGTCAACTAGTCACAGTAAACACACTGTACTAAGAATGCCTAGATCTTTTAGTAAAATTCTTCACATTTACTTAAAGTGAATGTGTCATATATATATATATATATATATATATATATATGTGCATTCTTAGTAATGTCTTAGGCAAAATGATGTACATGTATATGTGAAACACACACACACACACACACACACACTTCTGAGCCAGGAGAGGTTAGTATGTGTGTTGGACACACTCTGCAGAAGCTCCTAGCCCCCTGCACAGTGGTGTATGTCTTTCATAATCTCTCCCTGTGTCTGTGCATGACTAGTGATTTTTTCTGACCCATAAAATATGTCAAAGGTGATGAAATGTACATGATTACATATATCAGATTGCAGCCTTGGTCTTACTTGAGTCCCTGTTTTCCTTGCTGACCTTAAAGGAACTCATATGGTTAGGAACTGAGGATGCCTTTAGGAACTGAGAGTAACCCCCAGCAAGAAGCCAGTTCCCCAAAGATTCAAGTTTAAAAAACTCTCTGGTGAGTCACCTTCAACCTCTGAGTGGTGTGTATTTGTATTTTTTTTGTTTTTATTAGCTGAACACCAGTACTCATATTTAAAGGCTATTTCTAAAGTAATACAAAATAAAGAGCATTTAAGGCATTTTTACCATCCTGACTCAAGTCCGGCCTGGCTCCTTACATCCAGTTATATACTAGAGCCATCAATCCAGCCATCTGTTCATACAAAGGGAAGACGACTTAAGTAAATACCATCTTCTAGATCCCAAAGCAGACATCTTGATTACACCAGGTGAATGACAAGCCCAGCCTCATTCATTTCTCATACTCCGCCTTCACCTAAACTTCCAGGCCTGAACTAGACATATTTTGGAGGCATGTTAAATTCCATTTTATTCAAAAGAATGTGACCATTGTTAAAAGCCTACTATTGCCTTTGCCAGATGCTCTGTCAGTTAAAGTGTCATCTCTAAACACCAAGGTTGCAGGTTCAGTCCTGCTCAGAACACACACTGGAAGTGACCAGTGAATGCACATCTAAGTAGAACAACAAACAAATGCTTTCCTCTCTCTCTCCTTTCATCTCTCTGTCTCTCTAAAATCAATCAATCAATCAATAAAAATAATTTTAAAGGAGTGTACTTTTAATTTTAGATAAATTTTAAGGAATATTACTGATATAATATCCCTTTACAATCATAACTAGGACATATATATTGTTTTCTTACTTTATTTTTTACAAATTTACCACTCTTAAAACTATCTCTGTTATTAAAAGGTAAGAAAACAAATTGAAAAAATTGTTTCCTTAAATCACTCTTGAGTCAGTATAATCAAAGCCTTTATTAGCATAAGGTTAAAGCATAAGGGATAATTTATTTATGCATGTCCATGTTTAAGAAACCAACATTTTGTTGATGGGTTGCATGGTTAATACTATTATTAATTCCATTAAAACATACAACTTGATATTTTAAAAATATTTATATTTTGTTATCTCATACGTGTCTTTGAAACACTACAATATCCGATCTATTTACATAGTAGAGACACATTATAGAGAAAAAGTAAATACAGTAATAAAATATTATAATTGAATTCTTTTTTTTCTCTCATTGATTTAAGTGAGGGGGTGTGGGAAGAGATAGAGAGAGAGAAGCATTAGCTTGTTGTTTTGCTTAGTATTCCCATTTAGTTGTGTACTCACTCATTGACTGCTTCTCATAGGCATCCCAACTGGAGGTGGAACCTATGACCTTTGGGTCTCCAGGATGTCACTTTATCCACCAAGCCACACGACCAGGGTCTTTAATGCCTTTTTGTAGCAAAAGTAAATGGGTCACATAACTAATACACATTTTATTTTATTTAAAAATAATGAAATATCTATTGCCGAAAACTGTCTTTTTTGCATATACAGACAAAACTTTTATTTTATTTTTTTCTTATTGGCAGTTGTTTGGTTTTGCATAAGTTAGTATTTCCTGCTGTGCTAAACATTAATTCAGAAAGCATGATTGACAGCAACTCAGGCATTCAAAGGCCACGTTGCATAGATCAGACCAGATTGACTTTGTTACTTCCCAATATTCAAATGGAATAGTTTTCTGATGCCCTCAGGAGGTTTCTGGGTATCGCCCTGCATCTTTATATCCACTAATTGCCCATCTCATTGCTCAACTTGTATGGGAAATGACAGGTGAGATCATTCTAGGATATGCTTCTGCTACTGATGGAGGAAATGTATTTATTTATTTTTAATTAAGAAAATAAAGTGTTCTTCATTGTGGTTTTGAAATATGAAATATACTTATGACCTGTGACCATGCTTTTGAATATTTTTTATTAATTTACATTAAGACATTAAAAGTAGGATGCATACAGACTTTTTTATCTTTTTGTACTCAGGTTCTTAATTAGTATTTCTGTTATATTCATTTAGTTTACAAGTTATATACTGTGCAGGGAAAAAACTAAGTCAGGTCATTTTTTCCCCCCTTTTTAAATGAGACTTCTTTACAGTTACAGTTTTTCTTTTCTATTGTATATGTTAAAATTTTTCCTGCCTAAGCTCTTCACTAAATTTAACTTTGGTCTTATTATTAAGAACAATTTTTATTTTATGGGGTGAAATCTTCAAGTTACTATTTGCTTTAAAAGCTATTTTCTACCTAAAGCTAATAAAATATTATTTCCAATATTTATATATATATATGTATATATTTGGTATATGTATTTGCACATATTTATATGAGTATGTGTGCATATATTTGTTGCTCTAAAAATAAATTTACTTATATATAAAATATACTTAAACCATTTTGATTACCAGTATGTTTTTTGTACCAGGTAAGGTAAGATACTATTTTTAGTTTTTCTATATTTTTCCAACAAAATTCTCTCACCATCATGTCTAATTTCTAGCTCACACTTTCACCACAGATTTGAATTTTCATCTTCATCAAAATAGATTCCAATATGAATGAGTAAAATAGCTATTTTTAAGGTATACAATAATAAAGTGATTTGTATTGTGCCAAGTTTTTAAAAATTTTACATTGAATTACAAAGTAGGTTATTGGAGTTTATCTAATTTAGATTTAAAGTGCTGAGCAGATGGTATGAAAAAAGAAACTTTTGGAAATAATGCCATAACATCATAGATCTTTTAGCATGAATATAATTCACATAAAATATTTCATAGTATCTACCATATGTATATATTATAATCTTGTTTAAGATATGTCATTGTAATTTAGAATATTCTCCATCTATATCCAATATTGAAGAGTGAAAATTTTATATTAGAGATATTTTTATCTGCTAACCTTTGGCAGTCATGGAAAAATAGCGTATATGACCTTTGCATTTGACATGACCTTAAGTCAATCATTCTATGATTGCATGAGGTAAAACACAGAAAATTTTCTTTGCTTACATTATGTTTACAAATTGTGTTGATATCTTTGTTTCTTACATTTTCAAATGAATTTATTTGGTAGTTCCTTATGAAGTTTTCACAATCCACGCCTAAAGAATAACCCAACACCAAGGCCTGATAATCTAAATTTTTAAACAGAAGTTTTCCTTGTCAGACCCAATAAAATTCTGAGTTTTAGTCAATCACAATTCAGCCCCTTTTGTAATTGTTCTTTCTTTCCCATGATTGTTCTTAGAAGGTGTAGGTTAAAAGTCCAGTGTTCATTGTATATGACTCAGATTGTTTTAAGTCTTGATAACAAAAAAACCTATCAGCCACTTTTTTTTTTCCCCTTGGTACAGGAGCTAATCCATAAGCAAACTATCTAAACAGGCAACTACACTTTCATGAATAACAGGTATTCACCTTTGTTCACTGATCAATATTGGAAATCAAGACAACCAACATCCCAAAGTTAATCAAGGGACATTAGGTCTTTTTTGTGTATGTGTGACAGAGAGAGACACCAAGAGGGACAGATAGACAGGAAGGGCGAGAGATGAGAAGCATCAATTATTTGTTGCGGCACCTTAGTTGTTCATTGATTTTTTTCTCATATGTGCCTTGACCAGGGGGCTATCAAGCCAGTGACCTTAGGCTTAAGCTGGTGAGCCTTGCTCAAACCAGATAAGCCCACGCTCAAGCTGGCAACTTCAGTGTTTCGAAACTGGGTCCTCCATATCCCCGTCTAACGCTCCATCCACTGTGCTACTGCCTGGTCAGGCGAGATCTGTTTGTCTTCTTTAGATTTTTTTTTCTATCTCATCCTCTAATTAAACCAGTGATCAAAAAAACTTTTTTTGTCAGATTTAAGGCTTTAGTACCTTTAGGCATATTAGTTACTTTTAATTTCTTATAAAAAATTCCTAGTAAAGATGGTCTCATTTTTACTCCATCGATAATCAGATCGTTCATCTTATAATTCCAGGCCTTATTTATACCAGTGAAATTTAAAGCCGATTGGAAATGAGATTGCTGGAACCATTGCTGGGAGTACAGATAGAAAAAAAAACAATAATGTAACAAGGAATGTTTGTTTTCTAGTGAAATGTAACTCAATAACTGAAACAACCCTACTATAAATGGGACAGCAAGGCAGTTTATGAGAGCAGTAATGGTTGCTAGAATACCTCCATTTAATTCAGTCAATATCAATAACTCTGGAAAAGTTACACTTTAAGTGCTTTGTGGGAACCACAGTTCCTTAGATCTCCTTAGATCAGTGGTCCCCAACCCCGGGGCCATGGACCGGTACCGACCCGTGGGCCATTTGGTACCAGTCCACAGAGAAAGAATAAATAACTTACATTATTTCTGTTTTATTTATATTTAAGTCTGAACAGTGTTTTATTTTTAAAAAATGACCAGATTCCCTCTGTTACATCCGTCTAAGACTCACTCTTGACGCTTGTCTCGGTCACGTGATACATTTATCTGTCCCACCCTAAAGGCCGGTCTGAGAAAATATTTTTTGACATTAAACCGGTCCATGGCCCAAAAAAGGTTGGGGACCACTGCCTTAGATAATATTCAAGACATAAATACCAGTAATTCATGTACTTGAAATGTGACTTGTCTAAGAGCTTTAGCATACGTGTTAATGTATCCAAGTTAAAAGAACCATCCTCAGGCAACTACAAGACTGGGTTCTCATATGCCCTTTCCAAACGTGATGGAGATGCTAGTCTTTTAAGAGAAAGATCTAAAGGTGAGATTCCTGGCTTCCCATTTTTTTTCCCAATCGTATGGTGATTCTGTGTGTAATTAGAGCCTGTATTACCCACGCTCATTTAACAGTAAAACCTTGAGTTTAGAGAGGGCGGTTAATCAGGCTGATATGTCAGAAAAAAACAGGCAACTAGAAGGAAGACTTTTTGTAACGGGTGGTCAGTCTCCCACCTGACTGTTGTACAGCCACAGACTTTCAGCTCCTCCACTTAATTCAGGAATTAGCTGACATTTCCTTCTCCTCACCTTAATTGTTGGGGAAACAATATAAAGATAAACTCTCTACCCAAACTGGAAAACTTCTCCACAATGAGAGAAGAAAAGAAAACAATTTTATTTCTGAATAATGCACATCACAGGCAATCTGCTAAGAAACTGAGAAGACAGAAGAGAATTTCACCCTTTTATGTAGCCAGGCAAATACAACCCTTTCATACATGTGTCCAAGAAAAATAATAACTAGTCATAATAAGAAGACTCAACAACACCATTTGTCACATGTCGCTCATCCTAAACTCATTTGGTAATTGAGGTGACTGACTGTACTATCTAAGTAGCTTTATCTAAAGAAAAATAAACAGGTCTTTATGATGTAAGGAGGTTTGGTAACTTGGAGCTAGGCACCCACAGAAGTGAGATTCAGCACGTGGCATTCCACAGAAACTGTGAGATAAGGGCACTATCTTGACATTTATAAGAGATGGGTCTCAGATGTTTGAGAAAGACCTTCCTGGGTCTTAAAGCTGACAACAGGTTTTCAATTTATAAAAGATTTATAAACATTTCAAAGAAATGGATAAAGAACTTGCAGTTACAAGTTATTTTAAAGTAAAGGCTCCAAGAAAAGGAAGAAGATGGCAGTCACGTCTCTTCCCTTATTTTCAACAAGAAAAGCTATTTTTTTTCTTCTTCCATTTGTATTTTTTCTTACGTAGACATACATCATATTGAAGATAGACAAGATAAGCCATGGAAAAACAAAGTAATTCTTGAGAATAATAAAAGTTACCAAGACATTTGAATTCGATTTTGAAACAAGAGTTGGAGAAAATCATTGGACAGACATATGTAGAAATATAATATATCCCACAAGTTATTGACTTTTTTGTGTGTGTGACAGAGACAGAGAGAGAGAAAGGGACAGACATGGACAGACAGGAAGGGAGAGAGATGAGAAGCATCAATTCTTCATTACAGCACCTTAGTTGTTCATTGATTGCTTTCTCATATATGCCTTGACTGGGGGCAGGGGGGGGGGCTGCTACAGCAGAGCAAGTGACCCCTTGCTCAAGCCAGCGACCTTGGGCTCAAGCTGGTGAGCCTTGCTCAAACCAGATGAGCCCACACTTAAACTGGTAACCTTGGAGATTTGAACCTGGGTCCTCCACATCCCAGTCTGACGCTCCATCCACTGTGCTACCACTACGGTCAGACCCACAAGTTATTGATTAATAAAGACTATCAACATCTAAGGATATCAGAAGGGTGTTTTTTTTTAATCATCATAATTCCATAATCATTTCAAAAAATATTTGATATCCATTATCACAAATTATAGTTAAATACAAATAACATAATTATTTTTATTATTGTTTGTTTGCTTTTGTTTGTCCTCTCTGTACTCATTACTACTGTGTCTATCATTCTTCTAGGAATTTTACCGACATTGCCTCCAATTCCCAAAATACTTTTCTAATTTAGGAATTACAGCTCATGCGTAAAAGAGGAGAGCAGTTGGTAATTTTTCAAAGCAATCACAAAGGTAGTAATTAGAAAAATTAGGATTTCAGTAAAGTACTGGATGATTGCAAACCTTGAACTTTTTCTGCTCTTTTATTTTGTCTCAATTTTCTATAAAAATTCTATGTAGAGAGGAAACACATACATATATATACAGATTTTCTATGAATGCTATTGTATCCCCTTTGTCCTCACATATGTGTGTGATTACATGTGTTCTTTTAGGAGTAGCCACAATATGGAGAAAGAAAAGCCCTTGTTCACCGTGACACTGTTTAATTTAAATAAGAAGTTGAGGTAGCATAAGGTGGTTTTCTGTTGCATTTTGTTTTGATTTTCCTTCACTCTATAACTCTAGAGTGCTGACTGTTCACACTTTAGCTGGGTGGCATGACACACGGCACATACTCTATGCCTAAGTTAAAAAAGACATCCTTCTAACCACGCTGCACTTTGGAGCAGGTGATGGCCGGAAAGACCATTGCTGTGTAATTGAGGGGCAACAGTGAGAGAAGCGCAGTCTCTCTGAAAAGAGAGGAGGCTCCTAGGAATGGGAAGTGAAGGGAGCCCTAAAAGAAGTAGGTAAGAGCTACTTTTAAATGACATGAGGTTCATAAAGTACAGCATCATCTACAAAGACCAAAGGCCTCCTGCGTCCGCACACACACATCCCAGGAGTGGGAGAGTGAGATAAGAAGACACAGAACTCTGGCAGTCAGAGTCGGGGGAGGCAAATCTTATCAAGATGAGGACTGGGGTAGAGAACACTGGGAAATTTGTAAGCTTTTAGTTTCTCCTAGGGAAGGATTTTCTTAAAATGGCTCATGATCTCAATGATCTGAAAATTTAGGAAGCTTCCTTCAAGTCCTGGGGCTATATACCTTTGACTGAATGCTTACTCTCTATGTGTTTGCGAGGATCTTGTTCTCTGTCTATGTGTCCTTCTTTCATGGACTCTCAAGTTCCTGATGGGAGACTCTGTTTCATCATTTACTTCAAACTAGGAAGCCAACCCAGACCAGTATGACAACAAATGCAATGCTACATCTAAGACCAGGGGTCGGGAACCTATGGCTCGTGAGCCAGATGTGGCTCTTTTGATGGCTGCATCTGGCTCGCAGACAAATCTTTAATAAAAAAATAATAACATTAAAAACATAAAACATTCTCATGTATTAAATTACAATCCATTCATTTCCTACCACTCATGTTCATGGTTGCGGGTGGCTGGAGCCAATCACAGCTGTCTTCCAGGACAACATCAAATTTTTATTGGATAATGTATAATGTACACAGGTCATTGTATGGCTCTCATGGAATTACATTTTAAAATATGTGGCATTCATGGCTCTCTCAGCCAAAAAGGTTCCCGACCCCTGCATTAGACCATAATCAGTGTAGTAGGAATTGCTACCAGGCTGAGCCGTGTTGGGGCAGCTACCAGGCTGAGCCGTGTTGGGGCAGCTCGTTGCATTCAGCCAATCAGAAGAGACAAACCAGACTGTGTATAAAAGAGTGCCTTTAATTCAGAAATACTTGGACCCTAGAAGGCAGGGGAATCCTGTCCACAAAGCTGCTTTCACACTCTCCAGGAACTGGCAATTTTTATAGGGTTTAGGAAAAAAGAAAAAACAGTAAAAGGTCCATACAGTAAGTCACGTAACAATGTTCAGGATATGGGGGCTCAGCTGCAGGAACGTCTGCTCTGCAAGTTCTTCTGATGTAGCACAGGCCCAATCAGGATAGTCCTATCTGTGTCCTTGGTAAATCTTCAAGACACCTGGCATCAGGGGTCTCCCAGGAACATCCGAGACCTGGCGCCTCTGGGACCATCTGCCTCTGGAAATTACCTGTGGAATACTTCCTGTTTCTTAGGATACAAAGTAAAGATTTAAGATTGGTGAACTAAGTTTTTAATTAATTTATAGGCCTTGACTGTGTGTGTGTGTGTGTGTGTGTGTGTGTGTGTGAGAGAGAGAGAGAGAGAGAGAGAGAGAGACAGAGAGAGACAGAGAGAGACAGAGAGAGGGACAGATAGGGACAGACAGACAGGAAGTGAGAAGAGAAGCATCAAATCTTTGTTGCAGCTCCTTAGTTGTTCATTGATTGCTTTCTCATATGTGCCTTGACCAGGGGGCTACAGCAGACTGAGTGACCCCTTGCTCAAGCCAGCGACCTTGGGTTCAAGCTGGTGAGCTGTGCTCAAACCAGATGAGCCTGTGCTCAAGCCAGTGACCCCAGGGTTTCAAACCTGGGTCCTCTATGTCCCAGTCTGATGCTCTATCCACTGAACCACCACCTCATCAGGCCTAGGCCTTGACTTTTTACAGTAAATCCTGTGGCCAGGCTTTCATAAACAACTAGGGTGATTTCAACTCCCACAATTGGCAGGTCCCTCACCATGTAAGCTTTCTCTGACATTCCTGCAAAGGTAAACTTTTTGCTACATTTCAAAGTAAAGGCCAGGAAGCCACCAAGAGAACCTAGCTAGCAGATCCTACTCATTACAAAGAGAAGGCTACTAATTACTGGAGACAAATTTCTTACCCCTGGGCTCCCTGTCAGAACCATCTTTTCCTTTCTGATGGTCAATAAGAATAGTAACAGGAGAATAAGTAGGTATATAATATCTGCACATTTCAGACTCCGAAATGGTAACGTGTATGCAGAGGCCAGAGTAATAATGGGGGCAGGTCGGTGCTTGCCCCAACCCTCTTTCATTTTTAGAAGCTGGGGTAGATGCATGCAGAACTTTTCTTAGTAGCAGAATATCATGATTGTGTGTAGACTGCCATTTCCTAATTAATTATAAGAGGTAACAAACTGACATAATGAAGTTTGAATTACAGTCTGAATCATTTGAATATGAAAACATCAGTTTATTTGATCAAACATTGCAAAGGATGGTGTGGCCTTTTTGGAATTGGTCTAAATAATACACTAGACTTTTTATAGTTAATTAGCTAAATATTTCATGCACACAATATAAAATATCAAGAGGTCTGATAAAAAATAAGCATGAATGAATTTCGACCCTTTTTATCTTGATATTTGGAATAAATAAAATAATATCTTTTATTTAAAAATCTGTGTTTATAAAAACATAACAGAATGAATCAAACTTTTATTAAGGTGTTAAGGATTAATGCGTTATTATATTTGGTTAAATAGTCCCTTTAGAATTTTACCCTTTGAAAACATACATTTGCTAATTTGATGAGACAATTTCAATTTT